>NW_028274807.1:146315580-149133080 GCF_037043125.1 Eumetopias jubatus | reverse complement strand
AGCCTCTAGAAACTGGGAAAGACTAGGCACAGAGTCTCCCCTAGTGCCTCCAGAGAGGAACACAGCCCCGCCGAGACCCCGATTTCAGCTCAGTGAGACCTTCTTGGACTTCTGACCTCCAGAACGGTATGGCGATACATTTTTGTTGTTTTAAACCACTATGTTTGTGGTGATTTGTTGCAGGGGCCACAGACTCTCGGTACAAAGCTGGTCAACGGCACAGCCCAGCTCTGAGCCCCGGCTGGCCCAGCGCAGGTCCCCCTCTCTGAGCCCTGCCGCTGCACTGTCTTCTGCATGATGACACCAAGGGGTGGCCCACTGCCTCTAGACCAAAGGCCTGGGGCGAGTCACACTGCTTCAGGGGAAATGCTACCCCATACTTGGCCTCTGCCACTCACAGGGCAGTAAACCAATGAGTGAAGGGCTTTGTAAAGTATGTGCAGACTGCCACCCTGGGGGCCGGGACGCCGGGGAATGAAATTGTCATTTTTTAGAACAAACCTAAGGAGCATGTGCGCCAGGCCCTGGGTGGGAGACAGGGAGGCATCTGAACAACTCCAAGATGGGACATTATGAGACACCAGACCTGCCTCTGGCTGGGCAGGAAGGCTTCCTGGAGGAGGCATTTAGACAGGCACCTAAGGCTGGGCAGGGTTCCTTTAGCAATCCATCAGCGCAGCTGGTCACCGTGAAGCAAGGTGGGCTGACTGGGGAGACCCCTCTCACTGCTCTCACTAGAGCGAAGAAAAGGCCCCTGGGCAGTGAACAGCAGTGTGGACAGGCTACTTTGGACCAAAAGACTCAGCTGGAGTTGAGGTGAGTTGAACTCTGGCATCAAAACTTAGGGAAGAGCCAGAGAAGAGAGCCCTTCTAAGTGCTGCTAGCCAGGGCCTGTGTCCCACGGTGGGGAAAGACAGGAGCTGCCTGCCTGGGTTCTGGCTTTTTGAGACACAGCAACCGGTTAGGGTGAGGTGCAGCCAACTCTAGACCCTCGGCCACTTGACTGCTCAAAGCCCTGCCTGGCTCTCCGCACCCTGAAGACGGCCCTTCCATTATTCTCTGTCACTCCTATATGTGTGTGGTCTCTTCCTGCTTAGAGGTGTCTTTAGTCCATGTGACTCTGCTCAAAGCATCCCCATGTCCCCCATGGAGCCCAGCAGGCAGCCAATACCGGAGAGATGAGTCAAGGGCACTCCAGGCCCGTACAGGACACACCTGTTTGCACTGCCTGGCAGTTTCAGGCCAATGATTGAGCTGGCCCCATGTGTGGGCAGAGGCAAAGGCCAGCTCTCTAGGGCTGAGCTCAGCTGAACATCTTCACTCCTGTCGTGTTATTGTCCCCAAACACCCACTCCCAGCCTCATGATTAAAATGCCGGCAAGGACTGCCTGCATGGCTGGTGGGGATTGCCTGAAACTTGGCCTGCCTGTCTTCGGATCCCGAGGAGTCAAAAAAAACCAAAAACCTTGCAAACAGAAGGGATGCTGTGGGGGGCATTTTCATATATTTGTGCCATTCAATGAACATGCACACACACACACACACGCACACAAACACACACAAACATGTGGTTTGATTGCCCATTTGAATCTGCTAGAGAAACGTGGGAGGATTTTGTGAACAGATCCTGTGCACCCAGGAAGGCAGAAAGCTTCTCGGCGTGAACGTGAGGCCTCTCTGAATGTGACTGCAGTAGAATTGGGAATTCAGTTGGTTTCTTTTATTTAATCCTGGCAGGAACACATTCTGCAGGATTATAACAAAAATACATTGGAAAAAATAATTCTACATACCCATATTTACTTTTTAGGCCACTTCCCAGGGATGCAGTACAAGCGTGGTGCACAGAGCAAAGCTGAGCTGAATTACGGCGCACTCGCCAGCAGGTCGCTGTGAATGCCTGCATCATTGCTAGTGAGCGGGTTTTCTTCCTTGAGAGCAGGGTCCACCCTCCTGCCCCTTCCTCAGTTTGTCTTTGCCTCCTGGCCCTTTCCAAAGGGCCGAGCACAGAAGGGCGCACATGCGTGGCTCAGTAGGTGTCTGAATGGATATGAAAATGTAAGCCAACCACGGGTACAGAGTTTCAGTTTTGCAAAAGTGCTAGAGCTTTGCTGCAGGACAATATGCACATAGTAAACACCACTCAACTATACACTTAAGAATGGTCGTGAGAGTAAACTTTATGTTCTGTGGGTTTTTTTTTTTTTTTCCACCACAACACAAAAGAATGTAAGCAGAGTGAAAGTTCACTATTCAAACCACGAGATGGGTATGCATTCAAAATTCATAGTGACTGCTAAGGGGCACGGGGCTCCTTTTTGGGGCCATGACATGTTCTGGAATTAGATAGCAGTGATGGTTGCACCACCGTAGGAATATACTGAAATCCACTCAGTTGTTTGTCTCAAAACGATAAGCTGTATGGTATGTGAATTATATTTCAATTAAGAAAAAAAGAGATACACACAGAGAGCTTGTGGATTCCTAGGCTTCACCCTGGAGCTTCTGGTCTGGAAAGGGCCAGGAATCTTCATTTTAAATAAGTTGCCCAGGTGAGCCTGAGGTGACCCTCACAGACCGACACCTGAAAACAACTGCCCAGGGCAGTGTGTGCTCGGATGGAGGGGCCCTCGCGAAAATGCAGGTTCTGGGGTGGGGCTCGAGATTCGGCAATTCTTACAAGATCCTCACACTGCTGCTGGTACAGGTCTGTGCACCACACTCTGAATGGCAAGGCTCCAAGGGCGCCAGAGGGGCTGCTCCCAAACCCCCGAGGATCTAGACCCTTCCTCTCCCGCACTGCCCCCCCAGCCTACTAAGGGGCGCTGTTGAGGACCAGCAGAGTGCTCCCAATCCCAGGCAGCCGAGGATGATCGAGGCAGCCCCTGGGAGCCCATTGCAGGGCCTCAACCATGGCAAGCCACCTCCCTGGGGCAGCTGCCCTAGGGGACACAGGCCGGCTCTGAAGCCTCAGGGTCGGTCGTCCCCGCGGAGGGCGGGGGGCATGGGGGGACACCAGCAGCACCGCACGGCCTCAGCCACTGCTCAATGGACCCTCTGGTCAGGCTGCGGACGCCAGTGCCCCCAACCACCTCCCTGGCCTCATCTGGCCACCCCCACCCCGGGCCCAGCCCAGGGCCCTGCAGGAATCCTGGGGCTGTCGCTGCATCCCTGGGGGCTGCCATGGCTGCCAAACAGTGCTGGGTTGGTTAGATACCTGGAGGAGAAGCCCCAGGTGGGAGGCCCAGCATGCTTTCAGGGAGGCCACGCCCTTGGAGTGAGGCGGAGACCAGCTCAGAGCTAGCGAGGAGGCCGGCCTTTCCTCCTCCCTCTGCTCTGTCCTCACCAGGCTGTGCCCACACGCAGGCAGGAATGACAACTATTCCTGTAGCTGTCTTATCAGTCTTAGGGGACTGTACAATTCCCAAGGGGGCAAGGACAGGGTCCTGTTCAGCGCCATACACCCAGGGTGCTCGGCAAAGTGCCCAGCATCTACAGGGGGTTTAGAAACAGTTGCAGAATAGCTCAAAATTCAATCTAGAATGACTCTACCCCACAAAGTAGGACGTAGCTATGAACGGCAGGCTGCTCCCTGAACGGAGCCCCTCCCCTCGGTGTCTGCCCACCCCAGAGACCACCCCGCGGCTGCCACAGTCGGGGATGCACGTGGCACTTTCCCTGGACGCACACATCTAGCGAATCCTAGGAGAAAGGCAGGAGCGAGCTGGAGGAGGGGAGAGAGTGTCTGCATGCAGATAACAGATTTGGCACTGAGCTCCTTCGATTAACCCCTGGGGTGAGGATCGGGCACTGGGGCGAGGATAGGGCACTGGGGCACAGGTGAAATGGAGCCAGGAAGGGACATCCCTCATCCTCGCCCGGACGGGGAAAGCCCCTGAGCTGTCAGCATCTGTCTCGGTGACTTAGCTCCTCACGGGGCAGCTGTTTTTCCTGAAGCCTCCTGCCCTGCTCAGAGGTTAATGGGTCTTTGCCTTGGCCTTCGAAAAGGTCCATCCAGAGTGGGGAACGGAGGAGGGACCATGGGGGGCTCTATGAGGACAGCCTGCTACGCCCACAGTTAATCACTCCGCAGAGCCCAGCGGCACTGATTCCATTAACAGCCCAGCCAGCTGCCAGCCAAAGGAAGGCTCCCCAGGCCGGCACCGTGAGACACAGATGCCTCCGACTGCATCCGGACACCCGCCTCCCCACCTCCCCATCTGTGGGGCCCCTTTGCTGAAGTCCGGAGAACAGCTGTGATTGGGTGCTGGCGCCCTGTCCCCCGTCCCACGGCCTGAGTGAGGCCCCCTTAGGGCCCAAAGGCCAGTCCTGTCCCGTTACACTGCCGCCCTCCCAGGGTGTTCCTCCGCAGCCGGTGGCTTTTTTAGGCTGCCGTTTATATAATTTAACGCTAACCAGAGTTCTTTGAGATAACTCTGAAACTGCAAACATTTTGTCAACACCTAATCAAAAAGCAAGTGCTGCTTCCCTCGAAGGATGCCCACGTGTGAATAAACCAGAGGCCTCTTTACTGGGAAGTGGTTTCTCCTTGGCTGAGCCCCCGTGCCCAGCTTGAGGTCCCTGCACAGGGACGGGGAGGCAGGGGGAGGGGACTTGGGAGCTGAAGCAGAGCCAGGGGTCATTGGCAGACCTCTTTGTCTTCTGGGATCCTCAGGAGCTTGGCTTCTAGGACGTTTCTCTACTCAAGAAGAGGGTTTCCCACACTTCCATGTGCCCAAGAATCCCCTGGGATATTGCTGAAATGCAGATGCTTGGTTGGCAGTCTGGGGTGGGGTCCAAGAGCCCTACATTTCCAACCAGCCACTAGGTGATGACCGTGCTGCTGGGGTCCTCAGGGACCGGCACCACTCTCCGCCTCGAACGCCCTGCCCACCCCCACGTGGAACCTAGAGGAGACACACAGCAGAGACTCACGGCAAAGGATATGAATGAACCAGAATCTTCACAGCTGCTCTCCGGACAGGGTGGAAGGGACTGAGGACATACAAGGCATTGGTGGCACTGAACCGGAAGATGGTCTTGCCTTTATTCAGCACGATGAAGGTCTGTGAACAGAGAGCTGCTTTAGGTTGGGGCGGTGGCCCCTCGGCCCCTGTGGAGAGAGGATTTTGGGGGGCAGTTGTTGGCTCAGAGCCCTAGAGCCCTGGCTGAGGGGCGGGGTGGGAGGAAGAGAGGGACAGAGAGAGGGGGAGGGGAAGAAGAGAGCAGGTCAGCGGCCCCCTCTCGGTGCTGCCCGTGGCTGTGGTGGGATAAGGTCAAGGTTAGGGGAATGTCAGGTTGGGTGGGACTCAGGTCAGTTTCAAAATGACAGTCCTAACAGGAAGGGACCTCTCTTGATCCTAGCCGAGCTGTTTTCACAGCAGAGGCCAGGACCTGGCTGATGCCCTCTCCTTCCCCTTCTCCTTTCTGACCCCTCCCTGCCCGCTGGGAGTGACGGGCTAATGAGGGGGCTGGGTCAGTGGGGAAGACTAACAGCTGAGAAGTAGGGCTGGGAAAAGGCAGACCCCAGCCTACAGAGAGAGAAGCTTTCCCTGAGGCCCTGTCTCGGGGTCCAGGGCAGGTGTCAGGTCTACCCCACCCCAGAGGAGATGACCTGGTGTCTCCCCCAGGAGGATCTTGAGCAGCCCATGGTGGACCCTCTCCCCAAGCTTCCAGAAGACGCTGTCCACACAGCACAACGGGGCATGGGAGTGGATAGGGGGTGCTGGAGGCTGAGCCCCGTGCAGATGCGGCCCTGGAGGACAGCAGTCTATCCCCAGCTGCCCAGGCTAAGGCTGGCACAGCTGAGGTGGCACTGCTCTGGGGCTGTGCTTCTCCAAAGGTTGAGCTGGTGAGACAAAGTTCTATTTAATCTGAGCTGGGGAGATAAGCTGACCGGGTATATCAGGACCAAAAGTTCTGCTGTGGTGCCTGGGTCACCCTTTGGGACTTGGGGCAGTGTGGCCAGGGGTCAGCAAGGAGAGACAAAAGGTTAGAGGCCAGAGTCATACCTGGGCCATGGTTCAAGTATTCCTGATCACAGGGATAGACACCAGTGTCCCCGCCTGCTTCCAGTGTCCCTGACCCAGCCCAGCCTTGACTCCATCCTCAACTGGGTCTTCCTGCCATGCCTTCTGCCTGTCCCAGCCGACTCTAACGTAGCTGCCTCTCTGATTTGCGCCTGAAAGCTGGACTGGCCACCAGCTTTGACCTTAACCCTGACCCTGACTCTTACTTCCAGCTGTGACCAACCATGACCTAGACCCACCTGCCCTGACTAATCCCAGCTTCCAGCCTCTGACCCCACCCCCACCTTCGTCATTTGAACCAGGGGAAAGCACAAGCAGGTCCAAGGTCTCTTCTCCCACCTGTGCATGTAGATTGGGTGGGCTTCCCCTTTACCCACTCACAACCACACCCACTCCCATCACACATGGAGACACTGTGCACCACACTACAGGCACGGTCACACACACACTCAGGTGCCTAGTGATACAGACACACAGGATTCACACTGCCGGCCGCATGCTCACACTTGCCCTGTGGGCACCGACCCTGTCTGCCCTCCAGTGCTTCCCCAGCCCCGGCACTGACTGCAGTAATGTGAGCAGCCACCTTCTCCTCAGTACCTGGCCTTCTGGGGAAAGGCCTCCACCAAATGCAAACCCGCCTTCCTCCAGCAGCGAGGCCCAGAAGTGTGGGCAACCAGCCGGGGACCAGGCCTCTGTGGGAGCCTTGTGTGCCTGTGGTCTGAGAGGCGGGGCCGGGGCAGGGCACCCAGATGGGGGAACCCACCTCCTGGGTGGAAATCCCTGCTGGGAGAGAGCCTGAGTCACCCTGCCTAGTGGACAAAAGCTATTTCGTCTCCCTACACTCAGGAGGACGATGGCAGAACAACCCCCCCTCCCCCAAGATCTCAGATTTCCCACTGGCCTTCACAGTCCCATTGCCAGCCTACAAGGCCCAGGAGCTGCTGCTGCGGTCCCCCGCCTGAGCTATCCAGGCACAGCCAAGGCCCAGTGAATCCTCTGGGCCCAAGTGTGTGGGCAATGCACTGTCCCTAGTAGGAGCGGGGACCACATGCTGTGCTCTGGAGCCCTGGACAGGACTTAGGGCCCAACTCCAGATCATACACCTCGCAGAAAGTCTAACCACAGATGACCCCCACAGTAGGCACTCCACAAGGAGGCAACATTTCAACTGTGGCTACTCGCTCCTTCTCTTCTAACACCAAACCACATCAGGCTGCGTGATTCTGGCTTTTATTCTGGAATAAAATGAAAATGATCGGAATATAGATCCCCAATGACTCATTCCCCCAAAGCCCAGGGAGCCCGCCCCGAACGCAGCCCCATATGGAGGCGAGGCCCTCTCCCTCTGTGCTGTGCTGAGAGAGGAGCTGCAGGAAGGCGTGGGCAGGGAGGTGGGCGGCAGTCACCTTTTGGGTGCTATAGAAGGGGTCCAGGTCCTCCAGGGGCTCCCCGATGAGCTCTCGGGGTGGGTTGCCATAGAGATCTGGCAGCTTTTTGGAGGCCTGCAGGTCCAGCTGGGGCCGGGGAGCCTCCTCCTCGGGCAGCCCTTCCCGGCTCTCCTGTGAGGCGGCCGAGCCTCGGGCTTGCTTCTCCGCCATGCGCTTCTCGATGGCCGCCAGGGACTCCCGGGTGAACCTGCGGAAGCTGCTGGTGCCCCGAGGTAACAGGAAGTCTGCCATATTCTCATCCTGCTTCTGGGGCACAGGCAGTCCTCGCGTGGCCTGTGGGGAAGCCAGAGAACACGGGCTGTGCGGGGGGGAGGGAAGGATGAGGTTTGCAGAGACGGTCCCGGCCACAGTTCCCAACCTCTCCAGAGGCACACCTGGCCGACGCTGGCCTGGGCAAACCCAATGTCCTCCGGGCTGTGGGCTCTGCGTGGGGACCCGTAGGAGGGTCCCTTTCCCATCCCACTGAGCACATTTGATGACAAGTAGGCAAGAGTGGCTGTGTCACACACACACTCAACACAAAAGGGAACACCTGCACCTGTGGGTTCCTGAACCAAGCCGACAGACACTTCCCACAAAGGTGCTGACACTCTCTGGACTAGGAGGGACACTCCCTGGGGCAGGGCTGAGACCTGTCATCTTTCCATCCCAGGGCCTTGGCAAGGCTGGTCCTGAACAAATGAATGATGGAAGGCATGATGAAGAATATGTAGGTGAGGGAAGGGCATTAGAAGGTACCCAGTGCCATCCCTCCTCTCAAGCTTGTCCCTTCTATACGAAACCCTGGAGCCTTGTGGAAGGTGACCAGAGGCCTTCTGGGCCAACGCCCAAACACGGGGCTTCTTTTCTTCTGGGCAGATGCAGCCTGGGCGGTGGGGCCAAAGACAGAGTTACTCTGTCTGTCTCCCCACAGCACCATGTGCATACAGGGGGAGGGTGCCCAGACTTCCCCTGGGGCATGGAGGTGCCAACGTCTGGTAACTGAAGGGGCATCTGTGTCTGCCG
The DNA here is from genome assembly GCF_037043125.1 of Eumetopias jubatus. Lineage (NCBI taxonomy): Eukaryota > Metazoa > Chordata > Mammalia > Carnivora > Otariidae > Eumetopias > Eumetopias jubatus. The sequence continues at coordinate 149,124,595 of NW_028274807.1, read as the reverse complement.
AGTGATACCCAGGCAAATGCCATGGGGTTTTGGAAAGAGCAGGGTCACAACTTTGGAGTTGTCGTCCAAATGCTGGCACTGGGTATACACACAAGTGCAGTAATGCCCTGCTGGGAGGGTCCTCCGCAAACCCCCAAGGTGAACATTCTTCCAAAGATGGGAAACTCAGATGGAGCATCTCGGGCTCTTCACCTCTCCACACGCTCCCCTCTTCCCAAATCCGAACAAATGAGGGCTGATCCCAAGTGAGAGCAGAACCAGAAAACAGTGACCACCATCCACGAGGGTGTCTGACCAGCACACGCACATGACGCCCAACTGGGAGAATGTGGGCCCCAGTGGCCTCAAATGATCCAGGACCTGGTGTGAACACGCTCTGCCTATGACATGGAGACCAAAGAATGTGTTCCTGACTGTCCCAACAAAACAGGATGTGGTAGGCACAGCTCCTGACTGCAACACCCCCGGGAAGGGGGAGGCAGTATGGCTAATTACCACATCAAACCCAGGAATGGCTGGGCACCAGCTCAAGAGGGCAGGGTGGACACCTGTTGGAGATCTCCGCCAGGACAGAATCCTTTTCCGTCAACCCAAGGCAGACTTTGCCTTGATCTCACTCCTGTGAAACATGTCACCAACGACCCCAGCGATCCGCCACACCGACCCTTGCACACAGCCCTCAAAGGTCCCAGGCCCGGGCCCAGGATTGCTGGGAGGTAGGCACCTGGCCAGGTGACAAGTAAACAGTGAGCAAGCATAACACAGCCAGGCCTCAAAAGGGCACCTCTTGTCTCCAGGGAAGTGCAGCAAGGCAGGTATGAAGGGAAGTCAGAGGAGAGGTCCTAGGACCTAGCACTTTAAGAACCACTCTGTCCTTTGGGATCTTGTTGCTCTGTTTCATTCAAGTCAAGGTAAAGGAACATTTTTGTTAAAAACAGCAGGTGAGGGAGTAGGTTCCCATCTTTTTTTTTTTTTTTAAGATTTTATTTATTTATTTGAAAGAGAGAGACACAGCGAGAGAGGGTACACAAGCAGGGGGAGTGGGAGAGGGAGAAGCAGGCTTCCCACGGAGGAGGGAACCCGACGCGGGGCTTGATCCCAGGACCCTGGGATCATGACCTGAGCTGAAGGCAGACACTTAACGACTGAGCCATCCAGGCGCCCCAGGTTCCCATCTTCTAAAAGTATGTCCCTGTCTAGCTTCCATCTTTGAGCGAACATGAAAAGTGTCTGTGACACTCGTCACCAAAGGTGAATGGTGATTTTTTTTCTTCGCTGGTAAAAATGTGGGTCATGTTACATGTTCTTTTTTGTACTTTTCTTTAGTGCTTGAATTACTTAGGATGATCTTGTATTATTTTTACAAAAACAGTAAAGTCATTAGTCTTTATTGAAAAAAGAAAAAAGAAAAAAAGCCAGCCAGGATGACAACAGCCCTTTGTAGGACAACCCTCTCCACCATCAGCAATCACTAGTCAAGTAAATCAGGAAGCCTCCTCTTTGGTTTGGAATTATTTCCTAAAAATAGTGTTCTCTGTCTCACCGTATCCATCTGTGTCCTGCAAGGGAGACACGTGTATGCCCATGGACATGCAGAGGCTCACCGGTATATACTGGGGTGTGTGTGCATGTGTGTGTATGTGTGAGAGAGAGAGAGAGAATGTGCATGCACATACACGCTCACACCTACATATACATCTGTTCTAATACACTTGTTTAAAAATGTGTATTGAAATCAATGATTCATGCAGATTGGCGCACATATTCTAAGTGTACAGGTGGATGAATTTCCGCAAACTAACCACAGCTGGTAACAGCACCCAGGTCAAGAAAAAAATTGTCCCCCGTCCCTCACGCTTGGATTCCCCTCCAGTCGCCAACTACCCTCCCTGGTCAGGGGCAACCACTCTCCCGACTGCCACAGGCAGAGATAGCTTCGCTTGTCTGTAGAGTTCAGGGGTTCCTAACGGCCTTCTGGACGGATGGGAAAGAATTCGGGGCAGGAGGAACTGCTCCTCATTCTTACTAACTTCTAACTGCAGTTGAGCTCTTCCCTCAATTATGAATGCAGGCAGCAAAAATGATAGCGTTAACAGTGCCTGTGACCAATAGAACCTGCTGATATTTTCCTGTTCCGTGACTGGCGCCCCAAGTATCTCATATCATGAATGCTCACTGATACTTCACAATTACAATGCTTGTTAGACCCGCTGTCAGATCTTGTTATTTCACACGTTAATAAAGAAGCAGTGACGTTGGGGGCCTAGGTCTGAGGAAGGTTCTTATCCCTGGTGGCCTCCAGTAGAGCCCCCGAATCCTTGGAACTCTGTGGTTTCTGAAACCAGATGAAGTTCCCCGCTGCCCACCAGCCAGGCAGCCTCAGGTTCCAAAGTAAACCAGTCAAGAGTGTCCTTTGTCTCTGGGCCCGCAGGCGGTGCAGGGTGGGCGGGCAGGATGGATCCGTTTTCTCCCTTGTTCTCTCCCTGCCTGCACCTGGCTTTGGCCTTGCTCTTCCTTTAGCAGCTCAGGGCCCATGCCCTGCCTGTGGCCGAGACTGGCTGAGCGCTGGCTGCAAGGTTTCCGGTGATGCCAGGGTAAGGAGGGGTTGGGAGTGGCCCGAGGACACTCCAGGCTCAGGCCCGGCCAACCCCCGCAGGCCTAGGAAGTCAGGCCCCCAGCTCTCCGGGGAAGGCCCCACCTCTAGCTGGGGAAGAACAGGAGGTCTCAGTCTTGTACAGATCCAACACGTGGGGGAGCCTGGGCCTGATTTGATTCCAAGACCATTCCTCTAGAAGCAGCACCCCCACAAATCTCTCTCCTTGTCCAGGCCAGCTTCTCTGTCTGCATCAGCCCTGTAGCTGCTCCCTGGGCTGGAACGGCTTCTTCCAGCTGACCACCCGGCCCAGCCCAGTTGCCCCTGTTCTGTGCAGCCTCACTCAAGCTCAAGGGGCCCCCGAACCCATCTTGTCCCAAGTCTATCAGTTTCTGGTTACTGGGGGCATCTCTCCCAAGGTTCTGCTGGCTCCCGAGAGTCCAGTGAAGCAAACTGTGAAGCCTGCTTTTCAAACTGTTTCCTCCCGATCCTTTCCTCTGACACTGGCTACATGCCCCCACCCCCATCCAACATCCCAGCCTCCACTCCCAATGCCACTGCCCAGGCGCAGGCCTCGTCGCCCGGCTGGGGCCATGTTGACCTCACGGCCACTGGCCTCCTCCTTCTTTCCCTGCATCCTGCAGCTCTACCACTCCCTGGCCCAGCCACTTCCGAAGCACGTCCCCGGCCCTGTGCGATGGCAGGGTCACCTCAGGCTCTCCTCACCACCCCACCTTCTCCAGGACACCTTCTACGATTGCCTACCCACACCGACCTCCCTCCTCTGGACATCCAGCCCTTGCCTGCTTCCTGGCCACGGCTGCTGCCTGATAGTCCCTGGGGTGAGTCCAATTTCACCAAACAGCCTGAAAACCCCTTCTTAGGGGAGGGCCGGCTCCCTTCTCCTCTGAGTCTCTGGCCTGTATATACAGGTATTCACAACAGGGTGGAGATGCCGTGAGGGAGAATAGTGACTGTCCACACCAGAAACCGGAGGCCTCGGGACTTGTCCCCTTTTTGTCTCGTCAGCTGGCCTTCAGATTTTCCTGAACATACGGGGCACACAGCTGGTGCTCAATCCATGGGTGGTTACAATGCCATGATGTGCAACACGACCAGAGTGCAGCTGTGGGTACTGTCCAGGGTTGGGGAGTGACGCTCCAGACTTCTCTGGTTTCAGCACTAAGATTCCTGAATCCTGAGAAGCGATACCCTTTGGTCCCAGACAAACCAGAAAGGTCGGTCACCTGAGGGGTGAAGAGGGGCGGGACTCCAGCCTAACCCCTCCTTGCAGAGCTTTCCTGCCTGTTCCCCTCCCGGATCCCAAGGCAGGCGTGCTCCAGCGTCCTGAGTCACCTCTAGCATTTTGGTCGCCTTGGAATCCCAGCCTCTGGAACACAGCATGCAAAGAATATTCTTTGCCATGTAAATTTATGCAAGGCGCTCTGTGGAAGTGGTTCCCAGGCTTCCTAGAAAATCTCTACCGCTTCCTCTGCTCCGTGCTCCTCTCTCCCGCCCTGGAGACTCAGCTCCCCTGTGCCCTTGCCCCATGGCCCTGCGTTCCACTGCTCCTCAGTCCTTCAGCAAGAGGCTCAGGGAGAGCATGTGGGTGCCCATGAAGCCAGGGCTCACTCCCCACAGCTGGAGGTGAGGGCAGCAGGAGTGAATTCATTTCTTCCTCGAGGAGAATGAGTTAAAACTAATTAACACCTCAATTCATAGACTCATTTTATTAATCGAATGATTCAGTGAACATGTAATCAGCACCCGCTGGGTACATGGTCCTACAAATGACTTCATAGAACATTTTTCCTCCCAAGGTAATGGATCCTAAATCAACAGGTGATGATGGGGAGATGAGGACGAGCCATCACCAAAGAGACTCCTTGGTGGCTTGTAAGGACATTTCCACTCAGCCTTGCTGAGATGGGCCATGAGGAAATGCCCTGGGCCAGAGAACCCAGCCCTGTGCCCGGTTCTGCTTCCGTCTTTGGCTTCCCTACTTCTCTCTCCGCAAGATCTTCTGTTTCTCTGTGGGATAGGGACATGGTTAGATTGCCTGGGTAGGACTGGGTCCTGGTCACTTATTGCCATGTGTACTTGGACAAGTTAGCTGATGTGTTTCCGCCTCAGTTTTCCCATCTGTAAAATGGGGTTAATAATCTGAGGCATAGATCATCAATACTTGCACATGCTCGGCACACAGGAAGTATTTAATGAATGCCAGTTGCTCTCATTATTGTGGTTGTTGTGGTCACTACTTTTTTCCTACGAGATCCAACTCAGAGGATCCTCCTCTAAAAAACCTGTCTCACTGCCCACCCCAGTCCTCCCTGCCTGGCTGGCCTTCCCTTCTCTGCATTCCCAGCACACTTGCATTCCCATACCCACTTCATCACAGGATGGAAGTGATTTACTTCCACATCTGCCTCTCCCTTCGGCTGTGCCCTGAGCTCCCAAAGCAGTCTGGCCCAGCAGAGGTGCCTCTAAGGGCCCGGTGAATGAATGAATGAGTGCCAGATTAACCTTCCTATTGCCCAGCCACCAACTCACGCTGTGAGCCTGGAGAACAACATCACAAAGCCCCCTTTTTCTGGGCCTTGGTTTTCTTGGCCATGAGCTGGGTGGGCCAATCCAGCAGGATCACATGCTCATGATGTGCCTGGGACAGCTCTAAGTGCTGCTGTGATCACTGTTATTTCATGCTTGCAACAATTCTAGGGAGAGGGGAGGTTATTCTCTGTTTTACAAAGGGAAATTGGATGCTTCGAGGTTAAGTAAGCAAGCCCCAGTCTGTCTGAACCCAGGTCTCACCAAGGCATTACATTACCTCCTACCTCTGCTGGCACAGAGGGTGGGGAGGAAGGGGCAAGGTCGACCTGTGACACGGGCGGGGCATGTCTGTGATCCCCACCACAAAGCTGGGAGTCCCGCCCTGTTGGCCTCCCCCGAGGCTGGTCCTCCGTCTCGGCAGCCTGGCCAGCCGACCTGCCTGTGCCCACGCTCCCAGGGAGACCTGGCCGATTTCTGCCAATGCCCAGAGACTCAGCAGCTTCCCTGTCAGAAATGATTCCCCAGCAGTTTTTCTCTCAAGCTCTGGCTCTGTTGAACTGCCCTGTCCAACAGGGTAGCCACCCAGCCCACGTGGCTACTGACCACTTAGAATGTGGCTAGTGCCCATCCAGAGGTGTATAGTCCACACAGATTTTGGAGGCTTCTTACGGTAAAGAGTGTCAACTATTTCATTATTAACTTTTAAACACTGATTATAATTTACGCTGATAATGTTTTGGATATACCAGGTTAAATGAAATGCTAAAATTAATCTCACTTGTTTCTTTTGACTTTTTAAAATGTGGCTACTAGAAAATTTTAAAGTTGCATATGTGACTCGCATGTGTAGTTTGCGTTATATCTCTATTGGATGGCTTTCCCTCCCTGCCGCTGGGCCCTAAACCCTTACAGAGTTCCACCTGCTTTGGGCTGGGCCTCAGGCTAGCCTGGGGGTGGGGGAGGGGAGAGAAATGGAGCGGGGGGGGGGGGGGGGGGAGGGGGTGGGCACGAGTTGAAGAAGAGTTGTCTTCAGCAGCCCAGAAAGTGGCCACCCTGGTTTGGGGCAGTGGCTGTGGGTGGTTGTGCAGGCTCGAGCCACAGGTTGGGATGAGGGTGGGGGAGAGGGGGAAGTGGGAGCGGTGGACAACATCCCTCCAGCCCAGGCAATTATGGGCACAGTCCTGGCTCTCCCAGGGTAACAGCTTGGACAAAGGCTCAGTGGGGGTTCCAGCTGGTGCTCGTGGCCTGTGCATTCAGGTCCTTGCTCCCAGATCAAAGGCACATTGGCATGTCCTTGTGCAGGGCCTCAGCTAACCGGCTCCCTGCAGGCTCCACTCCTCTGAGGCTGCACAGGCATTAACTCTGTCCAGTCCGGAGCCCGATCTTTGGGGAGGACGGTCCCGAGGGGGCTTTCCTTCTCCAGTCTGGATCCCAGCCCCCAGCAATCTGGGGAAGTCCTGCAGAATTCCACCCCCCAATCCCTTCTGGAGGCGAACACGCCCACCCCAGAAGCCGGGGATGCCCTCATTTACATGCATTTGCATCTCATTTATTCCAACACTCGGGCTGAAGCTGAGGCTAATTCAGCTGACAAGAAAACCCCACCCGCTTGCACTGCCTAAGTGATTCCCCAGGCAGGATAAAATGGGGTCCCTGAGACCAGGCCCCTCCCTCTGGGGTAGGAGCTGAGGGGAGAGCTGGAATGGGGTGGGGGCACCTTTGTCTTGAGCCCTGGATTCAGCCAAAACCCCTGGTTTTTCAAACTCCTCCTTCCTCACAGTAGGGACAGGGCCCTCTGGGGGCTTGGAAGCGGCTCATTCATCTCAAGTTCCCTGGTGTTGCTGGTGCCAGGTCAGGGAAACCGCAACCCCCCCAGGTCATTCAGGGCCCCCTCCACAGGGCGCCTGACATTCTCCTCCCTCCAGGCCCGAGTCTGCCTTGTAAACCTGTTTATTGCCCCATGTACAAAGGGTCTGTAATGTTATGCCGGGGCGCTGAAATTAAGGCCCAGGGCTGCCTAGGGGCCCCGGGTCTCCAGGATGGGGGCCCGGAGAATCCACTATGCGACCACAGAACTCAGAAGTCAGAGAGCTGGCTCAGTCAGTCAGGGCACTGCTGCCTCAGACCGTGGGCCATCTATACCCACACACTACACACAGTCGGGCCAGAAAGGTGTCCACCTGTGGCCCAGGAAGCACCCAGAGGGCACACAGGTGCCCACGAGACAGCAATCAGCATCCTAAGTCTCTAGCCCAGTTTCTTCCAACTCATTCTTCTCAACACCGGGGCTAAAAAAAAAAAAAAAAAAAGGTTTCGCAGGGGAATTGTGCACTGATGCCATGGCAACCAAAGCATTAATGGAGCACCTACTGTTTGCACAGAGGGAGACAGAAGTGCCCTAGAGAAACCTGGGAGGCTTAGGGTCCCTTAGCCCCCGGAGAGAGATAAGCCAATCCACCCATACACAAAATCCATGCCACAACAGTGTCTATGAGACAGTATGGGCACATCTGCAATCCTTTCCCCCGATATGCACAGATTTTAAAGATAGTGAACATTCCCACCACTCCAGAAAGTTCCCTAGTGTCCCCTTCCGGTCAACTTTTCTGATTTCTATCACCATAGATTAGTTTGGCTTGTTCTAGAACTTCGCATATATAGAAGCATACTGTATGGACTGTTTGCGTCAAATGTTCCTGCTCGACATAATGCTTCTGAGACTTTTACTTTGCATTTGTCGGTGACTGCCATCCGAGTTCCCTTTCAATGCACTGTGACCACACATGACCCAGCTGGGGACACGTCCTTAACTCAATCATAAAAGGCGAGGACTGGAAAGGACCCGAAGTCCAGCTATCTCTGGGGACAGCTGCCCCCGGGGGATCCTTAGGGAGTATTTTTCTCTCCTTCCCTCAGACATTTCCTGAAACAGAAACTCAGCAATTATACATCTAACAGGCACCCAGCTCAGCAAGCGAGTGGGGGCTTTCCCTGGGTTTCCACTTTTGTTAGCAACTAGCTGTCGCTTTATTTAACTGGCAGTCTGTGCTGCACCCGACCCACCGCGGTGGTGGCGGCGGCAAAGGCGGCGGGGTTGATGCTGCAAATGGCCGACCCAGGTCCTGTGCCTTCTTTCGCTCGACTCTGGCTGTGGTGGGCAGGCCTCTGGCCCTCTGCCTCCCCGCACCCCCACACCAGCTGGGTGTCCTCTGGTTGGGGGTGGTGGGGGTAGACTCAGGGGCTGGGGTTCTTCCCGGGGCTGGGGTTCTTCCCAGGGCTGGGTCCCGAGGCAGGCAGCCTCGCTGGGCAGCAGAGGATAGGCACTTTGGCTCAGAGGGGCTCTTTGGACCCCTTCCCTGCTACTGGCCCCGGTCGATGAGGCTGGGACTTTGATGGCCAGGCAGGAAGTATTGATGGGGCCGGGCCGGTCCCTCCCATGGTCTGATGTTCCCCCCCCTCCCCCGGCCCATCTTAGTTCTCCCAGCCCCGCCAGATGGAGGGATGGCTAATGCAGCCCGAGGACTGAAATCAGCGCCTCCAGCCAAACCTCTCCCTGCCCTGCCATCCCTTTGAACGCTGCCTCTTGAGCCAGGCCCTTCCTTCACACAGGACTTCGAGGAATCAATACCCGCCAGAAAGGCATTTACCACCCTCTTGATGCCAGGAAGAGCCTTTCTTCTGTTCAAAATCCTTTCCCAGAAAGCACGGGGGCTGCCTGGGCAAGGCCTGGGTGGGGCCAGGGCAACGGGGCCTCGAGCTTAGTGCCGCCCCTGTGCCCGAGTGACCTTGAGCCCAGAGGCTGACCAGCACTACCCCCCCACCCCCCCGCCTCCAGGGCTGTAAGGCGGGGAGCACACGTCCCGGGGATGAGCACGGCGGGATCTCCAAGTGGCTGAGGGACCTTCCCGTGCCCACCCAGCTGCCAGGAGAGTGGCTCTGTCCTTTCACTTGCTTAACACCCTTGTGGGGGTGCGACTTCCCACTGCCTCCCTGGAGATTTAGTCAGAAGAAACTGAAGAGGAGAAAGAAAGAAGTGAACTCCAGCTGCAGGGCATAAATGCTCTCTTCCCACAACCGGCCCGCGAGTGCAGTCTGATCCCTCTGGCTTCTCCCAAATTCTGTGCATCTGCCATGGCTGGGCTCTCTAATCCCACCTCCTCCAGGCACCCTCCCCTGGCAGCTCTGGGCCACACTGACCTCCACCGGTGTGTGTGTGTGTGTGTGTGTGTGTGTGTGTGCGCGCGCGCGCGTACCCACGGGCACGTGCATGCTGAGGCCCCAACTCCAACCATCCATCTCCTCTGTCCTGAGCAGCCTGTGCTCTGGCCCTGAGGGTCCTTGGTATACTTTTCTGCCTATCCAGAGTAGTAAACAGAGTGAAGAACGGACAAAAGAGACTCATAGAACTGGCCCACTGGACTCTAGCTTCAATAACCACTAAATTTTCTGTTGGGCTTGGGGCACACCAGATCCTCCTCCAGGAAATGAAGTTGGAGGTGGGGACGCTGTGGGTACCCAGCTCCCCAGCCCATGGCCGTGACTCTGCAGGGATGGGGTGAGGGTGGCCTGGCAGGGGAGGTGACACAAGTTTCAAAGAGTCCATGAGTCACATGGCTCCAGTGCTGAGCCCGCTGTGGTGCTTGCCCCGGAAAAGCCTGCTCCTGGACTCCCTCCCCCATTTGAGGGTCCCTGGCCCCAAGAATTGACGTGGGGTCTCTACAGATAGCACCCATTCCATATTGCCCATCTTAAAAAGACACGGTATGTTCTAGGCCCACGGAGAGAAGAGTTGTGTCTAAAAATAGTCTCATGCCCAGGAACCACTGCCAACCCCAGACAGGGGTATAAGCCGTGCATAACAGAAGGGGCAGTGTGAAGGGGGCAGATGATGGAAAGGGTGGCAGTTGGAAACTGAGGCACGGAACCTCTCCATCTCCACGTCATTCTCTCTGCTCTGGCCACAGAAGCCAACCATGCCTCAGGAGCTTGTCACTGCCTCAGGGCCTTTGCACTTGCAGTTTCCTCTTTATAAGACATTCTTTCTCCAGATTTCCTCTGGATTGGTTCTTCCCTGTGTTGTTGTTGTTATTTTTTAGATTTATTTGTTTGAGAGAGAGAGGGCGTGCACCTGTGAATGGGCAGCAGGACAGAGGGAGAGAATCTCTCTCTCTCTCAGACTCCCAGACTCAGACTCCCCACTGAGTGCAGAGCCCTACAAGGGGTTCAACGCAGGGCTTGACGCTGGGCTCAATCTCATGACGCATGAGATCTCACGACGAGTCGGCTGCTTAAGCAACTGAGCCACCCAGGCGCCCCTGGTTCTTTCTTGTGATTCAGGTCTCAGTTCAGTTCCCTCCTTCAAGAGGCCTTCCCTGTCCAGCCAGTCTTGGGTCACTCCTGTTTCATCATCCTGTTTTACTTCCTTCATAGCCCTGGTCATGATCTAAAATTACCTTCTGTATCTATTTGGTTAGTGGTATCGTCTGTCTTTCCCCAATAGTATGTAAACGTCATGAGATCAGTTACTGAATCTGAATTGTACACCTTCTAGAATCTTCTACGGCACAGAGTAGATGCTGAATGTCCTATCCAGGCTCTCTCCCACCACTCCAAGCTGAACTCTGCCTCAGACCGCCACCTCAGGCCAGTCTGGGGTGGCAGAAGGGAGTAGGCATCCAGTCCTGGCTTACTCTGTAAACCCCCACGCCTGCTCTGCTCTCTGCAGCGTCCAGCCTCTGTCCACAGGCTGCCCCCAGGCTTCATCCCTTCCCCTCTCTCTGCCTCCTTCATAGACTTTGCCACAGGAGTTCTCCCCTAACCCTTCTACTCCTGGGTATCTGCTCTAGATGACCTCAATGTGCCTCTAAACACTGCTTTCTGGAACACTTTTCTCTTCTCACAGCAAGACCTTCTGCCCCTTCCTGTCCCTCGCCCCCAGGAGGAATCACAGTTCCTGCCATCAAAATCCCCCTCTGAGGCACAACTTCAACTCAGACCTCTGGCTGCTCACTGTGAGGAAAAGTATTTTCCCCCTAAGTACTGCCCATGGGTGCACCGCATGGACACGCATGCCTAGAGTCCCCTTTGGGCTCTCCCTACAACGCCCCCTTGACTCCACCCTGGCCAGCTTCCCTCTATTTCCTTCCCCCCTCTTAAACCATCAAACTCTTGCAAAGAGCTGTCTACACATGCTGTCTCCACATCCTCACCTCCTGCTCACTCCTGAACCTACTCCAAACTGCCTCCATTCTCACCAATCCATTCATTCATTCATTCATTCATTCATTCATTCAACAACCATCTGTGCTGGGAACCACATTCTGTAGGTGTTAAGGAAGTTTCTGTTGCCAGGGGCCACCAGCACCCTCACTGTTGCTCAATCTAATGGACACTTGTTTTAAAATTATGCGTTCTTCTTGATCTACGCATGAACTTCTCAGAACACATCCTCTTCAGTCTCAGCAGAAAGAAAAGAAACAGAAGACTCCCCTTCCTCCAGGACATGCTCTCTCCTTGCTTTCTGTGACACCTCCCACTCCTGGCTCGCCTCCCACCTCTCTGACTGCTCCTTCTCAGCCTCCTTTGCAGACTTCTTCGGCCTCGATTGTTGGAACAGACCTCAGGGCTCTGGACCAACCCTGTTCCCTTGCACCCTCTACTCCACATTAGGATCACCTGGGTGCTTTCAAAATTTCTGATGCCTAGGCCTCACCCTGGAGTCCAGTGAATTAGAACCTCGGGGGGGTGGAGCCTGGGCATACGTTTTTTTAAATTTATTTTTCAATTTTTAAAAGCTCTCCACGTGATGCTAATGTGGTCAGGCTTGAGGACCCCTGGTCTGCACTCTTGCTGGACAATCTAATTCACTGCCATGGCTCCCATGGCCAGCCTCTGCAGACGATTCCAAGTTTCCACCTCCAGCGCCGGTTTCCTGCCTGAACACTGGACCCTCCCCTCCAACTGACTGCTGGATGTTGGCATCTCTCTCTGGAAGTTCTAACGGTTCCAATCAGAACCCCGAAACATCTGTCACTTCTCCTTTGTTCTTTATCAAGCTTGCCAACCTAAACTTCACTCTCACAGTGTGGTAGGGCGGTGGGGACTCTCACTTAATGAGCAATCAAAGTTAGGGATGTAAGAAGTGGCGTGACCCCGAACAGAGAAGAAAGTTGGGATGCCACAGGTTCCACCACCTGTGGTGACCTGACTGTTCTTCTCCTTCAACTGAAAGACTTCTGACGGCACTCATGGTCTTCACTGGCAGGGGAATATAGCCTACAACAGAAATACTGACACCTGGGCTCAAACCCAAGGCCTGCTACTTAGTCGATGTGTGACAATGAGTGAGCTATTTGACCTTTCTGGGCCTTCAGTTTTGCCCCCTGCAATACTACCATTAGTATGGTCCCACCTCCCGGGTTGAGGCAAAGATCCATGAGATGAGCCTTATAAAGTGACTAGTGCCATGCCTGGCTGACAGAAAGCACTCGGTGAATGTTAGCTATTTTTAGTACCATTACTGAGGATAAATTCCCAATTCCTGAGTAGAGCTCACAAGGGCCCCCGTGACTGTGACCTTGGCTTTAGCTGCTGCTCTTTCCCTCCCTCACACCATGAGACCCAACGGGTCGCTGAACTAACAAGTGTGTTGTTTCACAAATCTGCGCCGTACATGCTGGTCCTGATGGCTAGACTGCAACTTCTCCATCTAGAAAACTCCTATTCATCCTTCAAAACCCATGTGGATGGTTATTTTTGTTAGAGAGATACTCTTGATTCCTTTGGCTGAAGGTAATCATTCCTCTTTCAAGTGGGCTAAGGAGCCACACTTCTATCACTGCCTATCTTTCCAATAACTTTCCCAAGGGTCAGCGGGAACTAGCCTCCTGTGAACAGAACAGAAACTGCCATTGACCACTGTCCCAGGATGTTCCCAGGACTCCCTTCCGGGATTGCTTGGGCACCAGCCTTCTCTGCTCCACAACTCCCAGCTGTGTCTGGTGCTTCCCACCACTCCTGCGAGCTCGGTCTTCAAGCCGAGGTGAGTCAATCCTGGAACTTTTCGAGAGGAGCTCTGATCACCACACAGAGACGGGCCAAGCACCCCAGAGGCACAGCAGCTGCCCGGGCCACACGGGGCAGAATGCTGGTTCTCGGCATCCCAGAGCCTGTTCCCTTTCTGCTCAGATCCTCTTTGGTCAGTCCTAGGTCATTTTGGCCCCCAGGGAGTAATTCTCGAGGTATCTTCATCCTGAGTGGTGCACCAAATCTACTGACTCTCTAGATGACCTTGGATAAGTCCTTGACCCACTCTCAGCCTCGGTTTCCTCCTGTCCAATGTGGCAGTGATGACAGGAGTAGATTAAAAGTTCAATGGGTCTCATTTCGGCATAGGCCTGGACATTCTAGCATCAAATCTGTGTTCCACAGTCTGGCTGTCCCCTGACCCTCCCCTCCCGATGCTCCTGTGACTGCAGCATGGTTTGAGCTATCAGCCTGTGCCACCCTCACTCCGCCTTCCAGCTCCATTACCACCCACTCACGTGCACCTGCCCAATTCCAACTGGGAGGAGTTGAGGGTGAGGAGATGGAGTTGAGGACAGCTGCAAGGGCCTGGGCTCCCAGTGGCCTGGGCCTCTGCTACGCCGGGTCCCTTTAGATCCTGAGGGGTTTGTTGGGAATCAGGGAGAGGGCTGAAGCGCTGCCACATGGTGGGGGTCATATGGTGTCCCTGTCTCCACCGCGCTGTCCAGGCTCACCAAGGAAGGGGACTAGGGTCTCAGCAGGAGGTGGGGGGGGATGAAATGCCAGCCCAGGACCCTAAGAGGAGACTCATCCTGCTCTCCTGGGACTGGTCTCAAGGCTCTAAGGAGAGAAGATTGACTCCTGCCCCAATCTCAGCCATGGCTTCCTAATTCATCAGTGCACTGGCCTCCAACAGGTGTTTGCAAGGCGGGCCTATGGCCAGGGCCTTGTCCCCAGCATCCCCCCCATCCCCCCACCCTCCCCCCGCCCACCACGGCTCTCCACACCTCCGGCCTCCACAAGGCTAGGCACAACCACTTCCTCCCCGTGCCACCAAATAAATGATCAAATAACACAGGATGAAAGCCACCTCCCTCCCGTCAAGGCGAGTGGATCTGCCCGGGTCAGAGCGAGAGCGAGGAGGGCAGGGAACTCTCTCCAATTCCAGCGCACAGAGATCTCCCTTGTTGAGAGCACAAGGAGATCTCTCCTCCTTCAAGGCGCACAGAGATCAAATGCGGGCCCGTTAGGGCGTCAGAGGGCAGAGATCTCTTCGTGGTCGAAGCGCGCAGAGATAGGACACATTTAGATCTCTGCCCCCTCAGGGCGCAGAGATCTTTCCCAGGTCAGGACGGGCAGCGATCCGGTCCCAGAGAAGACACCCCTAGAGGACCGCTCAGTGGGGCCCAGAGAAAGGGGGTGATTGGCCCCCTCCCCCATTCCCAGCCCTTCTCGGTCGGCTCCCCGGCTTTCTGGAACCACACTCACTGCGCGCCTAGTCGCCGCTCTGACCTTGGGGTCTCCGGCCTCGGGAATCCGGGTCCCAATCCCACACCCGCCCGGAGCCTGCGCCAGGGTCGGCCGGGAAGCCGGGGCCGCAGCTCCTCCTCCCCTGGCCCTCGACAGCGCACCGGGAAACCCGGAAGGAAAGAGGTGGGGAGGGGGCGCACGGCGATTACAGACGTCCCCCTCCCCCCCGGGGAATCCCCTCTAGCCCGGCGGTTCTGCACCTTTTCTTCTCCCCCTACCAGCCTCGGGGGCAGCGATGGGGGAGGGAACTGCCGGGCGCACCCGGGGCAGGGGAGGGGGTGCGCAGAGGCTGGAGGCTCCGACCCTCGGGGAGAGGAAAGTTGGGCGGCGGCAGGCGGAGGGGGCTCCGGCCGGGCCGGGGCTCCCGGGCGCGGGGGCGCTCGCTCACCTGCTGGTCCCCCGGCCCGGGCCCCGGGATGGGCGGCTGAGGCTCGGCGCGGACTCGGCTCGGCGCGGGGTTCGGGGCACTGGGCGCAGGCTCAGCGGCCCCGGGGGCGCGATCCCCGCATCCCACGGGCGCCGCCGCCGTCTCGGCTCCGCCGTTCCGCTCGGGCTCCGGGGCTCGGCGGGCGGCGCGGGCTCGGGCTGGGGGCGGGGTCGGGGGCGGGCCCCGCCTGGGCTCGGCCTGGGGCTTGGGGCCCCGGGCTGGCTCCGCCCCAGAGCGACGCGCCCCGGACTCCGCACGTGGCGCTCCGCCCGCTCAGAGGGTGAACCCTTGGGCACCCGCCGGGGCGCACACCCCCACACTGACCCGGGGGCGCCCCGCCACAGACAGCCGCCCACGCGGGCACGGACAGACACACGCAGACGCGGGCACACGCAGGGGTACACACTCACCGACAGAGGGACGCTTCGCCACAGATACCCACCCACGCGGACACGGACAGGCACACACTCCGGCACACACCGGAGAATACACACAGGCATCCTCACTGACCTGGGGACCCTACATCGGAGAGCACACGGACATACCTTGATGCTGGCTCACTGACACACACAGACAACCATGCTGACATACCCTGAGGCTGACACAGACACACTCGACATACGCACACCGGCACTGACACAGACACCCACATGGACATAGGCAGACACATCATTGACACACACACTGAGGCAGACACACTCTGACAAACTCTGATACATGACTCAGAGACTCGCATCCACTGACACAGAGGCACACACTGACATGGGATCACATTCTGCAAGAGAATCTCGGATAGCACACAATTCTGCACAATAGTAGACCCTGCACTCACAAAGACCAGAAACAAGGACACAACTAACAAATACAGAGACACCCACACTGAAATGGACTCACACACATGCTCACATACATACACCTTGTTGGGGCACATGCAATGTACACCTTTACACACACAGGGACACTCAAACATGTGGATACGGAGATAGACACTGCCTCTCACACACGGACACAGAGACCGGAGCACTGATAAACTATTGCTCACATACCCAGGCTGACCCATAGGAAACATGCTCAGGAACACACTTTCAAAAACAAAACAGGCTACCAGATTTCCCCCACAGGCCAGTAACAGAGTTGGAAGGGATGGTATGCCTTGTTCTGCACAGTGGCCACTGCCCAGAGCTGTCTTCATTACCAACAGCATTTTACTTTCCTGACACCTTTCAAAGCTCTAAGATGCAAAGAATTGCTCTTGGAGGGCAAAATGGGGGCTGGTGTCTCAGAAGGCACCAAGGTGTTGGGTTTGAAAGCTCAGAGACAGTGACCTGCCCCTCCACTGGGACCTTGGAGAGGTGATGATGAAGCCATTGTCCCTTTGGGACTTGGGTGTGGGGTTCCAGGTGTCACTGGGTGCCTTACACATATACTGAGGAGCTACCCATGCTTTCTGGATAGCCAGTCCAGGGTGGGGGAATCGGTGAGAAAGTCCGTCTACGGGAAAGTTTAGGGCACAGGACCGTTTCTGGCCCTGGATTGGATGGGATGGCTCCTGGCCAGACAGATGAATCACAAACAGCATGCCGGCTTCTAGCCCCACGACGGGCCTCAGGTTGGCCAGCATCTCCCACTAGCGGCCAGAGCGGGAAGTGCAGGCAGTGTCAACTTCGCAGCTCGGGGTGCGGGACCGCCTTCCCTGAGCTCACAATTCCTAGGTGGGAGGAGCGGGCCGTAGAATGGGGGTCCTCCCGAGGTTTTCCACCACCAGATTCTGGACCCCAGAAGGAAGATTAAACTCACAAATGGACATCGGGCCAAGCAGGAGGCCAAGCTGGAACGGAGGCTGCTGGGGCTGGGGCGTGGGGGGAGGGATCGTTACAGAGCGCCCTGGCTTCAGCTACATCCAGCAGAGGTGGAGTTGTCATAGTCTTCCTTAGCGTTGGGCACTTGGATGTTGCCAGCGGGAGAGGTAGGCTAAGGCATGAATCTACACGCACCCCAGATGTAAACGAGGGGAGGGAAGCCCATGAGAAGGAGGAATTGGAGCTCTGACCATGTGGGGATTCAGCTAAGGTATCTGGTGGTCTGAAAGAGGTGGCAGGGGGCAGGAAAGGGCTGGAAAGGGCCCCAGACCCCATTTAATTGAAGCAAGAGCATGCAGTCAGCAGTCCAGAGCAATCAAAGTGTTTAAGACTAGTGCTTCCTTTGTTCCACCCTCCCCCCCTACTTCCAGTTCAAAGTTGGGTTGAGCACATTGTATTTGCGCATCCATTCAAGACCCCTCTCCTGTATTACTTCCTCTTATTTCTTCCCTTTGCTACCATCATCACTTCACTGCCATTCCCTGGCCCACACAGGCTCCCTCTCTAGTAGAAAAAACAAGTTTTTGAATATGTACACATCTTTGTAAAATGTGTAATATTGCTGTTTGCACCTATGTGTTTTCTGTTTTTATTGCCCCAGGCTTTTCTTTCTCTGTTACTTCTGCTGAGTTATAACTTACAAATGGAAAAGAGCACAGACCCTAGGTGTTCAGCTCAAGGGTTATCGCTAGTTGAAAACCTCTGTATGACCAGGACACAGATCAAGACACCAAGCACCACCAGCATCCCAGAAGCCCCCTCCACGCCCTCTACCTGTCACTGCTGCTTCTCCCCCAGGGTTAACTACTATACTCTCTCACATTGAATTCCCCATGCTAGTTTTGCCTATTTTATTTTATTTTATTATTTCTTTTAAAGATTTTATTTATTTATTTGAGATAGAGAGTGAGAGAGAGAGAGAAAGAGAGCAGGAGCCAGGGGTGGGGCAGAGGGAGAGGGAGAAGCAGACTCCCCGCCGAGCAGGGAACCTTATGTGGGACTCAGTCCCAGGACTCTGGGATCATGACCTGAGCCGAAGGCAGACGCTTAACTGACTGAGCCACCCAGGCGCCCCAGTTTTGCCTAGATTTGATATTTTTAAAAATGGAATCTTCGAATAGAAACTCCTCTATCTGGCTTCTTTTGAACAACTTTGGGTTTGTGAGATTCATCCATATTGCTGTTCGTTCTCATTGTTTTTTGGAATTCCATTGTGTGAATACACCACAATTTATTTATCCATTCTAGTGCAGATGGGTGTTTGGTAGTTTCCAATGTGGGGTTCCCGCATATAGCACTGCTGTGAGCTTTCTAGTGTATGAATTTTGGTGAACGTATGTATGCATTTCTGAGAGGGAGTTGCTGGGAGAGAGTGTTTTTGCTTTTAGTAGACAAGGCCAAAGAGTTTTTCAAAGTGGTTCTACCAAGATATACTCCATCAGCTGTGACTGTTTGAGAGTTCTGGTTTATCCTCCAGCATCCTCCAGTATTCGGTATTTTTATCTTTTTCATTTTAGCCACTTGAGTGGGTGTGCAGAGGTTTCACATTGTGGATTTAATTGGCATTTCCCTGATGACTAATGAAATTGGGCACTTTTTCATGGTTTATTGGCCATTTGTGTATATGTGCTTTTCGTTTATATAAATGGGTATTGTTCTAACTTCTATTCTTTTTCTTATGTTTCTCCCCTAACATTCTGCTTTAGAGCTCTATCCACATTGCGGTGTGGGCAGTTAGTTCTTTGCTTCTGACAGCTGCGGAGCATTCTCTGTTATGCACCCACCACACTTTATTTATCCATTCCCCTAGAGAGGGACGACAGGTGGGCTAGGAGATGGTAATCGGAGGGAAGAGTGGTAACTAGCTTGTGTTTCTATTGCCTTCACTCTGTTCATGCCTGGGGTCGGGGTAGGTGAAGAAGCAAGCTGATCTGGGGTTCAGAACCCACAAACACTCAGGACTAGGCATCTTGGAAGGTGGAGGTACAGGTTGGGGCTGAAAGCAGGAGGCCTGGTGGAAAGCTCCCACAAAAGCCAGGAAGACCCAGAGATGCGTCTCCCTGCCCTCCCCCGCCATCAGTGACTAACTATCTCTGACTCTAGGAGGGGGCATCTGGCAGGAGTGAGAGGCTTGACTGAAAGTAAGGAGATCTAGTGAGACCCCTGTTTCCCTACCCCTGCTAGGTGCTGGAACTCTGGTAAAGGACTGGGGAATTCCACACTGAGATGAGGCTGAGAGAAAAGACCTTTGATCCTGGGCACCCAAACCCCCTTGTCAAGGAGTTCTGCTTGCTCCACATTCATCCCCACACTTTCTCCTTGCCTGTTTCTCCTAGGAAGGCTGTACAAGCTAAGTACCTGCCTCCCCATGTCCCCTGTACCGAGTGCGAGCCACGTGACTCCATGATGGCCACGAGTCCTGAGCACAGTTTCCCTGGGGCGGGGTGGTTTCTGGGAGAGCATTTGCTTTCCTGATAAAAGAGGACAAGAGCAACTAGATGAGCTCTCTTCCCCTTCTTCCTGCCTTGAACGAGGCCACCATACTTGGAGCTGGCAAAGCCATTGCAGAAGCATGGAGGTAGGGCCAGGAGATTTGCAGATGTTGGCCATCTGCAGATGTTGGCTTGCAATGACAGTCAACTGCAAGCCCACAGCTTCATACTTTTCTTTCACTCTGTGTGTGAATGAATGAGACTGATTCTCTGAAGTTGGAGCCAGATTGTGTCTGGTGGGGAGGGATCTGGAAGCCCAGATGCTCTTAATACAGGCTGTTGCCCAGACCTCTTGTTTTTAGCTGCACCCCTCCTCCCCACTTCCAAAGGTACCCAGTGCCCATGCCTGTGCTGGAGTCCCAGAAACATGCTAGAATTTCAAGGAGGACAAGGGGGTCCTTTTTTTTCTTTGGCACCTCTCCTTCTGCGAGCACTTTAAACTCAGCCTTCCGGCTCTGCTAGGTCAACTTGCTGCTCCAACTTCCAAAAAGTTCTGGTTACAACTGCTGTTGCACATTTTTTGTTTTTGTAATGTTTATGCCTTTTTAAATTGTCATTAATATGTCATTTTCATGACAATTCAAGAGGTATTTCATTCCGCTGTATTTTGAAGACAGTCCTGCATTTCAGTTCCCACCCCAGATAATTGTAAGGAGTGATCAGAGGTTCAACCTTCATGGGTTGTCAGGGCTCTCCTCCGGAGAGATTTTGCTTTATTTTGGAGCTCAAGCAGTTGAGACCTTCTATCTTGGGAGGGACAGAGAAAAAGAGAAGTGTACTCACTGTCAAGGGCAAGGACATGTTTCCATGGGGGTGTTCATCACCTAAATGATGAACAGGCTAACTCTTTCATCTGCGGGACTGTTGCCAGGTGGGATATGCTGTCTCCCACATGTTCTCTCTGCCCTAGTCTCTGTCTCTCTCTCACACACACACGCACATGCACACACATACACACACAACGCACACTGCCCCTTGCTGGTGCTGACTCCCCAATAGCCCACATGATGCTGGGTCTGCAAACGAGGAAGAGCTGCCCCTTCCTCAAGTCACTCGACTGCCATCTGCTGGGGAGTTGAGAGAAAAAAGACATAAATCTGATGTCTAGGAATGTGCATCCTGCCTCAGGATTGTGTGAAGTCCAAGTGTACGTGGCAGCCTACCTGTTCCATCTCCTCCCTATAAAATACTTCCCCTCTCCCATCATCAGCTCTGGCCATTATAGGGAACTAGAGAGCAGGGCTTGGAGGGCCAGAAGCTTAGATCAGATTATTACTCTCCATGTGACCTTGGATGAGACACAAAACCTTTCTGGACCTTACTTTACTCATATATAAATGGAATAACTATATACCCACCCACCTCATTGGGTTGTTGACAGGATCAAGTGAAATAACTTCTGGAAAACTGTTTGAGAAATGGAATACTTATGGGTGAAATTGATATTCGTACTCATGAAAGCCTATTCACCTTTGCCTTTGGTTGGGTTCCCCAGAAACAGACTCTGAGGTGGAGACTTGCATGCAAGTGGTTTCTAGGGATGCGCTTGGGAACCACATTCTCAGGATGTGAGGGAACCGGGGTTGGGCAGTGGGAAGAGTTACCTCCAATGCAGTTGTGGCAAAGGTCTCAGCTAAGCCCACAGGAGACCCTGGAGCTGGATAACCCCCTTGGAGTCTTCCCAAAAATTGAGACCAGAGGAGATGGAGCAAGTTTTGCTACCTCTACTTCAACCAGTCGTGGTGTTAGGCTGCTCCTGCCAAGAGGCCATAACCTTAGGCAAAGCAGTTCCCATGAGGCAAGGGCGACACCAGGAAAGGGCACAGCTGTGAGCCTTCAGCAGCCACACTCCTGGCAGCTGGAGGGACAACAGGACCTCTATCCAAGAGGGGCTCTGGGAAGCTTTCCACATACCCCTACCTTTGGTTGTATATGTCACGGAGTGTGTTGTTCTTGGTGGCTATGGCATGGCAGGAATAAGGAAAGAGCCGAAGATGGATTCTGCACACTGCAGAACCTCTGTGGGTTTGGGTACTGGAGAGTAAGAAGCACCAGGCTGCTGTGGCTGGGGTGGGGTCTCCTTAGCATTAGCCCTTCCACTCAGCTGGCCTTTCTGACAGCTTTACCTGCACGAAGTGTATCCCAAGTCCACGTAGGGCAACCTGATTCCCCATGTTCCATCCCATTCTGTGGGGAACACGTGGTCCCCCTGAGTTCTGCCTCCTTCAGAACGGTGACATGGTTGCCCTGTGTGCTGACATAGCTCATATCAGTGCAGTGGTGGAGTGGAGGAACGGGTTCCATATGAGAGATTCAGAGGTTGCAGACAGGATACTGACCCCTGAATGCAGCCCACAGATGTAGTTTCTTTTTGGGGAGTGAGGCAGATACAGCGTGTCAAACAGTTTACACTACTGTGAATGTCTTTTGCTGGGACATACACTCTCTGGTTCTCTTTGATTTCCACCATTCCTTGTTGTATTATATTTATTAATACAATGCTTTTCAGGCATTTGAGGTTTTCTTTCCTGGAGGAGGGCCAAGCAGCCCTGCAAGAACTCTGGATCACCCAATGTGGTCATGTGAACTAGGATCAGCAGTAGGCAGATGCTGACAGGAGGACTGGGAATTCTGGGCTTGAGCAGGCTGCGGGTTGTGATGAGCAAGCAGGTCAGGGGCAGAAATTGCCCAGGGATTGTGGTTGGTCTGGGGGATGATGCTGGTTAGAGAGGACCTGGTGAGCTGTGCTCAGAGCTGGAGAATCCCACCAGATGGGCACTGTGCTTGGGCACTGACTCTCTACCACACCTTATTTTTATATGCTAAAGAAGCATTTTTATTGATATATATAATATGGATGAATCTCAGATGTGTGATGTTAGGTGAAGGAAACCAGCCTCACAAGGTTACATATACTATATAATTCCATTTATATGACATTCTGGAGAAGGGAAAATTAAAGGAACAGTGATTGCCAAGGGGTTGGGTGTGGAGGGAGGGCTGTGCTTGAATACAAAGGGATAGCATGAAGGGGAGAATGTTTTAGGATGATGGAACTTTCTGAATTTTGACCATGGTGGTGGCTCTGCATTTGTCAACACTCAGAACTGTACGCCAAAAACATGAATTTGCCTGCATATAAATTAAAATATGAATAAACTAAAAATTTAAAAATAAAAACTAAGACATCCTTACCTTTTTGAACAGAAGTGGTACTTCCTTCAGGAATGTGTGAGTAGGTGGGTGTACAAGTGGAAGAGAAACAGGTATGTGTGAATTTTGAAGAGATGGTGGTCAGAGCCACTGTTCTGAGCCCCAAAGAGCCGGAGTAGTCCCTGAACTTCAGGTATTCAATCCCTACTGCTCTGTATATGAGCTTGAACTAGAGGCTCTGGTTGCCCAGAAACAGGGGTCGTGGACTTTGAAGCAAAAGACTGTTTTTTTTTTTTTTTTTTTTGGTTTGATTTTTGGTTCTGCTTTGTTTTGTTTTGTGGCGATGTTGCTGTTTTTCCAGTGAGATATTTCTCTCTCCAGTACTGCAGTGATAGAGAAGAGGGGAGGGAGGCAGCAGATGAGTCCCGGCCGCACTTAGGGAACCTCTGAGCCTCCCCAGCCCCTGCCCTACCCCAGCATCTGCAGCGTCCTAAAAATACAAAATGCTATGGTTACAGAAAGAGGACTGGATGGAGGGTCAGCCACTCCAATTGATTCAATCCCTGGTGCTGTGCAGAATAACAGCCAGACTCCTCTGGGCCTCAGTTTCCCCATTTCTAAGAGAAAAGCCTTGGGATGATGAAATCCTCTTGTAACATTCGGCAAGTGGTAAGGAAGGAAGGAAGCCCCTAAATCCGCAGGCACCGAGGAGGGACTCTGCCTGGGGCTTCCATCCTCATCTCTGCCCTGGGTGGCGCGAGTCCTGGGGGACCCCGGCTGCCACTCTGCCTACCTCACGTCATCAGTACATTCCCAAGAGAAGAGGATGAATGGAGGTGCCAGAACTGACAAGAGAATTCAGAAGACTTTGTAGGGAAATTGGGTTTTTCACTGGAAGTCAGTGCTTTGGGCCAGAAAATGCTCAGAACTGGCAGTGACTAACAAAAGCTGCCTCTTGTCTCCAAGCGTATCAAGAGGCAGGGGCTGGAGTGCAAGCTTCTCGAGTGATCGCTGACAGGAGAACAGAAGAGCTGCCTCCCACTCTTACTGGCTCAGAGCATCCAGGCTGCCAGGGCTGAGACGGCAAACACGCCAGCCCCTCGCCTTTTGTGGTGGGAGACAGGCCCAGGACAAGCAGCAATCTGCCTAGTGCCTGTAAGTGGCTGTGGCCACTGCCGGGGTTCCTGGGGGAGGGTGTGGGGACATGGCACCCCAGATGTGCACTGTGGGAGCGTGAGTCTCCTCTCGACTCATCTGTTGATGGAGGCAGCTTTGTAATTTCTGAGGGCTGTGGACACAGGATTCCTATGGCCACCCCCATTCTGGGAGAAGAATGCTGGGGACTAGATCAGCCACACTTCCCAGGGGGCTTGGCTTCAGCCTGGGCTGACACTAGGGCCACACTCTCATCTATCAGTGGACCTTTAGAGGGGAAGATAAGGGTGAACACAGGCTTGGCTTTTGTTCTTTTCAGAAATTCCTATTGAATGGCTCTCACTTGTCCCCAGGGTCCAGATCTCAGCTGAAATCCCTTCAATTTATAGCCCCAGGCCCCAGCTGCCAGCTGGAATGCCCTTCCCAGACAGATAAACATCCAACAGGAACGTCTTCTATGGTTGTATCCAGGCCTCTGGGGGTGGAGAGCAGGGAGCCCCTCTCCATCTGTCTCTGGCTCACATACCTGGTCCATATCTATTGGCCCACAATTAGGAGCAAAAAAGAACCTATGATGGTTTCTGGTGCCATCTAATCCCTGCTTGTAATGGACATAGTGGGTCAGGCACTCAGCTTCCCCGTCAGCATCCTTCTGGTATACCTTTCTGTACCCAAGC
This sequence comes from Eumetopias jubatus, assembly GCF_037043125.1. Lineage (NCBI taxonomy): Eukaryota > Metazoa > Chordata > Mammalia > Carnivora > Otariidae > Eumetopias > Eumetopias jubatus. The sequence goes on along the minus strand of NW_028274807.1, from coordinate 149,100,131 downwards.
CAGAAACTAGATTTCTTAGATTCTTTTGCAGATTGAACTTTGGATTTGAATTTAGGTCCCACCAATTAGATGTGCTACAGGAAATTTGAATAGCAGAAACCATCTTCCTAATGCTTTGGCTGTTACTACTGGCAAGCATGGTCAGGGAGATGTTGGGCTTTTCTCTCACAGTATTACAGTGATGTGGGATGTGATTTGTGGGTAGGAAGAGGCAACATGCAGCACTCACAGTGGCTCCCTGATCATAGTGGATTAAAATGGCTGCAGATTCTTTGCAAAACCCCATCAAGAGACAGAGTATGTTTTACTTCTACTATCTGTTCCTCTGAAGTCTGAATTGTCCTGGTGACTTGCTCTGACCAATAGAATGTAGCAGAAGAGATGCTGTGTAACTTCAGGGGCTGTACCTTAAGAGGTCTGGCTCCTGTAAGCATAATTTTGAGATTCATCCACATTGTTGTATATATCAATAGTTCATTCCTTTTTATTGCTGAGTAGTATTCCACTGTATGGTTGTATTACAGTCTGTTTATCCTGTTGATGGACATTTGGTTTGTTTCTAGTTTTTAGTTTTCATAAATAAAGCTGCTATGAACATTTGGTATAAGTCTTTGTATAAATATGTGCTATTTTTCCCTCTAGGTAAAAATATCTAGGAGTGAAATGGCTGGCTCATATGGTAGATATATAAAGTTTTTAAGAAATTATCAAATTGTTTTCCAAAGTGGTTGTACCATTTTACATTCCCACCAGCAGTGTATGATAGTTCCACTTTCTCCACATACTTCCCAACATGTGGTCTGGTTCCTTTTTTTTAAAATTTAACTCTGTATGTATGGTATATCATTGTAGTTTTAATTTGCATTTCCCTAATGACTAATGATGTAGAGTATCTTTTTGTGTGCTTACTTGCTATCCTTATACCTTTTTTCGGTAAAGTGTCTGTTCAAATCTTTTGCCAATTTTTTGGTATTAGTTATTTTCTTATTATTTAATTTTGAGATTTTTAAAAAAACATATTCTAGACCCAAGTCCTTTACTAGATTTGTATTTTGCAGATATTTTCTTCCAGTGTGTGGATTTTCTTTTCATTTTCTTAAATGTCTTTTTCAGAACAGGAGCTTTACATTTTAATGCTGTATAATTTATTTATTTTCTTTTTATATATATATTGCTTTTTGTGTTGTAGCTAAGAAATCTTTGCCTAACTAAGGTCAAAAAATATTTCTTCTATATTTTCTTCTAGAAGTTTTATAATTTTAGGGTTTACAGTCCACTTAGGGTTAATCTTCATATATGATGCAAAGTATGGATTGAGGTTCTTTTTCTTTGCATACGATGTCCAATCGTTCCAGCACTGTTTTTTTAGAAAACCATTCTCTCTCCACTGAATTGCTGTTGTCAAAAATCAATTCACCATATACATGTGGATCTATTTTTGGGCTCTCTATTCTGTTCCATTAATCTACATGTGTCTCCTGTTATTAATACTGCACTTCTTGATTACTAATGATTTACAGTAAGTGAATCCAGAATGAGAAATTTCCAACTTTTTTCTTGAAAAATATTTTGGCTATTCTAGTTTCTTTGCCTCTTTGTATAAATTTTGGAACCAACTTGTCTATTTTTACAAAAAATTACACTGGGATTGATTGAGAATATCTTGAATCTATAGATCAGTCTGGGGGAGAATTGACATCTTAGCAATGTTGAGTCTTCCAATTCATGAACAACTCAATTCATGAATATTTATTTCTTCTTTGGCTTCTTCCATTGTGTTTTGTAGTTTTCAACTTACATCTCCTGTGCATATTATTTTGTTATATTTAAACCAAGTATTTAATGTTGGTGCTATTGTAAAAATTTTTTAAAATTTCAATTTGTATTTCACCTTGGAGGAAATATCTCAACGTGCTTCAGATCCTTTGGAAATTTTTACTGAGGTTCTATGTCCTTTCATTTTAACGGAGTTTATCTCAAATTCTCTGGTTCACATCTGTCTTGCTAAGGCAACTAAAGAACTTGCTATCTCCAGCTGACCAGATCTAATCAGCATAATATCAAGAATGAAGTATGCTGTTGTGTAGAATGTCAATATGATGATTTCTGCAGACTATATCATTGGAGAGAATAGGCAAGTTTATTAGCCCTGTGGCAAAACTGTGCAATAGTATTGCTAGCCATGCCAGGTAAAAGCAAATTGCTTCTGGTAATCTTTTCAAATTTATATGGAGGAAAAAGCATTTGCAAGGTCAATAGCTACATATGGGTGCCAGGGGCTATGTTGATTTATTCCAGTAAAGCTACTACATGTGAAACAGCAAGTGCCATTAAAGCCACCTCCTGATTAGGTTTACAGTAATTCACAGCAATTCTCCAAGATCCATCTGCCTCCTGCACAGGACAAACTAGTGAGTTAAATGTAATGTGATAGATGTCATTACCTCTGCATTTTTAAAGTCTTTGTTGGTGGCACTATTCTTTTAAATTCCCCCAGGAGTGTGATATTGCTTTTGGTTTACACTCTGGATAAAGATAGCAAATTCAAGGAGCTTTCACTTGACCCTGTCTATTATGATAGTCCTTACACCATTATTTCGAAGAGCCAGTGTGGGGATTTTGCCTGTTGTCAACTATGCCATTCCAACTGTCAGGGGTCAGCAAACTTTTTTGGTAAAGTACCAGATAGTAAATTGTTTGTGGGACAGATAGTTGTCTCCTCCTCTTTCTCAACGCTTTTTAAAAATGTAGCCAACAAACTGGACAACCTCGAAGAAATGAATAAATTCCTAGAAACATATAACCTTCCAAAACTGAATCAAGGAGAAATAGAAAATTTGAACAGACCAATTACTAGCAAAGACGTTGAATCAGTAATCAAAAAACTCCCAAAAACAAAAGTCCAAGACCAGATGCCTTCACAAGTGCATTCTACAAAACATTTAAAGAAGACTTAATACCTATTCTTCTCAAACTGTTCCAAAAAAAAAAAAAAGAATAGAAGAGGAATAAAGTCTTCCAAATTCAGTCTATGAGGCCAGCATTATCTTGATACCAAAACCGGATAAAGACATTACCAAAAAAAAAAAAGAGAAAACTATAGGCCAATATCTTTGATGAACATAGTTGCAAAAATCCTTAACAAAGTATTAGCAAACCGAATCCAATGATACATTAAGAAAATCATTCACTACAATTGAATGGGATTTCTTTCAGGGAAGTAAAAAGAAAAAAAAAGAAAGAAAAGATAGGAACCTTTCTTAGCTTTCAGGCTATGCCAAAAGATTCCCCCAAAACCAAAGAACAAATAAAACAAACAAAACAAAATGAAACTCCAACAACAACAACAATAACAAAACAGAAAGAAGAAAAAGGCAAAAGGCCCGATTTGGCCCACAGACCATACTTTGTTAATCCCTGGTCTAGACCAATGCTGCCCAATAAAACTTCCAGTGACAGTGGAAATTTAAATTTAAAAGCTACATGTGGCTAGTAATGACTACATTGAACTACATAGATCTAGATTCAGTAACTAGAGAATGGGTCAGTGAATCTACAGGATCTACTATGATTTGACCTTGATGTTATTCATCATCTGACCCCCATAAACCCCCACTTTGACCAGTAGACCATAGAGGCATTTTGTGTCCCCCCCAAATTAATGTCAAACACAGTCAGTGTTTTGTAAACTTTGAAAGGTCTGGGTATTTCCTTTTTCCCAGTACACAGTTACTATAGTAAATGCTTGCAGATCAAAAAGCCTGGTAGAAGATTTACAGTATATACTTATGGAGCTCTGCAATACCATTCTTCAAGGAGAATTTGTCTTCCTTTCAAGTGAAGGGATCTTAGTCTGTGTTAAGGAGGAGAGGCTTGACTCTTAATTGTAGTGACTCAAGTTATGATTCTGGCCACTGGATCTGGAGTTTTTCCTGTTAAATAGATCAAGTGAATTTTAGTAGGCTTCCCATCTATTTCATTCCCATTAATTAGCCATCCTCAATGATTGCTACGTTGAAAATTATTTTGATTACCTCTTCTCCTTTGCTGCCTATTATAGTAAAAGTACACTCCCCTGTCTTTTAATTAGGGCAGTTACACACTGCCTTTTGGCCTCTGCTACTCTGGAATTCCATCATCCCACTGAAATCAAGGCACCCAGGTCACTGACAGCATATACCATCATTATACCTGATTGCAGAAGACAGACACTACAGAGCTTTTCAAAGATGCTGGTACTCCCCCCTCATTAGTGTATTTTTCAATGCCTTGGAGAAGGGAAGGCTCTTTGTCTATTTGGAGGGTTAGATTGGGAAGGGCTGATATGTAGGTCACACATAATAAATCTACTCCAACATTTCATGCTAGGGAACTTTCTAATATTATGTTAGGGAAGTTCTGTCATCTCAACTTTATTAGATGTAGGCCACCATTGACTCCAAGTGGCACAGGCTGAGCATTCTTCTCCTTTTGCCAGGCTGTCAGCTAGAGGTGGTGGGGTGGTGGCAGTCTAATCAGTGGTTGGGCTGAGTTTGAGGCTTTCTTTTATTGGCTTTATGTCTTCCTTTTGTGCTGTCCTTCTGAGGGAATCAATTTCCTGCAGCTTTCAGTTGTATTCCACTGTTATTTTTATAGGACACTTGCTAGCATGATGGTGGGCAGCAGGGAGGGAAACATCCTTTGATGTATTGACTTAGCCTCAGTCTTGGGAGGGTATGTGAACCTGGATCTTGGGAATGTAGCCTTCAAAATTGTTCCTGCCTCTCCATAGAATGCTGGGTCTCCCACATATTCCTGTCTCCCCTTGCCCCCATGGAGTTTTTGTTTGTCTGTTTGTTTTGTCTCCCAGCTGTAGTGGGTTTCCACCATGCTCTCAGGTTCATATTTTGTCCTTCCCATTGCAGAATAAGCCTTTGTTTTTAAGAAGAGATTAGGGAGCACTGGTCTGGGTGGAGTTTTGGTAGTGGCTGCTGTTCTTCTTCCCCAGCCAGCACTAGGGAAGGAGCTTTATCAAGATTCTTCTTAGTCTCCCTTGTGAAAGTCAGGTGGAGTTCCTGTAGAAAAAAGATGCAAGAGGATGTGAACCCCTATTTCTGGGCCCCTCCAAGAACTTTACACCCTCAAGCTTCTCACTGGCTTATATTTCAAGGATCTGTCCCTGTTACACAAACGCTCAGATCTTGTTCTTCCTTACAGAGCCTGTCTCAATCCAGATATTGGCTTAGTTGTTGCCTGTGAACTGCATTCTCTTAGTTGTCTGCTAATAACAGAAACAGGATTATGATGCCCACTCTCACTGCCACTGATCAACATTGCTCAGGAGGCCCTCAATGCATTAAGAGAAGAAAGGAAATGGAGGCTGAAGGGCTGAAAGGAAGACACAAAACATTTACTTACAAAAGTCAGACTGTCTACAAGGAAAATCTAAGAGAATGTGCAAACATAGCACTAGTAAGAGTTCAAAAGGTTTCCAGATACAAGATCAACATTTGAAAATCAATAGCATTCCTGTCCAATAGCAAAAATCATGGGAGTTACTCATAAAAGGTAAAATGTACCTTTCTGCTATCATCTGAATATTTGTGTCCTCCTAAAATACGTTTGCTGAAATCCTAATCCTTAAGGTGATGGCAATAGGAGGTGGGTCTTTGGGAGTGGGATTAGAGCCCTTACAAAAGAGACCCCAAAGAGTTCCCTAGCCCCTTCCTCTATGTGAGAATACAATGAGAAATCTGTAATCCAGAAGAAGACTCTCAGCTAACTATGCTGGCACCCTGATCTTGGACTTGCAGCTTCCAGAACTGTCTGAACTAAATTTCTGTGGTTCATAGGCCCTACTTCTATAGTATTTTGTTACAACAGCCTGAATGAAGTAAGATATTTTCATAATAGCAACCCAGTATTTCCTAGTAATAAATATAATAAAAACTTGCAAGTATTTTATGAAAATTAACATTCAGATATTATTGAAGGACATAAAGATCTGAATAAATGGATAACTATATTTTGATATTGGGTTGGAAGACTGAATATTTTCAAGATGCCATTTCTTTCCTAATAATCTATGAATTCACTATATTTTCAATAAATATTCTAGCAGGTGATTTTGTGGAAGAAATAATAATTCAAAAATTCATATGGAAAATGAAAAGGCCAGGACAGTAATAAAATTCTGAGTAAGACCAGGAAAGGGAGACTGCTTGCCAGAGTTACTAGAATAATTTACATAGTGTAAATAGTAATTTACATTGTGTGTTACAAGTATAGGGACAGAGAAGTAGGTTAGTGGGATTGCACAGAGTGCCCATAAACAGATCCAAGCATATGTAGGAACTTGATACTATATATGTCAGAGGTGGTATTTCAAATCACTTGGGGTGTGGAAGGCTCTCAAAAAAAAAACGATATTGAGGGGGGAGGAGCTAGATGGTGGAGGAATAGGAGACCCAAATTTCGTCTGGTCCGAGGAATTCAGCTAGATAGGGATCAAACCATTCTGAACACCTATGAACTCAACAGGAGATCGAAGAAAATAATAGCAGCAACTCTCTGAACAGAAAAGCGACCACTTTCTGGAAGGTAGGACGTGCGGAGAAGTGAATCCGAGGCGATATTCGGGAGGATAGACGGCAGGGGAGGGGACCTCCCTTGGCCGCTTCTGGCAAGTGATAGAGGAGCAGAGCACAAAATCGGAACTTTTAGAAGTTGGCTGTACTGAGGGACGTCACTCCAGTAGCTAAGCAGGGGGTGGAACACTTGCTGGGACAGTGTAGTCTCAGGACCCTCAGGGTCACAGAAAGACCAGGGGTGCCTGAGTGCAGCAGAGCTCCCAGGTATCGGAGAGGGGAAGCTGGCTGCAGAAACGGAGCCGAGGCATGGGCTCTCAGCTCGGGGTTGCCATAAACCATGATCCGGGGCACGGTCGGGCCACTGCTCTTCCAGCAGGGACCCAACAAGCGGCAGATCCGGGGAGACTCCCCTTCCTCCCCCAGGAGGAGTGGCATGGGAGCGCACTGCAGGGATCTGCTGGGTTTGGAGACTCCGCACGGGGTCGGGTGCCAGAAATAGAAATACTCAGTCACAGGCCGGGTGAGCACGGAGTGCAGCCAGAGACCGGGGTTATGGAAGTGATTGACTGCTTTTCTCTGGGGGCGCCTTGAGGAATGGGGCCCCGAGTTCTTGGCTCCACCAGGGTGGAGATTGGGAGGCCGCCATTTTCACTCTCGTCCTCCAACGCTGGACGGAAACCTTGCAGGGAACAAAAGTCCCCAAAAGCAAACCCCAGCAGATTACTTAGCCCGGACCGGCAAGGGCGAGGCAATTCCTCCTCCCGCAAAGACATTTGGGGACCACGGCAACAGGTCCCTCCCCCAGAAGATCAGCAAGAACAGCTAGTCAAGACCAAGTTTACCGATCAATGAGAAAGGCAGAACTCCAGCACTAGGGGAATACTGCACATAGAATTCATGGCTTTTTTCCCCCATGATTCTTTAGTCTTTCAAAGTTAATTTTTTTCTTTTCTTTTTTCTTTTTCTATTTTTTTTTGAATTTTTCTTTTTCCCTTTTTCAACCAACATCTTATCAATCCCTTTTTTAAAAATCTTTTTTATCTTTCATTTTTGGAGTCATATTCTATCCCTTCATTGTAGTTAACCTTATTTTTTGTATATATATAAGTTGTTTTCTCTTTAAAATTTTGGGATACAGTTTCTTCTAACAGACCAAAATATACCTTAAATCTCTAGTGTATGGCTTTGTTCTAGTCTCCTGCCTGATCACATTCTCTCTCTCTTTTTTTAAATTTCTCTTCTTTCTTTTTTCAACCAACTTGTCTTATCAATTCCTTTTATAAAATCTTTTATAATTTTCATCTTTACAGTCATATTCCATCCCTTCATCATATTTACCCTTATTTTTGTACATATATAAGTTTTTCTTTCTTCAAAATTTTGGGAGGTAGTTTCTTCTAACAGACCAAAATATGCCCAAAATCTAGTGTGTGGCACTGATCTCTTCACCAGCCTGATCGTATTTGATCATATTCTTTTTTTTTTTCTTCTTCTTTTTCTTTTTCCTTTCTTTCCCCCCAGTTTCAGGTCTCTTCTGATTTGTTTAGTGTACATTTTTCTGGGGTCATTGTAACCCTGTTAGCATTTTGTTCTCTCATTCATCTATTCTCCTCTGGACAAAATGACAAGATGAAAAAACTCACCTCAAAAAAAAGAACAGGAGCCAGTACCAACTGCCAGGGACCTAATCAATATGGACATTAGTAAGATGTTAGAACTAGAGTTCAGAATGACGATTATAAAGATACTAGCTGGGCTTGAAAAAGGCATGGAAGATACTAGAGAAACCCTCTCTGGAGAAATAAAAGAGCTAAAATCTAACCAAGTCAAAATCAAGAAGGCTATTAATGAGGGGCAATAAAAAATGGGGGCTCTAATTGCTAGGATAAATGAGGCAGAAGAGAGAATTAGTGATATAGAAGACGAAATGATGGAGAATAAAGAAGCTGAGAAAAAGAGAGATAAACAACTACTGGATCATGAGGGCAGGATTCGAGAGATAAGTGATACCATAATATGAAACAATAATAGAGTAATTGGGATCCCAGAAGAAGAAGAAAGAGAAAGAGGGGCAGAAGGTATATTGGAGCAAAATATAGCAGAGAACTTCCCTAATTTGGGGAAGGAAACAGACATCAAAGTCCAGGAGGCACAGAGAACCCCCCTCAAAATCAATAAAAATAGGTCAACACCCTGATATCTAATAGTAAAACTTACAAGTCTCAGAGACAAAGAGAAAATCCTGAAAGCAGCTTGGGACAAGAGGTCTGTAACCTACAATGGTAGAAACATTAGATTGGCAACAGACCTATCCACAGAGACCTGGCATGCCAGAAAGGACTGGCATGATATATTCAGAACACTAAACGAGAAAAATATGCAGCCAAGAATACTATATCCAGCTAGGCTGTCACTGAAAATAGAAGGAGAAATAAAAAGCTTCCAGGACAAACAAAAACTAAAAGAATGTGCAAATACGAAACCAGCCCTACAAGAAATATTGAAAGGGGTCCTCTAAGGAAAGAGAGAGCCTAAAAGTAACATAGACCAGAAAGGAACAGAGACAATATACAATAACAGTCACCGTACAGGCAATACAATGGCACTAAATTCATACCTTTCAATAGTTACCCTGAATGTAAATGGGCTAAATGCCCCAATCAAAAGACACAGGCTATCAGATTGGATAAAAAAACAAGACCCATTGATATGCTGTCTGCAAGAGACTCAATTTAGACGCAAAGACACCCCCAGATTGAAAGTGAGGGGGTGGAAAACCATTTACCATGCTAACAGACACCAAAAGAAAGCTGGGGTGGCAATCCTTATATCAGACAAATTAGATTTTAAACCAAAGACTATAATAAGAGATGAGGAAAGGCACTATATCCTATTTAAAGAGTCTATCCAACAAGAAGATCTAACAATTGTAAGTATCTATGCCCCTAACATGGGAGCAGCCAACTATATAAGGCAATTAATAACAAAAGCAGAGAAACACATTGACAACAATACAATAATAGTGGGGGACTTTAACACCCCCTAACTGAAATGCACAGATCATCTAAGCAAAAGATCAACAAGGAAGTAAAGACTTTAAATGACACACTGGACCAAATGGACTTCACAGATATATTCAGAACATTCCATCCCAAAACAACGGAATACACATTCTTCTCTAGTGCCCACGGAACATTCTCCAGAATAGATCACATCCTAGGTCACAAATCAGGTCTCAACTGGTACCAAAAGATTGGGATCATTCCCTGCATATTTTCAGACCACAATGCTTTGAAACTAGAACCCAATCACAAGAGGAAAGTTGGAAAGAACTCAAATACATGGAGGCTAAAGAGCATCTTACTAAAGAATGAATGGGTTAACCAGGAAATTAAAGAAGAATTAAAAAAATTCATGGAAACCAATGAAAATGAAAACAGAACTGCTCAAAATCTTTGGGATGCAGCAAAGGCGGTCCTAAGAGGAAAGTATATAGCAATACAAGCCTTTCTCAAGAAACAAGAAAGGTCTCAAATACACAAACTATCCCTACACCTAAAGGAGTTGGAGAAAGAACAGCAAATAAAGCCTAAACCCAGCAGGAGAAGAGAATTAGTAACGATCAGAGCAGAAATCAATGAAATAGAAACCAAAAGAACAGTAGAAGAGATCAATGAAGCTAGGAGCTGGTTCTTTGAAAGAATTCACAAGATTGATAAACCCCTGGCCAGACTTATCAAAAAGAAAAGAGAAAGGACCTAAAGAAATAAAATCATGAATGAAAGAGGAGAGATCACAACCAACACCAAAGAAATACAAACAATTATAAGAACATATTATGAGCAAGTATATGCCAGCAAATTAGATAATCTGGAAGAAATGGATGCATTCCTAGAGATGTATCAACTACCAAAACTGAACCAGGAATAAATAGAAAACCTGAAGAGACCCATAATCACTAAGGAAGTTGAAGCAGTAATCAAAAATCTCCCAACAAACAAGAGCCCAGCACCAGATGGCTTCCCAGGGGAATTCTACCAAACATTTAAAGAAGAATTAATACCTATTCTTCTGAAACTGTTCCAAAAAATAGAAATGGAAGGAAAACTTCTAAACTCATTTTATGAGGCCAGAATTACCTTGATCCCCAAATCAGACAAAGACCCCAACAAAAAGGATAATTACAGACCAATATCCCTGATGAACATGGATGCAAAAATTCTCACCAAAATACTAGCCAATAGAATCCAACAGTACATTAAAAGGATTATTCACCACGGCCAAGTGGGATTTATTCCTGGGCTGCAAGTTTGGTTCAACATCCACAAATCAATCAATGTGATACATTAATAAAAGAAAGAACAAGAACCATATGATCCTCTCAATAGATGCAGAAAAAGCATTTGACAAAGTACAGCATCCTTTCTTGATTAAAACTCTTCAGAGTATAGGGATAGAGGGTACATACCTCAATATCATAAAAGCCATTTCTGAAAAACCCACAGCGAATATCATTCTCAATGGGGAAAAACTGAGAGCTTTCCCCGTAAGTTCCAGAACATGGTAGGATGTCCACCATCACCACTGCTATTCAACATAGTTCTACAAGTCCTAGCCACAGCAATCAGACAACAGAAAGAAATAAAAGGCATCCGAATTGGCAAAGAGGAAGTCAAACTCTCAGTCTTTGCAGAAGATATGATACTTTATGTGGAAAACCCAAAAGACTCCACCCCAAAACTGCTAGAACTCATACAGGAATTCAGTAAAGTGGCAGGATATAAAATCAATGCACAGAAATCAGTGGCATTCCTATACACCAACAACAAGACAGAAGAAAGAGAAATTAAGGAGTCGATCCCATTTACAATTGCATTCAAAACTATAAGATACCTAGGAATAAATCTAACCAAAAGGCAAAGAATCTGTACTCAGAAAACTATAAAATACTCATGAAAGAAATTGAAGAAGACACAAAGAAGTGGAAAAACGTTCCATGCTCATGGATTGGAAGAACAAACATCGTGAAGATGTCAATGCTACCTAGAGCAATCTACACACTTAATGCAATCCCTATCAAAATACTATCAACTTTTTTATCAAAGAAATGGAACAAACAAACCTAAAATTTGTATGCAACCAGAAAAGACCCCGAATAGCCAGAGGAATGTTGAAGAAGCAAAGCAAAGCTGGTGGCATCACAATTCCGGACTTCCAGGGCACCTGGGTGGCTCAGATGGTTAAGCGTCTGCCTTCAGCTCAGGTCATGATCCCAGGGTCCTGGGATCGAGTCCCACATCAGGCTCCCTGCTCCTTGGGAGCCTGCTTCTCCCTCTGCTTCTCTCTCTCTCTCTCTCTCTGTCTCTCATGAATAAATAAATAAAATCTTTAAAAAAAACCAAAACAAAAAAACAATTCCGGACTTCCAGCTCTATTACAAAGCTGTCATCATCAAGACAGTATGGTACTGGCACAAAAACAGACACATAGATCAGTGGAACAGAATAGAGAGCCCAGAAATGGACCCTCAACTCTATGGTCAACTAATCTTCGACAAAGCAGGAAAGAATGTCCATTGGAAAAAAGACAGTCTCTTCAACAAACGGTGTTGGGAAAATTGGACAGCCACATGCAGAAGAATGAATCTGGACCATTTCCTTACACCACACACAAAAATAGACTCCAAATGGTTGAAAGACCTAAATGTGAGACAGGAGTTCATCAAAATCCTGGAGGAGAACAGAGGCAGCAACCTCTTCGACCTCAGGTGCAGCATCTTCTTCCTAGAAACATCGTCAAAGGCAAGGGAAGCAAGGGCAAAAATGAACTATTGGGACTTCATCAAGATAAAAAGCTTTTGCACAGCAAAGGAAACAGTCAACAAAACCAAAAGACAACCGACAGAATGGGAGAAGATATTTGCAAATGACATATCAGATAAAGGGCTAGTATCCAAAATCTGTAAAGAACTTATTAAACTCAACACCCAGAGAACAAATAATCCAATCAAGAAATGGGCAGAAGACATGAACAGACACTTTTCCAAAGAAGACATCCAAATGGCCAACAGACACATGAAAAAGTGCTCAACATCGCTTGGCATCAGGGAAATCCAAATCAAAACCTCAATGAGATACCACCTCACGCCAGTCAGAATGGCTAAAACTAACAAGTCAGGAAATGACAGATGTTGGTGGGGATGTGGAGAAAAGGGAACCCTCCTACACTGTTGGTGGGAATGCAAGCTGGTGCAGCCACTCTGGGAAACAGTATGGAGGTTCCTCAAAAAGTTGAAAATACAGCTACTCTATGACCCAGCAATTGCACTACTGGGTATTTACCCCAAAGGTACAAATGTAGTGATCCGAAGGGGTACATGTACCCCAACGTTTATAGCAGCAATGTCCACAAGAGCCAAACTATGGAAAGAGCCAAGATGTCCATCAACAGATGAATGGAGAAAGAAGATGTGGTATATATACACAATGGAATATTATGTAGCCATCAAACAAAACAAAACAAAACAAAACAAAATCTTGCCATTCGCAACAATGTGGATGGAACTAGAGGGTATTATGCTAAGTGAAATAAGTCAATCAGAGAAAGACATGTATCATATGACCTCACTGATATGAGGAATTCTTAATCTCAGGAAACAAACTGAGGGTTGCTGGAGTGGTGGGGGGTGGGAGGGGTGGGGTGGCTGGGTGATGGATATTGGGGAGGGTATGTGCTATGGTGAGCGCTGTGAATTGTGTAAAACTGATGAATCACAGACCTGTACCCCTGAAACAAATAATACATTATATGGTAAAAGAAAAAAGAAGATAGTAGGAAGGGAAAAATGAAGAGGGGGAAATCGGAGGGGGAGATGAACCATTAGAGACTATGGACTCTGAGAAACAAACTGAGGGTTCTAGAGGGGAGGGGGATGGGGGTGGGTTAGCCTGGTGATGGGTATTAAAGAGGGCATGTATTGAACGGAGCACTGGGTGTTATAGACAAAATAATGAATCATGGAACACTACATCAAAAACTAATGATGTAATGTATGGATTAACATAACAATAAAATCAAATTAAAAAATAAATAAATAAAATGAAAAATGATATTGGAACAAATGATAAATAATATAGGAAAACATTGAATTCTATGATAGAGATAATCTGTTTTCAGAGTAATAGAATTTTCAGTTGGGCACATTGTCACTGTATCAGTCAAGTTCCTGTTAGCAGACAGAAACTACACTATTTATTCACATAGGGAAAAGCACAGTATTATGAAGTAGTAGAAAGTGCTTAGCTACTAAAAGGAGTAAAGAAGACTTTAATGGATCCAAAAGTAGCAGATGTGACAAATAGCTACAATAGGACAGAGGGATATTGGAAAAAAAATTATTAGGAGCATGCCACCCCCAAGGTTATTTGAAGATGATAATGGCTACCACAGGAACACACAGCCTGTGGGTGGCAGAGAAATTTACCATAGAGTGTGGGTTTGGAGTTGGTCTTCAGAATTGGTCACCATTGGCTGAGACTGTCGGTAGGCCAGACCTGACCTGAAGAAGTGATTTAATGGATGGTGTGCCATTGCCCAAGGGTGTAGCCAGAGCTGGTCTCCTCCTCCTCCTCCTTCTTTCTCCTCCTCCTCCTCCTCCTCCTCCTCCTCCTCCTTCTCCTCCTCCTCCTCCTCCTCCTCCTCCTCCTTCTTCTTCTTCTTCTTCTTCCTCTTTCTTTCTTTCTTTCTTTCTTTCCTTTCTTTCTTTCTTTCTTTCTTTCTTTCTTTCTTTCTTTCTTTCTTTCTTTCTTTCTTTCTTTCTTTCTTTCTTTCTTTCTTTCTCTCCTCCTCCCTCCTTCTACTCCTCCTCCTCCTCCTTCTTCATCTTCTTCTCCTTCTTCATCATCTTCTTCTTCTCCTCCTTCTTTTAACATTTTTAAAAAAGATTTTATTTATTTATTTGACAGAGAGAGAGTGAGAGGGAGCACTAGTACAAGCAGGGGGAGCATCAGGCAGAGGGAGAGGTAGAAGCAGACTTCCCACTGAGCAAGGAGCCCAATGTGGGGCTTGAGTCCAGGACCCTGGGATCATGACCTGAGCTGAAGACAGACGCTTAACCAACTAAGCCACCCAGGTGCCCCAGAGCTGATCTTCTGTGATGAATAATTATAATGGAGGCCCAGAACCTGGAAAGGAATGTGTTCTTGTTAGAACCTAGTCATGTGGCAACTTCTAGCTGTGTGGGGGGCTGTGAGAGAAGAAATGTGGGCAACTCCAAGTTATGCATTTAGAGGAGATAATGTGTCCTTCTTTTTCCTGCTTCCCACTGGCTGGAATGTGGATGTAACAGCAGGAGCCAGAGCAACCCTTTTGGACCATGAGATGGAAGCTTCATGGTGAAGATGTCAGAACAGCATGATAAAAGGAGCCTTGGCTCCTGATCATTCTCTAGCTGCCCTCCAGTCCCACACTACTTGCCTAGACTTTTATGTGACAGGGAAATGAACCTCTAACTGTTTAAGCCTCTGTTAATATGGTTCTCTCAGTTACAGAAGCCAAGGCTATATCCTAACCAACATAGACCCATTCCTCATATATCAAAGAATAAAATTCCAGGTGAATTAAAGACTAACACATAAAAACAAAACACACAAAAATTTAAACCTTTAGAAGAATCACAGAAAAATATCTTTATATTTTCTATCATATAAGGAGTAATTTCTTAGATAAATCATAAAAAGGGAAGAGATTGGCATATATGACTACATTTAGATTTAAATCTTTTTTTTTACAAAAATCATTAAAATAAAGAAATAATAACTAACATGTATGGTGAGGGTTTATTTTTTGCAAGTGATTGTTCTGAATTTATTTTTAGTTATTACATATTTATGGTCAAAACAATGCTCTGAAGTCTGTGCCATTGCTATCTCATGTTGTCAATGAGGAAATGAAGGCACAGACAGGCTATGCCATTTGCCCATAGTCATAGGCTTAGTAAGTAGTAGAAGTGGGGCTTGAACCTTGGCAGTGATGTGCCAGAGGCCACATACATGATCACCATATTATGCTTCTCTAAATTAATTTCTAAATAGACTAGAAAGAGAGAATATAAGCCTCGAGAAGATGTTTTCAGTGTAGATAATGAATTTATATCTGGAATACACAAAGAACTCTCACAAATTTAGAAGAAGACAAACAATGCAAAAGACAAGGGGACAAAAAATACAAAGAGGCAGTCCATAGTAGAGGAGGCCCGAATGGCAAAAATTTTTTAAAAAGGAATCATATTTACATATCTTCCAGAAAATGAAAGAGGAGAGAATACTTCCCAACTCATTTTATGAAACCAGTATTACTCTGTTATCAAAACCAAAGACAGTACCAAAAAAGAAAAAAGAGACCAATATCTCTTATGAGCTTAGATACAAACATCATCAAAAAAATTAATAAATTTAACCCAGCAATGCATGAAAATTATTATGCACCATTGCCAAGTGTGATTTACTCCAGGTATTCAAAGCTGGTTGGAAAATAATTTGAATCTTTGAAAATAAATTAACGTGATCACCATACCAACAGGCATTAAAAAAGAAAAATGTTATGATCATATCAACTGATGCAGAAGAAAGAATTTGACAAAATCTAACACCTATTCATGGTAAAAACTCTCAGCAAGTTAGGAATAGAGGGGAACTTCCTCAACTTGATAATGAACATCTACCAAAAAACCTACAGCTAACCTATTTAAAAGTGAAAGACCAAATGCTTTTTCCTCTAAGATTAGGAATGAGGCAAGAATGTCCACTCTTACCACACTTTTCAACATAATACTGGAAGTTCTAGCCAGTACAATAAGGCAATAAAACAAAACCCAAAAAACAGAAAAGCATGCAGAGTAGAAAGAAAGAAAACTGTCCCTATTTGTAAGTGACATGATTGTCTAGTAAAAGATCTCAAGGAATCTACAAAAACAAACTCCCAGAACTAATCAACGAGTTAAGCAAGATGGCAGGATACAAGATCAATACACAAATTTCAGTTACACTTCTATATACTAACAATGAGCACATGGAGACTGAAATTAAAACCCCAGTATCATTATAATTACTCCAAAGAAAATGAAATACTCAGGTATAAATATAACAAAACAAGTACAGAATCTAGATTTTGAAAATTACAATATGATGGATAAAAAAATTCAAGAAGATCTAAATAAATGGAGACACATACATTATTCATGGATTTTAAGACTCAATAGGGTAAAGATGTCAATTCTGCCCAAATTAATCTATAAATTTAGTGCAATTCCTATAAAAAAATCTCAGCAATAGTTTTTGTAGACATTGACAAGCTTATTCTAAATTTTAAATGGAAAGACCCAGGATCTGAAATAGCTAAAACGACTCTGAAAAAAAGAGTGGGGGCATCATTCTACTTGATGCTAAGGCTTACTGCATAGCTACAGTGATCCGACAGTATAGCAGTGGTGGAGGGATCAACACATCGATCAACAAAATGAAACAGAGAACTCAGAAATAGACCTGTGCAAATATGTCCAAATGATTTTTGACAAAGGTACAAAAACAATTTAATGGAGAAAGGATAGACTTTTAACAAATGGTTTTGGGGCAATTAGACATCTGTGGGCAAAAATGTGAACCTAAACCACAAAGATAACTCAAAATAGATCACACACATAAATGTAAATGTAGATCTAAAAAACCTTAGAAAAATATGTCAGATTTCAGGTCTTAGACTTTGACACCAAACACATGATCCATAAAAGGAAAACTTGATAAATTGCATTTCATCAAAATTTAAAACTTTTGCAGCCCCAAAGACCCTGTTAAGAGGATGAAAAGATAAGTTACAGTCAGGGAGAAGATATTTGCAAACCACATATCTGGCAAAGGACTATTACCTAGAATATGTATAGAATTCTCAAATCTCAACACAAAAACATTGAATAATACCGAAAAAACACCAGAAAAAAAATGAAAAATGAACATAGGACAGGAACAGACATTTCACTAAACAAGATTTACAGATGGCAAATAACGACATGAAAGATGTTCAACATCATTAATCAATAAGGAAATGCAAATTAAAATCATGGGGAGATATCACTGTATACTTATTCCCATGGCTAAATACAAAATAGTGATAACACCAAATGCTGATGACAATGTGGAGAAATTGGGTCACTCAGGCATTGCTGGTAAGAATGTAAAATGGTAGTCACTCTGGAAAATAGTAATTTCTTACAAAAGCAAACATGCATTTATATCATCCAGCAATGGCACTTACCTCAGTCCATTTGGGTTTCTATAACAAAATATCACAGACTGGATGGCTTATGAACAATAAACATTTATTTCTCACAGTTCTGAGGCTGGGGAGTCCAAGATCAAGGCCATGGCAGATGTGCCATCTGGTGAGGCCCTCTTCCTGGTTCACAGATGGCTGTCTTCACAATGAGTCCTCATGTGGTGGAAGGGGCAAAGGAAATCTCTGGGATCTTTTATATAAGGACACTAATCCCATTCACAGGGGTTATGCCCTCATGACCTAACACTTCCCAAAAGCTGCACTTACAAATGCCATCATAATGGGGATTAAGTTTCAACACACGAATTTGGGGGGACACAAACATTCAGTCTATAGAAGCACTCTAGGACATTTATCCCAGAGAAATGAAAACTTATGTTTATATGAAAACTTGTACGTGAATGTTCATAGCAGCTTTATTCTTTTTTTTTTTTTAAAGAGAGAGAGAGTGCACACGCGCTACAGGGAGTGAGGGTGGGGGCGGGGCAAGAGGGAGAAGGAGAGAGAGAATACCAAGCAGGGCTTGATCTCATCACCCTGAGATCATAACCTGAGCCGAAATCAAAAGTCAGATGCTTAACCAACTGAGCCATCCAGGCACCCCCCCATAGCAGCTTTATTTTTTTTTTGTATTTTTTTTCTTTTTTTTATTATGTTATGTTAATCACCATACATTACAACATTAGTTTTTGATGTAGTGTTCCACGATTCATTGTCTGCGTATATCACCCAGTGCTCCATTTAGTACGTGCCCTCTTTAATACCCATCACCAGGCTAACCCATTCCCCACCCCCCTCCCCTCTAGACCCTCAGTTTGTTTCTCAGAGTCCATAGTCTCTCATGGTTCGTCTCCCCCTCCGATTTCCCCCCCTTCATTTCTCCCTTCCTATTATCTTTTTTTTTTTAACATATAAGGTATTATTTGTTTCAGAGGTATAGGTCTGTGATTCAACAGTCTTTCACAATTCACAGCGCTCACCATAGCACATACCCTCCCCAATGTCTATCACCCAGCCACCCCATCCCTCCCGCCCCCCACCATTCCAGCAACCCTCAGTTTGTTTCCTGAGATTAAGAATTCCTCATATCAGTGAGATCATGTGATACTGATTGACTTATTTTGCTTAGCATAATACCCTCTAGTTCCAACCACGTCATTGCAAATGGCAAGATTTCATTCCTTTTGAAGGCTGCATAATATTCTTAATAGCTGAATACTGGAAACAACCCAGATGTCTTTCAATGAGTAAGTGGTTAAACAAATTGTGATACATCCATACCATGGTATGTGACTTAGCAATCAAAAAGAATAAACTACTGATACACCCAATGATTTGGAAGGAAAGAAAACAAATTACATATCAATCAAAGACTACATATTGCATGATTCTATTTAGTAACATTATTGAGATGGCAAAGCTGTAGAGAGGGAGAATAGATTAGTGGTTGCCAGAGTTTAGGGGTGGGATAGAGAGGGTGGTGACTGCGCTGTTAAGGGGAACACAAGAAATCTTTGTAATGAATTTGTTCTGTGCCTTCACTGTGGCTGTCATATGAATCACTATAAGCATAGAACAAAATACACACACCCAAATGAAGGCTTGAAAAACTGGTGAAATCTGAATAAAGTTAGTGGATTCTATCAATGTAAATTTCCTGGTTGTGATATCGTACTATAGTTATGAAAGGCATTTCCATTGGGGGAAACTGGATGAAGGGCATAAGGGATTTCTCTGAGTTATTTCTTATAACTGCATGTGCATATACAATTATCTCAAAATAAAATTTAAAAAAATGATTTGGAAAAGTTGGACTCAAGAATTTTTAGGAATAACTTAAATTATTAGTTTTGCTTATTTCTTTAAAATTCCAGCATAATTAACATATAGTGTTATATTAGTTTTGGGTGTACAAAAGTTCTGCTTATATACTCTTTTTCATGTATTCATAGAAGTGATACATAATTCATGTCTAAAGAAATCTAGGGGTACTTTTTTGGCTCAGTTGGTTAAGCATCTGTCTCTTGATCTCAGCTCAGATCTTGATCTCAGGGTTGTGAGTTCAAGCCCTGCATTGGGTTCCATGCAATGTGTGGAGACTACTTGAAAAAAAAATCTAAAAGAGCTATTACAATAGGTACAAAATAAAAATACCAAGTGAAAAGAAAAAAAAAAGGAACCAGGAAAGTATGATTAAAGTATCAATGATTTATTACTTCATCATATTAATACAAATTAAAATTTCTGACATCTAAGTGTGGATGATGATGTGGATAAATAGGAACTTTCTACACTACAGGTAGAATTTGCTTTGAACACTTTGGTTTGAGTATATACAACCCTTGAGGGGTATGTACCCTAAAGAAACTTTCACATATATGCCCAAACAAGTGTATTTAAGATTGTTCTGAGCAGCACTGCTTTTAATACTAAAAATCTGAAACAATGTAAATGTTCACCAATTGGAAATAGTTTATTAGACTGTGGTATATTCATAAGATGAAAAATGACAGTTAAAATGAATGATGAGTTCAAAAAAATGATGAATGAAAAAGTGAGATGCAGAAAGTCACATGAAATGTCACTTACACATATTTTACAAAAATACCTGATGTCGTATCTTATTCATTAAACAAATTTATGTAATATAAATATAAAAACCCAGCAAAAAAATACATGTGCTCTAAATCTCTGAAAATGGTTGCTTCTGAGAAGGGAGGAAAACGAGATTGAGAAGAGGTACAAGGGGCACCTCAACTCATCTTTAATGTTTTAATTCTTTCAAGAATAAAGGAAGAGATCCGAAGTAAATGTGATGGCTAACATTTGCTAAACAGTTACAGTGCTCCAAGCACAGATCTGAGTCTTTGTTTCAGTCCCTGAGTATTCACAATACTATGATGTGGATGCAACTACTAGCCCTTTTTGCAGAGAGGAAGATGAGACAGGAGAGGTTAGATAACTCACCCAAAGACCCAAGTGGGCAGATCTGGATTTGATTCCAGGCAGGTTGGCTCCAGAGCCCTGCCCTTAATCACTGAAGGGCTGGCATTTGCTATTCAGAGCGGTGGGGGTAAATGAGTGGTTGTCTGTGGAATTGTTCTTTGTGTTTTTCTCTATATCTTAAAGTTAGAATAAGAATTAGAAATCCTCCAAAGCAACCAAACAAACAAGAGTTAAGTGAGCAGAGAGCAAGTCTAAACAATTCTTTGGCCAATTTTGCTGTTAAGGAGTTGCAGGGAGATGAGTCGGGAGGGAGATGTGGGGACAAGGGAGAGGGAGCGTGTGTGTTTTAAGATGGGATATAGAACGTACTGGATTGCTGATGGGAATGACGACATTGATGATGAAGGAAAAGGGTAACCATAGTGCAGATGAGGGTATAATGTGATCAGGGCACAGAATGACTTCACTGGAGATGAAACTCTCTTTTTCCATTTTAAGAGCAGGGAATTCAGAGAATGTGCTCATAGAGCCAAGTAAATTAATCTACTTGCTAGTGGGAAGACATCTGATAACTTTATTCTTTCAGTGAAGTGTAACAGGATGTTCAATTGGAAGTGCTGATTGAGACACCAAAATATAATAGAACTGATATGCCGAAGTGAGGTATTAGACCAAGATTCAAATTTTTGAAGAAACAGTTACATGACTCTTAAACTCCACCCACATTGAGGGATGAAGAGGTAAGGCTGTCAGGATGAAGGTAGAAGGACTTTTGAGGATGATTCTTTGATGGGGAGACTGGATGTACTGAGACAGTGTATTGAGACCAATGCCCTGGAGAGGTGTTTTGTGGGGTACCCGTCTTTTATCTGAACTGTGTGAGGAGGTCCATTTTGAGAGCCATGTGGATGGGAGATGTAGTGTTTGATTCCTGCTTGGGACATTAAACAGCTAAAGATGGGCTGTGTCTCTGCTGGCAGAGAAACTGAAGGAGTTATGATAAACACACCCTCCCAGAATTTGTCCATATAGAGGACCTTGTGTGTTCCCATGCATCAAATATGAGTTATCAGAGAGAGAGAGAGAAAGAGAGATCATCTAGTAGTAGGGCCTCTAAGCAGACAGAATCTGGAGGTGGACCACCTCAGGGCTTCTCAGGGCTGAGGAAAGAAGTGAGTGGGCAGATGAGTTGGAGAAGAGCACATTACTCCAAACAAAGGAACTACAGCTGAGAGATCTCCAGGAATGAGAGCTTTTAGATGAACTTATAAAACTCCCCAAAAGTGGTCTTTAAACATTGCCTAGGCTCAGAAAGCAGAGAATTTTCTACTTCCCTTGTGTCTCCAGTCCCAAGCCCTGTAAGAGTCAAACAGAGCATCTATGAGAGGGGGGAAGGAAAATGAGTGAGACAGCAATCAGCAGCCCCTTCCCAGGCAGCAGGCAGCATACTGCAGTGGACCTCAACTTGAGGGAGGGGGAGTAGTCAGAACTCTGAATGAAGTTGGAAGCCTTGGCTATTACATGGGACCAAGATTCTAAAAATCATATCAACTGTGTTTTTGGACTTAATCAATAGACTTCTTATTACATAAAAGCAACCAGAAAAGTTATGGGACAATCCAAGATTTTATTCAGAAGTATTGCAATTTCCATTCTGAATAAAATTTAAGGGACAATTAATGACACAAATGAAGTTGCATCACTGAACAAAGAAGTAAGCGTTAGGGGCATAGCCTGAGAATTAAGGAGGGGAAGAAGGCAGGGGTTAGGAGGATTGGAGATGTGAGAAGAGAGGAAGAGGCACAAAAATATCATTTTGGTGGGAAGGAAAATGAACTTTCTAGGGAAATGCAATGGAATCATTGTACAGTATTTAGAACCCTTCTAAAGTTTGTGGTCATGAAATTGAAGTGAGACCAGCAACTGTCTGGAGCAGGAGCAGAGAGTGTAGCAATTTAGGTTTAACAGGAGCAGTTCAAGGTTTTACTAGATGTGTAGGATGCAGAGAGAAGGTGGCAAAAATGTGAAAGTGTTTGCAAACAAGTGAGTACAAAGGTAGACCATGACATCAAAGTGGGTAAGGAGGGGCGCCTGGGTGGCTCAGTCGGTTAAATGTCCGATTCTTGGTTTTGGCTCAGGTCATGATCCCAGGGTCATGAGACGGAGCTGCCATCAGGTTCTGCTCTCAGCTCAGCGTCTGCTTGAGATTCTTTCCCCTCTCTTTCCCACCCCCTCTGCTACTCCCCCTGCTCTCTCTCTCTCTCTTAATCTCTCCCTCTCTCTCTAAAAATAAATAAAATCTTAAAATAACAACAACAAAGTGGGTAAGTGATGGAAAGTCAAAAACCTACAGAAGACCTATAGCACTGGGAGAATTGTCTCAGTGGGGATCATAAGGTAAGTGTACTGGAGAGGAAGTAGTTGGCAAAATTAGGAGATTGGTGTTGCTACGAGTGATGACAAGGTTCAGAGTATGACCGCCTGAGTGGGTGGTGAATGTAGAATGGAGGATATCATCACCGGGCCTGAGAAACCTGTGTATTAGATGAAACATTCTGGGCCTGAGGATAGATAAAGAGTTGGGAACAGTGAGCCAGAGGCTGTGGCATTAATGAATGGTGAAGAATAACCTCAGACTTACTGTCGATGATACCCCAGAGTTCAGTGGATGGATCAGAAGCACTGGTCATTAGGGCCAGGACTAAGATGAGGCAAAAAAGTTCCCAGGGTGCAAAATTTAAGGAGGCACTCACTCTTGGGTTAATGCAAGTACAAGATCAGCACTTGAGAATGAGCCCTTCCCTAAATTTTGTCCCCAGATCACCTTGCTTGCCTCATTCTAGTCCCAACCCAGTAGATGGTACTAGAGGGGAAAGGACATCCTTGAAAGAGGGGAGGAAGTTAGCCTTCTCTTTGAGTACTCTGCATACTGAGAAAGGCCAAGATTACTGTGTGGGGGCTTCTTGAATGGACTTCTACTTCAGAAACCCTGCTCCACAGTACTGACGGCAATCCATGAGAACAGTAGGCACTTGGCGGGAGGTATTGCTAGATCTAACTGGAAAACAACTTTTCTGGTCTAATATGACTAAGGATTCTGAGACAATACATTGCAGGATATCTGCTCTGGTGGGGTCCAGCTGTGGCACCTTCAGGATCTACTGCAATGCAGAAGCTCTACTTTTTCTGTGCTGCTACCACCAATGACTGAAGATGGTGGGGGAACTAGAGTTGGGCCATTCTTGCTCAACAAATTGTCCTCCACTGGGCAATATTTTTTCTGGGACTCCCCACCAACTCTCACAGCTGCACTGGAGTCTGAGGGTCTTCCTGTCCAATCTTACTTCCTTCCCTTTCTCCTTCCAGAGCATCAGAATTGCATTTCAATCTGAGGCTCTCCCTGAAGACTCCTGTTTCCTCCCTTTTATTCTTCATAAAGGTCTACTCAATAAATCTCTTGCACATATAGTTATGACTTGACATCAGCTCTTGGAGGGCTAAGACTGACACAAAAGTCCTCTCCCCATCATGTTGTAAGAGAAGTTTGTCTTGGTTATAGATTCTCTACTGGAGAGATCCAGGGAGGGATTTTGAGAACTGGTTGCTATAGGGAATGTTTCAACTGGCAGGATAAAGACATCTGGAAGTGCTCTCTCTTTTCCTCAAGGAGATTTGTATTCAGAGATATAGAACTTTGTAAAACACAGGGCAGACTGTCCAAAGACAGGATAGTAAATGGGTTAGTTGGACATCACAGTCCACAAATATGATGCCACTTGGACTGAAGGCACCAGTTTGATTCCTTATTTCTTGGTGTTCAGGAGAGAGCTTCACATGCTCATTGACTTCTTTTATGAGGTGGATAACAAAGGGGAAACCAGGAAGTGTCTCTCATAGTCTTCTGTTTGAGTGGCACAAATTAAGCTACTTATTAACTGATGGCCACTTAGCATGTGCCACGTGCCATAATGCCATATGCCAGGAAAAGGCACATGACAACTTCTGGGTAAAGTCCCAACCTGAGGGTCTTGTTGCAAACTGTGAACTTCCAAGATGCCCAGTACAATACAGTGATGGAAAAGGGGACCATAAGTGGTTAAAGACTCATCAAGAATCTTGTCAGTTTACAAGATGCACTGAAAAGCCCAAACTTGAGCTTGTAATGAACCTTTTATTTATCACAGAAAGGTTTGAAGTGGATGCAAGGATCCACTTAGTCCTAAGGCATTTCCCACCAAAATCAAATCTTTGGTAGTACTTTGAGAGGATGGGGAGAGGAGCCTCACCATCATCATCAATCAGGAGTAGGGGGTGATGGGTAGGAAGCTAGAACAGGGAGATGACATTATCACTTCTGGGTAGGACCCTGTATATGCCTCACATAACCTAGGGGAAGTGATTCCCTTCCTGCAGTCTTTTATCCAGGAAAGATATACGGCAAGCCTGTAGAAAGGACAATGGCTATGTGGACAGCATGAGAAAACACCTTCCTAATTCTGAGCGATGGGATATCTGGGAATTTGTCTTAATTGGGGTTCCCTCAAGTCAGGAGCTGAGACAAAGAATTGGGGGCAGGTAGTATTTGGAAGGTGACAAAAGTGAAGAAGCAGAGAGAGTTAGCTAAGGAAAGGAAACACTCCAAAAAGCCAATTAATGCTGTGGGTAAATGGGCAGCACAAGAGATAACTCACAAGGTGAGCCAAAAGAACCACGTAAGGCACAAAAGTTAAGGGGGCTCTAACTCTCAGGTTTGTGAAAACCTGGCTCTATAACCAGGGTTCAGACTTTCTGGGCTTCTCTGCTCAACCTGACTCTGAACTGTCCCTCTGAGGCCTGGAAGGCTGGGTATTTACTGGTCTTCCAAACCTTGTCCTACATTGGTTGAGAGTTGTGCTGAAGGCTGTCAACATCTGTCCTTCTCTCTGCACACCTGGGCTGTTGTGCCTGTTGTGCCTGTGTGCAGAAAAGCTCAGTGACTTTGGAGAGAGCCCTGAGAGTGGAAAGCCACATGGTTGTATTCAAGGTCAGATGAGGCAAGGAACGTAGTGTGAAGTATCTGCTCTAGGGTAAAAAATTGTAGGATCCAAGCATGGCCTCCCAAAATGGGTTTTAGAGAAGCTATCCTCCAGCCTGTGTACCATTCAAAGTGCTGGATGTGTCCAGGGAGGAACCTGCATGTGGTTAGATGCTCCTTTGCATGTGAAGCACAGTGTTACCCACCCTACCTCTACATGTACACATCTAAACTCCATGGGGGAGGGGCTGCAGCATTGCCCTTTCTGTGAACTTTCCTAGGGCACATGGTGGGATGGGTTCTCTGATTTTCTCCTCTGTTATTTTTCTGCTTCCTTCAGTGGACAGAGAGAGCATTTTTATCTCCTTCAAACATTCTTGGTGGGTTCTGTAGGGCAGGAATCTTTACTCCCATTGTATAGGCAAGGAAATTTGTTCAGAGAGGTTGTGACATGTGAGCAAGGGAAGGTCTGGAATCAAATTGGAACCTTCTGCCCTCTCTTCCAGAGCTCAGACTAGAGCACCATATTGGTTACCTGACGAGTTGAGTGTTTTTGTGTGGATCATTTGCAGACATCTTCAGCCTCCAAGTGGTTCTGGGGCTCCCTGTTCTAACTACAGGAAGCATCATTATTCAACAGGCACACACACACATGCCTTTATATTGCTTTATAATATGATTAAATCTGTAAGCAGAAGCAGCCACATTTCCAGTAATAAATTAACTTAGTTCTGGTCAGGAAAAAAAAATGAGTCCTCACCCTTTAGAATTTCTTATCTTCATACAATGAATCATATCCCCTGAGTTTTGTTTTTGGTGTTGGTTCTATTGTCAGAACTGGTGTTTTAAAGGGTCAACAGTAGACATGAACTTTCTTGGTATAGATTCGATGTCTACAGGCAAACCCTGATTTCTCTGCCTGAACTCTCTTGGATGAGTTTGGGGCCACTGAAGAGAACACACTTCAAACATATTTCCACTTCAGGGAATATATGAGTGATTTTCCAGAGACAGAGTGTATTGCTGATATTTGGGTTCTAGGAAGTATTTGTCTGGAGGAAAAGGATTTGGACCTATCACCATAGATGAAGATGGGAGCCAGCATTCCGGTCCATGTCGTGTGTTGGGGGCATCTAGCTGAGCATACTTAGCAACTTTAGTCAATTTGCTTGAGAGGTTCCCATTTGTCACAACCTCCTCCCTAATCTCTCTGTCCCAAACTTCAGCTTCTCCATGATTCATCACTGTGGCCAGAGCGATTTCTATAACACGCAAATCCAACTCCTAATTTGTAACCTTCATTGGGCATTTTTGCCTGTCTAGTCACTTCTTCCTATTTGGTAAGCGTGCCTTAACTTGGTTTTGGTGTGTGTGTGTTTCTGGGATGGGAGCATGATGGTGGGGGGAGGTAATTGACTTGAGTCTTGTTGGGGCTATCAATCAAAATGCCCTTCCCCTGTCTTGCTGGAGCTGGGCCAATCAAATCCCTGACTGGACACCTGCGGGGGGGGGGGGGGGGGCGGAAAAAGGCTGGGACTAATTGGTCTTGGCTCCCTGAAGAGATTGTCTGTTGGTGCCTATTGCCCAGAAATCTACCCAGACCTGGCTGCTTTTCTGGCTGATTATTCAGCATTTACTTCCATTCTGAGCTTCCCCATGGCCTTCCAGTGAATTTGTTTTATGTTGGAATTGGTGTCTGTAGCTTGTAACCAAATAACTCTAACATAGAAACTGATACCTGGAGGTGGGTATTGCTGTTAATAGACCTTACAGTGTGGCATTGGATATGTTGAGAAGTGGTGGGATACTGAGACTCTCCTATGCCAGATCTGAATCTGGAAGTTTCTTTCTTTTTCTTTTTCTTTCTTCCTTTCTTCCTTTCTTCCTTCCTTCCTTCCTTCCTTTCTTTCTTTCTTTCTTTCTTTCTTTCTTCTTTCTTTTTCTTTCTTTCTTTCTTTCTTTCTTTCTTTCTTTCTTTCTTTCTTTAAAAAAGATTTTACTTATTTATTCAGAGAGAGAGCACAAGCAGGGGGAAAGGCAGAGGGAGAGGGAGACCTGCTAAGTATGGAGCCCTATACAAGACTCAATTCTATGACCCTAAGATCATGACCTGAGCCAAAAATCAAGACTCAGGTATTTAACAAACTGAACCACTCAGGCACTCCTGAATCTGGAAGTTTCTGTTATGCTTTTAGCTACAGCTTGTTGTATCTGGAGACTCAGATCACCTGCCCTTTGCAGCAGGAGTTTAAGGGATTTTGTAAAAACAAACAAACAAACAAAAAAAAAAAAAACAAAAAACCTCTAGGATTTGGAAAGCTGTGGGCTCCTTCCTGCCAGCTAATAAGGCACATAAAGAAAGACGAACTTTGCCTCAACTGCTCGATGTGAAAGCAGAAAGGGAGGCCTTTTCTGCCTATGGCTAGTACCCTAAGGTCTTAGAGTCTTAGGCCTTGGAGAGTGGAAAAACAAATTTCTGTCCTAGACTGATATTGCTAGGGAAAGGGCATCATGGTTGGAAACAGGGGTGTGTTGGAGCCAGCTCATACTGCCTCAAGTTGATTGTGCACATCTCTTCTCCATTCTGCCTTCAGGAATGTCATGTTGGTAGGTTGACATGGGCCATCGTGGGAGTATTTATACCAGATAAATCAGAAAGTGCTACAAGCCAGAGATTTTTCCTCCCGAAGAGCTAATTGTTAAGCATCTGCTGGCACACCAGTGATTGGAAACAGAGAGATGATGGTAAGAATGGGAGCCGGGAGAAGCCTGACACCCTTCCCCACATCTCTGCCCCTGAGTGATCCTGCCCCTCCACTCTCTATAGAACAAAGGAGACAGGACTCCAATTTATAGAGCTGCCCCAGTGGGATATAGACTGGGGCTGGGCGGGTGAGATGTGCCTCCACACCCAAGCCAGTTGTTTTCCAATAATATCTGTATACAGGGGCTGGTTGAGGTCAGGACGAAGGCCATTCAGCCAAGGACTGCGGGTGGGGGTGGGAAGAGAGGGCAAGTTGTCTATTGCTAAAAGGCAGAGATATCCAGTCCCAAGTCTAGATTGAAGGACCATACCCAACAAAAACTACTGAGTTGGCAAAATACAAGAAATGGAAATCATATTATTGTTTTAAGGGAGTTGTATTGCCAGAGAGACTTCAGTTCAGGCAAATAATGGCTTGTGATTGCTCAAACATGAAGACAATTTCCAGAGCCCACTGGTGCCAACAGAAAGTGCAATAAGTTGCCCATTCCTCAGAAAGAGTCTCTTCCCAGTGCTCCTTCTCATGAGGGAGTAGGACAGTGGATGAGGGATTCTCCCAGAAGCAGAACCAAGAATCCTTCCACGGTCAGGACAAACAGTACATGCTCCAGTGTATACTGTGGACTTGTACTTCTGGATGTGGTTTCTTCTTTTCTGAATAGAGTTTTTTTTTTTACCAGAACCAGATGTTTGTCCTATATTATTGTATAACAGATGACTAGCCTTCGGGTAGTGGGCTATGAGAAGCTAGCTGTGAACTGATCAAGAAAAAAGCATTTCACTCATTTTCAAATATTGTGAATCTACTTTGAAACTTTTCTAGGTATGGGGGATCTATCAGTGAGCAAAGTGGGTAGAGTTCTTGCCTTCATAGAGCTTACATTCCAGTGGGGAAGACAGACAATAAGCAAGTACATGTATGATATCTGGGAGGGCCGTAAGTGCTATGGATATAGCTGGTAATTTGACAGGTTGGTCAGAGAAGAACTGAACAAAGTATAGGAATGAGCCATGTGGATATACTGGCTGAGGCAAAAGCAATTACAAGGGCCTTTATACCAAGGCAAGAGCATGCCCGGTGTGTTTAAGGAACAGCAGGAAGGACAATGTGGCTGGGAGATGAGGTCAGAGAGGAGTGAGAGCGCCAAATTATGTAAAACCATTGTAATGACATCTACTCGGAGAACCATAGGTATTATGGATGGATTTTGAGCTTTGACTGCTGTTTGAGAATAGACTTTTGAGGACAAAAGTAGAAATGGAGAACGAATTGGGAGACTATTGAAATAACACTTGTGAGAGGTGATAATTTGGATACAGTTGATTGTTAAGGTGGTAAGAAGTGGTTAAATCCTGGATATTTTTTTAACATAAATATTAATTTTAATATATATTTAACTTTATAATATATAAATATATATTGGATTTATATATTTATAATGTTTATATATAATATTTATATATAAATATTGTATATTTATGTATAAATATTATAATAAATATATATATATATAATCTCACATCTTCTTTATCCATTCATCTGTTGATAGACATTTGGGCTCTTTCCATATTTTGGCTATTGTGGACATTGCTGCTATAAACTTTGGGGTGCATGTGCCCCTTCGAATCAGTATTTTTGTATCCTTTGGATAAATACCTAGTAGTGCAATTGCTGGTTCATAGGGTAGCTCTATTTTTAACTTCTTGAGGAACCTCCATACTGTGTTCCAGAGTGGCTGTACCAGTTTGCATTCCCACCAACAGTGTAAGAGGGTTCCTCCTTTCTCCACATTCTCACCAACATCTGTTGTTTCCTGAGTTGTTCATTTTAGCCATTCTGACTAGTGTGAGGTGATATCTCATTGTGGTTTTGATTTGCATTTCCCTGATGGCTAGTGATGTTGAGCATTTTTTCGTGCATCTGCTGGCCATTTGTTTGTCTTCTTTGGAGGAATGTCTATTCATGTCTTCTGCCCATTTCTTTTCTTTTCTTTTTTTAAGATTTTATTTATTTATTTGACAGAGAGAAAGAGAGCACAAGCAGGGGGAATGGCAGGCCGAGGGAGAGGGAGAAGCAGGCTCCCCACTGAGCAAGGAGACCGATGTGGGGCTGGATCCCAGGGTCCTGGGATCATGACCTGAGCCAAAGGCAGACACCTAACTGACTGAGCCACTCAGGTGCCCCTCTTCTGCCCATTTCTTGACTGGATTTTTGTTTTTTGGGTGTTGAGTTTGATAAGTTCTTTATAGATTTTGGATACTAGCCCATTATCTGATAAGACATTTGCAAATATCTTCTCCCATTTTTTAGATTGCCCTTTAGTTTTGTTGACTGCTTACTTTGCTGTGCAAAAGACTTTTATCTTGGTGAAGTCCCAGTAGTTCACTTTTGCTTTTGTTTCTCTTGTCTTTGGAGACGTGCCTAGCAAGAAGTTGCTGTGGCTGAGGTCAAAGAGGTTGCTGCTTGTGTTCGTGTCTAGGATTTTGATGGATTTCTGTCTCACATTTAGGTCTTTCATCCATTTTGAGTCTATTTTTGTGTATAGTGTAAGGAAATGGTCCAGTTTCATTCTTCTGCATGTGGCTGTCCAGTTTTCCCAACACCATTTGTTGAAGAGACTGTCTTTTTTCCATTGGATGTTCTTTCCTGCTTTGTTGAAGATTAGTTGACCATAGAGTTGAGGGTCCATTTTGGGGTTTTGTATTCTGTTCCATTGATCTATGTGTCTGTTCTTATGCCAGTACCATACTGTCTTGATGATTACAGCTTTGTGATAGAGCTTGAAGTCCAGAATTGTGATGCCTCCAGCTTTGGTTTTCTTTTTCAACATTCTTCTGGCTATTTGGGGTCTTTTCTTGTTCCATACAAATTTTAGGATTGTTTGTTCCAGCTCTGTGGAAAATGTTTATGGTAATTTGGTAGGGATTGAATTGAATGTGTAGATTGCTTTGGGTAGCACAAGCATTTTAACAATATTTGTTCTTCTAATCCATGAGCATGGAATGTTTTTCCATTTCTTTGTGTCTTCCTCAATTTCTTTCATAAGTGTTCTATAGTTTTCTGAGTGCAGATCCTTTACCTCTTTGGTTAAGTTTATTCCTAGATACCTTATGGTTTTTGGTGCAATTGTAAATGAGTTTGTTTCCTTGATTTCTCTTTCTTCTGCCTCATTGTTAGTATATAGAAATGCAACTAACTTCTGTGCATTGATTCTATATCTTGCAACTTTGCTGAATTCCTGTATCAGTTCTAGCAATTTTTTGCTGGAATCTTTTGGGTTTTCTACATAGAGTATCATGTCGTCTGCAAAGAGTGAGAGTTTGACTTCTTTGCTGATTTGTATGCCTTTTATTTCCTTTTGTTGTCTGATTGCTGAGGCTAGGACTTCCAGTACTATGTTGAAAAACAGTGGTGTTGAGAGTGGACATCCCTGTTGTGTTTCTGACCTTAGGGGAAAAGCTCTTAGTTTTTCCCCATTGAGGATGGTATTCGCTGTGGGTTTTTTGTATATGGCTTTTATGATATTGAGGTATGTACCCTCTATCCCTACAAGGCAGGGAGTTTTTATCAAGAAAGGATGCTGTATTTTGTCAAATGCCTTTTCTGCATCTATTGAGAGGAT
Organism: Eumetopias jubatus; assembly: GCF_037043125.1. Classification (NCBI taxonomy): domain Eukaryota; kingdom Metazoa; phylum Chordata; class Mammalia; order Carnivora; family Otariidae; genus Eumetopias; species Eumetopias jubatus. The sequence goes on along the minus strand of NW_028274807.1, from coordinate 149,067,887 downwards.
CATATGGTTCTTGTCCTTTCTTTTATTAATGTGGTGTTATCACATTGATTGATTTGTGGATGTTGAACCACCATTGCAGCCCAGGAATAAATCCCACTTGGTTGCAGTGAATAATCCTTTTAATGTACTATTGGTTCCTATTAGCATCTTGATGAGAATTTTTGCATCCATGTTCATCAGGATATTGGTCTGTAATTCTCCTTTTTAGTGGGGGTCTTTGTCTGGTTTTGTGATTAAGGTAATGCTGGCCTTGTAGAATAAGTTTGGAAGTTTTCCTTCCATTTCTATTTTTTGGGAAACAGTTTCAGAAGAATAGGTATTAATTCTTCTTTAAATGTTTGGTAGAATTCCACTGGGAAGCCATCTGGCCCTGGGCTCTTGTTTGTTGGGAGATTTTTGATTACTGCTTCAATTTCCTTGCTGCTTATGGGTCTGTTCAGGTTTTCTATTTCTTCCTTTTTCAGTTTTGTTAGTTTATATGTTTCTAGGAATGCATCCGTTTCTTCTAGATTGCCTAATTTATTGTCATATAATTGCTTATAATATTCTAATTGTTTTTATTACTTCAGTTTTGGTTGTGTCTCTCCTCTTTCATTCATGATTTTATTTATTTGTGTCATTTCTCTTTTCCTTTTGATAAGTCTGGCTAGGGGTTTATTGATCTTATTAATTCTTTCAAAGAACCAGCTCCTAGATTCATTGATCTGTTTTACTGTTTTATTTTTTAAATTTCTAGATCATTTATTTCTGCTCTAATCTTTATTATTTCTCTTCTCCTGCTGGATTTAGGTTGTCTTTGCTGTTCTTTTTCCAACGCCTTTAGGACTAAGGTTAGGTTGTGTATTTGAGACTTTTCTTGTTACTTTTTTTTAAATTTTATTTTATTATGTTATGTTAATCACCATACTTTACATCAGTTTTTGATGTAGTGTTCCATGATTAATTGTTTGCATATAACACCCTGTGCTCCATTTTTTAAATAAAAAAAAGATTATTTATTTATTTGACAGAGAGAGAGAGCACAGAGCACTTAAGAGAGAACACAAGTGAGGGGGGGCAGAGGGAGAAGGAGAAGCAGACTCCCTGCTGAACAGGGAGCCCAATGATCCCAGGACTTGATCCCAGGACCCTGGGACCATGACCGAGCCAAAGGCAGACACCCAATTGACTGATCCACCCAGGCGCCCCTAGACTTTTCTTGTTTCTTGAGGAAGGTCTGTATTGCTATATACTTCCCTCTTAGGACTGCCTTTGCTGCTTCCTAAAGGTTCTGAACTGTCGTGTTTTCATTTTCATTTGCTCTCATGTATTTTTTAAATTCATCTTTGATTTCCTGGTTGACCCATTCATTCTTTAGTAGGATGCTCTTTAACCTTCATGTATTTATGGTCCTTCCAATTTTTTTCTTGTAGTTGACTTCAAGTTTTAAAACATTGTGGTCTGAAAATATGAAAGGAATAATCTCAATCTTTTTGTACCAGCCAATACCTGATTTGTGACCCATTATGTGATCTATTCTGGAGAATATTCCATGAGTACTTGAGAAGAATGTGTATTCTGTTGCTTTAGGATGAAATGCTTTGAATATATCTATTAAGTCCATTTGGTCCAGTGTGTCATTCAAAGCCCTTGTTTCCTTGTTGATCTTTTGCTTAGATGATCTGCCCATTGTTGAGTGGGTGTTGAAGTCCCCCATTATTATTGTATTATTATCAGTGAGTGTCTTTAACTTTGTTAATTGGTTTATATATTTGGCTGCTCCCAAGTTAGGGGCATTAATATTTACAACTGTTAGATCTTCTAGTTGGATAGACCCTTTTATTATGATATAGTGTCCTTCTTCATCTCTTATTACGGTCTTTGGTTTAAAATCTAGTTTGTCTGATATAAGGATTGCTACTCCAGCTTTATTTTGATGTCCATTAGCATGACAAATGGTTCTCCACCCCTCACATTCAATCTGGAGGTGTCTTTGTGTCTGAAATGAGTCTCTTGTAGACAGCATATTGATGGGTCTTGTTTTTGTTTTTGTTTTTAATCCAATCTGATGCCTTATGTCTTTTGATTGGAGCAGTGAGTCCATTTCCATTCAGAGTAATTATTGAAAGATATGAATTTAGTGCCATTGTATTACCTGTAAAGTCACTGTTTCTGTAGCTTGTCTCTGTTTCTTTCTGGTCTTTGTTATTTTTGGGTTCCCTCTCTGCTCAAAGGATCCCCTTTAATATTTCTTGCAGGATTTGTTCACAAATTCCTTTAGTTTTTGTTTGTCCTGAAAACTCTTTATCTCTCCTTCTATTCTGAATGACAGCCTGGCTGGATAAAGTATTCTTGGCTGCATATTTTTCCCATTTAGCATACTGAACATATCATGCCAGTCCTTTCTGGCCTGCCAGTTCTTTGTGGACAGGTCTGCTCCCAACCTTATGTTTCCACCCTTGTAGGTTAAGACCTCTTGTCCTGAGCTGCTTCCAGGATTTTCTCTTTATCTCTGAAACTGCAAGCTTTACTATGTTACATGTTGAGGGGTTGACCTATTTTTATTGATTTTGAGGGGGGTTGTCTGTGCCTCCTACACTTGAATGCCTGTTTTCTTCCCCACATAAGGGAAGTTCTCAGCTATAATTTGTTCAAATAAACCTTCTGCCCCCCCTTCTCTTTTCATCTTCTGGGACCTTTATTAACCAGATATTATTTTGTTTTATGGAATCGCTGATTTCTTGAAGTCTCTCTTAGTGTTCCCGTAGTTGTCTTTCTCTCTTCTTTTCAGCTTCCATATTTTCTATCATTTTGTCTTCTGTATCACTGACTCTCTCTTCTGCCTCATATTCTTGCTATCAGAGCTTCCATTTTTGACTGCATTTCAGTAATAGTAATTTTGATCTGATTAGATTTTAGTTTTTTTATTTCTACAGTAAGGGATTCTCTAGTCTCTTCTATGGTGTTTTTAAGCCCAGCTAGTATCTTTATAATCGTTGTTTTAAATTCTAGTTCAGACATCTTACTTATATCCATATTGATTAAATCCCTGGCAATGAGTACTATCTCCTGTTCTTTCTTTTGTGGTGAATTTCTCCAACTCATCATTATGTCCAGAAAAGAATAGAACAATGAGAGAGAAAAGACAACAATACTAGCAACAACAGAAAACAAAACAAAACAAAACAAACCAGAAGAAAACAAAAACAAAACAAAATAAGAAAAAACTCAAACCAGAAACAAAACAGAACAAAACAAAACAAAACAAAATACTAGATCCTGGGTGTATTTTGGTCAGTTTGTTAAAAGAAATGACCCCAAAATAGGAAAGAAAGAAACACACACACACACAGTAAAATAAAATAAAATACAATGAATGGAAACCAAAAAGAAAAAATATATATAATGTATATATAAAAATAAAAATCAAAAAAGAATTAAAAAAATAAGAAAGTAAGTGAAAAAAACCTGAAAGACCGAAGAATAATTTAAGACCCTGAAAATGCTATATACTGTTTTCCCCAAAAGCTGAGGTTTTGCAGTTCTCTATGATGGGTGAACTTGGTGCTAGCAGGTTGTTCCTGCTGGTCTTCTGGGGGAGGGGCTTGTTGCACTGATTCTCAAGTGTCCTTGCCTTGGTGGAGTTGTGCCTCCCTTACCAGGGGGCTGGGCTCTGTGTAGGTGGCTCTGGATTGCACTATGTGGCACTGTTCTTCTCCCTGAAGGCTTTGGGCACCGATGTGAGGGATGAAAATGACAACACCCCAAACTCTAGCCCCAGAGCTGAAATTTCACACCCCACACTCTTCAGTGAGCCCTCACAGAAAAGTAGTCAATCACTTTTTCCCTGGTCTCCCACTGAACTCTGTGTTCACCCAGCCCATGACAGAGCATTATTATCTCAGGCATGTGACTGAGTTTCACGTTGTTAAACTTTTATGGACTCCTGTGGCTCAGACCTGCAGCGTTCCTCCCAGGTGAGGGAGGGATGTCCCCCTAAGCTTCTTCCTTTTGCTGGGATGCTGATCAGAGAGTGGTCATGTGACTGCAGTGGTTCACAGTTTATGGCAACACCGAGCAGAGAGCCAGTGCCTAGACTTGTTATTTTCAGCTAGCTTCCCCACTCTAACGCCTGGGAACTCTGCCTCACTCAGGCACCCCTTTTCCTCTTGTGACTCCAGGGATCCTGAGACCACTCTGTCCCACATGGAATTCCATCTTGCTTCTGCCACCTGAGCATTTTTAAGCCAGGGATATCTCCTACTGTAGCAGACTTCTGAAAGTTCTAGTTTTGTGCTCTGCTGCTTATAATACTTTGTGGCAGCCTCCTTAAGCTGGCTCCCTCCCTGCTGCCATATCCTCCAATTTATCGCTCTGATTCTGCACCTCCTACCTTCCAAAAAGTGGTTGCTTTTTTATTTGTAGAATTGCAACATTTCTTTTCTCTGATCTCTGATTGATTTCATAGGTGTTCAGAATGATTTGGTAATGATGTAGCTGAATTCCAGGGATTGGAGGAGCTTAGGGTCCCCAATCCTCCACCATCTTAACTCCTCCCCTCTTGGATATGTTTTGGGAAAGTAGAGCTGGCATGATTTGCTCATCTATTATTCAAACAGTCTTCAGTTGAAGCTGAATGCAATAACTGGACAAAGTTCTGGGCCGCCTTTCTTTGGGAAGAGGGGGAGTGCAGTTGTATGTAGGATAGCTACATTATGTTAGGAAGGTGTTTTTGATATTGCATGTCTGGAAAGAAGAATGTGTATCGATATTGGGTGGCTTAGGGATGGACAGAGTGGATAGCTATTGTTTTAGTCTGTTCATCATCCATTCTCTCTTCTTATGACCACAGAACTTTTCTATTTGGGAACTGCTCCCAGCTCAGCTTGTGGCTTCCAGGGTGAGCATATGATCCAGGAATAGTCAATGAGTTGCATGTCTGGATATGGTGTTTGCTTAAGGAAAGGGATGTGATATGATCTGGGCCAGGGACATGCCTCCCTGGGAATTTTGTTAGAATTATTGGGAAAGAGTCATTTCCCTTCTGAGATCACAGATGTAAAGGACTTGCAGAGTAATCTTTTGCCATTACATGGAGAGAGCCTGCTTGAGATTGGAGCTAATACAGAAGAAAGCAGAACCTGGAAGGAGAGACATAATATCCTGATGCATCATTTGAGCTCCTGGATCTAGGTAGGCCTGGATCCAACTGTATCTCTTGGCTTCCCATTTAGTAGATGAAGATATTTTTCCCCCCATAAACTAATTTGGGTTGGATTTCTATCACTTGCAACCAGGGCTAATAATATTCCATTAGTAGGCACAGGTAAAACAAAGTATTTCTGTGCTGATTGGTAAATAGCTGCTGCCTCAGGTGCTTCCTACCTTTTCCCCAGCTTCCCTGGTCCTTTTTTGGGACCTCCCTCTAGACTTCTCCTTGATGCAACAACTGAAGGGTCTGGCACAACGAGGTCGGGGTGCTGCTGCCTGCTTTAGCAATATGGTCAGTCCTGGTTGGTGCCCTGTGCCAGGCAGGTTGTTAAGTATTTTAATATCACCCATGATACCATCCAAAATAATTTATAGAGATACAAAATTTTGTCCCCGTTATGCTCATATAACTCCTCCATTTCCTGCTGAGCTTGGTTCACAATAGTTTGGTTACATTTGCTCAAACTCTTCCTCTACTCTCACGTCTCCTTCATCTTTTGCATTTGCTATTCCTTTCCTCTAAAATTTCCTTTCTTATTACTCATTACAGGCATACCTCAAAGACATTGCAGGTTTGGTTCCAGACCATCATGATAAAGTGAACATAGTAATAAAGTGAGTCAAATGAATTTTTTGGTTTCCCAGTGCATATAAAACTTATGTTTACACTATGTTGTAGTCTATTAAGTGTGCAATGGGATTATGTCTAAAAAATGTACATTCCTTAATTAAAAATACTTTATTGCTAAAAAATGCTAACCATCATTACAGCTTCCAATGAGTCTTTTTGTTGATGGAAGGCTTTGCCTCAATGTTGATGACTGCTGACTGATCAGAGTGGTGGTTGCCAAAGGCTGGGGTGACTGTGGTGATTGCTTAAAATAAGACAACAATGAAGTTTGCTGCATTTATTGACTTCCTTTGGTGAATGGTTTCTCTGTAGTATGCGATACTGTTTGATAGCATTTTACCCACAGTGGAACTTCTTTCAAAATGGGAGTCAGTGTTCTCAAACCTTGCTGTTGTGTTATCAACTAAATTAATATAATATTCTAAATCTTTTGTTGTCATTTCATCAATCTTCACAGCATCTTCACCAGGAGTATATTCCATCCTTCTTTTTTTTTAAGATTTATTTATTTATTTTAGAGAGAGAGAGCACACAAGTGGGGGAGTGGGGGGAGGGGCAGAGGGAGCGGGAGAGAACCTCAAGTAGAGTCCCCACAAAGTGGAGCCTGAGGTGGGGCTCGATCACACAACCCATGAGATTGTGACCTAAGCCAAAATCACAAGTCGGATGCTTAACTGACTGTGCCACCCAGGTGCCCCATTTTTTAAAAGATTCGTTTATTTATTTGAGAGAGAAAGAGAGAGCTGTAGGAGTATATTCCATCTTAAGAAACCACTTTCTTGGGGCGCCTGGGTGGTTCAGTTGTTAAGTGTCTGCCTTCACCCAAGGTCATGATCCCAGGGTCCTGGGATTGAGCCCCACATTGGGCTCCCTGTTCAGCGGGAAGCCTGCTTCTCCCTCTCCCACTCCCCTGCTTGTGTTCCTGCTCTCGCTATCTCTCTCTCTCTAACAAAACAAAACAAAAAAAACCTCTTTATTCATCCGTAAGAAACATCTCCTCATCCATTCCAGTTTTGCCATGAGATTGCAGCAATTCAGTCCCATCTTCAGGCTCCACTTCTACTTCTAGTTCTCTTGCTATTTCTACCACATCTGCAAGTACAACCTCCACTTAAGTCTTGAACCCCTCAGTCATCCATGAGGATTGGAATCAACTTCTTAAATTCCTGTTAATGTTGGTGTTTTGATCTCCTCTTATGAATCACAAATGCTCTTAATTTCATCTAGAATGGTGAATTCTTTCCAGAAGGTTTTCAATTTACTTTGCCCACATCCACCACAAGAATCGCTATCTATGGCAGCTATAGTCTTATGAAACGTATTTCTTAAATAATAAGACTTGAAAGTCAAAATTACTCCTTGATCCGTGGGCTGCAGAATGGGTGTTGTATTAGCAGGCATGAAGGCAAATTTAATCTCATTGTCCATCTCCATCAGAGCTCTTGGGTGACCAAGTGCATTGTCAGTGAGCAGTAATATTTTAAAAGGAATCTTTTTTTCTCAGCAGTAGGTCTCAACAGTGGGCTTAAGATATTCAGTAAACTGGTGGTGCCTGGGTGGCTCAGTCGTTAAGCGTCTGCCTTCAGCTCAGGTCATGATCCCAGGGTTCTGGGATCAAGCCCTGCATCGGGCTCCCTGCTCCACGGGAAGCCTGCTTCTCCCTCTCCCACTCCCCCTGCTTGTGTTCCCTCTCTCGCTGTGTCTCTCTCTCTGTCAAATAAATAAATAAAATCTTAAAAAAAAGATATTCAGTAAACTGTGTTGTAAATAGATGTGCTCTCACCCAAGCTTGTTGTTCTGTTCACAGAGCATAGGCAAAGTAGACTGAGCATTATTCTTAAGGGCCCTAGCATTTTTGGATTGGTAAATGAACATTGGCTTCAACTCAGTCACTGGCTGCATCAGCCCCTAAAGAGAGTCACTCTATTCTTTGAAGCCAGGCACTGACTACTCTCTCACCTTGAAAGTCCTGGTGGCATCTTCTTCCAATAGAAGGCTGTTTCATCTACATTGAAAATCTGTTTAGTGTAGCCACCTTCATTAATTATCTTAGCTTGATCTTCTGGATAACTTGCTGCAGCTTCTACACCAGCACTTACTGCTTCACCTTGCGCTTTGATGTTATGCAGATGGCTTCTTTCCTTAAAGCTCACAAATCAACCTCTGCTAGCTTCAAACTGTTCTTCTGTGGCTTCCTCACCTCTCTCAGCCTTTACAGAATTAAATAGAGTTGGGGTCTTGCTCTGGATGAGGCTTTGGCTTGAGGGAATATTGTGGCTGGTTTGATCTTCTGTCCAGATCATTAAAACTTTCTCCATATCAGCAATAAGGTTGTTTTGCTCTCTTATCATTCCTGTGTTTACTGAAATAGCACTTTTTAAAAAATTTTTGTTATGTTAGTCACCATACAGTACATCATTAGTTTTTGATGTAGTGTTCCATGATTCATTGTTTGTGTATAACACACGGTGCTCCATGCAATATGTGCCCTCCTTAATACCCATCACCAGGCTAACACATCCCCCCACCCCCCTCCCCTCTAAAACCCTCAGTTTGTTTCTCGGAGTCCATAGTCTCTCATGGTTCATCTCCCCCTCCGATATCCCCCCCCTCATTTTTCCCTTCCTTCTCCTAATGTCCTCCAGGCTATTCCTTATGTTCCACAAATAAGTGAAACCGTATGATAATTGTCTTTCTCTGCTTGACTTATTTCACTTAGCATAATCTCCTCCAGTCCCATCCATGTTGATGTAAAAGTTGGGTATTCATCCTTTCTGATGGTTGTGTAATATTCCATTGTATATACGGACCACATCTTCTTTATCTATTCATCTGTTGAAGGTCATTTCGGCTCTTCCCACAGTTTGGTTATTGTAGCCATTGCTGTCAAATAGCACTTTTAATATCCTTCAAGAACTTTTCCTTTGCAGCCACAACTTGGCTGAAAGATTGGTGCAAGAGGCCTAGCTTTCAGCCCTTCTTGGCTTTCAACATGCCTTCCTCACTAAGCTTAATCATCTCTAGCTTTTGACTTAAAGTGAGAGACCTATGACTCTCTCTTCCTTTCACCTGAACATTTAGAGGCTACTGAAGCATTATTAATTGGCTTAATTTCAATATTGTCTCAGGGAATAAGGAGGCCTGAAGAGTGGGAGAGAGTTGGGGGAAATGGCCAGTTGGTGGAGCAGTCAGAATACACACATTTATCAATTAAGTTTGCCATCTTATACGGGCACAGTTTGTGGCACCTCTAAACAATTACAATAGTAGCATCGATGATCCCTGATCACAGATCACTATAACAAATATAATGACAAGGAGAAAGTTAAAATGTTGTGAGAATTACCAAAATGTGACACAGAGACATCAAGTGAGCAAATGCTATTGGGAGAATGGCACCAATAGACTTGCTTGAGGCAGGGTTGTCACAGACCTTCAATTTGTAAAAAACAATAGTTGTGAAGTGCACTAAAGTGACACACAACAAAACACGGTATGCTTGTATTGAACTCCTACTCCTCCTTTTATAATTCAGCTCGGATAATCCAAGTCCAAGATAAAAACACCATGATTCAGAGTAGCAGATAGTAACTGCTTCTGTGTGAGGGAGGGGAATCTAAGCTAAGTCATTAATTGTTTTTAATTGTGAGGTATAACATACACACAGAAAAGTACATTAGACATATATGTTTATCTTAACATTTAGTTATAAAGGCAACACTCATAAAGAGAACCACCCGCGTGATGAATAAGAATGTTGCCGAAAACCCTGTCACAAATGCTTCTTTCCCCCTAGTGGGAACTTCTACCCTAACTTTTATATGGTAATCTGCTTTCTTTATGCATTCCTAAACAATATATTTGTTTTTGCCTGTTTTTGAACCTCTTTTCATCACATCGTATGTGCAGTTTTATGTCTGGCTTCTTTCACTCAATATTATGCTTCTAAGATTCATCTGTAGCTATATCTCACCCATTTTCATTACTGCATAAAATTACATTTACAAAAATACACCACAATATATTGATTTATTCTACTGCTGGTGGACATTAGGTTGTGTTTAATTTGGGTCCATTATGAACAATATTGATAAGAAATTTTCTTGTACATGTCTCCTAGAGCACATGTGCATAGATTTCTCTAGGTTTCATACCTTAGAGTGGGAAACCTGAGTCATGGGTATATGTATCTTCAAGTCTTCTAGTAAACTGTTTCTCAGAGTGATTGTGCCAATTTAATTACTTTCCAGTGGTGCAGTTCTTGTTGCTCAACATCTTTGCCAACAGTTGATATTTGTTAGACTCCAAAAGCTTTGCACATCTGATAGATGCGTAGTAGTGGTATTTCACTATGGTTTTACTTTGCATTTCTCTGATTACTAATTAGGTTGTGCACCCTCATGTTTCTTGCTTATTCAGGTTTCTTCTTTTGTGAAGGGCCTTTTTAAGTCTCTTGCCATTTTTCTACTGTGTTGTCTATTTTGTATTGATTTGAAGAAATTAATAAAAGTCTCCTCTGAATATTAGACTTTTGTTGGGTCTAAACATTTCAAATATTTTTCCACTATAAAGTTTGCTTTTTCACTCTTTTAATGATCTATTTTAATGAACGGATGTTCTAAATTTTAATGTGGTGAAATTTCTCAGTCTTTTCTTTATTCCATGGTCATGTAGATATTTTCCTTTATTATCTTCTAAAAGCTTTATAGATTTGCCTTTCACATTTGGATACACCTGAATTTGATTTTTTAAATACAGTTTTAGGTAGGGGTCCAATTTTGTTTTATTTCTCATGAAAACACTATTGTCCTATTACCATTTGTAGGAAGGTCATCTTTTCCTCACTGCTATGTTATGCCATCTTTGTCATATATTAAGTGTCCATATGTGCTTTTGTGATTCTCAGCTAAATCAAATTATGGTCAGAAAACACATTACATGCTTTTAATTTCTTGAAAACTTTCAAAATCTTATTCTATGTCTAGTTATAATGACTATTTTTTAAATGTTCCCCAAGTACTTGAAAAAAAAAAAAGCCACCATGTATTTTGCAGCTACTTGTTAAATATTTACATGGTATATCTTTTCCCCTCTTTTTATCTTTTTTGATAATCTTAGATTTTAGTTGTGTCTTTCTATAAATATTATTTATTGGAATTTTAAAATTCTGTCTTACAATCTTTGCTGACTTTTTGAAGCGCTTAGTCCATTTACATTTAATACAATTGTTGATATACTTGTGTTCAAATATACTACATTTCTCTGTCTTTTGAACTCCTTCTTCTTGTTCTATATTTCTCTTTTATCTTCTTTCTTATCTTACTTTTTTTGATTGTCTAATTATTTATTAGCATATTTCTCCCATCCTAGTTTGGAATATACTCTGTTTCTGTTCTGCTAGTGGCAATCCTAGTAATTAATTCATGAATTCTTAACTTATCAAAGTCTAATAACAATACAAACTTTTATTTTCCTTTTGAATAAAAGTAAAGCTTTAGAACAATTACTCGACTCACATCTTCCCAACTTACATATTATTGTTGTCTAGTATTTATCTAGCATTTTCATTGTTTTTAGTAGGAGGGATGATTCAAATAACCTAGCTTGTAACTGTTGGAAATCTTGGGATTTTAAAAAAAAATTTTTTTAATTAAACCTCAGCCTATGTTCAGCTCCAGGCTGAGGATGTGTCTTACTAATTTTACATCCCCAGTACTTAGGAAAGTGACCTCACCTAAGGCAAACACTCTAGCAAACCAAGGCTCTGCTTACATCTTCCCATCAACCATTCTTGGCTGAATGTTCCTGAATGTTCTTGGCCATCTATGTCTGTGTGTTACACAGTTTAATGGATTAAAATGTCAGGGTAGGGGATGCCTGGGTGGTTCAGTCTGTTAAGCAACTGCCTTCTGCTCAGGTCATGATCCCAGGGTACTGGGATCAAGCCCTGCATTGGGCTCCTTGCTCAGCAGGGAGCCTGCTTCTCCTTCTGCTTCTCCCTCTGCCTGCCATTCCCCCTGCTTGTGCTCTCTCTTTCTGTCAAATAAATAAAACCTTTAAAAAAACATCAGGGAGTGTTTATGGTGGAGACGTTTTAAGGATCCTACAGTTTCCAGATATTTATATAGTCAAAACACTGTTCTGTCTCTTGTTTCCCTTCAGCACTTAGATATACTCACATAATCTCAGTCAGAGAGATTCCAGTGCCATTTCTTATGGGTGAGGCTGAGAAGCTAGCTCTGACTCTCCATCTGCCCTGGACCTCTCAGATTTGCTCCTATCTTGTAATTGGACCACCAGGTGAACTTTGAAACTAGACTAGTGAAATTTTCAAGGGCATTTGCACTGAATAAATTTCTGAAAACTCTGGGCAATGCAAGCTGTGTATATTGCATCACTTTTTCAGTGGTTCCCATGATAATTTGGGAAATGCATCTGTATGGAAGTAAACGTGGGGTGTGTTAGTTTGCTAGGTGCTGTAACAAAGTACTACAAACTAGGTGGCCTAAAATAACAGGAATGTATTCTATCCTAGTTCTGGAGGCCAGAGTCCAAAATCAAGAATTAATAGGGCTATGCTGTCTCTGAAGGTTCCAGAGAAGAATCCTTCTTTGCCCTTTTCTAGTTTTTGGTACTTGCCAGCAATACTTGGCATTCCTTGGCTTGCAACCACATCATTCCAATTTCTGCCTCTGTCTTCACAAAGCTGCCTTCTCACTCTGTGTGTGTTTTCACATGACATTCTTCTCCCTGTGTGTTTATGTCCAAATTTCCTTCATGTTTTTATCATTGGATTAGGGCCCACTTAAATCCAGTATGACTGTGTTTTAATTTGATTGGTCTGCACCCTATTTCCAAATAAGGTCACATATGCAGGTACCATGGGTTAGAACGTCAACGTCTCTTTTCTTTGGTGGGGGGGGTGCACAATTCAACTTACAGCCTGGGACAAAAAATGTATCAAGAATATCTCTGAGAATAATATCATTTACTTAATAAAACTAGTCTGATGATTGGGTACATTTAATTCTTCCACATAACATAAAAATAAGCCAGTCCCCAAGCTCTCTGTCTATCCAGCTGTCTTAGATGGCATTTTCATTGACTGCATGGGATTTAGATGTTGAAGTGACACCATTAATATCTGTGCTCCCTTGTTCAGTGGAACCAGTGAGGAAGAGCCATTTTGTTGAATTCATCCTTAAGATACAAACCAAACATCTGATTTGTGCTGGGACAGCCCAACCCTCAGCTATTCCATCATTGTCTTATTAACCTACATTTGTGGGTGCTGACAAACCCCAACAAACATCTTGACAGCCTTTCAGCCTCTGATAGGCCAACAGTAACAGAGAAAGGAGATCAAGACCTCAGAAAATCTGTACCCATGAGGCATGTATGGTGGACTAGTCTTTAGGCTTTGTAATCATATAAATGGGGAATCTTATGAAGTGATCAAATATATGTCAACAAATTGACCTGATCCTTGTCATTGTGGCAGGAAATGTACCAAGGGCTAATAGAAGATCATGGCTGTCACTATGATCCTTATGTCCTATGTTGTCACACAAACTCCTTGCTCTCCTTCATCTTAAAACCCACCACATTTTTTGGCCTGAATATTCTTTTCTGACAACCCTTTCTCCACTCACTGTATAAATCCAATTAATCATTTGGGGCTTAGTTTCCATTATCTCTTGTACTTAGAATGTGCCTGTCATATAAAAGGTACTTAATTGTAGGATGTATTTAAGAAAATATTGACCATACCTTTTATCTTCCAGATCATCTTTTTCAAAATGTTCCTTTTCTTTTGATTATACTAATTATGGAATCTTGGCCCAAGGGCAATGTGAAAATTTTCCTTCTTAAAGTCTGACCATGAGATGTGAAACAGGTTCTGGAATGTATCCAAAAGCTACCTCTTTAGCTACACAGCAGAAAAGTCTGGCCATTGTAACTTCAGGAGAGAGTGTTTTCCTTTTCTAAATTAGGGCAGACCACCAATGAGTTCTACAACAAGAAATGCAAGGGCTATAGAGAATGTCCATTTTGTTTCCCACTTCCCACCACTTTTACAACTGGGGAAACTGAGCGTCAGAGGGGAAAGAGTGTGGTGCAGGCAGCATGGCAATTGGTGTAATACTTAGGATTAGAACAAACTTTCAGGACAGTGTTCCTTCCTGCTCCACCCAGATTCAAGCTCAAACTGCAAAATAATATCAGGAACTCTGAAAATGAAGAAATGATTTATGACACATGTCAGTATCACATAATTTTTAAAAATGATGCTTTAAGATGTAACATTGGTCTTGATATACCTTTAAAAATATTAATTTTAATGGATATCTCAAAGGCCTTTCATGACATAGACCACAGGTGTTACCTTGGGCAGGAGCAATTGTCTGGCAGCTCTCAACATGCAGTCATGCAAAAATCCTAAATAACATTGTCAATCTCAGTGTGGTGTTTCACAGAGGACTAACATGGACCTTCAGCAACATCCTTGCCATATATTTTTGGAAGTTCTGGTCCTGAGAAGTTTATCACAGTAAATGTAAGCTCTGGTCACAATTAAAATAAAAGGACCAGGGACATTTTCTGGAAAGTAAGAGAGATCAAAAGGGTTGCCACAGTGGAGATGCTCTTGGCTCCTGACTCCCATTGGTTTTGAGGGCTTCTCCGAAGGTGGGCACCAAATGCATTCTCTGCCCAGTTCTGACACTGTGACCAGTGGCATGCATTGATGAGGTGGTAACTGGGTGCCACCTGCAGTGGGAAAGAGTTATCAAAGAGCAGAAGGTCACATCAGAACTGGGTAGGTCCGTGCTGGAGTGTCCTCACTATGGCCCAGGGGCAATTGCTTTCTTATTGGTAGCTTCATCTTCATTCTGCATTAAGCTAGATGTGCTCATGTTGACTTGATCACTAAGGCCTCTAGTGACACTGTCATAGGATGGTGGGAAAGATGTGGTAGATGCAGTTTCAGATTTGTCTGGGAGTGTGCAATTTTCATTTGCCATGAATACAGCAAAGGCTTCACCTGGGGGTGACACAGCCTCCTCCTCAGCCCTGAGCACACCTGGGGGGTTGGAGATTGTCACGGAACGGTGTAACACATAGCTCCGATAGGCCTTTTGAATGACAGTAGCTGAAATGTCTTCCTGCTTCCACCGGAGGGTGGTTGCTATTGGTTCATAGGATGTTTTTGAAACATTGGTTGCCATAAACTTCTCTTCAATATTTGCCTTCAGAGAATCCAACTCCCCAGATTCTCCCAGAACATTCTTAGTGAAGGCAAAAAGAATGTCCAAACAGTGAATCTTATCTCCAGGGACCAAGGGAAGGTCCATCTGGATTAATATATTCCGATTGGGTTTTGGGATTCGCAGGGGGCCTGAAAGGGTGTCTGCAAAGTCTGAGAGGGCAGAAAAGGTAATAAACTGAGTGGCTTCTGGGTCAAACTTCTCCCAGGTCTCATAGAACATGTCAAAGTCATCCTCACTCAAAGGTTCACTGCTCTCCTGCGTGGCTACATTGAAGTTCTCCAGAATCACTGCAATGTACATGTTGACCACGATGAGGAAGGAGATGATAATGTATGTTGTGAAGAAGAGGATGCCCACAGCTGGGTTCCCACAGTTCCCCCGGGAGCCATTGCTGTTGGGCAGATTGGGGTCACAGTAAGGGGGTCCTGTGTTGAGGATAGGACTGAGGAGGCCATCCCAGCCAGCCGATGTGGTGATCTGGAAGAGGCACAGCATGCTGTTGGCGAAGGTCTGGAAGTTGAACATGTCGTCGATGCCAGCTTCCCAACTTACATGGGGGAAGCTGGCCATGCCGAAGATGGAGTAGATGAACATGACAAGGAAGAGCAGCAGCCCTATGTTGAAGAGGGCAGGCAGGGACATCATGAGGGCAAAGAGCAGTGTGCGGATTCCCTTGGCTGCTCGTATCAGCCTGAGGATACGACCAATTCGGGCCAGGCGGATGACTCGGAAGAGTGTTGGGGAGAAGTAATTTTCAAGTGACGTAAGAATCACAGAAAATATCAGGCCTTTAGAAGAGGGGGAAATGATCTAATTAGTACTTGCAAGCATGAGCCCTGACAAAGCTGGCTGCAGTCACACTCTCCCATCTCTGCTCTCCATGTAAGCATTTGTATTCAAGGACTCTGGGCACTCTGAGCCTTGCACAGTGGCTGGCATAAAGTTGGGGCTCAGGGTGCCTGGGTGGCTCAGTCAATTAAGTGTCTGGGTTAAGGTGCCTGGGATCGAGCCCCACATCTGGCTCTCTGCTCAGCGAGGAGCCTGCTTCTCCCTCTCCCTCTGCCTGCCGCTCTGCCTACTTGTGCTTTCTCTCTCTCTCTGTCAAATAAATAAATAAAATCTTAAAAAAAAAAGTAGGAGCTCAGTATGTGCTCATTGCATAAATCTTTTCTCTCTCAAGTAAGTCCCACACTTCCCACCATGTTCTTATCTTTCTTTCCCTCCACCCAGAATGTCTTCTTAGTCAACTTCCATGGTCAAAACCCTATCTTCTGCAGCCTAGTTTAACTGGAAGTGACTGCCCCATATTCCACATGTACACGGCCCTTGTCTGTTTTTTGTCTATGACACAGGCCCTACTCTTCCCTGAGAATTCAGCCTTGGGACATGCCTTTTTCTGGTCCTGTGCTCTGTGAAGGCCAGGATCCCCTGTGATTCCTCTCCCCCTCTCCTACTGTGAAGATTGACTCAGTTCCTGGCACATGGTCCTGTGGATAATTGTACAGAGCCTGGTGTTAATTATAAGGGAGTCTGAAGAGTCAGGCAACTTGCTGACAGCTAAAGTAGACTGGCTTTGAATGGCTAGCTGTCTGCATAATGGCTTTTATTTGTTTCATTCATCTCCAGCTGGGTTTGAACTCTATGTTAGGGCCTGGAGATGGGCTTGTTTAGGGTCAGTTATGGCCCTCCCACCCCCAACTATGAACAAAGTTGGAAAGATGAAGAATGTATATGTCTCCCTATGTGATATCTAACTTGAAGATTTGTGAAGCTTGATCTTGGGGCCTATTGGGACCACAAAAGATTAGGTGAAGCCTTTAGGTCAGACAGGATTCAAAACCTCTTAGGACAAATGGTGAGGAGTGTGGTGGCAAGCTCTCTCTCCTTGCCAGGTTTCCCTTGACCCTCTTCCCCTTCTTGCCTTTTGTCATATGAATATGGGTGGTCACAGTATTGTGTTGGAAGGAAGAAGGAAATGGGAAGAGATTTGGGAAGTAATTATAATATTGTATTATAAAATCTTTAAGAAAGCCCCTTTCTTAAAGCTAGTTTAACAGGGATATTTTTCCACAGCAAGGGGTATGTGTCTGTATAATCTACTAAGATCCTGCCAGCCAACCAGTCTACATAATACTTCAAGGGAGTGTGAATCTTCATACTTGCAACAGTTAGATACTCAATCCATGTCTTGCTAGTGGGAAAGAAGAAAGGGAGAGAGGAAGGGCAGAAGGATGAAGAGGTGGGTTCTTTCACTTGTTTTCCAGCTGTCTCTATGACTGATTTCTAACCAGTGGATGGTGTTGCTGTGTAGGTCATAGGAACTGGTAGTTAAGGTGTCCCCAGCATAGAATGGAGTACTTTGAGTATATTTTATTTCTATAGTGTTGACATGGGAAGTCACATAAGCAAGCTCTTTTCTCTACTATAAAGTCAAAATGACCTTTAGAGTTTCTCACTTTGGAAAGCAAACAAACAAAACAAACCTCCAACCAAAAACAGCCAGCAACAGGAAAACAAAACAGAAAACAAAAATAAACATAAACCTCCCAAACAAATAAACACAACCCAAGGCTGTGTTTCAGCACCAGGGTGGGGAGATTGACTAAGAGCTGCCAAGTTTTATTTAGATGCTGTTAGCTCTTGATGGTAAATCAATGGAAAATTAAATCTACAGCTATGCTCTGACATGAAAAGTAAGCAGGTCATGATATAACAGGTCAGGATATATTTATAATGCAAAGTAAAGCTGGTGCACTGGGATTTGGCCTTTGTAGGGCCAAACTTTGCCTAAACCACAAGAAGGCTAAGGACATTCTCTTGGTTGTTGGTAGAAGGCAGCTAGTTCATTAGAAGGACATTAGCCTGTACAATGGCACTAAATTCATACCTTTCAATAGTTACCCTGAATGTAAATGGGTTCAATGCCCCAATCAAAAGACACAGGCTATCAGATTGGATTAAAAAACAAGACCCATCAATATGCTGTCTGCAAGAGACTCATTTTAGACCCAAAGACACCCCCAGATTGAAAGTGAGGGGGTGGAAAACCATTTACCATGCTAATGGACACCAAAAGAAAGCTGGGGTGGCAATCCTTATATCAGACAAATTAGATTTTAAAACAAAGACTGTAATAAGAGATGAAGAAGGACACTATATCCTACTTAAAGGGTCTATCCAACAAGAAGATCTAACAATTGTAAATATCTATGCCCCTAACGTGGGAGCAGCCAATTATATAAGGCAATTAATAACAAAAGCAAAGAAACACATTGACAAC
Organism: Eumetopias jubatus; assembly: GCF_037043125.1. Lineage (NCBI taxonomy): Eukaryota > Metazoa > Chordata > Mammalia > Carnivora > Otariidae > Eumetopias > Eumetopias jubatus. Next base: position 149,049,517 of record NW_028274807.1, on the reverse strand, counting down.
AATACAATAATAGTGGGGGACTTTAACACCCCCCTAACTGAAATGGACAGATCATCTAAGCAAAAGATCAACAAGGAAATAAAGACTTTAAATGAAACACTGGACCAAATGGACTTTACAGACATATTCAGAACATTCCATCCCAAAGCAACAGAATACACATTCTTCTCTAGTGCCCATGGAACATTCTCCAGAATTGATCACATCCTAGGTCACAAATCAGGTCTCAACCAGTACAAAAAAAGATTGGGATTATTCCCTGCATATTTTCAGACCACAATGCTTTGAAACTAGAACTCAATCACAAGAGGAAAGTCAGAAAGAACTCAAATACATGGAGGCTAAAAAGCATCCTACTAAAGAATGAAGGGGTCAACCAGGAAATTAAAGAAGAATTAAAAAAATTCATGGAAACAAATGAAAATGAAAACACAACTGTCCAAAATCTTTGGGATACAGCAAAGGCAGTCCTGAGAGGAAAGTATATAGCAATACAAGCCTTTCTCAAGAAACAAGAAAGGTCTCAAATACACAACCTAACCCTACACCTAAAGGAGCTGGAGAAAGAACAGCAAATAAAGCCTAAGCCCAGCAGGAGAAGAGAAATAATAAAGATCAGAGCAGAAATCAATGAAATAGAAACCAAAAGAACAGTAGAACAGATCAACGAAACTAGGAGCTGGTTCTTTGAAAGAATTCACAAGATTGATAAACCCCTGGCCAAACTTATCAAAAAGAAAAGAGAAATGACCCAAATCAACAAAATCATGAATGAAAGAGGAGAGATCACAACCAACACCAAAGAAATACAAACAATTATAAGAACATATTGTGAGCAACTCTATGCCAACAAATTAGATAACCTGGAAGAAATGGGTGCATTCCTAGAGATGTATCAACTACGAAAATTGAACCAGAAAGAACTAGAAAACCTGAACAGACCTATAACCACTAAGGAAATTGAAGCAGTCATGAAAAATCTCCCAACAAACAAAAGCCCAGGGCCAGATGGCTTCCCAGGGGAATTCTATCAGACATTTAAAGAAGAATTAATACCTATTCTTCTGAAACTGTTCCAAAAAATAGAAATGGAAGGAAAACTTCCAAACTCATTTTATGAGGCCAGCATTACCTTGATCCCCAAACCAGACAAAGACCCCATCAAAAAGAAGAATTACAGACCAATATCCTTGATGAACATGGATGCAAAAATTCTCACCAAAATACTAGCCGATAGGATCCAACAGTACATTAAAAGGATTATTCACCACGACCAAGTGGGATTTATCCCTGGGCTGCAAGGCTCGTTCAACATCCACAAATCAATCAACGTGATACAATACATTAAAAAAAGAAAGAACAAGAATCATATGATCCTCTCAAAAGATGCAGAAAAAGCATTTGACAAAGTACAGCATCCTTTCTTGATTAAAACTCTTCAGAGTATAGGGATAGAGGGTACATACCTCAATATCATAAAAGCCATCTATGAAAAACCTACAGCGAATATCATTCTCAATGGGGAAAAGCTGAGAGCTTTTCCCCTAAGGTCAGGAACACGGCAGGGATGTCCACTCTCACCACTGCTATTCAACATAGTATTAGAAGTCCTAGCCACAGCAATCAGACAACAAAAAGAAATCAAAGGCATCCAAATCGGCAAAGAGGAAGTCAAACTCTCACTCTTTGCAGATGATATGATACTGTACGTGGAAAACCCAAAAGACTCCACCCCAAAACTGCTAGAACTCATACAGGAATTCAGTAAAGTGGCAGGATATAAAATCAATGCACAGAAATCAGTGGCATTCCTATACACCAACAACAAGACAGAAGAGAGACAAATCAAGGAGTCGATCCCATTTACAACTGCACCCAAAACCATAAGATACCTAGGAATAAATCTAACCAACGAGGCAAAGGATCTGTACTCAGAAAACTATAAAATACTCATGAAAGAAATTGAAGAAGACACAAAGAAATGGAAAAACGTTCCATGCTCATGGATTGGAAGAACAAACACTGTGAAGATGTCAGTGCTACCTAGAGCGATCTACACATTCAATGCAATCCCCATCAAAATACCATCCACTTTTTTCAAAGAAATGGAACAAATAATCCTAAAATTTGTATGGAACCAGAAGAGACCCCGAATAGCCAGAGGAATATTGAAAAAGAAAAGCAAAGCTGGCGGCATCAGAATTCCGGACTTCCAGCTCTATTACAAAGCTGTCATCATCAAGACAGTATGGTACTGGCACAAAAACAGAGACATAGATCAATGGAACAGAATAAAGAGCCCAGAAATGGACCCTCAACTCTATGGTCAACTCATCTTTGACAAAGCAGGAAAGAATCCAATGGCAAAAAGACAGTCTCTTCAACAAATGGTGTTGGGAAAATTGGACAGCCACATGCAGAAGAATGAAACTGGACCATTTCCTTACACCACACACAAAAATAGACTCCAAATGGTTGAAAGACCTAAATATGAGACAGGAGTCCATCAAAATCCTAAAGGAGAACACAGGCAGCAACCTCTTCGACCTCAGGCGCAGCAACTTCTTCCTAGAAACATCACCAAAGGCAAGGGAAGCAAGGGCAAAAATGAACTATTGGGATTTCATCAAGATAAAAAGCTTTTGCACAGCAAAAGAAACAGTCCACAAAACCAAAAGACAACCGACAGAATGGGAGAAAATATTTGCAAATGACATATCAGATAAAGGGCTAGTATCCAAAATCTATAAAGAACTTATCCAACTCAACACCCAAAGACCAAATAATCCAATCAAGAAATGGGCAGAAGACATGAACAGACATTTTTCCAAAGAAGACATCCAAATGGCCAACAGACACATGAAAAAGTGCTCAACATCGCTTGGCATCAGGGAAATCCAAATCGAAACCTCAATGAGATACCACCTCACACTAGTCAGAATGGCTAAAATTAACAAGTCAGGGAACGACAGATGTTGGCGGGGATGTGGAGAAAGGGGAACCCTCCTACACTGTTGGTGGAAATGCAAGCTGGTGCAACCACTCTGGAAAACAGTATGGAGGTTCCTCAAACAGTTGAAAATAGAGCTACCATACGATCCAGCAATTGCACTACTGGGTATTTACCACAAAGATACAAATGTAGGGATCCGAAGGGGTACGTGCACCCCAATGTTTATAGCAGCAATGTCCACAATAGCCAAACTATGAAAAGAGCCAAGATGTCCATCGACAGATGAATGGATAAAGAAGAAGTGGTATATATACACAATGGAATATTATGCAGCCATCAAAAGGAATGAGATCTTGCCATTTGCAGCGATGTGGATGGAACTGGAGGGTGTTATACTGAGTGAAATAAGTCAATCAGAGAAAGACATGTATCATATGACCTCACTGATATGAGGAATTCTTAATCTCAGGAAACAAACTGAGGGTTGCTGGAGTGGTGGGGGGTGGGAGGGATTGGGTGGCTGGGTGATAGACATTGGGGAGGGTATGTGCTATGGTGAGCACTGTGAATTGTACAAGACTGATGAATCATGGATCTGTACTTCTGAAACAAATAATGCAATATATGTTAAGAAAAAAAAAGAAGATAGGGGAAGAATGAAGGGGAGTAAGTCGGAGGGGGAGACGAACCATTAGAGACAATGGACTCTGAAAAACAAACTGAGGGTTCTAGGGGGAGTGGGCGGATGGGTTAGCCTGGTGATGGGTATTAAAGAGGGCACATTCTGCGTGGAGCACTGGGTGTTATGCACAAACAATGAATCATGGAACACTACATCAAAAACTAATGATGTAATGTATGGTGATTAACATAACAATAAAAAATTATTAAAAAAGAAGGACATTAGTCTGGTCTAAATTCAGCTCTACCCTTTACAAACTATATGACCTTGCATAACTTTCTTAATCTGTGAGGCTCAATTTTAAATGTATAAAATGAGGATAATAACACTCCTTCAGAGAGCTGTTGTGAAGATCCAAGGAGCCCAGCCCAGTCCTCAGAAGTACCAGCAAGCACTCAACTGTGGTGGCTCCATTCCCCACTTTAGCTTCTGACTTTATGAGTTTTCTCTGAACATTCATTGGACCCCAGATACTGGGCCTATCATTCAAACACCCAGACTAGGCCCTAAGAGCATTGATCTCTTGGCATTGATCTTTGACTTATCTATCACTCACATTCCCTAAGTGGACAGTTATATAAAGATTTAATTGCAGATCCTTGACTTAAGAATCTCCTTTGAACATTCTTAGTGTTTGCTCACTCTTCTGGCCACCTCCTTTTCCAGAAAGTATTTAATGACTCACCTCACATCAAGATAAGGCCCACTGGAAGTTCTATCATCTTATATTCTCTGGAGGAGTGATTGTCCCCATCAGCCCCAAAGTTCAGGCAATGGGCTATGCACACAGTAGGTGCCTAAAAACACTTTGAGACAGCATGGAGAAGGCCAGTGGAAACTCTCCACTTCACAGAGAGGACGGGGCATTTTAAATCTGCCACTCTTGGAAAGCAGCAAATACTGGGATCCTCTAACATATAATGTGTATTGAAAAAGTTTGTTTGTTGCCCTCTTGGTTTTGAAAAAAAAAGCAACCCAAACAACCCCAGACAGAGTCTGGACTTCCCCACCGCATGTAAGCCCACTTACTCCCAATGGAGAGGACCACGACAATGAAGTCAAACACATTCCAGCCGTTGGTGAAGTAGTAATGCCGCAAGGCAAACATCTTCATGACACACTCTCCCGTGAAGACAGCCACAAAGAACTGATTGATTTTGTTAAGGATTTTTGTCTTTTCTTCACTCTGCTCATCAGTCTCCACCATCATGGTGATCATGTTGAGGCAGATGAGGACCATGATGACAATGTCGAAAGCTTGTCTGGTCACAATGTCAAAGACAAAGCCCTGGTACTTGTTCTGAAAAAACAAGAGTTGGTCCATCAGGGCCATTCTGGCCAACATACAAGAGGGATCTGGAGAGGCTGCATTCTCCATAGATGGCTTTCTAAAATCTGTCTCTTATCTTCCTCACACCACATCCAAACAGAAGCCAAGTCCTGTCCTTACTACTTCCAAAATCTTATTCTTAGTTGATTCTACTTCAGTGCCTCAATTCAAGTCCTCGTTGCCTTTCCCACCCCTTTGAAGTCACCGGGCACTTTTTCCTCACTGGTGCACCATTTGCAAGCTCTTCCCATCCCATCTCTTGGCTATCTAAATCCAATAGTCCTGAGTGATCCATTTTTCTTAAGCCCCACTCCTTCCAGGGAGATCTCCCTAATCACCTAATCACATCACACCATATTGCCTATTTCCTCTCTCTTTCCACAGCCTTTGTAGTCAGTCTTGAGTTCTAGCATTTCATGTGTGCTTCTCTTCTTCTCTACTAAATAGTGAGCTCTTTGAAGATGGGGCCATGTCTTATTTAACATTGTGTTCCCATAGTGCCTGCACAGCATGAGTTCAAGAACCGCAAACTCAGTGGCTGCTCATTCTCCCCCACCCCAGGTACTCCAGGGCAAGAGGGTAAGCTTGGAGTCCTTCTTGTTTCCCACTGTAACTTCCAGACCTTTGCTCCTCCTGCATCTTGCAAAACCCTTCCTCCTTCAAAGCTTGTGTCATCTAAGTAGTTCACCATCACCTCCTCTTCATTGCTGCCACTTACCAACCTCCTGGTCCTTCGGCTTCATTACTGAGGAGTGAGGCTTTTGGCCAGACTTGCCCACTCTTGGCTACTACCTCTTGGTTCCTTAGCTAAATCTCTAATGACCTACCTGTTCCTAGCTTAAAGGAAAAAAATCTTCCTGAACCTTACTTCTCCCTCCAGCTACCACCCTACTTCTCCCCAAACTTTCACAGCCAAATTCTTGAAGGCATTTTGTGCAGTCATTGTTCCCACTTACTCCTCAATTCACCTCCAAATGGCTTTTGTCCCCATCCTGTCACTGAGATGGTTCTCGTTAAGATCACCAATGACCTCCAGAATGTAAGTTCAAGGACACATTTTTGGCATTGCTTGCCACACCTGCCACCTTGAAACTCTCCTTTCTTAGTCTCCATCATGCCTTACTTCCCTGGTTCTTTTCTTGTCTTTCTGGCTATTCTGTTTTGAGTCTTCTTTATGCAACCCTTAGATGTTAGAGAACCTCAAGGCTCAGTCCTAGGCACCATTTGCTCTTCATCCCATTCTCTCTCTTAGGACTCTCTCCAACCTGTGAATTGGTATGTGTGTGATTTTCACTAATTTTTAAGAATAATTTTTTTATCATGTTATGTTAGTCACCATTAAGTACATCATTAGTTTTTGATGTAGTGTTCCATGATTCATTGTTTGTGTATAACACCCATTTTTTCCCAATGTCACAGGACTATAGTCTCTTTGAGGGCAGGAACTTTGTATGTGTTGCTCACTGCTCTATCCCCAGTGTCTGCAGAGTATCTGGCATGCAATAGATGCTCAATAAATAGATGAATGAATGGATAACAGAATGGACAGCTCTGAACTACCCACACCTCAAATAAAATTAGAAGGCCACTCTATTGTATACAACAGGCACTTACTGAATGTATACTATGTGCTGGGCTCTGCATGAGTGGAGGCAGAGAGGACCCTGTCATGAGTCTCATCAGGGAGCTCACAGGAGCTGCAAAGCAGACATGGGGGAGAAGGGCTGTGACAGAGGCTGGGTCTTGCTTTCTGTTTCCTGGTGGGGAGAAGTTGCTATCCTGCGGGTTAGAGCAAAGAATCAGACCCAAGTGGGTCTGGTCTGGCTCTGGGCATAACTGCTGGCCCATGTCTTTTCTGGAGTGGGAGGGGTATTGAAGAACCACCAATAACTTCCATTTCATCACTGAAAATGGTGAAAAAATAAAGGGCCGTTCGTGACCACACAACCGTTAATTAAACAGAGCAGGTGACAACATTACTAAGTTGTAGGCATTGAGTTTGCCCTGGATATTTGGATGCTGGGGAATGGAGCAGCTTGCTGGCTGCTCTTGGCTTAACCTGTGGGCAGGGTTCATTTCTTTGCAACCCTCAGTGCTCTCAGAGATGATGAAGTGAGTGACTGATGATGTGATATTCTAGAGCCTATTATTTTCCTATAAAGTGAAGTATATGAAACCTGCTTTTAGTAATTTCTATAGCAGGGAATGTTATAGAATAAAATTTCCCAGTCTTGTGGAAGCTGTAGTCTTTGCTATGGATGAAGCATACAATTTAGAACTTGAGCTATGCCAGTGGTGAGGAGGAGTGTGTGTGTGTGTGTGTGTGTGTGTGTGTGTGTGTGTGTGTGTGTGTGTGTGTTCCAGGTTGGTCCTGCTGTGAAACGGCATCCATGAATCTGTGGGGCAGAATTCCTGTGTCAATGCTCAGCTTATCTGACCAGCTCAACCTGTTGGGACTGCTAAGGGAAGAAGATGAGCATTCCAGTGCCAATAATCTAGTGAAAAGCGAGCTGGATCTGGGAAGATGAATCTTAGGTAGGAGTGGGAATTTCTCGTTTTCCTTGTGTTTCTTTCTTGGTTCTGGACTTTGAGGAAGGCAGATGATCAGGCTTGTCCCACTGGGTGGTGGGTGCCAAGATATTGCCTGCCATATGGATACTGGCCAGGAGCAAGGATGGGCCAAGATTTGTAGGCCCTGGAGATGAGCCAAATGCAGTTGCTGCTTGGGCCCCTGCTCTGCTAGTCAGATGCATAGGGTCCTTTGGGACCCCTAAGACTTCAAAGTCTTGTTTAAATGTTCCAGCCTTGCCTCGGCTATGATAAGGGGAACAAAGGGAAAAAAAGTGTTGGTTATGCTAGGAATAGAGTATTAAGGAGAGAGCCACATCCCTCCACTAAAGCTAGTACAGTATTGATAGTTAATTAGTAATACACCCCTTCCCATCCAAAGGGATGATGAATCTCAGAAACACAGTTGGGCTGTGAGGTCTCACTTCCCTTATCTATGTGGTGGGCCTCCCCCATTGCCATCCTTGGAGGGTCTTGGTTATGGCTTGATTAGGAGAAATGGTGATTTTGTCATAGGTCTTCCTGCCCAACCATTGACTTCCACTCCTACTGTAGTGCCTGGAATTTCAACATTAGGTTCCTACCTTTGTATTAAGATAGTGTCCTCTCCAGTGTCACTTTTTGAAATGCAGTTCATCCTATCCCAGTGAAATTGTCCTCCTTGAGAGGAGGAAGCTATGGTGGCCTGTGGGGTTAGTTGATAAAAGAGGAGAATCTGAGATGTTATAGAGAGACTGAGCAGTGTGTAGGGCAAGGTATTAACAATTGCCATGATTTTGCCAAGGGATGTCCCTAGCACAGACTCCTTAGTGTCCGGTTCAGGAGTAGATTCAGCATCAGTCCAGCCACCAGTGAAGGCCAGCAGGGACTCAGCTGCTTGTTTCTCTGTAAGTCTCAGGATCCTCCTCCCCTGACTTGATGCTGATTGGTTGGACTCAGCCATTTACCTACATCTTTTAATTCTGAGCCTGTTCCTGCCCATTAGACTGGCTGACAGAGGGGTACTCCCTGAGCCTTAAGGCTCACTCAACCTCAGTTATCTTGATCTGATGGGGGATTTGGAAGGAAATCTCTGCCCCTACAGAGGTGTGAACGTCCTATCACCCCTCATTATAACACCTCTTATCAGAATTGAGCACAGTGATACATTTATGACCACTGTTTCCAAGTAAAGTATATCCAAAGGTCATAGCATTTTTTTCTCCCGTAAATGTTTTCAAGACTATGTGCTCATGAAGTTTTTAGTAACTTAGACAAACTCCATGCCTTGATTTAGAAATCCTAATGCCTTGACCAACAGAATATATGTTTCCCTAATTCTAGGGAAAGGTCCTCTCCTTTGTTATAGGTCCTTAGGCTTTGCCCTGGTAGTGGTGGTGGTAGGGCCTAATGGCATAGTGTCCTAGACAGCACCTGTAGTTTTCTTCACAGATACTGCATCTTAACCACAGAAAGGTTACGTAAATGGACAAGATGTCAATTCCATTCTGATGGCTCAGAAATTCTTGGAAGAGTTTCCATTGTACATTTCCTACATAGCAATACTCCCACTCTCAAACCTGTTCATCCACTCTCAGCAGAGGCCAACTAGAGGTTTGACATTTTCCACTGAGAAAGACTGAGAAGAACTTAGGTGATAATACGTAAGGTTTGAGTGTTACATTTCATGGGGGAATAAAAGGGCATGTCTCTTAGGGTTTTTGTGAATAAAGGAATCAAACGAGTATAGCTCTAAGTTTTGGTCAATCTTTAAACACAATAATGGGATAACTTTTGGTTCCTATTGACCATGACTATGACTGGCCAGGATCCCAGGGGCCAGGATCCCAGGGGCTTGGGTTTTGTCCATTTCCTGTCTACTGTAGGCATGGTGTGGAATGTAGGGTGAGGCTGGAGATTTACTGCAACCTAGATCATGATGCATAACCACACAAACACTTCATCTCAGGGCTCTTACCACCTTTAGTATCATTTAGCCTAACCTTCAATCCTGTGATTTAAACTTAAACTGGTTGGGGAACTCAGTACTTCCCTAAACAGGTCTATCTGGAGTACCTGTGGGAGATATATACACTCCAGAAGACCAGAGTTTCTTCTTTTAGACTTCTCCTCCCTTGGGCCTGGGAACTCTCATTATGTCATCCCCAAATTCAACCCAGATTTCCCCCTTCACAGAGAGTGCTGGCTAACCCCTACCCACCATAGGCATAAGCTATCGGTTGGATTTCCAGACACACTCTGCTTCAGGGAAGCTCTGGGGCTCACCAGGGGTCGTGGGATAGGCTTCTGGGGCTTCTTGGAGCCCAGCTTCTTCATGGCATTGTAGTACTTCTTTTGCTCCTCTGTCATGAAGATGTCCTGGCCCCCTAGGTACAGGAAAGGATAACACACCACTGTTATTAAAGCAACAAGAACTCCCAGGGATACCAAAATCAGAGCATGCTGGAGAAGAAGAACATCTCCACCTTCTCCCTTTTCTGCAGAAAGAAATGTCAAGGCCAGAATCAAGCAGTGTCCTGCCCAGGTGCCACAACCAGTGACAGAGTGGGTGGGACTGAGCCTCAGCTCTGACTCCCTGCCTGAGTCTCTGGAACAAAGCCTGTTTGTTTCTCTTTGGCAGGAACCCAGAGGTGCTGCTTGGGCAGAGGGTGGGAAGAATTTGGGAGCAGAACCTAAGGGGAAGGTAAATATCAGTTTAAATCTGAGCCTTGCATCCAGCCTGATCATTTTAGTCAAATCCACTGGGCTTCTGGAAGCATAGTTGCTGTCAGGGGCAGGAGTTTCCCTCAGGGCCTTCTGCAGCAAAGACCTTGAGATCCAGACCCTTGACCCCTTCCTGGTGAGGAGGAGCTAAGGACAGTTCCTGCCTTATCCAAGGGTCTTGGGAGAACTCTTCATTGGCTCTCTTGAGGCCCTGCCATTTGCATTGCCTCTATTGTTAGAGTGCCAGAATTTCCACCATCGAAAATGCCTTCCTCCCTTAGTTTTGGGTTTTCTTTGAGGACCCTCTAGACCTCCTTCATTCAACCCCTCACTTTTCACTTCCTGGCATAATTTGAATTCTTCCCATTTCCATAGCATGTTTGTGTAACTGAGTTCACTGCAAATGCTCAGGAAATGGGCTGAGATCTCTGGGATTTGAGAGGAGATTTTAGAAAATCTGTGCATACAGAGAGCCTCCAGGGAGAGACATCTCAGTGGGGCAGGGGCAGAGGGTTGCGAGCACTGGGTGGAGCCACACTGAAAATTCTGGGCAAGGAGTCAGCAAATATAGTTCCCCCTCCCCAACTTCATCACTGGCTTATCTCATTCTATCACCTAACATGGCCAACTCCCTGTCAAGGTCTTACTCAATTTCCTCATCTATAAAATGGGAGAAGGGATTGCTTGAATGGTCTCAGAGCCTTCTAGGGTGCTGATGACATTGATCAGCACTTCACAGCTGTCTTGCTGAGCCCCTCTGGGGTAGAGAAGGGCTGCCCACTTCTTATGCCCAGAACTCTGGCCAAGGACTTTCTAGAGGTGGGAGGCCTATGCCATTAGACATTTATTTTAAATTATAATAGTTTAGTAGCTCAGTCCTAAACTAGGTGCTTCTTTTATTTATTAATGTTTTTATTTATTTATTTGAGAGAGAGAGAGTGAGAGAAAGCGAGAGCAAGAGCGCACGCGTGGGCGCAAGAAAGAGAGAGAGAGAGAGAGAGCAGGGGGAGGGGCAGAGGGAGAAGGAGAAGCAGAATCTCTGCTGAGTGGGGAGCCCAACTCAGGGCTCAATCCCAGAACCCTGAGATCATGACCTTAGATGAAGGCAGACACTTAACTGACTGAGCTACCCAGGCACCCCTAAACTAGGTGCTTCTTGTACAGGTTTTTACTTTCCCCTCACCAGAATCCTATGAGTATTATTAACTCCATTGAATGGATGAGAAAGATTTTTTAGAAATTGCCAGGGTCAGCTATCTAGTGAGTGGCTGAGTTGGGAATGCAAGCCCAGGTTTGTATGATGCCAAAACCAATGCTGGGCTCTCAGTGCTATGCTATGTGACTTATCCATATGACCCTGTTTTTTCCTCTGGATCTCAGCTTACATTAGTCCAAAGTGGTGCTTTATCTACCTCAAAGGAATGGAGGGTGTTAAATGAAAGGATTAATACAGGTAACAAAAAAGCATTTTACACCTTTAATGCCCTAATATTTTAATGTAAATATGAAAGGTTATCTGGGATTCGGTTCCTCTTCATCAGAGTCAGGATCCATGGAGGCAAGGGTCTTCCTCCCCATCCCAAGAAGGATTGGGATTCTGCCAACACTGGCGCTCTAGCCCTTGCCAAGGCCTCCTGACCCAGTGCTTCTGGTGGTCAGAGCTCCAGACAGAGGCAGAAAGTGCTGGAGCCCTTTCTTTCCCTGTTGATGTTTTCTGAAGGTCACCTGGGATATACCCAGCACACCTGGTTCCAGCTGGGAAGAACTTTGGGCACTCTGGGAGAGTGGAAGGGGACCCGGACGGAATCAGGGATGTTGTTGACACAGAGAAATGCAACTCTTCCAGCACAGCAGCCCAGGACACCAGGCAGGGGTGAGGGCTGCAATCAGGGTGCAAAGGTGGGTATTGGTGTTAAAGGCTAAAACTGGGCTCCTGGTCAGATGTGAGGGCTAGGAATAGTGTTGGCTTTAGTTATGAAGCCAGGGGATAGGGAGTGGAAGATTCGTGGAAACACCTGAGCCCCACTTATCTTTTTTTTCTGTTGATTGAAGTTGTCAATTATGACCCCAACGAAAAGATTGAGTGTGAAGAAGCCGCCAAAAATGATGAAGATGACGAAGTACAAGTACATGTACACATTGTCCTCCCACTTGGGCTGCAAGTTTACCTGTGAACAGACAAGGTGAAACATGAGGAGCAGGTGGGTGTATGTTTGTGTTCATCCCTGAGACAAGAACCTGGGTATGGGTGGGTGGTTTATTCAGGAGTCAGGAAGCAGGACTGAGGGAGGGAGAGGGTAAGCAGAAGAAAAGCCAAAGAGGGTGTTGATAAGCAGGCCATCATTGCGGGGCAACTGACGGTCCATCCTGTTGGGGTTCTCCAATGAATTGTGTAGAATGCACCTCAGAATTGTACCTCTAAGGGATTGGGAAGCTGGAGCATTTACCTATAGACTTCCCAAACTTATCTGTGAGGGTTGCCCCTGTGGACATTCAATCCTCCACCCTTGGGGGAGGGGCTGCTGAGCAAGCTCTGATGCACTGAAGAAAGTCAAGTCTCAAAGAATCAGAAGCACAGCATGGGAGTGAACTCAAGAGGTGGGCTGAGGGGACTGGAGCAGGGCATCAGCTCTGCCACGGCAGCAAAGGGTCTTTCCTCAACAGCACCCATCTCCTCGCCCTGCTGCCATGACATACCCTTGTTGTAGCCACCACCCTACTCCTCCCTCTGCCCAGGGAGTGCCCTCACACACAGTCCTGGAGATGTTATCTGATATTTTCCTCAATGGTGAGCAGGAGAACTTGAAAAGCCTGGGGAGTGTGCCTGGTAGGGAAACAGGTGAGGTTGGCTTAAACATTCAATAGAGGGCCAGCTGGACACTGCTCTAGGGAGGGATAAAGCCAGGCTGTCAGGGGACTGCTTTTTCTGGTACCAAAGCCACCTTCAGTCTATTTCAAATAGACTGATATGAGTGGGATGCACCGAAGGGAAGGCAGTAGGCACAGCAGGCTGAGACTCACATCTCGGGCATCAACAGCTGCATACATGATGTCCATCCAGCCTTTAAAGGTTGCCTAGGAACAAGGAGCAGAGGTCACTCAGTGTCTGCGCATTGTCTACACTGAACTCTGTTTTGATTCACTTATTTGTCTGTTTTTCTCACAGAGCATGGGCCCCCCTGGAGGCAGTTCTCTATATCTGCCAGGGCTAAGCACAGCGCCTGGCCCACCACAGCTACTCAGGGATTATTTGTTGAACCAATGCATGAACAAACAGTGGGATGTAGGAAGGTGTGGGTAACTGCATGACAAATGTATAAGCAATTGCATCAACACCTGACTGGATGGAGGCAAGGTATGGATGAATGAATGGGAGTGTGAATGTGTTTGCCTGTCATCACCACCAGCACTCTCTTTCATTATAATAGACCTGTAATACAATTTATTACTGTCTAGGAGAGGATCTGTAGTAGAAGACTGAACAGGTGGCTATATCATGTCTGTTTTGTACAAATAGTGAATTCTAAGTCATCACCTGATACAACTGCACTGCAGGTTCATCCCTTTATTCTATGCTGCCAGCCCACACTTGTCTAATTGTACCACTGTGACATTGCTTTCATGGGTAAGGTCCTTTAGCCTCATGCTAGTCTGTAGGAATAGGTAGTGACTTCAGCTCACACTGATTGCTACCCCTTGCAAAGTCTCTACATAGCAACTTCTGGAAGACACCAGACCCTCTACATTATCAAGTAGCCAAAGGAAGAGACATGGTTGATCTCCAGACTTACCACCTGCAGAAGTGCTAGGTAACCCATTGCAACATTATCAAAGTTGACTTTCACGTTGACCCAGAAGAAGCTGCCAGTGTGGTTCTGATCTTTACAGTCAGATATGTTATTCACAATAGACAAAGGCACAAGAGAAAGGTACTCATTGGTTTTGTTGATGCACCGCCCAAACTTCCCCGCAAAGAAGTTCACACCCATGATGCTGAAGATGAGCCAGAAGATGAGGCAGACGAGGAGGACATTCATGATGGATGGGATGGCACCCACCAGGGCATCTACCACCACCTGTGCGGGGCGAATGCAAAAGGATCTGGAACCCTTCTTGCTGGATCCCACTTCTGTCTACACTCAATCTGCTTCATGAGCCAGTGGCCTTTGGAAGCAGCAAGAGAAGTGGGTTAATTAGGGCAATAATTCAGACTCAGAAGACTGAGAGATACTGGGCAGCTGAAGATGGGTTTCGATCTTCTCCCTAAACATTCTGGGCAGGTTTTAGGGTATTTTCCCAGGATTGAGAAGATGGATGAACTTATAGTACACACATGCTTTTTAGGGGTATGAGTATGTGTGTTGTGCTTGCACATACAGACTTCTAGGACCTTGCTTTATAGTATTTAAGAAATACTATTTTAAAAGGACTTTTAAAAATATAGTTCAAGGTATGCCTTAGTCAAGAATCAGTGAAAATTGAAATCCATATTCACAAACTTGCTTATTTGTAAAGCAGCAAACTAGAGATAAAATAAAACAAATTTCAAACTATTTCAGTCATAAGTTCCTAGTGTTTGTGAAGGCACAAGTGAATTTTTAAAGTCCACTTTTATTTTTGAAGATAGAATGTCTTCTTTGAGTCAATGGTGGAAGAAAGCAAAACCTCATTTTTAGTACCTGGAGCCTTTTGTAATTAAGAAGGGGAGGGGGACAAATTAACAGTCCCTTGCCCCCCCCCCCCAGTAATTCAAGGGCCTGGCTTGTGAGCATTCCATTGTGAGGAAGAGAGTGAGGGCAAGGTGGAGGTGACAGTGATGGGCAAGGAAAGGGGTGGATGAAAGGGAAGAATCCATAGGACCTCATGACTACGTTGTGTTGGAGAGGATGCATTCCAGCGGATGGTGGCCATGTGCTGGAGCTGATGGTGCCACCACCTTTAAATGGAGTGTCAGAGGAAAGGCTCATTTGTCTTGGGAAAATGAAGGGTTTGGGTTGTTCTGGAGATTTTGGTAAAAAGGACAATAGGCAGGGTGGGGAGATGGAGGTAAGAGATGTTGAAGCAGGATCACTTCACTATGAGCAGGAAAGTGTGAGTCTGAGTGTTGATAGACATGATATTTGAGTTGAGAAGGGAAAGAGTGCTCATAAAGGGACACGAAGGAAAACCAGAGCATTAGGACACAGCAGCACCACCAAAATCCCAGCGGGAAGCGAGGACCCAGAGCCCACCTGTTAGGGTAGGTCCAGAGCTCAGGTTCAGGAGCATGGAAGGTGTGGGAGGGGGGAAGGGTACCAAATGCTGCAGACCAGAGCAGTTTGGAGATAGGTCTTACCCGCATGCCTTCGAATCGAGACAGAGCCCGCAGGGGCCTCAGGGCACGGAGGGTCCGAAGGGCTTTGATGGATGCCACATCAGAATACTGCAGGATTTTCGCTATAAGGCTTGTCAGGGAGATCTGAGTGCAGGCAGAGAGAAAAGCATTACACTAGGTTCCAGAAGTTACTGGTAGAAGGAGACAGGGAATCCCTCCTATGCTCTACCCTGTCCAGGCCATCATCCTGGCTTCCATCTTATTTTGAACTCCAGTGAAAGGTCTAGAGAGAGTTCAGTCTCTTTCCCTTATTAAAGATTTCATTCATCACTTCTCTGAACCTCTGGGAAAGAAAACCTCAGTCTTCCACATCACCATGTTGAGGTGTGTAGGTGGTCAAGCTCCCAATGTATTACATCAGCCCTCCTTTTCCCCTCCAGAGGCACCAGCCAGACTTCAACAGGCTTGAAACTCTGATTTTCAGAGACTTGGAGAGATGATTTCCTTCATGGGGGTTATGCTGAAAGTCTATTTTGAAGAACACAAAGTGAGTCTCAATTGTATTAGCTCATAAAAGTGGAGGGCAAAGAGTCCTGCTCTCAGTGGAGTCTAGTTCCCTCTCAACTCCTGATTTTTTTGTGTGGTTTTGGGTCAGTACTTTGCTAGTCCAGGTCATATTTTCCCCCTGTATAAAATGAGGGCGTCAAAGGAAGAGTGAGTGGCATGGGTTCATGAAATCCAGCTTTGACAGATGGCTGAGATATAATAACTGGGTTGTGATTCCCTGTTGGTCTTCTTTTAAAGTGTTGGACCAAGGACTGTGAAGGACACAAATTGACATGGACAAATGCTCACACCTTCCGGGAACTTTGAAGGTGCCGGGGTGTTACCATACACATGGGCTTGGCTTGCTGGAGACTGTGACCCAATCCTGGAAGGTCCCAACTGCACCTGAATTCAGGCTTAGCCTATCCTGGCAACTAGGTGAGGAGGTACACCAGACCTTCAGAAAGAAAGGGGTCTACATTTGGGTGCTAGAGCCTCAAACAATGTCTATTCTCTGAATGGGTGGCTTATTCCACCAGGACAAAGAACTGGAATGGAAAAACAAAACAAAACAAAACAAAAAACCTTTCTTCATCCATGTAGGACTCCAGACACCAGCAGGTGGCACCTAGCAGTCTGGCTGACAGAAGGTGGGGAGGTTTGGGGCCAGTTTCATGCTGGACCCTATTCAGTCTTTTGTTCAGCCTCCTGGGAAAGCTGCCTCATGTGAAAAATCTATAGTTGGAGCAATCAGGGTCTGGGGTCTCTCCATCAAAGCCCTCCACCCAAGCCCAGATCCACTCCCTCTGCTTGGGCTACTAGCCTCCCAACTGGTCTCTAGTACTACATCCATTCTCCAATGCAAATTTGATTATAATCATGTGTGTCTCTCACTCCCAGACTTCACTGGTGCTTTATCACCCTCAGGTTAAGTTCCGGATTCCTTAGCCTGTGTTATGTGGCTGCAGACTGCTTTTTCAGCCATGTTTCACTCATATTTTCTACCCAAATAAAATTGTTCCTTAAACATACCTGTGTCTGTACTTTTGCTCAGGGTCATCTTTTAATTAAAATTGCCCCCCCAGTCCTCTTTGCACCTCAGTGCTCCTGCTCATTTTAAGCCCCACATTTAATGTCATTTCTTATATGAAGCCTTCCCAACTACCTCACCCCCACAGGCTTATGTCTCTGTGTCCCTAAGACACAAATTATTTTCAGCAGTGCTCACTACATCCCCCCTTATAATAGGTTTATTTCTCTTTGTGTGTCTGATCTGCTGAAAGATTATAGCACAAACTCCTGGAGACAGGGAGTTTTTGTTTCTTGGCTTCTGCCTCTTCCAGAGCATTTCATAAGACAATCTTATATTCAGTAGTCATAAATAAACATTTGATAAATTTAAGAAAAGATAGAAGCATGTTGGGATGGATGAGAGGAAGGAGAGAAAGAAGGAAGGTGGATGAAAGGATGGTTGAATAGAATCATGGATTAAACGGACACAAAGATGGATATAGGACAGACAGTTGAAAGGAAGGATGAAAGAAAGAAGAAGGATAAAATATGGAAGCATAGCATAGTGGATGGATGGAATGGCTGAAAGGGAGAAGAATGGATGGCTGGATAAAATGATTGATATATGAATGGAAAGAGAGTTGGGTAGAATAAATGAATGGAAGAGATTTGAGAATGGATGGAAGGTTGATTGGTTAGGTGGAGGAGTGGAAGGAAAAGAGATGAACGGGCAGATGGGTGGAAGGAAGGAAAGATGGGGGCATTTGGGTGGCCCAGTCAGTTATGGGCCTGCCTTTGGCTCAGGTTATTCTGGGGTCCTGGGATGGAGCCACATGTTGGGCTCCCTGCTCAGCAAGGAGTCTGCTTCTCCTTCTCCCTCTGTCTCTCCCCCGTCTTGTGCATGCACTCTCTCTCTCTCAGATAAATAAATAAAATCTTTTAAAAAAGAAAGAAGGATAGGAGGATGATTAAAGGAAAAATGGGAAGACAGAAGAATGAATGGCTAGGAGGTTGCTTGGATCAAATGTGCATGAAAGAGTGAATGGAGGGTTAGATGACTGAATAGTCAGAAAGGTGAACCAAAAGCTGGAAAGATAGAAGGATTCAGGACCAGCTGATAGATAGATGAAAGGAAGGTTAAGATGAATGGTTAGGCAGAAGAGAAGAGAGAAAGAAAAATGAGAATGGACGGAAGGAAGGAGAGGACTGAAGGGATAGATGGAAGCAGTAAAGATGAATGGATGTTTAGAAGAAAGGGAAAAGGAAGGGTCAATGAGTGGGTAGATGGAAGGAAGGATGAGTGATCAGAGGAAGAATTAGGAGGAAGATGGATGGAATGAGAGGGTGAGCATTTATGGTGATCAGGACTTAAACAAGTGAGACGTACGTAGGTAAGAGCGACTGTGCCCCTAGCAGGGCTGTGAAGCCAGAATAAAACACTTTTCCTTCATTTATGAATGATTATTTTATATGCACAAAGTTAACACCTGTGACTCAGATTTCAGGCCTCACAGCTAATCCCTGTGATACAGGGATTAAAAAAGCGGTCTGCAGCTACATACAATCCCGATGCTGCCAGCACTTTGGTATCAGGAAAGAAGAGAATTGAGTACACAGACCTGCTGTGGGGGACCTGCCAGGACAGGAGGCTGGACAGAATGTTCTGTACTGGACCCCGTCCAGCTTCAGGAGGTGAGCACTGAATACAGACCCATTTCCTGACACCTCTGATGTGCAGACATTGGTCCTGGTTGGCTGCTGGAGTGTGGGAGGCAGAGACAAACACAGCATGAACCTCCCCCTGCCTGTGGGGACCCTCAGCTGTGCCACAGTGAGCAAATAACTCAGGCAGCCATCCTGCAAAGCCAAGAGGGCAAAGACCTGGACAGAGATAGAGAATGGTCATGGGCAGGATGAGGGAGAGATCTCTCCTGGCTTTTGGGGGCTAGGAAGGGTCTTAGGAGGTTTCATTGAGGATGGTCTCCTCACAGCAGTGAGGAGAGGCACTTGGTCAATCCCCTTGTGCAGTGGTAAGTGGCCCCAGGTTAGTGTGAGTCTGAACACATGTGCTTCAACTCAGCATCTCTCCAAAGGGACCCTCTGTCCCTTTTAGTGCCACTGGGGAGAAGCTGGTTGGGCAAGCTCACTGATTCTCAATCTGGCTGCACACATATTGGACAATGCCCAGGAGCTTTTATAAGATACTGATGCCTGGGCTCCTCCTAGGACTGGAGAGATCTGAATCTCCGAGAGGAGCAGTGTTGGTTCATTGTATTTTTAAGAGGTCCCCAGGTGATTCTAAAGTATAGCCAGGGCTGAGGACCACTGAATCAGCAGGTGGGAAGAGTCTCTGGGCTGTGCAGTCCTCGGCTCCCCTCAGTCCAGAGGCTCTATCAAGGGATGCAAGGTCATAAGACCCTTGAGAGCCTCACATGTCATCTTGCTTTGGATATAAAATACAGAAGGCAGTCAGTGGTCTTTCTGGACGGAGGCCTAGGAACCGAGGACTCACCTGAGCGTCACCACTGTGCCAGAATTGTGTACTGTCTGATCTTACCATTCACCAGTGTGCAGGCTATTCTCAGAGACCTTGCTAAGTGCTCAAGACTTTGGAGTGGCCCATGAGGCGAGGCCACAGCTTCCTTGGTGCTAGCTGCAGCCATCCATCAGATGTGAGGACCCCAAACCCCATGTGTGCCAATGAGCCACTCACGTTCACAATGAGGAAGTCCAGCCAGCACCAGGCATTGGTGAAGTAATTTTTGAAGCCATAGGCCACCCATTTGAGCAGCATCTCGAATACAAAGATAAATGTAAACACCCTGTCAGTATATTCCAGCAAAGCCTTCACTGTGGGCTTCTGGTCAAGGTGATGGTCTTCAAAGGCCTGGAAGGAAGAAAGGGAGCAGAATGGTCATCTGCCTGGACCCGCAGCCCTGGTGCCCAGTGATAGGGAAGGACCCCACCAGCCCTGCCCTCAGCCCCTGGGAGGGCTTTGGGAACCATCTTGCCTGTATCATTTTGTTTTCTCCGCTTAGAGTATGTGTGTGTGGGGGGGCTCAGAGGGATAGTGGAAGATGCACTGTGACATACAAACCAGGACCCCCTAGAGCCAATGGGGCCTGCAGCCTGGCTCACTCTTTGCAGGGGAGCTGAAAGCAAGGGAGAAAGGAAACCTCAAATTGGGGTTTGGAAGTGAACCAAAGGGATCCTAACAGCAACTTGGTTTAAAAATAAAAGCATCAAAGGATGTTCACAGGCAGTTCCCAAAAAATGAAAGTAAGAACTGCCCATGAACCTCTGAAAAAGAATGTTCTATCTCACTGGTAATTAAGGAAAAGATGATACCATTTTTCTCTCATGAGATTGGTAAAGATAGAAAAGAACGAAGGCAAGGCCAGGGTTGCTGTGGCTGTGGGAAGGTCGCTCCTCTCATACCTGACCAGGGTCTCAAAACCAGTCCAGTCTTTTGGAAGACCAATTTGGCAAGAGGACTCAAAGGTTTCAGGAACCCAGCAATTCCACCTTCACAAATTTAGCCTAAGGACCCTGGATGTTCTTAGTGCCCCCCCTCCAGAGGCCCTTGGAGGGGCCAGGGAGCTATCCCCCAGCTGCTGCGATGTTAGCTGCTATCAGCTGGCGGATGCCCCCTTTTCCTGAGGACCTCCCTGAGCTGAGGGGAACTGCCTCCACCTGCAGAAATGCCTAGGAGGTTAAATGCCTGGTCTGGGGGCAGCCGTAGCCAGTGACTGCCCCCTTTGCCTCAAGGTGGGACCGCTCTGTGACACTCTTTATGCTCCATAGTCCTGCAACATCAGGCTGAGGTGGACTTCGTGGGATCTGCATCTTTTAGCAGCCGGTCCTCTCCTGGTCCTGCCTCCCTCACAGGCTCCACCTCAGAGCACGCCCTCCACAAGCAGCTTGCCCAAGAATCCCTGCTTCAGATTCTGCTTCTAATCAGACCCAAGACAGGAAAGAAGCAAATGTCCTCAAAGGAGTCGACACAGGCTATTCAATGCTTATTTGAAGGAAACACCGGCATTATTTACATAAATGGTGGTGCATTCTCGTAACGGAACGCACTGCAGTGGCTAAGTCAGATAGTAGGAGTATATTTACTGTGAGAATTTACTGAGAAATTACAGAATGCATAAATGTGGTTTCAGTTTTGTAATATTTATGTATTATATGCATAAGAAAGATGGGAAGGAAGTATACCAAAATGTTTTCAAAGTGAGATTCTCTTTGAGTGATAGGAAAATGGGTGATATTTTTTCTTTGCATCTTCCCATAATTTCCAAGGTTTTTTTTTCTTGCACTTTACTTTGTCAGATGAAAACTCATGTTTTTTTTTTTTAAAGTACTCAAAGTAAAAAGCATAAGGAAGACTAAATTTGGTGCCAGCCTGTTCAGTCCCTTGGGGAAGGAGATGGGGAGGTGAGGGCCCAGCAGCTGGTGCCGGATCTGTGCCCCCTGCTGGGAGGGAGGGGAGCAGCTGGGGTGAGTGGAGTAGGGGAACAGAGAGAAAGGAAGGAGCAGGGGAGCATGGAGAAGAGAAATGAGGAGAGGAGGCCCATGGGGAAAGACAGGAGAGGAGGAGGTAATGAGGGAAGCACCTTGTCAACAGCAGATGGGACTATTGTCCTCATCAAGCAGGACAGGAAAGAGGGGAGGGGAGGGAGAAATCAGCACCCAGCCCCCTCTTGCCTGGCGATGTGCCCGGAGCACCAGAGCTATACAGAGCCAGTTAGGGCTGGGGACAATCGCCGCCCTCTGCCCAGCAGTGGGCCCCTTCGGATGCTGCCACCCCCTTCCCCCTCCCCCTTGGTGGCAGAGCAGCCCTGTTCCCAGAGACTCTCTTCGCCCTTGGCCTAGTGCCATTGCCCGCCTGGCCACCCCCACCCCAGATCATGTGGGCCATACACGGAGCGGTTTGGGCACCCTTCCTGGGAAATCTGGTGTTTAAGTAGGTGGCCAGATATCCAGTAGATTGTTTTTAGGGAGTAAATGACACATGAAGAGCAAAACAAGTGAAAACACTTGGAGCCATGAGTCAGGAGTGAGGGCTTCTCGTCTTCCCTTTAACTAATTAGCTGGGACCCCAGGCAGGCCCCTTCATGTCTTTGGGCTGTGCCTTCCTCATCCCATAAGAGGCAGACAACTGGGGATGATGAGTCCCTTCCTGTATCTACAGCTGCCTTGGTCCACTGGGAAGATTAGTTGAGATTGTGCAGGGAGCATAAGCCATGGCGCAATCAGAAGCATCCTTCCTTGTCCTACAAAGCTGACCATTCAGCAAGGGGCTAAGGAAGTGGCTCCTAAGTCAGAATTTCTATGCCTGTAAGGCCTTGTTATTTAAAGTGTGGTCTTTGGAGCTTGTTGGAAATGCCAATTCTCAGGCCCCACCCCAGATCTGATTCAGAATCTGCCTTTTAACAAGTTCCCCAGGTAATTACATTTTGAGAAGTGCTGATACAATGATTTGCTGTGAGCTTTCAACGAGTAATAGCCTTTGCAAGTGGCTTGATAAGACAGAAGGATGGCAGTCTTTGCACTGGGCCTTCAGAGAAGGCCAGTGTTTGGGAGACCAGGGGGTAGAAAGCCCAGGGCTTTGGGATCAAATGAGGGCAGAGGTAGGTTTTGCTGCTGACAAGCTGGGTAAACATGGACAAATGCCTCAGGCCCTTTGAGTGTCAGTTTCCCCATCTATAAAGTGGGAAGCATGCCCTCACCGCTTGAAATACTTGCAGCCAGGTTTAGCAGGCGGGGACACGGGACCACAAGAACCTACCCTCCCCTGCTGCTAAGTAGAGCCCGTGTGCTGGCCTGTAGATCTCCTGCCGGCCGTCGGCTGGGGGCTTTCAGGCTAGGACTCAGGGGAGCTCATTGCTCCAGCTCCAGGGCCTTGGGATTGTGTGAGACGCGATCTGGAGGGCTTTGGGGCAGGGACCCCACCTCCCCTTACCAGAGACCCACTGCTGAGCAGGATCATGAAGATGATGAAGCTCTCAAACCAGCTGTGTTCCACAATGCGGTAGCAGGCCTTGCGCACCTGCCAGCCCATGGCCCATGGGAACTTGCTGGCGTCCACTTTACAGCAGGGACAGTGGTGAAGACAGCCTGTGGGGAGAGGTGACTGATGGCGAGGGATGTCCCCCTGGGGAGGGAGGAGCATTTTTGCTCTAGCCCTGCCGGGAAAGCACTCTGCTGGGAAACCTATTTGCCACTCCATAGGAAAGGAAATCTCTGGAATATGAGAGAAGCTGCACCCCTCTCAGGTAGCCTCTCGATCCTGCCCTTCGGGTGTTCCTCCCTACCATTGGTCTCCCCCACTCTCAACTCCTCCCCGATTATCGTCCTTCTTGGAGAGGATACGGGTGACCCCTGTCCTATACGCACCCATTTCTGGAAGCCTGACAAGCCGTGCGGTCTGGGCCTAGTGCTGTCTGAGGGGCTATGTCCTGAGTCCTTGCTCACTTGAGAGGCCACCGCATGGCTGGGATGGGGCCTGGGTCCAGTCCAGCCCTGGGTTGTGTAGTACTGGAAACTCAAGGAAGAGTTAGTTGCTTTTTAATGTATAGATTTTTTAGTATTGAAGCCACAATGACTTTCCTAGTGTGAACTCTATGTATATCCCCTTATTGCAGGCAGATCTAGTGAGAACACAATGTGCCTCTCTATTCTAAACATGGAGGGAAAACAGACTAAGATGTATGTTGTGCCTTTAGGACAAGGTGGGGTGCGTTCAGGGTGCCATGGCCGTGGACGGTTGGTCTGCCTTTCAGAGCTACCCCAAAGACTGAGGGACACAGGTGTGGCCTGGCCCTCCTCTGCATCCTTTATGTCTCCAAACAAGAGTGTTCACCTTTATCCTGTTCAGCCTCAAGAGGCCTGGTTTTTAAGTCTGAGGTGTTTTCTAGCATGAGGAGGAAGGCCCAGCCCTGGTGGCCGTGTCTGACGTGGCCCTGCTCGGCTGCTGGGAGCGTGCTGTTTGTGTCTGATGCCGGCCCCTCTGGCTTGGGGAGGAGGCAACAAGGGGCCCTGTGTGTCTGTCTCCCGTGGACCCCAGGCCAGGGCCCTGGACACACAGGTGCCCAGATGAGAGCTTGTTTTGTTGAGCGGGATTCCGGCCCAAAGGAAGGTCAGCGTGAGGAGGCCTGTGGTTGCCGCTTTACCTTCGGTGAAGCAGTCATCTGGTTCTTCAAGGCCGTCTGCCAGCTCAGGGATCTTCCTCAGGATCTCCTCAGGATCCAGGCAGTCCACTGTGCTGCCTTCTGAGGAGCTTGTCTCATCCCCTCCCTGCAGGGCAGAAGCCCAGGGCAGTGAACTCGGCTCTCTGAGGGGCCCAGTGAGTCTGCACACGGTCTCTACAGGTCTGCCCGGCCAAGGGCTTCGAGAGGCAGGGAGAGCCCGTCAGGGCCGGGCCCCATCCCCACCCCCACCCCCCCACAGTGATCCTTGTGTGTTTGGTGCCTCGCCAGCTGAGGCCCAGAACAGTGATGCTCTCTACGGAGCCCCAGAGGTTTAGCTGTGCGAGGCTTTAAACCTCCAGGCCCCTGATGGAGTGCTGGCGAGGGCCCGAGACACCATAATTACCCCCATAAAGACTCGTGGCATTCACTGGGCCTGAATATTTAATCACGGAGCAATGCTGCAGGAGCCCTGCTGCCCTCCTGGCAGCTCCAACCCTGTAATGTCTCCAGATGAATTCAATTAGGAGTTGAAGCTGCTCTCATATTAGTAAACCCGATAGCTCGGCTAATGGACCCAAATGGTGGGGTGGGTCCCCATCTGTCACTGTCAGGCCCTTCTCTGCCTGGCCAGGGTCGTGGACAAAAAAATACAAAACCAAACCAAAACCAAAACCAGTACCCAGCAGCTGTGTACTGAAAACACCGAGTAGAGACGACTAGCCAGGGGAATCCTGAGAATGCTCTGAAGGAAACATGATGTCCATGTGTAGAAGGTGGCAATCCTCGCCCAGCAGGAACCAAGCGGTTTCTGTTCACCCCAGGGTCCCCCAACCCCTTCTCAGCCCACCCTCTCCTCTCACCCTGCTGTGGTCATCCCTGCCCAGGGGCACACAGCCAGAGGCTGACATTCCTCAAGCTGAAGGGCGTGATAACTTTGGGCATGAATGATGTCTTCCCTATCTTTGCCCAGCCCGGTGCCTGTCACGGCGTCAGCTCTCAGAGGCTAGGTGTCAAGTTCAATTCCTGAATTTAATGCCATGGTATTAACAATGCTAAATCTTTCTTGATGCCTCTTCCCTGTAGCTTGTTTTCTTCAAAGATTTGTAATGAAACCACCAAGTTTCCTTTTAGCTCTTGTGAGACACTCCTAAACCCCAGTTTTGCTTCCTGCCCGCTCTGTGTAAGGCTGTCAGTACAGTACTCACACAGACTGCCTCTCCAGAGCACCAGAATGTTTTGGGCTGGAAAAAAGGATTTAGGATGTGGACAAAAGAGAGTGGGGGCGGGGGGAGTCACAGGGAAGACCTCCTCACCCCCGAGCGACTCTGATTTTCATCTGCTGGCTCAGAAATATACTTTCTCCGCTCATATTGTCTTTTGTTCCCTTTTTGCTTGGCTGTCATATTCTGGGCACTTATTCCATCTCAGGAAAGAACAGAACACTTGACAAGCAGCATCTCATTTAAGCTTCAAAAGAATCCTACCAGGTAGGCATTACCATTCAGTTTCAGAGACGAAGACAAGGAGACTCAGAGAAGTGGAGGCTCTCGTCCTCATCAACCCCTACCCCCAACTTGTGGAACTACCTTCTTTCCAGTGAAATTGTGCTGACCAGCCCAGAGGTTAGGACGGACCTTAACACTACTCATGATGAGACGTGAGGTTATGTGGTTGACTGCATTCTGAAACATCATTTCCTGAGCAGCCCCATCCGCCAGCCCCTACCATCCCACCGGGCAGGGTCCGGCAGGCTGTTCAGCCTCTCCTGGAAGCTCACATACCTACCTCTGCAGGGGCCTGGACAGCAGCCTCGTCTTTCCACTTCTCACCTGCGTGGGAAGCCAGGGCCTCAGAGGACATTCCAGAGCCTGGGCTCCTGGGTGCCAGGTGGCCCTCAGACCTCCCAACTTGCTGCAGCTGCTCCTGCTAGTGAGAGAGGGTCCCATCTGGGCACCTGTGCCCACCCTCAGTTGACTGCTTCTCAGTTTGAAGACATCTTGCCCCTCATAGTCTGCCAGAGCTAAGGACCTAATCTCTGCAACATATGTACATGCATGCATACACACACGCTTGTGGGAAGTGAGCCTGGAGTCTCTATAACCAGATCTGTTTAATGCTTGGCTCCATTCCTTACAAGCTATGTGGATTTAGGTAAATAAATTCAACCTGATCTCCATTTTTCCCACCTGCAAAATTGAGAAGGCAAAATCTACTTTATTCAGTGATTTTGATGACTAAATATATGGATGCTTGTAAAACACTTGGCATGAAGTGCTTGGCTCAATAGATGTTAGCCATGACCATTATTACTTGTCCAGAGGTCAGAGTGGTAGCAAACTTGGCCATCTGAAGTCCTCCAAGAACCCCAAAGTAACTGAAAATGCCTCTGAGTGGAGACAGTCATCACAGAGTTCATGTCCTTTATTCTGGGGATGGTGACGCCCTGCCCTCGGCTGTCACCCATACAAAGGCATGTAAAATATGGCAGCTGATAATAGCAGCTGCTGGGACACAAGAGAAGTGACAGCTGCAGGGGGAAAAGGCTGTGGTAGAGCTACAGACTCAAAGCACAGCTGTCTGAAGCCACTTAGTGGCCTGGCCAGCAGCCCTGCCTGTCTCCAGACCTCCCGGGAACCCCTGCCTTCCCATACTGTGCAGAAGTGCATGCCCTGAGGTACCAAGAAGAGATCAAAGAGGGTTGATATATCAGCTTAAGGTAGTAGGGAACTGTACAAAGTATTTAAAAATATGTATATTACCAAAAGGCTTAAATGTGCTTTAAGTTCTTTGGTGCCAAAAAGAACAAGTGTCATTTCCCTGTGACACCCTTTGTTAGGAAAAGCTGGATAAATGAGTCACCTAATGAGCAGGACTCCCTAGGCTTCTGATGAAGATCAGATAAATCTCGTTCTTGGACAACATCTGTTCTTAGAGGAGTCTTGTTAGTTCTTAGAGGAGTCTCGTTAGCATCTTAGGCACAGAGCCTGAGCTGGGCGAAGTAAGTGGGGCAGTTGTGTGAAAGACAATCCCAAGAACATCAAAATGACCTGGGACTAAGGTGCTGCCCCTGGTCTCTGCTTGCCTGGGGAATTCTGACCCTTTTTTCTAGGCCCTGCTCAAATGCCACCTCCCCCAGAAAGCTTGGCATGGTATTTGCTTCCTGACATCAAGTGCTCCTGTGCTTGGCTTGCCTGGGGCTCATCAAGGCTATGCCAGTCCTGATGTTGGAAAACCTCCTTATTCTAATTTCCCTTCTGCCCCTGTCACTCCAGCCCTGAGGCTGTCCCATGAGAGGACTCTCACCTGCCCTTGAGGGATCACTTCCTGCTGGGAGCTCCGAGGTTCCTCTTCACCATCCTCCTCCAGGTCATCGAGGTCAGATTCACCTTCGGCAATGGGCACAGAGACCCATATGTTAGGATTGGTGATGAAATCGTTGTGGTCATCCCTGGGGCTTCTGGACACTGGAAGCCCTCCAGGGCTCCCCACAGCTACACCAGCAGCAATGTGGTTCTCAGCTTTGGAGCTGGAGAGTGGGAGCTTCACCACCAGCTGGGGTTCTGTCTTGGGCCAGGGCAGCAGGCAAGGCCTGGTGAAGAAGCTGCGAATGGCCTTCCTGGTACGATGGCCAAAAGCCTGGATCCGTGCCAGGGCGATCTGCAGGTTGTTCACCTCCCCATCTTCATCTGGAGCTGCAAGGTTGTCAGCACTGAAGGAGTTCAGCAGCAGGGCGATGAACAGGTTGAGCACCTGGAGAGAAGGAGTGGAAGCAAAGATGGCTCGACCAACGAACTGAGTCCCTCCATAGTCTGCCAGGTTGGCAGCTGGAGGGCAGGACCACCACACCTGGGCCTCTCCCTGCCCACCCAAAGTGCTTTCCCTCTTGGGGGAATGGACATTTTGAGAGCCACTGAGGGGAGTCTTGGGGATGTCCCAAGTGACCTGCCTCATGTGGACGAGGCTTGGAAGCACATTTTCTGCCATAGAGAAGGATCACCCCTGCCGAACCAAGGACATTCAGGGATAATGGAGAGGAATACATATGGGTCTGCCCTGGGACCACTGTCATCTGCCAAAGTCCTGGGTTCTTTTCCTCACTCTGGGATCCTGGGCAATCTCCTTGCTGTTTCCAACTTCATATTCTTCCCCCATGAGCAGGGAGTGGGGACTCCCTCCCTTCTGGAATGGTTGTGAAGAGGAAACTACCTGAGGGCTGTAAAAGTGCTCAGAAAGGGAAACTTCCTGCCTGAGGGTTAGGAGCCCCTGTAGCTCTGCAGGCATGCTGAGCTCAGCCTGGAAGAAAGGATCTTCTGTTAACCCCCTAACTCAGGAATGGGGGGGAAAGGCATCTCTGGCTCCAATGACCTGGGTGGGAAAGACTGAAAAGTCTGAATTTGTTATTTCATCTCTCCTGGTTTAGCTTTCTTGTGTCTGTAAAACTCTTACAGGAAAAGAATCCAAGTTGGCTGACTTTCAGGGCAGTAAGAAAGGGGCTTCTGAGGGTCCATATGTCCCCCTACAGTAGCCAGCGCTGGTATAGCAAGAGTGCCCAGAACCACAGTGGGTGGGGGTAAGCTGAGGGCAAGAGGCCAACTAGGATAGTGAAGGGGTGCTGGGCCAATTGGGGCTCCCCCAAATGTGGGAGTGGATTTTGTTATTGACATTGTGGCATTGGATGTTGTCCATGACCCAGCTTCTCTCTTTCATCTTGTCCCATTGTGCCCACCCTCCTGCTCATAGCTAAGACCTGTGTCACTTAGAGAAACCAGTCAGCTTTCATGCCCCTAGAGAAAAATATCTTCTGAGACCCCCTAGAGTGGGGAAGGAAATTTTTCTTCAACAACTAACAGCTAACATTTACTGAGTTCCTGCTGTGGCCTAGGCAATTAGCATATGTCATCTCCTGTAATTTCATTCCCTGGGTAAGCCTATGAGCAAGCACTATTTTCTTGATTTTAAGGAAATTAAAGCTGGAGGAGATTGTCTCTTGTGCTAGGTCTTCCAGCCTTACTAGTGTTAGAGCTGGGATTCTAAACAGGTCTTTCCACCCCTCTCCTATGTGCTCATGCCAGCAAGTCAGGTAACCTCCCAAGGGACAGTTCTTAGAACATGCCCCACATGACTTTGCAAAGTTTGAAGACTTACGGTCCAGGAGGCATGATGGGGGCATAAAAATGTGCAACCTCAAAGCTTTTTAGAATAACCCAGAAGTCTCCTCCATGGCCCCCAAGACAGTGCCCTCAGGGGGGCTCAGCACTTACCACCAGGTTCCCTAGCACCATCACTGTCAAGAAAAGGATGAGGCATATAGATTTCTGGCCAACTTCCATGCAGGCCCACATGTTCTCAATCCACTCTCCACATAGGATCCGGAAGACAATGAGGAAGGAGTGGAAGAAGTCGTGCATGTGCCATCGCGGCCATTCTTCGTTGGGTGCAGAGATATTATGCCGGTTGTCCCGGTAATTATCCCCGAGTAACTGCTTGCCCACCAGAGCGAAGACAAAGACAATGATGGCCAGGATGATGGTGAGGTTCCCCAGTGCCCCCACCGAGTTCCCGATGATCTTGATGAGCGTGTTTAAGGTTGGCCAAGACTTGGCCAGCTTGAAGACCCGCAGCTGCAGAGAAACAGAGACTGTCACATCCTGGCTGCAGTTTTCATCACCTTTCATCTCCAGTCTTGACCTGAAACCGAGGGTCAGGGAGGAGCACAAGGCAGCTCATTTCGTTAAGATGGGGGTGCTCCCAGGAAGCTGCTTTTTGAGTCCTTTCTTTCTGTCAACAGTTACTCAAAGATATGACCAGCCTTCTGTGGGTCCTCATGTACCAACATGCTTCAACAACTGTGGCGGTCAGGAGTTTTATAGTGGGGTGGTGGTCTTGCCTTATGTATTCTATTCTGTAGCCACAGGCTTCCTGAATGTTGGCCTGTTCTATGGGGGTATGATGGAACTCACAAATAAATGAGAATGACTTGCTTTTGACCGGAAGTAAGCTTAGCCTTCTGCAGGGAGATCAGGACCCACTGTATTTGAGAGGTATTGGTGAATCATATCTTAGGGCATTTCTCATCTTGGGGCCACGGACAACTTCTGCTGCCACCACCAACTCTGAAATGGCAAGTATATGATTTCATGGACCCAGGATTCACATGTTTGTTTAGTTGGCCAACCAAACTACTCATGTCATTGAATGTCAGCCACGCATGTGCCTGGCTCTGTGTGAACCTGTGAGGTGTACGGAGAGAGATATGTGGCCTCCTGCCCTCATGGAACTAATGGCTTAGTTACGAAGAATAGGCAAAGATCCAAAGAGCCTTCATTATAAACCCGAACGTGCTAAGTCCCACAAGGGAGCATAAACACTATGCATATAAATGTGTAGACATTTACAAAAATACATTTGTGTGGTTCTTTAATTTGTTAGAAAGAAATATCTGGGTTCTGCTGTCATGGGTATTTATGGAGCACCTAACAGGAGTGTGGCTCTGGCCTAGGGGTTAAGATGCAATGCTGAACAGAACAGAGCAACAGTAGGTTTAGAAGTCACACAGCAGTAAGCCCCAAGGGAGGTTTAATCCTCTTATACAGGAAGTTCCATTCCCACCTCTCTTTGTGATGGTGGGGTAGGGGGCGTGCAATGGTCTATGTTCACCTTAGACCCAACCTGGAAGTTATTCTCCTCATACTGGAAGCAGAGCCTAAGACACCAGTTTCGTAGACTAAACATAGAGGCAGCACATAAGCCCAAACAAACACTGAGCGTTGGAAACTAGATGGAGCCGTTTTGTGGAGGGTATTGGGAGAATGCCAGTTTCCTTAGCAATATCATTGCTACAGGTTTCCACTTTTACAGTAAACTCTGGACAAGTACAAAGGCAGAGACTGGAGTAGGGCCCTTGTGGGGCACGACTGGGGACAATGAGGGACACATGGGCATGCTCACTGGCCATAAGCAAAGGACCAGGCTTTGACTCTTGCCTTAATCGAATAGAAGTTTCCACTGGTTCCTTAGTTAGTTGGGGTGGGGGTGGGGAGTTTAGAAATTAATATTAGAGTCCTGTTAGGTAGCAATTTATTGTCCATAACTAAGCTTAGGTTAAACTGCAAGCAAGTTGTGTGTAATTGTCATTAGAGGGCATGAATCGAATGGTCCTCTATGAATTCTTTTATTGTCTTTACAGAAGGCAAGAGAACAAGGTCCCTTTACTTGCTGTTCTAGAGATATCTGGGCTTGGGGGCCCCTAGTGTTAGCTATCAGTCAACACACAATTACAGAGTGTCTGCTGTAGAGTCCCCGAATGAGCTGTCTGGCTCTTGTTGGTGCCTAGAGTGAGTGGTCCAGGAGAGCAGCCCCACATGCGTCCATGATTCCCGAGAATCTCACCTCCACCCCCATGCAATTGCTTTCTCTACACTTTGCCCAGCTTAACATTACATCAAATTGACTTTCTTTTTTTTCTAAGATTTTATTTATTTATTTGAGAGAGAGTGAGTGAGAGAGAGAGAGAGAGCACAAGCTGGGGAGAGAGGCAGAGGGAGAGGGAGAAGCAGACTCCCTGCTGAGCAGGGAGCCTGATTCAGGGCTGGATCCCAGGACCCTGGGATCATGACCTGAGCCAAAGGCAGATGCTTAATCAACTGAGTCACCCAGGGGCACCTCAAAAAGAATTTCTTTATAATATCACATAAGATTTATAAATTGTTGCTTTTATATGCTGCTGAATATTGCTTCGCATTTAATTAACCATTTCTGTAGTTAATCTCATAATACAAAAACTTCTATTTAGAGGGGAAAAGACTGGAAGGAAATAAACCAAGTTGGTAGCATGGACATATTTGTATGGAAATATATCCAAATATCTCGAATCTTAGAGTTAAGCTTTTCTTTATATTTTCAACTTACTTTAATTAAGATGCTTTGCTTTTAGAATAGAATGAAAAGTAAGTCTAAAGGTAAGTCTGTCCTCTCCTGGGGAGGTCACCACTTGGTGATGAAGTGGGCCTTATGACAAATATCAATACAGAGGGTAATATGGTAGACTATACTGGATCCCCCTTGGGTTTTCCTTTCCATCAAAAAGTTATTAAAAATGCTGGATAGGGGTGCCTGGGTTGCTCAGTCAGTTAAGTGTCTGCTTTTGGCTCAGGTCCTGATCCGAAGGGTCCTGGAATTGGGACTAGATCCCAAAGAGCTCTAACTTCCATGTAAAGACAAACCAGAAATAAACCCAGGAGAATGCCAGGAAAATTAAATGTCTGGTCCAGGTAGAGGGTGGGAAACTGACACTGAGAATTTGGACCCCAAAGTGGTGCTCACACAGGATTTTGGCTAGAATTCACATTACTAAGTTATTTCAACCTAAGAATTTAATTTAGAGCAAACCTACAAAGTGCCTTGCCAAAGTGAATGCAAATACTTTCTGAAGAAACCAGCCTGCATCCCAGGTCTCAAAGCACCCCCACCCAAAAGTGTCTATGAGTTGCAGTAAAACAAACAAATACATAATAATGAGTCATCACGAGGGACTGAGATCCAGGATGTGTATGTGGAAACTGCCATTCAATTTCCTTAGGTAATAAAATTATTAGCCAGAGATAACAGTATAATTAGATATAATATGCTTAAAGAAATAAAACACAAACTGGAAGATATGTGAAGAGAACAAGAAACTATAAATAATAATAAGTTTTGAAAAATAACTAAATAGAATTTCTAGAAATGAAAAATATAATACAACATTAAAAAACTCTATGGAGGAGTTTCACATCAGATGTGATACAGTTTAGGAAAGAATTAATGAATTGAAGATATATCAGAAGAAATTATCCAGGAGGTAGCCAGAAAGATATAGATGGAAAATATCAAAAAGACATAAGAACACAGAGAATAGAGTGGGAGAGTTTAATATACATCTAATAAAAGTGCAAGAGAAGAAAAAGAGTGGTATGGAGTCTAGGTTTGCCCATAGAATGTCTAGGGACTTTCTGGAACTGAAGAAAATCACAAATCTGTAGATTCAAGAAATCGAAGAATTTTAAGCATTAAAAATGAAAAAAATAAATAAACCCATACCTAGACACATGCTAATGAGATTATAGAACAGCAAAGACAAAGAGAAGATTTTAAAAGCATCCAGAGAGAAAGAAACAACAGTTAAATTGAAAGCTGATTGCTCATCAGCAACAATAGAGGCTAGAACACTGTGGAATAAATAATATCTTCAATGAACTGAGATAAAGTAACTAAGAACTATCAACTTTCTTTACATTCATTAGAAATTGCTCTTAAAGACAAAAGCAAACTGAATGGCAAATTTCAGACAAATGAAACTGAGAGAGGTTCCTGCCAGAAGACCTTCACTTAAAGAAACTCTAAAAAATCTACTTCAGGCAGAGGGAAAGTATCACATGCAAGAATGTAAAAAAAGCAAGGATGTGCTAAGCATGAGGGTTAATCTAAATAAGCATTGAGTGGATACAACAATAAAGTCTCATGGGGCATGGCAGAGACTGACTATATGGTCACCATTCACTTCTGCTCCTCTCAGACACAAAGGAAGACTGTTTTCCACCTTTAATTGCAAATAGTTGAGGTCATGTTATTGGATTCTGGCTAATGGAGTGCAGATGGAGACAGAAGTAGTATATGCTACTTTCAGGCATAGCCATAAAACACCAATGCACTTTCTCATCCCCTCCCACGGCCACTGTAGAGGTCACCCATTGAAGATGGTGACATCATATCATCCTGAATCCCTGAGTCACTCCATGGAGCAGACACTCCAGGAGAACTTCCCAACCAGCACTGAATATGTTGTGAAACAGAAACCTCTATTATGTCAACTCACAGATGTAAAGATTGTCACAGTAACTAGTTGTACTTATCTTGAGTAATGTAGAAACTGGTACATTGAAAAGAGCTGTTGCCATTCCAAGACATCAAATGTGTGGCACTGGCTTTGTGGTCATGTTGTGGACAACAAGAAAACTGATGTAAGAAGAAAAGTGCTGATCTGTGTTGCAATGGCAGAACTATTGCCTGTGATAATTCTGGGGCTGATCATGAGCCTTGTGGGCCAGTAGCCCTAGGGGAAGGGTTTATAAAACAGAACCTTAGTACTGTGGGTCAGATGTAGATGGTTACATCTGTCAAGCTGTTACAAGAAAGAGATGAGCTTGGAGAATATTTGGCTGATTAATAAGAAATAAAAGGAAATAGAATCCAGAAATTTAGAGCCTTGAAGTTTTAGGAAAGTATACTGTTTTAGATCCCAATCAGTTAAGCAATAGGATTAAGTCTTTAAGTATTGAAGACCAATTAAATCTTTCAATTGAAATGAAGCAAATCTTAGCAAAGTTTCTCTAAATGCCCTAACCACCATTTGAGAGCCACCAGTTTAAAGAGAAAGGCATGGGGATGAGAAAGCAAAGAAAAAAAGAGGAATTGAGAACTTTGTCACAGACCACAGAAAGGTCTGAAGCCACCTAAGTTTTGAAGGAATTGCATTGCAAAAGAAACCATGAGCCCTGATTGAAAAAGCCTTTGACTGTTTAAAGCTGAAGACTAGTCTTGGCCATGTTTCCACAAGCAGGAGGCAAGCTTCGAAGAATGTACAGACCTTCCTTGGATGTGGCAACGTCACTTCTTGAGAGTCCCACCTGGAGCTGACTGGCTTGCACCAGAAGATGGCATGAGTGAGAAATAAACCTTGATTGGGTTAAGCTATGGAGTTTTGGGGATTATTTGTACAACAGCTAGAATTATTTATCATCGATTAAGTCACATAGCTTTTTTTAAACAAGATAAAATTAAAATACTTAACATAATAGTAAGTTGGGAATTATTTATGATTGATTAAATCATATAGCTTTTTAAAAGCAAGATAAAATTAAAATGCTTAGCACAGTAGTAAGTTGGGAAGGGATAACTGGAGTGAAAAGTGGTCTTGGAAAGTAAAGGTCTTAGCTAACTTTTGACTTTAATTAAATAATTCCTAAGGTAACCACTCAAAGAATAAAAGCAGAGAGGTTTGCAAACCAATAAAGGAGAAAAATGGAACAGGAAAAATAAACAGTCCAAAATAAATCAGGAATTGAGGAAGAGAGGGGGCGCCTGGGTGACTCAGTTGGTTAAGCGTCTGCCTTCAGCTCATTTCATAATTCCAGGGTCCTGGGACCAAGCCCAGCAGGGAGCCTGCTTCTCCCTCTCCCTCTGTCTCCCCCACCACCACCACTTATGCTCTCTCTCTCTCTCTCAAATAAATAAATAAATAAAATCTTAAAAAATAATTGAAGAAGAGAATACAAAAATACTAGGACAGATGAAGCAAATAGAAACCCCAAAATATAATGATAGACACAAATCCAAACATATCAGTATTCACAATAAAGTAAGTGGGCTAAATGTTTTGGTTAAAAGACAAAGATTGGATTGTCAGAAGTAAATAAGAATCTAAAATCTGACTGTATGCTATTTACAAGACTTATACAGAAATCCTAAATGTATACAAAGTTCTCAAGAAAAAAGATGGATAAAGATACATCATGAAAATTCTATATCAAAGGAAAACAGGGTTATTTAATTAATATGAAGCAGTTGAGATTTTTTTTTAAGGCACAAAGCATTTTTAGGGAGAAAGAAGGTCAATCCTTACTGATAAAAGTTTCACTTTACAGGGAAGATATAACAACTTAAAATATGTATGCATTTAATAACACAGCCTCAAGATAGAACCATAAGGAGAAACAGACCATGCCATAATCATAGTGGGAGATATTTTTATACACTACCATCTCAGTAATTGCTAGAACAGGCAGACAAAAATAATCAGGGATTTGGAATATTTGGACCACACAATGAACTTTCTTTACCCGATGGATATATGCAGAGAGTATTGTACCGTACAACCACAGAAGACACCTTTTCAAGTGAATAAGGAACATTTTCAACATGCTAGGTCAAAAGAACATTACAATAAATTTCAAAACATTAAACATGCAGTGTATGTTCTCTGACTATAATAAAATTAAGCTAGAACTCGATGGCATAAAATAACCAGAAATTAAAAACCGTGCTTCTAATTAACCTTTGAGTCAAAGAAGAAATCAAATTTGAAATTAGAAAATATTTAGACCCAAACAATAAGGAAAATTCTACACACTAAAGCATTTCTTAGAAGGAAATGAAGTCTTCAATGAATATATTGGAAAGGAAAATAGGTTGAAAATTCCATCTTAAGAAGTTAGAAAAGCGTAAAATATGTAGGATGGAGGATGTAATTAAGATAAGATGCAGGATTACTTGAAATAGAAAAAATCAATGAAGGAGAGGAGACCAATGAGCTAAAAGTTGGTTCCTTGAAAAGACTAATTAAATTGAGGACCTTTGGCAAGGCTAGTAAGAACAGACGAGAGAAAACACAAATCAGCATTTTTAAAGAAAAAAAGGTAACATAAGTGCAGGTGATATAGACCCTTAAAATATAATGGCATAGCATACACGACTTTATGCCAAGAAACTTGAAAATTTAGATAAGGGAAATTTTTAGAAAAAGATAACTTACCAAAACCAATTTGAGAAACAGAAAACCTGACTAGTCCCACAGCCAGTAAGAAAATTAAGTCAGTCATGAAAAATCTTGACCTCAAATGGCCTCATTGGTGAATTCTACTAACCCTATAAGGAATAAGTAATTCCAATCTTACCCAAAGACTGGGGGTAGAGGAAGAGGACTACTTGTCACCTCTTTTTATGGAAATTAGCACAACCTTGATACCTAGACGCTAACACCTGGCAAGTGCAACGTAGGAAGGAAAATTACAAGCCAAATATTACTCATCAATACAGATGAAAAAATTTTAAGCAATTATAAGCAAACTGAATCTTCCATTGTACAAAAATCATTTGATTATCTTAATACATGCAGGACAATTGTCTGATAAAATTAAACATCCATTCATGATGAATATTCTTAACAAAAGAGAATTTCCTAAACCGATAAGGTTTCTTTTTTATCTTTGAAAAAAAATTAGACTCGGTGAAATATTGAAAGCATTCTCTTTAAGATCAGGAAAACATCAGCAAGGATGTCTGCTATTCACACTTCCTTTCAACAGTATGCTGGACATCCTAATCATCACAATAGTGTAGTTAAAAGAACCAAATGTTATAAGCATTAGAAAAAAAGAAACAAAACTCACTATTTGCATATGATATGATTGTGTTAAAAAATTTAAGAGATTATATAGATAAATCAGAATTAATAAGAAATTTCTGGATACAAAAGTACTAAGTAGCAAAATGTTAGCAAAAAAAAAAACAACACTCAGTAAAGGACATTTAAAAAGAGATTTCATTTATAATAGCATAATGAACTAGGGAATATCTAGGAATAAATCTAACAAAAGATGGAGAAAATTCCTTATGGAAAAAATTATAAAACTTTAGGGAGAGATTATACAACTATTGAAAGATTAAAAAAAATGGAAAGTGTGCTCTTTTCATAGGTCAGAAGACTACATAATGTAAAGGTTGTGTTTCTTCCCAAATTGATGTATAAATTATTATAGTCCCAATAGAAAGAACAATAGTTTTGTGTGTATGTGGGGGATGTAACTTGGCAAGTTTATTCTAAAATGAATATATGGAGGTGCAGGGGCTGAGATATTCTTGAAGAAGTAAAACAAGATGGGTTACTTGTCTTACAAACACAGACACCCTCAAGGTAATGGCAGTATTTAAGACATGTGGTATAGCTACACGGACAGACCAGTGGATGCATGGAGCCAGGATTTCAACAATGGGAAGTTAGGCAACGTTACTTTGAGAGGGAGCAAAAAGCAAGAAAGAAGACACAGAATTTTCATTTCTTCCTTCTTTCCTTTTTTTCCTCCTTTCTTTCAGTCAACAGTGTTTATTGAGTTCCTACTACATGCTGGGCTTTGGGATAGAATGATAGACAGAGGGAATATTTGGTTTCAACTTCAATATTTGCTAGGGTTTTGCCAAATGTGAAGGGCTAGAGCCAAAAGGTGGTTGAGTTTCTTTCAAGGGTACAGTAATACTGATGAAGCATGGTATCTAAGTCAGGTAATGAGAAATGGGGAGATGGTGGAGGAGGAGGACTGGAGGGCCCCAGGAAAGCATGGGGTTGGTGGCCATAGTTAGGGAATGGTGGGATGAGCAGCATGTCAGGATCAGGAAGGTGGGGGTAGAGGGGCAGGTGCCTGGAGAATTCTGTAGGCCTAGGCTATGGAGTAAACCTGTCAATTTGTGGTTGTTTGAGAATACAGGCTTCATGGAATTGGCAAAAGAAGCATGTAGACTTGAAACACCAAGCTTGTATTTCCCCAAGTGTGCCAAAAATGTTCATATTTTAGTAGGAAACTAACTTCAGACCCTCCCAGGGCATAGGGAGTATGGAATCCTACTCCCTCAAAGTTTGTGCATGGGTGTCTTACCCAGACCATCAACTGGTGGCCTGGCTCTTGACATCGTTTTCTAGATATTTAGAGAAATCTGTCCCTCTAAAAATGTCCTTCTAAAAATCTGTCCTTCGAAAACACTAAAAAAAGTGTTTTAATTCCTATCTTCTCAAGTTTCCAAGTTACGGGTAAAGGGCCCTATAGGCCCACTATGCCCTTCTCTCCATAGGACAATGAAAGACATCATCTCAGACAGATTTCACTAACTGGTGGTCTATGACACAAATGTGTCCCAGGACGTGCTTCATTTTGGCTTTTAGAGTGCCTTTTTAAAAATTGGATTAGTGGCCAGTATTAAAATCTGGATTTCTTGTTTCTCATGAAAAGTTGCAAACTATGACAATGATGGATAGGGCCACCTCTTTGGCATAAGTCACCCTGACTCCTGTGTAAATGCCTCTCTCTGGAGTCATGCTCTGTGTTGGGTCTGCCTACCTGTGTACGTGGGACAAATATCCAGGGCCAAGATCTCTTGCTTGGCCGGCTTTATGTCATTACCTGCTTGATTCCTGCAGGCCTTTGAGTTTGCCACCCCCTGCAGGTAAACCAACTCGGGGAGCTCAGTGCTGCTTTGTGGCTCCCACAGGTCCCAAGCAGACTTTCTGGCCTAGAAGTGGACCTGATGAGATTGCTGGGCATTCTCTCCTTCACTCTGTCCTCTCTTTCCAAAGCTGGACACTGGACCCTAGTTGGCACTGAGAGAATACTGAGGATGGTCATTAGCCCACGCTAACAAGCCATGCCATGTTATGTCAAGGGGTTAGCACTGTGCCTGACACATTGTCAGTGCTCAAGAAACAATAGCTGCTATGATTATCATTGTTATTGTTATTTGATAAGAGAACAGGAGGGTGCAGATGAAGGGTCCCAGGCCCAGAAATGAGAAGGCATGCCCTCACTTTGAGTAAGTAGAAAGGATCAAGTCTCCAGCTTCCTGCACAGGGACAGGAGAGGAAGAGTTTGCTGGCTGGTGAGGTTCCCAAAGGACAGTATCTGTTCTGAGGGGTGTGGCTCCCTGAATGTGGAAGGAGTCTCCCCAAGTTGCCAAGACAGAACATTA
The DNA here is from genome assembly GCF_037043125.1 of Eumetopias jubatus. Classification (NCBI taxonomy): domain Eukaryota; kingdom Metazoa; phylum Chordata; class Mammalia; order Carnivora; family Otariidae; genus Eumetopias; species Eumetopias jubatus. Next base: position 149,009,668 of record NW_028274807.1, on the reverse strand, counting down.
CCAAGCGGAATGTCCGCAGCACTGACAGGCTCCCCTTCTTGGCCGCACCCAGCTCTATCAGGCTCACAGTGACAATGATGCTGTCAAAGATGTTCCATCTCTTCTGGAAGTAATAGTAGGGGTCGAAGGCAATGATTTTGAAGACCATTTCAGCAGTGAAAAACACAGTAAAGACCTGTGGTTGGAAACAAGGATCCATCTCAGCAGGGTCTGTGGGGTCAGGGGGTAATAACAAATAGGGCCACAGGGTAATGTCTACTTTAAAAATAAAATAACAAATAATTTTATTTTGTTTTTATTCAGTTTCTATATACTCTGTGGGCTCTTGAAGGACTGGGGATGGGAACACTCAGCATGACAGCATAGAGAAATCTCTGGACCAGTGCTTAGGAGATATGCATTAGAACCCATGCTTCAATGACGTGGATGGAACTGGAGGGTGTTATGCTGAGGGAAATAAGTCAATCAGAGAAAGACATGTATCATATGACCTCACTGATACGAGGAATTCTTAATCTCAGGAAACAAACTGAGGGTTGCTGAGTGGTGGGGGGGTGGGAGGGATGGGGTGGCTAGGTGATAGACATCGGGGAGGGTATGTGCTATGGCGAGTGCTGTGAATTGTGCAAGACTGTTGAATCACAGATCTGTACTTCTGAAACAAATAATGCAATATATGTTAAGAAAAAAAATAGAAGAAGATAGCAGGAGGGGAAGGATGAAGGCGGGGGGAATCAGAGGGGGAGACGAACCATGAGAGGCAATGGACTCTGAAAAACAAACTGAGGGTTCTAGAGGGGAGGGGGTGGAGGGATGGGTTAGCCTGGTGATGGGTATTGAAGAGGGCACATTCCGCGTGGAGCACTGGGTGTTACGCACAAACAATGAATCATGGAACACTACATCCAAAACTAATGATGTAACGTATGGTGATTAACATAACAATAAAAAATTTTTTAAAAAAGAATATCCTGGTAGACACATTTGTGTATTTCTAAAGACACTTAGAATGGGAATAATTGGTGTGTAAATTTAAAATTTAATTGACAATGCCATAATGCTTTCCTAAAAGGTGCTACTGATCTATGTTCCCATCAGTAATGCACAAGCATGTTCATTTTCCTATTACTTGCACATACTACTTAATATCAATTCTTAACATTTTCCAATCTGAATATTAAAGTTATCTTATTAAAAAAAAAAGAACCCATGCTTCAGTGTTTTCATATGAATGGTGGTAGAGATGGATAATCATTAGGATAATAATTATTATGTAATTATCTAAATGAGAAGTCAATCTGGTTCAGTTATTTAAAAAAACCTTGGATTGTAGGGCAACACAGACCCAGATAAAAATCCAACTTAGCCATGTCTGAGCTTGTGAAAGCAGACACAAGTCAATTTCCTCATCTGTATAATGGGCATAAAATGAGATAATGCATATGCAATTCTCAGCAAAGGTCCTGGCCAATAGTAACTCATTAATAAATAATAGCTGTTAAACTAGAACAATAATAATAAATTCTAAGATTCTTTCAGCTCTGAGTGTCTTTAGTTTGTCTTAAACAGGACAGGATTCTGACACTGAGAGAGGTCAAGCCCAGGCTCAGGTCACGGGAAAAGTAGCAGGGAAGGGAGACAAGTAAGGAAGAAGGGTTGGGTGCTATTCTCTCATTTGCTCTTAGCAAAGCCTCTCACCAGCCTGGGAAACAGAGGTGGTTGCATACCCTTTACAGAGAAGGAAAGGCTGGGAGTTTAAGTGATCTGCCTAATACCACAGACTGCAACTGTGTAATTCAAAGAACATGCACAGAGTGCCCTTTGTAGATAAGTGAGGTGTGGTAGGGTAGCGCTGAGGTCCTGTGTCCTACTGAGACCTGGGTCAACTGGCTCCATCATCACAGGCTGTGCCATCTTGGGCAGGATACTCAATCTCTCTTAGTCTCAGTGCCCTCTTTGGGCTGTGAGAGTGGTGATAGCCTCATAGCATTGTTGTGTCATAAAGATAACACTTACAAAGCACCAAACTCTGCCTGCCTTTCTTGCTTTCTTTTTAAAACATGGCACTATGCTCTGTCCCAATGGTAAAAGCCTTTTTCCTTTCTTGTTACAACTTCTCCAGCTATAAAATGAGAGTGTGAGCTTTGAGGTCTCTTCCATAAGACCCTCTGTGGTCTATGCTGACTTCTTGAAAATAGGCTCTTCTCTTTCCACTTCCCCTCTTCATATCAACTTTAAATAGAACGTGGCCTCTCAGCCCAGGTGCTGCCAAAACATAAGGCATGCTATGCTGGTTCCATAGTGTCCCAGGATCTGCTGGAATCCTCTTCACATCACTGGATTCTGGGAGAACGGGAGGTTTCTAGGGAAGAGTAGTCACATTTCCCCTGAGACTCTTCCTTCTACCTAAGTCTATAGCCTATCGGAGTTGGAAGAGAGGGACGATCCTGGCAGACCAAAATGGCCACATCTAGTGGGGTGGACTCTGCAGGGGACATGGAGGCAGGATCCCGACCTTCTTAGCTTCTGCTTGCCATGTAGTGAAGTCCGGTATGGGTTTTATCTTTAAAAGCAAATAATACTAAAAAGAAATAATGGAGGACAACTTAAAGTAGCATACTGTCCAAACCAGATACAAAAGAAAAGTTTGGACTCCCTGGTGCTTTTGCTACAACAGCAACATTTCCATGTTCCCTCCCTCCCAATTGTCTTCCCCGCCCCACCCCCACTTTGTCTGCCCTTAAATAACATCATTGAAAAACCACCACCACTGTGTTTTGCAGTCATAAAAGCAATAGAACTAGGAGGAAACTCTTCAAGTTCATAGGCTGTCTTTAGATGGGGAAGTGACATTTATCCTAATTTCAACATAGAGGCAGCTGAGATCCAGAGAATTCAAGGGCCTGACCTAAGTTCTATAAAGAGGGAGCTAGCTGCCCCTCAGTCAGGACTCTCTAAGTCCATTTCCCTGTGCTGGTTTGTCCAAAAGCAATTTGCACCAGCTTAGCCTGGCTCTCCAGACTTGACTTCCCGCTCTTAGTGCCACCACATGTCCAACACCACCCCTCTGCTCTCAGCTAGCTGTATCAACACTCCAGTGAATGAAGGCACGCTGCCAACCCACCCAAAGCCCCCCCTCCATGACAGCTGGGCCAAGGCTGCCAGTGCACTCACAATGTTGCCTATGTGGAGCATGGCTTCGAAGGCGGCGCTCATGCCGTGGTGCTCCATGGCCATGAAGACTGTGTTCACCACAATGCACAAGGTGATGGTAAGCTCCGCAAAGGGGTCTGTCACAATCCCAAAGAGAAGCATCTTGAGCTTCACCCACATGGGGCAGCACTCCCAGATCAGATACTTCTGAGCCAAGCTGGTCAAGCAGGGTGGGCACCTCCATTCAGACTCCTCGAATTCTGTATCACAGATGTGGTTGATGACAGCTGTCAGCCATGTATCCCCTCAGACTCCCATCCCCTGTTCATCCCCTAGACCTTGTCAATACTAATACCACTTGTAGTCTCCACCCCAGCACCCTGCTCTGATGACCATTTCCTACTTTCTGAGCTCCTTCAGTCCAGCAAGTGCAGCCTGATCTCTGTCCCCATTTAGTCCCCCAAAACATGGACCCTACACTTTTTAATTGCCCATCACCTATACATCATGTTCTTAGTTCTCAGTTTACCTGGCTTAGATTTCACGTCCACCCCTCCATATACCCCCTTGCAGACACCCTCAGTTCCTTTGCCCTTCTCCACTCCCTGAACATGCAGACCCCCTCTGCACCTACACCCAACTATGTAAACCTGGTTGTATAGAAAACTATATAGAAAAACTATACAACCATGCTGACTGGTCCCACTAGCAATTCATGAGCCCCAGTTTGTCACAATCCAGAAATCCTGCTGTTTCTCCATTTCAGTCCACTTCTTCAGTCTTCCAGGCTAACATTTCTCATTTCCTCTCTCTCCTCCAACTTCCCCCTATCTACTCTCTCTTTGCTGACCAGCTCCTTTTGATTTCCTTCAGAATATAGAATCACTCACAAAAGAACTTCCCCTTCTTCCTTTCACTGAGTCTCCAAGGAATCTACAAGTCCATTCCCATGTTCTGTACCCTGCCCAGCACATGAGCTCACTCTACTCTTACCTGTGTACCTGCTCAAGGCCTCTGTCATCCCCTTTCTCTGCCCTCTAGACTATTCCCATCAGCACATGAACATGCTTTAAGTGTATCTCTTCAAAAGGTCTCCCTGGAACCCTTGTTATTCTTCATCTACTGTCCCCTTCACAGCAAAATTCCTTGTAAGAGTTTTCTACACTTAACTTTCTCACTTCTGTTCCCTCCCTGACCCCTGGAATCAGACTTTTACCTCTTCCACACTCAAATTATCAATTTCTAGTTATCCCCTTACTCTGCCTCTCACAGCATTGGACAGAATTTGTAATGCTCTCCTTGAAATCCCTTGTCTATCTTCCAAGACATCACAACCTCTTGGTTTTTCTCCCATATCAGTGACTGCTTCTTCTCAATTTAAGTTCCTGTCTCTCCTTTTCCTGTCTCTGAATGTTAGAGATTCAAGCATTCTTTCCTTGATATTTCTTTTTTTCTCTCTCTAGGTAATCCCAATCTTAAAAAACCTGTCCCTATGCTATCTGCCCCCAGATTATATGTCGAGTTTCTGATCTTTTCCTTAAGTACCAGGCTCATCTCTAGCTGCTCCCACTTAAATCTCCATGTGGATGTGTCCTCAACAGAGGACAACTATGTAGCTTTAGGTCTATCTATAAATTCCCCTGTAAGATATGCACTCTGCAGATATACCAGACCACGTGGCAAGGAAAGATGATGTCCATTGTTTATAATAAAAATAATATAATAATAATAATAGAAACAACTGGGGCGCCTGGGTGGCTCAGTCAGTTAAACGTCTGCCTTCAGCTCAGGTCGTGATCCCAGGGTCCTGGGATCGAGCCCCGCATTGGGTTCCCTGATCAGCGGGGTGTCTGCTTCTCCCTCTGCCTGCCGCTCTGCCTACTTATGCTCTCTATCTCTGTGTCAAATAAATAAAATCTAAATAATAATAATAATAATAATAGAAACAACTGATAAAGTCCATTATGAAAAAAGATGAGACAGATTTATCTATGGAGACGTAAAAAAAAAACTATATATATGTGATGTGATGTGTGTGTGTGTGTGTGTGTGTGTGTGTGTGAATGCATAGAATATTGCATGAAGGATACAAGAGAAACTGAGAGTGCACTAGGATACTGGGGAGCAGCAAGAATCTTTAGTAGGAGAGAGACATAGTTTGCATTGTATATGCATCTGTAGTATTTGAATTTTTTTGCTATATATATTTTTTCAAAAGAAAGGAATTTATACAAATAAATATATGCTCCCAAATTTTGCTGTTTTATTTTCCCAGAAGTAAATTAAAAAATTGTGTGTAGTCAAATTTCTCTGCATTGTTCTTTGTGTTTTCTTGCTTTCATGCCTTGCATATAAGCTATTCTTACCTCAAGATTTAAAAAAATACCTATTCACATTTTCTTCTAGTTCTTTTGTAGCTTTACCTTTCCCTTAAAATTTTAGTGCATTTGGAGTTTATTTTGAGTAAGGATTAAGATATTGATCCAGTTTATTTTTTTCAAACCTCTGGTTATTTACATCCACACTGTATATTGCATAATATCTCATTTTCCAAAGGATTTGAAATTTCATTTTGGTCATAAGTTATTTCCATATAGGCCCATATACTTTCATAAGCAAGTGTCCATTTCTCTTCCATAGATCAAACTATTTATTTTTACTATCACACTGTTGTAATGACTTATAATCCTTGTAAGCCTTAAAAATCTTCAAAACATTTTGTCAAATAAAGTAAAAAATTAACTGAGAAAAATAACTGTGGCTCATGTCATAGACAAAATGCTCATTTCATTAATATGTAAGAACTCTTAAAAATCAATGAGAAAAAGACCAAACCAATAGAAAAATGATTACACAGTTTCTAAAGGGAAAATTCAAGTGGCTTATAAATATTTGAAAAGATGTCCAATAATACTCAAAATGAGGTAAATGCAAAATAAGAAGATATTATTTCATAGAACAGATTAACAAAGATAAGACAGTTGAAAATTGTGTTTGGGAGGATGTGGATTGAAAGCCAGTATCACGCATTGCTTGGGTGGGTGAAAGTTGATATATTTATGCAGAACATCCATTGCTCAAAACTAAAAATGCTTACCCCCTATGACAAAGCAATTTCACTTCGAGGCATTTAACCTTTAGTACATGTAGAAAGTGATGTATTGACCGCAGAATTTACTTCCCATCAAGAAGGAAATGGCTAACTAAATTATGGTATGTCTATACAACATAATACTAACAGTTAATGGAAAGTATAAGGGTACTTACATGGAATGGTTTTCAAAATATATTCATAGAAAAAAATTATGGCACAGAATAGCATATATGATATGCTACCATTTGCAAGGGAGAAGAAAGACTATATATTTTTTGATTGAACATAATAGAATATTTTTGGGAGGAAACACAAAACTGGTTTGGACATGTTTCTGGAGAGGAGAGTTGGATAGACAGAGGAATATTTCCCCTTTTTTATATGTCCTTTAGTATGTTTTAAAACCTGTATAACATATTGCCTATTCAGGGGCGCCTGGGTGGCTCAGTCATTAAGCATCTGCCTTCGGCTCAGGTCATGATCCCAGGGTCCTGGGATCAAGCCCCGCATCAGGCTCCTTGCTCCGCGGGAAGCCTGCTTCTCCCTCTCCCACTCCCCCTGCTTGTGTTCCCTCTCTCGCTGTGTCTCTCTCTGTCAAATAAATAAATAAAACCTTAAAAAAAACATATTGCCTATTCAAACAAAAATGTTCTAAATAAAAATTTGATAAAGAGATTTTATTTAAAATAATGGAACAAAGAATGTGCTGCTCTTTCTACTTCCAGAAATCAACAAAAGCATCCAGGAGACTGAGAAATAGAAATGCAAATTCTTGGCAATGATTTTGTGGATTTGATACCAAAAGCAAGTCATCTAAGCAAATGTAAACACATAGAATAACATCAAACTAAAAAGCTTCTGCACAGCAAAGCAAACCATCAACAAAAGGAAAAGGCAACTTATGGAATGAGAGAAAATATTTGCATGCCGCTTATCTGATAAGGAGTTAATATCTAAAATATACAAATAACTCCTACAAATCAGTAGCAGAAAAACAAATAACCTGATTTTTAAATGGGCAAAGGAACTGAATAGATATTTTTTCCAAAGAAGACATACAAATGGCCAACAGGTACATGAAAAGGTGCTCACATCACGAATCAGCAGGGAAATGCAATTAAAATCACAATGAGATATAACTTTACACCTGTTAGAATGGCTGTCATCAAAAACACAAGAGATAATAAGTGTTGGCAAGGATGTGGAAAAAAGGGAATCCTGTGCACTGCTGGAGGGGATGTAAATTGATGCAGCCACTGTGGAAAACAGTATGGAGATTCCTCAAAACATTAAAAATAGAACTCCCATGTGATCCAGCAATTCCACATCTGGGTATATCCAAAGGAAACGAAATCACTATCTCAAAGAGACATCTGCACTCCCCATGTTTATTGCTGCCTTATTCACAATAGCCAAGATATGGAAACAATCTAAGTGTCCATCAATAGATGAATGGATAAAGAAGATGAGAGACACACCCACCCACCCATACACACCCCTCCGCCCAACACGGGAATATTATTGAGCCATGAGAAAGAAGGAAATCTTGGTGTTTGCCCTCAAACTTGAGGGCATTATGCCAAGTGAAATAAGTCAGACAGAGCAAGGTAAATACTGATACTACACGGTATCACTTCTACGTAGAATCTTAAAAAAAAAAAGATGAATGTGTGAGGTGTGACAGATGTGTTCATTACCTAGATAGGGAAATCCTTTCACAATATATCCATGTATCAAATCATCACAACGTACACTTTAAATATCTTACAGTTTTGTCAATTATTCCTCCAAAACTGAAAATAAGAAATAAAAGAATGTGCTGCCCCTCTGCTTCCAGAAACCACTAAAGGCATCAAACCTGAGAAATAGAAATGCAAACTCTATTTTTGATGAAACTAGGAAACATCTGTAGAACTCAAATCATAAGTTCTGTGCAAAGGTTATCAAATAAAGCACAGGTCAGTCAGAGTACAGGAGAATGCTCTGAAAGGACACTTGAGATGATAGATATGTAAACTGGCAAAGCATAGTTTTCTAAAGCAGTTGACACATCCTGGGGACAAAATCAACAATCTCTAGTTGAAACAAAAGCAAGCACTTCCCTGGACCTCTTTTGGCACTAAAAAGCACAGGAAGCAGTGTTGCATGAGAAATCTTGCAGATGCGCCATTATGGCAGGAAGCGCCTGTCTGTGAGGCAGGACAGGAAAAGACTCAGCCTTGTAAACAGCCTTCACATTGCTGATCTTGAATGTCTGGGGAGATACAGAGTCTAAGAGAATCATGCATTTGCTAGCTTGGAACATGATCACAGCTTTTCCCCTAAAAGAATCTCCTGCAGAAAGCTAATCCAGAAAGAAATTTCTTCCTTTCCTTCTGCTACAATTAGAGATGCCATTTCTCCTATTAATACTCTCCACTTGTGCATCCTTTCCTGCCACGTCAGGAGTCTATTGAATATTCTCTCTCTTTCCTTTATCTTCAGTCTTTTCCATTCTCATAGATCCTCCCCATTAGCATGTAAGTATACTTTTTTAAAACTCCATACAAGAAAATAAATAAGCAATGCTACTTACACCCTGGTGACGTTTTACTATTTCCTTCCCTTCACAGACAAATTTTTGAAAAAGTTGTCTATATACAGTGTCTCCTTCTCCTCCCACCACACCTCCATTCGTCAACTCTTCCCCTACTCTGCCAATCCTCACTTCTTGGATCACCAAAGACATCCTTGTAACTAAAGCCCCTGGACTCTTTTTGGGCTTGATTTTACTTGATTTTTCTACAGCATTGCCTCTTTTGACTTTTCTATTCTTCCTGAAGGAATTCAGACCCCTGGGTCTCTGTTGTATTCTTCTGGGTCTTCTCCTATTTCTGAACATTCCTTCTCAGCTTCCTCTGCTGGCTCTGTCTCTTCTGCTCAATCACTAAACATTATAATTTCTTTAGAAATCTGACCCAGGTCTTCTCTTCTTACTCAATTCCCTTGTCATTTTATCCACTTGCACCTTTCCAAAATTACCATCTACATTGAAACAGCTTTCAAATATGTATTTCTAGGTCACCCTCATCTTCTAAGTTCTAGACCTGTTTATTGCAAATCTGACTTCCTACTGGAAATCCTTACCTGAATTTCTCAAGGGTCCCTGAAACCTGCTATGTCCCAGACTCAATTTATGATCTTTCCTCTCATCTTTCCCCAGTGAATCCCCCTAAAGTATTCCTTTTATGAGCTGTTGCACCAGTATCCCTTCAGTTGCTTATGCCAGAACCATGTGAACCACCAAGTCCTGAATCTTATGTCCCTTAGATAGCTCTTAATCCCCCATTTCCCAACACTCCTACTGCTACCACCCCAAAGTCCAGGCACTGCCATCTCTCAGCTGGTTTCCTCCCAACTGGTTTCCTTGCCAACACTCTTCCCCTCTTAATTCCATTCTCTACATGTATTCGGAGTAACCTTTACAAAATGCAAATCTAGCTCCCCTGCCTCCAATCCTTTAATGGCACCTCACTGCTTTTAGGATGAAGTCCAAAATCCTTAATTTGGTATAGGAAGTTCTGTAGGTTTGGCCCTGGTCCATCTCTCCAGCCTTATTTTGAGGCCCTCTGCTCCTTGCTCTCTGTGTTCCTGCCATATCAGGATTTTTCATTTCTTCAAATATTATGCTCTTTTCTTCTTCAGAGATTTTGCTGTCCTTTCTGCTTGGAATACTTCCCCAACTCCAGGTTAAACTTACCATATTTCCTTTAGCATCCTGCACTTCTCCTTCAAGACACTCAGCACCCTGGTAATAACTTGTTCCAAGTCCCTCTCTCCCACTCAGCATGAAGGCAGAGACAGTGTTGTACTTACTGCTGTGCTCCTGCTTCTGGTCTTCCGGTCTGGACAACTGTCAAGTCTTAGCTTGTGTGCCAAGCATAGATGGTTCACGTACCCTGAGCTCAGTGAATTGCCAAGTTCTTATTGGCTTGAGCCAAGCTTTCTCAGGCACAATCACTCCCAAAGAGGTGGCCTCTGTAAATCCTATCACAACTCAGACAGTGCCAAGCATCCTTCATGTACTCTGTGAGTGTCGTGTGTATTATGTCCAGCCAGAGAAGAATGCCCTACACTCAAACAACTTTGACCTCTTTGCCCTAATGTGAAGTTGTCTTTACCCAGATTTTCTCAAAAATGTCAGTGTGTCTCCTGCTTTTCCTAGTCTATTCACACAGCATCTTCCTTGAGGGGAGTCTGTCCTACCTCAGGATATATGACCATTCCTTATTCTCTTCCTATTTATCAGTGCAGGTCATTATAATTAGCATCATCCCCAAATGTCACTTTTGTGTATCACTCTCATTCACCATTCATTCAACAACTGTTTGTTGAATGCCTACCATATGCCAAGCACTGCTCTTCCAGGTACTGGAAATCTAACTGTGAGCAAAACAAACACATCTCTGCCCTCGTTTACAATTGAGTAAACAAGAATAGCCAACATCTGCTGAATATTTACTAAGTGCCCGTTGTGGTCTGAGCACTTTACTTATGCTAATTCACTTAATCCTCAAAAAACATTACAAGATAAATACATTTTCACTATTTTACAGGTGAGGCAATTGAAGCATAGAGCAGTTAATGGAGCTCCAAAGTTGCACAGCTTACCCTATGTGGCAGAGCCAGGATGCAAACCCAGGCAGTTTAGCTCCAGGATCTGTGTTCTTAACTATTATCCTCTGTTGTTTCTCATTGATTCTGAGACCTCTTTTGCTCTTACCTGAGTTGGGCTGTGTTTGGAACACTCATTTTTAAAATTCTTGTCTCATTCCTGCAAAATACATTGCATTTGCCATTCATCTGTCTAGAACTCTCTTCCCTAGGTTCTCATAAGTCTGAATCCCTTACTTCATTCAGATTTCTGGTCTCCTTAGGGAGAATGGCCTTCTGCACCTACCTTATCTGAAATAGCCCCTCTGTAGGCCTCTATTCCCCATCTCCTTCCCTACTTTATTTTTTTCCTAGTTCTTATTACTACCTAAATATCTACTTGTGTTTATTATCTGTATACCCTGGTCCCCAGAATGTAAATTCCATGTGTGCAGGCTTCTATCTTGTTCACCACTGACTTCCCAGCACCAGAATAATGCCAGACATATAGTAGGTGCTGAACAAATGCTTGTTGAAGAGTAAATAAATGAAAAAAAAAAAGGAGGAAGCTTGATAATTCTGGGGAATAAATGAAAAAGCAAGCTGTTTGTATTTAACGTTAACTGTTTGATGGCTAATAGCAAAAAGAAAAAAGAATCCAAGCAACACACCTGGCCAATAAAAAATCACAAGCATAGCAGCATGGTTACATTCTAAACAGCCATGAAAAATGCTAGGCATACAGACATTATTACAATGAAATGTGATTTTTAAATAATGACTAATGAGGGAAAATAATATGAGAGAATATGTATAATATGTACACACCGTTGTTACCGAAATGTGTACACATTTCACAAAAAACTCACATATGCAAGAAATGTAACTTAAAGGTTTTTTCCCCCCATGATTGAATTCAATATATACTGCAAGTCCCCAACCTGGGGACCTTGTTTTAGTTAATTCAATGTCTGCTACTACTTCACCTTCTTAAGTTGTGTCTGAGTTCTGGAGGGCCCAGGGTTCACCAACAGTGGAGTGTTGAGCTGGTCCTTGGTCATTGCCAAGTGTATTTTATGAGTCATCGTAGTTCCCATGTGGTTTCTGGTGGGAGAGCCGCCCAGATGGCTGTTCCCTCTTTGCCTCTTACTCACTTCCTTCTCCAGCCCTCAGTGGAGGCAAGGTCATCATCCAGCTACTCTCCTGCCATGCAGGTCACAGGGCACTCTCTGGGGCTGCTTCAGGTCTTTCCTACCCAGGTGGGTTATCTGCCTGCTCTACTGTACAGTTTCTGTGCCATGCTGGGTATGTGGGTCTTTTCCTAAGACTTGCTACCTCTCGCTTCACCTAGAAAGTAAAGCATAGATTGGTTCTGTTTTCAAATCCCTCAAACATCTTTTTTTTGTTTGTTTCCTTTTTTGTTTTGTCGTGCCCTCCCTCAAAGTTAGGATTCAGCCCAGGACTGGTGGGGGAGCACACAGAGAGCCCTTTCTTAGAAACACACCAGCATCCAAGCTTCCTCTCCCTCCTTTAGCCCAGTACATGTTAAATTTGTCTAGGGGAGACAAGTAACTGGACAGGACAAAGGCCATATTTTCCATACCCTGAGGCAAAATAAAGGCTGGATAAGAAGACAAGGCTTTATACTCAGGGTAAGGAGGGTGCAGTCATGCTCTTTGGGAACTTGAGTGTCAGGTGGCCTTGAACCAGTGCCACTGTCTTCCTCCAGCTCCTGGTTTGGTGTAAGCAATTGGAACACATCCCTGAGGAGGCTAAGTGGATTCCCATTTGATTGATGGAGCCCTGAATTAACAAGAATTTAGTTAAATTGACTGATTAATTTACTTAAATTATCTTCCAATGCTCAGCATAATGGGGGCTTGAGACAAAAATTAAGCTATAACCATAAAAGTTACAACCATGAAAAATGACAGGATAATTCTGCTGTATTTGAAAATTAAGGACTGTAAAATTTCTTGCATACCTGAAGTAGCTTGAAATTCTCTGGTGCCTGCCAGATCACTTTCTCAAATTTCGTTTTGTGAATACATGTGAAGCAGATGTAAATTTGAACAAGAGATGAAACTAGGGCATTAAAAACTCATTGGATTCTATTGTTTTTGAAAAAATTATCCATACTTTAAAAAAAAACACATTGATAAAGGGTAATGGGACCAAGGGCATAAAAAGGAGCAGTATTTAGGATCCAAGGACACAGATGGGTGACATCTTTGACACAGATTTGGGGCAACTCCTCTGCTGCTCAAATGCAGACTCATTGTAGCACAGTGGCTGGATATTCCAATGAGTGGTACTTACCCTCAAGGACAGAGGTCATGATGCTGACAACACTCATTGCCCTTTGGGCTCGGAAAGGTTCATTCAAGTATTCTGCTGATAAGAAAGTCTTCTTCTGTCCTGCATCAAATGCCTGCTGGGACACAAACAGTCAGGATATTCCTCCAACTTGAAGTCATCAGTGGCAAAGACAGGTCACTTAGCCTCTTATTGGCCAGTCTTGTGTGGTCACAAGTTGCCTGGTGAAGCTATGATCCTCTGCAGTTGTGCTTTGGGAAATGGGGCTGATTCTTGAACTTGGGGTAAGAGCTTAGGCATGAAGACCAGGACACAGAGTTGGGGGTGCAAGCAGAGTCTAGGTTTGTAGCTAATTCTATAACCCAGGCTCACCTGAGACTCTGCAAACTCCTGCTTGAGGACAGGTCCCTGGGCACCAGGGTGGGGATGAGGGCTATCTCACTTACCTTGGGTTTCTACCCAAGGTAAGTGAGAGCTGCAGGAACAGTGGACCAAGCAGTCATTCTAAGACTTCTTTTGCGCTGTGCATATGGGTTCACAAAGACTTCCTCTCCAGGACAGGTTTTCTTGACCTTTCTAATAGGCTCATTTCCCTCCCCAGCATACAACCCAGTTCTAAACTCCACACAGTCCTTTTTTTTCTGAGGGAATATTTGTGTGTCTTGATTCTCCAGTGTTAGTTGTCTGACACAATCCTTTGAGCCTTCCCTCTTCAGGCCTTCACTGGAAGTTCCATCTGGGTTCCATTCCCCTAACTTTAGTCACACACTACCCTGGATGTGGGAAGTCCGAGGCCCACAGCAGCTGATTCGGCACTGCACAACCATTCAGAATCCAAATCCAACAAGCATTTATTGAGCACCTGCCATAGGTGAAGCTCATAGGTATACAGTAATAAGTGCCTTAATACATATAAAAAACATTCAGAAAGTTTTCAACCATGAGGACTCAACAAGAGATGCTAGCAGCTATTATTATTTGTCAGACACATGGGTATCGATGCAGGCACTTTATGATTCTATTTAATGCTTCAGCTATTTAGAAACCTTTTTAATGGGAGACTTGGGGGCTTGAAGAATTTAAGGAACTTGTTACAGGTGACTTGGCTGGTAAGTGGCACACCCGTGATTGAAACCCACAACCTTGTGACACAGAAGGGCTTAAAGAGTTAATCTTGCACCAGCCAAGTAATTTAACTAAAATGAATCAAAGTCAGAATATCTAGGAGAGTGGTAATCTAGGGAGAAATTCTTGAATGAGGTATTTTCTAGAGTGTTAAAGCACCTCTTTGTGTTGGTGATTCTCCTTTGGCTCCTGGAGACCCACTCTCCACCTTCTCTACCCTGCTCTGTGCCTGCGGAGGGTGGTCTGTACAAGCAGCATCACCCTCACCAACCTGTTCTGGTCAGGCTTGGCCAATGGGAGGCACAGACAGAAGATCAGAGTCTGGAAGGAGAGAGGAGTAGGCTGTCACCTGGTTTCTTCCCGGCTAGGCTGTGGCTGGGTAGTGGCTATGGTCTTCCACCTGGCTCACAAGTTCTGTTGGGCTGCCCAGCTCTTGCTGGGTTCTGGTTCTGGTCCTTCCTCTCACTTCTTCAGCCTAGGCATGTAACAGCTCCCTACTATTGCTCATCTCTAAGTGCTTCACTGTCCCTCCTTAGTTCAGAGCCCAGTGTACACCTCTGTAAATACTTCAATAAACTCTTCCCACTTGCCCATTGGAGTGGTTCATCTGTTTCTTGCTGGGATCATATGGCATCCAGTCAGAGATGGAGCTAAGGTAACCTGGTAGGACTTATCCAAGTCAGTAGAGCCATATCATGGTCGGTTTACAAGTCTTTTTGCAAACTGCTCTGTGTCCCTGGCTAGACAGAGAGGGCAAATGAAAAACACTAGAAGCATCATTACTGAAACTAAAGGGAGAGCTCAAATTAAATCACAGCTCACAATCCAATAAGGAGTCCCTGGTTTGCCATTACACTCTGCCATTATTCTATTAAGAGTGCTTGCCAGTTAGTCGCTGTTGCCTAATTTGTACATTTTGGCAAGTTATTGCTTCTCTGAGTAAAGCAAGGGATAATTTGCTTCTGCTAATATCTGTCCAGGGCAACTCCCAGAATTTCACTGGATCCCATGTGCTAAGACCAGCATAGTTTGCACAGAGCTACAGGCAGAAGAGAACTTTCCATTTTTCTCATATTCATCCAGGGAACAAGCAGGCCTGTCTCTAAAGCAGTGATAGTGAGTGGGGACAGAGGAACACTGAAAAAAAAAAGGGGGAGATCAACTGGAAAATAATTTGTATTTATGTACTGCAGAGTAAACCACAAAACCTGTTTGACCTCAGGTAAACCCAATCCCTCCCTGGGTGACACTCAGGGTTTCTTGGTCTCTACCTGGAGAGCAGCCCAAGAATCTGGAGCATAGACAAACTTACCGAGACTTCGATGCCCCCAGGGGCAAGCTCACCGGTGGACAATGTGGAGTGTCTGTCTTCTCCATGTCCTGGGCCAGGGTTGGAGGGTTGAGGCAGTGGACTCCTAAGGAGGGGGCCTTGCTGGCCAGCACCTCCACCCAGGAGCATGGAGCCCCGATGGCTCTCACGGTCTCCAGGAAAGACTCCATCATCTGTGACTCCATCAGGGAATGAGGTATCCAGGCAAGGGGCACGGAAATGGAACACACTGCCATGGCTAGCCCGGCGTCTCCCAGAGGTGAGGCCTAGGAAAGACTGGGCATTGCCCCAAAGGAGCAAGAGATAAAGGCAGGCTGGAAGCTGAGCCTATAGGCAAATCTGGAGTTCAACACTTCTTCCACCCACTCCCATTTCCCTGCCCTTATTCTCATGAACTTCCAGAAGAAAATTAAAGACACAGATCTGAGGGGTATTCTAGGTAAACATGGGAAGAGAATGGAGAAGAATATTTTTGATGTAGCCTGGGAAAAGGCCAAGAGAGATGAGAGATTATAGGGTGCTTAAGATCATCAAATAGGTGATGATGGGCAAAAATATCAGAAGACAACCTTGTCACCCAGAAGGATCAGCTCTTTACCAGCATTTGCCCATAGGGCTGGACAAAGCTGTCTTAAATTCCCTGCTCGACATGTAAAGCTGAGACCTAAGGAGACTGTTATGCACACCAGTACTGGAACAAGCCTGGTAAATGGTTGTGGAATGAACAAGTGCACTTTATTGTCTGAAAATTAGGTTCTGCAATTCATTAGATCCAGCCTATATAAACGTGAGAGTTTGTGTTGCAAAGGAGGAGACAAGAGCTTTGTAATGTAATGAGCTTCCAGGATCCCTTGAGGCAAACTTTGAATAGTCAACAATGGAGAGATTGAAGGGAGAGTTACAGCCTAATTTCCTGGAAGAATAATGCCATTCCTCCAAATCAATAAACATTTCCCATCAAAATCTCCCGCTGAGGGAACTGTGAGGCTTACAGTTGCCAGAGGAAAGGAGCTAATTCACAGGCCTAGAGCTGCTGGAGCCTGGGTTGGCTAGTACCCATGACCACTGTGGAAGCTTGACCATAACAAGTTGTCAGTTCTGTCCTAGGCCATATGAAGTATTTCTGAAGATCTACACACTGACTTCCTAGCAAACTCTGATCATATTGCTGAATGTTTCC
Source organism: Eumetopias jubatus (assembly GCF_037043125.1). Classification (NCBI taxonomy): domain Eukaryota; kingdom Metazoa; phylum Chordata; class Mammalia; order Carnivora; family Otariidae; genus Eumetopias; species Eumetopias jubatus. The sequence goes on along the minus strand of NW_028274807.1, from coordinate 148,992,838 downwards.
CCCTTCCTTAATTTTATTTATTAAACTACTGAAGTTGGGACATCTTGTCCATTAGAGTCCTGTTTACTTATCCCCCTATCCCACGGAACTGACGTCTTCTTTCTTGATTATTTGGAGCCCAATCCTGTTCAGCAACAATCTTTGCAATCTCAGTATTATAAACAGGGCACTCTTTACTTAGAACATATGTCCAAGGAGTATGGAACTCATAAAAAATCCACAAATCAGTCCCACTTTTGCAGTAAAGGAGCAGATCTGGCAAATCTTTATTAAAAATGGGATGGCTGAGTTATTTGCAGTTGGGCACTAAACAAACCAATGAAGAGACTAAGAAGAAGATTTTGGTCCCATATTTGACGGCACTGCTTCCCTGGCCACCAGTTAATATTTCAGAATTAACCTATTTGACAAATGGTGGCAGTGACCTCTGAATCTAAGCACTAGACTTGCCTTAAAATGTGTCATCCAGGCAGACCAACTGGTGTCCTGTGGTTTCCCTGAAACCCTTGCTGTGTCTCTCCTAGTTGCTACCCCCAAACTTTCACTCACTGCTGCTGGTTAGAAAATGACTTTATATAAAAACTGCTTATGGGCTATTTACTACATGAACACACCTGGGAAAAGAGGAAGGGGATGCCCTCTTGAATGAATTCCAATCCATTAGTGAGCATTAAAACGTACCCAAATAGTGCTTCCCTGCCTCTGCACATACATGTTTTCTTTTAGGCCTGAAAAATACTCCTCCTCCCCTCTCTTGCAGTCCTCAATTACTGGAGGAACCCCTACTCACTATTTACTATTCATTTCAATTATCTCCTCCTCCATGCAGCCTTTCCTGATACACCTCCACCCCCATAAGAGAGGGTATCTTTTCTATCCCCCAAACACCATGTATGTTTCCCTAATATAGTACATAACACATAGTTTTTATATCTGTCTCCTCCACCAAATGGAAGTCCTTGGGAAATGGACCATGTTTTAGTTATCTCTTTACACCATTGCACCTAGTATTGTTGAATTAACAAGACACAGCTCCTCTTTTGTCCACGTGAAGGTGAATCTAGTTGGAGAGTGAAGCACATACACACCAAACAATTATTGGACATCAAGGTGCTAATCCATGTGGGGTTGACTGAATGAGGGGAATTAAAGCCCAATTCACAGTATCATTGACATGGAAGCTGTGATTCATCCTGTTCTGTGATTGTCAGAGCCCTAGTCAAATCCTCTTTCAAACATCTTCTGATCTGTACCCTGTGCATGCCAGGTGCTGTTCAAAAGAGGCAGAGCAAGGAAGGGAAGGGCACAGAATCTGATAAATGCTGAAGTGTGTATGTCACTGAGGCCAGTGTGCATGTGAGCATGTCTGTGCACATATAGGCACACATAAGTCTGGGGACTACAAAGACTGTGTTATAGAAAGTAGAACATCCTTCAGATGAGCATAGGAAAAGAGATTGAGAGGGAAGTGACAGTCAGGAGGCCTGAAAAATAGCCATGTTGATTCCCTTTTCCATACTGTTAGTGTGGGAACTACTCTTCCACAAAAGGGTTATCATCTCTTAGGTCTCTGGAAAGGGCATGTTTGGAGTACACAGGACTTTCAAGGGAGAGTGAGGTGGCGGGAGGAACCTTGGTGAGTGTAGGGAATCTTGGAGTAGGATGTAGAAGGTTTGGGTGGTGAACAGAATTGTTACAGGGTCTGAAGTGAGGTACTGAAGTTTTTCCTAGGCTGGACTGCATCAGAGATGGATCTGGAATCCTCTGTGCCAAAAACAGGTGAGAGTTTGGGTTGTGGGGGCTGAGGCATGAGGTTAGAAAAGGTTGTAAATGATTTCAGCACCTTGGACAGAATTGCAGATCAGCGTGTTAGGAGGAAGCTAACCCTTGATGTCCACAGGTCCATGGACAACTCAAGGTCAGTGTGTCCAATATGGGCTCACCACTTTCCCTACAAAACTGGGTTCTTCCTCCAGTGCTCCTGCCTTAGAATCGCTACCCATCTAATTACCCAGTTCTGGAAACTGGGAGTCACTTTGGACTTCTCTCTCCTTTTTCCACATTCCACAGTTCCAGTCTTATTGTCCCCTACACTGAATAGAAGTCACAATCCACCCCTTTTTCACATTTATAATGCCCCTGTCCTAGTTTAGGCCACCATTTGGTGGGGGGTCAGTGTGTTGTCTGGATTACTATAACATCCTCCTAATCTTTGTGCCTCCAACTGTCTCCCTGCTACAGACATTTTCCCACTCCAATCATTGTCCATGGCAGCTGCAAAGGTGGGTAATCTTTAGAGAACAAACTTGAGCCTTTTACCATTCTGCGTTGGTTGTAAGGATCAGATTGGGGTGATTTGTTGTCGTCTGTGGAGCCCTCTGACACCCTTGGTCTCATTCTGCGCTTTCTCTCACTGGCATTTTTGGAGGCTAAAGGTGATCCATTGTGGGAATGGAGAGAGGCTGTGTCAATCCCTAGCGCTGCCAGCACCTGAAGAGACAGATCAGCAGTTGCAGCCAACAATATGTGACTGAGCTTAACATGAATGTGTCCCTTACACATGCGATGTCACAGAGATGAGGGTATCTGAAACAGAGGAGGTCAGGATTAGAACCTGGGTGGTAGTGGGATTGAGGCATGGCAGGAAGAGCCACCTCTGAGTTATCCCTTTCATTCACACCTTGTAGTATGCCCTGCTGATGCCCTGACCGAATCCATTTTACCAGGTCAGTATACTCATCTTCAGCTGCTTGAGTGTAAGCTGCTAATGGATCACAGCTACAGTATTCTGTAGACTATTTCCTTTGACTGTACATTTGGCTGGGGCAGGTATGGGGGTATAAAAGGCCAACCCTCTTGCCTCAAGGTACAGCTAACTTTGCGGTACAAGGCATGCCCCAGAGCTCCCCATGGGATCAGGCTGAAGGTCATCTCTAGGTGAGGCCACCTTCTTGTTTAATTCTTCTCCTGTCCCATCCTACTTCTTGCTCTCTCCTTTTCCTGAGAGCACCCCTCAATAAATCAGTGGCACAAGATCTTCGTTGGGTTCTTTTTAAAGAAAACCTGACCTGAGATGGTCCTTAAGGTACAATGAATCTTCTTATAATTCCCTAGAATGACAGCCTTAATCTAAGTGGCTCATCCAGATCTCTGCCCCAGAATTGCAGCCTGCAACAGACTTCACAAAGCATCCACCCCTCACAGACCTCCTGCTCCTTCCGGAGCATCTCAAGGGCCTCTTGGAACTTCTTCTCCTTGGCTTCAATTTCGTCAATTGTTGCCTGGTTCTGCTCCTCATATGCCATGGTGACCACAGCCAAGATCAAGTTGACCAGGTAGAAAGACCCCAAGAAGATGACAAGCACGAAAAAGACCATATACATTTTCCCAGAAGCCCTCAGGGTCTGCAGATTCAAGAGAAAGGAGATCTGTATCCAGAGTTTATGGGCCCCTGACGTTGCCAGGCTCCTCCAGGAAAAACGTAGGCATGCATCTGACTCCCCAGCTTCCAAACAAATCTGTAGGGGGACATGCAGATCAATACCTGCTGGTAGAGGCGTTCCCAGGAATCCTGTGTCATGAGGCGGAACAGTGACAGGAAAGCCCAAGCAAAGGAATCAAAGCTGGTGTAGTTAAAATCTGGGTTGTCAGATGTTTTAAGACAGAGATAACCTTGAGGGCAGTGGCTGCAGCAAGAATAGAGAAGGTCATCAATTGCATAGCCCCCCTGCTTCTTGGGGGCAAGGCAGCCCAAGGCTATAGGAAGACCATAGGGTTTGAAGTAAAGATTGGAGCTCAAGGCCTGGCTTCCCTCTTGTTAGCTGGATGACCTTGATCTCTCTAAGGCTCAGTTCCTTTTGCTCCTTTGTTTTTTATTTTATTTTTCTAAAGATTTTATTTATTTATTTGAGAGAAAGAGTGAGAGAGAGAGAGAGCATGAGAGGGGGGAGGGTCCGAGGGAGAAGCAGGCTCCCCACTGAGCAGGGAGCCCTACCAAGGGCCTCAATCCTGGGACTCTGAGATCATGAACTAAGCAGAAGGCAGACGCTTAACTGACTGAGCCACCTAGGTGCCCCCCTCTTGCCCATTTAAATGGGGATGATAATACTTTCACTTCAGAGTTTCATGCAGAGGGGAGTGGCCTGGGAAGGCCAGCTGACTGCCCAGACCTGATCCCATAAGGCGGCAAACTCTCTGCCTGTTCACACCAAGGGAGGGAGAGTCAGTATCAATAATTCAAACTTAAAACCTGAGCCATTTGGCATCATCTGCCAATCTGTCATCCAAGGAGGACTCACATTAGTCAAGTTCATTCACCAATTATATATAACAATGAAAACAACACTTTCCACTTACTGGGCACTTACTGTGTTCCTCTTTCTCTCTCCTAAGTGCTTTACAAATGCTATAAATTAATCATCTGAACCATCCTTTCTTACAGATGTGGAAGCTGAGGTTCAGAGAAAAGAAGTCAGTTGCTAAAACCACACAGATGCCAATGTATTCATTCAAAAGGAGAAATATAACTGTCAAGTAGCCTATGAAGACTGACTTATGAAGGAAGGCCAAATTTAAGATGACCACATGGTGAGTATTGGGGTGGGCAGTGCTGGACTGACTCTTCACTCTCTCATGATAAGGGAGTAAGTTGATGTCAAGAAGTATCTCTAAGCTAAAGGCATGTGAGGTGTTTGCATCTACCTCAGTGGGATGGCTTTGCTGAGAAAACAGTAATACCTTGTAGTTTGGGATGCTACCACTCCAGCATGCCTCCACTAACACCAGTCTCTGGGGCTGTCCTTATTCTAGACATCCATGTAAACACACAGTCCTGGGACCCATACAATTGATTAGGGTCCCAGCAACTTGACTATAATTAACACCAATTCTATCTCCAATCTTGATTGGAGATTTGTGAGTTCCTAGACTCTCTAGACTCACATTTAAAAACAGACAGTCTTTTGATTTGCTCTCCAAAGGAGCTAGTCAACACATTACCTGTAGGTTTGCTAGTTAACTCAAGGGTAGCCTTATTTCCATGCCTTCCATTAAACTCCACTACAGTTGCTACACATCAATAATGAACTGCTCTGAGAATTAAATGAGATGATACTACAAAGCTTCTTGCATGGTGCCTTCAGCATAGTAAATATTATATGTAAATTGCAAATTAAAATTCCTGCTATTTTTAACCTGAAGGGACCAAAAGAATGGACTGGAAAAATACATGTGAAAGAATGCTGGAAATCAATAAGTGTTTCCTAGTGCTTGTGAGACCCCGGACTTTCCTCCCACAGTGCCACTGGTCAGTGAGGGCCTTAGCTCAGGGCTCTGGCTTCTGTGTGGCCCAGTACAGGACCCAGTTTCCATCTTCATGGTATGCCCTTCAGGGCTCACTCTGCCCATCACCCTAAGCTGGCCTCCCTTGCCATCCCAGCCTTATACACTTATTTCCTGGCCAGGACCTGCCCAGCAGGATGTCTGGCCTATTTTGGAGCTGGGTTGTGGGCCATGCGTGGACCCCATAACTTTACCACAGATAGCACTTAGGCTACCCTGGAGCCCTTGCCATGAGAAATACCATTATCCGGACAGGAAAAAAGACACTGAGGAGGCCTTTTGTTTAGATTTAAGTCAGAGGCAAACCGACATCAGAACAGCCCTATCTCTGAACCAAAGAACTAAATGCCAAGAGCATTTGTGAAGAAAGAGGCCAAGGACCCTATGTTGATCAAATTCTCAGCTCTATCTGAGATTGTTTGTCTAGTGAGCTGATTAAGGCAAAGCTCCATACAGGTCCCACCCAGCTCCCCTTGGGCAATCGGGGGTAGTTAGCCATTCAGGGAGTGGGGTCATATGGGCTTTGGGCTCCAGACCCCCAACATGGAGATGGGAAAGATGAGCCTTGCTGATCTGTTGCCTGAACTTTCTGCTCATGCCTGCTCCAGTGGTCAAAGCAGCAGGCAAGCTTGAGGGGACATCAACCCCTTTGCTTTGTTTCACATTCTGTTCTGCCACCTGGAATGGCCTCCATCCAAATGATCTCTTGTTCAGCCAAACTGGAGACATCCTGCCTGTGCTTCAGTGCTCACCTCAACCACCACCTCCAGGAAACCTTCCCTGACCTCCTGCACTGCCTCCCACCATCACCTCACTGTGTCCCTTCAGCCCATGGAGCCTCTAGCATAGCACTGCTTCTTCACAGGTTAGCATCTTTATGTATATGCATCAGAGCTCAAAAATTGGCAGCTTGCAGGCTGAATTTGGCTTGCAGAAATATTTTGTTTGGCCCACAATATGTAGACATTTTTTGGAATTGGTAGCCAATGTTTGTAGTTGGGAGATTTCACATAAAAATCTGAATTCTTGTCTTTCTTTTTCTAAAAGTTAGAAGAGCTGGAAGCAGTGGACCCACATTTCCATGTGGCAACCAAAAGCTGGGCTGAGCAGTGGCTGGCCCTTTTAAATGGGGCACAAACTATCAACTGCCTAGTTCCCATCCAGCCTAATCTTCTCATTTGTTATGTATCTAGCCTCTGGAAGAATTTGAAATGGCAAAGGCTGATGCACGTGTTTCTTCCTCTGTCATGTGTGGATAACAAAACCCATGTGATTGAGTTGTGGTGATTAAATGTAGAACATTTGACACAAAACGTATTTATATTAGTTCCTTCCTGGGGTAGATTATTTGCCAAAATGGCCACAACTCTTCTCCTACCTGTATCCATACCCCTTTGCCATAAAACTGCCATAGCTCCTCCAGTCAAGAGGTAAATGTTATCTCTCCATCCCTTGGATTTGCACTGGCCTGTGACTTGCTTTGTTCAATAGAATGCAGTGAAAGTGACATTGTGCCAGTTCTGAACCTAGGTCTCAAGAGACCTTGTACACTTCCACTTTCTCTTGGAACCCTCTCTCTGCCCTTGAGAACAAGACCAGGCTAGCCTGCTGGAAGATGAGACCACATGGAGCAGAAAAACTGCCCCAGCTGAGACTGTCCTAGATCAGCTGGCCCCTGCTAATCTGTCCATTGTTTGCAGATGTGTGGAAAGCTCAGGCAATGCCAGAACACCAGGCTGATCTCAGTTCAACATGCTAATGTGCAGAATCCTGAGCTAAATAAATGGCTAGTATTGTAAGCCACAAAACCTTGGGGCTCTTTGTTACATAGCAAAAGCTAACTCCTACACTCCCACCCCATGAGCCTGGGATGGCAAAAGCCATGACTTACTAATTTCTATATCACCCTTGGGGTCTGCAAACCAGTCTCTATCCAGAAAATGATAATGACAAAGAGAAAGGACTGCTGGGCATTCGTGCTTTGTCATGGGTTGAGCACTCACCCTGCATCAGATCCATTGCCACACAGTAAGGGATCTGAAGTGCCAGGCTTATTATAGTAGAAATCTGCAGGAGAAAGGAAGAAATGAAAGCCATGAATATAGTTCTGAATCCCTCTTGCTCAAGCCTTATGTGGTGGAGGCAACATCTCCTAAGTCTTCTGCCTGAGCAAGATGTGTTCCCTTGGCTATGTGCTCTCAGCAGGCATGCTGGGACATTTGGAAGTGGGAAAGTCCCATCTGGGAAGAGAAAAGCTGAGCAGTGACTGTAGCTCTGAGTCTCCCCCAGCAGAATGATTTGCCCCTAGATTTATAGTTAATTTTCTTGTAAAAGGGACATTGGACAACAGAAAATGGGGACCCAAAAGTAAAACATAGCTCAGGAGAAGCATTTCAGCTGGAAAGAGGAATGAAAATATATTTCTATATAGGTATGCAGGGGCTTCACACCCTTGCCAACCAGACCTTTGTCCCTATGGCAGAAGTTCCACTCTTGTTTTCCGTAAGAGGAGTAATTGCCCGTTTCGTTGAGAGTTGCACAATTCTTGACACATTTGTTCTTGAGATTGCCCTTGAAGAGCTGTAGACCCACCAGGGCAAAGACACTCAAGCAGAAGACAGTGAGGATGGTCACATCTGCTAGTTTCCTCACCGAGTGGATCAGAGCTCCCACAATGACCTTCAGTCCTGTGGGAAGATGACAACAACACTCCCACATGGATGAGGTACCACACAGAGCACACTTGCATGTCTGGCATGCCTGCATCTTAACCATTATATCCTTTCACTACATATAGATGTGAGGTACTTTACAAACTTTAGGGCAGTTCCAAGCATAGTTCCCCATTTGAACCTTGCAGTAACCCTGAGATGGAGACAGAGATTATTATTCCTTGCAAGAATGAGACAACATACACAGATGATGTATTTCTTATCATTGTAAGGCTAATAATGATTCAGTCCTAGGAGGCAGCTTGAGGATGGAAACACATGGACCTCAGCGTGTGTGTTGAGAGAGAGAGAGATATGCAAGGGAGATAGAATGAGACAGAGAAAGAGAGACAGAAACACAAAGACACAGAGAGACAAACACAGCAATAGAATGAGACCATGAGAGGCATTAGGACAAGCACAGCTGGCTGTAAAGTTGGGGGTCTCTGCTTGTTTAAGGAGGGAGGATTTGTAACTGTGGAGAATAATATCAGCTTCTTTCAGAGAGCAGATTCACAGTAGCAGAAAGGTCTCTGAACAGGGAAGCAGTCTGAGACTGATCTCAGTCATTTTGTCATTTTGGTTAACAAATAACCTATTGTGCACTAGCTCTGTTGGTCCTTGGGCTGGGAACTGAGCAGGGGGCTAGGCAAGGGCATGTGATGGGGTTGTTTAACAACTGAGGGGGAATGCCATTGCATTATTGAGCAAGTAGGCACACATAGAAGCAACTCCTAACTGAAGCCTAGGGTGGGGATGGGATGGGGTGGAATGTGAGGAAGTTGGGAGAGACCAGGGAGTCTCCTTGAGAAGGTCAAAACTTAGCAAAGGCCTGAGGAATGAGTATGAGTTGAATGAAGAGACAAAGAACTCTCTTAGTAGAGAAGCAGCATGGCCAAAGCCTGGGAGATGAGCAAAGGCAAGGACTATTTGTAGAACCACAGGTAGATTCTGGAACAAGATACAAAGCATGTAGAGGAGAGAGATGAGATTAGAGAGGGAGTCTGGACTGGACAGGTCTTATAAACAAGACTCAGGGTCTTCCTGGCTAAGACTAGGTGAGAGAGATAACAGGTGGCAGCACTGACTACTTCTCGCTATGGCTCTCTTCATGAGGAAGCTTGTCCAGTGGAAGTCCTTCACTGCAGAGCCAGACATGGAATGGTAGAAAGGACTTCCCCCATGGCTTGATTGTTTTTGTTTTCCAGATGAAAGCATGGATTCTCAGGGGTAAGGGAAAGGAGATAATCCATCAGGCCACAAGGTGGAAGTTGTCTCAATGGTTTGCCTGGTCTCTGGCCTCACCATCCTTTCCATCAACCCAGTGGGGGGTAAGGTGTATCCCTGATTTACTGGTGCCAACAGAAGTCTTGAAGGACTGATAAGATAAACTCTGGTGGAACACTTTTGTTTCTGAATTCTGTAATCTTGATTTGTAATCAAGAATTGCCCAATTCTTTTCTCCTCTGTGGGTCCAAAGATAAGAGTGAGGCTCAAGCTTTCAGGTATATGGAAATGGCAAAGACACTCACAAGAGCCTAGGATTGTCTACACTCTTCCTCCTTATATTCAAGTTTATACCTTTAGTTTAGGGTATAAATGAGAACCTCCAACTGGAGTTTTGCCTGAACCCCACAACAAGAACATAAAATGAGGACACGACCTTCTTGTCATTTATTATGGTGATGTCATGAGGTATTATGCACAGAGCATTGGCCTAGGAATTGGGACACTAGATCTCCAGGTGACACTTTGCCTCATTAGTGGTGAGGACTTGGGATTGTGTTTTCTACTGTCTGGGCCTCAGTTTCTTTGTCTTTTAAATGGGGACAACAATTTATGCCCTGGAGCTTTATAGGACTCTTGCAAAAATCAAAGTAGGACATTAGGCTGTGTAAACCAGCATATGATCTATGAAAACATGTAATGGTTAAAGGAGCTCACCTGGGATCACAGAAACTGTCTTTAAAGCTCTAAGAACTCTGAATGTCCGCAGGCCTGAGATCCCTCGGAGATCTGTCGCTTCACCAATGTATCTGTAGGACCAGAAGTTGGTCAGTATCTCTGCAAGGAAATGGTCCTGGGAATGTATGCAGCATAAATAAGGACAATTTTGGGTAATAAGAGCCTAAGAAGGATCCAGAATAGACACAAAATCTAGTGGCACTTCCACCTATAGACTGACACACTGATTTAATTATTGCAATAGTTTTTAAAATGGCCCCTTTGAGAAGATGGATTATGATCCTGAGGGCTCTGTGCACTACATGTATGGATGGGCATTCAAGCATGTGGGCTTGGCCAACAAGTCTCCTCAAACACTGGTTCCTCAGGCAAAGACCTTCAGGTCAGGTAGGTGCAAGGCTAAGCCTTGTCTGCTCACTTTGACAGGCTGTTTATTAGCTCAGAGTTGAGGTCTCTGACTTCTACCTGAAGGTATGGGACTAATCCTAAAGTGACCATCAACGTGACACTTAGAAGCAAGGAAACCCCAGGTCATGCAGTTTCATATGAGGAAGCTGGATAGAGATGAGGAAACATCCTCAGACTGTGAGCCACCCAGAAGCCCCATGCAGACATACACATCAGCATGGAGAAATACTCACGCCAGGGTAATGACACTAAAATCCAGCCAGTTCCAAGGATCTCGCAGGTAAGCAAACTCATTTAGACAAAATCCTCTTGCCAGTATCTTTATCAAGGCTTCAAAGGTGTAAATGACAGTGAAGACATACCTGAGAGGGAAGGGGGAAAGGAGTATTAACTGTGCCATAGAGGGAGTTCAGAGGGGAGCTACTAGGATGGCTCCATAGGGAAATGTGCAAAGATCATCAGCAAGGTGGGGAAAAGGAAGAAGTTAAGGTAAGGAGGCAAGACTGGGGAACTCAGAGAAGTCACACAGATGGAGACGGATGTGTGCAGCTGAGAAAGTTGGCAGCATCTTTGGCTTGAAAACGTGGGTAGAGGGCAATAGTAGGTGCAGAACCACCAGAAGGTTCAGAACAAGGATGCTCCTGTTTGCTAAGTTGCCCAGGGGGAAGCTGAAAGCTCCTCTCCCAACCGGCTGTTGGCTGACATGTGAAAGAGGTGGAGGCCCTGCTATGTCCTTCCTCTCCAAACTTCTCTACTTCCAACTGTCTTTTCTTTGCCCACCATCCTTGGTCTGCAAGTGTTTTTGGACTCAGGAATCCCAGTCTAATAGCCATATAAGGCAGGAAACAACTAGGTGTCATTTAAGAAAAAACCACCTAAACATTTTCTCTTGAGGATGGGTCTTGCCAGAGGAAGTCATCTCAAACAGTCCTTTGAGTCTGCTGGGCACTTTGTGGCTTTGGAGGTGAAGAGATGGATCTAGAGCTGAGGTTGAGAGTAAGGTAGTGTTTCTCAAATGTTCAGAATCCCTCAGTCACCTATGGCAGGAGTTTTCAAACTCTAGCAAGCACCTGAACCACCTGGAGGGCTTGTTCAAACATAGATTTCTGGGTTCTACCCCCAGGGTTTCTTATTTAGTAAATCAAGCATAGGGCCTAAGAGTGTGCATTTCTAACACATTCCCCAGCTGATGCTAATGCTGCTGGCCAGAGGGAACTACCCTTCCAGAACCAAAGGGATTCAGATGCACACATAATTTTGGGTACAGTTAATTTTTTAAATTAAAAATCATAAACATAAACACTGGTATTAAAAATGGAAAGACTTGATTACATATGGCAGATTGAACATATGTATTTACCTCTATCCTTTCTGAAATCCTTCTTAAATGTTAGTAGAAGGATTTTTCCTTTTTTATTTTTTTTAAAGCATAAACCCAGTAGGAGGGAGATAATGGAGAACACAACAACAGCATTTTGGGAACTAGGAAGCAGATGGATGGGTAGTAACTGACAGAGCAGACCCAAGAAAGCTAAAACCTGAGCTGGAAAGTGGGGAGTTCCCAGAAGCAAGCCAACCCACATTGCAGGACTGCTGAGGACGTAGAGACACTAAATACTTCTGAAAGTGGGGTTTTGGGAGAGGTTGTCAGGTGGAGCTGAATACTGCTTGAAAGTCTTTACAAGAAACAGCTATTCACTGAGGAACCCATTCAGTGAAGAACTGCCTCCTCTGCTCTGGAAATAGATTGGATGTTCATTCTTTCGAGAGTTGAACAAGAGGGAGAGTTACATGCTGAAACAGGAGTGTAAGGGACACTTTATACACTGAAGGGCAGGCAACCCTCCACCACCTACTCCCTTCTGCCTTTCAGTTAGTTTCTAGAAGCCTGGCAGTCAGGTTAATAGCCCAAGAAGATGCTGTATTCTTAATGTGAACCACTAGGCAATGAGCATCAGGAATTGGAAGGATGCTTCTAACACCAAAGACCAAAGCAACCAAACAGGAAAGAAAGAAAAGCAAGAGACAATGCAGGGGGCAGAAGAAAAGTTAGGAAAAAATCATCATGAATATTTTTAGAGAGTTAAGAGATGAGAAGATATGGGATACATAGAACAAGAGCAGAAGGCTGTAAAGACTATTCAAGGAACAAAACAGAACTTTTGAAAAGAAAAATGTGATAGCAAAATAAAACATTAATATAAGAGCTGAAAAAAAAGGTGAAGAAATCTTACAGGAAGTGGGACCAAAAAAAATGATGAGAGGTAGTTTATAAGCATGAACATTAGAGAGTCAGACCAGCAGGTACAATGTCTGACCAATAGGAGATCTAGAAATAGACAGAGAGACTAGAGAAAATTATCAAAGAAATAATTCAAGAAAATTTCTGCAAACTAAAGGATCTAAGAATTCAGTTAGAAACACTCAGAAGTGTTCAGGAAAAAGAATGAATGTCAAGGCATAACATCACCAAATTTCAGAACATTGTACACAGACAGAAGACCCTAACTTTTTTGGAGGGAGTGAAAATCACAGGTTACATCCAGAGGATTAAGAATCAAAATATCATCAGGTTTCTCAATGGCAACTTTGGACAGCATCAGACAATGGAACAAATACCTTCAAAATTTTTTTTGAAGGAAAATAATTTTTAATATAGAATTTCTCCCCCAGATAAACTGTTATAATGAGGGCAAAATAAAGACAATTACAGATATACCAAGTCTCAGAAATGTACTTTCCATCTACCCTTCTGAGAAAGTTACCATAGGATGCTCCACCCAAATAAGAAAGTAACCAACAAAGAGGAAGATCTGGGGATGCAGGGGAGAGAAAATGGAATCCAAAAGAAAATGGAGAAGGGAAAATCTCCAGAAAAGAGCTGTGCATCATGCCTCAAGAACACCTACGTCATATTGAGTCAGGAGATGGAGGACTCCAGGAGTGATTTCCCCAAGAAAAATGGAACCTGATGGATAGCCTGATATGTTTGACTAAATTGAAGCAATGAATAAACTCTGGAGAAGAGTTGGGAAAAAATTAGGGTAAAGACATAGAAAACAGAGAAAATGAAGAAAATGAAGCAATGAGATCTTTATTAACTCCAGAGAAAGCAAAAAGGAGCAGGTACTCAAAGGACATTGCATGGCACAGCTGTATGTAGTCAGAAGACGTACATATCATCTGATTACCTAACCCAAAATGATAGTATAACTACAATATGAAGATAAGTGTGAGCGGAATTGTGTGTGGGTATGTGCACCTAATTCTTTTTTTTTCCATAACAGAAAGCCAATAGACAATATCTAAAGTGGAAGAATAAAATATATAGTACGAGTATCTTATCAGAGAGGAGGAAGGATCAGAATAAAGAGGTAAAAAAGCTGAGAGCATTTGCCTCTGGAAATACAGGATTAGGGGAGAGGGGATGAGAAGCATGAAATTGTTGTTTTCGTTAGGATTTTTGTAGAACTCTGAGACCTTTTAAATCATAAACCTGTATATCTTATATAAAAGTAAAAATCACATTAAAGAGAGAATAGCAGTGATGTCTTTTCATATCTGCGAGAGGGAAATAGTGTTTGAAATTATTCACGAAGATATCTATATCTGGCTGGATGGCTGCTTGAGCTGTCAGCTTTCATATCTTGTTGGTTCCCCCCCCCACCAACTCTTTATGTTTTCTAAATTAGAAAATCTTAACTCAGAATTATAGGTTGTTGGGAAGCTTTGACGGATATTTCTGGCTTTTCAGATCAAGTGCAGATCCAGAAATTATGGAGAGAGTTCTGAAGACTATTTTCAGTGTTTTACCAGAGGACGTGAGCAGAGGCTTTAGCACCACCTGAAGCTGGAGGGTTAAAGGTCTCAACTCGGGGGACAGTAGCTGACAGTCACATCCTCTTTCTGGTGGCATTTGGCTCACAAGGTATTTTTTCATGTTCTGTTGCAATGTTTGCATGCGATCTTTAATATGCAAAAGACACTCCTGACGGAGGAAGAAAATCACTGGGTATTGAGCAAAAGTCAAACTCTCAGCCATCAAGCCATTTGCCCCACTGTTCAGTTTTAAGAAATCCTGGTGTCTAATCCTGAAAAAATTCTGATGTTTAGGCCCCAAAGTCAAAGATCCATACTGTTCAAAATCCTGAATGTATCACTGAGACCCACTACGTGTATTAGCAGAAATGGGAATTTAAAAATATTTTATTCCTTATTTTAAACACTATAAGCCTTTTCTGTTTGCCAGTCACAGCAACTGAGTGTGGGAAAGCAGCATCTTATACTCACTTTCATCTCAGCCCTGTAGGCTGAGGAGACTCATACTAAGCGGCCACAGTCAGTTTGTATTCACAATTTCCACTGTGTCCCTCAAAGGCAATTCAGGGTCTGAAGGCATGCTATGGACCCCCATTGTTTTCCACGAATGAGGAACGTAGTACATTGGGAAGCAGCATCTTTCATTTGTATTGTGATGCCTTTCCTTGCTGACCCCATGGCTGGAGCTTCTTCAATACCAGTTCAACATATCTTTTCTTTTTTCCCCAAGAGTGGTGAAATATACATAATAGAAAATTTACTGCTGTCACCATTTTTTATAAAAGATTCTATTTATTTATTTGACAGAGAGAGAGATAGCAAGAGCAGGAACACAAGCAGGGGGAGTGCGAGAGGGAGAAGCATGCTCCCTGCTGAGCAAGGAGCCCGATGTGGGGCTCCATCCCAGGACCCTGGGATCATGACCTGAGCCGAAGGCAGACGCTTAATGACAGAGCCACCCAGGTGCCCCTGCTGTCACCATTTTAAGTATGCAATTCAGTGGCATTAAGTGTATTCGCAATATTGTGCAACCACGACCACTATCCATCTCCAGAACTTCTTTACTTCTGTCTCATGACTTGTCTCAGATTCAAGCTTTGTATTTATGAGAGAGTCCATTTATTATTTTTATTTGTGACCTTATTTCATATTGTGAGGTTTACTTTTCTACTTTCATCACCATTGTTGTATTTCTGCAAACCACTTTTGATAGGATTCATTTTTTTTTGAACTGTGATATTATGCAATTCAATGGTAACAGTGATAAATGCAAGTTTAACAAATGTAAACAGGAACTGTCAGGTGACAATAAAGCATATTAGGTAGGATAAACTACGTATGACTAACTTCATGTTAACCACTATGAACTGTCAGTCCCTGAAACACATACATTGCTTTTAAGAACATAAAAAAATCAGAAATTCTATGAAAATTATGATCAATCTTACATTTCAGATTTTTAAACTATCTATGCATGAAAGGTTTGCATTGTTTTTCCTTCTGTATCTGTCAAATGATATAGAGGCTACTGAGAGACTAGGGACCAATAGAGATCCTTGGACAACTTACTGAGAAACATTGTAGGAGAGGGAGATACCTGAATTGCTATGCAAAACAGAGAAGAATTTGGAGTTCTGGGGACAATACAGAAGGAAGACAGTGAGGCAGAGAGGTAGAAAAGCAACCCAAAGGGACAATTTATGAGAGAAGATTATAAATCAGCCTCATTTACCAAGACAGATCAAATGAAATACTGGCAAGTTGAATCCAGCAATGATCAAGCTGGAACTATTAAAACTAGACTGGAAAATTTATTAATGTAACCTACTATGTTAACAGATGAAAGACGACATGATAATCTTAATGAAATAGAAATATTGATAAAAACCAATACCCATTCATAATAAAACTCTTAATAAACCAAGAGTGGAAAGAAATTTCCATAACTTGATAAAGGCTAATTATGAGATTCCTTTAGTCATCCTGATAATAGTGAAAATTGGAAGCATATTCTTTAAAATCAAGGGCAAAAGAAATATGCTTGCTATTGTAGCTTCAATTCAGCAATATGCTGAATGTCCAGCCAGTTCAACAAGATAAGAAAAATAAAAAAGTCATATGAGATGCATAAAGAAAGAAACAAGTTCATCATTATCTGCAGATGATATAATTGTTAAAATAGAAAACTAAGCGAATCTATAGAAAAATGTTGAACTTGTTCAGTTCAGCAAGGTTGCTGGGTGCAAAACCAGTATGTAGACATTAGTAACACTAACATATTTTAGCAATAAAAATAAATATTCAAAAGGATAACCAAAATTATAATGTACCTAGGGATAAGAAATGTAAGAACTTTACATAAGACAATATTACAGAAGAATATAAAAGAAGGCCTGTATAAATCGGGAGATATCCCATGCTGATGTGAGGGAAAACTTGATATCATAAATGTGGCAATTCTTCCAGTGGTAATAAATAAATTCAGTAAATTTACAATCAAAGTTTCAACAGAATAAGAGAAAAGCTTGAAAATGTGACCCTTAATTTGATATAGAAGAGTAAAGAGAAGGACTAATAATTTTCAAGAGGGCAAATAAGGAGGGGTGTTCTAATCAACAGGTCAAATTTTATTATCAAACATTTAGACCAGTGTGGTGTTGACTGATGGAATAACAAATCAATGACCAGGAGAAACAGACCTGGTATGCACAAGAATCTCGTGCATGACAGAGGTAGTAGAAGGAATCACTCAGGGAATGATGATCCATTAAAAATGGTGGGATAATCCATACAGAAAAATATCAGAGCCTGTCTCAAGCCATGTGCATACACACTAAAGTCTTGGGGGGGGGGATGGGATATCTAAATGTAGAAAGAAACTAAGACTTTTAGAAGAAAATACAGAAAACCTTTATGGAATATTATATAGCAGTAAAAAATGAATGAAATAAGTCTACATGTATCCACTTAGACCGATCTCAAAAACACAATATTGATTTTTAAAAAGCATCAGCTAGAGCGTGCATACAATATGATGTCATTCATATATATTTGAAAAGACACAAAACAGTACTTTTTTTTAAAGATTTTATTTATTTTTTGACAGAGAGAGAGAGACAGCGAGAGAGGGAACACAGGCAGGCGGAGTGGGAGAGGGAGAAGCAGGCTTCCCGTGGAGCAGGGAGCCAGACGTGGGGCTCGATCCCAGGACCCCGGGATCATGACCTGAGCCAAAGGCAGACGCTTAACGACTGAGCCACCCAGGCGCCCCTCAAAACATTACTTTATGCATGCAGCGCCAGGTACCCCTTCCCCTGTTCACCACAGGTTCCATTTCATTTCATGTGTTCTTTTCCTGGTGAGAAAAAATTTATTTTTCCACTGCACTTTTCTCTGCAACCAAATTGCTGTATTTTGTCAAATGTTTCTCCAGATTCTCAGTATGGCTAGTGATGAGTGTCCTAGGGCCATGAAAGGGCCGCTTCGGTGATTCTCTGTGAGCTCAGGGGATGGGGATGGTGGGATACCCCCCTGCATTTTTCATCTCCAGCTGGGGCCCAATCTGATATATTCTTCCCTTCTTTGGCTGCAGTGAATCTCTAGTTTCTTTCAGAGCCCAAGAAGGGATTTAAAAATGAAATATGTATATGAAATCTTCCCACAAGCAGACAGAGAGGCAGGTAGCAGTGCAAAGCTAATGTTTCAGGGAGCGATCATGGCTGGGAGGGGAAGTAAGGGATAGGAACTGCTTGTGTCCAAAACACTGTATCAAGAACATGGTGATAGGACTGGCTTCTGATTCCTCACTGGCTGTGATCTCATTTCTACTCAAGAATACATAGCATGATCTTTGTAATCCCAGACTGTGCCAGGGACATTTACTCCTTTCCTTTGGGCTCCCAGCAACATAGTAAACAACCAATGGCTGTTATCAGTTTGCCTTTCAAAAATAAAATCTGGAATCTGATCATTTTTAAAAATTTTATTATGTTATGTTAGTCACCATACAATACATCATTAGTTTTTGATGTGGTGATCCGCGATCCATTGTTTTCATATAATACCCAGTGCTCCATGCAGTACGTGCCCTCCTTAATACCCATCACCGGGCTAACCCATCCCCCAACCCCCCTCCCCTCTAGAACCCTCAGTTTGTTTCTCAGAGTCCATAGTCTCTCATGGTTCATCTCCCCCTCCGATGTCCCCCCCTCATTTTTCCCTTCCTTCTCCTAATGTCCGCCATGCTCTTCCTTATGTTCCACAAGTAAGTGAAACCGTATGATAATTGACTTTCTCTGCTTGACTTATTTCACTTAGCATAATCTCCTCCAGCTCCATCCATGTTGATGCCAATGTTGGGTATTCATCCTTTCTGATGGCTCAGTAATATTCCATCGTATATATGGACCACATCTTCTTTATCCATTCATCTGTTGAAGGGCATCTTGGCTCTTCCCACAGTTTGGCTATTGTGGACATTGCTGCTATGAACATTGGGGTGCATATGGCCCTTCTTTTCACTACATCTGTGTCTTTGGGGTAAATACCCAGGAGTGCAATTGCTGGGTCATAGGGTATCTCTATTTTTAAATTTTTGAGGAACCTCCACACTGTTTTCCAAAGTGGCTGTACCAACTTGCATTCCCACCAACAGTGTAAGAGGGTTCCCCTTTCTCCACAACCTCTCCAACATTTGTTGTTTCTTTCCCTGTCCATTTTTGCCATTCTAACTGGTGTAAGGTGGTATCTCAGTGTGGTTTTGATTTGAATTTCCCCGATGGCTAATGATGCTGAACATTTTTTCATGTGTCTGTTAGCCATTTGTATGTCTTCTTCAGAGAAATGTCTTTTCATATCTTCTGCCCATTTTTTGACTTGATTGTTTGTTTTTTGGGTGTTGAGTTTGAGAAGTTCTTTATAGATCTTGGATAGCAGCCCTTTATCTGTAGTGCCATTTGCAAATATCTTCTCCCATTCTGTGGGTTGTCTCTTTGTTTTGTTGCCTGTTTCCTTTGCTGTGCAGAAGCTTTTTATCTTGATGAAGTCCCAATAGTTCATTTTTGCCCTTGCTTCCCTTGCCTTTGGAGATGTTTCTAGGAAGAAGTTGCTGTGGCCGATGTCAAAGAGGTTACGGCTTATGTTCTCCTCTAGGATTTTGATGGATTCCTGTCTCACATTGAGGTCTTTCATCCATTTTGAGTTTACCTTTGTGTATGGTGTTAGAGAATGGTTGAGTTTCATTCTTCTGCATGTGGCTGTCCAATTTTCCCAGCACCATTTATTGAAGAGATTGTCATTTTTTCCATTGCATGTTTTCTCCTGCTTTGTCGAAGATTATTTGACCATAGAGTTGAGGGTCCATATCTGGGTTCTCTATTCTGTTCCATTGGTCTATATATCTATACCTTCAATGCCATCCTGATCAAAATTCCAATGACATTTTTCAAAGTGCTGGAACAAACAATCCTCAAATTTGTATGGAATCAGAAAAGACCCCAAATCGCCAAGGAAATGTTGAAAAAGAAAAACAAAGGTGGGGGCATCACATTGCCCAATGTCAAGCTATATTACAAAGCTGTGATCACCAAGAATCTGATCATTTTAATGGGGCCAAAGATGCTGAACATCATCCAGTAACTGCCACATACATTTCTAGAAATGAGACCAGATAGGTAGATTTTTTATCTTTTATATTTTTTCAAAGTGTGTTTATAAAGCAAATTTTGTCAACAATTCAGTTCATATAAAATCTGATGAAGAATGAATTTAGTAATAGCGGGAATGGAAATTGGCACAGCTTTGGAAAACAATTTGGTAATATGTCAAAAATTAACCCAGCAACTCCACTTCTGAGAATTCATCTCTCACAGGTACCCGTGTTATGTGTGCAAAGATGTGTGTGTAAGGAAGGATACTCACTGAAAAATCATGATTGAAGAATATGAGGATTAGGTTGATTAAGGCCAACAGAAATGCCTATCAAGAGGATAATAGTTAAATAAATTTTGCTTCATCCATATAAGTGAAACCTATTCAATTTCTATAGAACATCGGCTGCTAGGACTTTCATTAGGATTTCATCGAATCTATAGATTAATTTAGGCAGCGCTGGCATTTAAACAGCTGGTGAGTTGTCTAATCCTTGAACACAAGATACCGCTAAATTTATTTGATACTTTAAAATTTCTCTAAGTTGTGTTTTGTTATCTTTCAGCATAAAAGTCTTGCACATATATTTTCTAACAGCTTTTGGATTCATTATTTCTACTGTTTTTCTATTTCTTTTTTTTTAAGATTTTATTTATTTTTTTAGAGAGAAATAGAGAGAGAGCATGAGCAAGGGGAGGGGTAGAGGAAGAGGTTGAGAGAGAATCCCAGGCCAACTCTGCACTGAGCGTGGAGGCCAAGGTGGGGCTTGATCCCAGGACCCTGAGATCATGACCTGAGCTGAAATCAAGAATCAGATGCTTAACTGACTGAGCCACCCAGTACCCCTGTTTTTCTATTTCTTAACGTGTTAAGTTTTTCTTTGAAATTGTTAATTCTTCTTCCCATTTTCCTTTCATTTATTGTTCTTTTTCTAGTTTTATATTAGGTGCTTAAATAATTACTTTCATTTTGTACTGAAATAAATATTCTCTGTCTCAATGCAGATTATTATTTTTATTATTATTTATTCGGATTGTCCCGTCAACACATCTTGAACTGTATTCTATAGGTTCTGATTAAAGTGCTTTTTAAATTTTTTCTTCCCTAGAAATTCTATAATTTTAATTTGTAGTATTTTTTTATTTAAGAGTTGAAAGGTTTTTAACATTACCAAATGGAAAGGGCTTTTTTTCCCTCTAATTTTGTTTTTACTTTATCGCTGTGTGATCAGAGAATGTTTCCTGTATTATTTTTACTTTTTGGAGCTGATTGAGGTTTTATTGTGATTTAATATTTGGTCAGTTTGTATGAAGGTATATTCTCTATTTTAGGGAATACAGGTTTGATATAGATGAATCAGATGTGTCAATTATTCAGGTGATCTATATCTTTACATACCTTTTTATACACTTGATCTGTCATGAACTGAAAGAAATTAATTACACTTTCCAATCCCTGTAATGTTTTTGTCTATTTACCCTTATACTCTTATGATTTTCAATTTATGAGCATATTTTATGCCATATTATTTATTGCAAAGATATACGTTACTGTTTTGGATTGTTTAGCATTACAAAGTGTCATTTTTATCCTGTTTAATGACTTTGGACCTAAATACCACCTTCTTTGATATTCACATCTGACTTCCTGCTCTCTTTCTGTGTGCCTTGGCTTCTATCTTTGTCCATTCTTTAATTTTGACCTTTCCATAACAGTATATTTTGCTCAACATAAAGTTGGATATTGCTTTGTTATATATGAATATGTGTGAATTTCTGAAAACAGATGAGTCCAATCCATTTATATTTATTAACATGACAGAATTGCTTGATCTTTGTTTATATAACTTTAAGTTATGTGTTTAATAGTTTTAAAAAATATTTCATTGTCTGGTATGTTTTATTTGCTTTTTGTGTGTGTGATTCTAAATTTAGAACAGTTTTTATTTTAATTCTAGCAGTTGCCTTTATAAGTATAAATTCGTAATTATAACTAAAACTGTGTAATGTATTGCCCTTAGTGTGCTATCTCTTTACATTCCATTTGGTAATTTTCTTTTCCCCTCTGTTTTAGGCATCATCTGATTGTACTTAGTTGTATCTTTCTCGTGCTAACCTTTGCACTGTTAAATATAATTATTTTCCTTTCCTTGATTTATCTACTTTAAAGAATACTCTTTAACTCCTTGCTATTATAGAAGCAGCAGTAAGTGAGCATACTCTGCTCCCACGTTCTTTCCACTTTCCTTTTATTGCTATTTGTATCATGTCCACATTTTCAGGGCCTCTGAGGTTTTAGGGGTAAAATGCCTTGATCATCATTTGTATCTCTCTCTGCAGGCACCTCGGTTAACAAGCCCCGATGTGCTGAGTCATTTACCAGGCCTCCGCCCACTTTTGGCCTTCCGAGATTGTTATGACATCTTTGTCCTCTGCGCTTTTCTTTCTCCTTCTCTTTGTTCTTGTATATTTATACCGTTCTTTTCCCATGCTGTCATTTTATTGGCGTTCTGAGAGGGTTGGGGTAAAACATATGCATGCTATCTTCCATATTTAACCAGAATCCCCAAATAACTCTTACTTTTGAGAGAAAATGCTTTGCATTAAAAGTTCAAAATAAGGATAGAGATTTTACATGCTATATGATCTCAGCCTATATATAGTTAAGAAAACTGCAGACCCAAAGTGATGCCACTTAGACCGAGTTCCCAAACGGGGGCTTAAAACCCAATCTATTGGCAGTTTCAGCCTCCCCGGGAAATGTGGTCTTGACTGGTCAGTCAGGAAATTGTTCTTTCCTTTGAAATCAAAGAGTTGTTCACTTGGGTCCTCTCCATCCCCCAAAGAAAGATGAGGTAGTCTGCATGAGAAGACACCTTGCTTTTTCCCCTAGCAAACTGACCCCTCTGGAAGAACCCTTTTCCTTTGCTCACAACTTTCTTGCCCCCACCCTCCTACCTATAAAAACCCTCCATTTTGTACAACTCCTCTCAATGCTTCTCTACCTGCTAGATGGGCTGCTGCCTGGTGCATGAATCATTTGATAAAGCCAATTAAATCTTCAAATACATATAGATAGATAGATGTATATATCTATTTATATACATAGAAAGAGTGAGGGAGATTGAGAGAGAGAAAGACTAAGAGAGGGAGAGAGGACAATAAGCTAAAATACCAAAAGCAATTTCTCTACCTAGTTACTCTCTTCTGATTTATATTTTTCAGTAGTCTGCATTTTATGCAATGGCCATTTTTTTTTTTAAGATTTTATTTATTTGACAGAGAGAGACACAGTGAGAGAGGGAACACAAGCGGGGGGAGTGGGAGAGGGAGAAGCAGGCTTCCCGCCGAGCAGGGAGCCCGATGAGGGGCTCGATCCCAGGACCCTGGGATCTGACCTGAGCCAAAGGCAGACGCTTAATGACTGAGCCACCCAGGCACCCCAAAAATCATTTTGTTTTTAAGCTATTTATTATGATATGTAATGTGCATAATAGAAATGCATGTGCACCATAAATTCACTGTAAAACGAACACTTGTATATTAGCTCAGTCTACCATAACAATGTACCATAGACTGAGTGGTTAAAGCACAGAAATTGACTTCTCACAGTTCCAGAGGCTGGAAATTGGAGATGAGGGTGCTTCCTGGCCAGGCTCTGGCGAGAGCCCTCTTCTTAACTTGCTAAGGATTGATTTCTTGCTGTGTCCTCACATGGCAGAGAGAGAGAGTTCTGGACTCCGTTCCTCTTCTTACAAGGACACCAGTTCTACTGGATCACGGCTCTGCCCTTATGACTTTATTGAACCATAGTGCCATCCTTAAAGGCCAGTAGAGTCACGTAGGTTAGACCTTCCACATGTGGATTTGGGGGGACATAATCCAGTCCATAGTGGCCATGTGGCAACTACTCATGTCACTAAATGGAACATTATAAGTACCCCACAAACCCCTTCCCAATTATGTCCTCTTTCCTCTGCCCTAGAGGTTTTATTTATATTTTTTACCTCCTAAGTAAGCATCTCTAAACAAAATAGTTAAGTTCTGCTTGTTTTTGAATTTTGCATAAATGGAATCATACTTACACAAACTTTTGTGTCTGGCTTTTTTCATCTTTGTTTTGTAGAACTATAGCTTATTCATTTTCATTGCTGTACATTATCCCATTTTAAGAATGTAAGAGAGATATTTAACATATTCAAAAATCTTTGGACATTTGGTTGTTTCCAATTGGGGCCTTCTATGGGCAGTGTTCGTAAACTTTCTCATAGCCATATCCTGGTACCCACACATATTTCTGTTGAGCGTATGTACCTATAAGTATAATTAAGAATCACAGTATATGTGTGTCTTCACCTGTATTTGATGATATCCACCGATCTCCAAAGAGGTTGTACAAATTTACATTCCCACAGCAGTGTATGAGTTTCTGTTACTCCATATCTTTCCTAATACTTGGTATTGTCACAATTCAAAAATTTCCTCATCTGATGCATATATAATAATCTCTCAGTGTAATTTTAATTCACATTTCCTTGATTAAGAAAAAGATTAAGAATATTTTTATGTTTATTGACAATTTGAGTTTCTGCTTTTGTGAAATATCTATACAAAGTTTTTGCTCATTTCAAAATTAGTTGCTCTGATGTGTTTCTAATTGATTTGTAGGGGCTCACTCTTCTGGATATAAACACTTTTTAGCTATATGTGTTGCAAATATCTCCTACTCAGTAGGCTTGCTTTTTCACTCTTACAAAGTTGTCTTCTGATGAACAGAAATACTTAATTTTAGTATGCTAAAATGTATCAGTTTTTTCCTCTATGGTTATTGCTTCTTGTGCCACATGTAATAAATCTCTCCCTAAACTGAAGTCATGCAGAAATTCTTTTTTTCTCCCTAAAATCTTTATGTTTTTGTCCTTCACAAAGAAATTTAGATGTTAATCTACCTAGAATTGATTCTTGTATGTGGCATAAAGTTTGATGTTCAAAGTAATTTTTCTTTTTTTAATGTAAATTCAATTTAGTTAACATATAGTGTATTATTAGTTTCAGGGGTAGAATTTAGTGATTCATCAGACATTTCTCCAAAGAAGACATACAAATGGCTAATAGACACACGAAAAAATGCTCAACATCACTTGGCATCAGGGAAATACAAATCAAAATCACAATTAGATACTGCCTCATGCTGGTCAGAATGGCTAAAATTAACAACTCGGGAAACAACAGATGTTGGTGAGGATGCGGAGAAAGGAGGAGCCCTCTTACACAACTGGTGGGAATGCAAACTGGTACAGCCACTCTGGAACACAGTATGGAGGTTCCTCAAGAAGTTAAAAATAGAGCTACCCCTGACCCAGCAATTGCACTACTAGGTATTTATCCAAAGGATACAAAAATCTGATTCAAAGGGGCACCTGTACCCCAATATTTATAGCAACAATGTCCACAATAGCCAAACTATGGAAAGAGGCCAGATATCCATCGATGGATGAATGGATAAAGAAGATGTACACACACACACACACACACACACACACACACACACACACACACACACACAGTGGAATATTATGCAGCCATCAAAAAGAATGAAACCTTGCCATTTGCAATGATGTGGATGGAAATAGAGGGTATTATACTAAGTGAAATAAGTCAGTCAGAGAAAGACAAATTCCATTTGATTTCACTCATATGCGGAATTTAAGAAACAAAACAGATGAACATAGGGGAAGGGAAGGAAAAATAAGATGAAATTTGAGAGGGAGGCAAACCATAAGAGACGCTGAACTCTAGGAAACAAACTGAGGGTTGCTGGAGGGGAGCTGGGTGATGGGCATTAAGGACACTTGTTGTGATAAGCAAAGTAATTTTTCTATTGAGATTCCTAATTCTTCAGCATCATTTATTGAGAACTGCGCTTTCCCTACTGATCCACAGTGCCACCTTCAGCACAAATTCAATGTCTGCGTGTGTACTGGCCTGTTGATGAGCCAACTATTCTGTCTCGCTAGTCTGACTGATCTTACCCCAGTCGCACACAGTTTCAATGATTAGAGCTTTACAGTACATCCTAACATCCCGTAGGGCCAGTTCTCTTCTCCCACCTTGTTTTTCTTCCTCAAAAGTGTCTCGGCTATAATTTGCGCTTTGCATTTTCATATAAATCTTAGAGTCAGGTTGTTGAGTAATGCAAAAAAAAAAAAAAGCCTATTGGGATTTTGATTGGGCTCATTAAATTTATTAATCATTTTGGGTAGTCTTACAATATTGTGACTTCAAATCCAGGAATATAATACATCTCTCCATTTATTGGGTTTTCTGTAATATTACTCAATATTTTTCATAATTTTCTTTGTAGAGATCTTACTCATACTTTGATAATCCTGTTTCTAGATACTTGATATTTTAAAATGCCAGTGTAACTGGTATTTTTAAAAACCATGCTATTTTATGTTTGTTGCCAGTATATAGATATGCAATTAATTTAGGTATATTAACTTGTACCCAGCTACCTTTCTATTCTGTCTTGTTAACTTTAATAGTTTATCTCTAGATTATATTGGCTGTTGTATCACATAGTTGTATTAACTGTAAATCATGGCATCTTTGTTATTTTTCTTATTCTTATACTTTTTTTTTCTTTTCCTTGCCTTACTATGCGGGCTGGGCTGTCCTTTACAAAGCTAAATAGAACTGATGAAACAGATATCTTTCCTTTTTTTCTTTTTGTTTCTGATCTCAAAGGGAAAGTTGGCCATGTTTCACAATCAAGCATGATATTTGCTACCTCCTTCAAAGTAATTACCATTTATCAGAGTGCAGCAATTCCCTTCTATTCCTGTTTTTCTAGGTGTTTCTAATCACAAGCAGATATCAAACTTTATCAAACAATTTGTCAGCATCAATTAAGGTGACCACATGATTATTCTTCTTTATTAATAGAAATACAACTTACAATGGACCCTTGAACCACTCCGAGGTTAAAGGCACTGACCCCTCCCATACAATAAAAACCCACATATAAGTTTTGACTCACCAAAAACTTAAGTATTACCAGCCTACTGTTGACAGGAAGCCTTTCGATAACATCAACAGTCAATTAGCACATATTTTGTATGTTATATGTATTATATACTGTCTTCTTACAGTAAAATAAGCTAGACAAAAGAAAATGTTATTAAGAAAATCCTAAGGAAGAGAAAATACATTTACAGTACTGTAGCATATTTATTTTTAGAAAAAATCCATGTAAAAGTGGACCCACATAGTTCAAACCTATGTTGCTCCAGGGTCAACTATATTTTCTATTGTGGCATGTATTAATGTTATGATCAGCAAAAAAAGTTTTTTAAAATTTAAAAGGTAGAAAAAGAGAAAATTCTACAGAGTTCCTATTCTTGAGGCAAAGGTATATCAGTCTTGCCCTGAGCTGGGGGCACCTCTCCTGGATGTGTTGGTGCAGGTGTTTTGGGGAAGTCCCCATGTTCCAAAAGTACAGAGGTTCCATCTGCTAACCCAGGGAATTGGAATTCTCTTGGGAATATTAAGGTCACTTTGAAGTATATGAGCCATTATAACATAAAGAGCTTTATTCTGGATAATTTTCTGAATATGCTCCAGAACCATTTGTTCTTAGTTCTGTCTCAGTTTTGCTCCTGCCTCTCAGAGTAGGCTGTCCCTAAACTTGGTTCATGTGTGCGCTTAGCAGGTGAATGTGGGGGTATATGGGGGAAGCGCATCTGCCCAGACTACCCCAGACCAATGAAATCAGACCCTTTGGGACCAAGACCCAGGCATTAATATTTTTAAAATTTCCCCAAGGGATTCCAAGGTTGAGAACCACTACTGATAGTTCTCCTCAGTTGAAAGTAATATGTGTGTCTATGCACCAAAGTCCACAGAGAAGGAAATATCTAACCACCCCAAAGAAAAATCAAAGAAAAAAGCTGCCAGGTGAAGGAAGAGAAGGAGAACAGAAAGAGGAGGCACAGGAATGACAGTGACAGCAAATCTACTTACTCGATTCCTTCTGGAAGCTCAGTTTGGGTCATGCCCACACAATTGACCAAAATAGTGACTGTAATAAATAAACTGAACCACCTGAGAGGACTGTGTTAAGGAAAAGCTAAGAGTTGCCATGTTTCTCTGATGTCACCTATGATCACCTTGACGCTGAATGATTAAGATTAAATTCATAGCTTTTAGCTAGGATCAGCTTTTCGGTCTTGTCACATAACAGCTGCTAACATTTACTGAGTGCCTAACCTGGGCTGGTTACTTCATCCAAATTATTTCTAATACAACTGGACCTGCAGGTAAATATTTTATCTATACTTTTCAGGCTAAGAAAACAGACTGAAAATAACTTAAATAATTTTTCTAAGGTCATACAAGCTAGTCAGCTATGGTGCTGAGATGTGACCTCAGATTGATAACAGAACCCTCAGCAAGATGGAAGGAAACAAGAATCCCTTCTCCAAAATGTCCTTCTGCGCTGACACCTTCACTTCACTATACAATGTAGCCTGAAATTTCATCCAGCAAGTGTCTCTTTTTTCCTAAAAAACAAAGAGACAACTTCTAGGAAGTTAGAGGTAAAGGGAGGGTTACCAGCTGTCGTGGGAATTAGTTGAGTCCGATTGTTTTCCCGACTTAGCTGAGATCAGTCACTTTGAGGAGGAAATGGGCCCCTGGCTAGGAATGGTGGGGGCAGGCACAGGGAAGTAAAATGCTGGCTCAAGGAGAAAATTCCAGATGGAATTAGGCTGGGGTGGAGAACTCCGTCTAATCAGAGAGAAGAATTTTCAAGCTTGAGCCAAGGGATTACCACAGGGGGAAGGAGACACTGAAGAAGGTGAGTGGAAAGGGGTAAACTGATGGGAAGAAATGTTGGTGGAGAAAACCCAAAGAGACATTTCTCCCACTGGACATTTTTCTCAGGACTAGCTTGGGTTCCTAACAATTACGTCCTAAAAAAAAAACAAAACCTGAAGATAAGCTTGACCTACAGAGAGAGTGAACCACTCATCTCTCATAATTTCAGTTTGAGCAGAAGTATTTAAATCTATTTTAGTTTTCTGTAAATGTCTTTAATGTGCCCTGTTTTACAGTTACTTAGGAACACATCTATTTTGAAAAGGGAAATTCTGCTAATTAAACCACATTTTCCTGTTGACTTGCAATTAAATTAAGAAATGTGTTCACATGGGGGGAAAATGTTAACCCAAGGATTAAATTAAAATCATATCTCCAACTCCACAAACCTTTAAAAATAATATATTACATACAATATTACTTGTGGAAAAATTCATAGCAAATTTGATTAGAATTATAATTTTGGTGAAATATTAATAATAGGACACTGAGAATTCCATACCTTGAAGAATATCTTTTGGAGTAGAGCTACCAAGTTCATAAGATTTAAATATATAAATGCAGGCTTTTGTGAGAAGACACCTAACAGCTTTTCTGTCCGGCTATGACTCCATCCAGCAATTATGATTCATCAAATCTCAAGATGAAAAGAATATTCACTGGTCACTTGGTTCTTTAAAGGGATTTTATTTCTAATTAGCTGTTTCTTAAAGCTAATTAGCATGTAACTCAACCAGGATGTGTGGAGAGGAGTTTGTATATATGCTATTTTTCTTTATTTGTAATTTTTATATAATTGGATATATTTAAAAAAAAAAACACCCAAGTAGAGATGACATACTGAGAGAATAAATTACCTCGGTTCATTTCCATTAACTGCCTACTTCCTTATTGCTGATACTGTTCTAAGCAGGGTGCAGGCTGGACCTCTTAACTGGCTCTGTGACCTTGAACAATTTGTTTAATGCTTTTGAGTAACAGTTTCATCATCTGTAAGATGGGGATGCAAATCCCTTCTTCAAAGGTTTCTGTACCTATGACAGTGATGACAGTTTGGAGGTATTAGCAAACGGTAGCTTACTATTATCGTTAAATATCCTTCTATAGGATCAGAAAATCCAAGATTGAATTAAGAAAATATAACTCCCACTGCTTGGCCATAAAGATAAAATATGTAAAAGGAAAATGCAATGAAACTACATGGAGCAGTGCAGTTTCATTTTGAGATGACTCTTTGCCAGAGCTACCAGCTCACTGAGTGCCGTCCAGCAAACCAGCAAGCTTCCCCAGAGTTGGGGGGAGAGAGCTCCTTTTACTGGAGCCTCCCAAGAAGAGTCTGGCTACCATCTGTCAGGCAGCTGAGGCAAGGCTGTTCTTGCAAATCAACCTCCTGGGAGCCAGGGCTGAATTTGTCATTAGGAACTTCCAATTTGGACAGTCACCAGGGAAGATCCTTGGAAACTAAGCCAAAGTCTCTTTTTTGTCCTAGTTTGGCTTGCCTTGAAAAACAAAACAAAATAAAACAAAAACTGAAGGCAGATTCTGAAGCTACCTAAAGCCGTTGATATAATACAGACATTTGACCGATTTGTCTCTGATCATTACTATATTCCCCAGTGGCACGAACCTTGAACTATTAACATTTCTTGGACTACTGACCTGTGTAACCTGCTAGTAGTTGGGGGTAACTTGGGATATTGGCAGCGCCTGTGACCAATGTGATCCTGCTAAGACAATCTCTGCTCTGCCCATTGTGGTCTGTCTTCTTTGTCCTCTGTCAGGTGCTGCTCTTTTGCCCAATAAACAGCCAGTTCTCATCATGGCTAGATGTAACAGAGTAACAACTCATGCCTATTTCATCTGCCCAAAGAAGCCTTGGGGCCCTCTTATTGGTTATTATGTTGTGAGACAAGCTGGTCTCATATGGTAAGAGTGTACCCGGGTGCATCAGCAAAGCTTATTCATAAGGAGGACATTTTTTAGGTTGTGCATGCACAGGTGTATCCAGACTAGTCTAGGTGAACCCAAACCCACCTCTGGCTTGCATGAGCCCTTCCCCTGTCTTGGGACTGCTTTCAGGTGTTGGACACATTAAAGCCACAAACATTTTTCTTTCAATGTAATGATTTCATTGTTTCAGGATTCAATTAGAGGACATGTATTCTGCTAACCTCTGAAGAAGGTACTGGGCACAGTGGACAAAGCCTGATTCTAAAAGGAATCATGTGGAAGAAGCAACAGTGCAAAGGATATGAGTGGACAGACACTTTGATGGCTGTTCTTCTGATCAGGTTGAAAGGACTGAATAACCACAGGGCCCGAGTGGCACTAAACCGGGAAATTGTCCTTCCTTTGTTCAGCACCATAAATGTCTACAACAAAACAAAGCAGAAGGTGGACCTAAGTGAGAAGCATATATCCTCACACAATCATGTTTTTGAGCACAAATGGCATCATTTCAGGCTTATGAGCAAGAAGGGCTCTGGGAACCATGAATCCATCAGTGGAGAGCCAAGTGGAGGGGCAGAGTTAGTGAGGATCAGGGACTGGGAGCCATATCCTCACCCTCCTAGCAAAACCCCAGGCCCTGTCAGTGACTGTGCATCAAGATGAGCCCACTGAGAGTACTCAATGGGCAGGAATCTGACCTGGGGCTGGTAGGATGCATCAGCCCCAGGGCCAGGATTCTGGCAGCAGGGTGATAAGGTTCTGGCTGCATTAACTTCCTCTTCTGATTAGTGTATCATTCCTGGTGCTGGGATGCTCCCTCTGCTTTCCACCTTCTAGGTCTCCCCTTTTAAGCCCTCTATCTACTGGCTCCCTCTGAGCATCTAGGAAGGTGAGGGCTCTTGACCCGTGAGAGGAGGGAGAAAGACATTTTGGTGTCTTTTTATTTTCTCTACAAACCATATTTGAGACAGCTGATTCCTATCCCTCCCAACATCCAAAAATGCACACATCATTTTTTTGGGGGGTGCTGTGTGGACCATCTAGGACACAATACAAATGGGGGAATTGTCATGAAATAGCTCTCACTTAAACTAGTGGTTCTCAAATGTTTTGATTTCAGGACCCTTTTATACTCTCAAAAATTATTGAGGACCTCAAAGAATTTTTGTTACTGTTTATACCCTTTTGCTTATACTGTGTGTATGAGAGAGAGAGAGTGTGTGTGTGTGTGTGTGACTTCCTGAACCCACTAAAAGGGTTTTGGGAACCCCAGGGGTTCTGAGATCATACTTTGAGGACCACTCGTTAAATCATCCTGATTTTTGTTCCCCTTCTCTACTCTATCCCCAACCCCCAGACTCAGGATCTCTGTTCCCCATTTGCAAAGACAGCCAACATCTTTGGAGATCCTGGGCTAGTGGTCATCCAAGAGAACAGCCAACTTCCTCTAAAAATTTCATAGCAGTTGTTGTTGCTTTGAGGATTTGAGTTTAATTAGTCTCCACCATAAATATTATAAAAATGTGAAGACAATATCAAAGAGGTGAGTTGGATATATTTGTCATTAACTGAGTCTAGCTCACAGCCACATCATCCTGGTCAGGAGAACTCCCTAGGCTGAGTGGTGCAGAGGCTTCCTCTCCCAGAGCTGAGAATAGCGTTCCCAGCCAATCACCCTTACCCGGTGTGTGCTGTAGAAGGGGTCCAGATCCTCCAGGGGCTCCCCAACTAGCTCTGCCGGGAGCTCACCATAGAACTTGGGCAGCTGGTTGCAAGCTTTCAAGTCTAGCTGAGGCCGAGGCTTCTCTTCTTGGTCCTTCTGCTCCCTGTGCTTATCTTTGGCTTTCTTTGCTGCCTGCTTGGCAGCAATTCGCTTTTCAATCTCCACCAGGGACTCCGGAGTGAATCGATGGAAGTTGGTAGTTTCCAGGGACCCAAAGGGGAGTTCCATCTTCTCATTCTTCTTCAGGAAGAATTTATACTCTTATGAAAGTGGACATCACCACAGAGAGGTAACAGCCTGCCCACTGGCCCTCTCCCTCCAGGTCTTTTCCTTAACTCACGCGGCCCTGATGGAATAGCACCCCCCCAACCCATTTCCTTCCTTAACTCACACTGAGCTCTCCCCAGAGTCTCACTGCTCCTGTGGCACTCTCAGGGGAAGCTGTTTATTCGATCCTCCTCCAGGCACCTCGGGGTTGAGCTATGTTCTCCATGAGCTTCTAAGGCATGGCTCCTTCATCTATTGCTCCTTCACCACCACCACCACCAGATTTAGCCATACTGCCCTCTCTTCTCAATTCTATGACCACTGAGCAACAGGTACTCTCCTACATTCATCAAAGACTCTTCATGTGGTCTGTGGCAAAAACAATGCTAGTAAAATTTTCCCCATTGAAAAGCATTTGTTAAAAAGTGTGGAAGGCATTAACATTTTTATTATTCTTTTATTATGCAATGATATGCTTTTAAGAAGTGACAACCATTCCTGGACATAACAGCAAGAAAGAGGAGAAGGCCCAGGACCTTGAGCACATGGCTGCACTTGCCAGCTGAGAGTGTGCTGTCTGCTGAATGCTCTAAGCTTGGCAGAATATTTGTATTTTTTTGTTGTTGTTCTTAATAAAATACATTATTTAATTTTCCTAACTGGTTGCTTTTTCTTCTAATGTAAAGTTTTTCTTTAAAAAATCATATGAATAAGATTTTGAATTTTCCTTTTTCAAATGATTGATTCATGGGCCCATTTTTGCAGCTTATTTTAATCTAAGTGCACCCACATTTCCTGACAGCCTATCGATGACTTAACAGGTCATGATGATTTAAAAATTGTTCATAAGCTTGTAAAATCCTGATCTAATACATGGTCTCTAATGCTGCCAGACAGGGTCTTTGGGACTCTGGTCCACCATGGTCCATAACAAAGCCTGGAAGGCACTCCAATGACTAGGTTTTCTATGGGCTACAATATTCTCAGGAAGTTTATCACCCCTAGCACTAGTCTGGAGGCAAACAGGATAGCTTGCCATCACAGATGGATAGAGCAGTATCTATGTGGCATTCTCCTGACTTACTCTAGGGAAGTTTGATCTGAAGTCTGTAACAAGCATCCATCCTCTTAGTTCTCTGCAGTCACCACTGGATCTCTGGATAATGTAGTTTTCCCACCTACTCTAGTGCAGTGATCTTCAAATGCCAGTACACAGTGTGGTGCTGCACCAGCTGTGTCATTGTCACAGGGGGTGTGAGTTAAGATACAGATTGCTGGACCCCTCTTCTAAGGTGAGATCTAGGAACCTGCATTTTGCAGGCTCATAGCTGAAGCTGTTGAAGGTGTTCTACTTTTGAGAGGTGGTGGAAGCCACTGCAACTGTGGACATGAGATGGAGTGAAGGTCAGGGTTACAAGATCAGAGTAAGATCTGATGACCTGCTCCCACAGCTCTAGAATCTGGAGGAACGTCTTCCTGGATTCTAAAGGCAAGTCAGAAGCCAGTGTTGGTTGGATTAGAGAAGAGACCTGGCATCAAGTGGCTGGGTGTTCTTATTAAGTGACCATCCTAAGAAACTGACTCCTCACAGGTTTTGGTAGGGCAGTCCTTGGGATCTCCTCCCTTCTATTATCAGATTTAGAGCAACTGCTGGCCAGAAACTTCAGGGAGCTTATACTCAGGGGATGGGAACAAAGAGTGGAATTTGGTTGTTTCTGAGGATTAAGTTTCTGTAGGTATTTGTCCTGTATCTGGAATTTCTGGGCTACAAAACCCTACTGGATCTCCTCTGGATGGGCCATAAAGGCATCTTAACTTGGATTTCTGAGCCCTGGTGGTAGGCAGTTTCTAAGAAGGACCAAAGGTGATTGAACAGACAACAGGTGTTTCACATTTGTCATTTCACTGGTGATGGAAATAACTGGTTAGTCTTCAATCAAGATCTATGATCTAGGCAGGCCAGCCAACTCAGGGCTGCTAAATGGAGGTGAATATAAAAAAGGGTACAAATGAGGGTTTCCTTGAGATTATAGTGGGCAGGGCAGATGCGATATCATGATTTATGATAAGAAATAAGTATTAGTCTTTGTCCCCATTTCTGGCACAGAGCTCTTAAAACACTTGGAATTTCCAAACTGAGGTCTTTTGTATGTTAATGAGGTACCTCTTGAAAGTCAACTAAGGATGGGGACTGATTGCCAGCAGAACCAAACATTAGAGGATTGAAACTTTCAGCTCCCCACCACACCTCTGACCTCCAGGAAGAGGAGAGAGGCTGGAAGTTGAATTCAATAACCAATGATCAATGGTTTAATCAGTCATGCCTATGTAATAAAGCCTTCATAAGAACCCACAAGGACAGAATTTGGAGAGCTTCTGGGTTGGTGAATACATAGAGATTTGTATTGTATGTATCTCATAACCTCAGAGAGGATATGAAAACTCCACACTCCTTCCCCATATTCTGCCCTATGCATCTCTTCCATCTGGCTGTCCCTGAGTTATTCTTTTTATAATAGACCTCTAATCTAGTAAGTAAAATGTTTCTCTGAGTTCTGTGAGCCATTCTAGTAAATTAAACCCAAGGAGGAGGTCACGGAAACCTCTGATTTATAGCCAATTGTTCAGAAGCACAGGGAACAACATGGGCTTGCAATTGACATCTGAAGTTTTGTGTATGTGGGCAAGAGGCAGACTTGTAAAACTGAGCCCTTAATCTGTGGGATCTGATGCTAGTTGAACTACAGAACACCCAGCTGGTGGCTGGAGAATTGCACCTTGGTGGAGTGGGAACCCTTCCCCCCATCACCAATACACAAACACACATTGGAATTGGGTATTAGAACATCTTAGCAGGACAAAGGGTTCTTTCTTCCAGTCTCTGTTGTTGTTAGTAGAACAAATGTTTCTATGGTCATGCCCAAGTCTGAGTTGCTCACAAAGATGGCTGAGCCTCATGAGAAGAGTTACTTAAATTACCAATCCACAGTGACAAGAGTGGGCACAATTATCTCTCTCTCTCTTTTTAGAGAGAGAAAGAGAGAGCATGAGGCTGAGGGAGAGGGAGAGAGAGAATATTCAGCAACACGGGGCTGCATCTCACAACCCTGAGATCACGACCTGAGCTGAAATCAAGAGCCAGATGCTGAGAAACAAACTAAGGGTTTTAGAGGGGAGGGGGCTGTGGGGATGGGTTAGCCTGGTGATGGGTACTGCATGGAGAACTGGGTGTTATACGAAAACAATGAATCGTGGATCACTACATCAAAAACTAATGATGTATGCTGACTAACATAACATAATAAGATAAAATTTAAAAAAATTAAGAAGAAAGAGTCAGATGCTTAACCGACTGAGCCACCCAGGCACCCCTACAATTATCTCTTTTAATCCCAACAAAAATCCTATAGAGTAGGTAGAAGGCATTTTCTTACATACAAGACAATTTATAACCAGTGATTACCATAGGTTATAAAGATATCTTTGGACTAAACAAGCTTGTCTCTGAGTCTTGATTCCATACCCAGTGCTCTCCTATTTCTGGGATGGGTCCCACTGGCTGGAGCAGTTCTGGAATCTTACTGACTGCGGCATTAATGGAGGGCTCTGGGTCTTAAGAGGTATGGATTGATCTGAATGCACTCAGATTTGATGAAGTTTCAAGGGGTCTCAGAGAACAGCCTCTTTGTGTTATGTAGTTCATTGATGCTCTTAAGAAACCAATGGAGGATTTTCCCCACTAATGTAGCTTTTGTCTCTATAGGGCAGATATGATGTAAGCAAACAGATAATTATAATTTTTCCAGAACCTGATTAGTAGGTGAAAGTATCACCCCCATCCCATGTAGGATTGCATCTTCTCATGCTTCTTATGGTTGTTCTCATCTATTTATATACAACAAAAACATCATTTTTATGCATGTGAGTCCTAAATCTGGACCTTTCTTCTGGGCTCTGTACCCGCTAATCCAGTATCTTTGACATATATCTCTTTGAATGCTCCATAGACACCTCAAAGTCATTGTCCCCCATGATATCTCCATCCTCTCTCCACCCCAACTTTTCCTCCTCCTTGTTCCTATCTCAATAAATTACATAACCATTTTTCCAGAATGGAAGCTTAGGGGTCCCTCTTTATGCCTCTTTTGCCTACAAGTCTTCCTCCCTTTTGTTTTCGACTCCACGGATACGGCAATGAAAAAAAACTATAGACTTTTGGGAGCTTAAATGTAGCTCTGGGACTCAGCCAACTTAGGCCAGCTTCCTAGAGAGAGACTTTCCAGAAAAGATTGAAATTATGATGACATCATGGGAAGTCTGGAGTCACACTGGAAACATAAATCTAAATCTATATCTCCAGCCGAGGCCTTTCACTTACATTCTAAATTGTTATATTTAGCTAACCATTCATTACCCCTTACAAAGATGTCTGATAGATGTGTAAAGCCTAACTATTGATATCCTTATCCTAAATGTGCTCTTCCCTTTGTCATGACCATTTCAATAAATTGAGACTTCATCCTTCCAAGGGCTCAAACCCTGAGTCTTGAAACTTTGGAATTATCCGTTACTTCACTTTCTCTCTCCCAAATCTCACATTTAGATGACCAGAAAACTCTAATGATCTTGCATCTGAAGTACAGCTGTCTACTTCTTATCACAGCCACTGCTACCTCCATAGCCCAAACCACTATCATCCACCTCCATGGCTACTGCCATGGTCAAACCACCAAGACCCACTTCCAAGGCTACCTCTATAGCCCAAATCACTATCATCTGCCACCACTGTCACCTCCATAGTACAAACTACCTCCACTGCTACATCCATGGTCCAAACCACTGTCATCCACCTCTGCTGCTACTGTCATGGTCTAAACTACTGCTACCTCCATAGCCCAAACCATTGTCGTGTCCTTCTTAGGCCACTATTTTATCTTCTCAACATGTTTCACTGCTAGGATTCTCTCAAATCTTTGCAGCCTACACTTTTGGAAGCAATAGGAGTGATCCTTTGAAGTGTATTTCCATAAAATTCATCTCTGAGCTCACCTCATATCATTCTCTCCCTTGCTCACTGAAACCCAGGCCCATAGACCACCTAGCTGTTTATTGGACACAACAAGCACACTCTTGCTCAAGGTGTTTGGACTTGCTATTCTTTCTGCCTACTATTCTCTTCCCATTTATGAACACAGGGCTCATTCAAATATCACCTGTTAGGGAAGACTCCCCTGACCATTCTTTCCCAAACAGCAGCCTTTGGACAGTCTCTATGCTTTTACCTCCCTTCACTTTTCCTCAAAGCACTTTTAACTAATATTAACATTTTTATTTATTCACTATTTCCTTAAACTAGTATTTTTCCTTCCCGAAAGTATGGATTTTGTCTGTTTAACTGTTGAACTCTTAACACTGAGAACAATGCTCAGCACATACTAGATGATTAACAAATGTTTGTGGATTACATGAATGAATAAACTCAAGGGATCCCGAATGGGTATCAGATATTTACAGAACATTGCTAGATTTTCATTGGCAAGCAGAATTGAGTTTGGGTAAAACAAGCACAACTGTGAGACCAGAGTGGGTAGAAACTACCAGTTTCCATGTTGCTGGGAAAAAAAGAAAAAAGATTGTCTGTTCAATAGCAACTTAAGGTTTAAGATTCCTAAAACCCACCCTGATTTGGATAAAATTTGTTCTCCAGGGTTAGAGGAGAAAAATGAAGGCTGGAACCTGGAGGGCTGTGGGGGCAGAGAAGCACTGAACATTATAGAGATGCTGTAGCCAAAAAGGAAGAAAAACGAGGAAATATTGGTGTCATAGAAATAGTAGGAAGAAAAGTTTTAAAAACTGCTGAGCTTTGTTCTAGTACTGAGAATGGTTTTAGTCAGGGAGAGTGTAAATAATACCATGGAGTTGAGAGGATGTGACTAGATTGTTTGAGTTGTTGAAAGAGACTAACTGGGGTATGGGTGTAACTGTAAACTTGAATAAACTAATTACATGGGGTACCCAAAGAACAGGACCGTGAGAATGAACTGCTCCATCTTCTGCTTCCATGACTTGGCTGCCTGATGGAACAGCAAGCATGTATGTCACTAAGGCTGAGAATGTAGTTGGACCTTTCATGGCACTAGATTGAGAGAATGATGAGTTGGTGGTGAGAAATAGTAACCATGCTACTGACACATTTGAGTGAAACTGTGTTGCACATGGTGCTGAGAGTGTGGTTAGGCTCTCTAGTTCATGGAATGAGCAACCAAGCTAGATTTTGCATTGGTGCTATTGCTGGACTCTCTAAGCTAATGGGAGCATGGAATTAAATGTCCCTGTTTGGGGGGATGTGGCCAGACTAGTCAAGACTTAGAAAAGTCCCTGAGATGTCAGCATTTTAGATCATCAGTGATATTGACATGTGCCTATCTGCACCACCCATTACCCTGAAAATTTTAATAATTAGGAACCTGATTGGAGCAACAGGGCACTGGACACGTGAGCAAGTTGGCCAGGGAAGAGATAGAATTTGAAGTAACTATGCCACTGGGAAAGTGTAATAAGCTGTTTGTAGTGATGAAAGCAAGACCACATTATCCATGATCCTGCCCAGTAGGCAAAGATTGAGCCTCGGCTATCTGTGGCACCAGGAAAATATCACTAAGCCATCTTTGAAGTTGAATAGTCCTGAGTTGCCCCTGGTGCTAAAAGAATGGAGTTATGGAAATCCTTGCTGAACGTAATTTACGTCCAAATAATTCAGAGATAATAGCTAGCTAATCTGTTGTCCAGGGATGGAGTACAAGTATATCTGGAGGGGGAGAATGTACATGCACTGTCCATGGTTCTGAAAGAGCAAGACTGTCAGGTATGATCTTGAGCTGTCCGTGGTTCTGAACAAGACCAGTGGGGATGGGTGAGAGCTGAGTGGGAATGGTTTTCTGTGAGGTGTGGTGAATAACTGATATGTTTGTAATGCTGAATCGGTGTGCCAGGCTGAAATGCTGAGAAAACTGAGTTTCTGTGGGGGCTAAAATGGAAGAAAGGAATAATTAAAGGAAGAAAGATATCTGGGAGTTTTGGGAAGAAAGTGCCCCAAAAGCATTTAATCAAAACATCTCTACCCAACAGAATGAATATCCAAATGAAGTTAAAGAGGAGGAAAATATTCTTTTGTGAATGATATTTGCCTCCCTTCCATCTCCCCCAACCCGCTGAAAATGGGATTAGAAGGAGGAAAAATATTTTCATCACTAAGGGAGAAAAACAAGTTCCTTATCACATCAAAAGTTCCTGGCAGTGTTGTGGACTTAGAAACTGAGGATGGTGGATTGAGTCAGCTTTAGAGACTTCGAGTTATAATTATTCAAGAAATCCAGAGAGGTAGTGTGGTTTTGTCAAAATAGCACTGGGCTTGGAGACAGAAAACTTTAGTTCTGACACTAACTAGGTCTTTTGAATTGTCTCTCTCAGTTCTATGATTTGTAAACTGGTGATGATAACATCTGCCCTGCTAATTTGACACTGTTGTTGGGAGAATCAAATAATGTATGCGAAAGCATTTTGTAAGCTAAGTGCTGTACAAATGCACAATATAGACTTTAATATTTCCCATTACACATGCTATTTAATAGCCAATAGCCACTTAGCCTGTTTCAATTTGACACCACTAGCTCTCAGCATATAAATGAAATAAACACGTGGGATCATTTACAATTAAGCAGTATAAAAGACTCATAATGTTGCCACTTTATTTCTCTATCTCCCATCTTTAATTTGTGAATACTTTTGAATATGGTTCTGCTGCCCTAAATAAAAGTGCTTATTTAATGGGATAATACAAATTACAATAGACTCAAGAATTTTAAGGGGATTTATGGTGTGGATAAAAATTTTTATTTAAAACATATAGAATCTACTTCCTTCCCCCTATTCTTAATTCTCTCCCCTAACAGAATTCCTGTCCTATTCAACAGGATTCTGTCAGAATATATCACTAACAGACCTTCAGAATTCTTGCAGAAGGGGGCCTAGCAAGTGAGTTTCTTACAATTTTTAAAACTGTGGTTTAAGTGTGCCCAGGTATATTTAAATAAGCCAATGATTTTGTAAGAATAAAGTGCAAGCTTGATTTAACAAGAATATTAAATTCACCATTTAGACAATTTTTGCCATTATAAAATCCTGGTGGACAGTAGAATTTGGGCAGTCAGTTTTATAATTGATTAATACTTTTAGGGATGCTGGAAATTCCTAGCACTAGATTTAACTAGATGACATGATATCACAAAGGACATGAATGACAAATGCATTCTTTAATACATGTCATTACACCTCAACACGCTCTAATATGTCTCTTCCAGCCTCTTTCATCAAAACTTTCATCTGCCAAATCCAGACAAACTTTTAGATTTCTATTTACTTGACTTCTTAGCAGTATTTGACACAGTTGACCATTCCATTTTTCTTGAAATCCTCTCTCTTTGTCACATCTGAGACA
This sequence comes from Eumetopias jubatus, assembly GCF_037043125.1. Taxonomy (NCBI): domain Eukaryota; kingdom Metazoa; phylum Chordata; class Mammalia; order Carnivora; family Otariidae; genus Eumetopias; species Eumetopias jubatus. The sequence goes on along the minus strand of NW_028274807.1, from coordinate 148,951,630 downwards.
TCATCGAAGGCTTCTTTTCATCTGGCTACTAAATACTGAACTTCTTTGGGTTCTGTCCTAACCCTCTTCTACACTCCTCTCATGGAAATCTAATCCTCTCCCATGGTTTTAACTTCCACTCAAACCTCTCTTCTGTGCCAGACCTGACTACCTGACTGTTTTTTTTTTTTTATTTCCTTCGTCTAAATTGGCTTCTTTCCTGTTCCTATTTTGTTAAATGGCACCATCAAGCACCTTTATGGTTGCTTACATCATAAACCCATAGACTCTCCCTCTCCCTCACTGTTCACATGTACCTCAACCACCAAGTCTCAGCCATCTCTTATCTGGCTTCTGTGCTTTCTCATTAACAGGTCTCTCTGTACATTACGTTTTCCCTATATACATACCAACCAACATAATCTTTTTAAAATGTAAATCTGATCATAACATTCCTCTGATTATACTTTTCAAAGGTTTCCCAAGCCCTTCAGATAGTGTCTAAATTCATTCTCATGGCACGTAAGTCTTGGCATGATCTGGTTCCAGCTCATCTCCTCCATCTACATCCCCCTTTCCCTTGCTTTTTCCCTAGTAGTTACCCTGGTTTTCAGTTTCTCAAATTCATCAAGTTCCTTTCTGCTTTGGTAGCTTCATACATTCATTTTTTTTTCCTCTCAATAATTCCTTTTCTATCCCTTTCCCCTGATTGGCTTCTATTTTTCCTTCAGTTTATTTTAAATATCACTCTCTCAGAGCAGTCTTTCCTGACCCTCCGGACTAGACTAGTTTGCTTTGTTATTCATTTGCACAGAAGTCTGTACTTTCATTTATGACACATGTGTTTGATAAATATTTGTTGAGTAAAGGAATACTCGACAAATGAATGGTGGTGGCTCTCAGAGACAAACTATGTTAGACGAGCATCATGAATATGACCTATGATTGTTTAGTCTAATGTTTCTGTTGTCAGTGTACCTGATTTGACCTTAGAGTAAAAAAGATTATTCTTGTTTTTCCCCAGTGACTGAGCTTCTCTGTGTAGGAAAAGAATCCTGGAGCTGTCCATGGATGCAAGAAAACTGAAATGGGGGAAAAGATGACTGAAGGAGAATTCAGTGACATTTATTAAGAGGGAGTCCTTGCAGTGCAGTGGAAAAAACTATAACTGGGGAGTGAGGAGACCTGGGCTCACCCTTGGTCCTTCTGCTGACTTGCTTTTTCATGTTGCATATGTTTTATTTGTTTGTTTTGTATCTGAGAAGCAGTTACCATACAGGAAGGTGAAGAAGTGCTCAGAGGCGTCCTTTGTGAGCTCTGGTGCCTTATGAGCTGGAAGTAATGCTATGCTTTGACTCGTTGATTCTGATCTTGTGAGGAAACTAAGGTTTTGTTTAATGAATTACTAGGTAGTTTCCATGAAGACGGATTGACTTCACAGCAGTAGGACTGGGTTTGATCATGACCTGGCCCGAGTATTTCTCCCTCCCATGATTGGTCCCTTCAGTTGCCTTCTGGTTGCAACTCCTGGAGGGATAAGAGAATTGCCCTTCATATTTATATTGATTCTTGACTCCCTAGGGAAGGAGAAGCAAAAGAACTGTTCTCTTAGCTACATTCAAATATGTGCCTGTAAGTTTTAGAGGTTTCTCTTTTCAAACTGCCACAGCCTGGAAGTGTCCAGTTGAGTTGTCAGAGGTTGCAGTGTGAGTCAGGAACACTTAGCTCTCTCTCATTCTGTCAAATATTCAGAAATTCTTTCATTCCCAGTAATTGCTGAGGGTTCACTGTGCATTTAGCACTATTAGGTGTTGTGGGAGATGGTGTGGTGTAGAAAGAAGAGCAGTGGGCAGAAGTCAGAAGACTGGAGTCCCAGCCACGGGTCTGTAATAAACCACGTTCAGTCTTTGGGTATTTTCTGTCTCTGGACTTCAGTTTGTTCATCTGTACAATGAGAGGATTGGTCTAGCAGTATACTGAGGCCCTTTCATTTTGACAAGAAGCCAGATTTCTTGTTTTGGAGGCCTTTGAGTCTTCTCAGGGAGAAAAGAAACTTTATGACAGGGGCACCTGAGTGGCTTAGTCGGTTAAGCGTCTGACTCTTGATTTCAGCTCAGGTCGTGATCTCAGGGTCATGAGATTGAGCCCCGTGTTGAGCTCTGTGCTAAGCATGGAGCCTGCTTGAGTTTCTCTCTCCCTCTCTCTTTGCCCCTCCACCACCTCCATGCATGTGTGTGTACTCTCACTCTCTAAAAAAAAAAAAAAAAAAAAAAGGAAATAATTAGAAAAATAAATAAGGGCTACATTGGGTGGTTCTGACCATAAGGTTTTAAGCAATAAAGACAAGTATCCCAAAGTTTTGAAGAAGGGAGGGGCCAAATAGGTAAGAGAAGCTTGGTGAAGTCTTCCTGAAGGAAGTTGTTTGTAGAGCATCTTTATGATTGTATGTTTCACAATACAATCTAGCTTGAGAGGCATCAAGTATACTATGGATCTGGAACCCTGAAGAATATGCAAATGCATGCCCACTGGGGCACTTTCTGGCCTTGGCTGAACACCCCTTAAAAGCAGAGGCACCCATATGAGGCTTCTTTTCATGAGGAAATTCTATGGCTGTTAATCTTAAACATTAATTATTTTAGAACCAAATATGTTTCTCATGAACAATAATCTTCCTTTTTCTTTGCTAAGTTTCTAAAGAAAAAATATGCAAATTCTGACAGGTAAAAATGGGTTTTGGACAAGGTTCTAAGGCAAGAGCACTGTGAATATTATGTGAATGTCATCCAATATAATGCAGCCCATCAGTTTATTTCAGGGAAGCAAAGGGTACTAGGAAAATCCGTTGCTGCTGCCCAGCTCCTGACATTGAAGGAATTGTCTTTTGTCCACACATCACATTGTGATTTGGTCCTCAAAATCTGCTTCCAAATGGCAAATTCTGACAAAAATAGTGTATCTCGTTTTAGGCTGCCACTTAAATGTCACTTCCTCAGAGAGACCTTCCTTGATCTTGCCTTTCTAAATTAGGAGCCTTTAAGATGATCTCCCAAAGAATCCTGGTCTTTCCTGACCCTTGACACAGTTTATAAGTATATTTATTTGTGTGCTTATTTAATATGTATCTGCACCACTAGACTGTCAATCCTGTGAGGGCAGAAACAGAACTCCTTCTGTCTGTAGCTCTGTGTCCCCAGTGTTTGGCACCGTGTACAGCATGAAATGTTGTCATTAGGTAAAAGTGGGGTCTCAGTAACATAGTTATATGTTTCAGATCATGTAGCATAGGCTTATGTTTCAGACCTTTTAAAATGCATTGTATGATTGCATCTAATATTTGCATCCTTCACATTTTTTTACACATTTTTACACTTATCATATCTCTCCCCCAGTACAACAGTTTTCCACTGGTTAAGAAATCAAAGTGTATAGTGATAACAGAGTGTAATGGTTAAGTTCTTGGATTCTGGATCCAGAACATCTGGTCTTAAATCACCACTGTGCAAATTACTAGCTGTGGGACATTGGGAAGTTTATGTAACTTCTCTGTCCTCGATTTTCTCATCCATAAAACAGGCATAATAACAGTACTATGAGGTGCTCATCAGAAAGAAATGAGTGCTTAGAACAATGCCCACAACATTGGAAGCATTATATTAATTTTGCTGCTAATATTATTTTTCCCCAAGGGAACGTGATGATTAAGAAGTTGACCCAGAAGTGTCACACAATTGGTCTGATTTCACATCAACCATACATACAGTCTTCCTGAAGTACAACTATCTCCAATCCACCAGTGAAGAATCTATGACCCAGGTGAACAATGGATCTTATTCAAGGACTTCAGCTAGAAAAAGGCAGAGCTGAGACAACAACCCAGATTTTCCAGTGCTTTCCATATTCCAGTATCAGTGCTATCAGTCATCTCAGGATTCCCTGATTTCCCACAAAGATGGGATTGGAATCCATTTGGAGCAGGAGACACAGTGCAGTGTCTGGATGAGCACTGAACCAGTTGGTCAAGCAGGACATGCTGAGCCCCTCCTCTCCCCTCGCCTGGTTGCAGCTGGGCACTGAGCCAAGAATCAGCTAATATTTTCTGAGCGCCCTGATCTGTGCATGCCTGCCTGCCGACAAGTTCTGAGGCACTCTGAATGCAGCCTCTGAATGATGCTGACCCACACTTGACCTGTGATCACCCACTGAGCCAGCCAGTACTTAAAAAAAATTAATCATAACTTTGTTTTAAAATTGAACAAAAAAGATGATGGTCTTATTAATAAACATGTGTTCTTGTTTGCTTTCTATATGCAGGGCACAGTGCTGGGTATTTCACATACATTGTGTCATTTAAACCTCATAGGATCATAGGAAGTCTACCCTATTATTAACCCATTTCTACAGATGAAGCACTAAAGCCTTGAGGCTGGCTTGGCCAAGGTCATAGCCTATTGGATATCTAAGTCATTATTCTTATCCCTTTTGTCCAGAAGGTAAAGAATAAAAATATGAACACATATTATTCTTGGGGAGCAGTATTATTGGTGATTTTTTTAAATAGAGGGAGAATATACATATACAAAATAAATGAGCTGCAATAATCTTAAATTTAGAGTTTGATGCCTTCCCAGTGGCTACTCTGGCCCTGCCTGAAGATGACCACTATTGTGACAGCTGTCATCAGAGTCAGCACTTTCTAGGTGTCTCTGAGCCTTTGCCCATGTCACCACACCCAGGGCACAGCAGCCTCCCCTCTCTTCTCCATCTCTTTAAAGCCCACCCATTGTTCAAGACTTTCCTGAAGGTTCCTCTGATTTGTCCGGCTGGTCAGCTCTGAAAAGACCTCAAAATAATAATAATAATTAATAATAATCATAATATCACAATTTACTCCATCTGCTTTCGCCTAAGACTGTCTAATACAAGGTCAAGCTCACAGCTAATGCAGGGCTGCAGTACCTTGGCCTTTCCCTACAGAACGTGAACAAGGCATCTCCAACAGGCCTTCCTCTTGTCACTGAGGAGTCCGTCAGTGCCACATGGTGTGAAGGGTGGGACTGAGTCGGGGAGAATGCCTCCCATCATGGGCAGGGGACCAAGGTTCCTGCTTCTTGTGCCAGGAACCAGCTATGTGACCTTGACTAGCTCACTGGAACTGAAACTCTAGGTCTCAAAGTTTCTTTATGTATAAAATGAGGGCATCAGATTAAATAATAATGGGAATAGAAGATAATTGGCTAAGCTCTTCATACATCCCCTGGTTTAAATCTCACAATTGTCTTGTGAACTGGGTATTATTATGGCCATAATCTGAGGAAACTCAGTTGAGTTGCAGTTGAGGAAACAAAAGGATTGTGGGAGAGTTGCCTAATGGTTTAATAAATAGCAAAACTGGGATGTTAACCAAGGCCCGGTCCAGCCCACAGGCTTATGGTCTTCGTCACTATGCTATACACCTGGCGGTGGGCATGCCTCTTCTTCCTGCTCTTCTGAACCAGTTCATAAAACCTGGCTCTAGTTGTCTTTGGAAAGCCAGGGAAAGCACAACAGCAAGTAGCAAGGTAAGAAGAGTGACCATGGGCTCTAATGAGCAGGATGGACCGGAGTGACATCTTAAATCAGGACAGAGTTCTGAGCCTCTCAGAACTGTTGCCAGTGGGGAAGGGAGAGATCACATTTTCTTGAAGGGGGAGGTGAGAGAAGGTGCTGTCTGTCATATTTGAAACTCCTTCCCATATGATCCAGGACACCAAGCCATGATTTTTATTCAGGAAGCACTTAGTGAACTGCTAATGTGTACTAAGTTTTGATGGAGGTATAAAAATCAAGGAAGCCGAGCCTCTGCCACTCATAAATTCAGTTTGGTGGGGACAGACACCAGCAGAAGCACCACTCCAATGGGAGACATGCTCATACACACAAACATAGATGAAGAGGTGATGCCAGGGCAGAGAAGGGAGAGGGGGCACAAGGTCTTGCGGGAGAATGAGGTCTCTCCAGGACTTTGAAGGACAGGTAAAGTCTGGGAAGGAAGTGACTATGCAGAAAGGGTGAACCCAGTGGGTGAAGGATGTATGAGAAAGGATACAACAGCCCCAGAGGGGGAAGGGAAAGTGTGTCTTTCATGGACTCAGGAAGCATGGACTCTAAGCTCATGGGACCCCAGGACTCTAAGGACTCTGGGAGGGAAGGAGAGAGAATGGGAAGCATGGGGCTGCTGCTCTTGAAGGATCTGGGGTCTTAGGAGTCTTCTGGACCTGATGGGCTTCTGATAGAAGGGAATGCATGGCCGTGAACCTGCCCAGAGTCAGTGGTCACTGGTTTTCCTCCTCCTAAAATAGCATTTCCTTGGCAATATTTATTTGTGAAAGACTCTTTATCCACCATTTATGATTACAGAATATCCTCAGCGTCCTTTTCCATTTTCTTCTTCTGATGATTTTCTCAAAGCCATCTTTTCGCATATATGTTCTTTCATATGCCAGTGTTCATTTTCAATGCTCGTTCATTATTTTTATTATTATTATTATCAAAATTAGTTGACTGCTAAGTGAGTGGACAGGAAACTAGAAAATTTCTTTTTAAGACCACTCTAAAATCTTCCTAACGTTTCAAACCAACTTGATGCCATTTCAAAACAAATTTTTTTCCATCAGACTAAAAGCAATTCATTTCTCTGCATCATTTCCACCTTCTTCCCACACCATGTGGCTAGAAAGCCCAACATTTTGGCTTCTGCTACTCAAAATACATAAGTGCAGTTGACTCTACCTGCTTCATTTTGCAAGTCCAGGGAAGGTGACTCTAGCTACATTGAAAAAATCATAGCAGATTTTTCTTTTTCTGGCACTGAACCAATCAGGTAATCTCAAAGAGCAAAATCATGATCAGGAATCAATTTATACTAAGTGCACTTGAGCTATGGAGGGAAAAGCCAAGCAAAGCCAAAACCACAGAAATCTCATCTCTCAATGAATCATTCTTCTGGATTTCAGAGTTGGGCTAAAAACAAAGGATAGATGGCTTTGGCCCTACCCGTTGTAATCTTTCTGCATATGTATAAATGCTCCCTGCAGGTTGGAAAACACCCTTGGTCACCTGGATTTGTCTTTGTTTCATCACAATATCTTTAAACAGGAGCCCCTCAACCTTGTTGCCCATTGGAGTTTTTGGGAAAGCATTGAAAAAAAAAAACATAGATTCTTGGCTGTCACCTCTGGACATTTAGATTCAGGAGGCCTAGAGTGGGGTCCAGGAGTCTGTGTCTCTAAAAGTTTCTCCAATATATTCTGATGTGTGACCCAAAGTGGGAACCACTGCATTCAGTCTTATCCACACTTTTCTAACAAGAGTACTTTTGCCTTGAGTTTGAGGCAAAACTTACCTCTGAAGGAGTATATCACCTCCTACCTGCAGACTATGGTTTCTCTGCTTTCTATGTCCATTTTTTATTTAGCTGTAACGTTTTCATCAATACCTCTAGGATATTTGGCCTCTGTTACCACAGCTTTGGTAAAATTTCTGAAATAGCACCTGCTAATAAAATATCTCTTTGTATCAATATGGCTCTTTGAAGAACATAAACTTGACATTGATCTGGCATGTAGAGATTGCTAATTTTTGGATTTGGCTATAATTTTTCTCCTTATCTTTCAGAGGATGGGAGATAATGGGAGTCTTCTATAGAAATAGATTAATAATACTAGTTTTCTAAGAACTGTGGGTGTTTGAGGAAGGTCATATATTCAAACAGCCCACAACTGTGCTTCATTTTTGGCTCATGGGAAAAACCTGTAATTCTTCCCATATAACCCCAAGCATATATCTTTACACCATTAGCCATAGACTGGCCCCCGAGTCCCGCAGCCAAACCTTTGCTGGCTCAATCTTGCTTGTCTTCTAGGTAAGAGATCCTCTCTTCTTATCCCAGCTCGCCGCCACTGGAATCCATGAGCTCCTGGAACACACGTTCAGCTTAATATTCAGGCAGAGCAAGAAGAAACTCCTCTTCTGCCAGCGAGACTAGTGAGCAGCTCTGGTAGGGGAAGTGAGTCGGAGACCCCCCAGCTCTGCAAAGACTTATACTTGTTTGTGCCTTCAGTGAATATGCTCCGGCCTGTCTGATAGGAATGTCCCTGGTGTTCAGGGAACTGCAAGGACTCATGCTTCCCTGGGTGTCATTCCCATTTCCCGTCACGAGTCCCACCCTGGCTGCTGGTGCTCCAGAAAGTGCACTCTTTGGACGGAAGCAGGGCGGGGGTGGGGGGAGGGGGCGTGGGGAGAAGCTTATGTGTGATTAGATGGTAAAGTAACAAATGTGATTTTAAATGGTCTCATGGGAAACACTGAAACCCGAGGAAGCAAAGAGGCTGCACTTAGATGAGGATGCCTCCAGCATGCACAATAGACTCCCAGCCTGGAGCAGGGCTGCCTAAAAAGAGCTGGGTGGGCTGTTTCCCACCATTGACCCAAGAGAGCATAGCTGCACCCATTCATACAGTGCCTTCCTTGTCTCTAGGTCCTTGTTCCAGAACAAACACTCATGTTTGCATTTATTTTCATATTCTTCATGCGTACTCAGTAATAGACTAGGTCATATGAAATAATAGTTTGAAATGAAATTATAGAAAAGGTCTCAAACCCCACATCTGATAGAAGAAAAGAGCAGGAGAAAATGACCTGTACACATGGCCATGGGACCAAGAGGGAGGGGAGGTAATGCAGAGGGTCACAGCCCGTCCTGACCCCACTGTGTCTGCCTGGTGCAATGTGGGCTGGCACAGGAAGTGTCCCTCAATGCCAGTTTATATCACAGAAGGCTAACTGGCTGGATGCTTTATTCAAAATCTCCCAAATCAAACAAAAAGCAGCTTCTTCAGGTCAGGATTCAGATCATATGAAATGTCAACCTCTTTCTGCAGGGACCACAACTTTCAAAGGGCCAGGCCAAGGAGGGCCAGCACCCCCACTCCAAGGCAGAGCTCAGTAGAAAGGGTGGAGGCTGGAGGGTTTGGGCATTGGGACAACATCATGGGAGGGAGGGGAGGGAGGATGGTCCTTCCTTGCTACTGGTTCCCTGCAAACTCCTCAAGACGCTTCTTCTTGTGGTCCACCCAAGCAATGGAATATGCAGTACCTCCAAAGACGATGCTTCTGAAATACAGTTATTCTTGAACAACACAGAGGGTTTAAGGGTGCTTGACACCCCTTCTTGAAGTCGAAAAGCTAGGTATAATTTTTGACTCCCCCAAAACTTAACTATTAATAGCCTGACCTGAAGCCTTCCCAATAGCATAAACAGACTATTAACACATATTTCGTATATTATGTGCATTGTATTCTATATTCTTACAATAAAGTAATCTAGAGAAAAGAAAATGTTATTAAGAAAATCATAAGGAAGAGAAAAATACATTTACAGTACTGTACTGTATTAACCGAAAAAAAATCTGTGTATAAATAGACCCTCACAGTTCAAACCTGTGTTGATTAAGTGTCAACCGTATTTATGGATGGAATGACATGCTCTCTGGGATTTGCTGCAGAATAATCTAAAGGGAGTGGGTAGGGTGGGGTAAAAATGAAACAAGATTGGCCATGAGTAGATAATTGTGGAAATGGAGTAGGTAAGGATTTATCACACTATTCTCACCAGTTTGGTAGATGCTTGAATTTCTACAACAAAAAGTTTTTAAAACCTGATGCTCATGCAAAGGTATTAACTCTAGGCTCTTACATGAAAAGTGGATTATGACACTATAGTGATCCTAAAATTTATGAAGAAATACTCTAGCTTTCTGCAGAAAATATTGTTTGGAAGGAAAGACACCAAAAGTTTATTTATTCATATATATATATATATATATATACACACACATATATATGTATATAGTGGAATTAGGAATGATTTAAGATTTTCCTTTTTTAAACCTCTCTTTGTATAATTTTTTCCACAATAAACATGGTAATTAAAGACAATATTTAAAGAGCATGGTTAGGGCTTCAGCTCCCAGGATCTCTGTTCTGCAAGTCCTGGCGGGTAGGAGGGAGGGGCTGCTGGGAACACTGGCTGGGAGAAGGAAATCCTTGCACTTAGGGGGTGTTCCCTGAGCACCCCAGGGTGTGTGTTACACCCTGTCATCACTGCAGGAGAGCATCTTCAGTGTTCTCAGGGGTGCCATCCTTAAGGGAAACAGCCCTGGGGTTGATGTCAGGGAGGATTTGTGTCCTTGGACAAGTCACCTGATTTCTCTGGGCCTCATTTTCACCACTACTGATTCCTACCCTCCAATACACTCTCCACACAGCAGCTAGAATGTTCTCTGTAACAGACATCTGATCAGAAGTCACCTCTGCCGGAAACCCCTGAATGAAGGCCACTGATGATACAATGAAATCCCAGATCCCAGACATAGCTTGTGAACTCTCTGTGTTCTCTTAGCTTAGTGGTAACAATGGTCCACCCACTCCATCTCTGTGCCCCAGTGATACTGGACTGCCTTTGGATGCTTGAACACACAATGCTGCCCTCCAACTCAGGTGTCCTTGCAGATGTTGTTCTCTCTCTTGTTTCCTTTCTTTTAATTTCCTCCCCTTTCCTTCACTTACTAATATCTGGTTATCCTTTACTCCTCAGACTAAACATCACTCCCTTGAGAATACATTCCCTGATACTCACATTATACCCTCACATGAATTCATTCTCTCATTCATTCAACACATTTTTACTGAGAGCCATCTATGTACCAAGAGCCCACAGTCTAGTGTGGGAGAGAGATATTGAGCAAATAGTTCTGATAATGACCATGACAATGTGTCTTGTGATGACATATCCATAATGCAAATTCAGACAGCAATGGGTGAATGCTCTCATTCTTAGCAGCTGGCTCATGAGCCTCATGATAATGCATCACACATCTGACATGAATGGATTTTTGGGGCCTCACTTAAGGCATTATGGCCAGATTCTACTGTGCAACCAGTTATAATAGGAAAAAGCAAAGGGAATGAACTGCTTATATGACCAAGGATATAAAGCACTTCTTCAAGCCATTTGTTTAATGTCTATCTTACCTACTATTTACTTATTTAACTAGTGCTTAAGAAGAACCTACTCTGTGTCTATGCTGAGTGCTGAGGATACAAAAATGAAGATTAAGTCCCCTCTCGTGGAGCTTACATTCTAGAAGGGGAGGTAGAAAATAAGCAATTAAAAATTAGCGAATGCTAAGTCGAAATACTATGGTGTTTATGCCAGACAACTACCACCAGGACAGTTATTTCAATCATTAAACCTAATGTAAAAAGTTATGTTCACAGAAGGAGGTTCAAGTTTCTCATTAAAACAAAAAATTTAAAAACTGTATAAAACTATAATAAAAAATTAATGAACACATACATGGTGATGTGGTTTAGAAGAAATACATATATGGTCTTCCCTTGTTTCTGGCACAGAGCTCCTGAAAGGCTTGGAGTTTCCGGTGATGAGAGTCTGTTATAATATTAACGGCATGTCTTTTGGAACTCCCCAAAGACGGGAACTGGTTGCCAGGAGAACCTACCAATGAGTGGAAGGTGGGAATTTCTGTCCTGCCCCCTGACCTCCGGGGAGGGAGGGGATCTGGAGGTTGAACCACTTGCCAGTGATTTAAAGGCCAGTGATTTCATCAGTCGTGCCTATGTAATGAAGTCTCCATAAAACCCAAAAGGGTGATGTTGGGAGGCTTTTGGGTTAGCGAACTTGGAGATTTGGGGAGAGTGATGTGTTAGGAGATGGTATGGGAGCTCCATGCTTTTTTTTCTGCTTCCATGTACCCTGCCCTATGCGTCTCTTCCATCTGGCTGTTCCTGAGTAATAGCCTTTTATAATAAGCTGGTAATCTAGTGAGTAAACAGTTTCCCTGAGTTCTGTGAGCCACTCTAAAAAGGAGGGGTTTGTGGGAACCTTTGATTTATAGCTGGTTCTTCAGAAGTACAGATGACAAGCTGGGCTCATGATTGGCATCTGAAGCAGAGGACGGTGTTAAAAAGGAGACAGGAGGCCCACAATGGAGTCGTTTTTGCTAAACTCCAAATCAGCAAGCTGAGACTTAACACCTAACCTCACTGCAGTTTCAGCCCCTTGGGAAGGTAACTTTTAGCCAGTCAACATGGAATTACCTGGTCAGCACTAGTGAGACAATCTGCCAGATAGACCCCCTTCTGTTCCCTTTAGGAAATTGACCTTGCTTGAAACAGTGCATTCTTTGCTAATAATTTCTATTTTCTGCACCCCTTGTTGCCTTTAAAAACCTTTCTGGTGGAAGGATAGGTTAGTAGAGATCCTTTCTGTTTGTGAGATGGGATGCTGCCCTACTCATGAACTATTGAATAAAGCCAATTAGATCTTTAAATTAACTCAGTTGAATTCTTGTTTTTTAACGTCAGTCTTGGGGGTCTGACCCCTGAGCCATAGAATCTGCTGCCAACCCCAGGTACTATCAGAACTGAGCTGAACGGTGGGACGCCCAGCTAGTGTTGGAGGCTTGCTTGTTGGATGTGAGGGAGCCCCCCCAACACACACACACACACACACACACACACCCCCAGTGGTTGGAATTGGGGGCTCAGGACACTCTTAGCATATTAAAGGAAAAGAATAATTTTTCAGAAAGCAACATATTTTGCAAAGATTTCTTCTGCCTCAGACAACCAAAGAATTATTTGGTGATGCAGACCCATTTTACTTCCTTTTACGCAAACTTCCTGTGCTTCAACCTAGGGACCTTCCCGTCCCTAGTAAAGACACCTCTGAAAGTCTTCTTCCCCAGGAAGTTATAACCGCCCTCTGTGTCTTGTAGGTGTACGTCTTGTGTTCATCTCCCTTAGAAGTTCTTTTTATGTTCCTTGAGAAAATTGTGTCCATGCCTATTCTGGCACACCTCATAGTGCTAGGTGCACAATGCACCAAGAAGGAAACTTTCTGTGCTGCTAGGACTCCCTCCCAGGAAGGGCCCATGACTTACTCTTGGGTCTCCAGCACGTGACACCATGCCCGTCTATAGAGTCACCAAGCTAATACTTAAAAGGAATTGTTCTTTTTAATCCATCAGCTATTTGCTATGCATGCATTTATCTCATTCTTTTGAATACAGGTTATGGTCTTAGCCTGCTGTAGCAACAATTCCTTATCTGTAAAATGGCTTTATAGCTTACACTTTGATACCTGATGATGGCTGGTGGATCAAATGGTCCTTATTTTATATTATGTGGGAAACTGGGCTGAGTGTGGTTGAGAGGCTTCATGAGCAGCACCCAGCCATGCAGTATGAAGACAAGGAAGAGAACTCAAAGTCTCCTACTCCAAGGCTCTTGGCAACACAGATTTCCCAGATGTGACTCTTTGATTACTGCTCCTGGGGCAAACCAACTCTTTTCAGGCAGTGACTGTCCCCTGGAATCATGGCAGTGGTCAGATGAGTGGAAGGGAGAGAATCATTGCCAGTGTCATGGTTCCTCTGCTTTCCCTGCTCCTCTGAGCTCCTGTCATCCATCTCTGTGCCTGTGATGTGCCCTGGACACAGGTTGTATGGGCGAGGGGGAGCCCAGGGCGAGGGTGCCCTGTGGAGTCTGGACTCCTTGTCAGAACTCCAAGCACCAGGAAAGGCGAGCAGCTTGGTTTCCATGGCAACCTGCCCACCCAGTCCTTGCAGCTGCAGTCCCTCTTGGGGCCCTTGAGGCAGGGGCTGCAGGTGGCCAGGAGGAGCCCTGTGCTCACGTCAGCCCCCACCGGGTTCAGGCCCGAGGCAGGCTGTTCATTCTGAGCTGAAGCTTTGCCTGACGTGGTTCCCATGGGGACGGCTGTGGGCACATGCTGCCTGTGGTCAGATCCCCAGATCAAAACTGCCCTGCAATTCAAGCAGCTCCTGCTCAGAGCCTTTGGAAGAAAGACTGAGTTTCAGGTGCCCTTGTCCCCCAACCATGGGTAGATTTAAGAACACAGCACAGTGGGCCTTTCTCTGCCATGCATGGGGCATTCTCCCATGCCAGGGCCTAGGGGCACCAAGATGGCAGGGGCATAGTTCCCACCCTTAAGAAGGGGCAAGGAAAATGGCCCGTGGGCTGGTAATTACAGTGCATCTTGGCCTGGCAACAGTGGAACTAGGACCAAGAGACAGGAGGGACTGACCAACTCTGGGGAAGTTTCAGAGGGGGGAGCAGGAGGAATTCCAAGCACAGAAAGAATGTGCTCTGTGAGATAACAAAGTTTGTGTGCTGTAGAAAAGGGGAAGGTGGAGGTGGGGCTGGGGGTATGTGCAGGCCTCCCCTGTGGAAGGCCGCAGAGCTTGGGCTGTGTCCTGTGGGAAAAGAGGAGTCATTTCACACAGGAAAACAGAGTGGCTGGATTAGTGCGATTTAGAAAGGTCACCATAGAGGCTAGGATGGGACTGGTTTAAAGAGGGGATGAAAGGTGGGGAGTACAGTGAGGTGGCTGCAGAAATCCTGGCGAGAGCCCAAGGCAACTAATCTCTCTCAGAGTCAGGGGCCTCCTTCCACGTGAGGTGTGGCCAAGGGCATTGATTCTGTGCCCTTGTGTGGAAATGGCAGGAACCAGGAGCCAGGAGATCTGGCTATTTGTTGTCAATGCCTCACCCAGCTGCTGTCATGTGTCAGGTTCTCAGGAAGACTCTCAGAGGGGGGAGTTAGCCTACAGAGGTTTATTAGGGAGATCCCTTGGGTCAACATCTGTGAAGGGAGTGGGGTGGTGGCAAGATAGGGCAGGGGAGAAGTCAACCATGACATGGGCAGCTCAGGTGCTGAGGGGCCTGTCAGAGCTGTCCTGCATTGGGTGGGATGGCCAGGCCTTTATGACCCTTCTTCAATTGGTGATCAAATGTGGGCCATGCCCAGAAGGGCATGACTTCGGGGAGGCAACTGCCAGTAGCTGAGGCATCCCTGAGAGGCTGGCAGCTGAAGTCTACCTCCAGCACTCCCAGAGCTGGTCAGGAAGTCCTTGCTAAGTGAATCTGGCACAGTACTTACTGTGTCCACCATATCTATAACTTCTCCCTGCTTGCATGGGGTCTGGGCAGCTCTCTCAGCTGGAAAATTGATGGGTTATCAGGATTATTTGGTCTAGAAAGTCCTCTCAGCCTTGATTCTAATCTTGTATGCCTCTAATGTTATGGAGATAGTAATAGTAGCAAAAATAGCTACCATGTCCTGAGTGCCTACTACATGCATAGACTCCAGGCCTTCACATTTTACTTCATATCATCTTGTTTCATCCTGTGAGACAAATACATGTATTATACCATTTTCTAGAGGAGGATGCAGGGGTCAGACAGGGGAAGTAAGCGCCCAGGCCCCCAGCACCCAGGGAACAGAGTCTGGCCCCAGGGCCAAGTATGTCAGTTAAGGTACGATGGCATCCTTCCTCATTGCTGCTGGCTCTGTGCCAGAGGATGCTGCAGATGGGGCCCCAGAGTTGCAGGAAGATTTGGAGGATGAGCATGTGACTGTCACATAAGTATGAGTCAGTGAACAAGGTGTCTTTACCTGCCAGGATCCCCATGTTTCAGGGATGAGGCTGGCAGCAACCCTTCCTCCACCTACACACTGCCTCCTTAAGTGTCCATGTCTAGGGCCTGGGACTGTCCTCAGGGCCTCAGGGGTGGAGAAGTGACACAAGAAGAAAAGACACTGCCTTCAGTCTTGAGAAATGCTTGTGCCTGATTTCGAAGCAGAAATCCATTCAGTGAAAGTGCTGCACCTGAGGTGGACTCTGTTCCTCCCTCTCCACCTCCTGAAGGCATAAGACAGTCACCCTCATTCTCTGAGGCTCCGAACTTGCCAGGCATGCACCAGGACCTCCTTTGACCCTCCCATCAGCCCTGGGAGGCAGGCATTGTCCTCTCCACTTCACAAAAGAGGAAACTGAGGCTCAGGTGAGTTAGGTCCCTTGTCTGCATCATGTGGTCATTGGGGCAGGCCTTGACCCTGGACTAGTTTGTCTGAACAACCGTGGGGCAGGGGATCAGGAGAGGGTCTGGATGAAGACCAGCACTGTGGAGGATGGAACAACAAGGGCTACAGCAGGAAGGACGCGGAGTCATGCGGGGCCAGAGGGAGGTGGGGGCTGGTTGTTCTGGGAGCCGTACAAGGGAGTTCCTGAAGTAGCATCTTGGGAGGGGATTCAGAGCTGTGGAAAAAGGCAGTGCAGATGAGCTGGCGTGGTGAGTCTTGGAGGGCCGTTAAAAGGTAGTGCTGAATGACAATCAACTGGGGATGCAGGAGACCTAGTCTCTCCCATCTGGGTCTCAGGGTTCCTTGAGGCAAAAATGCCTCAGGGGTGGGGAGGGTGGGGAAAGATGAGATAGAATGGTTTAGAGCAGTGGTGCTCAGACATCAGTGTGCATTAGTATCACCTGGAGAGCTCGTTAAAACAGATCCCTGGACCCACCCAGTTACCCTGTCTCCAAACATGGGGGGTGGGGCAGGGTGAGGTTCCCCATTCCTAACAAGTGCAGCGGATGCTGATGCTGCAGGTCCTGACTCCACTGTGGGTAACACAGGTGTGATGGCCTCTGTGGGCTCCTGCTAACCCTGGCATCCCAGCTTCCTGAGACTCTGAAATGGGCTTCCCCAGCAGCTTCCCTCTCCCTAAGGATGGCCACTGCTGTCTCAGGCAGGGGAGAAGGGGTCCCTGTTGCTCCAGGAGCCATGATTGAGAGTGGCTGCCATTGGGTAGATGCTTTTGATGCCGACTTTACAGATAGTAAGCCTGCAGTTCAGAGAGGTGATCCCAGAGTTTACACAGCCAGAAAGTGCTAAAGCCAAGATTAAATCCTGGAGTTTAGCTGAGACCTGAGGGCACGAGGCATAGACACTACAGGGACTCATCTGAGACGTACCATGACCTAGAATGTCCATTGCTCTCAGGGATGTTATAAAAAGACATTTGTTTGAGAGGCCTGGGGCTCTGTAGGTATGAGATTCACTGAACCACCTCCCATCCCAAACTCCTGAGACAGGAAGGTCACTGGCGTGAAAGAAGGACACTGCACAGTGGTCAAGGAGTCATCTGGAAGGAGATGGAGTGATACCATGGCTTTTCCCCCTTGTGGTTCCAACGTACAGGACACAAATAGACCAAGTGTAGTAAACATCATTGAACTGTGCATGAGCAGGCAGCACTAGGGAAGAAAGACATTCTTGCAGGGAACAGAATGGGGCTCGGAGTGATATGAATTTGAATACTAAAAGAGATGTGATTTTATTTTCTATCTCAAGCTCCTGGTTATAATAGGATTAGATGGGGGTGGTGCAGGAGAGATGCACTATTACATTATCTTTGAAATAGATTCACATTTGTTTGAATGACAATTGTTTTAGAGTCATAATTGATACCTGTTTTCATAACTTCAAAATGAGAGAAAACAATAGATGGAAGAAAAGGTGCCTAAATCAGCAGTGGCAGAGAAACCTGAAGGTACCATGGCGAGACAATAGCCTCTCATCTGACAGAGTGCCATTCAAAGGAAAATGCATTGCCTGGTATGGATTCAGGAGAAGGTGGCCAAAGAGATTTTTAGAAGAAGAGAACATTTGGGATCTCAAATACCTTAGCCCTTGATTGGAGGAAAAATTCAGAGATGGGCTGGGAGGAGCAGGGTGCACCCTAAGAGCTATGACATGCCCAGGAGAATTGGGAGCTCGGAATACAACTTCATCTAAATGGACAAAGGAAATACGGGATGGCTGTTAATGGGTATCTCAATCTAAGATGAAATAGGAGTCCTAGGAGCATTTCAATATAATGTATATTTAATTGAAATGAACTACATATCTTAAATCAAAATGATGTTAGCAATTCCATGCAGAGTAGGAATTGCTCTGTGACCTTTATTTTCTCCCTCTCTAATGTTTATTTTGGGAGAGAAGTCTTAGCTCAAGAATTGGCTGAATGGACGATTGATTAAACGAATGAGTGAAGTTGAAATTGTCAGAGGTTCTTGAAAATGGACTTTAATAATGCAGTTAATTTCCTATGCTTTCCAAGTTTTCTATGGTGAAAAGATATTACTTTGATAATTAGGATAAGATTAGAATGGGGAGTGGGAGGCTGGTTAGGAGTCTGTTCTCTCAAGGGAGGGTTTCCTGAGGGGGTCAGTGGGATGTCGGCCCTCCCAGGGCCTCCTGGCCCATGAACCAACCACGGGGTGAAAGATGAACACAGACACTGGGCAGCAAGACTGGGGCAGT
The DNA here is from genome assembly GCF_037043125.1 of Eumetopias jubatus. Taxonomy (NCBI): domain Eukaryota; kingdom Metazoa; phylum Chordata; class Mammalia; order Carnivora; family Otariidae; genus Eumetopias; species Eumetopias jubatus. Next base: position 148,933,408 of record NW_028274807.1, on the reverse strand, counting down.
GAACCAGCTGGGCCCAAGTCTCTGTGTGTCAGGAGCTGTGCACAGAGTTGGCATTTCAGGGGAGGACACTCAGATGGCCTCTCCCTCAGTGAGCCCACGTTTTGGGCTGTGAAGGTGCACGCACTGAGCACATGTAATTCTAGAACAATCTGTGCCTGGGGTGAATAAAGATGGCAGTGCTGTCTGAAGCTGAAGAAGGATGCCTAGCAGGTGGGTGGAGACTGTGTGTACTCAGAAACTACTATTTATGCAAAGGAGAAGTGTGCATCCTGGCCCACAGCTTCTTTCTCTGGTCAGAAATGACTACAACATGGTAAACCACTTTAGATCTCCCAAGGGTATGCTTCCTGGCACTCAGAGCAGAAAATTCATCTGAGCATTTCACTGGAGGTGGGTCAGGGTGGGCTGGAGACTTCCTGGAAGGGGTAGGTCTCCTCTATATGGGGAGGTGGAGAGGTGGGATGGGAGCAGGGGGAGACCCAACAATGGATGGGCAGAGGGTGGCCAAATGTCACTGGCAGGAGTATCCTGTCCAGAAGCACCTGTCAACCTTAGGAACTGCCTTGGATGATCCTAAATGCATAGTCCAGAGCCCCATTCCTAGAGATATTTTCTTTACTCTTTTATTCTCTTTTCTTTTCTTTGTAGGTTTGGAGTGGATTCCAAGAATCTGCATTTTTCATAAGTACTCTGGATGATTCTGGTGCAGGATGTCCGGCATTACTTTTCGGGTAATGTATTAGTGTGGGCTGTCATAAAATACCACAGGCTGGGTGGCTTAAACAACAGAAATTTGTTTTCTTGTAGTTCTGCAGGCTGGAAAGTCCTAGATTAAGTCTGGCAGGGTTGGGCTGCTGTTGAGACCTCTCTTCCTGGCTTGTCGACAGCCACCTTGTCACAATGTCCTTACACGGCCTTTCTGCTCTGCCCACAATCTCTGGTGTCTTGTGCTCTTTACTTATAAGGACACAGTCCTATCAGGTGAGGGCCCCATCCTGATGACCTCATTTAACTTTATCTTCTTAATTACCTTCTATCTCTAAACACAGTCACATGGGGAGTCAGAGTTTCAAACTATGAATTGGGGGGTGGGGTGGGGCACAATTCAGTCCATAGCAGATGCCACTCCATAGAATAATGGGGCCTGACTGTCTGGTAGAAGATGGTGGAGGACACTCAGTGACAGGGGCCAAGACTCTGGCAAAAGATCTTGTGCAAGCAGGAGGCTGATGCCAAGGCTACCTGTCTCAGATCATGGGAGAATCATGCTCACATGTTCAGGGATAAGTAATGCTACATTACTTTAGTTTTCTAAAATTAAATGCCCTGTGTCTGTGAGCCCCCATCCATCCAGGAAATGAGAACCCCATCTCAATCATCCCTGGGGCTCTTCCTCTCTCTACAACCTCCCAGGACTGAGTGAAGTCCTCCAGGCCTCCTTACAAGGTCCAAAACACCTGGGGAAGGTGCTCTGGCCTTGGTGACACACCTGTCACAGCAGCCATGCTTATCATCTAAACATGCCTGGTCTCTCAGAGGTGCTAGGTGGCTACTTGGTGCCCTGCCTGATGGGACATCTTCTGCCAGGGCTGAGGCACCCAGGGCCTGGAATGCAGCTTCCCTGTTGTATCATGAGGCTATTTTGCTCTGGTTCTGCCATCTTTCCTGGACACCACCACTAGTCCTAGCACAAAATTTCTCCCTAGCCAAAGTGAATTAAAGTGCACAAAGTGTTGAGGTTTCTGGCATGCAAGAAAATCCTCTTCCTAGTTCCAGGCAGTGCCTACTTCATCCCTAGACCCAGGCAGTGGATGCACTGCCCCATGCCTTCCTGCTGTGGGAGAGGCCCAGTAGGCCTGTGATGGAACAAAGCTGACCCTCCTTTTGGGATCGGTCTTGGGGAAGAACAGGGGAAAGCTGATGATTTGGTGCCTTACAGTGTTTAATGGCCTATCCCTAGCAGATTCCTTGAAGAGTTCAGGCCTCTGGAATCTGGAACACAATATGCAGAATCACCCAGGCCTAGAGGGCAGGGAAGACCAGGGGGCATATCTCCTGTCTGAAAAGTAATGTGGCCAAAAGAGATCCACAAGAATGAGCAGACCATAGAACATCAGTGTTGAGAGAGAACTGAGAGCTCACCTCATCAATCTCCTTGTTTTGCAAATGAGGAACAGAGACCCAAAGACCTGCCTAAGGTTACACAGATGGCTAGTTCCAGGGAAGGAGCAGATCCCCGAGACCCCCTTCACTCTCGCCCTGCTCTTCTCCTCATCTGGTGTGGGCCTGATTCCTCTGCTACAACTAGGTCTTATAATTTACCTAGTTTTGCTGACCGTAACATTGCCAGGTGCTTTATCAGAAAACCTGCAGTACTTCTAGAAGCCCTAGGGACACGTGCACTCATGTCCACGCAGGCACACATGTAACATGCACACTCATATATACATACACTCCACTGCTCCAAGGTAATCCCTGTTAGCACAAGAACACTTGTTTTTCCAGAACATGGGCCAAACACCCAGCTCAGAGCTCTGGCATGCAGCTAGGGGAGAGAGCTTTCACATTTGCTCCCCACACTAATGAAGAGTGTGGATGCCGCAGCCAGCTTTCCCCAAGCTCAGAATGGGAATGGGTGTCCATAGAGGGACCACCACCAGACCACAGAGTCAGGGTGAAGATCCAGAGACTCCCTTTGAGGAGTGCTAAACCCACTATGCTTGGCCGAGAGTCCATGAACCATCAGGAAAGTGGGGAGCCCCTTACTGCATTTGAGATCTGGCAGCCCTGCCTCCTGATCTGGGCATGCTGCCACTGAGGCAGAGTGGGAAGGGGACCTGGGTGCAGCTCCAGATTCCTTAATCAGCACTGACCCTCTGCAGCGAGCTGTTCTGACCACGAGGGATGGTGAGAGCAAGGGAGGACAGCACTAATGCTAACAATGGCACCAGCTGACCCTACTGGTGCTTATTATGTGCCAAGAGCCTCCCACGGATCATCTCATTTCAGTCCCAGAATGAGTGTGGACAAGGTAGGGGAGCAGCAGGTGATGATGGGGGCTTGATGAGTGCCTTTGGGAAGGCTGGGATTGCCAGGGCTCGCTCCTGGAGCAACGTGGAGCACAGGGGAGAGGGAGGAGCTGGGATGACTGCCAAGCTCTTCTGATAAAATATGCTAAGTGAGTTTTAGGTCTTCCCCTGAACTTAGCCCTGAACTCTTCAGCCTCTAGCTGGGAGCGACCCCAGGTAGTGAAAGCAAGAGTGTCTGTGTCCTGCCGGCCACAGCTCCACAGCAAGGGTGGGAAGGGAGCAAGCGAAAGAGGCTGCTCTCGGGAGCCCTGCCCTGTCTAATTCTGGCCCCTGGAACCGTGTTCTCCCTCCTCCTGGGATCCACTGTCTTCTTCCGACCTGCTGCTCCCAGGCGAGGCAGCCAGTGTGAGGCGGGAGACAGGAGGAAGCCGCTCTCAGAGAAGAGGGGAAGAAAGGCTCACTTAGTCCAGTTGTTTCTCTGGAGTGCAGCTTGGGTTAGTCAGACCTCGGAGAGTCAGATGTCAGAGGCAGCTGCTGCCTTCACTGCCTTGCAGAGCACGTGACTCCCTTAGTGGGTAAGTGTCCGTTTGCCATAAGTACTTAGGCAGCGCCCCTCCTCATGCTCCCCCAGGCTCAGCACCAGGGGGCCTACTCCAGGTCTCCATGGCCAGCCCTCAGGGAAGCAGCGGGTGGGGCTGGCAGGCCGACCCTTCAGCCAGAAAGGAGTAGAGAAGGAGATCCGAGTGGGGCCAGACTCAGCGGAGGGAGGACGGACACAGACTGTCACCTTAGGTGACAGGCAGCATGCCCAACCTCCTCACCTACAAGTCTCATGGAGCTCTGACAGTAGCCCTGAGAGCCTAGAGGTCTTCTCTTTACCATTTTAATGCCACTCACTCAACCTGAGTGAGTTGGGGCAAATTTTTCCAAGTCACAAAGAGAGAGCCCAGGTGGGATGCTGAGGTGGCCAGTTCCTTGAAGATCTCTGCACTGTTGGAGGCAGCAGAGAAACCCATTCGGGACTCACCCTTCAGAGTCCCTGGGAACACTTGGCTACAGAACTCTGGGAGACTGGGAGACCTGGGGGACCAGGCACCAGGATACAGGCTCCCCCACAAAGTCACTTCTTTGGCAGCATCCGATTAATTTCCTAACAAAGGCATGCAACAATTCTCTTCAAGGAATGAAATTGGGAATTCCTTGAGGGAAATAGGACTACCCTTTTGTCACCCTTGTAGCCCCATTCTGACTCTTCAAAATCTAGCAAATATACATGCAATAAATATTGAATATGTAGTAATAATAATACAAATTGAGCCATATCTCAGCTAAGGATCATGATTATCTCATTAAGTAGGTATTGTCATTATCAGCTCCATTTTTTAGATGATTAGAGCCTCAGAGAGATTGTGGAGTGGATCCGAGGTCACCCCAGCTATTTGGTGTGTGGATGTGAGACCCAAGCGGCCTCCATTGTCTGCCATGTTTTGGGCCCAGAGAAAACAGAATCCTTGTGATGAGGATGGTGTAGGGTTGGGGGCAGACTGCACTCACAGACCCAGTGCCACCCTCTCTAGCTCACTCCACCTAAATTTATCCATTTCTGGTCATTTTATTTTTTTAGGTTTTTGTTCTAATTCCAGTTAGTTAACATACAGTGTTATATTAGTTTCAGGTGTACGACATAGTGATTCGACAATTCCATACATCACCAGGTGCTCATCACAACAAGTGCACTCCTTAGTCCCCATCACCTATTTCCCCCACCCCTCATGTTCCCCCCCGCCTCTGGTAACCATCAGTTTGTTTTCTATAATTAAGAGTCTGTTTCTTGATTTGTCTCTATTTTTTTCCTTTGCTTGTTTGTTTTGTTTCTTAAATTGCACATATGAGTGAAATCATATGGTACTTGTCTTTCTCTGACTGGTGTTTCGCTCAGCATTATACTCTCTAGCTCCATCCATGTCATTGCAAATGGCAAGATTTCATTCTTTTTTATAGCTGAGTAATACTCCATTGTATATATATTCCACATCTTCATCCATTCATCTATCAGTGGACACTTGAGCTGCTTCCATATCTTGGTAATTGTACATAATGCTGCTCCAAACAGAGGGATATGTGTATCCCTTTGAATTAGTGTTCTCTTTTCTTTGGGTAACTACTTAGTAGTGCCACTGCTGGATCATGAGGTAGTTCTATTTTTAACTTTTCGAGGAACCTCCCTACTATTTTCCACAGTGGCTGCACCAGTTTGCTTTCCCACCAACAGTACAAAGAGGGTTCCTTTTTCTCCACATCCTTGCCAACACTTGTTATTTCTTGTGTTGTTGACTTTAGCCATTCTGACAGGTGTGAGGTGACGTCTCGTTGTAGTTTTGATTTTCATTTCCCTGATGATGAGTAATGTTGAGCATCTTTTCATGTATCCATTGATCATCTGGATGTCTTCTTTGGAGAAATGTCTATTCATGTCTTCTGACCATTTTTTAATTGCAATACTTGTTTTTTGGGTATTCAGTTTTGGAAGCTCTTTGTATATTTTAGATATCAACCCTTTGTCAGATATGTCATTTGCAAATATCTTCTCCCATTCCATAGGTTTCCTTTTAGTTTTGTTGATTGTTTCCTTCACTGTGCAGAAGCTTTTTATTTTGATGTAGTCCCAATAGTTTATTTTTGCTTTCGTTTCCCTTGCCTCAGGATCTGGTCATTTTAAATCCAATTTAAACTCCATTATTTTGTTCTGGGAATGGAATACATAGGAAATGTTGTAGTACCCTTCAAGGTTGATGACAGAACCATTGTATCTGTTAGAAAATCCCCACCATTGCTTGAAACAGAGATTCACTAAAGAGCGGCTTGAAGAATATGTGGATCTTTTTCTCTAATGTAATGTAATGTGCAGAAGTAGGTGATTCTGAGCCAGTACAGCAGATGCATGAGTCCATTGGGTCTCACACTTTTTGCATCTTTCTGCTCTGCCATCCTTAGGCTGTAACTTCCATTCTTTAGCGTGCCTCAAGGTCACAAGATGGTTATTAACCCATACCAGCACATCTGTATTCCAGGCAGGAAGAAGGAGGAGGTGGGAAAGGATAAAAAAAGCACATATCAACTGAATTAGCCCTCTTTTTAAAGGAGCTTTTCTAAAAGCTTCATCCAGTAATGGTCACTTATACCTCAGTGGCCAGAATTTAGTGCAAGTCCACTCTTAGATTAAGGGTGGGTTGGAACTGTATTTGTTTTAAGGTGGGCACTTTGGTGCCACTAATAAAATCTGATTTCTTTGACTGAGAAAAGAGGAGAGTGGATATTGGATGAGCCCCTTACACCGTCTGCTAGAACTTTAATTTGTCTTGGCCTGACTCAGGTCACGATGGTAAACGACAGCCCTGAGAAGCATTTTTATAGAAACTAAGCTTTAAGTGACTTGAGCGTCAGAAAATTTGAGACGAGCCTGGCCAGCTCTAAATTCTTTCTAGCAGCATCCTCAGTAGCACAGCCTGTCTCTGAGTTGGCCTCAGGTAGGAAAGCACCTATGTATGGAGAAAAAATACATTTGGGGGCTGCCTGGGTGGCTCAGTCGGTTAAGCATCTGCCTTCAGTTTGGGTCGTGATCCTGGAGTCCCAGGATTGAGCCCTACATCGGGCTCCCTGCTCAGCAGAGTCTGCTTCTCCCTCTGCTCCTCCTCCCAGCTCATGTTCTCTCTCTCTCTCTCTCAAATAAATAAATAAAAATCTTTAAAAAAAATACGTTTGGTTTGACTATGCCTGTGGCTGCTATGAGCCTCAGGGGAGCTAACGCACGTAACAGCACCTCATATAGTGCTGCACTAGACACACATAGGTCTCTAGGACTGCACTACTAAATGGGGTCTAAGAACCAACAGCATTGGCACCACCTGGTAGCTTGCCAGAATTGAAAATTCTCAGCCCCACTCCAGCCCTAATGAGCCAGCATCTGCATTTTAACAAGGTCCCAGGTGATCCAGGTGCATATTTAAGCTTAAGAAGCACTGCTCTGAAGAGTTGAGGGCTTGTTTCCTGAGGGAGGCCAGGTGACAGGAGACAAGTCAGCTCACCCAGGACACTTCCTCAAGCCTGATTAAATATCGTGAGAGAGTCATTCTCCCCATCTGGGCTCAGTCTTCCTGCTTGTTATAGCAGCGGTATGCATCAGACCCTTACTCCCTGAAGTGTGGTCTTGGACCAACAGCATCACCATCACTGTTAGGAATACAGAATCTCTGGCCCCACCACAGGGTGATGGAATAAGTCGTCTGCGTTTTGGCAACCTCCCTAGATACTGCATCTGTCCATTCAAGTTTGAGAAACCCTGCACTAGGTGCTCTATGTGCCTTGAAGTGAGAGAAATCAAAGTAATGTAGGCAAGTGTCTCCAGGGGCCTGGACTGATGTGGATGATGAGAGAACACTGATACCTGCCACTGCACAGGTTGGGCTGAGCGCAGATAAACTCCCTCGGAAAGCTCAGTGACTGGCAGACCACAGGGTCAGGGAGTGTAGGGAGCCCCACCACTGGTACTGCAGATAGATGCCTGGACTAGGTCTGGAGCAGGACCAGCTGGGGCTTCCTCATCTGGCACTTCTCCTCTGGAGTTGGATGGGTACCTGGAGATCGAGGCAGGAGCTGCAGGTAGGCTCTGGAGATGGCTCAGAACCATGCCTCCCTCTTCCCCTTCTCTCTGTCCAGGGTAGGTGGGCGCAGCTGAGGTACAGGGGTGGGCAGTGTGCACACAACTGGGTCGATGCCACTGGCTTTCAGCAGCAGAAGGAAGCGGAGCCTACCTTGCCCATCTTCTTGCCACTCAACACTTGGTTATTAAAAAGAATCCTTTAAGGCATTTTGCTGTTTGGGACTAAATAAAGCTGTGCTCCCACTCCAATTGAGCTTATAATGGAGTCTAATTTTATAAAGAAGCCGATTAATGGCTTTGTAAATATAAAAGAAAGGATCCCTGCTTTTTTTCTTGACCAGAAGGCCCCAGAAGTTAGTCCTGTAAAAATGTCAAATCTTGCTTTAAAGAATGGCAGGACTTCTCTGAGGAGAATAACAGGAAATGACTCACAGAGGGCACCCCGAGGCAGCTCCGCTCTACAAAGGGGCCCCCTGTGCAGTAATGTGAGGCAGCTGCAGGAGGAAGGTGCCCCGCCCGCCCACGGGTGTGTGTGTGTGTGTGTGTGTGTGTGTGTGTGTGCGCGCGCGCGCACACACACACACACACGCCCATGCCCATGCTGTCTTCTCAGGGCTGGGTCTGTTTGTGGGGCCTGGGAACTGCCAGTATGCTGGTCCACAGAGACAGAGCAGCATGTGAGGCTGAGAGCCCACACACAAGCAGCATTTGTTCCTTCAAGAAAACTCACCTAGAAATAGCGTTAACTAACCACACTAAGCTGCCAGCCCACACTCTTACCTATGGTAGACTCTCTTTGGATCTCACCTTGATGCTATTTGATGAGCAGGTGGAGACAGGGAGATGGCTCTCCTGGTTTCTTGTGGACTAACTCCGGCTTGAATCTTCTAGTCTGTCATCCACCCCTCCCCCACCTTCCTTTCTCCCCCCTGTCCTATTCCTGCCTCAGTACCTAGGCTTGCCTTGTCCAAGGTCCTTACTGAGGACAGCGGCTCTACCCCAGTCTTCCAGATCTCAGGTGATGGATGAAGAGGAAGATATTCAGATGGAACACACTGGTACAACCACAGCATTGTTAAGATATTGAATTTTTTCCATGCCAGTTGTTAAGTGACTACTGCCTTGAGCCTCTGTATTAGTCAGAAAGCAGAATCCACCTCAGATGGTTCAGGAAACCTGAATGGAGTGACTGTTTACAGAGGTATGGATATGCAGTTGTACTAGTTATCTGCTGCTGTGTAACAAATTACCCCAACATTTCACAGCTTAAGCTAATGAACATTTATGATCTCACAGAGTTTCTGAAGGATGAGAACCTGGGAGTGGCTTAGGTGGGTGGTTCTGGCTCAGGGTGTCTCATGAGGTGGCAGCCAAACTGTTTGCAAGGCCTGCAGTCATCTCAACACTTGCCTGGGGCTGCAGGGTCCATGGCTGGGCTCACTCAGGGGATTGTCTGTTGGCAAGCCACAGTTCCTTGCTGGCTATTAGTTAGACCATGTGGGCCTCTCCCTAGGGTTGCTCATGACCTGGTGGCCTGCCTCTCCCAGAATGAGTGACCAAGAGAGTGCAAGCAAGAGGGTACCCAAGACAGAAGGCTGCAGTCTTTCCTAGCCTATTCCCAAAAGAGGCATATCATCACTTCTGCTTATTCCATTGCCCATACAACACAAATCTGGCATGGTGTGTGGGGGAGGGGCACTCAAGGCAATGAGTACCAGAAGGGAGAGATCACTGGGGCCATCCTGGAGGCTGGCCCCTGTAGGCATTAAGGATGTTGAAGCACTCAGAGCCCAGCAATAGCAGGAAGCTTTTCCACCCCCAGACCCAAAGGGGTAAAGTGGAGCTAGACCTGTGGAAGAGGAGCACAGAGCAGGATACAGCCACTGCTGGAAACACAGGAGCAAGCAGGAAGCAGGGGAAATAGCCTGACTTCTTCTTCTTCCTTCCCTTCAGTCTCCTCCTGGTGCCTCTGGTGAAGTGAACCCAACTGGAAATCAGGTGGCAAGTGAGTCCAACTGATGCAGCCTGGAAGGATCAAAGAAGGATGGCAGAGAATGGTCTAAGGTGAGCATGTGGATAAATGGATTCTAACCAGCACCCCCAAATGTTCTCTGGCTACCCCAGCTACCCTGGCTTCTTCCCCGTGACCCCCAACCCCAATTATATCCTGTGATCCAACAGTTCAAGGGCTACACTGGCCATACCTCTAATCCCCACACTTACTGCCTGTACACTGACCACTCTCAGGGACCCTCCAGTACTTAGTGACCTCCATTCTGTCTGGTCAGTGCCCAAGACTTACCAGTGTAAATATTTTGAATACCACCTCTGATCAGAACAGACAGCAAGGGAAATAATTGGAACCAAAGCAGAGAATGATGGCCCAAGGAGAGTTCAATGAGGGAGTTCCATCTAGAAAAGGCGGAGCCTCACTGTCTCACATTTCTGAAGCAGCCTGAACCCAGAGCAGCATCGGGCTCTTGGGTCCCTGGGGAAGGGCTCCTCTGGCTCAAAAGAGCTGCCTTTTAGCACATGGAATGAATCTCTCAGGGCCACTAGGGCATTTTACCCATTGTTTGTCATGCAGTGTGGGGCCCCAGTGGTGTGATGGGAGAGCACACAAACCCCATGTTTCCAGACAGAGTCTCCTCCACACTGTGTCCGAACTGTTCCCTGCATAGTGATGGCATATATAGAGTTTAAAGCTAGGAATCTTCTAAGGCATCTCAGAGTGAAGTTAGACAGAGGAGTTTTCTGAGGTGGAGCCCAGAGCTGCTTTGGAAGGGAACAAGAAGAGGAGGGCATTCCAGTGCAGGGAATTAAGCACAACAGGATGTGGTGGGCAGGAACCACCAGGATTAGGCAAAGGCCAGCTAAGGGACGGCAGGACACGAATAGGAAGTAATGAGTGGGTAGATTAGAGGTAAATTCCTCATCATGGCCTGCACAGGGAGACCCAGGCCCTGGGGCCTGCCTGAGACATGGCGCCCATGCCTGAAGCCAGCTGTGGCACATCTGGGACCAGCTGATGAGATGCCTGGAATGGCACAGGAAGTTGAATGCCATACAGGAAAGGTGGCCAGGTCACTGCTACCTGGACTGTGCTTTGCATAAATCTCTGCGTGCTAATTGTAATGTATTTACCCTCAAAAAGAACAGAAACCCATCGAGAATTTCTCCCTCTTTCCCAACACTTATGTTTTGTGGCATTTCTGCCCCTGGCCATTCCCTTCCAGATCTCTAAACTGATGTGTCTTCCTGTTCTTGCTCTGCTCACCCAGCAACAGAGGACTGTGAGAATGACCCGGTGAGCACGCAGTTTTCCTTTTTACTCACGTCAAAGTTAGGCCCACAGAGGGGAGGTGCCTTGCTCAAGGTCACGTAGCAAGTTGGTGGCAAAGCAGAGGTCAGGACCCTGCTGCACTGTGAACAAGGGCAGGGAGGTTTTCTCAGCATCGTGTAGAGGGAGCGGGAAAGCAGTTGCAGGCCCCAGTGGCTCTGAGAAAAGGCTGCCGTGGGGCTCATCAGAGCATTCTTAAGTGTAATTGACTTTTAGGCATTAAATTTTTACCAGAATGAGCTCACAAGGTCTTTAGGGAGAAGGAAAGTGCCTGGCATTTCCTGCCTCTTGGGGCAGCGTCTGGGGTGCAGAAAAGCTCATCCTCGGGGCTGCAGTATGGAGCCCTCCCCTGGGTGGGAGAAGAGGGGTGAGGTCCCGGGAGAGAATGCAGAGCCGGATACAGGGTTCAGTGGCCAACTGGTTCTTATTAACTCTAGGGGAGGAAGGGAGGATGGGAGCTAAGTACCCACCCAACAGCCCTCGGCCGTCAAGCCTATGCAGTGAGTGCCTACAGCAGGGGTAGGGGAGAAGAGACAGGTAACTCAGTTCCAGCTCATAGGGAGCATCCCTCCCTCCCCTGACTACGCTCACCCACCATTTCATCCCTAAACCTGTCCCACCATCAATCATGGACCTCGGGTTGGATCACTACCAATCTCAGGGCAATGGTTTTCTTATCCACACACGGTAAAGACCAGTTAGTTGGTCAAGACGATGTGTGGATGTCTTTTGAGCTTTGTCATTCCTTAATGAGGGAGTTACCCCAGCTCTTATCCCAAGAGCTTCTTTCCAAATACTGAGGCAGCCGCTCCTTCCCCCCAGGCAGGGTGTCACTTTTGATGTGCAGGCGCCAAGGTTTAGCAGCCATCCATGGAACAGCAGGAGCCACTCCCTTCAGGCTTTAGTGCTAAAATGAAGGTCCGGAGGCTTATGGAGATTTATTTCCATTTAGATCCGAAAAACTCAAGAGGTGTGCTTTTTTTTTTTTAAAGCAGACTTATTGACGTATAATTGACATACCATGAATTGCACATTTTTAAAGTGTACAATTTGATAGATTTTGATATGTATTATTCGCTTATAAAACCATCACCACAATCAAGATAGTGAACATATCTATTATCCCCAAAAGTTTCCTCATGCCCCTTTATCCACCCTTTTACCAACTCTTCCTTCCCCTAGTTCCAGGTCACCACTGATTTGCTTTCTGTCACCACAGTTCAGTTTACATTTCTTAGAGTTTTATATAAATGGAAACATACAGTGCATATCTGCTTCCATTCAGTTTATTTCATATAGAATAATTCTTTTGAGCATCATTCATGTCATCACTTGTATAAATAGTTCACTCCTTTGTACCAAGTAGTATAGCCTTGGTTGGATATACCTCAATTTACTTATTCTTTCACCTGTTAACGGACCTTTGACTTGTTTGCAGTGTGGGGCTGTTAAAAATAAAGCCACTATTAATATTTGTAAATAAGTCTTTGTGTGGACATATGCCTTAATTTCTATTAGGTAAATTTCCAAGACTGGAATGCCTGGTTGTGTAATAGGTTTATGTTTAACTTCATCAGAAATAGTCAATCTATTTTCCAACTTGTGTGCCCTGCTTTCCACTCCTACCAGTAATATATGACAGTTCCAATTACTCCACATCCTTGCCAAAACTTGGTGCCAACTTTCCCCCTTCTTTTCTCTTTTCTTTTCACTTTTCTAATAAATGTGAGGTGGTATCTCACTGAGATTTTAATTTGCATTTGCCTATTGACTAATGATGTTGAGCATCTCTTCACGTACTTTCTTATCAGTTCTTCAAAATCATTTACCAATTTTTTTTATTAGATTGTTTTTCTTCTTATTATTGAGTTGCAAGAACCCTTTGCATATTCTAGATATAAGTCCTTTGTCTGGTATATGTTTTTGAAATACTTTCTCCCAGTCTGTGCCTTGCCTTTTCATTTTCTTAACAGCGTCTTTTAAGAACAAATGTGTTTAAGTCTGAAGTCCAGGAATACTATATCCAGCAAAACTGTTTTTCAGAAATAAAGAGAGATAAAGGCATAAACAAAAGCTAGAGGAGTTCATCCCTAGACCTGCCATAAGAAATGCTAAATGGAGTTCTCAGGTTGAAATGGAGGGATGCTAAGGGCCAACAGGAAAACATATGAAAGTATAAAATTCACTGGTAAAGGTAAACATATAGGGCGCCTGGGTGGCTCAGTTGGTTAAGCGACTGCCTTCAGCTCGGGTCATGATCCTGGAGTCCCGGGATCGAGTCCCACATCGGGCTCCCTGCTCAGCAGGGAGTCTGCTTCTCCCTCGGACCCTCCCCCCTCTCATGCTCTCTCTCTATCTCATTCTCTCTCTCAAATAAATAAATAAAATCTTAAAAAAAATTTTTTTAAAATCTTTAAAAAAAAAGGTAAACATATAGGCAAACTCAGAATATTCTAACACTATAATGGTGGTGCATAAATCACTTTTATCTCCAATATAAAAGTTAAAAGTCTGCAGTGGCTTTCTGCCCAAGGGTCCTGTCCCCATGCTTTAAAAAAATCACCTTTTTTTTGCACCAAAAAAAAAAAAAAGTTAAAAATCAGTAGTGTTAAAGGTAATGTAGTGGGGCGTCTAGATGGCTCAGTCGTTAAGCGTCTGCCTTCGGCTCAGGTCATGATCCCAGGGTCCTGGGATCGAGCCCCACATCGGGTTCGCTGTTCAGTGGGAAGCCTGCTTCTCCCTCTCCCACTCCCCCTGCTTGTGATCCTTCTCTCACTCTCTCTCTCTGTCAAATAAATAAAATCTTTAAAAAATAAATAAATTTTAAAAAGTAATGTAGCTACGCTACTGCGTATTTACCCCAAAGATAACAAATGTAGTGATCTGAAGGGGCACCTGCACCCAATGTTTATAGCCACAATGTTCACAATAACCAAATGATGGAAAGAGCCCAGATGTCCATTGACAGATGAGTGGATAAAGAAGATGTGGTATATATATACAATGAAATATTACTCAGCCATCAAAAAAAAAAAAGAAATCTTGCTATTTGCAACGACGGTATTATGTTAAGTGAAATAAGTCTCAGGGAAAGACAGTTATTATATGATCTCACTGATATGTGGAATTTAAGAAACAAAACAGGGAATCTTAGGGGAAGAGAGGAAAAAATAAAACAAGATGAAACCAGGGAGAGAAGGATGCCTGGGTGGCTCAGTCAGTTAAACATCTGCCTTCGGCTCAGGTCATGATCCCAGGGTCCTGGGATCAAGTCCCACATCGGGCTCCTTGCTCAGCGGGGAGCCTGCTTCTCCCTCTGCCTGCCGCTCCCCCCGCTTGTGCTCTCTCTTTCTCTGACAAATAAATAAATTAAAAAAAGAAGAAGAGGAAAAAGAAACCAGAGGAGGAGGCAAACCATAAGAGACTCATAATCATAGGAAACAAACTGAGGGTTGCTGGAAGGGAGAGGAGTGGAGGAATGGGGTAACTGGGTAATGGGCTTTGGGGAGGGTATGTGTTCTAATGAGTACTGGGTATTATATATAAGACTGACAAATCACAGACCTGTACCTCTGAGACCAATAATACATTATATGTTAATTAATTGAATTAAAATTTTAAAAATGTTAAAACAAAAACAAAAATAAACAATATCTTGGACATATACTCAGATACAGTGGGTCAGAGATTAGTGTGGTATTTTGTCATTTATTTAATAATCATATTTACTCAATTCACTTTATTGTGATGAACAATTTAATAAACATCCTTCAAGTTATAAAAAATGTAGCTACAATAATTTGTTAATGGATGCACGATATAAAAAGATGTAAAGTATGGCATCAATATCATGAAATGTAGAGAGAGGGGAAGTAAAGGTATAGAGTTTTTGTATGTGATTGAACGTGTTTTTTAAATTAATAGACTGTTACAGCTATAAGATGTATTATGTAAGCCTCATGGTAATAACCACACACACACGCGCACACATACACACAATACCTCCAGGAGATACACAAAAGATAAAAAGAAAGGAATTAAAGTATACCACTATGAAAAATAAATAACAAAGGAAGAAAACAAGAGGGAGGAAAGGAACTACAAAGAGGCAGAAAACAATTAACAAAATTGTAACAGTAAGTCCTTACTTAGCAATACTTACTTTAAGTGCAAATGGATTAAATTCTCCAATCCAAAGATGTAAGACATGACACCATAAAACTCTTAGAAGAAAACATAGGGGAAAAGCTCTTTGACATTGGTCTTGACAATGATTTTTTGGATATGACACCAGAAGCACAACAAAGCAAAAATAAACAGGTGGGACCACATCAAACTAAAAAGCTTCTGTACAGCAAAGGAAACCATCAACAAAAGGAAAAGGCAACCTACAGAATGGAAGAAAATATTTGCAAAGCATATATCAGATACAGGATTAATATCCAAAATATATAAGGGACTCAAACAACTCAATAGCAAAAAACCAAACAACCCAATTAAAAAATGCACAAAGGACCTGAGTAGGCATTTTTCCAAAGAAGATATACAAATAGCCAACAGGTACATTAAAAGGTACTCAATATCACTAATAATCAGGGAACTGAAAATCAAAACAATAAACATCACCTCACACTTGTTAGAATGGCTATTATCAAAAAGATAAAATATAACAAGTGTCAGTTAAGGTGTGGCATAAGGGGAACCCTTATATACTGTTGGTGTGAATGTAAATTGGTATAGCTATTGTGGAAAACAGTATGGAAGTTCCTCAAAAAATTCAAAATAAAACTAACTGTACAATCCAGCAAACCCATTACTGGATATTTATCCAAAGGAAATGAAATTACTATCTCGAAGAGGTATCTGCCCTTTAATTATCATTGCAGCCTTTTTCATAACCACCAAGATGTGAAAACAACCTGTGTCCATCAACAGATAAACAGGTTTTTAAAATGTGAATGGAATATCATTTGGAATGGTAACAGAATACCATGTAGCCATGAAAAAGAAGGAAATCTTGCCATTTGTGACAACACAGAAGAAACCGGAGGGCATTATGCTAACTGAAATAAGCCAGACACAGAAAGACAAATACTGCATGACCTCACTTATATATGAAATCTAGAATACGTCAAACTCATAGAACCAGAAAGTAGAAAGATGGTTACCAGGAGCTGGGGGCATGGGGTGGAGTGAGGGAAACAGATATACTAGTTAAAGGGTACAAGACGGTATATAAAGGTATAAGATGAATAAGTCCTGGGAATTGAATGTACAGCAAGGTGACTATAGTTAATAATACTGTATTGTATACTAGGAATTTGCTAAGAGAGTAGACCTTATGTTTTCTCAGCGTGCCAAAAAAAAAAGGAAACAGAGGTGATGGATGTGTGAATTAGCTTGATTGTGGCGATCATTTCACAATGTATACATATATCAAACCATCATGTTGTACACCTTAAATATATACAATTTTTATACCTCAATAAAGCTGGGGGGAAATAGAGTATGCATGCACCATCAGTGTGACTTGTATCCAGAAGCGATTTTTAAATATAGAAAGAGCTTAGAGGAGGTAAAGGCACTTGAAGTTGCAATGGCTGAGCAGACACAGTGGTTTTCGTTGGACTGTATGCTCCTTCCGGGTGGCTTGGGTGGGGGACTGATGGAGATTAAGACAGACGAAATCAGCATGGCCACCATACCTCTTGTACCACCACTATTACATTAGCACACTTGAAGCCTGCATTAATAGCTATACATATATTGTCCAAAAAGTGGGGGAGATTCTGCTCCTGCCCCCTGCTAGAGGGGACCAGTATTGTGCTCTCTTTCCACCAGCTGCTAAAGGAGTTTGCCTGGAGGAGGGAGAGAATGATAAAAGGATGGAAACTAGGTCAAAATGTTAGAGAACCAAGTACATTGACAGAACTGAGGATGCAGAATTTGTAGAGGGGGCACAGCATCTGCATCTCCCCATGTAGTGGATGCTTCCACAACGGAAGAACTTCAAAAACATGCATCATCTCCAGAGGAGAGGAGATGGATGGTGAGAGGTTCACAGAACGTTACCAGGGAAACTCTGTGTCCTCCTTCAATTGCAGTCACACTACCCCTTCGTGTCTGGCTGGTGTGGTGCAGTGCTTGATAGCTTCAGCTCTGTAGCCAGACTGCTTCGGTTTGAACTAGCCTCTTACTTCCTCCACATGCTTCAGTATTCTCTTCAGAACAATGAAGATTAAAAATAGGCTATGTCTAATAAAGCTGTCGTGCAGATTAAGCGGGGTAATCCTGCTAAAGTGGCAGCCGAGTCCAGAGTAAGTGCTCAATAAATGTTAGCACCTGTTTTCTCACCGCCTCTATGATTACTCCTTGCGCAGCGACGGA
This sequence comes from Eumetopias jubatus, assembly GCF_037043125.1. Lineage (NCBI taxonomy): Eukaryota > Metazoa > Chordata > Mammalia > Carnivora > Otariidae > Eumetopias > Eumetopias jubatus. Next base: position 148,915,992 of record NW_028274807.1, on the reverse strand, counting down.
CAGGATTGCCCAGCGAATGACCCTGGAGCTTCTCTCTGGGTTGCCAGGCAACAAGCTATCTGGGACCGGTGGCTCCCCCTCCTTGAGCAGGAGGAGCTGTACAGGATTTCAACTTTCCCAAGGGCACTGAGCACTAGTAGATGACATTCCAAGACAGCTCCCCAGGACAGCTGGCTCCTGAGCCTGGATTGTTTATAAGGCAAGTTCTCATGCTTGCTCAATAAAAAGGTGGAAGAGTAGGCATTTCCTTACACAGGGAGTGGGATCCTTCCCTGGAACACAACTATGCCATGTCCTGGCTCCTTGCTTGCTTCTTGGTGGAAGGGATGAAAAGGTGGGACCATGTCACTCATCTTGTTGGCTGGGAATTTCTCATGAAGACTGCTCCATGCCCAAACTGCATGTCATGGTGTTTGCCTTCACCTACCCTCCCACACCCCTCCCTGAAATGTCTCTCCTCATCATCTTTACTCTCTGAAAGTATGCCCCCGGGACGAGTCCTCTGCCTCCTCCCAGATCTGGGTATGCTCCACTTCCCCATGATTTCATCTGCTCCTGTGGTTTCAAATGTCATCCCTGTGCTGAGGACTCCTGTTCATATCGTATCCTCAAGTTCCTGGCTGGATACTGTCACTTGGACAGGGCGTCTTAAACCTTCAAAATGCTCCAAACTGAATTAATTTTAAATTTTTCCTCTACCATAGCCATGAAACCAAACAAAACCCTTGCCCTTCTATACTCATTAACTTGGTAACTTGTACTGCTACCTATCTTGTCACCCCAACAAAAATCCTAAGGTTTCCCTTAGACCCTTCTGCCATGGCCAGTTAGTTGGCACAAACGTTGGTCACACTTCATTGGCCCTGCCTCTCTCCTCACTCAGTGCCTCTTCCCCTCCAGGACCAGTATTCTGCTCTCTTTCCACCTCATTCCACCCTGCATGCTCTGTCTGATTAATTTTTCTCCCTCTTTCAAATACCTTCAATGCCTCCCTATTACCTAAATATGTTGTAACTCCTCACTCTGGCATTTAAGGCTCTTCACAAAACAACCCATTCCTAAGATTCTATTGGGGCTGCTCCACCAACTATATTCTTAAGTCCCAATTGGTCAGTTGGATAGCTGGTACTTCCTTACACTTTCTACACTTTCTCCTTATACTCCTTACACTCTGCTGTCCCTTCCACTTCAAACACCCTCCCGAACAAACCTCCCCCTGCCCCGCCACAATCCTGTACATCTATCAGTCTCATCTCGGGTGCCCCACTCTCTTTCATGAAGCCTTCCCGGGAGCCTGCCTACAGTGACACTCTCAGAGCAGAAGGGTGTCCTTGGTTTACTGCACCTTTTCTGTTGCACTGTATTATCATCACATGAATGCTTGTCTAATACTCTTCCCAATCAGCATATATGCTCTGGAGGTTAAGGGCCATTGGTTCTGAGCAGTTTACACAGGATGGTACTGCACTGACCCTCAGGAACATGTTTGTTGATTGAATTAAGCAGGGGCTGATGTGCTTGGAAATAAGACTCAGAAGACAAGACAGCTAGCTTCTTGTGCCTGTAGGGCTGTTTGCCCTGGACATTCAGCATGGCCCCAGGAGGACGGAGCTCAGACTATCATCTCTGTCTTGGGGGGGTATCCTGGATCCTCAAACAGTGAGAGCTTTCTCAGCGGGGGAGAGCTTTCTAGCACCCATCCATGATTTAGATAATTCACCACTTCCTGCCTTGACTTTCCTCCCTTAGCCCTCTGGCTCTTTGAGGGGGCCAGGCTCACACACAGATGCTGTGCAGTGCTCAGAAAAAAGCATGTTGGGCATTTGCTGCCATCTAGTGAAGGAAGTGTGGCTCAGTTTCTTGCTAAAGCTAAGCAGATCTCGTGCTCTCCGAGAGCTGGCTTCAGGAACCCAGCCTTGGCAAAAGGGGACCATCTGGGGATGGACAGGTGTTTATGGGAAAGGCGAAGCTTCTGCACAGAACAGATCACACCCAGGCCCTTAAACTGTAATCTGGGATGGGCAAGACCACATCCTTCCAGAGCCTCCCCTACCTCCAGCCAGAAGGTATTCCTGCTGGAATGATGGCCAGCCACCTTGTTCAGAAACTTTGGTAGGCATCAGTAAAACACCCAGTGTTCATAATCAGAGGCATCTTTTAGGGAAGTCATCAGTCATCCACAGTGCCTCAGGTGGAACTGGCCATGACTTTGGAACAGGTGATTTCTATGAGGCCCTGCAGCCCTGCAGGGGAGCCCCTGTGGCCCTGTCTCAAAGGTTTCCTGGCTCTGGGACCACCCACTCCCCTTCCCCAGCATGGCACAGAGACTCAGGCACCACCAGCTGAGTGACCGCACACTCATTGGGTTACTGTGAGGTACAATTGAGATTATTCGTGACAAATGCTCAGCCAGTGCCTGACGCACAGCAACCACAAGTAAAAATTAGGTATTGATAATGATAGTATTGATATTTTGCCAATGCTCCAGAGCATAAAGCTGCCTACAAAACTCATAAAATTCAAGTCCTGGACGTGAATACACACTGAAAATAATCACCGACTCAGTGCACCAGAGCACCCAGTGCTGGGCAAGGAGGAGCCAGTCAGAGGCTCAGAGGCTCAGACCTCAGACATTGGGCTGCTGATGGCATGCCAGCCCCTCCAGCCTATCTGCGGGACTGGTTTGCACAGGGTTTTCCTCCACATTTCAATTATCACGATGTAGGTTTTTTACTTCCAGGGCAGCTTCTTGCCAGGCCTGATGTCTTGTTTGGTCTCTGGGCATCTCCAGGTTTTAGGGAAGTCCTGGGCCTTTTGATGGGCCTGGGTTGTTCTCTGGACTGCATTTCACGCAGACATTCAGCCAGAACCGAATACAGGGGTCATGAAGCTAAGATCACTGGCTGACCAGTACATTCTCTGGCTCTCCAACACCAGGGTCCAGGTGTGGCTAAGAAGGTGCTCTCTCAGTCCAAGGTGGCCACCACAGATTTTTTAAATGAGGCTTTCTTATTGGTTCCAGCCAGTGCTGTGCTGGAGTCAGCTAGGGCCAGCTCACAAGAACTGACTGGGCATCTCTTCCCAACTTCACATTCAGGAATATCATGGTGGTAGACTGAAGTCAGTCCTGATGGGTGTATTCACCACAGAAATCAATACATGTTACAAATCGTGGCACCTTTTTTTCCTGAAGAGCCAATTGTTATACACTTATCAGCATATGATGGGCTCCCATCTTAATTCCAAACAAAGCACCACTTTTGAATGGCTACTTACGTAGCCACCAAAGAAGATTTTTTGAATGAAATGTACCATCTGAATGAAATACATCTAAATGAATATACCATCTGAATGAAAATACAAACTGAAAGTCTCATTTATTTATTTTTTTTCCAAATGTATATAACGGAGATTGTAGCTGGTGAAAGATAGGGTGGTAAATGACAAGTCAAGATCACACCTTTTGTTCAAAATAAACCCAAAATACTAATGTTGGTAAAAATATCTGTAATAAGCCATTTATTTATTGGCAGGTTTTGAATTTTTACTCAGCATACAAGAGAGTTATATGTGATAAGCCACATACTTGCATTGGGGAAAACACTGAACAAAGGTTTCGAGCAATGTACCTAGAAACAGTATGGAAAAACACTATCTAAATTTTTAACATGTTTTTTGTTTCTTATTCTTTTTTGACATGATTTGAACTGTGTTTTAATCCTGACATTGGTGTGTCCTTTATAGCCCTTCGAGTGTCTTTTTCCTTGCTAAAACAGTACCAGTGATTCATAGACAGCCTTATCTTCTATCCCTGTAAGAACTGTTTGAAATAAACATTGAAATATCACTTCTTTTAGGCAGAAAAAAATGGGATGGCTAGTTCAGGGAGTCAACTGCTTGTTCACACACTGAGCTGTGGACCCCTGGAGCTCAGACGCCAGAGGCCAGGTTGTGAGGCTGTGAGGTAGGAGTGGAAGTAGGGGCTCAGTCATAGTGGACTTTGCCCTCGGCCACCCCAGAGCTGGACAGGTCTCCATTGCAGAGTGTGTGGAGTGGTGAACGGGGCCTGTCTTCCAAGGCACCTGTGGACATCTTCAGCCTGTATTTTCGAAAGGCCTTTTGAATAACAGCAGCACATCTTTCCTCTTCCTTCCTCTTGGTGGTGGTGACTATGGGTTCATATAACTTCTTGGAAGGGTTGGCTTCCATGAACTTCTCCTCCATCATCACTTTCATGCTGTCCAGGCCACCGGAGTCACCGAGTACCCTAGTGGTAAATGCGAAGAGAATATCCAGGCAGTGGAGACGATCTCCACTCACCATGGGCAAGTCCATCATGAGAAATTGAAATTTATTGGGCTTTGCCACGCGCAAAGGCTCAGGAAGGGCATCGGCAAAGTCAGAAAGGGCAGAATATTTGATGAACTGTGTTGCTTCTGGGTCAAACTTTTCCCAGACTTCATAGAATATATCAAAGTCATCTTCACCCAAAGGGTCCTCACTTTCTTCAGTGGCTGTGTTAAAATTCTCTAAAATCACAGCAATGTACATGTTGACAACAATGAGAAAGGAGATGATGATGTAACTGACGAAGTAGGTGATGGCTATGGCAGGGAGGTGACGGCTGTCTAAGTTGGGGTTGCATGAATCCTTTGATTGCAGCATGGGCTTGAGGAGGGCATCCCAGCCTGCTGATGTGGTGATCTGGAAGAGACAGAGTATGCTGCCGACAAAAGTTTTGAAGTTGAATATGTCATCAATTCCATGCTCCTCTTTCACTCTGCAAAAAGAGCTCATACCAAAAATGGCATAAATAAACATAACCAGAAAAAGTAGAAGACCGATGTTGAATAGAGAGGGAAGAGACATCATCAGAGCGAAAAGGAGAGTCCTAATTCCTCGTGCTGCCCGAACAAGTCTCAGGATCCGACCAATCCGAGCCAAGCGGACAATCCTGAAGAGTGTTGGAGGGAAGGGAATGTGCTCCTGGTTCTCCAAGGCAGAAACCATTGTACCTTAGGAGAAGGAGATAAGGCAATTAATTTCCAGCAGGCACCCTGCTTTCAGATCCAGCCTCTCTCTCCTGCCTTGGAATCTTAGTGGGATCAACTTTTATCAGTACTTTGTAATTTGTGCACTACACAAATTAAGAACTTTCTTTATCAATATTAGGGAAAATATCTATCTGTGCCCTAACTTGGAAAATAATTTCCAAGCACTGTACAACTTTAGATGGAACTTTAGATGACACAGGATGTCTATAATATTGAAGACACCCAAGGAAAAGAAAGAGAATGCAGCTTATGAAAGGCTATATTGTGACTTATCTCAAACACTTGAAATGCATTATCTATATTGGGTTTTGAAAGTCACTCATGAGATAACAAATATAATAGTTTTCCATATTTATTGTATATATAGAATGGAAAGCAGATAAACTAAGGATGGAGTCCTTCAGATTAGCATAAGGAGAAACTTCTGATACTGATTGATGGTTGGCTTAAGCCTGAGCTTTCAGTGGAAATTGTGGAACTTCTAACCCCAAAGCTCCTTAAAAAGGCAGGTTTTTACTTGCATAGGGGAATTTGAACACAGCTTCCTACAGGTGAGGACAGGACAGGGCTGGAGGGAGATGGTGGTGTTGGGATGCTCAACTCTAGGTGGAACCTGCCACAGAGCTCTTATATTTATCAATACGCTCATCCCAAGGAAGAACTCCCGAGATCCACTCAAAAAGCTCAAGGGATTAAGTTGAAGATACTTTCCTTATTGTTATAGACGCCTCTAAAAATAGCATCTCGAGCAAAGTTTTCTGCAAACAGCTGATTATTTGGCCTAAAATGTCATCCTGTTCTCTCATTGCCTATTCTGTAAGCAACTGATACAAGATTTGAAACAATTCACATTTTGGCCCAAACATTATAGAATGGCTGGAACATGCTTGCCTTGTGTAGACATGGCCTTGCTCTTGCTCTGGGTGGTGGGGTCCTCAAAGGCATTAGAGGTGATGGGCAGCCAAAATTGTCTGCTATCCCTTAATGACTAAAGAGAACTAGTTCATAATATATTTCACCAACTGCCCAATTGTGCCAACGAAGTTGAATTCATATGTTAATTGGACAGCCAACTCTAGTGAGATGTAAATTTATTAAGTTCCAACTTAACAACAACTGGAGGAGGTCCACCCTTTAAGGCTACCTCCTTCACAAATATTTCTTTGACTAATAGGAGCCTACAGTAATCTGTCCTTTATCTGAACTCAGTTTTTTTGTGTACCATGGGATATGGTGTGCAGGTAATTTGTCTTTTTCTGACTCTTTAAGGTGAATAAGTCTTAATACCTAAACCGCATTGTCAACTCCTAGAGAAGGATTCACTTTGACTCATACTCATTTTGTATTTCTCTAAAAGCTTAGGAAAGACCTTGGGAAAGTGTAGAGGATTAGTGTTGGGTGGCAGATCTACTGGCAAACGTATATAAAATGCTGCCCAAATAAATAAATAAAAAATAAAATAAAATAAATAATAAATAAATAAAATGCTGCCCACATTGGTGAGTAGGATTTGGCTCAGTGTGTGGATTTTCTCATCCACTGGAGCAAAATGCTATCCAGTGCTCTGCTGTGTAACTGCAATTGCCTAGCAGTTGTTCAAAGGACAGAAGTAAGAGATATTTCCACAACCTGCATGCTGGCTGGCACTGCCTGGAAGGAGTTCAGTAAGTAGTGGAAAAAATGAGCTGCTCTCTGCATATTGGAGGAAGGGGTTCTTCAAGTTCTCAGAGGGCTGTGCCAGAGTCATTCTACCATCATTTTCTGACCTTATTGCTGCTGTCAATTTCACCAGGACTTGGAATTGGAATTGACTGATAAAGATTAGCAGTCTATTTCACTGGAGGTGTGTGGAAGGATCTATTTCTGAACTTTATCTACATAAACTTCATGGCTTAGAAACCAGAACAGACTATGAACTGTACCATTTTCTTGTTCTTAGAAACATCTGCATTGCTGCTGTAGTGATAGGAACCAAAATATTTTGATCTCACATATCTGTTTAACACATTCTTTCTGAAATAGTACAAAAGCTTCCAATTGTGAAATCAGTTTTCATTGTCTTCATTGCTTTTTGAACTATGAGAATGGCCCCTGGGTGGTTGCACACAATTATAAAAAGTCAGATTATCGGTTTAGTTAAAAGCAAACTGTAAAAACCCAGAGTGGAAACTCTTATGGTTTAGCCATGAAGAATTTAATTTGAAAGTTGATGTGTGTGTGTGTTATAAAAAAGGTATATGGAAACAACCCTTTTTTTCTCTATTCTTCTTCCACAAATCTTAGAGTTAATCCTGCCTATGTTAAGAAAAATATACTGATTATAGAGCAAGACTGGTTGGTGAATGGGCTCCAAGCAGTTGAGACAAACATAGTTCATGCTGTGGTTTAAGTTAACATGGGATACAGAATAGAGAGAAAGCACTGCTTGCCCTCATGACACACTCTTGGAAACCCAGTCTAGGCTGGGCTATGGAGGTCCTATATAGGAGGTGAGAGAAGGCCTAGCAATGTCACAGGGGAGCAATAATTGTGATCTGACATGCACATGGATTTTTGAACTAAAGAAAACCATGGGAACTAAGTACCAAATCCTTAAGACTAAAAGATGCTCATGAGAGCTTATAGTTGCCCATGAAAGGTAGACCTTTGACTCAGTTACCTGGATATACCAGGTATCCCCACAAACACTTTAAGGTCATCTTAGTTTTGTCTATCTCCATTGAATAAACGGATCCACACAATTATTTAACTCCATTTCAGTAGTGTAAACAGTCAAGGGAATGAAAATTGCTCTGTATCTCCTAGCAACTTCCCAGTAGAGAATGGCATCAATACACCTGTCTATTTTTTCAGAAACCACATTAAGCCTAATTTGTTGCTTTGTGGATAGTTTGGACATACTTCCAAATGGTAAGATTTACTTCTAGCTCTCAGATTAAAGCCTCTTGGGTTTCTGATATTACTTACTAACAATAGAAAGAACCACAATCACACAATCAAATAAATTCCAGCCAATGGTGAAGTAGTATTGCCTCAAAGCAAAGATTTTGGTGAGACACTCAATTGTAAAGATGACCACAAAGGCCAGGTTGAGACGCTCAAGGACGAGTTTCGTGGCTTCAGACTGGTCATCTGATTCAGCCATCATGCTAAGCATGTTGAGGAAAATGAGGATGATGATGATGATGTCAAAGACCTGGCTTGTGACTAGGTCAAACACGAGACCCTGGCATTTATTCTGAGAGGGAAAAGAAAAAAGGAATCTTAGATCATTTTGCACTGTAAGAATGAAATCACATACACAAAAAAGGCACATACAACAGAATTTGTCCTCTCTTAAAATTGAAGCAGTTTCTTAAAAAATGCACACCCTTTTTAAACAACAAGAAATTCTTGCATTTACATTTTCATTTAAATTTAATTACATAACTGTTTTTGAAGTTGTAGGCTTACAGCTTTAATTCCATTTTAAAACGAAAAAACTGTTGTGATGATGTTTTACTGAAATAAAACAGCTCCTGTTGGATTTAATAATAAAAAGATGAACTTCAGTTTCTATATTTCATCTGTTTCTTTATTTGGGCTTCAATAATATTAACGCAGAGAATACCTACTCACATAATTATGTTGGACGAAATGGAATTAACATCTCCAAGCCTCCACTTGTTAATTCAGAATTATCAGACCTAAATATACTTAACCAAAACTCTGTATTCAAGCATTTCTTGAATGCCAATTTTCTAAATGTGGTTCACTTGAAAATAAGGCTAGATAAATGGGATTGTGATGTAATGATGACTAAAAACAGAAATAGAAAAATTGATTATTTCATTTTATTATTGATGGTGAACTTACATATTGGTTGGTACATAGATGGTCATACTGCTCACAAAGTAAGTATATGTTAATTGCTCTGGTTCAGGTTCTAGCTCAAGTTAGCATGCCTAATCCACCACGTACAGTGAAATGACTCAATTGTCTAGCTATATTTTCTGTAATCTAACAGCTGTGAAGCACTACTTCTCTTTACTTAGTGGAAAACTATTCTTAAACACAAACTCAGACACAAATCTTGTATGGTATTCTTGACTGTAAATGGGTTGATTTACAATATATGTATACATTAAGGTATTTTATATCATATTATCATCTAATTGAAATATACATACACTAGTCTATTTAGAAAACTCATAAACTCCTGAGAATCATTTTTAGAACCCTAGGTATCTCTTATGGTAATCAGACAAAAGATGATGTTGGTTTGTGGTGGTGATAGTGGAGAGGGATATAAGCATTTAGGTTTAAGAGCTAATATGGAAGTAGATGCAGAAGGAGTAAGAGAGTGTTTGAATGGAGATGGCTATGGGGAAATGATAGGCTGAGGCTATCGTTTCTGGTTGGTGGAGCCATTCAAGAGAACAGAGAATGAGGCACTTTGGAGGGAAATGATACGATCTGTCCTGAGAACATTGAGTTTGAGGGGCCAGTGGGGAATCTGAGGACCTTGGGCAGGTAAAGGTATGGTCTGGAGCTCAGGTGCAGAGCTGAAATGCAGATGTGCAGTTCAATAGCACCAATACTGACATGAGTTAAAACCATGAGAGTGGACGGTATCGGTCAGGGAGAGCAAGGACCATGAGAAGAAAGAGGGTAGGGACAGCACTGGAGGGATACTACATTTAAGTCGGTGTCTTTGAAATCTTGTCCCAGAATCATTAAAACTTTCATCAAGGAGTCTGGAGAAGAAACTTGAAAGTCAGTTGCATTTGCTGTGTGAGAAAGCTTCTAGGAAGTCAGAAAGGGCCTGGAGAAAAGATACTTTTAAGAGTGCTCTCCAGGGAATCACAGTGATTGGCAAGAAAAACAGTGAGGGAGAGTAAGCCTAGGCCTAATAGTTTAACTCCAGTATTTAGAGTAACAGAGGAGATCAAGAATACAAGTTACCTAAACTGGTAGATATCAAAAAGCATTCGATATCACTTTAGAATGTACAGTGAAACCTACACCTCAGTATCATCTGTGTGGATGGTTCAGAAAGAATCAGAAATGATGCCAGATCCCTTCCTCTACTGCTAAATAAAATAAAATGCATCACTGCTCAGGTTAAAACAGCTAGATTCCCCTCCACCCCCATGCAATTGCTATTCATTTGTTCCAAAGGTCAAAAATAAGATTTAGATTTTAGAGATTAAAAAAAAAGTCTGTGGGGAGATAAAGCTGTGAGTTAAGGGTTAACAGCTGATTTAAAAATCTAAACTCAAACTAGGGACACCTGGAATGTGTATTTATCTCATGCAACACTGCTCTCTGGAACATAGCAGTTAAGGTAAATATGATACATAACTGGGGAGATGACAACTGCTTGTTGGAATTACTCCTTGTGAAGCCCTGACTGGTAAGCTGTAGCTACACAGGGAGAGTTATGGCATGACACCTATTTCCAGATGAACCATGTGATGAACATGGCAGAAGACATAGTTAAAGCATGGAGGTAGAAGCTTGCCTCGGGTAAAGTAGTCCTTGCCCACCTGAAACTCATCCCTTGCAGCTTAGCATGCCCAGTGCAGGGGAGAGGCCTCGAAGCTGCAGCTGTGTCATTGCAACTTCTGTTTGGCTATGTGCTGCCTTGCTTGATTCATATTCTTTATGAAATAAATGGTTAAATATGTGGGAATCTATTGTGTCTCATGATTCTTTTAGTTCATTTCAAATCTAGGACCAACTGGTATTGCGCCAGCGGTCGCACAGCATGCACGTGTAAATAAAAATTCTCTTTGTCTTTTTTGTTGGCTCAAGTTCAAATAAGAACCTCTCCAGATATAATTGTCTCATTAACCGCTCAGTAAAAAATTCTTCATTGTATAAATTCTAAACACTTTGCCCTAACATTCCCAGATATTTTTAGTGCAATACAAATATTTAATCCTAGTGGGATGGACCCTGTGTGTACCCTAAAACATCCTCTTTCATTCAACTAATAATTACTGAGAATACACTTTAAGCCAGGCTCTTTTCTGAGTCATAGGAATAGCAGTAAACTAAACATACCTTTGATAATTTGGGGTCTCATGTTCAAAAGAAAATCTCTAAATCCTATACATGGTTCGGATATCAAGCCCCTCTCCCATACTACTTTTCTGAACTTTCCCATTGACCCTCTCTGCCTTGAAAACCTTCAAACTTACTTGTCAGAGCTACCAACTATGCCTAGCATATTACTTTATAATCTGATGCGTGCAGGTTCCAGCTCCTCAGTTAGACTGCGAACATGAAGCAACTCTGGAGTACATGATGAAGCAAGATTCATCGAGAGCAAGGGTCAGCAAACTATATCCTGTAGGCCAAATCTGGCCCACTACTGGTTTTTGTACAGCCTGTGATTTTACATTTTTTAATGTTGGGGAAAGAAGAACTCAAAAGGAAAATAAAATTTTGACATGTGAAAATTAAAGAAATCCAAGGTTTGGTGTCTATAAATCAAGTTGCATTAGAGCGCAGCCGTGCACACTTGCTCTACACTGTCTACGGCTGCTTCTGTGTTACATGGCAGAGACTGCATGGCCTGCAGAGACTACAATATTTACTATCTGCCCCTTTTTTTTGTCAAGTCCTGATATAAACATTTTATCATAAATACTGGGGAAGTGGAAACCAGTATGCGTGACCTAGACTTCACACCAGAAAAGGCTGGAAAATGATATTATAAATGCACTTTAAATTGGTCACTATTTAGTCAAAACTATAATGAGATATCACCTCACACCTGTCAGAATGGCTAAAATTAACAACATAAGAAACAATGGGTATAGGTGAGGATGTGGAGAAAAAGGATCACTCGTACTGTTGGTGGGAATACAAGCTGGTGAAAAACAGTATGGAGTTTCCTCAAAAACCCCAAAATAGAACTACCTTAAGATCCAGCAGTCACACTACTGGGTATTTACCCAAATAATACAAAAATACTAATTCAGAGGGATACATTCCCCCCAATACTGATAGCAGCATTATCTACAATAGCCAAATTATGGAAACAGCCCAAGTGTCCATCAACTGATGAATGGGTCAAGAAGATGTGGTATATATACAAAAGAATATTATTCAGCCATAAAAAGAATGCTATCTTGCCATTTGCAATGACATGGATGGAGCTAGAGAGAATAATGCTAAGTGAAATAAGTCAGAGAAAGGCAAATGGCATAGGATTTCCACACATATGTGGAACTGAAGAAACAAAACAAATGAACAACGGGGCAAAAAAGAGAGAGGCAAACCAAGAGACAGACTCTTAACTATAGAGAACTGATGGTTACCAGAGGGGAGGTGGTTGAGGGGGATTAAGGAGTGCACCTGTCATGATGAGGACTGGGTTACGTATGGAAGTGTTGAATCACTACATTGTACACCCGGAACTAATATAACACTGTATGTTAACTATACTGGACTTTAAATTTAAAAAAAAGATTTAGTTAAAACAAACTATTAGGTTTACATCATTGTAATGAGTATATACTAAGCACCTATTGTGTGCTCACTAAAAAGCAAATGAAAGTTGTTGCTCAAGTTGTTATTATTGAATTTGAATGTCTAATTTTCCTAAGGACTTGAGCCAGACACCAGTGTATCTGGGTCTTTGTTGAGTTCTTAGATAATGTCTGTAAACTTAAAAAATAAAGAACAGCACTGCAAATATCTGAGCTCAAGACCACTTAATGGATCTATGTATTTAGAACGAATCAATTGCTCTCACCAGAGGTCTTGGAATGGGCTTTTGAGGTTTTTTGGATCCTAATTTTTTCATTGCATTATAGTATTTCTTCTGTTCTTCTGTCATAAAAATGTCTTCACCACCTAAGTATTTGGAGAAGATGAGAGCTAATTATCATTAACAGGGTTTTTTTGGAAACAAGTTCTGAATTTTCAGAAATAGTTTCAAAGTTACATTACATTCTATCAACAATTCCTAAAATTCCATTGGGAAGCAAAAGAGGCTGGACTCTATAGGAGGGCTGAAACAAGATTTAAATTAAGGAAAGGAAAAATGCTACTTTTATAAGCTATATCTTACTTTTTAGAATATGAATAAAGATTACATATTCTTTGCAAACATCCACATCTTTAAAAAATTGAGTATATTTTAGGTTGCATAAATCAAATCACAATGCAAGAAAAGCAGATATTAGTAACAAAAATTTAAACAAAAATCTAACCAAATGGCAATTAAAATTCTCCTAAATAAATGAATAAATGCATATATTGCTATTAATAAAATTTTCCAGACCCATTCTCAGAGAAAAAATAAAGAACTAGAGAGCTTTAAATGTTTTCACTTTTGAGCAAGAACAAATAGAAATATGAACAAGAATTTTCATTTCTGGAAATTTTAGGAGGAAGTAAAATACCTAGAAATGCTGGGTAAATTAGAACAGAATTCTTTTAAAATGTATAGTTAAATTTGCACAAAAGTAAGGAAAATCTCTGGGGTCTGAAAATCAACAGTGATCAAAGAGTAGCAAATTAGCCTGAAGCCACTGCTGGCCTAAGAGCATTTGCTAATCTCTGTAAAAACTAGAATCTTGGGCCTTAATAACTATAAGGGAGTCATGTGGAAAAGGTTTATGCCAAGGTCCCTGCATGAATCCGAGACTCCTTAAGTGCTGCTGATGAAAGGGTGAAGAAGAAAACAGAATCTGTCAACGGGCAGTGGAAGACAAGTAGGAAACTGTCTTAGTCTGGACTATGGGTAATAACCCCATCTTCCCTGACAATCTGGGAATCTGGGCCTGCCTTGATGATGGTGTGGGATTTAAATTTTCCCCGCTACCAGTATGGACCAAAATATACATCCCTAGGATCATCTTTTCAACAATGGTCCTAGGGAAAATGGAAATCCACATGCAAAAGAATAAAGTTAAATTCTTACTTAACACCATACACAAAAATAGCTCAAAATACATCAAAGACATAAATGTGAGATCTAAAACAAAAAAAACTCTTTGAAGAAAACACAGGGCAAAAGTTTATAAGACTAGATCTGGCAATGATTTCTTGCACATGATACCAAAGGCACAGATAACAAAAGAAAAAATAGACAAATTGGATTTCATGAAAATTTTAAAATTATGTGCATCAAAAGATACTATCAATGGAGTAAAAAGGCAACCCACAGAATGGGGAAAATATTTATATATCATATATCTGATAAGGGATTAATCAGAATATATGGAAAACTCCTAAAATTTAACAACAACAAAAACAGCCAATGTAAGAGAAATTACTATCTGTGTTCTCTTCTAGAATGTTTATGGTTTCAGGTTTCACATTTAGGTCTTTAATCCATTTTGAGTTTATTTTTGTATATGGTGTTAGAAAGTGATTGTTTCATTCTTTTACATGTAGTTGTCCAGTTTTCCCAGCACCATTTATTGAAGAGAATGTTCTTTACCAATTTTACATTCTTGCCTCCTTTGTCATAGATTAATTCACTATATAAGTATGAGTTTATTTCTGGCCTCTCTATTCTGTTCCATTGATCTATGTGTCTATTTTTGTGCCAATACCATACTGTTTTGATTATTACAGGCTTGTAGTATATCTTAAAATCTGGAACTGTGATACCTCCAGCTTTGTTCTTCTTTTCTCAAGATTGCTTTGATTATTCAGGGTCTTTTGTGGTTCCATACAAATTTTAGTGTTATTTGTTCTAGCTCTGTGAAAAATGCTGCTGGTATTTTGATAGGGATTGCATTGAATCTGTAGATTGCTTTGAGTAGTATGGACATTTAAATAATATCAATTCTTCTAATCCACAAGAACAGAATATCTTTCCATTTGTTTGTGTCATCTTCAATTTCTTTCATCAGTGTTTTAGTTTTCAGAGTATAGGTCTTTCACCTCTTTGGTTAAATTTATTCCTAGGTATTTTATTCTTTTAGGTGCAATTCTAAATGGAATTGTTTTCTTAGTTTCTCTTTCTGCTACTTCATTATTACTGTATAGAAATGCTACCAATTTCTGGGTATTAATTTTGTGTCTTGCAGCTTTACTGAATTCATTTATTGCTTCTAGTAGTTTTTTGGTGGAGTCTTTAGGATTTTGTATGTATAGTATCATGTCATCTGCAAATAGTGATGGTGTAACTTCATTAGCAATATGGAAGACTCATTTATTTTTCTCGTCTGATTGTTGTGGCTAGGACTTCCAGTACAATGTTAAATAAAAGTGCCAAGAGTGGACATCCTTGTCTTGTTCCTGATCTTAGAGGAAAGGCTCTCAGTTTTTTCCCACTGAGTATGATATTAGCCATGGTTTTTTCATATATGGCCTTTATTATGTTGAGGTATGTTCCCCCTACACCCACTTTGTTAAGAGTTTTATCATGAATGACTGTTGAATTTTGTCAACATTTTTCTAGATAGGTCTCCTGAGGCAAAGGAAACAAAAGCAAAAACAAGTTATCAGGATTACATCAAAATAAAAAGCTTTTTCACAGTGAATGAAATGATCAACAAAACAAAAAGGCAATTTACTAAATGGGAGAAGATATTTGTAAATGATATATCCAATAAGGGTAAATATCCAAAATATATAACTTATACAACTCAACAATCCAATTAAAAAATGGGCAGAGGTCCTAATATGTCTTTTTCCAAAGAAGACATATGAATGGCCAACCGATACATGAAAAAGTGCTCAACATCACTAAATCATCAGGGAAATACAAATCAAAACTACAATGAGATGTCACCTCACACCTGCCAGAATGGCTAAAATCAAAAATACAGAAAACAACAAGTGTTGTCAAGAATGTGGAGAAAAAGAACCCCTCACGCACTACTGGTGGGAATGCAAAATGATTCAGTCACTGTGGAAAACAGTATGGAGGTTCCTCAAAAAATTAAAAATAGAAATATCATACAATCCAGTACTTCTACTACTGGGTATTTACCCAAAGAAAATGAAAACACTAATCTGAAGAGATATATGCACCCCTATGTTTATTGTTAGCCTTATTTATTATAGCCAATACATGAAAGAAACCTAAGTGTCCACTGATGGCTGAATGGATAAGGAAGATGTGGTACACATGTGTGTGTGCACATGCATGTGCACTTCTGCACGCACACACACACACACACACACAGAGAGGAATATTATGCAACCATAAAAAAGGATGAGTTCATGCCATTTAAGACATGGATGGACCCAAAGGGTATTATGCTAAGTGAAATAAGTCAGACTGAGAAAGACAAATACCATATGATTTCACTCATATGTGGAATCTAAAAAACAAATAAACAGACAAAAAGCAGAACCAGGCCTACAAATACAGAGAATAACAGAGGGCTTTCAGAGGGGAGGGAGGTAGGGGATGGGTAAAATGGTTGAGGGGAGTGGGAAGTACAGTCTTCCATTTATGGAATGAATAAGTCATGGGCACAAAAGGCACAGTATAAGGAATATAGTCAGTGATATTGTAATAGTGTTGTATGGTGACAGATGATAGCTACACTTGTGATGATCATGGCATAACATATCAACTTGTCAAATAACTATGTGGTACACCTGAAAGAAATATAATATGTGTCAATTACACTCAAAATAAATAAATAAATAAATAAATAAATAAATAAATAAAGCACTCCAATTCAAAAACTGGCAAAGGACTTGAATAGACATCTCTAGAGAAGATATACAAATAGCCAACAAGCACATGAAAAAACAGTCAATATCACTAGTCATTAGGGAAATGCAAATAAAAACCAAAATGAGGTACCACCTCATACCCATTAGGATGGCTACTATCAAAAAAAGAGAAGACGAGCACTGGTGAGCATGAAGAGAAATCAGAATTACACTGTTGGTGGGAATGTAAAATGGTAGCTTCTTTGGAAAAAATCCAGTGGTTCCTCAAAAAATTAAAAAATAGAATTACCATATGATCCAGCAATTCCACTTCTGGATGTATACCCAAAAGAATTGAAAGCAGGGTTTCAAAGAGATATTTGAACACTCATATTCATAGCAGCTTTATTCACAATAGCTAAAATGTGGAAGCAACCCAAGTGTCCATCAACAGATGAATGTATGAGCAAAATGTGGTATATATATACAATAGAATATTATTCAGCCTTAAAAAGGAAGGAAATTCAGAAATATGCTACAACATGGATGAACCTTGAAGACATTATGCTAAGTGAAATAACTCAATCACAAAAAGACAAATACTGTATGATTCCATTTATATTAGATACTTAGAACAGTCAAATTCATAGCAACAGTACAATGGTGGCTGCCAAGGGCTAGGGGGAAGGAGAATGGGGAGTTATTGTCTAATTAGGTATAGAGTTTGAGTTTTACAAGATGAAAAGAGTTATGGGGATGGATAGTGGTGATGGTTACACAAGATTATGAATGTATTTAATACCACTGAAATGTACATGAAAAATGGTTAAGGTGGTAAATTTCATGTTGTGTATATTGTACCACAGTAAAAAAATTTTGTGAAAAAAAAATGCAGCCCTAGAAGTTAACCAGGTTGTTCCAGGATGCCTGGCAGATACAAGTGTCTTTAGTAATTACATTCATCACAGCAGTGTGTATTAATACTATTATTCTGAGACTGTCCTATGTGTGTTTTAGGGGATAAAACAAAAATGATTAATTATGGAAATTTTTAATTCTATTACTTCCTATGCCCGTGAGAATCAGTTTTTTCAGCGTGGAAAAGAGGAGATACAGATTATTATTAGAGAAGAAGTTAAGTGAAAACCTTGTAGTTCTGAACTTGAATGAACAGTATTCATATTTCCACACACATTTCCTTGAAGTCCTAAATCTGAAGTAGCTCTGTCCACTGAAAAAGCTTTGAAGCAATAACAATGAGTATTTCAGGTTGTGATCTCAGAATACCACCTCCCCCCCACAAAAAAAAACCCCACAAAAAAACCCAGAACTCCTTAGAGAAATGGCTGATTCTTGATCTGGCACAAAAGTATGATTTAGCCCTGGAATATCTTGTCATTCCAGAGAGCAAGGAATCTGTCAGACGGGAGGACCTGATTTTAATCCTGATCTCAAAAGCATATCAATTGATCAGAGAATGAATAAATGAATAAATATTTTAAGAAAATAAAGAATCAAGGAAATTTGAATGTTGACTGGATATTTGACAGATTTAGAGAATTCATGTTAAACTTCTTAGGTGTGGTAATGGAATTGTGGTTATCTTTAAAAAGAGATATGTTTTGAAATATATGTGGGTGAAACAGTGTGATGTCACTTGCTCTATTAAAAAATCTGGTAACAGGATTGGATAAGGGCATAGATGCCATAAATATGTACTTAAGTCAATAAACATGTTGGGTGATAGGTCTTGTAGGTTCTTTTTAGTAAAGCAAAACAAAACAAAATACCATGGCCTGATCAAAACAGTGATTTCAAATGTAAGCTTCCAGCTAAAATCACAAGGCCTTAACATCCAAATTGCAGGGATTGATTGCAATCAAGCTGCATATTACAAAGGTGACTCTACACAGCACACAGCACACTTCCAAATAACAGCAGCAATGTAGTTACAGAAGGACAATGAGTGACTCTCCCAGCAGATACTAAGAAGGCTGATCAGTATCAGGATACATCTTGGATAGATTACAAGAGTTCAAAAAAAATTAAAAAGAGTCATAAAAACAATTAGGAAAACCAAAGGTGAATATTTAGTTATCCTATTTTAGGATTTTGGGATTCAGTTCCTACATGCAAGAGAAG
Organism: Eumetopias jubatus; assembly: GCF_037043125.1. NCBI lineage: Eukaryota > Metazoa > Chordata > Mammalia > Carnivora > Otariidae > Eumetopias > Eumetopias jubatus. The sequence goes on along the minus strand of NW_028274807.1, from coordinate 148,897,174 downwards.
AAGCCAAAAAGGACAAGATTGGGAATCTGACTCCATAAAAACACTAAATGTCTATAAATAAAAAATGTCATTATAGAAATATAAGAAGTTACAAGTTGGACTTACTGCTTATAAACATAAGAAAAAGATGACAATCTCAACTTTAAAAAAGAGACAAACGGAGAAATACAGCCATCAATCTGTGAAAAAGTGTATAACCTCACAAATGACCAAATAAATGAATATAAAACAATGAGATAACACTTTTACCATCAAGCTGGAAAAGATCATAAAAATTATAAAAATAAGAATGCTGAGAACAGAGCAAACAGGCATATTTACATCTTGCAAAAGAGAGTACCTAGCACAGCAGCTCTGAAAGGTTATTTGACAATATATCTTTAATGCCTTAAATTCTAGAAACTTATCCTGAAGAAATAATTGCTGATACACAGAGAATTTCAGGAATGTTCGTGATTGTTTTAAAAGAGCAAGAAATTTGTAAATGATCTAAATGTCCAAAAAATAAGGGAATGATTAAGATAAATTATTATTTATCCATAATAATGGGATGCAATTTAGCTCTGAAAAATTCTTATAACAAAGATGATTTCATCACATGGGCCCATAACTCATGGGAAGGAGGGGAAGCTACAAAATTAAAAGTATCATGTAATCTCAACCATGTACAAGGAATACATACATATTCAGTGAGAAAGTAACTGGAAGAGATTATGTCAAAATGACAAAGCTTAATCTAAAATTGTTATCATTTGATGGTCACCTTATGAGTAGTTTAAATTTTTTTAATCTTTCTTTATTTTCCACATTTACTACAGATCCCCTGTGAATTACAGAATCAGAAAAAAATAAACATCTGTTTATTATAATGTATGAAGAAAAAAATCTCACTGAAAAAACCTGCTGCTCCCCCAAACATCTTTCCAAGTTCAATAAACCTGCTAGACTTACGTGCTGGAAGCTGGGACACAAGTTTGCTGGAAGAGAAGAGTTTTTCTTTTTATCCTGGATAACAAGGTACACTTGAAAGGTTATTAAAATATGACTATAGTGTCATAAATACTAATCCTGGTACTTGTTTTTCTGTTGGGGTTTAACAATGCCCCCCATTTAAGAAGGTAGAATGGAAAGTAAAAACAATGATTTAATAAAACCCAGCTGTTCTCAGTCTCTTTTTAGCCATATCTTCCAGAATCTTCTCCAGGTGGCTTTGTTCCCATACAGATGATAAAGGTTACTTTGCACAGCAATCTAGATTAGAACTGTGTTCCATCCAAGCCCTTTGGAAAAGAGAGGTGAAAATACCAAATCAGGACAACCCCCATACTTATCTTTTTCTGCTGTTGGTTGAAGTTGTCAATAATAACACCAATAAAAAGATTCAGTGTAAAGAATGAACCAAAGATGATAAAAGCCACGAAGAAAAGGTAGTTTTCTGGTTTCTCCTCAAACCCTGGCTGTAGATCTTTCTGTTAGGGATTTTTTAAAAAGAAAAGAAAACAATTACTGGAGAAAATTATAAGCCATCTTAACTGGCTTATCTAGAAGACCAAAGTGTTTCTCAGCAGTAACATTAACTACTTGGGTTCCTGAACAGCCATGGCCCCTGCTGGGAAACCCTCTTTTAGTTTCCCCTAGAGGAACCTGACTGGTACCATGCAATGGGGAGGGCATGTGACAAGAGGGTTAGACTTTTTCTTCTAAGCAATGGAGAATCATGAAAGGATTGTAAGAGAGGGGAGTGGCCTGATCACGTGTCCTTTGAGAGGGTGTCTAGGATGTCTATATGGACACATAACTGTAAGGAGCCAGACTGGAAATAAGGCCACTGGAGAAGGGGCACAGTCCCATCAGGCACGGTGACTAACTACCAGCTTGATGAATGATAACATCCTTCATATGAGAGCCCACTGTTGTATTTGGTCTGTGCTTGTGTCCTGTCACTCTTGAATTCCTAGGTCCTAAAATACTTTGTGACATGTAGATTCTCAATACACATTGAATGAATGTTTGGATGGATGGATGGATGAGTGAATGAATAGTCAAGCTATAGAACAGACACCAACCAAGCTATAGAACAGACTATAACCAAGTTCCCCCAACTCAAAGTATGACCAAAAGCATCCAAAATCCCTTTCATACAAGTTCTTTACATTGACATTGGCTTTATACACTTTGGGCATAGGTGTCAGGACAATTTCTCTTCTTTCTCCAGATCACACTCAAAGATACAGGTATGAGTGTTGATAGCTCTGTCACCCCTTGAATGTTTTTATGATATTTGTTATTTAACACCCACCATACAGACTAATATAATGAAGGTAATATTTGAAAATACTTTTGTCTTTTGTCTTGAAGAGCACATGACCTTAGTCCCAGTTGGCTTGAGATGTCCATTTGTTTGAACTAGGGGTAGGCATTAGTACAGAAACGATACGATGGAAAGAAAGAATTACTATCAGCATCTGATATTTAAAATAAGATTACAGGGGCACCTGGGTGGCTCAGTTGTTAGGCATCTGCCCTCGGCTCAGGTCATGATCTCAGGGTCCTGGGATCGAGCCCCACATCGGGCTCCCTGCTCTGCGGGCTCCCTGCTCCTTCTCCCTCTCCCACTCCCCCTGCCTGTGTTCACTCTCTTTCTGTGTCTCTCTCTGTCAAATAAATAAATAAAATCTTAAAAAATAAAAAAAATAAAATAAAATAAGATTATATAGCAGGCTAACAGTCCTACAAAGAGAGGTTCAAATAGGAAGAGGAAAGGACAAAAAATCACCCCTGTTGTACCTAGGGAATTGTCAGAAAAAGAGAGAGACAGAGAACATCAAAGCCTTGAGATGTGTGTCCTGATTTACCCTCTTTGGGTTTGGAGAAGGGACTTGGGATTCAGTAAATTGAAGAGAACATGGGGGTACAAAGAGGATATTCTTCCTCAAATTCTGTATTTTTCTAAGAGGAAGCTGCTGCTGGGAAGGCCTGGGATACACTGCACAGGCAGGATGAGTTAAGAGGTTAGAGTAGCATAATTAGAGAGAGTCTCTCAAATTTTTTGGTTTTCATGAGGCTTGGACATGGAGTCGATAGCCATAGGCCTGCCATGATGAGCTTTTGGCAAGAGATGGGAGTAGACTGCTGGGTCAGGGGACCATGTAGAGGACATGTCATAGAGTGAGTGTTTGAGACCAGGAGGAATTGAGCGGGGAGAAAGGCCCATGGTTTCACCAATATTTGAGACCAGCAAGATTCTCTGTGACTACACAGACAAGGGCATCATCATGCTAGAAGCCAGTATATACACACCAGCCATAATGTTCCAGGACCAGCATCAGGATGGGCATCCCTCCACACACCTCCACCCATCTATCATTCATTCAGGGAACATGTAAGCCACACACCTCTTCCTGCATACATCTGCATAAGATTTCCTCCCCATCTCCCATCTCCACTTCAAGGCACAAGGATGTCTAAGTTAAACTAAGATGAAGGTCATATATTCAAAAGACAAAAAAAAAAAAAGCACATTAATATTTTAAAATGCTGTCCTTTTTATAAATTGCCTCTACTACTACTGCTATAACATTTCTTGGCATGCATGGGTGGCTCGGTCAATTAAGCATCTGACTCTTGATCTCAGCTCAGGTCTTGATCTCAGGGTCATGAGTTCAAGCCCCACATTTGGCTCCACACTGGGCATGGAGCCTACATTAAAAAAAATAACCCACTTTTCATACCACCTCCACTGCCACTACCAGCTCACATACCTACTATGTGCCAGGCTCTGCAGACTCTCAAACAGAACAACAACATGTGTGTGCTTATAGGAAAAAAATAAACAATGCTGATTCCATTCTTGATTCAATCATTTGCTTACTCCATGGTTTTGGGCAATACTCTTCCTTTCCAATTCTCGATTTTCCCAAATGGGACATAGAAATGGACTAGATGGCTGAGTACTCCTCCAACTTTCAGAATCCATGATTACTTTTTACTTAACTAGAATTTTACAGTTGGCAATCACCAGAAACCCATTTAGTCTCTGAGCCTGGAGCCATGGGAAGGTCTCTCTTATCAGACGCTAGTCCAGCTGTAATATTCTCCCACAGTTCAGGGCTATTACCTTTTGAAATTTGGTTTCTGCCCGAATACCCATTTGGAAAAGAAGTAAGAGAGGAAAATCAAGGCATCCTGTGATTCTATTGTTTCTGGCTCCATCTCCTCCTTGAGAGGTTTCTCCCTGGTCACTATGGGGAAACAGGACTGGACTTTGGAGCAAGATAGGATGTAATACTCATGGAAGGATGAATAAGAACCTCTTTTGTCCCTTTTTCATAGTTATTGTCCCAAGAAAACAAGGCAAAGAACGCTGGCTCGTGGAACTATGATGTGGGAAGTTCTAGACTGTCTATGCAGTCATGATATTCCTGATTTAACCCTAGCACTCTAGAACATGGTAGAACAAAAGCTCACCCCTCTGGAATCGACAGCTGCATACATAATATCCATCCAGCCCTTAAATGTTGCCTGTAACAAAAGCAAATAAACATGAACATAATTATAGGCTTGCTATCAACAGACAAGTGCCATACAACAGCAAGCAAGACCCAATGGGCAGATGTATATAAGATAGACAGGAATGAATGCCCAGGACAAAACGTCCAGTTAAAAGAACAGTAGAAGGTAATTAAAAAATGGGTGTCTTGGGGTTTTTTTTCTTCTTCATTTCTACAAGATAAAAAGTTTTTTTTTAAAAGGAAATTTCTGCCTTAAAAATTTCTAGAGGCGCTGTGTAACAACTACTGGAAAGAGCCTGGCTGAGGCTTTCCTGATGCTACATGTTTACACTGTCTGCCTAAGACCTGGCAACTGTTGTTTGAACAGGGGACTGACTTCCAATAGAGAACTGCTGCTAATGGTGTAGTTTTGCATCTGAGGCTCCAGTCCTTCTTGGCTGGAGCTCTGGAGAGTAAGGCACCATACAAGATAGGGTGAGATGTAAAGGGGCATTGTTGGGAGGTTGAGGCTCAGTAGACAATAAAGTTGGAGATGCTCAATGGGGAACAATTCCAGAGGGCAATGGCTTCCACATGGGGAATTAGGATTTGATTCTACTATCTTAATGGAGTCACTGTGTTTTTATTAAACTGAGAAATGATTTATGTTTCTTTTAAGGTTTCTCTCCTCACAGTAAAAATCATACCAACAGCACTTACCACTTGCAGCAGGGCAAGGTAAGCCATTCCCACATTGTCAAAGTTGACTGGAAGGGTGACCCAAGATAAATTTCCACCTTCACATTCAGTTTTGCTTGCAACAGTGCTGTAATTTATAACCGAGTTTATATCTGTTCTGTTAACGCATCTTCCAAAATTTCCAGAAAAGAAGTTTACTCCCAGGATACAAAATATCAGCCAGAAAATGAGGCAGACAAGCAAAACATTCAGAATGGCAGGTATGGCACCTATGAGAGCATTGACTACCACCTTAAAAAAAAAAAACAAAAAAAAAAAAAACAGAAGAAAAACATAACAGATACATGGGATTCACCAAATTCTGGATCTCAGGATGTGCCTGATATGTGGGACTGGACCTCTTGGAGCTCTGTCTTTACTTTCTACTTCCAACCTCCCAACCCTGCATCCTATGACAAGCCCTGCTTTCAGCTCCATAGATAATGGGTCCTTTCTGTTGTCATTGAGGATCACTTGAGAAATGTCATTTTATGACAGTGTTACAGACTTATGGGACACCTGCCCTAGGATTGAAAGGAAACCGGAGCCCATCTTGGCTACCACAGAATGGATGCTATCTTAAATTTTTCTCCATCTCTCAAATTCTAAGCAGTGGATTGGACAGGAAGGAGCCCAGGAAAAGCTTGGCAATTTAAGGGAAGCCCAGCCCAAGAAGAGCAGTTGGCTTTTCCACCTCTCCCTGACAGCTTGACCTTCCTCCCATCTGCCTGAAGAATGTACCTTCATTCCCTCGAACTGAGACAATGCTCGCAGGGGCCTCAGGGCTCTTAGGGTCCGGAAGGACTTCAAGCTCTTTAAGTCAATGAGACTGGTCACAGAGACCTGGTGGGAAGAGAAGCCACAGGTAGTGTACCTGACTTGGTTTCCAGGGAAGCCAGCGGGGGACTGGCAGCCCTCATTCTGAGAGGCAGACACATGGTGCCTTCAGTGGATTATCCAGAAACAGAAAGCAGCCAGCCCCTGCAGGAAGTGGGAGGGCAAGTGAAGAGACTATTTTTCTCCTTGTTTGCCAAAGCTACAGCCCATATAGGTGAGGACAGTGCATTTACATTATTTGTTTAATGAAAGACAAAGAAAAGCTGAGAAATTGCTGTGAGTTAAAGGAAACCAAAAGGACATGATAATGATGTGTCACTTGGGGTCCTGAATTGGATCCTGGATTGGGGTTGGTGAGGGGAGGCCACGGTGGATGGATAGAAAGAATTAATCATAAAAGACCTTGTTGAAACAATTGACAAAATTTGAAAATGGATATGGGTTTTGTTACTGAGTCATGTTAAATTTCCTAACTTTGATAATTGTGCTGTGACTGTGTGAGACAGTATCCTTTTTCTTAGGAAATACACACTGGAATGTTTAGGGGTAAAGGGCTGTGGTGCCTGCAACCTAATCTCAAGCAATTTAGAATGAAAAAATGGAGAGAAAATGACAAAGCAGATGGGGTGAAATGTTAATAATTGGTAAACTTGGGGAAAGACTATAAGAGGTTCTTTACACTATTTTTTGCAACTTTTCTATAAGTTTGAAATGATATAATAAAAAGTTACAACAAAATAATAAACTGTTTGCTAATATTTCCCCTCACTCAGATGCCTCCTTTTGGGGGAATTAAATCCAATTTTTTCTCCCAACATAGTTCTTCCCAGTGGGTCAGGGCTAAGGACTGGAAAGCTCTGCAAATACACTAAATTGAAACTTAAATATAATGAGGTTGAGTTAAAGACCACTATTTGCAGATTCTAGTCATTCTTACTGATTATGCAGAGCCTTCAGAGGTTCAACTTGAAAGAAGGGTTGCTCAGCAGGACAGGAAGTGAATTATCCTATGACTGACTATGCTGATATCAGAGTTCACTATTATCTAAAATCATTCCCCTGCCAATCTCATTGTAGTAGTAAAATACTAGCAAACTGAGAGAAATTAAGTGAGTTAATATGGCAGAATAACAAAATTTTAAAATGTATAATCAATTTAAAAAAAAAAATCACCATCAATTCAAAATGCTTTTATTTATAAAGGTTTTCCAGGAGCGCCTGGGTGGCTCAGTGGGTTGGGCGTCTGCCTCCAGCTCAGGTCATAATCCCGGGATCCTGGGATCGAGCCCCACATTGGGCTCCCTGCTCAGTGGGGAGCCTGCTTCTCCCTCTGCCTGCCGCTCCCCCTGCTTGTGCTCTCTCTTTCTCTCTGCCAAATAAATAAATAAATAAATAAACTCTTTGTAAAGGTTTATAAAATAGGCTTTTTGTTTGTTCTCTTGTTTGTAATAGCATTGCCTGTTGGGAGAGTTATTTCAGCAGCTTTTCCACAAATATCTCCTTCTACCTTGTTCCTAGCCAGAGGGAAAAGGATGGCACAGTTTAGCAGTTCTTCTGGCTTTACCAAATAACTCTTATCACGGGTGGGGAAGAAGGGTCCCTAGAGGGACACTGTACACCTTTCACCTGATAAGGTTATCCCCAGTCTCTATTCCACCAAATTGGGGCACATTGATGATACATGCAGACATAAAAATACCCACATTCTTTCCCACTCTACAGTACTCTTAAGGTGGGAAGTCTTCTGCTGGTTTTATCTTTTTTTCTATCTAACTTGCATTTGTTACTCTGTACTGTTTTGACATTCACCATTTTGATAGACATATTCTTGTGGTTTGTTCCTTTTAACTGTTACAAAATATTACAGCATAGAAATATTCATATTTTATGGATCCATTCCCCCTTGGTGAATATCTAGGTTTTTTCCAATTCTTTGCTATTATGAACAACAAACTGGACAGATGTGTGCATTTTTCCTGCATACATACACAAGAGTTTTCCATAGATGCATAACTAGAAGTGGTATTTATGGATAATAAATTGGGCTCATTTGTAATTATACTTAATGTGCAAAATTTTCCCTAAAATAACTGTTACCAATTAAGTTGTTAGCAGTGATTAGAGATTCCATTTTCTTATATCTTTCTCAATATTAGAAATTACCCAACTTTAAAATTTTTGTCAGTCTGATGAATAACACAAAGTCTCTCATTTTAATATGCACTTCTATGCTAACTGGTAATAAAGCTAGAGTGTATTTCTTCATATATTTATTAGTAACTTGTGTTCCTTATGTGAACTGCCTGTTTGCATCCTTCTCCCATTCTTACACTATGTTTTCTTTTTCTTGTTCATCTGTAGAGAGTTTTTATATACTGTGGATAATAATTTTCTATTATGCATATGGCAAGAACTGTCTCCAGCTCTAGCCTGTCTTTATAATTGCAATTCTATTAAATAAAAAACCAAAAGTTTTACATTTTGATATAGTTGAATTTAGGTACATATTTTTTGTGGTTCTGTTTATATTTTTCTACTTCAAAATTATAAAGATCATTTTATATAATGTTGATTAACAAGCAACATGAAAGGCTTATTCACGGGGTGCCTGGGTGACTCAGTCGGTTGAGCATCTGACTCTTGCTTTGGCTCAGGTCATGACCTCAGGGTTGTAAGATCCGGACCCATGACAGGCTCTGTGCTGAGAATGGAGGCTGCTTAGGATTTTCTTTCTCCTTCTGCCCCTCCCCCGCCCCCTACTCACACACTGCTCTAAAATTTTTTTTAAAAAATTAAAAAAAAGGATTATTTACACACATTCTCTTATTTAATCTGCACAATAATGTTCTGAATTAAGTAGCATTATATATAACTTATCATGTTATAGGCAAAGAAAGTTGAAGCTCAGAGGATTAGCAACTCTTTTCAGGTGGAACTGGGATTCACACCTTGGTCGATATGATATTAATGCTAATAATAGTAATAGTGGACCATACTTATCAAGTGCTTTCTCTGGGATTTATAAAAATAAATAATTTCAAGATTATTTCTTTTCATGTTGTACTCATTTTTGTTCCATTCATTTTGTTTCGAAGATTATACTTGGCTCATCAAATGAAGTATGCAAACTTCCTCTTTTTTTATTCTTTGTAACAATTTGAATAAGGTTGGGGTTAACTGTTTATCTTAGTTCAGGCTGCCATAACAGAGTATCAAAGCCTAGGTTGCTTATAAATAACAGAAATTTATTTCTCACAGTCTAGAGGCTGGGTAGTCCAAGATCAAGATGCCAGCAGAATCAGTGTCTGGTGAGAGATCACATCCTAACTCATTGATAGTTTTCTTCTTTCTATGTCTTCACTGACAGAAGGGGTGAGGAAGCTCTGTGGGGTCTCTTTTACACATCGCCAGTCCCATTCATGAGGGCTCTGCCCTCATAACCTAATCACCTCCCAAAGGTACCACCTCCAAATACAAACACATTGGCGGTTAGGTTTCAACATATGAATTTTAGGGGATGCAAACATTCAGTATATAGCACTATTTCTTGAAAGTTTGGGAAAACTTGCCTGTAAAACCATCTGGGCCTGGCGCCCTTTTTTGACAGTGTGGTGTTGAACTATGTTTTGATATTTTAAATGGTTATTGTTAGATTTATGTTTTCCATTTGTGTGTGGTCTAATTTGGGCAATTTGTAGTCTATACTCTCATTTTTATTAAGGTGAAGACTTATTAAAAGGGGTTAGTACTTTGCCTAAGGTTACACAGAAAGAGAGCAGACAAGATAACTTTAGGATCAGTTTCCTGAGTTTAGGTCAGTAGACCACAGGTCTCTAGAATGGAGATACCAACCATCTGTCCACTGTCTTATGGGTTCTTCACTATACTATATGATAATGGGTGCAAAGTGATTTGCACCATGTTAACTGATAGGGTTTACAGACATGTGGATATTTTTATTCTTTTTTATTATTCCTGTTGGAGCTCCCATGGCACTGATGCCTTTCTAAAATGCCTGAATGACATGCCTATTTGTGTCCATCAACAACATTAGCAACATTATGGTTTTCCAGTTGCTAGGTTGACCACATGGCTTATGCTTATGCATTTGTCATGTCTACTTCTTTAAACAGCAGAGACAAAGTCTAACTAACTAGCACATGGTAGAGAGTTTTAATATACTGTGGGTAATAATTTTCTGTTATGCATATGGCAAGAACTGTCTCCAGCTCTAGCCTGTCTTTATAATTACAATTCTATTGAATAAAAAACCAAAAGTTTTACATTTTGATATGTTAAAATCAAGGACTTCAGAGTGAGGCTTACTGGGTTTGAGTTTCATCTCCACCACTTCTAGCTGGCCAATTTTTGACATGTTTCTTAACTTCTCTATTACTTAGTTTCTCCCTGTGTATATGAGAAAAAATAATAGTACCTACCATATGGAGTGGTTGGGATAACTAAAAGAAAGAATGCTTATGAAGCATATGGCAGAATACCTGGCATAGAGAAAGCACTTGATAATGTGATGTACTATTATTAGCCTTAGCGTCACACAGACCAAGGTGTGAATTCCAGTTTCATCTGAAACAAGTTGCTGACCATCTGAGCATCAAGTTTCCTTATCTGTAACATGGTAGGTAATGTATAACTCTGCTTAACTCAGAACACTGTTGTGCAGATTAAATGAAAGAAGGTATGTGAATAATCCTCTTATGTTGCTTGACAATTAAGATGGAGACCAGCCTGGTCTGTTGGCTGCTGACCTTCTTTGAGAAGTCTTGAGAGAAAATAGAAAGTTGGAAGGAGACAGGTGGACACTCAAGGTTATTCTAGGTATACATCAGACATAAGCAGTGCTTATGGAGAGAAGTGGATGAGCGTCATCATGGAAAGTATTGGGGTAGTGAGAATATGAAGTGCAGTGTGAGAAATGGGACCCAGGACAGGCAGGACTGCTGATGGATAAATAACAACTACTTACAAGTACTGTGAAGAAAAATATTTTGGAGAGGCACCCAAATAAGGCACACAGCTTCCTTATGATATATTCCCCTCCCCTACCCCAACCCCTTCCTGCATGGAACACAGAGATGGTAAACTTACAATCACAATGATGAAATCAAGCCAGCACCAGACACTGGTGAAATACTTCCCAAATCCAAAGGCCACCCATTTTAGACCAATCTCCAGGATAAAAATGTATGTGAAAATATGGTCAGTACAATTAAGTAATGCTTGGATATTGGGTCGTTTCTCAAGGTGAACATCTTCAAATACCTGAAATGATAAAGCATAGCCATAGGCCAGGTTGAATATTTGCTTAGAACTACTTGCTGACCTTACTTTTTAACTTTTCTTCCTTATTTGAATAAACTAGCATCTCTCTTGGTGACAAGGTTTTGCTCAAAAGTTATTAAGAATGAAATTTCGCAGTGGAATAAATTCCTTGAGTAAGTAAAACTGGAAGAAGGAAAATCCTATTTCTAGACTTCTATTGCCACAATATCTCCTAGGCTCTCACCAATGATCCCTGAAATATGAAAATATCTTCCTAACAGATCACCACACAATTTCCTGGTCTTCCTGATCCTTCCAATTCATGCTAACAATATCTTGCCAACTTCTCCAGAACCACCCAGGGGCAAATTCCATCTCTTTCATCCTCCTAGTTACCTTAGTGGCTCTATTCAGTGGCTCTCCATTGCTCATAACACCCTAGTTCCAAACACCTTGGTCTACACTCTAGATTTTGCCAACCCTGAGGCCAATGATCTATAACAAACAGCCTTACAACTTACCCCAGTGCTTCTTCCAATGTTATGTGCCCATTTTTTGTGTACCAAGACATGCAAAACTTGGGGAAGCTCTGGGCTGGAGCTTCCAGTGTAAATTACTTTGAATATTAAACATTCGTTGAGTGTGATCATGAAAGTGAGACATCCTAGCTTCTGGAGAGACCCTTTTTCATGCTACATCCAAACATCCCCCTCATCTGAAGTTTGTATGTGATTCTTCGGGGTCTATATAACTCAGGTAGAAGCTGTCCTTTTGGCCTTTACAGAGTTACTGAGAATGAAAAAAAAAAAAAAAGAAGAAGATAAGGGTCCCTGGTACTGAACCTATCAAGACATTTAGGCAAACACTGAAGACAAGAAAGAAATCGGTCCTGTTGTTGGGTATTTAGGTAATCCCATAGCCCCATGGCCCTGGGGGAAAAAGAATGCAAAAGAATAAAATAATCTGACTTCCAACTCCTAAGTGGGCTTTTGGTTGGAGAAGGCTCTCCATCTCCTCCTGTCCCCTGCCGGCTCCTCATCATTATTAAAGTCTCATTTCAGTTGATATTTTCTTTGGAAACTGTCCTTCTTTGTCGAAGGCAATTAGGTGCCTGTTCTGCATGGACCCATGTCATCCACTGCTTCTCTGAGTGTATCACTATGGCCCTGGTCTATAATGGCTTGAACCCCATCTGTCTTCCCTAATAGACTCCACGCTCCTGGAAGTCAAGGACTTGTCTTTGTGCCTCTTAAACAGAGACAAATCTGAATGGTATTGGAAGCTCATTTCCTCTCTCATTTTGGAAGATGAGCAACAGCCCGGTTCAGCAGATCTGACTTTGTTCAATTGAAGAGTAGGTCAATATCAGCAACTGAACTTTGGAGGCTCCCACATTATAATGAGACCATTTCCTTGTCCAGAAAGCTCTCATTATTACCCAGTTGCTCAGACCAGAGCTTCCCAAACTCTAATGAGTCCCAAAGCGTTTAGGTTTTGATTCAGCGGGTCTGGGGTGGGCCCAAGACTACATTTCTAACAAGCTTCCAAGTGATACTGAGACTGCTGATCCATATACCACATACAGTGGCAAGGGACTAGATGTTTCTTGTCTCCATTTGTCTATAAATATGTAAAGTGAAATAAGACCTGAGTCCTTCTCCCTCTGCAGTGTGTGCTCAGTCTTCCTCTGCCCAACCTACACTTGCCTCATCAGAAGGCAGATGAGAACTAGGAGGATGGTATCATGTGTCCCTGACCTTCTGACAACACCATGCTTTCCCACTGACTAGCACAGGGCTTGGTAGACACCAATTATCATTTGTGGAATAAATTAAAGAACCCTATTACTTGAATTAGAGTAAACATCCAGTGAAAATGTAAGCACCAGAAGGCTACAGGGAATCCTAGACCAGGGATTAGCAATAAAAATTAATTAAGAGAGTTCTCCGGCATGGTTTAGAGAAATTTACTTTTTTTTTTTTTTGCTTGAGAAATAATTTACACTGCAGTAAGTAGATAAATGGAGATGTGTGCTGATCATAGGCTCTGATGGGCCCCAGTGTGTGCTCATCTACTTTCACCTAGAGATCACACAAATGTACAGAACTAACCAGAAAGGCAATGGTGAAGAAGCAAGACATTTCCTTGTCGCTTCTAATTGCTAGTGACTTGCTGTGAAATGCTCTGTGATTCTAAATCAATAAGGGGGAACCTAAGACTCCATTCATTTATACAACAAATAGTAAGAGAGTTTAGTTCTATATTATGGCTATTTTAAGGGAAAATACAAGATAGAAGGGGAGGGAGGAAAAAAGAGAGACACATGTAGGTGATAAGAGAGAAGATGCTATCACTCAAGTAAGGGAGGCAAGAAGGACCAAAAGATGAGGAGAGAGAGCAGGAAGGAGTTTACAACTATAGGCTATGGAGGCATGGATTTAGAGTTATTTCCAAACCTCACTGGGACCACTACACCTCGATCTGGAAGGACCTGCTCTGTGATTAAAGCAGTATCTGTTTGTTTCTCCTCTCAAAGGACCATGACTGATGGATAATACTAAGACAACTTATTATATATCCAAACCTGGTCCCTGTAGGCTTCTCCTCCTAATGTTCTACCTTTAGGAAAGCAGCATTATGGTTTCCCAGAAAAGAGAGGTAGGAACATTGCTGTCTAGAGGAAGAAACATGTAGGACACAGTGAAAATGTCTAGAAATTCTCCAGAATGAGGGACAGGCATGGAGTTCAGGGTCAGACTCCAGTAGCCACTTTAAAGTGCTGATTTAAATCATGCTTCCCCATAAGTAAAGTGTCTTTGGCTTGGGACTTCCCAGTTGGAGCAGGACTCCAGAAGTTGTGCAAAATCCTGCCCTCAAGGGGAACCAGCAGCAAAGATCCCACTTCTGCCTGGTATCCCCATATTCACAGCCCCATGTCAGAATGTAGCCTAGCCACCTGATGCCCAACGTCCCCACAAGACTGTGATAATTTACCAGTGCCCCACTGCTCAGGAGAATCACAAAGATAATAAAGCTCTCAAACCAGCTGTGTTTCACTATTTGGTAACAAGTTTTCCGCAGGTTCCACCAAATGATCCAGGGGGACTTTCTCTTGTCCATGGCACAGCATGGAAAGCAGTGACCCAGGCCTGCAAGGAATGAGCAGTAGCATTATTCTTAGTGTCTGTAATGAGCTGTATTAATAACCCTAACTCTTCACCCTCCCTTTATGCATGTCCCTTACCTCTGCTTTCTTCCCACTGAAGAGGTGGAGTCATTTTCCAACCCCCTGAATCTGGGCTCAGCCATATGACTTGATTTGGCCAATAGAGCAGAGTGGGAATCACACACACCAGTTCTGAGCTTTGGCCTTAAGAGGCCTTGCATGTTTCCACTTGATCTCTGGCACCATCTCCATAAAGAAAGGAATATTTGGGCCAGCCCACTGGTTTCAGGAGAAGGATGGACATGTGGTACAGAGCCAAGGGGCCCAGGTAAGCCCAGACCAGATTGGCCGACTCCCAGTCATTACCACTCACATGAATAAAGCCAGCCAAAATCAGCAGAAATAACCAGCCTGGATGAGTGGAGTCACGTAGACGAATGTTTATTATTGTGTGCCACTGAGGCTTCATGGCTGTTTGTCATGCAGCAATTTCTTTTGGCAACAGTAAACAGTGTCCTAAGGACTGAGGGGAAGGAGGTAAAGATGGGCACAGGCTCTGTGAACCACCCAAACCACACAGTCTGATCAACTGTCAAGATACACATAGGTAAGCATTTGACCTCAACACACACCAGCCTTCAGCATGAATCACATCACCCTTCTACCTTGTCTCCTCCACTCATCCTCTAACTTCCAAGGAGGTTAATTTCATGGTGATTTTAACATTCCACTCCTTTCCTAATCATTTTCCTAAGCTACTGTGAGGTCTCCTCAGTCTGCTCCTGCCCTCCTCCATCATTCAGAACACCAATAGGTTAATCTCCCTAAAAGGCTTTTTTTCTATCTTTTATGCCATTCCTCCCTTCTTCTAGAAACCAACCTTTCTTCTCCAACTTCATTGTTGACATCCTATACACACCTCAAGCACCAGTCCAAATGTAAGTCAGGATAATTAACAATAATCTATCCCTAGACTGACCTCTGACCCCATGGGCAGTTTGAGGGTTGTCAAATAACCTGCAAAAAGTTTGAAACTCATTCTTGGTGTCCATTCTGAGACCAGACTAGTGTCAAACTTATGAAGAAATTTTTAATTTTAGATTCATTCATTTAAGTCTCTATCTACCTGTCTATCTATCCATCTAAATTTGTTGAGCCCACAATCTGGGCAAGAGTCCATTCTTACACTAGAGATACAATATTGATTAAGTCACTGCCTATGTTTTTAAGGACCTCACAAGAGAGACAGATACAAATAAATTTCCCACAATGAATATAGGAAATAATAAAGGCACGTAAGAAGGAACCACTATATCCACTCAAGGAATCAGGAAAGACTGCATTTATTGATTGCTTATTATGTGCCAGATATTCTTCTAGGTGATTTACATTCACTCATTTAAGGCCAACAATAATCCTTTGCAGCAGATATTATTATAGCCATTTTATAAAGGAGGCACTAGAGAAGCTAAGCAAATTGATCAAGTCATACAGCTAGTAAATGAAAAGGCCAGAATTGAGCTCAGGCAGTCTGGCTCCAGAGCCAAAGCTCCTAACTACAATATTATCCTTCTTCCAGAGAAAAATCTTGAGGGATGTGCTGAGGATCTGGACTTATGGTCAGCTTCCCTTGGTCTACCACCTCAACTACATCTTGACAATGGATGTACTAGGGACTATAGAAAGTGGGAGACATATTGGCCCAGTGGGAAAAGTTTTCTAGAGGAAAGTTTTCTAGAGTTTCTACCCTGGTTGTTGGGCTGTGTTAGTTGAGCCCACCTAAATCAAGAATTTCCTGAAATCTGGGGCACCTGGGTGGCTCAGTCGTTAAAGCATTTGCCTTCGGCTCAGGTCATGGTCCCAGGGTCCTGGGATCGAGCCCCGCATCGGGCTCCCTGCTCGGCAGGAAGCCTGCTTCTCCCTCTCCTACTCCCCCTGCTTTTATCCCTGCTTTCACGATCTCTGTCTCTGTCAAATAAATAAATAAAATCTTAAAAAAAAAAAAAAAGAATTTCCTGAAATCTCCTTTACCTGGATCTGATAATGGCCCCAAGAATCTATGGATGCCCTCTCTTTACTTCTTTCTCCAGTAGAAGTAGAAAGAAGGCATCTATCAAAATCACAGAGCTTCAAAGAATAACAGAATCTCATCCAGTATTCTATGAACTGGATGCAGGAATACTGCCACTTACCTTTGGGAAAACATCTCTCTGGTTCTTTTTTGGGAATCATTTCAGGCACCCGTCCAAAGGGATCCTGTGGATCGATGGTGCTACATTCTGAAAGCACACTGGTAGTATCACACTTCTACCCATCAGAACAAAGGAAAAGGGGAATCATTTACCAAGAATGACTCTCACAATGGTAGCACCTAATACCTTCGTGTATGACTTTTTAGGAATGAAGCTAGCTAGGCAAAAGATTCTAGGTATAGGTGTATCTAGAAAATGTCCCTTTCATTGGGTGCTTTTGAAAATGCTCTGACGAGCTCTGACTTTAGGAGAGAATTCTCTAACTGCTCTCCCCTGGCTTAAAAAAGGTGAGGTATATAAAGACACAGTATCTCAACCTTTTCCTCCCTACAAATCATATCTCTGATACTACCTAACTCCAAATAGAGAGGCTGGGTGATGTGAAGGCTATTTTACTGAGACTAATTTTTAGCTCTTTCAATTCCCAGAATAATAGGTCTAGACTAGTGGTTCTCATTGATTTTGCCCTCCAGGAGACATGTTGACAATGTCTAAAGACACTTCTAATTTCACAACTGGGGATACTATTGATATCCGGTGGGTAGATGCCATGGATGCTGCTAAACATCCTACAACAAACAGAACAGCCCAGCACAAGGAGGAATTATCATGCCCCAAACGTCATAGTGGAGAGTTTAAGAAACCCTGGCCTTTGCTTAAGATCCAATTCTGGCATTTTGCGCTGCATTAATCCTGATATTTTAATCTCGATAGCCATAATGGCTATGTTGGAAAATGTGTATAGATAAGCTACATGTTCCCTCTGGAACACCCTGGGAAAATTACCTTTTGGGGATCCTTTTCTGACAAACATATGTCATCTTCAGAGAACACATCAATTTCCACACTTTGAGCTCCTGGGCTGATGGACTTCTTGGTCACCTGATGGAGTTCAAAGGCCTGACACCAAAAAGCCCAGAGTAGAATTAATATTCTCCCGGGCATTCCACTTGAGATAAAACAAGTTTGAATTGTGACATTATTACATTCTTTTTACTTTTTAAAACTGCTCCTGGAGAAACTCAACATAAAATAATTCTGGGAAAACTACTATAGGAAACAGGTAATGAAACTTACTCAAAAGTCATGTAATCAAACAATATGGTTTTGGTACAAAATTCACCAAATAATTCAGAGGTGAAACTTACTGTATCATTTCACTTCAATGGCTAAATAATAAATTATTTAATAAGTGGTATAATTAGCTATCCCTGAAAATATAATATAATGCCAGAATATAGTAAAAATAAAATCCATAATGATTTGATATACTGATATAAAAATACATGAGTTAAAATGTTAGAAGAATAATTTGGAAAATAATTTTTTTATTCTTTGGGGTATAGAGGGTTAGCTTAGTGAAATAGAAAAGGGCATAAAGAGAAAAATGAAAATGTATTACTATATAAAAATAAAAAATAAATTTTGTCTGATGACCTGCAGGTATACCCAAGAAAGATGTGCAAAGTCATGCCTTAGCTGAAGGTTTCATCCTAAAATCTATGTGAGTGTTCCTGTGATTCTGACACTATAAGGTCATAATTTAAGAATACTTCTCCCATTTGAGCACATGCATTGATATATTACAAACACACACACACACACACACACACACACACACACACGAAACAAGTAAATATAGCTGTGGACCAGACACAGAACAGAAATATGAAGTAGTGACAATTTAAAGCATGTAGCAGGTAATGATGACTAAAAATGCCCCATGTGAACAGCTATGTTCAAGGCTTGAAACTATGGACTGGGCTGAAGTTCTTGCACTTAAGAGAGAAAGCCAAAACAAGTTGTGGCCAATGTTTGGAATTATAATTATACACAGCTGCATGGAGCCAGGAGGAAGTACAGCCTCAGAAATAGGATCTGAGTAAAAGTACCCACTGGATCTGAAATACACCTAGGATCACTATTAGACAAGAATCCTAAATTGTCAATGTAAAACTTGGTTCTGTAGTGGCTGCCCTAGGAAGGTTTATTAAAGACATCATAGAATCTAGACTGCAAAGAGAGTGACAGATCTTCTCACTAAAGAGAAATTTAAACTAACACTCCAAAATATAGGAGGAGACAAACAAAATCAGTAGCCCTAAAAATTAACTACTAGGAGGTGAATTTACTTGAGAAAGAAAAATGAAATTAGTATAATAATCTGAAAGTGTCATTAAAATGAATAAGTTTGGGATTTAACGAAAAAGATATATAGAATTTCACTTCCTGGAGGGCAACTTAAAGGAAGATCCATGGACATGATCTCCAGAGAAATAAGCATAAGTGGTGAAAATATTTTTAAAAAATCATTTAAAGGCTCTGGAAATTGTCCTAAGGCATACAGCAAATGAAGAAACGTATTCAAAAAAAATCTGGAAGCCCTACTCTAGGCAGCTGTGATCAAGAAGATGGGGCTCCCTTTACCCTCAGCCCCCAATCAAGAGATATGTATCTTATGATATGTACATATGTACATATGTATCAGGAGGTGTAGATCACCAACTTTTCTCGTCCTCTCCAACTCTGAGTTGAAGAGGCTACATTCCTCATGAATATGGCCAAGAAATTGGGTTCTGTTTTTCCATCCAGCCTCTACTCATAGGATAGAGACTCTATTCCAGATTCACCAGCTTGAGAATACTGGGGTCTTGATCACCCTCACCTCAGCTAGTTTATAAGGAAGAGGTTCCATGCAGAAAGAAGGAAGCTGAGAAGATGAGAGGCCACTGCCCCTACAAGTACTTGGATTAGTAGCTAAGAGATTTTGCCTATGGCGGAAGGCATTCCATAAGAAACAAGAACTCTGAAGCTCTCCCCAAAAGAACTGACTTTATCTGGAACAATGTGGGGGGGGGGGGCTCAAGCCTAAGGGTATTCTTGAAAACAATGGAGACTTTGATGGTAAGCAAATAAGAAGAGACTAGTAGCTCTTCTTCATTAAAAGCAACAAACTAAACTACAGGTCAGCAAGTTCACTACAGAGAACCATGGAAAGAGACAGCTAAAAAGAATCTCCCTGGGGTTAGAACAAATCTCAAAGACTGGCCTTATAAGTATCCCTCCCTGAAATTAATTAGATCAGACTGTGGAGGAATTAATGCCCTGTAGTATTGTCAAAGACAATAGAGCAATTAGCCAGCAATTAGTTCAGCCCCAAATCTGGGTGTGATACCAAATAAAGCGGACAGATTAACAGAGAGAGCATGGAAAGATAGTCAAAGAGAGCCCTGCTAAAATAACTGTGATCCTGCAGTGACTGTCTGCAAACCCAAGGGTGTGCCCTCTGAGGAGTTACACCAAAGACTTCACCTTTGTGTGTGTGTGGTGAGGGGAGGTAGGGGAATAGACTTCACTAGAATAGTCTAGCCAAGTCACCAAACAAGCCCCAGAGAGGAGAAAAGGGAATCAATTCCAGATCTGCTACAATATATTACTTAAAATGCCCAATTTTAAACAAAAATGATAAAACATGGGAAAAACCCAGGAAGTATGACCCACACATAGGAAGAAAGCAGGCAACATAAACTGCCCGTGAGAGGCCTGGGTGCCAGAGTTAATAAACAAAGAATGCAAAGCAGTCATTATAAATATGTTCAAAGAATTAAAAAATATATTTAATAATATAAAGGATGCTATGATAACAATGTATAATCAAATAGAGAGTATCAGTGTAGAGATAGAAGTTATTTAAAAAACAAATAAAAATTCTAGAGTTGAAATGTGTGATAATTGAAATGAAAAATTCACTAGGTGGAGCAACAATATATCTGAACTGGCAGAAGAAATAATCAGTGAACTTGAAGAGGGATCAGGAAAGATTATGCAATCCAAAGAGCACAGGAAAGAAGAATGAAAACTTAAAGAAGCTCAAAGGAATGTAGAACACCATGAAGCATATCAATCAGAAAGAAAAGAGAGAAAGGAGAGCACAATAATGGCTGAAAACTGCCCAATTTTGACTGAAAGTATTAATCCACACCACTAAGAAGCTCATAAAACTCAAAGTAGGATAAACACAAAGAGATCCAATCATAGTAAAATATATATATATATCATAGTAAAAATGCTGAAAGCCAAAGACAGAGGAAATATTGAAAGTAACAAGAACAAAGTTGCTCATTGTATACAAGGGGATCCCAAGAAAATTAACAGTTGACTTCTTCTTCTTCTCCTTTTTTTTCTTTTTTTTTTGTAGGCTCTGTGCCCAATGTGGGACTTGAACTCATGACCCTAAGATTACAAGCCATGTACTCTACCAACTGAGCCAGTCAGGCACCCCAACAACAGAGACTAGAAAGCAGTGGAATGAGATACCATGAGTGCTGAAATTAAAAAACAAATGTGAACCAAGATTTTATTATCCAGCAAAACTATTTTTCAAAAATGAAGATGAAATAAAATAGCACACAAACAAAAACGGAAAATCCTTTGCTAGCTGACCCACCTTACAAAAAATACTGAAGATCCTTCAGGCTGAAAGTAAGTGATCCTAAATGGTAATAAAAGTCCACACAAAAGAGCAAAGAGCACAGGTAAAGGTAAGTCTGTAATTATAAAAGATGAGAAAAATTCATATTTATTTTCCTTTCTTCTCTAAAGCAGACTTCAAAAGAAGTTGTCTAAAACAGTTTAAAATTAATGTATTATTGGACATGGAACATATAAAAATAAAATATATGTGGTAATAACAGCACCAAAGAGGTGAATGGGAGCAAAGTTGTAGTAAGGAAATGACACCTGAAAGATACCTCAAATTCACAGAAACAAATGAAGAAAGCTAGAAATGGTAAATAAGAAGACTAATAAAATAAACTCTATAAATATATACTTTCTTTCTTTTCTCAGCTTCATTAGTAAACATATAATTATATGAAGCAATGATAAAAATGTATTGTTGGGTTCTTAACATATATGGATATAATACATATAATAAAGAATAGTACAAAAATGTGGTAGAGGGAATAGAGCTATACATGAGTAATGTTTCTGTATCTCACTAGAATTAAGTTAACTTACCAGACATCAATTGTGATAAGTTAGATGTATGTGGCAGCCCCCAAAGCAATTAATAAGAAAATAACTAAAAAAATATTGTGAAAAATCATTAAAGGAATTAAGATGTTTCATTAGAAAATATTCAAATAATGCAAAGTAAGGCAATAAAAGAAGAAAAGAGGAATAAAAACAAAAAGTAAAATACTAGAAATAGATAAACTAGATCAATAATAATATTAAAAGTGAATGGGTTAAACAATCTAACAAAAAGGCAGAAACTGTCAGGCTGGATAAGAAAACAAGATCCAATTATGTGCTGTCTATAGGAAACACATTTTAGACTCAAAGATACAAACAGTTTTAAAGTAAAAGAATGGAAGAAGCTATCATACAAGCAGAAACCATAAGAAAGCTGGAGTGACTATATTAATGTCAGAAAAAATAGACTTTGTGATTTCCTGTTTGTTTTTAAGATTTTATTTATTAGAGAGAATGAGAGAGAGAGAGCACAAGAGGGGGGAGCGGGAGAGGGGGAAGCAGACTCCCCGCTGAGCAGGGAGCCCTATGCGGGACTCGATCCTGGGACTCCAGGATCATGACCTGAGCCGAGGGCAGTCGCTTAACCAACTGAGCCACCCAGGTGCCCTGTTTTTTGGTTTTTTAGAGAGAGAGAGAGCACACGAGTGCAGGGATCTTAAGCAGGCTCCATGCCCAGTGCAGATCCTGAGAAGGGGCTCAATCTCATGACCCAGAGGTCATGGCCTGAGCTGAAATCAAGAGTTGGATGCTTACCCAACTGAGCCACCCAGGTGTCCCAGACAAAATAGACTTTGAAACAAAAAAATTTACTAGGAATAAAGAGGGACATTTCACAATGACAAAAACATCATATATCAGAAAGATAACATTTATAAACATATATGCACCTAACATAAGAGCCATAAAATATATGAGGCAAAAACTGACAGAATTGAAAGGAGAAATAGACAATTCAACAATAATAGTTGGAGGCTTCAATAATGCATTTCCAGGGGCGCCTGGGTGGCTCAGTTGGTTAAGCGACTGCCTTCGGCTCAGGTCATGATCCCAGGGTTCTGGGATAGAGTCCCACATCGGGCTCCCTGCTCAGCAGGAAGTCTGCTTCTCCCTCTCCCACTCCCCCTGCTTGTGTTCCCTCTCTCTCTCTCTCTCTCTCTCTCTCTGTCAATTAAATAAATAAAATCTTTAAAAAAAATAATGCATTTTCAAAAATGAATATAACAACTAAGTAGAAGATACAAATAGAAGGCTTGAACATTATCTATCAATTAAACCTAAAAGACACCTACCGAACCCTCAACTCCAAACAGCAGAATACACATACATGGATTGAAACTGTACAAAGTGTGTTGTCTGACCATAATGAAATAATATTAGAAGTACAAAAAGATATTTGAAGAACTCAAAATTGGTGGAAATGAAACAAAACATTCTTAAATGACCAACAAGTCAAAGATAAATCACAAAAGAAATTAGAAAAGACTTTAAGATAAATGGAAATAAAAATACAATATGCCAAAATTTGTTGGAGGCATGTAGATAAAGTAGTACTTAGAGGGAAATTTATAGATATAAATATCTACAATAAAAAAATGTCTCACATCAATAACCTAGCCTTCTATGTCAAGGCACTAGCAGAGGATGAGAAAATGAAACTCAAAACAAGCAGAAATAAGGATACAGTAAGTATATGAGCAGAGATTAATAAAATAATAGGATCAACAAAATCAAAAGCTGATTATTTTAAAAGAGCAACAAAAGTGACAAAACTTTAACAGGACTGACCAAGAGAAAATGAAAGATCAAATTACTAAAACCAGGAAAGAGGGAACATTGCTATCAATTTTGCAGAAAATCAAAAGAATTCTAAAGAAATACTATGAACAACTGTATGTCAACAAATTAGACAACTTCAGTAAAATGGACCTATTCTTAGAAATACAAAAACTGCCAAAACAGACTCAAGAAGAAAGAGAAAATCTGAATAGCCCTGTAATCCCTATAACAAGTAAACAGATTGAACATGTAATTTAAAAACTTCCCACGGAAACTTCCAGTTTCTGGTCTGACATGTAAGAAGTCTGGAGGTCTCCACTCCATCCCAACATATACAAAGCTAAACAAACTGGAAAACCAATAACTCTTCTTAGAGCCATAAGAGAAGTGAGGTCCAGGGCAAACTGCTGCCCCTCCAAACTGGAGAGAAAGACAGGCTGATACAGAGAATTACAACTTAGCAAAGCAGAAACCCAGGAGCAAAAACCTCCGTGGGAACCAATTCCAGAGTAAGGAAACCTGAACTATAATTGACAAACTCCTGGAGGCTCAGTGTGGACAAGTCTAAGAGATAAAAGCTTGGGGGGACCCAGTCAACAGGGGCCCCCACACTTTTGTGAGTTTTACCTCTTGGAGCTCTACCAGGTTCTCACAGTGAGTATGGGAGGAAAATCCCCACTTGCTTCCAGCAGGGGGAGAATAAAAGGAACCATTTTGAAACAGGCACACACATTCCGTTCTTCACAAGGCCTTCCCTGATGAGAAACTAATTAACCAGAGCCTAACCTGGTGGGTTTTTTTCAGCACCTGACTGACCTGTGGGGTGGGAAATACCCAATTCTAGCCAGCTCTAGATTTCTACCTGGAGGGAGGCAGATCTCCTACTCCAGTTCACACTAGACATACTGATAAGCACTGTTCACACTCCGGAAGCACAGGCTCACTAAAAACCTGAGACCTACTCATAGGACCACAGGGCTTCTTCATTCCCCTCACACCTCCCCAGCACATTAATAAAGACCTATTTAGAGCATTTCCATCTACCCAGTACATCATGTCTGACTCTAAAGAAAAAATTAGAAGGCATACTAAAAGGCAAAAAAATATAGTTTTAAGAGACAGAGCAAGCGTCAGAACCACATTCAATACAATAAAGTTGTTGAAAATGTCAGACCAGGAATTTAAAATAACTATGATTAAGATACTCATGGCTCTGGGGCTCCCGGGTGGCTCAGTTATTAAGTATCTGCCTTCGACTCATGTCGTGATCCAGGGTCCTGGGATTGAGCCCCGCATCGGGCTCCCTGCTCCGCAGGAAAACTGCTTCTCCCTCTCCCACTCCCCCTGCTTGTGTTCCCTCTCTCGCTGTGTCTCTCTGTGTCAAATAAATAAATAAAATCTTAAAAAAAAATACTCATGGCTCTAATGGATAAAGTAGACAGCATGTGAGAACACACAGGCAGTGTGAGCAGAGAGATAGAAATTCTAAGAAAGGACAAAAAAATGCTGGAGATCTAACACATTGTAACAGAAACGAAGAATGCCATTGATGGGCTTATTAGTGGACAGGAAAAATCTCTGCTTGAGGTTATCTCAATAGAAACCTCCAAAACTGAAAACAAAGAGACAGAAGTACAGATAAAAAGAAACAGAATAGAATACTCAAGACCTGGAATACCAGAAGGAGAAGAGAAAGAAGAACCAAACAAATATTTGAAACAAAAATTACTGAGAATTTTCCATACAATATTTTAGGTCAATTATAATTGATAATATTTGGATGGACCCTGAGGACACTGTGGTCAAGTGAAACAAGTCAGAGAAAGACAAATACAGTGTGATACACTTATGTGTGAAATCTGAAAAAGCCAAATTTGCAGAGACAGAGAGTAGAATGGTAGTTAACAGGGGCTGGGAGTGGAGGGGAGTAGGGAGATGTTGGTCAAAAAGTACAAACTTTCAGTAAGAAGATGAGTAAGTTCATAGGATATAATGTATAGCATTGTGATTATAGCTAATAATACTGTGTTATATAGTTGAAAGTTGCTAACAGAGTAAACCTTAAATATTCTTACCACAATGAAGAAAAAATTATGTGACATGCTGGAGGTGTTAGCTAATGCTATGGTGGTAATCATACTGTAATATATAAAAATATCAAATCAACGTGTTGTATACCTTAAACTTAAACAATGTTATATGTCAATTATATCTCATAAAGCTAGGGATAAAAAGAATAGAAATAGAAGAGGAGGAAGACCTCTCGACTCATTTAATGAGGCCCATATTAACCTGATACCAAAACAAGGCAGACACATTATAAGGGAAAAACCTAGGGGTGCGAAATCTTTAATGAAATATCAGCAAGTTGGATCCAAATATATATAAAAGGATAATATACCATGACCAAATAGGGATAATCCAAGGAATGCATAAGTGATTTAACATTCAAAATAAATGATATGATTATCCCAATAAATTTAGGAGATGCATTTCAGAAAAATCAATATATATTCATAATTTAGAAGAAAAATAAAACTTCCTGGGGCGCCTGGGTGGCTCAGTTGTTAAGCGTCTGCCTTCGGCTCAGGTCTTGATCCCAGAGTCCTGGGATCAAGTCCCACATCAGGCTCCCTGCTCCGTGGGAAGCCTGCTTCTCCCTCTCCCATTCCCCCTGCTTGTGTTCCCTCTCTCGCTGTGTCTCTCTCTGTCAAATAATAAAATCTTAAAAAAAAAATTATAAAAAAAAGAAAAAGAAAACTTCCTAGCAAACTGGGAATAAAGGGAACTTCCTCAACTAAGTTCTTACTTAATGGGGAAAGTTTTTATGTTTCCCCCTAAGATAAAGAGCAAGGCAAGGAATACACTCTCATGATTCCTATTCAACATTATATGAAATTTCGGTCCTAACCAATGTAAGAAAAAAAAAAAAAACCCATACAAATTAAAAAAAAAAAGCTGTTTTTATTTATAGATGAAATAATTACATGTGTAGAAAATTCTAAGGAATCTACAAAAAAGCTATTGGAATTAATAAGTTGGTTTACCAACATTGCAGGATACAAAGTCAAAAAACAAAAACCCATTCATTTCTATGTACTAATAATGAATATTTGGAAACTGAAAATTTAAAAATTACAATTACAATAGGATAAAAATATTAAATTCTTAGGGATAAATGTAACCAAATATGCCAACACTTATACACTGAAAACTATAAAACATTGCTAAGAAAAATTAAAAAGATCTAAATAAGTGGAGAAAAATACGTGTTTATGAATCAGAAGACTCAATGTTGTGAAGATACCAATTATTTACAAAATAATCAGTGCAACACCAAACAAAATCCTAACAATCTTTTTTATGGAAAGGTAACATACTGATTCTAAAATGCATAAAGAAATGTAAAGGGCCTAAAATAGCCAAAACAAGTTTGATAAAGAACAAATTATACACCGTGCTTTCAAAACTTATCATAAAGCTACAGTAATCAAGACAGTGTGGTATTGGTATAAAATAGATATACAGATTCAATGAAACAGAATTAAGAATCCAGAAAAAGTCCCGATAGATAAATAGATAGATAGATGATATAGATGATATAGATAGATAATATAAATAGATAAGATATAGCCAATTTGATTCTGACAAACATATCAAGTTGATTCAGTGGCATAAGAACAGTCGTTTCAATATATAATCCTAGAATCACTTAGCTATATATACAGGGGAAAAAATGACACAACGCATTGAATTAAATGGAAGTGCATCATGGACTTGATTCTGAGAGGTAAACCTATAAAATTCTCAAAGAAAACATATGAGAAAACCTTTGCAGTTTTGGATTATACAAAGATTTCTTAGAATGGAAACAAAACACATGAACCATAGGAATAATATTGATAAATTATATTTCACCAAAATTGAAAAGTTCTGCTCATTAGGATACCATTAAGAAAGTAAAAGATAAGCCACAGTTAGAAAATATGTGCGGTGCACATACCAAAGGATATGTATCAAAATATGTAATAAACTCTTACACCTCAATCATAAGAAATCTCTCAATAAAAATGGGCAATGGACACTTTACCAAGGAAGATACATTAGGCAACATCATTATTTATCAGTGAAATAAAACTTGAAACCACAACAAGTCACCACACAGACCCATTAGAATGATTAAAATTATTGCGGGGAGAGTGCAATATGTTACAACCATTGTGGAAAACGCAGGAGTATACGGACAGAATGAAGTCTGTAGCTGTTAATTTGGGGTATCTATCACACCGCCACTCCCTGACAGCTCTCATCTCTCACCACGCCTCATCCACTGGTCCCTTCAGAGGCTGAGTTTCTTCCCACCACTGTCTCCTTTTCTGTGCTGTTCCGTTCACTTTCCTCGCCTTTCAGCTAGTCTAAACTTTATACTTCTTTTAGGGCTCAAACAAAGTCACTCGACTCCCCTGTTGCCCTGGCCCACTCTGATCTCGCTCCCCTCTGAACGCCTCTGCCATCTCCCACCTCCATATGTGCAGGACCATGATTAGAAACAGCACTGGGATATGCACGTGAGTACTGAAGGGCAGCCTCCACATTGTGTACCCTTATTTTCCCTGCCTGGTGCTCAGAAGAGGGCAGGCAACCAGTGTCTCGTGGTAGCTCTGGCTTCCTATGACCTCCATGTCTATGTATGAAACTTCATACCTGTTTTCCAGCCTCAAGTTGTGTGGCCTGCTGTGCATTATTTTCACCAGGAGATTCAAAACCATCCTCTTCCTCTGCAAGTGGGGCCAACCAGGTCCGGTCATGCTGCTCCCTCATCTCTGGGCCCTTTTTCATCTCTGTAACCAGTGGAATGATGTCTTTGCTTTTGGCAGCAGGGCCTCCTGTCCCCTCTTTTTGCCTTGGTAAGTTTTGACTCCTGCACCACTTGTGACAAAAATGCTGAAGAGTATGTATTACGAAGCAAAAAGCACGGCGGAACCGACCCAGGGCTAACTGGACTTTGGTTTTTTTGGACTCTCCATCCAAGTTTCCATCTCTCTCCTCATTGCTGAAGGAATTGAGCAGCAAGGCAATGAAGAGGTTGAGCACCTGTGGTGGGGTGGAGGGGGAACACACAAGGAGAATGGAAAGTTTAGCAGAGGGAAAGATACAGTGGGTTTCCAGAACAACTTTCCCCCAAGACCCAAAACTAAGTCACATGAGATCATGTACATGAGAAAGTTCATTTATAAAATGAATAAAAGGAGACAAGATCGAGGAAGGCAGCAAGATAAGATGAAAGAAAAACTGAAGTGAAAGAGTGCCAACAGCCAAGACCAGTTTGTCTACATACAAGCAACAGGTGTTGTAAACTCTGGCCAGGGTAAAGCAGAACTGTGTGATCACTGGCAAAATAAAAAATGTATATTCCTTGAGGATCAGTTGAATAGTGAGCGTGGCTTTGCTGGAATGGGATATGGGTCTGATGTCTAATACTGCCATGGGGTCCTCCCCTGTTGGCACAGTTTGAGACATGATGTGCTTTGTGCAGGCTCTTTAGGTCCTGTTGCCCAAACCACAACAAAGTATTGGAGCTGAACTGGAGGGGTTTGGATCGAATCTGCAACTCTTCTGTTGAAGCATGGATCACTTTAAATTCAGATCATCTCATCAGCATCCTACTTGGGTTTTTTTGCTTACATTTACACACCCTCCAATTCATCATCTTCATCTCCTCAAACTCCTTTGTTTGTGGCTGTCACCAGCTCAAAAATATACAGCTTCGGGGAGGAGTGTCTTATGAGTGTGAATGGGTCTAGTCACTCTCCCACAGCTTCACCACAAGAATTCCAGCTGTGGACCTCTGCTCAAGCTTTCCTCTGTTTGCCAAGTCCTCCTTGCCTCTTTAGTGCCCTTCTCAAGTACTGTATCTTCCACGCATCCTTTGCCAACATTTTCTTCCCACTCCCATTGGTTATATTCTGCTCTGCTGAACTTTTGTACCACTTACTATCTATCTAACATTGCTGATCAGGCACATAGGATAAAGCCATTGTGTGCGTGTGGACGGTTCAGTATATTTGCACGATAGCCCCAACTTGATTCTTAAGAACTTGCGCTCAGGTAACCTGTGTGTCTTCTGTCTTTTCATACCCTTACTGGGTACCCAATTAGCTAATAATATCTATGTTTCCAGCTGCAAGTGACAGACTCAAAGCAACTTACACAATAAGAAAATGTAACTTAGGAAGTTTGAAAATAAAACAGAAGGACGAATTATGACATGAAGATCAGTCTGTTCCCCCTCTTTCCTCTATCTTCCTCAGTGCTGGCTTTGTCTTAGGCTAGTTCTTCTCATGCTTGCATAATGTTTGCAGTTCTACCAGGAATCATGGTCATAAAAAGGCCCAGAGAAAATAAAAGGACCATTTTTTTTTAGCTCCTCCCTTCTTTTTTTTTAAGAACAAGAAACCTTCTCACTAGATGCCTCTTTACAACTTATTGACCAAATTAAGTCACAAACCCCTACGTCAACCATTCACCAACAAAGAGAATACAATTATCTTAGAATAATCACCTGGTATAAAATAGATATTGGGTCATCAGTTAATATGAGCACTATGTGAAAAGGAGGTTTCGTTTCATGCTTTTTATAATTTCCTCAAGTCAAATTCAAATGCAGATTTTTAATATCATAAAACATTAAATGTATAATATTATATTTAGAGTAATTATTACCAGTGAAGTGTTGCAAAAGAAGCTAATACATTTGTGCAGTCCATATATTTAAAAAAAATCGAAGACACTCACCACAAGTTTTCCTATCACCATGATTGACAGAAAGACGACAATGCACAGTGCTTGATTTGTTTCTTGCATACATTCCCACATGTTTTCAATCCATTCCCCACAGAGGATGCGGAATACCACCAGAAAGGAATGGTAGAAATCCCCCATGTGCCACCGTCGTAAACATGGGGCTGTAGGGCCACAGGATGTTTTATTGCTCTTTATAGAATTGAATTTAGAGCCAAAGACCTGCATGCCAACCACTGAGAAAATAAAGACCACAATAGCCAGGACCACGGTCAGGTTTCCCAGGGCTCCAACGGAGTGGCCAATTATCTTTATCAGTATGTTTAAAGTTGGCCAGGATTTGGCTAACTTGAAGACTCTCAGCTGTAAAAACAGACAATAAGCAAAAATGGAAGAAAAACCAGTTAAAGACAAATTCCATCTCCTCAGCTATATAGTAAATGACATGCTCCCAAACCACAGCATTTGTGATTTTCAAAAATCTTTTCAAAGTCAAATCCATCCTAAACATATTCATCAACTCCCTGGCCCATGATAACAACTATATCTACTTTTTTGTTTTAAAAATGGAAATATTTTGTTCTAATTTTTGCTAAATGATAAAGACTTTGGAGTCATGATGATGGAATTAAGCATACGTGTTTACTGCATAAAGTGAATGTTTTGGAATCCTATATAATATACCAAGGGTCAAAAAACTATGGCCCAAGGGCCAAATCCAGCCCATTGCCTGTTTTTGTATGTCCTGAGGGGTAAGAATGTTTTACACTTTTAAATGGTTGAAAAATAATCGAAAGAAGGGTATTTCATCACACGTGAAAATTGTATGAAGTTCAAATTTTTGCATCTGTAAATAAAGTTCTATTGGAACACAGCCACACCCATTTGTTCTCAAATGTCTATGGCTACTTCCGTGCTACAACACCAGAGTTGAGTGATTTCAACAGAGACCATACAGCTTGTAAGACTGCAAATATTTTACCATCTGACCTTTTATAGAAAAAAAACTGCATTATATAATTCAGGTCATAAGTCTGAATCTGAACTTTCTAACAATGATAAGAGAAATATAGTGTTTTATACCCAGGAGAGAAAAAGCAATCAGCTACTCAAAACACACACACATACTTTCTTCAAAAAGAAGTTTTGTCCATGGAATTTTACAGACCCTGTGTGAGACAGCACAACAACTAGTTTCATAGGTTATTTCTTCTATTAGCTTCCAGCGTAAACCAATTGTTTCACTCCAAAGTACAATGGTGTTAAGTATCAACTCTTTGGGGGAGATACTGCAGGTCAGTAAGACTTATGGCCCAAGAGAGGGAACAGCACTGTGTCCTCAGAAGGGAGCTTGGGGCACCTCAGGGAGAAATCACGGTTCTGTTATACACAGACAATGCCACAGAGTTCCTCCCCTCAGAGCATGGCTGTAATAAGCCTAAACAATCATGAAGCAAATGTAATTTTGCTCACCTGAGTGCCAATGAAACTTTAGGAGAGCAACTTAATAATGTCTGACTTTGAGCAGTGTGATCGCCTAACATATCCCAAGTATAAAATGTATGTTTAGGTAACTGAAACAAATGTTGTACTCTGTAGGCTTAGAAATCTTATCCCTGCCAAAAGAAAAAGTAAATCTCTGAAAGGACACCAAAGGTCATCTTTTATGGCTTCCCAATCCCCCTGTCACATGTGGTTTCCCTGTAGCTTTCCATCTCTACCTCTCATGGGGTTTGTCACACACTCTACTTTGCCTCATTTCTGGCCCTGTCTCGTCTCATCTCTAGATGGCAAACTCCTTGAAGACAGTACTTTCCTCATCTTTGAGTGCTCCTTCAGGTCAGCTCCTCTCAAGTGCCTCTGCAAAGGTCACCAGAATGCCTCCATGGTCAGTAGGTGGAGGGCAAAGATGACAGGACAGGAATGTGGCACTGGAAGCAGTGAGGAGGAACCTATTGAGACAGCACCTGCCAGCAGTGCCCGGGCCCCTCCTGGACTCTGCAGTCTTCACGCCCTTGGCAAGCCTAGATGTGAGGGTGCCTGGCTCAGAGCTCAGGGGTAAGTGGTGGGGAAGAGATCATGGGAGGGGGCTACACTAAGCAGGAAGAAGAATCCTGACACCAGAAGATACCATGTTGAGTCAGGTTGCCTAAGGGGTCATCTTGGGATGGGCGAGGCAGGGGTTCAGCTGGGAGGAGACCTCCCAGGACTCCCGAGAGTCTGCAAAACCTGGGTGGGAGGAGGAGCGCAGTTTTGATTCTCAGGTTAAGGTAAGATGAGTTAAAGTTTGATGCAAAATAGCCACTGAACTCAGTTGAGACTCTTATCAATCCTGGCAGCTAAGGTATTCAGTAAAATAAAACAGTAAGGGCCTTACCACTCGTAAGGGACGGAAAAACAGCAGGCTTTTTTTTTTCCCTGCAACTGTACTGTTCATCACATCTGCAAAACTCAGAAGAGCAACAATGCTGTCAAAAATGTTCCAGCCTCGGCGAAAGTAGTTGTAGGGATCAAGCGCAATAATTTTTAGGCACATTTCTGCCATGAAAATGCCAGCGAAAACCTACAGTGAGACAGGGAAGAATGAGAAACGGAAGCTACCCCTCCTTGAAGATACACTTCTAAAAATGGTCCAAGGGAACTGCAAAGGTTACAAAGAAATAAAATGCATTTTTATTTACTTTGCTGCTCTCCCCCCTCCCCATCATAGTGCCCATTACAATATTACCAAGCTCACAGACATCAGGGTGGAGAATAAATATTATTTCCCAAGGCACAACTGGCTTCTTGATAGAGGGCAGAGTGATAGAAAGTATCAAGCAGTTCTTCCTCTAAGTTCCCTTTAAAATGCCAATAAACATTCCCAAATGAGGGGAGGGGCAGGATATATAACAGCTCTGAAAACTGACAATAAATATCCTCCATAAAGCAGAATCAGAAGGAGTTCACCTAACCACTCAATCTCAACACCTTGATCAGAAAAAAAAAAAAAAAAAAAAAAAAAAAACACTTAAAGCGGGCCGAGAGCAAAGAATTGGAAAACACTGCTAGAAACAGGAAAACATCTTTAAGCAACTCAATATATAGGCTTACCCCGTATGATGAATATCTTGGGATAAACCCTAGGTTGGTTAAGGTGGAAAGGAGGGTTAGTGATTTGGAATATAATCCTAAATCCTATAATTCACCCACAGAATGCAGGGTTCATTATTCCAGAACAAAATACCAAAGAATTAAAAGGAAGGGCAAGAGTTAAGAAAGTGCTAAACTATGTGATTTCCATGGGCACAAATAAGTGTTTTTGTTTTTGTCTTTGAAACTTAGATAAACACAGGCTTAAAAACATTGCACAATGTTGAATAAATGGTAGCCAAATTCAAAACTAACTCTATCATCAACATCTTTGGAGAAGATAAAACAAAGCATTTCTTCATAGCAAATAGCACATTCTGACAGAGACACACTAAATAGATATGAGAAAACAAGAGTATGAAAACAATCAGGTAATATAAAAAGGTCATCAGTAATAAGACTCTCCTCTATACTTCTGGGAAAGAAAAACAACTCAGAAATGATTTTTACATCTCCATAATAAAAAAAATCTCCTTATTAAAAGTAACAGATGATCCATTTTTATAAATAATTTGATGACTTACTATTCATTTTAAAAATCCCTAAAATAAAGTGACACAAGTTAAAAAAGGATAGGCAAAGACAGATCCAAGATAGAAATCAAGGGGGCAAAGAAAACCCAAAGCTTGTGTCTGTCTTTTCCCTTTAAATATTGCTATCTACCTCTGCCCAGAGCCACGACCAGTGCCTAAAAGCATGCAGTGTTACCTATTGTAGTTAATTGTGCTGCACTGATCCCCGCCCCCTTTTGAGCTCCTCCTCCCTCCTGTCTCCTTCAGGCTTTAGGTGTCTAGCCTTACGGCAAAACCCTACATGCCTTCGAACCACTGGTTTTGCCATCCAATTCAACTGCTACTCATGGCTTCTTGGGAGCTCACTGTACTCCCCTGATTCGAGCAATACTAGTCCCACAGAACTGCACAGGCCAGTTGAATCCTGGTCCACCTGTCAGAGGAGGCAGGTTTGGATGCGTTCTTTGGAACTCAAGGCTCCAAAGCCTCCCTCCACCACTGCTATGGGGGTACAGTAGACGAGATGACTACCACCTTTGTATTGTGTGTTAATTTATTTTTTTAAAGATTTTACTTATTTATTTGAGGGAGAGAGAGAGAGAATGAGCTGGAGGAGGGGCAGAGTGAAAGGGAGAAGCAGACTCCCCGCTGAGCAGGGAGCCCCATGCGGGGCTCTATCCCAGGACTCTGGGATCACGACCTGAGCCAAAGGCAGCGGCTTAACCAACTGAGCCACAGAGGTGCCCCAAGGTAGTGTGTGTTTAGGGAATGAGGTACATGGAATGGAAGCACAGGCTACAAGGCCAGTTCTGCCTGTTTCTCGTCAGTTTTCAGGGGCTGGGGTATAGCTGCTCCCTGTAAACTCAGACACCAACAATGTCCCTGTGCCTCCTTCTGTACCACTTCTGGGGAGAGTGAAGAAGAATGTCACTTAATTATCCAGCTTCTGACTGCAAAATGCAGCTTCACCTCAACACCCAGAACAACTAGTCAGTGGGAAATCTGAGAGGGTGGCTTTTGTCATTTCCCACAGCTGGATCAGCAAATGAAGGGATGGACAGACCACTTTTGCAAACTGGGAAGCCCTGCCTAGGGGCATGACTCTGGGTTCCTTGGGTAGTCTCTGGAACTTATCTAATAACTCCATCTACCAGGAGGTGCTGAAAGATGGGTCTGCTGACTCTGCTGAGGGAGGAACCTGCAGCCACAGCTTTCTGTCTTCAAGGGAAACAACACTGTCAACCCATTTCTGGAATACATCATCAGGAAACAGCTGAATACCATGGCCTGGAGCCCAGAAGATACCAGCCTGTTAGAAGGTACCATGTGTGTTAGGTTCGTCATGCAGCATGAAATCTAATCTGATCCACACACACCTACAGAGCATTTCTTCCCAAGGGCAGTCTGGGGAAAGAAACTTAAGTGCAGACTGTCTGTAAGGAGAACCACTCTGGCCTTGCACTGTGGTCCCGCTGTATCCCTGCACCTCCTGAGAGGGACATGGAACTGAGGGTAACCTCAACCTGATGCATAGAAGCAGCTCTGTGAACCAGCTTCTGATTCAATAGGTATAGTGGGTTAATTAATTAAAAAATACATGCGTATACATTGACTAGAGATCCTCTGCAATGCTAAAAATGATCATCTTTGCTAATAGGACCATAGGAAATGAGTTCTTTGTATTTCTCTTATTTGTACTTTTCCTTATTTTTAAAATTAAAAAAAGCATGTATTGCTTCTTATGTTGAAAAAATAAAATAAAACTTTAAGAATAAATGGTTAGATATTCTGGTAAGATTAACTCATTGGCTAATTAAGGTAGAACATTCAGTGGGTAATTTTTTGTTATTTCTGATATTTGGGAGACTAATTAATGCTCAGCAGGGGGGCGGGGAATGCCTTCTCCAGGAACAATAAATAGAACAGCTCATGGGAAGTCTGCTCTCCTATCTTAGTTTTCCCAATTTAACTGGGACTAAATCCATCCAATGAGAAACATACTGAAGCAGGCTGAAGTCTGGAGGCCCCACTACCACTCCATAAGCTCTGCACAATTCCTCCTGGGAAAGTACGCCTCCCACAGCTGCCAGGCCCTGACCCATCTTTCCAGGGGGAATAATAGCTAGTAATGGCAGTCACATTATTTTGTGACAAATGATGTCATCCATATCACCAGGGGCAATGGGACACATTACCAGGGTCTCTGGATATGGTTAATGTTTTCTTGATCATCATCCCAAATGGCTGAACTTTTAAGATGTCTGCTGGCTTCCTGCTTCCCACTGGATGACTAAAGAGATGCCTTAGCATACCAGAGAGCCAACTTGGTTTTCCATGCGCCCCAGCAGGGCCCATGGAAAATTACTGAACTGGGTAAAAACAAAATCCTAACAGTTATCTTCTCCCTCAATTCTCCTTAATGGGACCAAAGACCTAGGCTAGGTTAGGCCACTCACAACATGTTTAGACTCTGAAAGAATTATAACTCACAGTTTGAAATATTTTTATATTTTAAAAAGCCTAAAGTTACCAAATTCCCTATATGCAACATAGAATCAAAACTCCGGTGCATGTTGTAATGATCCATGGCCAAGAAGATAGTGTTGATGATGATACAGATGGTGATGGCCAGCTCAGTAAATGGGTCAGTCATCACGGTTCTCAGGGCCTTCTTAACGCACACCCACTGGGGGCTACAGTTCCATACGAGGTATTTGGATGCCAGGTTTCCCCCACATGGGAGGCAAGGCTCCTGTGATTTTTCTTGTTCTGGAGAAGGAGAACGTGAAAGAGCAGTTGAGTAGTTAGATCTGAATCCATCCGACTGCTATTGGCCTGAGTGCATTCCTTCCTCCCACTTCCCTAGGGTCTCCTATGAACAACCTGATTAGCCAAGAAGGGCACTGATGGGTGTAGCTGGAAAGTTTTCCCATATGCAACTTCCATGTGGTATAGCCATGTACATCTAGTCTTTATACTTGTATTTAGCATCTGGGAGCTGGGCTGCATGGCTAGAGATACAGATACGGAAGCCAACACTGGATGTGAACCCATGAGAGAGAGAAATATAAGCTCAAGTTATGTTCATTCAAGGCAGACCATGGTGACAGCTGTAACAGAGTCACATAGAGCTACCAGGTCTCAAGGGAAGGAGAGGTATTCAGGCAGGGGCATCTACATGCATTGAAAGAAAATGTCCTCTCCAGCTGGTTGAGTTCAGGCCATAAGGCTGCTGGACCCCTGATTTCCCTGGCACCATTTCAGGGACTCATGCCAGCCAAATGAGTTGATAAAACAGGCTCAAAAGTGTTAAGGATCAATCTGACCCCACCCTTGTAAGGACTTGAGTCCTGCCTTTGAACCCAACCCCTTAGTTGGGTCCTGGTTACCTGCTGTTAATAAGGTCCATCAGATGGTTCCAGCCTATCTACATAGATCTTCCATTGTCCATGCCAGATTCCTAACTCTAACCTCAAATACAACTGTCACCTACTGGAAACTTCTGTGTCTTCTCTTCTTTGGTCACTATCATTGTCACTGCAACCTCATGTGACTGTGACTGCCTGGCCTGATTGGGAGGTCCTGTCTGTACTCTTGGTCCCAAGTCCCATCACAAGGCTAGCCAGTTCGCACCACTACCCAAGGGCCAACTCAGGGTGGGCCCACTTCTTCCGAGTCACTTAGCTCACACGCTCCAATGAGGCACAAGAAGTGACTCTGCAGGAAATACAGGGGGCTTCAGAGGGCTTCTGGGGGAGGAGAATGGAGGGACATCACTGCAGTTCAGCTCTCCCTGGGGCTGGGAGGCAGAGCTTACCCTGCACGGTGATGGTGAGGATGCTGACGGCGCTCAGGGCCCTCTGTCTTTGGAAGGGGTCCCCATGCTCATCGAAGTAATCCACTGACAGATTCTGGGATAGTCGTTTGGTTTGCTCTAGGATGTGTGGCTGTAAGAGAAGGCAGGCATGATGGACCTTCAGAGCAAAGAGGCTGCCTCTCCTCAAAACTTCACAGGCTACTTTGTTTCAATGCCACATGCCTCAAAGACACTTCATATCTTATATAGGTCCACTCACTCCCATTTCATGGCACACTGGAGGTTCAGTTTTTGTCTTTCATATTTAGTAGATAAGTACAATATAGTTTGACCATTCATATTTCTTATGCATGCACATTTTCAGGGTCCCAGCTACAGAAAATTTTCTTTCTCTGTGATTTATTCATTGTCAACAAAGAGCAAGCAAAATTTTATAAAAACGAATGAGCAACAGTTCAGGGTACAAAAGCAATAAAAAGTTGAATTTAGAAACAACGTTTTTGAGTGGCAGAAGTGGGGGATACATTTAGAAGGGTGGACTGGGGCCAGATGGTGAAGTGCCCTGAATGGCCGCCTAAACTGATTTGAAAACAGTCAGTAACTTAAAAAGAACAGCCAAAGTACATACAACAACTTCTATATACTAAACCTCAAGCACTCCTTCAGGCTGTGCCCAGGAGCTTGACTCTCACCTTACCTCCAATTCTAAAGTCTCTGGAGGTGAAAAGACATAAATCTCCAGATACCTAGAAAACTATCCACAATGCCTTATTTCCCCAAAGTTCTGACCAACCAGGGCCCCAGAGGGAACTATCCCTTGTGATAAGCTATTTTAAAGGCAATCTATAGTCTTTCTATAGCAGTTCTCTTTTGGTTTAGGGAAAAGACTTCTTATTAACTGTCTGTTCTTGGTCTTTTGTTTTGTGAAATGAGGAAAAACCCTCAAAATATTAAAAAAACACTTGCAGTTTCTTCAATATGCTATGACCTGACATTAAAGAAGTCTCCAAACCGAGAGATCTGTCCCTGTCATTCCAACAGAGAGCTGCTCACAGCAGTGAATGAGGTCTGTCCACCTACTTCTGCAAAGACTCCCAGACCCCCTTTCCCCACCCCACCCTCAGGTGTGCACAGCCCCCTTCTGACCACTTCACCTCTTCCTTCCATCTCAGGAAAGTGGTTCTAGACCATCTCCATGGTCTGTATCTTCAAAATTTTCCTCTCCTCTGAAGTTTCTCTCCACAATTAAAACATGTTTGAACATCCCCCACCTCATTGATTAAAAAAAGGTGGGGGGGGGCTTTTTTTCCTACCACACATCTCCCCATAGCTTCATTTCTGCATATCCTATGGCCTAACTCAATATCCCTGCTAGTATGCCCCACAGGCATTTCAAACTTGCCACGTTCAAAACTGAACTCTCCTTCTTCCCCACCACCAAGACATGTTCCTTCTCTGTCTCAGTAGACTACCCTCTAGCAAGTTGGCTACCCAAGCCATCAACCGGGCATCTTCCCCACCCCGTACGTCTAGTCGACTGCTGAGTCTTATCTTCTGGAGATCACTGCACCCTGTTATTCTCTCTTCATCCTCCTGCCCTAAGCACAGTTGAAGCCCCTGCGCCTCTTTGATTACTGTCGCAGCTTCTTAATTGGTCGCCTCCAATTCTGTCCTACTCCTGCCCCGTCTCTTCAATGCATCTAGGATTTCAAAACTGTCAATCTGGTTGTCACTCTTTTGCTTAAAACCTTTCAAAACTGCCTAGCCCTTGCTCTCTGAGTAAAGGGTGAAACCCCTGAGCTGGCTTCAAGGCCTTTTGTGATGACCCCATCTTACTGCTATAGTCTCTCACGACCCACCCTCCAGCTTCACCACATACACACATGTGCGTGTGCACACACACTCCCAAGTGTTCCACTGGATCGTGTTCTCCTGCTCTCCTTTGCCTCCAGGCCTTCGTATGTGCTGTTCCCTCTACCTGTGGGACTCCATTCACTTTTTACTAAAGGATGAAACATTAATTCACCCTCTCGGCGCAGACACTGCTTCCAGTCCATGGCTCTTTTCCCACTCCCACAAGTCTGGGTTGGTTGTCTGAAGCAGATGCTGCTGTTGGCTGAATCTGTATGTCCCTGGGTCCTACCTGAGGCTTTCCCTGGCGACTTGATCACCCTCTTCCCTAATGCACTCCAAGTCAAAAAACCCAGGAAAATGATTATGTCCAGAACCCAGCAGTCTGGAACCAGTGATGGAGCAAAGTTGGTGTATTAATACTCTAGTGCCCTCACTCCATGGAGATTAAACTCCAACCACCTTCAGTGGTCACTGGCTTGAAAAGGAACCTTAATTGGCCACCTGCTCTTCCATGTATCCATTCTTCCCTCTCCTCTTGGTGCTTCCTGGGATCACTTCCTGAATAATCTGCTTGTGCTCTAATGTCTCTGGGTTTCCTTTGGAGGGAACCCCCACTAAGACACTGCCTCTCCTCTGCTCTCCCATAGCGATCATCATGTCAGTAATCACACTGAACAGTAACTGCCTCCTTGTCAGTGTGTCTTCATCATTAGTTGTCTGTTTCTTACATCTCATGCATCCCCAGGACCTATCCCAGTGCCAAGCAGATAGAAAACACGGTCAACACTTCAAATAGATGCTTGTAAATAAATGGGTCATTGACTAGATACATGGATGTAGGCAAGTAGGCACAAATGGACAAATGGATAAATGAATAAATGAATGAATGGATCCTTTCAATTAGACCGACAACTTGACCTGTTCCCCTAACAGTACTATAGTATCATTAATTTCTGGGTCAAAACTTGCCTTTTTTGTGGAATCTTCATCAGAATCTGATCCTGGAGGCTGGTCTTTCCCAGAGTCTCTCAAAAGAAAGGACTTTCTTTTCCTTTTACCAAAAAGCTTTCTCTTCTTTGGGGAAAAAGATGATGCTTCAAGGGAATTAAGTGAACTTCTGTCAATTCCCATGGCAACCAGAGCCTTAGAAAGTGAACAAAAGCAATTCATAAACACATTATACCTCCCCATAAAACACTGCAAATGACCCAAACTTCACAAGTGTTCTCTCCTCACTTCTGGAAGCATCATACCATTTAGATTGTTCATCATGTACTTGGAATATGCTAGCTTTGTTATTATTTATCAGAGGCACATATCCTGTTTGTTTATCCACAGAAACTGCAGCCTCAAAAGCAAGGTTAACTCTTTCATATCTCTATCACTAACTCTGAGCACAGAGTCCAGTATGTGCTAGGCACTCAATAAATATTTGTGCCTGATGATGCAGGTATTAAACAGGATGGGCTCCCCACTGACAAATCTCTGTGCAGGATGAGAAAGAGCATAAAACATGTTCCTGAAATCTTAGAATTGGGAAAACGATACCAAGGAAACAATGAGAATGGACTATAAATACGACAGGAATTTCAAGAAGGGAGAGGTGATCTCAGCTATTGTCTTTAATGGTAGAACACCATTACTGCTTTCCCAAACCCTGCCAAGCAAAGGCCCTGAACGCATACATCTCCAGATTCCCGTAAGAAATCCTGGAGCAGAGCCTTAGTTTACATATATGTACATTTTATCCTCTAGCCAGCAGTCTGGGGTCTGTCCTAGAAGGCCCGGATTTCAGAAAATCTAGGGTTCCCGGTTCTTAAGAGCTCTATGCCTGGACTTTGTAGTGAGAGACAGAAGCAGAGCCAGGCTTCACAGGGCTTCAGTTCCCAGAAAAGCACCAGCAGAGAAAGCTCTGAGACCAGGTCTCATGGCCTCTGCAGTTCCCCCCGCCACCCAAGCAGACCCCACTATCTGACACTGCATGCCCCTACCTCCTTCTCCTCCTTCAGCAGCCGCTGGGCTTCCTGGAACATCTTCTCCTTGGCCTCTGTCTCAGCAGCTACATTTCTGTTCTGTTCCTCATAAGCCATGGTGACAACAGCCAGGGTTAAGTTCATCAGGTAGAAAGAGCCCAGGAAGATGACCACCACAAAGAAGAAAACTGAGTAGAGTCCTGAGGTACGCAAGGTCTGCAAAGGACAGAGCACACATTTGCCTCTAAAACCTTTTTCTACAGAGGGGGTACCGTCACCTCAAGCAGACATGATACAGTAGCAATCAGTCCTCCTCCTCGTCTATAGCCTCCCATCACCCAGGGACTCTTGATGCCCATCAGTGAGCAGATGCCATCTCTATATTCCCACTTAAGACATGGTACTGTGTTATGACTTTCTCAAGGGTAGTTGCATTTTAGAATTTAAAAGCCAGGAGAGAAAGGAATGCTTCATGAAAACTGAAGCACTGGTGGTGGAATCCGGAGAGGGCTAACATTTCTAGGAAGAGGAGATGGTTTTTATGTTTCTAACAGACTATCTAAGGTAGAATTTAACAGTACAACTATTGAGGATGATGAACAGATGACAAAGGAGGAGGGCAGATGATAAGTTATGAATAAATCAAAGACAGATGAGTGATAGAGAGTTGGAAGGAGTGGGGGGAAGGGTGGAAGGAGAGAGGCGGAAGAAGAACGAGAGAGAATAATTAGACAACCTGTTGATAAAGCTTCTCCCAGGAATCTTGGGTCATAAGCCGAAACATGGCAAGAAAAGACCAGCCAAAGTTGTCAAAATTGGTATAATTATAGTCAGGATTCCTTTTGGTGTGTGTGCATTGAAAATTTTCAGAACAGGCGCTAGATGGAAACAACGGAATAGAGGAGGAATTACGTTCCCGGCAGGCTGGCTTCCCTCCCACCCCCACCCATCCCAGCCAAGGCACCAGCTCTTCTGAGGGCCACGGGCTCATAAGGGAAAGTCCTGGGTGCAGACTCTTTATACAGGGGCCATGCCCCACCTGCCAAGCCTTCCAGCCTATCCCTTACTGAGGGCACTCACTGACTCTTTTCAGATGGATTGATTAGTAAGCTCATATTAGCAGTTTTTCATTAAAAATTAAGTGCAGTGATACAGTGAACAATTAGTGGTAATAAAGGGCAAGAGAAGCACATATGCACCAGTACACATCTTTTACAATACATATATGGGATTGTTCTTTGACCATTCTCTTGCGCCTTGCTTTTATCATGGAACAATATAGCTTGGAGGTCTTTCCACACAAGCATACAAGGAAGTATTTCTTTTCATGTCTTATAGTTCTATGATTTATTTAATTGCTCTGCTAGTGGTGAAGATTTAGGGTTTCAGTTGTTAACAGTCTTTTGTTCTCATTACCATTTGGGTCTTACTTTACAAACAGTAGATCTCTTGCACATAGGTCTTTGCCCACATCACCAAAGCACACATCCTTAAGTGCATCTACCAGATAATACTAAGGGTAGGTACTTTCTT
This sequence comes from Eumetopias jubatus, assembly GCF_037043125.1. Taxonomy (NCBI): domain Eukaryota; kingdom Metazoa; phylum Chordata; class Mammalia; order Carnivora; family Otariidae; genus Eumetopias; species Eumetopias jubatus. The sequence goes on along the minus strand of NW_028274807.1, from coordinate 148,853,976 downwards.
CATTTTTAATAAATATACCATTTTGATCAAAGTAATACATGCATGTGGTTTAAAAATCATGTGGCACCAAGAGGCTTGTAATGAAAACCATTCCATCATTCTTTAATCATCATTTACACACTGCCAAGTCAACAACTTTCAACTCTTTTATGTCCATATCTTTAAAGATAACATTTATGCTGATATATACCAACTTTAGTCCTTGGTGATTAAGTTCCTGCTAAGATGAAAGTTAGCTCCTCAACATCCCATCCCACTTATCACTACTTATATCCCTCTTTTCAAAAAATACTGTGGCCTGTGTCAATGGCTCTCTGGGGTTGGATACATTTTTTCCTTGGCTCTTGTGTGTTGCTTTTTCCAAGTTTTACTTTCTCATTTTTCTGGAACAAATCTCAAGTGGCTTCTTAAGAAGACTGGGTGATCTTTGCATATGTGAGTATATCTTTATTCTACCTTCACAGCTGATTGATTGTTTGGCCAGAAGTAGAAATCTGGTTTGAAAATAATTTTTCCTTAGAAATATGAAGGCACTGTGTAGTTATCATCCTGTGTCGCTGTTGAGAATTCTGATGCCATTTTGATTTTTGTTCCTTTGTGGGTGACCTTTTTCTCTTTGGTTTTAGAATCTTTTCCCCAAAAGTCCACAATAATGCACTTGGCATGGACCTTCTTCACTCATTGTGTTGGGCCCCTTGTGGGATGCTGAGGGACTTGCATCCTTAAGCTCAGGAAAATTCTCTGTATTGTGGCATTGCTAGTTTTCTCCCTTTTGTTTTTTCTGTGCCCTATTTCAGGAATTTCTAGTCAAAAGTTGGAACTTCTGGTTTGATATTTATTCTCATATTTTCTGTCTCTGTCTTTTGTTGCTACTTTCTGGACTATTTCCTTTACTTGACCTTTTAATTCTATTATTGATATTTTGTAATCATGTTACCAAAAAAAAAAAAATCTCTCTCGCTTAGTGACTATTCGTTTTTCATAATGAGCTACTTTTGTTTTTATGCATACAATATCTCTCTTAATTCCCTGAGGACCCTATTTAAAGTTTTAAAAGTCCTTTTTGGTTCTCTCTGAACTGTTGTTTTGTCCACGGTTCTTATGGCCTGAATTTTTGGGTCTTCCTGAAATTTTTGAGTTGCAATCCTAATCTCCAATGTGATGCTGTTGGGAGGTGGGCCCTGTGGGTAGTGATTAGGGTGGGAGGGTGGAGCCCTCATAATGGGATTTGCACCCTCATAAAAGAGACCCCAGAGAGCTCCCTTTCTGCCATGGGAGGACACAACAGAGAAGACTGCCACCTACAGCCACAAAGAGGGCCCTCATTAGAACCCAACCAAGCTGGTGCCCTTATCTTGGACATCCAGCCTCCGGAACTGTGAGAAATAAGTTTCTGTTATTTATAAGTCACCCAGTCTACAGTATTTTGTATAGCTGCCTGAACTATGACAATGTTCATTTTTCCTGTTTCTTTATCTCGGCTCCCTTTATGCCAAAGACTTTCTTCAGCTATCTGGTGAGCCTGGGCTGTTCAGTCACATTTAATCAGAGGTCCTGACAAGTTGATTGGGAGTTTGCTTGGTGGGCAGAGTAGGACTCAGTGAGTGGTAGGCTTTGCATTAGGGTGACTCAGAAGGAAGACATCCATTGTGCCCTCTTCCCCACCAGACCTCAGTGAAACCCTGTGAAGTCCCAGCGCCCTTATCTTCCAGGAACCTACTGGGGCTGAACCTAACATACTTGATTTATCTTACTTCCTGGTCACCATTCAAGATATTAGCTTGTTTTGTCCAATATCCCTCTGTCTAGATATGCCTTCCTGTCAACATATACAGGTAATTAAGTCTCTCCTCCAGTGGTCCCATCTCGGCAAAAACATCACCAGTCATTCACCCTGGAAGCAAGAGAAACACCTCTAACAGTTTTCTCCCCTCAACACATCCCACCACCCTACCACACATACACTCGTGCACAGTGTACATGTCAACCCCCTTCTTCAAGTCACAATCTTGTTCTTTTGGTCTCCTAAATGTCTTTGGAATTCATCCATCCCTTTCTCATCATCTCCCCTGCACTGCTTTGTGACTTTCATGTGTATCAACCTAGTCTTCTAAGTGGCTGCCTCATCTGCTTTATGCATCCATTCTCCACATAGCATCTGTAGTGACTTTTACAAACAACTAATCTGCTCAGGTCTTGTTTCCTTTGTGATCAATGTCAAAATCCTTGGCACTGATGGGCTACCCCAGGTAGTGTTAGTTCTTGTCTCCTGCCTCTGCTTCACAAGCTGCTGGGCTTCTTACTGCCCCTGAGCTCATGCCTTCAGGCCCAAAGCCTCCCCCCTTACTATTCTATAGACTGAAATTGTTTACTCTGTATCCTCACCTACCAGAAACTCCTACTCATGCTTTAGATCCACATTGTGGTCACCAGTCAGTTGGTTCTCAGGCAAGGAGGCAGCAAGTAAAGGCTGAAAACGAGGCATCAGCCCTGGACAGAGAGCTGCCTATGAAAGTGACCTTAGACCTGCCATCTCCTTGGAAACTACTGTTATGATCAATGGGGAAGGTCATGTACTAGGAGTTGGTCTTCTATAAAACTCCTGAGCTTTGAGACTACACCCAGACTAGAGAGCTATGATTGGTACACAAGCTTAGAGAGATGAGGACATGATAAGGACCAGTTAGAAGCCAAGGCTACTGTGTCTATGTGTCCAAGTGGCCGACCCCACCTTGGATTTTGCCTACAGTAACTGTACCTGCCCGCGTGGGGTAAAGGAAGCACTGTATGTGACAGCTGTTGGTCCCCTCATTAAATGAAAGCACTGTGGATGCAGTGTGTCCTGTTGGAGATCATTTTAGAGAACTCAGTAAACCTTTTATTAGAATAAAGTCTATGATGTCTTGTGAGTTTGACTAAATCTGAACCTATGACCACCCAGGTGGCATTAGAGGACACTTCCCTCATTTTACAGACAGGGTTATACCCTCTGTTCAATTTCTCTCAGTACCTACATCTCTCTCTCAAAACACTCATCACACTTTCAAGGAGTCAAACACACTTTCTCTCCTTCCTGTGAGATGCCAGATTCAAGAGGAAAGTGATCTCTAGTTCATATTTGCATTCTTTGGGGCTAGCACAGAATTTGGCATGCTATTAGCCTTTGATACATATTTGTTATTGAGAAACAAATTTAGCCTATTTTATCAGAGTGACTAGCATATTATCTTAATTTGAAATACACTCATTAAATCATCCCGAATTGAATTTCTCACCACAGAGAGCACTGATACTCTGGAAGAAAGAAGGGTATCCCTAAAGGGCCAGAGAGCTCTGAGTCTCTAGGGTGAATGTGTATGAACACACATACAACTGTATATGAAATTAGAGGCAGTGGTGGTCAACACATGAGCAAACAGAGGAAGACATTCAGATAGTCTTGCATCAGGTCCATGCCACTGGACAGGAAATAAGGACTCCACAGGGCTCTCAGTCATAACGTTCTTCCTACCCTTTGAAAGTCTTGAATACCCATTCCACAAAGTCAAAATATCACATTTTCAGTAGGTTTCTTCAGCTATAAATTCAACACGACTTGGGGGAGAAAGCTGCTCTAAACACTTGGAAATAATTATTATAATATTAATTATAATTAAGTGTATCATCTTACTATTAATTTTTAAATTAATGGATTAATTTTATTATTAATAATTATAATAATGAATTATTAATAACTTAATAATGCATGTCTAAACTTGCCTAAACACATGAAATAATCAGTACTGTTTGCCACATTACCCCAAAAGGTCTACCGGTGCTCTGCTTGGGAGAAAAACGGAGATATGAACCTCTTACCTGTTACCCATCCAGATGCCACACATTCTGAATTCAGAGGAATTTTTCTTTTCAAAGCAACTGTCTGAGAAGGAAAGAATCATAAATTCAGATTAAAAAAACAAACCTGAAAGGAAAGAGAATAGCAAATATGCCAGATTTGCTTGAAACAAATGGTTTGGAATCCTCTGAAATGATCAAAGTGGATGGCCAGAGAGGAACCAGAGCCTAACCCCTCAGGAAGGAGTAAGAGAAAAGGAGGGAAAGGAAGAAGGAAGAAGGAGGGGGAGGAGCAAGCAGCAAGCTCACCACACCCCTGAGGCCCCTCAGTGCATAAAACTACACCAGAGGCCATGCCCTGAGGGAAGTTGGACACAGACTCAGCCCAAGACAGTCATGGAGAGGGCTTAGCCACATGAGATCCCAGACACATGAAATTGCTGTAGGGTTGACTTCAGTGTGGAGAGGATGCAACAGGAAAAGAAGTGATATCATTGGAGAAAATACCCAAGGAGGAGGGCTGGGAAGTTGCTGGACAAATGCAGGCGTTCTGTAGACTTCTGCAAAACATGACAAAGGATCAGGCAGATCCATAGGGGAAGAGATAGGAGCTGACATCACTTGTGTGGATTTGGCTGCAGGCTTTGCCTTCTCCATGGAAACCCAAAGAACAAGGCAGTTCTCTAAGAATGCATCTGCCTGCACGAGAACTCTGGATGGATGAAGTCATCCTTGCTCCTAAGAGACTCTGTAATGCAGATCTATAGACAGTATGAGTGATGACAATAAAAGTTAACCATGCACAGACCAAGGCGTGAAAGGTGGAATATTTACCATCAGGGTTATCGATATTCCTACAGTCATTATGGAGACATCTCTGGTTCAGACTTCCCATGAAGAGCTGCTGACCTACCAGGCTGAAGATGCTGAGGCAAAAGAGAGTCAGGATCATCACGTCAACAAGCTTCTTCACAGAGCGCAGCAAGGCCCCAACAATGACCTTCAGACCTGGGGAGGAGAAGGACTGGTATGGGGAGAAGCCCCCACTCACACACACAGCAGACAAGGGCAAGGGTCAGGGAGGGAACAGCCAAGGCCTCAAACATCGCCCGGCTGCAGGCTGGAACCAGAAACTGGCCTGGCCTATGATTCTGATGCCATGGGTTCTGGTTCTAACTCTGCCTGAGAAGTTGTATGGCATTGAGTAGTCCAGTAGTCTAGAGCTCAGCCTCTTCATCCTGCCCTGTGTCTGCCACAGGGTTGCTCTGAAGAGTTAGTGAGAAGACTTTCAGTAGAAACATCCCATACAGACAACTTGATTACAGTTGTACAGACACCTCACAGCTGGGGATTTCATGCAGCACCAAGGCCAAAATGAAGCCACCCTAGAGGAGACAGACCGGTATTTAACATTCAGTAGTCACCACCTACTACAAGGTATGCAAGGTGCCATGAGACAGTGCTAAATTGGGGGGCAGGGAGCTAGAAGGAGGATCTTTGTCTGGACCCAGATAATGAGAATATTCTAGGGGGAAAAAACTCAGATTATTACTGATAATAGGGTTTTTTTAAATTCAAGAAATATTTACTAAGCTAATACTGTGTCCATGGCACACTGCTAGGCTGCCAAGATACAAAATAAGAAAGACATAACTTTGTGGTACAATGGTAAATGTTTAAAATCAGCTTTCTGGAGGTGCCGGGGTGGTGCAGTCAGTTAAGCCTCTGACTCTTGATTTCTGCTCAGGTCATGATCTGAGGGTCATGAGATCAAACCCCGTGTCAGACTCTGTACTCAGCACGGAGTCCGCTTGGGATTCTCTCTCTCTCCCTCTGCCCCTCCCCACTCCCCCTCTTTCTCTCTCTCTAAAATAAATAAGTCTTAAAAAAAAATCAGCTTTCTGTGGGGGGGAGGAGTGTGTGTGCCGAGAAAGTCCCATCTATAGCATTTACAGACTTCTTTGCTGAATTATGTAGTGTAGATCCCTCTTCTCCCTCCAGAGAGCCCTCTCACCCTGCTGGTTTCAAGCTAAACTACAAGACATCCCTGGATGCAGAGCTGGAAAAGAACATGCACAGTCTGCTGCTGAGGAGCCAGAACAAGTCAACTCCACCAGTACACCACTGGTCAGGGGCTCTGCTCTCAGCACAGCTGGAGAGATAAACAACCAGACATGACTTACAATGTGTGAGATGACACAAAGTGGCAACGTTTCAACTAATTGGTGTAAACCATGACTGGTAGACTTGAGAACAGAAAGCAACATCTAATGGGAGGCCATGCAGCAAATGACCCTTCCACAAAGTGCGATGCCACATAAGGAGGAGGCCTGAGGACAAGCTGGGACATTCACTGTGTCCCAGCTGCAGCCAAATAAGCAGATGCTTCAACCTCATCTACACCGGACTCTCATCTATAACAGCATGCTTGAGTCTTCTTCAAAGCAAGAGCATCTGGATGAAAGATGGCTCTGATTCCTGAATAATTTTTATAAAGTCCCTTAAATTATCCTACCTCACATCCTTACTTCCAAAAAGTATCCAAGGATCTCATGAGTTTCATGGGTCAAAATGGAGACTATGTTCACCTGCTTAGAGATGAAGAAGGAAACACTATAGCTGCTAGGGGACAGCCTGATGTATATATTACCCATTGGAAACACAAGGCAAAAAGGCCCTAAATTTACCTGAAAAACCAAGGTCCACCTTGCAAAAGAGGAAGGAAAGGAGGAGAGGGACAAATTCTACATAAAGTGTCCTTGGCTGCCAGTTTATCACTATGTAGTTTTTTTTCTGAGGTTTCAAAAAATAACCCACTGCCTCTGTTTGAAAGGATCCAAATTGCCTAGAGTTTTGGTAGTGGAGCTGAGCATTGATAGAAGAGATTAGAAGGGAAGGGAAGAAGAAGGGGGAAAGCGAAGGACTCCAGAGAGGGAATATCTTTTAGTAAAGGTTTTTTAATGTAAAGGAAAGAGGAAGGAGAGCAGAAGGGCATGCCATAATAACCTCATTTTTTATAAACTTTGGTTCATATTCACAACCCATCCTTAGCTTCATTCTGATTCACAGAACACCTTCCTTACATAGCTTTCAGGATCCACCTTTCCCTCTTACTTTCTGGTGGCTCCTGCTCATCCCCTTTGCTGGTTTCTCCCCTTCTCCCTTCACCTTTAAGGTGGTAGTGCCCTGGGACTCAGTCCTTGGCCCTCTTCTATTTTTCATCTAGGCTCACTCTCTTGGTGATCTCATCAGATTTCATGGCTCCAAGTATCATCTATAGGCTCATGATTTCCAAAATGATATCTCCAGCCCAGGCTGCTGCCTGGACCTCCAGACTTGTATACCTCATTACCTACTTGATACTTCCATTTGATGTCTCACAGCTATCTCAAACAGAACACGTCCAAAGCTAACTCCTCATCTGACCTCTAGACCTGCTCCTCTCGCAGCCTTCCCTGTGTCAGTCTGCAATGACTCCACCCTTCCAGTCACTCAGGCCAAAAACCTGGACTCATCCTTGACTCTTTTCTTTCGCTCACATCACACATACAATCAGCCTATCAGGAAATCCTATTGTTTCTACCTTCAAATTCATAGAGTCGGACAACTGTCTACCAATTCCCCTACCACCATCTGATCTGAGAGCACAACCATCTCTTTTCTTGGATTATGACAGTGGCCTCTTGTGTCATTTTGGGTTCTCTGAGAAGCAGACCCACTGGAACCAGAAGTGCAAGAGATCTGTTGGGTGACATGCCTGTGAAGAAGAAGGGGAAGCGAGTAGAGCTGGCCGGGAGAGCATGAGACTATGACACAGGGCTGACACCCAGGAAAGGAGAGTGGTAAGGAAGCAGGACCGGACAAGAAGAGCCTCAGACTGTAGTGCCACTGTGAGAGAGTCTCAACCAGATTCCTGAGGAGCCCCTGAGCTAAAGTCCTTCAGGACTTTATCCTTTAGGAATGGGCCTGCACTAGTCCTCCTGACATGCAGGGAAAGTGTGATCTTGGCATGAACATGAATGCAGTTGTGAATCCAGAGATGTGGCAGCTGGGATCATCAGTCAGCTATGCTCCCTGCAGCAGGAGATCTGAGTGGCACATTTCCATGATGATCACCATGCCTCCTATCTGATCTTTCTGCTTCTACCTTTGCTCCCCCACATTCTATTCTCCATGCAACAGCCAGAGTAGTCCCTTTAAAACCTGTCAGATTAGGTGAATGGATAAAGAAGATGTAGTGTATGTATAAATATGTGTGTATATATATATTTATACACACACACACACACACACACACACACACACACACACACACTGGAATATTATTCAGCCATAAAAAAGAATGAGATATTGCCATTTGCAACAACATGGATAGACCTAGAGGGTATTATGCTTAAGTGAAATAAGTCAGACAGAGAAAGACAAATACTGCCTAATTTCACTTACATGTGGAATCTCAAAAACAAAACAAATGAACAAACAAAACAAAATGGAAACTCATAAATACAGAGAACAAACTGGTGATTGCCAGGGGGATGGGAGGAGGGGCATGAGCAAAAGAGTGAAGGGGAGTGGGAGGCACAGGCTCCCAGTTTTGGAATGAATAAGTCATGGGGATGAAAGGTACAGCATAGGGAACATAGTCAATGGTATTGTAATAGCATCACATGGTGACAGATGGGAGCTACAGTTGTGGTGAGCACAGCATAATTTATAGAATTGTGGAATCACTATGCTCTACACCTGAAACTAATGTAACGTGTGTCACCTCTACTTCCATAAAAACAAATCAAAACAAAACCCCTGCCAGATCATGTGACTCATGTGGCTCAAAGCCCTCACGTGGCCCCCATTTTCTCAGAGCAAAGCCCTAGTCCTCCCAGTGGTCATGGGAGTCCTTCACCTCCCAGTCCTTCACCTATGCGGTCCCACTTCTACCACGCAGCCCCTCACTCTGTCTGCTCAGCCCCACCTACATCCTTTCTATTCCTCAGCCTGCACTACTGGCTGTTGCCCGTGCGCAGAACACTCTCTCCCATATACCTGCTTATGAAACTCCCTCACTGCCTTCAAATCCACTCCCATCTCCCATCCCCCAATGACACCTATTTTGACTACTCTATTGAAAGCTGCATCCTACATCCCTGAACCCCTGTGACTTCCAGTAGCCCTCATGTTGTTTACTTTTCCTTTTTATTTTTCCATGGCACATATCACTTTCTAAACAGGACAGATAATTACCTCTTAATTATTGTTATTGCTTAGGGTCTGTCTCCCCACCCCAACCCAGAATGTGAACTCCATGAGGGCAGAGACCTCTGTCTGTTCACTCACTGTTATGATATACCCCAAGCAGCTAGCATGGTGTCTAGACATATGCTCAAATACACATTTATTAAATGATCAAATAAATGAGTAAAGCAGAATTTGTTTGGTTTTGGTTTATATGACATCTTGAGAAATTTTATATATAAAAGAACATTCCTCCTGCTAAAAGGCAATGTTGAAAATCAGAATGACTTACCTGAAACCACTGAAATTGCTTTCAAAGCTCTGAACACTCGGAAGGTACGCAGGGATGACAGACCGAAGATGCTTTCCCTGGCTTCTGGTATGTATGTTGCAAACCTATAAGACAAAGCACAGGAAATGTCTGGGCCTACTCAGTCCTACAGCCACGCAGTATATCTCCACAGACGCCACAAATAAACATGGGCCCTGTGTCTATCATGGTGAAATCTGGGGCCTCACCTTCTGAGCCTCACCTTCATCTTGGGGTCTGGTAATATTCTCTATTGCTGTGGACTACAGATTGCACAAGAGGCTGTGCTCATATATATATATATATTTTTTTTAAAGATTTTATTTATTTGACAGAGAGAGACACAGCAAGGGAGGGAACACGAGCAGGGGGAATGGGAGAGGGGGAAGCAGGCTTCCTGCCTAGCAGGGAGCCCGATGCAGGGCTCGATCCCAGGACCCTGGGACCATGACCTGAGCCAAAGTCAGACGCTTAACGACTAAGCCACCCAGGCGTCCCCTCATTTTCATATTTGGACATAGATGAGGATTCCTTGAAATAGTATACAGTTGTGGCTACATCCATTGATAATAGAAATCAATTGAAACACTTACTGACTACCCAGCTCCAGGCCCAGTGCACTTCCCTAAGGTCTCACTATGTGGCCAAGCCCAGAAAAAACCCAGGCAGTCTGACTCCAGAGCCCTTATCACTGCACTACACCACTTTTCAATAGCCAGGAGCACCCAATCATTGAATTTCAAGTGTAAAACTCTGATATTAATAGCATCTACTTCAAAGGGCTTTCATGAATATTAAACAGGAAAATATATGCAAAGTGCTTAAAACAATGACTGGCACAAATAAGTAATGTGAGGTTTATTATTATTGTGCTGGCAGTGGGCCATTACTCTTCTTATTCTTTATTTTGCTAACTCTGTTTCATCATTCAGATGCCAAACTGATGTCCTTTCCTTCAAGAAGAACTTCAACTCTCACCTCATGTCATATACAATATACATAATAATTAACTCAAAATGGACCATGGACTTAACCCTAAGAGCCAAATCTATAAAATTCCTAGGAGAAAATGAAAAAAAAAAAAAAAAAAAAAAAAACCTCCTTGAGAGCTTGCAGTAGCCAAAGATTTTTAAGACTCTGTGGTTCCTCCTACACGTTCTGACAGCCCAATATATGCCCAATTCCTGTCCTAACACTCACCCTACCAGATTGTGATGGTTGTTAATTTTCTCTCTTCCCATCTGGACTGTGAGTTTCAAGAGGGTGAGAACCATGTCTGTTTGTTTTGTTTTGTTTTCATTATCACAACCCCTGTATCTTGCACAGAACTTGGCCCATAATAGGCCAGTGTTTGGGAAGTGAATGGCTGAAGGAATGAGAGCATGAATGTGGCCTAGAAATGAATTCATGCTGGAGGTCTCTAGCCAATCAGCTGCATGATGCTGTTCAGGGCCAACCAACACTGTACTCAGAGCTCTAGGCATTATTAGGACACAGTTACTCACGTGGACCCACACAAAGCCCTGGTGGAAGCCAAGGAACTTCCTTCCCACCCTGAGTTTCCTCAATAAACATCTTTGACATTCTTACGCTGTTACAATGACAATGGAGTCCAGCCAGTTCCATGGATCTCGAAGAAAAGAAAACTCATCCAGAATAAAACCTCTTGCCAATATTTTTATCAAAGCTTCAAAAATATAAATCCCAGTGAAGACATACCTATAAAGCAAATCATTCAGAACAAGAAGGAACATGATAAGTGATATGAAAAGCAGGGAGCCCATCTGTCTTATCTGGCCTTTATGCAGTTTTATTCCATTTCAATGTGACATTTAACATTCTGATTTTCAGCAAACCAGAGTTCAGAGTGGTAGGTTCCTTAAGCAAGTTCTAGTAGTTAGAATTTCTGAGAAACAGGCCCACAGATAAAATTGTAAAGCTGCTCTTCAATGCCTACCTCTACAGCCATATTCTTGAGAGTTGTTTTAGCCAACATGGGACCTTAGGACTGGGGGCTGTCACTGCTATTTTGTCACCACAATTCTAGGATTGTCACTTTGATATACAGAAGCAGATGATGGCAAAGGAACAAAGAGAATAAATGACAAGGGTAAAAGCTGGATCTTTCCATATCCCATGTTCATGGATAAGAAGACATACTAGTAAGATGTTTGTACTACTCAAAGTCATCTACAGGTTCAGTGCAATCCCTATTAAAATCCCAGTGACATTCTTTGCAGAAATAAAAACATCTATCCTGAAATTCATATGGAATTTCCAGGGACCCTGAATAGCTAAAACAATCTTGAAAAAGAAAAAGTTGGAGGTCTCATACTTTCTTATATCAAAACTTATCATAAAGCTAAAGTAATCAAAACAGTGTGGAGTTGGCATAAAGAAAGACATATAGACCACTGGACTAGAACAGAAAGCCCAGAAATAAGCCCTAACATGTATGGTTAAATGATTTTCAAAAAAGATGCCAAGACTATTCAATGGAAAAAGGACAGTCTTTTCAACAAATGGTGCTGGGAAAGCTCGATATCCACATGCAGAGAAATGAAGCTGGACCCCTACCTTATACCATGTACAAAAATTAACTCAAAATGGATTAAATAGCTAAGTGCAAGAGCAGAAACTATACAACTTCTAGAAGAAAATATTTGCAAATCATGTAAATACCCAGAATATACAACTTAACAGCAACAACAAAAATTACACCGTATACAAAAATAAACTTAAAATGGATTAAAGACTTAAATGTAAGAACCAAAACCATAAAATTCCTAGATGAAAACTTAGGCAGTAAGCTCTTTGACATTGGTCTTAGCAGTATTTGTTTGGATCTGTCTCCCCAGACAAGGACAACAAAAGCAAAAATAAACAAATGGAACTACATCAAAGTGAAAAGCTTTTGCACAGCAAAGGAAACCATCAACAAAATGAAAAGGCAACCTACAAAACGGAGAAGATATTTGCAAATGCTATATCCCATAGCCCCCTGTGGGATAATACCCAAAATATATAAAAAACTCATACAACTCAATATCAAGCAAACAATCTTATTAAAAATGAGCAGAAGACCTAAATAGATATTTTTCCAGAGAAGATATACAGATGGCCAACAGGCACATGAAAAGACACTTAAGGTCACTAGTAACGAAGAAAATGCAAATCAAGACCACAGTGAGATATCACCTCACATTTATCACAATGAATATTATCAAAAAGACAAGAAGCAAATGTTGGCAAGGATGCAGAGAAAAGGGAACCCTTGTGCCCTGTTAATGGGAATGTAAATTGCTTCAGCCACAATGGAAAACAGTATAAAGGTTCCTTTAAAAATTAAAATAGAAGTACCATATGACCCAGCAATTCCACTTCTGGGTATTTATCCAAAGAAAACAAAAGCACTAATTTGAAAAGACACACATACTGCTATGTTAATGCAGCATCATTTACAATAGCTAACATATGGAAGCAATCTAAGTGTCCATCAGTAGATAAATGGATAAGAAGATGTGGTATATATGCACAATGGAATATTACTCCACCGTAAAAAAGAATGAAATCTTGCCATTCATGACAACAAAGATAGACCAGAGGGTATTATGCTAAGTAAAATTAGTCAGACAGAGAAAGACAAATACTGTATGATTTCACTTATATGTGGAATCTAAAAGGCGAAACAAACAAAACAAAACAGATGCCTAGAAACAGAGAACAAACTGATGGTTGCCAGAGGGGAGGGGGAATAGGAGATGGGGGATGGATGAAATAGGTGAAGGGGATTAAGAGGTGCAATCCTTCAGTTATAAAATAAATAAGACATGGGGATGTAATGTACAGCATAGGGAATAAAATCAATAATATTGTAAGAATTTTGTATGGTAACTAGACTTACTCAGCCTTAAAAAGGAAGAAAATCCTGACACATGCTACAACATAGATGAACCTTGAAGTCATTCTGCTAGGGAAAATGAACCAGTCACAAAAAGACAAATACTGTATGATTCCACTTAAATGAGGCACCTAGAGCAGTCAAATACATAGCAACCCAACGCAGAATGGTGGTTGCCAGGGATTGGAGGGGCATTAGTGTTCAATGGGCACAGAGTTTCAGTTTTGCAAAATGGAAAGAGTTCTGGAGATGGATGGTGGTAACTGGTTGCACAACTCTGTAAATATACTTAATACCACTTAAAAATGGTTAAGATGGTAAATTTTATGTAACCTATATTTTACCACAATTAAAAAGAAAAACCTATTTCCATTTTCTTCCTTGAGTCCTTCATCATGATCTATACTTTAATTTATTTCCCTTCTGCCCCTTCCTCCTTCAAAACCAAACAAAATAAGCAAATAAACAACAACAACAAAACCCCACAATATTCCATCTCTTTTGTTATAACCCCAAGCTGTCAAAAATGCTGGTTCTGTACACACACACACAGGTTCCCCTTCAGGGACAGAAACAATCAGTTCAAACAATCTAAAAAAGTTGTCATTTCACAGTAAAAGAAGTGGACCTTTTCTGGTAGAATATCCAGCCACTGTCAGCCCACATGCCTAAAGAACTAAGGTCTTGGGAACTTGAAAAATCCAAAGTAACCAAATCCAAGGGGAGAAATGGTTATGAGTTGCTCTCTGCTTCAGTCTTTTTGTTAAAGCTGATCACCTTTTAGGTGACAAATGGACACAGCTGATTAATTAATTCATGTCTGCCCTGAAACTCAGGTATAATTTACAAAGTTAAGGGTATTTTGGGAAAAGGCTGTAATTGCATATTTGTGGGATTTTGCAAGTCTCCATCTAGATCTCAGACAACTGAGGCAATAGCCTCTGACTGCCATTTCTGCCTGACCACCTGGTCTCCCACCTCCTATCCCCCTCATTCTCTCTTTTCCAGCAGAAGCCTGGCCAAAAGAGGGACAGGTAGACCAACATGACATGTGATACGGAGTAGAGCCATGCCCACCACCGGGAACAGGGCTTGGGAGCTCCAAGATGGGGAAACCCAAACCCACCAGGCAAATAAGGCCCTCTGGAGTGTGTCACTGTCAGTTCAAGCATGGTTAGGGTATCCAGTCAGGGCCATGGATGGTGTCCAGGTAGGTTAACAGAACACCATGACCTGATCCTAGGGCACTTTGGCATTCATTCTATGAAAACTAGCTTGGAATCAATTTCCCATTTAAAAGTTTTCTAACCAAAGGACACTGTCAAAACTAAAGAAATTCTCCCCGCATGGACCTAACAACTCAGCTACATGCCTTCTTTTATAAAACCATTTTCAACAGCCTTCTCCCACCCCCACTTTCATGAATCCATTGCCAGTCTAAATGCCACCAGGGGACAGCAGCATCTTCCCTACAGCCTAGACAAGGGTCCTTGCATATCTCTGCCTTATGGATCTTTTAGTAATGAAAATGGCCTTTGAGCAGATTAGCATCCAATTGGGCTACTGCTTTCCATTAATAAAAAAAGAAAACTCATTGCATCTCACCAGAAGTGCTGGCTGGGCAGACCACTGCTATGGGAGCAATCCCCATTCCTGGATCTGCCTCCTCCACAGATCTCACTTGGTTGACTACAAAGGCTTCCAGAGACACTGCAGTAAACAATGAGCAGCAGCCCCTGTACTATCACTTAGCTCCTCACAAGGAATAGCCAACTCTCTAGAGGGGAGACCATTTTCCCCAGTGATATTGCCAGGATGGTTTCTATTCCCGGAGGTGTCCACGCCCCTTGTTCCAAGGCACAGCCCTGAACTCACTGGCCTTTAACTAGATCCCAAGTCCCACTTAGCAACAGAGAAGAAGCAATCACTGAAAAGTAATGCAAAGAAGGAAAGCTAAAACAAAAAACAAAAAACACAGCAGGGAATTAAAATGAAATACTACACATACCTGATTAACAAAAAAGAAGGCAGGAATGAAAGAACAGCAGAAGAGCAAAGGAACAAAAAACAGATGAGATCAACAGAAAATGGACAGAAAAACAGACCTGAATTCAAGCATATTCACAATTATATTAAATGCAAATGAAATAAATATTCCATCAAAAGGCAGAGATTGAAAAATAGACCACATAATAAACAAGAACCAACCATGTGCTCTTTATAAAAGATACACTATTAATACAAAAGATACACTATTACTACAAAAACACTAAAATACCAAAATACAATACGCTATTAATACAAAAAAGTGTTGAGAGTAAAAGGATGGAAAAAGATATGCCACACAAACAATGAGCCTAAGAAAGCTGGAGTAGCTATGGTAATCTCAGACAAAACAAATACTAAAAGGAATGATACTAGAGATAAAGAAAGACATTTCATAATGATAAAAGAATGCATACATCAGGAAGATATAATAACCATAAATCTGTACATGCCTAATAATAGTGCTGCAAAAATACATGAAGCAAAACTTGCCAAAAAGAAAGGGGTAATAGACAAATTCACAATCATAGATGGAGACTTCAAGCCTCTCCTCAGTGATTCATAGAACTACTAACAGAAATGGTAAAAGGATAAAATCTAAATGACACTATCAACCATCTTAACCTAACTGACCATTTTCAGAATATCATACCAAACAACTGCAGAACCCACATTCTTTCAAGTGCATGTGAAACATTTCCCAGAGTAGAACCATAAAATAAGTTTCTCCTAATTTCAAAAGATTGAAATCTTACAGAGTATATTCTCTACAACTGAATTAAATTGGAAATCATTAACAAGACAACTAGAAAAATATAAAATATTTGGAAATAAAAAAACTACACTTCTGAATAACACATGGGACAAAGAAGAAATCACAAGAAGTAGGGAATGTGTTTAACCAAAAGGGAATAAAAACAATGTATCAATATCTGTGGGATGAAGCTTAAGCAGTGCATGGATGGAAATTCATAGCTTTATAAAATTGTACAAGAAAAGAAGAAAGATCTCAAACCAATTAAGTTTCTACCTTAAGAAGCTAGAAATAGAAGAGCAAATTAAACTCAAAGTAAATTGAAGGCTGTTATTAATAAAGACTTTGAAACCTTCATATATTGGTGGCAGAAATATAAAATAGTGCAGCCGTTTTGGGAAAGTTTGGCAGTTTCTTACAAAGTTACTCATATACTTATCATATAACACACAGCAATTCCACTTCTGGGTATTTATCCAAGGGAAATGCAAACATATATCCACAAAAAGACTTTTATACAGAAATGTTCATAGCAAGTTTGTTCATAATAACCAAAACCTAGAAACAACCCACATGTCCATCAACAGGTGAATGGGCAAAGAAACTGTGGTATACCCATACAAAGGAATACAACTCAACAACAAAGAGGGGAAAAGCTAGTGATATAAACAAGAACATGGATGCATCTCAAAACATGCTAAGTGGAAGAAACCAGACATGAAAGTATGGTATCATACACACCATATGAGTCCATTATATGAAATTCTAGAAAAGGCAAGACTAGCATAGGGTGACAGAAAGGAGATCAAGCCTTGCGTTGGGAGTTGGGGTGAGGGGATTTACATGCCAAGAGGCATGAGGAAACTTTTAGGGTGTCTGGAATGTTCTGTAATGTTGATTGTAGTAGTTTCTATCACATAGTTAAATATGTGATCAAAATAAGAGATCTCTTATTATTCTGTCAATTTATTATTTAATATATTCCTAAAAGACTAAAGCAGTAAATATGTTAAGTTAGAAAAACTAAAACAATATATAAGAGAATATTTATCAAAATACAGAACTTTCTAAGTTGAAAAATTAACTTGTATGTCTGAATAGCCAACTAAAAATTACAAAAAGTTAATATTTTAATTATACAAAGAACTCACTCAAACTCACTAGGATAAAAGCAAAAATGATACATGGGCAAAGATGGGAATACACAATTCACAAACTAAAACAAAAAAGTCCAATCCATCCAGAAATTAAGGAAATGTAAATATTTTCAACTCTATAAATTAATAACTTTTCCAAACATTTTGGGAAATATTTTGTCACCATATATTTTTCAAGCATTAAAATGTACCTTCCAATCTAGCAAACCCATTTCTAAGACTATCCTAAGAAAATAGTAATTTTTAAAAAGTAGCTATATGCAAAAATGTTGCTTGTTGCGATATTTATAGTAGTAAAATACTAGAATGGTTAAGTAAATTATTGTTTATTCACCTGATAGAATATTATATAACCATAAAAGTAGATTCCTATAAAGACTATGTAAACACAAAGAAAACCACTTAAAAGCTAAACATAAAATTTGTATGTGTGCTGTTTATTATTTTAAAAGGTCTTTTAAAAACAATTATAAAAAATATGCCAGCATTTGTGTTGGGGAATTGGGATTATGGGTGAGTCTGTCTTTCTCTTTATATCGGAACTCTGATGGAATCATAAGTCTTTTAGGTGTTTTTGTTTAAAACCTTAGGATGGACATGTGCAGGACACACTTACTCAGCATTGTCGGTATCTATATTGCTGTTTTCTTTCCCGTAGGCAGTAGCCATGAACACACAGTTGATGATGACGGTGCAGATGATGAACATGCTGAACACTGTGACCGCTGTCCGTTAAGGCAGGTACACTACAGGGTGGCACACATCATCAGTCATAGTTCACTATGACTGGGCATACCTCCAGGTCTCCTTTTCTGCAGGTGCACCTGTCTGCTTACCATGAGTGTTGGCGAAGAACAACTCATAGCTGTCCCCTCCTCCGAAGAACTGTCCTCAGCCGAATGGCAGCCTCCTCACCTGGAGGGCTACAACCCCCTTCCTCGTGTCTGACTGTCTGAGACTTAGAAAAAGCTGGCCCCTTGCTTCCAGAGGGGCAGCTCTGTGACATAATTAGTGCCCCAGAGCTCCCGGTGGGCTCAAGGTGATGTGGGATCAGCTGAGACCCCGTTCTTACTAGCCTGCTCTTTCTGCTCCATCCTGCTTCCCTCTTTCCTTCTCCAGAGAGCACTCCTCAACTAAATTACTTAAATAAGAATCCCCATCTCAGGCTCTGCTTCTAGGGATTACAACCTGAATGGTTATTCCTTCCCATGCCCCCAGTACTTCATTATGTCTACCAGTCTATATGTCTTTCTCACCTCTCCCAGTCTAAAACTGCCTGGTGTCACCACTCCCTGCTGCACACATCAGGAATGCTGCCTGTCTTTACTCTTTAAGACTGAGGTTGGGGGCGCCTGGGTGGCTCAGATAGTTAAGCGTCCACCTTCGGCTCAGGTCATGATCCCAGGGTCCTGGGATCGAGTCCCGCATTGGGCTCCCTGCTCCTTGGGAGCCTGCTTCTCCCTCTGCTTCTCTCTCTCTCTCTCCCCCTCTGTCGTTCATGAATAAATAAATAAAATCTTAAAAAAAAAAAAAAGACTGAGGTTGGAAACTCAAAGTCTTAAGTGTTTGGGGAGTCATTTAAATGGGTAAAATGGGCAGATGCTGGGTCACAGAGAGGGGTGGAGATGTGGTGAAGCAGAGCTTGCAGAGCCCCTCTGAAAGAGGCAGTGGTTCCTCACTACACCAGGTTTTGCCAGGTAGGAATGCAAGCCTAGACTTTATAGAGGTTCCATCTTCAAAAGATGTTGGAAATCTGGACTTTTAACATTATAAGGTGTTTCCATAAAGTTTTAAACACTGTGTAGGTCCAACACAACACATTTAGCAGCTAAATAAAGAGCCCAGGTTGACAGTTTGCAACTTTGTTTGGGTCTCAACTTAGATGATCCTTTCTCCAGGAAGTCATCCTGGATGCCTCCAAAGCACAACTACCACTCCCAAACGGCCCATCTCACTAACGAAATCGCCTGCCTTTTGGGCCTGTCCCCTTCTGGGGCCACAGGATCCTAGAGCAGGGCTAAGTCTTGTTCACACAACAGCACCAGCACAGCCCCCGCCATGCAGCAGTAGGCACTCAGCCAGTATTTGATCCAAGAATGAGCTACTTCCACTCAACCAGCATGTGAACATCTGGGGCTCTTACACTTTTCACATGACCTGGACTTAGTAAAAGATGCAATGAAAAGATATGAATGGACCGAGATTTTGATGGCTAAACTTCGGATTGGATTGAAAGGCCCAAAAATGAACAAGGCACGCTTGGCACTGAAGCGGTAGATTGTTCTCTTTTTGTTCAACACCATAAATGTCTGCAAAAACAAACACAACAAGAATTACATGTAGTGACAAAACAATATTTCTCATGAGTTCATTTAGAGAAAATTCAGTGGAACCACAGATTGAGGTGTGGCTTGTTTTATTATGATCATGCCAGTTTCTAATTGAAGTGCTGTCATTCTGAAGTCTGAGATACTTTCTGGCCAGCCTACACTGTGACTCTGGACACCAACAGATCTACCATGTGGCCTAGGTCTCACTCAGAGTCCCAAGATAAGTACTGGGCTGTGGACTGTTTACCCAGTGTAATACTCTGGAGGC
The DNA here is from genome assembly GCF_037043125.1 of Eumetopias jubatus. NCBI lineage: Eukaryota > Metazoa > Chordata > Mammalia > Carnivora > Otariidae > Eumetopias > Eumetopias jubatus. The sequence continues at coordinate 148,834,144 of NW_028274807.1, read as the reverse complement.
TCCAGAAATGGAGCATATAGACCCTGCAGATAAACAAGGGTTGAGAGTAGTAACCGGGGCAAGTAAAACCCTTCATATTGTACTCCGTGGTATATATCTATGGAGATAAGAACTAGAAGGGAACTTGGAGAGATGGAAGTAGTACTGAACATTCACATCCAGCAGATTATTTTAAATTATTTTGATGACAAATGAAAACTTCATAATAAATCTTAGAATAGTCAGGGACCTAGAGAGTCCATATTGTTGTACCTGAGCAGTTCTACATGAGATAGTCTATCAATCAATTCTAACCTTGAGGATCATCAACAAAAAAGTCATCAAGTTTCCCAGACTTGTTCTCCCGTTCTCCCCACAGACATTCAGGCAACTCTGCCTGTGGTTCCCAACTGGTAGGAGAGGCCCTACAGAAGGCATCTGGAAGTGCATGTGGGTGTTTTTGATTGTCTGTCACAATTACTGGAGGCCCTACTGGCCTTTATTGGGTAGTTCTCGGGATGCCAAACCCGGGACAGAACTGCTAAATGGTATCCTGTCCCATCCAAAATGCCCACTGGACTCCACTGAAGAATACCACACCTGCACCCATTTCTTCCTAGTAGGTCTTCCTGGGCTTTGGGAATGAAGCAGTCCCTGGACAGCAACCCATCACTCACAAGCTTCTAACACCAACTCCCAGACCTCCTTTTTTCCAGCTAGCCATAATCTGGCTGTCCCCTTATATGTCCCTAAGGTCTTAGTTACAAAAGCCTTCACAGAATGAGGGTCATTCCTGTTTCCCCATGTCTCTGCTCCTTTTAAGATTTACAAAATACTACTTGACATGTAATCCAGTATGTTCTTATACAGAAAAGACAGGCCTTATCACCCATGCCCAATATAGCAGGGTGGATGCTGCCTTGGCTGAGGTACCAGAACTTCAGTCACTGCCAACCATCAACCATCCTTTGTTGAGCTGCTGGAACTTACTTGTCTGCTGGCCATCTGGCTGCAGCAAAAAATGGAGTAGGATATTTTCTGTTGCCTCTATAACAAAAGGAAATGGGCCACAGAGTTATTTGAAAGCTATGAGCTCAGGAGCCCAAGACCCACTTTAGGGATTCTGGGCCATTCCTTTGGATAGAAAGGCAATTTTAGGGCAGAGAGCAAACCTCTCCTTGAGGTGGGTCACCCAGATTAACAGGTGGCATGATATGGCTCTGCCTCTGTGTCCCTTGATATTTTATTAATGCTATCTCTAACTGCTTTAAATATTTCAACTAATGGTGTATTTAACTATACTCACCAGGGTTTTAATTATTAAAATGATAGGTACCAGCTCCTTCTGTCTGTTTGCTGAAACCACCCCTTTCTCTGTAGCTCTTCAAAGTGGAAATTTCTAAAGATAGGAAGTAGCCTTCAACTACAGAAAGAGCCCTTGGGTTTGAGTCACAACTCCATTCCTTACTGGTTGTTTGGCCTGGCCCAATCCACTTCCCCATCTAGTCGCTGGATTCCTCATCTGCAAGGTGGAGTGGTAACTACTACATATATCTCACATGACTACTGAGAGTACCAGCCACATGGGGTCATGGGTGTGCAGAACTCTAAAAAAGTATCATGTCTTCTGATTTACAGGGAGAGCCCAAGCTGAGAAGAGATGATTCTAGAACAGAAGCTATCCTCCCAGGACTGTCTGCAGCACACCAAGCTGCTGCCTGCTCCAGGCTTAAGGCAGAAGACCTCCAGCAGTTAACTCACATTTAACAACTCTGCCTCCAAGAAGGCCTTGGAATTTTGGGGCATAAGAAGGAGAAATACTGGACTGTTTTTGTTCCCTCATCTCTCACCCCTTTCTTGTTTTTCCCACTCACACCCCACTTTCCTTTATACACACAGTTCCCAATTGGCCTGGTAACCCTAGGTCTGTCCCAATACAAGGACATACCAGGCAACATTTCTCTGGAGAGATCAATTTCTTATGGTTGCCAGCAGAAAATGGTCTCAGCAGCTCATATTTCTGCCCAAATTTCCTTCCTCTCTGAACTCAGTCTGGTGAGTTTCCATTCTCTGCTGGATCATATAGTGAGATGATGATGGTAAAGTCTTCTGAGCTTTTCCTGAAAGGGGAGTACTGTCCTCACTGCCCCAGGCCTTCAAAAAAGCCATCAGAAGAGCCCAGAGCTCACATTTCCTCACTCAGGAGCCCCTTTAAGGAACTTTTACTAGAATTTCCCTACAAGAACTACATTCAAGTAGGTTAAACTGTGATAGCAAAGGAGAAGGACAGACATCCCTGCAAACTCCAAGATCAGTGTTTGGAGATTCTTATAATAGCCATTATAACTGCATGGTTAGAACACCCCAGACCTCATTCAACTACCTTATGATTTCTGTAGAATGGGTCCAAGTCTTCCAGGGGCCTTGCTATCAGCTCATGGGGAATGTCACCATAGAGTTTGGGCAACTTCCTGGAGACCTTTAGGTCAAGCTGAGGTCGAGGCTGGGGTTCTGCTGCTGTCTGGTCTTTGCACTTCTTTTTCTCCTTTTGGATGGCAATCCTCTTCTCAATTGTAGCCAGAGTGTCAGAAGTGAAGGGACGGAAATTCCGCTCATCTGGAAAGATCACTGGGTAGCACCTGTCATCCATTTTCATCCTTGAGACAGAGATAAGCAGTAGATCCTCAGAGAGCTCTGAAAGGTAGAAATCACACAGCCTGCCCTGGAATTCCACTTTCCAAGGATGATGTCACGGGGGGCTATAAGAATTAAGTGAAGTGAGGGGGCGTGGAAGCTCATTGGCTGTGGAGCAGGTCAGAAGAGGTGACCACCACTGTAAATACAGCAGGAATTTGGGGCACAGGGAAAACCAAAGGAGGCCATCATTCTTGGAGGACCTGGGTGTAAATGGTAAGTTAAGTTCAGGAAAAATGGGCAGAAGAAGCCCAGTCTCTAAAACTGAGACCCAAGCATTGAGCAAGACAGTAAGACCGAACCCACTGAACTACTGAAGCGGGGCCTGCAGATGGTGGCCCAGTGGCTGCAGTGTGAACAGGAGCAGAAAGAGTAGGGTATTAATTGGGACATAGCTCTGGGTTGCAAAATCAAAACTATAAGTGCATGCGTCTTCTCACTGTTTGGTCAGCAAAGTTCTTAAAATGTGATGGAATAGAAACAAAAAGGCTATACACACAGGCACAAACATTTACACTAATACCTATGATTCTATGCCAACTTTCTTACTTCTGAGACCCTGATCTGGCAGAAATGAGACCCCAAGAAAGCAGAAAGGATTTGCCAAAGCTAACAGGGTCATTCTGCCATGGGATAATAGCTGTACTGGCCCCTATCCCTGACAGCCCTTTCTATAGGGACTTCCTCTACAACCTCAAGTTTAAAAATAGGCTCTGAGAAAATGTAGTAGTGCTCAGGTTAAATGCTTTTACTCCCCATGCCAAGCATCCTCTTCCTTTCTTATATACCTGAATGCCAATCTAATATTGATTCCCAAGGCACTCCAGAAAATTACAATGGGTAATCCAACATAGCATTGGTTTGTTCATTCAGCAACCCATGTGCTCAGTGTCTGTTCTAGGAACACTGCTAGGCACTAATGGAGAAGAAACAACAGCCCCTCCTCCTGGTCCTACAAGTTATGCTGCCCTGGTGTTGTAGTGGTGAAGACAGATAAAAGACAGGAAATTACAACAGAGTAAGACAGATGCTAATATAGGAAGAAGTAGAGGGTGCTATGTCTGTGCATGGGATAGGTGTTTAACGAGTCTTGGGGAATCAGGGATGATCTGCCAAACCTTTAATGTCCCAGTTGAGACCTGAAGGGGATGTAAGACATAGACAAGAAAAAAGGAGGACATTAGAATGTGGTAGGAGAAACAAACAGTATGTACAGGGACCCATGGGTGAAAAAGAACATGGTGTCTGTCAACAGGTTCTGTCTGCCACGGATGGAGATTTTGTGGGATGGATGGCCAGATAAGGCTCCAGTCAGCATTGAGAGAGCATGTGGGGCCCTATAATCCTTAGTAAATATCATGGATTTCACCCTGAGGGTAATAGGGAGTTGCTAAAGAGTTGGTTGTTGTTGCTGTTGTTGTTACAGAGGAGTAACACTATCAGGTTTTTAAAAAATATCCCTCTTACTGATGAGAATGGATAGGACTTGGGATGAGGGGCTGAAGGAGGTGAGGAGCTGGAACAGCAGAGATTGTTGTAACAATCATAACCACTAAGGATGACCTAATGGAGTGGGTAGATCTGATAGTCACTTAAGAAATAGCCTTGACCAGTGATTTATGGGGAGGGAGAGATTTGAGGGACAGGAAGGAGATGTGGTTCCTGGCTTGGGCAGCTGGGTCAACACAGTGCCGCTCACTCAGACAGAGAGTACTAGGGAAGGAAGAAGTTTTGGGGGAATAAACTGAATTTAGAACAGATGGAATTGAAGCTGTTTGTGGAACCTGCAAGTGAAGAGAACCAAGAGGCATCATAGAGCAATCATAGCTTACACATTAGCCTCTGAAAAAAGCATACAAAAAAAAAAAAAACAAAAACACAGCAACATAAACTTCTCTTGAAAATCCCTCAGGAAGGCACCATACTGACGAGGCACCCCAACTCAGTGGTCAACAAGGTCAATATGGCAAATTTTTCTTCTGGTGCTAGAACCGGTCACCCTTTCTTCAGTTAATCCACAGATTGGTCAGATTGTGTTTAAGGGCCATGATAAAGGCAACGTATGTGTCTTTAAACATACTATGGGTAATGGGATGCCCATAGTGTGAGTCATATGTCAACTGAAATGACATAGGGATTCTAGATTCACTGCATTCTGTTCCATTCATTCAGGGTCAAGCTCTTTATGAATGTGCTGGATGATGGAATTGGCCACACTACTTAAATTATTCTCTCTCTCTTCCCCACCCCTCCACTCCTCCTCCCTTCCATTCCACTCCCCTCTCTCTCATAGACATATATGATTGAATTGGTATTAATGAAGTGGAAATATAATGAGACTCTACTGTATTTGGTTCTAGAGCTCATGAAAGACATTTGAGACAGGGATCGAGTCCTCTGCAGTCAACAGTATATGAATGTTAGGTGATCCTAGAAAACAGATGAGCCGAGAAAGATCCTGGATGGCAAAAACCAGACCTTATGCTAAGTTATAGCAAGGAGTCCAGTGCAGGGCTGCTATCATAATAAGGAGACTATTAAAGAAGAAACTGGACACTCTGCCCCTGTTGTTCTGACCCTGGAGATATTTTGCTCAGTTTCTAGTAGAAAAGAGGCTTGATGGAAATAAGTAACACAAAACAAAATTGAGAACTCCAAAAACTGTGCACATTAAAATTTGTTATAAATGCTGAAATAACTAAAGAACCACGTGTTAAAGTTGACATTGAAAACTACAAAAATTGACCTGGGAATAAGAGGACTTTATAAAAATATCAACTCAAATAAATCTGACAAAATAAAATCACATGCAGTAAAATTTTCTTAATAACTGAAAAAACTGATGAAAGAATCAAATATTTTTAATAAAAGCAAACTCAGGATAACTGGACTATAGAGATACACGCTGTGCATGCAAAATTAATTAAATTAATAAAAATCAATATGGTATAATTGGTAAAAATTTGGAATGATTCAAATCTTCATTGTGAAATTTATACCTCAAATATTTAATTCTGAAAAATTTTTCTGCACAGAAAATGGATTCCATTGCACGGAAAATTGGTTGAAGAATTAAATTGGCTAACATACAATTCTTTCCCAAGCTTCACTAATAATCAAGTATGACGGCAAATTTTTCAGACACTGAATGACTTTTTACAAAAAAATTATTTGAGTATATGCTCCCAAACAATGAAAAGAGAAGCCAAAAAATGGTGGATGGTAAAAATCCAAAATATGGTACACCTAACCCAAGAGTGCAATAAGAAAATTCTAGGTAACTGCACTACAATCAGCTTAAAAAAGCAATTGATTCAACTAGAATTAGAAGTCAGAGAGCCCTGAGAAAAACCCTTTGAGAATAGAGTAAATTCTCTGTAACAAAGAATATGATTAACCAGCTGGTTTCTTTATAAGTAAAAAAGAAAGGCAATTAGAAGTTCCATCAAAACAATAGCTCCTTGAAAAGTCAGGTTTTACATATGAAGCCAACTAAATGGCTTGAGCAGCTGATAGAGGAGGAAAAAAAGAAAGTCCACTTGACCTTGACACTTAGGCCATGCTTTTTCATGCAACAGAAGGTCAGTGACATCACAGTCCATTCCCTTCTCTATGGGTCCAAATATGGTACTTGGTTTCAGAGACTAGAAGCTACAAAATCATTGTATCATAAGTTATATACCAGTTTTTAATTTTAACAATCATCCTATAGATAAAGCAGAATTAATTACAATTACAGGATAGAATTCAAATTATATAAATGTTATTGCAAACTAGAGTTGGAAAGCAAAGACAAAGGGAGACTCAGAGCCACCAATTTCCTCATCTTAAACACCTAGAGAATCAAGACATTCTATGGAAGGTCAATGGATTAAGCAATCGAGTATAAGTCTAACCCTTAAAATTATGCAGGTACTCAAGGGCAAGACAAAATGAAAAATATACTAAGTAGCAGAAACTGGAGGAAACTCGGGGACAGCAGAAGGATTACTGTCAGTACACTAAATTCCTCATCTTGCATAGAGGCCATTCGATAACTGCTACTTAACCTCTTGATGAATCAAAAAAATAGAAGAATAAGAGAATCAATTACAGTTAGCCAGACAATGACCGGAACACTGAAACACTGAAAGGGTTAAAAGTGGAACTGAGGATACAGGCGAAGGTGCGGACATTTTATTTTCTGTGTGATACCCTTCCCAGAATTTCTTCCTTCTGAGTTGTTTGGATTATGTGCATGTAAGTGTTACTTTTATAGATTTGCAAAAGGACTGTAAAAATCCTTCCAGGGCTCCAAACATCCTCAGATTTAACACCGAGAGTCAAAATATTGGGTACAATGACAGGCTCTAAATCTCCTTGAGTCATAAAGGAAGGAGGCATAATCTCAACTCGCTGTCCAAACCAGGAGGCCAGCGACATGTGAATTATGATTTCACACAGGAAACCACAGAGACTGGGAGGCCCATGTGGAGGCCCTGCCAGGCCTCCCTGAGGTGATGCACTAGACTTGCAGGGGAGGTGGGGAGTTGTCCATCAGAGAGGGCTCTGCTCCTCCTCCTCTGAGGACTGGCCCTCAGCAGGATCACAGGCCCACAGGCCCACTCCTGCTGAATAGACAGAAGACAAGCACTCATCCAAGAAAGAGGGCTGAGGCTTCACATCCTTAAGCAGGGACCCTAAATTCCTTGAGAATTCACTTGCAGTTAAGATTAGGTAGCTCCAGGCTTTATTTCCAATCTACAAGCCTTATAGAGGCATTAGATCTGAACTCCCAATTGCTCACTCATTCATGCAATGGGCGCTGGAAGTGCAAAATGATTTAAAACACCGTCCCAGCCCTTGAGGTTCTTAAAAAGATGTGGGGAATTAGGTGAGTCAAGGATGGAGGATGAAACCACACAGTGAGGGTGGCTGCACTAGGGGGGAACTTCAGGTGCTGTGGGAGCCCAGAGGACACAGTGGTAATGAAGAATCAGGAATCATTGAGCTGGTAGGACAACAGGAGGTGTGCGCATGTGTGAAAACACTGAGGGCAGCAAAGGGCTTTTGTTTCTTATTTATGACTCTACCAGCTGTTATAAAAGTTGCATAACTTTGCTATGCCACACATCGGCAGTTTGCCCACCAGACCTCTCCCCATCCTTCTCCTCCCTGCTCAGTGCCTATGCAGCTAATTCACATGGACCCCTCAGTTGGATGCCCTGAACTCTGGCTTCTGGTTGGGTTTGGCTGATGGAAGGTACCAGCAAGATACCCAGGGAATGGTGGAGAGTGAGGTCAGGGTTTTCCTCCCCACCCCTCCGCCCAGTGGCTGCCATGCACCACAGCTCCTGCCAGCTGGCCCGTCCACAGGGCTCTCTCTGGTTCTGTAGAACCTCCCTCTCCTGGCCCCTTCAGATGTGAGTGTAAGGGCACCCCATTCTCACCACACCTGAAAACTGCCTCCTCACGGATTCCTGTTACTGAACTCTGCCTGCTTTTAAAAAATATCACTTTAATAAAATACCTTCAAAATGCCCATTTTGAATGTACCATCTGTTTCCTGCCAGGGCTCTGGCTGATGGAATCATCCAGTAAATAAAATTTAGAAAACAAGAAAAGGAAATGATTACCCACAAACCAAAGTCACCTAGCACATGCAAGTTTTAACATTTTGGTATATTTCTTTTCAGCAGTCTTTATGTCCATATGTTTACATAGCTGGCATTGTCACACATATGCAATTTTACCTCATGAACTTTTCAATTAATGCGATATTACAAACATTTTTACAATGATAGTTATCATTTAATGGCATCTACCCTGTTTCAGGTAAAATTTTAAGGGTGTTAATATTACATTATCTCATTTAATCCTCAGAACAACCTCATGAGATAAATATTATCCTTGGGGGCTTTCTGAAACGAAATACTCATCTGGAATGAAGGTAAATTATTAGTGGCCTTCTCTTAGGAGGCAGGGGTTTTAACTTTATACCTTCTTAGACTAGTGTCTCTCTCCAATTTTCTCTGTCAGTAAGAAGCCAAACTGGACAACGTGATCCTCACACTTTACCCTAACCAGTAAGGGAAGTCACTGGGGAAGTCACCAGAGGTTTGTAACTGCATGCCCAAAACATTTCGATGTGGATCTGAACCTGAAACACCACACTGAGGTTAATAAGAGCTATAAACCATGGGCTAAGCACTGGGTCAAATGCTTTAAATGGATTATCTCTCATAATCTCTCTTAACTTCCCAGGAAATCTACAAGGTGGATATTGTTTTATCATCCACCTTCTACAGAAGAAAACATAAGGGCTCAAAGAAATTGAGAGACTTGCCTATGGTCACATAAGGAAGTGCTAGAGAATCTCAATCCCAAGTAATCACCACCATGTAATACACCTACCTGCCTACGCTAAGACATCTCATGGAAGTGAGACAAGGGAGTCAGGATGAGAAAGCCACACACCTCCCAGCTGGGCTGGGCGGGGTCTATGACACCCTCACTGTGTGATGTGCTTCCCAGAACATCAGCCTCATTCCCACCTCTTCATGCACCTGTCACTCCCACAGGCATTCCACCGCCCCCACCATGACACCCTCCCACCCACCCAACCCAGACAGCCCAACGGTAATGTACGCTGTAAGATGCCCCTTTGTCCATTTTGGGTGGTGTCTAAACAACAAGATCTTAATTTTGGTGACACAGAAGCCATGTCCATTAACGCGGGTTACAAAAAAATAATATCCCATAAGAAAATCAGAAAGCAAATGAACATTAACAGATTTTGACACAATTGATCTCAATCCAAAATTCAATCCCAGATTGATTAGCTCGTCAGAAAAAAAAAAAAATTTAAGTGTACATTAATTTCTGATTAAGTTTAATTGGCCACAGTGAACTCAGAAACTATTTGGAGGATTTGCACGATAGTCTCAGGATATAAGACTTGAACATATCTTTTCTAGAAAAACCCAATACCTGACATGAAGTCCAGTGTTGTGAGCACCTGTCAGGCCAGGTAGCTGTCTCCTGTCCCCATGGCCCCAGGCCTTCTCAGAGCACTTGAAAGGAGGGGAACTACCCCCACGGACCCCATCACCTGAGCCATGCATCTTGCGACTGGTTCCTGACTCTGAGTTGAGCAGGAATGATTACAAAAGGTCTGTACCCCATCCTGATGGAAAAAAACAGAGCAAGTTCCATAGTGACAGGTCTAGCCTTGAAAGCACAGAAGAATAGGGCTGCCCCCAGGCCAGAGGACTCACCTGCCTTGGTAAGCTGGCTCCAGACAGCAGTCCCAGTGGCACCTCTCAAAGCTCTCCACGGAGCAAGTCTCTCAGAGTCTGAGCTCCTGCTCCTGGCAGTTGGAGGCCTTCTGGGAGGGGCGGCTCGGAAGCTGGGTGGAGAGCGTGAGGAAGGCAAATGGGAACACAGCCAAAGTGATTTTAAAGAATCGTGTAGGAAACCCTGTAACCGGAGAAGTGACTGAGATGGTACTTACATTTATACTTTGGAAGCATCTGCCTTTAATCAGCGCTTAATCTAACTCTGCAGAAAGCATCATTAATAAAGAAACAGGTTGTTTTTTTTTCTTTGGCCTCATCCAAGTGGGTGAGAGAACAGCAAAGAGTCTATCTGAAAAGCCATGCTGGGCTTCTGCAAGCAGCTTAGCCTGTAGGCCACCTAACCCAGGCGCACTGAGGTTTCGCCCCCCAGGACCTACTAAGGCCCACAATGTGAAATTGTTCATAAGGCAGCCAGTCAGCTGCTCTTCCTTTCTTTTTTCTTGTGTCATCAACACTGGGGTTTCCAACCTATGAAAACACAGGCTTGCTTATGTGGTTGTCATAAAGGACACCAAGAAAACCCTTTGGCCTCCAAAGCAACTCCATAAAGGATCTGTCCTCAAGCCCTGAACTCCCCCAAGTTAGTTTTTGTTAATTCTCGAGGACAACTTAGATCTCTTTGGAAAGTGTCACACCATAAGCTATTTTCAGCCATTGTCACCTTCCAGAGGCTAGCTGACAGCCAACAGGGATAAACAATGCAAGATGGGTGTTTACATGGGGGCAGGAGGTAGGAAGTAGGTTTAAAGGAGTGTTGAAGTAGAATTACAGGCAGATTTGGGTCCTGCCAGAAGTGGCACTGAACACTAGTCAAAAGAACTGGGCATAAATCCCAGCTCTACCACTAAAGCTGCATGGTATTGGATGAAGCACGCAATTTCTCCGAGCCTTAATTTTCTTTGCATAAAATGGGATAATTCTTTCAAACCTCCTTAGTCTTAAGAAGCAAATGTGATCATAGCTATAAAAACACTCTGCAAATACTGGATATAAGTATCTTCATTTTTAAGAGGGAAAAGGCCTGGTTGCTTTTCTCCCCCAACTGACTCAACACCTAGATCCCACGCAGAGAAACTGAAATCACAGGCATGGGATTAGTACCAGGCTTGGCACAATGAATATGCCCTGACTTTTTAAAGCAGGGATCAGAAATTCTAAACCCCTGTCTGATTTCAGAGTGATTCTCAGAATAACAGAAGACCAAAGAATAGGACAAGTACTTAGAGTTAATAAATAAGCATTTTTTTTACTTTTTTATTGTTATGTTAATCACCATATATTACATCATTAGTTTTTGATGTAGTGTTCCATGATTCATTGTTTGCGTATAACACCCAGTGCTCCATGCAGAACGTGCCCTCTTTAATACCCATCACCAGGCTAACCCATCCCCCTACCCTCCTCCCCTCTAGAAACCTCAGTTTGTTTTTCAGAGTCCATCATCTCTCCTGGTTCGTCTCCCCCTCTGACTTACTCCCCTTCATTCTTCCTCTCCTGCTATCTTCTTCTTTTTCTTTTTTCTTAAAATATGTTGCATTATTTGTTTCAGAGGTACAGATCTGTGATTCAACAGTCTTACACAATAAATAAGCATTTTTTATATGGATAAAAATGTGTGTGTCTGAAAAGGTAAAGGAAGCCTCTAAATCCATTATCTTAAAAGGTCCTGGCCTTTTTAAATATAAACTCTTTGCAAATATTATTTTCCTCAGCTATTAAGTCATTTTCTGACTTCTGACTCTGAAGGTTCAGAGAACATCCTAGCTTCATCTTCAAGGTAAATGCAAATGATTCCAAATGTAAGGACTTCTGAAGAGTAACACACCAACACAGGCCACCTGAGCAGTATGGGGTTTGCATTCAGGACTTTCCCCAGACTCACCTCTCCTGTGGAGAACTTGGGGAAGGCAAATATGCGTTTGAAAGCTGAAGCAGAATCCCTGTGTTGAGTCCTCATAATAAGAGGATGCTAACATCAGCACAGGGTCAGGATGGACCACATTTGCATTCCTGAAGCCATTCAGCATTGTCACCTCTCTTGGGTGCTAGCAGGCAGCAAGACCCTGGTGGTCTCAGTCTTGCCATCTGATAAGCTGACCAGCTTCGACATCAGTGGCCAAGTCAGAATCATCAGCTTTAGCAGCAGCCACACGCCCATCTGTTTATTTAGCAAAGATGACATTGAACCTCCACTATTCAGAACATCTGAAAATACCAAAACAAGACCTGAGTCCTTAAGGAGCATGGAGTCTGCTGCATGAGAAAGATGTACAAAGAACTATAAGCAAGAAAGAGGGCATCAGGGAGCTGCAAGCAAGATGCAAACAGAGGTCTCCACAGAAGGGATCAGGGAGCAATGCATTTTGGGAAGATTTCCAAGAGGAGGTAGGATTTGAGCTGAGGCTGAGATAATGAATGAGAACTCAATATGCAGAGCAAGTAGGGATGGACTTTCCAGGAAAAGCCTGAGCAAGGACACACAAGCCTGGAAGGACAGGCCATGTGTAGAGAATCTCAAGTGGTTCTATGAGGATGGACAGGTGACAAAGAGAGGAACACAAAAGAAGAGGAGGTTTTGCATGGCCTTGCATACCACTTGAACACAACTAAGCAGCTTAAATTTGGACTTGTATGGAGTCACAGGCATGGTACTGGCATAATCTTAAGCTTCTGATAATATATAACCACCAAGTCTTCTGTTTCCCTGATGTGCACTACTACTGGTGTCTCACTGACATGCAAGTAAACAATGTTCATGGATAATGCCGAGGGTAGTGACATACACCATAGCAGGTGTGGCAGCTGAAGTGAATGGAACGTTTGTGGGGAAATTTGGAGGGAGCAAACCAACCAAGGGGAACTAACTGGCTGTGACTGATTTATAGTCATCTCTGAAGTCAGAGATGGCCTGAGGAATTGTAGCAGTGGTACCAAAAGCAGCTGCTCTACTCAGAAACCTCCTAAAAGCTGGTTCCTGCATGTTCTGCCCTCCCCTGATGCCACAGGGTCAGCCAAAGGCTTGCACATGCATGTAGAGACTGAGCAAAGGTTTCAATGTCCAGTTCCTGAGGTCTCTTGCAACACAAGAGTGAAGACTGCTCCATCCTCTAACTTCCACAGTTCTTTCCTGGCACCTGCATTTAGCATTTAGTTCACTGTGATTCCACTTTCTGGTATGTATGCTGATATGATGTGTATTTCTGATATGTAATATTGAGGAGTCTTTTGGTTGCAAGTAACAAAATCTTAACCCTAGTATACAGTATAAGCAGAGACTTTATTGGCAAGGATCACAGGTGTTCACATGGAATCCGAGGGAAGAAATGCTATGGACCCTCATGGAATAGAACCCAAAACCGAAGACCTGAAGGAAACTCAGGAAGCTCTGTCTCTCTTCATCTCCTGTTTCTGTTGCTATTCCCCAGCTCTATGCTCCCTTTTTCTACTGTACACTACGTTTCTGTGGTCCTAGTGGACCTAACAGAAAATGGCCATTCTCAACTTCTGTGTTTAAATGCAAAGCCCTTTCATTCTGTGATACAAAAATCCCTGGGGAAGGACCTGAATCATCACACTTGGCTCCAGGGCCTGACTCTGAACCAATCAACAGAGTTCAGGGAGTTGGAGATCAGGCAGCTCTCACTGCCAACCTGAGGATGGATCCAGGAAGAGCAACTCCTAAAGGACACCCAAATGGGGAGAGCACCAACATCACAATGTTTTAAGGATTAAATGAGGCAACATGTATGAACTTCTCTTCATACACTCTTAAATATTATACAAAGATACAACTTTATGGTTCTTTGGGAACCAAAAGACCTGGACTTGAATCCTACCTACATGTAAAAGCTATGTGATCTCTTTTTAAAATTTCTCTAAATCTTGGTTTCTTCATCCAGAAATGGCACTGATAACATCTACTGTCCACAGCATTCATGAGATTTAAATGATCAGGGGATTCTACCACTTCGTGAACTGCAAATTATAAGCTAAAATAAATGTAAGTGGTTGTGGTAAGAGTCAGTGTTCACACATGTGGTCCCCCCCTAACTACAGTGTCCTTACCACCCCACCCCCACAGATAGAAATACACACACTCCAAAGTCTTTATACCCACCATAGTCCCTACCACACTTAAGCTCCAGCAAGTAGTAGCTACAGTGGATTGCTAACTTATTTGCGTAGGAGGGAGAGGGGAATAGGTGGAGGAAGGGAGGGAGGAAGGGAGAGAACAAGGCAGGCAGACAGGCATGCCGCCAGGCTGAGGCTGGGATAGGTGGCCAAGTCTATATGCAAGCCCAGTAAAGGGACTGGCTGGAAGTCAAAAAGGATATAATTAACTTAAGAATCACAATAAACTTGTAGCCACACTTAATAGGTTTCAAATATTTTCTCAATTTACCCTGGCTTCATTCTTCTCGGTTTGCCCTTGTTGAGGAGGAAGGGAAAGGAAAAAGGCAAGGAAAAATCTTAAAGAGACAGCACTCCCAAGCCTGTAAACAAGAGGAACCGGTGTAGGCTTTAAACAAACACTCAGTGGCTTGCCTGACATCAGACCTCTGTGTAGCCACTCCTCAGAGAACACAGAGAGGAAGGGAGTTGAGCTGTAGTGCCAGGAAGAAATATATCTGACCTATGAAACTGCTTTGCCTGACCTCCCTCCCCACCACCCATCCCAGCCCCCCTCCTCAATGCTTCTCTCCAGGAGCCCTTAATACCCTAGAGGCTGAAAGTAGTCTCAGGGCTACAGCTGAGTATCCCTTGAAGAATTCAGGCAGGTTTGCCTCATGATGCCCTAGTTGTTTTGTCATTTCAGCTTTTTCTATGCTTTTTCCTGACTGAGCAGAAAATGGATGTTGGTATTTCTGGAGCAAATTTAAAGCCATCTGGAAATGAATTCACAATGTGTACAGAAGAGAAACAAGGTCTTCTGAGGTTCAAGTTCAGAAACAGAATGACTGGGTGTCACAGGAGGAGTTGGAAGACCCTCCTCCTCTGTTGCATCTCAGGTTAAGTGCTTCACACCAAAACCTAAACTTGATGATACTCACTTCTCTTTATTTATTTATTTTTAAAGATTTTATTTATTTATTTGACAGAGAAAGCGAGAGAGGGAACACAAGCAGGGGGAGTGGGAGAGGGAGAAGCAGGCTTCCTGCCGAGCAGAGAGCCCGATGCGGGGCTCGATCCCAGAACCCTGGGATCATGACCTGAGCTGAAGGCAGACGCTTAACGACTGAGCCACCCAGGTGCCCCACTCGGTTCTCTTTAAAATCGTGGGCCCAGTAGCAACTCTGGCTACCTCCGTAAAAGGTGGCCTAACCCAAACCTCTGGAAGTACTTGAGCCTGTGGCCATCAGTGGCTATCTAAAGAATGTATCTTTTTATCTGTAGCACAGATGTTAGCTGTCTGTCCCTCTGCTGTCTCCTGGACCCACTCCTGCTGTCTCTTGCTTCTGGCCCTGGGGGAATCTCTCTTGGCCTTCCCCAGCCCCATTGGGCCCTCAATTCTTTTTATTCACTTCAATTTCCTACCATCTTTCCTCTCAAGAATGAGGCAAATTTCTTTCCATGCCTTGAGCATAACAGTTTGAAAGATGTTCCCTATTTTTTTAAAAATGCATGCCCTTGGGTCTCATCTGCCATCTCAGGCAATTTATCTGAGTATTTCTTTCAAATAAATAATATGTTCTCTGCAAAAGAAAGTTTAGTAAAGAAGTATGTCTCCACCTGATTGGATTGCCATAATTTGGGAATTAAAGGTAATACTGTCTTATTTTGTTTGCTGTCAATTTTACATTTAATTTTAGAAATTAAAATGGATACCAGAAATTTTAACTAATTTTTTGAGGCCTTATTTTTAAGACAGTTTAGTCTTAAAAGACACCATGAAGTGAGTATGTAGGTACAGGTTTCTAGATTCCTGGAGAGTCAGACTATTGGGGTCCCTCTGCAGCTTCCCCCCCTCTGCTCCTCTCCACTCTCTGGAATTATCTATGCCTTGCCCAGTCAAACCTATCAGCATCTCTGCCCCTTAAGGCCAGTGAGACCACTCATCCACAGCACCCAGCATGAATTTTCTTCTTAGAAGGTGGGTCAGGTTAGAGGGCAGTAGGCACACCCTGACCATGGGAACTTCGATGTACTCCCAGAGCCTTGGGACCTTGCTCAAGAGAAAGGGCCTGTGTGGGTCTCCTTCAGCCCCTCTGAAGGCCCAGGCTTCCCTACCTCCACATCCTTGGGTACATCTTCCACCATCAGGGAGCCCAACAGAACTCAACATGAGGACAGAGCTGCTACCAGGGTCCCTGTGGGGGGCTGAGGGTCTCACAGCCTCAGTGACTCAAAGTTATAGCCCCTGTTGCCCCAATTCTATTATTACCACCCCAGGCCCAAATCCAGAACACAAGTGGCTGATGAGAGTCCCTGAGAACCCAGGTATACATTCACACTCACTCATACATACATACATACACAGAGCAAGAACCCAGCAGAACAGAGATGTGAAAGTGAATATGACCCAGAAAACCTAGTTTCATTGGGGCCACTACCTGATTTCTTCTGTAAGGTTGGGCTCCCCACACCCCCAAACACCATGGGGTTAAGAAAGGGAGGCTCACAGACCTGGTGATCCCAAAGAGGAGACAAACCAGCAAGCAGGCAAATGGCCACCCTGAGTGGCACTGGCCTGGCCAAGGTTCACTTCCCTGACCTTACTTACCTACTCTTATGTCATTGGAGGCTCATGCCCAAATCCACACCTGTGCTCCTGTAGGCCCCTGCATGGATTGCCCTCTCCTCAGAATCCACACCGAAATTCAGAACTCAGCTGAAGCCCTCTCCTCTAGGGAGCTTTTCTCATAGCAAGGTCTTACTTTGGTGACATCAGCTGTCCCCCACTTCCTCCTTTGACCATTTCATGTTGGATGAGCCTCATCACCCCAGTTACATTGAAGGTTGGTCCAGGGCAAAGACTGTGTCCTCTTCCCTTGCATCAGGCAGCACCCAGCCTGGAGTTCATGCTCATAAATTAACATTCAAGCTCCCTATTAAATGGAATGAAGGAAGCTAGATGAGAGATGGCTCAGCTGCTTCCAGAAAGACACTTGTGCTTCAGAGCTCGAGGAAAGCAGGAGGAGGGTGGGAGAGAGGGGGGGAAAGGCTCACTAAAAGCATATGGAATACACAGAAGAGCTGAGCACCAGAACAAAGACTCATTTAAAAGGGCAAAGGAAACACTAGATGGCTGTTAATGGTGAACTGAATATGATAAATTATTGCTTAAATCACTTGGTTTCACTCCTTGTTGTTATGCACAGTTAATTGGAGGGAACAAAACACTGAGCCTGGCTGAACCGGATGGGAGGTGGCAGCAGTCACAGGCTTGCAGCTTCTCCAGGACCACAAAGCCATCACACAGGGATGACAAGCATGGGGCCAACCTCACTCCCTAGCCCCCTGCAGTGGCCCAGTCCCATTATCCACACTCTGGTCCCCTGTGGGCTGTAGCTGTTTGCAGCCAAGTGTCCTAAAGGAGGGAGAGTCAGAGGGGTGGTCTGAGAGGCAGGAGGTTACCTTATGATCCCTTAGGCTCTGAACACCAAACTTGCCCCCACAGGGCCCCACTCAGATGTCTCTCACCCTAAAGAAAGCCAGGTAGCCTCAACAACAGATTTAATCTCTGGTCAAAAACTTGGATTTTGACAGGTTTTTTTCTTATGTTTCTATTCTATTCACTATATATATATCTTAAGTTCCTGCCAAATTATAAAGCACTTAGTGGGGGAGAGGGTTAAGGAGACCCAGAAATGAGTAAGACACAGCTTCTGCCTTTACTCAGTTGAGAGAACAGACATTGAACTCACTGTGGGCTTCATAGAAAAAAAAAAATAATCTTTCTAACACTTAATTTAAGACAAAGAATCTGTTAGAGGCTGGGATTTTATTAATAATCCTGTGGCCAAAGGGAGAAGAAGCAGGCAAAGTGAGCCTGATAACATCAGCAAAGAAAGAAATTTAGAAACATATAGAACTATTAAAGACTAGAATTTCACAAGTAATGTTTACATGACAATTAATTAACAAGGCTTGGGAGTTATAGTTACATGATATGGAAGACAACATTCAAATGTTGAAGTCTACATGTCTACAAGATAATTTAACAAATACTATCAAGAGACATCTTTATGGTTACAGAAATAGCAAAAGAGGGTTATAAAGATATAACACAAGTGTAAGTTTGAAGACCGTGTCCCTTTTCCTAAACATGAATTTAAATTTATATTTAATCTTATGTTTAAAGACTATTCTCAACCTTCAGTTTTACCACAAGAAAAAGTTTTAATTGCTATACTCCTTTCATTAAGTTTTTGTGTAAATAAATGTTATCTCAGGAGAAAAAGCTTTTTCACAAGACTGTTAATTAGAGGCTTACAAGCTCTTCTTAGAGTCAGGAATCAGTACAGGAAAAAAAGTGATTATATATATATACACTACACACACACACACACATACATCTCAGAATTAAACTGCTAACAAAGAACGAAATACGGTTTTTGTGTTAGAAAATGTGAGCTTAAAGAAGACCCTGCAGCAGCATTTCCATCAGTATGGAGAGTTAGATACCTTGAAAATTTTTTTGCAGTTGAAACAACTAATATACTGGATAAAATCATAAAAGATGAAGAATTGGGAGCACCTGGGTGCCTCAGTCAGTTAAGCACCAAAGTCTTGAGTTCAGCTTGAGTCATGATCTCAGGGTCGTGAGATTGAGCCCTGTGTCAGGCTCCACACTGAGCATGGAGCCTGCTTAAGATTCTCTTTCTGCCTCTCCCCCGCTCTTACTCTCTTTCTTAAAAAAGATAAAATAAAAATAAAAGATGGAAAATTAAAACATTTAAAAAGCTCTGAGAACTCTACAGATAAAGACAAAACAGAAACCCTTGAATGGAAAAGTGTTGGAACCAGCTTTTACCTAATGGATCTCTGCCAAGCCTTAGAGACCTTATGTTTCCAATAGATGGTTGCACAGTGTGTGGGACAGGCCAGAAAGCCTAGGGCCCATCTAAAGTGCGATATCTAAGAGTAGTCCACTGTGTAAGATGGGAGCATCAAAGGGCTTATGCCCATAATGCGAGGTGAACAAGAAATATAATCTGCCTCTAGAAGGAGACTGGCAGAAGTAAACACAAATCCTTTCTGGAGAAATTCCACTGTGATCCAGGACCTCAAGCAATTCCCACAATAATGTTTTAATAAAATTTAGCAGTCCACAATCAAAATCACAAAACACACAAGGAAATAAGTCACCATGAGTGAGGACCAATCAAAGCAACAGACAACACAAAGATTTTAGTTTCTAGAATTATCTTACAGAAAATTCAGGAACTAATAAAAAAGCTTAAAAATATGAGGGAACAAGAGACTATAAATAATGATCTTTGCAAATTTTAAAATGAATCAAAAAGAATATCTAGAAAGTAAAATATTTAGTAACTGCAATTAGAAATGCAATACACAATAAAACAGCAGATTAGACATATATGAAGAAAAAATTTTAAAACTGGAAGATATATATAAGGAAATTAGACTAAAGTGCAGCACAGGATACAAAATTATTAAGACAGGTTAGGAGGAACGGAAGATAGATTAAGCCTAATATAAGTTCAAATTGAAGTTTCATAAGGAAGTAATAGAATGAAGAAAAGAACATTCAAAGTATATAATAATAGTGGAGAAATTCCCAGGATTGTTAGAAAAGATCAATCTTCAAGTCCAAGAATCTCAATAAACCCAAAGAAGGGAAAAAATTTTTTAATAAAAAAAATTCAGAACATCAAAAGTGACTAGATTCTAAAAGCTTCTATGGAGAAAAGACAAATCATGTACTAATGGATGGTAATTAAATTGATGGCTGACACCTCAACAGTAATAAAAAAATCCAGAAAGGAACAGAATAAAATGTCCAATGGAACAAGAGAGGGAGAGAACAGTCAATCTAAAATTCCATGTTAACAAATATATCTTTCAAGAACAACAGTGAAATAGAGACAATTTGGACAAAAACTAAGAAGAGTTTATCAACAAAAGATCCTCACTAAAAATATACCTCAAGCTGAAGAAAAATTTTCCCAGATGGAAAGTCTGAGACACATGAAAGGATGCTGAGTAAAAATATGTTAATACGGGGCCCAGCCATCTTGTGAGAAGACTCAAGCATGTGCTCTTGGCTCAGCACTGCCTGTTGCAATCTGTGGAGGAATGTGCCACTGAGCCACCATCATGCCTGGGCACTTACAGAAAGGCTTTGGCTGCATGGTCACCAACTGATTCAACTGGTTATTTGATGAAGAATCAGACCCCTTTGAGGTATTGAAGCAGCAGAGAACAAGAAAAAAGAAGCCAGCAGGGATGGTACTGGGGGCCCTGGGGCCAAGAGGGCAGTTCAAGCCACAGCCCAGACCAACTCCAAGGCAGCAGGCAAACAGCTGCCTAAAGAGTCCCACAAAGACCGCAAGAACCCACTGCCCCCTCAATGTTGGCATGGTTGACAAGAAAGAGGAGACACAGTTGCCCACGGCGCTTAAGAAAGAAGGAATAAGAGGTGCTAGAAGAAGACCTGATAAACAACTGCAGCATGAAGGGAGAATAATTAACAGGAAACCAGAAAGGTGACCACCTCATGAACGACGATTTGAAAAGCCACTTGAAGAAAAGGATGAAGGAGGAGACTTTTCAGTTGATGGACAGATTATTGACTGGCCTATCTGAGGCTGTGGTGGTCTTGGAAGAGGTTGAGGAGGCTGGGGACATGGAATGGGCCAAGGAAATGGATTTGATTCTGGTGACAAACGTGAACTTGATAAGCACCATGGAAGTGACATTACAGTGGCTTGAAGCACAAGGACAAATGTGGAGGTAGCAGATCTCACAACAGGAGAACCATCAAGATGAATTAATAGAGTCCCCAAAATACATTCAAACAAATATGTTATAACTGCAGTAACTTGGATCAATCAAGTGTGACTGAGGAAACACCAGAAGGTGAAGAACATCCAGTTGCAAACACTGACAAAAAGGAGAATGAAGTTGAAGAAATAAAGGAAGAGGGTCCAAAAGAAATGACTTTGGATGAGTGGAAAGCTGTTCAGAATAAGAACCGGCAAAAGGAGAATTTAATATCTGAAAACTAAATGAAGGTGCTGATGGGTAGTGGAAGAAGGGATTTGTTTTTCCTAAATCAAAGAGTGAAGAGGCTCATGCTGAAGACTGGATTATGGACCATCATTTCCAGAAGCCAGCAAATGATACAACATCTCAGCTGGAGGTAAGTTTTGGAGACTTTGGCCACTCAGAACATGGTGGCAGGGGAGGATGATATGGCCTTGGGCATGGTGGACATCTAAACCCCAAACCATAGCAGCAGAACTGACAAGTCAAGTACTTCTGCTCCTGATGTAGATGACCCTGAGGCATTCTCAGCTCTGCCTTAACTGGATGCCATAAGACAACCCTGGTTTTCTTGTAGACCCTCCCATCTGAGGTTTTGCATGCTTAAGGATCCCAAACACCTTAAGAATTAAAAAAAAAAAAAATACTGTCATTCATACCATTCACACCTAAAGACTGAATTTTACCTGTTTTGAAAATGAATTTCTCTCACTACACAGAAGTGACAATATGGTAGTCAGTTTTGTGTTTAGAAATGTATTGGTAGCAGGGATATTTTCATAATTTTCAGAGATTATGCATTCTTCGTGAATACTTTTGTATTGCTGCTTGCAAATATGCATATCCAAACTTGAAATACATGCATGAACAGTGTATCCCAGTTTAAAGGTTCTGTTTCACTTGTTACTTAATTAAGGATTTAGATGTTCTCCCAATCACAAACTGGTTTTAAATACTGGACATAATATCAGTTTTAATACCTGCTTTGCATTTTCATACATGGTCAATTGGGGGCTCATGTAAACTTTGATTTGTCAAATTTTATGCTGTGTGGAATACTAATACTACTTTAATACTACTTTAGTATTTTAACTTAGTTTTAATATTTTCATTTCTGGGGAAAATCTTTTTCACTTCTCATGATAGCTGTTATCTATGCTAAATCTTTATATACAGAAATATTAGTACTTGAACAAATTCAAAGCACATTGGTTTATTAACCCTTGCTCCTTCATGGTTCATTAAGTTCAAAATTATAATTGATTCACAATTTTAACTACATTTACTTTTAAAATGTGTGACTTTCCCATTTTAAAAACCAAATTAGACACTTTGTTGGTGAAAGTTTAAGCTACTTATTATCGATACACATCCTATCAAGAGAAGTAGTTTTATGCGTGTTGGGTTTTTCAACCCTCCAAAGGGTGGATGGAACAAGATGATTTGGGTACTGCATAATATTTAAATTGCAATGTAAAATAAGTGGCCACTCAGCATGATCTGTGTGTGTGGAAGGTCCCAAATCAAAATTGTTCTTCCGTGATCAACAACCCTTTAGCCCTTCCTTTTTCTAAAGAAACCAAAGGGCACTGGTTTGTATGGTAGGATGGGGGAGTATGTTAATTTTTGGAATTTGGAAAGCAGGCAGCCTTACTTTATAAAGCTGCACCATCCATGAAATATAAACCAAAAATCTGACTGTTTCCGAATTTCCTATATTACTATTAATTTTGGTTTTAAGTTGATAGATGCCTGTTCCACAGAAAGTGCTAAGTAAGTATCTTTTACCTCTTCCTCCATTAGAAAATGAGGCTAATGGATTCCTTGAATGGGAGCATCACCACTTTTGAAAACATACATGGAGAGAATTATCAACAAATAGATTTTCTAGGATCTTTTTTTTTTAGCCTTATGCCACACTTATTGGTAAACAAGAAAGGAATCTCATGTACAGTTTTAAAGATCTTTTGTCACTCAGTATTTTCTACCTGTGTACGGTAATATCCAGTTTTTAAAATATTGATGATCTTAAATCATAAAATGTCTGCTATTTGGCTGATTCATTCTCCCATATACTTCTAAAAGAGAAATTGCATAGTATAAGACTTATTCATTTGGATTAGATTAATTAATCTAGTTACCTGCTAGTTTGACATCTTAGGAAGGAAATAATTGGTTTTTAATGATGGATAAATTTTGTGCTGGTGTTTTGGAACTTACGATGCTGAGCATGTTCCACACTAGTGTAAATGTCTACTATAATTTTATACTTACAAACATAAAAAAATATGTTTATATGTGGGTAAAGCTAAACAAACACTGACTTTAAAATTAGTAATAATAACAGTAACAATAAAATGCTTAATTTGAGGGGTGAAAGGTAGTTTAGAAATAAAATACTGGATATCAGGGAGAGGGATTTAAGCATTCTTAGATCCTTGGATTGTAATTAAGTAGGATTCAAATGTTGATTAACATTAAACTAGTGTAGGCACGTTAAAATAACTTGCTAAGAAATAGACACAGAGTGCATAACTTGCAAACAAGTTGAGAAGAAAATTTTAGTAAGAAAAAGAAAAAAAGGCAAGGATGGAGATTGTTGGACATTATGCTAAGTGAAATAAGTCAATCACAAAAAGATTCCACAAACACAAGGTACCTAGGGTAGTGAATTCATAGAGACAGAAAGAAGAATGGCAGTTGCCAGGGGCTGGAGGGAGGGGAAAGTAGGGGGTTGTTGTTTAATGGATATAGAGTTTCAGTTTTGCAAGATGAAAAGAGTTCTGGAGATTGGTCTCATGACAATGTGAATGTACTTAACACCTGAACTGTATACATAAGTAGTTGATGGTAAAATTTTATGTTATGTGTATTTTACCACAATTTTTTTAAAAAAGAAAAAAAGAATAGAGACTGTTTTAACAAATTAGAAAAGAGTACATTATAAAAAGAAAAAAATAAGGTAGTAGAAATATATCTTAGTATATCAGTAATCACTATAAAGGTTAATAGAGCTCTCCACTTTCAAACAATGTTGTCATATTTGATTTAAAATTAAAAATCCAGTTGTAGGCTTGTTATGAGACATAATTAAAACATAAGGAAACAAATACTGAAAGTCAAAGAACGAAAATACACATACTGTCACAAACCAAGTTTCCATATTTATGAGGTTTCTCAGTTTTTTAACAATCAAAGCATCCACTCACACATCACATAAGACATTTCTGCATGCAGGGGACCTTACTGAAAGCCTGGGAGATGGTGGCAGGGCCTGTACATTACAGAAATACAAACCTCTTCAAATCAAAGATTGTACACTCCTGATCTGAACAGTCCTTCTGTCACCCCTCAAAGCCCCAGGCCTCCTGTGACCCCACTGGCTTAATCCTTCTCCCTCCACCCCACCCCTCTCTTTGACAACCAGGGTCTCCAATTCTCCCTGCTCTTCATTCCAAGCAACTCAGCTTTCTCCAGTCCCTCTGTCCAAACCCAGAGGAGCCTTCCTCCTCGAAAGGAAGTGATTTATGATTACATGTAGAATTAGAAGTATCTGGGGAAATAATTTAATATCCAATACTGCTCAGAGTGTGGACCCTTTGAGAGCAGTTGTTCCTAAACAGGGTTGAGAAGCAAACCCTCTGAAAATTTCCCTTCAGGCCCTCTTAATCAGATGTCCTATGGTAGATTTGGATCCATGTGCATCTGCTAAAAAAAAAAAAAAGAAAAGAAAAAGAAAATGACGTGAATAAAATCATTGCTGAGTACACAGTGATTACTCAAAACAAAACAAAAAGAGTGGGTTTCTGCTTCACTGTGAATTTCTCCAGGCTAGTCCAGCTCTCGTAGTTTGTCTGAAATGTTGCCACGGTTTCTCCCCTGGCCAGCCTGCCTCCATTCCTCCTCCCCTCCATCTGTCCTACCCATGCCAGTTCTGAGACCAGAGCTGCTCAGATGGCTTGGAGGACTCCCCGGTAGCTATTGAATAAGAGTTACACAACCTTGAACATGTCACTTAACCTCTCTGTGCCTCAGGTTCTTCATCTGTAAGTTATAGAAAACAATAACTTACATGAGGCATGAGGTTGATATAAGAATGAAGAGTTAGCATTTGTGAAGCATTTCAAACATTGCCTGACACATCATAAGCACTCAACAAATGTCAGTCGTTACTACTGTTTATGTTATTTTTTTGTTCTGTCTTGTTTTGGTCACAACTGTCCACACTGCAGATAAAGCTGCACACTATGGCCCTATCCTCACCTGCCTTTCTAGACTCATTTCCCACTGTGACTCCACTCCCCCCCCCAAATATGCCTATGAGTTCCCATTTCTGTACTTTGGCTCACTCTGTAATTTCCACTTGGATACATAGGTTTTCTCTCTACATATTGGTTAATAGTAGATAAGTCATTTTTTAAAGGCATAACTCAAGCGTTACTCTAATTCCCTAACTCAAGTTCTCTCCAGACTTCCTCTTCCTGCTACTATCCTATATCAAATCTGTATCATTTCCAGCCAGGAACATTTGAATAGTCAAACCATCTTCAGCTTCTTCCCACCAATATCACCATCTTTGATGCTTCCAAAAAAATTCTCTCCTTCTTAGAAGAACATTCTCTGATTACCTATGATGTGCCAAGCACTGCCAGAACCTTTTACAATATTTCATTACTCATTGCAAGCACCCACATAACGCAGGTATTACCATCCCTATTTTAAAAACTGATACTCATTGCCAAGGTCACTGAGCTAGTGGTGGAGGACCAGGATTTCAAATCAGGTCTGTTTCCCCTAGCACCTATACTCATTCCACGAGAATTGTCTCTGAGCCATATTTGCAATTGTTGCCAGTTCTGTTTATCACCTGTATAGCTATTAACTTACTATTTTTACTTAAATCAAGTCAATTTTTAATCTCAAATATGTTCTTCCAAAAAAATCTGAATGTTACTACTATCCATTAAAAACTAGTAACACTGAGGCACCTGGGTGGCTCAGTCGTTAAGCGTCTGCCTTTGGCTCAGGTCATGATCCCAGGGTCCTGGGATCGAGCCCCGCATCGGGCTCCCTGCTCAGCAGGAGGCCTGCTTCTTGCTCTCCCACTCTCCCTGCTTGTGTTCCCTCTCTCACTATGTCTTTGTCAAATAAATAAATAAAATCTTTTAAAAAAACAAAAACAAAACCTAATAACACTTGCCATAAATAGAAAGTAATCCTCAATAATAATACCATGAAGGTATCTGACCTGTGCCTCCAGCCTTGGGTCCCTTCATTCTTCCCCTGCCCTTTCCACTCTGGCCACAACAGTTTGCTTTTTGTCCTTATTGCTTACCATGCCTCCTGAAGCCACAGGGTATTTGCACATGCTGTTCTCCTGCTCAGAACACTCTTCCCTACCCTCATAGCTTATTTAAACTCCTTCTAGCCTTCCAAATACCAGTGTAAGATATTTCCTTGGGAAAACCTTCACAGACCTCCTGAGTGGACCAAACCCCCCAATCTGGAGTCTCAGAGCACTGCAGGTCTCTCCTCAGCATTTCTCCCAGCCACGCTTTTCCATTTGTTTATGGGATCCAATAACATCTGGTCTTTCTCTCTGGATTATGTAATTCCACCAGGGCTATGAACACTGTTGGTTCTGCTCACCACTGAATTTCTAGAATCAAGCATTGTTAATGGTATTTTCTGAATGAATGAATGAATAGTTCCTAGATTCCTAGATTTTTGAAATATCAAGTAGTAAAGTCTTGCAATTCCTTGTAGGTGTAAGTCTTCTCTTCCTTACTCAGCTTCTGTGTTTCGATTTGACAATGAGTCATGGGAGATACTGCAAGCTCTCTCCAATGAGGCTACAACTGCTTTCTGGGATCACGGAGGCAGAGCATGACCTGTTGCTAACAGGTTTTGAGAGTCAGAGCTTTCTGAACCTTCTGAATCCTCCAGGTACTGCCATTACCATGTTCATTCTCTGCAGACCTGCTCCATGTCATTCAGATGAGCCTATGACAGGCAGGGAATTCAATATGTGAAATAAACACACAACTAATAAAGTTTAAAATGGACTTCCCTGAACCTTTAAATGTCACCCTTCCTAAAACTCTTCTCTGCCAAGTCTGCATGGTGCTTCTCCAAAACCTTTTCTGACTTGGTTTTCCCATCTCCACTGCCAATCTCTAAAGCATGCCCCCGTCCTCTGGCCTCTGGACCATTATAACACATCCCTCCAGCCCCTGTCTTCTTTAACCGATTCTCTAGACTGTCTAAAATTCATGTATGAGCAGGCTGCCTCTTAGCTGAAAAAACCTAAATCTCCAGCTCCCTCCAAAATCTCAAAACTTCCCTGGCAAACAGTTAAAGTCCTCTTCAGCATGGCCCCAACCTTGCATTCAGCCTCTTTGCTCCACAAGGGAGAACGCTGTTCTGTGGTCACCCTGAGACAGAGCCCAGGCCTGTAGCCTACCTACAGTGCACACCACGTGCACTGCAGTGTCCCGCACTGGGGACCAGGCAGAAGGGGGCTGTGTGTGAGTCCGAGTCACACCTGAGGAGATGCTCAGAGAAAGAGGCAGAACAGGCTGCTCAGGGCAAAAAGTGCTGGGGGCAGGCATCCTTTTCAGCTTGACTCTGGATGTGAATGAAAGGATCTCTTTCTGCTTTCTTTGAGGAAAAAAAATGACCAATTTACTTTGAAAGAACAGAACCATTTATTTCATATGGAGAAACCATGGAGCACTGTACTCAGAAGACTGAAGAAGAAGGGGCTCACTTCCAGAGGCAAAGTGGTTTTTAAAACATCTTTCCAGGAAGGGAAATTAATGGGCGAGCAGTGCAACAAAAGACCCAGAACCACTGCAGGCAAGTATGGCATGGTGATCTTAGTCCTTAATGGGAGTTAGGGGTCACAGCTACCACACGCTCTCACTGCAGGAGCACAGACAGGTCACTACCCTCTCCAAGACTGTACCATGCAGATTGTAAACTGAATGCCATTGGAAAGGCAGGAGGACAAGGGGCAATGTGTGAGAGGGTGCTATAACTGTAACCAGGCTTCTGAGCCCGGGAGATTTGGGGGCCTTTTCAGAGTTTCTAGTAGGTGGTGGTGTCTAGCAGGGAGGATCTCACAGTTGGACCAGCTCAGACCCAGAATGTGGTCCTGAGCTTCGATGCATCAGAAACATTTCATTTATTTAATACAACAGTTGTGATTGCTATCCTGGGCAGGCTCTTCCCAGCATCAGGATTCCAGGGAAGCCAAATTAGTAACCAGAAGTTTATTCACTGGGGGTGGAAGTGAGGCAAAGGGGACCAGACAGTTGTAGGCACATTTTTTGTTTTGCTTTATACCCAAAACTTACACAGAGCCTGAAAATTCTGATGCAGTAGAGAACTGGTGTGCCTAAAACCCAGGGTGAGATACACCAGAATGCCAGACACAGTGCCTCACTCCCTGGGCTGCAACTGAATAAACCTTGATGTTGGTTTTCTCCAGTCTTCCTTTGTCTACTCCTCTGTAGACTTCCACCCTTCCGCCTGCGTCTATTACCATGTCACTGTTTCCAAGGTGACAGTTTATTTGATGTGGCTCCTTATCTTCCTCAATAGAAAAAAACCCTAATCTCAAATCAACCATGTGTTTACAAGCCTTCTCTAGAGTTGGGCTTCCCATCTACTAGGGAAATTCTTGTTACCCAGAGGTGTCTCTCCTCACCTGATGGACAAATGCATAGGGTGCAACTGTCTCCCCTTGCACCTTAATTACATTTCCGAGAAGTAGTTCATAAACTCAGACCTGGAAAATGGCTTCGAGTCAGTTCTAGTATGAATCAGAGCTCTGTCAGCTGAGAACTGAAAACCAAGGCAGCCAGTGCTTCCCAGGCCCAGACCTATGTGGGTGTCTTTAGGAATCAGTCTTGAGTCTCTCTTTCTGCATTCTCACCCACGGTCTTGGGAAAGGGCAGCAGGCCATCAATTTATGGCAGATTTTTGAAGTCAAGTGCCACAGTGGCCATCCTAAGGCAAAGAATGAGGTTAGCAACAGGGCAATCAACAGGAAAATTCCAGTTCAAAAAACCTGAGGGACAGGGAATGGCCCCACTTGGACTCAGACTTTCCAATGAGTGAGATGAATCTGACACAGAGTGCAAAGTGAGACAGCATTGACTCAGAACTATTGGAATGAATATAAGACAAAAGTAGGGACTAGGGTCAACACCAGGCCCTATTTAGAGCTGGGAGGGAGGGCCAAAAAGCTGAGTACTCCAGAAGAAATGGTAGCCCTGCTGCCAGCTCTGTTGGGACCACACCTGGACCAGCTCAGGATGCAGAATTCCTGGAACTTTCAATGAGAGTAAAGGGTATTTTCTATAGGGCAAGAGGAAAAGAGCTTTACTCCCAACGAAGTGCACAAATCATCCTGGCCTGCTAAACATCGCTTTTCTTAATGGTTTAATGGGCCCTGGGTAAACAATAGGTGAGCCCCTGATTTAAATGGAAAAGTCTAAGTTTATTGAATACAACCTCACAGAGCTAATAAAGTAGGGTGGGGAGCTACTTTAAAGCTGCTACTCCCATATGAACCTAAAGGGACATAACGCTATGGACTGTTCTACTGGAATAAGCTTAAAGAACAGTTTCATCTACTAAGGGAAGGAGAGTTCTGTGAAAGTAGGGAATCAACAGAAATACTGCATGAAAGGTACAACAGCAAAGCATTACCTGATTACCTGAAATGTGTCATTGCTATATAATAAAGACGTTTGATGGCTCAGGAAAGGGGTCGGGGCAGGAGAGGGAAGCCAAGAAGGAGGACCCTGGCCCAGGGTCAGGAGCCTGGGTTGTCATGTAAACCCTACCACTAACTGTAATTTTGGGGGAGCCCCTTCTGGGCCTTGGTTTCCACATCTGTGAAGTTGCTGTAATAATAATAATAGCAATCGACGCTTATTGAAAGCTTCTTCCAAATGCTAGATACATGCTCCAAGCACCTCATGCAGGTTATTTCATTTAATTGTCACGATGATCTGATGAGGTAGGAGAAGAACATTTCTGACTTCTCTGAAAAAAATCAGGAAGTCCGACAATGTTGGGCACCAGTCCAACACGGCAGAAAAACTCAGAGCTGAATAGAAGCCATGCTGTTTTAGGTGAGACCATTAGCCACACCGTCACTGTCACACTCCTTTCATACTGTTTATTTTGTTTATGGTACCTGAATGGTTCTTGCAGCAAGTGGGCTTGTGGCCCCTGGATTCAATGGTCTTAATGATCCCTCCTCTACCCCTGAGAGTTGATGTTCTTTGTTCCATGTCAGCCTGCCCAGAGTGGCCAGGCCATTCCTCAACAATCAGCCCTCAGATAGCAGATGCTGGAAACTGTCCCCCCTTCGAGGACTCTTAGGAAGCAGGAGTGCTGGGGACTGAGAGCGGGTGCTACTGTGCCCTGTGAAATGGAGTTTCAGTGGACGCTGGGCTCTCTGCAGCTTGCCTTCCCCTGAGCCAGGAACTTGATCTCATTTGAATGGGGAGAGGAAGTAGCAGAAGAATGAACAAGGACATTCTGAAACCCCCAAGGACTGTGCTAGGATGAACAAGGACCTTCCTATCCTAAGGCAAGTTACTCAATTTCTCTGTGCCTTGGTTTCCTCGCCTGTAAGTTAATAACAGTCCCTACCTCATAGGGAGGATATAAGAAGCAGAGGAAGAATGTCTATGGGTTGCTAAAAATTCTGAAGTTTCTGGTCCCAGTCCTTCGGCCATAATGAGATACCTGTGGGTTCATAAAAGAATGATATCTCTCTAATAAAAAATAAAAATAAATAATAAATAATAAACCCTTTCTGCTTAAGCTAGCTTGTATTGGGTTCCACCCACCAGGAAGTTAGAAACAGAAACTACTTAGAGATGAACTGACACATTACAAATCCTTCAGGTCTGTGTGCTTTTTCCATTGCTCTCTTCCTAAATGGGTCTCTGGTACAGATAATGAACAGTTTACTCATTTTTTCCCAGAAGAATGGGGCAAAATGAAGTCCTGCTCATCACATTTTTAATTCTTTTTAGTCCAATTGTTTTGGGAAGGTTTCTACAGCAGTCATCCTTCCCCAAGCTCTATTCCTTTCTTCTCTGCTTCCCCTCCTCTACTACCGAGCCATAGGAGGAATCCTGGAGCAGTCTTGCTTTGTGACCAATGGGTTCTTTTCATTAGCAGCTGTCCCAAACCACATTTCTCCAGTTGGGTTTACTCATTCTTCAACTGAGGCCCTTGTATTGAAGCAGGTACTCTATTCAGAAACTGCCTGTTCAGAGCTGCCCCATACCTGCTTCTTCCTGGCTCTTCAACACTGCCTTTAATCAAATGTGCGCCCCCTGGATTCCCATAATTGCTATTTTAGTTTAAATAGGAAAGAGTTGGGGCACCTGGGTGGCTCAGTTGGTTAAGCATCCAACTCTTGATTTTGGCTCAGGTCATGATGTTAGGATTGTGAGATCGAGCCCCATGTTGGGCACGGAGGCTGCTTAAGATTCCCTTTCTCCCTCTCCCTCTGCCCCTTCCACCCCCCACCAAAAAAATAAAAAAAAATGGGAAAGAACTGGTTTTACTTCTTCCAACCCAAGAACCCTAGCTTCAATATGGTACCTCACTGGTGAGGGCAAGAGAGTAGATGGTGAAAGGCAGTTGGTTATATTGAATGGTCAAGAAAGGCCTTTCTAAGGAGGTGGCATTTCTGCTGAGCCTTCAATAAAGTATGCAAACAAGGCAGGCAAAGGATTGGGAAGAAGCGTTCTAGGAAGGCAACAGTAAATGCAAAGACCTTGAGGGGGGAACATCATCAAGGAGCAGCAAGGAGGCCATTGCGACTAGAGCCAAGTAAGTGAGCAAGAGAGTAGAAGGAGATGAGAACAGAGAGCTAGGCAGAACTTGGATCCTAAAGCATCCCTAGGCTGCAGTGAGGGGTTTGGGTTTTATGATGTGGCAAGAGCCACTGAAGAGCTTGAAAAGAGTGACATATTCTGATTTAAAAACAACAACAACAACAACATCTTCTGGCTGGCTGTCTTGAGGACTTCCTGTGGAAGACAAATATAGAAAGTGTAGTAAGACCAGTAAGGACACTATTTCAGGTGTCCAGGAAGATGTGACCATGGCTTGGCTGCAAGTCAGAGTAGTGGAGATGGAGAAGAGTGAACAGATTTGTGATATGGTTTTAAGGAAAAGTTGCCTTAAAAAACTTGTTAATGTGGGCACCTAGGTGGCTCAGTTGGTTAAGCATCCAACTCTTGGTTTTGTCTCAGGTCGTGATCTCAGGGTCATGAGATCAAGCCCCGCTTTGGGCCTCATGCTGAACATGGCACCTGCTTAAGATTTTCTCTCTCCCTCTCCCTCTGTTCCTCCCCCTACCCCCCTCTGCACGTGTGCTCTTTCTCTTTCTCTCTTAAAAAAAAAATAAAAACACTTGTTGATATAGAGTATGAGGGGAAGAGAAGAATCAAGATTTACTCTTAGGGGCACCTGGGTGGCTCAGTCGCTAAGCGTCTGCCTTCAGCTCAGGTCATGATCCCAGGGTCCTGGGATCGAGCCCCACATCGGGCTCCCTGCTCCGCGGAAGGCCTGCTTCTCCCTCTCCCACTCCCCCTGCTTGTGTTCCCTCTCTCGCTGTGTCTCTCTGTCAAATAAATAAATAAAAAATCTTTAAAAAAAAAAAAGATTTATTCTTAGATTTTGTACTGAACCAACTCCATAGTTGCCATTTGCTGGGATGGTGAAAACCATGGGAGAGACTTGTCATTGTATTAGTCATCTCCTACTACATAACAAATGACCACAAGATTTAGTGGCTTAAAATAACAATAAACTGTCATTATCTCACTGTTTCTGTGGGTCAAGAATTCAGGAGTGGGGCGCCTGGGTGGCTCAGTCGTTAAGCGTCTGCCTTCGGCTCAGGTCATGATCACAGGGTCCTGGGATCGAGCCCCGCATCGGGCTCCCTGCTCAGTGAGAAGCCTGCTTCTCCCTCTCCCACTCCCCTTGATTGTGTTCCCTCTCTCGCTATCTCTCTCTCTGTTAAATAAATAAATAAATAAATAAATAAATAAATAAATAAATAAAATCTTAAAAAAAAAAAAAAGAATTCAGGAGTGGCCAGCTGGGTGCTTCTGACTCACGTTCTCTCATGAGGCTATAGTCAAGCTGTTGGCTGGGGCCACATCACCTGAAGTCTTGGGGCTGATATGCTTTACCGGTGGTTCACTCACTGGCCAGCATACTGTGCTGGCCATTGGTAGGAAACTTCCATTACTCACTACCTGGACCCTTCCACAATCTACTTGAGTGTCCTTACAAAAGGGCAGCTGCCTTACTCCAGGCAAGTGATGTTAAGATTTCTTATGACCGGGTGCCTGGGTGGCTCAGTCATTAAGCGTCTGCCTTCGGCTCAGGTCATGATCCCAGGGTCCTGGGATCGAGTCCCATATCGGGCTCCCTGCTCAGCGGGAAGCCTGCTTCTCCCTCTCCCACTCCCCCTGCTTGTGTTCCTGCTCTCGCTGTGTCTCTCTGTCAAATAAATAAATAAGATCTTTAAAAAAAAAAAAAGGGGGCGCCTGGGTGGCTCAGTCGTTAAGCGTCTGCCTTCGGCTCAGGTCATGATCCCAGGGTCCTGGGATTGAGCCCCGCATCGGGCTCCCTGCTCAGTGGGAAGCCTGCTTCTCCCTCTCCCACTCCTCCTGCTTGTGTTCCCTCTCTCGCTGTGTCTCTCTCTGTCAAATAAATAAATAAAATCTTTAAAAAAAAAAAAAGATTTCTTATGACCTAGCCTCAGCAGTCACATTCTGTTATTCCCAAAATATCATGTTGGTTACAGGCCAGCCCTATTCAGTGTGAGAGGGGCATGATCCCAGGAGGCAAGAATCACTAGGGGCTGCCTTGATGACTGGTTCCTACACTGTCCACACAGATGCCAGAACCAGTGTAGACAGAGACAGTCAAGGTATCAGAGAGACCCAGCTGGAAGAAGGGACCTGGAGAATGGACAGGGCTAGAGCAGACCGGTTAGATTCTAGAGATATAAATGAGTCAAAGGGAGTGACTCCAGATGTGTGGAATGGACCCAGATGTTCCCCCATTGAAAGGGGAGCTGGGCTAGAGAGACATGAAGCCCTATTTGCCAAAAAAACCTCATGGATTCCTGTTTGGGTTTCAGAATATATGGAGGAGCCCATAAGAGTTAATGAATCGTGATATGGGGAGGTAACCATATCTGTTGAAGGAAGAGGAAACCTGGAGCTGAAGATGTAAAAGATATCAACCAAGGCAACTGGTCAGTGTTAAGAAGCAAGCATCCCCCCCACACACTCACCCCTCTCTTGTTTTACAGGAATCACTGTGACCTCATAGGGCTAGCTAAAGGCATAGGCATGCCTGACCCATATTCCTAGTTTATGCCTTCTGCCACAGGTGACAGGATTTCTCCCAGTGTCTGAAATTTCTCATTGACTCCCCAAGGAATGTGGGTTGAGTACTGAGGAAGGTATTAATCTCCCAAGACACTCTGAGACCCAAGAGTTGGCTCCTAAGAGCAAGCTGCACAGGAAGGAGAAAGCTATCTACCCCTGTGAGCAGAAGGGCTGTAACTTGAGTCCCGAAGTAGTCACCATGTGAAAACTATCAAACTCACTCTGGGCACTGACACTTCTGTGAATGCTAACTGATCAGATTCATTGAGTCTTACTTTAAAAATGCAAAGAACAGGCTCTGTAAAGACCCAGGTCTGCTTGTGAAAGCAGGTGCTCTCTTGTCCCAGGCCTGTCCTTATGGAGGATTTCTCTTAACAAGGGACTGTGCTTATATATGCCCATCTAGCTTCACCAGCAACAGGACATTTCTCCATTTGTCCCCATCTTCAGCCTCCATCCACAGAAGCACATACCTCGACTTTGCTATCCCATAAGGTATTTGGGCACAAATTCTGCAGCTGAGTGTCTCAGGACTAAGCCTGAAGGCAACAGCCAAACTGCCCTGCCTGCAGGATCGGGTACATACTTTGCAGTGCCCAGTGCAAATGGAACTGTGAGACTCCTTGTTCATAAATTATTAAGAATTTCAAAATGGTGACAGTAGAGCATTAAACCAAGTGCAAGGCCTTTCTAAGTGCAAGGCTCTGTATGGTGGTACAAGGTTGCACACACACCAAACCAGCTCTGCCTACCTGTTACTTCCCCTGAGTCCACAGCTTTGATGCCTGCCATTGACATTCATCCAACCAGTCTTCATATGTGCCCCCTCCAGCCCTGGGCGGAGCCACACAGGACCCTAAAGGAGAAATACTCTTTCCTCTATTTATTATCCATCCCTTACTCTCTGAGCCACAGCAATATCATCTTCTCACCTTCTTGGCCCTACATATCCTGTGGTTTCCATCATCAAAGTTTCTGGACTATCCCATCCCTCCTCCTTACAATGTTCTTCCTGTCTTGGGCAGCAGTGGCAGCCCTGCAGCCCACAGCTGTCCTCTTGGATCACCTTCCAGTTTCTTCCTGTCTCAGGTGGTCCCACACATGCCTCTCACCTCTGTCCAGGTCCACTCCATTTCCCCACCATTGCTCTCAACACCCTCTCCCCATTTCTCCATTGTTGCCAAGCCTCTGCCCAACAAAAGAGTTCTACTTACAGTTTGGGAATACTCTACTCCTTTCCAATAATACTGTTTAGGGTTTTTTTTTAGGACAGCTACATTTTAAAGATATTTTTAAGTGATAAAAGATATCTAAAGGTGTATTTATTTTATAATAAATGATTTTATAAGTCAGAAAACAGAAATTTGGATGGGTTAGGGTAACTTGTCCAAGGTCACATAGCTAGTTAGTGGCAAAGCCAAGGCAGGATTTCAGCACCTGCTGACTCCAACTACAATTTCTAAACTAATTAGGAATTAGTGGGGTCATAAAAAAAAATAAAGGAATAAGAACATAAAGAAACAAGACAATACGGTGTTTTTTTAAAAAATGGCTGCATGTTCTTTGGCACTATTGAGAGGTGGGGGTCTGTGTCCCTTCCTTTGAGTCTGGGCAGGCTTGTGACTGCTTTGATCAATAGGATGGGGTAGACATGATGCTAGATCAAAAAAGGTCTGCCTGGTTCTCCTGGGATGCTCACTCTGGGGAAAGCCAGCCCCCATACAAAAGCACCAAATATCTTGAGACTGCCATGCTACAGGGGCCATATGTAGTGTGGTGCTTTAATCAACAGCCCCAGCTGAGCTCCCAGATGACAGCCAGCATCAACTTCCACCCATGTGATGAGCAATGCTGAACATCCCCCCAGTTGGACCCTTAGAAGATTTTAGGCCCAGCTGTCAATGACCCCCACAGGTAAGTCTTCCCAGCTGGTGCCACAGACATCATGAAGCAGACACACCTCACACCACATTCTCATTGTTGCCTTGCCCAAATTCCTGAGCCACACAACCTGTGAATATAATAAAATGGTTTTTGGAAAACCAGCAGTTTTGGGGTGACTTGTTATGCAGCAGTAACTGGAAGAGACATGGGCAAGCCATGCATCTGCCCACTAATGTTTAAGTCATAAATTTCACATGACTTCCTCTAACAGCTTTCCAGAATTCCCTTAACAGGCAACAAAAAGGTGCCTCTTGTGGAGGATGTGCTTAGAGATAGCAGGGCTTCCCCCCTCCTCATTCACACTCCTCACTCCAGCTGGGTCTGCTTTCTAGAAAGAAGTGGACAAACTAGGGTTTCAAGTCCAGTGCCGTATTAACCTCTCTGAACCTCAGTTCCTCCTCTATAAAACGAGAGATGGGGCATGATTCTCACTTCTGGCGGGGTGGCCAGGAAAGCAAGGGCATAAACTGGCTCTGAGAACTCTTCAGTACACTTTAGGGATAATCGTAGAGGCCACCTACCATCTGTTTCCCGCCCTGCCCACTCCACAGCCCCCTCCCCACTCCACAGCCCCCTCGCCTTGATGCCTGGGAAATACAGCCTGACTCAGTGGAAACAATGTTCCCAGCCCAAGCCATTAGCTCGAGAGCCTCACACAGCTGCCATCCTTCCCCTCTAGTTTGCACCTTTCCAATAAAAGCATAGCCTCTTCTGATTACAGGAGAAATCTCTACTCTAATTGACTTCCAGGCATTAAAGTTTTACTGAGATGATCTCAGAAGCTCCCTGGGGACAGGAGAAGTGCTGAGCAGTGCCGCCCTTAGGGCCCTGTGCTAGGGAAGAGTTTCTAAAACTGTTTGCTCTAAATTTTGGCAAGGTACCTTCTGGGGAATATGAAGAGCAGCTCAAAACAAGAAAAGCACTCAATTTCCCTCTTACCCCAAGCCCTGGAGAAGAGGGGCAGCTAGGTCCCAGGCTCCCTGTTGCAACTCACTGATCTCTAAGACAGGGGGCAGAGTAGGACAGAGACGTGGAGGCCCTGGCACCTGCATTCCTGCCCTAACTCTGTTCATGAAGTGCCTCAACAGAGACACAAAGAAGTAAGAGGTGTGGTGCTGTCTCGACAGGTCAGCAGTACATGTGCACGTTGATAGACTGTGAGACAGTATGAGGCAATACACCTGGGTGCCAAATTAGGTGGCATGATTAGCACTAAAAGAGGTAAACTGAAGAGGGGCAGAGGAGCAGGGATTAGGGATAACTGAGGAAGGTTTCTTAGTGGAAAGGAAATAAGTGATAGGCTTTTGAGAACAATAATAATAGTAAACACTTATATACCACTTGCTTTGTGCCAAATCCTGCCCCAAGCCCTTTATACACTTTAACATATTTATTCCTTATAACAACACTTTGAGATAGGTTCTGCTTTTAATTCCCTTTTACGGATAAGAGAACCATAGCACGAAAAAGTTGAGTAGCAGCTAGAGTCAGAGCTAGCAAGTGGTAGAGCAGATGTGGAGCCAGAAAGTCTGACTCGGGATCTGTGTTCTTTACTATCACACTGTGCTGCCTTTCAAGGTACCAATGCAGACAGGTGAGGGGACAAGGAAAGGAGGAGACTCTACAGGTGCACAGGTGTAGAGGTGGGACTGTGCCCTTCATTCAGTGGCCAATGGCGCCTTTCCTCTGACTCTCGGGGGGGAAAAGGAATGATGTATATGGCTTTACATGCTTAGCAAATTTCTGGAATGATACATACAAAAACATAGAATCGGTGATGACCTCTTAGAAATGGAAGTTTAAAAATGAAAAAAAAAAGAAATGGAAATGGAAGGGAGTGGAGTGAAGGGAAAGGAGCTCTTACTTTTTATTTTATACTCTTCAAATGTGAGAAAATTTTGCCTTGAGTCACTTTTACAATTCAATATCGTTTGGTAAAAAATGAGCAAAGGAAAGGCTCTCCTGCCCCTGTCCCCACCATTCCCTTAAGGGATGCAGCTGTCAGGAGGGTGAAGCAGACCAACCCAGTGCTTGGACTCCAAGAGTATGCAGGGAAGATGAGCTTCTGCACCCTGGCCTCTGCCCAGAGTGAGCTGGGGACCCACCATCCTGCCAATCATCCTTCAGTCCCAGGATCCCAGGCTCACCCCCACCCTCTCTTCTCTCAGAGCCCCCCCAAGTTTCCACTCACCATCACGTGTTCGCAAAGATCACAAAGAGAGCTCCAGACCCACGTTTGGCAATTTTTTTAATTAGTTGGGAACTTACAGAAATTGAGAGGGGCGCCTGGGTGGCTCAGTCGTTAAGCGGCTGCCTTTGGCTCAGGTCATGGTCCCAGGGTCCTGGGATGGAGCCCTGCATCGGGGTCCTGCATCCTTCTCCCTCTGCCTGCTGCTCCCCCTGCTTGTATTCTCAAGCTCTCTTGCGCTCTCTCTCTCTCTGGCAAATAAATAAACAAATGGAAAATCTTAAAAAAATTTGAGAAATTCCATATAAACATCTGGATTTCTTACTTCTTTTGACCAAACCAGAAGATTTGGCAATTATCGGCCTGCATTCTTATGCAGCCACTTGAAGCCGAGCTGAGGCTCTTGGCCCTTTCAATAGGACACATGTTCTGCTTGCCTCTGTCTTTACCACTCCCTATATTTTCATACTAAGGCCAAATGCCATTGATATTGCATCTGTGCACTTGTTTTTCTTACAAATGGCCTGCTTCCTCAGCTACATCACCTGCCAGGTCCTGGTAAATAGCTGAATTTTCAGTTTGTGGTTTAGATTGCAAATAGTTTCCAGTTGTTTCATAAATCTGTTCTCCCCAAGATCCTGGAGTGCAGGAGCAAAGTTCAACACATCCTTTGCATTCCGCACATCCTCTATCAGTGAAGCTTTTCACTGAAGGCCTGATGAATTGATCCATCAAGGTTAATTACAGAGTAAAGATCTTGATTTCAATCTATCCAGGACTGGCTAGGGCTAAATCATCCATGCAGCTCAATGCTCAATCCTCCTCAAGAACGCTATGTGCTTTTATGCCTCAAAATATTAATAGACAATATTGCTCTCCCCTAGGCCCATAGTTCTATTAAATATAACTACTGACTTCTGTTTTCTGTCTTTACAGACAACCTGCATCCCTTTGGCTGATCTATTTTTTTCCCATAGACAGTCAATTTCCCATTACCTCTCTCTCCTGCTCATGCATATTATATAAATGACTCATGTATCAACAAAAAGAGGAATCCCCTTACCTTCTACTTGACTCGTTTTAAATAGCAAAAATGCCCTTACAGTTATTATGTTTTGCTAATATTCTTTTACACCTTTGATCTCACTTAACTCTTACAACAACCCCATCAGAGTTGCATAGTCACTATTTTAGAGATTAGGAAACCAATGTACAAATAGGTTAAGTGACTTGCCAAGCATCACACTGCCCAGGTGGGACCTGACTCTAATCCAGTGCTTTTTCTTGAATTTCAAGGACAGGTAGAGTTGGCTGATTCTCAGGAGAAGCGGTTAAAAATGCTGCACTTGGCCCCCTCAGCCCCAGAGAATGAGTTGCAATGAGAAGAGGAAAGGAAAATTTGATTCTCCCAACACACTTCTCTGTCACAGGTCAGCTGTGACTGGTTGTTTGGGGTGATTGTGACTCCCAAGTGTTTGGGGATCCATCTGGACTTCTCTGGGGTGCCCATGAGAGTAGAAGGAACCTTTCTAAAGGGCCTCCAGAGGGGCAACAGATCCCAGACCTAGGGCACTCCTGGGAGTCTTACTCATTGAAGAATCTAGGATCAAGTTTACACGAATCAGCAAAAAGAGAGCCCTACCAAAAATGAATCTCCAGTGCTACTTAGAGGCACTAAACCAAAACCATGTCTTGCCTTTTCTCAGCGAGGTCACCCCATATTTGGGGGTCTCAAAATTATACTGGCTGTCTTGGTGATCTCAGGCTGCTATAACAAATACCATAACTGGACGGCTTAAACAAATATTTCTCACAGTCCTGGAGGCTGGGAAGACCAAGATCAAGGTGCTGACAAATTCAGAGTCTGGTCAGAGCCCATTTCCTGGTTTACAGATGGCCACCTTACTGTTGTACCCTCACATGATGAAGAGAGATAGTAGAGCATGAGCTCTGGTCTCTTCTTATAAGGGCACTAATCCCATCATGAGCGCCTCCTCCTCATGATTTCACCTAAACCTAATTACCT
Organism: Eumetopias jubatus; assembly: GCF_037043125.1. Lineage (NCBI taxonomy): Eukaryota > Metazoa > Chordata > Mammalia > Carnivora > Otariidae > Eumetopias > Eumetopias jubatus. Next base: position 148,793,575 of record NW_028274807.1, on the reverse strand, counting down.
CCCAAAGTCCCCACCTCCTAATACCATCATATTGGGGGTTAGGGCTTCAGTATACTAAGTGGGGACATTAACATTCAGTCCATAAAACTGACCTTAGCTCCTTTTCCTCCCTCTAAAATTATTAGTTTCCAATCAAATACATTTATACTAAACAAGAGAGGGATTAAGTTTACTCCAAGAAACAAATTATGCATTGATCATAAAACCAAGCCAATAGAAGCTTCTAGTTACTGAATGAGATTTCATAAAATTACAGGGAGACACTGTAAATCCAGAAGAAACAGAGGTCTGAAAAAATCTAAACATTCAAAGAAAGAAAAACCCAAGTTAAATACCTCTCAGAACACTGGTAGCTAAACTAATAAGATTTAACAGGTAAAGGTTGGGATGAAATATATTTGAAAAGTCAAAATGTCTCTCAGGACCACAGCAGCAAGAACAGAAGTCCACTGCAACCTCATTGATAACATATGTAGTAGAGAGTAGGTAGATACAGGGGCTGGTCCACAGAGAAAATACAGTCAAAGAGCAGAGTGCAGTGCTGCCTGCGTAGTATTATCCAGAGTGGGGAGTGCCTAGCAGATGGGATATTTCAATTGGCTTGAGAAGTCTGTCCTTTTCAAGGATGGGTACATCTTGCTGTCAAGCTCCATTACATTGGTCATCAATTATCCAATTAGCCCCTTTTGCAGAAATCTCAGGCTTCATAGTTAGGTGGCTTCCATGAAATATTTCCCTAAAGGAGGACCCTAGGCCATAAAGACCTAGTTCTCTAAGCAGTTTTGTTGTTCACTGTAAATGAATAAATCAACATCAGCCTGGTGTGAGCTTTGAACTTGAGACCTTACCTTTGAGAAAACTGAAGCATTTAGAAGAGAATTCCCCAGAATCCTACAATTATATCTGCTCACCTGTTGGTATCTGCATCCATATTTATTGCCTTCCCTCCTGTAGCAAATTGCAAAAATGGCCACAAATGCTTCCCTTTCCTGAATCCATATCATTGCATTGTAATTATGCAGCTTCTTTTATCAGAAAGTAGAATTTATTTCTCTAACTTTTGAATCTGGGCTTGGCCATACGGCTTGCTTTAGCCAGAAGGGCATTAGTCAATGTGATGCAAATAGAGGCTTGAGAAATATCTGCACATTGGAGTTTGCCTTCCCTTGCTGAGGTTGGAAATCTGAGACTACCATGTGAACAAATTCAAGTAAGCCTCCCAGCAGAGTGGTGGCCATGTGGAAAACAACTGAGGCACTCCAGCTGATAGCCGACTGCCAGATATATGAGTGGCACATGAGTGCCAAACGATGATCTAGATCACCCAACTTCTAGCCAACCTACCAGTTGACCCACAGCAAGCCCAGGAAAGATCAGTCAAGCTAGCCCAGACAAAAAGAATCAGTCCACTGATCTGCTAATCCACTAAGTGGTTTTAAGTGGTTTGTTATGCCACAAAAGCTAACTAATAAACACTCCCTGTTACTCTGGATGGACTCTCTGTGACCTTTCTAAAGTGAGCCCCTCTACTTGCGCATCTGTTTCATCCCGTCTTGTAAATCTAGAGACATAGTTTCATCATTTCTCCCTTCTCTTTTCCGCATTAAAAATGTTTCCCACTTTAAGGAATCATTCCTACCAGCTCACAAACATGCTATTTCCCCCACACTAAAAAATAAATCGAAACCTTCTCTTGACCCCACTTCTCCTACCAGTTTCTGCCCCAATCCTCTACCTCCTTTTGCTCTAAGCCACCTCAAAATGGTTGTCTGTTCTTGCTGTCTCCAGTTTTTTTCCTCTTGTCCTCTCTGAATCCCGTTCTAATCAGGCTTTTGCCTCTATTCCTATAACAAAACTTCTCATGTCAAGGTCACCACTGAAGCCCAAGTTGTTAAACCCGATGATTAGTTTTCAGCCATTTAGTGACATATGACACAGTTGGCCATTCTCTCCTTTTATATATACTTTCTTCCCTTGGTTTCCAGGTCACCATACTCCCCTGGTTCTCCTCTGGCAGCTCCTTCTCAGTCTTCAGTTTGGGGCCCTCCTATTCTTCCCAACATCTTTACATGTTAGTGCCTGGGAAATCCATCCTGGGCCCCTTCTCTTCTTTACTACCCCTGGTGACCTCATCTTTCAATGTGACTTTAACGATAATCTATCTATTAATTAATAATAGATAGATGTTTATATCTCAAGTTTATATCTCCAGGCTATACCACTCTCCTAATCTCTAAACTTTTATTTTCAACTGCCTATTTAATATCGCCACTGGGATGGCTAGTAGACAAGTCAAACCTAACACATCCAAAGCTAAACTGCTAAGGTTTTCTCATGCTCGAACTACAGTCTTCCCCGTCAGCTGATGGAAACTCGATCCTTCCAGTAACTAAGAAACTTAGAATCATCCTTTGCTTCTCTCGCATCACGTATCCAATGTACCAGGATAAATGTTGGGTCTACTTCAAAGCCAGCCAGATCTGAACACTTTCTTTGCCTCTATGTCAGTTTAAGTGACTATCAGTTCCTGCTTCAGTTATTGCAGGGGCCTCCTAACTGACCTCCCCACTGTCACTCTTGTCACACAATTTAAAAAAGAGATACACTGGAGCACCTGTGTGGCTCAGTCGGTTAAGCGTCTGCCTTCAGCTCAGGTCATGATCCCAGGGTCCTGGGATCAAGCCCTAGATAGGACTCCCTGTTCAGTGGGGTCTCCTTCTCCCTCTCCCTCTGCTGCTCCCACTGCTTATGCTCTCTCTCTCTGTCAAATAAATAAATAAAATCTTTTTAAAAATAAATAAAAATAAAAAAGTACACTAAATATCTATAAATTAGGGATGGGGGAAGAATTTTCATAAAATCCCCTTCTGAAAAAGGAGGGATTCTTTGTTTTAACAACCTCCTACTATAACAGGGGGATTCTCTGTTTTTTTAAATATGGACTTCCCCCTCCCATAGAATTGACTCACTTGATAAATATTTTATTTACATGTATCACCTTTTAAGAAATGTAGCTACAGCATTAAAGGAAGGAAGAACAGCCAGTTATATCAGTAGCTGAATTTCTCACAAAGCCCAGAGAGCAGCTTCTATGAGCCAGATCAACATCCTCATGATTCAAGTCTGGAGCAAATTGATGCAGTTATCATAGGGAAACCTCACTCCTCTTGGGGGAAGGAGCTGGGCCAGTGATCTGGAACCAGATCTGCAATTTCCACTAATCAACACAGGGCACATCTAAAATGTTCTTATACCTGGTGGGCCCTAGGCTCTTGCAGGTTAAATTAAGGAGTTCCCTAGGGGGAAAAAAACAAAAGGTTGTTGAGGATAATTGGTCCTGGCAAAAGGTGACTTTAAGCAAATCCACTTAAATGGGAAGCAACATTTTATATCAAATGAAAGGGTGAGGGGGAATGTAGATTAGAGGGTTACCTCAAAAGGAATTAAAAATTATGATAGGAAATTTATTTTATATTTAGCCACATTTTGATTATAGCTGCAACTATGGACTAATTTTTGGAACAGAAAAATTAATCAAGACCTGTTTGGGGCATACTTTTTTTCTGAAAAAAGAAATTGTTAAGATAGCAAAATATGGCATCTATCACTTCTCATTGGATCTTCACAGTGAAGTTTTAAAGAAAGTAAATTTTGCAAAATAGTCAAAGGCTTTATCATTTTTCTACCACTTTACTTCTAATTTTTGAATTTCTATTCATCCCCTTCTGAAGCCTCCATTATGCCATCATCATTGTTGATTTTCTTTTTCAGTTGTGACCAGATAAACTCTGCCAGACCCTCATTTCTTGGAGGCTTCAGTAATAATAATTACTGAATCAGTCGTCTACCAACACTTCCATTATCTTAGTGAAATTCTACATCTTTTACAAGACTGGCAATTTCACTTTGCAGTTGTTTGACATAATAATCACAGTGAAAACATCTGCCATTAATGTTGGGTGGGATTGGATGTCAGTGTTAAGCCAGAGGGAGATGCAAAGGGGGACTGGCTTTATAAGGATTTGTTTGTTACTGAACATTTCATGTTGGGAGGACCTTTGCTTCCCAACATATAATTATGGGTACTCCAATAATAAACACTCTGATAATGCAGTTTCCTTTGCACTCAAAACCAGGATTTAGCACTGCAGTTTCTGGGTGAAAGGACTCCACTGGGAGAAATGTGAGGAGTCCACCGTGGGTAAAGGTGGTCAGTTAGAACCTAAGCGATCCTGGCAGAGAAGCTGACTAAGGTCCCTCCAGGGTCTGGCTTCCAGACTCAGTATGTTTAAGCCTTTAGGCTGTGGTCAACACCTATAGCTAAAATCCCGGCGGGGGGGGGGGGCGGGCACCTGGGTGGCTCAGTCGTTAAGCGTCTGCCTTCGGCTCAGGTCATGTTCACAGGGTCCTGGGATGGAGCCCCACATCGGGCTCCCTGCTCAGCGGGAAGCCTGCTTCTCCCTCTCCCACTCCTCCTGCTTCTGTACCCTCTCTCGCTGTCTCCCTCTGTCGAATAAATAAATTTAAAAAAAAAAAATCTTTAAAAAATAAATAAATAAATAAATAAAATCCCGGGGGACGGCGGGGGGGGGGGGGGCACACAAATATCTGCTTTGTGAACACTGCCACCTACTGAAAATAGCTTCATTTCTGATTTTACTGTTGTAGACACTATAAAGGACTCTAGGGGGCAATGCATTGCAGTCTATGCCTTACATAGATTAGTTTAGGTCTGACAAGGCTTAAAACTCCATCCTCCTAATGGGAGTCTGTTGAGAGATTCTGGGTTTGTGTCTGGTTTGGTCTGGACTGGGTTGAGTTTGACTATACAAGTCTTCAAGGCTTGCATAGTAATAGGGAAATTCATTCTTGGAATATGGCTTATTCTTTCATATCTGGCTTTGCACATGTTCTTTGTACCACTGGCCCACTCAGCAAACTGTTCTTCAAGATCAAGTTCAAATGTCCCCTCTGCAAAGACTTTCTCAACTCTTCCAAAGTTGTTCTCCCTTTCCTCTGTGCTTCAAACAAGTTTTACTCAGTTCTGTTACAACACTTACCACATGCAACCTAATTAAATAATCCATCTCCTCCTCTAGACTCAAGTTTTTGAGTATAGCTGTCATGATTTAATTTTATTAGCATGCATTCCACTACCTAGAACATTGAAGACACTCACTTAACATTTATTAAATGAATGAATAAATACTGTGGTCATGCCAAACAGTCTAAGGTTACATCAGCCTCCTGAACTCAGTATTTTTAAATGAGGTAAAATTCACATAACATAAAATTCAATATTTAAGTCATTTCAAAGAGTATAATCAATGGTTTTTAGTATATTCATAATTTAGTATATTCACAATTCACACACTAGGTATAGCCATCCTAGTGGGTATGAAGTGGTAACATACTGTAATTTTGATTTGCATTTCTTTAATGACTAATGATGTTAAACATCTTTTCATGTGCTTGTTGGCTATTTGTATGTTAGGGCTCAGGATATATCACCCCAAATTTTGTCATTTGGCCTACTGATCATTTTGAATTAAACTTGAGAAACAGCCAGTACAAAACAGACACTCTGGCCTGCCTTTGTCCCTCTGAAAGCAGGAGATAAATCTCCCATGTGATAGGTACCCTCACTGTGCCAGGAGGGTAGGAAGTATCCTTATCGCTAGAGACTGGGAATTTAGAGTCAAAAAGGATGTATAAACAAACCTTGTTTCTTCTTTACCATTTTACTACCCTTAGTCCAAACCCCTTTACTAGTCAATTCTTCAGAAATTTATAATTTCTTTGCCTAAAAGGTATAACACCTTCCTATTTTGGTCACTTCCTTGAGTCTCATATCTTTGTGGGGCTCCTGTACATACATACATACATACATAACTAAATTTGTTTTCCCCTGTTAATCTTTTTATTATAGGGGGATCTCTAGAACCTAGAAGGGTACAGAGAAAACTGTAAACTTACTCCCCTATATGTATATCTTCTTAGAAGAAATATCTATTGGGTTGTCTCTTTGTTGTTCAGATGTAAGAATTCTATGTTCTGGATGAGGTCCTTATCAGATCCTATGATTTGCAAATATTTTCCCCATTCTGTGAGTTGCCTTTTCTCTTTCTTGATAGTATCCTTTGATGCACGAAAGTTTTAATTTTGATTAAGTCCAATTTATCTAATTTTTCCTTTTGTTGCTTGTGTTTTTGGTGTCATATTTAAGAAACCATTACCTTGGGTGCCTGGGTGGCTCAGTTGGTTAAGAGACTGCCTTCAGCTCAGGTCACGAACCTGGAGTCCCAGGATCGAGTCCCACATTGGGCTCCCTGCTCAGGAGGGAGTCTGCTTCTCCCTCTGACCCTCCCCTCTCTCATGTTCTCTCTCTCTCTCTCAAATAAATAAATAAATAAATCTAAAAAAAAAAAGGAAAGAAACCATTACCTTACCCAAGATCATGAAGGTTTATACTTATATTAGCTCCTAAGAGTTTTATTTTCAGTCCTTACATTTAGGTCTTCGATTAATTTTGAGTTAATTTTTGTATATGGTGTAAGGTAAGGGGTCCAACTTCATTCTGTGGCTATCCAGTTGTCCCAGCACCATTTGTCGAAAAGGTGCTTTCCTTCCCCCAATGAATGGTTTTTGTATCCTTGTAAAAACCAACTGACCAGAGATATGTGGGTTTATCTGTGAACTTTCAGTTCTATTCCATTCATCTACATGGTTATGCCCGTACCACGATGTTTTGATTACTATAGTTTATAGTAAGTTTTGAAATCTCACCAATGATTCTTAACCAATAAGGTATTAAGAAGTCTAAATGAGATACAAAGACTATGAAATCATGAACTTTTAAGTTTATTTTGTCCATAATATGCCCCATGACCAGTGCTATAATAAAATCTCTTTACTCACAGATGTTTTGTATGAATGGAATATGTTTACAAAGTAAAAAAAGAGCTGAGTTTCACCATTTGGGATGAGTCATATAAACAAAAGTACAGAGGCAAAAGAGATCATGAAAACTTGGAAGCAAATGAGAGGTCCTTTAATCAGTGAATGGATGAAAAAAACTACAGTATATGAACAATGGAATATTATTTAGTACTAAAAAGAAAAGAGACAGAGGAATCTTAAATGCATACTACTAAATGAAAGAAGACAATCTGAAAAGGCTAGATATGGTATGACTCCAATAATATGATGTTCTGAAAAAGGCAAAACTATGAGGACAGTAAAAAGACCAGTGGTTGCCAGAGGTTAGGAGTGAGGGAGGGAATGAGTAGGTCCAGCACAGAGTACAATTAGTACTCTGTGACTGGTTGAAACTTTGATATGACACTATAGTGGTGGGTACGTGACGTTACATTTTTGTCAAAACCCATAGAATGTATAACATCAAAAGTGAGCCCTAATGTTAACTATGGACTTTGGGTGATAATGATGTGTCAATATAGGTTCATTGACTATAAAAAATGTACCACTCTGGTTTGGTATGTTGATAGTGGGGGAGGGTATGCATGTGTGGCAGCAGAAAGTTTTTAGGAAATCTTTGTACCTTCCACTTAATTTTGCTATGAACATAAAATTGATCTAAAAAATAAAGTATATTTAAAACTTTAAAAAGATTTGGGGGGTTCTAGGTGGACTACCAATGTCTGCAACAGGCACCATTTTGAAATTAGGAAGACTGAGTGCTAAGATGCCCAGTGCTCTTCCTTCACAGTGTTCCATTAACACTGGTGGCCAAACCTGTATATACTCTTGTGAGATTGCAATTTTTAATAATAAATATATACATTTGGTCTTTGTCCCATTCCTGGCACAGAGTTCCTAAAATATCTTAAAGGATAAAGAGTGATGGGAACATCTTTTGCTATAATATTTGGTCTTTTGTCCTTGGTTCGTAAAAGAGCTCAAGAGTGATAAAGGTTTTATCATTCATAACAAGCCCCTTTCAACCACACTTGAGTTTATGTTAATGATGTAATTTTTGTAAAGTCCCTAGATAGACTCAGGATGGGGAGCTGGTTGCCAGGAGCACCAACCATGTGATTAGAGGATTGGTACTAATAGTCCCACCCCCTGACTTCCAGATAGAGGACAGGGACTAGATTAAGTTAATCACTAATGGCCAATGATTCAATCAGTTGAACCGACATAATGAAGCCTCCATAAAAACCCAAAAGGACAGGGTTGAGAGAGCTTCCAGGGTGTCATCAACGTGGAGGTCCCAGGAAGGTACTGTACCTGGAGAGAACATGGAAACTCCACACCTCTTCCCCCATACCTTGCCCTATGCATCTCTTCTATCTGACTGTATCCTCTTAATAAATGGAAGATAGCAGGTAAACTTTTCTTAAGTTCTGTGAAGTGCCCTAGCAAATTAATCAAACATGAGGAAAGGCTCATAGGAACCTTCAATTCATAGCTTGTTAGAAGCACAGTTAACAGCCTGGACTTGTGACTGGCATCCAAAATAGGGCAAGTCTTGTGGGACTGAGCCCTCAACCTGTGAGACCTTATGCTATCTCCAGGTAGGTAGCATCAGAATTGAATTAAATCATAGGATACCTAGTCAGGTCCACCAGAGTGTTGGAGAATTGCTTGATGTGGGAAAAATCCACACATTTTAGTGACCAAAATTGACAACAGTATAGGAAAAAGAAGAGTATCTTAGTTTGTTCAAGCTTCCATAACAAAATACCAGTCTTGGTGGTTTTTAAACAACATAAATTTATTTCTTACAGTTGTGGAGGTGGAGATCAGAGTACCAGCATGGCTAGACCCTGATGAGAGCCCTCTTCCAGGTCACAGACTTTTCACTGTATTCTCACATGGCAGAAGGGACAGCAGAGCTCTACTGCGCCTCTTTTTTAAGGGCGTTAATCTCATTTATGACAGCTCTGCCCTTGTGACCTAATCACCTCCCAAAGACCCTACTTCCTAATATCATCACATTGGGCAATAAGAATTCAACATTTGAATTTGGGGGGACACAGACATTCAGACTATAGTAAGGAATATTTTTCTCTTACAACCTTCTAAGCAGGAGATTGAAAGGGCCTTCTCTGGGGAATCTGACTCACACAGGAAAAAAGACCTAGTGATACTGACATTAAAGTTTCCTTTATGTGACCAGCCAGATAATCCTACAGTGAAGCCCACATTTGATATATCCAATCAGGAGATTCCTGCTCTACCACTACATAACCAACCAAGAATGCCGGGCATCTAGGGAGAACTTTTAACATGGAGACTAGCAAACTTACAGATAAAAGCAAACTAGAAGAAACAGAGATTCTCAAAGGAGAAAAAAACAGAAAAAAAATGTCATTAATATCCACAGAATACTAGGAAAAGATGTTGCAGGCATGGAACAAGATAAAGATACTGTTTTATTTTTTTTCAGGTTTTTTAAAAAATTCCAGTTAGTTAACATACAGTGTAATATTAGTTTCAGGTGTATGATATGGCGATTCAACACTTCCATACGTCACCCAGTGCTCATCATGACAAGTGCACTCCTTAATTCCTATCACCTATTTGAACCATTCCCCACCCACCACCCCTCTGGGAACCAACAATTTGTTCTCTATAGTTAAGAGTCTGTTCCTTGGGGGAGCACCTGCGTGGTTCAGTCAGTTAAGCGTCTGCCTTCAGCTCAGGTCATGATCCCAGGGTCCTGGGATTGAGCCCCATGTCAAGCTCCCAGCTCAGTAGGGAGTCTGCTTGTCCCTCTCCCTCTGGCCCCTTTCCCCCCAACTCATATGTGCATGCTCGCTCTCTCTCAAATAAATAAAATCTTTTTTTAAAAAAACAGAGTCTGTTCCTTGAACTTCCTCTCTCTTTTTCCCCCATGTTCATTTGTTTTGTTTCTTAAATTCCACATATGAGTGAAATCATATGGTATTTCTCTTTCTCTGACCGACTTATTTCATTTCATGTAATACTCTCTAGCTCCATCCATATCGTTGCAAATGGCAAGATTTCATTCTTTTTGATGGCTGAGTAACATTCCCGTGTGTGTGTGTGTGTGTGTGTGTGTGTGTGTGTGTGTGTGTACCACATCTTCTTTATCCATTCATCAGTCAATGGACATTTGGGCCCTTTCCATAATTTAGTTCTTGTAGACAATGCTGTTATAAACACTGGGGTGCATGAATCCCTTTGAATTAGTATTTTGTATAAAGACACTATTTTAAAAAGGAACATTCAGAGGACTGAAATGCTATTACAAGAAATTATGAAAAATTCAATAGAAGGGGCACCTGGGTGGCTCATTCAGTTGGGCATCTGCCTTCGGCTCAAGTCACGATCCCAGGGTCCTGGGATGAAGCCCCATTTCAGGCTCTCTGCTCAGCAGAGAGCATGCTTCTCCCTCTCCCTCTGCTGCTCCCCCTGCTTGTGCTATCTCTCTTTTTCTCTCTTTATCTATAAATAGATAAAATCTTAAAGTAAGCAAGTAAGTAAATAAATAAATAAAATTCAATAGAATTGGAAAATAAAATTGAGAAAATCTCACAGAAGTAGAGCAAAAATAAGTCATAGAAAAAAAAGGACCAGGAATTACAGGACAAGTCCATAAGCCCCAACATTTGAATAATAGTTCCAGAAAGAGAAAAGAGAAAAGATTTAAATGAGAATATCATCAAAGCAGAAATTCAAGGAAATTTCACAGCATGGAAAGTAAGAGGAAAACCGTTTTTCCCTACTTAAAACACTTCTGACACCAAATGTGTAGGTTTTTTTCCCCACCAAGCAATTCTGACACTAACTACTTAGAGTTAGTGCAGACCCCATGAGCTAAGGACTCAACCCCACAAGACTTCCCCCCACTTCAGCCACCAATCACAAGTCATAGGTCTTCAGGTTACCCACCCTCCTGTCGGATTTGGTTACAAATTGGAGGTTCCTACAACTCTCTCCTCAGGTTTAATAGTTTGCTATAATGGCTCACAGAACTCAGGAAAACTGAGTTTCTCAATATCACCGATGTATTATAAAGCATACAAATAAACAGCCAGATGAAGAGGTACATAGTGCAAAGTCTGGATGGGTCCCAAACACAGGAGCTTCTGTTCCCATGGAGTTTGGGGGGCACCACCCTCTCAGCTTCACCAAATAAAGAGCTCTCCAAACCCCTTCATTTAGGGTTTTTATGGAGGTTCCATTATGTAGACATGGTTAATTAAATAATTGGCCAAAGGTGATTAACTCAATTCCTAGTCCTTCTTCCCTCCCCCAACTCCTGACACCCCAGAAGTCAGGGGGTGAAGCTAAAAGTTCCAACCCTCTAATCACATGGTTGCTTCCTCTGGCAACCATCCCCCAACCTTCAAGAGTCACTTCATTAGCCTCTTTTTCGTGGCGCCTCAGAGGTGGGAGGCTGCTTCAGGATGAAGCTAAACATCTCTTTCCCAGCTACTGGCTGCCAGAAACTCATTGAAGTGGACGATGAACACAAACTTCGCACCTTTTATGAGACACGTATGGCCACAGAAGTTGCTGCTGATGCTCTGGGTGAAGAATGGAAGGGTTATGTGGTCCAAATCAGTGGTGGCAATGAAAAACAAGGCTTCCCCATGAAGCAGCATGTCTTGACCCATGGCCATGTCCACCTGCTGCTGAGTAAGGGGCATTCCTGCTATAGACCAAGGAGGACTGAAGAGAGAAAGCACAAATCTGTTCCGGGTTGCATTGTGGAGGCCAATCTCCGTGTTCTCAACTTGGTCATTGTAAAAAAACGGGAGAAGGATATTCCTGGACTCACTGATACTACTGTGCCTTGTCGCCTGGGGCCCAAAAGAACCAGGAGAATCCGCAAACTTTTCGATCTCTCTAAAGAAGATGCTGTCCGCCAGTATGTTGTGAGAAAGCCCCTAAACAAAGAAGGTAAGAAACCTAGAACCAAAGCTCCTAAGATTCAGCGTTTGTTACTCCAGCACAAATGGTGGCATATTGCTTTGAAGCAGCAGCGCACTAAGAAAAATAAGGAAGAGGCTGCAGAATATGCTAAACTTTTGGCCAAGAGAATGGAGGCCAAAGAAAAACGCCAGGAACATATTGCCAAGAGACGGAGGCTATCCTCTCTGACAGCTTCTACCTCTAAGTCTGAGTCCAGTCAAAAATAAGATTTTCTAAGAGTGACAAATAAATGAGACATCAAATCCCCTTTATTGACTTTTCATTGATGACAAAACATAGATAGATGGAGAGAAAACTGAGATAGATAAGGGAATATCGTACATAGCAATATGATGGTGGACAAAGTGTGCAAGAGATAGTTGAAAGTGACACCTTCAAGGTGAGAGGCTCAGACCATATTGTAACAGTGGGAGAGATGGTCAGTACAGGGTTTCTTTTGAGATGGGTGGGTGGCTCAGGAAAGGATTCTGAGCATAAGGTACCTACTGCTTTTTCAGCAAGGCGTGGAACAATTTGGGGGAAATAAAAGGACTAGAACTATTAAAAAAAAAAAAGACTCACTTCATTAACATAAACTCAGGTATGGTTGAAAGGAGGTTGTTCTAATTAACAAAAGATTCTCCTCTCACTCTTAACCACTCAGGAAATTCCAAGGGTTTTAGAAGCTCTGTGCCAGGAATCAGGGATGAAGACAAAATATATATTTCTTATTATATCACAATTATCACAAAGAGATGCATTTCCAAATTGAAAGGGCCCAGGAAATGCCAGCACAGTAGACTCACACCAAGATATATCACTGTAAAATTTCAGAACACTGGGAACAAAGAGAAAATACTAAGAGTTCCCTGAGGGTAAAATACCAGGATCAGGAATCACAATGGCTTTTGATTTATCAATAGCAATATAGGAAGCTAAAAGACTATGGAGAGTAATGCATTCAAAATAATGATGGAAAGATAATTTCCAAGTTATTATAAATTCAGCCAAATTCTCAAAGGAATATGAAGGTAGAATATTTTTGGATATGCAAGGTCTAGGAAAATGTGTTTCCCATGCATCATTTCAAAGAAAGCTACTGCGGGATATACTCCACCAAAACAAGAAAGAGGAAGCCTTGGGATGTATGAAACAAGGCCTGGTTTCCTTTGGAGAGAAGTTAAGGTAGATCCCAGGATAACAGCTGAGCACTGGATGTAGAGGGAAACCAGGCCATATTGGAGCAGTCAGAAGGATCCAGAAACAATTTCATTTTAAAAGATTAAACTGTTGGAACACTTGTTGCATCTGAATATATTTAGACCAGTAATTCTCAAAGTGAGGTCCAATGACCCTAGGGGTCCTCAAGACCCTGTCAGGAAATTTGCAAGGTCAAACTATTTTCACAGGAGTATACAGTAGAGTTTTCCAGAGGCTACTTAACATACAACATACATACAACAGATTGAATGCAGAAGTAGAAATGAGAAGCCATCTGTCTACTAATAAATCCAACATTAAAGAGACTTGAAAATATGTAAAATACCACTTTTTATTAAATTTATTTTGTTTTGAAAAATAGTTATGTTTCATAAAAAATGTTACTTACATTTATATGAAATAGATTTTTTTTTTGACTGTTGAAGCATCTTTTTATATGAAAAGAATTACACATGTACTCATACATAAAGTCTTATAGGCTTTGAAAGTAAGTAGAGAAACCTATTTTAGGTATCATTGGTAATGCAAAATATGTAGAGCTGTCTCTATATAGTGGCCTTAAAACACTATCTTAACCTCAAGAGCATTTTGTGCCTACAATGTCACAAATGGTTCTAGTCATATTGCTAACTGACAGAATCTAAAATAGCTTTTCTTTAAGAGAAAAAAAATTCCTTTAATTATCCTTTCCTATAATGGTACTTCTTAGTGATACCATATGAAACTTAATACTATAGAAGTTATTATACAGAAAGACTATCTGCTAATTAACAAATCGAAATTTGAAAAGCACTTGGGCTATCTCCAAATAGATGAATGGTAGATCCATACAATGGCATACTACTCAAGCATAAATATGAACTATTGTTACACATGATAACTCAGAGGATTCTCAAAGACTCACTGAAAGAAGCCAGTCTTAAATGGTTACATACCAAATGATGCCATTATAGGACATTCTTAACAGGCAAAATAACAGTGATGGAGAACGTATCCATGGTCGCCAATGGAAAGGGATGAAGGGAGGGTGTGACTACAGAGTGACAATGTGATGGAGTCTTTTGAGATGATGCAACTGTTCTATATCCTGATAATGGTGGAAACCATACGTCTTTTTTTTCTTTTACTTTTTTTTAATTTTTTATTGTTATGTTAATCACCATACATTACATCATTAGTTTTTGATGTAGTGTTCCATGATTCATTGTTTGTGCATAACACCCGGTGCTCCACGCAGAACGTGCCCTCTTTAATACCCATCATATATGAAATAGATTTATTAATGCTTTTGAATGTATATATAAATATTTTTTCAGTTTTGATTTCTAGTATGGTACATGTCAGTGGATATGACCTACATAAATGAAAACTTTTTGGGATCCTCCATAATATTGAGTGAAAGGGGGTCCTGAGACCAAAAACTCTGAGAACTGCTGATTTACACAGCTAGTGGAGTGTTTGAATTACATTAGTGTTAAGTAGACCTAAGCAAACAACCATAAACTCCAGAGAAAAGAGAAAATCAAACAGAAAAGGAAGGTATCCATAGCATACTGCATGGCTCAGCTGAGAAAAGCATTTACATGTAAACTGATACTGTCTAATCAAAAGTATGACATAACTATGTTAGGGGCTGGGGGCAGGACCAGGGGGCTAAAAGGAAGGTAGGCAAAAGGAGCTAACTCTGTATCTCCCACAGTAGAAAGTCAATAGATAATAACATAGTAAATTGGGGATTTTAAATTTTGATTTGAGAGGTGGAAGATGATAGTATGCTGATTTTCAACTGAAGAAGGGGACATAAGAGAATCAAAAGAGTGGGAATGCTGAGGCAGGGTAGGTGTGATCTGAGGACTAAACCACTGTTTGAGAACCACCAATATTTATAGGAAGCAGTGAAGGTAGAGTCAAGAGAATGGTTTGTGGTCCTGCTTCGCCGCTTACTCACCTAACCACGTCACTTGGTCTCAATTTCCTGTTAAATTAGAGGGCTGCCCTTAACAGTCACTAAGATTACAATTAAGTCTAAAAATTACTGTATGTTCACTTTTTTTTCCCACGTTCACGTGGCCGAAGGGTCGTACTGCGGGTCTTCTTGCAGAGGCGGCAGCTCCAGAGCGGAGTACCAACTGCGGCGGTCGGCGTCATGGCAGGGCAGGCGTTTAGAAAGTTTCTTCCCCTCTTTGACCGAGTTTTAGTTGAAAGGAGCGCAGCTGAAACTGTAACCAAAGGAGGTATTATGCTTCCAGAAAAATCTCAAGGAAAAGTGTTGCAAGCAACAGTAGTTGTTGGATCGGGCTCTAAAGGAAAGGGTGGAGAGATTCAACCAGTTAGTGTGAAAGTTGGAGATAAAGTTCTTCTCCCAGAATATGGAGGCACCAAAGTAGTTCTAGATGACAAGGATTATTTCTTATTTAGAGATGGTGACATTCTCGGAAAGTATGTGGACTGAAATCATTATTAAAATGGCATGAAGTGAAGCTGCCCATTCCAGTGAAGTTGTGAAATCTTTCATCATGTAAATAATTTTCATGTCTCTCTTTTATAATAAACTAATGGTATCCAAACTAAAAAAAAAAAAAAAAATTACTGTATGTTCTACCAATAATATTCTGAACAGCAAAGGCAGGTCACTCAGATTGATCTAGACAAGGAAACTTTTTTTTTAAAGATTTTATTTATTTGACAGAGAGAGGGATAGCAAGAGCAGGAACACAAGCAAGGAGAGTAGGAGAGGGAGAAGCAGGCTTCCCACGGAGCAGGGAGCCCGATGCGGGGCTCGATCCCGTCATGACCTGAGCCAAAGGCAGACGCTTAATCACTGAGCCACCCAGGCGCCCTGACAAGGAAACTCTTATCTTTAAGATAGAAATAAAAACATTTTAGAGAAGAAAATAATATTTGATTTGGGCTTTGAGATTTATAAATTAAATAATCCATAATTCTATTCATTGAATAAAATTAGCGTTCTGGATACAGTTCCATCACATGCAAATGCCATGGTGTTTTTATCTAGGCTCCTTGTCAACAGCTTCTCTGCTTCGTAAATTCTATTTAAGATGATGTTTTCTCTTCCTGATTTCTACGTGGCTAGAAAAAAGGAATTATGCTTAAGTAATAAGTGATGATACTCATCTCTTACTCTTTCTTATGTTCATTTCTATGGTTTCTATTGCAATTATGTTTCTTTACAGAGGATGGCTAAAAATGTACCTGCAGCAAGAGCTTGTAAATGCAAGGTAAATGCTTGATTAGCTGCAATTAGGGGCTCAAATCAAAATACCAGGTGACAGTTTGCACTCTTCACCAGAGTATTAACAGAGGTGAGAGGGGGCATACTTTTTTTTTCTTTTTTTAAAAGTAACCAAATGAAGAGAAGTCATCAATAATGCTCACTTAAAGAAAACCACCTTTAATAGATTGTATCATTAATAGTGTCTTCCAGGGGGCACCTGGGTGGCTCAGCTGGTCAAGTGTCTGACTCTTGATTTCAGCTCAGGTCAGCATCTCAGGGTTGTGAGATCAAGCCTGTATTGGGCTCCACACTCAGCACAGAATCTGCTTGGGATTGTCTCTCTCCTTCTCCCTCTGCCCCTTCCCCTGCTCACATGCGTGTGAGTGTGCGTGCGCTCTTTCTCTCTAAATAAGTAAATAAAGAAATAAATAAAATAAAAATAGTGTTTTCCAATCCTTTTTCTTGGCAGATCTAGTAAACAGAGTGGTCCAGAGACAGATTTCAAAGGCACATTTGAAAAGTGCACACACACTGTCACATACAGGAAAGTTTGTACATGCCATAGCTGGTCTATGGAGGAACCATGGCCCCTGCCAGAGAGGATGCCCAGAACAGAGAGGAAGAGGAAGAAATTCCCTGGCTTCCTCCTTTCTTTTCCTTTCTGGTTCCCAGTAGTGCCAAACCCAGCCAGAAGCCAGTGGACATGAAGTTCTGGAAAGTGCAGTGGGCAAGCCCCTGTCAATCAGAGAAGGGACAGGGTGAGGCATAAACAAGAGCCACATCAGCACAGTCCACCCCTTTTGCTACTCAGCATTCATTCCCATTTTCCCACCCATACTTAACTCTCTAAAACAACTTCATGCTTCTACCTAACAAAACTGCAGTGTAAGCGCCTGGCATTAAGCTTTTGATTGCTGAGGCATCCATTTCAAAAAACATCCATCTTGAATAAACATTTTGCCAGTTGTATGGTACAGCTACTAGCAAAACAACCAGATAAGGAATCAAGCCACCACTACCCATGAAGTTTCCTCTTTCAGAAAGCCCTGGGTAACCTAGACAATTGACCACTCGAATGACCCCACTTCTCCCTTCCCATGCCCTAATTCCCACTCTTAAGCTTTAAATTAGCCAATGAGGAATGAACCCATGAAACCCCAGATACCCCACCCTTGGACCCTAATAAAGGCAGAGCCCTAGGTCCTTTCTCTCTCTCCCTTTACCCCCTCTCTCCCTTTACCCTTGACCTCACTATATGGCCCTCCAGCATGTTGTGTATCCTCCAGGACTTGTGAGTAATAAATCTTGTTCCTCAAATTTCTCTGATAATTTCTTGCTGAAATACATCCAAAATCATAATAAAAATCACAGGGGTTAATCCAGCCACCACATTGGCCCTGCTAAGAGTAATACAGGTCTGGACAAGTGCCTCAGGCATTCCTTGCCAATAGCATCACTATGAATAGGCTGAGACCAACACAATAAAATGTCAGGCAGAAGATGTATCCTACAAATGAAGATGCTCTCACCCTCTCCCCAACAAGGGGAAACACGATTCCATTTACCACGTTGTCCATATCAAGTCTAGGATCTCCAAGGGATATGCAGCACCAACAGGTCTGAGTGTGACTCCTCATAACCTGGTTGCCACGTAATTAAATTATAAAGTTAAGTGCTGCCAAAACTCTTTATGCAAAATGATAGGGAAAGGAAGGAGGTGTTGAAATCACTCATTAAAATATACATAATATAGCAGCCTTAGTTCTCAACTTCAAAACTGATCACAAGGCCATAATTGATATTTATCATATCCTTCTCCCTCTACCTATTCCATGTTACTCTTGACTTCATTCAGAATCTTGGCTGCTTGGAATTCTTTACCTAGTGAGGGGACACCAACCTTCATTCCTAATGGGCTTTAGTCCTTCATCATGCTACCTTTTGGGGTTGCTATTATCCCTTTCCCCCATACTGACTTTTCCTATTGAACATGCAAGTATTAAGAAGCATCCCAATGAGGGGAGCCTGGGTGGCTCAGTTGGTTAAGTTTCCAACCCTTAACTCAGCTCAGGTCTCAGTCTCATGGTTGTGGGTTCAAATCCTGTGTTGGGCTCTATACTGGGCATGGAGCTTACTTAAAAAAAAAAGAAGAAGCATCCCAATGAATCACAATTCCAGACATAGTCTTATCTGTCTCCACTGTGTAGAAATACCTTCACATCAATGGAACCATTGTTGTGTATCCTAGTGGAAACATTCTACTCTTGGGTACTAAGACTTCTAGATGAGAAGAGCTAAGTTTACAGAAATGAGAAGCCAAACTCTTGCAAGTGTGTTATTAGTTGTGAGAAGCTCCTCCCAACCAGTGTGCTCTTGCCATGAAATAAAATGCAACATGTATTAACAGTTGGTTCACATCATAACCCATAAAACAACACTCCAATTTGGTAAGGTGCTGTCTTCCAGCTGGTACCATAATTGAGTCTTCAGCAGACCATTCCAACGTTTTGTTTAAGACCAGCCGCTTCTGGATTTGGGGACACATGATAAGACTAGTTGAATCTCTTGCTGCTTATACTTATGGTAAAATGTGTTCCTTGATTGGAAGCAATGTTGTATGGAATACCTTGATGGTGAATAGGAATGCCATAAATCCATGGGCAAGGGTGCTGGCAGAAGCTAATGGACAGAGAGTAATAATTCATATTCAGAAAGCAATCAGTGAGGACAAATTGGTTCCTACTTAATGAAGGGAGGGCTCCAATGTAACCGACCTACCACCAGGTGGGGCTGGCTGGTCCCTCAAGGGAATGATGCCATATGAAGGGCTCAGCACTGCTGTTGGCATATTGTGTGCTCAACAGTAGCAACAGCCAGATTAATCTTAGTGTGAAAATGTCCATGTTGTTAAGCTGAGGTATGGCCTGCATTTCTGATGTCATGGCCACTTTATTCATGAACCCCTGAGTGCGCAACAGGGCGGTTGAAAAAAGAGAATTCACTTATATCGACAGGATAGTTATCTCATCCACTTCATTGTTGGATAAGACTCCCCTAACATGGAGGCCTTTTGGTCAGTATTTACATTGGGTACAAATATCTTTATACTCTCTGCCTCTCCTAAATCAGATTCCCCAGAATAGAGCCTGAGACAGAGGTTCATATATATGTGATTTATTTTTCAAGCACTCTCAGGAGAATCTGATAAGGGAATGAGGGAGGCAAAGTAGGGAAGGGAAAAGAAATAAGAATGGGGTTTCAGGGGAAGTCCAGCTTCATTCTGATCCCACAGGGAGGTCTGAAGGATAAACTGTACCACAGAATGTGTCCCACCTTGAGCCAAGTGCTTCTGCATCTCCACCTCGGTCAGTCATTGACTATGGACTGCCAAGACAGAGAAGCAGCATAATTCCCAGGCACCTCTGGTTAAGATAACCTCAGTTGGGGGCACCCGGGTGGCTCAGTTGTTAAGCGTCGGCCTTCATCTCAGGTCATGATCCCGGGGTTCTGGGATCAAGCCCCACATCAGGCTCCCTGCTCAGCGGGAAGCCTGCTTCTCCCTCTCCCACTTCTGCTTGTGTTCCCTTTCTTGCTGTCTCTCTGTCAAATAAATAAATCTTAAAAAAAAAAAAAAGATAACCTCAGTTGTTCAGGGATAATCCTCCTGAGAAAACTGCAAGTATGAGGCATTGCCTGAGCATCCACTCAGCTCAGAGATAGGCATACAAATTAAGCATTAAAAGGATCCCATTTCAGGGCACCTGGCTAGCTCAGTCGGTAGAGCATGTGACTCTTGATCTCAGGGTTGTGACTTTGAACCCCACACTGGGCATGGAGCCTACTTAAAAAAAAAAAAAAGGATCCCATATCTAGTAGTCTTTATTCCCTTGTACAGATCCAGATTTCTATCTGGCATCATTTTCCTCCTGCCTGAAGGACATCCTTTAATATCTCCTATTGTGTGTGATGTCATAGGGATTAATTCTTTCAGCCTTTGTTAAGTCTAACAACATCTTTCACCTTATTTCACCTTCATTTTTGAAAGATATACTTATTAGGTATAGAATTCTAGTTTGACAGGACTTTTTTTTTCTTTTAGTGCTTTAAAGATATTGCTCTATTATCTTCTCACTTGCATTGTTTCCAACAAGAAATCTAAAGTCATCCTTACTCTTGTTCCTCCATTCATAGCATGCCTTTTTTCTCTGGCTATTTTTAAAATTCTCTCTTTATCACTGGTTTTAATCAATTTGATTATGATGGGCCTCTATGTTGTTTTCTTCACACTTCTTATGCTTGAGTACTTGTGAAGTTTCATATACATATATATGTGTATATATATGTATGTATTTAATTTATAGTTTCCATCAAGTTTGGGAAATTTTCTTTTTTTTTTCCTTTTTTTTTAGATTTCATTTATTTATTTGACAGAGAGAGAGAGAACACAAGCAGGGGGAGTGGCAGAGGGAGAGAGAGAAGCAGGCCCCCCCACCGAGCAGGGAACTTGACATGGGGCTCCATCCCAGGACCCCGGGATTATGACCTGAGCCGAAGGCAGATGCTTAACCCACTGAGCCACCCAGGCACCCATCTCAGGTTGTTTCCTTATGTGCATTCGCTGACCTGTATTCTGCGGAATACTTGAGAGTGCTCTACAGGTCTCTGGGTTCCTCTCCATGTGCAGTTCTCTCAGCCCATCCCAAGAACTCCAGCTTTCTTATTCTCCTCCAGACTCTCAGCTCCTCCTCAACTAATGGAGTCTGCTGGGCTCTGCCTGGGTTCCCTTCCTGCACCAAGGCCTGGAAACTCTCTCAAGGTGGGGCTCACCTTGTTTCTTGTCAGAGATCACTAGTCCTTTGTTGCCTGATATTGAGTGTCTTGAAAATCCCTGTTTTACATGTTTTGCTTTTTGGCTGTCCAGGGGGGAGGGTACATCCAATTCCTGTTACTCCATCTTGAGCTGAATTGGAAGTCCTCTCTATTGCTATTTTTATTAGCTCCTTACATTATCCAACATTGATTTATTCTTTTCCTAACCTTCTGCGTAGAATGTTTAATTCATATAATGTCACTCTTACTGATAATGATATTCTTTTTCATCACAGCTTTAACCAGAACTCATAAATTTGGCCATACAGGGTTTTTCTTATTGGTGCTTTCATTTTCTCTATACAGAAATTTTTTAAATCCCCAAATGATGGGAGTATTTATTGTTGGATCATTATACCATTGTTTTTTCTAACATTAACTAGCATTTCTAATATTATTCTAACATAACTAACATTTCTAACAATTTCTAACATTAAATAACTTGTAGTTTTCCCACATTATGATTAAAGGCTGTGAGGAAGCATACCCCATAGTAGTTAGCAGCTGCGTTCTTGAGTCAGAAAGCTGAGATTTAAATCCCTGCTCTGTCTTTCCTGGCTATATGACCTTGGGCAGAGTATTTCACCTAAGGCTCAATTTTTTCATTTGTAAAATTGAGATAATAATCATACCTATTTCAGGTGTTTGTCCTGAGTTAAATTAAAGTAATACATGTAAATCCTTTAGCACATAGTAAGTATTCAACAAATCTTAGTTAAAATTTCTACTTGGGAAACTTATAGGGAATTTTTGTGGTCAACTTTTGCTGTTCAGTTGGCACTTGCAAGAAATGAAAAAGGGTATTCTCTTTAGGTATAAAGTTCAATACAGCAGCACACGCTCTTGATCCCAGCTCCATATCGCCTTGAGTTCCCTCTGAGTTTGCCTGCAGCTGCAAGGGACAATGTGCTGACAGTCCCCTCAAAAACATATACATCTCTTCTTCTCTGCTTGAAGGTGGCCAGCAATGTTTGGGACTTAAAACCCTTGGAGACAATTCTCAACCAGTGAAGGAGAGGGGAAAATAGATAAATACCCCAGCTTTGCTGTCCCTATAGAGGTCATATCTAAGATACATTCTACATGTTCCTCAAAGAATCTCCCAGAGGAACTGAGCTTTGGTTACCCACAGGTGAAACCTGCCCATTATGCATCGTAGACGGGGCTTTCCTCCTTCCTGGATCACTGTCCCTGCTTTTTTTTTTTTTTTTAAAGATTTTATTTATTTATCTGAGAGAGAGAGAGAATGAGAGATAGAAAGCACGAGAGGGAAGAGGGTCAGAGGGAGAAGCAGACTCCCTGCTGAGCAGGGAGCCCGACGTGGGACTCGATCCCGGGACTCCAGGATCATGACCTGAGCCGAAGGCAGTCACTTAACCAACTGAGCCACCCAGGCGCCCTGTCCCTGCTCTTTTTCTTGTGCTTCCTGAGATTACCTCCTAAATAAACTATCCGCACAAGACCTCACCTCAGAATCTGTTTTCTGGAGGAACACAGACTAACACAGATATACATGTATTAGATTATCCTAGTAATTGTACAGTTTACATCCACTAAGCAGTGGTTCTTAAATCTTATTTCATATTATAATCAACTGGAGATAAATACATCAAAATTTCTAGGCATTGTCAAATAAAAAACAAATCCAGATTTAGTAAGGAGAGACTATTGGAAAGGATTAATGCAAAGCAGGTGAGAGGGATTGCTGCTGCAAGGAGAAGCTCTGAACATAAGATCTCGAAGTTTAGACAAGAAGAGTTTTTCTTTTATAAAGAAGAGTAAACAAGACTAGAAGGAACTAGGTGTGAGGAAGCGGGATGAAAGAGTGACCTAATGGAAGCGTAGATCGGAGAATGTTTTCCCCTGAGCAGGAATTCTCTGCCTTTAGTGCCCGCGGTTCTTGGTCACTCCACTTCAAAGAAAGAAGAGGTAGACCAGAAGAGTGGTGAGCAGCAGAGCAAAGTTTACTGAGTGATAGTACAAAACTCCCGGAGGGGGAGTGGGGCCCAAATGGGTTGCCCCCAGAGTTTCTAAACTTAGGGGGTTTTATGAGCTCTTTTGTGGAACTATCTTAAGCAATCAAGGTGTACTGAATTGGGCTAATCAGGGTTTTGGTCACATATCTACCTATTAGGTTAATGTCATCATGCTGATGGGTTTTTTTGCTGACATCTGGGGGCTTATGTCTTAACTGCCCCTTGCCCGTGATAGTGACAAACGCTTTGTGGGTTATTGCCTTATTTTAGGATGTTTTGCAGAAGTCAGTTCTGCAAAGGCTGCAAAACAGAATGCTAGGGCGCTCCTGTCTAAGCTGCGAAACAGGATGTTAGTGCTGTTTTATCTTAGCTGTCCTGACTCCATATTTTCTTGTTGGGGACCCTGGCCCGACTACCTAACTATCCAACTAACTCCTAACAAGGAGAGATTGTTAAAGAGGAGTTATGTGTTGGTTCAGGCTGGGGGTGGGTCAAAGCTCGGGGACTTGGGAGAAGGGGAGAATCTTAACCAAAGTTTGGTTAACAAGAATTTTTTTCTGATTGGTCAGTGGGAACAAGCAGTTCCACGGGTGGGAACTTAGAGGGTCTGTGCTTAGTCTTGCCATAGGTAAACAAGTCTTGCCATGTGAGTCTTACCTAAGTCATATGGGAAAGGATGGTTCTTTGCAGTAATTCTTTTCCAGAACACAAAAGAGGTTGTGTGTGTGTGTGTATGTGTTTCTGAACTGTCACTGTTTTCCAGGAGCATAGGGCTCAGGTAAAATTCAACACTGTCAGGATGGAGCCCGGACAACAATAGTTTCTAGAAGACCACCTCCCCAAGGTAATGTATAGATTTCAATAAAAGACTTGAGAGACACATCAACTAATCAAAATGTGTAAACCTTATTCAGGTCCTAATTCAAACAAAACTTGTTTTTTTTAATGACACTTATAAAACAATGAGAGATTTTAACACTGAATCTTTGATGAAAGAATTGCTGTTTATTTTTCAGGTGTGACAATGATATTGTGCTTATGAATTTTTAATTTTAAAAAAGTGATGATGGTATTGTGGTTATGTTTTTAAAAGATTCCTTATATTTTAGAGCTACTTACTGGACAAAATGTTTATATATTAAAGGATATGATTTCTGGGATTGCTTCAATATAGTATGGAAAAGGGGAAAGTGGGTAGAGACTTAGCTGGCCATGACTTGGTAAAATTGTCAACGCTGGGGTGGCGGGTCCCCTGGGTTCATTAGGCCAGTCTGTTTACTTTTGCATAGGTTTGAAATAAAAAAGCTTTTCTAAAGAAACCCCCTAATTGTTCTTAATATGCAATCCATGTTGAAAACTGCTTTTCATAGCTTTATTTTTTGTCTGCTCAACGATCAAAACCTGAAAGAGGTTTGAGAAGGGCTCCCCTCCCTTGATTATTACATTTCTATCCATTTCTCCTTGTATTTCCTGTGATGCTTGATTTATAGATGCCATTGTTTTATTATTTGTTTATGAAAGATTGCCTTGGAAAAATAATACATGCTCATGGCAAAAGTAAAGGAAAAAAAATCAAGCAATATATAAAGGAGTATAGTGAAAAAAGATTTTTTTCACCTCAAATTCCCAACTTTCAATCCCTCTCCTGAGTGTCAGCCACAATTACCAATTTCTTCTGTTTCCGTTGAGGAATATATATATATATATTTTAATATATATAATATATACACATGTGCATACATATATATATGGATATGCATATACCTGAATGTCTTCTTTTTAATAAAATTGGGACCCCAGTTTTACACTCTGTTTTACACTTTGTTAGACTCCTTGCATCTATCACTTAAATCACTTAAATCTTGTGCAGAAAATAGCTACAGTGGAAACTGTGCTGTTTCTGAGAGCTATTTTACAACTCTGTAAATTACAGATAACAATGCAAAGTAATTCCTGTCTATCGACATGCAAATCAATTCCAGCAAGTGCAGGGACAAGCTCCCCCACCCATGGAAAAACCAGTTTTGGCCCCATTTTGCTCACTCATTTCAACATTCCTTTACTCCACAGGAATTTGTCCTTCTTCGACTTCTCCTTTGATCCAGTATGACATCTGCCTAGTTCCTTCATTATGAGCAAATAAAATCTGCAGCACGTGTTCATTTTATATCTGCATGAGAGTAATGATTTTTTTTTTTTTTTTGAGAATTATCCTTTAACAGTGTTTAGCCAATTGGTTGAACATATAACTCATGGGATGTGAGAAAAATCCAACTTTATTTTTATCTCTCATTGCCCTGTGTAAGTAACTGTCTGGATGTATCAGTAACTCATTTAATCTGCTCCAGTCATTTGCTTCAATAAGGCTTTGATAAATATGCTTTTACTTGTGTTTTTAAGTCAAATGTAATTACACTTGTAAGATGACTTTCTAGAAGGACTAAATCACTCTCCGAAGAAATTATACAATTTATCCTCCCACTAAGAGTGTATAAAATGATGGTTTTTCATATTCTCTGAACACAACACATTATCAAACCTTTAGATCTTTTCCAGTCTGGTAGGTGAAAAATGGAATCTTACCTAAATATGTATTTCTTTCATTATGAATTAGATTGGCATATTTTCATACAATGTAAGCCATCAATTTTCTTTCTCTGTAAGCTGCCTAATTGTCCTTTGCCCATTTTTTTCTATTGTTTTGGTATTGTTCATGTTAACTTGTAAGCTCTCTTTGGATATTAAGGAAATTGGCCCTCTGTCATGGGTGTTGCAAACATCTTTTCCCACAGTGGAGCTAGCGCCACAGTGAAGAGATGGGGCTAGGCAACTAGTACAACTCAGTGGGTTCAGAATGTACCTGCATCTAGAAAGGCTGCGTCTCTCACACCTCCTGCCCTCCAGATGTGACTGAGTCCTCACCTTCTCATTCACAGTCCCTCAGCAATGAAGATCTAATTGAAGTGCAAGAAAAAGTGTGCATTGAAAAGTCACCATGGAAACTGCCCCTCCCACAGCATTTACCATTCAAAGGCTTCTACAGGCATTCATGTACAACAAATTAGCAAAGAAAGATTTCCAGACTCACCACCCTAATTTTGAATGCAGTTTGACGGTGCTTAGAGGCATGAAGAATGCCTGTGGTTTCCATAGGGAGATTACTAGGAAAAGAATTGTCTCCAGTGCCAGATTCTGTGGAGGATAATTTGTTAAGACATTAGACTGCATTTTGTTTTTCCTGCAATTTTCCATCCTCCCCTACCTTCTGCTGATGGTTGCCAGTTCACAGTGCTTAGTGGGCCTTAAGCCTAAAGACTACCTCCGGTCTTGCCTTTAATGAAAGTCTGGACTCACTGAAGAGGTTAAACTAGGTGGGAAAGGGTGTGCAGAGGAAAAATCCGTTCTCTTCGGAGGGTAGAGAAGTCAATGAAATCAGAAGAGGTTCTGCCAGGGTTGACGACCTATGGCCACTGTTGAAAGCATCCAGGATGGTGACTGCAGGGGAGCAAAATCTGCCACCCCAAAATGTGTCTCTTTGGCATGTGGATTATTTTAGGCTGATTACTTTTTAAGAAACAAAAGGCTCAGGAAGAAGCTTTGCCCCTCCCCCTGACTGCCTATAAGAATTTAGACAGAGGACCTGCTCCAGGAAGGGAGAAATCACCATAGATAACTACAGCATAATATGAATTAGGGGTGGTAGGGCAAAAGGTAGCAAAGTCTGTTTGCATAAATTCTATGTCCATTGTTTCTGGATGGTCCAGCAAACAACTGCTTACCAAACAATTATCTTTTTCATCTTCCTATGATTTATCTTCCTTCCTCATGAAGTCCCAGACCACTACCCCCTTCTCCTTAGCTCTAGATAAGCCTCAATTGCCTGACTGACTGTGGGTCTCCTATTCTTATGAGTTCACCTATGTATGTACCAAATTTAATTTTTTTTTCCTGTTAATCTGCCGCATGTCAATTGAATTCAGCCAGCCAAAAGAACCTTGAAGGGTAAAGGAAAATGTTTCCTCTGAACAATGACAGAAACTGATCAATGATGGCTAGTGATCTTAGGGAGGCAGGGATTGAGGCACTGGGATTTCCAACTGTAACAAAAAAATCCCAGCCCCAGTGCAGGAAAAGACCAGAGGCCTGGTCACTTTCAAATGACACTGGGCATCTCAGCTGTAACCACTCTGGCCTGGACTATTGATGCCTAGGTAGGTGACCACATACCTATGGGTGACTCCCAAAATCTATGGGTGACTTATCGTGGATCAGGGCGGCTAGGGGAGTCTAAGCAATGACTGAGGTCGACTTTACCATCATTTTGGCTGGCTGAGGGCTCAAAATTATACTTAATATAATTTTAATAATCTCATATATTTATATATATCACATATAAGAGTAAGATTCATACCCAAAGTACTTTTTAGGACTAGCATTTTGGGAAGTTTCAGCTAGTTAGCTAATGTACAAAAGTCCCACCACAAAAAAAGTACATTTGTGATGTAGTTTTAATTTTGTTCTTCCACTTAGTAAAGGCTTGTAAATGCATAACTTTTGCTATATTTTCTTTTATTTTCATAATCAATTATGGCTTTTCATGGGAACAAATAGATTTCCTAAAAATGTACTTTGATTATGACATTTTAGCAGTAGGAAATCCATTTTAAGGTTTGATTTTGTCACCTTAAAGCCAGTGAGGGCCAAAATCGGGGATGATCTGGATGGTTCTCTACTGCCCTCCAGTGGGAAGCTGGATGGAAGTGGAATGTATATGGGAAGCTGGATGGAGACTGGTGTATATTTCTAACATTAGAAATGGACAGAAAGAAATAAAAAGAACCAAAGGCTATTTTTCTCCCAGTGTGTTCAGAAATAAATGAACTGTTGAATGATGAGTCATTTAGTACCACACCTTCTAAGGCCACATTTAAACCTGAGAGTTACTGACAAGACATAAAATAGCACACAATTTTTGATGTAAACATCTTAAGCATTCTGAGTCTCTATATTTACTTATATAAAATTGATTTACTTATGCATACTTATGTAGTTATGATGTTGTACTCTATTATATATCAAACATTCTTCTTAGTAGAGAATCATTAAAGAGTTATAAGAAAATGCATGCAGCTCAGTTTCTCCATGTTTCTGATTGATATCATGGCAGATTTACATTAACAAGTTTATTTAGCACATCTGCGTGAGGCTTAAAATTTGACACTTTTTAAATTGTTTTTAAGGATTTTATTTATTTATTTGAGAGAAAGCATGAGTGAGAGAGCATAAGCAGGGGGAGTGGCAGAGGCAGAGGGAGAAGCAGACTCCCCACTGAGCACAGAGCCTGATGCGGGACTCTATCCCAGGATCAGGGATCTTGCATGTCCTGAGCTGAACACACACGCTCAACCAACTGAGCCACCCAGGCACCCCAATTTGATACTTTTAAAAATTCATCTTTCAAATATCCAAATTAATGCATTAGGTACTAGCAAACGGTAGTAGTTGCAAACCAAGTCTCCATAGGGTTTTATGTTTGTAAACAAATTTTCAAAACTTATTAATACCTCTTAAACAACTAAGACAAAAAAACATGACAACATTTATGTCTTCCCCTGGTGATGGCAAATCTGGGGCATGGTACAAAAATACACCTGGTTACCTTCACTTTGTTCAATAAATGGATTGATCATTGAACTGGAAAACATGCATTTAAGCATAAGGATAACCTGTAAAAAGGCCTTATCATTTCACAGATCTTTTTCCAGGCTGTTGAGAACAAGAGAGGAGGCAAGACCAAAAGGTATGAAATTTCAAGTTGGTTTGAAAACTTTAAAAGGTGATAGAGCCTACATTACATTACAAAACTTGAGATAATCTACCCTAGGAAAATATAGCACTTCGGCAATGTTCCCTGAGCAAGGTGATAATTAAAAATGATACGTAAAATATATTGAACAGCTCCTACATACCAGCTACTGTGCTAAGATTATTTCATTTACCTTCATAAGAACCACATGAGATAGGTACCCTTGTTATTCCATTGTACAAATAAACTGAATATGAGTAACTGGAAGGATCAACCTCCAGAGAAAGATTAAATAAGAACATATCCGGTTCATTTGGAAATAGAAGTCTTCTAGAACTCTAATTTGCTTTTTATATTTACTGCATTTTTATTTAATGTGTGTGTGGATTTTTTTTTCAGGATTCTAAAGGCAGAGGTCTCAAAATCTGAGAACAATATAATAGGTGTCAAGCCTTCTTACATTTTGAATAAAGATGCCAATCTGCCCATGCAGGAAGTGCTAAGAGATTGATGAAGGAATTCTGCCAGGATAAGCCTCCTGGCAGTTAAGACAAAGAATGAAAGAGCAATTGCAGAGGCTGAGGGTGAGAATATCTTTGCAGAGCTATGAAGATGCTGTGACATTTCCCCTCCTTATGGAGGAGAGAGGGTTGTATCAGTTATCTATTACTGTGTAATAAATCATCCCAAAAGGAAGGTACCTAAAACAATAAACACTTACTATCTCACACAGTTTCTGTAGATCAGGAATTTGGGAACAGTTTAATTGAATGTGCTGGCTCAGAGTTTCTCATTAAGTTGCAGTTCAAGATGTCATTTCATTGAGCAAGCTGAGGTCACATGCCTACACTCTCGCTGTAAGAAGGCTAGAAAAAGTGAGTAACTGTCTTTCTCACTTTCTGTAAGCGGTGCTCATCACCACCAAGACACATGGTGGGTAATTCCCCAAACACAGAAAGAGAACTCTAATGGTGGACAGCAGAAAATAAAACCACAAAAATGTCTAACTCAAAGTCATCCCTTTGGCTGCCCAACACTGATACAACCACTGCTTTCAGGGCTTATACTTAAAAAAAAGTTGCCACTTAAAATGTTGCAAATATCCTTCATACAAAGATGCACTCACTCTATCACCCTCCAAGAAAGTCAGCCAACGTTTCATCAGTTACCACATCCATCTATCCATTTCTCAGTCCAGAACCTCTAGTTGATATCCAGTCCTTTGCAATTTATAGGCTAACTAATGAAGTTTACAACAGTAGCACACCCCACATACAATAGTGAAGTAGAGGTCAAAGAAAGAAAACAAAAATTAAAACACATAAAAGTGCACCTGATACTCTTCAAGAAAGGAGATCCAAGATGCCAGCTCTCATTTCTTCCCCTGATCATGAGGACTGCATCACTCTTAGTGACTTCCTTTCTCCACCAGCCAATCTGTTCCCTTTACCTTCAGCCAGGGGCATGGTACACTGCTAAGGGATCTGTGTATTTGATAGAACTATCTGTTTAAAGGTATAATCGCAAACCTATTTCTGCTCAATGATCAGGGTGAATCACTCCAGCCAATACCATAACCTTGCTCTTCTCCTTTTCCTTCTCTTGCCTGTCCAGTGACTCAAGACACACAAAATGGTTAGATGGCAGTCTCATCCCCAAATCAATGGAACCATTGCTCAGCTTTTGTTGGGAGAATTCCTTTCTTTGGTAACAGACCTCTAAACCATCAAAACCCAGAATCTCAGAGACTGGCAGTTAAAAAAATTTAATAGCCCTTTGTTCCTAAATCCATTATTTTTGGATATGGAAACCTGATAGTTTAAAAACATATCCACAAATTCTTTGACCCTTCTCCCATTAAGAAAAGGAGTCTCTGGTTGCTGGAGGGGATGGGGGTGGAGGCATGGGGTAACTGCGTGATGGACACTGGGGAGGGCATGTGTTGTAATGAGCACCGGGTATTATATAAGACTGATGAATCACAGTCCTGTACCTCTGAAACAAATAATACATTATATGTTAATTAATTGAATTTAAATAAGTTTTTTAAAAAAGAAAGAAAAGGAGTCTCCTTTGATATAACCAGCCTTAGTGACTAAGTCCTAATGAACTGAATGTAGTTTTGAAGTGACACTAAAGGACTTCCATTGTTGGTTTAAAAAGGCATTACAGTTTCCATCCAGATTTCTCTCTCTGGGGATGTTGTGCCCTTGGTACCCAACTACTATGCTGTGAGGAACCAAATAGCACTGTGAAAAGGCCATGGGTAGGTGTTCTGGCCACAGACTCAGCATCAGTCCCCAGACTTGTGAAAGAGTGAAACTTCAGATGACTTTAGCCCCTAAATTTTGGGCTGCCCCAGCTGGCATCAAGTGGAAAGTGGAACATAGGTAAACTGTCCTCACCGAGTCCTGCACAAGTTATGGATTTGTAAGTAAAGTAAATGTTGTAGTTGTTTTAAACCATTAAGTTTTGGAGGTGGTTATACAGCAATAGACAGCAAGGACACGAAGGAAAACTACTAAATATTGGACACTAGTTCAAGCATATGCTGCAGAAAGGATTATCTCCCAGAAGGCACCATAACTAAGTCTTCAATAAGACATGTGCTTCTTGGTGATAGATAATACAATTAGACCAATGAATTCTATGGGCAATAGCCCATTGCATTATTTCTTTCATTACAGAGTGAGTTTCATGGTCAGAAGCTATATGGTGTCAGACACAGTGATTGTGTATAAAACATTCAATAAATCCCCAGATAGTGGCACTGACAGCAGCACAGCAAACAGGGAAGCAAATCAAAATCTAGAGTAAACAATTTCGGAGAGGAAAACAACTATTCTCAATGACTGGGTAGGGCCAAAGGAATTGACTTGCCTCTGAGTGGCTGGCTGGTCCTCCTGGAGCAGGGGGTATCTCATCAACTCAGAACTGGTCATTGCTGCTGGCAACCAGAACACTCAACAGTTGTTTGGTGATCCTAGGCATAGCTCCAATCCTGCTACCATTTCCATTTCATTCATGAGTCCACTGAGCAAGCAGTGAGGCTGGAAAGGAGGCTGAGTTTCCTCCACAGAGCAGTTCATTTCATCCTTATGATTCCTAAGATTCATTCTGCTAGGTCCATCAGCATATCCCCTCCCAAATATTCCTTGTCACCAGCTCTCCAATCTTGCTCTTTCCGATGTCCTTGACCACCTGGTCAAACAATTAGCTTTGCACCATGAATTATTACCCAAGGCCAATGCTCCTTTCAGGCAAAGTGAACTTCTGGACATCCTGCTGGACATTCTGCACATTAAAAGGACTTCATGACTTCAATGCTCTTCGGATCCAAAGTGGGACGCCAACAATCTCACAATGCATTTCTAGCAGGTACCACCATATTGTGCAGAGCAACAAACCTGAACAATGCCTGGCACATCATGGGTACTCAACAGACATTTGTTGAATCATTCTTTAAAAATGCAGATAACTAACTAGAATTTAAATAAATATTTGGAAGAAAAAAAATGCAGATCATTTCCCTCCCTCCCCTGTTTAAACTCCTTCAACAGCTTCCTATTGCTTTAGAAGACCCTGTTGGGTGTAGTCTCTGCCTTTTCCTTCCCCTTGTTCTCTGAACTCTAAGCATTGGTCCTCAATTCTTGGAATGTTCCATGCTCCCTCCTGCCACAAGACCTTTGCTCAGACTGTACCCTCTCCTTGCCAAATTAACTCCATTCTCAGATCTTGACTCAAGGATTCTTTCCTTTTTTTTTCTTTCCTGTCTTATAATTATTTTTCTTCACTATACTTAACTCCATATTTATTTATGTGTTTAATTAATTTCTGCCTTACCATGGGACTCTAAGTACTATGATTATGTGCACTCACCACTGGATCCCCAGCACCTAATATATTGCCTGGCATTTAATTAAATATTTTGCTGAATGAACACATGAATAAATAAATGAATGTGTCTGTAATAAAATGTAGTATATGTAATTTATATCCAAGTTATCACTGCCAGTTTTGCTTAAGAAGCTTTCTGCTATCAGTTCCTACTCCTCGAATTCACATTTCTTTATTAATTTAAAAAGGCATTTGTCTAGACAAGAACTTTCCTAAGCATCGTTCTATACTAGCACTATGCAACAGAAATATGTAAGCTACATATATAACTTCAAATATACTATCAGTCACATTATAAAAACTAAAAAGAAATAATCTTACTATGTTATTTAACCAGTATTTCTGAGACATCATTTCAATGTGAGATTGATAAAAAATATTGATGAAATATTTTACATTCTTTTCTTTATCCTGTCTTTGGAATTTGGTGGATATTTGTTTCATCATACCTCAGTTTGAACTAGCCCGATTTAAAGTGCTCAGGAACCACACGTGCCTAGTGGATGCTGAATGGGACAGTGCAGTTCTATAGAAATCACTTTCACAAGGAGTCTGACCAGCCTCAGCACCTAAAATTAGTGCCAGGAAAGCGTTCTTAAGTCAAACTTTCATCCAGAAGATCTAACTGTCCCAGTATAAGAGATGATTTA
Organism: Eumetopias jubatus; assembly: GCF_037043125.1. Taxonomy (NCBI): domain Eukaryota; kingdom Metazoa; phylum Chordata; class Mammalia; order Carnivora; family Otariidae; genus Eumetopias; species Eumetopias jubatus. Next base: position 148,760,011 of record NW_028274807.1, on the reverse strand, counting down.
AACCAGATACAAGAGTGAGCCCCAACTCCTTCAGGATTCATTAACTTAGAAAGTTGTCTCTAGGAACAATTTAATGTTCATCTTCCTATTACATACTTTATCTTTTATTTAAATAGAAACTTTGCTCCTCCTTATGATATGGGCCATTTTCTTTGCCAGCCATTCTATTTCTCCTTCAAAGCCAATTTATAATTGTCCATTTTTAGGTACTTCATGGCAAATCTGTCTGTTCCCTTGGCTGCCTAGGAAAGTTGGGGGGGGGTGTCTGTCCAAGCTCCCATGTCCAGTATACATTCTTTCAGTCTTCATTATGCCTGCTTGGACCTCTGGAGGAGGCACCCGGAGAGCAGCGAAAATCATGGTTTAAGGCCCAGAGCTGGAGCCGGACTGCTCCTTCGGTCCAGAAAGTGGCTCTCTCTCTGCCAGCACTATACGCACGCAACGGTTTTTAGGTGCTTCAACCTCACCCAAGAGCCACCGCCCACAGCGACAAACAGCATTAGGTGAGCACAAGACGAGCTCGACCCCGGCTTCACCACCTGCCCTTGGATAAAGCGGAAGGGGCGGAACATCCGCCCGGTCGGGAACACTTCCGGAAGTGACGTAGGAGTGTCAACATGCAAGATGGCGGCCCATCACCGGCAGAACACGGCGGGGCGGAGGAAAGTGCAGGTATGGGAGTCCCGCTCCTCGACCTCCTGGACGTGGCCTGCGGCCCCGGGCCCACCTGCAGCAAGCAGATGCCTCGGGCTGCGGTCGTCCAGGGTAGCGGCTTGGGGAGAGCGGGACAGGGCGCGGCCGGCGGTGAGGGGTGGGGCCGCGGCGCTAACGGCTTTGAGGAAGGGGCGGGGGGCGGCTGGCTGGGCCGGCCTGGGCCCAGTCCCGGGACCCTAGGGTGCGGGGTTTGGAGCTAGGGCTTGCCGGACTCCAGCTCTTTCGTCGGCTTGGGCTTGCGGGATCTGGATGGGCTCGTTTCCCGCCCACCTGCCTCCCCCTTCCCTTGCCTTTCACGAAAACGCTCTGCCCTATCCGCGTCTGAGGCGAGGCCTGCGGGCACTTCCCCGGCGGCGGCGGAATGGACCTGTGCGGGGGCGTGGCGGGGCGCAGATGGCTCTGCGGGGTTTCTGCGGAGGATTCTGCACTGGGGAGCCCTCTGCCTTTATTTATTTTTTTTTTCTTTTTGCGGAAGCTTTGTCCCTTGTGAGGTGGAAACGACGTGGAAGTGTGCTGGTGTTAGTGGGGAAATTATCATTTTTATTAATTTTCTTCATCTTCATTGTGCATCCTTGATTCTTTCCTGTTTCTAATGATTTATTATCCAAGGGTAAAGAGTTATCTAACTCTTTCGTGTTTCTTTATGCCTTCGTGAATCCACTTTTATTTTGGGTACGATTAAGAGTTATCGCTACCTAGTATTTTCAGCTGTGCAAGGAGTAAAAGCCCTATTAAAAGTGTTTACCTGCAAGTAAATTGTATATGGAGTGACGGTTTACGTGCTTATTCATTAAACGTTTACTGAGCACTTAGTTTAATCCCAAAGATGTGCAAAGAATTGAGACAGTGTGGGAATAAGTAATACCCAGGATCTCTTTATGAAACACATTATATGTAGTTCTGCAGATTGAAATCGATTGTTTAGTAGGTAAACGGGACAAAGTAATCCTTCAGTAAGGTAACCCCAGCAGTGGCTGCAGGCCATTGTCTTCTGGGCAGTTTACTTATTTGTTTTATTGATCTCATTGATCACTACAGTGACCTGAGCATTCACTAGATGTCTCTGAATTGAGTGAAATTAATAAGAATCTAAAATAGCTTACCGGTTAGGTGATTTTTAAATGCATCAGTAACAGGATTTAAGTAACCCCAGCATCCAAGCCAGGTGGGTGAGAATATGTGCTGTGGACTAAAATGTAACTGAAAATTGTCTTAATTGTCTTCTAGACACTAGAGTGGTACACTTCTTAGGGTAGTAAGGAGAGTTAATCAGGCATCTGTTACTTGCATTTAAATTTAAAGGCCATATAAAGTACAAGATGAGGAAATGTAAATTCACCACACTGTGTATGGAAAAATTGAGTGTTTTAATAAGCTGAATGTGAGCCATCACATGTTGAATGAGGGAGATAATTCCATTCTTTGCTGGTCATAGTACAAAACTACAGTTTGGGGTTCAGCACTTAGTACCTTGTTCTTGATAGGTCTAGCAATCAGATTGGTGAAGTAACCTGAAACTATTTCCTATGAAGAGCATCAAAAGAACCAAGATTAGCCTGCTGAAGATAGTTGCTTTCAGAATTTGTCCCCAAGGTATAGAAATAATGTGAGAAGCTACAGAGATAGATTGTATCTCAGTGAGAGGGAGAACTTTTGTTTATGGAAGTGTTTTTCAAACTAGTGCATGTTCGTTGCCAAAAAAAAACCCCACAAACAGTTCAAAGGTATAAATGGTAATTGTCCTCTACTCTTCAAAGAATGCTACTGTGGAGGGTGTGATATATAACCCTAGACCAGTTTTTTGTTTTTTGTTTTACTCTGAGCACTGTTGGCATGTTGGGCTGCATGATTTTTTATTCTTTATTGGGGGGGAGGGGGTTCAATGCATTATAAGTTGTTTTGCATCATCCTGGCTTCTGTCTACTAGATGTTAGCATCTATCCAGTGTAGACAACCAAAAATAACTAGATACTTTCAAATGTTTGCGGGAGGATAAAGTTGCCCCTGGTTGAAAACCAATGTTCTATACCTCTTTGTGCATGTGTACCCAACTTACGTGATTTTCTTAACTCTAAACAAAGTCATAGTATTTATTGTTCAGTGTCTTGCTGTTTGTCAAAATTTTAAATACACATTCCCATTGACCCAGCAATTCCTCGTCTAAAAAATTGTTTTCCAAAAGTGCAAATGAGGGGCGCCTGGGTGCCTCAGTTGGTTAAGCGTCTGCCTTAGGCTCAGGTCATGATCCCAGGGTCCCTGGGATGGAGCCCTGCATCAGGGCTCCCTGCTCAGTGGGGAGTCTGCTTCTCTTTCTCTTTCTGCCCCTCCCCCCAGCTCATGTCTCTCTTGCTTTCACTTAGATTAATTTAAAAAAATTTAAAAAGTGCATATGCATATATCTGGTTGTGCAAGAGTGTTTATTTTAGGAATGCTGTCATTGTGAAAAAAATCTCAATGTCCAACAGTCATCACTTAGCAGATAAATACACTTATCTAGTGGATTAATTTGCAGTTGTTAAAAAGATAAGCTTGATCTGTATTATTAAAAAGGAAAGGTGTCCAGAAGTCAAAAAAACAAGTCAACATAGCATAGTCCCATTTCCACAAAGGAAATAATGTGTTTTAAATGTCTGGAAGGCTATTAACAGTGATTGTCTCTATGTATTAGATTATGTGATTATGGGTAAGGCAGGAAATGGGATATCTTTTATTTTAAAATATATATTAACTTCTGTATATTTGAGCTTTTTATAACATTCTTTGTTTTTATAAATAAAATCTTTCCATTTTGGAGAAAGTATATATGGCTACCTAAATATATTTTGCCTCTTGGCTGTCTTGTACCAAGAAGCAGTAGCCCTGAGCTTCATTATTAAATTGTAGGCCAAAAAGAACCCTTGAGATTTATAATATTGATAAATAACCATTGGAGAGGGTCCAAACATACTGCTTATTAATTATAGACATAATGAAGAATGAGCACATGTCCTACCATCTTCAACTTCTCAGCAGCCTGGAGGTGAGTATGAGGAGGAGGGGTGAATTTGTGATTGGCAGAAACATGATCAGACAGTTAAATGTATGAATTCAGATAGATGATGCAGATTTTTTCCTGGTAATCAAGACATCAAAGCAAGTCTTTTCACTCCCTGGTTGTCCCTTACTGTTATTATTTTCCAGCAGCCACAGTCTATTGGTTGACTCACTCTCTTTCTCTCTCTCCCTCCCCGATTTCCTCCGTCTCCCTCTCTTGCTCTCTCCATCTTTCCTTCAGCTTGCTTCAGGATTCTTGGAATGAGGTTGTCACTGCTATTCCTGGTTTAGGAGCAACAACCATGCCCTAGTATCCAGTGATGTTTCAAGTATATACATACTTGGCCTTCCATAATAGGATTCTTTTCTTTGGAAATGACCCCAAATTCACCTTAACCAGGCTCACGTAATAAAAGACATGTATTGGCTCAGGTAAATGAAAAGTCAAGAGGTGGTGCTGGTTTCATGCAGATTTTGAACCAGCAGGCTCACTGTGACTCTCTAACCTAAGAAGTGCTGTAAAGTCAGCTTTACCATTGGGCTGCGGATGAGTTATCTTCTAGTCCCAAACTGGCAGCTCTAGGCCTTCCCTCTTGGTTGCTGTCCCACCCCAGTCCTCATGTCCTTTCACACAGTATTCAAAGCTTCGGTCTCTTAAGTAGCTCCTGTACATTTTCTTCTAGGATTTCCTTGCCTTGAGGAGCAGAAATGGGGATGGAGAGGCAACCAACAAAGGTCTCTTTTATCAATACTTACCTTTTTTCTCTGCCAAATATTTAGTTATTCCAGACCTATTCAGAGCTTAGTGTGGGTCCTTATTTCTGATTCTGAGTCCAAGTTCTGGGTTGGTTGTTTAATCTTTGAGACCTTTTTTTTTTTTAAAGGAAGTAGAATGATGCCAAATCCTGACTTCTCAAGGAAAGACCCTTACAAATTAGCTGTATGTTCAAGATGAGTTACTTTTTATGTAGGATGGGTAGTAAAACAAATTATACCAATGTGTCATCCATTGGAACAGAGGTCAGTAAACTTTTTCTCTAAGGGGTCAGATGGTAAGTATTTTAGGCTTTGGCAGGCCATTTTACTATGTTATAACTACTCAGCTCTGCCATTATAACGTAAAAGCAGCCATAGACAATACCTAAATGAATAGATGTGGCTGTGTTCCAATAAAACTTTGTTTATAGAAACAGGTTTGGCCTGGATTAGGACCATGGGTGGTTTTTTACTAACTCCTGGAGGAGTTTTACTAATGCCCCCTGACTAGAAGAAGTCAAGCTAGAATTTGTCCTATTTTTATCTGCAAGACTACTTTTTAGAATAATTTTTAAAATCGGCACTCTTGAAATTAGGTACAAGTAGAAAGTAATGGTCCACAGGATTGAACAGGGAAAACAGATGTGAGAATTACTGTTATCTGGCCAATTTTTCTTGGCCAAATTTAGCCTGATTTAGCCTGATAGCTGGAAGTAGCCTTACACTAAAGAGCTGTGTGATTCCACTTACAGAACGTTATAGAACAGACAGAACTAATCTATGGTGAAAAAAGTCAACCATCTACTGTAGCTTCTGGCACATTACCAATAATTCTAGGGGTATTTAAGCTTGAGATGCAGAGACAGATCACATGAAGTTTAGTGGATCGTCCCTTGTCTGATTTCTTTATTTTGGGTCCCAGACAATTGCTGGAGAAATTAATCAGTGCTTACTAAGCCAGCTACAAATACTTAAGAGTGTAACCTAACTGGGTACTTGCTGCTGGGGGACTGCCATATTCTTCTCCGTATTAGTCCCTTTACATGTTTCTTCCAAAATGCATAGCTCCTACCAAAGGTCTGGCTTCCCGTCCCTTGCAGAGGTCTTAAAGTAGCCTCTGCTCTTCCCCCTGCCCCCTTTTTTTAAGCAAATTAAAATGGTCAGATATGAATCTTCCTCTCTGCTTTTGCCTGTATTCTTGACTGTTTAATGAGGTTTTTCCAGGACTTTGCTCACTCATTCATTGCTACTATCTCCAGCACCTTCTACTTTTCTTTTTCTTTTACTTCATCTCTTCTGCCTATAAAGCTTACCTATATCTTGGGGGGGGGGGGGCTGATGGCAGTAAACTTCATATAACTTACTGTGACTTCTCTAACATTCTTTCTCCACTGGAATGAAAACTCCAGGGTTGCCTGGGTGGCTCTTTTGGTTAAGGGTCTCCCTTCACCTGAGATCATGATCTCAGGGTCTTAGGATTGAGCCATGTGTCAGGCTCCCTGCTCAGTCGGGAGTCTGCTTCTCCCTCAACTCTTCCCCCCTGCTCATGCGCTCATGCACTCTCAAATAAATAAATAAATATCTTTAAAAAATAAATAAAAGAATGAAAGCTCCAGGAGGACTGTTGTGCCCACTCACAAAATCCAGTGTTTAGAATTGAGCCTGGCCACTGGTGGATGCTTCATCAATATTTGTTGAAAGAACTGCATCCTGTTTTTCTTTTATCTACGGCCATTTTTTTTTTTGGATTTTATTTATTTATTTGAGAGAGAGAGTGAGTGAGAGAGAGGGCACACGAACAGGGGCAGAGGAAGAGGGAGACACAGACTCCCCTGCCAAGCAGGGAGCCCAACTCAGGGCTTTATCCCAAGACCCTGGGATTATGACCTGAGTGGAAGGCAGACGCTTAACCGACTGAGCCACCCAGGTGCCCCAATTTTTTTTCTTTAACAATAGGTTTTTAGGGGTGCCTGGGTGGCTCAGTAGGTTAGGTGTCTGGGTCTTGATTTTAGCTCAGGTCATAATCTCAGGGTTGTGAGATCAAGCCCCTCATTCTCTCTCTTGCCTCTGCTCCTCGCCCCCACCCCTTGCTCTCTCTCTCTCAGACAATAAGATCTTAATGTGATGTGTCTTGGAATATATCAGCATATACAGTTCATTTTCTTTTCTTTTTGTAAGATTTTATTTATTTATTTGAAAGAGCACGCATGAGAGAGCACAAGCAGGGGGTGTGGCAGAGGGAGAGGGAGAAGTAGAAGGAGAGGGAGAAGCAGGCCCCTGGCCGAGCAGGGAGCCGACACGGTGGTCGATCCCAGGACCCCCGGATCATGACCTGAGCCTCAGCTCAGGTTCGGGCTCTTGCTAGGATATCTCATGTGGTGCTACGATGAAGGGGAGTTGAAGTTGGCAGACACCCAGCCAAATGAGCCACCCAGGTGCCCCTCATCTTCATTCTTTAATGACCACTTAGAATGGATAATTTAGTCATTTCCTTTTTGAAGATACTATTGCTGGGGCGCCTGGGTGGCTCGGTTGGTTGGGCGACTGCATTCGGCTCGGGTCATGATCCTGGAGTCCTGGGATCGAGTCCTGCAAGGGGCTCCCTGCTCAGCGGGGAGTCTGCTTCTCCCTCTGCTCCCCCCATGTGCGCTCTCTCTCTCTCTCTCTCTCTCTCTCTCTCTCTCTCTCTCTCATCCTCGCTCTCTCAAATAAATAAAATCTTTAAAAAAAAGATACTATTGCTGTTTTGTCCATCATACTAAAATTTACTAAAAAAAAATTAATAGCAGTTAAAAAATAGTAAAGGAGGTCTTACAAAAGTAAACAAAAGGACAAAGATCCATAATATAGAAAGCATAAAAGATGAAGGATCGGTTTGAAAGTTCCAACATCTGACTGATGGGGGTTTAAGAAGGAGCAGAGAAAACAGATTATTAATGACTTGATAGGAGAAGGTTTTTCAGAGCTGAAGTGCCACAAGCTTCTAGGTTGAAAGGACTTTCTCAGTGCATAGCAAAATTAATTGATAAGGACCAAAAACTAAGTAAATAAAGCAGCAAGAAAATAGAGAAGATCCTACACACTTAGGAGTGAGGGGAGTGGGCAGGTCGTGGTACGGGAAAGAATGAAAATGAGATCATTTTAGAATGGACTGAAACGGAATGGCATTGAATTCAGTGGCAACACTGGGTGCTGGATTGGAAGTTGGAGCAGTGCCTTCAGAAGCAGAGGGGTTTTTTCTACATGGACTTCTTCACCCAGCCAAATCCAGTGTAGAGGTAAAGACCTTTTTAGGCTTGTGAGGGCTAAAATCACCTCCTGTGCACCTTTTCCGTGTTAGTTTCTTGAGGTCCTGGGAATGTGCTTCAGCAAAACTGGGGAGTGAACACAGAGAGGAGGAGACGTTGGAATGCAGGAATTCAGTGGCTCAAACCCAGCCCAGAAGAGCAGTACAGGGAAGCATCAAAGGTGACAGCTGTGCCAGCAGACAGAGAGGGCAGGTGGCCTGGGCCCGAGTGAGAAGATGTATGTTTCTGAGAGAAGATTTTTGGGCAAAGCGGGGTGGTCCGGGCTCTCGCTAGAATATCTCATGTGGTGCTACGATGAAGGGGAGTTGAAATTAAAGTAGAGGAAAGCGTTGAAGAAGGAAAGAAAGGGAGAATGCCAGGGAAAACAAAAAGCTCTCTAAGAAAGGAAATGTATTCATGATACAGGTCTTGGCTAGTCAGTAGACAGCAAGTACAGAGTCAAACAGTGTAGCTAGTGCTGGTGATTTATTCACCCGAAAATCGAAAATCGTGGTATATCTGTATCAGAAGAGTAGAGGGAGGAGTTACTGAGGGTAGTCCAGAGCTAGATCCCAGTCTACCATAGCCTGAGTAAATAGATAATGTCTAAAATGGAAGGTTATAGGATAAGCACAGTATTTTGAGAAAGGGAGTAACTCTTCAGAAACAACCAAGAGTTGAAATTAGTTACCCCTAGGAATTAAGACTGGGTATGGGAAGTCTTACCCAGACAGGGAGATGGTTTTTCATTAGTCTTTCTTTTTTTTTTTTTTATGATTTTATTTATTTATTTGACAGAGAGAGAGACAGTGAGAGAGGGAACACAAGCAGGGGGAGTGGGAGAGGGAGAGCAGGGAGCTGAGCAGGGAGCCCGATGCGGGGCTCGATCCCAGGACCCTGGGATCATGACCTGAGCTGAAGGCAGACGCTTAACGACTGAGCCACACAGACGCCCCTCATTAGAGTCTTTTCAGTATTATGGTATTTGATCTTCTGAATACAGGCAAGAATTACTTGGACAGAAATTAAATTATAAATTCAAAAAACTAATACGTGTCTTATCGTAAAACATTCATACCATATAAAAAAGGCACAAGTGAGTGACAGTCACCATAATTCCATCACTCAGGAATAACTACTGATAGTTTTATGTATGTATATCCTTTCAAACTTACATACTTGTTTTAAAATACACATTTAATATTCTGCAGCATTTTTATAATGTTTATTATTCACTACTCTGTTGGACATATTTCACTTCAAAAAAGACATCATGGCTTTCTTCCCATGTTGGTCAGTCTAGATCTACATCAACTTTTTTTTTTAAGATTTTATTTATTTATTTGACAGAGACACATCAAGAAAGGGAACACAAGCAGGGGAGTGGGAGAGGAAGAAGCAGGCTTCCCGCTGAGCAGGGAGCCTGATGCGGGGCTTGATCCCACGACCCTGGGATCATGAGCTGAGCCAAAGGCAGACACTTAACGACTAAGCCACCCAGGCGCCCCTACATCAACATTTTTAATGATTAAGTAGCATTCTCTTTTATAAGGTGTGTGCCAAAATTTACCCAACTAGGATACTTCTAATTCTTTGCCATTTTTAATCACACATCTGTAGTAGATACCCTTGAAGAGGTAGGCCTGGATTTGTTTTGCTAAGAATTACTTTCCACCTGGAATTAGGACCTGACAATCATGTTGTTATTCTCTGACCCTTTCCCATTGGACCAGTCACATAATCTGCCAGGAATTTGAACATTAAGATTCCTATTTGCAACATAGTCTCCACTATGAAATGTACTGAGAGAAGCAAATAAGGGGCCTTGGATCCCCAGCAAAAAAGAGATTGAGAGAGATTGAAATTGACATTGAAGGCATCTTGGTTCCGATGGCTTTCCAGTGTCTGATTCATACAATAATATTTATTGTGTGTCTTTTATGTGCCAGACACTATAATGAGGTACAGTGATAGAAGGAACAAGGCTGACAAGTTCCTTAACCTCTTGAAGCTTTTATTCTAAAGGAGAAGATATAACAAAAAGAAATACGGAGCGTGGTAAGAACTGTGCAAGAAATTGATAGGGTAAGTGATTGGGGAAGGAGATCAGGGGATGCTCTTCAGAAGAGGTGACTTTTCTGCTAAGACCTGAAGGGCCAGGATGAGCCAGACAAGATAAAAGCCAGGGGGAGGGTATTCCTGTGGGGATCGTAAAGGTCGGGGATGTTTTTGGCACAGGGAACAGTAAATACTGAAGCCCTTTGTGGGTGGGAAAGAGCTTGATGTGTTTGAGGAACAGAACAGAGTTTGGGGTGACTCTCATGAAAGAAGCTAGGGGGAGTTAGTTTGAGGTGAGTGTGAAGATGCAGGATAGATCCAAAGCATGTGAGGAATTTGAACTTTAAATGCAGTGAAAAACCTTTGGAAGACTTCAGAGAAGTGCCATGATTTTATTTTAAAAATGTCTCTTATGAGTCATGACCATATTTCCTGCCCTTGGACTCTGTTAGATATCCTTGTATTTTTATGTTAAATTCCCTCCCTCTTTAATTTAAGCTGGTTTGAGTAAGTATTACAGTTAGTTACACCCAAAAGACTAGGCCAAAAACAATAGTCTTGTCTTTGTGCATATAGGCCTGGCCCTTTTCATGTCTTTATTTATGTGTTTGTTGGCATTTTCTTTTCTTTTCAAAAAATTTCCTCTTGGTGATCTTTATTTCTCTGTCAGAGAGTTTGACAACTTCTTATTGTTTTGTATGGATTCTTTGTAGGTTCTCAAAGAGTTTTATCTTCCATATTTATTTCATTATTTTCCCAGATTTTAGATGTTTGCCTTTTAACCTTGCTCATCTTATTTTTTGATGTTCAGAGTTTTGTCTTGTTTTCCCTGAATAACAGCATTATTGAGATAAAATTTATGTGAACTCAACCTGTTAAAGTATACGATTCAGGGCTTTTTCATAAATTCACAATGTTGTACATTGATCACCTAATTCAGAGACTTTTGTCACCCCAGAAATAATCCTCATAACCATTAGTATTCACCCCCATTTCCCTCTCCTCCAAGTCCCTGGCAACCACTAATGTACTTTCTCTTTCTGTAGATTTACCTGTTCTGGACATTTCGTGGAAATACACTCCTAAAATAGGTGGCCTTTTGTAACTGGTCTCTTTAACTTAGCGTAATGTTTTTAAGATTCTGTCAGTGTTGGAACCTGTGTGAGTACTTCACTGCTTTTTAGGGCTGACTGAGATTCCATTGCACAGATAGACCACATTTTGTCTGTCTGTTCATCAGTTGGTGGGCAGTTGTTTCCACTTTTTGGCGGTTGTGAATAATGCTGCTGTGAGCAGTTGTGTACATCTGGAAGGTTTTGACTTGTGTTAGAGCAGCATTGGTCTTTTTCTTTGAAAAAATTACCCTGTTTCTTGTCATATTAGCAGAACCTTCTCTATGTAGAGATTATATATATTTGCCTGTCTTTTTAAAAGCATTTTTATGATTAAATTGTTAATTTTCAATCTTTGGTTCATATGCAAATTCATTTTGGTTTAAGATTTGGAGAAAGGATATAATTTTTCCCAGTGGAATCACAAGATGCTCCTAGATAACTTATTAAAGAGGTTATCATGCCCTCATTGATTTGAAACACTACATTTATATCAAAATTAAAAATTTGTAGTAGGAATATATGTGTCCAATTTTTGTTTTATTCTACTGATCCTTTTTTCTGTATTCCTGTTGTGGTACTCCATTGTAATTCTTGTAGCTTTACCTTTTAAGACTTTTAAAGAATATCCTTTCATTTTTAAAAAAAGACTGGGTATTCCCCTGGAGACTACTGTGTGTATTTTGTCAACTTCTAGAAAGAATTCTGGTAGGACTCTGACCAAAGTTGGGTTAAATTCACAGATTTAGGAAAGAATTATTAATTTTGAATCTTCCTATGCTACAATATGGCATGTCTCCTTTATTCAAGTTGTTCTTTTATATACCTTGTACTGTTGGTTATGTATCTTCCTTGCAAAATATATTTCTAGTACTTTTGTTCCTATTGTAAATCATCTCTCCCCCCTCCACCCCCTCCCCCAGTTTTTTCTTAACTAGTTATTTCGTTAGATTAGGAATATTCTGCTTTGGGGCGCCTGGGTGGCTCAGTCGGTTAAGTGTCTGCCTTTGGCTCAGGTCATGATCCCGGGGTCCTGGGCTCCCTGCTCAGCGGGGGGTTGTCTTCTGCCTCTGCCCCTGTTCGTTCTCTCTTGCTCACTATCTCTGTCTCTCTCTCTCTCCAATGAATAAATAAAATCTTCAAAAATAAAAGGAAGGTAGGAAGAAACATTTTGCTTTGGGCTGCCTTTTTCTTATAGTTGCTTTTGCTTGATTTTCTTGGGTTTTCACTTGGAGCAGACAGGTTACCAACAGCAGAGTAGAGGAAAATGCTCTGAAGGAAATGGTTAGCATATTATAGGAACACAAAACTTCATTTTGTGTGGCAGGTCAGATGAGGCCTTTTTGAGGAAGCATCATTTAAACACATCTAAAGACTGCAACAGAGTGGTGGGGAAGAGCTTCCACACAGGGGGCCAGTGCGTGCGATGGTCCAGGGGCACAGTGTGCCAGAATGGCGAGCAGCATGTGCAAAGATGAGTGACAGGAGAAGTGAGCAGGGCCCTTGAGGCCGGTCAAGAAGTTCAGATCAAATCATGAGTTTAGGAGAGTAAGCACCTGAAGAGGTTTTTGAGCAGAGATGAGACACAGTCAAATTTACATTTTTAAAAGATTCCCCAGCTGCTTTGTGGAAAATGGATTCAAGACGGACAAGAGTGGGGAGGAGTCTGGTTAGGAAGCTGTTGTAGTAAGTTAGCTTTATACCTGCTGATCCTGGACTAGGCTGAGCCTGACATCATGAATGTCATTCTTCTCCACTTCTCAGTGTTTCAGTCCCTACTGAATATAGTAGATATATTTTTATATTGGAAAACATGGGATTTTGAATTTCAGATTGGCTACTAGTAGGCTACATTTTATTATTGCATGTCTTACAACTTCATAAAAAGCAAATCTGGACGTATTTATCAGGTTTCCTATGTTATTCGAGATGAAGTGGAGAAGTACAACCGAAATGGAGTCAATGCCCTGCAACTGGATCCAGCACTGAACAGACTTTTCACGGCCGGTCGAGACTCAATCATAAGAATATGGAGTGTCAATCAGCACAAGGTAAGGCAGGGATTGAGTTTTATACTCAGTAAATGTTAGTCTGTCTAATATGGCACCTTTCACAGTTTCAGATTTAATCTCTGAGCAATGAGTTATTTGGTACACTGCAACCAGAATTCTGTAAGCCTCTGAGAAAAACAACCCTAGGGGAGTATTCAAAACTGCTTTAGCTAAGGTAGGGACTCCATAAACTTAGGTGTGTGATAAGAGATCTCTGCTACAAAGAAACAAAGAAATCCGTCTGGTGGGAGGATTACTTTCAACAATTTATATTTTCCTGTTCTTGGCAACCATTTTCAGTGCTTTAAAAAAAAAAAAGTTGAATATGCTTTTTTACATTTATAATTAATCTGGAAGAAACATTTGATTTCTTTCTTTAAAAGTGATTAGGGTACCCAAAAAATCCATAAGGTCTTACTTACTAGATACTATAAGGTTGATATAAAAATAGACAACATGGTCGACTTCTTCAGGAGATTTAAAGTCTGTTTTCTTAAACAGAGAAAGGACTTAAATCTATGTAAAAATAAATCCCCAGTCAACTGGAAAGGAACTCTTTTTGTATTTTGTTTGAATGCCTGTATTGTGAATGACATAGGAAGGAAGATTCAGGGAAGGAGAAAGAGCATTTATTGAGCTCCTAGCCATGTACCAGATATACTCTTAGTCCTTTCCTATCCAATGTGGTTTTAATTCTCACAACAACCCTTCAAGGCAGCTGATACGATTCATTTCCATAGATGGGAAGACGGGCTCAGAGAAACCCATGGTTAAATAACTGGTAAGTGACAGAGAATTAGCTCCCAGTCTAACTTGAGAACCCTGGTGCTTGACCTTGTAGTTTTAAAAGTCTCCGTCTCTCTAGCAAGCTGTGCAAGTCTGATGTTCAGTCAAAAAGAGCCACTATTCTGCACAGTTGCTGGATAATGTTTCTTCAAATGGACTTTGGTCCAGTGGGCTTTAAATTTTTTAACCAATGGAAATAGTGGTGGGCCAGTATCAAAAAAATGGAAACTAAGAATACTATGGCTTTGAAATATTTCTTGGAACTCACATTTAAATTGGAATGTCACCTTCTAGGAATTAACAGTATTTCAAATAAATTAAGGAAAACAACACTCACAAGAACTTAAGCCTGAAAGAATCTAGAAAGCTACCTACCCTTCCCTTAGACATCTTTTTTCCGGTCTTCATTTCATGACAAGACTAAGTAGCATCATTTCTCAAATAAACTTGTAGAGAGCTGTTCTCTTCACCCTTGAAGAGTCTTGAACTTGCCTGTGTTCAGTGTAGGATGTAACTAAATGCTCTTTAAAAGGCCTCTCCTGGTAATTAAGCCAAGAGAGAAAAATGGAAGAATCTCAAGTTACTGAATTGATACAGTGGCAGGGCTAGTACTCCTTTAAATTTGGACTTCAGTTCTTCTCTGAAGGACTGTAGATATCATGAGGAAAACATTTAATTCAGAAGGTAAAAACCTTAGTAGGAGGTTAAGAGCAAAAATGTTCATCTCCTTCTGCAGTCAGGCTGGGCTCCTCACTACTCTCGTTCAGCCACATCTTCATTTCTGGGTCTGCTGTCTGCTGTGAGTCTTTACCACCCCCGATCCAAATCCCTCAAGCCTGCAGATCTGCTCACATCCTGTCCTTCCTAGGAAACCCCTGCCTGTAGCACTCTGTGTTATATGCAGTACCTTGCCCAGATCTTGTTGCCTTTGCTAACTTAAGATATAAAAATTAAGCATTTGTCCTAGAAACCTAGGCTTTCATCAGTAACAAAACTCCTAAAACAAAACTTCTGTTTACATCTGTTATATGGAAGCACCAACTGTTTGATGAAATTCTACTCTGGGGGTGCCTGGGTGGCTCAGTCGGTTAAGCATCGGACTCTTGATTTGGGCTCAGATCATGATCTCAGGGTTGTGAGATCAAGCCCCACATTGGGCTCTGCTATGTGCGTGGAGCCTGCTTAAGACTCTCTCTCTGCCCCTTCCCACCCGCTCAGGGTGCATTCATAGACGTGGGCACGTGCGCATTCTCTCTCTCTTAAATAAATTCATTCATTCTACTCTGAATTCAGTTGTCAATTTTAAGACCTGAGAGCAGTGTGTCACATTAATTGAAGAATGTAGACATATCTATAATTTGTAATATATTTCATCCTCTAATGTAAACTCATGACCTTACAATTTTTCTTTTAATTTTAGCAAGATCCATACATAGCATCTATGGAACACCATACCGATTGGGTAAACGACATTGTACTTTGTTGTAATGGGAAAACATGTAAGTACTTCTTTGGATTATTGGGCTTCTAGAAGTTTTTTATTCAATTTGATATGCTTTTCATTTTTTATGTACTTTTTTTTAATTGAAGTTTGGCATACAAACAGAAAAGCACACACACCTTGAGAACACAGCTTAGTAAATTTTATAAGGTAAACACCCATGTCTACATACAGATTACTAGAAGGCCCCTTGGACTGTCCTTTCAGTCACTCCCTTATGCCCCAAGATAACTGCTTTCCTGTCTTCTAAACACTGTAGATTAGTTTTGCCTGCATTTGAACTATATATAAATAGACTCATAACAATATGTATTCTTTTAGCCTTATTAATGTCTCTTTTCGTTCTTATTATGGTAAGATCCATTTCTTGGTCTTGCAGTCTGTGTTAGAGAAATTTTTTCAGTCAGATTAGTTGCTCCTTCAACTGGAACATTAAAAAAAGTTTGCCTATTTAAAAAAATATTTGAGGGGTGCCTGGGTGGCTCAGTCAGTTAGGCGTCTGCCTTTGGCTCAGGTCATGATCCCAGGTTCCTGGGATCAACCCCCAAGTCGGGCTCCCTGCTCATCAGGGAGTCTGCTTCTCCTTCTGCACCTCCCCCTGCTCGTGCTCTTCTCTCTCAAATAAATAAAAAAAAATCTAAATAAATATTTGAGACAAAATACAATAGGTTCTAGGAAGAGCTTTTAGATTGTGTGTGTGTACACGTGTGTGTGTGTGTGTGTGTGTGTTAAGAATACTATAAATATTCAAGAATATATGTGTGTCTGTGAACATTAGTTTGAAAGTATGTTGCATTGTTATAAGTCTTTAAAATGGTGAAGTCTTACTACTCGGGTTTGTTTATTCTTGCATCTTCTAGTAATATCTGCTTCTTCTGACACGACAGTGAAAGTGTGGAATGCACATAAGGGATTTTGCATGTCAACACTAAGGACACATAAGGTAAAACAACAAACGTAATTTTTGGTGTCTCTAGTATAATATTGAGATCTCGCTACTTTATGTGGCTCATTTTCTTACTGATCTAGTAGACAATTGTATGTGTGTTCTGTTACAGGATTATGTAAAGGCCTTAGCATACGCCAAGGATAAAGAACTGGTAGCTTCGGCTGGGTTGGACAGACAAATATTCCTTTGGGATGTGAATACTTTAACAGCCTTGACTGCCTCAAATAACACTGTCACAAGTAAGGTGTTTGAAAAATATTTCTTTAAAAGTAATTCAAGTTGATATAAATAGAGAATGGTTTATGAAACATCTTTGATAGGTTTGCATTGAGGCAGTGGTTCATATTTTGAGAGTGCTTCTACCTACAGTGTTCTAGCCCCCAAGAGTATGATTGAACAACAAGGAGCTAGTTCGTCACTGCACCATTTTTATGGTAACTTCTTCATGTGTAACCTGGTTATTTTTGTCCGTGTGCATGTCTTAGCTCCCTAGCTAAAGTGTAAGTTCCTTCAGGGCAGAGGAATCTGTCTTATCACCACTTTGTACCTCCCACAGCATTGCCTGGCCCAAAGCCACAGTTTCAGCAGATACTGTTGATAGAAGTGGTGATTACTTGACAAAGTAGGGAGTTTCTGACTCTTAAAAGTGTTACTATGTCTTATGAGCCCTTGAGTTGATGGCCAAGATGGAGAATACCCAAAGGAAAGACAGAAAAGTCCTCCAATACCGATTTTGTGGGACCCTTAAACAATCCAGCAGGTTTCAAAAGAGTTCAGAGAGGTTGGATACCTCCGGAGGCAATTTGGAGACATTCACAGTAGGTTAATAGCACAGGTGCCTCACCAGCTAAGATATCTCAGATTACCAGGTTAGACCCAAACAAGTCTAGATTTGAAACTCAGCCTCACAGTTGGCTCACCCTATTAGAGTCCTCTAGGCTAGAAAGTCTGTGTTCAGGATCTGAACTATCTAGATCCCTACATATTAGGTCCAATTTGTCATAACTGTGGAATACTCACATTGACATAGCCAAAACAGTCGTAATATAATCTAGGATGTGCCAGGAAGGGCACATTAGGAGACTGATGTTTATAATTTCTTGAATATTCTGCCCTTTCCCCAGGAAATATACAAAGTTCTAAACACTACCCTCCTCTGTTCTCTTTGATTTTTCAGCAGTGCATTATTGTAGTGATTCAGCAACTGGTCCCTGCTGAGGGCTGTCATGACACACATCGGGTCTCTCTAGATGTAGGGTCTGCCTCAAAGAGACACTGACAAGAGGGAACAAAGCAAAAGAAGTCAGGATTGTCCCAAGGTCAGAGACCAGGCTTACGGGTACAGATTCTGCAACAGATAGATACATCTTGCTTAGAATTGTTTAAAGAGGTTACCACACAGGTTGATTTATAATTATAGAAACACTAATTGCTAACATTTTTTGAGTACTTACTACAATCGTTTTCTAAATATACGTATTAACTGCTTCATTCATAACTTCTCAGTATGTTTGTTTATATTTTTTATTGAAAATTAGGATCATACTATATAGACAGTTTTGTATGCAACTTTTTTCACCTCAGTGAAACTGAGTTCTGAATCAAAGAACATGAACATGATTCTTGCTACACATTGCCTAATGTCCTTCCAAGAGTTGTACCAACAAATTGTACTTATCCCACAAGTAATGTTTAAGAGTACCATTGAACTGTTTTTTGAGAATTATTACCTTATTGAAAATCTGAATTGGTGGGTGAAAATAATATTTTTTGCTTTGATTTGTGTTTCCTTGAAAATAGTGAGTTTGGACATATTTTTCATATTTATTGGCACAAGTATATCTTTGAAAATACCTTACTTATGTGGATAGTTTTTAAATGGCAGTGCAATTCAATTTAGCAAATATTTATTGAGCACTTGTGTATGCTCAAATCTAGAAATGATGTAAATTTTGATAACAGTCTTGTTTAGAATGACCTCCATCATCGCTAGACTTCTTTTCCTTAGAGCACTCACAAAGATAAGATTTTCTAAACCGAATAAACTTACAGTTTTTGCTGACTAGCTGCCAAACAGCTGATGATTTTGTTAACATTTAGCTTCCTTTATTTCTAATAGCTTCTTCTTTAAGTGGGAACAAAGATTCCATTTATAGCCTGGCAATGAATCAACTGGGAACAATCATTGTATCAGGGTCCACTGAGAAGGTACGGGGGAGCTTAACGGGTATATCTTAACACTGGAAAACAAAGACCCAAAATAATTTGATCTGTGTAATTACTTAATATACAGACCATGGTTTTGCTTGGTGGGTGCTAAGGAAAGGTTTTATTTGAACAAACGAGAATATAACTGTATAATTACTGTCGTGTGTGGTGATGGGGGCGGGTTGGATGGGTGGAGGAGGCCTATTTGTGTTTTGACGTTAGAAAGGCTTCCTCCTACTTGAAAAGATTGGGGGCCTCAGACAGTGTCCATTGGTAGAACAATATTTCCTTCTCAGAATGTAATGGTTGTCATTTAACTTCTAAATCATTTATTATTGAAATTTGTTCACATATGTATATATACTGTTTGTATAATATTTTGTTAAAATACACAGGTTTTAAGGGTATGGGATCCAAGAACATGTGCAAAACTAATGAAGCTGAAAGGACACACAGACAATGTCAAAGCACTGCTGTTGAACAGAGATGGTACACAGGTATGCACTTGCATGTGCACGTTTACCTAATAACCTCGTCCAAAATTTCATGCACCAGAAACTTCCCCGCTTTGTTGCCTAGGTTGATTTCAACCCAAAGCCACACATATCATATTATGGTCTACTTTTAAATCCTTAAAATACTCAAATTGTATGTAATAGTAATCCACATTTTGAAATTACTCTGTTTGCATCACTTCTAAATAAAGGCCAAACAAAAAGTTCCCTCAGAATAATTCTAATGCCAACAAGTATATGCAGTTATGATGTGTATAGGATAAAATAATTTAAAATGTCACTTTGTGTAAAGCAGAAGGAAGTTTTGGTATTGAATGCTTTGTGCTGGTAAATTAAGGGGAAATTTCCTGACAATGGGTTTGACTTTGGGCAAATCCTGTCATTTGACTGTATAGATACATTTTATACAGTTTATAAGTTTAGTTATCTGACGTAATACTTAAGAGTCAGCATTTCAAAGAAAAACATTTTGGTAATGTTCGAACACGTACTGGTACTCTAGTACTTTGTTGGGTACATAATTCAGTTTGTTCTGTAGCAGTGGGAAAATGATGTTTTATCAATGTAGATAATAAAAACAAAAACTGAGCACCATTTTCAGTTAAGACCTACCTCTACCCTGTATTCCTACCTCCCCCAGCCATGTTTTCTCATAGGCCAGGGAGAAGCCCAGAGCTAACTGGAATTGATTGCGAACGGGTTAGGAAAGGGAGAGTAGGGAGGTGGTGCGATGGGAGGCACCATCACTCCTGTGGAAATTACA
The DNA here is from genome assembly GCF_037043125.1 of Eumetopias jubatus. Classification (NCBI taxonomy): domain Eukaryota; kingdom Metazoa; phylum Chordata; class Mammalia; order Carnivora; family Otariidae; genus Eumetopias; species Eumetopias jubatus. Next base: position 148,740,278 of record NW_028274807.1, on the reverse strand, counting down.
TTACAGAAACTGCCTCACACATGAATTAGAGAAACCTTTGTCTCCAGAGGGAAGAGGAAGGTTGGGAAAACTAGCCAAAACCAGGAACTCATCTTCAGAACCAGGCAAAGAGAGGCTTGAAGATGCCCATGGAGGTCTTTGGAGATGTGGAAGGATCTCAGTGTTAATGTACAGTGTGGCCTTGAGAGAACTTCACATTACTAGTCCTTAGTTGACTCATCTGCAAAGCAGGGACCATAATATTTAGTTTGTATAGTTGGTAAGAAGATTAGAAATAGTAAGTATATTCTTGTCTGTAGGCCATGGCATTTTCTAGTGTCCTTGAGTTCCTTTACAGCTCCATTTTCCTGGGAGTCTAAGAAGCCAGTTCGGTCAGCTCCTCACTGTTTTGCAGGGTAGCTGCTGGGCTACATTTGAGATGGCTGCACCGGCCTTGTTCTGTGGGCTTTGTTCAGGATTTGACTGCATCCTCTGGTCTTCATGGGACTGCGCAAAAATAGGGGGCTGTGGACAAGATGGTTTTCAGAAGGAGGCTTTGGGCTTGGCAGACTTTCTAAAGCTCCTCCTGCTACTATACTCCTTGCCTTGTTTCCTCTATAGTCATGAATGTGCATTTACCTAAGACAATTTAAGTAGCACATATGGTTACAGATGTAGTTCATGTAAAGTCAGCTGCGTTTACTCCAAGCAGACCGCTTAAAAGGCTGCCCTTGGGCGGTAGAGCGCATAATTAGGCAGATACCATCCTCCTCGAGTTCCTTCTCCATCCATTTGCCTTCTTGGCAGCTAGAGGCGAAATGTAAACTTAACCCCCAACTACACAACACACTTATATTAGGGAATTGATCAACAAAACAGCAACAATAACTACTTGTTTGGGCCAAAGGAAGAAAAAAGAAACCTTTACGTACTGATTCTCAAACTCTTGTAAGATACAAGAGAAATAGTTAACAGTTACTGGACCAGAGCTTGCACTGCATCCCGCAGAGATGCCCTGCAAGCTTCTAATGTAGGATCTCTGGTGGCATCATGAGTCAGAGACTTGTGATAAGATACGTATAACAGGCCAGTGAATCCCATGGACAGCCCCTTCCTTTGTTGTGTTGTTGTTATTTAGCAAGCCTTACTGTTTGAGGTTTGTCGCCACGGCAGTTGTTTTGACTGGTGCCAACATTACTGGGCTGAGCCACCTGACATTTCATCCCTTGTACTTGCTCAGGCAACTGCTTGAGGAACTGGGACAATCTGCCATCTTGGTTTGAGTCAATGACATCCTCGTGTGTCTCTTACAGGGTTTTCCTATAATTGAAGTCCTGCCGAACCTAGCTAAAAGTCAAGGGGTCTTTAAGCATCAGGCCACTCCTTGCCCCGACTTACCTTGCCCACTTGGCTGCTGTCTGTGGCAGTTACAATTGCATATGGGTGACCATCCCAGAAACACTTAGTTGGTCAACAGCCGCCTGGCCTCAATACACTGGCCGCCCTCGTTTCTATTGGCAAAAGCACAGCCACCTGATCAGGGCTGTAGAGTCTGTGCCTCTAAGTCTCATGTAGTAAAACCATCCAGGTCCGAGTCCCAAGAGTTACTCCTAGTGACAGGGTCTTCACGTTTATCCAGTGGAAGGGGGAGTAGTGGGAAATGTCTGATGACTACTCTAGCTCCTGCACGGTAGCAGGCACTAGACTTCCTATTAAATAAGCACGTCCTTCAGCCATACTACCAAACACTGCAAAGAAGTTCGCCGGCATTGTACTTTAAAAGTAATTGTTGTCTACTTGGGGGCCTCCTTTTTAGCAGTCTTAGAGTACAGTTACCATCAGAGTTTATTTTATGTTCAATATCAGAGTTGATATAGCTCTGTTCCCTCATCTTTTAGCTGTACGCTTTGGGTTTGGAACTTACCTCTTTCCCTTGCCGCAAGTTGCCTAGGCTGTGAGAACTTCAGCCCATCACCTTAGCTTCCCTTATCCTGAAGTTGTCAGACCTTACTCCCTCTGGATACATGGCCTAGGATCTGAGGGATCAAAGCTACACTAACAGCTTTGCTACCTCAGAGTAGCAGCTCTTCCTGGACAGGGGAGCCCTTCCTTGCTCTCTCTCCATCAGATTGTATGGGTCCTCCCACAGGCATGTGGGAGGTCTGCTTGTAACTTCCTCCGGACAGTTTCATTGTTGGTTAGGCTCTTGGTTGCCTTGTACACCAGTCAGAATAGGGGATTAAAACACTGATGCTCCTGGCAACTTCTGGGGGAGTGTCCTAGTGGGTGTGCATTTAACTAAACACGTCCAGAGTGCTAAAGGCCCCTTCCAGTCACAGACATGCCAATAAATCTTAATATTCCTTAAGGTCTCATCTATTCAGACACTTTCTAAATCTCCAGGCCCACAACTATCTTCTCTTCTTTGAAGCTCTTTGCCTACTTAATTTCTTACACCAGCACCAGCAGTTGCTTCTTCTTGATGCCATTTTTTCCCCAAAGAAGTAAGTATTTATTCTCTTCTGCAAGTCACCACAGTAACTGGTAGTGAACCCCAGGCATGCTGAATGTGAATGTAGTGTGGCTAATTCAGCCTCTTTCTGTTGGAGTGTGCTCAGCCCTAGTTTGTGTGCCAGCAGCTTCTATGTATTTGGTGCTCCTGAGCCTTTAGAAAGTGTCAGAATTGCTAATGCTAACTCTGAATGCTGGAAGTCCACATTTTATATTAATAGATGTTGAACTTGAGGCTCAGATGGGAGGTATGCAGGGTCACAAAGAGTGAGTGGTAAGCCCAGGACTAGATTTTGCTTCTGACTCCTGTTGGTAGAATGTCAGAGACCTGGCAGGCCATTAGGAGCGTGTTGCCGTGAGGGAGAGGTGAGACAGAGGTGTGACCTAGGGCTCCAAAAGACCTGCTGGCCTGGTGCAAATCTCGTCAAGCTTAGTGTACAGAATGACCTGGAAAGCCTATCAAAACACAGATTGGTAGACCCTTCCAGAGTTTCTGCCTCATTAGGTTTGGAATTGGACCAGGAATCTGCATTTTTAACAAGTTCCCAGGGGATGCCGATTCTGCATGTGGCCAGGTAGGAGAGGAGAAAGACGGTTTTGCTCAGAAGTTTCCCCTGCTTGAGCATGTACTGTTGCCTTCGGTCATTTCAGCCTGTGGTGCATGCTTATCAGAGGTCTTTATCAGAGGCAGAAATACAGGTTGTTAGAGGTGGGTGTTTGACAGTGTAGAGGCAGGAGAGGCACCAAGTGCAGAGCACAGCAAAGCAGGAAGTTTTCCAGCCAGAACTTTTTCTAACTTTAACTTTCTTTGTTTTCAGTGCCTTTCCGGCAGTTCTGATGGGACAATTCGCCTTTGGTCCCTTGGCCAGCAGAGATGTATAGCAACGTACCGAGTCCATGATGAAGGTGTTTGGGCTCTGCAAGTCAATGATGCCTTCACGCACGTGTATTCTGGAGGAAGGGACAGAAAGATTTATTGTACAGACCTGAGAAACCCTGACATTCGGGTACTAATTTGTGAAGAGAAAGCACCAGTTCTCAAGGTATGTCCTAAATTTAGTTTTGTGGTTAAGATTGTTACATGTGCTAGCCAAATCCGGCAAAATCTATTAAAACAGAAATCAGCTATGGGGTTGTAAAAACAGGTATTTTAATTTCCATTAGTCACTTGTAGAAGAAATTGTGACTTTTTGGGTACCTCAGTGACACGTAGCTGTCCCGCTGGCGAATCCTAGTGCAATTTCCCCATGTTGCTCCTGAGCTCAGTTGGCTTTCCTAACCGGTCCTTAGTGGAGGAATGTGACAAGTTCAGGTATCTGTAAGCAGACAACACCAAAGCACAAGTGTGTCCAATGCCTCAAGAGGGAGGTTGTGGAAGAGTTGCTCCAGAAGAAGAGAGAACAAGCCAGTTCATACTCCAAACCATGACTGCCTCAAAGTAGTCCTGATTGCTAATCAGCATCTGCTGTGTGGGTGAAAGGGTACTCGAGAAGCCATCCATACTGACACCTGCTGAAAGTGAAGCCTGGACCGCTAAAGGGTCTTATCATCACATGACAAGATGTTCAGCCTCCCTGATAATCTCAGAATTACACATTAAAACCATAGTGAAGAGCTTTCCAGATTTAAAATGGAGGCATAAAGACAGCACTACTTCATTTTCACAAAAATCATCCAAAAACAACTAGAAAAGCAAGAAACAGAACTGCAGATAGCCACGAAACTGACATCTGAAACCCAGGCCACAGCATAAGAGGAAGGGCTGAAAAAGGGAATAGAAGTCAAAGGAGACAGTTGAGGGGATGCTTGTGGCCTAGGAGCGCACACATCCTGGCTGAGTATGGCTCTTTAAAATAGGTGGCGCCCCCCAGAGGACAAAACCAATAATCCTAGGGGAGCAAGGGAGTTGAGGCTGAAATCAGCCTGTGTTCAGGGGGCAGAAACACTGTGTGTGTGAGTCCTGCAGCTGCCAGGATCTCTTGACTGTGGAGAAAAAAGCTCAAAGAATTTAGTGACAACATAACTGTGTTGAAAGAAATGTCACTTTGAACTGAAGAGGATTCCTACTTGCTAGGAGTCCAGCCTGTTCCATGACTCCAACCTTCAGTTTCTTGGCACAGGAAGAATAGTGGATGACTGACCATAGAGTGATTTCATGTGCGTGCCATCTATATACATGGCTGTAGGGCCATATTTCTATATGTATACTATTTTAAAAATACAGAAGGCAAACGGTAAACTGTTTGCAGGTGTACTATTCTTAGGTGAGGGAGGTGAATTACATGAGTACTTTTCACTTTTGCTATGTTGGAATGTTTTTTTACTACAAACATTTTCAAAAGAGAAAAAGAGACCTAATTTCCTTGTTATTAAAAAAGAAAAACAAAAGAGTAACAAAAACAAAATTATGCTAAGTCACCCTTTTGACTGTACCCATTTGGATCCCTTAACTATTTAATTTAAAATCACGCTGAAACTTTCAGCCACTGATTTTGGTGAGAAGTCACTCCTATTATACTTGTAAAAGTAAAAGGCCGTTCTCCTTTAGCAAAGACACTCCCTCATTATTCTGTGCAACCCTAGCTTTTAACACATGCCACAGTACAGTCAGCATACGAACATCGAATGAAGGAGTTGATATTTAATAATATGTAGCTAGTCCTGGCAGCTCAGGAGAGTCAGCATTCCACAGAGCAGTGTTTTTGTGCTTTGTTTTCAGATGGAGCTTGATAGATCAGCTGATCCCCCTCCCGCAATCTGGGTTGCCTCGACTAAGTCTACAGTAAATAAATGGGTAAGCGAATGGCCGTATCCCTGGCAAAGGTTTGTAAATGTGTGGTTTGTTATTGCAGACCTGCCAGATACCAGTAGCAAATGCTCGGGATGAACCTGACACTCAGCATGCTTTTGAACAGTGGCAAAAATCTGAAAGCCTCTGTGAGTGATCCTAAAGATTGTACTAAAATTACAATAATAGTCAAGATGAAGCATCTGACTTCGTCAGGAGCCAAGATAGACATTTGATGTGCTTAGAATAGGCACTGTTGCCTGATAAACCAATAAATGTTAGTACAGCATCTGAGCTCACAAAACTGCATTTAAAAACAGGCAGCCCTGGGCGCCTGGGTGGCTCAGTTGGTTAAGCGACTGCCTTCGGCTCAGGTCATGATCCTGGAGTCCCGGGATCGAGTCCCGCATCGGGCTCCCTGCTCAGCAGGGAGTCTGCTTCTCCCTCTGACCCTCTTCCCTCTCGTGCTTTCTATCTCTCATTCTCTCTCTCTCTCAAATAAATAAATAAAATCTTAAAAAAAAAATAAAAAATAAATAAAAAATAAAAACAGGCAGCCCTGGTCCAAGTTTCCCCAGATATCCAAAAGTTTGCTTTGCACCATTATTTATTACCCATTTTCTCTAACCAAAAGAAATCAGAAGGGAATTTTTGCTTTTATAAAATGGTGATTGCTTTTTTGTCTTTACACCATCTCAGCTTATAAAAGGCTTCATATGAACGCTTTACTTTTGGATAGCAGGGAATACCTGTACCAACTTGGCAGGGACACTTGTTAGGTTTCTTTTTTTCCAAGTGTAAAAGAAAATAGAAAAATTGTGCTTTCAAATTCATTTCTTTTTTCCTCATAGCATAAAGAACAGGGATAGAAATAGAGGATAAGCAGAGAAAAGTCATTAAAAGTGCTTTAATTCTTAAATGTTAATTAAAGAAGATCTACGTTTTCTTGCTTACCAGACTATATGTGGAAAACAAAAGAGTGTTTCCGTTTATTTGTGTTTATACCTCAGTCAAGTGGACTTTCTCAGTACTTGTAAAAAATGTTAGATATCTTGTCTAAATTTCATCATGCCAATGTGAGATCAGCATAGCTTTACCTTGAAGAGTGCCTGCTTTTCCCTTCAAAAGGACAGTATTAATATTCCCTTCTTAATCCTTGTTTTATTTCTTGAAATCATGGTAGATAATTGAACTTTATGATTAAATTTTCTTTGGTTGATGTTATTGTTTTGGTTTTTCTCATTTGTTCTTTGTTTTTCTTGCCACTTTAAACAGATTGGCAAAACTTAGAAAGCATAAAATGATTAAAAAATGAATTTTGTTCCTTTAGACCTTGAAGGGAATTCATAATTTTAGAGCCTCCGGAGATTATGACAACGACTGTACAAATCCTATAACACCACTTTGTACACAGCCTGACCAGGTTATTAAAGGTGAGTAAGGAAGGTGAAGGTATCATACCTTTTACCAAGGTTAATTATAGTTACTGAGAGATTGACAAAAATAAAGGAAGTGACCTTCCTTTAAATGTAATTCTGATGGCAACAGAAGACACAGTGTGTTGGTTTATTTTTAACAGAAGAAAAATATTCTTAAAATGCTATTTAGTGACTTTGAAAAGGGTGTTTCTTGTAATCTTTTTGCCCAGCATCAGAATAGTCATAGTCTGGGTCGAGCCAAGAACCACTTTGTAAAATATGTAGGGTTGAATGTTGTCTTCTGGTGCAAGGCAGAACAGGTCCAGTCTGGTCCCCGACTTCTCTGTGCTCCAGCGGGAAGTGGCAGCTCTGACCTGAAGGCTCAGGTGAGGAGTAGAATGCTGAACGGTGCATTCATCTGCAGTTCCGTGTCCATGCTGGTGTCTTTAGAACCGCATGTCCGTGCAGGAGGCAGAAGTTAGAGATGGGACTGATCCAGTGATTTCCTGTCATCATTTGAACTTTTCCCAGTGGGTAAAATGGTTTGCCCTTAACAGTTTTCCACTGGTAGCCCCTCGAAGGAGGGGGTTTTTTCATCTATAATCTGTTTTTAAAATTGGATAGTTTGTCTTAGGTTGGCCTTAAACTGCCTTAGATATATTTATACGTGTATATATTACTATATGTGTATCTTTTGATTCACCTTCTCCTTTCTGGTGGATCGTATGATTTCTGTTGTTACATGCCAATGAGTAATTACTGCTATATGGTGAATTTAAATAGGGAATTGTTTTGCTAATTGTTTGGGTTCTTTTCCTATAGGGGGTGCGAGCATTATTCAGTGCCATATTCTTAATGATAAGAGACATATATTAACCAAAGATACCAATAATAATGTGGCATATTGGGATGTATTGAAGGTAAGTAACTTCTTGTATTAAATATAAGTTATTAGATCATGTATCCCCTTTATTTTTTATTATAAAATATATATATATGAAATAACCAAGGTAATAAGTATGTGCATTAAGATTAGATTGCAATAATATTTTTGGGGGGGTTGGATACTTTTTTTTTTTAAGATTTTATTTATTTATTTGACAGACACAGCAAGAAAGGGAACACAAGTGGGGGAGAGGGAGAAGCAGGCTTCCTACAGAGCAGGGAGCCTGATGCGGGCCTCGATCCCAGGACACTGGGATCATGACCTGAGCCAAAGGCAGACGCCCAACGACTGAGCCACCCAGGCACCCTGGGGTGGATACTTTTTTGTACAAGTATTTAGATAAGGCCATAGTTTATCTTTTTAAGCACCTAAAATTTGAGTGGAACCATTTCCAAATGCTGTGTTAATATGCTGCCTTACCTTAAAATAAATATATCACAGTTCCTCATCCTTGACATTATTGACATTTTGGGCCGAGTAAGTCTTTGTTGAGGGGAGTGGGGTAGAGTGGGATCTGTCCTGGGTATGATGGGATGTTTAGCAGCATCCCCAGCCTCTACCCACCAGGTACCAGTAACCACCTTCCCTTCCACCCCCAACTTCAGTTGTAATAGCCAGAACTCTCTCCAGACATTGCTAAATGTTTAGGGGGAGGAAGAAGCAGCAGCATACAAAATCACCCCAGGTTGAGAATCCCTGCAGTGCACAAAATAAGTTTATCCATTTCTTAGGATTTATAGATATCACTATGAGCATCAGTTACAACTCTGTCATGTTAAGATGACCCTGTGGGATAGTTAGATGTTTTAAACCATTCATCCACGTTCTAAATAGCATAAACAATTTATAGGCAGGGTGCCTGGGTGGCTCAGTTGGTTAAACATCTGCTTTGGGGTCAGGTCATGATCCCAGGGTTCTCATCAGGCTCCCTGCTCAGCAGCGATCCTGCTTCTCCCTCTCCTCCCTGTTCATTCTCTCTCTCAAATAAATAAATAAAATCTTTTAAAAATAACTTATAGGCAGATTGAAAAGTTTGCTTTTCTTGGTGGTGTTGGTATATTTGTTCAACACCTATTTCCTGGATTGAATGAATATTGTGGGCAGAGAACTGTGTTAAGAGTCATAGATGACAGAGTCTGTACCATGATCCCCTCTGGTAGGGACAAGGGTAGGGAAATGGGAAGGCCTTACAGATAAAAAACAGACAAATCACAGGGTAGTTTATGGACAAGGGCAATTACTTACAACTAGAGAAATCAGGTGAGCTTCGAGCTGAGCTTCTTCGTGGTGGAGAAATCATTTGAAGAGGGTCTTAAAGAATTCCAGCAGATGACTAATGGTAGGGCATTTTAGGAAGAGGGAGTGAATGACAAAGGCACAGGGAAGGTAGTGCTCATTCAGTGACTCTGAGTTTTGTGTAATTGGAGACTAGAGGGAATGTTGGTGGGGGGGTAGGGGTGGAAGGGTGGAAGGTGCCATTCAAGTCATTTCCCAGAGAATCTTGAATACAGGCCCCACAGTTGGCCTTCTTTGCTATTCCCTAAAGAATCTTAATCTTAGATTGTATTGGAACAGGAAGAATCCCATGCCCAGAGCGACAGTGGTCTGTGTAATGGGGAAGAAGCTGGAAGGCCGGGTCTTCAGCATAATGACTTGGGGATCTCAAGGAAGAGACAGATGTTGGATACATTATAAGGAAGGATTGAAAAGCTCTGGGGTTTTGGTTAGGCTCCTGGTTAGAAGAAATGTCTAGATCTAAAGAATAAGATAAACAGCTTTCTTTCTGAGAAGGGACTGTCTGAATAGAAACCTTGGCCTGACTAACACTTTCCCTCCCCATGGGGCAGGTGTACAGGAAGTCACATAACGAAGCAGTTGCCCGGTGAGCATGGTTGCAGAGCCAAGAGGCTTTAGTAGTTGAATGGAAAATGAAATTGCAGCAGACTCCAAAAGTCCAATTGGGTTTTCTTACTTTAGAGATACACTTCGCAGGGGACTAAAGACTCAAGTTTGTTTCAGAGAGGGGTGCTATGGAGACTGGGAGGATCCAGAGCAGCCCTGAGGACCTGGTCAGCAGGAACTTGGCTACTCTACCACTGACGTGGCCCTAGTTCTGCCCCATGGCTGGGCTTCCCCTCATGCTGCCCAGCACCTGACGCTCTCCAGAACATGACAGAATCTAATTGGGCCAAGCTACTCTTTCGGGGTGGACTGACTGATTTTCTGCCGGTGGATCTGATGTTCGCTCTTGGGCAGATTAGCCAAAGCCTTGGTAGAGTCCTGCTGCCTGAATGGGAGGTAGCTCTGCTTAGATGGGGCAGTGACCTGGCATGTTCCATAATTGGCATTTTTGTATCTCTAGCAGCTTTCAGTACCCAGACACTAGACCCTGAAGTGTCAAGATCAAGTGATTGGGAGTAATGGACATGACATTAAACAGAAGTAGGGAGTCAGGAGTATTTAGGAACATAGGCTCAGAGTGAGATAAGAGTTTCATTCTAATCTTGGTTCTTTTAGCTACTAGCCAAGGGATGTCTGGAACATACTGAACCTCTCTAAACCTCTGTCTTTATTCCTAAAATGTGGGTGGTACCTATTTCTTGGTGAGGTTAAGGAGGTGTTTGAGAAGTATTTATCGTAGTGGCTGGCACATAATAATAGTTAAGAAGCTGTTACACTAATGTAAGTGAGAGATCAGATATTTATCTGGACTAGGATGGAAAAAAAACAGAACGATGAAGTGTTGAGGCCTGTGGATAAGAGGGAGCTTGAATAAAAGTATAAACGAAAGTAGCAGAGTGAGTCCCAGGTTCCTGGGTCAGATAGTTTGGTAAGTGGAAGTGATGAGGGGGGGTGATGTAAGAGGGAAAATGGATTGATGGGGGAACAGGGGAACATGCTGAGCAAGACAATGAGTTTGAGTTTATGTGAATGTCTAGGTAGATAGGACCTCATGCTCCAGTAAATGAGCTGGACCGGAGAGACAGGCTCAGCAGTCAGCGTCTGGTGGATTATAACTGAAGCAATGGGAACATCAGAGTTTCCAAGGGATACATCTGTACTGAAGAGAAAAAAACCAGCCATCACCCTTCCGGGAACGGTTAGAAAAGAGGAAATCACAGAGCTGTATAATAAACGGGTCAGAAAACCAAGAACCAATGGCGGCTCAAGAACTAAGCAAGCATTTCCCGAAAGGGCTTGTGGTTAGCAGCACTGGCCTACGGAGGGTTTGCATCCCATTTGGAATGTAACGTGCCTGGGACTTAACCAGTAGGGAGGATGGTGTGGAGGGGAACAGTCTTGAGAGAGTCCTAAGAGTAAAAGCCAGATAGAGTGGGTTGAGTAGTGATTGGGAGGTAGTGGAGCAATCTTTGGTGAAATTTGACTTTGGGGAGGTGGGCAGGAAGAGGCAGTAGTGAGAGAGGATATAGGGATGGGAGGGTGAAGCAAAGATTTTGTTTTGGTGTTCAGGTATTTTTGAGATGAGAGTAATTGGAGTGTGTTCACTGCTCATGGGAAGAAGCCAGGAGAGCATGAGAGAGTAGATGACGGTACCAGGTCCCCAAGAAGTGAGGGGGTCCGGAGCACAGCATCAAGGGACACTTTTTTCCTCGCACTGGGAAGAACAGTAGCACAGAGCTAAGGGGATTTTGTTAAGGCTTCTCTAATTTTGAGGAGTGGAGGTCAGTTCTGTGCTGAGGGGCAGTGAGGGAGGTGGCAAGGCCAAACATGAGGGTAAATATTTGACTGGGGTGTTGTGGAGAACTGACTTTGGAAACGGAAGAAACCCCAGGTAGCAGCAATGGTGAGGCTGGAGACCGCCGTACACTTACGGCGGGAATATTGGCAAGGATTTGAAAGGCCGGCATGCCCTTTGTGGGTGTCGATGTCGTCCAGGATGTTTTTAGACTCTATTTAGACAGATGTGAAAATGTGTAAAATTTTGAACACTTAAGTCAAAATCATTTTACCACTTAATATTGATAATTACCATACTTTCTTTTTTACTGTATAGGCTTGTAAAGTTGAAGACCTGGGCAAAGTGGATTTTGAAGATGAAATTAAGAAAAGATTTAAGATGGTATATGTGCCAAATTGGTTCTCAGTAGACTTAAAAACAGGGGTAAGTTAGCAACTGGTGTTTGTATTGTTTGGGATAGTTGAAAGTTTCTGATACAGCTCAAAATTAAGTATTATTACTTACAGAGTCCTATGTTTTTAAGTGTGAAGGCAGTAAATTTTTCATGTTAATACTTGCAAAATGCAGTTTAGAATGCCTTTTGGTATCCCAGTAAATTAAATTGTAGTTGCAGTGAATCACATGAAACACATTTTGGTTCTGAATCTGTGGCTTAGCTCTTCAGTCAAATAGTATAGATAAATAGGGCCTTAGAGACTTATTTGGAGAATATATTGAAATGGAATGCCACTAACAGTTTTTTCTTTTGACAGATGTTGACTATTACTTTGGATGAGAGTGATTGTTTTGCCGCTTGGGTTTCTGCAAAAGATGCTGGCTTCAGCAGCCCTGATGGGTCAGATCCAAAACGTGAGTTTAAGTGTCCTCCTTCCCTTCCTCCTTTCAAAAGTGAAGGTGGATCTGTGCTGAGTTGGGGGTTTTTTTGTTGTTTTGATTTGTTTTGTTTTTTGCTATCTGCTCTTTTATTTTTTTAACAGTATTTGAGGTTTTTTTGTTTTTATTTATTTGAGGTTTTTTAAATCATTTCTCAAGAAATCCATATATTCTCTCATGGAAATGGAAAATACTATTCCATTTTAAATGTTTTGGGGGTCTTGATTTTTCTCACAGTCTGTGGTTTAGCTTTAACAATTAAACACTCAACACACTCTCTACCCTTAAACCTTTCTGGAAATCTGTTAGGATAGGCAAAGTGAAGCTGGGAAACAGTTCTCTTGTTTTCCTTTTTTTTTTTTAATTGAGATATAATTGACATAACTTTATATTAGTTTCATCTTCACATGTACAACCTGATTCAGTATTTGTATTTACTGCAAAATGATCACAAGTCCAGTTAATATTCATCATCACAGTACATAATTACACATTTTTCCCTTTGTGATGAGATCTTTTAAGATCTCTCTTAGCAACATTCAAATATGCAGTACAGTATTATTAACCGTAGTCACCATGTTGTACTTGCATCCCCGGGACTTATTTATGTTATAACTGGGAGTTTGTACTTTTTGACTCCCTTCATTTCCCTACCCCTGCCTCTGGCAACCACCAGTCTGTTCTCTGTATCTGTGAATTTTGGTTTTTGGTTTTGATTTTGTTTAGTTTTGAGAGTCTACGTATAAGTGAGATTATATGGTATTTGTCTTTCTCTGTCTAACTTACTCTACGTAGCCTTCAAGGTCCACCTAAGTTATTGCAAATGGCAGGATTTTGTTCTTTTTTATGGTTGAGTAACATTCCATTGTACATACATACCATGTTTTTTCTTTATCCATTCGTCCATTGATGAACATTGGTTGTTTCCGTTATCTTGGCTGTTGTAAATACGGCCGCATTGAACATGGGGGTCCATATATCTTTTCCAGTTAGTATTTCATTTTCTTTGGCTAAATACCCAGAAGTGGAATTGCTAGATAATATGGCAGTTCTATTTTTAATTTTTTGAGGAACCTCCATACTGTTTCCCACAGTGGCTGCACCAATTTACATTCCCACCAACAGTGCACGAGGGTTCCCTTTTCTCCACCTTTTCATGAACACTTGTTATTTTTTTATCTTTTTGGTAATAGCCATTCTAACACGTGTGAGATGATAGCTTGTGGATTTGATTCGCATTTCCCTGATAATTAGTGATTAGTAAGCATTTTTTCATGTACTTTTTGGCCATCTATATGTCTTCTTTGGAAAAATGTCAATTCAGATCTTCTACCAATTTTTTTTTTAAGATTTTATTTTTAAATAATGTCTACACTAAACATGGGGCTCGAACTCAAAGTTACAAAATCAGGAGTCACATGCTCCACTGGCTGAGTCAGCCAGGCGCCCCTTTCTGCCCATTTTTTTAATTGGATTGCTTGTTCTTTTGCTGTTCAGTTGTATGAAGTCCTTATATATTTTGGATATTAACGCTTTATCAGATACATGATTTGCAAATATTTCTCCCACTCCGTAGGCTGCCTGTTCATTTTGTTGATGTTTCCTTTGCTGTACAGAAGTTTTTTAGTTTGATGTAGTCCTACTAACTTTCTTTTACTTTTGTTGATTTTGCTTTTGGTGTCAGATCCAAACAATCATCACCAAGCTCAAGGAGCTTGCTGCCTATGTTTTCTTCTAGGAGTTTTATGGTTTCAGGTCTGACATTCAAGTCTTTGATCTATTTTGAGTTAATTTTTGTGTATTGTGAGAAGAGACTCATAAAAGTCTATTATATTTTGTTGACTATATCTTTGGTTGGTATTCTCCTAAGAATGTAGCATGTAGGCATACCTGATGTATATATATATAGTTTTAGTGGCTCTCTATGGAAATAGTTCCTTAAAGAATGTAATTCCTGTTTTTGTTTGTTCATTTTTAAAGAATGGCTATTTATATCTGAACAACCAGATAGAATATGTTTGCTCCATATTATTACTTCTTTAAACATTCTAAGATAAATATTAATAGATGTGGCAAAATCTTTCAAGTCTTGCTTTTGAACATCATTGGCATTGGGTTAAGAATTTAATATCGGGGCGCCTGGGTGGCTCAGATGGTTAAGCATCTGCCTTCAGTTCAGATTGTGATCGCAGGGTCCTGGGATCGAGCCCCGCATGGGGCTCCCTGCTCAGCGGGGAGCCTGCTTCTCCCTCTCCTTCTACTGCTCCCCTGCTCGTGTTCTCTCGCTCTGTCAAATAAATAAATAAAATCTTAAAAAAAAAAGAATTTAATATCAGAATATGTGGAAACAATTTTTATTCCTTTCCCTTTGTTTTTAGGCTAAAGCTAATAACTCTTTTCCATTTCTTTTCATTTTAATTAACTCCTTTGCAGTGAACTTAGGAGGACTTTTACTCCAGGCACTCCTAGAATATTGGCCTAGAACCCATGTGAATCCAATGGATGAAGAAGAAAACGAAGTAAACCATGGTTCGTATTTTTATATCAGGATAATTGATTTAAAATTACTTAGAAGTTTAAGAGGCGCCTGGGTGGCTCAGTTGGTTAAGCGACTGCCTTCGGCTCAGGTCATGATCCTGGAGTCCCGGGATCGAGTCCCACATCAGGCTCCCTGCTCAGCGAGGAGCCTACTTCTCCCTCTGACCCTCCCCCCTCTCATGTACTCTCTCTCTCTCTCTCAGTCTCACTCTCTCTAAATAAATAAATAAATCTTAAAAAAAAAATTTTTTTAAAAATTACTTAGAAGTTTAAAATACTTGGACAGTTTGTTATTCCAGGAAGGTTTAAGAAACATTTAAGAAGCATTTGCTAAGTCATGACATAATTAATAACTTGTGATGTGTCCAGTTTATCACCCTCCCTTCCACAGATCAAAGAACATCCAGTCTTAACTAAGATTCCAGGAGCACTTTCAATCAGTGAAGCTGCTCAAGAGGGGTTAAAAAAACCTCTACATATTTAAATGACCTTTGCCCTTAAAAGCAAGTAGCTTAGCAGCCTTCTTTCAAAGATATTTCTCAAGAGTAGCTATGGCCCTGCAGGACTTACCTCCAGCACCAGCTACATCGAAAGCCATTTCTGTCCTTATGTCATCATAGTTCACGTCAGCCTGAAACACAGACATTACCAGGTCCGGTGATTCTACCTGATCTTCGCTCTAAACGTTTCAGAAAATCAAATTCCAGCTCAGAAGTGTCAGGATAAGTGAACAAATATGTGTAAGAATTAATGTCACTGAGGACATTGTAAAGCTGTGCGTGCCACAGGCAGTGGTGGTAACTTTCTCTGGGCAGCAGAGAACATGTTTTGAATTTATAAGTCTGGTTCAGTTTGATTGAAGAAGGGGGAAAAAAATTTCACAGCTCGTGTGTTACCTGCAGCCGGTTGAAGAGTCCTTGAGTCCCACCTACCACGGGCTTACTCTGCTGAATATTCTCTGAATTCTCTGAAGATTCTGCTGAAGATGGTCCACTTCTGGTGGTCAACAGTGATGAGGATCTCCTGCCAGAGACTTTGTTCTGGCTGACTCATCCAAAATGATTTTTGGAGTTTAAATCTCTTGTGCAAGGATGGCATGCTTCTCTGCAAGCCATTCTTCTGATATCCCTGTCAGAGAGGGCACTGACCCCATCCGTGGTGGCTTTTTTTATGTAACCTGGCCCACTCCCCTCCCCATCAGAATTGTACAGTGGCCTCTGAGCCAGAGAAACTCAATGGAAAGGTCTTTCCACAGAGGCTTGAAAAAGCTGAGTTTTAGTGTGGGCTCTGCCATTTAGCAGCTGTGTCACTGTGGGCATGTCGTTTCCAGTTCTTGGCTCATCCTTCTCCATCTGCAACATGACAGGCAGGATGCCCTTAGAGGCCCAAGTGGACGATAAAGGTCAAAAACTAGTAGTACGGTCGGCACACCTGGCATCCAGGCTTTGGCTATGGAAGTAAGGAAACCCCAGATCATCCTTAAAATCAAACTGCCATAGTAAAGGCAGAGCAGGACCCACCCATCTCCTCTTCCAGCCCGACGGCTGCTTGTTCCACCTGTGCAGTCACCTGCTGTACCAGCACCATGACCAGTGGACTCTTGAGAGTCATGTACATTCTACTCAGTGAGCAGCTCAGGTATTCGGAGGCCTATAGTGAGTTGTAGGTGGGGTCGATAGAGATAAATGGGCATGAACTACATACTCTAGGGACTGACATTCTGGTGGGGCAGAGAGGACAGAGGGAAGGACAGAGGACAGAGCAGAGGACTGCTCTGAGGACAGAGCAGAGAGAACATGATGAGGTCAGAGGGAAGCATTGGTTGTTGCTACAAGAGAGGGTCTGAAAGTACTGTAGGGTCAGAGGGTGAGGTTGCTTCCAGATTCACTAGGGATGCCTTTATGAACAAGGTGGTACTGGAGTGCGGCTCAACCATACTTGGTCAAAAGATTACAGAGAAAGCAGAGTGAAATGAAATCAAGAGAGAATAATAAAAAAGGGATTTTGACTTCACTGAGGATTTTATTTTTCACCAATACTGCTGCCATTAGTTGTGGCTGCCATTAAGCATCAATTTTTGTTTCTGGCCCAAGAAATTTTTCTGAGCTTGGTGTTCTACACACACACGCACACGCACGCATAAGGCGATTTTAAACAGACTGTCCTAGACTTTCCTGTGGCTGAAGTGGAGTTCTCTTTTTGTTTCAAATCTCAAATGTTAATCTCTTCTATTAAAATTCTCTGAAATTATACAGTCATTTCCCGTAAGGTACATCACAAGTTGCTTTACTTCTTATTCTTTGTAGAAATTTAACTTTGATTTGTTTTTTATCTGACCAGCTGATTTATCAGACTTGTTTTAAAAACTCTGCAATGTTTGAAGCCTGTAGAAACAAAATGTTTAGAATCTGTGTTTTTAGCACTAGTTTTGGATACTGACACCATCTCCATTTTTCGTAGTAAATGGGGAGCAGGAGAACCGAGTACAGAAGGGAAATGGATATTTTCAAGTGCCCCCCCACACCCCTGTGATCTTTGGTGAAGCTGGAGGACGCACACTGTTCAGGTAGGGGCATGGAGGGCTGTAGACTCTGCCTAGGAAATCATCCCATTTGCTAAGAAGTACTGACTCAAACGTGGTAACTTGTTCTGGGGATGTGAGGGATTTGGAAGCTTTTCCATTTCCATGAGATGGTTAAGCGTCTGATGCTATTAGACCACATTCTAATTGAGAGCTGAGCCTCTTGTGTTAAAATGAGGTCAATACTTTGCTTTAAGGCAGCTTCTGTGGTGGTTTCTACAGGAAGCTGTCACTTTCTCTACTTAGCTGACGTGACTGCCGGGATCAGGGAATCACCAGAAGTCCCTGCTCCTAGAACAGCATCAGAGTAGGTAACTTCCCTCAGGCTGACCACACAAGATGGGCTGGGCTGCTCCTGAGAATCGTGCTCAGCGGTGCCCAACCTGAGGTGTGAGACTGTCCTTCATGAGGCCCTGCCAGGAAGCTGGCCTAGCTTCACCTCAGGTTGCCAGCCAGGCCCTGGTGGAATCACAGGGGAGAGCCCAGTAGAGTCTTCTGTAGGGTCAGAAGTAAGGAGAATGCTTGTCTTGCCCTTAAGCTCAGAATTCTCTTCCTTTATGGTAAACTCCTGAGAGTGTGTTGACCAACACTGTCCTGGTCCCTGTGATGTGTGGAGGCCTGTGCCATGCCCTGCAGCCCTGGCAGGGGACGTGTCTTGAGTGTGTTGCCTGCACCCAGCATTCCTGTCGTCACCCGAGGACTCAGAGAAGCAGCTCTTGTATATGCGTGGCCTCAGGATGCGGGGTCCTGAGTGTTAGCACCCGTTGCACCTCTTAGCCAAGTGAATCATTCTGCCTGGCTGCACTTTATTTCCTCAGCTGTCAAGTGGGGGTCATCCCAAATGAGCTCTAGGGTCCCTCCCTCTAATGTTTGTTGACAGTGGTTTGTCATTTGTGCTGCTTGTGTCCCTGACTACCTGATGGGTTATGTTTAGGCTGCTCTGCCGAGACTCCGGGGGTGAGACTGAGTCGATGCTTCTTAATGAGACGGTGCCACAATGGGTAATTGACATCACTGTGGATGTAAGTGTCCTCCACTCCTGCTTTGCCCTTTTGTTCTGTCCAAATCACGAAGGAAATTAATAGCAGCTTTAGACTGTACAGTCTTACGTTAGTAAAAACCAGGCTGCCAAAGGGAGCCCTCCTCTGCTTCCCTGCCATCCCAAAGTTGCGGAAGAAGGACTGGTAATTAGTTATGTATCTGTTTATATCTTTGTTGGATTTAGTTATAAACGTAAGATGTGCTTATTAAAGAAAATAATAAATGAATCAAGTGAAACTCCCATCTCTTTCCCAGTCATTCCTCTCTTCCACTCACTCCTGTCCTTCCCCCTGGAGGGGGTAACTAGTCCTAGACCAGGCCATAACCTTCAGGACTTGGTTCTGTGCACACACAAGCAGGTACCGCTGAGGAGTGTGTCCATGCCCCTATGTGTACACACACACACAGTTCATTATTTTGCACAAAATCTATTATACATACTGTTCTGCAACTTGGTTTATTTTGGTTTTTCACTTAAAAATATATCTTGGACATCCTTCCTTGTCTATATATGGGTCATTCCTCTTTAATGACTACATAGTATGTCTTTGTATAAATGTACTGTAAATTATCTAACTGGTCCCCTATGGATGGACATTAAGGTTGTTTCCAATGTTTTCTATTACAAGCAATGCTTCAGTGAGCATCCTTGTACATGTGTCTTTGTGTACTTTTTAGGATAAATTCCTAGAAGTGGAATTGCTGGATCAGAGGGCACGCATATTTTCAATTTTGGTAGACTCTGCCAAATGGCCCCCCACAAAAGCTATAGCAGCTCTCGCCAACACTGTACGTGTGCCCGTTTTTCCACACTCACCAACACTGGGTACTTTCAGTCTTTGCTAAAAGACGGCAAATATCTCATTGTCTTAAGGTGGGCTGTTGTTTTTCACATGTAGTGAGGTTAAGCATCTTTTCATATTGGCCATTTGTATTTCTTCTGTGAGTTGCCTTTTTATAGTCTTTACTCATTTTTCTTTTGGGTAATTTGTGTTTCTTACTGATTTGTAGGATTTCGTCATATTGAATATTAACCCTTTGACTATTATCTGTGTCTCTCAATCGAAGTTTTACTTTGTTCATGGCTGGTGTCTTTTGCCAAGCAAAAAGTTTGAATTTTTATGTAATCAGATTGGTCTTTTATGGCTCTGAGTTTCATGTCTTGCTTCAGTATTTCCTCCTCCAAAGTAGCAAAAATGTATTCTCCTCTAGTAGGTCTGTGATCATTGTGTATGTCTAGTTCTATAATCTATTAGAATTTATTGTTTGTTATCCAAGTAGGATGCTAACTATCTCCAGATGGTTAGCCATGTGCCAAAACAATTTTTTGGATTAATCTATCCTTTTCCTACTAATTTGAAATGGTATCTTTATCATATACTAAATTTCTGTATACACATGGGTCTGTTTCTAGACTCTCTTATGTGCTGTTGACCTGTTTTATATATTCCTAAAGCCATATGAAAAGAGATTTAATCTCTAAAACTTTCAGAAAATGTGTTTTTTGTCCCAGATATACCTCCAAGAACTTAAAGCCAGTGTGGCACCTGATGGATAGTCTATGGTCTTCTCTAAATCCAAGCTCCCCATAAACCACTACTTCCTTTGAGTGTGAAAGTCACCTGGGATGCATTGCTGACTTTAGGCCTGTGGCTTATTCCTGAGAGGAGACATCCAGACAGGATATGACATGGAGGCTCGGAGGGGATTAATACCCAGAGAAAAGATGACCAGTTAATTTTATCCTTCATCTAAGTATGTGGTTTACTTCCTGGTAGACATCTTGGTGGTTGGCTGAAGTTTCCACTCTCGCTTAAAACCTCAGACCTGAGGTCAGAGGGAAAGAACGTGGAAGGACCTCAGTGGCCTTTTCAGTTGGATGATGGGCCTTACCAGCCTAGAGTGTACGGTTTTGCTAAAAGGTGAATGTTGTGGGTTTCTCTCAAAACACCGAACTTTGTGTTTGGGCCTTTAGGTATCAGCCCCAATGTTTTAATGTGGAATTGAGATTTTTATTTCTAGGGCTTTAAGAGTTAAAATTTGTTTCCCTTTAATACCTTGAATTATTTGAGAAGAGGCATCCTGCAGCTTCATATTGCCAATGACATATCATTTGTCTCACATATCTTTTATTACAAAACTAAACATGATACTTTTCTGATACATTTTCACTAAAGCTGACTTGGATGATTTGATAGCTTACTATACATTTCATAGAAAGTCAGTTTTAATTGTAAAATAACTTAACTTGAAAATCATGTTTTTCTATTGATGTCATTTTCATTCATCAGCTACTCAAAACAATCATACCTTTCTACTTTTAATATTTCAGAAAAATATGCCCAAATTCAACAAAATTCCTTTCTACCTCCAACCTCATGCATCTTCAGGAGCAAAAACCTTAAAAAAGTAAGTAAGGGCAGTGTCACGTGATATCTTGATCTAATTAATTGCCAGAGCTTTCTTCTTCTTTATGATTGCTTTTATAGTAAAGGAGATCTAAAGCTAGTTTTATAATATTGAAAGCTTATACAATTTACCATTTACCAAGTACCTCCTGTGGTAGGCCACAGATGTTCAAAAAAGTAAGACTTGGTTTTTGTCTCTTGCCACAGCATAGTTTAGGACAGACACAATCTCTGTATAAAAACTGCTCTTAGGGATGCTTAGAGAATGATGAGAGTAGGGGAAAGAAATGAATTGTGGGCTGGAGCTTTCCAGAAAGGCTTCTTGAAAGACATGGAGTTTGAGCTGGACATGTAAGGAATGGATAGAATTTCAAAAGAGAGGTATTCCAAGTCCAGGAAATGGTTTGATTGAGATGTGGAAGTGGGAGCATGCACAAGATCCTGAAAATTAACAAGTACCAGTGTAGCTGCAGCAGAGGATGGAGGGGTGGCCAGAAGTGGAAAAGGAAATCTGAGGTCTCATGGGTATATATCCAAGCAAGTAAAATCAACAAGACTTGAAAACTTTTTGTTAGGGAAATTTCTAAACATATACAAAAAAGAGATCAGGAGCATGAACCCCCATTGTCCTATCAAATAGCTCCAGGGTTATCGACACATGGCTGAACATTTTGCTTCATCTCTATCTCTACCTCGCCTCCCTCCCACCCACCTACACACACACCCCAGATTATTTTAAGCAAGTCCTAGATTCAACTAAATTTAATGACTGAAGTTCAAGATGGCTTTCAGAGTTTGAGCCTGAGCTACTTGGGTTGGCCATTTTTAACTGATGTTAGCGATACAAGGTAAGTAGGTTTGGGGGTGAGGAAATTGATGAATCTGGTTTGGGACAGGTAGAGTTTGAGGTGCCTGTGGGATGTCCATCTGGATATACACAGCCAGCTGTTGGGCTTTTGGCCTGGAGTTCAGGCAGGAGGTCTTGGCTGTAGGGCCGAGAGCCGTAGGAGAAATGAGCACCGGGGAAATTGGAGCCTGGTAAACACTGGGGGCTGCCTTCCCGGCCAGGAGCATTTCGTTTGCCCATGGTCTAGGATCATCTTTAAGGGAATAAAACCCAGAAGGCTGTTCTTGATGTATATGTAAGTTTTAAGAACACGTATTTAATCTCACTTACACGTAATCTGTGTCTTAGGGGAACACTCTGGAAATGTGTTGGCAATTCTAGAACTAGGTTAAGGCAGTAACCAAAAACACTTCTTGGTTTATGTTTCTGTGCTATGTTTTATCTTTATCCAATGTGAACACCAAAGAATATTTAAGAGACAGTATCCAGTGATTTCGTGATGGCACGATCTGCTCTTGCTTTTTACAGGGATAGACTCTCTGCTAGTGACATGCTTCAAGTCCGGAAAGTAATGGAACATGTTTATGAGAAAATCATCAACTTGGATAATGAGTCGCAAACCACTAGCTCTTCTAATAATGAAAAACCAGGAGAACAGGAAAAAGAAGAGGATATTGCTGTGTTGGCAGAGGAGAAAATTGAACTTTTGTGCCAGGACCAGGTAAGTGCACTTGAGGACCATAGCCGTTTTTTTCCAGTGCCGATGTTCAAAAAGTTACATGTGGTGTGATTATGGTTCCCATGTCTGTTACCTTTGGGAGTGCTGGGTCTTTCCCACCTGTTGGTGAGGCCCTTTCTGGAGGGGCCTGCAGCCAACCCTAAAGTTTCTATTTATCCCAGTGAGGTTCTCGGGAAAAGGACATGGAGATTGAAATGCACACACAAATGGTGAATGTGGTGGTGGCTTTTTTTTTTCCCCCGACAAGAAAAAGACACATGATCGCCTTGATTGGCAGAGCAGTATCTGCCGTGTTGGTGTAGGATGTGAAGCGGAGGTGGGTGGAGCATTGGGGGAACTGTTTTAGATAAAGATGCACTCGAGGCACTTCCTCAGAGGGACGGCCGAAGGTGGGATCTCTGGCCTAGCCGCACCAGCCGCCCGTCTCTCAGTGCCCACGTTCGTGTCTGCGTGCGTGGGGTCTCTGCCAGCAGGAGCAGGCCACCAGGCACGGGTGGGAGGACTAGCTAGCTAGATCGCCCGATGAGCGTCCTTAAGTTCGCAGTAAAGGTCTTGGATATTTCCAAGTAGAGGCTTTGACATTATTTATTATTTATTTTTTGCTGTTCAGGTTTTAGATCCAAACATGGACCTCCGAACAGTGAAGCACTTCATATGGAAGAGTGGTGGTGACCTCACCCTCCATTACCGTCAGAAGTCCACGTGAGGGGTGGGCGAGCGCTCCTGGGTATTCATTTACTGACCTTCCTCTATGGCCCCGAGAGTAGTCCTAGGAAGCCCACCAAGCCCCAACGGGAGCAAGACTTCTAATGGCCGATTTGGTATGGACAGGGATTCTCTTTCAGTTGAAATGACTAATTGCAATGTAAAATAGAAACGTCTCCACGTGTAGATTAAGCTGTCCCCAGGGAGGCAGAGAATGCGAGAACACCCCACAAGCACACTGTGTCTTGTGAGATGTACAGAGAACGGACGGCAGGCCAGCAGACTTGGCTTCCTCCTTTCGTTTCAAAGGACCTTATCTTTGTTAGCACTTGTTAGAGACACATAGGTAGAGCCACATCTGTCACTGTGTTTCAACTTCAAACCCACATGCTCTGTAGCTTTTCTAAGAGTACATTCCATTCATGCAGCACCTATGAAGGCTTTTTCCAAGTCGGTCATTAAAAACAAACAAGTTAAGACAGTTGTTTTTAATAGGAATTTGCTCTTGTACAATTCCAGAGCCAGCCCATTTCATAATAAATTATCCTTGTTGGGCTTGTTTTAATATTGCATCTCAGATGCATTCTTTTAGGAAGACCTGTAGAAATTCTGGGTGCTGGACCATAGCACTTGGACCGCCAGACTGGAGTATGCCCAGCAGTGCCCAGGGCTGCCGCACCCCCACAGTGCCCCCAGCTGTGCGGCAGCCACGGGCAGGTGCAGCACCTTCCCTGCCCCACGTGTCCAGCTTTGTCAAGCGGCCAAGCCACGTGATGCCACAGGTTTGTGCTCTGGGTGAGCAGTGCAACACCATCGCAACTTAAGACCACAAGGAGATACTCACTTCATTTAAATGCTACCTAAAATGTACGGTGTCAGAGAAAAAAGGATATCCTAGTGAGTTAACTTGATATTCACATCCTGGAAGTATACATACTTGTTTTCTCCAGTTTTATATGCAGGTTTTTGTTGTGGTACCTGTATCGAGCTCTTTTCGTTGTTCTTTCTAACAATCTGAAGCTTTCATAGAATCATTTGATTCTTGTACAGAATATAACTTATTGGGGATAAACACTTCAACTTTTGGCAGGAAAAAAAATAATTTGGATTCTCCTCAAGGTCATTTGTATTCAGAATAGAACAATGGTCCACCGCCGTAAAACTACTTTAAGACAAGCCTCCTGTAGGAAGCCAAGAGCACAAGTGCCTTCAGAGGGCAGTTTATTCCAGTCCAGTTGCCTCCCCAGCTCGTGTGCGGTCTGTCCCCACAACTGCAGGGACGGGGAAGGAGTGGGGAAGGTTTTTTCTTTTCTACATCTTCACAGGTTCAGCTGGAGGCAGCTGTTGGGCCTGGGTCCAGACCTTTCTATTTGAGATATTCTTACCTGCACAACTGTAGAGACAGGGTTCCCTCACTGCTGGTCAGCCTCCTTTGGAAAGTGGACAGGTCACTGCCTCCAGCACTTGGAAGAAGTGAGCAAAGATGTGCCACATTTCCAATGAGTCTTTCCCCCTTACACAGAGAGCAGCCGGCTTCTTTTTTTAAAAATCCTTTCTATCTGTTGGATACAACAGTGCACTTTTGGTGCACATTTTTTAGCAATAGTTGTGAATTAATGGCAAAAACAAAAAACATCCTACAACTCACTTGTCAGCCCTCCGCTGTGTTTGTAGGAGGGGCCCTTGGGCTAAAGAATGCGTTTTGCTGGGCCATTTTGCCCTGTGTGCCGAGCCTTGAGGGGCGGCTGCGCTCCCTTCCTGTCATAGATCTGACCCTCAGCATGCTTCTCTTCTTTTCCCTTCCAGTCAAACCAGTAACAGTTTCCAGAAAATTTGACAGTCTGCAATGCCAAAAGGGTAAAAATCTGTATTTCACAGTTGTATAGAATAAAGGCTTTAGTTACAATATTTCAAAGTGTAGTACACCTTTATTTCTTTCACTTGTCATTTTCCTTCATAGCAGATTACAGAGAAATTCTGGTTCCATGTTTACCCTGGCAGTCATTAGCATCAGTACCCATTTTATCCCCCTGGTTAGGGCAGGGAGTGTGTCAAAGTGAGGGAGGGAAGAGCCAGAATCCTGGGGTGAGGGTGACTTTGGGCCAGACTACCAGGCTGCAGTTCAGGGAAGCTGGCCTCAGAAGAATCCTGTGGTGATTCATTTCTACTTCCTAGATCCCTGCAGGCGCACACTGGGCTCCCAGACAATCCCAGAACCCAGCTCCAGCCCTGGCTTCAGACACAATGCCTCCCGGGTTCGGCAGGCTTATCAGCTGCCACGGTAGGCTTGACAAGGCCTTGCTTCAAATTGTAGTCACAGTGCTAGAAATTCGAAGTGTTTGCCCATTGGGGGCCTTCCCTGCGTATACTTGGTCTGTGCGCCCCAGAGCACAGTCCTCGTCCTGGGGGCCTAACGGAACTCTGAATGCTGTTAAGTGCACACATTACAGGCCGAGCGGCAAAGGTGGGACTTCCAACTGGGTAGCAGCTAGAAGACAAGGCCAGAGGCGGCTTTCGTGGCAATCAGCAAGAAGTGGGCAGGTGAGGGACTTCAGGCCGTGAGGAGCTGTTCCTGCACGGAGCCCTCCTCCTCCTCCTGCAGGAACCAGGGAGAGAAGAACTGGCCTAGTCCTAATCTCTCCGGGTACCTGGGGGTGGAGGGAACAGCCTCCTTCCATACTCTGGGAAAGAACGGAATGGCCCTTACCCACTCTTGTCCAGGCCCCTTGTTCCCCCTTAGGGTGGGAGCTGTGTGTAAAGAGATCCAGTCAGGACTGGCTTTGAGAGTCTGCTTAGGACGGTGAGCTTAAATTTGCCATTTGTATTCACCACTGGGGCTGCCTGGATGCCTTGTATCTATTTAGAAGAGATGGCTGTAGAAGTTGGGGAGCTGACAGGAGTCATCACTAGGGATATTGGGTCTGTGGCGTGTAGGCCCTGGGGAAGAAGAAACATCGTGGTCCAAGGACAAGTGAGTCTGCTGACGGGCCTGGAATTTCCAACCCTCCTCTCCCAGGAGAGGGGGACGAGGTCACTGCTTCTCTCCTCCGGCTGTGACTGGCGGACGTCAGCCAGCCGGAGCCAACTGTGCAGGGTAGCATAGAGATTGAGGGCACAGGACAGAGGAGATGGTAATGGGAGTCCCCAAGGGCTAGCTGAGCTGCGCAAGAATCAAAGCATGCCCTGCCAAGTGTTAGGCGAACACTCCAGACCTGTCCCTTCCTCCTTCACTCCATCTGCACACACGACCCTGTGTGGACCCTGCTGCCTCCTGGGCAGCCACAGTGACCAGAGCAGGAGCAAGCACTGGACTCAAGGGTACGTGGCCAATAGATGCCCTTCCCCAAGGCCCACGGCCGCCTCTCCCTACCCACTGAGGCTCTTTGCCCCACCCAAGCAGCAGAGTCCTTTCCTCTCCTACCCCAGCTCTTGTAAAACTTAATCTGGGTGCTGCTCCCAGCCTCCCACCACCCCAAAAGGATTTGAGACTCTCAAACAAGTGCCCGATTCCCCAAAGCCAGGACCATCAGGCACAATTAACGCTGGGAGGTCATCTCTTGGACACCAGTAGGGTCTATGTGGACACAAGCCCCGCACCCCCCCCCCCAACAGCCGCAGAAGTCCCTGCACATCCTGGGAGCCATTGCCTAGGAAGCTGCACGCTGGGCCGGGATCAGGCAAGGGGCTGGGCTATGGAGTGTGGCCTGAGCTGCTTCCGCACATCTAGGCCTCACAAAATGCCATCAGGGGCCTCGACACAGCCAAGGGCGTTATTCGGGGGTGGAGAGCTGGGCCTGGCTGGCTGCCTCCTCAGCCTCTGCCTCGAAATCTGGGCTCTCTGTGCTTGCCGGCTCCTCAGCCTGCGCTTCGAGCAGCTCAGCAGACAGCCCCTCTTCTGGTGAAGCTGCAGAGGTGAGGCTGTCAGGAAGGGTTAGCTGAGGCAGGTGGTCTGGCTGGGCCTGGGTGCCTGGGCTATCCGGGAAGGAGACCTCAAACTCTGATCCGGACCATGTGGCCTCACCTGAAACATACAGGGAGGGGATGAGGAGGCCTGCAGAACCCCGGGCCAGCGTGGCCTGGGACAGCCACCACTGACTTCCCCCCCCCCCGACTCCCACCCCAGGCACTGATGGGGAAAGGGAGCTTTTGGCTCTGTTTCACCCAAAGCCAGCCTCCCACCCAGCCGAGCAACTCAGGGCCGCCTTGCCAACAACGCAGGGTCCCTCCTGGAAAGCTTCCGCAGGTGTGTGGGCCACTCACCGCCACGCTCGTGAGAACCGCAGCTGGAGACGTCCTCGGGCCCGGAGGCTGAGTGAGCTGTGCGGGTCAGCTCTGTGGCTGAGGGCAGGCTGGGCCGGACACCGGCACTGCTGCTCTCCAAGAGGGAGAGACCCGACACGGCCAGGAAGCCTAGGGGAACGGTGCAAGTCTTCGCCAGCACAAAACCCAGACTCCTGGAAGGCCCATACCCTGGGCTCACTCAGCCCTGTTCCTAGGGCACCTGGCCCGGCCTGAAACTGCAATCTGAGCCCATGGGGGCGCCCCCGCCCAACCCCAAAATGTTCCCCACTGCCTGCTGCTGAGGAAAAGGAACAGCACAGTGGCAGAGGGCCTGGACCCTGCTCTGTCCCCACTCTGCTGCATGACCTTGAGCAGGCCGCTTCCCTTCTATGGATTGCAGTCCCCGCCCCCATTTGGCACCCCGGACCAGCTCATCTGCAACCATCTGGGCATGTATGAGCTAGGAGGCGGCAGCAGGTCTGAGGAAGGTTTGGCGCTGCCACGGAAGCCTCACCCTCAACTTGGGGCCCACTTCAGCACCTTAGCCTCCTCTCCAGAGCCCGCTCACTACCTGGGTCCATGACACGCTGCACTGGAGGGGGAGGCTGAAGAGGAATCTCCATGGGACGTGGGAATCCCCCAACGTCTGCAGCACCATGGCTGGGACTCCCAGGCTCAGAAAGCTGTCCCTCCATGAAGGAGCCAGGTGCCTGCAACAGAGCCTACGGGGGCCAGGGAAGAAGGAGGGAACAGGGCAGGGGCAGTCAGGACAGAGTAGTCCAACCCCGGCCCACACTGGCCATGGAAGCACCGCTCTGTGTGACGGAGCAAACAGCCGTGGGGACCTGCCCTTCCCCTACAGGGGATCTAAAGTCGGGCACGAGAGGCCTCTGGATGCCAAGCCCCTGGCCCAGTATTACCACAGACTCACTGAGGCACAGCACAAGGCTCTGCGCACCCGAGCCTCCGTTTCCCACTCGTGAAAGGAAAATGACAACTAGTGCCTTGCCATTACCCTCACCTCCAGACCCAAGTGGCAGGAGAACCAAAGTGGGCTTCACTGTCCCAGGATGGGACCACCTGCTTCCGCTGGGTCCCAGAAGCAAGAAAAGCCTCCCAACGGCTCCACAAATGGGCCCCTGGTGACAGCAGCCTTGAGTCGTCTTTTCCCAGGTGCCAGGCCCCTTTGCCCATATGTAGCTCCCCCTTCCCCACACTGGCAGATGCTCCCCTCGTACCTCCATGTAGTCATCCTGCCTGGAGCCTATTTCTGGGCCAGGAGGGGCAGGAGAGTCCTGGGGGGTGGGTCCAGGTGGCGGGACATCAGGAGGCGAGGCACCAGGTGGCAGGGCATCGGGTGGCTTCTTGTGGCGGCTGGGAGGCTGGGTTGGGATCCGGTGCAGATACCCGTAGCCAATACCACAGCCCAGACTGCCGAAGTCCAGAAACATTCAATCCAGGGGATTGTCCCATAGCCCTTCCTAGACCTGCCAACCCCACCCAGTCCTGGCCGTGAGGGGCAGAAAGGGTGCCTCCTGGACCAGTGGTCATCCTCAGGCTCCCTGGACCCAGAGCCCTGCCTCTGCCACCCCACCATGGGATTCGGAGCGTCCATGTCCCGTGGCCAGATCCAGCCAGGGCTCTACTGGGCCCCCACCCCGCCGCCCTCCAACTGAGGAAGTACCTGCCCTCTCCACCCCAGGCTGCGTTGGGAGTTACAGTCACCTCCCGGCAGGAGTCGGACTCGGAGTTGTAAACCATCAGCTTCAAGGGCTTCCCCTCGTGGGACTCGATGAGTGTAAAGAAGTCCTCGGACTACGACAAAGCCAGCGCCTGAGCCCCACTCCCAGCACTGGAACTGGAGGCCTCGACAAAACGAGGCCCTTCTCATCGACAGCACCCATCTCCACACCCTATCCAGGGGGGCCTGGGGAGGGCAAACCAAAGGTTGCTCACCTCCTGGAGGATCTGGTCTGAGCCAACCACATAGTCTGTGTAGGGGCACAGGCCAGCAAGGGAGGCAGGTGAAGAAGGTTCCACGTCCTGGGGAAAGAATCACCAACCACCCGTCTTGCTCCTCGAGTTGGGGATTGCGGGGGGTTGGTGCTTGGAGGGGGCTGCCTCTCTAGGTACTGAGCGGGACACTTGTCCTTGGGCTCCAGGTCAGGACCTCAAGCCCATACTCCTACTCCACTCCCTCATTTCCCGACCTCCCGCATGTGCACAGCCTGCCCAGCAGAGGGCAGCACCACAGCACCGCTCACAGCCTTGAGCTCCGGAATCTGACCTGGGTTAAATCCTGACTCCACCAACCTCTAGCCTGTAACTGTGGACAAATACTTAACCCCCTAGCGTCAGTTTCCCCACAATTAAAAGGAGGATATGCAGTACTTCCTCATAGGGTTGCTGAGAAGATTAAAAATAGAATATAGGTAAAGAATGAAAACCACAGGTTGGCCCCACAGTAAGTCCCAATTGTGCTGTTACTGGGGCAGGCATATGGCTGAAGACCCCTGTGTTAGGGGCTGGAGGCAGGGGCAGTGAGCAGAACTGGGTACAAGGATCATTTCCTCCCTTGGGAAACTCTACCACTCCCAATCTCCCAGTCTCCCCGAGAAATGCAAAGGGATTTGCCTCATCACCCCCACTGCACTCATGGGCAAACCGAGGAAGGTTGAAAGGTTGAGAAGTCTCCCACGAGAAGTTAGTGAGCAATAAAGGAGGCTAGAAATCAAACCAGTCCATTTCCAGCTCAGGGCACCCTCCTTCCACCAAGCCCTGGGAGCATTCAGATCGGGGGCACCATCAAAGAGTGTGTGTGTGTGTGTGTGTGTGTGTGTGTGTGTGTGTGTGTGTGTGTGTGAACAGACACTGACAGCAACATCTGTGACAACTCAATCACTGAGATTCAGGAAGACCCAGCCCCCAGGCACCCGCCCAAGGCCCAAAGGGGCTCTCAGGGGACCTGCCAGAAATGACTGGATTCTGGTAATACCATAGAGTCTACCAGAAAAGACAGGATCAATAAAGACCAGCAGCAGCAGCCTTCCGGCAGTACAAGCACCCCTCCAGTAGATGGTAGCCCACCCCTCAAAATAAGAAACCAAGGTTTAGAGGGTGAGAAGGTGCCCCAAGTCGCCTGGCTAACAAGCAGGGTGCACAGTTCAGGGGATGATGAGTGGCCCTCAGGGACCCCTCTCCCAGGAGCACTGGTTGTTGGCCTTGCCCAGATGCCCCCCACACCCCACCCTTAACCCCTGGGCCGCCGGCCGCCCCCCCACACCCAGCCTGTGCCCACTCACCAGCACATGCCACACGTGCTCGCTGGCCCTGCGGAAGCTGCAGAAGCGCACACTGGCCCCCAGCAGGCCCTGGCCGCCCCACATGTTGCTGGGCACCACTTCCACCTCGCGCACCTTCATGGTCTTCATGTTGAACACCTCCAGCTTCACGGGCTTCTCCACATTGGCCTTCAGCAGGGCCTTCAGAGTGTCATTCTCCTTGTTCTGCGGGGGCAGTGGGGCTGACGCCAAGGGCCCCACCTCCACCCCAGGTTGGGGCCCCTCAGACAAGTCTGGGTCTGACATGGGGAAGGGCCCAGGAGACCAGCTGCCCCAGCAGGGTCTTGTGTGGGCGTGGGCCAGGGCAAGGTCTGGGCCTCCGACCACCGTAACCCCATCACCCCTAAGCACCACAAAACCCGCCTCCCTCAGCCCCCCGGAAAATACAACAGAGAGAACAAAGAGCCTGCTTGGTCCAGAGCACTGCAGGGCTGCCCCTCTCTGACTCTCTGAGCAGCCCCTTGGCCACCCTGACACCTCTCATGCCCCAAGAGGCAGGCCCCTTAGACCTTGTGGCCAGCTCCAAGAGCCCCCTCACTGCCCCTCCACCCCAGAAAGCTCAAGAGCTGGGCACTGGGCAGGGCCCCGGTCAAGCTGAGTACAGGCCTAGAAGGAGGAGAGATGGGCTGGGCCTCCCTCCAGAAGAAAAGGGACGCAGGAGCAGTGTGGGGCCTGCTGTGGGACAGGAGACACACACACACACACACACACACACACACACACACACACACACACACACACACACACACACACACACACACACGGCAGGCAGCACGGGGAGCCTCACCGCCACACACACACACACACACACACACACACACACACACACACACACACACACGGCAGGCAGCACGGGGAGCCTCACCAGCCTCGAGTGACACACACACACACACACACACACACACACACACACGGCAGGCAGCACGGGGAGCCTCACCAGCCTCGAGTGACACACACACACACACACACACACACACGGCAGGCAGGTAGCACGGGGAGCCTCACCAGCCTCGAGTGCCCGATGGTGATGATGAAGTCAAAGTAGGGCTCCAGGCCCGCCTGCTGGGCTGGGGAGTTCTCCTGCACCTGTCCCACAGCAGAGGCCACAGTCACGGCACCAGCCTTGTGACTCCCCAAGAAACCCCCCCACCCCCAATGTCAGAGACTGTCCATCACCACTTCCGCTGTCCCAGCCAGGACCCGGGCACTGCACGACTGTTCCAGGCAGGCCCCACGTGGGCATTGTCAGGGTAGCTCCATCCTTGGCAAGACCGTCCTCTTTAGGAAATGGCTCTTGTCTGATCGTGACCCACACATCATGCTTCCAGAGATGCCTCACAGGAGAGCCCAGGGCAGCTCCGGGGGCCTCTAGTAGACCACACAGACACAGGGTGGCAGAGGCCTGTGGGGAAGCTGGGGCCACTGGGAAGCCAGCAGGTTTGCCAGAAAGGTTTCGATGTGGACAGGAAGGCAGGGCCCCAGGATAGATGGAACCAGAGCGGTGCTCAGAAAGACAGAGAGGGTGGGCAGTCTGTGGCCAGAGGCCAGAGGGCCCCAGACCCTGTGGTGACAAATCAAGCTGAGCTGGGCAGGCGTGGGAGCTGCTGAGGAGTGCGGCTGAGGGAAGCAGACGCAAGGGACAGGGAAGAGCCCAAGCTGGGAGCCCTGTGAGAGGGAGCCCCGCGAGCAGGGCCGAATCCCCGCCTCACAGCCTAGTCTCCACTACTGTGTGGGACGGCTCCTAGCCCAAGGGGGCCTCCAACCCTGTACTCCGGAACTCACTGCTGTCCCCAAACACACAGCAACCAGGCCTCCCAGCTGGGGTAGAAATCCATCTCAAAGGCCCCATTTACAGAGCATTGCTCAAACAATGCAGCCTTTATCCCCAGGGCCGGACCCTGCGGTGGGCCCCACACCCTCAGGCCTTTGGCTGTGAGCACTTGATGTCCTGCTGGTCAGGCATCAACCCAGAGGACAGAGGGCTCATGTGGCTTCAGGTTCTGGATGCCTCCACCATGGGAAGGCCCTGTGGCTTCTTCCGCCACCCACCAGCCCCTACAGTCTTGGATTCCCCAAGCTGAAGGAGAGCTCGCCCTGAGCCTTGGGATCCAGGCTAATTCGCCCCCGGAATTAGGACGCCCTTCTAGCTAGGTCACCACCCACTGAGCCCCTGCTTGCCACCCCCAGAGGCTGCCATGGCTTCCAACGACAGTGAGCCCAGAAACCGACTCCAGTCCCAGTTGGCCTGCGACAGGGGAGCTCTGAGCCCTGCCCCTCTCTCTTCATGGGCAAGCTGGGACAAGGTGTCTTTTGAAAGCCACTGGACAGTTACTCATGCCACTCTGCCTCCCTCTGCTCCTGAGGCCAGAGCCACCCAGCTGCCAGCCCGCTGCCCTCCTCAGTTACTCCTTGGCAGCTGCCCTCCATCATTACTGAGGTCCAAAGGCTCAGGCCTCCAATCCCGCGGCCCTCTCCCCACCCTCCGCCGTGACCTTGTCCCCTGGCTGTACTCCACTGCCCTGGCCCCGGGCCTTGCCATTGCCCACTAGGGCTCTAGCGCAGAAATAATCTAGGCGGCTGCCACCACCGCACCCCCGCTCCCGCCACAAGCGCTGCCCCCTGTCCGGCTCTCCTTTGGGGGCTCCCCAGACCCTGGGACCACAGGAGCTCCCTCCACCCCACAGCCCCTCGATGCTTGTTGCTTTCACAACACTTTCCACCGAGTTCCCCATCAGGGGATTTAACGTAATTAAAGGGACAGCAGCTGACACTTGCTGAGGATTGGCTTGGTCCCAGGGGACTGCGTCACCTGCCCTACCTTGCATTTAACCCTTTTACTAGCACCGACTTCCGCAGGAGGAAAAGTACTCCATTATTCAGAAATCTGACCCCAAGAAGTCCAACCCAGAGCCTGCACAGACAGGTAACAACCATTTCCTGGGGGGACCCTCCACACCTCTAATCTCACTGAGGGCAGGGACTTTTCCAACGTGCCTGGCACACAGTGAGAATGCCAGCATTTATAGAAGAGAGCACGCGTGTTCTTCAGTTTTTAAAAATTGTAAGTAGGTAATGTCACACTTCCGCAGAAAACGTCCCGATGGCTCCACGGGGCAGAAGAAAATCCTAGATCTTTGGGGCCCAACAGGCCCCTGCAAAATCTGGCCTCATCCTGTACCGCTTGTCCTCCTCACATGGGCCACCCCACTGATGCACACCAGCCTCATCTCCTGCTCTTCCTCAACCCAACCGGTGCAACCCATCTCAGGGCCTCCCTCAGCCTAGAACGCTCTTCCCCTAAGTATCTGTACTGTCCACTCCTTCCTTCCCAGGTGTCTTGATGTGAGGCCTTTCCTGACCCCTCCATCCAAAACAGCACCCACTCATCCTCTGTACACAAGTGCTCTACTTTCTTCTTCTCCCCAGCGCTGATCACGGCCTACCATAAATTTCTATTTCGTCTGTCTCCCTTCTCTCCGCGCCAGCAATCAAGGGTAGGCCCCATAAGAAGAGGGACGATGTCCGTTCCGTCCACTGCTTTATCTCTGGCACCCAGAACTCAGCCTGCCAGAGCACGTGCTCAAAAATACCTGCTTTTGTGGATGGAAGACCTCCAAACCCTTCACCTCTCCACTCAGCCCCTCTCCCACATTCCCCCCACACTGCCCCACCTCTCCCTCTTGCCAAGTCCTCAATTTCTTTGCTTGCCATCAACCTGCTGGAAGATTCTCCTGATGGGATGCATTCCACTGTCCGCCTTTTATGTCAGGTGCCTCACCGTGATGCCAACCAGAGAAAGCCCATCGCCCAACACCGGGCCTGTCAACTCTGGGCCCTGAAGCCAACCTGGCTTTCCTTTTAGGAACCCCTCCTTTAGCCTTCCCGTCAGCAGCCAGGCACCGAGGGGACCAGCTTGCCGCCCTACACTTGGGTCTGCAATCCATCCACGGTGACCATGGAAGAACACGAGGTCCTTCCTCGCTGCCCTGTGGGTTCGGAGACTCTCCTGCCCCTCTCACCTCCTTCTCCACAGTACACAGAGCCACCCCAACTCTCCATCTGGCTGTGGGCCCTCTCCTCACCTTCAGACTCTAGGAACCCCGCTCCGTCTCCACTTTGCCCAGAACTGCTTGTCCAGACCTCCTGGCCCCTCCCCTGCTGCCAACGCTCGCCACCCCCGTGCCTTCTGCGGCATTCTCCTGGCTCTCCCGCTGAGGCTCTCCCTCGAGAGTTGGCACTGCTCCTCGAGCCCCGGACCGGAGGCCTGTCCGACGCCAAGACGGCGGGATGCGCGCCGGCAGTCTCCTTGGCAGTCGGCGTCCACTTGGCCACCCCGACTTCATGGACCCGAGGGCGGGGAACTAGGGTCTCGGCCTTGCTGGCTCTCTCCCCAGGCCCAGCAAGGAGGAGATCACAAATACGACCTAAGTGCATAAGTGCGTCCCGGCTGGACCTGGAGTAATCTGCACCCGGGAGAAGTGCCATTCCGGGCGGCCCGACCGGACCAGGAAACGCTCCCGCTTCCTGCATGGCTGGCACTCGGGGCCGGCGCCCGGCCGACGGCGGCCGCAGACCGGCCGGGGGCCAAAGAACCGCGGCACCGCCTCCCGCGGGCGGCTCCCACCCGGAAGGAGGCACACCCCCCACCGGGAAGGAGGCACACACATCCCCCCCTCCACCGGGAAGGAGGCACACCCCGGCCGCTCGGGGGACCGGGACCCCGCCGCTAACGCCCTCGAGCCGGCGATCAGACGTCCCCTCGCGTCCGTGCGGGCGCCCCGCCAAGGTCACCGGCGCGGCGGGGGCGACTCACCCCGTGCAGGTGGAAGCCCTCGGCGCCGCCCGCGGGCTGCTCGGCGCTGGCGCCCAGACCCATGGCGGCGGCCCGGAGGCGCAGCCCGTGTCCCGTACCGCCGTGCCCACCCTGCCGCCCAACCGGGCGCCACCAGCGCGCACTCGCCCTCTCGGCGCTCGATTGCCGGCGCCTTGTCACGTGGGCGCCTGCCTTTCCCACCCCTGACTCTGACGCTCTTAGCAACCGTCCCGTACCTCCGTCTCCAAGGACGCGCGCCTCCAACTTCCGGCCGCGAGAGGCGTGCCCAGGACCCTGACTCGGGAATCCAGCTCCGCGCGGCCCCACCAGACCCGGACTCGGAGCCGCGGGCGCCTGGAGATGAGCTGCGATGACTCCTCCCTTATGGTGCGTGGTCGGAGTGCGGCCAAGCCGCTCCCTCCGGGACTCTCCGCCCCTGGCCCCGAGACCCCCACGCCCCGCTGCTCTCCTGTCACCTCTCCGACCTCTCCTGCTGTCCCCTTTACCCGCCTTTCGCTGTCCCCGGCCGGCCGCTAATGAAGAGCCTGGCCCCCTCTGGCGTCACTGTTCCCGGCGAGCGCATCTTTCTCCTCTGGTGTTCTCCGTGGGCCCTGAGCTCCAAATCAGCATTCCCACCCAGGCTTGTCCTCGAGCTCCCCCCGACCGGCGTATCCAAAACCTATCTCTACCATCTTGCCAACATCTCTCCCTCCCCTGCCTCTGCCTCTTCTGCGTCCCCCACCTCAGTAGACGGCACCACTGTTTGATCCTACAGCCTTCACTCTTCCCCATTCCCACCTCGGGTCCTGTCTATCAGCAGGAAATGTCAGCTCCTACAAGTGACCTGACAGAACACACTGCTTTGTATCTCCTAGCCCACGATTACCACCATCTCTCCCCAGGCACCTGAAACACTACCCCCCCACACACACACCCCAAAGAGTTCTCTGCTTCAGCTCTCTCTTCACCAGCAGTCCCCACACCACCACCACCACACACACACACACATCGGAACACATCCCTCCTCCTGCTTAAAACCATTCCAACTGCTTCCTATTACCCTGAGGGTGATGTCTGGGCTCTTTCATATGGCCCACAAGACTGTTTACAACCCAACCACATCTCCTTCCCAACCCAGCACCCACAAACCTTAAGGGAAGTGAGACTTAACTTTGAAATCTCAGCCCCTGTTACTGCATGACCTTTGTCAAGGCATCGTCTCCATAGGCTTCAGCTTTTTTAACTGTGAAGGATATGGAGAGAATAATGCATAAGATAATGGATGTAAAGCCCTTGATGTGGTTCCCAACAAGTGTGTCACCCACAGTAACTTACAACTCTAACTGGTGGTGTACCCATTCTTATTATTGGCCCTCTCTCTTTCCCCTTAGTCCCTTCCTAAGACAAAGCCTAAGCTGAATCCTTCATCACATCTGACCCAGAATCTGTGGACAATTCCCAAACACGTCCAAGCTCCTCCTTCCTGGGGAACTGCAACGGAGCTACTCCTGGGGCTGGTGAAGAACAAAATGAGGCCCAAATGTTCTCTTTCCCGCCTTCCTTTTGCAGAACGGAGGAGGCGCAGGGAATAGGGGAGAAAGTGGGTGGGAACAGAGAGAAGGGACTGGGGCTCTTGCCACGGTGTCTTCCTCTCCACAGGCTGGGATCATTTACTATAGCCAAGAACAGTACTTCCACCATGTGCAGCAGGCCGCGGCCTTGGGCCTGGAAAAATTCAGCAATGACCCTGTCCTACAGTTCTTTAAAACCTACGGGATCCTCAGGGAAGGTAAGGACTTGCCAGTGTTGGCCTCCTGACCTCAGACACTAGCCCAGCACTGACACTCTGGCTCTACGTGGAACGCCTCCTTTCCCCCAGCCATGTGCCCAAGGGAAGAATCTCATACTCAGTAGCTAGGTTCCCAGGTTAATCCACACGTGGCTCTGTAAGACATACCTAGTCGACTTTTGAGACATCAGAGAGCTCTGCCCCTCAGTGTCCCTATCTGGAAAATGAGTGGGTGGGGGACATGACTGCATGCTTATTGGATGCATCCTAGGCTTGGAAACTGGGAGCTGGTAGTGCAGGAAAGAGGAAGGAGGAGGTATGGCTAAAGGCAGGTATGGTGCCGGAGCAGGGGAGGAGCAAGTCTCCCGCAGGTGCTGACTCACTGACAGTCAGAAGGTAGTCGTGTGCTGGGGGCTGGCTGAGCTGCCCATGGCCAACCTCAGTGGACATGGAGGGATAAGTGTAATCTGTGGCTCTTGAGCAGCTAAGCTGAGAATGCCCTGAGGTCCTTCTTCAGAACTGACCCCCCAGCCCCAAATCCCGGCCTCACAGGTGTCCCTGCGAGTACTCACAGGTACATCTGAGCTCCAAGCCCTCCAGCCCCTGGCAGCCTGGACCATGGTGTCGGCAGCCCTCCAGGGAACTTGGGCCACTGGGGATGTTTGGATCTGTTAGCCTAATGATTCTGGTGAAGCCAGGTGGTGCCAAGCCTTGAGTCAGCTCTGACAAGGGCTCCCATGTGTCTGCCACAGAGCCTCCTGCCCTCTGGGGACATAACCACGTGGGCTCTTCTTTGCAGAGCACATCCAGGATGCCATCAGCAACCTGGAGAGCATCCGGAATCATCCAGACGTGTCCCTGTGCTCCACCATGGCCCTCATTTATGCTCACAAGTGCTCTGAAGCCATTGGTGAGTGCAGCAACGCCCAGCAAGGCCTGGCCCCGCTGGGGGAAGACAGCCCCACTCCAGAGCTGCATCCCCCGCAGGGGTTCCCACGGGAGGAGGGTACACCAGTGCCAGCACATGCCGTTGGCCTGTGAGGAGTGGCTTCTCTTCTCTCCCCTTGGGGGCCTTAAAGAAGATCCCGTGCCCAGGTCCCGCTGAGTGGGAGCCACAAAGAGCATGACAGTGGGAGGGGGCCTCCCTCCAGATCCCAGGAGTTGGGAAGATGCCCCGCTTTCCTTTGCCCAGACCCTGTTGAGACAAATCAAGTCGATATAAATAATTCCACCCCTAATGTCCATCTCTCTAGAGTCAGGGAAAGATTCCAAGACACTACAAACAACTCTTTCCCCTCTCGGGATGGATTGTGGGCCTGAGGCAGGGGATTCCGTTTGGTCTGTCTACTTGGCAGACTGCTGGGCACAGGGGAGAAAAGATAAACCTCGGACAGCAAACCCAAGTCCCGGCGTGGGCGGCTCCCGTGGCCTGCAGGCCCCGGGCTGGCATGTGGTCTGCTGTGTGCTGAAGGAGGCTCAGAGTGGCCTCTGAGAGGCAGCTCCTGCAGCCCTCAGTGCCTCCCGCAGGACCAGGCAGCCCTCCTCCCTCTGACTCGCCCTCTTCCTCCTCTCGGATTCACAGACAGAGAAGCCATTCAGGAGCTTGAGAGCAGCCTGAAGGAAATCCGCAAGACAGCCGGCGCAACGGCGCTCTACTATGGCGGCCTCTTCCTCTGGCTCGTGGGCCACCATGACAAGGCCAAGGAGTACATCAACCGCACCCTGAAGATCTCCAGCAGCTCCAGAGAGGTACCTGCCTCAGGCATCGAGGGGACAGAGCTGTAGAAAGCAGCACCCAAACACATCCGAGTGGGGTAGCTGTTACTCCCGTGGAGCACCGTGGGATTGGGAGAGGGCCGCACCTGGGCACCAACAAGACCCCAGGTCTCATGGGAGCCCCCACCCACATTGTCTCAGGGTTTAGCCGAGTACACGCTGGGATGTGTCTGGAGTCTAATCTGCAGACAGGTTAGCCGTTCTGTGGCCTGGACTGTATATTTTTTTAAATGTTTTTTAAACTTTTTTTTTTTAAAGATTTTATTTATTTATTTGACAGAGAGAGAGAGACACACACAGCGAGAGAGGGAACACAGCAGGGGGAGTGGGAAAGGGAGCAGCAGGCTTTCCGTGGAGCAGGGAGCCCTATGCGGGGCTTGATCTCAGAGCCCTGGGATCATGACCTGAGCTGAAGGCAGACGCCTAATGACTGAGCCACCCAGGCGCCCCTGTACTGCATATTTTTTAAATCTTGAATTAGTTGCCGACGTTTAGAAATCAAAAGATTTTTACGTAAAAGCCCAGATTTCCTGGTTCTTTTGGAAAACTAGATGAGTTGGCTACACTGGACCTACCTTCCCTCCTTGCAGTGGTCTGCTGGATATCAGTGGTGGCCCATACAGTAGATTCTCACACGTGGTGGATCAGGACTAGTGGTAGAGTTTGAAGCCTCAATCTAGGCTCAGTCTAGTCTCCACCTCAGCAGGGGATGATCTCACCCCTCAAGGGGGTGAAAATTGGTTCCCCGAGGAGGGGGTGAGAAGAATCTTACTGTTTATGTACAGAACACAGATTTACACACTGCATAAACAGATAGTGTATCTGTGATATTAAAATGTCTTGGAGGGAGAGGAAATGATTAGGGAAAATGTCTGAAAATGCTCCTTAGGAGGGGAGCAATGGGAAAGAGTTGAGAAACACTGGTCTAGGGCATGCGGGATGCTTCAGGGCAATGTCATCCAAGTGCCCTGTGACCTCACCTCCCAGGCCTGGCCACCCATCTGCCAGCAGGGGCTGGGTGAAGACTGGAGCAGAGCCTGCAAGCCCTGGAGCTCAGAATGGCTCCTGCTCACTCCCCAAGAAAGCATTCCCGCCTCCCACACAGTCCAGGCCCTGTGCTGAGCTAAGGCATGGAGAGAGCAGGAGAGGCTATGCCCAGTGGCCCGTGGTAGCCTCCTGACCCCAGTGTAGGGTGAACAGGCAGTGACAAGACAGGTAAGAGTATGTCAGTAGGGGCAGCAGAGCCGTGGGGGTCCCAGGGAGGTCCCACCTTCAGCCTGGAAGGTCATGGAAGGCCTCCGACAGGAAGGTGCCCCTAGGCTGAGTTTGAGAGACTCGAGGTAGTTAATCAGGGGAAGGGGTTTGGTTGGGAGTGCTGTGTGGGGACAGAAGCAAGCAGAGCCAAGTCCTGGCAGTGGGAGGGAGCACGGCTGCCCTGGGGTCTGCAAGTAGGTGTGCCTAGCGGGGACTCAGGGTGCAGAGTGACAGGGGTGGGACATGACAGGGGAGAGCAGGCTGGGCCAAGGCTCTGCAAGACCAAGGACTTCATCTTCTGTCTTGTTCTGATCCCAGAGCTATGTGCTCCGAGGCTGGGTGGACCTCACCTCAGACAAGCCCCATACCGTGAAGAAATCCATCAAGTACCTGGAACAAGGAATGCAGGACAGCAAAGATGTGCTGGGGCTGATGGGAAAGGTGGGCAGTGGGGGGAGGGGAAGGATCCCTCCTGGGCCACTGGAGCCAGGGACCCTCTGTCTTTGGGCCCTCACCTGGCCGATGAGGGGCGGGGACCCAGAGAGGGTCAGGGTCACACAGCAGCCCAGGCTTGGCTCTCACGATCCTGCCTGCTCAGTCTGAGTCCCCTGTCTTGTTCTGCATGGGGTCTTCTCAGGGTCTGTCCTTTTTTCTCCGTCCTCTTTCTGTCACGCTTTCTCTTCGCACCTGTTAAGTTCAGTGGGCCATGAGAGAAAGGAGATACGTGGTTTGTGTTGTCTGATCTCAATTTAAATTAAGTTCCTTTTTTCTTATGTGATCCCCAGTGGATCAACATATGAAGGAAAAGCTAGCCCTCTTATTCTCTTCTCTTAGTATATATCTTCTTAGAAAATGAATATGTACTCATTAAAAAAACCGAAGGCTAAAAAAGTCAAAAGACGAATTAAAATGATGCCCTTCATGCTCCCCCTCCAAACAGCTCATGTGGATGTTTTAGGGCCTTAGTGTTTCGCAGTCTTTTTTCTATGCATGCAGTTCAGGGTGTGCCTTAGAAGGGCACCGAGCACCCTCCACAGGGACGGAAATAGGGTTGTTGTTATTTAATTTAATTGTAATCATAAGGCATCTTATCATTCGGTTTCCTTTTCTTCCTGTAAGATTTTGTCATAAGCCAATGTCATTTTGAACAGCTCCATCAAGCCAATCCCCTATTGTATGGACCTCATATAATTTGCCAATCCAATCCCCTATTGTTTGGACATAGAGATTGTTTCCAGTTTACACTTAGAAATGAGTGCTGCAGTGAGCCCATGTGTGCATAAATCTTTATCTAGAACAATCCTCCTCTTGTTTTTAATAAGTCTCTTGAGGGCAGGTTATCGAAGGTCTAACATAAGCTATCCTTTTCAGAGTCCAGTTTCAAGTCCTTGGGGAGCATTGCTCTCTGCCCCTCAAACACCTGGGTCATAGCTCACTCAGGAGAACCTGGTGGCTCCCACTGGCCTGCAGAGGCCAGAACCCCAGCCCAGTGGGCCTTGACAGAGAAAAAGTGCCACAGCCGACCCCCCATCAAGAGGGTTGCCTGTAAGCCCGAACTGACCCTGGGCCCCAGTGAGCAGTTTTCAGTGATAAGCTTCAAGGAAGTGAATGGCAAATGAGTGGGCCATTTGTGGAACTGGAAAGTGCCCAGCACCTTCAGGTCTCCCCCTAGGGGTGGCCCACACGTGGCCTTGCCGTATCCCACATCTGCTAGGACTCCGCTGTCTCCCCGGAGCCCTTGCCTTGCCTGTCCAGGAAGCCAAGCCTGCTGCGAACTTTGATCTGTGACTCTGAGGGATGACTCCTGCCCCCGGGGCTTGGAGGGATTCCCTGGCACAGCTGAGGGGACCTGCAGCACCCCTGTGTCAGGCTCTGCTCCTGTTCTGGTAGAGACCCTGACACCCCCCCCCCCCCACCCTCCGCCCGACCTCCCTTCCTGGGCACTGATGGAGGCTCTTCTCTTGGGCTTCCAACAGGCAACCTACTTCATGTTGCAGCAGAACTACTCGGGGGCGCTGGAGGTGGTGAACCAGATCACCGTCACCTCAGGGAGCTTCCTGCCTGCCCTGGTCCTAAAGATGCGGCTATCCTTGGCTCGGCAGGACTGGGAGCAGACGGTCGAAATAGGCCACAGGTGAGGGGCGGGGGGTCAGCGGACACCACCACACCAGCGTGCTGCTGCTTTCCTTTTTCTTTTTTTGGCAAAGCCAAGGGTGCTCATATGTTCCCATCTTACGAGCTGGGGGATGGGAGACATCATGTATTTGATGGAACAAGACATGAAAGTAAATATTGTCGACAGAGGAGGTATGAATAGTGATGCGATCCTATGGCGGGGGGGACAGGGAGGCCTCTGATGGACAAAGACATGGGCGTATCTAGAGGTATAAACACATTGTTTAGGAGACAGGTGGAGGGAGTGACCCAAAGAGCCCAAAGCAACCAAGGTTACAGGGCAACAAGCAGTTCCCTCTAAAGAATGGGGGGGGGGGGCGGTAGGGAGGCATAAAGGGACTGTTGCATTATTTAATTGTTTTAAACTATGGGTATGATACACTGTAATAAAAACTTCAGGGGGCAAGATCGTTGGTGACCGGGAGAAGACTTTTAGCTGAGGCTGGGCACATCAGCTAGACAGTAAGAGCTGGGGAGTTCCTGGAGTTTGTGGAAGCCAGACACCAAGTTGAGGTGACTTTGGAGTATTGTCATTGTCAATAGAAATAAAGACCACTTGAGGGGAGGGATGTTTGATGCCAGGTTTTCTGAGGATGAACTTTTCTAGATAACTGAAGCTTATCTCTTTAAACTCTGACGCTTAAACTGTTTTTATTAAGTAATTCTAAAATGCATGCTAC
Organism: Eumetopias jubatus; assembly: GCF_037043125.1. Classification (NCBI taxonomy): domain Eukaryota; kingdom Metazoa; phylum Chordata; class Mammalia; order Carnivora; family Otariidae; genus Eumetopias; species Eumetopias jubatus. Next base: position 148,697,095 of record NW_028274807.1, on the reverse strand, counting down.
TCATTTGCTTCCTAAAAAGAGTTAACAGATTATTTTTTTTCTGAGTGACCACAAGTCATCACTATGAATCATTACTAAATTGTGCTACTATACAGCACAGCTCAAAACCAAAACAAAACACAAGCAGACCTCTATCTTCCCTGTGGAGGGATGGTAATTCCTCTGATGATCATCCCTGGAATCTGTGTCCCAGAGAGAGGCTCCCGATAGCAAATGAACATGATTCGGTCCTGCTCAACCCACAGGGGCCCCCTCATGCAGTGCCTGTGTGGGCCTCGGCTTCTCTGTCCCACAGTTGACACCTGGCCAGTGTCCTCAGCAGGAGCTGGGTCAAGAGCTTGCTTTGGAGCTTGGCCTTCAGCCAGCAGGATCCTGGGAGCACCTGGCTGAAGGCCACAACCATGGTATGCGCAGTCTCCCTCGCCCAAGGTCCTGCTGCCCTACCTGAGGGAACAGTGTTTAGTGCCAGTGGGCTGAGTCCCACACCCACTGCCTGCCCTCGTGGGGGTGTTCCCCAGCTAGTGGTGTTCCCAGAACTCCCCTGTTGTTTTGTTTTTTTAAAAAAATTTTTAAATGTTTTCTTAAAGTTTATTTTATTTACTTATTTATTTAAGCAATCTCTACGCCCAGTGTGGGGCTTGAACTCACAACGCAGAGATCAGGAGTCGCGTGCTCTACAGATTGAGCCAGCCGGGCACCCCGCCCCCATTGTTTTTAATATCTCTGCCCCCTCTAGGTGTGTTTCTTTTTCCATCCCTAATATTATTTATTTTTCCATTCCCTCTTATTTTTCTTCATCAACATTAATTTGTTTCTTTTATTAGTCTTTTTTATAAGACCCAGCTTTGAGTTTTGGTGTCTATCACATCTCTGTTTTCTATTTCGTTAATGCCTGCTCTTTATGATTTCCTGGCAACTCCTTCCTATGGGGCTGTTCTGCTCTGGTTTTCTAACTCTTGAGTCAGATGCCTGGCTCATCCATTCTCAACTTTCTTTTAGAGTATAAGCATTTAAGTCTGTGCATGTTCCTCAAGGTGCCATTTTAGCAGTATCTACACATTTGGATGTGATATTTTCAGTATCATTTGGTTCTAAGAATTTTCTAATATCCATTCTGATTCTTCTTTAGTCCATAAGTTATTTTAAAGTTTTCTTTTTTTTTAGTTTCCAAATGTATTTGGTGCCCAATACTTTCAGAATCACCATAAAGGGTTAGAACTGTTTGAATGTTGACTGCCTCGTCAATCCTGTTGGAATTTTGGGTGTTAATTAGAATAATCCTCTATGAAGCACAAGGCCATCCCTGACAGGCTGAAAAATAGGAAGTTTCCTATAAAGAAACAATATTGAAAACCCCATAGTTTGTATGACCGGAAACTGTGTCTTCACAATGACACATGAACAAGCTTCCCTTTCTATCATACAGCCACAGATGATCCCCCAAGCATCTCTCCACCACCCTGGGACCGTGGGACCATGGACAGTACCATGATCATGTCTGTGATAGTTGGAATATGAATAGGCTTCTGTCACAAATCACCCCAGACACATGACTTAAATGACATTCCTCTCTCAGGTAAAAGTCTGGGTGGTTGTCCAGGACTGGAACAGCAGCTTAACTCTGTAGGGTGCCAGGCTCCTTCTGTCTTGCTGCTCTACCATTCCTAGGATGTGGCTCACATGGTCCACGTTTCAGCCAGCAGGAAGGAGGAAAGAGAAGAAAGAGAAGGTGGGCTGTAAGAATACAGTTAGATGTCACCTGGGGCACTTCCACTCACATCCTATTGGCCAGAACTTAATCATAGGCCACACCTAAGCTGCAGGGGAAGGCTGGGAGATGTAGTCTTTATTCTGGGTAGCCATGAGTCCAGCCAGATAGGGAGTTCCATTATTAAAAGGAGAAAGGGAGACTGGATATTTCCAGACAATCAAGAGTGGCTGCCGCACCATTCTAGCCTGGCCTATGAATACTCTCAATTCATGTGTCTCCTCTTCCTATTTCAGAATCCTAGAAAAAGATGAATATAATATCGATGCCCGCCAAATCCTAGCTGTGCATGAGCTTGCAAGAGAAGGCAACATGACCACAGTAAGTTCTTTCAAGACTTAGGGGTTGGGCCTTGAAACAAGCACAGCCTAGGTGGAAGGGCTCTTAGAGTCCGCATCCCCAGGGCCTCGGAGGGTGCTCCCTGGATCTCAGCTCCCTCCCTTCTCCCTCACCTCTTACTCTCTGTAAGGAGGTCAGGAGGTCTGCTCTGGTTTGCTCTTTGCGGGGGCAGTGAGGTTGATTCTGGCTCTACCCCGTGTTACCTGTGTGAGGCTGGGCAGGTTCACCTGGAGAAGCCCCGGGCCCCTCATTCGTAAACCTCACCACTTTGTGAGGTTGGTAGAAGGACTAAGTGGGATGACATGTGCGAGAACTTGGAACAGTGCCTGATTTCGGGAAATGCCATTTTTTAAGGAGTAGCTGAAACCGCTCAGGTATTGGCCAGGTAGAACCTAGCCCCAGACTTGCTCCTAAGCCCTGTAGTTTTCCAGAGAAACCCAAAACAGTCTTCAAACAGCCAGACACATCTGGAATTCTTCATGAAAACCTCAATGCCCAGACAGGTTTTTATTTTCAAGAAGAGTGTGTGTTTCCAGCCACAACATTGCCTTTTGAATAAAAGCATTGCCTCTGTAAAGAGTGACAAATCAGGAGTCTGTTAGGGTTTCATGATGGGAAGAGGAAGCTTCTGGTTCCTTCTGCACAGCTCTGAGACTATGGGTTTTGTGGGGTGGGGTGAGATGGAGGGTACAGTCCATATTTGGGAGAAACCCTCAACAAGGGCCCCAGAGCACTCTCTGGGTAGGAACATGAGGAGAATGGGCCTGTCCTCAGCTCCTTGCATCGCCAGAGCCCTGGGCAGGCCTTCCTGGGGCCTGGCCTGAGGGTTAATCCCAGGGGCAGAGTTAGCATTAATGCCCCTCCTTCACCCCCCACCACCTCAACCCCTGGGATTTGCCCCATTCCCCAGGCCTGGCTGCTCAGTGCTAACGTTGCCCGCATCTACTGAGCAGAATATTCCTGCCCCGTTCAGGGTTTCGCCTGGCTCTTGAGCCAGCCCATGGCCTGGTGGGCTGCTGTGTGGGCACTGTGACAACTGGCTCTGGCTGGGGAGTGGGGTGGGGTGGGGTGGAGGGGGCCTGAAAGGGCAACTTCTCTTCACAAATCCATGAACAAAGGGGCAGTGCCAGCTCTTGGCTGAGCAATGCTCCCGAAAGCCCCACCTACGGGCCCACCCCAGTCCAGTTGAATCCAAATCTCTGGGGCTGGCTCCTGGGCATGGGTATTTTAAGATCTCCCAGGGGATGCTGGGGTTGAAACCTCTGCCCAACTCCCATTTTATATATTACCTTTGACCTTGTCTGTTTTGTCCCCCGCAGGCTACCAGTCATGTTAGAAATCTGATTAAGGCACTGGAGACAAGAGAGCCTCAAAATCCAAGCCTCCATTTAAAAAAAATTCTTGTGATTAGCAGGCTGGTAAGAAGGTCCTTTTCAGGTTTCTGAATCGTGCTTCTGGCTGTGTTCCTAAGGGGAGCGCTATGGCCCCCTGGAAGCTGCCTGGGTACCCTGTCCTCCCCTCTCTGGCTCAAACTTGGCCTCTCCGGCTGGTGGCCCATACCCAGTGGCCCCTACCTGCCTCTGGCCGATAACTGTATCATGTAGGTTCTGTATCTGGGCCCAAACACTGCTCAGAGACACTGTAAAGACCAGCACGATCAAGGCTGGAAGTGCTTTTAGAGTAGGAGGTCCCTCATTTGGGGGAAGAGGGCAGTATTATGGCTGTTACACAGCAGAGCCATGCCTGGCCGTGGCTCGGGGTGCAGGGGTGCCCGACTGCCATATTCTCTCTGTGGAAGTGACCTGGAAAGGCGGGCCTGCCTGTACCTCTCTGACCAGACCAGGTGCAAACGGACCAGGTTGCCAAACAATCTGTCTCTGTCGGACCCTTCAGCCCCAAAGCAAGATTTACTAGAAGGAATTACTGCAAAAACTGGGGTAGCTCCACGGCCTTGGGAACCAGACCATAGGGTCAAATGCCATGGGGACACCATCTCTCCCGCAGAGACACAGATCTGTGTCTGATGCTCTCTGCTCGTTCTACACATCTGGCAGGGAATGTGACTGCTCACAGCCTTCGGAGCCATTTCCCATCAACGGGACACAAAAGAGCTTCTCTGACCCAGCCTTAGTTTTAGAAAAACTTCTTGGTGACTTGGACCAATTATTGTGGCCAGACAGGAGATGGGCCCTTTGGAGGGCCCTGTGCCTGGAGGCAAGTTCCACAGATGTGGATGAGGTTCTTTGGAAGCTGGGCGACTGCACAGACCCAGCTGTGGGTCGCAGGCAGCCCTTAGGCTCTCCTGAGCAGCCCCCAGCAGGCCTGCCGAAGTGTCTCCTGATTCTGACGTGGCCTTGTTCCGACAGGCTGGACTGACTGGTTTCCGTGTTCCCATGTGTCCATTCCTTGCAGTGTGGGAGGCACCAGGAGATTCTACGGCTGGTGTGCAGCTTCATCGAGCACACATTCATGGCCACACCCTCCTATGCCCATGTGGCCACAGAGCTGGGCTATCTCTTCATCCTGCAGGACCAAGTGAGGGAGGCATCTCTGTGGTACTCGGAGGCCATGAAATTGGACGAGAGCAGTGTGGCTGCCTTGACAGGTCTATGCAGGTTGGGCAGGGTGGGGGGGACGGGGTAGGAGGTGTGGGAAGGCAGGTAGCAGGGTAGCCTCTGTGGATCCAGAAAAGAGGTGCTGGGAAGCATTCTCCCTAGAGGGTGAGTTTGGGCGTATATTGTATGATGGGGCACCTTTCCACGACAAAGAAACAGAAACGCATACTCCAACAGAGGCAGAGATGGGGCAGCTAAAGAAATGAGTAGACCGATTTTTCCCCCAGAGAGCTTCCAGGAAAAACAGAAATTAAAAAAAAAACAAAAACAAAAAAGCAAGCTCAGGGTCACTGGAGGTTGGGAGCAAAACGGGCCGTGGGGCAGTCGGCGAGAATGCAATCAAGGAGGCCCTTAAGGGGGGTGGGGCAGGAGAGAGCGGAACAGAGCCCCTGATGCTTCCCACCACCACCAGAGACGTGAAGGGCAAAAAGACTTGCTGCTCCCCACACAGGCCACATCCCCTGACATTCCCCCACCTGGCTCAATCCTTCCCCACTTCCTCATTCAGGGGAGACCCCCAGCCAGTCAGCTGGAAAGGAAGTCCACCGGCCTGAATGGCCATCCCACACGCCAGCCCAGGCGAGTCCTGTCAGGTGTGTGCTGGAGTCACCCTCTCATCTGACCTGTCTCGGAAAAATCAGTGACCTTAACAGTTTGGGAAATGTGCCTCAGCTGCTAATACTCATCAGTCTAGTCCATTTGTAAATCTGCTAACAGTCTGAAAGAGGGGAGAGCCCTCTGAGGAGCAAAGTTAAAGCCAGATACAGACAAGACTTCCCCTCCCCTACTAATACACCTCCGGTGTTTGCAGAGGCTATAATGTCAGTCAATAAGTAAAGAACAGGCTACTGTGAGAAAGGTTATGGGGAACAAAAAAGTTACTGAAAATTAAAAATACGATTGCAAAGTACAAAATTCCATTGATGAGCCAAATGGTGGGAAGGATAGGAGTGAAAGCCAAGGTGGTGATTAGGAAGACAATCAGGAATAAATACACCAAAATGACCAGGAAATATCTATAAAGAAGGAATAGTAAGAATAGATGGATTTGTCTGCCCAAATCCAAAACACATTAGGAGACAACAGTAGTTAAGTCAGCTTGAGGCCAACGCTGGAATAATGAGGCAGATAAATGGCACAGAAACAGGTCTTACAAATAAGGTGACATTTCAAACCAATATGGAGGTAGGTTTCAATAACTCATGGCTGGACGTCTGGCTATCCAGTATGAAAAAAGTAAAGGAAGTTCCCATCTCACACCATACTCAAAAATAAACTCCAGTTTATCGGCTCAGTTGGTAGAGCACATGACTCTGGATCTTGAGCTTGTGAGTTTGAGCCCCACATTGGGGGGAGGAGGGTAGAGATTAGTTAAAAAATAAAAAATAAACTCCAGATGAATTAAATATTTAAACATAAAAATTCAATTGGACTTGGCTTCCCTGGGGGAAACTCAGAGGATGGAAGGGAAAATATCTTACCAATTTGACTATGTAAAAATTTAAAACCAATGGATGGCAAAAGACACTGAAAAATACTTAAGAGGGAAATGGCAAACTAATGGAAAATGTTTGCTACAAAGGATTAATCATCTTAATATATAAAAAGAAAACAACCCTAAAAGAAAAACAGGCTAAAGCTATGTATGGGAGACTCATAGTAGAAAAGAAAAAGGCCATTCAATATATGAAAAAGAAAATGTTCCTTTTCCCTGGCAATAAAAAAAAAAAGTGAATTCAAATGAGTTACTATTCACTTTTTAGACTGGCAAAGAGTAAAACATGTCTGCAAGGTTGTAGGGAAAGGCCACTTTCAAGTTCTTGGCTGTAGTATTAATTGAAATGTCTTTGGAGGACAAGTCGGCCTTATCTGTCAACATTTTAGATATACATGCTCTTTGACCCATCCGCTCAACTTCAGGAATTAGAACACGGAAATACGTTTACTGTGGCCATGCAACATTTAAGCATCAAAAGCAAACTAGATGTTAGATGAGGTGTCCTTCAGTGGGGCCACAAATACAATGTCACATCCACAGTGGCATATTATGTTATCATTAAAGAGAACGGGGTGGGTGTATATAAACTAAAGTGTCTCATGTAGATGCATACACATTGCTAGAAAGATGGTTGACTATACCGCAAATTGTTAAGTGCGGTTACCTCTGGAGAGAGACCTGCTTCAAGCTGGAGCGTGAGCTAGGGACGTTTTTCCATATCGGCTCACGCTTTGAATTCCTTACCCCGAGCATGGATCACCCTTCCTTCCGCTGTCTCATTTGTGCTCCTTGGCCTGCTGGCTCCGTGTCAGAGCCGGCTGCTCATGCTCACTCTATCCCGGGCCCAGGGATCATCTGGTGCCAGATCCTGGACGGTCACCTGGAGGAGGCTGAGCACCAGCTGGAATTCCTGAAGGAGGTGCAGCAGTCCCTCGGAAAGTCTGAGGTCAGAGCTCTCTGGGAACATGGGTTGCTCCAGGATTTGGTGTCCCCCCCCTCCCCCCACCCAGTTTCCAGTATCCAGCCGCCCATGCGGCCTGGACTCCTGCTTCACCCCCGCCTACCCACTGCCCAGCTGGCGTTTGTGCCAAAGACCTGGACCTGCCTCCCACAGGTGCTGGTTTTCCTCCAGGCCCTTCTGGCATCCCGGAAGCACACGGGGGAGCAGGAAGCCACTGCCCTCCTGAAGGAGGCTGCAGAGCTACACTTCTCCAGCATGCAGGGCCTCCCCCTGGGCTCCGAGTACTTCGAAAAACTGGACCCCCTCTTCCTGGTCTGCATCGCCAAGGAGTACTTGTTCTTCTGCCCCAAGCAGGTTAGCAGAAGTCCTATCCTCATGGCAGGGGTCTGGAGCAGAGGTCTGGACAGAGGCAGGGACCTCACCTGGCTGGCCACCAGGCCACTCTGTGCCCCTGCAGTAAGGGAATCCCTTCTCCTTCAAACTTGCATGTGTAGCATGTGAATTACCTGAGAGTTGTTCCAGGGCAGATTCTGATTTGAGGTGGGGGTTGGGGGCTAGGGGGAGGGAGTCCACCTCTGGACCAAGTTTCCAGGTGATGCTCGAGCTGCTGGTCCACAGACCACACGTGGAGGAGCAGGGCACTAGCCTGTGCCCCTGCCTTCATCCTAGAATAACCAGGTTCCTTTTTTCCAGAAGTCTTCTAAGAAGTCTGTTAGCCTTTACTTGTTTGCCTCTTTTCCTGGCCAGCCAAGATTCCGTGTGGGCAAGGATCCTGCCCCTCCAGTGCCATGTAACAAGTCGTCCCACAAATATTTGTCAAGTGCACTAACCATGTGCCAGACACCAGGTTAGGTACTGGGGACACAATAGCAAGCAAAACCAAGTCCCCGTTCTCCGGAGCTTATGCTCTAGTCCTCGATGGCACAGAGTGGATAATAAACATGTGAAATGAAGTAAAATTCCTGCACTGAAACAGGGTTTTCTGAGAGCTTTGGGAGTCTGTCTGGCACGGGGCAAACCGTACAGCCAGGCCCCGTGTTCCTCCAGCCCCGGTCGCCAGGCCAGATGGTGTCTCCACTTCTTAAACAAGTTGCCGTGATCCTGAATCCTGTAGTCAAAGCAGCACCAGCTCTGATCGACCCCCTGTATGTGATGGCTCAGGTCAAGTACCTCTCAGGTGAGCCCAAGGGTCCCCTCACATCTGCTCATCTGTTCAGACACTGCCCCAGGTGAGCGCCCACAGGCCCCCTGCCTGGGTGTTACACACACACACACACACACACACTCTCTCTCTCTCTCTCTCTCTCTCTCTCTCTCTCCAGGCCTGGGGTGTTACACACATACACACACACACTCTCACCAGGCCTGCCTGGGGTGTTACACACACACACACACACTCTCTCTCTCTCTCTCTCTCTCTCTCTCTCTCACCAGGCCTGGGGTGTTACACACATACACACACACAGGGACACACACATACACACACATACACTCTCACACACTCTCACCAGGCCTGCCTGGGGTGTTACACACACACACACACACACTCACCAGGCCTGCCCGAATCTCTGGCCTCCACCCCCCTGAAACCCGCCTAACTTCCGTGGCCAGCAGGGGTCTCTCCCACCCGGCCTGCTGCCGGTTGTTTCCACGCTCTGTGCCAGGTAAGTCCCTGAACTTCCATTATTACACCGGCGCCACGCCGACCCTGGGCTCCATGAGTCCTCAAAATAGACAGAAATTCCCTCAGGAAGTTTGCATTCTAGTGAGGGGAAATAGACAATAAACGTAACAACTAAGTGCACCTGGTTGTTAGGACACAGTAATGCCATGGAGAAAACTAAAGCAAGGGCAGGGAGGGGGTGGCAGGGTGGCAGTTTTTTAAAGGTGGTCCAAAGGGCCTCATGGGGAGGTGAGACCCTGTAGTATGAGGCTTTCAGAGGGTGGCCAGAGCAATATCCTTCCAGTTCTTTCCATCTCAAGGCCCAGGCCCTGGAGTGGGCGGGCAGGGGAGGGGAGAAGCGGAGCCTTATTGTCCTCTCTGAATACTCTCCCACACCCCGCGGCCTTGCACCCCCCATCTGCCTGGAAGACAAGCTCATCTCTGGTGTGCTGGGGGCTTCCAAAGGATCCCAAATGCCAAGGCATGTGTCTGGCCTCTGGCATGGCCTTGTGTGGGTCACACTGTGCAGAGGGCTCTACTGTCTTCATCCTCCAGCCTCCCAGTGTTTATGTGGGTTCCAGGCATACCCACAGTTTCAGGGGCTCCTGGGTACGAGGCAAAGGCAGGAGCATGCCCCCAGGGGTGCTACAGCTGCCAACAAGCAGGTTTCAGGCCAAAGCCAGGTCTCCAGCTGCTTAGGTTGCCATAGTGACATCTTCACGTTTCTGCAGCACACAAGAAAGGAGCAGGGAGTTGGGACCCACAAGCAGGTGCTCCCTACCCACTAGATTATGGACCCTGAGCAGGAGCTGTTGAGAGACCTGGATGCAGAGGGAGGAGGACCTTCCTACCAGCTCAGTGCACCCCCCCCTTGGGCGGCCGCCACGGCCCACTGAGGGCCAGCCTGGCTGCAGGGAAACCCCGTAGCCCTCTAGTGCCAGGGCATTCAGAGCTTAGCCTTAGGAGCCAATGGCCCTGGATTTCAATGCTGACTTGATCCCTTGCAAGCTGAGTGACTTATCGTCACAGGGTTCCAGTCCTACAGCTAAAAGACACAGATAATACTGCCAATCTCACAGGGCCGGGCAAATATTAAACCACCCTTTCTAAAGGTGCTTTGCATGTGTTGGGTATAGAGCAGGTGCTTCATAAGTTGGGGCTATTATAGTTGCCATTATTGTTAGGTTTCATTCTGCTCTGAGGTATGGGAATCAAGACTTAAGTGATCCCTGGAGCTCCCAGACAGAGCAGTGACGTGACTTAGCCATCTCCCTGAGGGTTACAGAGAGAAAGGAGGGGGTCACCCCCTGGTTCGAGTTTCCTGGCTTTTGTCTGGGTCAAGGGACAAACTGTAGTTCTGGTTTTAAGAAGAGACCTCCGAGTGAAACAGAGCAGAACCAGGTCAAATGGCCAACTTGTGTATTTCCGGGCAATGGGACAAACTTCATTCTGCCCTTACGTACTGGGCCCTGGGAGTCCCCAGGGACCCCTGGATGTAGAGGCCTGTTTCTCATTTCTAGGAGAGTTAGAGAATGCCCAGAGCACTCTGCAGCGCTGCCTGGAGCTGGACCCCACCTCCGTGGATGCCCACCTCCTCATGTCCCACATCTACCTGGCACAGGGCAATTTTGCCAAGTGTTCTCACTGCTTAGAGCTGGGCGTCAGCCACAACTTCCAGGTGCGGGTCCTCTATGCCCAGCCGCCCACTCAACACCCAATGGCCCACCCAGCTGCAGCCCCTATTTGCCCCGGGAGGGTAGCCCCAGGAGCTCCCTGCAGCCTTCAGACCCTTCTGCCGGCCAAAGGCAGGGGCAGGCTCAGTGGGCTTCTGGCACTTTCTCCAGGCTGGGTGCTGTGAGTAGCCGCAGCAGCATGCCAGAGTCCCGTGCCCCACTATGCTCCTCTAGGTCCGAGACCACCCCCTCTACCACTACATCAAGGCCAGGGCCCTCAACAAGTCTGGGGACTATGCAGAAGCCATAAAGACACTGAAAACGATCATAAAATTACCAACTCAGAAGATGGAAGAAGGCAAGAAGTTCCGTGGGCCCTCTGTACAGCCCAGCGAGCGGGTGTCCATCCTACTGGAATTGGCAGATGCCCTCCGGATGAATGGGGAGCTGGTAAGAGATGCCATGCTCTCTTCCCTTGGGACTGGGGCATTTGGAGGTCCAGAGTAATCAACCCAGGCTCTTTGATTCTGGCTGATGTTTATTTGTGCTACTATTTGAGCCTTTATTCATTTGGGAGCACATCTTCCCCCTGCCTAAAGACTTCAGTGGCTCCCACTGCCCTCGAGATAAAGTCCAAACCCCACTGAGTCCTGCATGATCTGTCCCCTGCCTACCTCACTGTCCCCATGAGGATCCCACGCAGGCAGAGCACAGAGGCCCATGAAGGCAGCCGCAGGTGGTCGTGCCGACTGGGCGATGTAGAGCTCCAGTGGATGTCATCATCCCACCACAGCCTTTACGAACTGTGTCCCCTCGGAGTTTTGTGGTATACAATTTGCTCAACTGTATGAGGCAGTGCTGGGGCCTTGGACAGGCTGGCTAGGCAAAGGCAGTGAGCACCTGAGCATCCCATGCTGGTGTAAAGAAGCAGCAGAGAAGACAGAGGCAGGTAGGGGGAGTAGAGCTGGCTCCCCATGCTCCCTTGGCCCCACTCACCCAGAAGCAGTTTGTCAGCAGAGCTTCAAGACCATTTCTGTGATCCACCAGTACAGGGGCATCTGGCCTCCTGTGAAAATCCTGCCATCAAGAAGGAACAGCCTGTGAGGCCCTTTCTCCTTAAAAGTTAAAAATTGCCTTCTGGGCAAAGATGGCGATGCAGAAGCCTGTTGGTTGTACTTTCCTCCTTTAAATCTGCCAAAAGGAACACAAGACTTAAAAGTGGGGAAGGAATCTCCATCTATAACAAAATCAGGGAAGGGCTGTATCCCAGAAGAGTTGATTCAGCTGGTCATTTATTCGGCTAGTGATTGAGGGCCAGCTATACGCCAGGCACCATGTGGGGGCTGGGGATAGAGGAGGGCAGCCCGCAAGGTCCCTGTCCTTTCAGAACTTACCGTCCGTGGGGGAGAGAGAAGGCAGGGTGCCATGAGTGGGACCTGAGGTTCTGGCATTTGCCTGAAACTTTCTGGAGATGTGGTCAAACCAGGAAAAGCAAGGGCATTCCTCTTTTGGAAGGGCAGGACCACTGGACAAGAACTCTCTGCTAAAATGCATCCTTGCTTCTCTCTGTCCAGACTCCTTTCTAGGAGACGTGGGCCAGAGGAAAGGAAGGAGGGAAATGACCAGAAAATCAGTTCCGCAGCTGTCTTTGCTAGGATGACAGATTTGCAAACTGAGGGCTTCCCTGTGAGCCAGGGGTTCCATCCGGACCCCCCAGCTTCTCACAAAGTCTACCCCAAAAGGGAGGACCCACAGAAAGCTCAGAGGAAATGTGTTTTCTAGGGCGGCTGTGCTAGGCCCTCTCCCTCCCCAGCCGCGTTCCTGAGAAAAGGGAATGAAAGTCTCATTTGAGAATGAGCAGTGATCAGATGGGGTCCAAAATGGTGGTTATAGGGAAGGAAGGAGGCGAGGGAGGGAGGAAAGAAGGAAGGAGGAGGGAAGAAGGGAGGAAAGGTAGGAAGGAGGGGGGAAGGATGGGAGGGGATGAAGGAGGGGGGAAGGATGGGAGGGGATGAAGGAGGGGGGAAGGATGGGAGGGGATGAAGGAGGGGGGAAGGATGGGAGGGGATGAAGGAGGGGGGAAGGATGGGAGGGGATGAAGGAGGGGGGAAGGATGGGAGGGGATGAAGGAGGGCAGGAAGGAGAGAAAAGGACAGGAGGAGGAAAGAGGAGAGAGGAAACAAAATCACAAGCCAAAGACAAGTGAGGGTTACACTTTGGGAGAAAGAGTATAATACAAAATAAAAGAAATATTTATTTATTTATTTGGTTGTCTTTTTCTTTTTTTAAGATTTTATTTATTTATTTGACAGAGAGACACAGTGAGAGAGGGAACACAAGCAGGGGGAGTGGGAGAGGGAGAAGCAGGCTTCCCGCGGAGCAGGGAGCCCGATGCGGGGCTCGATCCCAGGACCCTGGGATCATGACCTGAGCCGAAGGCAGACGCGTAACGACTGAGCCACCCAGGTGCCCCAGAAAGATGATTCTTGGTAGAATTTAAAAGAGATGATTTCCACCACTTTTATCAAGAGTTAAGAAGAAAAGACAGCAGACCACACGTAAAGGCAGGAATGAGGTCAAACACAGCAGCATATAAAAATGAAAACAACAACAAAAATGAAAACAAAACAAGTTGACAGAAGACCCGAGAATGTATCTGTGATCATAAAATTGTAAATGAAATAAATGTACCTATTAAATAAAGGAGGCATTAGAGTGGTTTAAACAAACAGAAGGAACCCTTACTGTCTGTACTTCAAAAACTGAAGGACCCACCCAGAATGGAAGTAAAAACATGGTACAAACATACGAAGCAAACAAAAAGAAAGCAGAGGTTGAAGAAGAAATGTCTGGTAAGGCTGAATCCAAGTCAAAAAGGACCATCATGGGGAAAGAGAGTCACTTTGTTAAATTAATCAAGGGGACAAATATAATGAAGAAATAATTCAAATAGACTTTTTGTACCAAATACCATGACATTAAAATACCTTTGGGGCACCTGGGTGGCTCAGTGAGTTAAGCGTCTGCCTTCAGCTCAGGTCATGATCTCAGGGTCCTGGGATCGAGCCCCAGGGGTGAGGGGGGCTCCCTGCTCAGCGGGGAGTCTGCTTCTCCCTCTGCCCCTCCCCCTGTTCCTGCATGAGCACGTGCGTGTGTGCACACGCGCTCTCTCTCTCTCTCAATAAATAAGTAAAATCTTTAAATAAACAAATTAATAAGAATAAAAATAAAGCATACATTTGGCCAAAAGCAGGAAAGTCCAAGGAGATGTGTCCATAGGTCTCCAACAGGAAGGAATCGCCAGCAGATGTCGAAGTGCTAAGGAACAGGCTGGTTCCTACAGCTGAAGGTTTCTGTACCCCCAGCTAGCCGGGCACCTTCCCCCTGCCATCCCCCGGGAACAGCAGTTGTGGACATTGAAGGGCTGTCTCTCCCTTCTGCCACTGGAGCCTCTCTGCGGGTGGATTTGAGCCATCCTACCCTTGGCTTCCATGTAGCAGGACTGCTCCCAGCTGTCTCTCTGTTTCCTTTCTCTTTCGGGGTCAGGAGTGGAAAGAGGGATCACTTTAAGTCTCCTCCAGGAGGTTTCAAGTGTTGTCAGGCCACCTGTGGTGGGTGACAGCTCACGGAGGGTCTATTGGGTTCCCATGTCCCAGCATGAGGCCACCAAGGTCATGCAGGATGCCATCAACGAGTTCAGTGGCACACCAGAGGAGATCCGCATCACCATCGCCAATGTGGACTTGACCCTGAGCAAGGGGAACGTGGACATGGCACTGAGCATGCTGAGGAACATCACGCCCAAGCAGCCCTGCTACATGGAAGCCAAGGAAAAGATGGGCAACATCTACCTGCAGACCCGCAAAGACACCCGCCTCTACATCGGCTGCTACCGGTAAGCCCCAGGCAGTGGCACCCTGCCGGCCTCAGCTCCAGCGGTGTTTTAGGGAGTGTTTCCTCCAGATTATGTTTCTTCCACCTGGGTCTCCAGTCCGCGCCCTCCAGGTGTGTTAGATGCAAGTACAGGATTTCCTGTGGGTCAGAATTTGAGTGTGCTCAGTCAGGCTGGCTCATTGCTGAGTCCTGAAGATCCAGAACTGAATCTGTCCTTTGCTGCCCTGTGTGGCCCCACATTCTGGTGGGAACCATGGGAATGTGCTTCTGCCCTGGCCCCTGACTCTGCCTGTCCCTGAAGAAATGTCCAGTGACTTGATGTGGCCGACGAGAGGGGCAAGAGTGGGGAGAGCTGGGATTAGAAGCCCTGTCGATATACTTTGACACTGGGGCCTCCAAAGTACCTTCCCAGCCCCTCCCTCAAGCAAAACTCTGCCTTGGCTATCCAGGTGGGAGGCGGTGCTAGGGGTGGAGGTCGGGGCGGGGGGAGGGGGAGGTGAAGCCAAGAGCAGTGGGAAACCAATAAACAGTGGAGTGGTCACATGGAGTTTTAGAAAGTGCAGGATGCCTGCTTATACAGAGGGGTCTGGCGGGTGGGTGGGGGGTGTTTAAGAGTGGAGGCCAGAGGGGTGGATGGAAGCTCTGGCATGATCCAGAACACAGACGAGGAGAGCCTAGACTAAAGTGGCTAACACAGGCCCTCATACACAGTGGGCTTTCCATGAGTATTAGGTGATGAATGGCTGAATGAATTAGTGGGAAAGAAGAGGAGAAGGTGGATTCAGAAACATGAAAGATGTACAGGTCTGAGCTAAGTTTTTGGTTGCTTTTGCAGGGAGCTCTGCGAACACCTGCCTGGTCCCCACACCAGCCTGCTACTGGGTGATGCTTTCATGAACATTCAGGAGGTGAGTGAAAGCCTCATGGCCTTGCCAAGTGGTCCCCTGATCTCACGTCTCCAGTGGGAGAGGAGACAGAGAGAGAGAAACCTCTGGATACTTTTCCCACCAGCCCGAAAAGGCCCTGGAGGTATATGAGGAGGCCTATAGAAAGAACCCACACGATGCATCCCTGGTCAGCAGGATCGGGCAAGCCTATGTGAAGACTCACCAGTACACCAAGGTCAGGCTAGTTTGGAGTGGGGAGGTGGGGGCAGCCCAGCAGGGAAGAGGGAGGAGGATGCACGGGTAGGAGGATCTGGATGGGAGGGGAGTGGCTGCGTTTCCACCCTAGCTCCCTGCTGAATGGGGTACCCAGGGGAGAATTCAGAAGCCAGCCACCCACCCCCAACACACACTCCTGCTCAGCTTGAGCCCTCTGCAGCTTCCATCTCAGGCTTCAGGCTTCTGTGTTCTGGAGGGACACACAGGTGTGGTGGCCACCGAGGGAACGCGGTGTGAGGCACTCAAGGGTAGAACCAAACCCAATGCCAGTATTTCCTGTTTGCCATAAGGCAATTAATTATTATGAGGCTGCGCAGAAGATCAGCGGACAGGACTTTCTGTGCTGTGATCTGGCTGAGCTGCTCCTGAAGTTGAAGAAATTCAATAAGGCGGAGAAAGTTCTGAAACAAGCACTGGAACATGACTTTGGTGAGGCCATGTCCTAAAGTCTCTCCCCCAGCATACTGTGCCCCCCTCTTGCCCCCCCCACTCTTGTCCTGCAGAGTGATGCAGGGGTCCTGAGCCCAGGCCCCTCCCTCCCCCATCCCCGGCTTCCCAGGGGCCAGAGAACACTGATTTGAGTTTCCATTTTGCAGTCAAAGACATCCCGACCATGATGAACGATGTCAAGTGCTTGCTTTTGCTGGCAAAGGTTTATAAGAGTCATAAAAAGGAAGATGTGGTGGGAACTTTGAATGAGGTAATTGACAACAGACAACAGACTCAAGCTCTTTAGCTGCCATTTCCTGACGGGAGCTATAGAAGGAAGGATAGGACTGCAGGTCTGGAAGGCTCCAGGGCTGGCCCTCAAAAGAGGACCTAGGTTCACCTCAGACTTCTGCCTCCCATTTATTCCCACACCTGCGCTCTTCGTTGATGGTGCTCCAAAGTGCCCGAAGGCCAGCTGGGCCGGGCTGGGGAAGGCAGGGAGGAAGAATGTGCCCTTATCCTCAAGGATGCTGGTGGTGATAATACTGCACAATGCCAGTGGGTACAGCACTAGGCTTTTTGCTTTCTTATTAATTCTCACAGTAGCCTTTTGAGATAAGCACTGTGACGTTCCCGTTCCACAGATGAGGCTCCAAGAGGTTAAGAAATGTGCCCAAAGTCACACTGCTAGTAAGTGGTGGAGCTGAGATTGGAACCAGGTCTGACCTGATCCAACCGAAGCTCTTTCCCCACTGGGCTGCCACAATGGCACACTTCCCAGCCATTCCCACCATACCTTCCTCACTCTTTCTAGCAAGGGCATCACCAGCCACTTGTTCCTGGGGGGCATTCTGTGGGTGTAGGAGTGGAGCCCACTCTCACTGCTGGAGATGATTTATTCTCTTGCTTCCCATTGGATTCCCACTCCTGTTTGGCCCTTAGAAAGCCCAAAGCTTAACCCTGGCGTCTTCGTTCCTCTCGTTCTGATGCTCCCCGGTTACTCGCTTGATCCCCTTATGTCATGGATATTTGCAGAGGCTGCCTCAAATTCCCGACAGGGCAATATTCAGTGCAAATAGGTCTATCAAACCCCAGCCTGCTCTGAGCACTTACTGTGTGCTTGCTCTAGCGCCAATTAGACACAGGAAGTAGCAGGGTATCATGGAAACAGGTAAACAAGTACAGTCCAGTGGAGTGTTTTGTTTGGGTGCCTTTGCTTCTACTCCTGCCCCAGAGGCAGAGCCAGCTGAGTACTCAGCCAGTGGCCTTGCCTGTCCAGAGTGACCCAGATTTGCTCAAGGGCACTTGAGATGCCCTTTCTGAGAATCTGCTGACACAGAAACAAGAGCGTGGGGACTTGTGAATTGGCCTGAGATCTAGCACATCAGGCTCTAAGTCTGATCCTGAGTTTATTGGTCTCCCCAGGCCATGGACCTCCAGTCTCGGATACTGAAGCGTGTTCCACTGGAGCAACCAGAAATGACCCCCGCCCAGAAGCAACTGGCAGCCTCCATCTGTGTCCAGTTTGGGGAGCACTACTTGGCAGAGAAGGAGTTTGCCAAGGCAGTGCGGTCTTATAAGGATGCCCTCTTCTACTCGCCTGTCGACAATAAGGTGGGGTCCTCAAAGCCAGAACCTGCCCCTTCTCTTGAGCCATGACGTCTTGCCGAGACCCCTGCCAAGGGGTAGAGGCCAGGTCCTTTCCTGGGCTGCCCTGAGGAGCTGCAGGTGTAAGGTCTGGAGCCACTGGTGTGGGGAGCCTGCTCTAGCTGACCCCGGGGCCCTCAGCCATCACAGCCCTTGGACCAAGGCTGGGAAGCCTCCTTTTGGACAGCCATTGTGGGAGGCAGAGCGGGAAAGATGCTGCCGGAAGTCATGTTAGTCTGGCATTTCCAGGTCCCCCTTGGAGGTGCGGACACAGTGAGAGCTGTAGCTGCCAGGGGCCTTCAGGCACAAAGCCAGACTAAGCTGCCAAGGAGGTTTAGGGTCATGCGGGAGGTATGGCCCACATGAGGCAACGGTGGCTGGAGTCTATACTAGGAGAACGGAGGAAGAGCTTAGTGCCACTCTGCTAAGTCATTCATTCATTCATTCATTCATTCATTCAACACACACTCATTTGGGGCACCTGGGTGTCTCAGTCGGTTAAGCGTCTGCCTTCGGCTCAGGTTGTGGTCCCAGGGTCCTGGGATGGGGCCCCACAGGCTCTCTGCTCAGCAGGGAGCCTGCTTCTCCCTCGCCCTCTGCCTGCCTCTCTGCCTCCTTGTGCTCTCTCTCTCTCTTTCTGTCAAATAAATAAATAATTAAAATCTTTTTTAAAAAACAAAAACAAAGCATGCACTCGTTTAACAGAGATCTCATATGCGCTAGGCTCAGTGCTAGGCCCGGGAGACAATGGGCCAAGACCTGTCCCTGCCCATAGACTGCCTCAGGCAGGGGGACAGATGAGCACGCTTGCAGTTCCAATGCTACACGAAACGTGCCTGCCTGTGGGTCCGCACATTGTGGGAACTCAGAAGACGGGCACCTGGCTCAGAGTCTGGGGCACAGAAGGCGGCCCAGAGGCGGTTCAGTCAGAGCCGGAGAAGTATGAGTTACCCAGGCCCCAAGTGTCAGAGGTTAGTTAGTAAAACACATGGTATGATTGGAGTACTGGTGAGGGAAAAGGGGAAGGCCAGAGACCTATTGTGAAGGCAGAACTAAGAGAAATGGGTGATGAGAGCGGGAGACATCAGTCTCCCGAGTTTTCCCATGATGCTCACTGGTCGATTCTGTCCGGTTTTGTCGCAGGTGGTGCTGAAGCTGGCGCAGCTCTACCTCCTGCAGGGGCAGTTGGACTTGTGCGAGCAGCACTGTACCATCCTCCTGCAGTCCAAGCAGAACCACGAGACCGCCACAGTGGTATGCGGCCACCGAACCTTCTGCCTGCCCTCCCCAGGCTCCCTGTGACTGCCTGAGGGCTGCTGCCCAGCCCCAGAACTCAGAGGCCTGGCCGCCCCGGCAGAGGGGACCGAGCACAGGGGCTGGCTGCCCTTCACGCAGCAGGGGGTGGGCTGGCAGCCGGGGCCAACATCATGGGGGCGACGGGGAGGCTGATTCCCTCCCGGGGGCGGTGGGGGGGGGAACCACACCCATAGTTGGTGAAGGCAAGGGTGGGACAGGTTCCTGGGTTTACAGAAGTGTGTGGGAAAAGGCCTCTCCTGTCTTGACTTCTCTCCTCCCTAACACCCAGCCAGCCGCCAGGACCCCCCCACAGAAGAGGGGAGCCCTCATTCCGCCTCCACTGCCTGTGGCTGGCAGTTCTCAGACACGGGCCGAGGGGCTGGTTCTGCTGCCTGTCAAAGGGTCCCACTGGTGTCCACCCCTGGGCTTATCTTCCAGCTTCAGTCCTCGCCCCAGCTCCCCCCCCCCGCCCCCCACCCCAGGCAGGCCCTTCCTTCTGGGCTCCTCCTGTGGCTGCTTCTCCCTGTGCCCAGAGAGGCTCCCCTGGAAGTCCTTTCCCACCTGCCCTATCCCCAACCCCCGGCCAGCCTCCCCACCAGTCCCCTGTGAACTACTGCCAGGAATTCCAGAGCACCGTGTGTTTTCTGATAGATGATGGCTGACCTGATGTTTAGAAAACAGAAATGCGAAGCCGCTGTCGATCTCTACCGCCAAGTCCTGGAGAAAGTGCCAGGTAACGGCCTGCATCAGTTCCCACCCCACAAGGGCTGCTCTCCCGGAGAAGGGTGGGCCCCCTCCCCTCCTTCCTGACTGGGCAGAGGAAGCCCCTTCCTCTCTGATTGTTCCCAGAGAGGCAGGAAACTGATAAAGCCCCGATGGAACATACTGGCCCTTCCCGAGTCCAGGGGGCCAGTTCCTGGTCTGAGGCAGGGCAGTGCTTGGCACTGGACCCAGGAGAGCCTGTCTGTCCCCGCATCACAGCCATTGGACTGGATGTGGCCCCCTTCTGAGGTCACAGCACCTGGAGGTGGCTAGAAATTCTTCCTGATTAGGTAGCTACATTTCCCCTCACTGCAGTATGAAAGCACCCCTCTTGCTGGGGCAGGGACCATACCTGAGGCTCAGACTTGAGCCCCCACAGGCCCACAACCAGCTCTGCCTAGAGGCCCAGCAGAGTGCCACTGTTAGGAGTACGGATCCTGGAGCCAGACGGCCTATGTCTAACTCAAGCTCTTCCACTCACCAGCTGTGTAACCGTTGGCAGAGAACTTCTTTGTGTCTCAGTTTCCTCATCTGTGAAATGGGAAAAATAGGTACCTCATTGTGTGGTTAATATATAGGTAAAGCACTTCATGCCAGGTACAGTACAAGCGTTCGCTATTATTACTGCTTTTCAGTATGATTATTATTCTCTCAACTTTGGAGACCAGTGGAGACATTGAAGCTGCTGGGATGTCCCTGCGCAGCCCAAACGGGCAGTGTCTGCTGGTCCCCTCGCTTCTCCATGCCTGCCCACAGTACCCAATGGGACTTAGCTAGTGGTTATCACAGCCTGAATATTTCTGCTTTCTTATTTTAGACAATTTTTTGGTATTGAATAAACTAATTGATCTGCTATGGAGAAGTGGCAGACTTGAAGATGCCCCTGCCTTCTTTGAATTGACCAAGAGGATGTCCAGCCGCATTCCTTTGGAGCCAGGGTTCAACTACTGCAGAGGCATCTACAGCTGGTGAGCTGGAGGGTGGGGTGGGGGGGAGGGAGGGGGGCTGTCCTGGCAGTTATAGGCAGGGGTTCTTCCTGGCAGACACGCTGGGCTTCTGCAGAAATCCAGCCTGCAGATCAGGGCGCTGGGAGAGCAGCGATCCAGCCCCGCTGTGTGCAGACTAAGGGAGTGGCTCCTGCGTGTCCCTGCCCTCCCTGGCCCTCAGTTTCCCTCTCTGGTTCTTGGTATTTCTCTTCTCCGCTACAGGCACATAGGGCAACCCAACGAAGCACTGAAGTTTCTAAACAAAGCGCGCAAGGACAGCACTTGGGGCCAGAGTGCCACCTACTACATGGTGCAGATCTGTCTGAACCCAGACAACGAGATCGTGGGCGGAGAGGTTTTTGAGAACCTGGTGGCTGAGAGCAAGTAGGGGCCCGGCTGACCTGGGGGCAGGGGTGCAGGGGCAGGACCCTGGGAAAGGCGGGGAGAGCCACGCGCGGCGGGGTCCAGGCCAAGTGAGGGCCCCGCGGGTTCCCGGGTTCCCGGGTTCCCGTGTCCGACGGCCGGAGCTCCACCGACAGGAAGGACTCGGAGCAGCACGGTGTGCGCACCGCGGAGAAGCTGCTGCGTGAGTTTTACCCGCACTCGGCCTGGGGCCAGACCCAGCTACGGCTCCTGCAGAGCCTCTGCCTGCTGGCCACCCGAGAGAAGGCCAACGTGGAGGCGGCGCTGGGCACCTTCATCGAGATGGCGCAGGCAGAGGTGGGCCGGCGCGCGGGGCGGGCGGCGGCGGGGGGCGAGGCTGGGGGCCCAGCGCGCCCACGCCCGCTCCCACCCCTCATCCCCACCCCGTGCGCAGAAGGACAGCGTCCCCGCCCTGCTGGCCACGGCGCAGGCCTACGCGCTGCTGAAGCAGGTCCCCAAGGCGCGCACGCAGCTGAAGCGTCTGGCCAAGGCCCCGTGGGCGCTGGGCGAGGCAGAGGACCTGGAGAAGAGCTGGCTCCTACTGGCTGACCTTTACTGCCAGGGCGGCAAGTTCGACCTGGCCACCGAGCTGCTGCGGCGCTGCGTGCAATACAACAAGGCAGGGGGCGCGCTGCCGTCGGGGAAGCGGGGACGCCAGGTGGAGGCGGGGCGCGAGGGGCGCGTGGGCGTCGGGGGCAGAGGAGGTGCGGGTTGGAACCCGGTGAGAAGAGGCCGGAGGAAAGGGGGGCATATGCACGCTAGAGCAAGATGGGAATGGGACCCGGGGGCAGGTGGGGGGAGGGGGACGGGGCAAGGCAAGAGGAGGCGCACCGGGTCGGGCAGCCAAGAGAGATGGGAAGGGTTCAGGGAGTCGAGGGGCGTGGGGGTCAGAGCAGGAGGGCTGTGGGGAAAGGGGTCACGCAAGCGTCGGGGTAGCCTAGAGGGGGCACCCAGTTGACCCCTCGCAAAGGTGGGAGATGCTGCTGGAGTCCCTGGGAGGTTCGAGTTAATGCGGCTCACCACCCTCCTTTGCCTCCCCCTCCCCCCGCGGGTTGTGCCCTGTGCTGCCACTGGGTGTGGCTTTCCCTACAGTCCTGCTGCAAGGCCTATGAGTACATGGGCTTCATCATGGAGAAGGAGCAGTCCTACAAAGACGCAGCCACCAACTACGAGCTGGCCTGGAAATACAGTCATCATGCCAACCCTGCCATTGGTAAGGCAAGCAGCCACCGTGCATGTGGGCAAGGAGGGAGATGGGCAGGAGGACCGCTACCCTGGCTCTTGGGTAGTTAGGGTGCCACTGTCTGTGTTCCCTGTGCCCCTGGACAGGCTTCAAACTCGCTTTCAACTACTTGAAGGACAAGAGATTTGTGGAGGCCATTGAAGTCTGCCACCATGTAAGCCATTATAAGCCCCTGGGAGACACTGGGGGTGGGGGTAGGGGACTGGGTGCAGTGACCTGGTCCTGCGGCAGAGACAGACACCCCTGGCCTGACGCTGCACCCCCTTTCTCCCTCTGTCCCAGGTCCTCAGAGAGCATCCTAACTACCCCCAAATCAGAGAAGAAATTTTGGAAAAGGCCCAAGGGTCTCTGAGGCCCTAGGTGTAGTCAGTGGGAGCCAGGGCGGGTGGAAGCCATCAAGCTACAGATGTTTCACAGAGGGGTTGGGAAGTGGGTCAGGGGAGAAGAGATTCAGAAAATGACATATTCTTACCCATTTCTATATTGTGTGTGGTTTGTTTGAATCATGCCTCATCGGGTCTAAGGGGCATCCCAAAGCTTTGTGTTTTTAAGGCACAAGAGGCAATTTTGCTCTGAGGAAGAGAGGGATCCGCCAGCCTAGCTTATGCTGGGCTCATTGGGCACCTTCTTCCATTTTTATTCCAGACTCTGTGAGGGAGCAGAGGGGAACAAAGAGGTGGTTTAAAAAAAAAGTTCCCTACCGCTATTGTCATATTATTATGTCAGTTTATAAATGCCTCCCCTCTCCTCTCTGGTCTCCAGACCCCCAGAGCTCAAGAAGCAACTACTCCTCCCTGCCCTACCGGCCACACCATCCTGCCCGGCTGGGACACAGACAGGAGGACCAGCTCAGGGGGTCCCAGAGCTGAGGCTCTGTGTGAGGGAGGCCATCATCCTGCAGCTTGTGAGCGCCCTTGGCTCACTCTGTCCGTACATTCTGTCTCCCCAAGTCCTCCGCTGGTCTCTGCTGGTCCTCACTGGTTTGGGACAAACCTGATTACCCGTGCCTGGTACAGGGAAATACAGCCCAAGAAAATACAGTTCCCACTTCATATTTTCTAAAAGACACTGACCAACAAATTTATCCTCCAGAAACCCTTTTCACACCTCGGGGGACACAAGCAGTGGGCCCTATTTAGATGAATTATGTTACTTGTAATGGGCAAGAGGGTGACAGAGGTCACTTTTGCTCCAGCTCCCAACACCTCTCTTCTTCTTTTTCATGATGGCAGTAATGGGCCAGTCTGGCTTAGAGGGAGGAACTCTGAACTGGGAGTCAGGAGTGTGACCTTCCCAAGACCATCCGCTC
This sequence comes from Eumetopias jubatus, assembly GCF_037043125.1. Classification (NCBI taxonomy): domain Eukaryota; kingdom Metazoa; phylum Chordata; class Mammalia; order Carnivora; family Otariidae; genus Eumetopias; species Eumetopias jubatus. Next base: position 148,673,426 of record NW_028274807.1, on the reverse strand, counting down.
TTTGGACCTCAGTGTCCCCGTCTGTGGCAGGAAATTAGACTAGATGTGCGTGTTCCCAAACCATGATACAAATCCCTGCCAGTGATATACAGCAAACATTTTACAGTTTAATAACTATGTGTTTAAATATCATTGTTACGTAACAGAGAAAAATAACTAGCATGATGAACTCATGAATTCACGAGTGCTGTTAACTCAGAATGGTTCTAACTTCTAAGCATATCGATGTAATTGATGTAAAGCAAAATACTTAGTATGCGTAGAATGCAGCTATGGCAAAATTTTCAAGAGAAGTTGTCCAGTGACGAAAGTTTGGGAACCGAACAGGTAGGGGTTGCTTTTAGAACACACAAAATTGTCCTTAGTGGTGGCTGAGCCTTGTTTTTATAACATCCTGCTGATCACATGCATGGCCTCTTGATCTGAGTCAGTGACCTGGAATGCTTTCCCCAGGTTACTACCCTTCCTATGGGAAACCAGTCCCCTTTCCTAGCATCTGCTTTACAATCTGGTTTCTTGGGGCAGGTCATTGAGAGACAGTTTGTCTGTATGGAGAATGATGCTGTAAAGGATTGTACATTAATCACATTTTTATTGCTGTTAAAACCTAAATTGTCTATATTTATCTTAAAAAAAAAAAAAAAAAGCCCAGGAAGTGATCCTGTTGCCCTAGACGGGGAGTGGGCAGGTTCAGTCCAGCCATGGGCTGTGTCCATGGTTTAGGAGCCTGTGGGGGCTTCCAGCCAGGGAACTGGAGCGGCCAGGAGCTGCCATCCAGATCCCCAGGCTAATCAGAGCAGGGCCTCAGAGCCCTTGGTGAGGCCCAGATTTTGAATCACACATGCTGAAGCAATCTCTGCAAGAGGGTTCCCGGGAACCCTCAGGGGGAAGACAGAACAACGAAATGTACCAGGATACTCCACCCTGACAAGCCTAAGGCCTGGCTGTCCCTGGCTAAGTTGGTTACAGGGACAGGCTGCCCACCATAGGCCAGGCTCCAAGCTATGGATCCTCTCCCGGCCACTGACGATGTGGCCACGTGGCCATGTCCAGAGATAAGAGACAGATACCCAAAGAGTGACAGAACTTGCAAACAAGAGAGGATAGAACATAGAAATAGAGGCAGAAATATAAAAACAAAATGGAAGTCACAAACGAGGCTTGCATGTCCCGGGCACTCTCCTAAGTGCTGTATATATGCGAACTGAATGAGCTTATGAGGCGAGCGGTGTGATTAGTTGCACAGTATTGAGGACACCAAGACCCCGTGGTAGTAGAGGGGACATGATCTACCTAAGCCACCTTGCCAGGTAGTAGAAGAGCTGGGATTTGAACCTGGCACTCTGGGTCCGTGCTCTCACCCAATAAGCCACAGAGATGAAATAAGGAGAGCCCAGCACAGATGAGAAGGCAGAGAATTAGAGCCAGATCTGGTCTCCTTGTTTGGTCCTCCCTTCCAGCCCTTCGTATAAATCATTCCTAAGGGGGAGGTCAACCTTGCTCCTCAGGCCCTAGTCTGGGAGTCCCCAGGGCAGGGTGCGGCCTGCTCCTCGGCCTGCTCCTCATCCCGCAGCCGGGCTGCTGGGGACCCGTCAGACGGGTCTGGCTGGTGCGGATGGTTGAAGTCCTGCAGCTTCCGGTGCTCAAGTCCCCAGGGGCCTCAGCAGCTCAGCCCCACACAAGGCCTCTGCTGGCCACATCCCACTGCCTGCCCCTAACTGGGGGGGAGAGGAGGGGACTTCGCCCCCAGGGCCAGGCCCCACCTAGCTCAGTGTACCAGTGGGAAACAGCCCGAGCGAGCGGATAGCCAGGTCTCAGAAGACTGCCCTGCTGCTGCGCACCACCACCCCAGGAGACCACTGGAGAGAGATGGGTTCCTAAAAAGGGAAAACTGCTCTACCTGCCTGGCAACCTCCCAGCTGGCTTCCTATCTCCAAGGTGACAGGCCTGCATGGAAAGAGGCTCACTGCGTTGTGGCCCCCACTCCTACCCCAACATAGCCCCAGTGTCCACACTGCCCTGCGGGAACCATCTCCCCCTCCCTCCTCACTACGTCCTGAGGGTATACCCATCTCCCAGTCCCACAAATGCAGACCACACTGTTAAAAATAGAGCCTCTTTATTGGTACCTGTAAGCTCAGGTACAAGGTGTTCCCACAAGCACGCAGGCTGGCAAGGCCTCCTGGGCAAGAAGGCAGGCCCAGAGCCTGGGCTTCTTGGCACAGACATAGAGAAAAATGAATAAATTATAGTTCTAACACTCAAGGACGATACAGAAATTAGGATGCAAAACTCAGCATCAGCAAACGTAGGGCATAAAAGCCACAGGGGCTACCCCTCACCCCAGCCAACTGGCCTCAGGGCATGGGCAGGTGGCCCAGGCTGGGGCATGCAGTGCCCAGAAAGCCCTGAGACAGTAGTCAGGGGCGTGCTGTAGGCCCCAAGGCTAGCCCCTTGCCCTCTCTGGGTCCTCTCTCCTGCTTCCCTTCGACATCAGTGGGCCCAGAATAAAGGCTGTGGCCTTTGGGGAGGAAGATGGGCCAGCAGAGGGCAGGACGCAGAGGGGGCTGTGTGGGGCAGAGGCAGGCTTTGGTCATGGTCGGTCGGCCCAGCCCCCTACCTAGACGCTGTCCTCAGCCACCCGCCAGGAGCCAGGCAGCTGCCACAGGAGGGCCGAAGGGCCCCAATCCACACCTGGTTTGTACCAAAGCCCAGGTAGGGCAGGGTTGGACTACAAGGCAAAAGGGGCTCACGGGGTCTGTGCCCCGCCCCAACCCCAGCACTGCCCACCAGCCAGCGGGGAGAAGCCTACGCCTCCTAGTCTCCGAATAAATTATGGAAATAAATTATAGTCTTCACAGTCCAGAAAACACAGCCACCCATGGGTCTGGGGCTCAGGGTGGCAGGAGAAGCCATTAGAAGTGGCTGATTTCAGCCCCGTCTTGTTCGGGCTGAGGAACATATGAGACCGAAAAGGGGTCTGCAAAGCTCCAGGGGAGCCCTGTTTCCTCCTGTTCTGGGCACACACCATGGAAGTGGAAGGAGAGACTGTGTGAGCTTTGGGGGATGGGGGGAGGGGGGCCGGGGGGCCAAAAGGGAAAGCCCCCTCCCCACCCTCTCTTCAGCACAGAAAGTTACAAAAATAAATAAATCAATCCAGAGTGTTGCACAAAAATCAGGAGCGCCCGCATGGATGAGCCAGCCAACGGGAAACCCTTAACATACAGACCTCAGGGAGCCCCCAAATTACAACAAAGCAGCAACAGGGCTCTCGGGGCCGTGAAAAGGTACCCTAGTCATCACACCGGCACCGGCTCCACCAGGGGTGCTGGGGCAGTGTCCTCAAACAACTGGCTGTCTATGAAGGGGGCCAGGGCCTCAGCAGCGGGGTCCGGCAGGCCCACGACAGGCTCCAGGAAGCAAGCGCCAGCATCCCCCGGGGGAGAAAAGGCAGGCCAGGGGAAGGAGGGGGCCTCGAGGTTGTCCAGGCCGTCCGATGCCGTCCGGGAGGTGTAGTGAGGCCCGAGGCTATAGTCCGGCAGGGCCTGGAGCAGCTCGAAGGAGTCGCAGGAAGACAAGCTGAGGTCCACAGAGTTGCTCTGGCCAGCGTCCGAGCTAGGCGGCACCGAGGTGCCGGGGAGGCTGCCTTCTCCCAGCCCTTCGAGGCCACTGTTGAGGAAGAAGCTGGCATCCAGGTTGGCGTTTTCGTCCAGGATGCCCGACGCGAGGCTAGAGCTGGAATGGCCGTGGGTCCAGCTGGCCAGGCCACCAGGGTCACCAGTCCCAAAGATGTCAGCTGGGTGGAAGCAGCTGAGGTTGTCGAGGTTCCCCACCCCCCCGTCCTCCTCCTCCTCCTCCTCCTCCCCGCCCAGGTCCGAGTCACTGAGACTCAGGACCCGGGCCAGGCTGTCGTCGTCCACGTCGGGCTGGAAGCCAGGGCCAGGCAGGGCTGGGTGGGCGGTGCTGCCCAGGGCCTCGCTCGTGCCCGAAGCTGTGGAGGAGTCAGTCATGTCGCTGCTACAGCTGTTGTCTCCCAGCTCACTGCTCCCAGGGGGCTTGGCCAGTGGGAAAGCGGGGGCCAGGACCTGCTCACCGGGGCTGGCTGGGCCACCCTGGCCCGGGGCCTCCAGCTCCCCCAGGCTCTCAGCCCCCTGCTCCAGCTGCAGGCGGGTGAGCGTGTGGAGGAAATGGGTCTGCACGCGGGCCTGATTAAATTCCACACGGCCCTTGGGGTTCTCGCAGCCCTCCCTGCAGCAGCCGCAGGGGAACGCGGTGTGGTCCATCTACAAAGAGAGCAGAGCATGAGCGAGGATGCCGCGGAGCCCAGAGGAGCCCCCGCGCTCAGGCTCCCCTTCCCAGCCCATACCTGGCACTTGATGCCCGCCAGACTGCAGCTGCAGGTCTCGGGGTCACAGACCCGATCACAGCGACAGCCACAGTCCTCCCGGGACTGGCGCAGAGCCTGCAGCTCCCGCTTCTCCTCACGATCGATCCTCCGCACACCGGCAGCCCGCAGCAGAGCCCGCCGTCGCCGGGCCGGGTAGGGCTGTAGGAAGGTCATCTCCTCCAACTGGCCGCCGGCCACGGCCACAGCCAAGTCCTCTTCCACGGAGGCGTCATCAATGGTGTCCACTGTGAGTGGTACCCCAGTCTCTGCAAGCTGTACCCACGGGAGGGAGGAGGGATGGGAGAGAGAGTCAGGGGTCTTGGCCCCCGCAGCCATTAGTCCCTGGACAAATGTTCCCCACATGCTTCCTCTGGGCTGGGCATCATGGATACCACACTGAACCGGAAGGCCAAGAACCCTGCCCTCGGGTCATTTGCAAAGAGATTTCCTGTTCCTGTCATTTCCCCAGTTTGTGGACAAGCCCCCCGCCTCCCTCCGCAGCCAGCCTGACACCCCAACCCCCAATGTCACAGCAACTCCCCACCACCCCCGCGGCGAGGTCAGACAGCTTCAGGCACCATGTCCCCAGCTCCTACAGCAGACACAGGCCCTTCCACACCCCACTGTCTGCTGATAATCCGGGCAACAAGGCCCTGATGGAGCAATAGTGGCCCCAGGGGTCTCTTCCCCAAATACATCATGAGCAAACTGGCCCCCACCCTGGAGGCCCCTCCCCTCAAGGCTTGGACTTCTGAAGCCAGCGGAGGGCACGGGCGATGGAGACGAGTCTCCCTACCTTCCACCGTAGCGCCTCCAGCTTCTCCTCCTTCAAGCGTAGGCGCAGCTTCTCACGCCGTGCCCGGGCTTGCTCCTGGGTGAACTCAGCCAGGGAGAAGCGGCGGCAGGCGCTGTGGCGAGGGGCCATACCCAGAGTGCAGCCACCACGGCTGGGCACGCTGGTGAAGCCCTGGCACCGTGGAAAGTAGAAGACGGTGATGCCATCGAAGGCGACGCGGCCTGGCCGCTTCCGGGGAGCCCGCTTCAGGATGGACAGGGCTGGAAGGCATGGAGGGAAGGGGCAGGGCATTAGTTCTCTGTGAGGGACAGGACAGCAGACCTCCAGGAAGATGATGCTGAACGGCTTCTCCTCACACGTCCCGCTCTGACCTCCCACCCGAGAGAAAAAGAAACGCATCTGAGTTTGGGAGCCAGCCTGGCTGGGATTAGAGATGGTAAAACTGAATGCCGCTCCTAGGTCAACATGGGCGCTTACCAGTCCAAATGAAAGCATTTGTGAGATTAAACATCTTTCCCCTCTTTATTAGCCATTTATAGGGTCCTTATGCAGTTTCCTATAGTTTTTTATTGATCTGTAGGAGCTCTTTATATATGATATCAAAGACACTGATCATCTGTCTAACCTATCTGTGCAATTATTTTAGTCTTATTTTTGTTCAAGGCATTTTACAAAACAACTTCTAAGGTCATGTAATTAAAAATATGTTGATCTTTTCCTTTACAGCTTTTCTTGCATTTTGCAACAGGCTTAGAAAGGCTGTTATTTGGAATTGCCTTCCTAAGTTATAGACTGTATATTGATTAGTAAGCTATATATTTGGTATATTCTATACAAATATTGGTATACTATTGCTTTTAACTGAACCATAAGTAGTTACTTTAAAACAGCTGAATATTGGCAACTGCATGTATTTCAACTTAATGTATTATTTTGCCTGTCCCAATCCAACATACAGAATTCTTATTCTCTCTGCAACCTGAACTGGGTAGCACTTATTGAACAATGTTAACTACTAGTGACGACAGACAGCATCCTCCTCTTGTTCCGTAGTGGGATGGCTTCCAGTATTTCCTCATTCATTGGAATGCCAGCTTTTGGGTCGAGACACAGATTTTTAATCACTTAAGGTAGAATTCACTTACTGCTATTTTACCAAGGGTCTTAATCTAGAAGGAACATGACATTTTATCAAATGTTTTTCAGCATCCACAGTGGCTCTCCTATTTTCCCTCCTTTGATATCGCCATTGGGTAAACTCTTAAGACTGGATTTTATAAATATTAAACCATTCTTATATTGCCAGAATAAACCCACAGTTTAGTCAACATACTGTTAGGTTCTGTGTGCTAAAAATCATTCTCTTTTTCTATGTATAATACACAGATATACATATTGGTACATAAACAAAGACACCATATCCAGGGTATTAAGATAGTCACAGCAGGGATAATTAGGAAAAATATGTCTAAAAAGGCTCCTTGGGGTTGGGGGCAGCAATAATGGAAAACACAGCCGAGGAATACTGCTTTAGGGCTGTCTTTGCCATTTTTGAAATCAGAATGACACCAGCTTGAAAAATAACTGGGGACGAAACCTTTCCACTATGTTCAGGCAAAGCCAAATGGCATTTTGACAGGAGAGGGACCGGCCTGACAGGCCCCGCAGTGCAGAGTGTGGGGCGTGGGACTCCAGTGGTTCAGTTGGTAGGACAGGGTGTGCAAGCTGGAGAAACGAAACTGGAACATAAGGGAGGAGTTGGAGCCAGAGGGCCCCAGGGCCACTCAGGAGCTCCGTCCTGACCTGCAGGACTTCTAAGCAGGAAGTCCCGAGGTCGAAGGTGAAGTTAGCTGGGCCCAAGTGCCTCGGGATGGTGGACCTTCCCGAGTGACCACTGTATTACGGGAAGTGGCCAAGGTGGGGAGCCAAAGCTGTGGGGACACGACCTCCAGAGGCCTAGAATAGCTTTGTCAGGGGCCTCCCAATTTCATCTTCAGGAAGGAAGAAGGGGTGTGGTGGTTCCCAGGGGAGGGGGACTCACGGGTGAAACTCCGGGGGCCAGAGAAGTCCCGGTCAGGCAAGGGCAACTGATCCCAGGGGCCCTCCTCATCGGAGTCCCGGGCTGGGGAGGCTGAAGAGCTTGGAGAGCAGGACCGAGAAGGACGGCCCGAGGAGGACGAGGAGGAGGAGGAGCAGAGCGAGGAGGAGTCCTCATCCAGCTGGTCAAACTTCCTCTTCAGTGGCCCAGTCATGGCGGGGCAGGGGGCACTCTGGGGTCTGCTCACACACAGCCTGGAACGGAAAGGAGAAAGCTCTCAGTGGCAGGCCTGAGGGCAGGTGTGGCTGCTCAGCCACGACCAACTCTCCCCTTAGCCCCCAAGATGTCCCAGGCACCCCCACCTTGGCTCTGCGTGCGGCGGCGGGGCGGGGGGGGGGCACGGCTCCAGGAGGCTTCTTTCCACAAGCAGAGCACTGAGGTCCAAACCCTCATCCTGGCACTTGCAGACTCCCACCACCTCTGCCCAAAAGCCTTCCCAGGACGCCACCAGGAACCTTCCTCACTACCTCCTACAACCCACCTACACACATGCATACACCAGACCAACAGATGGACCAACAGACCTCAGCCAGGCCTTGCTCATTCCCCCGACAGGAATCCTGGGGGCTGACTCACTGGCTGGGTGATTCACACGGCTCGCATCTGTGTGCCTTTGTGTGTGTGAGGCCGTCTGCCACAGGCTGCACAGCCCTGTACAGTGGCTCTGCTTCCTGGTCCTCCTCCCCCTCCACCACCAACCCCCAGCACACCCACAGACACACCACCCTGCGTGCGCATACACACACACTCTCTCTCTCCCCTTCTCGCCGTCTCTGGGGCCAGGTGGACCAGGGCACTCTGGGAAACAGGCTGGCTTCCACACTGGCCCCAATTCCCAGACACAGGACTTTCCGGAGCCCCTCCCTCCTCTCCTGTGACAGAGCCACTCAGACTTTCCCGCAGAAACCCCCGCCCCACAGAAGTCCCCTGCCTCCAGGCTCAGCTGTGTTTCATGTGTCTCTAACAATCTCCTTTTTGATCTTAAAAATGCATCTACATCTTGCCTCTACTCCAATATCTAACCCTGTTTGTTTGAATTAACTTCCTATGGAAATTATTTTTTTCCTCTTACACACACACACACACACACACACACACACCCCTTTTTCCTCTTACACACACACACACACACACACACACACACACCCACCCCTACACCTCTTGGTGAAACTGACTGGTCAAGATGTCCCACTGTCTCCTGTTTGTAGCTTGGTGACTTGGGGGCGCCTCAGGACACATAGCTTACCGTGTTCTCCCCTTTGAGGGTCTCAGCCCTCAGACGGGGTGCAACTGGAGCCTCCCGCAGCCTGGCTGGCCTCGGCTAAGGGGAGAGGAGTTGGGGGCTCCCACCCCTAAATGCCTCCGCTATCCCTGGGAATTCCCAAAGGACTCAGTCCTAAGGGCTGAGCTACCTTGTCTCTCTGTGTCCTACAGGGCTCAAGCCTGGGCCCCAGAAGGTCACCAGGAAGAAGGGGAAACAGTGCAGAGGCCCTAGTGCTGGGGAGCCCCTCCCCCACTGCCATCACAGGAAATGAGAACAGGAAAAACCAACCAGAAGGCTGGCGATCTCCTCTACTCAGGTATCCTTTCTAAACACCCCTGACCCCCTTTGCCAAGCCTAGCACAAAGTCTCTGGATCCTAGAGGGTGCAGTGGTCAGTGGACTTACTGGATAAAATTCGTCCTGAGCACAACTTCTCCCCACTGGCAAGAGAGAAGCAAGAGAAACTCCCCTCCTTGCTAGCCCTTCACACTGGGCCAGGGGAAGAGAACGCACAGGTGCTTCCGGGGACTTCTCAGCGGTAGTTTCTCAGGCTTGGCACCCACAGCCCCCCTCCCCCCCCCAAACCACAAACAAAAACAACCCAGCTCCCAGCTGACCTGCAAGCTCTCCTAGGAGATGGGGGAACTCATGACCCAGAGCCAGGCACACACACATGCACACACGTGCAGACCACAGAGACACACACAAACACACGCCGGCAAACCACACCCACATACCCTGCCCCTACCAGCCCCCCTAGGAGAACCCAGCCTATCCCAAACTCCAGATGCTGTCCACACAATGCTGAATGCAATCACACACCCAAGCCCAAGGCCCACCCCCGCCAAAACCGAATGCCCACTTTGTATTTCTGCCTGGCCGTCCCTTAGAAACATAAAATTCCACAGGCCCCAAATTGAACCCCCCGTCTGTTCCCCACCCCCCATGCCATCTGTTCCTCTTCCTGTGTCCCCTATCTTAGTAACGGCACTGCCACCCACCCAGTTACTCAAGCCAGAAACCTGCAGCCATCCTCAACTCCTTCCTCCCTCTCCCTCCAGCCACATCCAGGCACCCAGCCCTGCAAGTACACACTAGCCCACTTAATGCACACAAGGCCAGGCAGAGATACAGTGGGGACTGGGGAGGCCATCGGCACAGTGTTAAGAACCTTGGCCCCAAAACCAGATTGCCTGCATTGGAACCCTGGCTTGGCCATTACTCGGCTGCGTGACCCTGGTCAAGGTCCTCAAGCTCTCGGTGTCTCCAATTCTTTGTCTTAAAACCTTACAGGGTTGGGATGTTTACAGGAATCAATACATGTCAAGTTCTTAGGACAGTGATACGTGCTGAGTGAACATATCATTCTACACTGTAAGAAAAAGGAGCTCCTGGATACAACAACATGTGAATCTCAGGGATGTCGTGTGGAATGAAAGAAGCCAGACACAAGAATACATGTGAATGAAGTTCAAGGAAAAGAAACCCCAATCAGTGATGATACAAGTCAGAACGGGAGGGAAGGGTGTTTGATATGCACCGGGGACAATCATGGGGGGAACTTCTGGGCAGGTGGGTTTCTCAAAATGTCCTGTGTTGATCTGGCTGGTGGTGGTTCCATGGATGTCTAAAACTAAAAATTCACCTAGCTGTACACACAAGATTCATATGCTTTATGCATTTCATGTATGGCTCCTTCAACTTTGTTACCTTATGTCTCTGTCCCCCCTGCTACGGTCCATGTTCCCTGCCTCTGCTCCTGCCGTCCCCCTGCAGCCACAGTGATCTTCCTGAAGATCTCTGTCACCCCCATGCTTAGGAAAGCTGGCCCTTAGGATCAAGCCTAGAATTCCACGAGGCTGAAGCAGGCCTGGCTGCTGCCTCCCCCCACCCCCCCTTCACTATATTCCAGCTGAACTTGCAGTTCCCCTAATTGCCATGACCTGCCCGCCTCCTGGCCTTTGCACAAGCTGGAACCCAGCCTACTCTCCCTTAATAGTCATTTCCAAGAGGGCCTCCCTGAAACCCCCACTCCTCACTCCTGACTACATGCCTCTCTGGGCTCCCACGGGCCCTGGGATTCCCCTACCCCCCGCCCTTCTCTCGAAGTCTTGCTTCGGCCTCACTGCCGCTCCCTCAACACCAGGCTGAGGGCCTCTCTGCCTGGCCATCCTTGTACTCATGCCTAGAACAGAGTCTGGCACAGAGAAGGCACCTAAAGACCAGCAGAGGTGGACCTCTGGGGGGTGACTGCTCAGGGCCATCTCCTGATCCTGTCACAGTTAGTTTCGGTGGGGGGGGGGCGCATTTCCACCCCCCAGCCTGCTTGCCTTCAAGCCACAGGAGGGGTGGCTCTGAGGGTAGGAAGTTCAGGCTGCAGTCAGGTGCCAACATAGGCATCTCAGGAGGCTCCCTGTTCCCCAGAAGTAAACAAATAGATATCAAGCAAGCGGATTTAAGCCAGACACCCTGGCTCTGCCTCAGGCATGTCTACAGAATGGGAATTTAAAGTGTAGGCATTATAAGCTTCAAGGCTGCTGACAGGAAAACAGGGACACAGAGAAGCTACAGCCATGCTGCAGGTTCTAGTGATGAACCCCTGGATCTGCAGACCTAGAGTGTGATGAGAACGGATCTCTTCCCTGACACTCCTCCTGGGTGGAGGGAGAAGGAGCAGTCCTTGGGTCTTGTGCTTTCCTGTCCCACCTGGGAATCCAGAGGCCGAGAGAGGCAGAGGCAGGAGATGAGAAAAAGACCCAGCCAGAGACAAGGACAGGCCAAGTCAGAAAAGGAATGAAAGATAGTGAAAGAGTCCAAGAAAAGTGTCAGACAGTGAGTCAGAGGAGGGGGGAGGGGCCCTCAGCAGCTACCCAGGAATCAAGATCCCAACCATGGCTCTGTTCCCAGGGTGAACATGGCCCCCTCCTAGGGTCCTGGAGGAAGGAAAAGCAATTCCCAGGAGCTGGCTCAGACAGAAATGCCACACCCCCGAGGAGCCCCAGAGACAGGCCCTGAATCAAAGACAGCCAGGCTTCTTCCGGGATCTGCCTGGGCCCTGATAATCAGGCCACCCTCCTGTCACCACACACAGGAGTTGGACAGCTCAGGATGAAGGGGTGAGACTTCCCCACTCTACTACTCACAACTATCTACACACTCAGGCCACAGTGTGAATCCCAGGAAGGCCACCTCACCCTGGGCACTAGGCAAACAAAGGCTCTTTGGGGGCCAGGGGGATATCTCAGGGCCTCTGGGAAGTCACATCAACTCCTCTGTGCAGCTCACCAATCCCAATGCCCCAGCTCCCCACCAGAGCTGATATTGGGGAGAGGGGGCACCTTCAGCTGCCTCCATCCACCTCCGGGAATCTGAAGAATGTGTCCTTTAACCTCAGATCCCCAGGCCTTGGTCAGGCCAGCTCCCCCCAACACATGACCCCAGACCCTCAGGAGCTATTTCCTGGGACAAGGAAAAGACACCTCTGAGTACCTCTGGCCCCCAATGGGATTGGCTAGAAAAACAACCTGGGCAGCATAGAGAGGGGAGACAGGAAGCCTTAGCACACCCCATCCCCCCATCCCTCTGAAAGTGCTCCCTGGGGAGGGCACAGTTCCTCAGCCTTGGCCTCCAGGGCCTGGCACTGGGTAGGTGCCAAATGTTTGCTGGCTACAGGAGGCCAACTGCTCCTGCCGAAGGGAAATTGCACCTGACAGCAACTGCTTCCTCCACCTAAGCAAGGCCTCCTTCCTTCTCATTCATTCATTCAACAAATATTGAGCTCCTATGGCATGCCAAGTACTGTGTCAGGCACTTGGGCAGACAGGGAGCAAGACCCACACTGGGGTTGCACTCTTACAGCTTTTGAATTTAGGGGCAAGGAGTATGTAGTTACAAAACCATCGTGAGTGCTGGGGTGGCAGGCCGGAGGGGTGCGACAGGAGGGGGAAAGCTGAGGGTAAAAACAATCTCTAGGAGGAAGGGAGGTGGAAAGTTCCAGAGGGGGCACAGCATGAGAGAGAGCCAGAATGATGAGGGGGAGGGGCGTCCTGGGACAGGTTTCGAGAGCCAGGGCTGACAGGCAGGTTTTAGCCTGAGGGCACTGGAAGCCACAGTAGGGTTTAAGTAGGGAGTGACAATACCAGATTTGCATTTTAAAAAGATGGCTCAGTCCCCGACCGGAGGGGGGGTGTGACTAGTTGGCCCCGTGCCAGGGCTAGCTAGGTGAGCCATGACAGGACAGGGAGGGCAAAGGAGAAAGGCGAATAGACTCGGGGACCTCTGGATGTGGAGCTGGAAGAGGGCAGTGATGTCAAGGATTTGGAGGCGGGTGGAGGAGGCCCGCTCCGGGGGGCTGTGAGACATCTGAGTGGAGGTGTGGGGTGGGCAGTGGAGCCGGGGAGGGCTCCTCCAGTGTCAGGAGTGTAGGCTATGTGTGTGACTGTGCCAGAGAGCCGGAGTGACTAAGTGTGTGACGGCTGCTGTGGTGGGGACATCCAAGGGTGCATGCCTGTGGAAGGGCCCCCGGGGAGGGGAAACTGAGGACCGGGAGGAAGTACGTGCTGGAGAGGGGAGAAGTGCGTGGGAGAGAGGCTACGTGTGCCCGCGGGTGTCCGGTGGGGCTGCGCCCGTGACTCACAGCGGTGGCCTCTGCGTGTGACGGTGACTGACAAACAGGTGAGCGTACGACACAATCCCTCCTCCTCCCCCCCCACCCCCCCGTCGGGGTCCGTGACTCACGGAGCCTCACTCCTCCTCACTCTTCTCTCCACTCCCTCACTGACCCCTGCCGGCGGGGGGCGCCAGGCACGCGCCGCAACCCGGCGCCCGGCCCTGGAGGGGGGGGAGCCCGAGGAGGAAGGCGACAAATGTCACCTGCTCCGGCCACGCGAGGAACTTCTGAAAAGTTCTCAGGCAACTGGGTCAAAAGGAAACTCTCCCGTGGGCGCGCGCACCCCGTCACCCCGCCACCGGCGCCAACCTCCGCTCGGCCGCCACCCGCAGCGGGCTCGGGGCGCCGCGACTTCTCGGGGTACCGGCGGCGGCGCGGGGGAGGGGAGCGGAAAACCTGCCACTCTCGCCTCTCCGCCTCCTCTCCCCGGACGCCGGCCGGGCGCGCAGTCTGGGGGCCGAGCCGGGCCGTCCCCGCCCCGGCGCCCGCTCAGGGCGGCCGGGGGCAAGTGGCAGGGACCAGAGGGGCGCAGCCCCCCGCGCGGGGCGCCCCCTCCCCGAGGTCCCGGCCCGCAACCCCTCGGCGCTCACCTGCAATCCGGGAGCTCGCCCAGGACACCGACGCGACTCGCGTCCCGGCAGGGGACGCCCCCCGCGCCGCGACCCCGTGTGCGCTCCGCCGGGCAGCCGTCGGCCCAGCCGCCCCTCTACCTCTGCGCGTCCGGCAGCGGCGGCGGCGGCGGGAGACTGGCTGCGCCCGGCCCCGCCCGCCGCTCCGCCCTCCTCGTCAGTGGAAAACTCCGGGGCTCTCAGCGCTGACGCACGCCCGGCCTCCCGCCAGGCCGCCCGGCAGCCCCGCCCCGGAGGCGCCGCCTCCCCCCGCCCCTCCCGCCCGAGCTTGGCGCAGCGGCCGCAGGGCCTCCCTGCGGACTCTGACCCCGCGCGGGCGCCGCGACCGTCCTGCGCTCCGGGTCGCCCTGCCCGTCCCCCTCCCGCAGTTTCTTGAAGTCGCCGACGCTCCCAGCCGGCAGAGCAGGGTCGCAAAGATCCCCACCTCGCCACACGGCCCCCGTTCGCGGATGGGTAGACTGAGGCCCGGAGTGGCGCGGAGTGTCCGGAAGGCCCCCCGGCGACGGTGGCAGAGCCGAGGCCTCCCCCAGGCTTTCACCTCCACCCTGCCCGAGGCAGTTGCTATCATCCAATCTAAACGTCCTTCCTCTGCGCCCTCCTTACCACCCACCCCCAGATCCGCCTGAAAAGTAAACTGTGACTGGAGAGGAACCTGGGCAGGGAGGACGGCGGGGGGGCGGGAGGGAAGCGGGGGGGGGGGGAGGAGGGGGAGGTCATCTGTGGGCCTGACCTTCACCTCTGCCCACGGGCCAGAGACCCTGCAGAAGTCCTGAGCTGGGGGTTCCTGGAAACAGCTTCCCCCCACCCACCCCCTCCCCATTCCTCTTTAAAAAAAAAAAAAGATTTCTTCCGAGCCAGACCCTGGCCACTTAAAATGGCCCACTGCCTTCTCTGCTCCCGCGAAGGCCTTTCCTGACTAGGGCCAACTCTCCCTGTATTACTGCACAGGGGAAAGTGTGTGCATGCCCCGGCAGGGAGCCCTGGCCAGGAGACCATCCTCTGCCCTTCTTCCCAACCTCAGATCACACCTTACCCACCACTAATGTCCCTTGAGCGTTTCTACCTTCACACCTTTGCTACACAGCGTTCCTCTCGCCTGGAATGCCTGTCTGCCTTCTCGCTGCTTACCAGAATCTCATCGCCTTTAAGGTCTCAGCTTGCACTGCCTCCTCCAGGGAGCCTTCGTGGGAGCTTGACCCTCCCCCTCCCAGTCCTGCTCCCGCTGCATTCTGGGTTTTTCTCTGACTGTCCTAGATGAATGCTGTCACTGACTAGCCCAACCCTCAGGATTCCTTTCTACCTTCCTCCAGGTGGGGGGTGGGGGTGACCTCTCCAGCATAGATGGCTCTGGGGTAGAGATGATGGTGAGGGCCCTCTTGAGCCACAGGTGCTTATGTAGAGCGGGCCAGAAGGGGTCTGCCTGCCCTTTACCTTTCCAGGGAAGAAAAAATAGGAGGAAAGCAGGTTGGAGGAAGCTACAGCTCTTGTCCTTCCTGTGTGTATTCAGTGTGTGTGCCTGGGGGACCTGTAGGGGCAGGTGTCTGGACAGCTGGAGCCAAGCTTCCAGTGACTTCCCAGGGTCCTCAAGATGAAGTCTCAACTCTGTGGGGCCTACAAAGCCCAAATAATCTGGCCCTTGCCCACCTTTGCAGCCTTACCTCTCTCTCTCCCCATGCTCCCATCCCCCACTCCCCTGCTCCTCCATTTCAGTGTCTGGAATCGGTACACACGTCTTTTTATTTATACACCATACATGTGATATTGGTACAGCTGCATGTAGTTTTAATTTACATGTGAGGTATTCTGTTCTACAACTCATGAAGTTTCTTCCTGCCTTCTCTCTGCACTCCCACCCACACCTCTTGATAACCACTCCAGTCCTGTTTGCCAATGATCGGTTTTTGGTCTGTGTCCTCCTCATCCTGATTCAGACTTCCCAAGATGCTCATCTCCAGCCTTCACCTACCTTGCACTCAGTTGTGTGGTTTACTTGTGCATCTCCTTGTGTTGTCTGGGAGTAGTGGGAGGGCAGGGGCTGTGTCTGACTCTCCTCTGTGCTCAATAAGAACCAGTTGGATACATAAATATACCTAGTAAATGTGCACAGGGAGCTGGGACTCTAGAAGTGTGCAGGGCTGGAAGTGGAGACAGAGGGGTCATCAGCATACAGCGGTACATTGAAGCCATGGGTGTAGCTAAGACAGCTCAAGAGGGAGTTTAAAGTCTCCGGGGCTGGGTGTCAGTTGTTTAGAGGTGACTCAGCCCTTAGGGCTATGATGGCAGGTGGCCACCCACCCACCACCACCTCCTCAGACATTCAGCCCTGTCCTCCCTGTAGCTGCTGGTTGCAGACCTTTTTGGTTCTAAGGAATCCTTTCTTCCATTGCCGCCTCCTTCCTGCCTCAAATCCTCTGGTCAGGTCCACAGGAGAAGGGAGTTTCTGTGACCTCCAATGGAGTGGAGTTCTAGTTGTCTCCTTCTCTCTCTCTCTCTCTCTCTCTCCTTCAGTCTTCCAACTTGTAAAATGGAGGCATTGGACTGGAGAACCCCACCAGCTTCAACGTTCCTTGAGTTACTTTCTAGAAGTTCATGCTGCCTAGGCAGAGTTGAGCGCTGGAGTTAATGGGGGTATCTCAGGCTGCCTAGGTTTGCTTTCTGCTGGACAGTGTACTGGGGAATCTAGATGGGACAGAAACTAGGGCAGAGAGTTGGCAAGGGCTGGAGTGGGAGCTTAGAGCAGGGAGCCCAATGGGTGATGGGGTTTGGGGGCAGGAAGAGAAGGAAAGAATAAGAGAAAATATAGGAGAATAAAAATAATCAAGTAAGTGATGTGTTTTCTCCAGCAAAGTGTCTCCCTGTCCTGGGATGGGCTCGCCAGATGTTCCCCAGATGTTGTTGGTGATGGGAAACATCTCCCTCTGGGATCCCAACTAAGCTCTTCCTGTTCATGGGGAAATGAAGGGTCTGTTCCAAGGCAAGGAGGGTGGGGTCTGGAGCAGCATCCATCTGTGACTATGGCACATACATAGGCAGAAACACACCCACACATCCTCAGGGAATTTCTGAATACTTACAAGAGTCCAGAAAATTTCTCAAACATTCAGCATCCCTGGACCACCCATTTTAGGTAAATAAAATAATTATTACTAGTTTTAAATAAAATTTTTCAAACTTAAAAAGGAATGATCCCATCTGAAAAACTAAAATTAAAAAGAGTAATGCCAAATGGGGGAAGATTGAGAATTAACCAGATCTATCATGCATTTTTGGTGGGTAAATTGATGCAGTCACTTTGGAAAATAACGTGGCAGTACCTAGTAAGGCTGAACATAGGTAAGCTCTGTGATAATCTAATTCTATTTCTCAGTGAATTCCCAAGAGGGAAAGAAAGTGCTTATGCCCACCAAAAGACACTCAGAAAAATTGTATAGCAGCTTTATTCATGAAAACCTACAATTGGAAACAACCCAGATGTCCAATGGAAACAAACTGTGATTTATCTTGCAGTAGAATGTTAGACAGCAATGAAAAAGAACAAATGCTCAGCCCATGCCAGGACAGGGTGAATCTTTATTATTTTTTTTAATTAAAGGATTTTTATTTATTTATTTGACACAGAGAGAGAGAGCACAAGCAGGGTGAGCAGGAGAGGGAGAAGCAGGCTTCCCGCTGAGCAGGGAGCCCGATGTGGGGCTCGATCCCAGGATTCTGGGATCATGACCTGAGCCAAAGGCAGATGCTTAACCAACTGAGCCACCCAGGCACCCCCAGGGTGAATCTTTAAACCATTATATTGACTAGGGGCACCTGGGTGGCGCAGTCGGTTAAGCGTCTGCCTTCCACTCAGGTCCTGATCTCAGGGTCCTGGGATCGAAAGCCCCTGGGATAGAGCCCCTCTTTGGGCTCCCTGCTTGGTGGAGAGTCTGCCTCTCCTTCTTCCCCTCTCTCTGACACTTCCCCCACTTGTGGGTGCAAGCGCACCTGCTCTCTCGCCCAGTCTCTCCCTCTCAAATAAATAAATAAATAAATAAATAAAATCTTAAAAAAAAACAACATTAAATTGACTAAAAGAAGGCAAGCACAAAAGAGCAATAATTCCATTTATTTATATGAAGTTTAAACAGTGGAACTAGATAGATAACATTACTTTTGGGGGTATTAATGGGGAAGAGCAATAACAGAGCCTTCTGGGAAGCTGGAGATGTTATCTGTCTTGATCTGGGCAGTGGTTGGACAGGTACATACATAGGTAAAAATTCAAGTTCTCTGCTTCGGATTTGTTCACCTTCCTGTATGTAAGTTTCACCTTGCTAAAAGGAGCAGGGAGGGAGGGCGTGGCAATCAGAGTGCAGTGATTGGGGCAGGGATGCCAAGTCTCAGCCTTCCACCAGGAAGTCAGTCTACCTCCTTCCTGGGGCTCACAGGTCAGGTTCAACTGTTTAGATTTCCGAGATGGTAAGAATTTTATTCCCCTGTGATTCTTAGGTGCAAGGGGCTTCATGTTATTTTGCACCTACGAGTTTTACAGTTTTCGCTCTCCTGCTCGGGTCTTCGATCCGTTTAGAGTTTGTTTTTATTTTTTTTTTAAGATTTTATTTATTTGAGAGAGAGAGAATGAGAGATAGAGAGCACGAGAGGGAAGAGGGTCAGAGGGAGAAGCAGCCTCCCTGCTGAGCAGGGAGCCCGATGCGGGACTCGATTCCGGAACTCCAGGATCATGACCTGAGCCGAAGGCAGTCACTTAACCAACTGAGCCACCCAGGCGCCCTAGAGTTTGTTTTTATATATGGTGTAAGGTCAGAGTCTAACTTCACCCTTTTGCATGGAATATCCAGTTTTCCCAGCACCATATTTTGAAAAGATGTTATTTTTCAACATCAAATCAAAGCAGCTGAGTCCACTGGAGAACTTCTACCTCCCTCAGCTGGGATACTCTCCAGAAAGCCACCCCAATCCCACCACCTCCGAGGCTTGTCTGAGGAACGGGGGGCGCCTTTCCCTGTCCCAGGTAGCCTGGCTCTCTGATTTTCAGTCCATGTTGTCCGCTCACGGCGAACATGCTCCTTACCCAAGCCTATGCATTCACGGAGAATAGCTGCTGTCTCAGGAACAGCCGAGCTGAGGTGGGGGAGGAGTCTTTAGTGAGGCTGGAAACGGGGACTAAAGTCCTGTCTCCTTAGGCCAATCAAAGGCCTCTGTCTGGCCAGCCCACTCACCTCCTCCGCTCCCCAGGCCTGTGTTGAGGAGTCCTGCTCATCTCCATCTTGCCTCATCCTCCTCCCCTCAAAGGAACTCACCCCTCCGGGCCCCCATCCCTCCACCCACCCTAGTCCCCACAATAAACTAAAGGGGTGGCTCCCAGACCAGCAGCCTCAGCATCACTGGAGAACTTGTTAGAAATGCAGATTCTTGGATTCTCCCCAGATCCACTAAGTCAAGAACTCCGGCCATGGGGCCCCGGCAACGTGTCTTCCACCAGCCCTCTGGTGGATTTGGATTTGCGAAGGGGCTTGGGCCCCACTGAGCTAAGGCCTGGGGAAGCAAAACCCAAGAAAGGGGATTGTCTTCAAGTACAGGTCTTGAACACTCTTGTTTGTCTAACCTGGAAGACTTTTGAATGGAGATTTGTGGATTAAAAATCTGAGCAGTGAATTCTGGGTCAAAGGATTTTGACAGATATTGCCAAATCGCCCTCCCTAAAAGTTGCCCCAATTTCACCCTCCAGGGTATCTAAGCAAGCCTGTTTCCCAACTCTCTCCCTGGCACCGGGTGTGATCAAACTGATCCAGTACTGATCTCTGCTGGTCTGATAGGAGAAATAAAGAAGATGCCTTAGTGTTTTCGTTAGCATTTCTCTAGTTATGAGTGAAGTTGAGACTTTTTTAAGCCACTTGCATTTCTCTCTAAACTGCTGGTTTATATTCTTTACATATTTCATACAGGGCTAAATATTTGAAGATTAAGGAGATGAGCCCTTCTGTCTGTCACGCATGATGCACTCATTCCCGCTTTGTTTTCTACCTTGGTTTATAGTATATTTTACACAGTATATTTTACACAGAAGTTTTAAATTTTTATATAGTCAAATTTCTTAAGTATTTAGGGATCCTGGGTTTTATGTGTTCCATTCCCTATCTTATTATTATAAATTCACCTATTCTTTTCTCTAGGGATTTATGGTCTATTTTTAATATGTAAATCCTTTATCCATTTGGAATTTATTTTGACTTAAGGAATGGAATAGTGTGCCCACTTTATTTTTTCCCCAAATAATTAGCTAATTTTTCAGCCACCTTTTTCTCCTAATTTAAACGTTACCTTAAACAGATAAAATATCTGGCTTTCTATTCTGGTCCACTGGGTTGTCTGTTTCATCTCTGGGTACCAAATTGCTGTACAAATTATAAAATTTCATAATGTGTTTTGTCATCTGATAGGTCTAGCCCCACCGTATTACTTTTCTTTTCCAGGACATTCCCGGCTCCTTTGCCTTTTTGAGCTTCATGTCATTTTTTGGACAAGTTCCCCACCTGACAAACAAACAAAAATATAGTGAATCACACTGACCAAAAAAACCAAAAAACACCATATTGAATTAATAGATTAATGGAGCATTGACATTTTTATAATATTGAGTTCTTTCTATTCAAAAGCACAGGATAGAAATTTCCCTCTCTAATTTCAATATTATCTTTATAAAAGCCCTTAGATGTCTTTAAAATATTTTTCTAAATATTTTATCTTTTTTATTGTAACTGCAATTTGTTCCTATTATATTTTCTGACAAATTGTATTTTTTTAATGTAAGGGATGTTTTGCATATTAACCTTGGAACCTGCCATTATCCAAATTCCCTCCTTTTTTTTTTAAGATTTTATTTATTTTTTTTTGTCAGAGAGAGAGAGAGAGAGAGAGCACAAGCAGGGGCAGCGGCGGGCAGAGGGAGAAGCAGGCTCCCTGCTGAACAAGGAGTCCGATGTGGGGTTTGATCCCAGGATCCTGGGATCATGACCTGAGCTGAAGGCCGATGCTTAACCGACTGAACCACCCAGGTGTCCCTATTCTGAATTCTCTTATTGTCTCTAACAGTTGTGCAATTTTCAATCATACCATTTATACATAATTTTGCTAGTCTGTTACAGTTTTGTTTGTTTTAAGCAAGGATGGTTGTGGGATATTTGTCAAATGTCTTTTTGGCATCTATTAAGATATTATATAGTTCTCCTTTGATCTGTTAATATGTTCTATTTTATTAGAGATTCCCTAATATTATTGAACCATTTGCATTACTAAGATGAACTTACTTGGATATGAGGGATGATTCTTTTGAGATATTGTTCATTTGTATTTGCTAATATTTTGAGGTTTTTGGGGTTTTTTGCCTCTCAAGTTCAATCAATCATATTTAATTTCTATTCAGATCTTCCACATTCCTTCTTACCATTTGTTTTCTTGATATGTCATGAGCTGATGGGGTCGATTAAAATGTCCTCTTGTGCTTGATCCAATTTCTACCTGCCTTATCTGTATATTGTTATTCTGAACTATCATATCTTATTCTTGACTTTGAAGCTATAGAGATTTATTATAGAGGTGCTTAGAGATTTCTAAAAACTAGATTCTTAATGTGGGTACTGCTGTCTCTACTGTTCAGCTTCCTTGCATCTCATTTAACATTTTCATTTTTAATTTAACCCTGGCTGATGGTAACTGAAGCCTCAGCCCAGTATTTTCTTGTATAACTTGGTTTATATTAAATTTTTAATTTTCCTAAGTTATTTTGGTAAAGATACATCTCTTCTATACAACATACAATAGGAGATCGTTTTACGATTCAACGTGAGTCTTTTTTCTATTATAAGGATGGGTTTATCTATTTACATTTGTTGATATAACTGATATATTAGTCTTAATTCTGTCATCTTATCTCTGTTATGTTTTCCATTTTAATACTTCCTCTGTTTTCTGTTTTACCATGTGTATTTTTTTGTCTTCTTTGATATGCATGTGTGTGTGCACATGTGTTTGTATTTTTGTCTGATGATTTGAAAGTTTACAGTCTGTTTCTAATTTTTCTAGTGGTTGCCTGTATATTAATTTATTTCTCTGCCAAGAGAAGAAAATCTTCAAATGTAAGGGAAAGAGTCATCTTCTCAAAGGCTGAGCCTTGACACCACAGTTCTGTCTTCAAATTCTTGATATCTTAGCCTCAACATGAAAAATGGTTGTAGTCTCGCCCTGAAGCCAAAGGTTCAGGGTAATCAAGGCATTGACCATGCAGGCTGAGCTGCTGCCTGAGCTAGTCATGGGCAGCCGAGAGAGGCCGGTGCCACAAAGGTATGCTGTATGTCGTGTCTTATTTCAGAGCCTCATGTGATTTTCTTTCCCCACCAGCCAGCATACTTTGTTCAACAGTGTCTTGTACTTGCTGTCCATTTCTCTGCACAATATTGAAGAGACATAGTCAGAGAGGCCATGAATTGAGTGCATTGACTCTTCTTGCTACTTGTTTTCACCCATAACCGAGATCAAGAGGCAGATTGTTGCCTGACAGCTGGTCTTTGTGAATACAGTGGTGTGTGGTTGGTGTTCTGATGCAAGGTGTGTGTGTGTGTGTGTGTGTGTGTGTTTTCTTTTAAATCTGTGAACTGATGCTGGTAGATCAGTCAGCATACCAACAGATAAAGGCGCATTCAGAAGAGGATGATTTTAGAGAAGCTTGTTTACAAGGACTATTTACAAACATGTAGGTGTAGGAGCACCTCGGGGGGATGTTGCAATACCTGGACGGCACAGCAGAGCTGTTACCATCAACAGGCCTGAAGGGAAAGGGAATGGTCACCAGAAAGGAGAGAACTGAGCAGAGGAGCCTGGCTACCTTGGGAGGCCCAGTGCCCGCCCCTGTCCCTGCTGAAGAACCGTGTCCAACACAGGAAGACTCACAGGCAGGGAACCAAGGGGCTAAATGCCCATTTTCACTCTCTTCCCTCTCCTTTTCCTGCTGGGTCTCCATAGCTGACCCCAGCTGGAAGCCAGAAGCTCATTCACTTCATCTTACAAGGGAATTTAGTGATAAATAGAACAAAGAGTCATCGCTTAGGTTTCCCTCATGTTTTTCTGAAAATATGTGGAGAGCTGATACATCAGGGGTACACCCATTAGGAATGCTTTCAACTACCAGTACTAGAGAATCCAAGTTACAGTGGCTTTAAACATAGAGGGGTTTACTTCTGTACTGTAACAGGAAGGCTGGATGTAGGCAGCCACTGACATTCAGTAATGTCAGTGCTGATGTCTCTAGAATTTTCTCAGCCTTTACCTTGTGCTGGTTGCTTCATATTTGCAAGATGACGGCCCAGTTCCAGGCATCATGACCACGGTTAAGTTAGGAAGAGAGGGAGAAGGGGTACCAGCATGTATGCCCATTTGATTCAAAACAAAACCAAAAACTTTCATAGATGTACCCTCAGCAGACTTCAAATCATATTTCATTGGCCAAAACTGGTTTTGTGGTCTCTTATAGCAGCCAGGGAGACTGGGAAAGTGGGAAATGGGCTGGTTATAATTGATTTAGACTACTTGTAATTAACTGCCTGAGATTGGAGATGTGGGTGCATGGATCAAAATCAGGAATCTGTTATCAGGAAAGAAGGGATGGAATAAATTCTGGATCAACAATGAACAAGGCTTACCACAAGTGGTTTTATTCAACAATAAAGCCAATTGTCTGCTAGCACTCACTCAGGACAGAAATTGCTCTTTCACACTATGTGCTATTGATTTTATGTGACATCCGAAAGTGTTGTTTGATCAAGTAATTTTGCCCAAAGCTTGCTCTGCTTTTCTCCAGTAGCCTACGATTTAATTTATAAGCCGTGGTTTTGAATTGTGTATTGGTTTTCGCTTTAAGTTAGACAACTTTAATGGTGCTTCTCTGGTTTTGATCTTTTCTCTGTCTTTAGTGGCAAAATGCATCATTATCACACAGACATGATTATTTCACCCATATTCTGGAAGGATTTGATTGGTTTTCTACCTAGCTTGCAGGGCCTGATGTGAAGATGATGCAAATGTCTCAGTGGGCCTCGTGCCACTATTTGACAAAGTTTCATAATAGACAATGCCTCAGGGACTAGAGGAAATGCATTACTAGCTGACAAAATCCTACTTTCGGATATTCAGTCCCACATCTGTCTTTCTGATTCACACTTTTTTTTCCACTTATGTAAAATCATCTCCTTCTACACACTCATCTACCCTGGTATATATGATCGCATTTGATATTGCACAGTTTTGTTACTATTTCCAATACTCCTTTTTTGCTTTAACAAACCTCTTTTGAACTACTGTTTCATCTTTATGATTTGAGGCCCCACTACCATAGCGTAGTTAACAACAAAATGGAAATATGACGAATGTAAACAATAACATGAATGTGGTTGAAAATATCTTAGCAGGGGCGCCTGGGTGGCTCAGATGGTTAAGCATCTGCCTTCGGCTCAGGGTCATGATCCCAGGGTCCTGGGATAGAGCCCCGCAGCAGGCTCCCTGCTCTGCGGGAAGCCTGCTTCTCCCTCTCCCACTCCCCCTGCTTGTGTTCCTTCTCTCGCTGTCTCTCTCTCTCTCTCTCTCTCTGTCAAATAAATAAAATCTTAAAAAAAAAATATCTTAGCAAGTTGAACTACAGTTAATGGCACTCTCTTTACTAAATATGAGCTGAATCGAACTGGCCAAATAAGTTCTGGTGGCACAGGGGCACCTACCAAACCGTGATGATCATTGCAAGGTAATGGATTTGTATGGAAATCATCACTTACCTCACATTTTTAAACAAGATTTATTTATTTATTTGAATGAACGGGGGAGGGGCAGAAGGAGAGGGAGACAATCTCGAGTAGACTCCCTCCTGAGTGTGGAGCATGATGCAGGGCCCAATCTTGGGAAGCTGAGATCATGACCTGAGCTGAAATCAAGAGGCAACCACTTAACCGACTGAGCTACCCAGGCGCACCACTTATCCCACACTGATGAAATGTACATAAACAAAATTGCTTGCCTGTGTGGCAGACCCTACCACACCCTCCTCGTGTCCGGTGGCACTCCCAATTCCCACACGTGCTCACGGCATCTCACCGCAAACACATGCGACGCTCAACCTGGGGTATTTCTCTGGTCACAGGATGGTGCTCAACTGGCATGCAGGGTAGGCTAGGAGTGCCAGGGAGCTAATGCCCCAGATGCAGCCCTTTACCTGAGTGGACTAGGGTGGGGCTCTCCGAGGCATGTTGCACACAGCGTCCCAGAGGCCCCAGCGGGACTGAGCCTCAGTTGCCCACAGCAGCAAACACCTATCAACACACCGTGTGGTGGTTTCGCTTTCCTTCCCCTCCCTACCTCCCCTTCTCTCCATTGGTCCTTCATGGGATCACTTCCCAAGTGAAACACTTCTACTCACATCTTTGTCTCAGGGTCCGCTTCTGGGGAAAATGAGCCCAAGGTCGTTTTTTTCTCTCAAATTCCGTGCTGGCCATGAGATTCATGAGCCCCACTTTAGGAAGGTCTTCTCTAGACGACTCTGCTGATTTTACAAAGGCCTGAGGCCCAGAGCCGGGGGTCATTCTATAGTCACAGGCAGGCCCGGTCCCCTGTGATGGAACCAGTGCAGGAGGAGGCCTGGATGCCTTTAGGGGCTGCATTGGAGGGTCTGACCCGAACTCCTGATGTGGCACACAGGGACCTTGAGGAATAAGGGATGGGGTGGCTGAGGGGCTGGGCCTGACCGCTCTGCACCTCCACATTCCCCTGAGCCCCTTCCAGCTTGTGGTCCAGTTCCTGCTTCCTGCCCCCACCATTGAAATGGAGGTTTTTCTGGGTCTTTCCTGAAGAAGTCCTCCCCAAATCTCCCATACATACACACACATGCTTCTCTCTGGGATCCCAGCTCTGTGGATCTCAAAGATACTGTGAGATGGATTCATGTCCATAGCAGAAGGGGAGAGATTTTTCTCTGCTTTCTTTCCCCCTGTTGCGACCCTGTCAACCATTTCCAGAAGAAGAAATTGGCTTCTAGCCCAGCTTTCTAAATATGATCATCTATTCCAAGTGCCCAACCCACAGACCTTTTCTTATTTCCATTTGACAGACTGGAACATCTAAGACCAAGACAGAAATTATATCATGAGCCCATGATCTGACTCTCAGACAGTGATTTGCCATTCCATCTTCACAGCAGGCCTGCGAGGGAGTCTGTTTAAGCCACAAACTTACCCTCATGGTCACCCACAACCCCAGGATGAACAGAGGCTGTTGGGGTCATGGTTCAGCTGGAAAGACCACCTGCCCTCCTGGCTGTGCCCTTTTCAGGTCCTTCACCTTGGTTTCTATGGGACCAACAGGGGTGTCATCCAGTGCAGCACAAATGTCCAGGGCCAGCCCCTGCAAGAAGAAATTCACTTCTATAACATTTACTGAACTCTGTAGCAAACAGGGACCTAGGTTCACTTGGGGAGCAGTGAGGGAGAGGGATCTTAATGAATCCAATGGATCCCTGCCCTCCCACAGAGAACTCATAGGCTAAGAAGTGGGATAATTCACTTATGAGAAGCTAGAGTATCCTAAGGACACAATAATAACAGTTGTGATGGTTTAAAAACACGTCCATAAATTCTTTCACACTCTTCTTATCCAAAGGGGGAATCTAATTCCTCTCCCCTTAAGTATGGGCCAGCCTTGGTGACTTGCTTCTCGTGAATACAAGGTGGAGGAAGTGATACTGTGTGATTTCCAAGGTAAGTTAGAAAAAGTGATATAGCTACTGCCTGGCTGTTTCCTGGGACACTTACCCTTGAAAACTCAGTCACAGGACTCCGAGGAAGCCTGGATTGCTATACGTGGGTGTTCTGATCGGCCCCAGCTAAGGCCCCTGATAGCCAGCTTTAAATACTACATATAGAAGTGGACACGGCTTCAGATGATCCCAGCCTTTGTGCCTCTCCAGTTATGGGCCATCTTTACTAAGTCCCCACCATCTTACAGATTCATGAGCAAAATAAATGCGTATTAAGCCACCAAATCTTGAGGGTGGTTTGTTATGCAGCAATAGATAACTGGGTCTGTACTAAGCTGTATTGTACATTTACTAGAAGCCAAACATTGTGCTAAACACATTACAGTTATATTCACATTGAATTCTCCAGACCGTCCTATTGGGTAGATACTATGGGAATCTCCATATTGTGGAGGAGTGAAGCTCGGAGTGATCATGTGACTTGCGGGAATCCTAGAGCTTGTAAGTGGCAGAACCAACCCCTGAGGCAGTAGTGTGCTGGTAAATGTTTACCAACCAGTGAGGGGTGGGGGGGGGGGCAGGGAATCAAGATCTACAGTGTTTGCCAATTTCCACCGTGTAAATTCTCCCACCGTGGCTGATTTCAAGCTACCGGCACCTCGAGAGAAGTTGGGAAGAGATGGGCACACTCCAGGCAGCTCTCCAGGAGGTTTGGGCCAGCTCTGGTGCACCACTGGGTGGAGGCCGCCAACACCGGGAACCGTGTCCTGAGATGCCAGGGACTGTAGTGACCACTGGTCAGGGGAGTCTTCTTGAAATGTAGGTAGAGCTGTGGAAAAGTCCTTTGGGGCATTCATGCATGCTGTTTACCAAACTGTGCCAGACAGTATTGTAGTCACTGATCATTAGTGTCATGTAACACAGACAAGGTCTCTGGAATTTTCTTTTCAGCAGGACAGAGACCAAGAGACTCAAAGGCATAGGGCATATTGAGAAATTTCAGTTATTCTAGGAGTGGGAGATGGAGAGGGAAGTGGAGCCCAGACTTAGCATGTCCCAGCCAGTGCCCAGGAGGGGAGATGGGCTGGTGTCTCCCTTCCTACTTCTGCTCCTTCCCTTTGGGGAAACCTCGAATCCAGAAAGTCTCAAGTCTATTAGACTGGGAGTACCCCCCTCCCAGCCCAAGGAGGCAGCTCCAGGAAAAGGAGGGGACATGGGCTTCCCAATGCTACCTCCACCAGCCTCCCTCCCACAGCCATCCCTCCAGGTGTTAGGAGAAGTTTCCTGAAGTTGGCCTTGAGGCTCCTCAGGCTGGGTCCCTGGCCCCAGGATCTGCGATGGGGATAAGAATCAGTGCACAATCCTGAAGTAATATCCACTTGGAGCTGATTCTTAACTGGAAGGGAAAAAAAATACTTCTAATCCAAAGGATTCTGTGCTCGGCAGGGAAGAATTACCTTGTCCAAGCACAGCTTCAGCGGAGAGAGAATTATGAGGAATCACTCTCTTCCAAGATGACTACATCCAACTGGTGTGATTTCTTCCAAGGAAGGGGATTTATTTTTTTTAATATACAAGATTGAAAATACTTAAAGCATGACATGTACAATTATTAAAAAGTCACTGAAATGTGAAGAATTAAGTTTTCCTGAAGTCTTGGATTGTGCAGAGTGGGGGTAGGGCAAGTCACTGAGGGGATCACAGTGCAAACAGAACATGGTTTAAACCAGATGTCCAAGGTCACCTCACTGCTCCTAAAGGCGGTGGCTGGACTGACACAGGGAGGAGGTCCTTCCAGCGACACTCTCCTCAGCCCCGCCCCTCCCAGGCTCCAGTGGGTTCTCTTCAAGTCCCAGTGCTACCCCAAGACTGTCTTCCAGTTCATTAGGAAAAACTATGGATCTGCTCTTTCTATAACATTGTATCTCTCCTGCCATGGGAGACTCTTTAAAAAAACAAACAGACAATTTTTTCTTCCATTTGATAAAATTCACACATGTACTTTGTTAAAAATATCCAAAATGGGGGACGCCTGAGTGGCTCAGTCAGTTAAGTGTCTGCCTTTGGCTCAGGTCATGATCCCAGGGTCCTGGGATCAAGCCCCCGCATCCACATCCGGCTCCTCCCTGCTTGTGCTCTCTCAGTCAAATAAAGAAAATAAAATCTTAAAAAAATAAAATAAAAATAAAAAATAAAAACCTTTTTTTAAAAAAATACTCAAAATGGAAGAAAATAAAAAGTTGGGCCTCATTCTGTCTACCTCGGTCTCGACTAGTGGCTCTATTACTAGGGCTTTTTCTTTTTGTCTTTTTCTAGAAGCAGTCTATGTACAGGATACACACACACAGCCCACACACTGACGTATGTATCCCTCATCCTACTTGACCTATAGGGAGCATATATCCCAGCCCTTCTGCTCGCCCGCCTGCCCTCCCTCCCTCCCTCCTACTCCACGCACTGGTGTCACTAGGCCTTGAGCATGGCTCTCCTTGTTCTGGGGTCTCAATCAATGCAGCTTTGGAAGATCCTTTCCTGGGTCTATTTTATTTCTCAATCTCTAAATATCAGAGGGCTTCGGGGCAGCGACCTTTGCCTCTTTTCTACCTACATTCACTCCCTAAGCAGCACCTTCTCCAGCCCGCGCACCCCCCTCCCGCCTTGCAGAGCATCCTCACCTGTGCTGGTTCTCTCATCCTTCCACTGGCTTCCCCAGACCCACTCTCCACCCTTCTCCTCCCAGCTCTGCGCCCGGGGACGGTCCTGTCAGGCTTTCCGTCGGGTTTGACCGCTGGCCAACACAGACAGGAGATCAGAGGGAGGTGAGTGAGGTCAGGATCTCCGTTTTCCATGTAGGGTTGCCAGGGATATACTCCTCTACCGAAGCTCTCCACTCCTGTCAGCGCCCAACATCCAAACCTGGATCTCAAAAATAAGTCCCTTTCCTTGGAGGAAATCACACAAGTTTGGATATTGTCCTCTCCACTTCTCTCTGTCTGTCCCCAAGTACCGGCAACTCTCACCTTTCCCGCAACAGAACTATGGATGGTCAAGTCCCCATTGCTACTAGCTTGGGGTGGGGGTGGGGGGTCCTTACTTGGTCCGGGTGGTTTCTCTACACCCTGCTACCCTCTGTGAAAGGCCCTTTCATTAAACCCTCCTCAAATTTCTCAATCCAAGTGCACCAGCTGTTTCCGTCTGCAAACATCGGTGCTACAAATTCCGAATAATTCTGAGATTTCTATCACCCCTGGACTCCTGACCCACGTAAGTAGCTCAGACTACTGATCCCTCAACCCGCTGGCTGAAAGGCCGGCTCCTCGCAGTCTTCCCCACCCTGGGAAATGGTAACTTCATGCTTGTAGGTGCTGATACTCTTATTCTTTGCCAGTCACGTCCGGTCTATCAGCAAACAATGGTGCCACGAGCCACCTTAGGAATTCATCCTTGCAGTCCCGTCCGTAGGACAAATCCCTACGAGCGTAAAAAAAAAAAAGAAAAAGAAAAAGAAAAAAAATAAAACAAAAAAAGAAAAAACAAAAAACAAAAAAGAAAAAAAAAAACAAATCCCTACGAGCGTAGGGGTTAGGTTAAAGGGTAGGTTCCTTTGAAATTCTGATTATATTGCCGAGTTGTTCCCCAACCTGGAAGGCCCAGCCAGTTCCTGTCCGCCCCGCCCCCTTCCCCCCTCCCCCTAACAGTGGGTATCGCTCCTGTTTCCCCACCTCTATCAGGCAGTATCAGACTTTTCGATCTTGGTTAACACAGATCGGTTTGTTGGTGTCTAACCAACCACGGCAATTCTACGCCGTGGGAGAAGCGAGGCCCTTTTCTCGGGGAACCTCCCCGGGGGTCTGCTGGAGCCGAGCTTGCGAACCCGACCCCCCCACCCCCCACCCCTCAGCCAGGCGCCCCGCCGACTGCGCCCACGGCTCCACTCGCTCCTTCGTTTTCCGCGCTTTCCTTCCTCCCCCCCCCCCGCCCCCCCGCAAGCTTCTGATTCCTGGAACCAGTCTCGGTGACCTCACGCCAGTGACTTCACATCCGGGACCTTCTGGGAATTCTCAGCGGCATTTTTTCGTAAGAAACCTAAACGGGGGAGGCGGGAGGAAGGGGGTGCGACGGAAGGAGGAGTGCGGAGCTTTTGGGGAAGAAGAGAGGGAACCGCAGGGGCAGCTTCCTCCTTCCGATCGGGGACGGGTGGAGCTGGCAGGGGCGTGTGGCCGAGTCGCAAGGACACGCGAGTCCCCGCCCCCGGGGCCGCCAGCCCGGCGGGCGCGCGCCCCCTCCCCGGGCCGCGGGCCCCAGCCCCGATCGCTACTGGTATGGGACCAGGGCGCGATTCCCGAGGGCTCCCAGGCTGAGCCTCGGCCCGAATTTTCTTCGGAAGTTAGATGTGCGTCTAACATGGCAGCTTTGCCACAGGTGGGGAGCGGGTATCAAGAAGGAGAAGACGGAGGTGGAGGTGATTATGGACTTGCAGGTACTAACAGTGCGGTGGGAGAGAGATGCACTAAGCGAAAAGGTTACAGTCGGGTTTTCCAAGCTCCAAAACTGCACAAGATTGAGAGGTCAAAGAAGGACACTCTTGATGGCTTTTGCTTTCTTGAAGAGGTTGCCTCAGAGCTGAGTCTTCCTCCATAATAGATTTTACAGCAGTGGTGGTATAAAGACGAATATGGTAATGTTGTATTAAGACAATTTCTTCTACCCAAAAATTCCTTTTCTTAAAAAAATTGATTTATTTATCTGACAGAGAGAGACACAGCGAGAGAGGGAACACAAGCAGGGGGGAGTGGGAGAGGGAGAAGCAGGCTTGCCGCGGAGCAGGGTGCCCGACACAGGGCTCTATCCCAGGACTCTGGGATCATGACCCCAGCGGAAGGCAGACGCTTAACGACTCAGCCACCCAGCCGCCCCTAAAAATTCCTTTTTTCCCCTTCTGATGTTATTAGAAGTTACCACATTTTCACAGGCCCTTGAAAGTATTGTGGGCCCCAGGCCCCCTGCCTGCTGTGCCCAATGGGTAAGCTGGCTCTGGGCAAAACCAGGGCTGTGTGACACAGCTTGGACAGAATATTATGGGGGGAATGGATGGAGAAAGGCTATAAAAACAGGTAGCAGCTGTACACGAAGAGCCTTGAATGACTTGAAGGAATGTGAATTTTGTGGTAGAGCTGGTAGGAAATTGCGGCCAGGCTGGACTGGAGGACCGACAGTTTGGAGGTGGCACCGGAGGTGGGGAGAACACTGGGGTGGCTGTTGCTGCAATAGGACACCTAAGTCTCAGAGGCACAGTGCAGATGGAAGGGTGGGGAAAGGCAAAGAGAGATTTGGGAAGCTGGCAGATTGATGTGAGGGGGTGGGGCAGAGAGAAGCCAGGGCTGATTCTCATGGAAAAGGACAAAACAAAGAGGAGAAACTGTACAGGTTCCAGGACTCTGGGAAGATCAAATGGAAAGTCCTTCACCAGTAACAAAGCAGGGAAAATGTGCATACCATAACAGGCTTGTGGGTGGCTTCAGAGTCACCTCTTGCCCAGATCTCTGCAATAATAGCTCCTACTAGGCATTCCAGCCCCCTCTCTGCTGCCCGAGGTGCCTCTCCAAAGTTCTATTTCCATTGGGTCACTTTCCTTATCCCTGTGGTCCAGAGGACAAAACTGCAGTCCTCTCCTGGGCATTTCCAGAATTTAGAATGAGAAAAATCCCGATTGTGTTTTCAATACTCTTTACAGTAGAACACTGTTCCAGAACTTCAGTTGGCTTTCTCAGTCTCCAGTAACTCACCCTTCCCGCCAAAGAAACAAATAACAACTATACTTGACTCCCATCTTCCAATGCAAACACTGGGTTTCCTCCAGAGCAGACCAGGCTAAAACCAAGGGCTGGGGCAGGAAATACACTTACGGGGAGAAGAGCTGGGCTTCAGTGACAGCTTGAAAGATAAACCTTCATTTATTCACTCTAAAACATGGATCAGGCACCTACTAAGTGCTTTTGTACCATTCTGGCAGGCACAGGGGATGCAGCAATAAACAAACGAGAAGTGATTTGTCATGGCGATGATATTCTGGTGGGGGAAGACTCCATGTGGACATGGCACCCCCCAAAACTGACCACGTGTTTTTCTAGAACTTTGTCTCTTCCTCATTAAAAGGTGGTGTCTTAATACCCCTTGCATTCAATCCAGGCAGGCTTGTGACTCATTTGTAACCAACAAAGTGCAGCAGGAGTGATTTTGTGTGATATCCAAGGCTGGGTCAGACAAGGCAATGCAGCTTCTGCCTTGTTAGTTGGGACACATGCCTTTGGAGCCTTGAGATGAAATGCAGGAAGTCCAACTACCCTGAGACTGCCATGCAATGAGGAAGCCCAGGCCGGTGGAGAGGCTGTGCATATGTGTTCTGGCTGATATCCCAGCCAATAACCAGCATCAGCTGTCAGACACGAGTGGATGAGCTTTCAGATGTTTCCAGACACTAGCTGTTAAATTACTTCAGCCTTCAAGTCTTCCCAGCTGAGGCCCCATACATCATGGTACAGAGACAAGCCATCCCCCTGTGTTCTGTCCAAATTCATGACCCACAGAACTCGTGAGTGTTATAAAATGGTTGTTTAAAACCACTAAGTGTGAGGTGCTTTGCTATACAGGAATAGTATTGAGAACACTGACAATAAGCAAATACGTGAGCAAGATAATTTTATATTGTGGGAGGTCTCATGAAAACATGAAACACCATGATAACTTGTTGGAAGGCCTCTTTTGATGGGGTGCAGGTGGGGAGGGGCGATAGGCAGGGAGGGATGGGTCAAGAAAGGCCTTTCTGGAGGGACATTAGAACGGGATCTGAGTGAAAAGGAGTCCAGCCACTGAAGATCTGAGAGAAGTGACTTCCGGGCAGAGGATACAGCAGGTGCAAAGGCCCTGAGGCAGGAATCGGTTTGGTAAAGATCAAGGCCAGTATAACTAGGGAGATGTGTGTGAGGATGAGAGTGGTGGCAACAGTTGGGAGAGGAGGGCAGAAAGACAAGTCATTCTAGTCTTAAAGGCAGAGAAGAGTTAGATTTCAGACTGAGTGAGCTGGGAAGCCACTGGAGAGTATTTACACGAGAGCGACTTGATCTGGCAAACTCTCAGTAAGAGCTTTGGCTGCCAGGTGAACGACAGATTGTTAGGACAGGGGGAAGCAAGGAAGACCACTTGGGAGGCTATGGCAGTGGGCCAGGAAAGCGGGGAATGGGTGATGGCCCGAGGCAGCGTGATGCCCCTGAAGATGGGGACTGGTGGCCAACTCGGGACACAGCGGCAGTGGCAGGGAGTGACGAGAAGGGAGGAGGCGCCCTGCCCGGCAGGTCGGTCCCGGGTGGGGCCGCGACTTGGGTGAGGACCGGAACCCGCACCCGCCTGTAATCCCGGAGGGAGGCTCCGAGCAAGGGCCGGCCAGGACGGCGCGTACTGGCGTCCAGCGTCTGCCGCGCGGAGCCGACCCCTGGCTGCGCGCCTGCCGGGCGTTTCCGGGCAACGGCTGCAGCGGCCCGAACGACCCGAACCCGGCGGCCTGGGTAACGTCATCGTCACCGTGGAGACGGCGGGCGGGAACGCGCCCCACCTCCGCCTGCCCCCGCCCCCTGGGCGCCGCCTGCGGCCGGGCCCCACTTCCAGCCCCGCCCACTCCGGGCGGGAGGAGAGGGTGGAGCCTGGGCCTCGGCGGCGGGTGTGGCGGCAGGTGTGCAGGGCGCTGGGCGAGACCTCACCGAGCGGCTGCTACTCTCCTTGGTGCACGCTGCCGCCAGCGTGCTCACCACCCACCCACCTACCTCTTCCCACCCTTCCCCCTTGTCGTCCGGACCCGCTTCAGTGTCATTAAGGCTACCTCTACGGAGATGCTTTCCCTTGACCACCCAAGCTAAAGTAACAGCCACTTCTCGTGGGCTGACCTCGTTTTTATTTCCTTCACAGTATCGCTCGCTTCTAAAGTTATCTGCTTGTAATACATTGTCTTCCCTCTTTAAACCCCAGTTCCGTGAAGTCAGGGATAAATTCTGCCTTGTTCATCTCTAGCCTCAGCATCGTGAATGGAACCTGGCAGGAAGTAGGTGCTCAATAAATGTTAGTCGGATGAATTACTGAATTCACATAATCATTTCGTTCATCCGCGCCTTCATTTATTTGACATTTACGGTGTGCCTTCTAGGCACTTTTGATAAGCACCAGTGGTACTGAGATGAAGGAGACAGGAACTCCACCTGGAGGTGAGAAAGAGATACTAAAATTAATGGCTACCAATAACACTAAAAAATGAACATGTTGGAGTTCCAGGTCCTAGGCATATAGCTCCAAGCACTCTGCACATAATTTGCTTAATCTTCACAAGAGTAGGTACTGTAATCGCGCCCACTGTACAGATAAGAACAATGAGAACAGTCATGCTGTAGGCTGCTGGGCCCCCGTAATCAAGTGAGAGCCCACAGAGGGCAGGGGAGGGGGACATGTGGCCAGAGGCCCAGAGAGATGTAGATATTAGCCCCAGGTGGGTAGATTTGGTATCTTAATTGCTCCCACACACCACTGTCTTCCACCGGGTTCTGGCTCTTTCCAGTTCAGAGCCCAGCTGCCCCAGGGGAGCTCACCGTGTGAGAGGAGCAGGCAATGAGGGGGCTGTGACATGACATGTAGAAGGCTGATTCCGGGGCTGGTGGTAGGCTAGGAGCCTACCTGTTAACGGAAGCAAAAGTGTGGACAAGCTCCCACATAACGTTGGGGAGAACAAGGGGGGAGGTAGACGGAGGGGTGTCCAGGAAATTGAGGAACTACATTCATTCCCATCTCTGGATTTTTGCATGTGCTCTTCTCTCTGCCTAGCATGTGCCGCCGCCCCTTGATTTTCACGTAACTGGCTCTTTGTTAACTCAGATCTCAGGTGAGGTTTTTCCCTTGGAGAGGTTTGCCTTGGCTGTGTCCTCTAAGGCAATCACCTGTCATTGTCACATCACCATATGTTAACACTCTTCCCCTAGAGTGGAAGAGTGGCCTAGTCAGGTGCATTACCCTTATTCCTCATCTGGTTTTTCCTGTGACTCATGGTCTGTCCCCTCATTCTAGAAGGTCATTTCCCTAAGAGTGTGACCCCATAAGACCTCACCTCTGTGTCCCTGCTGCCTAGAATAGGCCTGGCATGCAGCAGGCACTCAGTGTTTTTTGAAAGAGTATAAAGGGCCCTGCACTGAATCATTCTGGCCTTCCGGGCCAAGCTCCATGCACTCCCTTTCCGAGGAGCCCCCACTCTGCACACAGCACCTGGCCTGAGCAGGGGAGAGGGCCCAGCCATCTTGGCTACTGGAGTTCTCCTGGGGTGTGACCCTCCCTCCTTCCCAGGCCTGACTGGGCTACTCTCCCACTCTGGAGCAGGGTTCTGGTCAGATTCCACTCCAGGGTGATGTCCAAGAACCTCCAGGAGGGGAGACCAGAGGTAGAGGGGCAGCAGTGTATGTATGGGCTGGGGAAGGGTGGGGGAGGGAAGCAAGGAGAATGGGGGCGGTGTGTGGGGCCTCTTTGTTTCCCAGCCACAATGGTAGAAGAAGGGGTGGCTTTTCAGAGCTTTCCAACACTGCTATTGCCAGGAAAATGGGGCATCCGGAGGTTGTGGCTATTTTCTCCCCCACAGTGGGAACCCAGATTCTAGAACAGACGCGCAAACCGTCCGACACACACAGGCGACAGAATAAAACTTGGGTTTATTCAGACTGTATCCTTTCCATTTGGGGTGCAGAGTGAAGGGCAGTGGGGGTGGAGAGGCAGTATCTTTGGCTTTAGGGACATGTGCTGATTGCTGAGCTTTTCCGCGTGACCTTTGGGTTGCCAGGATGACCCGCTGAGCGGTGGGGATGGTGATGAAGGGACTGCAGCAGGGCCCTTCTGGAGCCCTCAGACCAATCCCGAACAGAGACCAATCCTGCTGTCCAGTTGGCCCTGTCCTCTCCCAGGGTTAAGGAGCCCTTGGCTGAGAACATTTTGACTCATAATAAAAGAAATAAAGGCTGAGAGGGGAGGGTCCCTTCGATCCTAAGGGGGCTCCCTCTTAGGGCTGGCCTTTGGGCTAGGCCTGTGTGAGGAGCGTGTGTCTGGACATATTCCATCCTCCACAAGCGCTTCTCCCATTCCGGTGCTACTTGGCGGGCCTCTTCCCAACCTTTCTTCCCCGCCTTTTGCAAGGGCTGGGCCTACTGATGGAACTGAGGAAAGGGAAGCTGCCCATACGTTCCAGAAGATGCCTTTTCTTCTTGGTCCTTGCCTTAGGAGTGCAGGAGGTCGGCTCCCACCTCGGTCCTCGGGCCCTGGAGGGCAACGCCGCAGTGCCGGTGGTAGGCTGTGGTGGAGGTGAAGGGGCTCACTGGGCCTCAGGCTGGGAGTGGTCACAGGGGGCCTGCATCATTCCAGCTTCTGCCAGGCCCCCGCCGAGCCTGGCTGGGCTGTGCAGGAACTGCCGGAGCAAGGGGGAAGCATGGCGCTCGAGGTGGGGGCCTGGGCCCTTGGACAGCCCTGCCTGCTCGGTGACCACGGTGGGGGACGAGAGGACCCTGTTCCTGCACGGGCCCACCCCTTCACATTGCTGGGTAACTGTTCTCGCGGCTCCATCGCACTGGGAGCCACCCGGTCCAGTCTGCAGCTCCAGAACACCCTTCTGCTGCCCAGTGGGCAGGGGGCTCCTGGCTGAGGCAGGGACAGGCTTGGGCTGCCCAGAGCACTCGGTGACCTCCTTCTTTCCAGCCTTGTCCAGGAGCCCTTTCTGGTGGAGCCGGGCCTGGCCCACATCCTGTGCCAGGTGAGTGCTTTTCACTGAGACATCAAGGACGCCCCTGGGACTGGGAGCCTCTGGAAGCTTCCTTGCGGCTGACTCAATGGAGATGAATGTTGGGGAGCAAGCTGGATCTCTGCTGGAAGGCAAGACTCCAGGGAGGCCTGGGTCCTCTTTCAATGTCTCTGGCCTCCTGGTGGAAGGGACGACTGAGGCTGCTTGACCCCTGGCCTCTGTGTGATTTCTGACCTTGGCCTGACTCTGGACCTCAGAATGGCTTGCAGCTTGGATTTGGTTCTTGACTGCAGTTTGCCCTCTGACCTCCTGGCTCGAGCAGTTAGGTCTGGCTTTACTTCTGTCCGTGTCACTGATCTTGCAGGCACCGTGGGCCTGCAGTGGTCCTTGGGCATGGCCCCTGGTGTTGGTCTCAGGCTGGAGGCTGGACATGGAGCTTAGAGCCTTGTGCACAGCCTTCTCAATGTCCAGCAGCCTGGCCAGAGTCTGTTCCCTCAGCCGGGCCACCTCTGTGCTGACCTTTGTCAGCTCCCCGAAGGCCTGCACCACTGATGCCTCAGGTTTGTGGGGGGCAGCAGGAGTCTGAGGGGCCACTCCCAGCTGGGGCACAGTTTCAAAGAGCCTCCTCAGCGCCCTCACGTCCACACTGCTTGCAGCCTCCTTCTCTAGGGCTCGCACCTGGCTCAGGAGGCCCTGGAGTTCTTGCTGGCTTCCCTGCAGAATCTCAGTGCTCTCCGGGGCCTCTTGCTGGGAACCTGCCGTAGGCCCCTCTCCTGGGGGACTGGGAGCCTGCTGTGGTGAGGTGGGGTGACTGTTGAGACCTGAGAGCTTGGGGGGCTCAGGGCTCTGGGCATTGTTGCCTGCAGCCTGGCTCTTGGTGAGTCCGGAAGCCCTGGTGCTGGGCCCATGTTGGGGGCTGGGCTGGCTCTGTTCATGGGGGCATCCAGCCAGAGATAGGCATCCCTGGCCTGCAGTGGTGGGGATGTTGGCTGGCCGAAGGGTGGCTGCATCTCTCTCACCTGGCTTGTGTTCTCCTTGTCCTGCCTCTTTGGAGGATCGGGGAGATAAAACTGAGGGTGTGGGCAGCCTCTGAGGAGGGGGGATCTGGCTTAGGTGTGCAGGTTTGGGAGGCAGCTGAGGCTTCTTCCTTGGGGGCATTTTGGGCTCCAGTTTTGGGGTCCTTGCCTGTGACTCCCCAGGGGTTCTCTGGCTGGCAGGGCTGCTGTGGGAGTGGAGAAGGGCACCCTGCAAGGGCTCGGAGTCCTGCCGGATAGAGTCCCCATCATGGCAGGCTTGGGCTGGGAAGTCCGGTCCTGTCACAGCAGCTGGGAGAAGAGGAGGAGGAGGAACAGAGGCATTATGGGAGTGCAGACGAGCACCTGCAGGCCGAGGCTCAGAGGCCAGAGTGTGGTGGGCTGAAGAGGCAACCTTCAGGGTGGCCTCTGTGGCTTGGAGGCCTCCCGGGCCGACTCTTGCCATTGCCTTCTTTGGAGGTCCCCAGGCCACCTGTGTGCAGCCCCCAGGCTCCTCCCACCTGGGCCTCAGACTCTGACCAGGGCCTTCCTGGAGTGCGCTGGGGGCCTGGGCCGAGAGGGCAGTGTCCCTGCCCTGCTGTGGGGGCTCTCTTTCAGAAGGCTG
Organism: Eumetopias jubatus; assembly: GCF_037043125.1. Lineage (NCBI taxonomy): Eukaryota > Metazoa > Chordata > Mammalia > Carnivora > Otariidae > Eumetopias > Eumetopias jubatus. The sequence continues at coordinate 148,634,349 of NW_028274807.1, read as the reverse complement.
AACACCCCCGGGTGGCTCAGAGGTCCTCACGGGGTGAGCAGTGTAGATGCCATCCTGAGTAGCCACCCACCCCTCAGGCAGCCCTCTGGGCAGTGCCTTCTGTTCCCCACTGACCTTTCTGGGGGGTGCTGGGATCCTGGGGTCACCTGCAGCTGTAGGCCTAGTGTTGCTCTGGGCAGCCAAGGTGACCATGGCCGATGCCTGCAGAGGACCATCAGGGCGCTGAGGTGGCTCCAGGGGTGCCGAGGTGGCTCCAGGGGTAGAGGCTTGCTTGTGCTTATTCAGAACTTGCTGGTGCAGGCTTTGGGCCTCAGCGGTTGCCATCCGCAGATTTTGCATGGCAGCCTGGAGATCTAGGGCCCCAGGCCCTGGGGGTGTTGTGGTTCCTTCGGACTTTCCCAAAGCTGCTATCCCTTTCTGCCCGGCATGACTATCTTCCTGCTTTTCTTCCCCAGCCAGAGGCACTGCCTTTCCAATGGCTTGTGGGAGGTGGGGGGTACCTCCCGGGCCTCTCAGTTGTCCCATCCCCATGCCGGGGTCCAGTGGGGGAACATGGATGATGTTCTCCATTGGGGGCAGCTTTTGGGCCCCCTCGCTGGCTGGCACTGGGCTTGGATCAGCTGGTGGCTCCCACCGCAGACTCTGCAGGCCACTCAGGTCTCCTTTGTCTATGCAGCTGGCCAGCAGCTGCACACTGCCCTTCTCAGGGGCCCTGCTGGTCAGCCGGGGCTGCAGGGAGTAGGCGGTCAGCGAGACCAGGCCCTGCTCTGTCTCCTGCATCACCAGCCCAGTCCTTGCTGCTGAGGTCCCCAGGCCACAAGCCAGCAACTGTTGGAACTCCGGGTCCATGTCTTCCACATGCCCACTGCTGCCTGGGGCTGGCAGCCTCAGCGGCTTAAGGCGGAGCTGGCCCGCTGGGTCCTCCTGAACCAGCAGCCCCTGCTGGTCCACATCTGGCCGGCGCAACACTTGGCGGACAATCCTGGGAAGCTCGCCAGACACCAACTCCTCCTTCCGGATGCGGGGTCCCCCCTGCCCCGGGTCTGGGAGCACATACTTGGCAAGGCAGAGCTCGCCTGGCCCTCGGGCCTCCATGAGGATGCCTCCGTGGTGCAGGAGGCCCGGCATAGTGTGCAGAGCCTGCAGGGTCCCGTCCGCTGTGGTCTCCTGCTGCTCCAGCACCCTGTTGCCTGAGGGGCCCACGGGCTGCTCTTCCTGAAGGTTGCCCCCCCGGATGCTCTCAGCTGCCAGGGAGCCCATGGGGCAGTTCTCAAAGAGCCAGGTGAACTTGTGCACGGAGCCCACAGAGATGGGCTCGGGGAGTACCCTGGACCCCTGGTCTTCCCTCTTGCCTGCCTCCAGGGCCTGGAAAACCTCCTTCTGCCGAGACACCTGCCCCGAAGGGATCTCCACTCGGCTACAGTATCGCACAGGGCCTCTTCCGCAGGGACGGCCTGAGGCCTGCAGAGGCTCAGTTTCGAAGACATGTCCATCTGTCTGTCTTTCCCCAGCCTGGATCTGGCTAACTTGCAGGTGCTGCTCCCTGGAGCCTTCTGGCCTGTCTGCGGGTTGGGGCGCAAACATCCAGGTGCAGGACCGTGCCTCGGCCTTAGCTGCGGGATCTGTGACCTCTGACCCCTGCTTCTCGGCCAGCTCACTCATTGGGCGCGTCTCAAACAACCACCGGATGGTCTGCACGTCACCTTTTAGGAGTGCCTCAGGCTGGGAACCTGCCTGACTCTTTCCTTCTTCCTGGCGTTCTTGCCGTTCCTGCTGGTGGATCACCTCCAGGGGCTGGGTCTCAAAGAGCCACCGGGCAGTGCCGACGTCTCCAGCCACCATTTCCTGCCGGGTGATGCCCCGTACCACGTCCACCGTACTGGGGCTTCGGCCCAGTCGATCCAGGGGCTGTGTCTCAAACATCCACCGGTAGCCCTGCACATCACCTCCAACTATCTGCTCTCTGCTGACAGAGGTCAGGGCATGGAGGTGGCCTTTGCCATCCTGCATGGCATACACTGGGGACCCTAGGTCCTGGGACTGCCCAGGAGAATCAATTCCTTCTGCTCTGTGCACACTCCTATGGGCTGAAGGCTCACCCTGCCCAATGCTGTCCAGGGAAAGGGTCTCGAAAAGGTTCTTGAAGGCCTTCACGTCCCCCTTCACCCCATCCCTCTGGGGGGCACTCTGAGAGTGGGACAGTGCAAAGGAGCCATCACTGGGGAGATGCTCAGACGTGAGCCCCTCACGCCCCCGGGGACCCACTCGCTGCAGGTGGCCCACTTGGACCTTGTCTCTAGGCGTATCCAGGGGCTTCATCTCAAATAGCCACAGGGTAGAGCGGACATCGCCAGGGACTACTTCCTCTTTGGGTGGGTGCCCTGCTCCAGACTCCTCTTCCCCCTTGAGGGTGTCTAGTGCTCGGGTCTCAAACAAGTGCCGCTGCTGTTGAACATCCGGACCAGGAGGGATAAGGTCTGGGGACGGCTGGAAGTCTTTCTCATCCACCAAGATCTCCCGAATGGCGTCCAGCGGCTGTGTCTCAAAGATCCAGCGAGTCGCACTGACGTCGGGCCGGGCCATCTCCTCCAGGGAGATCCCCCGGATTACCCGCACCTGGCTGGGGTCCCTGTTGATGGCATCCAGAGGTTGGGTTTCAAAGAGCCAGCGGGCAGACCTCACTGCGTTGCTTTGAATTTCCTCCCGGCATGCAGCCTTGACCTCATGGATGGCACCCTCTGCATCCTGGATGGCACACAGTGGCTCCGTTTGGAACAGCTTCACTGTCTTCTTCACATCGCCCTTCAGCTCCTGGATCTCTGAGCGCAGCTCCAAGGGGCTCTGCTCCTGGAGAGAGGGGCGGGAGCCCAGGCGGTCCAGCGGCTGCGTCTCAAAGAGCATCCTGGTACCCTGGACATCCCCGCTGGCCTCAGGCTCCCTGGCCGTAGCCTCCGGTGCCTCGGCCTGGCCAGTCAGCTCATCCAGCGGCTTTGTCTCAAACAGCCGGCGGGCTGCACGAACGTCCCCTCCAGATGGCGGAGGTCCGGCTGGCTCCTGGTCTGTGCTGTTGGCAAAGGAGCCTTCCTCAAACTTGCGGGAGGTAGCCTGGACATCACCGCCGGACACGGGCTCCCTGGCAGGCGGCCTCTCACGGTCCCCAATGGCATCTAGCCGCCAGTTCTCAAAGATCCAGCGCATGCACTGGACGTCACCGTCAGTGGGCTCCTCTGAAACCAGGACGTCAGCCAGGTCTTCAGCCACGGCCTCGGCCAGATTCTTGCGGAGCTCTGGGTGGATGTGCCTGTAGAGGCGGCGGAGCTCGCTGGCTTGTCTCTGCTGGTGGAACTTGGAGAAGGCCTCCTTGGGTGGTGGCGGTGGCAGATCCTCCAGGGCTGGGGGTGGAGGGAGGGGCAGGTCCTCTGCAGTGGCCATCGGAATGGTCGGCATGGGGGCTGCCTGCGTCTGGGCTTTGGCCATCCTTCTGAGGAGAAGGGGCAGAGATGAGGATGGGGCTGTAGCTGGGAGAAATGACAGCGGGCAGGGCCTACGGACAGAGTAGTCCCGCGGTGACCTGGGTTAGAGACTCCCTCCCTCTCCAGACCTCACCTGGGTATCACCCTGCCACCTGCATGGTTGCTCTGTGACAAGTCTTGAACTTAGGGCATATGGAGCCATCCATCGAGGTGGGTCCTGCTTCCCCAGAATTACCTGGGTTGCTAGGGAGCAGGCAGGGCACTGCTGGCCACGAAACTCTGTCCTTTAGCCCTACACGGGATGCTGAAACCTCCAATGGGCAAACTGGACATGTCCCAACCTCACCTTCCTTTACCCAAGTCGGTTTTCCCCTCTTGAACTCCCAGGTGAATCCTGACTGATGGGATACCAGTGGGGGAGAGGCGGGCCCCTAAACTGGGGACTACTGCCCACGGAGAAGAAATTCCCTGTCACAACACCAGAGGGCGCACTTGTCACTTTGCCCACCCTCCAGCCCTTCTGGCCCTGGGAGGTTTAGCAGGGGCCGCAGCAGAAGCAGCTGAGGCTCTGTGAGGGGCAGTTGTTCGCCAGCTACCTCACGGCTCCGCAGAGCCAGATTCTGAATCCCAGGTAGGGTTTTTCTGTGCCATACCCCAAGACTCAGAAGGTGGGAGCCAGGGGGATGTCAAGGGCCTTCTGTCCAGTCACTCCCAATTAAAGACAAGGAAACCGAGGCATAGAAAGAGTCAGATCGTGGTGAATGAGCGGCAGGCAGTGCCTAGACCCCATGTGGGGGCCCTGTTCCCAAGAAATAAGAGGGAAGGGGGTATGAAGCTTTCTTACTGGCTGTGGTGCCCCTCTGTTCCCCAGCAGCCGCCCGGAGCAGAGTGTGCGGGTGACACCCACAGGGAGGGAAGGCAGTGCACAGAGGGCTTTGCTGCAGACACCTCCTTGCCCTGGCTCATGGAGACTCTTCCCCAACTGTAGGCCACCAGCCCCAAACTCCCGAACATCTCCTCTTTCTCCCTCTTCATGTCAGCTTCCATCAAGGCACTGCTTCACCCCAGCTACCCCCCACCCCCCGCCGTGGCCTCCCACCCCTCAAGCCCTTCTCTGGTCTCAGTCCTCTGTGTGTCTTATCTGTCTTGTGACAGGTGTACTGACAGTCCCCAGAGGCCAATAGGAAAGGAATGGGAAGCACGTCCCCCCTCCCGCTGCCCCTGACCCATTGCTTTGCTCCACACTCATGCTAAATATAGCTGAGGTCCTGGCCTCGGCCCAGCAGCCCGGGGCTCAGGAGGGAGGCCCAGGCTCAGCCACTGGGACCCTGGGCTCTTTCACCCACCTTATCTCCCTCTCTGTCCTGGGCTCCCTGATCCTGCCCCCTGCCTCCCGAGCTGGTGTCAGGCGCCTGGCCTGCAGGATGACCAGCGCTGGGGCCTGGCGGTGGGAGGAGGTTAAGGGACACAGGCAGCAGGTGGGGGGCAGGACTTCCTCCTCATAGCTACTTAAGAAGTGGGGGGAACTGAGACCTGTTTGCCAACCCCCCCCTTCTGAGAGAGCCATCCCAGTCTGCCCACCAGACGTCAGAGCCCTGATGTGGGGAAAACTCTGAAACCTGCAGCCCGAGTCTCCTCACATGCTCTGGGTGGTTCCTGTCCTCTCTGAGTTCTGATGGGAACAAAGGCAAACCATGCCTCCCTGTCCTGTCACGACCACGTGGCCTGAGCAGATGGCATGTATGGACCACCAGCTCCACCCCACCACTGACCCCAGGAATCTCCAGAATCCCTGCTATGGTTACAAATTGTTAGCATCACAGAATCCAGGGATGTCAGAACTATGGACCCTCAGAGGTCAAGGAACCTAACCCCCCATTGTTTAGACAGGGAAACGGAAGCCCAAAGACAGGGAAGGAGCTGTTCCGGGGGGCTCTGTAAGGTAGTAGTAAGACCTGAAGCAGGTTTTCTGAACCCTGGCCCTCCCACCTTTGCCCCTGCCTAGCCTGAAATTCCTGGGGCTTAATTTCTAAAGGGCAGGGACAGGGGTGGGGTGTGGGTGGAATCGGAACTGTGACCACCAGACTTAGGGTCAGGCCTGAACCCCAAGAAGTGTGCCAGAGCTTGGCCTCCCAGGGCTGAGCCAGCCTCAGGGTGACCCCACCTTTGCCCCCAGGTCTGCTTCTCCTTGGCTCACCCTCCACAGGTCTCTCCATCTGGGCACATTGAGATCTGGTCTCCCCAACTCGTGTCCCCAGATTTGCCCGAAGGGTTTTCCCCCTGGGCAAGACCATGGCCTGGGGCAAAGTCTGCCTTCTCCTCCAGGCCCTAGGCCATGATATGTGGGGAGCTGGGCTCAGGCCAGCCCTGGGGAGATATTTCTGGTGCCAGATATGCCAAGACTTTTGCCCACAACAGCTGGGCATGGGGTTTGTCCTAGCAATGCAGAGTCGGGCCTGCGTCCTACCCGCCAGCCCCTGTGTCCTCCGACCTCTCTTCTGTCCCTCTTTCTTCTGGACACTGGGCCTGCCTGGGGCTTCTTTGAGAGGAAACCCTGAAACCCGAGGAGCTCTGTGCCTGTATTTCAAAAACGGCATCTCCAGGCCACCTTCTCCTGAAAGCCTTTCTGAATTATGCCGGACTGGTAAGAACCTGACTCTTTTGTGGGACTCAGACCTGTGGCAGCCGCTCTGAGCGCTCCCATGGGGCCCATGCTAATGTTCCTTTAACTTCCTCATGGAACTTTTATATCAGGGACCCCCCCCCACCTCCATCCGGTTGCAACCTCCTTCCTCCACCCAGAGCTAACCCCGTCCTGCGCTCTCCTGAGAGCCATCCCACATTGCCCACAGGGGACCCCAGCGCAGAGAGCCAGCCTGCCATGGAAAGACGAGAGGTCACTCACCGGGAGGTCCCACTTGGCTGAGGGGGTGCTCAGGTCTGTGGCAGGTGTGAGCTAATGGCCTGTCTTTCCGGCTTCTTGTGCAGGGCCGGTCCTACTCTGCTGGCCTCGTTAGGCACCTTCTTGCTGCCCTGGCTCGGGTCTCTGTCCTCCGCCAGCCTAGCAGCTGCCTTTATCTTTCTGGCTAGGGGTGGGCCAGGTGGGGGCGGGTGGGAGAGGCTAAGTTCAGAGTATGAAGTGGCTCAGTTATTTATAGGGCTTGTGGAAGTCCCCCTTCCATCCCGGGGAATCAGTTACATGTCCTTGCTGCTGTGAGGGAAGAGGAATAGGGACCACTTCATTCATTCAAGTCTCATCTGAGGTTTGGGGTCAGTGACTCAGCCATGGTGTGGGGTACGGGTGTCCTAGACCTATTTTGAGGGAATGAATCAAGAGGGGCATCTGACACCTGGACGGCCCTGCCCCTTATTCCACGTGGCTCCCCTCTCTGCTCTGGACTGGTCTCTGACTATTCCTGATGTGTGTGTTCACTGTGCCAGGGGATTGGAGGCCCCCCCCCCGCCCCCCCAGGGCAGGCCCGGGCCCTCTCCTCTGCTCCTGGCCTGGACACTTCTGAGGGTAAGCCCGGCTCTCCTTCTCCCCCATCCCCTCTGCGCTGAGGATTTTCCCTCCCTTGTCCTTCTTCATGTCCCGTGACACTGGGCTACACAGTCTGGAGTGCAACTGCACTGGGGGAAAGACATCTGAATTTCCAGGCCTCAACTCTTCACTAGGTCCCTGACTTATCAAAGAATTGCACAGAATGGTTCTGTGGTTTTCATAGCAGATGATCTGGGTCCTTGTTTACTTTGGGACTCTTCCCTCTGACTCAGGGCCCAGACTTTCTGGGAATGGGGGGGGGAGGGAGGGAGGGGTGGCACGTGGCAAGCTGACTGTGGGGTTATTTCTGACCCTGGAGTCATCAGCTTCCCAGTCACAGACGACTGCCGTGGCGGGGGGTCATGCCTCCCCCTTCTTTGCTTCCCAGAACTCAAGGTACTTAGCAGGGTCCAGAGATCCTGGCATTCTGACCAGGAAGGGTGAGGGGCAGCAGGGGGCCACCCAGAGCGCTCATGAAGGAGGCGTTTTGCCCAGGTGCTGGGTCTAAGGCCATGCAGGTGCCTTCTGTTACCTGGCAGCACAGGGTCTCCTTCTGACATCCGAGATGCCCTCTGCTGCCAGGTAGGGATACCAGGCACTGCTCGCTTTTCCCACTGAGTCAGCGTGAGTCATGCTGCACTAACATGGGGCCAGAGAGAGGGGCATCTGGGGACCCCTTCTCCTGCATCCACTCCCGCTTTTGGCTTCCCCTGTGCTTATCCAACCCCCTGCCTGCTCCCCAGGCTTTTCCTGATCATCTGCTTTGTTCTTATCTAATACAACTCTCCTTTTCAATATAGTCACCACTAACCACAGGTGCTTATTTACATTTAAATTGAGTGAAATGAATTAAAATTAAAAATTCAGTTCCTCCATCACACTAGCCACATCTTGAGTGCTCCATAGAGATGTGTGCGTAGTAACTATCATGCCCGACACATCCCTGTGGAAAGTTCTGTTGCCCCGCTACGGGTATCAACGCTGAAAATCTCATAACAGAGGGTGTTTCCCTCTCTGCCTTGGCTGTCAGGAAGCTCAGAGCTACATCCTTAGTCTAGCAAGTAGGCTTTGCGGGCTGCTTCCTGTGTAATGAGGGTGACCAACTGCTGCCTGTCTCCGAGGGGGTCCCAGAATAAAGCACTTTCAGTTTCAAAGCTGGAAAACTCGAAGAAAACCAGAATGAGTTAGGCATCCTATGTGTAATGATCCAACAGTGCCACATCATGAAAGTGTCAATTACAGGGCCATTGAGGCATGATTTATCAGAGTATCTTTTTTAAAAAAAAAGACTTTATTTATTTGACAGAGAGAGAAAGCACGAGCGGGGTGAGGGGCAGCGGGAGAGGGAGAGGGACAAGCAGACTCCCTGCTCAGCGCTCAACCCCAGGACCCCGAGATCATGACCTGAGCCGAAGACAGACACTTAACGGACTGAGCCACCCAGGCGCCCCTATCAGAGTATCTTTGGTGGAGACATTGCACATCTCTCTTTTTCAGCTCCCTCAAATCATCTTGGGAATGAGGCTGGGAATAAACAAATACACTGAGGTTGAATGGCTGTGCTGATTAATCGACCTTTGTCAAAAGGCAGAGGGGCCTTGGGGGAGGGGTGGTGGTTTCCAGGGACGCCAGTCCCTCCTTCTGGAGCCCCACTGCTCCTCAGTCTTGAGGGCGCCTTCCCCGGTCAGCCCCTCCCTCCACGTGGGGTTCCGCCAAAGTTGGGCGTTGGTCAGAAATTCATAGTCTCCCTGCAGAGCCGGCACATGATGGCAGAGCTCAGAGTTAGTAGCTGGTGGCAGACTCACCGGAAGCTTCAGGAGAGACAGGGTCCAGGGATGATTAGGGGCCAGACTGCCTGAGTGTGAATCCTACCTGTGACACTCACTAGCTGTCTGACTTTGGCAACTTCCTGACCCCTTCTGTTCCTCAGTTTCCTCATCTATAAGATGGGGATAATAATTGTGTAGACCTTAAAGGGTTGCTGTGAATATACATCTCTCTCTCTCTCTCTCTCTCTCTCTCTCTCTCACACACACACACACACACACACACACACACACACACACACACACACATGGTGCATCTAGAGCAGGGCCTGGCATACTACAAGCTCAATAAATGAGAAAGCTCATTAAGTTTTTCCTGGATCCCTGCCACCCCCAGCTTCTCCAGGTCCCAGATCTCAGTGTGTCCTCTCGGTCTGAAGACAAGTGCCCTTCAAGGCACTGGCTGGCAGTCCTGGCTTCCCTCTGACTGGGAAGCAGACACTGGTGCCAAGGGACCGCTCTGAGCAGGTCAGGATGGGTCTGTTCCAGGCCCGCGGGAGACACAGGTCTGCTCAGCCTCTTGATAAAACCATCTGAACTCGGAATAGGGATTTTCTGCTCTGGGGGCAGCTCTGAGGGTGGGTACACTAGCGGGGAAAGTCTCCGCCCTCCTGCCAGGGGAACGTGGCTACCACGTGAGAGGCGGTAGAGCATGGGATCTGGCGTCAGACTGCTGGGATCAAATCGCCAGCCTGGCTCTTCCTATTTAGATGACCTCTGAATGTCTTTCAGTTCTCTGCACCCTAGCGTCCTAGCTCCCTAGCTCGGGATCTCCCAAGAGTGGCCCCTGCCCCCCAAACCCTGGAGAGGAGCATTTGGGAGCACGTGACTTCATTGGGAGGGGAGGAATGTGGTGAAGGAGTAAAGTGAGTTGGGGGCGGAGGAGAGCAGGTTACTACTGTGGACAGCTGAGGCTTGATCCCACTGGAGAGCCTCTGGAGAGCTGGTGCAGAACGTGTGTCACCAGGGCAAGGAAGCTGGGGTGTTCACCCACCCCTCCTCAGCCCCACCTGGACAGAAGCACCAGCTCTCCTATCCTTCCGGCCTGCCCCTCAGACAGAAAGATAACAGGGTTTGAGGCGGGAATCTGTGTCTATACAGGGACTGTCCCTTGAAGTGGAGTGAGGGTGGTACGGGGAGGGGGGCGGGGACCAGTATGTTTGTGCCCATTTTACAGGTGAGGAAATGAAGGCTTGGAGAAGTTAGGTCGACGTATGAGTGACAGGCTCAGCAAGGACTAGAACTCAGGTTTCCTGCCCCTGAGGTCAGGGAGGTCCAGCCCCCGGGGATGCTTTGTGAGGAGGGATGTGATGGGGACGAGACATACCTGGGTCCCACTAAGGACATGGCCACCGCCAAGATGCCCGGCCCTGCCTGATAGAACAGCAGGAAGCCTGGAGGTGGCTGCCCCTTAATCCTTGGGCTTGGAGAATTGTTGTCAGTCCTGCACACATTCCGGGGACCCCAGAGCACTTGTGGCCGGGGAGGGCTGCAGTTGGCAGCTTCCTGGGACAGGGGCCCTGCCTTTTGACCCTGTTAGCATCCTGCTGGCCAATTTCCCCTCCTCCCTTCCTTCCCCAGTACACACGATGCCCTGCTGGGACCCAGGTCCCAGCTGCAGAACCTGTCCTGGGAGCCCACAGTTCAGTGGGAAATGGACCTGGTGAGGACAGAGGTACCAGTTTGGCACTGAGGGGCCCAGGGAGGGAGAAGCAAACTCCAAGTGTGGGCCCCCAGTGTGGTTTCATGGAGAGGTAGCCTGTGAGCTGAGGCCCCCAAATGAGGAGGCACTTGATGAGAAGAGATGGTGGGTATTAGGGGCTGAATTTTATCCCTCTCAAATTCATATGTTGAAGCCTTAACTCCCAGACCTCAGAATGTAACTGTATTTGGAGAGAGGGCCTTTAAAGAAGTAATTAAGGCAAAATGAGACCAAGAGGGTAGGGTCCTAACTGAATAGGACTGATGTCTTTTAGAAGAAGAGAAAGAGACACCAGGGATGTGTGTGCAAGGACGAAAGGCCATGTGAGGACCCAGGGAGAGAGGCTTCAGGAGAAACCAAACCGGCCAGCACCTTGATCTTGGACTTCCAGCCTCCAGAACTGTGAGAAAATTAATTTCTGTTGTTTCAGCCACTCTGTCTGTGGTATTTTGTTCTGGCGGTCTGAGCTGATGAAGTTAGTAGGGAACAACATTTAGGTGGAAGATATGGCCTAAGTATAGGCAGGGGAGTGGGAAAATCTGACTGAGCCCAGGGTGGAGGGAGATGGGTTGATACAGGAGTCCTGGAGGTCATGGAGTCAAGTTTTATCCATTTCTGCTCCCCCCGCCCTGCTGAGTACAGATTCATTTGAGCAGGTCTTCACAGGATATAGTTGGTGTAATTCTAAAGATGGTTCTCCAAGATGCCTGTCCCCTGGTGATTCATCAAACACTACTCTAGGCACTGCTGTGAAGGGATTTTGCGTGTGTGGTTCAAGTCCCAAGTCAACCGATTTTAAGATGAAGAGATTATCTGGGTGGGCCTGACCTGATCAGGGAAGGCTCTTAGAAGAGGAAGGCTTTCTGCTGGTGGCAGAAGAAGTCACTGAGACTGCAGGCATGGGGGGATTTGACACACCTTCCCTGACTTGAAGATGGGCGGATTGTGTGAGCAGCAATGTGGTGCCTTCAGGAACTGAGAGAGGCTCCTGGCTGAGAGCAAGGAAATGGGGACCTCCATCTTAACAATGGCAGGAACTGAATTCTGTCACCATCTGGCATGAGCTTGGAAGAGGAGTTTTCTTCCGTTTCCAGCTGAGGCTCAGCCTTGTTCCAGCCTTATGATTCCCTGAGCAGAGAGCATGGCCCTGCCATGCCAGACTTCTGTATTAGCTACAGAACTGTGAGCTAATAAAGGGGGTCGTTTAAGCTGCTAAGTTTGTGGTATTCTGCCTCCCAGGAATAGAAAAGGAATAGAGGAAACCGGAGCAGTGGAGGGCAGGCAGGAGGCCACGGCTGCCCACCTGTAACAGGCGCCCAGGCACCCCGGAGCTCGGCCTCAGCATTCCCCACCGTGCGGCTGGCTAGGGGGTCCTAGGCAGCTGTGCTCAGCACCCCGAGGTCACCAGAGAGCCTCAGATCATCCTGGTCAGGGGAAGTCAGAGCAGGAAGAGCCCAGTCTTTCATCCCCCCCATTTCACACCTGGGGCCTGGAGGTTTGTAGCGGAGCCAGAACCCCGCGGAGTAGTGAAGGAGTTGGTTCAGGAAGCCCTCCTCCAGGGGCGCCTGGGTGGCTCAGTCGTTAAGCCTCTGCCTTCGGCTCAGGTCATGATCACGGGGTCCTGGGATCGAGCCCCGCATCGGGCTCCCTGCTCCGCGGGAAGCCTGCTTCTCCCTCTCCCTCTGCCCCTGCTTGTGTTCCCTCTCTCGCTGTGTTACTCTCTTTGTCAAATAAATAAATGAAATCTTAAAAAAAAAAAAAAAAGAAGAAACCCTCCTCTGGAACCCCAGCTCCACACTTACCAGCTCTCCAACCTTGGACAGGCCATATCAGCTCTCCAAGCCTCAGTTTCCCTGTCTGTACAGCAGAAAACTGTTCAGTGTCCTCGGCCATGAGGAGACAGGCCCTCAGAGGAGGCCCCCTGCTGTCCGGCCTGGGGCTCTGGGTGGGCACTGGGAGTGAGGCGGAGGGCAGGGTGGCTGGCGGGGAGGGGGTGACAGGCTGACTTTGAACCAGATGAGGGTGAGGTAGGCAGAGCCTGTCTTCAGGGGCCAGATAATGGGATTTGGACCTCTGGACCTGAGACAGAGCCCCAGCAGCCATTCGTGTGCAGGGAGGATGCAGGCCGCCAGGGGTCTGCGGGGAGGGGTGGGCACAGGGACAGACGTAGAGAAGGTGGACTGTAGCGAAGCCGCAGAAGGAAGTGGCAGCCAGGGAGGCAGGGGAAAAACCACGAGGGGAGTTGATCTTGGAAGCTGCTGAGGGAGGAATGCATTTCGAGAAGGGAAAAGAATGACAGTGTTCAGTGCTCCACAGAGTAAAGAGAAGGACTGGGAAGGGGATGCCAGGTTCACCAAGGACGCCCTTGAGGACTTTGCCCCAGAACCACCTCCAGGCTGCCGAGGGCTGCGGAGGGCTTGGGGTGAGCTTGTGGAGGCACCCAGGAGACATGCCCCTCACAATTCTCACCGGTCAAGTGGGAACCAATATAGGAGTCAGGTTTGTGGTGAAAAACTAAATCAGGGTCAGGAAAGCCCCGCTGGTAAGAGAGATGCCTAGTTCCAAACGCAGGTGGGCAAGCGGAGTGTTGGAAATGGCTGGCAAGGCCCCCAGTGCCCAGCAGGTGGCAGCACGTCATCAAGTGACACTTCACCTCTCCGGACCAGGACTGCATTTTACCATCTCATCTATTTATCGGCACCCGATGAGCACGGGGTGTTATACATAGAGTGGCTAACTGAACACAGTAAAAAAAAAAAAAAAAATGAAAAAAGTAAATTCAGTTAGCCAACATATAGTACATCATTAGTTTTTGATGTAGTGTTCAATGATTCATTCGTTGCATATAACACCCAGTGCTCATCACAACACGTGCCCTCCTTAGTACCCATCACCCTGTTCCCCCATCCCCCTTAACTGAATTTAAATTAAAAAAAAAAGAATACACGGCTACTATGTGCTGAGCTCTGGGCTAAGCACTGGAGATTTTATATATAGATCTCTCTCTTTCTATCTATATATATCCTCAGGGAGCCTACATTTTGGTTAGAGGCAGATAAAACAAGCAAGTGAATAATCATAACTGTCAAGTAACTCTCTTAACTTCAATGCTTTATCTTCTCCAGGTTCCAGGGGAACTTTTCTAGAATGTGACATATATCCCTTCCTCCTTGAACCGAACAGTACCATGCTTGTTTGTGGGACAGATTGAACGCATTTTTCCAAAGATGGCCACTCCGATATGTCCCATCCCATCCCATCTCCCTTATAATGTGACTTTGACAGACTTTCTCCAATTGACAGAAAGGAGTCTATATGCCACCCTCTTGCATCCAGGCAGGGCTGTGACTGGTGGAAGGGCACTTCATGACTTCTGAGGTTGGGCCATAAAAAGCAGCACAGCTTCCACCTGCTTCTCTGGGGACATTGGAACCCGGTCACTAAGTTGTGAGGAAGCCCAAGCAGCCCGTGGAGAGATTCCACAGAGATGAACTGAGGCCAGCAGCCCAGGGCCCTGGCTAAGTTTCCAGCCAACAGTCAGCATCAAGTGCTAGCCACGAGAGGAAGCCAGCTTAGAAGTGGGTATTCCAGTCTCCGGGCTGGCTGTCCCAGCTGACTCCACACTGAGCAGAGATGAGCTGTCTCTCTGATCGCAGAACCGTGGGCAAAATGATTGCTGCTGTTTTTTTTTTTTTTTTTTAAGATTTTATTTATTTATTTGAGAGAGAGAGAGAGAATGAGAGATAGAGAGAAGAGGGTCAGAGGGAGAAGCAGACTCCCTGCTGAGCAGGGAGCCTGCTGTGGGACTCGATCCTGGGACTCCAGGATCATGACCTGAGCTGAAGGCAGTCGCTTAACCAACTGAGCCACCCAGGCGCCCATGATTGCTGCTGTTTTAAGCCACTTAAAATTTGAGGTAGTTTGTTATGCCGCAATAGATAGATACAAGTCATTAGGTTACTACTTATGAGGGCCCACTCTCTGTTGGGCTCTTTGCTAGGGGCTGAGGATATAGGGTAAACGGGATAGGCACAATCTCTGCTGTCATGGCATTTACTGTCCAGCTGGGAAAACAAAGTGTGATCAAAGCACTATAATTTGCTGGCTAACTTTGAAGCCGTGGCAAGGTTACCTGGCTCCAGGCACCTCACCTCTTTCCTTATCTCCAGGTATCGTCCACGAACGGTTAACCTCCCTTTCCTGAGTCACTCGAACCTCCCATGAGAAAGTGGCTACTGAGAACATCCAGGGCAGCCCCCCACGGGGTGACCCAGCCCATGAGCCTCCCCACTCACACCACCTCCAGAGCCCTTGCTGCAGCCCAGGCCGCCATTTCCCACCTTTTGTTCCCAGCAAGGCTTCCCACTGCCCCAGCATGAGACCAAAGTCTGCCAGGGCTCCCAAGACTCCGAGCAAAGCAGCCCCAGCTGTGTCTCCGACCCCGCCTCGCAGCACTCCCTCCTTCCTTCCCTGTCCTGTCCTCAGGATGCACGAAGCTTTCTCTCACTTCGGGATCTTAGCACCTGCTGTTCTCTTCTTCTCCTCCTGTCCCTGTTCTGTTCTACACTGTGAGGGGCCTATGTCCGTGTGAGGACACCCAGTCTGCAGGCCCACATGGCATCATAAACACCCCCCTCCATGGCCACTGCCAGGCCTCAAGATGTGGGCCCTGGCAGAACAGTCTGCTGTCAGGTGGATGGACCTAGAAAAGAGACTAGAATGTTTGACTAGAAAATACCAGAGTCCCAGGTACCTTGAGATGGAGAGAGACCTCTTCAAAGGCCTTGCCCAATGGGGTTGCCTGGAGCCAAATGGGAACCCCGAAGAAAGAATATTTGTAGGGGTAGACTTCTAGGTCCAGTGGCTAAATGGGAATTATCAGGAGGGAGCTGGGAAATGCATCCACCATGTCAGTAACTGCAGGGAGTATGGGGCTTGGGGATTCCTCAAAGAAGCTTCAAAACACACCATGTTATTTTTTTTTTAATTTTTTTATTGTTATGTTAATCACCATATATTACATGATTTGTTTTGATGTAGTGTTCCATGATTCATTGTCTGTTCATAACACCCAGTGCTCCATGCAGAACGTGCCCTCTTGAATACCCATCACCAGGCTAACCCATCCCCCCACCCCCCTCCCCTCTAGAACCCTCAGTTTGTTTTTCAGAGTCCATCGTCTCTCCTGGTTCATCTCCCCCTCTGACTTACTCCCCTTCATTCTTCCTCTCCTGCTATCTTCTTCTTTTTCTTTTTTCTTAAAATATGTTGCGTTATTTGTTTCAGAAGTACAGATCTGTGATTCAACAGTCTTACACAATTCACAGCGCTCACCATAGCACATACCCTCCCCAATGTCTATCACCCAGCCACCCCATCCCTCCCACCCCCGACCACTCCAGCAACCCTCAGTTTGTTCCTGAGATTAAGAATTCCTCATATCAGTGAGGTCATATGATACATGTCTTTCTCTGATTGACTTATTTCACTCAGCATAACACCCTCCAGTTCCATCCACGTCGTTGAAAAACACACCATGTTAGAAAGAGCCAGCCTTGAACCTCTGCCAAGCTCAGGAATCAATGCTTCAGGAAAGTACCAGACCTGTGATCTCTCTCCCTGCCCCACCACCTGAACTTGGACTCTGGAGGGGAGGTGAGCCAGGTGGAGTGATGGAAGAAGGCTGCCCGGGTTTGACTTGGAAACTCAGTGGGGAAGGGGGGGTGTAGTGTGTTATCTCATTTTTTCCTCTCCAGACTCTGTTCTGTTTACCCTTTACCCATCTGCTGTCACTCCAGACTCAGGGTGAGCAGGAAGGAGAGGGAGGAGGGACGGAGGGCAGGAAAAGTGTTGGTGGCACTCTCTGGGAGGGTTGGAGGGCCAGGTGTTGGCTCTTCCTTGTGTGGACTGCCCTGTGGGTATACTGGAGACACCACCCATGGGTAGGCCATTCCCTGAACAGGGTGACGTGACCTTAAGGCAAGTGCTGACGCCATCTCCCCACCTGCACATACCTCCTCTTGAGTGCGCTACAGGAGACCATCAGCCCTCTTCACTCCTGCTCTCCACTCAGTCCAGGGGGCCGGGCTCTCCGGGGGCACTCTTGAAGGCCCCTATCAGACCTAAAGTGGGCGGAGGACAACACTTTCCTTCAAGAAACCCTCTTTCCAGTTTCACTTCTAGTCGAACACTTCTGCCTGGTGGAACGTGTTGGATGAAAGGTCAAGACCCAATTTGGTTGTCAACTTTCTGTAAATCTTGCACTTCATTTCAGGTTGGGGTGGGGAGCGTGGCTCTTGGGTCCATTTTTCTTACCTACGGAGCTTTGACTAAAATCTCGGAGGTAGGAAATGCCTTTTGAAAAGTTCTTGTTACTTGCAGCCAGAAAGGAGACTAACCATTATAACTGGGTTGAGTAATTGCTTAAATAAACTTTATCTGAAACTCTCCTACCTTCCATTTATTTTTCCATAGAAGCTCTTTCTCCTTATTAAGAGGGTTTATAAACCTATCTTCGGTTATCTGGGGAGCCAGTACACTGAAGGGTCCCTGATAAAGAAACTTTGTCTTCTCCCCTCTTAATCTGTTTGTTGTTAGTTAATTCACAGGCCCCCAGTACTGAACCTAAGTCAGTAGAAGAAAATTTTTTTTTATCCCAACACATTCTCCTCTTGACAACAAGCGTATGGATGGCCATCTAAGATTTTCCATCTGGTGCTGAATTCTACCTTCTTGCTCTGAGAATGTTACTGCACAGCAGAGTTCACTCGTTCTCTCCCTCATCCCGCATGCTAACTGGATTAGAAGAAGAGATGGGAGAAAAGAAAATATATGAGAGATTATACTGCTAAATTTATTACTCATTTGTAGAAACCATTGTACCTCCAGTTTAGCCACAAACAAGGAAGAGCTGTTGTATTGCTGGGGAGCAGCTGTACGGAAGGAATGCTTTCTCAGTTCCAAAGCGATCATGGCCAGGAGAGTGGATGAATTATGTTTGTTTTTGCAGTCTGGTCTAATTGCTCTGGAGTGGAATGTAGAATGTCACCAGGTGGCTGATTACAAATGACTGGACCAAAAAAAAAAAAAAAAAAATCAATAGCTTGTATTTTAGTTAGTGTGGGCTGCCATAATGAAATACCAGGGATTGGGTGGCTTAAACAATAGGAATTTATTTCTCACAGTTCTGGAGTCTGGGAAATCCAAGGTCAAGGTACCTGAAAATTCTTTTCTTTGGGGAGGGCCTCTTCCTAGCTTGCAGATGCCAACGTTCTTGCTGTGTCCTCACGTGGCAGTGGAGGGGAAGGGTGCACGGAGAGCTCCTTCTTATAGGGATGCTAACCCTGTCACAGGGGCCTCAGCCTCATGACCTCATCAAAGCCTAATTACCTTCCAAAAGCCCCCTCTCCAAATACTATCACATGGGGGGGGGCTCCTGCATATGAGTTTGGGGTGGGGACACGAATATTCAGTTCATAAGTTTCTCTATGAACAAAGACTAACCAGTTAAGAAGTACTGTAATAAATACAACACAAAAGGGGCAGCTGGGTCGCTCAGTCAGTTGAGTTTCTGCCTTCGGCTCAGGTGATGATCTTAGGGTCCTGGGATCGAGCCTTCATCAGGGAGTCAGCTTGTTCCCTTCCCACTGCCCCTCCCCCAACGTGTGCGTGCACATATGCGCCCACGCTCTCTCTGTCAAATAAAATCTTTAAAAAAAAAAAAAAAAAAACACAAATGTTTGTATTACAATGTGTTGTTTTTGTTTCTCTTTCTGCCTGTTCTTCCTTGGATCTTGCCAGCAGACATCAACCCCACCTCCTCATTCCCCTCCTGCCAGAAACTCAACTGACCCTCCCTGGGAATTACATGTGGAGTCCTCTGACAGGAAAATCAGGTGTGGGGAAAAAAATGTGTTTCAATAGAAAATTATGTACCATCTATAACACACCTCTATGGTTCATTAGATTCTAGCCCCCTGTTCATTGAATCTGAGTGACTTTGCAACTCTTCCTACCTTGTAAGTAACTGATATATAAATGCTGTCCTGTCTGGTAGTGATTTTAATTGACTTCCTCCTCACTGTGGAAGAATCACTTTTGGCCTTTTTGTAATTCATTTCAACATTCCTTTACTCCCTATAAATTTGTGCTGTTTGGAGTTTTCCTTTGAATCGGTTATAATATCTGCTTGGTTTTTTTCTCAGATCATATGAATAAGATAACTTCTTCAACATGGGTTCATTTTTTACAACTGTATGAAAGTCATGAGATCTTACCTTTTTCTGAAAATTATCTTTTAACACAGGCCAGCCTCTGGGAGGAGAAGTGGCAAGACTCAGCTTCTGAAGAGGGACTGGCTGAATCTCTGAGCCCCATGTCTTCTCCATCTTGGGTCATGGCCACCCCTCCTTCCAGTTGTTCAGGCCCTAAAACCTCGAGGTCATTGGCCCTTCCCTTGCTTGCACGCCCCCATCCAATCCTGTGGTTGGCTGAATAATGGTCCTCAAAGATGTTCACATCCTAATCTCTGGAACCCGTGAATATGTTACCTTCTATGGCAAAGGGGACATTGTAGATGTGAGTAAGTTAAAGATTCTGAGACAGGGAGGTCATCCTGGATAATTTAGGTGGACCCAATCTAATCACAAGGAAGGGAGGAAGACAAGTCAGAAAAAGAAGGTGTGAACACAGAAGCAGAAGCTGGAGTGATATTCAGCCCCAGGGACTTTTCAGACAACTGCATTGCTGCAGCTTGTCAGAGGCCATGCATACTTAGAACAGCAAGATACTCAGCCCCAAAGTCCCATTTTAAGTTAGCTTTCTTAGAGTGTTCCTGGTATTAGCTGTTGCAGGTCAGGTTCCCCGGGACTCAGACTCTGAGATGCAGATTCACATATATTTCTCGGGAGTGCTCCTAAGACCAAGAGTTGTGGGCAAGGGATGGGAGGAGATGGACTCCTGAGAGGAGTGGGGTACAGTTGAATTGGAAGGCAGCCACCACGAGGGCCACAACTGCCAATCCTATAAACAGGTCTGCAGCTGGGGTACACTTCCATGTTGTCTGCACATGGGGCAAGAGGGCCGGCATTTCCTGTTCCTTCATTGGTGCAAGTGGGTACCTCCAGACAGGGGTACGACCGTGTGCAAGGGAGTTTTTCCCAGCCTAGGCAATCCTTAGAGAGAGACTCACCTGAAAGCCTTCTCAGCCAGCTGGGTGCATGAGTTCCAGCAGGGGTGAAGGCACAGGGCTGGATGCTATCTATCACAGTGACCTTTTACAAAAGCTATGGGATTTTATCACCATCCTGCCTAAAGCCTTCCAATGACATAAAATAAAAGTCATGTGCAGTAGGCCCTACATTCTGCAACATGAGCTAACCGGGCTCCCTCTGGCTCACCGGGCTCTATCTTTTTAGCCATCTTTCTGTTCATTTGCTCAACATTTGCTGAATATTTACTACGGACTACACAATGTTCTAGATCATAGATCACAAACTGCTCATAGGCCAAATGTGAGGCTGCTTGTTTTTATAAGTAAAGTTTTATTGGAACAGAGCCACCCACACCTATTTGTGTAAATATTGTCTGTGGCTGCTTTCATGCTATAACAGCAAGGCTGCACAGAGACCATATGGCCCACAAAGCCTAAAATATTTACTATTTGATCCTTTACAGAAAAAAGGTTTGCTAACATCTCTTCTAGTTTCAGTGCTGTCTGATATATATTGCAAGTCTCAAATTTGAGCCACATATGTAATTTTAAATTTTCTAGTAGCCACATTAAATAAGTTTATAAAAAAGAAACAGGTGAATATGATTTCACTCATATGTGGAACTTAAGAAACAAAACAGATGAACATAACGGAGGGAAGGAAAAATAAAAGAAGATGAAAACAGAGAGGGAGGCAAACCATAAGAAACTCTTAACTATAGGAAACAAAGAGGGTTGCTGGAGGGGAGGTGGGTGAGGGCATGGGGTAACTGGGTGATAGGCATTAAGGAGGGCACTTGATGTAATGAGCCCTGGGTGTTATATACAACTGATGAATCACTGAACTCTACCTCTGAAACTAATAAAAAAAAAAGAAACAGGTGAAATAAATTTCAATAATGTATTTTATACAACCCAATATGTCCCACTATCATTTCAACATATAACTAATATAAATTATCAATGAGATATTTTACATTCTTTTTAATATGAAGACTTTAAAATTCAGTGTCTATTTCACCCTTATTGCAAATCTCAATTTGGGCTAGCCATTCTTCTGGTGCTCACTAGCCATAAGTGGCTTGGTGGTGCCATTCTAGAAGCAGGTGATGCAGGGGTGAATAAAACAGATAAAATTCCCTGCCTCCATGAGGCTTACATTCATAATAGAGAAGAGAAACAATAAACAAACAGGTAATTGAACAATGTCTAGAAATAATTGCAATCTCTCCTTAGAGACTTTGTGTCCTTTTTCAGCTGTTACAGCAAATACACGGATTCTTTTATGGATGCCTCTTTAGTGACTGACCACAGCAAGAGGGTATCTAAGTATTGTAAAAGGGTGGATTTCCCAGAGAATAGGTGTACTTATATCTTGAAGTTGTAGGGGTCAAAGGCAGGCTACCCTAAAATGTGTCACTTTGGCATATTGATTATTTTATATAAAAGTTACTTAAGAAAGAGCAAATGCAAGAACACTCAGGCCCTCCTCCATTCCTCAAAAGCAGGAAACAAATTTCTCAAATAAAAAATACCCTCCTTGTACTAAGAAGTGCAAAGGCACCCTTATCACCAGAGACAGGAACTTTAAAGCTGCAAAAACTGTAGAAACAAATCTCGTTACTTTTTTCCTAATCTATTACCTCAACTTAACTTTTGCTTAGAATTCCCTGCTAATTAAAGCAGCCAAACACCTGTTTTCTTTATCCTGTCAATTCCTCACAAATTTATTGCCCTTTTGTCTAAAATGTATGAAAACTGCCTGCATTGGTCATTTCTTTGGGCCTCAATTTCATTATTGGGCCCCCCGAGCATGTAATAAAACCTTGTGTTTTTTCTCTTGTTAATTTGTCTCATGGAAATTTAAGTCTCAGTCCAGCTGGAAGACCTTAAAGGGTAGAGGAAGAATTTTTCCTTCCCTACAAAGTACTTGGGAGAAATAAGAAGGGGCCTCAGGGAATGCCTGAGGCATGACTGTCCAGGTATATTGTTGGTTGTTCCAAGTGAAGGTAAAGAGATATAGGCTGTTGAAGTCCTCATGGATGCTGAAGAAGGCTGAGCAGAGGTTTACAACAGTGCATCATTTTGAGGCAAGTGGTGATGAAAGGTAGTTGGAAGAAAGGCAGGCAGGGATAAGGGGCCCCCTGCCCTAAGAGGAAACCACCCTTATAAAGGACTTTATAAGGAGCCCTTCACCCTTTCCCATGTGATAGGTAGATGGCAACTACCTGATTGGAGGGTTAATCAGATTAAAACAGCTCTCCAACAAAGCCATAAAAACCCCTAGATCTAAACGCCAAATTAGCAACCCTCTCAGGTCCCCTCTCTCTTTGGGAACTTTGTACTATTGCTCAATAAAGTTTGCTTTGCGGCCCACCACTCTTCATCTGGTCTACCTCTTCATTCTTTGAAGTGGTAGGACCAAGAACCATGGTACTAAAGGAAAAGAAATTCTGTAACAGTGGGACTTCTGACAAAAGGAGGTTTGGGTGCAGAACAACTGGGAAATGGGGAAAAACTGTCTTGTTAATTGATCTTAAGTCCTGGGCCCACGGCCATCCTCGTGCATTGGATTTCTGAACTGGCAAGATCAGGCGTGTTGCCGGGACAGGTACAGGGAATGACAAGCCCCTGGGCGATTAGGCCTTCTACTCTGGGTGTGAGGCCTTGTGTGGCCTCAGGTTTGAAGGGACATTGAGGTAATTTAGGTGGAGGTTTAGTTATATCTATCTGAATCTTTATAGGTTCTGCACTTTTTATTCTTCCAACGACAGTATTAGAAGTAGGCCACAGGGGTGTCAGGGTGGCACAGTCAGTCAAGTGTCTGACTGTTGGCTTCAGCTCAGGTCGTGATCTCAGGATCATGGGATCGAGCCCTGTGTCTGGCTCCATGCCGAGCATGGAATCTTCTTGAGATTCTCTCTCTCCCTCTGCCCCTTCCATTTGTGCTGTCTCTCTCTCTCTCTCTCTCTGAAATAAATAAATCTTTAAAAAAAGTAGGCCACAGATTTCCAGGCACCTCAATTAAATTAGGGAAATTTATGGGGAATTCTTCCTCTTCTGTGTCAAGGATGGACTATAAGGAATATGAAAGATCAGGTTCGACTTGGTCAGGAATTCTAAGGTGAGGTCTCCATTGGAGGCAAAACCTATTAGCCCTTTTATTTTTCATTTTTCTAAAGATTTATTTATTTTTTGAGAGAGAGAGAGTGTGTGTGAGCACGTGGTGGAGAGAGGGGCAGAGGGAGAGGGAAAGAGAGAATCTCCAGCAGACTCCCTGCTGAGCAAGGAGCCCAATGCAGGGCTCAATCCCATAACCCTGCGATCATGACCTGAGCCGAAATCAAGAGTTGAACGCTTAACCGACCGAGCCACCCAGGCGCCCCAACATGTGCCCTTTTAATTTAGACAGAAGATCTCTGCCTGGGGATGGGCTGTATCACATAGTAAGGAGTGTTTTTCAGTAGAAGGTACCAGAGCCATTTGTACTGATTGTGATAAATTCTCTCTGAATTCTGTTAGATAACCCCACCATGGAAACTTCCTTTTTACTCTGAGGGATTTGTTGCTTTATGAGGGTGGCATTTAAAGTAGAAAGCATAGCTCAACTAGAATTTGACAAGGCATCCCATTAATTTTTATTTTAGTTTCCCCTTGGCTGTTTAGGAGAATTATTAGTAATAGTTTACTGGAGAACCCCTTAGAGCCCATCAGCTATGGGTGAGGCCCCTATGGAGTCCCTCCTTTGAAGGTAGACATAAGGACGTTTGAGAATTTACATAGGACCTTTGAGGACAAGCTCTCTTCCAGTGTCCCAGTGTCTTATACCTGAGGCATTACTCTTTGGACCAGCGTTTTTTCTGATGATGGACCCATAGCGGGGTGCACTGGAGAGGTGTTATTTTGAGTTTCTGGTCTTGAAGCTGTTGGAGCCACGAAGCTATTAGTTTGGTGGATTTTTGTTTGTGATCTTGCTCAGGGTCCTTTCAAAATGCTCAGCTCTGGTCACGAATTCAGTCAGGCAGTGGCCTCCCATCTTATTTTCAACCACTGATCTCAGGAGATGATCCACTTAGAAAAAGCAGCTAAAGAAGGCTCGGTGACCTTATTTATTGTATGGAACCCCACATGCCATAGAAAAAGGCCTTCCAAATGGGCTTGAAAAGCTGCCACAGATTTATCTTTATTTTGTCTGCATGTTTTTGTATCATACACCAATCAGTGCAAGCAGGAAAAGACTCTAGGAATGGCTTATAAAAAGTTCAGTTGCTATTCTGCCAGTACTTTCTGGTCGAGGATCTCTAATTCATTGCTCTTGGGGTTTTGCCATCTTGCTTCCTGCATCCATCTGGGCTTCCCCAGGAGCTGCCAGCAAGTGCGCAAGCTGATAAAGATCTGGCAGCCCAGGGTCACGGGCCCGGATAATGACTCTACACTCTTTAAAAAGCTTTTGAGTTTCCTCCGGTAGGTGTGGGAAATTCTGTAACATTGGTCCTA
Organism: Eumetopias jubatus; assembly: GCF_037043125.1. Classification (NCBI taxonomy): domain Eukaryota; kingdom Metazoa; phylum Chordata; class Mammalia; order Carnivora; family Otariidae; genus Eumetopias; species Eumetopias jubatus. The sequence goes on along the minus strand of NW_028274807.1, from coordinate 148,610,099 downwards.
TCCTTCAGTCTTTGACCAAGGACTGAGGATACCTCAGCGTTGTTTGTCAGCAACCTTGGGTAGTTTTATTTTATTTTATTTTATTTATTTATTTATTTTTTTAAGATTTTATTTATTTATTTGAGAGAGAGAGAATGAGAGACAGAGAGCGCGAGAGGGAAGAGGGTCAGAGGGAGAAGCAGACTCCCTGCTGAGCAGGGAGCCTGATGTGGGACTCGATCCCTGGACTCCAGGATCATGACCTGAGCCGAAGGCAGTTGCTTAACCAACTGAGCCACCCAGGCGCCCCGGGTAGTTTTATTTTAAAAGGTAACTGTCTTGGGGCGCCTCAGTAGCTCAGTTGGTTAAGTGCCGACTCTTGATTTCAGCTCAGTTCATGATCTCAGGGTTGTGAGATCCAGCCCCACATGGGTGTCCTCGCTCCATGGGGAGTCTGCTTGAGCTTCTCTCTCCCTCTCCCTACATCCCTCCCTCTCTGTGCTCACTCACACACACACACTCTCTCTCTAAAATAAATAAAATCTTAAAATCTAAGAACTGTCTAATAGTCTCTTCAGGGGGGGAAAGGCAGTTCAGACAGAGAATTTGGTAAAATGTGAGCACTCAGGTGAAAAGAGACTTCAGGGAAGTGGTATCAGTCAGTCCAATCGCCTCGTGTTTTAGGCATCTCTTGCATCTTTAATTTTTCATTAGCCTTTTGTAATGAGTCTCTTAGTGAAGCTATTTTGGAATCTTGAAGCCTTTTGGAAGTTTCTGCGTACCAGTTAAAGTAGGTATTCCATTTTGTTTATTCAACTTGGAATACCTTGAGCATTTCTCAAGTGCATTTCTTAAATGAGCAATCTTGTTTAATTGGAATGTTGCTCATAATGGCCTTTGTAATACTACATGACTTTTAGTAAAATTTGCCATTTTGCCAGGTATCTGCAGCTTCCAGGATTATAGTTCTTTTGTTGTTGTTGTTTTCTTGTTTGCTTTGTTTTATTTTTGAGAGGGAAGATTTTTTTTTTATTAATTGAAGTTAAATTTTAAACTTTTTGTCATTAAGTTAGAGATGCAGAGCAAGAAGTTCTGTTTGATGGAGCAGGAGAGCCATGGGATGATAAAGTGAAGTCAGTTCATGTCCTATCTTCCTTGGTCCCCGAATCTCCAGGGAGGTTACAGAGCCATATCTGTCTCATGCTCGCATTCCTCACAACACTCCAAGAATCCGCTCAGAAGAATCTGTATACTGCCAGTTCCTCCAGCTCCCCTCCGATGGGCTAGGACTCATTCTTCAGCACCCAGATGCTCCCAGAGACCAGCTCCAGCTGCTCATCCTTCTGTTCCAGATTGCCTGATGCTCCTCGATGAAATGGGAGTCAGCTAACTGGACCTTGTGGTCCAGGCGTCCTTATTTCTCTGTCATTCTGGCACTCCAGCTCTGACCGCCACTGTCCCCTAGCAGTGCCTGTCTAGTTTTTCGCTCAGCTGACGCCTGCACAGATGAAGCTGACATCTGATCCTTCATGTCCCTGACAACTTGCCAAGTACTTGGGACAAAGGTTTTTCTTATACTTAATTCAGTCGTACCAAGGTTGAATTTTCTAACATTTGCTTCAACTATGCTGATGACCTCGTCAAGGTCCTCTAGATCCCACTCTATTTATTTATTTATTTATTTATTTAAATTAACATATGATGTATTATTTGTTTCAGAGGTACAGATCTGTGATTCATCAATCTTACACAAATCACAGCGCTCACCATAGCACATACCCTCCCCAGTGTCCGTCACCCAGCCACCCCATCCCTCCCACCCCCCACCACTCCAGCAACCCTCAGTTTGTTTGTTTCCTGAGATTAAGAGTCTCTTGTGGTTTGTCTCCCTCTCTGGTTTCTTCTTGTTTCATTTTTCCCTCCCTTCCCCCATGATCCTCTGCCTTGTTTCTCAAATTCCACATATCAGTGAGATCATATGATAATTGTCTGTCTCTGGTTGACTTATTTCACTTAGCATAATATCCTCTAGTTCCATTCACGTCGTTGCAAATGGCAAGATTTCATTTTTTTGATGGCTGTGTAATATTCCATTGTATGTATATATACCACTAGATCCCACTCTATACCCCGGAGATTGTTTCTCAGCTCATTGGTGGTCCAGTCGATTTCTTCCATCTTTGCTGAGGAGGGGTCCTGAAGGAGCTCTGTCCATCTCTGAAATAATCCCTGGGTGGTGCTGACTGCTTTCTGTATCTCCCCTTTCATCACAAAGTAGGGGTCCTCCACAGACACGGCCTCCCAGCCCCTGGCTGCCTCATACCTACTCTGCTCACAGGGCACCTGCGCCCTCCCAGCCTCCCTCTGCTGACCCCACGGGTCTGCCACAGCCGGGCCCTCTTCCTCATCCTGGGGAGCCCAGAGCAGCTGGTGCACATGGGACCGCTGTGGGTCCAGCACTCAATCACTCTGCAGATCGAATCCCAGACTCTGATGTCGGCCCCCTTGCAAGCCTCTTCCCCTGCCAGGACTATAGTTCTTTTTTTTTTTAAATTTTTTATTGTTATGTTAATCACCATATATTACATCATTTGTTTTCGTGTAGTGTTCCATGATTCATTGTTTGTTCATAACACCCAGTGCTCCACGCAGAATGTGCCCTCTTTAATACCCATCACCAGGCTAACCCATCCCCCTACCCTCTTCCCCTCTAGAACCCTCAGTTTGTTTTTCAGAGTCCATCATCTCTCCCGGTTCGTCTCCCCCTCTGATTTACTCCCCTTCATTCTTCCTCTCCTGCTATCTTCTTCTTTTTCTTTTTCCTTAAAATATGTTGCGTTATTTGTTTCAGAAGTACAGATCTGTGATTCAACAGTCTTGCACAATTCACAGCGCTCACTGTAGCACATACCCTCCCCAATGTCTATCACCCAGCCACCCCATCCCTCCCACCCCCGACCACTCCAGCAACCCTCAGTTTGTTCCTGAGATTAAGAATTCCTCATATCAGTGAGGTCATATGATACATGTCTTTCTCTGATTGACTTATTTCACTCAGCATAACACCCTCCAGTTCCATCCATGTCGTTGCAAATGGCAAGATCTCATTCCTTTTGATGGCTGCATAATATTCCATTGTGTATATATACCACATCTTCTTTATCAGGACTATAGTTCTTAAGCATAAAAGAAGCACAAGTGCCAGAAGATGGCACGCTCAACTCTTCAGATAGGAAAAATCCCATTTAAGCAGATTTTATTCACCTGAGGCCTTCTGCTGGACCTAGTCCAGTTCTTAAACTGAATGCAGACTTACTCCAGCCATAACCACAAATGATTCCTAGCATGGCAATGGTTGGAATTTTCCACTCAGAAACCTGGAAATTGAGATCAAAAGGACTAGGAGCTTGGTTCCAGGCAGAACTGTCTGGCAGCTCACTTGGCTCTGGGAAGAATCCTCTGCCAGCTCAATCTGACCTGCCCTGTAGAGGAAAGCCAATTGGATTGGGAGCTCGATGCAGAGGGCATAGCTCAGAACTGAGAGGAACTTACCCATGACCCTCAGAAATGGCAAGAAAGATAGGGAACTCAAAGGCCTCGAGGGGTACCATGCCTGTGTTTCTCACTGACCCCCAAACGCCGCCAGAAGACCACCTCAGATCTTGTCACTGTATCAAATCTGTTGAAGAACAAAAATTCGGTGTCACCTGGAGTTTGAGTTGCTGCACAAGGGTATCAAAGACAATAACCAACCACAAACTGAGAGGGCAGAAATCCAGAAATGCATTGCATATAGCCTGCCAAAAAAGCTTTAAGACTAAAGACAAAACAAAACCAATTACCACTACTCCTAAGAAGATAAACATTGTGAATGATGAAATGTTGACTGAATAAAGCTTTTGTAGATACACAAAAGGAACTTGCACATTTCTCAACAGCTGATTCTTCAGCAGAGTCACAAAAATGTTGATGAAGCAATTAATGGCTCAGTTGTGATACGCTGGTGATACATCAAACATTTCAAAAAGACCAATAAATTAAATGTTTCATATAGTTTTATTTTTAAAAAATCTTGTTAATATACAGGCTTTGGCACATTTTTAAAAAAGATTTATTTATTTTAGAGAGAGAGAGAGAGAGAGAGGAGAGAGGGGCAGAGGGAGAGGGAAAGGAACGAGAGAGAGAATCTCAAGCAGACTCCCCAATGAGCTTGGAGCCCAATGTGGCGCTTGATTCCCATGACCCTGAGATCATGACCTGAGGTGAAATCAAGAGTCAGAAGCTTAACTGACTGAGCCACCCAGATGCCCTGGCGTTGGTACATTTTTTAAAACTAACTACATACACAGACCTTTCTTATAATCTAGGAAAGTGGAATGTCAGAAGTTATTAAAATGTGATAAACTTAAAGCATTAAAACAGAAGGCACTTCACAAAATCTGGTCACTGTAACAGCTGATATATCCTCATTTACATCTTTCACTTTATAAGTGGAGTGAATGTGTGTCTGGATTGGAGGACCCACAAATATGGACAGTTTCATGGAAGTAAAAAATGTAGGACAAATGAATAATGAGCCCTTGGCCAATTTTTTTTTTATTTTGATGACCTTAAGCCTACTTTAACGTTTCTCCCATTAAGAGGAAAAAAACAGAACGATTCAGAATTGGAAGAAAAGGTGAAATCCCAGAATGTAATTACTTGTAAGTGGGGGGATTGGTGGGTATTAAATCACTTTTTCCCTTGGAAAAAAAAAATTCAACTGAGTTACATTGAGACCTGATTGACCTTACCCAACAATCCCTGAACAGGGCAGCATCCTTCCTAATAAATAGACAGGCTCTCCAAGGAGCTCTACAAAATGGAAGACTTTTATAGGAGGGAGGGCAGAGCAAGGAGGTTATTAGCAAAAGGAAAAAAAAAAAGGATTATTTCAGGCATGGTTACCTTCCCTTGGGGGGAAGGCTGAGGTCTTATCAGGCAGATGACCTTACTAATGCTGACCAGGAAATGCCAGACTGATTGGTTTAAAATTCCACTCCTGGGAGTGGTTGAAACCATAATTAAGTCTTGGTTTGCTATCCTGGGGGCAAATGACTCCACCTTGGGCCTATTATTGCTTTTGTTTTTTAACAGTTGTAAGAGTGATAAATGCACAAGGTAGACATGCAAATCTAAGGAAAGGTATGCAACCAGGAGTAATTAAAAGTAAACCTCCCTCCTAGAATTTCCCTTCATTGCTCTCCTGAGATGGATTCATTATTTCTTGCCCCTTTCTTCCTGTTTATGCCTTTATTTTGTTGGGATACATCCCACTACTATGAAATGTGTGTTTATGCTACCCTCAAGTTGTATTGGTAATTGAGCTGGGTCTAGAATTCCTAAATTTTGAAGGCTTGGTGTTTGGCTTCTAGCCCTCAGGGTTGCTGATGATGGTCTGATACTCCTTTCTTTGCAGGTGACATTTACTGCTGTTACAGCATATAGTTTCACACTAGAGGCTTTTTAGACTGTGTCTGGATGCCTAGTTCTGAGACCTGACCATTTGTGTCTAATTGTGGGTCTTTTTTAATTTAGTCTGTGCAGCCCTTCGAGGGTCTTTCTAACTGAAGGTTGTATCTCCAGCCACCTTCCCGAATTATCCTAGCCCTTCATATCAACCATGAATAGTCAACGACTAACCACCAGACATCTCTGCAAAATCAACAGCAAAAACTGATGAAGGACGAAGATGAACAAACAGAAAAAAACAGATACAATTCAGGGAACTGAAAGTTTTAAAGTGCTGACTGGTCTCTGAGTTCGTGACTACCAAAACCTCAAGGCGCCCAGCATGCTATTCGGTAACTGTCCCTTTCCTTATTCTACTCACTCCCCTCCTCCCCTAGACAATGATTTTATATCTTTATCTCTCTTTTCAGACTTCCAGTGTGGCCTCCCCCATCCCCATCTGCAGCTGACTACCTTGATTTCCCTGAGAATTAGAAGAGTCAGAAGAGAATTCCCAGGAGCTCCCAACATTGGATCTACCCAACTCCCTGATCCTCTATCTTCCTCTTACTATGAGGTCATCATCCCTGCTCTTAGAGCAGCCCAGCTCCTTCCCCTATGCCCTAGATCCCATTCCTTCTCTCCATCCTAGGGACGCAGCTTCACCACTGCCTCCCTTCTATCCTGCGTCATTTCCCCCTCTCTACTGTATCATTCCCATCAGCATGCAAACAGGCAGGTATTTCCACACCTTAAAACACAACAAATAATCCTCTACTTCCCCCTCCAGGTACTGCCTTTCTCTCCTCTGCCCTTTGCAGGTGAACTTGAAAAACTTGTCTAAGCTAGTTGCCTCTGATTCTTCATCTCCTATTCTCTTTTTTTTTTCTTCTAAGATTATTTATTTGACAGAGAGAGACAGCGAGAGAGGGAACACAAGCGGGGGTGGGGGTGGGAGTGGGGGTGGGGGAGGGAGAAGCAGGCTTCCTGCCGAGCAGGGAGCCCTATGAGGGGCTTGATCCCAGGACCCTGGGATCATGACCTGAGCCAAAGGCAGACGCTTAACCACTGAGCCACCCAGGCGCCCCCATCTTCCATTCTGTCTCAATCAAAGATTTTGTCCTCACCGTTCTGCCAAAATAAATCTTGTCAAGTTCAACAATGATCTCCTTATAACTAAATCTAATGTTCGATTCTCAGATCCCATCTTATATTTGGACGGAGGCAATCACTCCTTCTTTGAACACTGTCATCACTTGGCTTCAAGGACTCGCCTTCTCCTGGTTGACCTCCGACCTCACTGGCAGTTCCTCCTCACTCTCCATGGCTCATTCACCCTCCAATGTCTACCCTCTCAATCCCGGAGTCTCCAGATAAGTTCTCGAACTCTTACTTGCACTCTTCATGAACTTCTTTTTGAAGACCATCTATATCCAGTATCTACAGCCCTAACTTCTCTCCTCTGATCTCGACTCAGGCATTTAACTGCCTATTTAATATCTCTTTTTGGTTGTCAAATAGATACCTCATGCTCAGCAAGTCCAACATTGAGCTCCTCATCTCAACATCCCTCTTCCCAAATGGTTCCTCCCAAATTCCTCCTTCCTGTCACAAAAAACAGTAATTAGCTTTCCTAGTACTCTACCTAAGGACGTGAGAATCCTCTCTTTTCCTCACATGACACATCGCATACATTACGTGTCATGTAATATAGCCATTTTATATCCAGAATATGACATCTAATAATCACCTCCACCTGGGCCATACTATCTATAATCATTTCTCACCTGGACCTTCTGGAATAATATCCTAACTAAAATAACCACTTCTTTCCAGTTTGCATGGTACTTTCTTGATTTTCTCACTGCAGGTTCAGTCTCAGGAAACCCCCTCAGCCCCAGGGCAAACCAGGATAATTTTTCACCCTACTTCTACCTGGGTTCTGCTGCTTCCATGGCCTCCCTACAGTCTATTCTCAGTGGGGATAAGCGGATTCTTTTGAAAAGCAAATTTTATCATGTCACTTCTCTGCTCAAAACCCTTCAGTGGCTCCCCATGCCACACAGAGAGAAAGCTGTTGCTTTCAGTGACCTCCAAGACGTCAGGATCCACAGGCTTGAAAGCAAAGATGGAGAGTTCCATTTTGATCAGGTTGGTATGGAGGTACTTGCGGCATATGCAATTGGCAGCATCCAGAAATCAAGGGAAAATTGAGAACATATTCTGTTTGTAAAACAAGAACAGATGGTATGGAAAAAGTTGTAAGTAAGCATTCTAGAAAATTAGAAATATTTGTTAAATTGAAAAAAATATAATAGTAGGATTGAGAGACAAAATTACATTATCTTTGGGGATACTAATGATAAATAAATGTCATATACATGTAGTTTGCTTATATAGTATTTCAAATCCAAAATATAAAAGTTGTATAAATATATATCTTTGTAGCACGATGCCCTAAACTCCCAGAATCTTCAGTGAGCCTCTTCCCAAACCAAGGACATATGACCCCCCAAATCAGGACATCAGATGTCAGCATTGGTGTAACACTGACATCCTATCCAAGGACCATTCAAATTTCCCCAACTATTCAACAACGTCTCTCTCCTGTTTGGTTCATGCATTTCCACTTAATAATCATATGTCTCTTGTCTCCTTCAATCTAGAACAGTTCTTTAGCCTCTCCCTGTCCTTACAACCTTAAAAGTTTTAAAGAGCACAGACCTTTCATTCTGCAGGATGTTGCTTGGTGTGGTTTCCTCAGGACAGGACTCAGACATGCATTCTTGGGAGGAATATGCAGAAGTGATGCTGTCCTCTTCCCAGTTCATGACATCAGGAAACTCCTGATGTTGACTTGTTTGACCGCTGATGACGTTAATCTTGATTGCTAGGTATACTTGATGTCTGCTAGGTTTCTCCACTTTACATTATCACCTTTCTCTTTTGGCGCGAGCCAAGCTACTCATGCTGTTTGACAAAGTCCAAGTATGAAGGACGATCCTGAATATCAGGAGACTCCACAGCTGGCTCCTGCTACTTCCTCTCATTTTATTTGCGGCAATCTTTATAATCATGGGATTTTTTTTCTGGGATTTCATGATAAAATGATTTATAAATTTAGTTATGCCTATGCAAGCAATCATAATGAAACTGATTCCAAAAAGGCCGACGATGGGCCAAGAAGTACAAATACCCAATGCCCTCCAATCTGTAAGGGAGCTGTTGGATCCAGGCCCAGTAAAAATTCCTATTGATGAGATTCCTTAGGCACCTCTGAAACATCAGGATTCTAGGAAAGGAAAATCTCATTGTCCTTCCCACAGTACAGGGACCTCCCTATGTTGCATACAAATAGGAGGCCACCTCTGGTATGCCCCTGGAGGCAAGCCTGGAATAAGATTAACTTCCTTACCCTTACTCCTCCCATTCCTTATACTGGAGTTGATAATGAGGACATGAACAAATGGCATAAGATTAAGGGAAAAAGGGTGCGGGCATCATTTGACAGCCTCTGGGAAAGGATTAAGAGGAGTGATCCTCCCTGGTGTCTATGGAGCAAGGACAAGAGATGAAAACATATAGAAATGGAATAAGTACTTTGATAAGATAGGGTGTACACATTGTAAGCTATAAATAAAGTCGCTCCCAGGCTATCGGAGGAGATGCTTACAACCTGATCCTGTGTCCTGTCTCCTCACTCGCCGACGCCATCCTTTCCTTCAAGAAACCCTTTCCTGCTGGAGCTGGACTCCGGCACTCTGTAATTGGTAAGTATGTTGTGAAAAGATACTCTCAAACTATGGCAATATCCTCATCCCACTAAACCTCCATTCATTTGACTTTGTATCCATTGATGATTCTTGTCTGAATTAATCACCATTGTGCTGGTTGTTTGTTCTTCTTTCTCATTCATGATTTTATTTATTTAGGTCCTTTCTCTTTTCGTTTTGATACGTCTGACTAAGGGCTTATCAATTTTATTAATTTTTTCAGAGAACCAGCTCCTGGTTTCATTGATCTGTTCTATTTTTTAGTTTCTGTATCATTTATTTCTGCTCTAATCTTTATTATTTCCATCCTTCTGCTGGCTTTCGGCTTCGTTTGTTCTTTTTCTAACTCGTTTAGGTATAAGACTAGGTTGTTTGAGATTTTTCTTGCTACTTGAGGTAGGTTTGTATTATTATATACCAGCCTCTTAGGAATGCTTTTGCTGCATTCCCAAAGGTTTTGGACTGTTGTGTTTTCATTTTCATTTGTTTCCATGTATTCTTTTTTAAATTTCTTCTTTGATCCTGGTTGACCCATTCATTGTTTAGTAGCGTATTGTTTAATCTTCATGTATTTGTGGTCTTTCCAGACTTTTTCTTGTGGTTGACTTCAAGTTTCATAGTGTTGTGGTCAGAAAATATGCATTTATAATCTCAGTCTTTTTGTATTTGCTGAGGCCTGATTTGTGACCCAGTATGTGATCTATTCTGGAGAGTGTCCCATGTGCCCTTGAAAAGAATGTGTATTCTGCTGCTTTAGGATGGAAAGTTCTGAATATATCTGTTTAAGTCCATCTGGTCCAGTGTGTCAAAGCCATTGTTTCCTTGTTGATTTTCTGTTTAGATCTGTCGTCCATTGATGTAAGTGGGATATTAAAGTCCCCTATTATTATTGTATTATTATCAATGAACTCAAACAAACTTTATGTTTATTTTCAATTGTTTTATATATTTGGGTGCTCCCATGTTGGGGGCATAAATATTTACAATTGTTAGATCTTCTTGTTGGATAGACCCCTTAATTATGATATACTTTCCTTCTTCATCTCTTGTTACAGTCTTTGGTTCAAAGTCTAGTTTGTCTGATGTAAGAACGACTACTCAGCTTTGTTTTGACATCCATTTGCATGATAAATGTTTCTCCATCCACTCATTTTCAATCTGCAGATGTCTGTAGGTCTAAAATGAGTCTCTTGTAGGCAGCAGAGATGGGTCTTGTTTGGGAATATGCATTTTTTTTAAAATTCACTTTAACATTTTTTAATCCTTCTGGAATTTTTTTCTTTACAGTATGAGGCAGGAATCTTTCTCACACTTTTCTCAAGTGTAGCAATCAATAGTATTGTTGAAGAGTTTGTCCTTCTGCTTTAATCACAATTGCTTTGGCTGTGGTTTGTGTAAGGACTCAACTCAAGAATGCGAGGACAGTTCATGACTCATATTGGCACTAGAACAGGTAAGTCAGGAACTGAGGATCCTCTACATCTTTCAAGAGCCAAGTAGTTTGTCATCTTTCATGGGCCACAGGATTTACTCATCACTGCTTCTTTCTGCCTCCTCCTTCTTATAAGTAGCTTCCTCTGCTTGCACATGTGCCTCATGGCTACCAACCTCAATCTGTCTGATTTGACCACGGGACTGCCACCATTATTGACTATGGGGTCTCTACAATGCCCATTTGAAAGGGACAATCTGTTTGACTCAGTCCAGGCTATAGATTGGTTCATCTTGGGTCTGGGGTCTATCTCTGGTCCAATCACCTTGGATCAGGGTGGGGAGCAAAGTTAGAATAGTTCCTGGGGAGACCCCCTCAGCTGTAGATAAGATGAAGCAGTTTCTTTAAGAAGGATGAGTCATATGGAGGACACAGAACATATCTACTAAATCTATACTCATACATTAAGTTCTCATAAGGCAGGTTTTTAAAAAAATCAATTTATAGGGGCACCTAGGTGGCGTAGTTGGTTAAGAGTCTGACTCATGGTTTCAGCTCAGGTCGTGATTTCAGGGTCCTGGGATCAAGCCCTGCATTGGGCTCTCTGCTCAGCATGGAGTCTGCTTAAGAGTCTCTCTCCTCTCTTCCTCTGCTCCTCTCCCACAAACAAATAAAATCTTTTAAGATTTTTTAAAAATTTATTTAACAGAGAGAGAGAGCACAACAGGAGGAGTGGCAGAAGCAGATGGAGAAGCAGGCTCCCCGCTCCCCGACGCAAGGCTCAATCTCAGGACCCTGAGATCATGACCTGAGCCAAAGGCAGATGCTCAACCGACTGAGCCACCCAGGTGCCCCAATAAAATCTTTTAAAAAATCAATTTATAGATTTTAATAAGTGAGGACACTTGGTATAAAGATTTTGTGAATCTGAAAATTAAGGATTAGTTTGAGTTCATGGGTCGTCATTGAGAAACACTGACTTAAGTGCAGCACTTTAACTTCTCAGATGAGTAAACTGAGGCCCAGAGAGGATGAAGGATTTGTCCTGGTCCACATGGCCTGTCGGTGGCAGACCTGGTATGAGAACCAGGGTTGGCAGTACAGTGAGGCAAGCAAAGTACCCAGGATGTACAATTTAAGGAGGTCCTTAATCTCAGAGTCATGCTAGTGCCCGAGGTGCCTCCCTGTTCTCACCCTAGGCCCCAGCCCTGATTAGAATTCTAGGATCCTGCCTAGCAGGAGGGACAGATCAATCACATCTGATTTGAAGGGTTTAAGTGAGGGGGACTTATGGAGAATTTTCCTGCATTGCTATCTTCAGGGAGAAGTTCCTGAGGAAGACTGGTTAAGCTGGTTTCCCCAAGGTGAAGGATCTGATCATTTGGGATGGCTGCTCACTGGAGAAGCCTGAAATATCCTCTATACCCAGAGCATTGAGGGCCCCCCAAGTCTGGGCACAGAGTTCCTTGCCTGGGCTATCTTTAGCTGGTTGCTGAGGTTTGCAGCATTTCTGAGACCTGATGACGGATACTTCTCTCTTCCCTCTTTCATAAAAATAGGACTTCAGTCCACCAGTCTTATAGGATCTGTTCTTGCAGAAATAGAACATGTAGGGTTTGGGTTTCTCTTATCTCCTGTCTGGTATCTGCTTCCTTTGTGCAGAACTGCTTACTAAGAATTTTACCACAGGAAAATTTTAAGAAAGTTAGTGTCAGCTTTGTTGTTGGTCAAGGCAAAAAATCACCAAGAAGGTCAGCAGGACAAAGAGGAAATAAAGGAGAGAGGAACAAAAGAGAAATGCCCCGAACCACTTTGTGACCCTTTCTCTGCTCCCGCCTGCTCCATGCACAATCTTTTCCCAGCTGGACTTCTGCTTTTCTCTCACCTTGATTTGGTGTATTTTCAACAAGGCAGCCAGAGGGATTTGTTAAAATATGAACCAGACAAGAAAATGAACTAAAAGGCATTCAGGTTGAAAAGGAAATGAAACCATCTCTATTTGCAGATGACATGATCTTGTATTCAGAAAATCCTAAGATACCCACTAAGAAACTATTAGAACTAATTAATGAGTTCACTGAAATGATAAGATACCAGTTATAAAATCAATTGCATTTCTATACACTTGTAGTGAGCAATCCAAAAGTGAAATTATGAAAACTATAAGAGCATCAACAAGAATAAAACACAGGAATAAATTTAACAGAAAATGCAAAACATATTCTGAAAACTACAAAATTGTTGAAAGAAATAGAAGATCTACATAAATGGAAAACATCCCATGCTCATAATACAGAAGACTGAATATTAGTAAGATCACAATACTCTCCAAATTCTACACTTGATCTTAGCCAAAAGGCTGAGAAGCAATATTACTCTCCAAATTCATCTGTAGATTTAATGCAGTCTCTATCAAAATCCCAAATGGTTTCTTTGTAGAAATTGACAATTGATCCTAAAATTCATATGGGAATTAAAGAGACCTGGAATAGCCAAAACAATCTTGATAACAGAAGAAAAAGTTGGAGGACCCACACTTTCCAGTTTCAAAACTACAAAGGAACAACAATCAAGACAGTGGTACTGGCATAAGGATATACACATATATAGAAGTGGGAATTCAGAAATAAATCCATATATCTCTGGTTCATTAATTAAGGATGCCAAGATCATTCAATGAGGAAAGAATAGTCTTTTCAACAAATGGTGTTGGGACAACTGGATAGCTACATGCCAAGGAATGAAGCTGGACCTCCTACCTTGCACCATGCACAGAAATTAAATCAAAATGAATTAAAGACTTAAATGTAAAAGCCCAAATTCTTTGTGTGTGTGTGTGTGTGTGTGTGTGTGTGTGTGTGTGTGTGTGTTTATATAGCCTTGCCAAGACAAGGCCTCAAAAAGTTGGTTTAAAGCTGAGTTAGGGGTGCCTGGGTAGCTCAGTTAAGTGTCTGACTTCAACTCAGCTCATAATCTCAGGGTCCTGAGATCGAGCCCACATCGAGCCCTGCATTGGTCTCTGCACTCAGAAGGGAGTCTGCTGTCCCTCTGCCCCCCCCACACTTATAAACTCTCTAATAAATAAAATCTTAAAAAAAGGGGGTGCCTGGGTGGCTCAGATGATTAAGCCTCTGCCTTTGGCTCAGGTCATGATCCCTGGGTCCTAGGATTGAACCCCAGGTTGGGCTCCTGGCTCAGAGGGGAGTCTGCTTCTCCCTCTGACCCTCCCCCCTCTCATGTGCTCTCTCTCTCTCTCATTCTCTCTGTCTCAAATAAATAAAATCTTAAAAGACTCCAAGTTGTTCCTCTCCATAGAAATCTTGAATTTAGGGCGCCTGGGTGCCTCAGTTGGTTAAGCGACTGCCTTCGGCTCAGGTCATGATCCTGGAGTCCCTGGATCGAGTCCCGCATCGGGCTCCCCGCTCAGCGGGGAGTCTGCTTCTCCCTCTGACCCTCCCCCCTCTCATGTGCTCTCTCTCTCTCATTGTCTCAAATAAAATCTTAAAAAAATCTTGAATTTAAAAAAAGCCAAAACTTTTTTATTTTTATTTTTTAAAATTTTTTTATTAAAACTCTTTAAAAACATAGTTGTAAATCTTCATGACCTTGGATTTGGCAACTTATTCTTTGCTCTGACACCAGAGGCATAAGCAACAAAAGAAAAAGATAAATTGCACTTCATCAAAATTAAAAATTTTGTGCTTCAAAGGACATCAAGAAAGCAAAAAGGCAAACCACAGAATGGGAGAAAATATTTGCAAATCTAAGATATATAAAGAACACTTGCAAATCAATAAGACAAAACCCAATTAAAAAATATGTGAAGTATCAGAATAAACATTTCTCTGAACAAGATAAATAAATGGCCACTGAGCACATGAAACGATGCTTAATATCATCAGTTATCCGGACAATGCAAATCAAAACCACAGTGCAATAACACTTCACACCCACTATGATGCCTAGTATAAAAATAAGATAGTGTTAGCAACCATGTGAAGAAAGAACCCTCATACATTGCTGGTGGGTGTGTAAAATGCAGCCACTTTAGGAAGACAGTCTGGCAGTTTCATAAAAATTTAAATGTAGCTACCAGCTGACCTGGCAGTTCCAGTCCTAGGTATATACCAAACAGAAATGAAAACATAAGCCCAAATAAAAACTTATATATGAATGTTCATAGCGCCATTATTCATAATAGCCAAAAAGTGGAAACAACCCTGAACTCCATTAACAGATGAATGGATAGACAAAATGTGGTACATAGAGATAATGGGATATTATTTGGCCTTAGGAAGGAATTAAGTACTGAAATGTGCTGCAACATGGATAAATCTTGAAAACAGTATGTTAAGTGAAGGAAGCCAGTCATATAAGAGAACATATATACAATCCCATTTATACCAAATGTCCAGAATAAGCAGATATTATAGAGACAGAAAGTAGATGGGTGATTACTATGGTTGGGAGTGAGGGGTGGTGAAAAGATTAGGAGGTGACATCTGAAAGGAAGGGGGTGCTTTTTTGGGATGATGAAGATATTCTGGAATTGCCCTTGGTGATGGCTGCACAACTCTGTGAATATACTATAAAGCAGTAAAGTACACTTTACTGAGTGAATTATATGGTATATAAATTATATCTCATTAAAGTCATCCAGGCCTACATCCATATATATATATATATATATATATATACCTATGATCACATCCTGCCTCTGCCGAACACCCTCCAAAGGCTCCCCATCTCACTCGAGTCAGTTCAAAGCCCTTACAAAGTCCACAGGATCTAGCCCCACACTACTTCACTGCTCTCACCTCCTGCTCTTTGCCCCCTTTGCTGTTCCTCTAAATAGACTGTTTTCTCCCAGATAATTGCAAGGCTCATTCCCTTCCTTCCTCCAGATCTCTGCCCAAATGCCACCTTCTTGATGAGACTTACTCTGGTCATTCCATTAAAAATCACGGTTCTTATCACACTGCCTTGCTCTGTTTTTCGTTTCTATGGCACTTTGCATCTTCCTAGTGGGGAGGATATTCAAAATATTTAACAACCCACACTATAGGTATAGAAATATAGAGTGCGGAATAGAGTATAGATCCTAGAGACCCCTGCTGGGCTGAGTATCAGTCCTTTAGGATCATAGGAAGATGGGGGCAGGTGGTGTTCCTGGGAAGTCAGGAAGCTAGGAGGCACTTGGGCTTTAGGGCAGATGTACAGAAATATTTCAACTACTCTGGCTTACTACTATATACCTGATGAATATCAGCTGTGTTTGCATCATATATCAGTTTCTTATATTTACCATCAATCTCTCCCATGCCAAATGTACCAGTTTGGCATACTGATTATTTTGCATTAAAGTTACTTAAGAGGGGCACCTGGGTGGCTCGGTCGGTTAAGCATCCAACTCTTGATTTTGGCTCCGGTGGTGTTCTAAGGGTTGTGGGATCGAGCCCCAGGTTGGGCTCTGAGCTCAGTGGGGAGTCTGCTTGAAGATTCTCTCTCTCCTTCTCCCTCTGCCCAGCCCGCTTCCCCACTTGTGTGTGCATGTTCTCATTCTCTCTCTCTCTCAAAAAAAAAGTCATTTAAGAAATGGCAAGTGCAGGAAGAACACTCTGACCCCTGCTTTGTCTCTAGAAAGCAGAAAATAAATCTCCCACGTGAAAGGTACCCTCCCTTCACCAGCAGGTGTAGAGACCTCCTTATCAGAGACAGGGAATTTAGGGCTGAAGAGGCCTATATAAACAAACCTTGTTACTTTTACTAATTTATTACCCCAGCCCAAAATCTGCTTACAATTCCTTGCTAATTGAAGCTCCCAAACATAAGTTTTCTTTGTCCTGTCAATTCCTCTCTAAATTTATGTTTCTTTGTCTAAAAATTATAAAAGCTGCCTGCCTTGGTCATTTCTTTAGGTCTCAATTTCATGATTGGGCCTCTGTGTGCATGTAATTAAACTTTGTTCTTTTTTCCTGATAATCAGTCTCATGTTTAATTCTTACACCAGCTAGAAGAAGCTTGAAGGGCAGAGTAAAAGACCTTGGTCAGAGCTCTTTTGGAGAAACCATGTGGACAAAAGTTTGATTGGAGTGCGTTTAAGAGAGAATGGGAAGGAGAGAAAGAGGAGTCAGGAAACAGAAAAGAAAACTTTTTTTTTTTTTTTTAAGAGGTCTTCTGTGAAGGAGAACACAGGGTAATTGGGCTTCCATCTTCCTCCTAGGCTGGGATCTGTCTGAATCCCAAGCTCCAGTCTGGAGTCTGTTTCTTGCTCCTAGATCCTTGCTGGCTTTGGTCTGCTGGCGCCAGGACCTGCCCACCTGGTTGTTGACCTCCCTCTGCCACCCGCTCTGTTCTTCTGGCTTTAGAGATGGGCTGTAGTATAGAACTGGGAAGTGATGTCAAGAGGTGTTTTTAGAATTAATGCTTTATCATTTTTTCTGTCAGTTAAATATTTTTTTATTTTTTGATTAAAGTTTTTCTTTGGAGATTATACAACATGCAGTTGTAAAGAATAACACAGAAAGACTCCACGTACCCTTTTCCCAGTTTCTCCAAATGGTAACATCTTACATACTATGGAAGAGTATCTTAACCAGGAGATTGACATTGACCGTCGGGAGACAAAGCATTTTTGCCACCACAAAGATCCCTGCTGTTGCCCATTAAGAGCAACACCCCATCCTTAACCTCTGGCAGGCACCAATCTGTTACCCATTTCTAGAATTTTGTAAGTTCGAGAATGTTGTATAAATGGAATTGTAGAATTTGGAAACTTTTGGGATTGGCTTTTTCCCACTCAGTGTAATTCTCTGGAGATTCATCCAGGTTGTCGCTTGTATCAAAAGGTCATTTCTTTTTATTGCTGAGTAGGACTCCATGGTATTAATATACCACAGTTTGTTTGTTTTTTAAACCATTTATCTGTTGAAGAATATTTGGGTTGTTTCCAGTTTTTGGCTTTTACAAATAAAGCTGTTACAAACATTTGTGCACAGGTTTTTTTTTTTTTTTTAATGTGTGTGTGAACATAAGTTTTCATTTCTCTAGGATACATTCCTAGGAGTACAATTGCTGGGCCCTATGGTAGCTGTACGTTTAGTTTTTAAAGACCTTGTGAACTGTTTTCCAGAGTGTCTACACCACTGGCAATGCATGTGTAATCTAGTTTCTCCACATTCTTGCCAGTATTTGGTGTGTCACTGCTTTTTATTTTCACTACTCTGATAGATACATGGTAGTATCTTATTGTGGTTGTAATTTGCATTACCCTAACGGTGAACCTTGTAGAATGTCTTCTCATGTGCTCATTTGTCTTCTGTATATCTTTTTTAGTGAAATGTCCTTCACATGATTTTCCTGCTTTCTAATTGGATTGTTTGCATTTTTTACTGTTAATTTTGAGAGTCTGAAAAAATATATTATTGCTCCTAGTCTCTTGTTGTCTATGCAGTTTGCAAGTATTTTCTCCCACCATGCAGCTTGTCTTCTTATCCTCTTCACAGTCTGTTCCAGTGCAAAGATTTTACAGTTGGATGATGCCCAATATATTGATTTTTTGTTTTATGGATTATCCTTTCGGTGTCAAGTCTGAGAACCCTTTGCCTTGATCTTGAAGATATCATCTCAGGTTTTTTTTTTTCCTAAACCTTTTATAGCTTTATGTTTTACATTTAGGTTTCCCACTTGGGGTTTACAGTATCTTGAATCTGTAGGTTTATGTCCTTTGCCAAATTTGAGAAGTTTTCAGCCATTATTTCTTCAAGTACTTTTCTAGGCTTGCCTTCTTTCTTCTTTCCTTCCAAGGCTTCCATGACATGATTGTTAGATCTCTTACAGTCTTGCACATCCCCGAGTCTCTATTCTTTTCTTCAGTCTATTTTCTCTCTATTGTTCCATCTTCAAGTTCACAAATTCTTTACTTTGTCTCATCCATTCTGATGCTGAGCTCATCTGCTATTTTTGTTTTTTTCTTTTCAAAATTTTGGTTATTGTATTTTCCAGTACTAAAATTTCCATTTGGTTCTTCTTTATATCTTTTATTTATTTACTGAAACTTTGTATTTCCTTGTTGAGAACTTCTACTTTTTTCCCATTTGTTTCACGCGTGCTTGTAATTGCGTGTTGAAGCATTTTTATGACGGTTGCTTCAAAGTCTTTGTCAGATAATTCAAACATTTGACATCTGGGTGTTGGCATCTACTGACAGTCTTGATTCATTTTGAGACCTGATGATTTCTTACTGGAACCTGGACATTTGGAGTACCATGTTATGAGACTCGATTTAAACCTTCTATTTCAGCTGGCTTCCACTTGATACCACTCAAGCAAGGGGAGGGGTGGTGTTGCAGCTGGTGAACATAGAAGTCCAGATTCCCTACTTGGCCTTTGTTGGTACCTGAGGAGGGAAACTCTTTGTTGCTGTTGGCTATGCTTGTCGAGTTCTGCCTCCCACCTGCCTTCCACTGATATTTCTTTTGGTCACAAGAGGTGGGAGGGCCTTGTTACTGCTCCCCATGTGAACTTCAGTGACACCACAGTGAGTGGGCGACCTCATTACCACCAGGCAGTGGCAGAAGTCCTGCCTCTCCAGTAGGCCTCCACCAACACCACCTCCGTAGGGAAGCGGAGGGGTGCCTCATTACTGCCTGGTGGGAGCAGCAGTCCAGGCTCCCAGATGGTCTCCACTAACACCGTGGAATGTGGGGGTTGGAGGGTAAAGCTTGTTTCAGACGAGGAAGGTCAAAGTCTAGGATCCCCACCCCCATTTGCTGGCATGAGTAGGGGTGGAGCCAGTGTGTTTTCTGTGGTGTGGTGCTGAAGTAAAGTGGTTATTATTTAAAGGTTTCTGTCTTGCTAGGCTGCCTCTTTCCTGGTCCTTAGGTTAGACAGAGAAGGCTTTTCTTGGTTTTTATTTGGTTTTATTTATTTATTTTTTGTCTGTACCCTTTAATGTTTTGAGTTTTCAGTTTTCTAAGCTCTTGGTGAGGATATAGGAGGCAAAAAACAAAGCTAAGGAACTCACTATCATGTCCTCCCTTGGGTCCTGAGGTCTCTTGACAGTCTGCCTTATTCTCTCACTGTTCAGAGTTTCTTGTATTTGTCTTATATATAATGTCCAGGATTTTTACTTGTGCTTAGGAGAAAGAATAGATAGATGTATATCTACTCCATCTTCCCAGAAATGGCAGAGTTTCAGGGGAGGTTTTTAAAAATCTTCTTGAGATGTGAAATAATATGAGCACATCTGCATGCTGATAGGAATCGTAGGGAAAACAGGAATGACATAGGGAATGAAGAGATAGTTGCTGGCAAGATATCTTGGAGGAGGAGAGAGGCATGACATCTAGTACCCAAGATTTAGCCTTAAATAGGAGAATGGACAGTTCATCTAGTAATGGATGTGAAGGCAGAGAACATGGGCACAAATGCAGTTAAATAAATTTGCTGAAGAATAATAACAGAAGGTAGAAGGAGGAAGTGTGGTGGTGAAGAATGCTATCTTACATGGACCATTTCTCTGAGCGGACAACTACTGATCACAAAAATGTATGAAGCCAGGGAATGGTTCAGGTAAAATCTGGGGGAAGAATTGTCCAAGCAGAGGCACCACCAGTGAGAAGTGAATTTATCTTGTCCAGAAATAGTAAGAAAACCTCATCTTCTGTGCAGCATTCCCAGACCTAATCTACCTTCCTTGTGGACCACTTAGCTCATCTCTGTTATTTACATGGGTGATTCTCTCTGTATTGCCATACTTTTCTTTCAGCTCTCTAATGTCTGCCCCACTAGGAAGTGGACTGCATCTGTTTCATCTTTGTAACCTCAGCATTTGCCACCATGCTTGAAACAGAGGAGGAGCCTTGAAACATTCTTTCAGTGGACCACCAGTGAAAAAGTTGCTCACTTCTAGAAGGTGGTGAGGCAGGAACAATGGAGAAAGCATGGACTTTTGTAGTACACAGATTTGTGTAGGAGTGCTGGCTTGAGCCAGGAGACTGTGAGGTGTATGTGGATGGCCTGCTTTTCTCTCTCTGCCTAGAGAACTCATGCATATGCACAAGACCACAGGTTTTTATTCGTTTTTCTTCCAGATCCCCAGCAATAGAATGGAAACCATATGGAGTGGGAATTGTCTCCTGGTCTAATCTCTCCTCGTCTTCCTGCTCAGATCTTTGTGATTACCATGTGGATGGTCTCTTGACTGGTGCAGATGGTCCCACACAGACCACCTCACCTTTTTTCACTCTACCACCTTTTCCCTACCTTCCAATGTCCCTTCAATCCTCTCCCCAAAGTACCCAGATTTCTTCTTTTCTTGTGTCATGACACTTTCTAAAAATCACAAGCTTTCAGACTCTTTTTTCTTCTTTGGAAATTGACACAGCCTTTGGCAGGTCTCATCATAGCTCCTCCTCTCCTTAGACTTTTGGGAAGTGGGGGAGTAGGGAGAGGCAAGGAGAAGGGAAGATTTTCTGCATTCCTCCCTTTTATCTTTAAACTTTGGACATCTGTCACTACTTGGATTGATCTTCTGCCACGACTCCTCAAAAAGATTCATATGTCGTTGTGGAGTGCTTGGCTGGCTCAGTCAGTAGAGCATGTGACTCTGGATCTCAGGATTGTGAGTTTAAGCCCCACATTGGGCATGGAGCCTACTTTTAAAAAAAATCAGGTGAAAAAACTCATACGTGGTTGACAATCACTAAGGCCAGTATAATTTTTAGACCTTATGCTAAACTCTGTTTCCTATGCCCACTTTGATTCATCTTATCCCCTCTGTTAATTCTCCTTGGTGTTGTTCCATGGAGGACCCCTTCCCAATTCTATTTCCTCCATCCCTGCTGACAGGAGAGATTAAGAGCTGTCCACTGTGCACAGGCTGTTCCCTTGGATTCAGATGCTCCCTTTGATGTGAGATGTAGGGTTCAAAGCCAATGGCCAAGAAAGAATTATTGAGACGTCTTTGGTGCAAAAAGGTGATTTTATTAAAGCACAGGGACAGGACCCGTGGGCAGAAAGAGCTGCACCGGGGTCATGAGGGGTGGCCCATTATAGACTTTGAAGTTGGGAGGGGGTTAGGGATAGCTAAGTCTCTAAGGAATTTTGGAAGCAAGGTTTCCAGGACCCTGAGGGGGCTAGCTATCGTTGGGAAAAGGTCACTTATTACTGTCTAATAAAACTTGAGTCATGAGACCCTTCAGATGTATATTGGTGGGTCATATGCTTGGGGGATGTTTGCCAACATGTATCTTGGGGGATAGAGATAAAGAAAGTTTCCAAAGGAATTTTTATTTTTTTTTAAGGTTTTATTTATTTATTTGAGAGACAGAGAATGAGAGAGAGAGGATGAGAGTGGGGAGGGCCAGAGGGAGAAGCAGACTCCTTGCTGAGCAGGGAGCCCGATGTGAGACTCGATCCTGGGACTCCAGGATCATGACCTGAGCCAAAGGCAGTCACTTAACCAACCGAGCCACCCAGGCGCCCCAAAGGAATTTTTATATATTAAAGTAGACTTACAAGATCCTGGGGATTGGGCTAAGATTACCTGTTGCCCTTAGCAAAGTATTAACATTGATGCAGCTGAGTCCCTAGAGGAATGTCACTCTGCCTGTTTCAAGGACTTGTCAGTGGGCTATAAGTAGTAAGGGAATTTAATATTTTTTTTTTTGCCTTTGTTTCCCACATCACCTTTACTTTCCCTTCCCAACTTCTACTCAGCCTTTAATTTAGCTCTAGGTTCAGCTCCTAAAGTCCAGCACCTTTTTCCTTCCTGCTTTACAACCTTCTTCCTAGAGAGGCTGGAGGCTTAGTCTCCTCTGCTGTGCAGACTCTGATGTAATCAGCACCACAGCAGGTATAAGGTCATTTATCATGCTGATTTTCCCCAGGAGATGGTAAACTCACTGAAGGCAGAATCTTTCACTGGCTCTGCCTCCACGCTTCAATCAAACTGTGTGGGAGACATAGGAATGATTACGTAAAATAAATGCTTTTTCCACTCCATCCAGGGAGGTTCACAGGTTGAGCTGAGAACTCTGATTTAGGATTTGGAGAATGGGCAGATCACTCTCTGCAAGGAGGGGGGCACTCGGAGTGGGGAGGGGGACGCCTGTGTTCTCAGAGTTTCCCTGTCTCTCTATGAAGGAATGTAACCCATGCAGACAAGTGATGGGTGTGTGCAGACCACAGAACTTGTGCTAGAGAGAATGAGCAAAAGTAAATGAGAAAACTGCTGACTTTAGAAGGTACTGAGAGCTTACTCAGTGATCATTCAGGACACTGCCCTCTGCCTTGAACAGTCTGGGTTAACTTTTCTTTGAAAAGGGGCTGAGGTGAGTGCCTGGGTGGCTCAGTCAGTTGAGTGGCCAACTTGATTTCGGCTCAGGTCATGATCTTAGCGTGGTGGGATGGAGCCCTGGATTGGGCTCTTCATTCAGTGGGGAGTCTGCTTAAGATCCTCGCTCTTCTTCTCCCTCTCTCTTCACCCTTGGGCTCACCCTTGCTGTCTCTCTCTAAAATAAATAACTATATCTTTAAAAAAGGGGGGAGGTGAAGGAGGGAGTGGTTCTATTTCCTGCCAAGAGCTGTGTGCCTCCTGAGACCCTAGCAATAAGTGGGTGTCTCCTTCAGCTAAGAAGTGAGAATAACACACCCTATGGTAGGACACTCCAGAGTAGCTGCGTGCCTCTCCCGTCCTGGGTGGGTGTGGCTGGCTGGGTGAGGCATCCTTGCATCTAGATGCAAAGACTCCTAGCTGGAAGGACTTGAACTGATGGTTACAGATATACCATTTTGGATGAGGTTCCACAGCTTAGGAAAAAAGGCATCAAGAGTGACCAATAATTTAGAGAAACTGGACATTTAAGGATTTCTCGATAGACAATTGCAGGGGAATAGACTTGGGAAAATTTTTAAAAAAGATTTTAGAGAGTATTTGAGAGCAGTATTTGAGAGAGAGCGTGTGCAAGAGCACGAGTGGTGGGGGGGAAGGGCAGAGGGAGAGGGAGAAGCAGACTCCCCACTGGGTAGGGAGCCCAACTGGGGGGAGCTCAACGTGGGGCTCAATGCAGGATTCAACCCCAGGACCCGGGATCACAACCTGAGCAGAAGGCAGCTGCCAACTGAGCCACCCAGATGCCCCATAGACTCGGGGCATTAAAAACATTGCTCATCCCAGAGAGGAAAGCAAGAACTGGTTAAGAAGTGAGGGCTAGTGGACACCAAATGGTGATGGATTAATGACCTGCAATTAGGAATGTGGCAATCAGAGCAGAAAGTAGGGTCGGGCCTTGAGAATAGTGAGGAAGTAGCTGAAACATTCACAGATCCTGGGAGGAGAGTGGAAGATAAGGGTCTGCTTATAAAAATCCATAACCATCTTCAGGGGTTAAGGAAGAGTATGAGACCTTTTGTAATTGTTTCCTGTCTTTAGAGGGGAACCAGATAAGAAGAGGTACCTTTTTGTGCTTTCAGCAAAATTGAGGAAGAAACTAATGGAGTTAGCAGCTGACATCATTAGAAATCATTTTGATGAGGTGGACTGAATGTTGCTGTGAGGTATTTTTTTTACATGTTATTAATATTTAAACCAGTAGACTTTGAATAAAACAGATTACCCTCCGAATGGTACACTTCATTTCGAGGATGAGGCCCACTTTCATTCAATCAGTTCAAGGCCTTAAGAGAGAAGACTAAGATTCCCAGAGGAAAAAAGAATTTTATCTCCAGACTGTCCTGCAGATTTCAGACTTGCCAGTCCCTACAATCACATTAAAATAAATCTCTCTCTCATGTAAAACCAATAGGATATACATATTATATATAATAGGCATATATATATTCTATTGATCGTGTTTCTCTTGAGAACTCTGACTAAAAAAGGTCTCAAACTAAAGCATGCTTTCACATAATATAATTTATCTCATTTGATGTTCACAACATTCTATCACAAGCTAAGTATTGTGGAGCTGAGACCAAGGTGTGAGCAGAAGTGGGTATCTTTACTCCTCTGATCCTTCCATCCTGTCCTTCTCTGTTAGGCTGTTCTTGTTTATCGCCCTCCAAGTAACAGTCATCCAGAGACCATCAGGGAGCAGAGGGGAACTGGACAATGGCAGTGTCCCAAGCAGGTGGAGCCCCTTTAGGTGGGGTGTGTGAGCAGCTTGGACAAAGGTGCTTTGAGGCAGAGGTTGTTGGGAAAGTCCTGGTCTTTAAAAGATCTATCTCAGGGTGAGATTCTGTTCCATGTTCTTCATTGCCCAATTCTTTAGGTTGCAAGCAATGAAAACCCCAATCATATTGAAGTAAATAAAAAAGGGAATTTACTGGCTTATGTAATGAAAAGGCCAAAAGTTTGGGTGTGATGGGATGCAGTTCTTAAGCTATGTCATTAGGACTTGGTCTCTCTTTCATCATGTTTTGGTTCTGCTTTTCTTTGTGTGGGCCTCATTCTATAGCAGATTTTTCCCAAATGGTAGCAAGTCACTGATGAACACATTTAGATTTTCATTCCACCAGCTGAGGATTCGCAGCAGAGAGAATATCTGCTTCCCAGTGGTTCCCACAAATGTTCTGAAATGGACTCTCATTGGCCCATCTTGGAACAGGTGCTTACTCCTGACCAATCTCTGTGGTCAGAGGGGTGGAATATGATGGGTTTCCCATTGGGTTCCATCCAAGCTCTGGACAGCCTATCAAAATCCTTCCTGATTTTCTGACAAAAAAGAATTTACAAAGGAAGTAATTAGTAGATTTATCTAATGGAAAATTAAAACTGTTTGGATTCAACATCCATGATAAACAAAAGTGAACAGAAAATTGAACAAAAATATTTGCCTAATTCATGGTTAATAGTCTTATTATAGTCTTAAAATATAGAGTACACACACTGATGAGAAAAACACTGCCTCTGTGACTTAGAAAAATGGTCAACTGACAACACCACTAAGACATCCCACAAATACACCAAAATCAGATTGCAAAATGGACCCCCTCATTCGTATCAGTTACAAGCAACAAAAACAAGCAAGTAACAGAAAATGTTACACATATACTAGTTTAAACTATAAATGTAAAGACCAGAGGTACATTGGCTTCAGGTATGGTTTGATCAGAGCTCTAGTTTTATTTCTCTGAGATCCCCTCTGCTCTTCCTTTTTTCCCATGTCCACCTTCTTCCTTAGGCTGGCTGCCCTCATGGTGACAAAAAGGCTGCAGCAGCTTTGGGGTTTCATAGATTGACATCATTCTCTCTGGATTGAGAGTGTGTGACCAAGAATTCCAAACAAAACAGTTGATCTTCACATTGATTGGATCATCCTTAAACCCATCCAGGGACAAGGAAATGCCACAGGCCTATCGGCTTAGACATGGTTCTTGAAACAGTTTCTTTGGAAAGAGATGAGATTTATCCTGTTTTGTCTAAGTCCATCAGAGCCCACCCCAGGAGCTGGGTGAGGTCAAACCACCAAACTTCTTGGCTGTTATAAACATGAGATGAGGGAGGAATAATTGTTGGGGAGATAGCCATAAAGTCCACAATATCATCAATGTTTCCTTTATGTTCCCTATCTCTCTGCATTGCAGCCAGAGTTATCTTTATAAATCTTGCATAATCACCTTGCTTAAAACTTTTTAATTGTCCCACGCCACCCCACCTGTATGATACAGTCCCATTCCTTCTGTATAACTTACAAAGCCCTCCAAGAACTAGCTGTTAGGCCTCAAGACTTGCCTTCCAAGTCTGTCTAGGTTCCTCCCTTGCCCTACTCTCATCTTTTCCATCTACTTTCCAGGTACACTGATATTTTTTTTTCTTTTATCCTTTTCTTTTTTCTTTCCTCCAGAGCTTTATGTATACTGTTTCTTTTACCTAGAGGACTCTTCCCTCACATCTTCACCTAAGAAAATTTGTTTTTACCTCTTAATTCTCAGGTTAGGTGTCTCTGTGCTCACATGTGTCATCTATCTGCCCCCCTCTAGCTTGTCAGTTCTGCAATGACAGGTTGGTCTTGTTCACTACTTCACCCCCAGTTTCTTCCACTGTTCCTTGACACACAGAGCATGAACACAAAATTTGTTGAATAAGTAAATAAAATAAAAAAGAAGAAAATATGATATTTGGGGATCCTGGGTGGCTGAGTCAGTTAAGCATCTGACTCTTGATTTCAGCTCAGGTCATGATCTCAGGGTTGTGAGATTGAGCCCAGCGTTGGGCTCTGCACTGAGCATGGAGCCTGCTTAAAAGTCTCTCTCTCTCCCTCTCCCTTTGCCCCTCCCCCCACTCTCCTTCTTAAAAAAATGAAAAAAAAGAAAATACAATAGTTAATAAACCTATGTAAAATATTTATCTTTGCACAGTGTCCTCAACGGTAATTCTTTTATAGCTTTCTATAATGTTCCAAATTTTCTTCCATAGCCTTTATTACTTATATTACAAACAGTATAGAAAAAGGTAAGTTCTTTCAAACATTGATTGGAGAGTTTATTTCTGGTAACCTCCCCCACTGATCCTGGTCTTGACCCTGGGAACACCACAGGGCATATCTGTGCCTTTTGGCACAGACACATCCATGTTGTCAGTTATATGTCCTGAGGAGAAAAACAAACAAAAAGGAACAAGAGTGGTTCCCCTCTTTTTTTTTTTTCTCACTCAGACATCCCTGGGCTGATAGGAAAGGAGAACAAACAGAGCTGATTTAAAATTTTTTTTAGCCTTTTTAAAATTGTGAAACATACCCTATAGGCAGAACAGTTTATGAAGACATAGTTGAGTTTATAGAAAGACAATAAAAGGAGCACCCATGTAGTCATTACCCAGACTAAGAGATAAAACATTAGCTTATGTCAGAAGCCCCTGTGTATGCTTTCCAAATGCATTCTTTCTCCTGGTCCCAGAGCTAATGACATCCTGAGTTTTATACCAGTCATTCCCTTGTTTGTCTTTATTATTTTTTTTTTTACCACTTAGGTATGTGTCTCCAAACAAGGTTTATTGTAACTACTGGCATTTTGACTGTCATCGTATTTTAAGCTTCTATATTTTTTATATCTGTTATTTTTCTTGTTCTCTTTTCTTTGTTTTTTTCTGGGTTGAATGTTTTAATCATTCAGTTTTCCCCTCTACTAATTTGGAGTCCAATTATATATATCTTAGACAATTTGATAAGATTACATAGGTTGCTAGGCTCTCTCATTTTTCCTCATTATTTCCCCACTTCTCTCAAATTGGATAATTTTTATTGATTTGCCTTCAAGGTCACTGGCTTTTTCTTCTGATAACCTCCAATCTGCTGCTAAGTTCATCAAATGAATTTTTTTTAATTTGGGTATTATAATTTTCAGTTTTAGAATGTCCATATCTCTGTTTTTATAGTTTCTGTTTCTCTGTTAGTTTCTCCTTATCTGTTCAGTCATTAAAACCAAATTTTCCTTTAATTCTTTGAACAAATTTTTTAAAAGATTTTATTTATTTATTTATTTGAGAGAGACATAGTGAGAGAGAGCACAAGTGGGGAGGAGAGGAAGAAACAGTTTCCTCACTGAGTAAGGAGCTCATTGCGGGACTCCATCCCAGGACCCTGGGATCATGACCTAAGCTGAAGGCAGACACTTAACTGACTGAGCCACCCAGGTGCCCCTGAATATAATTTTTCCATCCAAATTTTGAAATATATTTTTTCTAGGTTTAGAAATATTAGTTGATATTAAAGATCCATTCATGCATTTATTCTTTCAACAGAGATTTGTTGTGTTTGTTAAATAGTGGGATAAATAAATAATATATAGCTTCTCCCCTCATATGGGAACAATCTGGGCCATGAAAGGAAATTATTTCAAAGTAGTATAATAAGTACAAAAATAGAGTCATTAAAATGTATATTAGTGGCACGGATGATCAATCTGTCCATCAGGGAAGACTTCACAGGGAAATGTAACGTTGAGTTGGGTCTTCTAGTATAAATACAAGTTAACTAGGTAGATAAGATTTGGGGAAAATTCTGGAAGAACAGAATGGCGTGTGAAAAGGCTTGAAAGAGCATGCTACACAGCTTAAAATTGTATGATGTATTACTCTTTCAGATAAGGCTGGAGAGTAGATTTCATCTCTCTTGCACTCCCCTTCTTTAAGTAAGCTGGTCCATAGAACTGAGCCTCAATTTCCGACCAGTGTTTCAAATGATCTTATTCTCCTTATTTTCTTAAATCTCTCTTTAATGTTTTCGATCTCTGTCTCTGTGGCATGCATTTTGGTTAAGTTCTTAAGTTCTATCTTCTAGCTTTCTAATTCTCTCTTTAGCTGTATTTATTCTACTGCTAACCTTGTCCTTTTAATTTTTAGTTTTAATTATTATAATTTTTATCTTTAGGACATCTATTTGGTTTTATTCTGAAGCTGCTTTTCTTTAACTCACATTTTCAAGTTTCCCTACTGTTTCTTGAAACATATTAAATATATATTATTTTATCATCTTGATAGTTCCAATATCTGTATTTCTTTAGAACTGATTCTTCTGTCAGTTTTCTTCCTGCTAGCCTGTACTCATGGTGCCTTTTTTCCTTGTGTGTTTTGTTTGTTTATTTATTTTTACTTTTCTTGGGAATTTGTGGACATTCTTTCCGAACGAAGATAAGAAAGTTTCCTCCAGAGATTTGAGTTTGCTTTACCTTGCACTAAAGTAACTGTCTTTCCAAAATCACTTTATGTCAAGTGATTATCTGAGGTTTCGCTGACCAGTGGGAAAGAGTAAATTTGGGCTTCCAATTCATATGAAGTAATGGCATGTGGTTAAAAAATTATGAGGGACATAGTTCCTCTCTCTGTTCCACACTAAGGATCAAGACTTTCACTTTCCTGGGCGCCTGGGTGGCTCAGATGGTTAAGCATCTGCTTTCAGCTCAGGTCATGATCCCAGGGTCCTGGGATCAAGTCCCGCATCAGGCTCCCTGCTCCTTGGGAGCCTGCTTCTCCCTCTGCCTCTCTGTCTCTCTATCTCTCTGTCTCTCATGAATAAATAAATAAAATCTTAAAAAAAAAAGACTTTCACTTTCCTGAGTTAGGAGTAAGCAGGTCTCTATTAGGTCACTGTTTTACTATGGATGCAATCCTTTGGGGATCCAGCTTTAGGGCTATTTATCCTCTTAGACTGTATTTTTTTTTTTAAGATTTTATTTATTTATCAGAGAGAGAGAGAGAGAACACAAGCAGGGGAGAGGCAGAAGGAGAGGGAGAAGCAGGCTCCCCGCTGAGTAAGGATCCTGATATGGGACTCAATCCCAGGACTCTGGGATCATGACCTGAGCCAAAGGCAGATGCTTAACCAACTAAGCCATCCAGGCATCCCCTCTTAGACTGTTTTGGGCAAGTCATAATTTTCTCTTCTGTCTTTTTGCTCCTTAACTAGAGAAAGTCATAATTGCACAAAGTTTTATAATGCTGTTAAGACTGAAGCTGGCATCAGGGCTCTATTTACATAAACTAAATTAGTCCCTGCATGAGTATTCCTCTTTTTTCAGATAATGTATGCTTTAAGAAGGTGGATTTTGTATGTTATTCAGCACTTTTTTTTTTTGTCTTTACTATAAGAGAAGGGAAATACAAATATGGAATGGGGGACCTGTAATGTTGGCTTGAAATCAGTATCAATATGGACTCTTGATTTTACATGTGTGCATGGGCATTTATGTGTGTGTGTGTGTTTATCCTACCTCTGTCCATTGCAAGAGTCTAGAAGCAATAACATCCAGTAACACATAGGATGCTTAGCACCCAGATTTTGGTTTCTAAATTCCATTCCTCACTAAAAGAACTGGACTCCTTGAAAAAAAAAAAAAGATTAATTCCATGTCTGAGGATGTTAAGGACATTTGGAGCACTATTTGTGCCAGAAAGCAAGGAAGTTACTCAAATACTAATAAGGACATATGAAAAGGACATAGGAACCAGCCTGAAGAGACTCCCACTGGCCAAATTTGGGAGAATTTGAGCCTCAGAAAAGAATAACAATGGGAACGGATCATAATACACTGAATAACTGCCCCCCCCCATAAATCCATAGTTATACTCTGGATGGAGGGATGGAAGAAGGGAAGTTTGAGAGAAAGCCACCTTTTATAGAAGAATAAATGTCACAGATTAAGTTCGCCAGACTGGAGAATAGAGACTTGTATACAGAAAGTTCACTGGGGAAGGCTTCTACCATCAACACTCTGGGGCACTTCAGAAAGCAGGACTGGGAAGACTGAAGAGGTAAACTGTAATGTCATCATAGCTGAGCAATAGCTGTTTTTTTCTTTTTTTTTTAATTTTATTTATTTATTTGACAGAGAGAGAGCACAAGCAGGGGGAGTGGCAGGCAGAGGGAGAAGCAGGCTTCCTGCTGAGCAGGGAGCCCGATGTGGGGCTGAATCCCAGACCCTGATATCCTGACCTGAGCCAAAGGCAGATGCTTAACCCACTGAGCCATCCAGGCATCTCAAGAGCTGTTTTTGATAGGGATCTCTGGGGTTGGAATGACTCATCAGAGTTGTCCCAAGTTGGGGCAAGGGACCTGTAGCTGTATTCCCTCCCACTACATTCTTAGAGATGAGGACCATCCTCAAGGAGCATCAGTAACCTTGGAGAAGGTAGTTTCTTTCCAAAGAGGGTGATTCTTGGGGAGGGTCTCAGCTGAGAGCTCTCAGCAGACAACACCGAACGCTGGAGGAGCGAGGGCCTGTCCTGAAGGGGGAACCAGGAAAGCACACCAGCACATCCACTACAATGCCAGATAATAAATGTGGAGAAATGATAGAATTTGAAAATTACAATTTTGCAAATTTTAGTGTATTCATCGATCTCGGCAAAGATTATCAATGCCTGGACCATCAATGCTAAAAAGATTTGCTGAAAAGTTTTGGAGGAACAAAATATTCACATGGCTCTGAAGTTTCTCCTCACTTTTTAATTATTTTAATTTAATTACTTTTTAATTATAAAGAAGGAAAAAGTACTTTTACAATGGAGAGATCTGACAGAGACCACTTTAGGAGATCAAACTTAATCTCACCAGTAATGGGACAAACTGACCTTATGTGCCTCCTGGTGTGAAGTAATGTGAAGTCCACAGCTTCATCTGCCTTGAATTTTTGCCCACCATTCTAACCTTATCTTTTTTTTTTTTTAAAGACTTTTTATTTATTTGAGAGAGAGAGAAAGAGTACGAGTCGGGGGGAGGGCAGAGGGGGAGGGAGAAGCAGCCTTGCCACTGAGCAGGGAGCCAGACGTGGGGTTCAATCCCAGGACTCCAGGATCATGACCTGAGCCGAAGGCAGATGCTCAACCGACTGAGCCACCCAGGCGCCCCCATTCTAACCTTATCTAATTATGAAGAAACAATCAAACAAACCGTATATGGGGTATTCTACAAGACAACCAGCGTGGACTCATCAAAAATGCTGATGTCGTTATGGACGAAAAAGATGGGAGGAATGCCTTAGATGAGGGTTTGACAAACTATAACTCATAGGTCACATCCTGACACACATCCACACCCGTTTGTTTACGTATGGTCTATGGCTTCTTCTGTGTTATAAGAGCAGAGTTGAGCGGTTGAAACAGACACCTATGTGGCCCTTCACAAAAAAGCTTGCCAACTCCTGCTTTAAGTTAATGATGACTAGGAACATGATAATCAATCACAAGTATAAGGCTGAACCTTGATTGGATTCTGGATTTTTTTTAAAAGACCGTAAAAGAAAATCTGGGGAAAATTGGAGAAAATCTGAATATGAATTATATTGTTATATATTATATGTTAAATTATATTATTGAATTAATGTTAAATTTCTTGGGTGTGATAATGGTTTTGTGGTTATGTGGGAGGAGTCCTTCCTCTTTGAAGATATGTGCTGATACAATTAGGAGTTCAATATCAGGATGTTTGTAACTTATTCTTCAGCCAAAGAAAAATCTGTGTGTGTGTGTGTGTGTGTATGTCAATAAAGAAAGGTCAAACAAATGTAACAGATTGTTAAAATTGGTGAATCCAGATAAAGGTTGGTGTTTGTTATAATAACTTGCTTGACTTTTTAGCTTTGAACTTTTTCAAAGTAAAAGTTGGGGAAAAAAGCGGAAGAAAACTTTCTTAATCTTAATTCTTAATCTGGTTAAATATTCGAGAAGTCATTTTTCAGGCTGCTTAAAATGATTCATTTAATTTTCTCAGAATGTAAAGAAAAAATTTGAAGTGAATATCCCCAGAATCCCTCTGACATTCTCTTCCTATTCCCACAGATAGAACGATGATTTCTGTCCGAGAGGCGGAGAACTGGGGGCTTGCAGCCTGGGGGCGGCCCAGGCAACATGAATCAGCAGGCTGAAAGAGAAGGCCACCGTAATTTAAAGACATCTAGTTACATAGCAGTGACTAGAGAGAGCAGGTGGCCTCTCCTTTCAGTTCCTGATGTTTGGTTTTGAACTTTAAGGAATGGAAATTTCCAAATTAAAAACAGCTTCATGGAAAAAAGTGTGACTGAGTAGTAACATGGTCCTGCGTTCAAATGCCAGCTTCTGCTCGCAGGGCATGTCTAATAAAGACAGCCATCAGCACTATAGCAAGTATTCAGGGGATGCTAGCTATGTGCCAGGCATGGGTCTGAAAACTTCACAAATATTCATTTAATTCTTATAGCAGTATGAGGGGAGCTATTACTGTCATTCTCACTTTACAGAGGAAGAAACTGAGCCCCAAATTGTTAAAAACTGGCCCAAAGTCTCCCAACTGGTGGATGAAAGAGCTAGGATTTGCACCAGACTGTGTCCCTCTGGAGCTCCCACTTGCCACCGTGCCACCATACAGTCTTTCAGATATGGTTGTTCGGGAAAAGAATCAGGGTAAAAGTTAACTGGCCGGTTTGAGGAAGGCCAGTCCATGTGCATGGCCGTTAATGCTCTCAGATAAAGCATGCACTAAATTCACTGTAGAGGTCATCCTATGATTGGGCCATTCCAGATGAGGTCTCTGCAAGGACAGTTTTGAAGGGAACCAACTCCATCCACAAAATGGGCTATTTTTTTATATGGAATTAAGTAAAAGTCCATCAAATTCAGTTCTGGGCGGCAGGTGGGTCAGCTAGCAAGTTCTAGAAAGTCAGCCTTTCCACTGGGGATATGTGCCTGAATGTCTTCCTTGTGGAAATCTGGATGCTTACTCCTCTTTGCTGCACACTCCCTCCCCCTCCACCGGTCATGGAAGAGAGCACCCAGAGTGGATTTCCCATCAGCTTAGCCAGAGAGGCTCCCTCATGGAGGCTGGGGCAGGAACCAGTCACAGATACTCTCTGGGAATGAAAGAACGAGCTCTGGGAAAGATCATGCACTTGACCTTGTCAACTTGAGGCTGTACCCCAAACTTCCCTATTAGCTTCGTGTAGGTGTACGATGGTGTGACTGACTTGGAGGGACTGATTTCTCAGATTTTGGGGGCTGCCCCGTGGTTGGGTTACAATCAGGCCAGGGACTGTGGAGGCTGCAGACACCCTTGGCACAGTGACCTGGCTCAGTGCCTCTGTGCAGCACACACACACAAAAGATAGTTCTTTTTTTGTGAGTTGGTTTATCTTGGGATGCTGACATTTCCCTGGATGACATGATGCTACCCTTTTGGGTGTGCGTAATTTCCAGACTACCGACCCTGGCCAGGTGTCTTGAATTGGAAACACAAGGGAGGGAATCAACTCATCCTGCAGAGTGCCTCGTGGTACCTCTCCTGTCCCATCAAGCGCAGAGGTGCCCCTGCTGGAGTAGCCTCTCTCAGTCCTAACTTCCTAGGGTCTTGGGTTTGTTTCCAGATAAGTCGTGGCTTCTTCTGTCCATTTTTAGAAAGACACTGTTTAGATTTTGCACATAGCTGTGAAAGCAAAAACAGGATTTCTAATACTGGGGATTGAAGAAGAGTTTTTGCAACTCACACCCCAAAGGAGAAGTATGGGCTTCCTCAGCTTCCCCTTGACAATGGAGATGAATGTCATTACACTGGTGACCAAGAGACAGTGAGCAGTAAAATAGATCTGCATCATCCTGGGAGGAGAGTGTTCCGAGCTTCCCTCCCTCCTCGGCTGAGGCGCTGACCAGTGGAGGCTGAGTGCTGGGGGACCGGGCTTCCCTGAGGGATATCAGCCAGCAGAGAGACCCGGGAGCACATCCTGCAAGCAAGAAGTGTGGTCACAGCTCTGGAGGCAACCTCCAACTTGGACCACACTGCGCTACAGTCCTACACAGGCAGGAGGAGGCATGTGGGGCAGTCAGTGCAAACCTTCCCTCCTCACACTAGGCCCTTCCAAGCCCTTCCCACCATTTCTCACCCACTGCCCCTCTGTGACCTGCCTTGATGGCTGGGGATTGTGGCTGGAGGGCACGTCTGGGAAGGGACTTTAAAGAGAGAGAGAGAGAAGGAAGAAGAGAGGGGAGAAAGAATAAAAACAGGGGGGCCATTGAAGTCAAAGGAGCAGGGAGAGTGGGGAGAAGGAAAGCGGGCCCAGAGGGCTGGAAGTTGGGGACATTTCTGCAGACCTGACCCAGCTCCACACCATGCACTCCACCAGAACTAAGCAAATGCTTACATTCTCATGACAGCAGCGGTGTGAGAAGGCACCTGCAGACCTCCCTCAGAACTCTGGCTGTGGGGGTGTAATGGGCCACTGTGCCCCGAGGTGGCACCCCACACCAGGACTGGTCCATCTCTAGGAGACACAGGACTCCTCAGGCAGTGACTTTGGTTTCATGACACCCCAGTGGCCTTGCCCCAACTGTCCTCCCTCTATCCAGCAGGGGACACACCTACCTGATGGTCTGAAGGCTGTCCTAGCTCCCCATGCTTCCCAACTTCCCCGCAGGTCCTCCTGTGTGTCTCGTCCCTTCCCAGCTCGGCTCTGCCTCTCCGAGGACCAGAAGTAGCAGAAACCCTAACACTAGGTACTAGTGTTATGTTTATTTAACATTTGGGAAAACCAGGGCACAGGGAGCTACAGTGAATTGCCTCGAGTATTGCAGCCAGTATGTGGCCATGCTGAGACTTGAACCCTCCTGCGTACCCGCCATCTGCTCTCAGTACCCTTTCACACATGGGGTGACAGAGTCTGAGGTAAGCTCAGAGGTGAACACGCTGTCACATGGCTATTGTGGCCCAGATGCCCCAGGGTACATATTAAGCCACGGAACACCAACCCTCAGTGGTTTGGGGCCCTGAGCTGCTCCTGGGTGGGGATGACATCTCCCTATGCCTTTCCGGAGTCACAGGGGCAGCTCACAGGTGTCAGGGACAAGTCTATGCTCTCAGATGGCATCCCCCATGTTTTGCCAGACATCAGCCATCCCCTGCCTGGCATCCATGTCTCCTGGGGAGCTGTGTGCCGTGTACCTTGGAGGCTCTGAGCAGCTGCAGGCTTGCTGGCTTCCACATGCATCTGGGGAAACGGTCTTGCTCCTCAAATAGTCTGGCAAGGTCCCAGGAAGGGCCAGGGCCACATGCTTCCTGCTTCTCCTTCTCCTTTTGCATCACCAGGCCCAAATAGCTCTGCACGGGAGCAGCTACCCGAGCTACACGCCAGCACCCCCAAAAAGACTGCATCCTGCTGACCAGGGCGCAGCGCATGTCTAGATTCTGGGAGGGCTCGGACGGCACATCCTGCCTCTGCTGAGCTTCAAACTTGCATCTGCATTGCTGTATGAAAGCCCTGCTCTTCTCTGAATCAGTGGTGGAAAGACCTGGAAGACGGGGAAGTAACAGCAGCTAGGATACAAAATGATGGGTGGATATGGGGATGACAATGCTTTGAAACAGGGAGAGAGAAAAAGACAGGAAGGAGGGTGCGTCTCCGAAGATGTCAGGCCCCCACCAGGAGCAGGTCCTTTGGAAGGCAGCAGGCCCGGAGGATGTTTGCTTGGCTTGTCTGGACTGTGAGGGCGGCTGGGTGGGTTTGCCCACATGTCAACAGGACCTTCTGAGCCCCCAGGATCACTGCTCTTTCAACCATCGCTGACCTTCTCAGCTGGCTTGAGGCTCCTCTTAGTGGTCCCCTGGGTTCTCATGGGGATGCTTTCTTCTTCTGTCAACAGAAAATCCACATTTCCAGGTTATGAAGCCACTGCCACTGTTTTGTACCAACTTGCCCCTTTTTCTGGCCCGAGGAAGGGGTGTGTGTGTGTGTGTGTGTGTGTGTGTGTGTGTGTGTGTGTGTGTTTGTGTGTGGGCTTGCGCACGTGCGCACGCATGTGTATTGTACCCAGGGCTCGGCCTCTGCCCCACTCACTCCTGGCTGCACAGCCCCCAGGACAGGAAGAGTGCCAGCCTCACAATGGTGACGGCAGGGTAAAGACCACCAGTCAGTGCTGGTGGGCCTTTTGAAGAGATGACACAGAGAAAAGGGCGCTCCGCAAAGGCGATTCCCGTGTCCTCTCTGCTGGGTGGCCTCGGACTGGAGTATCCTGGGCAGGAGCAGCCGGGAGGTCCAGGCTAGGCTGTGGGAAGCTGCAGGAGGAGATCGCACCCTGCAGGAGGTCGGTGGGCAGCACTGGGGAGGCTGAGGCCAGCCTGGCGGGCAGCGGAGCAGAGGAGGGTGCTGTGAGTGACAGCAGGGAGGGGCTGCTCGGCAGAGGGTCCCGGGGTGTGGGACAGTGGTGAGCAGGCCACTCTGAGGGCTGGCTGTGGAGGCGGGAGGGGGAGAACCCGAGGGGCTCCTTCAGCCCCCTGTGTCCAGTGATTCTTGTTGCTCCTCCCGTTCTGTGAGACCACACTTAGCAAGTCAGCCTCTTTCTCACCAGGCTGAAAAATTGCCCGCCTCACTGGTTTCTAAGCCTGCCACGACAGTACCCACATTACCTAACTCCTCCGCCCACCGCCTTCTTCCTCTGACCTTGGACCGCCCTGAGGCTCTGCCACCCCAGGGAGCACACTGTCCGTCGTTTCTCTCATTCCCTCTCTCCAGATACATGCATATCTACCCCATTTGGAATGTGTGCCAGGCCCTACAGGGCAGGAAAAGTCAGGGGATTTTCACCTAATATTTTTCTGGTTACTTTTCTAACACCTAAATTCCATAAGCAATGGGAAAGAGGGAAGTTTCCGCTTTTCTTTCCTTCTAGACTCTAAGAAGTTTCCTTGGGCAGGAGGAGGGCGCTGGGAATGTATAGACGTTGGTCCTGGCAGAAGCCTGGACATGCTGCAGGGCCCTCAATCATCCGTGAGGCCCTGGGGGCAAAGGGGTCTGTGCCCTGCTTCCTGGGCTGAGCCCTGGAAAGGAGCAGTCACCCAAACAGGGAATAGATCTAGGCAGACAGGGCCATCACCAGCATACCCCGTGCTGGGTTGTAGCCTAGAAGCAGCACAGTGAATTCTGGGCCCGTGGGTGGCACAGACAAGTGAGGACGGAAGCTGGACCGGAGGACCAAGGCAGACTGGAAGGGGAGCCAGTCAACTTGCATGGCTCCGTGGCTGGCATGTAGAGGGGATGGTGGCTGTCTGGTGGACACGTGCATGGAGAGGGGGGATGAAGGGAAGGGTAGCTACCAGGTAGAATTGCATGGAGCTGCAAGCGGCAGAAAATCCAACGCCTGGTGGTGTGAACAGCGGGAGGTTCTGTGACTTCTGCACTTAGGGCAGTCCAAGTGCATACAGCACTGTCACCGTGTCACCCAGGCTACTGGCACCTCACCCCTTCCTTCTTTATCATCCTTTTACTCTGAAAAAGAAGGAGCAAGTTGTGGTTTTTGATTTAGGAAATAAATTTAGTTCATGCAAATGATCCACCCTTAAAAAATGAATCATAATTATAGAAGTGCATTCTTCTTTAGTTATATTCAAATATAGCTCACAAATATCAGTGTGCTAACTGAATATAGCTACTCCTGTAACTTCAAGTTGCCTCCTACTCAGCCAAACGGCAAGATTTTACCAGTGGAAACTTAGTCACTATTTCCTCCGCACCCCGCCCAGCTTTATTGCTGAGATATAATTTACATGTAACGTTGTATACGTTTGGGATGTACATCCTGGGGATGCCTGGGGGGCTCAGTGAGTTAAGTGTCTGCTTTCAGCTCAGGTCATGATCTCAGGGTCTTGGGATCGAATCCCGCATCAGGCTCCTTGCTCAGCTGGGAGTCTGCTTCTCCCTCTCCCTCTGCCACGCCCTGCTCTCTGTTTGCTCTCTCTCAAATAAATAAATAAAATCTTTATATTGGAAAAAAAAAAAGGATGTACAACCTGATGATCTGACACACATATATATCGCAAATTGATTACCACAATAAGTTTAGTTAACACATCCATTACTGCACATAATTATCTTTCTTTGTGTTTGGTGAGAAACATTTAAGATCTCTTCTCTTGACAAAGTCCAAGTATTGTTAACTCTGGTCACCATGCTGCAATTAGATCCTCAGAACTTATCAGTTTTATGGGTAGAAGTTTGTACTCTTTCACTAACGTCTCTCTATCCCCCCCACCCCCCGCCCGCCCCCAGCCACCAGCCCCTGACAAACTCCATTCCACTCTGTTTCTATGAGTTTGGCTTTTTTAGACTTCACATATAAGTGAGATCATACAATTTTGCTCTTTGTCTGTCTGATTTATTTTATTAAACATAATGACCTCAGGTTTTATTCATATTGTCTCAAATGTCAGGATTTCCTTCTTTTTTATGGTTGAATAATATTCCATTGAATATATATATCACATCTTTTTTTATGCATTCATCCATCAATGGACACCTAGGTTGTTTCCATATCTTGGCTATTGTGAGTAATGCTGCAGTGAACACGAAGGTGCAGATATCTGTTTAAGATAGTGATTTTATTTTGCTGGGTCGTGCGGTAGTTATTTTAAAAATTTTTTTGTGGAACCTCCATACTGTTTTCTGCAGTGGCTGCATCAGTCTTTTATTTTTGATACTAGCTGTTCAAACAGGTGTGATGTGGCATCTCACAGTGGTTTTGATTTGCATTTCCTCAATGATGAGTGATGTTGAGCACCCTTTCACATATCTGTTGGTCATCTGTATGTCTTCTTTGGAGAAAAGTCTATTCATGTCCTTTGTCCATTTTTCGATTGGATAATCACTATTTTTTTTTTGCTCCATTAATTTTACTCCTGTAAATTTTTACTACCTTATCAACATCTTGCACATTCTAAATAGCAGCTGCTGAATGTACCCAGCATATGTCGGTAAACACAGAAGTCATATATTTCCAAGGGCCCACTCATGCTAACTGCAGAGCAGAATAATACCTCTTGCATTTCACCCTTCATATTCTGGTAAGCAAAACTGTGTTCATGAAAATGTATGTGAAACTTCAGGTCCTACCTGAGACCCATGGTTGGTCCAAACCTGCATATGCAGCCCCGGCACTTCAGGATATCACCAAAGGTTCCTCAGGATACCTATGTACACGAGGTCTTGTGCTACACGTTCTCACCCCCACTCTGCTCCTGAAGAGGGAAGAAAAGCCCATGGGAAGGGTCCTAAACACTGGAATTAAGGCCAGTAGGGCTTGAGGTAAGGCCAGCTAGACTGTGCCCTCTGGGGCAGCAGACAGAGGAAACGCGATGTGAATGTGTGTTAGCCCCTGCTGTGGACTAGACACTGTGGCAGCTGCCTGCACAGCGATCTCTCATTTTCTCCTCTGAATATAGGCATCAATACCCCATTGTTCTGATGAGTAAACTAAGGCCCAAGGCAGTTAAGTAATTTCCAAAGACCAACACTGCCAGAGCAGGGATACTTAATCTTCAAGTCTGGGCTCATCAGGAGGGGTAAGGGTAGATCTTCATGGACAAGACAATAGCAAGATGGCCCTGGGCTCCTTCTGGTCTCACTGAAGGCTCTGTGGAGCAGAGGCGCTGGACCCAGGGGCTGGCACATCTGTAATACTTGGAAAGAGGAGGAAGTCTGTGCGGCAGGCGTTCCCTTATCCTGGGAGGGGCCAACGGTTATCAGGGTGAGTGAAAGAGAACTTCCTGAGAGACTAAGATTGATTACCTGGGCTCCTTATATCTCCTAGGGTTGCTCTGACAGTATATTTAGGGTCCACACACAGTGCTTTCATTGTCCTTTGTGGCCAATAAAGGTAGAGAAGATTTCAGACATAATCTCTGTTCTTCACTGTTGCAATTGCACTATCCCTAGACTGAGCATTTTCAAAAATCCTTCCTTCTGTAAGGATTCCTTCCTAATCCTTCCTTCTGCTGCCATTTTACTGGTTCATGCCTCTTCAAGTAAAATACCTGGATGCCTTAAGGTGTGACAAACCGCGGGTGAAAAATACTCCAAAGAACTGGCATCAGTATCCCATGCCCATTATTTCCCAGCCTGTGTATCTGCCCATACTTTGAATAATGATGAATTAATGCAGTGTGATTTCTGCTACCTCTGATTAACTTACATCCATGACCGCGATAACCAGGTTGTAGCTAAAAGTCATTTTCTTGACATTCAGGTTTGAATAGCATCTGGCTAGCAGCCTCTGGGGCAGCCCCTTGCAATATTTCATTAAAATGCTAATGCACCCATAGGATAGCCTGAAATGCCAAGTAACACCACAGACTAAGACTAAACACAACCTTGACAGAATACGGGAGGAATCTGCATTAACTACAAGGCAAGGTCATTTGAAAAGAGAAACCACTGTGACTTTTGCCTTATGAAACAGAAAAATAGTAAATGATATCAGGAAACAATATTTGTAACATATATGAAAGACAAAAGATGATTCCATTTTCTCTATTACAAGCTCTTAAAAAATCAATTTTATGGACAGGCATGCAGAAGAACGAAACTGGACCATTTCTTATATCATACACAAAAATAAACTCAAAATGGATGAAAGACCTAAATGGGAGACAAGAATCCATTGAAATCCTAGAGGAGAACACAAGCAGCAACCTGTCTGACCTCGGCCACAGCAGCTTCTTGCTAAACCCATCT
The DNA here is from genome assembly GCF_037043125.1 of Eumetopias jubatus. Lineage (NCBI taxonomy): Eukaryota > Metazoa > Chordata > Mammalia > Carnivora > Otariidae > Eumetopias > Eumetopias jubatus. Next base: position 148,568,465 of record NW_028274807.1, on the reverse strand, counting down.
CCAAAGGGAAACAAAAGCAAAAATGAACAATGGGATTTCATCAGGATAAAAAGCTTTTGCACAGCAAAGGAAAACAACAAACTAATAGGCAACCTATGGGATGGGAGAAGATATTTACAAATGACATATCAGATAAAGGGCTAGTATCCAAAATCTATAAAGAACTTATCAAACTCAACACCCAAAGAACAAATAATCCAACCAAGAAATGGGCAGAAGACATGAACAGACATTTCTCCGAAGAAGACATACAATGGCCAACAGACACATGAAAAAATGCTCAACATCACTTGGCATCAGGGAAATACAAATCAAAACCACAATGAAATACCAACTCATACTCATCAAAATAGCTAAAATGAACAACACAGGAAACAACAGACGTTGGCACGGATGCAGAGAAAGGAGAGCCCTCTTACACTGTTGGTGAGAAAGCAAACAGGTGCAGCCACTCTGGAAATCAGGATGGAGGTTCCTCAAAAAGTTAAAAATAGAACTACCCTACAACCTAGCAATTGCACTACTAGGTATTTATCCGAAGGATACAAAAATGGTGATTCAAAGGGGCACATGCACCCTAATGTTTATAGCAGCAACAGCCAAACTATGGAAAGAGTTCAGATGTCCACTGACAGATGATGGATAAAAAAGTATAATAGGGGCGCCTGGGTGGCTCAGTTGGTTAAGCGACTGCCTTCGGCTCAGGTCATGATCCTGGAGTCCCAGGATCGAGTCCCACATCGGGCTCCCTGCTCAGCAGGGAGTCTGCTTCTCCCTCTGACCCTCTTCTCTCCCGTGCTCTCTATCTCTCATTCTCTCTCTGTCAAATAAATAAATAAAATCTTAAAAAAAAAGTATAATAAAAAAGTAATTCAATGCAATCCCCATCAAAATACCATCCACTTTTTTCAAAGAAATGGAACAAATAATCCTAAAATTTGTATGGAACCAGAAGAGACCCAGAATAGCCAGAGGAATGTTGAAAAAGAAAAGCAAAGCTGGCGGCATCACAATTCCGGACTTCCAGCTCTATTACAAAGCTGTCATCATCAAGACAGTATGGTACTGGCACAAAAACAGACACATAGATCAATGGAACAGAATCGAGAGCCCAGAAATGGACCCTCAACTCTATGGTCAACTCATCTTTGACAAAGCAGGAAAGAATGTCCAATGGAAAAAAGACGGTCTCTTCAACAAATGGTGTTGGGAAAATTGGACAGCCACATGCAGCAGAATGAAACTGGACCATTTCCTTACACCACACACAAAAATAGACTCCAAACGCTTGAAAGACCTAAACGTGAGACAGGAGTCCATCAAAATCCTAAAGGAGAACACAGGCAGCAACCTCTTCGACCTCAGCCGCAGCAACTTCTTCCTAGAAACATCGCCAAAGGCAAGGGAAGCAAGGGCAAAAATGAACTATTGGGATTTCATCAAGATAAAAAGCTTTTGCACAGCAAAAGAAACAGTCCACAAAACCAAAAGACAACCGACAGAATGGGAGAAAATATTTGCAAATGACATATCAGATAAAGGGCTAGTATCCAAAATCTATAAAGAACTTATCCAACTCAACACCCAAAGAACAAATAATCCAATCAAGAAATGGGCAGAAGACATGAGCAGACATTTTTCCAAAGAAGACATCCAAATGGCCAACAGACACATGAAAAAGTGCTCGACATCGCTCGGCATCAGGGAAATCCAAATCAAAACCTCCATGAGATATCACCTCACACCAGTCAGAATGGCGAAAATTAACAAGTCAGGAAACGACAGATGTTGGCGGGGATGTGGAGAAAGGGGAACCCTCCTACACTGTTGGTGGGAATGCAAGCTGGTGCAACCACTCTGGAAAACAGTATGGAGGTTCCTCAAACAGTTGAAAATAGAGCTACCATAAAATCCAGCAATTGCACTACTGGGTATTTACCCCAAAGATACAAATGTAGGGATCCGAAGGGGTACGTGCACCCCAATGTTTATAGCAGCAATGTCCACAATAGCCAAACTGTGGAAAGAGCCAAGATGTCCATCGACAGATGAATGGATAAAGAAGAAGTGGTATATAGACGCAATGGAATATTATGCAGCCATCAAAAGGAATGAGATCTTGCCATTTGCAGCGATGTGGATGGAACTGGAGGGTGTTATGCTGAGTGAAATAAGTCAATCAGAGAAAGACATGTATCCTATGACCTCACTGATATGAGGAATTCTTAATCTCAGGAAACAAACTGAGGGTTGCTGGAGTGGTGGGGGGGTGGGAGGGATTGGGGTGGCTGGGTGATAGACATTGGGGAGCGTATGTGCTATGGTGAGTGCTGTGAATTGTGCAAGACTGTTGAATCACAGATCTGTACTTCTGAAACAAATAATGCAATACATGTTAAGAAAAAAAAAGAAGAAGAAGATAGCAAGAGGGGAAGAATGAAGGGGGGCGGAAATCGGAGGGGGAGACCAACCATGAGAGATGATGGACTCTGAAAAACAAACTGAGGGTTCTAGAGGGAAGAGGGGTGGGGGGATGGGTTAGCCTGGTGATGGGTATTAAAGAGGGCACGTTCTGCGTGGAGCACTGGGTGTTATGCACAAACAATGAATCATGGAACACTACATCCAAAACTAATGATGTAATGTATGGGGACTAACATAACAATAAAAAATTAAAAAAAAAAGATGTGGTGTATATATACTCAATGGAATATTACTCAGTGATCAAAAATAATGAAATTTTGTGGGCGCCTGGGTGGCTCAGATGGTTAAGCGTCTGCCTTCGGCTCAGGTCATGATCCCAGGGTCCTGGGATCGAATCCTGCATCGGGCTCCCTGCTCCTTGGGAGCCTGCTTCTCCCTCTGCTTCTCTCTCTCTCTCTCTCTCTCCCTCTCTTCTCTCCCTCTGTCTCTCATGAATAAATAAATAAAATCTTAAAAAAAAACAAAAATAATGAAATTTTGTCATTTGCAATGACATGAATGGAACTAGAGGGTATTGTGCTAAGTGAAATAAGTCAGTCCGGGAAAGAGAAATACCATCTGATTTCACTCATATGTGGAATTTAAGAAACAAAACAGATGAACATTGGGGAAGGGAAGGAAAAATAAAATAAGATAAAAACAGAGAGGGAGGTAAACCATAAGAGGATTCTTAATCATAGGAAACAAACAAGGTTGCTGGAGGGGAGGGGGGTGGGGGGATAAGGTAACTGGTGATGGGCATTAAGGAGGGCACTTGAAGTAAGGAGCACTGGGTGTTCTATGCAACTGATGAGTCACTGAACTCTCTCCCTGAAACTAATAATACACTATATGTTAACTAAATTGAATTTAAATTTAAAAAAATTTTTAAAAATCAATTTTAAAATGTCAAGCATACTAATAAACATGTGCACAATCCACCAAGAGGCAATTCACACAAAAATATAAATTAATTCCCTCAGTAAATGTTTGCTGAGTTCCTACTATGTGTCAGGCACCATTTGAGGCACTGTGGATCTGGTCCTTCCATGCTAATGTGGAAGATAAATCAGAAATAGGCAAATATCTTATATAATGTCAGGTAGAGATAAGGGTAAGCAAACACATAAAGGCAGGAATAGGGGTAGGGAGTGAGGGTGGTGGTGGGGTCTAGGGTTTAGATGGGGAGATTTGTGAAGACCTATCTGGAGAGGTGACACTGAAGCAGAGACTGAGTGAAGCTAGGTGGTGAGCCATGCACAGATCTGGTAAAAGAGACTCCACCCTGCTCCCCAAAAAAGAAGTTTCCAGTAGAGAAAGGGGCAAGTATAAATGCCCTGTGGTGGGGAAGAGCTCAGCCTGTTTCAGGAAGAGTTCAGGGGCCTGAGTGACTAAACAGAGTGTGGGAGGAAAGTCTTGGGATACGAGACTGGAAAGGAGATGCTTATTGTCTATCCCAGGGAAATGGTTAGGAAACTGAATATACACGTCTGAACTTTAGAGAATTTTGGGCTGGAGAAAATTGTTTGGATGTTGGATGATGTCAGTGCAGAGAGACGGTGTTTACAGATTTGCAGCTGGCTGAGCTCTCCAGGGGAGTGAGTGTAGGTAGAAGAGATCTGGGGATGTAGCCTCAAAGCCCTTGATGCTTAGAGGTCAGGGAGGCAGAAAGGAACCAGAGAAGACGCCTGGGGCGGGGGGGGGGGCGGCCAATGAGGGCGTCCGCGAAGCAGGAGGAGAGTGTTACCTCCAGGGCCAAAAGGAAAAGGTGCTTCAAGAAGGGAGAGATGAGCTTTGTCAAATTCTGCTGATGTGTTGGTGAGGTGGGCCTGATCGTGGACCCTCTGAGCTAGCCACATGGAGAGCATCTGTGACTTTGCTAAAGGTGTCTGGGGGAGTGGTGAAGAGGAAGAGCAAGAGAGAATGGGGGCCAAGGGCCTAGAGATGCCTCTTGGGTGTCTCCAAATGGAGAAGAGACAAGAGCAAGAATGGTGGGAGGTATGGAGTCCAGAGGAGGGTCTAAAAATGAGAAGCACTGTGGTGCGCTCGTGTGCTAACTGGGAACCCTCCAGCAGAGAGGGATACAGTCCTTGGGGAGGTGAGATGGGATGAATCTAGTGCATAAGTGGAGGGTTTGGCTTTAGATAAGAGCAAAGAAAACCCGCCTATTGAACCCGGAGAGGAGGAAGAGCAAGTGGGCATAGCTGCAGGTTGGTGGGAGATGTGATTTGGAGAGCCTGTAGAAATTCTTTTCTGGTTCCTTCTATTTCTCAGTGAGATAAGGTGCCTAGAAATGGACACTTATCCTTTACCAATAAAAGTGTACCTTAGCCTTTTGGTATTGGGCTTCCCAACTTAGCAGCTGGGCAACCTTTTGTCCCCAAACAGGGCGACCTGGATACGCCAGGGCTACCAGGTAGCCCTGGATTCTCGGAGTTGGCACAGATGGGAGTTCCCTGGCTCATTGGAGCACCGCACCTGCTAGCAGAAGCCCAAGATAGAGGGTGTCCATAAGCCGTTGTGGTTTGGATTTCTAATAAATTCACTTCCATGTAAGGTATAAACAATTTGTGAAATGCATTCTGAAGAGAATTTACTAGAGATTTAAATAAAGTTGCCTGTGCTTCGGTTTTTCCTTTCTTTCATTTTTCAGGTAACAAACTCCCCATGACACTGAGACGGCCATATCCAAGTATATCCAAAAGGACCATGGATGCATTGAAAGTAGACTTCCCTGCAACCAAATGTGCTAAATCTTGAACAAATTTTCTCTTCTGTTGCCTTTTTCAGATTATTTATGTTTTATACAGAAGTGAATTTTTTACACCTTCAAATTGCACAAGGACTCTTTGGGTGCCCTGTTCATCCTTACTTCTCCCTCTAAGACACTCCCACCTTCACCCGCAGAGCAAATGTTGCCACTTCCTTCTCTTCCTTGATTTTGTTGGAGGTTTTTTCCCCTAAATTTTTATTGGGGTAAAATATACATTAAATTTACTATCTTATCCATTTTTAAGCATACAGTTCAGTGCTGTGCAACCATCACCACGATCCATTTCCAGAACTCTTTCATCCTGCAAAACTGAAACTCTAATACTGTGATACAATAATCCCCCACCCCCTTCCCCAGATTTTTTTATGACTCAGATGGCTTCTCCTGTGTCCCCTTAACCCAAACACTAAGCAGTATCTTAAAACAACTACTTTTGTGATGATATTATTCACTTAAAAAAAATCCCCTGTCTCTTTTTTCTTTTCTCTCTCCTAGATAGCAGTCTTACTACCTTCTCTGAGGAATGGAAGTCTTTCTCTTTCTCTGCCTCTTGAAGTCAGTAGCCGGTATTTTATAAAATAAGAAAAGTCTATAATGTCCAGATCCCAAAGCTTGGGAAGGTGGGGGTGGTGTGTGTGTGCTATAGTCAGGGAGTGGGGTTCTTAGAGTGTTAGCTCTACGGTGTCATTGTTCTGAAAAGCAATTTTGCAGTAGCTAGCAAAAGACGCTTCAGCAAAAGATGCTTCAGTCCTTTGATCCAGTGATTCCTCTTCGACAATCAAAGATATGCACAAAGCTTTACGTTCAGCACATAATAATGAAAACCACGTGTTGCCTCTATGTCCATTGGTAGGGGCTAGGTAAAGTCTATACGCAATCATTAAAAACCATGTTTGAATATGGGCCACACAATGGCTTATGGACAACCTATATCTTGGGCTTCTGCTAGCAGGTGCAAATGTTTATGCTATAATGTTAAATGAAAAATATAAGATAAACTACATATATATATGTTACGATCTCAAATCTTTTCTTAAATTTGTATCTGCAGAGAATAACATGGTAGAGAACCACCTCAGGGTTAAACAATTCTCAGGGAGATGGAATACTGTGTAATTTTAACTTTTTATACATTTATTTATTGTTTATATTTCCTATGACTGTACACCTTTTTTATATCCAGAAAAAGACATAAAGAATATAAAACAAACACACTGAAAATGGAACAATCTTACCTAGTACCCAAAGAAATGCAAATTAAAATTATTTTTGTTTCTGCGAACTAAATAAATGAGGAAATATGGAGTAAAAGAGTAATTTTCCTGCTGAGCATGTTTTGTGGTTTTTAGAACTGTCTAGGGTGTGTCTGTGGAGGAACAGTGGCTGTTGCCTAACAACATGTCTTATTCAACAGAAATGGAGACATAGAGCCTGTATCCTTGAGAAAATGAATTAGCCCTCCTATGGATGGAGGGTGTCTTGAAGAGAAACCAGATATTTCTAAATTTGCTAAGAACTACATTTGTCACTTGCTCTCAGATAATACCACTTTGGGGTAGCCCACCATGGGGTTGCCAACTTAGCTATATTTACAAGTCATGTTGAAACTGAAGTGGTCCCCATGGGCCCGGGAAATGGGTGTGGATGGAGAAGAATATTAACTTCTGAAGTGGGACAGACTACCCTAATTTTTGAGGGCACTAATAAGGCATCAACTCAGGGGCAGTTGGTACCCAAGGTGGAACTCTCAGTCAAGTTGCCATGTTCCCACATATAGTTGGCGGCCTTGTGGGACCAGAGGTCAGTTCTCTCCTTGGGTGCTCAGGGACAGACTCACAGAGAGAGAGACAATGGAAAGCCCACCAGACCTTATATACACTCCAGATGCAGTGGATTTTGGGGTAGTAGCTCTTCCCACCTATCCAAAGAGTGTATTCTCCAGCTTTCTTGGTGGCAACATCCTTGCGAAGCCTACTTCTCCCTCAGATGATCATTTGATGAGCATGAATAAGCCTGAAGTGGGTAGGATTATTTGGAAAGGGCTGGGCACTTCCCCGAGGGTGTGGCCATCCCTGGACAGTGGCCCTACTCGACTTAAGACTCTGCCTACCAACCCATATCCTGTTTATAGGTTTGCCTATGGTAATCCTGGTATCCTTGCTAATGAATGTCTGTTTACCATCTTCATTAGAGATACTGATGTCATAGAATAGCTGTCGCCGAAAGCTGCCCCACCCAGGCTGCATCTGTCATTGTGAGTGGATTGATTCTGTTAAACTTGGCATTCCGGAGGGCAGACGTCTCTTCCCTGCTTAAGTCATCCACCTGCAGACCTTCTTTCTGGATTTTTTTTCCATGCTCACCTGTGTTCTCTGTTCTTGGAGGCAGGGTTGGTCTGTATTTTTTTCCAGCTTTATTGAGATATAATTGATACATGACATTATGTAAGTTTAAGGTGTACAACATAGTGATTTTATATATGTATATGTTACAAAATGATTACCACAAAAAGGTTAGTTTAGACATTTATCACCTCACACAGTTACAATTTTGTGATGCGTGATCAGAATTTTTAAAAAATCTACTCTATTAGCAACTTTTAAATATACAATACAACATGGTTAACTACAGTTATCATAGGATTGGTCTCTATTTTTATCACGATGAGAAAAAAATCAGTAGATTGAGAGTCAAGGGATCTACCTCTTTCATTAATTCCCTGCGTGATCTTGGACCAGCCTCCAGCCCCACCTGGGTCTCCTGTCCCTCATTGGCACTACAGTTCTGTGACTCTGGGACTAAGGAGAATAAGAAGGCAAGGACAAGATAGTATGAGTTTCTTTGCTGTGAAACGTTCAATCTAAGAAGAAGGAGAAGAAGAAGGGAAAAACCAAAAATAGTCACCACCATTTATTTGAGCTTGCTTTGCCAGGCCTGCACTGTGAACATTGTGAAGGTAATCTTACTAAATCCTCACAATAATCCTAGGAGGAGGGTACTACTTTTATTCTTAATTTTCAAATGAGGAAACTGAGGCTCAGAGATGTCAAGTAACTTGCCCAAGGTCACAGAGTTAATATGTTGGGACTCAATCACAGATCTCTCTCTGCTTTTGGAGTCCACCATTTCACTGTGCTTTTGGGAAGATTGGAACTCAGAAACAGTACTGGGTCTGATCCAGCTGTGCTCTTAGGGCCAACTGTCTTTTTCAAATGTGCCTTCCTTTGTTTAGCCACTAACATCATTGCTATTTAGGGTTTTTCAATGAACTACCCTATTTCCTCCCTATTCTGTCTTATTCAGCAAAATGAATGAGTGAATGTTTCTTATGACACAAATTTAATTTTCATTTAGAAATGAAAGTGCTTTGCCTCTCTACTTTTATTTTTCAAGCCAAAAGAATTTTTCCCTCTTTTCTTGGGAGTCCAGAAATAAGTTAAAATTTAATTAAAAGTTTTATGATTCAACAGTTGCAATGAGGTTCAAGTGATAATGGAACAAACTTGTGGATAGCCTGAGAATGTTCCCTTCTGTTAGTTGTTTGAGCCAATGTTCCAGGAGAGTCTCCCCACCCACTCTGCTCCTAATGCCTCTCACTATTCACACACTTTTCCCACATCTTAAGATCCCCATGCCCTCACACCCCTCCTTTACGTATGACATTCACTGAGCTAGGATGCTATCCCTTCCTTTGCCTGGAGAGCTCCTTACCCTTAAAGACTCAGGTCCGACTGCTCTTGTGTGACCAATTAATGCAAAGTATGTTTATTTGTTTACTTCTCTGTTCTGCACTTGAATGTTAAATCAGTGAGGGCAGAGGCCTGGCCTCACTCATCTTTGGAACCACTCTGGAACTGAGTCCACATAACACTTATAATATATGCCCAATAACAATTTCATAATAATTTTGTGTGTATGTGTCCAAAGCCAAATGTTTCCTGTGCCCTTTGTCCCAGTTAGTCCCATGATGAGGAATTTATCCAAAGGAAATCACTGAAGAGGAGACAGGGAATTATGCAGACAGAAGTGCTGTAAATATGTATTTGCTAAATATTGGAAACAAGTTTATCAAGAGGATAATGGTGAGTAAATTACAGTACACGATCTTGATGGAACATGATTCATTCTCTCATTGATTAAACCAACATACTGACTGCCAAAGAGGTGTTAGAATTACAGCAGTGAGTCAGGTGCCTTCAACGAGTACACAACCTGGCAGAGACTTCTAGAGCCATCATAACAAAACTATACAGAAACAGAGAACTATTTGTGGCCTAATGTTAAGAGAAAAATAGCATATTACAGAACAGTCTGTACGTGATGCTTTCAACTCTAAACATGTGAAAGTGTGAACAAGTTCTTGGTGGGCAAATGAAGGTATTGCATGTTTAGGTTATAGGTGACATTCTCTTTAGCATTATTACAATTGTTTTTCAAGCTCTGAAGAATTAGACCAACCCAGAAGTCTACTGAAAAGGGGGAAAAATCTGCTCCTGGGCCCTGGCTTTCCAGGTTGGCAGTGGCATGAATGGTGGGGGTTCTCTCCAGATGGGCAGGGGCTTGCCACGAGACAATTGGAAAGGCACATTCAAAGTAGTCTGGAGGGCTGGGTCAGGGAGGACTGTCAATCTGTATACGTAGGAGTGTCCACTGAGTGCCTCTGTAAGAACCAGCCTCCTCTGTATCTGAGTTACATCAAACAGCAGAGCCAAGGCTCTGCCAACATTCCCCTTAAGCACTGTGCCAAGTGGCGGGGGGAAGCTGAAGTCTGGGAATCAGATAAGAAGGTTGGGACCTGTAAGAATTGGTGGCTGATTCCTCATGCTGGAAAGGATGCTCCTTATGTGGAAAATACCAGTATCTCCATTCTATAGTTGAGGAAGCTGAAGCTGGTCTGGCTCCAGGCTACCCAGCAGGCCAAGTGATGAACTGGGATTGGAAACTGTCCTTTCTCAGTTTGGGCCAGGGTTCTTTCTATTTATCTCCCAGGTCCTGGAAGCAGGTGATGATGCATAAGGCTGGATGGAAGAGACCTGGCTGGCTGAGAGGCTGGATTCTTTTGGGAAGGGGAAGAAATGGGGAATCTGTTGGTTGGACTGCATGACGGAGGGTCTCAAATTTGATGCAGTAGGCACTGGGCAACTATTGTAGGTTTGGGGCATGATAGAAAGGGGTTTCAGGGAGAGGAGGTTTGGCAGTGTGTGCTGGCTGGTGTGACCAGTGAGGAGGCTGGCCCAGACACACGGTAAGGTTGGTGGGCAGCTCTTGTTCTATCAGATCAAACAGCACCCGCCCCTCCAGCTTCTTGGAAATATGTCTTCCTGTACCTCTAACCATGAGATTGGAATGGAAGCTGCCACCTTATCTTTTCTCCCCCCATGGATATAACCTGGTCCAGGGATGGACATCTGATTCAAACATGGCCAATGAGAGCCCTTCCCTGGGAATTTTAACCTTGAGGCCAGAGAAGGATGGGTTTCAGTCCCTCACTATTGGCTAAGCTGTTTCTGGGAGCTCTGTCACCACTCAGAGATTTGAGAGCCAGAGAGAGGAAATTCTAGCTGGACTCAATCCCTAGTTTCTACTTCCAGGGAGGGCTCAGCCACCCTCTTGTTCATGCCACCGTGTGAATAATACTCCCCACCTCCTCTTTAGCTAAGCTAGTCTGTGTTGCATTTTTATCATTTGTAAACAAAAAGTCCTGACATTTGCAGTTAGAGACAGGCCTCCCCTTTATCATTCAAATCTTGGCAGAATTCTCAAAAATGCTTTAGGGTTGTTTTGGAGCATTGGGTTCAGCATTTCTTGCATGTAAGAAACAAAAAAGTCTGTCCTCATTATTCAGTGTCAAGCTCAGAAACTCCAGGCTCTCTGTGGGAATAAGGCTTTGGGTATCCCTTCAGAGAATGATGGACCCATCTCCATCACTGGTGTGGTGAGTAAAATTGCTGCTCAGAATGCTTTCCCGCCTGCTCGTTTGTGATTCAGTTGGGGAGAAACTGACATGGACAGGACGACCACACAGGACAGCCAGACATTTCCTATATAAGTGGTAGAGGTATCTTCTGAACTTCTCTCCAGCAAATGCATAGATAAAGGGATTGAGGCAACAGTGGATAAATGCAATTGTCTCGGTCACACTGAGGGCCAACCTCAGATCCCTCTTCATGTCACAACTGGGAAAGAAGTCATAGAGATTAAGTGTCTCTAAGAAAATCATGATGTTGTAGGGTGTCCAGAAGAGGAAAAACATGATGACCACCAGAAAGATCAGTTTAATGGCTTTGGCTTTCTTGTGGTTCTTACAGGAAAACAGTGTCTGCATGATTCTGAAGTAACAGTAACTCATAATGAGCAGGGGGAGCAGGAAGCCAAGCAAATTTGCTTCCACGTTGCGGAGGACAGGCCAGAGTTCCTGCAGGACCTCAGGGTAGTCACCGAGGCATTCGTTTTCTTTTTGTTTTGTGAACATGAACTGAGGTGCTGCCACCAAGATGGCTGCTGCCCAGACGCCTAGGCTGATGGTGACGCCATGCTGCACAGTCCGGTTGTGCATGGAGTTGGCTGCCAGGACAATGGCCAGGTACCTATCAATGCTGATGACAGTGATGAAGAATATGCCTCCAAAAAAGCCGATGAAGAAGAAGGCGGTGGTGAGTTTGCACACAGCATTGTGAAGGCCTTGTTCACTTAACAGGTAGTGAGTCCAGAAGGGTAAGGTGGCTACAAAGAGCAGATCAGACAAGGCCAGATTCAGGAGGTAAATGTCTGTGATGCTCTTGGGCTTCTGGCTGTTGGTGAGGGCAAACACCACCAGCAAATTTCCCAACAGGCCAAAGGCAAAGACAAGGGAGTAGAGTATGGACAGGAAGACAGTCCCAAAGGCCACGATGTCCCCCATATCACAGGCTTCAGCAGACTCATCGTACTCAAAGTATTCTAAAATTGATTCAGGGGAGTGGGTGGGCATGGTGAGGGCCTGGATCAGAAAGGAAAACAAGTAACAGCATTAGTTCTCAGAGAAACAAAGTTGGGATTCTATCTGGCCCCACACATAAGCAAGGGTGGAAGAAACAATATTGGTTGGATGCCTAACCAATACACTTCCCAATGTCACGCACGTCATCTTGTTTAATCTCCACAATAGACTCTTGACGGAGGCTGTAACAGATTCCTCTGACAGAAGAGGAAACCAGGTCTCTGAGAGGTTCAGAGACTTGCCCAGAGCTACACAGTGAATGGCTCAGCTAGCATTTGAATCTAGAGCTTTTGAAGCTTGAGACAGATCTTTTCTTTGATTTTCAAACACGTATCCAAAAGGTTGACCAGTGTGTGGATAGTGGGAGAGAGGACTATGGGTGTGGAGAAGAGGGGGTGCGATGGTAGGGCGGGGTGCAGCCATAATTCACATGTCTAGTCCAAACTTCCCTGAAGCAATTCTCCAACTCCTTCCTTATTCCCACCTCCTTTACCCTCTGGATCCCAATTTCTCCTGCAGGAGGCTGAGATTGAAGAGAGAGGTCTCAGACACTCTTCAGACACACAGAGCCCTGAGCAGACCTGTACCCAGAAGTCCCTCATCTTTGTTTTTGAGAACCCTTTCTCTTCCTCTTCCTCTTGGAACCAACAGGTCCTTCTCTTCCTTAAGAGATAAGACACAGAGTTATACACTCTAGGGTGACCACCTTGTCTCGGTGTGCCCAAGACTTTCTGGTTTTAGCACCAAAAGTTGGAAACCCCTCAGTTCTAAGCAGACAGCCATGGACGGCCATCCCACAAATCCAAGTGAAGAGAGAGGAGTGTCGCCATTGCCATCGTAGGGTCTCTGCTGTTATGAAAGGACTGATTGATCCTGTATGGGGGATCACACTCAGTTAGTCTGCCGCACTGGGTCCAGGTGGCTAATTTACCCCATAATTACCAGCACTGCACTCCTTGTGGCCTGGTGATTCATAAGGATTTTGTTTCCTCAGAACAAAAATTGAAAGTCAAGACATTTCTGCACAGGTAGAGAAGTAACACTTGTTCCCTTCTCCTTGACCTCCCCAGCCAGGACTTACTTGTCACTCCAGAGGCTACAAGGGCAACCTTTTCACTCTGGCCCTCTGGGGCCTCCTCCTCTTCCTTGTGATGCCACAGGCAGGCCCCCGAGAACCCCCAAGTATGTTCAGAGCACACCTTTTGGTTGTCACTGCCTCCCTCCCCACCACAACTAAAAACAAGGTTCACACCTCTTTAACCAAGGGAGTTTCCACACCTCACTGTATCCTTTTCATTCTGGTTTTACCAAGACTGTGTCTCTGCCAAGGTGAGGGCCCACCCTTCCAGGCAGGGCTTTGCTTCTCCCTTCCTGCCAGGGCTTTGCTTCTCCCTTCCCAGCCTCTGCTTTGTGTTCTGGCCCATCTCTGCATCTTCCCAAAATTCTTCTGGCATGAAGTGGGTTAAGCCTTTCTGACCTGGGCTTCTCAGGCTGGGATGGAGTGCCCATCCCCCCGGGAGAGCGTATGCTTTCTTTGTTTTAAGCCGCAGCCCCCATTTTCTCAGAGATGAACCTCTGCTTGTGACCCTAATCAATCATATTTAGTTTAACCACATAAAATGGCTGATGTGCTACCCCTTTTGAGCTCACAAATGTCAGTTTCAAATGGTTCAAGCTGAAATATGGGGAGACGGGGACATTCCTACTCCGTGCACGTGGCTTATGGTAGTGGCCCATCTTCCCAGATGCGCAGCTGTGTGAGAGTGGAAATAGTCAAGCCCTCAGTGATCATAAGTTAGGTACCACCCTCTTTCTTCTCCATTTTCCCCCAGTGAAAGGAACTGACACAGTTGGCCTTGAGAGGAGGTCAAGGACAAGGAAGATTGCCTGGTATCTCTTCATGCCTGTGCTCGGTCCTGTGGCCCAGGAACTCTGTGCTGGGGCATTGGCTTGCTTTTGCCAAAGCTGCATGACGTAGGTTTAATTTCCACTCCCAGCACTGTGCCTTATACACAGGGACCTCCTCTAAATCTTCCAGCGGGTGTCCTTGGGTCACTGAGGAGGGAGAACAGGGAGGTGGGCAGACTCGGGCTCTCCCGTGGCTGTTTCTCTGGCCAAGTGACCCTGGGTGAACTTGGAACCTCTGAGTCTGACATTCCTCATCTGCAAGACTGAGACTCATTTTCATGTCTGCCCACAGTGCTGTTCTGAGGACAGCACCTGGCATGGTGTGTTGCACATAGCAGGCACTTAATAAATGCATTTGGTGAGGAAGCAGAAGCAGAAGCATTTCAGACCATCATCCAGTTTGCCTGTGAACTCTTGTGTTGTTCACTCCCACCCAAGGTATTGGTCTGTAAAGTTGGTTTTATTTTTTTCCCTGAAATAAAAAATATTTTCTTTTCAGGTTTTTTTTGGGGGGGGGCGGAGAGGGTACATAGGGGAGTAAAAAAAGCATATCTTTACTGAGTTTTTACTCAGCTGTCAGGCTCACTGCTAAACACTTATTACCTGTTTTGGGAAAAACATTCATGAATTGCCTTGAAGTTTTAAAAATAAAAATAAACAAAAATATAATATGAGTTATATGAAAAATTAAAATAAATAAGTAAGCAAATAGTCTAATATGATAACCAGCACATAGTACATGCTCAAGAAATGGTAGCCAACACATAACAGGATACTTCTCTCTACTTTATGGGCAAGTAGATGTGCTCAGAGAGGGTGAGTAACTTGCTCAAGGCCACACAGCTGGCCTGTGGCAGGGCTACTGTTTGGGCCCACGTGTGGCCAGGCTGTCTGCCCTGCCCGAGACTGGGAGTTCCTGAGAGAGGAACAGGGTCTCCTTCAGCTCTGCAGACCGATGTTCAACAGAGGGAGAGGCCTTGCCCCAAGCCAATGCCACAGGAATATTTGCAAGAGGATAAATATTGTCTCCTAGACTTTCATTCCAAATTGCTCTGCGGCAGGAATAGTGGCAGTGGCCTTTTGATTGTCCGGTTCCCAGAGGTGCCCAAAGGGCACCCGAGTGTCCTTCCTGATCCTGGCCCAGGGGCCCTTGCTTGAACTCTGGGTGCTTAGTGGATGCCTAGTGTGTTGAATGAAGGAATGAATGAGTGAGCGAATGAATGAATGGAAGGCATACAGAAACAGAAGTGCCGCTTTGGCCACACTTGGAGAGCCCTTGGAGACAAGCCCAGACCCACCAACTCTCCAGGGTCAGAAATCACAGCTGCCCACAGCTGCACACTCCTCTGTGCTGGCCTAGGTTTCTAGGCAGTCTGAGCCCTCAGGCCAGTCTGAACCCAGCTTTGCTGGCTGAGAAGCCCAGAGCATGCGAGGGCACCATTTACATCAGAAACCTGACAGTGAGGAAAGATGTCACTGAATTATGCCACTGAACTTGACAGCCTGATCAAGGGAGGGACCTTTTTAGGAACAGTGGGTCTGAGCTCGGTTGTCCTCCTATTATTTCTGGATCCTCTGAGATGTCCCACGATTGGGAGACAAGCCTAACAATGGGGCCTCCTGGCAGCAGATGGGAGCAGGGCCAGTCCTTGAGGGTGGCCTTCCGGGCAGGCTGAAGGGCCACCAGGGGTCTGATTGGCTGGACACCGGCTTTCCCGGCCCCTGAGGACAGCAGGAACCAAGTGCAGGAATCCGAGGAGATAAGCCTTTTTTTCAGGGCCTCCTCAGCTGGGTCTCATACAGATGGGGATTAGAGAGGAGAGATGCGTGCTGGATGAGTTGAGGGCTGTGGCAAGAACAGAAACCGCTCCAGGCTGCTGTTCTCAGGTCTCCTCAGCCTCCCGTCCCCTCAGTCAAGGTTTACTAAATGCTGTTGAACTGCAAGAGTTTGAGCTGAGCCCAGAAGTAGAGCTTTGAGTGCACGTGGGTTGCATACTCCGGTAGAAATGAACCTGCCCAATCAACTCACTCGCTCGTCTCCCGTCTCCGATCCTGCTGGCCCACTTCCTTTTCTCAGGCCTGCTCATTAATATTTCAACTTTTTTTGGGTCGCCATTTACCCATTGTTTCCAATCAGCTTCCCTGTTCTCTACTTCCCTTTTCATTTAAGCGGGCTGGGTCCACTTTCCTCTTCTGTCCCACATCCTTTTTGGGCTGCTTCCCCCATCTTTTGGCTTCACATCCTGCTTACTGTCTGCTAGACCCAGTGCATCCTTTTTTTGTTTTGTGTTGGTTTGTTTTTCCCTCGTTGCTCTCTGCTTATGGCTTTTTAGACCCCTGAGTGAAGACCAGGTTTGAGGTTCTGTTGGTTTCTAATGCCAAGAAAAGTGTGGTTGAATGTTTTTCTTTTGCAAAGGAAATTAGAGGATGGTAAAGATTGCTTGAGCCCTGACCCCAGCATTCTGCATGGGGGTGCCACCGTGCTGAGAATGTTCCAGAGCCTGAAGCTATCCTCGGAAAGCCCAGTGTGGAAGGAGAGGAAGCTACCATTCTCGGGTGCCCCATGAGTGCCCCGCTCCATACACAAGACCCTATTTCATTCCCTCGACAACCGCCCATGAGAATGGTTGTCCTTCTTGTATGACTGAACCAACAGCAGCTCTGAGAGATCTGGGAAACTCGTCTAAGGAGCAACAGAGCCAGAATTTCAGCCCATATGAGCCTCTCCATAGAGCCACGCTCACTGCACAGCGCCAGGCTCTCCCTCTTGGAGCAGAAGTCTGCAGCTTATCGCAGACCACTTCTCTAGATCTAGAACTGAGAAATAGCAGACTCAACACCCCCTGGAAAGAATATGACCCGTGATGCCAGCCTGAACACTTGTTCTGCATTTTTCCCCTCTGGACTCAGAACCCACAAGGTCTGACCCTGAGGGGAAAGGCAGGAAGTCGGGAGATGAAGGTGGGGGGTGGATATTCACCTCTCCAGCCAGGACTAGGGGATCCTCACTGCCAGACCCCCAGAATCTAGCTCTCATCAATGCTGGTGAAGAAATTTGGAATCTTTTTCTCTGGAGAAGAAGAGGCTGAAGGCTGTAGGGTCAGCTTATTTCCTGCCTTCAAATATATGGTGACGCAGTACCCTTCTCATGATGAGCATGGAGTAAAGTATGCAATTGTTGAATCACTATATGGTACACCCGAAATTCATATAACACTGTATGGTAACCATACTGGAGTTAAAACAAAAAGTTAACAAAAAATAGGGTGATGCTTTTCTGAGCCGTGTGCTTCACAGGGGCCCACATAGCCCACAGACGGCTTGGAGACCCTGGGCAGCTCACTCTGGCTCTGCCTCAGTTTCTTCATATGTGAAATGAAAGCATTGGACCAGACGGTCCCTAAGGGCCTGGCCAGCTCTGGCACACTTAAGTTTCCAACAAGAACCAAACTCAAGCACAACGTGAGTCCTGGGTCAGGGAGAGCATGGCCTAGTGTCAAGAGAAGTGGCGGCTCATGAACATGAATCTTCTGGGCTCACAGCCTGCCAGCATCCAGGTGGGGTTCTGTTTGGAGACAGAGAGCTGGGTCAGTTGACTGTGGTCCTAACAAGTCTTGAGCTTCACTTTGCCCTGGATGGGAGGCTTTTGGGTCTGGGCCCAAGCCTACACCCCCTGCTGTTTGGGCGCCGGAGTCTTACCAGGTCCTGATGGTTTTCCCATTTACAGGGACAGCTAACTTTCTGAGACACCCTGTGGGATGCAGGGAGAAGTGAGGATGAGAAGGCAGAAGAAGGGCAGATGGAGGGGACCCGAATTGCACACAGAGGAGCTCTAAGAGCACATTTTACACCTTGCAGCCCCTCCCCTGTGCAGGTGACCTGAGTGGCCCTCTCTACGTCAGCAAGCAGCCCACCTGAAACAACACGGCCTCACCCACCCACCAGCGTTTGGACCGGCCACACGGACGCCCCTCCAAGACCAGCAGCAGGAGAAAACAACCCTGAGACTGCTCGGTGAGCCGCCCTTTTACCGAAGCCGCTGTGGTTCTGGGTTTGACGCGTCTCCCTCTCGTTTCCTCTTTCAAGTACACTATGCCATTTTCTTATTTCTGCCCCACTGTGAGGTTCTGAAAGGAAATGCTTTAGGACTTTTGTCTAGTAATTGAGGAAGAGGTGGATTTTAAATTAATTATTAACTAAGCCAATATCTGTTATGTATCTTAACCATATGCCTGTGTAAGGACAAATAAAAATAATGCATAAGAGGTTTACTTCTCCCCCTTGAAAGTAAGGGAAGAGAGTCTCTTTTGCCACCTCCTTCCTAGGATGCTTGCTTTAGAAAACTTGTCACTGGAAGTACATTCTCCTCTCTGAAATGTAGGTATGTGTCCTTTTGAAAATGTGATCACCTCTTTTGTCAGCTTTATGACCCAGGAATCTTTCTCAAGGACCTGGGGGCCTTCTCTTTGAAAAGTAAACATCAAGAATCAGCGCCCTTGGGGCGCCTGGGTGGCTCAGTGGGTTAAGCATCTGCCTTCAGCTCAGGTCATGATCCCGGGGCCCTGAGATTGAGCCCCGCATCAGGCTCCCTGCTCAGCGGGGAGTCTGCCTCTCCCTCTCCCACTCCCCCTGCTTGCATTCTCTCTCTCTCAAATAAATAAAATCTTAAAAAAAAAAAAAAAGAATTAGTGCCCCTGTCACCCAGTTTCTGTGGAAGGGTAGGAGCCTAACATGGGTGGGTGCCTCGCTCCAAGTTACAAAAATAGGTCCCGTCATAAAGATATGAGTCTATTTCTTCTCGGGATGAAGCCCATCAGCTAACACAGATGGTCACCCCAGTTACCATGGTAAAGTTAGGATGACTGTGTGTGACTGTTGAGTTCTCTCGAGTAAGGACTAGGTATGTGTCTCTCACGTTAGGGACTGTATCTGCTTGGCTGTGTAAAACGGTGAGATTTTTTCCCCCCATCTCTGCAATCTCTTAGCAGATTGCCCGAGATGGGCATCACATTCTGGTTTCATGCCAAGTTAATAATAAAGGTGTTTTCTTTCTCTATTAGCTCTGTGAGAGGTTTTTCTGGGTTGGAGATCTTATTTTTAATTTTATTTCCCCAACACTAGGCTCTGTGCTCCATTCGGTGGAGGTAAAAATGGCTAAGATACAGTCTTTAAGTTGCTGTTAATGTTCAGTAACAGAATACAAGAAAATATTTCCCTTAGGGGAAACCCAAGGATTGGATCATTTAAGCTGAGTCTTAAAGCTGAGTGTTTCTTCCAGGTAGACAAATGTGGAGGTGGGAAGCGGGGGTGGGGGTATTGAAGCCAAAGGCACTGGAGGGTCTGAGTACAGGGATGTTTCCCGGGATCAAGGCTCCGCAGAGGGGGTGTGAAGGAATATACTAGAAACAGAAGGAAGTGAGGATGATGGGGTTAGAAGGGGCCGGCATGCTCCTGGAGTCTTCATGGAAGTCGAGTTTAGTCTGTGTGGAGGATTCAGGAAAAGATGCAGAGAGCAGGAGCCGAGAAGACAGAAGAGAGGTGAACAGAGGGTCCTCAAATTCCACGCTAAGGAACTGTAGGAGAATTATAAGACTTTGAAAGAGGGGGGAAATTACTGGTTGCCCTGGCTAGCACAACCTTCAGGGCTACCTCCCCCTTTCATTTTCTGGCCCATATACAGCTCTGTAAGTTCAGGAGACTGATAGCAGTGCAATAATCTTGTTTGCAGGAATAGAACCTGTGTCTGGTGGAGACGTGCTTGATAACCGCCCCGTGGTTAGGGACCAATTTTGCATGTATCTGTATGTTCTTCCCAGCGTTTCTGGAAGGATCTCATCCACTCTACTGCTGTGGCTGGTGTCTGCTCACTGCCATTGGTGAACAGGTGGGCGTCGTGTGAGCGTTCCACGGTGGTCTTTTCCACTGTTGATGCACACCTGGGTGGCTTTCGGCCCAGGACCGCTGTGGATAACACCGTCACGAACAGTGGTGTGTGTGTATCTACATCTCCCACAGCATGGATGCATTTTAAAAAGTATTTGAAAAAGAAAATGAACTTTCTTGGGGGAGGGGAAATCCTAAAACTCCCTGGCTTTTCTCTGAGCTCAGCTGAGAACCTACAGAGCAGAGACTGCGGAATCTGTCAGGCTGAGATGGCCAGATAAAGGTCAAGCAAGGAGAAATGAGAGGCCCGGTCAGTCCTCGCCTGGGTCCTCCATGTAGTTCCTCCTCTCATGCACCCACGTGTGTGTCCACTCTGAATTTCTGAGACTGTTTTCCCACGACACAAACCTTCTGAGCCCGTGTCCTCACAATGATTGTAACAGCATATGTTAATAGTGGACATCGAATTTGTGTTGGCAATTTATTCATTAAAATAGTTGTCATTGTAAATGCAATAGGTGCTCTTTGCAACAAATGTAGGTGGCACAAAAAAAGCATGGAAAGAAAAGGAAAAACAACATAGAAGCGAACGAGCTACCATCCAATTTCCCAGAATCAACCACAGCTAGCTTTCTGTCTTTTCCCGTGCAATTGTTCTGCGTGTTTTTATATTTATATTAAGTGTCATTATATTTACATTTAAGATGCAAGTGTTCTATTAAACCATTTTTATTATAAAATTTTCAGACATAAATAAAAGCAGAGAGCATCCCCAGGTGCACACCACACAGCTTCAATTAGCAACTCATGGTCACGATTTCATCTATTCCCCATTCCATGTCCTACCAGATTATTTCAAAATAAATCCAGGTGTCATACCATTTCACCCATAAGCAGGTAAGTATGAGTCTCCAAAAGAATAAGAACTCTTTTTAAACAAAATAGTAACTTTGATACTATTTCTCACTTTAAGAAGTTACTAAATCCTCACGATCATCCAGATGCAGAGAGGAGCACTCAGAGAAGTGAACATTCTCCATGCCCCTAACATGTAATTACTGTTGCTTCTAATCATATCCCGTGTCGAGTGGATCAAAGATGGTCTAATCACCCACTGCCCGCCACCCCTCAAGCCCCTTGGACATTAGGCTGCAACAGCTTTGGGAAAACGGTCTCTCTTGTTAGCGTGGAAAGCAAACCAGCATCCGTACCCCCCGTGACCTCTGACCACGCCCCGCCCCGCAAACCCACAGGTGCTGGCAAGTTCTCTGCTCCTACCTGGGCCGGGCCTGGGAAGGAAACCTCCAGACGTGACAGTCAGCCACCTGGTCCCACTGTCTCTGTCTCTGTCACAGAGTATTTCCCTTTCCCTCCCTCTGAGGGCATCTTTATTTGCTAAGTTAGCCAATAGTAGGGGGTTTCCTGTGAGGTAGACTATCTTTAGATGTTGCCTCAGTCAGGCTCAGAAGCTCCAGGCTGGAGGCCATCGGATGGCAGGAAGGTTTGAATTCACAAACCTGGAGGACGGAGCTGGGGTGGAGGTGGGGTGGGGGCGGGGAGCAGACCCACCACGGCTTGGAGGACGCGAGGTTGTGGAGGCTGTGTTATTTGCTCCATTCGGGGGAGGCCAGGGAGCAATGCAGTTCTCAGGAGCCACTAACGCCCACTGAACCTCAGTTTTCCTGCCTGTAAAAAGGGGCCCACAGCACTCACCGGGCTGCATTGGGGTGCAGATTAAATGAACTACAGCTTCTCTCTTCAAAGGACAGTCCCAGGCACTGGGAGCTTACTAGAAATGCAGCCTCTGGGGCTCCGCCACTGAATGAAACTCTGCATTTTGATGAAATTCTTAGGAGATTGATCAGCACATGGATTTTGAGATGCGTTGGCACAGAAAGCACTTAGTGAGTACCTGGCACCTGGTAGGTGCTTCCGAATGTTTTACTCCTCACCTCCCTCCTCCAAGGCGTTTAGCGACTTCCCTATACCTCTGGTCAAGCCGAAGGTCCATGTCTTCCGGGCACAGGCTTCACCCACAAACTGGCTCAGGCTCATTCCCCGCTGTCTCCCCAAGCCCGCGCTGCTTCTGACTCCTCCAGGCCGAGCCCCTGCTCCCTGCCCCAGCCAGCTTGCTCCCTCTCTGCGGCTCGAACCTCCACCGCCATGACCTCACTGCCTTCCCACCACCTCCTTGCCTGCCTGGCTGAGCCACAAGGCAAACACTGCTTCTGATGGCTCCCTCTCCTGGGGCCTATCCCGGGTCTAGCACCCCCGGCACACGTTTACTAGAGGCTCAGGGACTCCTCCAAGGCCTTCCTGGCTCCTCGCTGCCCGTCTTGCAGCCTGCTCGCCAGCACTGCTGTGGCTCTCGGAGCTTTGTCTGCCCGTGGGCAGGGCTGTCTTGCGCGCTCCCCCCCGGGTCTCCTCCTCCATCCTGGCGGCCAGGACAGAGCTGTGGGTGGGACTGCAGTGTCTCGGGCTGGGCGACCTGCTGGCATTTGAGGAAGTCTGCGGCCGGTTTCCCTTCCTCTGGCCGGGAGCCTGCAGCACCCCTTCCTCATCTCTACCCCATAGCCACCTGTCCCAGGGCCCACCCAGCGGGGCCAGCTGCTTCAGCCTCCCTTTGCCTGCCTGAGACACCCTTCCTGCTTCTCTGAGTGCTCCTCTCTGGGACCCTGCCAAGACGCTCTGTCTCCCAGTCACACAGACTTTCTGGACAACCTTGCCCACGGCACCGTCTTCCTGGGCAACCTCATCCACTGCCCTGTTATCCTCATCAGCTGTCCTGTCTTCCTGGACAACCTCGCCCACTGCCTCGTCAGTCACCACCTCTGTGCTCTGATTCCCCATCTTTGTCTCCAGCCAGGGCCTGAGTAACCTCCAGTGCCCATCTGTGCCCTTCATACCTCTTGCCATTTACCCCATTGACCATTCTCCTCCATCCGGAAGCCAGAGAACTCTTTCCAAAGTGCGAACTGCCCGCCTAAACCCTCCAGGGTTTCTCCTCACTGTGAGTTTCAGTCCCAGGCTTGTGAACATGGCCTTGGCGTGATCCCACCCCTTTGGACATCCCAACCTGTTCTAACCAACCCCCCCACCCCACCCCAAGTGCATGTGTGGGCTGCTTTTCCCTTCCCAGCTCACCAGGCTGGCAGGCCTGGCTTTGATTTCACTTCCTTGAAGCTAACAAGCCTGCTTCCACTGTCCCATAGGACCTGGAAGCAGACAGGACTGTGACTCGCAGCCCAGCAAGTGCCACGCTTGTGCCAGTTCCCTGACCTCCCAAATTCCAGAACGACGTGCGTGGTGGACCCAGATGGACGCTTGCACACGAAGGAGGCCGCATGACGAGAGAGGAACCGTGAGCTTGAGGAGCACACCATTTTATAGCCAGCAGTGAGCAAGCTGCTCAATGGCCCCGAGGGAGACATTACCTCATCCCTCAGGCTGCAAACACCACCCTGAGAAATGGACCAAGGAAAGGGCAGCTGGGGCTCTGCATTCTCAGTGCACTCTGAGAGACGGGGGAGCGCAGCAACCTTCCCACTCGGGCCCCACGTCTGCAGACCTTGGTTGAGGCCCCTCAGGTTCTGCCCTGGGGAACTTCTCCTCCCTGGACCCCTGTTCCTCCTTCCCAAGTGCTCCCAAGCTGTGCTGCCTTGGGCCGGTCTCCATCCCTCATTTTCACAGCCCCTTTGGCTTCACCCTTTGAGCTGTTCCTAGTGAAGGGTAACGGAATACGCCAGCACCAAATAAGCCACTTGGGTATATCCATTATTTTGAGCTGCAAGCCCTCGAGAAATAGCAAATACAGGGGGAGATTTCTCCGAACTCTTCCCTATCTGTCTCAAGACAGAGCCTCCAAAAGGAGCTTGGTTGTCACAGATCATCCCCCCCCGGGGAGTTTCAAGAACCAGGGAGTATTGATGTTGGTCACGAGAGAAGGAACTAGAAGTCCCCACCACACCTAGACACACTTGGTCACAAACCAACATACCTCCCATCTGTTCTTCTATGGACCTGTTCATCTTTCCTACAAATCATTTACTCTCTAAGAGGAATACCCCTCCCCACCCTTTCCCTACGAGGCTGGTATTTAAGCCTGAATTCTAATCCACCCTGAGGAGGCACTTATTTTTCTCTGCGTACCTCCCATGTATGTATGACACATACGTGTTAAAAACCTTTTTGTGTTTCTTTTGGCAATCTGTCTTTATGACAACAGCCTCAGCTTAGAACTTAGAAGGGTAGAGGGAAAATTATTTTTCCTCCCTGACAGTTTCTGGTGACCCAGACGGGACCTCTGAGACGCCTTACAGATGAGAGTCTGGGAACACCGGCAAAAGCCAGTGAAGGATAAGAATTGTCTTCCCCACACTTGCTTGTAAGTCCTTGTCGCCCTTGGTTTCTCCTCCGGTTGAGCCAGTAACTGCCTACCGTAGCCTGGTTTCTGTTGGGTGGAGGGGTGAGGGGTGCCGGGCGGGCTTCTAGGCAAGAGAGGCCTTGGGGTTGGTGGGGACAGCTTGGCAGTGATGTACACGGACACACAAGGCAGGTGAGGACTGGAGACTTGGTTTGAATAAAGCTCTGTGGGAGAGACACAGCAAAGGAAAATGGGGATACGATTATGCCTTGAAGGCCAGGCTAGTGTGTTCCCACTTTATACTACAAGCTGAGGGGGGCACTGGGGGTAAGCCCAGCAAACCTTTACTCTGCACAGCAGATGTGCTAGGCAGTGAGCTAAGTCCTCTGGGCACGTGCACTCATGTAACCCAGTGGCCCCAGAAGTACCCGTGACACGTACAGTTGAGGACACTGAGGGAAGAGGTGATGGGACTTGCTCAAGACCACACAGCCTGTACGTGGCAGAGCCAGAACTTGAATTTAGCCTTTAGGTTTCCTGGTCTGTGCCACGCATTCTTGGTGTGTGTGTGTGTGTGTGTGTGTGTGTGTGTGTGTGTGTGACATTGCTTCCCGGGGGTGACAATTGATTCTTGCGCTTTGTGTCTACAGTGCAGATACACACACAGTCCGTAAACAGATAACGTATCTATGTTGTAGAAATTTCATGAGAGGTGATTAAGAATATAATGTCTAAAAAGACCTCCACGGAGGATGACAATGGAAAAAAGGTTGAGAAACCATTGTCTCTGCTCTTAATCAGACCACGGAGCTGTGTCTTGTGCTTAAAACCTGGGGTCAGGGAGGAATAGGAGAAGAGTGACATCTTCAGAAAAATACGCCAGTGGCTGAGTGGACGCGAGGGAAAGCTGCCAGAATGCAAGGGAAGGAGCAGGTGCGTGTCAGGTGCTTCTCCGGGCCAGGCACTGGGCTAGGTACATCACCTCTAAGGTCTCCTTTTGATCTTCACCTTCACATTTTCAGATGAGGAGACAGGAGCAACAGGTCCTCGGCCACCAGCTGGAAAAGGGCTGGGGCAGGACTTGAACTTCCTGATTCTGAATGTCGGCAGGGAGAAGGCCATGGAGGGGGTGGACTGCAGGCGAGAGAGGGTGATTTGGCTAATGGAGCGTGCACAGAATCGGTGAAAGATCAGGCTGATTTAGGAACAAGCGAGGAGGCAGGGACCGTTTTGCTGCCAACAAGTCAGTTCCATCAGACCAGAAGGTTTCAGAAGCAGAAGGAGGTTCCTCGTTCTTCTCCCCCAAAAGAGAAGTACCAGACGTAGGAAATTAAGAAGTTAGAAAGGAGTAAAGTTAGACAAAATAAATACTAATTAGTTGTTCCCTCTGCCCCAATGTTTACATTTTAATACCACTGGTTGCAATTTCTTAGGCTTGTTTCATAGTTTCTGCTCAACAGGGACAAAAAACATTCCTCTTTGGTACAAAGGTAATGACCTGGCAAAGAGCTCCAGGAGCATTTTGGATAAAACATTTTTAGGCATCATTAAGTTATTTTCTTGGAAATATTAAAAAATTCCACTTTGCTCCCTTCAAACATGGTGTGTGTTCCCAATCATGTAGAACTTACTAACGGAGAATAATAGAAAATGAACAAATGAACTGCCAGCTGGAGTTATAAAAATATTTCCATTTTAGCCCTTTGAACCACATAAGGAATTCAAATTAATTCCTAGAATGTCTTTATATTGCTTTCTAATGTTCTGGAGGGTCTGCTTTAGGAAAAAAATATATATACATATATATATAATATATAGTATAATATATATATTATATATATATAAAATAGCTGTCTTTCACAAGCAATGCCCTTAAAGCAGTTGTTTCTTTTTTTTTTTTAAAGATTTATTTATTTATTTTGAGAGAGTGAGAATGAGAGGGAGAGAGAGAGTACATGAGAGCGGGGAGGGTTAGAGGGAGAAGCAGGCTCCTCGCTGAGCAGGGAGCCCGATGCGGGACTCGATCCTGGGACTCCAGGATCATGACCTGAGCCGAAGGCAGTTGCTTAACCAACTGAGCCACCCAGGCACCCAAAGCAGTTATTTCTTTTGCTGCCTTAGAGATTTAGAGATGATCTAGAGCTCAATACCCAGGGGCAATAAAGTAGAGCTGCTGGGTCCCCATCATTGACCAGCTTTTGAAAATAAGCTGTTGGGGCACCTGGGTGGCTCAGCCGGTTAAGCGTCTGCCTTTGGCTCAGGTCATGATCCCAGGGTCCTGGGATTGAGCCCCGAGTCAGGCTCCTTGCTCAGCGGGGAGTCTGCTTCTCCTTCTCCCTCTGTTTCTCCCCCTGCTCTCTCTCTGTCAGGTAAATAAATAAAATCTTTAAAAAAAAAAAAGCTCTCAGGTCCGCCAGTTGCCCGTGTATATGCTCATCTACAGCGTAACCTTGTATGTGGCATCAGTGACTATAGCAGTGACAGACAAACTCACACGTCCAGGAGAATCTTCTTTATTTCGAATACAGTCGTTCAAAACATAACAAAAACTTCATAGTGAAGTACAAATGTAGAGGGGCAAATCCAGTGGTAGGCTTGCACTAGTCTGGACGACTGCGTCAGGTCCCCTTGACCCTAAGAAACGGATGCCAGGGTGTTATGGGGTCCTATTGTGCTTTGGGGGCTGGAGTGGATACTGTTTAATGTAAGACTGTAATTGGACCACAAAACAGAAGGTGGGATTTGGCGTCCGGTGCTTCCAGATTAGCTCCTGATGAACTTCCTCGGTCGGATGGACTTGAACCAAGATTTTAGGCACCTCAGGTACATTCTGTAATCCTTCAGGACCAATAATGTCACCTGAAGTGACTGACATTTGTTTCAAAGGTACGTTATGAGGTACAAAGATAGAAAAGGCTGTGAAAGAAACATTTGGCCATCTAATTTCTTAGCATGCGGAGCATCTGAAACGGCAGCACTTGTTGCAAACTTGGACACTGTGAAGTTATGGTTGTGGCCACAGGTGAATACAGGCAAACCAGATTGCAGAGTTTCTGCACAACAATCATCTTGTTGTTATAGTGAAATGCTTTCTTCTTAGGTGCTTTTATAGGCTTTTACTCTTATAGCAAAAAAAAAAATCTTGTTATAATAGATTGATCTGTATTTTATTCAGAGCCAGCTTCAAATCTCAATTCTAAAACAGAATATCAATATTTATTTCTGTTTGAACCAGCTGCCCAAAGAATCAGTTCTGTGTAAATCCCAGTTACATTTCGATCCATGTTTGTAGGTAACAAAGGCTTGGGCTTGCATGCAGCTGCTAAGGACATTTATCTGACTGTTTGCTATCCTGTAGACATGCTGATGGGTTCTCAGGGGACAGCTGCAAGCAGGGCGCGCTTGGTGGCCAGGGAGCGATGCTGAGTCATTTTACTCAGTTGGTACCCTTCTTGGTGATGGAATCTGCAGTAACACTTCAGCTTAAAAAGAGCCACATGCTGACACCAGGCTTCCTTCAAAGGCTTCAACATTCTACTTGGTGACTAGACCTCAGGCTGTTTCAGTACTGTGAGCACTTTAACTTCTGACAAATTTGGAATATCCACAAATCTGAATTGGCCACAAGGAGGCATATCTTTCAACACTTTGAGTGAATTAAATGGAAAAATCACTTAAAAATCCCCTTTTCAAAAGTGTTTTTCGATCCATGACCAAGATTTTGTAAACCTCCGATGTCAAGTCAATTTAACTTGCGTGCAAAAGACGTCAAAGAGGTATATTTCCTCAAAGCTAGTACATGTCCTGTAGCTTAAGTGTATGTCTGGGTTCTTGTAAAGAAGCCAACATTGGGTGAAATCGCATATCCAGCAACATAACTATAATTCCTGGATTATGACATTTCTCCATATGGAGCATTTAAGACGCGGATTAGGCAACATTTTGTTATATTCCGAAGCTCACGTGTGTGTGTGTGTGTGTGTGTGTGTGTGTGTGTGTGTGTGTGTGATGATTAGTGAGCTTTTGTATTTATTTATTTATTTTTAAATATTTTATTTATTTGTCAGAGAGAGCACAAGCAGGGGGATCAGAAGGCAGAGGAAGAAGTAGGCTCCCCGCTGAGCAAGGAGTCTGAGGCGGGACTCGATCCCAGGACCCTGAGATCATGACCTGAGCTGAAGGCAGTCACTTAACCGACTGAGCCACCCAGGTGTCTCTAGTATGCTTTTTTAAAGTAAATGAAATCCATCTGTGATTCATATGTGAAAATGTGTCTGTCCAAGAAAGATAAATACTTGTATGATCTCATTTATGTGTGGAATCTAAAAATATCAAACTCAGAGAAACAGAGAGTAGAATGGTGTTTACCAGGGGTTGAGGGGTGAGGGAAATGGGGCGATGTGGGCTAGAGGGTACAAACTTTCAGTTATAAGATGAATAAGTTCATCCACAGCATGGTGATTGTAGCTAACAATACTGTGTCATATACTTGAAAGTTGCTTCTTAATGTTCCATCATAACAACAACAACAAAATGGTAATTATGTGAGGCAAAGGATGTATCACCTAACCTTACTGTGGTGAACATTTTGCAATATATGTGTATCAAATCATCACATTGTACGCCTTAGATTTATACTATGTTGAATGTCAATAACACTGTAAAGCCAGAAAAAATACTGGCAATTTTTAAATTTTTATTATTTTATTTTTTAAAGAATTGATTTATTTATTTGAGAGAGTGAGAGACAGCACACGGGAGAGAGCACAAGCAGGGGGAGCAGCAGAGGGAGAGGGAGAAGCAGGCTCCACCCCAGGACCCTGGGATCATGACCTGAGCCAAAGGCAGACGCTTAACAGGCTGAGCCACCCAGGCGCCCCTGGAAATTTTTTTAAAAAAGAAAATGTGGGGGCACCTGGGTGGCTCAGTTGGTTGGTCGTCTGCCTTCAGCTTGGGTCATGATTCTGGAGTCCCGGGATCTAGGCCAGCGTTCGGGCTCTCTGCTCAGTGGGGACTCTGCTTCTCCCTCTGCCCCGCACCCCACTCGCGCTCACTCTCTCAAATGAATAAATAAAATCTTTTTTTAAAAAAGAAAAGAAAATGTGTGTCATTCTTCTCCAGGAGTCTCCTTTGCATTGAATTATTTCTCAGTCTCAGTAGGTGGAGGCAGAAGTCCTAAAGGCTCATTGTAAACTAAAGCAAAAATGCCCCTTTATTCCCAAACAAGTAATCATTTGCACGTTAACTGTTCAGCAGTCATTAGTAAGCCCTGTTGTCTGCATTACACTTTTGTTCACAGGCCATGCATCATCTGCCTGACTCTGCTCACTCATTCACTTGTCAGGTATTTATTGATGCCATAGCTCATTCTCAGGGCTGGTTGTGTGCAACACAAAGATGAACGGGGGCAGCCTTCCACTGTCCGAGGCGGCAAAAAGAGACAGCTCAGGGAATGTTACACAACAGGTAAGGATCAGGATGCAGGAAGGCTCTGTCTCCCCTCTGCCCAACCAGCTCTTTTGCTTCCCTCCCCATGGCTCCACCTCTCCATAGCACTCCCCAGGGTCAGGAGCATCGGGCTGGGCTGCCCATCAGCAGACACGGCGAGGCTCAGGGACAATTTTGTCTGTCCCTGACAAACAAATTTGTCTGTCCCTGAACAGGACTCTTCCCAGTTCACTGGTTTCATTCAAAGCTCATGGCTTTGTGTCCCAAAACATCTGCCGCAGCTGCATTTCCCAGGAAGGAGTGGCATGTGTGGGTGATGAGCCTTTGGATGACGATTTTATATAGAACCAGCAGACCTACAATTATCTGGAGTCATGTTGTGCTGGTTAAAAGGCGGACCCTGCCACTTTCAAGCTGTGTGGCCTCGAACAAGTTATTTCTCTGAGTCTACTTGCCTTCCTGTGAAAGTCAAGATAATAAAACCCACGTGGCAGGGTGGCATGAGGATTAGCAACAACATAGGTCAAGTACCTCACACGGTGCCTGGAACATGGTGGGCCTTCAGCAAATCAAGGATTATTCAAAGCAAGAAGGTCCCAAATGGGGTCATGAGTACTAGAAATCTGAATGCTGGGGACACACGGAGGAAGGAATAATCTCTTCCTAAGAGGGCTTGGTGGAGGCGTGCCCCTCATGAGGACATGCCAGCAGACGGACCAAGCTGTACAGAGGGTCAAGAGGGTTAAAGGCCTCACGAAGGGGAAGCCGTTCAATGTGCCCCTTCTCCTGGGTCTCCAGGGCTTAGGATTTCTGAGTGACAGGGACTGTTCTACTTCGAACTCTCAGACAGTCTTCTCCAGGTCCTCTCCCAAATGACCTTTGTACTGTGCTTAGAGAAAAATTAAAATCCAAGTGTTATGGACTGAATGTTTGCGTCCCCCATAATTCATGTTAAAGCCCTAACCTCTAATGTGACTGTATTTGGAGATATGATCTTTAAGGAGGTAATTAAGGTTCAGTGAGTTCATAAGAGTGGGGCCCGGATCCAACAGGACCAGTGTCCATACAAGAAGGGGAAGAGACACCAGGGATGTGCATGTCGAAGACAGGCCATGCAAGAGCACAGCACGAAGGTGACCATCGACACCAGAGAAACCAACCCTGTCAACACCTTGATCTGGGATTTCCAGCCTCCAGAAATGTAAGAAATAAATTCCGTTGATTAAGCCACCCCAGTCTATGGTATTTTGTTCTCGCAGCCGTAGCAAACAAATATCCCCAGTTTGATGTCAGTCCGAATGGAATTCTTTCTCAGTGCTTGCAGACTGAAGACTGTGAGCAACAGTGAGGAGCCAGAGGAATGAGGGAGCATCTCCGTAAGGGGCAGTTGGGAAGGACATAGAGGATCTGGGCTCCTGATGGATGAGGCTCAGGAGGGATGCAGGAGACAGGGTCAGTTCTGGGTCAGAGGCTGTGAGGACACAGAGGCATTCAGTGACGGGTATCTTATGAAATTCTGCCTGGGAGGTGGCGAGGGGGGCGGGATTGGAGTTGGCCGAGAGACTTCACTGGTAAAGAAGCAGGGATGCTGGTCAGGGATGACGGGTGTTTTGGTAATTTTGCAGTTGTGGGGTGGTCTTGTCTGAGCATCTGTGATGTTCGGGGGGAACTTCTTGGTCAGGCCACTGACAGGCGAGTTTTCCTTCTCTTTTCTTCTATGAGGGATTCCCACACGGTACAGCCCATAGAATGGGAACGATGCACAGACCAGCCACAACGTGCATGGGCAGCTCAGACACGGTTTACGAAGCATGTCCACAGGTGCCGGCCCCCTCTCAAGTGAGGAGGCTAGAGGAGTAACCTACCTGGGGCCACTTGGCATGTAGGTTGGTGGGTGGGCAGGGAGTCCCCCGAGGTCAGGAGTTTCCCTACATGCAGTGTCTGGCTGTTTCTCTTGAGCTTACAGAACACAGAACAGATGCCTTCCAGGCACGCACAAGGTGGGCAACCACAGCTCCTTCCTAAAGGGCTTTCCTCCTGGCTCTGGGAGAGCGGCTGGGGTCGCTGGTGGGTGGAAGCATGTTCAAAATGGAAGTCTTGGCGCTCCCTCTAGTGGTTCTAACATGAACTGCGGGCCAAGGCCAGGGCTGAGAAGGTTGAAAGGCAGCAAGGTCCCCTCCGTGGTCGTGTGCCAGGCGCGCCATGGCCAGGGGCTCATTTGATCCTCAGCCTGTTGACCTGTGAGCTGGGTGTTCTTAGCACGTTACAAAAATGAGAAGACGGAACTGAAGCCAGAGTTTATTCAGGAAAAGGGTGCTGAAGCTTGGGCTTTAGACCTCGTCCGGGGACGGAGCTCCTGGTCTAACACAACTGTGAGTTTGTAATAGCTTTTTAGAGGCAGATCCTGGGCGAGGCTGTGGAACCCAGGAGTTGTTTCTGGCTTTACAAAGGGCTTCCCGGTTTCACAAGACATTTCCACATTTGTCATTTCTCGTGGTCCTCACAGAACCCTATAAAGCCGGGTGTACTCATCACCATTTATCGATGTCTGGTAAAAGATGGGCAGGAACTGGGACCTGTCTTCTCTGACACACTGGATCATGTTCTTTCTATCACCTCACACTGGCTCTGACATCTGGTTGCAGTATCTGCAGGTAACAATACAGGTGAAAGCTTAGAGAGAGAGAGAAAAAAAAAGATCAGTTACAGTCAATTCTTCGGGGAGAAAGAACAAGTTGGAAAGATGAACAAGAGCAGACTCCTGGGGAGGGGGGCACTGCAAGAGCGGACGGAGGTCGAGGCTCCTCTCCGGGCCTGGCTGTATGTCCCTGGACGAGGGAATGCCTTGTCATTCCACACAAGTTGCTGTAAGTGCTGGCTGCCCCTGGCCCCCCCCGCCCCCCGAGTATGGTTCTAGAGCAGCTCTGGCAGGTGACCAAAGCCTGTGCTGATGGGCCCATGTCTCCTGGAAGCCGTGGTTTCAATATTACAAGGTCTAGCACTGGCCACGTGTTAGTGATCAAGTACTTGAAATTTGGCTAGTCTCAATTGCAATGTGATATAAATGTAAAATATTTACCAGATTTTTTGAAGACTTAGTATGAAAAAGAATATAATATATGTAATATATAATATATATAATGTAATATAATGTATAATATATATGTATAATATGTATTACGTTATATATAATATACTGTAGCATTATATTTGTATAATAATATATGCAATATATTATTATATTATATATATTATATATATAATAATACATAATAATATGTAGAATATATTATATATGATATATATGCAATAATTTTGTGTTAGTTACCTGTTGAAATACTATTTTGGAGGTATTTGGTTTAAAAAATAATTATTAAAGGGCGCCTGGGTGGCTCAGTTGGTTAAGCGACTGCCTTCGGCTCAGGTCATGATCCTGGAGTCCTGGGATCGAGTCCCACATCGGGCTCCCTGCCCAGCGGGGAGTCTGCTGCTCCCTCTGACCCTCCCCCCTCTCATGCGCTCTCTCTCTCTCAAATAAATAAATAGATAAAATCTTTAAAAAATATATATTTATTAAAATTAATTTTAACTTTTTCTCTTTACTTTTAAAAGTCACTACCAGAAAATTTTAAATTACCAATGTGGGTTGCATTATGTTACTACTGGATATCACTGATCTAGAGTTTTGGTCTTGGTGAATTTGCTTATGTGAAAGGTGAAGTAAAATGAGGCCAGGGGTTTTAAAATGGAGCCAGGAGGCCATTGAAGAGATGAGCCATACGTGCGTCTTCTGTTCACGTCCTCATCATGTGGAACCCTGAACTTTTGAATTAAGCCAAAGCACAAATACTCCAAGGACTCTGCATGAGCACCTGAAGCTTGTTACCATGATGGACTTTTCTTAGTGATAACCTTAGCAACGAATTATGTCTAGTGAAGATCAGCTTTCTGCCACCAGCACCAGTCACAATTTTTGTAAACAACATATATAAGCATTCCCTTTTGTTCTGCAAACCTGGGACATTTGCTCCCTACTGGGACACGATTTGGTTGCTGCCTGTACCTCTGTATCCTGAATTGCAATTCTTTGATCCCAAATTAATGCTTTTGCTTAATTATTGCCTCCTGACAGATTTAGGTTGACCCTTAGTAAAAGCAAAATTCAACCAAGTAGGTTTGAAGATCTGATTGGCTTTCTGAAGTGATTCTTGAATGGGGCAGCAGGCTGTCCAGCAAACTGAGAGATGCTCTGAGGAGTTGTACAAAGTGAAAGGTTTTTATAGGAAGGAGGGTGGGGCAAGAAGTTATTAGGAAAAGAAAAGAAAGGTTGTTCCAGGCAAAGTAACCTTAGTTTAGCGATAAGGGCAGAGGGTCTTTTTTTTTTTTTTTTAAGATTTTTATTTATTTATTTGACAGAGAGAGACATAGCGAGAGCAGGAACACAAGCAGGGGGGAGTGGGAGAGGGAGAAGCAGGCTTCCCGCAGAGCAGGGAGCCTGATGTGGGGCTTGATCCCCGGACCCTGGGATCATGACCTGAACTGAAGGCAGACGCTTAACAACTGAGCCACCCAGGCGCCCAAGGGCAGAGGGTCTTATCATGCCGATTATGTCATCTTCCTTTGGGGAATGGGGAGCCCAGGTGACAGATTACCTCATTCATGCTGACCACAAAATTCCTAACTGACTGGTTTAGACTTTATTTCTCAGGGAGCTTGAAACTGCAATTAAGTTAGGTATTAATCTCTAGTTTGGTGATTTGCCTAGCCTAAGTCCCCATCTTGGGGCTTACGGTTTTCTTTTCTTTCCTTCTTTTTTTTTTAATGATTTTTTTAAAGATTTATTTATTTGAGAGAGAGAGCATGCACACACGTGCTTGGGGGGGAGGGGCAGAGGACAAGGGAGAGAGAATCTCAAGCAGGCTCCCTGCTGAGCACGGAGCCTGACGCAGGGCTCCATCCCAGGACCCTGAGATCATGACCTAAGCTGAAATCAATAATCGGACACTCAACCGACTGAGCCACCCGGGTGCCCCGGGCCTGTGGTTTTCTTTTTAACACACTCATGACATATTGGAAGCCCCAGAGATGTCCCACAATGCAGGCCTGCTTGTCCCACTCTCTGCTGAAGTATTTAGGGGTGGCTGGTGGGGTTGGGGGAGAGGTGACCTTAAAGTCTTGTCTCTCTGCCAGATGGGCAGACCGAAGTGTTCCTCTAGCCAGGAGACAGGGGAGCAGAGAACAGGATGTTCTACTTGGCTGTCTCTCTAGATGGCAAGTTGGTTCTGTATAGGGAACTCCCTGTCCCTCTAAGCTGTATTAGGTTTCCCACACTGTTGACTGTCTCAGTCCATCATTTCCTCTTCACAGAGCTGAGCACACTTCATCACTACCCTCTTGTGTATGGAATGTGTTTAACGTTTGTCTGCTCTCTAAACGGGAGCATCATGGGGGCAGGGACTCTGTCCACTGCTGTAAGCAGTACCAACATGGTCAACTCTCAGCAAGGATTTGTCATTGACTCTTGGCACAATTAGGGGAGAAGTGGTTCTTTGCCAGGGACCCCCTCTGCGGTAGGCACTGTGTCACCTTGTCATCACTTCCCATGGCAGCCCCCGACACTGTCACAATTAAGTTATAGGGTGGAACACCAGCTTGAGAGGGAAAGCCACCTACCCAAGGTCACTGTGGGGTGAGAGCAGGAGCAGGACTAGAAGCCAGGCCTGGCAGGTTCCCACACCGGTGCTTTCCACCTCACCAGGGGGTGGCCCCTGCTTTCAGTTTCCATCTCAGAGGAACCTGCTCATCCCTTCAAACTTCAAGCTCTGTTCTTTGGGAGATAACATGCTTCCCAGGGTGGGCAGTATCCAAGCCCTGAAATCTCAGAGGGTTTGTGCTTGTCTTGGTGACCCCACAGCAGAACCAAGGGGAGAAGACCATAGGGTCCTGATGGCTGGTAGATGAGGCAAAAGGGAGCAGAATTTACCAACCCAAAAATCTGTCTCTTTGGCATGAGGATTACTTTAGGCTGATTATTTTTAAGAAACTGCAAACACTGGAGAACCTCTAAAAACCAGATAGAAGTTACTCTTTTGTGAGAGACATTGACATTTATAAGGGAAATCTCAACTTGTAAGTGCATGTCCCTCACTGTACCATGAAGAGGGGGATGACTCTAAATCTCTAGAACTCTTCTCAGTGGCGAAGCAAGGACTTAAATCTACATAACGACCTTACCCATGTTCACTGTGCTTTTCCTGGTAAGTTCCCCAAACTGAACCCCCACCCTCAACATCTTCTTTTATCCTTAGCTGAAGATGGTGTTTAAGGTGATGGTTTCTGCCATTTCAGAGAGTTACTCAGTGTTCCTGGGTCTCTTCCATGTATACAGGAAGTATACATGTTATTACACTTTTGTTTCTCTCCTGTTAATCTGTCTCATATCATTTTAATTTTAGATCAGCTCAAAGAACCTAGAATGGAAGGAGGATTAAATTTTCTCCCTTACACAGGCAACAAGTTGATGGTAATGTGATTTGAAGTTTGGGTCTGAGAGCAAACAGTCAAGAGAGAATTCTCAAGGCGTTTTTGGTACAAAAAGGTGTTTTTGTTATTGCGCAGGGACAGGACCCATGGGTAGAAAGACCGGCATCTGTGATTGTGAGGAGTGACTGATTATATACATTTAAGTTTGTGGAGGGGTGGAGGTAGAGATAACGTAAGTTTCTAAGGAATTTCTGTACACTGAAAGCAGGGTCTACAGGACCTTGGAGGTCTGGCTGTTGTCAAGATAAGGTTACTTTTAATCTCTAGCAAAACATCAACATGAAGGCAGCCATGAGTTCCTTGAGGAACGTCACACTCTGCATGTCTCAAGTATTTATCAGTGGGCTACAGGTTGTAAGGAGATTTAATTTAAGCTACAGTTTTCTTGACTTTGTTCTCATCATTTTTCCCCCTGAGCAATTTTGACCTTTAAATCTTTACGGTTGCTGAGTGTGGAAGGTCTTATCTTCTGTAACTTCTTCCTGCTAAATAGGGGTGTAGAGATGTCCCTACTTATGGGTCAACATTGGTCAGCTGGGGAACTTACATATAGGAGTTACCAAAGCCAGGCAGCTGAATCCAATGTAGACAACATCTTTGAACCTCCTTGAGTAGAAAGGACCATCTGTTGGCTTGAAGTTATGGCATTGAAGGAGTCTTGGCACCAGGTAGGGAGACACCAGAAAAGAAAAGAAAAGAAGGTTAATAGTATTATGAGAAAAAGAAGCCTAATAAAAAAGACTTTTGATAGTTGGCCAAAATTCTCCTCCAGTCCTTCGTTGTCATTTGAAGAGAAGTTTGAGGTCTTCCACAGGTTCACAGGAAAAAGAAGGTGCGTTAGCTGGTACACAGGATTTCTGTGAGGAATGTACAGGTTTAATTCTTGATATATGAGCCCATGAGGAATGTCCTTCTAATTTTATGACCGTGGGAGTACATAATATGACCCAGTAGGGGCCCTTCCATTTTGGAGTTAAAATCCCCTGTTGTATTAGACTTCTAATCCTTTAAATAAACCATGTCTCCTGGGTTTATATGGGGTAGGTTGCTAGTAACTGTCAGATCAGGTTTAGGGAGCATGTGGTCTTGTTACAGTATTTTTCTCTGTTGGTGCCCGTGGTTCTTGGTCACAGTGCTTCGAGGAATGAAGAGGTAGACCCGACGGAGTGGTGGGCAGCAAAGCAAGGTTCATTGAGGGATAGCAAAGTGATAGTAGAAAGCTCCAGAGGAGGGAGGGGACCCGAGTGCGTTGCCACCAGAGTTTCTAAGTCTAGGAGTTTTATGGGTTCTCTGGTGTGGGCTGTTTTAATATGATTAACCCTCCGTGTACCTGTCATCCAATCAGGTTTTTGTCACCTATCTATCATATGGGAAAGGGTGGAGGGCTCCTTCCGGGGCAGTGTAAAATCCTTTTAAGGGTGGTTTCCTCTTAGGGCGGGTGGGGTGCGGGTGGCTTGTTCCTGCCTGCCTGTCTTCCAACTATCCTTCATCAGTCTGAGTATCCATTAGTTAGATATTTGAGGAAACCAGAAGAATTCAGAATCTAGTCTAGTTTATGATAAATAGTATGAAAATATACTATCTATAAAGATATGTCATTGAGATACTTACTATAATCACCCTCATTTTTATCAAAGATAGGTAGCCAAATCAAGACTCATTTGCAGGTGCCTGGGTGGCTCAGTCGTTAAGCGTCTGCCTTCGGCTCAGGTCATGATCCCAGGGTCCTGGGATCGAGCCCCGCATCGGGCTCCCTGCTCCGCAGGAAGCCTGCTTCTCCCTCTCCCACTCCCCCTGCTTGTGTTCCCTCTCTCGCTGTGTCTCTCTCTGTCCAATAAATAAAATCTTAAAAAAAAAAAAGACTAACTCATTTGGGAAAAAGAAAAGTCCAATTTTAACAAACTTGGCCTAAGGATTTACATAAGCTCACCAAGAATAGTGATTGATCATATAAATCTTTTAGAATCTGCTTTGTGGGAACTTCTATAGGGAATCTCGATTGAACTTTTAGTAGCCTCTCTAGGCCAGAAGCCAAGCCAAGTGCTTGCCATCAGACATGCCTGCAATATCTGTAGATTTGGGTGAATTCCTCTGCTCGAGGTCTCAAAAATATCCTGAGTTTCCTGCAACTGCCAGGAAGTGACATTCTTTGCCTACCAGGTAAGGCTGCCAGGAATTCTGTAAGCAAGGTATCAGGCCAACATTCCTAAGGGGCTCTATTGGCTTCATGCTTCATGAAGTCAGTCTTAGTTCCTTAAAGATCTATAGTCATATCTAAGTCCATGCATGTCTCTCAAATATGGCATTCTAGTAAAAAGCTTTGGTAAAATAACCGATGTTTCCAATGGCGTCCTGTTACAAGAACAGATTCTTACTGAACTTATGCATATGGTTGTAATTGCC
This sequence comes from Eumetopias jubatus, assembly GCF_037043125.1. Lineage (NCBI taxonomy): Eukaryota > Metazoa > Chordata > Mammalia > Carnivora > Otariidae > Eumetopias > Eumetopias jubatus. The sequence continues at coordinate 148,529,702 of NW_028274807.1, read as the reverse complement.
ATGGAAGAAAGAATATTCACTGAGAGTTTCTGAATTTCAGAGGGCTCAGGTAGAGAGAAAAGTTAAATGATTCAAATTGTTCACAAAGAAATATTTATCATATTTCTGCAAGTCATGGATATCTTAAGAGAAAGTTTCCTTGATACGGAAGAGCAAATTTTAGAGAATCAGCAATGTTTCAAACAGGAGTCACAAAACTACAATCATCTTCCTCAGTTCATTTAGTCCCATGTTACTAATGCTTGTTCAGTTTGAATGCAGCCTTTTAGTTAGTTCTGGAAATTCTTACCAATTTTAGTTTTACAGTATTAAAGATATCAAATACCTGTATTTATCAAAAGCCCTTTTTATGAACCTCCTTGAAGATGCAACATGTTTCACAAGAAAATAAGAACAATAACTATAAATGACAAAAGACTTGAAAATGGACATGTTTAAAGATCTGTTGACAGTTTGTTATAATATAGCTGACAAGGAAATCTGGTTATTTCTGTGACACCTACACACTTCAATAATCAGAATATCGAGTGATGGCCTTATACCTGAACAAACATACGAAATAAACAAGCCTAATTAGTCAAAGAGACTTCATTTACAATTTAAATCATGGGACTGTTTGTTAAAAAACCTCCAAAGTTATAAAGCACATGCCTAAACAGTATTACAGATCATGACACAACTTAAAACTTATTTATTTAACTAAGGTGGCAATAAGAGATTCCAAGGGCAAATATGTACGGTTATACAGTTGTTAGCAAAACTTAGCTCCTTTAATATTGAGAAGTTTTAACTTTAAGTAATCAAAGACCTGAAAAAGACAAAACGTAAGTTTTGGTTTTCCAGGCAGCCAAAAGAGAAAAAAAAAACTTTGTTTACAGTTTTTTAAATGAAGAACAGACGAACAATCCAAGAAAACATTTTTTTTAAGAGAAAAGCAGAATTTCAATCTTATGCCAGTGTACTTTTAAAATGCATGCATTTCAATCTTAGTCAGTCCTGACCACATATAAAATTCCTCCCCAAAGATTTCCTTTCATAAACTTTCTATAACCTTTTTTATTCAGAGTTGTTTCCCTTATTTCCATCGTCTTAATTACATTTAGCAGAATTTCTTAGAAGCCTGTCTCCGGTGGAAACTAAGTAGTAACCGATTGTGAACTGTCTGTTACACTAGAATTCTTTAGTTGGCAAATTTATGAATATATTTCATAATTTTAAAGACCTGTTTCTCCATGGTGCAATGTTTTAAGAAAACACAAAACATGTTTATCAATAGACCCAAGCATCCTCGGCTTCTCTGCAATAAGAAGTCAAAAGCACAAACCTATGCTCAGTAATCAAAGCTTTAGTATTTTGTTTCATTTGGAAAAAACCTAGGTGTCCAATGAATTCAATCCAATTTATAATCCAAGCAAAACTTTAAGGTTTCAGGTTACCAAAGACTTCGAAAGCTATCTTAACAATTACCCATGAAAACTTTGAGACCGACAAAATGAACCACCATTTTAAGTCTTTTTGTTGACAAATTGCAATAAAGATCAAGAGCTTAGTTGACCTTCAACAAACCTTGGTAGAATAAAAGTTTTATATTTAATGCTGACAACTCTAAAGACATGTCTATCTTAATTAAACCAACAAACTTAAATTAGTTTAAAGATCGAATATGTTTCACCTGGGTTCACTTAAATGTCAATCAATTTGTTCCCCATTGTCAATTTTTACCTGGGGCACTGGTGGGGAAATCTGAAGTGGGTGGTGTAAGTCCAAAGGGGTGCTCTTTGCTCCTTGACAGTGAAGGGAGGAGGAGCAGGGGCCAATGGTGCCAGAAGCACCCAGGATGGTAGGAGCCAGTTATGCAGGCTGCACCCAAGGAAATGCAGAAACAGGAAGCGGGGGAGGGGAAGGCAGGAGAGGTGAGGTGCTGCGGAGGTGGATAAAAGCCCAGAGGGCAGAGAATAAGGATTCCTTGGTCTTAAAGCTCATCAGCTAGGACAGATGAAAAGACAGGTTTTCTTTCTACCAACAAGTGGAAATAGGCAGTCCATGTGGGGCTGGAGAAGACAGGGAGCTTCCCTGAAACAAAAGGAGTTTCAGCAGCTGCTTGGGAATATTCCTTAAAGTCCCCATCCCAAGGTAGACTAACCACAGTTAGCTCCAGTCATCATAGCCATTAACCTGGGAAATGAATGAGGAAGAAGACCACAGGTACAGTTAGAGTAGTCTGGGTCTACTAGGAGGAACAGTGAAAGAGAGTCAGTGTCCCCTTTGTCAGGGATTCCTCCAGCAACCTGGGTTTATTTGAAAGAAGCCTGTTCAATCATCATCCAATATATTAGGATGGGGTTTTCTAGCCTGGTTAATGGCCAAACACATTCTGCAAAAGGCCCTTAGGTCCTGATTTAGGGCCATGAAGTTCTGAACATAGGGTACCTCGATCCATTTGCACTGTTTTCTGCAGAAGAGATCTAATGGATACATCGTATTGAAGCTTAATGTCCCATTAACAGGCCATTTTTCCTCATCTCCTAAGGAGTACTGAGGCCATGCAGTGTTACAGAAGACCAGAAGATTTCTTAAATCTTGCAATCTGAATTATATCCAGTGGGTTAAAAGTCCTTGGGAAGTGAAAAAGAAACATAGAACGTCCATTACCAAGAAAACTCCCCCCACCCGACTCCCAGGTGGCATTCCACACAGGAAATGTCAGAGGTTCCCGGTGCCAAAGTGACCAGCGGTGTCCCTCTTAGGAGCTTCTGTGAACACCACTTTGCCTTATAGGAGGGATGCTGGCATTTCCCCACTTCTGCATTACATCCTAGGCTACAAATGGGTGCTGGTGAATGGACTGAGATGCCGTGCCATGAAGAACCCGCTGTTTTTAACCCAACGAAAATGCTAAAAAAGTTTCACAAGGCAGTGTTACCCAATTTTGTAATTTAAGTATTTAGTAGGAGACATTGATGGAAAATAGTAAAGACAGAAATCCACCATGATCTAACTGACATTTCCACACATATAGTCCTTATAACCAACTTCCCTAGGAAATGGTTCTTAGTTGGATTTTAATTCAATTGGATACTGGTTTTGGCCCTCTCTGTGCAGAGGTCTCATGGTCCGAATTGGCTAGACCAGAGACATGAAGGGGATCACATTAGACCAATGAGGAGGAAACCTCATATGGAAATCTTAAGGTTGGCAGCCATCCTAGTGACTTAGGTGGTTGTCCCCTGCCCAAGAAAGACAACTTTGTATGAGAATAGGAATAGAGAGAGGGCATCAAGTTTCTGGGTCTAATTACCGTCCTGGCCAGGGTACTAACTTCCAGGCAAAAGACAGGCTTTCTCCTCCCCATAGAGTAGCCATGGGCTAGAGCATTGCACCCTGAGCAATAGACATGAAAGTTTTTCAGTAAGACTGTACTCCCTGAAAAGCCCCTGAAATGAGAGTAAAGGAAGAGAAGAGAAAGTACTCACCAAGTTTGCACCAAGGCTCAGAGTTCAGATGAGAAGACTCAGGCCCCACGTTGGGTACCAAAATGATGTGATTTGAAGTTTAGGTATGAGAGCAAATGGTCAAAAAAGAATTCTTGAGACATTTTTGGTGCAAAAAGGTGTTTTTATTATAGCACGGGGACAGACCCATGGGCAGAAAGAGCTGCATCTGTGATTGTGAGGAGTGACTGATTATATACTTTTAAGTTTGTGGAGGGAGGGGAGGTAAAAATAACATAAGTTTCTAAGGAATTTCTGTATGCTGAAAGCAGGGTCTACAGTACCTTGCAGGTCTGGCTATTGTCAAGATAAGGTTGCTTTTAATCTCTAGCAAAATATCAACATTAAGGCTGCCATGAGTTCCTTGAGGAATATCACGCTCTGCATGTCTCAAGTATTTATCAGTGGGCTACAGGCTGTAAGGAGATCTAATTTAAGCTACATTTTTCTTACCTTTGTTCTCCTCATCAATGGGGTTCAGGGCAGGCCATCAGAATATGCCACTTTGGTGTATTGATTATTTTGAATTAAAGTTACTTCAGAAGTAACCGGTGCAAGAAGGACAATCTTTGTCCCCCTGAAGGCAGGAAATACATTTCCCATGTCAAAGGCACCCTCTCTGGGCACCAAAAAGTAGAAAAACATTATCACCAGAGTCAGGGAATTCAGGGCCAGGAAGGCTATGCAAACACTGTGCTTGGCTTTCTCACTAATTAGTATCAAAAACTAAGTTTCTTCATCTTCTCAGTTCTTCATAAATTTATTGTTTCTTTGTCTAAAAGCTCCCTGCTTTGGTGTCCTCTTTGAGTCTCATATTCTTAGGGGCCCCCGTATATACTTAATTAAATATTTTTTCTCCCGTCAATCTGTGTTAATTTAATTGTTAGACCAGCCAAAGAACTAAGAGGGGTAGAGGAAAATTTTCTCCCTGACAGAGTAGAGAGGCAAGGGGCCCTGATCCTCAAGCATGGGGTGGTTCCAGCAGCCAGACGGAAGAGTGGGAGCAGGCAGAAGTTGTGCTCAGAAGCAAGGCCAGGAAAACTCCCTAAAGCAGTAGCCTAGTAGGTGTCATCCCTCCTATCCAGGCTGAAGAAACTGGGAGGGAGGGGGCCCCACAAAGCGTTCTGAGGCGCCCATCCTCACCTTTCCCTCTCCGAGGTGGACTGAACTGATGGAGAGTTCTTAGGTGCACAAACAGACCAGGTTGGCAGAAAGCAAATCTGACAAGCAGGAGTGTGAATAAGAACAAATCAATCCTAGCCTCGGAAGGGGGAAGCCTGAGGTGGAAGGGCTTCTGTGAGAGAGGGCTGATGAGACAGTGCTCTGAGCGGGGGAGGTGAGAACAACAAAGTGATGCTCTGACACACCCCTCCTGCCCTCCTCACAACAGGGAGCCCTAGTAGGCAGACCTGAATATGCACACCTCTTGCAACCTCATGGGCACATATCCCAAGATCTGCTTTGCCAGGCTTCTGCCTTGCACAGAAACACACAGAGATGATACTAACATTGACTTACCAAGTTTGCCAAAGACAGTGAAAATGGTAAAGCCCAAGAGTAGACAAAGGATCTGCTGAAGACTGAGGGAGGCAGAGAATGGAGGAGGGAAGATACAGAAGTTAAGATCTCAGAGGATCTTGTAGGGAGGGGAAGCCTGCACATGCAGGCTGTCCAATGTCCCAGGGAATATCCATGGGGCCCATGTGTGTTCAGCCAAGCAAGAGGGCCAAGAGTTGAGTCTGTACCGTGTGGATTTTCCACTGGAGGCCCAGGTGGAAAAACTGCTTGAACCATCTTTTTTTTTTTTTTTTAATGTTATGTTAGTCACCATTCAATACATCATTAGTTTTTGATGTAGTGTTCCATGATTCATTGTTTGTGCATAACACCCAATGCTCCACGCAGAATGTGCCCTCTTGAATACCCATCACCAGGCTAACCCATCTCCCCACCCCCTCCCCTCTAGAACGCTCAGTTTGTTTCTCAGAGTCCATAGTCTCTCATGTTTCGTCTCCCCCTCTGATTCCCCCCCTTCATTTTTCCCTTCCTTCTCCTAATGTCCTCCATGCTGTTCCTTATGTTCCACAAGTAAGTGAAACCGTATGATAATTAACTTTCTCTGCTTGACTTATTTCACTTAGCATAATCTCCTCCAGTCCCATCCATGTTGATGTAAAAGTTGGGAATTCATCCTTTCTGATGGCTGAGTAATATTCCTTTGTATATATGGACCACATCTTCTTTATCCATTCATCTGTTGAAGGGCATCTCGGCTCTTTCCACAGTTTGGCTATTGTGGACATTGCCACTATGAACATTGGGGTGCATATGGCATTTTTTTTCACTACATCCATGTCTTTGGGGTGAATACCCAGTAGTGCAATTGCTGGGTCATAGGGTAGCTCTATTTTTAATTTTTTGAGGTACCTCCACACTGTTTTCCAAAGTGGCTGTACCAACTTGCATTCCCACCAACAGTATAAGAAGGTTCCCCTTTTTCCTCAACCTCTCCAACATTTATTGTTTTGCCTTGTCAACTTTTGCCATGTTGTTGTCTTGCCTTGTCAACTTTTGCCATTCTAACTGGTGTAAGGTGATATCTCAATGTGGTTTTGATTTGAATTTCCCTGATGGCTAATGATGATGAACATTTTTTCATGTGTCTGTTAGCCATTTGTATGTCTTCTTTGGAGAAGTGTCTGTTCATGTCTTCTGCCCATTTTTTGACTTGATTATTTGTTTTTTGGGCGTTAAGTTTGAGAGGTTCTTTATAGATCTTGGATACCAGCCCTTTATCTGTAGTGTCATTTGCAAATATCTTCTCCCATTCTGTGGGTTGCCTCTTTGTTTTGTTGACTGTTTCCTCTGCTGTGCAGAAACTTTTTATCTTTTTTTTGCATTTTTTAAATTTTAAATTTTATTATGTTACATTAATCACTATACATTACATTATTAGTTTTTTATTTTTAAAATTTTTAAAATTTTTTTATTTTTTATTATGTTAATCACCATACATTACATCATTAGTTTTTGATGTAGTGTTCCATGATTCATTGTTTGCATATAACACCCAGTGCTCCATTCAGTACGTGTCCTCTTTAATACCCATCACCAGGCTAACCCATCCCCCAACCCCCCTCCCCTCTAGAACCCTCAGTTTCTTTCTCAGAGTCCATAGTCTCTTATGGTTCATCTCCCCCTTCATTTTTCCCTTCCTACTATCTTCTTCTATTTTTTTAACATATAATGTATTATTTGTTTCAGAGGTACAGGGTATGTGCTATGGTGAGCGCTGTGAATTGTGTAAGACTGTTGAATCACAGACCCGTACCTCAGAAGCTTTTTATCTTGATGAAGTCCCAAAAGTCATTTTTGCTTTTGTTTCACTAGCCTTTGGAGATGTATCTTGAAAGAAGTTGCTGTGGGCGATGTCAAAGTGGTTACTGCCTATGTTCTCCTCTAGGATTTTGATGGATTCCTGTCTCACATTGAGGTCTTTCATCCATTTTGAGTTTATCTTTGTGTATGGTGTTAGAGAATGGTCGAGTTTCATTCTTCTGTATATAGCTGTCCAATTTTCCCAGCACCATTTATTGAAGAGACTGTCTTTTTTCCATTGCATATTTTTTTCCTGCTTTGTTGAAGATTATTTGACCATAGAGTTGAGGGTCCATATCTGGGCTCTCTATTCTGTTCCACTGGTCTATATGTCTGTTTTGTGCCAGTACCATGCTCTCTTGGTGATCACTGCTTTGTAGTATAGCTTGAAATCAGGCAACGTGATGCCCACAGCTTTGTTTTTCTTTTTCAACATTTCCTTGGCGATTTGGGGTCTTTTCTGATTCCATACAAATTTTAGGATTGTTTGTTCCAGCACTTTGAAAAATGTCATTGGGATTTTGATTGGGATGGCATTGAAGGCATAGATTGCTCTGGGTAGCATAGACATTTTAGCAATGTTTATTCTTCCGATCCATGACCATGGAATGTTTTTCCATCTTTTTGTGTCTTCTTCAATTTCTTTCATGAGTGTTCTGTAGTTCCTAGAGTATAGATCCTTTACCTCTTTGGTTAGGTTTATTCCGAGGTATCTTACGGTTTTTGGTGCTATTGTAAATGGAATTGTTTCTCTAATTTCTCTTTCTAAAGTTGCATTGTTAGTGTATAAGAAAGCAACTGATTTCTGTGCATTGATTTTATATCCTGCCACATTACTGAATTGTTGTATGAGTTCTAGTAATTTGGGGTGGAGTCTTTTGGATTTTCCACATAAAGTATCCTGTCATCTGTGAAGAGAGAGAGTTTGACTTCTTCTTGCCAATCTGAATACATTGTATTTCTTTTTGTTGTCTGATTGCTGTTACTAGGACTTCTAGTACTATGTTGAACAATAGTGGCAAGAGTGGGCATCCTTGTGTTCCTGATCTTAAGGTTCTCAGCTTTTCCCCACTGAGGATGATATTTGCTGTGGGTTTTTCATAGATAGATTTTATGAGCTTGAGGAATGTTCTCTCTATCCCTATACTCTGAAGAGTTTTAATCAGGAAAGGATGCTGTATTTTGTCAAATGCTTTTTCTGCATCAATTGAGAGGACAATGTGGTTAATCATGTTAATCACCATACATTACATCATTAGTTTTTTATTTTTTAAATTAAAATTTTTTTTATTTTAAATTGATATGGTCCTCTCAATTGATGCAGAAAAAGCATTTGACCATAACACCCTGAGCGCACCTGATCTTGTCTGCTTGAACCATCTTGAAAGTTCCTTTAATTTGGCTTTGCACGTAGGACCCCCATTCCAAAAGTAGGCTTTGGAGACACTGCACTGTGGGTGGCCAGTCCACAAAGGAATTCCCACTCAGGTGACAACAGAGCTGGAGGAACAGTCAGCAAACCTTCAGAAATTCCCTGCACCAGCAGACAACAGACAGAAGATTCATGCAATTGCTCATTCCTCTCCTGTCTTTATTAGTACCCGCTAATTTCCTGATCCTCCATTTGTTCAGGATAATTGATTCTGAACTTAGGTATTGAGGACATACAGGCTGACACTGGGTCTCAATGGATGACTTCATGTGGAGTGTCACTATGAGCAAATGGCTCAGTGTATGTTTTTCTTCACAGTGACTAAGACCTCCATGTAGGTTGACTGGCAGTGGTTGCTGACAGCTATTTAAAAAGTGCTTTTCAGTCATTCTTTCCACCCTCCTTACAATTGTGTGTGAGAAGCAAGTGCTGGTTGGCTGGATGCTGAGCCCACATGCAGTGCCTCTGTTTCCCATTCTGCACAATGAGGAGTGACCATGTCCTCCCCTAGGACCTCTCCAGCTCTACATAGTGTCCTTGCCATTCTTTGCCAGTTCTAATAAATTTACTAAAGTTGCTTGTAGATACAATACATGGAGCTGGGTCTGGGGTGGGGGTTGCAGAAATTTGAATCCCAGAGACTTAGTGTGGAGCTTCCCAGAGACACACCTATATCATATTCTGGAAGCCGTGGAAGACTGGAGACCAAGGGAAAAACAAAGAGGGAGAGAGAGAAAAACTAAGGAGAAAAGAAGCAATTTCCAGGTATTATAGGTAGCAAGAATGTCTAGAGACATGCTTTTTGTATAGAACACCTAAGTTGCTAGATAATTATTTGAAAACATCTTTTAAAATAAATGACTGATATGGCAGAAAGGTAAGGGAAATCACCTGAGCCCAGAATGCAAATCTGGAGAGATGAGGACAGCTAGAGCCTACATGGCCCTGGGCCCCTGCGGTCCTTCAGGGCCAGGAGCCTGGTCTTCGAAGGTCATGCCCTTTCAATGAGGAGGATGGAGACAAGGTCTGGGCTGGGAAGGCTGGGAGTTTTTTGTGTGGCCCACACAAAGCCAGTATCTCCAAAGGGCAGCCTCCTCGATGCCTGTCTTAGCTCCTTCCCTAGAAGACGGAGACCGAGGCAGAGCCTGTGTGGTAATGCTATAATGCGGTACAAGATTCAAGGGAACAAAGGCAAGGAAAAGGGAACTGCAGTGGGAGATAAAAAAACAAATACAAAACAGTGCATGACTGAGCTGCTACAGCTTCGTGAAAGAGCATAGGTGGTCACTTGCTCTTGTGTGACCTCTGGTAAAGATCCACAGAACCACCATTTCTTAGAACAGTGGGTTGCAGGGACAAGCAATTTTATTCTCAGCTCTTTCTCTTCTCCTATGTCTCTTTGGTCAACATGTCCTCCATGAAGCATTCACTTCCTTGCACTTCCAGTTTGTATAAACTGGGCTTTCTGGAGAGCTGCTGGGAAAGCCAGAGGCTCCATAGGAGCAGCCAGATCAGACCTAGAACCAGAGCTGCCATGTCTCCTGGTGCTGTGGGCATGACGGAGTCTGCCATAAAGCCTTGCTCTCATCCCTGGGGAGGCTGACACAGGCACTATTAGGAACTGAGGTTAGGGAGGTTGAGGCCTACACTTCACAATGGTGGTGAGTGCATAAGCCACCACAGGGGCGCTCTGGCCAGAAAGCAGCCAGTGTTCAGAAGGCCAGCAGGGCTAAGTCTTGGGGAGGCACATAAGCTCAGTCCAGTGTGGGATCTCAACAAAAAATAGATGGTTTATTTATTAAGGGCTACTTCCAAATGTGTGGGCTAATAGGGGCACTCCAGGGACTAGTGCAGTAACCTGGTCCTCACAGTATAATGGCAACATGAAATGCTCCCACCTTTAGGCTTAAAAGGACAAAGGGAAGAAGAGGTTTCCAGAACCGGAAGGAGGGGGTCATGTAGAGCAGATTACCTTGAGAGGAGCAGGAATCTTTGGCAAAGGAACCCAGTCAAGGTGAGGCAACCTCATAGGGAGGGATCCAGAGAATTAAATACCTGATGTGGTCCAAATAGACCCAAATAGGCAAAGCAGAGTGGAAAGTGTTGTGGTGAAGCTGGATCTGGAGGCATAAACTGAAGCTGCCTGGCATACCCATGGGTAAAATTGCAAGTCATATGAGTTCATATTCAAAAATCAAAAACACACAAGGAACTGAGCCAGCATAAATCAGAATTAGCAAAAGCATCAAACCTCAAGACCAGACCCATGAAGACTTTGGGTACAGAAATTATAAATAAAGAATGCAAAATGAGTATATTAAAAAATAAACTACTGGGACTACCTCAAAATAAAAAGCTTCTGCACAGTAAAGGAAACAATCAACAAAACTAAAAGACAACCTACTGAATGGGAGAAGATATTTGCAAATGACACATCTGATTAAGAGTTAGTATCCAAGATATAAAGAAAAGACACAACTCAATACTCAAAAAACAAATAATCCAATTTAAAAAAATGGGCAGAAGACATGAACAGGCATTTCTCCAAAGACATATAGATGGCCAACAGACACATGAAAAGATGCTCAACATCACTCATCATTAGGGAAATGCAAATCAAAACTACAATGAGATATCACCTCACACCTGTCAGAATGGCTAAAACCAAAAACACAAGAAACAACAAGTGTTGGTGAAAATGTGGAGAAAAAGGAACCCTCATGCACTGTTGGCGGGAATGCACACTGGTGCAGCCACTCTGGAAAACAGTATGGAAGTTCCTCAAAAAATTAAAAATAGAGCTACCCTGTGATCCAGGAATCACACTATTAGGTATTTACCCCAAAAATACAAAAACACTAATTCAAAGGGATACATGCACCCATATGTTTATTACAGCATTATTTTTAATAGCCAAACTATGGAAGCAGTCCAAGTGTTCATCGGTAGATGAATGGTTAAAGAAGATGTGGTGTGTGTGTGTGTGTGTGTGTGTGTATGTGTATAAAATAGAATATTATCTAGCCATAAAAAAGGATTGAAACCTTGCCATTTGCAACAATATGGATGGAGCTAGAGAGTATAATGCTAAGCAAAACAAGTCAGTCAGAGAAAGACAAATACCATATGATCTCACTCATATGTGGAATTTAAGATACAAAACAAGCAAACAAAGGAAAAAAAAGAAGAGAAAGAGAGCAAGACAAATCAAGAACAGACCCTTAACTGTAGAGAACAAACTGATGGTTATCAGAGAGGAGGTGGGTAGGGGATGGGGAAAATAGGGAATGACGATTAAAGAGTACTCTTATCACCATGAAAAAAAGGCATTTTCACTCTACTGAGAGGAAATAAAACAAAGTGGGTATATTAATATATTTAAAGAAATAAAGGAAGATACTGAAATATGATGAAGAAATAAAAGGCCATCAGAAATAGTTTGGGTAAAATGAAAAACAACAGACATTCTGGAAATAAAAAAAAATACAGAATGACTAAAAATATAAAATACAACAGATGAGCCAAGATTCAATACAGGAGAAAAAGAACTGATGAAGTTGAAGAAAGATCTAAAGATATTACCAGAATGCAGTGCAGAAAGACAAAAAGATAGAAAATATCAAGGAGACATGGAGCATGGAGTGAGGAGGTGCGAGCATACATGTAATCAAGGTCTCAGAGGAAACTGTGGCAGACAGACCCTATAATCCCCTTGCTGTTGTTCACACCCTTGTGTGATCCCCTCTTCTTGAGTGTGGGCAGGACCTGTGAGTTGCTTCTAGCCAATGGCATGTGGATGTGGCAAATGTGATGGAATGTTGTTTCTGTGATTTATGTCACATTAAGATTGTCACATTTGCCTTGCCAAAAGACTCTGGATAGACTCTCTCCCCACAGGGTCTGATAAGGGATGGCAGCTGGGGCATCTTGGAAACTCATTATATTCTGTGCTTGAGAGAAGTGTCCTCCGACAGGATAAGTTGAAAACCACCTCAGTTTCAAGTTGTGAGGAGCAGCTGTTTCCCAGTGGGGAGAAGACAAGGCAAGAAATGGGCAAGACATCTGGTGGCATCTCTAAAGTTTGGGGACCATGAAACATACACAAAACTGAAAAGGATGAAGCTGCTCTACTTTGAAAGATGGTCTGAAGAGCAGCAGGATGGGGTGCTAAGCCATGGGATTTCCAAGGCTGGGTGCACACACAAACTTGTGCTCTCTGCTATGAAAAACTCTTTGTAGAGCTGGGCATCCTAACAGGTGGGATTCTATTTCCACCCAGAGGCAACCACTAATATCATTTTGGCAGAGTGATGGGGAAGGGTATTTTTAAAAAGCAAAATCTTCTCCTGACCCAGAAAACCTCTGTGCAAAAGTAGTGGAGAGTGGAAACAGTTTTATTATTGAATAAGCAGAATGTGATGTGTATCATAGACAATCCATTTAAGAGATTGCAAAGACAGTAATCTCACCCCCTTTACACAGCTAAGCAGATAAAACCCATTACACAAAGGTTCTCAAGGTAAACAGTAACTATTCTTCCAGTAAGAGGACTCTCCAGTATCTTTTGTCGCATGTAGTTTGTTCTAACTTTATCAAAGTAGTTGGGGAGACCCTTGTGTTGGCTTTATCCAGAGGAAAAACGAACTTCTCATTTCAAACTGGAATAACGGCCCCAACAATGTTAGGTTCTTAGTCTTCCAAGGTTAGGAGCTATCTCCCTTGATGAGGTTGGCATTTCAAAAAGATGGCTCTTGTGTCCTTAAGGAAACTGATCCTCAGTTGTGAGACTGGCCATTATGAAGATTTATGTACATTTGAAAAAAACAAATTCTGAAACAAAAGGGAGAGAAGCTTCTTACCTTATTTGCAGCAGGGAGAATTAAGCCTCTTATTTTTTATCTGCCCTTACACCATCCAGAGTATTTTCTGTGGCTATTTTTTCCCCCTTAAAATTGACAACATGCTATATATAGACTTCCGAGCCCTAGGGATTTTTTTTTATGTCATTGAAAATTTCATTTCAATGCATAACAGCTCATCATACAGAGCCTCTAACTTTAACTGCTTCCTTAGTTTGGAGTTTGGAGTTTGGGTTATTTCAATATTTTTCTATTGTAAATAATGTTGCAAAAATAGCCCTGAACATACACTTCTAAAAAACATGTTTCAACGTCTCTTGGAGATTCTTAGACATAGAATTAATGAATCGAAGTACATACATGCTTTAAAAATCTTTGATACTCCCTGCCAAATTATTTTCAGAAAGGTTGCAACAGATTTGTTCTCACTGGAGGGTCTAGGGCATTGACAGAGCACCTGAGCACCTTCAGCCTAGGAGGTTCAACATCTGACTAATAGGAGTTCCAGAAATGAAACAGAGAAAACAGAGGGAAGAAAATTATCAAAGATATTGGCTTGAAAAACATGAAACTGCCATTTTGATAGGCTCAAAAAAGGTTATATATAAGCAATTTCATATGATTCAACCTGATATATTATAGAAAAGGTTTCTCAAACTGAAAGACATAAGTCACAGGTTGAAAATGCCAAATGAATAAAAGACTGAATAAAAAAGAATCATACATCATGAAATATCAAAACTTTAAAGATAAGGGAAAAATCCTGGAGGAGGGTAACAGAGTGGTAGAGAGAGAAAGGGAGAAAGGCAGCAAGGAAGGGAGAGGTCATTTCAAAAAGGATTAAGGATCCTAATGCTTTCAGACTTCTCAACAGCAGAAGTAAGTGCTTGAAAGCAGTAGAACAACGTCTTTAGAATGTTAAGAGAAAATTATATTCAACCCAGAATTCCTTACCCAGCAAATGATCAAACAAGTGTAAGAGTAGAATAAAGACTCTTCAGACATGCAAGAACTAAATGAAATTACCTCCGAAGTGTCCTTTCATAAAGAGTTACTGCAGGGTGTGCTTCAGCAAAACAGAGGAAACTAAGAAACTATGACATGGGATCCCAAACAGAAGTTCCATTCAAGAGGGCAGAAAAGGGAAATCCAAGGATAATAACTATTGCCTAAAGAGCAGATTGGGTCAGGAGGAATGAGGGTGGAGCAGGGCTGGTCTGGGGTAGGATAAAATGAGCATTTGGAAAAATTACTGAAAGTCACTGGGCAGATCCATGGGAACATTTGGAAAAAAATTACACAGAAAAGACTAAGCAAATATATAAAAGGAAAATACCCAATAAAGGAAAAGAAACATTTTGAGAAAAGAAACACAGCAACAGGGCAGCCCTCTTGGGTCCCCTTCCTCTTCAGGAGATTTGTATTCTCACTCAATAGTAAACTTTACTATCATTCAATAAACTTTCCATTGCTGCCCACCACTCTTGGTCTGGTCTCCCTCTTCATTCTTTGAAGGGGCATGACCAGGAACCATGGGCACTAAGGGAAAAGAAATCCTGTAACAGTTACATTCAAAAAAGAAAAAAAAGGAAGAAACATAACAACACTTTTTATGTTAAAATTATTTTGAGAGAATGGAGTAGAATAAGAGAATTAAAACCATCTCAAAAGAAAATCAGTCAAAAATAAAATTTATGAGTTGATAAATAGCAGAATAAGCATAGTATTTAGAAATTTTAATGGTAGGGCGCCTGGGTGGCTCAGTTGGTTAAGCGACTGCCTTCGGCTCAGGTCATGATCCTGGAGTCCCGGGATCGAGTCCCACATTGGGCTCCCTGCTCAGCGGGGAGTCTGCTTCTCCCTCTGACCCTCCCCCTTCTCATGCTCTCTCTCTCTCTCATTCTCTCTCTCAAATAAATAAATACATAAAAAAACTTTAATGGTAAATACCAGAGGGGAAAAGCAGCTAAAAGTATTTTTGGTGATTTTTCTGGAATGTGGGACTGATGTGAGGGTTGAGGACAAGGAACAGTTATATTTTGTTATAAACTTTTAGCACTGTTTAATTTTATGCATGTATTATTGAGATAAAAATTAAAAAAAATTTTTACAAAGTACAATCTTCCTTCAATTTATTTATGTATTTATTTTTTAAAGATTTTGTTTATTTATTTGACAGAAAGAGAGCACGCACAAGTGGGAGGGGAGTGGCAGAAGGAGAGGGAGAAGCAGACTCCCCGCTGATCAGGGAGCCCAACTGACAGACTGACATGGGGCTTGATCCCAGGACCCCGGGATCATGACCTGAGCCGAAGGCAGATGCTTAACCAGCTAAGCCACCCAGGTGCCCCAATAATAAAAATTAATTACAATTTTGAAAACCCCTGCATACAGAAAAGCATATGAACTCATGTTTATATGTTTCATAGGTCAGATAACTATTTTTTTCTGCTCTGATGTTTATCTAGAAATAAATCTATTCTGGTGTTCTCAGTGAACCCTCTGACTCATACCTGAAGAGGTATTTGCATTTATGACCTCAGAGATTTCTAGATCTCTACTGCTCATGTGAAGGAATTTGTGATTCTTCTCTCCCCTCTTTGAATTTTCTACCTCCTGGCAGTTATCTGGGGCCACAGAGAATGCCCATTCCACATCAGGGGGCATAGTGTTTTGGCAAATGTTGAGACATGACTTGGATATAAAAGGGTTAGGGTGAGGGATCTGATCTACAACAGGTATCCTAATGGTCCCTGAAAACTAACACTTTCATAGAAGCTTTGGTGCCTGAGCAACTAGGTTTGAGTTGATCTTGCCATTTCTTAGTTCTGTGGCCTTGGACAAGTTATTCCTCAATTAACTAAGTGGAGATAAAAAGAATTACAGTTTTGGTGAGGATTAAACAGGACAATGTATGCAGTTTATTTATTTGGCATGGTCAATAAATTAGCTATGATCAGTATTATTTTTAAGAACAATGTTGACCGTTATGCAGTTAGCATAGGGTCCTGAGAAGAATATAACATAGTAAAAAAAATTTCATGGAGTTGGTATCAGATAGACTGGTGTTCAAATCTGGACCCAGTTACTTGCCTTCTGTATGATTTGAATGGAATGAACAAACAAAAGGGAGATGCTTAGTGCATCCCACTGGGGCTCATGTCAGTGAAGGCCTCACACAGCTGTGTGTAGGATGACCAGACCAAAACTCACTTGTTAAAATTTTTGAAATCTGGTGAATAGAAATCAGCTCTCATCTTAGAGCCACCTAAGTAACATATATATAAAGAGTTCTTACATGTCAATAAGAAAAAGGTAACTAAATAGAAAAAGAGGCAGGGCGCCTGGGTGGCTCAGTTGGTTGGGCGACTGCCTTCGGCTCGGGTCATGGTCCTGGAGTCCCGGGATCGAGTCCCACATCGGGCTCCCTGCTCGGCGGGGGGTCTGCTTCTCCCTCTGACCCTCTTCCCTCTCGTGCTGTCTCTCATTCTCTCTCTCTCAAATAAATAAATTAAAAAAAAACTTAAAAAAAAAGAAAAGAAAAACAGGCAAAGGATACATCAGAAAAAATAGAACAGAATGATACCTATGTGAAAAGATTCCCCAACCTGCAATATTCAAATAAATGCAAAATAAAACAATGATATGACTTGTTGATTCTGGTATCTGTTTATCTAGAAATAAATCTGAAACAAATCGATATCAATGTTTATTTATTTATTTATTTATTTATTTATTTATTTTTCAAAGATTTTATTTATTTATTTGACAGAGAGAGAGAGAGAGAGATCACAAGTAGGCAAAGAGGTGGGCAGAGGGGAAGGGTTAGCTGAGCGGAGAGCCCAGTGTGGGCTCGCAGGCCTCCATCCCAGGACCCTGAGATCATGACCTGAATTGAAGGCAGATGCCCAACTGACTGAGCCACCTAGGTGCCCCCAAGTGTTTGTGTTTTTAAATTAACCTTATTATTTTGAGATAATCATAGATACACATGGAGTTATAAGTAATAATTAAAAGAGATCCCATGTACCCTTTACCTAGTTTTCCCCAATAGTAATCTCTTGCAAAATTGTAGTACAATACCACAACCAGGACACTGACATTGATATAGTCAAGAATAATTCTATCACTATAAGGATCCCTCATGCTGCCTTTTTATAACCACAGCCAGGAACCATACAGTATGTAAATTTGGGGGATTGGCATTTTTTTATCACTCAGTCGAATTCTCTAAAATTTCACCCTAGTGGTGATTGCACCAGTAGTTTTTTCTTCTTTATTGCTGAGTATTGTGGGGAAGATGTACTACAGTTTAACCATTCTCCCTTTGAAGACAATTGGGTTGTTTACAGCTTGGGGCTACTAGAAACTAAGCTGCCATGAACATTCATGTTCAGGTTTTTGTGTGATTTTAAGTTCTTATTTCTCTAGAATAAATGCCCAGAAGCGCAGGTGATGGGTTGTATGGAAAGTGCATGTTTAAGTTTTATAAGAAACTGCCAAACCACTTTTCAGAGTGGCTGTACCATTTTACATTCCCACCAGCAATGTATAAAAAAATTCAGTGTCTCCACATCCTTACCAGCACTTTTTTATTGTAGCTATTCTGATGGGCATGTAGTGGTATCACATTGAAGTTTTAATTTGCATTTCCTTGTTGACTAGTGATGTCGAGCATCTTTTCACGTGCTTATTTGCCATCCATATAGTCTCTTTGGTGAAACGTCTCTTCATGTCTCTTGCCCAATTTCCAATTGGATTGTTTGTCTTGAGAGTTCTTTATATTTTCTAAATAGTAGTCCTTTGTTGGATATGTGGTTTACAAATATCTTTTAACCCTCTGTGGCTTGTTTTCCCTCCTAACAATCCTTCAGAGAGCAAAAGTTTTTTATTTTGATGAAGTCCTATTTTTCCATTTTCCCTTTTTTGATTTGGGCTTTTGGTGTCATGTCTAAGAATTCTTTGTCTAGCCCTACATCCTGAAGTTTTTTCCTTTTATTTTTTTCAAAGTTTTATAGTTTTGAGTTTTATGTTTAAGTGTGTGATATATTTTGAGTTAATGTTGCATTAAATGTGAAATGTAGGTTGGGGTTCACTCTTTTGCTTATGAATATCCAATTGCTCCAGCACCATTTGTTCAAAAGTTATCTTTCCTTCATCGAATTGCTTGTGCACCTTTGTCAGTAGTCAGTCAAGCCTATTTGTGTGGGTCTGTTTCTCGGTTCTCTAAGCTGTTCCATTAATCTATGTGTCTATTTCTCTACCAATACCACACAGTTTTTATTACTGTGGCTCTCTCTCTCTTTTTTTAAAGATTTTATTTATTTATATATCAGAGAAAGAGAGAGCATGCCAGCACAAGCAAGGGGAGTGGCAGGCAGAGGGAGAAGAAGACTCCCAGCCGGGCAAGATGCCTGATGCAGGATTTGATCCCAGGACCCCGGGATCCTGACCTCAGCCAAAGGCAGACGCTTAACTGACTGAGCCACCCAGGCGTCCTTATTGTGGCTCACTTATAAGTCTTGAAATCCATTTATTCTTCTTTTTCCGTTTTGCTCTTTTTTTTCCAGATTATTTAAGCTATTCTAGTTCCTCTGCCTCTCCATGTAAGTTTAGAATATCAGATTTATATAAGCTTTATTAAATGAATTGGGGAGTGTTCTCTCCTGTCTTCTGGAAGAGATTGTTTAAAATTGCTGTTAATTATTCTTTAAACATTTGGGAGAATTTTTTGGTGAAACCATCATAGTCTGATGTGAAAGTCAATGAATGTAATCATAGTTCTAATTTCTTATTTAAGAGTTTTAAAATTATGAATTCAATTTGCTTAATAGGTATAGGACTATTTCATATTAGGTGAGCTGCAGCTTGTGCTTTTTGAGAAATTAGTCCATTTCATCTAAGTTGTCAAGTTTATGTGTCCAGTATTGTTTGTAGTATTGCTTTATTAACATTTTAAGTCTTCAGGATCTGTAGTGATATCCTCTGTTTCATTCCTGATGTTGGTGATTTGTGTTTTCTCTTTTATTCCACTGGTTAGCCTAAGTAGAGGGTTGTCAACGTGGAGCAGGCAGAGGTGGGTTTAGGGGAGTTGAGATTTGGTTGGGTAAGTGTGAGAGAGAAAGATGGCGGGAGCTTTGAGGCTGCCCTGAATCAAAGTTTCCTTTCTGCTGCCCTAGACCTTAGTCCTGTTCTCAAGGCTGGTTGAGTTCTCAGCTCTCACTGGTGCCGTCCGTCTCTGTGCTCCCTGTTAATCTCCCTGCCCTGCTCACCACACTCACCCCTCTGGGCCTCAGCCTTTCTCCTACTCTTCCCCTCCTGCCTCCTCCTTCCATTTCTCATCCTGCCCACAAGTCAGCTCGGCCAGAAGGACTGGAACCAGACTTCAAAAGGTATAGTAATAGTGACTTTCTCTATTCAGCAAAGACTTCCACCTGCATGCCAATGCCAGAGCTGATTTTCTTAGAATGCAACCTCATTGAAGTCAGACAGAGTTCTGTTCAGCAACTGGTCCACCCATCAACAAATGTGCTCTGAGGCCCTACTATTTGTTAGATATATTGTGAGATATGAAGGTCATCTTCCGCTGTGTTCTGCCATAAGGAGCTTGTTGTGTGGCAGAGAGAGGCTGACCCAGGTGAAAAGGATATAGTGGGCAGTGGTGTGTACCCCTCAGTCTCCCTTTAGACTGAAGGACTTATTCCCCCAGCTTTGGGGAGTGCTGCTGGCAAATGCCCCCACCGTCAGCTCTCTTGGGAATCACTGTGGCTGAAGAGAGCCACCTAACCAGAGTTCAAGCTGGTAAATACCAGGTTATAAAGATCCAGCTTCCTTGACCCAAACTGAGACATTTCAGAAGGGTCATCCCAGCTTCAGAACTTCCAGTGGGGTGAGCTGAGTCCTTCACTGAGACTCCATTAGGGCTCAGCTTCTCCGCCTCCCCAGTGCTTGCCTCCTTCATTCCTTTCCACAGATGTTGACCCCAAAAGCACCCCTTAATAAACTCCATGCCCCCTAATCTCCGCCTCAGAGTCTGCTTCCCAGGGAATTTGGTTTGCAATAGTTGTGCCAGGGGTGATTCAAGAAAGCAGATGCTAAGGGGATATTACTGTTTTTAGAAATTTGCTTTTTTTGGCATAGCACTAAACCCACACCAGTACTCTGAAATAATCCCTTTACTGTGGCCTCATTTTTGGCTAAATCATAATTGCGTGTCATCTTCTGAGTCTTGAGCCCAGACCCTTCCTCAAATGTAAGTTGTGCCTACACTTTCTTCCCTACTTCTTTAATATCCAGACCAAGATGCTATATCTTGGGTACACATGAGGACACTCAGGGTTGTTCCTACTTCTGTCATGCTGGGGTTTTGTAGTCTGGGCCGAGAGACAGCAGTCCGAATTCGGGCTGTCAGAACAACTGGGAATTGTGGGACAGAATGCAGCAAGGAGGCACTAAAATCCATTGTGAAAATTACCTTCAGCTGCAGGGTTATTTCTGAGAATTGAAGGAAGACCACAGATTAAGTGATTTTTTTCATATGAAAGTCTAGAATAGGGCAATTTATAGAGATGCAAAGTATATGAATGGCTGCTTAGTGTTGGGATGGGGGTGTGGGGATGGGAGGAAGAAAGAGAAGTCACAGATAAAAGGTACAGGGCTACCTTTTGAGGTGATAAAATATTCTGAAGCTGACGGTAGTGATGGTTGCGCATATCTGAACATGTGAAAAACCATTAGATCGTACACTTTAAACAGGTGAGTTATATGTGGGTTATATTTTGATAAAGATGTTTAAAAGGACTGAAGGAAGAGCAGGAGTGAATCTAGGGGGGAAGCAGGGGCTCTTCCATCTGTTGAGTTTGCTGTTGCTGCTGCAGAATGACAGATTTGGGGGCCTCAAGCAGCCATACACTGCCACCAGGGAAAAGCCAGCTTATGGTCTGAGATGGTCCTCAAATGAAGGACTTGTTGAAGCACCCAGTCCTGTGAACTTTCTCCCCACCCACCTTGATGGTAAATGAGATGAGGCTGACAGCTGGTAAGGAGAGACTGGAAAGGGTCTTAGTTTGGGTTCCAAGAAGCAGAGCCCGAGACAGGATGTGGGTGCAGGTGGTTTATTTGGAAGGTGGTCCCAGGCATCAGGAGTGAGGAAGTGAGGAAGTGACACAAGGAAGGGAAGAAGCCAGCCCAGGATAATACTGAGTAGTTTCTGCTGTGAGTACCTGGGCTGAATTCCGCTGGGGACCCTCTGAGCCAGAGCCAGGACTTGGGAGAGGCACTCAGGCTACCAATTTCAAGGGAGCACTTGTTCTCAGGGGCTGGTCCTGCTCTTGTAAGACCTGACCATAAGGGCTGCCTCAAATTTTGCCTTGCCCTAGTCCTTGCCCTGCTGTGAGAGACTAAGCAGGACTCACTTCACAACTGCCCACCAAGCAACGAGAGGCTGGGGTATCTCGTCACTGACCCTGTCCCCACTGCCTGAGTGTCACTAAATCCTGGCACTTCCAGCCATCAGTCTGAGAGCTGGGGTGGGGGGAAGCTGCTGGCCTTCCAGGAAGCACCCACTATAGATGAGGTGAACTCAGAGGCTGGCTGAGGGCATGTGGGACTGGGCATCAGTAGATAGAGAGCATTTATTCAGATAGAGTATTTAGGGAGGGCTCTAGCATTTCCCTCCTCTCCCCCACCTCCCAGCCCCTTCCGCTTCTTTGACACTTTAAGCCAATCAAGGAAAACTTCTGAAGACTACTTGGAGTACATGGCTGGGTCTCCTGGCATCTGGGGGAATGCCAGGACTGATGGCCAAACACAGCCTGGAAAACCCTCCAGAGTAAGTGGGTTATCTGGGAAAGGCCTGCACCTGCAGTTGACTGGGGAAGGGAGCATGAGCTTCAGATGAACCCCAGCAAAGGGAGCTGGAGTTCACTCCTCCTGAAAGCATCCCACTCAAGAAGACCACTGTAGGGGTGTCTGGGAGATACACTGTCAGAAGCCTAGGCCTAGAGGAGTGGTGGGCAGCCAGACATAGAAGGTCTCACCCAGGTCCATGATGGGAGCTCCTGAAAACCCCACAAAAGTGCTCCACGGGAAAGGGGCAGCCTTGGGCAAGCATGCCACAGGGCATTGGTGCCAGGCTGTGACCAGAGCAATTCCAATAGACCCTCTCTGCTCCCTCTTTTCCTCCCTCTCCCAGTGCACCCCTGGAGGAGAGAGAGGCAGCAGAGCAGGTGGGGAGAAGAAGCAGGAGGAAATCAACCTCTCCCTTCCTCCTCAGCACAGCTCCCTCAGCCCAAGCAAGGCCAGGCAGGAGGAGGGGCCATGCTGAGTGGGCAAGAGATCAACACTGTGATAGGTGCTTGGACTATTTTTAATACCTAAAGGAAATGGAGTTTTAACATGCAAGTATAACACAGGAAGGTAGGGAGTCTACCTGAGCACTCATACGCATGGGGAAGAATGAGTCAACAGGTCTGCAGGGGTGGTGGGGAGAGAAAAAATGTCATTTTCCACTACAGCCCTTCTGGGTTCATTCATCCAGTAAAGAGAGGAGAGGTGTGGTGAACCGACACCCTTAGATCTCTATCAGCTGGTGAGGGCTGTCCCCATACCATTTCCAAAACTAAAGGAATTGTTGGGAGTTGAGCAGCCACCCCAACTGTGCCTGATGCAGCCACTCCCCATCAGAAGAGCCCCAGAGGTTGAGATATAATCAAGCAGTCAAGACAGGAAGCTCTAAGAACTAGAATATTTATAGTAAGTTCAGAATTAGCATTCACCCAGGACACAGTGGTACTGCAGTCCCAGATGTCTATGGCCAGCATAGTTATTAAATAGCTTGAACATCATCCCTAATGCTTGTTGATGGCTCCATGATGGGTGGCACAGAGATTCTTCTTCCAATCTGAAGCAATGGAAGGGACAGTCTAACTTAGAGTTTGCAAATTCAATGTGTACACAGATCCACCGGGGCTTCTGTTAAGATGCAGTTAGCTTCACCAGGTCTAGAGTGGGGCCAGGATTATGCATTTCTAACACACTGCTAGGTGATGTCAATGCTTTGGTGTATGGATCACATTTCAGGAGCAAAGGCCAGAACAGTGGTTCTCAGTCTAAACTCCACATTAGAATTGCATGAGGGAATCTGCAAAAAACTGAGATTCAGATTTTATCAGTCCGGTGTGGTACCCTGACACTGATATTTTTTAAACTCCCCCATAATTCTATAAACTGCTAAGATCAAAAAGTACTGATTTTGAACTTGTAGGAATTGTAACTGTTATTTATTTCATAGCTGTACTTACGAAAAGATAAATGTGCTTGAAGAGTTAATGCCTGCATGGCCAAATGATGTGATCAATCTAATTCTCTCCAGACCTAATTGAAAACGCCCAGGAAATGCCATCCCACCTGCAGCTGGTACCTCACACTGGTGCTCCAGATGGCTGCTAATCAAAATGCCCTTTCACCCTCACCACCATCCAGGGGCAGACAGTGCTCTACCAGAGGTGGGGACAGTTTGTGGTTGCTCTGAGCTGTCTGTGCAGAACAAGGAGAGGCAGGGTGTGTGTGAGTATGTGGTGGGAGACATCTACATAGCTGTGGTGGGAATTCCGCATGACCCCATGGCTGGAGTGCCCCTGGCACTGATGAAGCCTTCCTTCCTGAGTCTCACAGCTGGAAAATAGTTTCTTTATTTGATACAAGGCAATGCCAGCAACATTTTGAGACCACTCTGTGAAGTTCTTACGTGCTTTTTGTATTCATTTCCTAGGGATGCAGTAACAAGTCCACCATCAACTGTGTCACTTAAAACAACAGAAATTTAGCCTCTCACAGTTCTGGAAGCCAAAGTCCAAAATCAAGATGCTGGCAGGGCCAAGGCAATGATATCAGATTAAAGGCCCACCCTATTCAAGTATTACTTCATCTTAACTACAAACATCCACAACGATCCTATAACTAAATAAGGTCACATTTGAGATTCCAGGAAGAACATGAGTTTTGGGGGGATATGATCCAACCCAGTCCACTTTTCTCACCTATAAACGGAAAGTTTCCTAAGGCCATCAGAGGTACATATTAGAAATACTTTGCCCAAATACTTTCCAAAATGACCCATAAATGGGAGTCCTCTATCTAACACTTGAGTCCAGCCCATTTCCTTTCCAGCAACTTCTCAAGCTGCTCAATGCACTGGAAAGAATGCAGAATGTGGAGCCTGGTGGACCTGAGGTTGAATCTCCACTTAGCTGTGTGACTTTCATTAAATTGCTTCTACTCAGTGCTCCTGGGTGGCTCAGTCGGTTAAGCATCTGCCTGCAGCTCAGGTCATGATCTCCAGGGTCCTGAGATCAAGCCCCATGTTGGGTTCCCTGCTCATTGGGGAGCCTGCTTCTCCCTCTCCCCTGCCCCTGCTCATGCTCTTTCTCATTACCTCTCTCTCTCAAATAAATAAATAAAATCTTTAAAAAAAATAAAATAAATTACTTCTACTCTCATGAATTATAAAATGGGTTAGTAGAAGAGATAACCAAACATCTATTGGACACTTTCTTTTGTGTGATACATCACCTAAGGAAACGTCAGAGTCATTATTTGATTAGCAAAATATCATTCTTATGAAGCTGTGAGGATAAGTTGGTTAACCTAAAGCCTGATACCCTGTTGGTGATGAACATATATTAATTCATTTTACTTTACTCCCCACCCAAGGTGCTGGCAATTTGTGATACTCTTGCCTACTCCCTAAGCAGAGCCACCTGCATTACCTGCACGTGCATTTCCTTTTTTTAAATTAAATTATTAAATTAAATTAAATTAAATTAAATTAAATTAATGTTTTTTTAAATTTTTTAAATTTGTAAATAATTTTTATTGTTATGTTAATCACCATACATTACATCATTAGTTTTGGATGTAGTGTTCCATGATTCATTGTTTGTGCATAACACCCAGTGCTCCACGCAGAATGTGCCGTCTTTAATACCCATCACAAGGCTAACCCATCCCCTCACCCCCCTCCCCTCTAGAACCTTCAGTTTGTTTTTCAGTCCATCGTCTCTCCTGGTTCGTCTCCCCCTCCGACTTACTCCCCTTCATTCTTCCCCTCTTGCTATCTTCTTTTTTTTTCTTAACATATATTGCATTATTTGTTTCAGAAGTACAGATCTGTGATTCAACGGTCTTGCACAATTCACAGTGCCCACCATAGCACATACCCTCCCCAATGTCTATCACCCAGCCACCCCATCCCTCCCACCCCCCACCACTCCAGCAACCCTCAGTTTGTTTCCTGAGATTAAGAATTCCTCATATCAGTGAGGTCATAGGATACATGTCTTTCTCTGATTGACTTATTTCACTCAGCATAACACCCTCCAGTTCCATCCACATCGCTGCAAATGGCAAGATCTCATTCCTTTTGATGGCTGCATAATATTCCATTGTGTATATATACCACTTCTTCTTTATCCATTCATCTGTCGATGGACATCTTGGCTCTTTCCACAGTTTGGCTATTGTGGACATTGCTGCTATAAACATTGGGGTGCACGTACCCCTTCGGATCCCTACATTTGTATCTTTGTGGTAAATACCCAGTAGTGCAATTGCTGGATCGTATGGTAGCTCTATTTTCAACTGTTTGAGGAACCTCCATACTGTTTTCCAGAGTGGTTGCACCAGCTTGCATTCCCACCAACAGTGTAGGAGGGTTCCCCTTTCTCCACATCCCCGCCAACATCTGTCGTTTCCTGACTTGTTAATTTTCACTATTCTGACTGGTGTGAGGTGGTATCTCATGGAGGTTTTTGACTTGGATTTCCCTGATGCCGAGCGATGTCGAGCACTTTTTCATGTGTCTGTTGGCCATTTGGATGTCTTCTTTGGAAAAATGTCTGCTCATGTCTTCTGCCCATTTCTTGATTGGATTATTTGTTCTTTGGGTGTTGAGTTGGATAAGTTCTTTATAGATTTTGGATACTAGCCCTTTATCTGATATGTCATTTGCAAATATTTTCTCCCATTCTGTCGGTTGTCTTTTGGTTTTGTGGACTGTTTCTTTTGCTGTGCAAAAGCTTTTTATCTTGATGAAATCCCAACAGTTTATTTTTGCCCTGGCTTCCCTTGCCTTTGGCGATGTTTCTAGGAAGAAGTTGCTGCGGCTGAGGTTGAAGAGGTTGCTACCTGTGTTCTCCTTTAGGATTTTGATGGACTCCTGTCTCACGTTTAGGTCTTTCAAGCATTTGGAGTCTATTTTTGTGTGTGGTGTAAGGAAATGGTCCAGTTTCATTCTTCTGCATGTGGCTGTCCAATTTTCCCAACACCATTTGTTGAAGAGACTGTCTTTTTTCCATTGGACATTCTTTCCTGCCTTGTCAAAGATGAGTTGACCATAGAGTTGAGGGTCCATTTCTGGGCTCTCAATTCTGTTCCATTGATCTATGTGTCTGTTTTTGTGCCAGTACCATACTGTCTTGATGATGACAGCTTTGAAATAGAGCTGGAAGTCCGGAATTGTGATGCCGCCAGCTTTGCTTTTCTTTTTCAATATTCCTCTGGCTATTCGGGGTCTCTTCTGGTTCCATACAAATTTTAGGATTATTTGTTCCATTTCTTTGAAAAAAGTGGATGGTATTTTGATGGGGATTGCATTGAATGTGCAGATTGCTCTAGGTAGCATTGACATCTTCACAATGTTTGTTCTTCCAATCCATGAGCATGGAACATTTTTCCATTTCTTTGTGTCTTCTTCAATTTCTTTCATGAGTATTTTATAGTTTTCTGAGTACAGATCCTTTGCCTCTTTGGTTAAATTTATTCCTAGGTATCTTACGGTTTTGGGTGCAATTGTAAATGGGATCAACTCCTTGATTTCTCTTTCTTCTGTCTTGTTCTTGGTGTATAGGAATGCCACTGATTTCTGTGCATTGATTTTATAGCCTGCTACTTGACTGAATTCCTGTATGAGTTCTAGCAGTTTTGGGGTGGAGTCTTTTGGGTTTTCCACATACAGTATCATATCATCTGCAAAGAGTGAGAGTTTGACTTCCTCTTTGCCGATTTGGATGCCTTTGATTTCTTTTTGTTGTCTGATTGCTGTGGCTAGCACTTCTAATATTATGTTGAATAGCAGTGGTGAGAGTGGACATCCCTGCCGCGTTCCTGACCTTAGGGGAAAAGCTGAGAGCTTTTCCCCATTGAGAATGATATTCGCTGTAGGTTTTTCATAGATGGCTTTTATGATATTGAGGTATGTACCCTCTATCCCTATACTCTGAAGAGTTTTGATCAAGAAAGGATGCTGTACTTTGTCAAATGCTTCTTCTGCATCTATTCAGAGGATCATATGATTCTTGTTCTTTCTTTTGTTAATGTATGGTATCACGTTGATTGATTTGCGGATGTTGAACCAGCCTTGCAGCCCAGGGATAAATCCCACTTGGTCGTGGTGAATAATCCTTTTAATGTACTGTTGGATCCTATTGGCTAGTATTTTGGTGAGAATTTTTGCATCCATGTTCATCAAGGATATTGGTCTGTAATTCTCCTTTTTGATGGGGTCTTTGTCTGGTTTTGGGATCAAGGTAATGCTGGCCTCATAAAATGAGTTTGGAAGTTTTCCTTCCATTTCTATTTTTTGGAACAGTTTCAGGAGAATAGGTATTAATTCTTCTTTAAATGTTTGATAGAATTCCCCTGGGAAGCCATCTGGCCCTGGGCTTTTGTTTTTGGGAGATTTTTGATGACTGCTTCAGTTTCCTTAGTGGTTATAGGTCTGTTCACGTTTTCTATTTTTTCCTGGTTCAATTTTGGTAGTTGATACATCTCTAGGAATGCACCCATTTCTTCCAGGTTATCTAATTTGCTGGCATAGAGTTGCTCATAATATGTTCTTATAATTGTTTGTATTTCTTTGGTGTTGGTTGTGATCTCTCCTCTTTCATTCATGATTTTGTTGATTGGGGTCATTTCTCTTTTCTTTTTGATAAGTCTGGCCAGGGGTTTATCAATCTTGTTAATTCTTTCATAGGACCAGCTCCTAGTTTCGTTGATCTGTTCTACTGTTCTTTTGGTTTCATTTCATTGATATCTTCTCCGATCTTTATTATTTCTCTTCTCCTGCTGGGTTTAGGCTTTATTTGCTGTTTTTTCTCTAGCTCCTTTAGGTGTAGGGTTAGGTTGTATATCTGAGACCTTTCTTGTTTCTTGAGAACGGCTTGTATTGCTATATACTTTCCTCTCAGGACTCCCCTTGCTGTATCCCAAAGATTTTGAACAGTTGTGTTTTCAGTTTCATTGGTTTCCATGAATTTTTTTAATTCTTCTTTAATTTCCTGGTTGACCTATTCATTCTTTAGTAAGATGCTCTTTAGCGTCCATGTATTTGAGTTCTTTCAGACTTTCCTCTTGTGATTGAGTTCTAGTTTCAAAGCATTGTGGTCTGAAAATATGCAGGGAATAATCCCAATCTTTGTTTGTACCGGTTGAGACCTGATTTGTGACCTAGGATGTGATCTATTCTGGAGAATGTTCCGTGGGCACTAGAGAAGAAGCTGTATTCCATTGCTTTGGGATGGAATGTTCTGAATATGTCTGTAAAGTCCATTTGGTCCAGTGTTTCATTTAAAGTCTTTATTTCCTTGTTGATCTTTTGCTTAGATGATCTGTTTATTTCAGTCAGGGGGGTGTTAAAGTCCCCGACTATTATTGTATTGTTGTCAATGTGTTTCTTTGCTTTTGTTATTAATTGCCTTATATAATTGGCTGCTCCCATGTTCGGGGCATAGATATTTACAATTGTTAGATCTTCTTGTTGGATAGGCCCTTTAAGTAGGATATAGTGTCCTTCTTCATCTCTTATTGCATTATTTGGTTTAAAATCTAATTTGTCTGATATAAGGATTGCCACCCCAGCTTTCTTTTGGTGTCCATTAGCATGGTAAATGGTTTTCCACCTCCTCACTTTCAATCTAGGGGTGTCTTTGGGTCTAAAATGAGTCTCTTGCAGACAGCATATCGATGGGTCTTGTTTTTTAATCAAATCTGATAGCCTGTGTCTTTTGATTGGGGCGTTTAGCCCATTCACATTCAGGGTAACTATTGAAAGGTATGAATTTAGTGCCATTGTATTGCCTGTAAGGTGACTGTGACTGTATATTGTCTGTGTTCCTTTCTGATCTTTGCTGCTTTTAGGCTCTCTCTTTGCTTAGAGGACCCCTTTCAATATTTCTTGTAGGGCTGGTTTCGTGTTTGCAAATTCCTTTAGTTTTTGTTTGTCCTGGAAACTTTTTATCTCTCCATTTTCAATGACAGCCTAGCTGGATATAGTATTCTTGGCTGCATATTTTTCTTGTTTAGTGCGCTGAAGATATCATGCCAGTCCTTTCTGGCCTGCCAGGTCTCTGTGGATACGTCTGTTGCCAATCTAATGTTTCTACCATTGTAGGTTACATATCTCTTCTCCCGAGCTGCTTTCAGGATTTTCTCTTTGTCTCTGAGACTCGTAAGTTTTACTATTAGATGTTGGGGTGTGTTGACCCATTTTTATTGATTTTGAGAGGGGTTCTCTGTGCCTCCTGGATTTTAATGCCTGTTTCCTTCCCCACATTAGGGAAGTTCTCTGCTATTATTTGCTCCAATATACCTTCTGCCCCTCTCTCTCTTTCTTCTTCTTCTGGGATCCCAATTATTCTAATGTTGTTTCGCCTTATCGTATGGCTTATGTCTCGAATTCTGCCCTCGTGATCCTGTAGTTGTTTATCTCTCTTTTTCTCAGCCTCTTTATTTTCCATCATTTGGTCTTCTATATCACTGATTCTCTCTTCTGCCTCATTTATCTTAGCAGTTAGTGCCCCCATTTTTCATTGCACCTCATTAATAGCCTTTTTGATTTTGACTTGGTTAGATTTTAGTTCTCTTATCTCTCCAGGAAGGGTTTCTCTAATAACTTCCACGCTTTTTTCAAGCCCAGCTAGTATCTTTAAAGTCATGATTCTGAACTCTAGGTCCGACATCGTACTAATGTCCGTATTGAGTAGGTCCCTGGCAGACGGTACTACCTCTTGTTCTTTTTGCTGAGGTGATTTTTTTTCGTTTTGTCATTTTGTCCAGATGAGAATAGATGAATGAGAGAACAAAATGCTAACAGGTTAACATCGTCCACAGCAAATATACTCTATACAAATCAGAAAAAACCTGAAACCAGGGAAAAAGAAAGGGAAAGAAAGAAAAAAGAAAGAGAAAAATAAAAGAATAAGAAAAAGATAAAAACAAACAAAAACAGAACAAAACAAAACAAAAAAAACAGAATATGATCAAATATGATCAGGCTAGTGCATAGATCAGTGCCACACACTAGATTTTGGGCATATTTTGGTCTGTTAGAAGAAAGTGCCTGCTAAAATTTTAAAGGAAGAAAGACTTACATATATACAAAATAAGGGTTGATACAATGAAGGGATGGAAGATGACTGTAAAGATGAAAATTATAAAAGATTTTATAAAAGGAATTGATAAGATAAGAAGTTGTTTGAAAAAAGAAAGAAGAAGATTTAAAAAAAAAGAAAAGAAAAGAAAGGGAGAGAATGTGATCAGGCAGGAGACTAGAACAAAGCCATACACTAGTGATTTAGGGTATATTTTGATCTGTTAGAAGAAACTGTATCTCAAAATTTTAAAGAGAGAACAACTTATATATATATGCCAAAAATAAGGGTAACTACAATGAAGGGATAAAATATGACTCTAAAAATGAAAAATAAAAAAATTTTTTTAAAAAGGGATTGATAAGATGTTGGTTGAAAAAGGGAAAAAGAAAATTTCAAAAAAAAAAAACAGTTAAAAAAATTAACTTTGAAAAACTAACGAATCATGGTAAAAAAGCCATGAATTCTATGTGCAGTATTCCCTTAGCGCTGGAGTTCTCCCATTCTCCTTGATCGGTAAACTTGGTCTTGGCTTGCTGGCTGTTCCTGCTGATCTTCTGGGGGAGGGGCCTGTTGCTGTGGTTCCCAAATGTCTTTGCCGGAGGTGGAATTGCCCCGCCCTTGTTGGTCCGGGCTAAGCAAGCTGCTCGGGTTTGCTTTCAGGAGCTTTTGTTCCCTGCAAGCTGTCGGTAGAGCTTTGGAGGACGAGAGTGAAAATGGTGGCCTCCCAGTCTCTGCCCAGAGGAGCTGAGAACTCGGGGCCCGCTCCTCAGTGTACCCCAGAGAAAAGCAGTCACTCCCATCTCCCCAGTCTCCAGCCGCACTCCGCGCTCACCCGGCCTGTGACCGATCGTTTCTATCTCTGGCACCCGACCCGGTGTGGAGTCTCCAAACCCAGCAGATCCCTGCGGTGCGCTCCCGCGCCGCTCCTCCGGGGGAAGGAAGGGGAGTCTCCCCAGCTCTGCTGCTTGTTGGGTCCCTGCTGGAGGAGCAGTGGCCCGACTGTGTCGCTGATCACAGTTTATGGCAACCCCGAGCTGAGAGCCCGCGCCTCAGCTCCGTCTCTGCAGCTGGCTTCCCCGCTCCGATACCTGGGAGCTCTGCCGCACTCAGGCACCCCTGGTCTTTCTGTGACCCCGACGGTCCTGAGACCACACTGTCCTGCGAGGGTTCCACCCCCCACTTAGCCACCGGAGTGAGGTCCCTCAGCGGAGCCCACTTCTAAAAGTTCCGATTTTGTGCTCCGCGGCTCTATCACTTGCCAGAAGGGGCGGAGGCCCCCTCCCCCCGCCGTCTATTCTCGCGAATATCGCCTGGGATTCACTTCTCCGCACGTCCTACCTTCCAGTAAGTGGTCACTTCTCTGTTCAGAGAGTTGTTGCTACTCTCCTCTTCGATCTCCTGTTGAGTTCGTAGGTGTTCAGAATGGTTTGATCCCTATTCAGCTGAATTCCTGAGACCAGATGAAATCCAGGTCTCCTACTCCTCCGCCATCTTGCTCCCTAAATTAATTTGTTTTTAAAATGACCTGTACCCCCAACATGGGGCTCAAACTCACAACCCTGAGATCAAGAGTCACATGCTCTACTGACTGAGCCAGCCAGGCGCCCCTGTTTCTCATGGGCAGCATGGAACAGGAGACTTGGGGATCAGCTCTGCCAGTAACTCCCCTGTGACTTGGGCAAACCACTTAAACTCTTTCTATCTGGTCAAGAACGAGCTGTCTCCTCAAGAATGAGCAACATCTGAGAGAAACATGCCAGTGTGGAAAGTGGACACCCAGAGCCTAGGAGGTGCAAAGGCTCTCAGACCCTGGCTATGGAGTGTCCCTGTCCTGAGTTCGGCACCAAAGTGGCCCTGAGCCCACCTGCTCCACCCCACCATCTGCCCCTTTGTGAGCCTGCTCCAAGCTACACTGGGCTGTGTTCAAAACTCCTTATGGAGCTTCTAGGAGTTCACTGGCTTTTAAAGAAAATGTGAAGCCAGTAGAAGAGCCCCCCTCTGGTTTTGGACAATGTGTATGTCTGTATTTCATTGCTCTCTTGCAGGACTTCCTGTTTCTGCAGAAATTCTTCCCCACCCCATTAGCTCTGGAAGTCACTGGGCACCCATGCAAATCTGCCAGTTACTGCATCACATCCTTGCTTTGTTCTCTTCTCTTTCTTCTCTAGAGACATCTCCACTAAGTTGCTGGTGTATCCTCCTGGCACAGTGGACAATTCTGATGGGCTGAGCTGCCACATCTGCTGGGCATGGTTATCTTCTTCAGGTGTCAAGTCGTGGAGATGGGGGGTCCCACTCTCACTTTATTGGACAAACCTTGGAACACTGCATCTCTACAACTGGAACGTCCCATTTCTACAAAGCATCACATTTTTTAAGGAGCAAAAATGTTCCTTAATATTATCTTATGAAGTCACAACATCCTCATGGAGGTTTTATTCCAATGTTGCAGACCAAGATCTTAACCCTGTCAAATGTGATCTTCAGACCAGCGGCATTGGCATTGCCTTGGAGCTGGGTAGACATGCAGCATCTCAGGCCTTGCTGTATCATGATATGCAGTTTAAGAGGATTGCCCAGGTGATGTGTGTGCACATCCAAGTGTAGAAGCACTGGATTAACATTCAGAAAGGTGCAGTGACTTTCCGAGAATTTCAAGGTAACATGCTGGCTCAGCTGGGACAGGAACGGAGGCTCTGAGACTCCCAGAGAAATGCTTTTCTTGCAAGAATGCTTCATTCTCTGCTCGGGGGCACACCTACCCTTTAGGATCAGCTCCTGGGTCACCTCTACATTCTTACCTGGAAGGCCCAGGAATTAAGCACCCCACTTTTGCTCCTGAAGCCCTTAATGTGCTCAGCTGTCACTGGGTGGAGAAAACTGAATCACCAAGCATCTTCTTGGGGTGTCACGGGATTTGTCTGAAAGAGCTGTATCCCTTGGAATAGGCATATCTGTGCATTGGGGAAACAAAGGGAGCAAACTGCTGTGCAAAAGGAGGAATTTACGTTGATCCTGAGAGTGAGGAAGACTAAGGTGAGTAGAGAAATTAGAAGGAGAAAAAAGGAGAATGTGTCAGAACCTCTTGTGAGGGGTTGTGCAGTAAGTTTCTAAATTCTTGGTGGAAGTGGATTGCTTTTTGTTTTGGTTCCGATTTTGGTGGATAGTGGTGAATGGGCTATGTTTTGCACAAAGTGGGTGCCTAGGGCAACACAATGAAGCCAGGAACTGACCTGTGCAGGAGGGGCGAGAGACTTCAGCAGGACCTGGACCACACAGTGACTGG
The DNA here is from genome assembly GCF_037043125.1 of Eumetopias jubatus. Lineage (NCBI taxonomy): Eukaryota > Metazoa > Chordata > Mammalia > Carnivora > Otariidae > Eumetopias > Eumetopias jubatus. The sequence goes on along the minus strand of NW_028274807.1, from coordinate 148,495,827 downwards.
GCCAGTTTCTCTCATTCTCAGAATCCCTGGGACCCAACCCAGTGCTCCGCAAATGCTTCTTGTATAAATGAATGAGAGCTGAAGAGATCCATCAGTATTATCTAATCCAATTCCCCCTTTTTTTGTTTTGGCTTATGCATTGTTGATTTTTAATTTTAATTAATTAATTTAATTTATTTATTAGTGAGTAAAGTGATAGAAGTTTATTAAGTGAAGATACAGAAAAAACTCTCAAGATTGAGAGGGGTCCCAAAAGGGTTGCCCTGAGTTTTAATTTTTAAAATTATCCAGTACATTAAATATCCCAACATGAAAACATAAATGTACAGTTTAAAAAATAATAACAAAGTGAACCCCAGTATATTCACCATCCAAGTGAAAAAAACAGAACATGAAAATACCTTTAAGTCTTTCTTGTGCCCCTCCCCAACCATATCCCTTTCCCATCCCCCACTCACCCTATTCACAGGTAGATAGCTGCGCCTATTTTGAGCTTGGTACAAATAGAGTGATACTGTACGTGTTATGTTGCTTCATTAGCTCAGCATTTTATTTATGAGATTCATCCATGCTAATGAGTGTAGTTGTAATGTCTTCATTCTCACTATGTTATACTCTATTGTATAATTATATCTTGATTCAGTTTAGTGGTTACACTGTCAATGGATATTTGGGTTGCTTTGAGAATTTAGCACTAATATGTACAGTGCTGCAATGACCAGTCCTGCCCATATCTCCTGATGCACTAGGCCACATTCCATCTGTGGAGTCGCTCAGCCACAGAGGATGCCCACACTCAAGTTTACTAGGTAAGTGGAACTCCTTTCCAGAGGGATTAAGTTACCTTAGACTTCCACCAGTCCTATAGAAGAGTTCCCAGAGCTACAAAATCTTTGCCAACACTTGATATTGTCAGACTTAAATTTCTGATCAGCTGGTGAGTATAAAAATAGCACCTCATTACGTTTTTAATTTTAATTTTCCTGACTACTAATGAGATCATGCACCTTTTTCTGTGTTTATTGGCCATTTAGATTTTCTCTTTTGTGAAGAGATTATTCAAGTCTTTTACTTGTTTTTAAATAATGTTGTGTCTATTTCTTATAGATTTCTTATAGATCTCAGAATGTCTCTCTATATAATTTTAGATAAAAGTCTAAAGCTATGTGTGTTGAAAACGTCTTCTCTCAATTTTCGAATGTTTTCTTTTTCTCTTTATGGGTCTTTCAGTGAGAAGTTCTTCATTTTAATGTATTTGGATTTGCCAATGTTTTTCTTAAAGATTAATGATCTTTGTGTCTTATTTAAGACATGAGCTATGCATTATCAACAATAGCCAAATCATGGAAAGAGCCCACATGTCCATCAACTGATGAATGGATAAACAAGAAATGGTATATATACAATGGAATATCACTCAGCCATCAAAAAGAATGAAATCTTGCCATTTGCAATGATGTGGACGGAGCTAGAGAGTATGTGAAGACATAGCAAGAAGGCAGAAAAAGACCTCTCACCAGCAAAGGAATCGCCTGGCACCTTGATCTTGGACTTCTAACCTCCAGAACTGTGGGAAATTAATTTCTGTTGTTTAAGCCACCCAGTCTGTGGTACTTTGTTCTGGTGGCCCCAGCAGAATAATACAATATGCTTCCCTACCAGGAGAAAATGTCCTCCTATATTAACTTTTTAAGGTTTTATAGTTTTTCCTTTCGTGTTTACATCTTTAATCCACCTGGAAATAATGTTTTTGTAAGGTGTGAAGTGCGTGGTTAAATATTTTTCATATAGCTAATCAGTAGATTCAGCAGTTGTTGAAAATTTTTTCCTTTTCTCACTGAGCTGCAATGCAACTGGGTCATAAAACAAATTCCAACCACAAGTGTGTTTGTTTACAGGCTCTATCTTTGATCCTTTGATCTATGATTCTCCATGTAAAATTACTTGGTCTTAACCTACCAAAGTTGTAAAATAATTACTGATACCCGGTATGGTGAGAACCCACATTCATATTTCTAAAAAAATATTAGAGCTAGTTTTTCAATCACAGAAAAATATTGTGAGGATTTTTTAATAATTATATTAAATCCTTAAATCAGTTTGGGGAGAACTGACATCTTTTGCTATTTACTTAGTCTTCTAAATCATTAACATGACATATTTCTATACCTACTTAGGAGTTCTTTAATATCTTTTAATAAAGTTTTGTAATTTTCTCCATAAAAGTTCCTGTCCTTTCTTATGAGATTTATACCTCAATACTTCATATTTATTGATGCCATAATAAAAGGAATCCTTTTTAAATTACATTTTATGTCTGTTGCTGAGATACAGCAATAGCAATGGAATTGTGTGTTATCAACTTTTCATTCAGCAAAGTTACTAAATCATCTTGCTAACTTTAATATTTCATGTATGGACTGTCTTCAGTTTCTGACGTTTGTACATCTACATTTGTAGATTCATTTGGGTTTTTTCCCCACATCCTCTGTAAGCAATGACGTCTTTGTTTCTTCTTTTCTAATCCTTATGCCATTTATTTCTTGTTCTTATTATGCAGATTAGCGTCTCTCATACCCAGTAGAAGTGGTGATAGAGTAGGCATATTTTTCTTATTTCCTAATTTCTAAGAGATTACTTTCAGCATTTCCTCATTGATAATGGTAGTTGGTATAGGTTTTTGTAACTATATTTTCAAGTTAAAGAAATTTTAATAACCTTTTTTAATGAAGTTTTTTCTCTCAGAAATTTTTAATGCAGTGCAATATACATGTGGAACAGGCCTATATCATAAATACAGGAATTTCTATACTTTGAACCTCTCTTTATGACCAGCAGCCAGATCAAGAGACAGAATATTACTAGTCCTTGAGAGGCTCCTTTCCATCTTACAAGTCACACCATAGAGGTAACCCTTATCTTCTGACCCCTGATGCCATAGACTGGTTTTACCTGTTTTTTGGTCCCTATTTAAGTGGAATCATATAGCATTCTGTCTTTGTTTCTGGCTTCTTTTGCACAACATTGTTTGTGGAATTTATCCACACTATTTTGTATAGTCAATAGATCATTCATTCTCATTGCTGCAGTGTATTCCATTGTGTGAATATACCAGAATCTATCTATTCTACTACTGATTGGCACTTGGGTGGTTTCTGGTAGTCTATTATGAACACTGCTATGAATATTCCAATACGTGTTTTTTATGAAATATACATTTGTGTTGGATACATATCTCAGAATAGAGTTGATAAACTATAGAATACGTGCATGTTCCTTCCCAGCAGAAGATGCCAAACCATTTTCCAAAGAGTTTGCAATGGTTTACACTCCCACCAGCAGAGTGGAGAGTCTCACCATAAAAATTGAATTTTATCAGTTTGCTTGTATCTATTGAGATGATCATATGACTGTCCGATTTTTTTCCCATTAATCTGTTCATGTGGTGAATTACACTTATATTTTTTCCAATGAAAAAGCAACCTGTTATTACTGGGATAAATCCAACTGCGTTGAGATGTACAAATTGCTTCGTACGGTGCTTGACCAAACATGCTGCTCTTTGTTTACAGTTTTTATCTCTGTCTTCACTGGTGGGGGTTGGGTCCTATTTTCCTTTGGGAATGATCCTAGCCTCCTGAAGGGTTACGAATGCTAAGATAAACCCTTGAAAACCTCCATCTCTAACAATCTTTGATTCCCAGATTCTTTCATATTGTTCAGAAAACTGCAGATTCTATTTTCCACTTGTTAACATGACAGGTGCTTAGGCCATACATTCCCCAGCCAGAAGAATGAAGTTCTGCTCTGCCACTAATTCTCCCAGGAATCCTTGGTGATGTATGCTTGTCTGCTAAAGCCCCTAAATTAGTTGAGATCTCACACAGTTGCAAGGAATGAATGGAAAGCAAGACTGTAGGGGCAGAGGAAGAAAGCCTCTGCACTTATAAACCTGAGACCCAACTGACTTTGCTGGCACCGGATGTCTCTAAAATGCTTCTAGCTTGCTGTGCAGAGCTTCTCTCCTGTTCTCCTGCCCCCGCCCTCTCTGGGGCTGATACACGACGGAGAGGTCCTGGACCACAAGGCCCAAACTCTGCTACCCCGCCCTTGTAACTAACCACAGTGCTCCCACACAGGAAATTAGTGAAAATAAGAATTTATGCCTTTTGAACCAAGGCAGTACAGACATTTATCAGTGTTTCATCTTTGAGAGAATTTCTTCCACAAAAGCTTCCAGAACAGCACCCCTGAGAGTTTGACAGGAAATAGGATATTTTCATGGTCTTGAAGAATCTCCCCACAAATGGCTACGAATAATGAAGAAAAAAAGAACAGCTTTACTACTAGCAGACATCTTAATCAAGTGAGCAAGGTTATACCACCGACATTGGGACTGGCTGACATCATTTCTTTGATGTTTTTGCCAAAAGTCTCCAACCTGGACCTAATCATAAGGAAACATCAGAACATCAGACAAACCCAAATTGAGGGACCTTCTGAAAAATAACTGGCCTGGGTTATTTTAAAAATGTTAGTGTCTTGGGACACCAGGGTGGCTCAGCCGGTTAAGCTTCTGCCTTCAGCCCAGGTCGTGATCTCAGGGTCCAGGGATCAAGTCCCAACATCCGGCTCTCTGCTCAGCGAGGAGTCTGCTTCTCCCTCTCCCTCTCCTTCTGTGCTCGCTCTCTCTTCCTCTCTCTCTCCCTCAAGCTCTCTGTCTCGCCCTCAAGCTCTCTCTGTCTCTCAAGTAAATAAATAAAATCTTTTTAAAAATGTCAGTGTCTTGAAAAACAATGAGAAGCAGAGGCACAGTTTCAGATCAAAGCCAAGTTAAAGTACTAGACAGTTAAATGCAAGGCATGGCCCTGGATTAGATCCTGAACTAGGAAAAAGGTACTATGAAGGAAACTACTGAGACAATTGGTGAGATTGTAAAATAGACTTCTTAGAGAGCATTAACCGTGAAATGCTAAATTTCTTGATCTTGATAATAGTACCATGGTGACATAAGAGAATGTCCCTCTTTTCAGGAAATTCACGCTGAAGGGTTTAGGGATGAAAGAATATGATACCTATAATTTTTCTCCAACGATTCAAAAAAATTATGTATATATCATATACAGAGAGAGAAAATGATAAAGTGGGTATGTCAAAATGTTAACGCTTGGTGAATCTGGGAGAAGAATATACCAGAGTTCTTTGTAGATTCTCACAATTTTTCTTTTCTGCATGTGATTTCAAAATAATAACTTTAAAAAAAAAAGACTTCCACGTCTAGCAAAGAGGAAACCACAACGGTAAAATGATAAGGGTTGTCTTGGTGGTTAGGAAAGAGCCTGTAGTTATTAACACATATTTGGTACTAGATCTCTGAAGAAGAAAGTGCTTCTTTTTTTAACAGCCCCCTTGAGACAGGGATCACCACCCATCTTGTACAGATGAGAATGATGAGGTGTGGGGGTGAAATAAAACACCAGTGTCACCCAACAAGTAAACAACAAGGGCTGGGATTTCACCCAGGTCTGGGTGACTCCAAAGCCCTCAGGTGCCATAAATTCTCTGGGTTTTGACCCCGATAAAGACTGACCAGAAGAGGTGTTTTCATTTCTGCCTGTTTCATTCTGGAATGTGATCACACACATCCAGGTCTTGGCACAATCATCGTTACACATGCCACTTTAATTTGCTTTTCTGATCATAAAGATTTTTCTGGGTTTCCACATAGTTTTCATAATGATTTTCCCCTTTCATTATTCATCATTCTTCAAAGAGTCATTGCCAAGCTCCTTAAATGGAAACTCCTATAGTTCACCTTTTTACTCATCGAATGACCAGAAGAACTATGCTGGGCATATGATACGTCCTCAGTTAAGTGTTTGTAGCTTTGAGAGAGAAAAAAAGGATGTTGGTAAAAGATCAATTCCGGGAATAAAGGACCATCAAAAGGCTGAGAGATTTAATCGGTTCTTCTTGCATACAATATAGCAACATTTCCCGAACATGCAATTAAAAATACAAATATTATACTATTAGCTTGTACTATTAACTGCACATTTCTCCATGTTCAACCCTTCAAAGCAATATTGTGGTTGTACCTTTGATTGCATGCAGGCAGTGTTCCTGACTACTCTTATACAGGAAATAAATATTTACTAGTAAGAAAAATCTGTTTATTGAAACTTTTTTTTGCAATCTATGTGAAGAACTAAATTATATGTATATATACACATATAATAAACATAATTACTATAATTGATATAATATATAATTATATATACACTACAAATACATATTAAATTATATATAAACCATAAATATATATTAAAATATGTGATTAAATTTTACATGAATTATATAGATGGGAAAATATTTTTCTGATAAATTGGCTTTATTATTAATAACATGTGCTTTTATTAAATTCATATTTCTGTCTACCACTTTTTGTTAAGCAAATGTTTTGTTTCCTGAAAATTATTGGTGGACTTACAGTTGGAAAATGTAGAAAACCCTAAAAAATTCCCCCTAGTTTTATCCACAACTCTTTGTAATGTGATCATATGAGAATTTTAAAAATACAGTGTGATGCAGAAAGAACCAAAGGCCATGCTTCAGAAGACCTGAGTATAGGCTCTGGCTCTTCTACTGACTCACTGTGTGTTTTGGGGTGAGTTACTTCACCTCTTTGGACTTAAGTATTCCCATTTATAAAGATAGCGTTCAGTTAGATGGCCTGAGGTCATTTTCTGCCTAATGCTCTATGACAAGTGTCTGTGATAGCAATAATTTACACATTTACACTTAGAGTTGTTTTAAATATAGTCTTTTTCTTTATTTTGGGAGAAAGGAGGTAGAATGTGCCATTTATTGCTTGCCAGATGGAGAATTGACCTCCTGTTGCAACACAGCTGCCTCAGAGGAGGTCTTTATCACAGCTTAAGCAAGAGAGGGCTATTCAGACAGGGGAGGTACAGCTGCTTCTGTCAGCGAAGGAGGCTCAAGGAGAACTAGCCATCCAAGTTTCTCAGAAGTTTGGGAAGATAACTCACACCGTGGTATTCTTGTAGGGTCTTGTATTCCATCTGTCCTATTTTTAAAGGAACTCTGACTCTGCACTGATGCACATCCAGGAACTGCATGATCACGTGAGCCTCTCTAGGACAGGGGCTCAAGTCAGGTCTCTTCACCAGATAGACTTGCCTGGGTGCACAAATCAAAGAAGAAATCCGTGGTGTGGCTGCCTATCAGTTCATTCCTGTGACTCCATGACAAAATCAATTGGCCGGAAATATTGGCCCAAGGTGTGATCTCCCCATCTGTGATTGACATGCCCACCCCACAGTCTGTCATAATGACTACAGTAATTAGCTGCCATGCACCCCAGCCTCTCTTCCTGTCCGCACGGAGCACAGTGCAGTGAGCCCATTTCAACTGCAGTCAATCCCTAGCACAGCACTTTTTAAAGAGTTTGGAGCTTCCTTCATCAATTTATTTTTCATTCAGAGGTGAAGGAAGACCTTCTGGACCCTTGGAGGGACATGGTGGAGTTGGATTTATATGGGATGTCCCTGATAGATCCAATCCACCATTTCTGTGCTCTGGTGAACTTAAATTCTTTCTTCTATCTCTGCCAAGAGATGTTTTTCCTTTTTTTGGCCATTCAGTGTCACTTAGGAGGCTCCAACAATGAGTCCAGGTTTGGATTAGCCAGTTCAGCAAAGTGTTAGCCATTGTTTGGCCACAAAGCTGATCTCTGATGAAAGTAGACATATCGATGAATCCATCAAAATCCCAAGTTTCATTCTCCCTCCTTGACTCAGCAGCCATTTCCACACATTCTCCAGACTTTTCATAATTAAAAAAAATTCCTGTATGTGCTTCAGAGTACCACACTATTTTCTATATTCTGAGTTCTCATTTCACCCCCATGGTTAGGATGAATTCAGACTCTGGAGAAGTGGAGCCCGAAGGAAGGTTTTCACTAAGATGCATGGGGTGTGGGGATTCATCCAGGTCCTTCAAGGTCCTCAGAATCTGCAGGTAACATCATTCCTGTTGTCAGGACCCTGCTTTCTAAAAAGCACAGTGCTACTAGGATACAAAATACTGATACCAAAGGATACAAAAATACTGATTCTAAGGGATACACGCACCCAGATGTTTATAGCAGCATTATCAACAATAGCCAAACTATGGAGAGAGCCCAAATGTCCATCGAGTGATGAATGGATAAAGAAGATGTATTACACACACACACACACACACACATATGTGGAGGAATAGTACTCAGCCATCAAAAAGAATGAAATCTTGCCATTTACAATGATGTGGTTGGAGCTATAGTGTATTATGCTAAGTGAAATAATCAGAGAAAGAGAAATACTGAATGATTTCACTCATATGTGGGATTTAGGAAACAAAACAGATGAACATATGGGAGGAGGGGGAAAAGAGAGGAGTGAAGGAGAGGCAAACCATAAGAGACTCTTAACAATAGAGAACAAACTGAGGGTTGATGGAGGGATGTGGGTGGGGGATGGGCTAAATGGGTGATGGGCATTAAGGAGGGCACTTGTGATGAGCACTGGGTGTTCTATGTAAGTGATGAATCACTAAATTCTACTCCTGAAACCAATATTATACTATATCTTAGCTAACTAGAATTTAAATAAAAATTTAGAAGAAAAGGATAAAAATTAAAAGCACAGTGCTTTGTATTTCACAAAGAGACCCAGAGAAATGATACATGCAATTGTTGTTATGATGAAGAAACCCACAGAATCTGTTTCTGAGTGAGGTCCTCTATACCTCTGCCAATGGTTTTCAACCAGATGGTGCTACTCCTTGAAGGGGCATTTAGAAATGTTGATGGTAGTCCTGTTGTCAGAATAGCTGAGGGTTGTGTGGTGTCTCCAGGGAGTCTCTTGACTAGATGGGGGGCCCCCCAAAAGTGGGGCATCCTGATTGGGTGGGGGCCAGTGGTAGGGGTGGTAAAAGAATTCACCTGAGGCAGAACAAAGGAGATAGAAGTTTATTGAATACACAGCAAGGGAGTGGAGAGCAGGACAGTAGAGGAGAGGCTGTCTGCAACAAGGTGGGGGGGGCTGTTTTTAAAGGGGGAAAGATGAGGAGCTGTGACAACGTATGGAATTCTCCCATTTTTGGTAACTGTGCCTAGTTGTAAGTAGCCCATTGGTCAGTTGGGGTTTATGGATATTTTGAGGTGGGTTGCTTGATGGGTCTTTTCTACATTCAGCCAGTTTGCCTGAAAGCAGGCTCCACAGGTTGTCATTGGTATTTTTCTGGCCCCAAGGCAAAAGATGTTACACATCCTGTGAAATCGGGACTCAGGGATGAATGAGGGCACTTGTGGGCATCTCTCAGGAACTGATGGACAATCTCTTCTTTGGACACCATCATGAAAATTGCAGAACCCCTTTCTAGCCATGGTCATTCTCCTCAAGATGCAAAATCTCAGGTGACCAAGTCTGATTGGTTTTCCTGGGCGCAGCCTTGGGCAAAGATTTAGAGCTGATGCACCACAATTAACAGTCTCTTTGTTCCCGCAAAGGAAAAAGAAGTTTTTCACATTAAGAGAAGAAAAATGGACACTGGGTGGGTGGGCACAGAAACAACAATGTCAGCAAACAAAACAGATGCCCACCATGGTACTGTCAGCTAGACAATCCTGATCAGATCACTTCTAGGTCAGGGTATTGATCAGAATTCTTTTAATTATAAGACACAGAAACTCAGCTGAAGCCAGTTAAATGTACTAGCCTGAAACTGTGAGATCCACCACCACCTTAGTCTATTTCCATTCATTGCACTGGGCACGTAATGGGCCCTTTCTATCTGGAAGCTGGTGACATTTACTTCTGGGAGATTTTCTTGAATTATGTCTTTGCTAATTCCTTCTCCTTTGTTTCCTCTGTGCTGTTTGTGGAACTTCTATAACTTGGACGCTGAGTGCTAGCAGTGGTTCTTGAGTTGTTTTCTCTCTGTTTTTCCATATGTTGTCTTTCTGCTGTCCTTCACAGGAGAATCCTTAACTTCGCTTTCTAAACCTTCTGTTGATCTTTAAAATCTGATAGCATGCTTCTAATGTCCAGAACCACTTCTGTACTAGAAATATTCCTTTTGGTAGCATTCAATTCTCATTTTATGGATGTCATGTCTTCTTATTTTCTCTGAGGCATTTATACTTTTGAAGTTCTCTTATCTCTGCATAGCCTCTGTTTCCTCAAAACCTGTTTCCTGTCAGTGTCTATGGTCTCTGTCTTTCATATTGGAGCCTTTCCACTCATGTGTAGTGGTTCTTAGTAGTCTATCTGTTGGCAGCTCTGAGTACTTGGGGACAGTTTGTCAGCTGTGAACTTCACCAAGTATTGCCTGTTTGGACTTTTGGGTGGGGGAACCACAAGGCCCGTGGCCTTGAGTGTTTCCTCATGGACCCATCAGAGCTTACTGAAGAAATTATTCCTGTCTCCACCCGGTGAGGGACACAGGCCAGAGGTCCTTAGCTGGGTGTGCATATGGTCACTTAATCCTCTCTCCGGAGAATGCCAGTCTACTGCAGGGGTGAAGGAAGGGCAGCCGCCTGCTGCATGGATAGAGAAGAGGACCTAGGGATGAGGCTGCTTATTAAATAGCCCTTTCTACCAATTTCCCTCATTTAAACTATCCTCTCATCCACTTGAAGACATCATTTTAGAGACACACAGACACAGCAGACGGGACCCACCTGTTCTAAACATCCTCGGTACAGGTACTGCCCATTCACACTATCACAGTTAACATCAAACATTTGTGTAATTAGCTTTTTGCCCATCACCCACCACATCTGACCTTACAGGACAGAAGCCCTGTCTATGTCATCCCCCACTGCATCCTCACCACCCAGCACAGAGATTCTCATGTGGTAAGCACTTGATATTTAGAGGATTAATGAAAAGAATGAATGCATGAATGGAGTCACTACTTCTAGAACTAAAACAGCCTGAAAATTTTAAATGCCAGTTCTTTAAAGTTTTCTCATCATTTCAAAAATCTAAGGATACAGTCTTAAGGCACCCCATTATGCCAGTATAATTTAAATATTTAAAATATTCATTCATTAATGGGAAATACTTGGGGATATCTACTGTGGGGGCCAAGGGCAGGCCACCCCAAAAGGCCTATTGTTTATTTTGATTTGAATGAATGTTACTTATGAAACAGCTAGTGCAAGAAGAAAAGTGTGACCTCCCTTTGTCTTCAGAAAGCAGAAATAAATTTTCCATGTGAAAGGTACTCTCCTTCTGAGGAGGTCAGTTTTTTTCTATTAAAACCTTCAACTGATTGGATGAAGTCCACCCACATTATGGACAGTGATCTACTCAAAGCCCACAGATTTAAATGTTAATGTCATCTAAAAAATACCTTCACAGAAGCATCTAAAAGCATCTAAAATGTTTGACCAAGTATCTGGATACTGGCACCTAGCCAAACTGACACATAAAATTAACTATTGCATATGGTTATTATTAAACTCTTGACGGGATTTTTCTAAGTTTTGGAGACTAGATGAAGAAGAAGGCAATCGATTTCAATTAAGATCCTCCCCAAAGCTTTGGGAAGTGTGTCAATGACAGAAGTAGCAAATGCTATCAAAAATACATTTTGAAATATGTTTGCTCAGAGGGTCTTCCTTCCGGATTCACTGAATGTGTTTGTATAGCAGGAGGTAGACTCGAGAGGCTGTCGATTCTGGAGGCCGTATGTGACTTTGGCTGTGTAGATGGTTTCCACTGCTTTCCAGAATGCTGGGGCCTCCCTGGATGGCCAAAGGTGAGAAACCAAGGCTTCTCTTTAGCCAAATCACTGTCAGATTCTGTCTTTAGAACTAGGGTAGAGGAGCTTGAATGAAGGCCGCTCAAAGATATCAAGTCCTAATCCCTGGAATTTGCAAATGCAAACTTAACTTGGAAAAAGGAACTTTGCAGATGTGATTAAGTCAAGGACCTTGAGATAGGAAGATTATTGCAGATTACCCAGGTGACCCTCAATGCAATCACCAGAGTCCTTATAACGTAGAAGCAGAGAGAGAACTCAGGTAGCACACAGAGAAGATGGTGTGAAGGTAGAGGGAGAGGCTGGAGTGATGTAAACACAAATTTAGGATTGCTGGGTGGCTACCAGGAGCTGCACTGGGGCAAGCAAGGACTCTCCTTTAGAGCCCTAGAGAACTCAGTTCTGCTGGATTTCAGTTGTCTGGACTCCAACTGTAAGAGAATACATTTCCGCCAAGTTGATGGTTATTTGTTCTACAGCGGGCTCAGAAATCTGCTACAGGGGGTGAGGGCAGACAGGTGCCCAGTCCTACAGGGCCTGTGCCAGCCCCACGCAATGGCCTAGGAACCACGGCAAGGGGCTTGTCCTTCAGGTCTGGCTGTTCAAGGACCCTTCAACAATTTCTCCAATTCTTCAGCTCATCCCATGTCCTCATCTTACCTTGCACTCCATTCAATGATTTATGGGGAGGTTGCCGTGCACCGGCACTGTGCCAAGTACGAGGAGCAATGGATAAAAGGATCTCAAAGAACTCCCACTGAACACTCCGTGGGGTATGGATCGGCCCCAGAAGCAACTCGGCTGACTGCCCTAGTCAAATTGCTTGGTAAAACTAGGCCTCTACCAAGTGGCCCAGCTTTGTGGAGTTCAGGAAAGGTGGTGGACAGAAACCACAGACCATTCCCCCGACTCTCCTCGGCCTCCACACAGTGGCCATAATGGCACTCTTTCGGTGCCAGGTGCTGTGCTGTCTCATTCAAGCCCTGGAACCTGGGCTTGGGGAAAGTCCACCTTAGTCCCTCGGGACTGCTTGGCCTGGCTGGAAAAGGGTACATGACTCCTTCCCCTCCGCCGCGGGCGAAATGGGTCTCGTAGTTTTTGCCATTGTGATGTGAGTCAGCAGTACCTGTGAGCCTGAGTTTCACCATCTGTGAGCCATTGATCTTTGCTTATAGGTACAAAACTCGCCTAAGGTATCCGGGGTTTTCCCCAAACTGCGTCAGAGCATGAATGATGTTGGTGAGGGGAGTTACCCAGGTATGAAATCAGGCACCGGCAGATATTTCTAAGAGATGAAATTTGTGAGGCAAAAAGATTGAATTCATGGGTCATGAAGCAAAATTTAGAGGAATACGTAGCCATTTTAAATTGTATCCGAATTGAAATATAACAGTGACATGGATGTCCTCCACACTGGGAGCTCTTAATTTCCTCCATGTTTCTGAGAGGAACTCCCCCATACGTCCACGAGGGGGAGCAGTCGTGGGAAGAACAGCTCTGGTTCCTCTTTGCCCCTCTCTTACTGCTCCTCATTGGAGTTGTGCCCCATCTCTCTGTTGTCTTCTTGGGATGGTCTGCACTCCACAGTGAAGGTGCTTGTGGTGGTAGACCTCTGCAGCAAGTTGACCAACTGGGTCTGTTTTTATCAGGCCTGTTAGGTCTTTGCCTCTTCTATTGAGGCAAAATATGATCCTCCACGCAGGTGGCCCTACTGGCATGGTCCCAACCAGCAGACATAAACCATATCCTCACTTCACAGTTCTATCCCTGAAATGCCCATTGCCATCACTGTGTGGAAGAAAGCACAAAGGATCAAGTGATGTGGGGCAACCATTCTAGATAATATACAGATAAAACGGGGTATTTTTTTTTTAACCTAACATTGTATTCTTCCAATGGCTGAATGTTTGTGCAGGTACCACAGTAGAAGGCTAAGTGAAATAAGTCAAGCAGAGAAAGACAATTACCATATGGTTTCACTCATATGTGAAACTTAAGGAATAGCACAACAGACCGTGGGGGAAGGGAGGGAAAACTGAAGGGGGAGAAATCAGAGAGAGAGACGAACCATGAGAGACTCTGGACTCCGGGAAACAAACTGAGGGTTACAGAAAGGAGGTAGGTGGGGGAATGGGGTAACCAAGTGATGGGTATTAAGGAAGGCACGTTGTTGTGATGAGCACTGGGTGTTTTACGCAACTAATGAATCGTTGAACACTACATCAAAAACTAACGATTACTATATGCTGGCTAACTGAACACAATAAAAATAAAGAATTAAGCCATCTACTTTCCTTTTCTCTCTCTTTTTTTAAGCTTTTAAGTGCTTTCCAAGTCGTTTCTACTATAAATTACATCCTATTGCAGCTTTGTAGATAGTTTTTTTTCCCTCCTACATTTTGGATTATTACCTTAACTTAGATTTCTAAAAGGCGGCTCCAAGGTTCTCCCAGACGTTTTATATTTATATTTATATTATATATACAGACACTGCCAGATTACTTTTAGCTGAGCTCCTGTGCTCCTTTGCACAGATACTATGTTGCACAGTGGAAGCAGCAAGCAAAGACTTTCCTGGTTACCTTGGTGGTTTTCCTGTCACCTCCTGTTCTCAGCCTATTCTCTGACTTTCTTAACACATACTGAAGATTTTCTCCCAAGTTACCATGTCCCACAGAATGGTGGTAGCCCCTGTTTACTCCCACTCCAGATTTGGGGTGAAAATATGGGGAAGGGGTAAATTCAAGAGTGAGGATTAGAGGACCAACCACCTGTGATGTGCTCGGCCTTCATGCTGATACCTCACTTTCTTCCTCAGAAGCTTCCAGAAGGAAACTACACCCTCATTCTACATACAAAGAAGTTAAGAGTGGGAGACAAATGGGCTGTGAGTTTGATTTGCATTCTAGAATTAAACAGTGGTGATACTGACAGTTTTCATCACTCCCATACTTTCTTTCTCCCAAATTCCCCTCCTTCTAGGGGATTCTCTTCTGACATCCCAAAGAACGTGTCCATTCACAACAGGCTTCCCTACCCCCTAATCTGGCAAGACCACTTTTATCAGTTAGTTTTTATCACACCAACGCTGCATAATAAACAATGAAAAAAGCCTCAGCTGTATTTGACAAGTGTTTATTGCTCATACATCTGTGGTGGGCAGATAGGCAGCCCTGTTGATCGTGGATGGGCTCACTTGAACATTAGCTCATGGAGTTGGCTGGCAGATCTAGGTTGGCCTTGGCTAGGTTGAGTGAAGTAACGTGATTCTCCTCCAGCTGGCCAACTGAGGCATATTTTCATGGTAATAAAGAGTTACAAGAATGAGCATGTCTCCACTTGCTCCATGAAACACTGGGACCATGAACGCAAGGAATCTATTGCATCCTTCCAGAAATGACTGGGTTGGAGGTGGGGAGTTTCTGGAACTTCTAAAGCTCCCTCCCAACATCTGGGGACCTGCTCACTCCTTTGGGCCCTGGGAAATTCATCTAAGGTGAGCCTCCAAAGGCTTTCTTTTTGAAAGAGTTAACCTTCAGAACCTAATGCTCGGTTTTGACGCAACACACATTGGAACCCAAGGGCTCTGATATTTGCCAGTTTTAAGATAATGAAATTAAAAGTTTGGACTGTGTAATCCCTTGGACCTGCATTTTAAGTCTAGCCTTCAGTTAACTATTTGGGTGACCACTGCCACATCACCTCACTTCTCTGAGCTTCAGTTTCTCAAACAAAAGTGATAATAACTCTCATGCATAATCTTCATGAGATCTAATGAGGATGAAGTATAGAAAGGAATTGGCACATAAACAGCACTCGATAACTGGGAGCTATCAAATCAGTCTCTACTCTTTTAGTTGTGCCAGAAACCCAACTGAAACTAGCTTATGCTTAAAAGGGTGGCTGGAGGTTGGGGGGGGAGAGGACACTAATGAATCATACAACTGTCATTCCAAGAGCACAAACGATTTCATCAGAATTATATATTTTCTCCATTTCTTGGCCCTAATTTTCCTTGCTTGGTTTCATCCTTCAGATAGTTTTCTGCCACATGGGGTCTCAAGATGTGAGATTCTGTAATTCAATCATGAGCATGGATGGGAAAATGAAACATTCTCCTTGACCAGACCAGAGTCAAGGAGCCTTCCTTCCTTTTAATGGTGTGCATGCTTGTGTGTGTGCATGTGTGTGTGCATGTGTGTGTGTGAGTGTGTCAGTGTGAATGGCAGCCGAACCAGTAATGCATGGAATGGGAGCTAGATGGATGTCCCTTTATCTAAAGATTCATCTAAAGAAGGGATGTTGACAGATGTAAGCAACATGGCCATTACATTATTACTCTGCTCACCATGGGATGAAAAGAGGGAACATTTCATAATGATGATATTTTCAATGTACAGCATGTAAGTAATGAAATCATTAACAGAAATGATCACTGCTACCACTATAATTCAAATATATATGCATATACACACACATATCCACCACACTTGGGCCTGCCATATGCCATGAAGGAGAGCCAGTACAGATAGAAATTATACAACTTCAAAATAATGATAAAATGGTCATCTTATTTTAATATAGTTTTCAGTAAAAAATTTTAATAGACTGGGCGCCTGGGTGGCTCAGATGCTTGAGCGTCTGCCTTCAGCTCAGGTCGTGATCCCAGGGTCCTGGGATCGAGTCCCGCGTCGGGCTCCCTGCTCCTTGGGAGCCTGCTTCTCCCTTTGCCTCTCTCTCTCTCTCTCTGTCTTTCATGAATAAATAAATAAAATCTTTAAAAAGATTTTAATAGACTTTATTTCTTAGGGAAGTTCTAGGTATGCAGACCATTTAGGTAGAAAAGACAGAAAGTCCTCATATATATCCTGTATTAGTCTGTTTGAACCACCATAACAAAATACCACAAGCTGGGTGGCTTAGATGATAGAAATGTATTTTCTCACAGTTCTGGAAGCTAGAAGTCCAAGATCAAGGTGCTGACAAATTGGGTTCCTGGTAAGAGCCTTTTCCTGGCTTGTAGATGGCCACCTTCTTGCCGTGTCCTCACATGGTGTTTTCTCTGTACACATGCAGTCAGAGGGTTCTGGTGTCTCTTCCTCTTCTTCTTTTTTTTAAGATTTCATTTATTTATCTGACAGAAAAAGAGTGAGAGAGCATAAGGGGGGGGAGCAGCAGAGGGAGAGGGAGCAGCAGACTCCCCGATGAGCAGGGAGCCTGATACGGGGCTCCATCCCAGGACACTGAGATCATGACCTGAGCCAAAGGCAGACGCTTAACGACTGAGCCACCCAGGCGCCCCTTCTCTTCCTCTTCTTATAGGAACACCAGTCCTATCAGATCCAGGCCCCATCCTTATGACCTGATTTGACTCTAATTACATCTCTAAAGGCAAATACCATCACAATGGGGGTTAGGGCTTCAGCATATGCATCTTGGGGGGGGGACATAATTCAGTCTGTAATACCACCTCCTCCTCCCACACAGTTTCTCCTCTAATTAACATCTTGCATTAGCATGGTACATTTGTTAAAATTGATGAATCAACATAGATTATCATTAACTGAAGCCCACAGTTTATATTAGGGTTCATTCTGTGTTGTACCTTCTTTGGGTTTTGACAAATGCATAATGATGTGTATCCATTATTACAGTTTCATACAAAATAGTTTCACCACCCTAAAAATGTCCTGTGTTCCACCTTTTCACCCTTCTCCCCCTGAACCCCTGGAAACCATTTACCTTTTTTCTACTGTCTCTGTAGTTTTGTCTTTTCCAGAATGTCATATAGTTGGAATCAGATGAGATGTAGCCTCTTCAGATGGGCTTCATTCACTTAGCAATATACGCATAAAGTGTCTTTGTGTGTGTGTGTGTGGGGGGGGCTTGATAGTTTTTTTAAATCACTGAATAATATTCCGTTGTGTACATTACCACAGCTTGTTTATCCATTCCTTGACCAAAGGACATCCTGGTTGCTTTCAATTTGGGGCAATTATGAATAAAGCTGCTATAAATATTCATGCTCAGGGGTTTGTATGGATATGTTTTCAACTCATTTGGGTAAATACTCAGGAGCATGATTTCTGGATCATATGGTAAGCCTATTCTAGCTTTATAAAAAATTGCCAATCTTCTTTCAAAAAAAAATTTGCCAAACTGTCTTCCAAAGTGGCGGTACAATTTTGCATTCCCACCAGCAGTAAATGAGAGTTCCTCTTGCTTTATATTCTATCTAGCATTCAGTGTTGTCAGGGTTTCGGACTTTAACCATTCTAATAATTATGTAGTGATATCTCTCTGTTGTTTTAATTTGCAATTCCCTAATGACATAAGGTGTTTAGCATATTTTCATATGCTCATTTGCCATCTGTACGTATATTTTGGGTGAGATCAATTTTTTTTCTAACTTCTTAAATAACTGTGGGATGGTAGATCCACCCCTATTCTGCCACTCACCACAAATAGATAAGATACCTCCCTTGAGAGGAGCTCTTGCTCACTGGGCTGCACACACAGAGGGCAGGTTCTGAAAAGAAGGAATTAGCAACATTGAAATCTCCAGAACAAAGACTCTAATTAAGGTATGTATTAATGAGCATCCTTGGGGAAGAAGGATAGAAGTAGGGAGGGACACTTTTATGTCCCTGGGAAAAAAGCAAAGGGCAGGCAAATATTTCAGAAGTCTGGCAGAAGAGGTGAATTTTTTCTTTTTTTAATCTTTGCATGTCCTGAGTCCACAAACCTGCAAATGTCTCAGTGGCTGTCCATGGCTCTGACTGAGGGAGGCAAGCCATGCCATTTTCTCTGCAGGACGCTAGGAGGGAGTCAAAGCTCCTATAAGAGTGGGAAGGTTGATAAGAAAATACCTCTTACCACCAGGCATCTGTCCTTGTGCTGGTTACAAGGTTTCTATCAGACAAACCATTACTCAGCTGTTACAAGATAGTCTAGAACTTGAAAGTCAGGTGGCCTAACTTCTTTTTTTTTTTTAAAGATTTTATTTATTTATTTGAGAGAGAGAGAATGAGAGACAGAGAGCACGAGAGGGAAGAGGGTCAGAGGGAGAAGCAGACTCCCCGCTGAGCAGGGAGCCCGATGCGGGACTCGATCCTGGGACTCCAGGATCATGACCTGAGCCGAAGGCAGTGGCCCAACCAACTGAGCCACCCAGGCACCCCAGGTGGCCTAACTTCTAAAAGACTGGAGTGTTTTTACTCTACCCACAAAATAGCTAATATGGAAGAGGAAAAAGCATTTGGAGTAGATGTAGTTTTGAGTCCTGGCTCTATGGCCTCCCTCTCTGTAACTTTAGTCAGTGGACTGATGGTCTCTGAGACTCAGATACAACCCTAACTCCACAAACAGGAGGTATGAGGGCCTGCTTTACAGGGATTCAAGAGAAATGAATGAAAGAATGCATCTAAAACACCTTGTCCACTGTAATAAATGATGGACATTCTTAATATTTCACATAGATTTTACTGATGAGAGAGCATGGGGGAAGAATGGATTGGGGTTCAGCAGGAAGGATCTGGGGAAGGAATAAGTTGAGGACTTCCCCTTATTCTAGGTTATTAGGAGAGCTGAATAGAAGGAAGGCAAACAGAAAATTATTTCTTTTAAACAACTGTTAGACAAGTGGGAAGGAAGAGGTAGGAGGAGAGACTATTATTTTGAGAGATACTAGCCACAAAAAAAAAAAAAAGACCCACCTCCATACTTCAGAAACTATGTTTTTAAACCCACTTTGGGTACATACTTAAATAAAATTAATATCTTTAAAAATGGCTAACTTGCTAGGCATTTCAAAATATAGAAAGAAAGGTGGCTTAGTGGACAAGGATGTCTGAATGTTCAGAAGCCAAACACCTTGGAAAAATAATGTCCAAATTGAAAGCGTCTTGAATGTGAATATCAAGCTGAGAATTATCATGTTGTAATTGTTGAGTCTTCCCTCACATAACTATAGCAATGTTTCCTTTTTAATTGTGTCCTCTTTGATGACAAAGTTTCATAATATTTTACATAACTGAGCTGCTGTTTTAATCACATTTGTTCTTAGAAACCTTAGCAATTTTTGTTGCTAGAATGATTGGGATTGTTTTTTTTTTCTATTGCATTTTTAAAATAGTTATTTATGGTGCTTATAAAAGCAGTGAAAAGAATGAACTGAAGTCTTTAGAAGAGCGTGGCTGTCTTTCTAAAACAACAGTGCGGGGAGAAGAAAAGTAAGATACAAAATGAGGGACATGACAACCATTTGTGTAAGTCAAAAGTGAGCACAAAACAATATTATATATTATTTAGGGGTACATTAAAATATGTAAAAGGACAGGGGAAACTGTTTGGAATGAACCGTACCAGACTGGTTTCTGTACTTGCTTCCGGGGTCTGGGAATCGGTCGTGTAAAGAGAAATCTGGCTTCATCTGTATTGCATTAGAAAGGCAGGAAGAGAGGGAAAGAAAGAAAAAAGAACTAAAAGCAAATCTGACAATACGTTAGCAATTGCTAATTCTGGGTCGTGGAACGATAGGTATTTAAATTGTCTTCATAAGGGGCGCCTGGGTGGCTCAGTCGTTAAGCGTCTGCCTTCGGCTCAGGTCATGATCCCAGGGTCCTGGAATTGAGCCCCGCATCGGGCTCCCTGCTGGGGGGGGGCGGGGAGGCGGCGAGCCTGCTTCTCCCTCTCCCACTCCCCCTGCTTGTGCTCTCTCGCGCGCTGTCTCTGTCAAATAAATAAATAAAATCTTAAAAAAATTTTTTAAATTGTCTTCATAAATTTTGGCTTTTCTTATCCCACCCAATCCCCCCTGTATTGGTCAGCTGGGGCAGTTTTCAATTTTTAAAAGCATGTTAATAGACCTTAATGTTTAGAGAAGCTTTAGGTTTACAGGAAATTTGGATGGAAAAATACAGTTTCCATATGCTCCTTCCCCCACCCCTGGACTCCTTCGTCTGTTTCCGCTGCCATAGCAATGTACCACAGGCCGGGTGGGTCAAATGGCAGAAATGTATTTTCTCAGGGGTCGGGAGGCTCCAAGTCTAAGGTCAAGGTGCTGATATATTGGGTTCCTGATAAGTGCCCCTTCCTGGCTTGCAGACAGTCACCTTCTTAATTTGACCCCCTAGGACCTTTTCTCTAGGCATGTACTGAGAAAGAGAGAGAGGTTTTTGGTATCTCTTCCTCTTCTTAGAAGGACACCAGTCCAATCAGATCAGGACCTCACCCTTACAACATCATTTAACCTCAATTACCTCCTGAAGCTCTATCTCCAAATATCATCACAGTAGGAATTGGGGCTTCAATATATGGGCACACAATTCAGTCTTTAACATCCTGCCTTCTGGCTTCCCAAAATTCACGTCCTCAAGTACTAAGTACATGCATTCCATTTCAACAGCTCCCAGAGTCTTAACCCATTCCAGCATCAATTCTAGATCCAAAGTCTCACCTGGGTATCATTGAAATCAGGTGTGAGTGAGACCTGAGGCTGAATTCCTCTCCAGCTGTGAGCCTGTGAAACCAGACAAGTTACGCGCTTCGAAAATACAGCGGTGGGACAGGCATAGGACAGAGATTCCCATTCCGCAGGGAACAAATCAGAAAGCACGGAGGGGTGGTGGGTCTCTGGCAAGCCCCAAAGCTAGCAAGGCAAATTCAATTAGGTTGTAAGGCTCAAGAATAATCTTCAGGGCGCCTGGGTGGCTCAGTCGTTAAGCTTCTGCCTTCGGTTCAGGTCGTGATCCCAGGGTCCTGGAATCGAGCCCCGCATCGGGCTCCCTGCTCAGCGGGAAGCCTGCTTCTCCCTCTCCCACTGCCCCTGCTTGTGTTCCCTCTCTCCCTGTGTCTCTATCAAATAAATAAATAAAATCTTAAAAAAGAAAAACCACTAGGTGGCAGCGTCACCTCAGGACCCCAGGCTGGGGCCCCGCCCCCAGGGCACCGAGCGGGTGGCCTCCTGCCGGAAGGGGAGAAACAGTCTTACCCCTTGCACCTGTGGGGACAGTGCTAGCCCTGATGATTTCTCTATCTTCAGGGTCATTCCTCCGTTTTCTTGAAGGATACAATGTACTCGCAGGCATATGGCTCTATTGTCCCATCCTATAGAATCCCAGAAGTCCAAACGCGTTGGTTTATTTTGTCCTGTCTCTGCAGCTTTGGACAAAACCGACAGTGTCTCTACCCCTAGCTTCTGTTGAAATGGCCGATGAACTCCATGGGTGACCTCTCTGTGGAGTGGTCCTCCAGCCACACCTTAGGCGTATTCTCCAGAAACACTTCCTCATTTCTGTGGTATGGACAGGCTTCCAAATCTTTGAGTTCGGATTCCTCTTTGTGTAACGACTCCTTCAACTTACCTCTCTCCTCTAGCATTTTATGATAATCGGCACAGAGAAGCCAGGCTGCCTCTTAACCTTGGCTTAGGAATACCCCAGACAAATACCCAATCTTCCACAAAACACTAGAACACAATTCAACCAAGTTCTCTGCCACTTATAGCAAGGATCCAATTCTTCCACTTCCAATAATGTATTCTTCATTTCTGCCTGAGACCTCACCTTTAATGTTCATATTTCCACCCCCGTTCTGTTCATGATGATACCTGTAATCTCTCAGACCATGGAAGCTCTCTCTCCAGCCTCCTCTCTTCTTCCCGAGCCCTCAGCATAATCACCTTTACCATCCACATTGCCACCAACAGGCAACCTCGGCTTTTTCTAGCATATGCGCCTCAGGCTCCTTCCACCTCCGCCCATTAGCAGCTTCCAAAGCCATTTAGATATTTGTTACAGTAGCACCCACTTCTCAGTATCATAATCTGTACCAGTCAGCTCAGGCTGCCATACCAAAGTGCCCCAGACCGGGTGGCTTAAACAACAGAAATTAATTTTGTCATGGTCCTGGAGGCTAGAGGTCCAAGATCAGGGTGCCAAGAGGGCCGGTTTCTGGTAAGACCTCTCTTCCTGGCTTGCAACCCTCCATTTTCTTGCTGTGTCCTCATTGGTCTTTTCCCTGTGCGTGCAGAGAGAGAAAGAGAGAGAGAGAGCTTGTATGCTCGGGTGACTCTTCTTCTTATAAGGACACCAGGCCTATGGATTGGGGCCCGACCCTTATGATATATTTAACTATAATTACCTCCTTACTGGCTCATCTCCAAATATAGTGACCTAGGTGGTGTCTTGGTCGGTTTGGGCTGCTATCACGAAATAACGGAGGCTGAGTGGTTCATAAACAACAGAAATGTAATTGTCGCCATTCTAGAGGCTGAGAAGCCCAAAATCAGGGTGCCAGCAGGCTCTGATGAGAACCCTCTTCCAGGTTGCAGACCGCCGACTTCTCCTTATAACCTCACGTGGCTGAGAGCGGAGAGAAGAAGCAAGCTCTCCTGTGACTCTTATAAGGGCACCCATCCCATTCATGAGGGCTCTAGTCTCATGACCTCATTTAACTCAATTACTTCCCAAAGAACCCACTGCTTAATACCATCACAAGGTGGGGTAGGGCTTTAACATAGGAATCTTGAGGGGCACCTGGGTGGCTCCGTCGTTAGGCGGCTGCCTTTGGCTCAGGTCATGGTCCCAGGGTCCTGGGACGGATCCCTGCATCGGGAGGCCTGCTTCTCCCTCTCCCACTACCCCGGCTTATGTTCCCTCTCTCGATGTCTCTCTCTCTTTCTCCATCAAAGTAAATAAATAAAATGTTTTTTTTTAAAAAAACATATGAATTTGGGGAGGAAACAAATGTTCAGTCTGTAACGGGGCTTTAGGGCTTCAAAATATGAATGAGGTGAGGGGAGGCAGTTAGAATTCAGTCTATATTTTTAAATGAAAATATTTTTAAGGAATGAATCTCTCTTAGGCACCTCTCTGACCTGGTCCTCCCGCCTTGATGGATTATACACCGGAGCCCAATGTGACCACGGTAACTGACTACTACTATCCTGATGACATTGCAAGACCCTGTGATGGGGAACTTATCCAAAGAGATAGCAAGTTGCTTCTTGCTGTCTTTTACTGCGTCTTGTTTGTATTTGGTCTTCTGGGAAACAGCCTGGTCATCCTTGTCCTTGTCACCTGTAAGAAGCTGAAGAGCATCACCGACATATACCTCTTGAACCTGGCCCTGTCTGACTTGCTTTTTGTCTTCTCCTTCCCCTTCCAAACCCACTATCAGCTGGACCAGTGGGTGTTTGGGACTGTAATGTGCAAGGTGGTCTCTGGTTTTTATTACATTGGCTTCTTCAGCAGCATGTTCTTTATCACCCTTATGAGTGTGGACAGGTACCTGGCAATCGTCCACGCTGTCTATGCCATGAAAGTGAGGACAGCCAGGATGGGCATAGCCCTGAGTCTGGCCGTGTGGCTGATTGCCCTCATGGCCACCAGCCCATTACTAGTATTGTACCAAGTGGCCTCTGAAGATGGCATTCTGCAGTGTTATTCGTCTTACAACCAGCAGACTCTGAAGTGGAAGATCTTCATCCACTTTGAAATGAATATCTTGGGTCTGTTGATCCCATTCACCATCCTTATGTTCTGCTACATTAGCATCCTGCACCAGCTGAAGAGTTGCCAAAATCACAACAAGACCAAGGCCATCAAGTTGGTGCTCATTGTGGTGATTGCATCTTTACTCTTCTGGGTCCCATTCAACGTGGCCCTCTTCCTCACGTCTCTGCTCAACATGAACATCTTGGATGGATGTGTCCTGAGCCAGCGGCTGATTTATGCCACCCATGTCACAGAAACCATTTCCTTCACTCACTGCTGTGTGAACCCTGTGATCTATGCTTTCATGGGTGAGAAGTTCAAGAAACACCTCTCAGAAATATTCTGGAAGATTTCCAATCATATTCTCTTCTTCATAGGAAGACGAATACCTAGGGAAGGCTGGGAAAGATCCCCCTCCTCCTGTCAGAACACCTCCCGTTCCTTCACCACAGACTACATTTTGTGACAGGGGTGCTTCTTTTAGGAGACAAAAATGATTTACACTGGAGTCTGAGGCTACATGAAGGGATACTCTTAGAAATGTGGTTACAGGCACAAGGCATATTTCATGACAGTTAATGAACTCCGACTATTGCAAAATAATCTTCTCAACTTTCAAAGATTTTGTTACTTTTTTCTGCAAATAGTCTATATATCTCACTATTAAGTATAATGTTAGCTTTGGGATTTGTTTTTTAGTTTTTGTAGTGTCTTTATCACATATCAATTTAAATTTTATCAAACGCTTTTTCACATCTATTAAGGTGATCATATAGCTTTCCTCTATTATTCTGTTAATTTGGTGAACTACATTGTCTGATTTTCTTATTTTAAATCAACCTGTATTTTCCCCGGAAAAAAATGACCTATTGTTCACGATCATTTTAATAAATAATTAGATTCTCAGAATTTTCATATCTGTGTTCATGAGAAATATTGACCTGTAATTTTCCTTTTAAAATGTCCTGGTGAGGGGCGCCTGGGTGGCTCAGTCGTTAAGCATCTGCCTTTGGCTCAGGTCATGATCCCAGGGTCCTGGGATTGAGCCCCACATCGGGCTCCCTGCTCGGTGGGAAACCTGCTTCTCCCTCTCTCACTCCCCCTGCTTGTGTTCCCTCTCTCGCTGTGTCTCTCTCTGTCAAATAAATAAATAAAAATCTTTAAAAAAAAATGTCCTGGTGAAACACGCAGGACATATCACCACTGCTGTTCAATATAGTACTAGAAGTCCTAGCCACACCAATCAGACAACAAAGAGAAATAAAAGGCATCCGAATTGGCAAAGAAGCCAAGCTCTCACTCTTTGCAGATGACATGATACTCTATGTGGAAAACCCAAGAGACTCCACCCCAAAATTGCTAGAACTCATACAAGAATTCAGCAATGTGGCAGGATATAAAATCAATGTACAGAAATCAGTTGCAACGACGTGGATGGAACTAGAGGGTGAAATAAGGCAATCAGAGAAGGACAATTATCATATGATCTCACTCATATTTGGAATTTAAGAAACAAAACAGAGGATCACAGGGGAAGAGAGGAAAAAATAAAACAAGATGAATTCGGAGAGGGAGACAAACCATAAGAGACTCTTAATCAGACGAGATCGGGCGCGTTCAGGGTGGTATGGCACAAACTGAGGGTTGCTGGAGGGGAGGAGGGTGAAGGGCTGGGGTAACTGGGTGATGGACATTAAGGAGGGCACGTGATGTAATGGGCACTGGGTGTTATGTAAGACTGATGAATCACTGACCTCTACCTCTGAAACTAATAATACATTAAATGTTATTTAATTGGGGACACCTGGGTGGCTCAGTTGGTTAAGCATCTGCCTTCAGTTCAGGTCATGATCCCAGGGTCCTGGGATCGAGTCCTGCATCGGGCTCTTTGCTCAGCAGGGAGCTTGCTTCTCCCTCTGCTTGCCGCTCCCTTTGCTGGTGTTCTCTCTCTGTGACAAATAAATAAATAAAATCTTTTTTTAAAATGTTAATTAATTGAATTTAAATAAAAAATTAAAAAATTAAATAAAATTGTAAAATAAAATAAAATAAAATGTCCTGGTCAGATCGGCAATAACATGGATGGACCTAGATGTATTATGCTAAGTGAATAAGTCAGAGACAGAAAAACAGATATCATGCAATTTCACTTGTATGTGGAATTTAAGAAATAGAACAAATGAACAAAGAAAAAAAGAGAGAAACAAAAAACCAGATTCTTAAATACGGAGAAAGAACTGGTGGTTGCCAGAGGGGAGGTGGGGGAGGATGGGTGAAATAGAGGATTAAGATGTACAAATGTCCAGTGTTAAAATAAACCAGTCGGGGAGAAGAAAAGCACAGCATAGGAAATACAGTCAGTAATGTTTTTTGGTGACAGATGGTGGTGACTACACTTACTATGTATGATCACCGAGAAATATACAGATCTGTTGCATCACTATATTGTATACCTGAAACTAATATAATATACTGTATGTTAATTACATTTAAAAAAAATGTCCTGGTCAGATGTGATCTCCAAAAATGTGTTGGAAAGTATTCCCTTCGCCACTACTCTCTGAAAGAGTTTGTGCAAAATATTGGGTGTTACTGCCCCCATAAAAGTTTGGTAAAATCCATTAGTGAAGCCATCTGGGATTTCTCTGTAGCAAGATTTCCAATTATACATTCAGTTTCTTTGGCAGATAAAGATTATTCAGATTTTCTGTCTTTGCTTGTCTCAGTGTTGGAAAGTTGTGATTTTAAAGGAATTTTCCCAGTTTAAGTTGTCAAATTGGCATAAAGTTGTTCCAATATCTTCTTATAGCATTTTTATGAGAATATGAAGTAATGTCCTTTTCACTCCTAATTCACACCAAATCATTGGTGATTTGTATTTTCTCTCTTTTTTGTTCCTGATCAGTCTTATGAGGTTTATGAATTTTATTAATCTTTTCAAAAAACAGCTTTTGGCTTTGTTGATTTTATGTTTTTGTCTTTACACTGATTTCTGCTCTTATTTTTTAAAGATTTATTTATTTATTTGAGAGAGAGAGAGCAAGTGGGGGAGTCCTGAGGGAGAGGAAGAGAGAGAAATCAAGCAGACTCCCCACTGAGGGTGGAGCCTGAGGGGCTCCTCCCTGCCCATGGCTGGACCTCACGACCCTGAGATCATGACCTGAGCCAAAAGGAAGAGTTTGGATGCTTAACTGACTGAGCCACCCAGGTGCCCCTGCTCTTATCTTTATCTTACCTCCTTTCCTTAGGTTTAATTTCTATTTTATTCTAGCTTCTTGAAATGGAATCTTAGATTACTGATTACCAATCTTTGTTCATTTTTGAAAGATGTCTTTAGAGCTACAAAATTTCCTCCAGCTCTGCTTACACTGCATCCCATACATTTTCATACAGTTGATTTTCATTGATTTCCAATTTAAATTATTTTCTATTTTCCATTGTGAATTCTTTTTTTTTTAAGATTTTTATTTATTTATTTATTTGTCAGAGAGAGAGAGGACAAGCAGGGGGAGTGGCAGAGGGAGAAGCAGGCTCCCCACTGAGCAAGGACCCCAATATGGGACTCGATCCCAGGACCCTGGGATCATGGCCTGAGCCGAAGGCAGACGCTTAACCGACTGAGCCACCCAGGCATCCCATCTACTGTGAATTCTTTGTATCATGAGTCGTTCAGAAATGAATTTAAAATTTCCAGACATTTGGGAGGTGGGGGGCACCTGGGTGGCTCACTCAGTTAAGTGTCTGCCTTTGGCTCAGGTCATGATCCCCGAGTCCCAGGGTCCAGCCCCACATCGGGCTCCATGCTCAGTGGGGAATCTGCTTCTCCCTCTCCCTCCGCCCCTCCCCCGATCCTTCTCGTTCTCTCTTGCTCACTCTTTCTCTCTCAAGTAAATAAATAAAATCTTTTTAAAAAAATTTCCAAACATTTGGGGATTTCCTTATGCTTTAGTTTCTAGTTCGACTCCACCGTTCTCAGAGAATATATATGTGTGCATTTGGTTTTTTGAAATTTACTGAGAATTGTTTTATGACCCCAAATATGGTTTATTATGGTAAATGTTCCATGTACACGTGAAAAGAATGGGTGTATTGAGTGGTTGTTGGAGCTGTTTAATCAGATTGCTCTTTATGCCTGCTGATTTTTGCTGTTTGCTTATTCTATGAGTCACGGCAAATAGTATATTAAAATCTTGAACTGTGATTGTGAGTTTGTCTATTTTTCACTTTAATCCCATTCGATTTTGCTGTATATATCTTGAAACTATGTTATTAGGTCCATGCAAATATAAGATTTGTATACCTGTCTATTGAATTGACTCATCATTTTTTGAGTTTATTTATTTATTTATTTGTAATCTCTATACCCAACATGGAGCTCAGACTCATGATCTCAGTCAAGAGTTGCATGCTCTTTGGACTGAGCCAGCCAGGTGCCTGGCTCTTTTATCATTATTAAATGTTTCTTTTCCTCCAACAATACTCCTTGTCCGAAAGTTTGCAAAGGTCAGCATTAATATAGCCACACCAGCTTTCTCTGGATCAGTGTGTGTCTGCTGTGTCTCTCTATACTCTTCTACTTCAAACCAAACTATTTTCTTATGCTTAGTTTCTCCCCTATAAACAGAATTTAGTTGGGGCTTTTTTTTTTTTTTTTGCTTTTTGCACAGTCAGGGTTTCATTACCATGAAGATACATAATATGTATAAAATCTAAAAATCACCTTTAGATAGACTATTCTGTTGGATCCCATTATATAGTATACAAAAGGTTGATTTCTGATTTCAGAACAATTTTTTCTTTTCTTTTCCAAGTTAACAACATAATTTCAATAACAGATGATACATTCTGCAAAATTGACACACATTATATTGACCATATTGCAAATAAATGCCTGGCGGGCAGCCTACTCATTTTAGGAAAGCATCCAAACAGCTTTATCTTGAAATGTTTAAATATGTGCTTAGGATTCACACGCCACTCCTCCAAAAAGTGTAACTCCTGAAAAACATGAGAAGGTTGCTTCTTTCTCCTGCTTTAGACACAAACTGACTTTATTCTGACTCCTGTGAGCTCCATTATTATATTAGGTCACTAATAACAAAAGACAAACTCCTCATTCTGAATGTCCAGACACTGAAATTCCAGTTAAAATGTAACCATGTAGCAATTTCCTGATAACCTGTGTTTTGCTAGAATTTTCATTATAAGTCATCTAGGTGCTTGGTAGATCCTCTTTTCCTGGAGTAATTTCTTACACTGATGCAAGTAAGTGTGATATGTGCTTCATTAATAGTTGTTGCATGAATAAAGGAATGTGCCCCTGAAACAAGACAGGGTTAAGAACTAGGGTGAGGTAGGTACGCAGAACTTGTACCTGGCTCTCAGGCTAATGCAAGCCACACCAGAGAGGTGGGAGATGCTCTGGGGCACAGAGCATCTTTGAGGAAAATGCCCACACATAAGCAAAGTTTTGCCAACAGTTCTGCATTATTCAGAGCCCCCCTCCAGCCCACGTTAGGCACTTCCGATAGAGAGGTTCAAACTTATCAGGGACAGCTTTAACAATCCTAGCAAGGCCTGCCTCTTTAAGAAACTGCACAGAGCACCAACCTGAAAGTCACATCCATGACCCACACACCATCTTCTCCATGAGTTCTTTATAAAGCTCCACCATGGTGGGGCTCCAGGCAGCATTGGGATGGGGAATAATCCTTACACTGGACTGCAAGTGGCTGCTGGAAACCTGAAAAGTCCAAAAGAGGTGGCAGACTACACTTGATACTATCCTGATTTGACTCATTAATTCATGCACATATATAATACATGGACCTGTTTTCTGCAGGCAGAGCAAGTACCAATGTCCAGAGGTGAGAGGGAGCATGTCAGGTTCCCAGAACTGCAGAAGGAGAAATGTTTAATGGTAGGGAAGGGAGGCCAGGGAGCAAGTCAGAGAGAAAGCCCGGGGCCTCACCTGCCACGTTAAAGAATTCGGACTTTATCCAGAAGAGTTATGGAAAGGAGAACGAAATGGTCAGATTTGCATGTTGGAAGGATCCCCACTTGCACATGGGGACTTATAGTCTAGTTAAGCCTCAGTGACCCAGTGGTACAAAATTCAAAGACACCAGTCTTTTCCCTGCCACTTTCCTGCCCTGCTCCCCCATGTCGTCTGGTTTTACTTCTGAGATGGTTCACCTTGGTTGGCCATCTGGCTTATCATGCCTCCTTACGGTTATGCCTCGCATTACAACTGGAGGCCCAACCAGAGACTCCTTTTTCTGGCAGACAGAGGAGAGGACCAGATGTAGGTGGCCAGCCCTCCTCCCAGGAATGCTGGATAACCCATCACATGGCAACACCTTCTTGTACCTTCTACCTGGTTACTGTTCATATTCACTGGTGTCAATCAGTCCTTCCTGTTCTTGGACAGTTTCTACTTTTTTCTGGCTTGTTTATTGGCTTACTCACAGTTTCCTGTACATGCCCTTCCTCACCTACACAGATGGAAAGAAATATAGATTCTCATTTATAGGACAGACAGGCCCGTAAGGGGGGGAAAAAGCCTAGGAATGATCTCTAATCCTCACTGCCCTCCTTTTGGGGCTCTTTTGCCAGCAAGTAGATCAGCAACTTCTTCCCATTAGTACACTGTACTTCCTGCTGCTTGTCCCTTAACTGCACTGAGCATCAGTTTTCAAGTCTGTAATATGAGAGTAACACCATAGTCTGGTATCCTGCTGTCCCAGAGTCCAGGAGCACAACCTGCGGGGGACTGGGCTCTTGCTCCCTCTAGTGGTCAGTTTGAGCCGCGCTCCTGAATGGTTGTGAAGGAAAGGGCACCCACGGAAGGGAAGGGCAGAAGCTCAGAAGTGGCGTTGAAGGGGCAGTAGGAGGCAGCTGGAAGACTTCTGATTTTATATGCCTAACCCGTCATGAGAATTTCTGCGTTGAGATGCTGGGCAACAATGCAGGTGTTCGACGAGTGTTTGGAAGCTTCACCCTTGAACTCTAAGTCGTCTAAACCTTCCCCATGTCCCTTGGAGATAATACTGTACAGGAAAATCTTACCTAAATTTCAGACCTTGGTAATGAGAGGAGGGGCATATTTGCTTATTTTACAGACAGGATTTTCGCCTGCCAAAACTCAGCGCATTTCAGATTAGTATTTGTTATTCAGTTGATAGAAGCCGTGGCATCCCGAATCCATAGGCAGTCCACTCCTCACACTGCTAACGTCTTCTCCCTGGAAGCTGCTCTTCTCCCTCAGAGGAGTGCGGGGCTATTCCAGGAGGTGCAGGTGGGAAGCTAGGGCAGTGGGGTTGCCTGAGGGCCTTCCCCAGGGGCAGGGCTTTTTTACCTTGGAGACCTGCACCGCCTGAATTGTCAGTCCCCAGCCTCAGGTTCCCTCCCCTCCCCGACTCTTCTCTCTAGTCCAAACGACAGAAGACGCCCATCTCCTTCTCTGGATCACAGAGATGGGGAGCCTTGGCTTTGAATATGTCATTTTCTACAGTGACTCAGAGAAGAAGTGTGTCTGCTAGTTCTAGCCTGGGCCCCTCCTGGAGGGGCCATCTGGGTGAGGCTGGAGGAACAGCTAAGCCGACAGCTCGGATGGGCTTTCTCTTGGCGGAAGAGCAGGGAGGGGGCCCCAGGCTCGCTGGTGAGCAGGTTCTCAGTTACTGTCCCACTGAGGAGCATCAGCATGCTCATTTTACTGGCTCCCTGGAGAAGGGTGGCTCCACGGGCCCCTCACTGACCCACCCCAGAGGGGTCCCTCCCTGTTTAGGGATTTCTTCACTGATCCTCAGCCTCCTAAATGGCTGTGGAACACACAGTGGATGTTAAACATGATAAGGGAGAAAATTATGCCTTTTCAGTGAGAGTACACACCTGACCCTGTATAGGGAGCTTCGGTTATGTAAATTGCTCACAAAAATTCTTAGAAGGAGACATTCCTTTTTCCTATCTTGCAGATGAAGACACAGATGCCCCCAGTGGTTATGTGACTGAGGTCATGTGGCTAGAAATGTGGGATTCCGAGTCGGGTCTCTATCGCTGCGCCACTCTGGTTCCACCAGAACTAACCCGGGCGGGAACGCAAGATTCAGCAAAATTTGAGGTTGAGGCTGGCGGTGGGGTGAAAGGCTTCTTCGGCCACTTTGAATAGTTCATCCCCTTCTAAGCAGGTGCAGCTTGTTTCAGACAACACTGCTTGTCTTCCCCTGGCATGGGTTTTCTCTGGCTTCTCTGCTCTCCCGGAGGGAGGTAAGAATCTGATCCTGGATGACAGGAGATCTTCAGCATTTTGCCTCAGCAGCACCTAGCTGTGCCAAGTGAAATCCCAGGTGACTATTTCTCCCCTCATCTGGCCCTGCAGGATTATCCACAGTGGTGCGCTGGGCACTCTGATAGACACCACGTTTTTCATGATGGCATACAACAGTGCCAATGCAGTCTTTACAGGGACTGTGAGCATCACCTTCAAGAGGTCTGTTTCCTTGGGGCACCTGGGTGGCTCAGTTGGTTAAGAGGCGGATTCTTGATTTCAGCTCAGGTCATGATCTCAGGGTCGTGAGATGGAGCCCCACCTCAGGCTCACACTGGGTGGAGAGCCTGCTTAAGATTCTCTTCCTCTGCCCCTCCCCACCCCTTCTCTCTCTCTCTCTCTCTCTCTCTCTCTCTCTCTCGTACTTTCTCTATTTAAAAAAAAAAAAGAGAGAGGTCTGTTTCCTTGCCTGTGTCCAAGTTAGGTGTGAGCTGCTGTGGGGTTATTCTATGTGTTATCATGGGAAATAAGGGCTCATGCAGCAATCCTGATGGCAAAGAGAACTTAGTGCTTTCGCTTTTCTCGTGGACCAAACTTAGATGTTCCTTTTTAATTCAAGGACAAGGTAACAATCTTGAAGATGGGTTATATGTTCAAACATAAACAGAAGCTACATGGGATGCTGATGAGCTATTTTTGGCCACCTCTGATTTAGGGAAACACCAACCAATGTGCTTGTAAATATCTAAGTCGGTCTACAAAAAATTATTGGGCCCCTACTGAAATGATCATTCCTTACATTTAATTCATCTCTTACTTAACACTTACGTGTACATGACTTCATTTGATCTTTACCGTAATCCTGGGAGGTAGGTACTTTTATCTCCAATTTGAGAAATGGGAAAGCTGAGGTGAATGCACAGCTAGCAGGTGACAAAGTCAAGATCAGATGCAGGCCTCACTGCCTGCTCCCAAGGGCCACTTTCTTTCTTTCTTTCTTTCTTTTTCCACATTTTAAAAAATTTTTTATTGTTATGTTAATCACCATACATTCCATCATTAGTTTTTAATATAGTGTTCCATGATTCATTGTTTGTGCATAATACCCAGTGCTCCACACAGAATTTGCCCTCTTTAATACCCATCACCAGGCTAACCCATCCCCCGCCCAGAACCCTCAGTTTGTTTTTCAGAGTCCATTGTCTCTCATGGTTCATCTCCCCCTCCGATTTCCCCCCCATTCATTCTTCCCCTCCTGCTATCTTCTTCTTTTTTTTTTTCCTTAACATATATCGCATTATTTGTTTCAGAGGTACAGATCTGTGATTCAACAGTCTTGCACAATTCACAGCGCTCACCATAGCACATACCCTTCCCAATGTCTATCACCCGGCCACCCCCTCCCTCCCACCCCCCACCACTCCAGCAACCCTCAGTTTGTTTCCTGAGATTAAGAATTCCTCATATCAGTGAGGTCATAGGATACATGTCTTTCTCTGATTGACTTATTTCACTCAGCATAACACCCTCCAGTTCCATCCACGTCGTTGCAAATGGCAAGATCTCATTCCTTTTGATGGCTGCATAATATTCCATTGTGTATATATACCACTTCTTCTTTATCCATTCATCTGTCGATGGACATCTTGGCTCTTTTCACAGTTTGGCTATTGTGGACATTGCTGCTATAAACATCAGGGTGCACGTACCCCTTCGGATTCCTACATTTATATCTTTGTGGTAAATACCCAGTAGTGCAATTGCTGGATCGTATGGTAGCTCTATTTTCAACTGTTTGAGGAACCTCCATACTGTTTTCCAGAGTGGTTGCACCAGCTTGCATTCCCACCAACAGTGTAGGAGGGTTCCCCTTTCTCCACATCCCCGCCAACATCTGTCGTTTCCTGACTTGTTAATTTTAGCCGTTCTGACTGGTGTGAGGTGGTATCTCATGGAGGTTTTGATTTGGATTTCCCTGATGCGGAGCGATGTTGAGCACTTTTTCATGTGTCTGTTGGCCATTTGGGTGTCTTCTTTGGAAAAATGTCTGCTCATGCCTTCTGCCCATTTCTTGATTGGATTATTTGTTCTTTGGGTGTTGAGTTTGATAAGTTCTTTATAGATTTTGGATACTAGCCCTTTATCTGATATGTCATTTGCAAATATTTTCTCCCATTCTGTCGGTTGTCTTTTGGTTTTGTGGACTGTTTCTTTTGCTGTGCAAAACCTTTTTATTTTGATGAAATCCCAATAGTTCATTTTTGCCCCAAGGGCCACTTTCTTTGCATGCTAGTGCTCTGCCTCCGTGGGCTCCCAAGGAGGGGAAACCAGGTGCATTGGTCAGAGTTCTCCAGAGAAATATATATATATGTGTATACACATACATATACACTATCATATTAATATATTAATCAATATAGCTAGTACATAATATTAATATATTTATAGATAGATCTTAGATTTATTTCAAGGAATTGGCTTTTGCAATTGTGAGGATTGGCAAACCTAAAATCCACAGGGCAGGCCATCAGACTGGGAACTTTTGGGAAACTAAAGCTGTAGTCCTGAGGCAGAATTCCTTCTTCCTCGGGGAAGCCTCAGTTTTGTTCTTAAGGCCTTCCAGATGATTAGGTTAGGCCCACTTAGATTATTGAAGATAATCTCCTTTGCTTATAGTGTACTGATTGTAGATGTTAATCACATCTACAAAATACCTTCCCAGCAACTCCTAGATTGGTACTGATTGAATAACTGGGGATTGGGGCACCTGGGTGGCTTAGTCAGTTAAGCCTCTGCCTTCAGATCAGGTCATGATCCCCCTGCTGAGCGGGGAGGCTCCTTCTCTCTCTTTCTGCCCCTCTCCGTGCTCGTGTGGTCTCTCTCTCTCTTGTTCTGTGCTTTCTCAAATAAATAAATAAAATCTTTTTAAAAAATGAATAACTGGGGATTATCACCTAGTCAAGTTGACCCATAAAACTCAGCATCTCACAAGGAATACTTGTTTACTGCTAGGCCCATTCTGCTGAAGATGAAGACAGGTTGCCATGTGTGGGTAGAGCTACTTGGGAGTAGATGGACTTCTGCAAGTGTCCTGCTCACCCCTGTGGGCAATTCAAGCTGGTCAGGAGCTGAGAGAAAACATGTGCTTTGTAAACTTTGTAAACTTTTAGCCAAAATGTAGTATATGTTTCCTCACTGGGAAGATGATAGGAAAACTCGAGGAGCTTGCTCGTTGCAGAAGATAGGGAAATGGTTTGTCACAATGCTGATAGAAAGGTTTGTAGCTTCTATGTGATGATTAAACACAAAATGCCACATGGCCCGGGTTTGCTTCGCAGCTGCTTTCTTTCATTGATCCTGATATTTGGCCATTGGAGTAGAATCCCAGGATCCCCAGTCTGCAGGGGCATCCCCCGCGACACACACACCCACCCACCATAGAGTCTTCCACTGCTTTCTTGGAGACCAGCCCATGAATAGCTCTACTTCATTGCTCTCTCTCATGGTCCACTCATCCCCGGCTAAGTGATGAGGCTGGAGGCAAAGGTCACTGGCACAGAAGGAAGAAAGATATCTCATCTCTCTCTTGCAAAACCCGAAACAGCGACAGGACTGTCCTCATTGCAGAAGCTTCTGGTAAAGGCATTAGAATTTTTTTCTCCTTCTGGTTGTGCCCATCCTTGAGACTAGGCACAGGGTGAATTCCTCCATTGCTGAGGTCAGTGTGTGCCCTTGGAGACTCTTTTTTTTTTTAAATTTTTTATTGTTATGTTAATCACCATATATTACATGATTTGTTTTTGATGTAGTGTTCCATGATTCATTGTTTGTTCATAACACCCAGTGCTCCACGCAGAACGTGCCCTCCTCAATACCCATCACCAGGCTAACCCATCCCCCTACCCCCCTCCCCTCTAGAACCCTCAGTTTGTTTTTCAGAGTCCATCATCTCTCCTGGTTCGTCTCCCCCTCTGACTTACTCCCCTTCATTCTTCCTCTCCTGCTATCTTCTTCTTTTTCTTTTTTCTTAAAATATGTTGCGTTATTTGTTTCAGAAGTACAGATCTGTGATTCAAAAGTCTTGCACAATTCACAGCGCTCACCGTAGCACATACCCTCCCCAATGTCTATCACCCAGCCACCCCATCCCTCCCACCCCTGACCACTCCAGTAACACTCAGTTTGTTCCTGAGATTAAGAATTCCTCATATCAGTGAGGTCATATGATACATGTCTTTCTCTGATTGACTTATTTCACTCAGCATAACACCCTCCAGTTCCATCCACGTCGTTGCAAAGGCAAGATCTCATTCCTTTTGATGGCTGCATAATATTCCATTGCGTATATATACCACTTTTTCTTTATCCATTCATCTGTTGATGGACATGTTGGCTCTTTCCACAGTTTGGCTATTGTGGACATTGGTGCTATAAACATTGGGGTGCACGTACCCCTTCGGGTCCCTACATTTGTATCTTTGTGGTAAATACCCAGTAGTGCAATTGCTGGATTGAATGGTAGCTCTAATTTCAATGTTTGAGGAACCTCCATACTGTTTTCCAGAGTTGTTGCACCAGCTTGCATTCCCACCAACAGTGTAGGAGGGTTCCCCTTTCTCCACATCCCCGCCAACATCTGTCATTCCCTGACTTGTTAATTTTAGCCATTCTGACTGTTGTGAGGTGGTATCTCATTGAGGTTTTGATTTGGATTTCCCTGATGCAGAGCGATGTTGAGCACTTTTTCATGTGCCTGTTGGCCATTTGGATGTCTTCTTTGGAAAAATGTCTGCTCATGTCTTCTGCCCATTTCTTGATTGGATTATTTGTTCTATGGGTGTTGAGTTTGATAAGTTCTTTATAGATTTTGGATACTAGCCCTTTATCTGATATGTCATTTGCAAATATTTTCTCCCATTCTGTCGGTTGTCTTTTGGTTTTGTGGACTGTTTCTTTTGCTGTGCAAAAGCTTTTTATCTTGATGAAATCCCAATAGTTCATTTTTGCCCTGGCTTCCCATGCCTTTGGCGATGTTTCTAGGAAGAAGTTGCTGCGGCTGAGGTTGAAGAGGTTGCTACCTGTGTTCTCCTTTAGGATTTTGATGGACTCCTGTCTCACGTTTAGGTCTTTCAAGCATTTGGAGTCTATTTTTGTGTGTGGTGTAAGGAAATGGTCCAGTTTCATTCTGCTGCATGTGGCTGTCCAATTTTCCCAACACCATTTGTTGAAGAGGCTGTCTTTTTTCCATTGGACATTCTTTCCTGCTTTGTCAAAGATAAGTTGACCATAGAGTTGAGGGTCCATTTCTGGGCTCTCGATTCTGTTCCATTGATCTATGTGTCTGTTTTTGTGCCAGTACCATACTGTCTTGATGATGACAGCTTTGAAATAGAGCTGGAAGTCCGGAATTGTGATGTCGCCAGCTTTGCTTTTCTTTTTCAATATTCCTCTGGCTATTCGGGGTCTCTTCTGGTTCCATACAAATTTTAGGATTATTTGTTCCATTTCTTTGAAAAAAGTGGATGGTATTTTGATGGGGATTGCATTGAATGTGTAGATTGCTCTAGGGAGCATTGACATCTTCACAATGTTGGTTCTCCCAATCCATGAGCATGGAACGTTTTTCCATTTCTTTGTGTCTTCCTCAATTTCTTTCCTATTTTATAATTTTCTGAGTACAGATCCTTTGCCTCTTTGGTTAAATTTATTCCTAGGTATCTTATGGTTTTGGGTGCAATTGTGAATGGGATCGACTCCTTGATTTGTCTCTCTTCTGTCTTGTTGTTGGTGTATAGGAATGCCACTGATTTCTGTGCATTGATTTTATAGCCTGCTACTTGACTGAATTCCTGTATGAGTTCTAGCAGTTTTGGGGTGGAGTCTTTTGGGTTTTCCACATACAGTATCATATCATCTGCAAAGAGTGAGAGTTTGACTTCCTCTTTGCCGATTTGGATGCCTTTGATTTCTTTTTGTTGTCTGATTGCTGTGGCTAGCACTTCTAATATTATGTTGAATAGCAGTGGTAAGAGTGGACATCCCTGCCGCGTTCCTGACCTTAGGGGAAAAGCTGAGAGCTTTTCCCCATTGAGAATGATATTCGCTGTAGGTTTTTCATAGATGGCTTTTATGATATTGAGGTATGTACCCTCTATCCCTATACTCTGAAGAGTTTTGATCAAGAAAGGATGCTGTACTTTGTCAAATGCTTTTTCTGCATCTATTGAGAGGATCATATGATTCTTGTTCTTTCTTTTGTTAATGTATTGTATCACGTTGATTGATTTGCAGATGTTGAACCAGCCTTGCAGCCGAGGGATAAATCCCACTTGGTCGTGGTGAATAATCCTTTTAATGTACTGTTGGATCCTATTGGCTAGTATTTTGGTGAGAATTTTTGCATCCATGTTCATCAAGGATATTGGTCTGTAATTCTCCTTTTTGATGGGGTCTTTGTCTGGTTTTGGGATCAAGGTAATGGTGGCCTCATAAAATGAATTTGGAAGTTTTCCTTCCATTTCTATTTTTTGGAACAGTTTCAGGAGAATAGGTATTAATTCTTCTTTAAATGTCTGATAGAATTCCCCTGGGAAGCCATCTGGCCCTGGGCTTTTGTTTCTTGGGAGATTTTTGATGACTGCTTCAATTTCCTTAGTGGTTATAGGTCTGTTCAGGTTTTCTATTTCTTCCTGGTTCAGTTTTGGTAGTTGATACATCTCTAGGAATGCACCCATTTCTTCCAAGTTATCTAATTTGCTGGCATAGAGTTGCTCATAATATGTTCTTATAATTGTTTGTATTTCTTTGGTGTTGGTTGTGATCTCTCCTCTTTCATTCATGATTTTGTTGATTTGGGTCATTTCTCTTTTCTTTTTGATCAGTCTGGCCAGGGATTTATCAATCTTGTTAATTCTTTCAAAGAACCAGCTCCTAGTTTCGTTGATCTGTTCTACTGTTCTTTTGGTTTCTAGTTCATTGATTTCTGCTCTGATCTTTATTATTTCTCTTCTCCTGCTGGGTTTAGGCTTTATTTGCTGTTCTTTCTCCAGCTCCTTTAGGTGTAGGGTTAGGTTGTGTATTTGAGACCTTTCTTGTTTCTTGAGAAAGGCTTGTATTGCTATATACTTTCCTCTCAGGACTGCCTTTGCTGTATCCCAAAGATTTTGGACAGTTGTGTTTTCATTTTCATTGGTTTCCATGAATTTTTTTAATTCTTCTTTAATTTCCTGGTTGACCCATTCATTCTTTAGTAGGATGCTCTTTAGCCTCCACGTATTTGAGTTCTTTCCGATTTTCCTCTTGTGATTGAGTTCTAGTTTCAAAGCATTGTGGTCTGAAAATATGTAGGGAATGATCCCAATCTTTTGGTACCAGTTGAGACCTGATTTGTGACCTAGGATGTGATCAATTCTGGAGAATGTTCCATGGGCACTAGAGAAGAATGTGTATTCCGTTGCTTTGGGATGGAATGTTCTGAATATGTCTGTGAAGTCCATTTGGTCCAGTGTGTCATTTAAAGTCTTTATTTCCTTGTTGATCTTTTGCTTAGATGATCTGTCCATTTCTGTCAGGGGGGTGTTAAAGTCCCCCACTATTATTATATTGTTGTCAATGTGTTTCTTTGCTTTTGTTATTAATTGCCTTATATAACTGGCTGCTCCCATGTTCGGGGCATAGATATTTACAATTGTTAGATCTTCTTGTTGGATAGACCCTTTAAGTAGGATATAGTGTCCTTCCTCATCTCTTATTACAGTCTTTGTTTTAAAATCTAGTTTGTCTGATATAAGGATCGCCACCCCAGGTTTCTTTTGGTGTCCATTAGCATGGTAAATGGTTTTCCACCCCCTCACTTTCAATCTGGGGGTGTCTTTGGGTCTAAAATGAGTCTCTTGCAGACAGCATATTGATGGGTCTTGTTTTTTAATCCAATCTGATAGCCTGTGTCTTTTGATTGGGGCATTTAGCCCATTTACTTCAGGGTAACTATTGAAAGGTATGAATTTAGTGCCATTGTATTGCCTGTAAGGTGACTGTTACTGTATGTTGTCTGTGTTCCTTTCTGATCTTTGCTGCTTTTAGGCTCTCTCTTTGCTTAGAGGACCCCTTTCAATATTTCTTGTAGGGCTGGTTTCGTGTTTGCAAATTCCTTTAGTTTTTGTTTGTTCTGGAAGCTTTTTATCTCTCCTTCTATTTTCAATGACAGCCTAGCTGGATATAGTATTCTTGGCTGCATATTTTTCTCATTTAGTGCTCTGAAGATATCTTGCCAGTCCTTTCTGGCCTGCCAGGTCTCTGTGGATAGGTCTGTTGCCAATCTAATATTTTTACCATTGTAGGTTACATATCTCTTCTCCCGAGCTGCTTTCAGGATTTTCTCTTTGTCTCTGAGACTCGTAAGTTTTACTATTAGATGTCGGGGTGTTGACATATTATTATTGATTTTGAGAGGGGTTCTCTGTGCCTCCTGGATTTTGATGCCTGTTTCCTTCCTCACATTAGGGAAGTTCTCTGCTATTATTTGCTCCAATATACCTTCTGCCCCTCTCTCTCTTTCTTCTTCTTCTGAGATCCCAATTATTCTAATGTTGTTTCGTCTTATCGTATCACTTATCTCTCAAATTCTGCCCTCATGATCCTGTAGTTGTTTCTCTCTCTTTTTCTCATCCTCTTTATTTTCCATCATTTGGTCTTCTATATCACTGATTGTCTCTTCTGCATCATTTATCCTAGCAGTTAGTGCCCCCA
This sequence comes from Eumetopias jubatus, assembly GCF_037043125.1. Classification (NCBI taxonomy): domain Eukaryota; kingdom Metazoa; phylum Chordata; class Mammalia; order Carnivora; family Otariidae; genus Eumetopias; species Eumetopias jubatus. Next base: position 148,454,484 of record NW_028274807.1, on the reverse strand, counting down.
TTTTTGATTGCACCTCATCAATAGCCTTTTTGATTTCGACTTGGTTAGATTTTAGTTCTTTTGTTTCTCCAGAAAGCGTTTCTCTAATAACTTCCACGCTTTTTTCAAGCCCAGCTAGTATCTTTAAAGTCATGATTCTGAACTCTAGGTCCGACATTGTACTAATGTCCGTATTGAGTACGTCCCTGGCTGACGGTACTACCTCTTGTTCTTTTTGCTGAGGTGATTTTTTTCGTCTTGTCATTTTGTCCAGAGGAGAATAGATGAATGAGAGAACAAAATGCTAACAGGTTTACAATGTCCCCAGCAAATATACTGTATACAAGTCAGAAAAGACCTTCCAGAAAGTGGTCGCTTCTCTGTTCAGAGAGTTGTTGCTACTCTCCTGTTCGATCTCCTGTTGAGTTTGTAGGTGTTCAGAATGGTTTGATCCCTATTCAGCTGAATTCCTGAGACCATATGAAATCCAGGTCTCCTACTCCTCCGCCATCTTGCTCCGCCACCCTTGGAGACTCTTAAGACTGCTCTTTCAGACTGTGTTTGGGGTCAAGGGGATGTTTAAATGGAGAGGAGCTCCTTTTCTTTACACAATGGAGCCCGTTATAACATATCCATTCACCTCTCTGGGAGGCCACTAGTCTAAAGAGGCTCATGGAGATGGAGGGGAGAGGACTGTGCCCATACCTTGTGCATCATGTCTCCCCTATTGACCCCTCCTAGCGCCACCGGGCAAAAGTGGACTCATTGCTTTGCCAACAGTAGAGGGACTCTAGATATTTCCAGAAGTAACTCTGGCTCCAGGCACACAGAAAGGAAAAGTCTCCCTGCGCTGGTTTCCTGGAAGCATGGGGGGCAACTCATTGATGTGCTCTTCAGGATTCCAGCCACCTTCTTCCAAATGAAGGGACACAGGTTCCAGGTGCTGTAAGGCTCATCTCCTGCCCTGGAGGGCAGGAAACCGAAGCTTGGGAGCAGATTCTGTCTCCCATCCATCTCCGGTTTCCCATGCTTACTCCAGCTTTTTCCTTCTTGGATGGTGGAAACTCCTCCAGATGTCAAAGCTTGTTGTGAATAAAGCTGTAAAAGGGAGGTCATGTATCCAAATCAAAGTATGTGTATTTCTTCCTGGATTGAAAGTGACTACAGTCACCGGGATGGGAAATCATCATGAAACCTTAATACCCAACTGAGAAAAAAAGGGCCAGATTGAGTTTGGGGGATCAAATGTGTAAGTGGGGGAAGTCAGGTCATAGAAGCAAAAATCACCTTCCAGCGACTGCAGACAAGTCAGGGAAGCTGTGACTGATGTTAATGACCTTGTTTTGAACTAAAGTCACATGCAATGTTTTCACCATATATTTTTCTTTTATTTTTTAACTCACCGCTCCAAGTTTTGCCATAAGTAAATAAGTATTGCTCCAAAACCCTCTGTCATCTGCTAATGGGTAATGCTTCTTTCACGTGATCTCATACTCCACATCTCTAAGAACATGCGAGAAGGATTGAAGAGGATGGGGGGACTCTGGGTTCCAGGTCTAGGAGTGTAGCAGGAACAGATATAGTGGAGGAAAACCCGGCAGGCACCTACTACCCTTGGAAGCCAGCTCATTTCTTCTGAGCCCACAACCAAGCCAATGTACCTGCTGGTGGTGGGGCAGCCAAGCAGGCAGCAGGCTTTCATTGTGGGTTTCACCTCTGCCCCAACCCCAGAGTGGCTAAGAGCAGCCTCTGAAATTCACCAATCCACTGTTTCTCAAAAGTAGAAATCCTTGACCTCTGGGGGAAAACATAGCTGTTCCTCGAAAAAAGAAGTTTTAGCTTAGTCATCCACACTGCACAAAGAAAATCAAACTCACGCTTAAAACAAGGGGTAACAAAGTATTCAACAATCACCAGACAGATTTGTTTATGTATTTCTTACTGTTTATGCTTTGCTTAATCCCTTCTGAGGACAAAGAGCCACTTTTTTTCTTTAAATTTATTTATTTGACAGAGAGAGACACAGTGAGAGAGGGAACACAGGCAGGGGGAGCGGGAGAGGGAGAAGCAAGCCTCCTGCTGAGCAGGGAGCCCAATGTGGGGCTCCATCCCAGAATCCTGGGATCATGACCTGAGCCAATGGCAGACGCTTAATGACTGAGCCACCCAGGCGTCCCCAAAGAGCCACTTTCTTGCCTGTTCCTTGTGCCTCAGTGGCACAGGAAAAAAATCTTAAAAAACAGCATCTTACTCCCTGAATTATCAGTTTCTTCCCTGACCTAGATTTCCCGGGTGAAGACTGGATACTGGAAAGTAGTGAAGCCTGTCACCATGACAAGTTTGCACTTTATTCTGCAGTTAACCAGGGATGTTGAAGGTGTGTGCCTGCTTTTTTCAACAGGCATGTCAGGGTCTCTGCAGCAATACCTTTCAAATGCTCCGCCAGACAGGAAAAATGGGAAGCTAGGAGACCATAAATGTTATTCCCAGAGTCCAGATGAGAGATACACCATAATCTTAAACATATAGACCAGTGTGGTCTAATAGATATGTAGTGTGAGCCACATGTGTAATTTTTAATATCCTAGTAGCCGTATTGAAAAAAAGGAAAAAGAGTGGTGCCTGGGTGGCTCAGCGGGTTAAGGGTCTGCCTTCCACTCTCATGATCCCAGGGTCCTGGGATCCAGTCCCATGTTGGGCTCTCTGTTCAGCGGGGACTGCTTCTCCCTCTTACTCTCCCTCTGTTCTCGCTCTCTCTCAAATAAATAAATAAAATCTTAAAAAAAAGGAAAAGGAAATATGTAAAATTAATTTTAATATTTCACCAAATATATCCAAAACATCATTTCAACATGTAATAACAATTATTAATAAGTTATTTTACCATATTGCTGTAAATCTTAGAAATGGGGGTGCCTGGCTGGCTCAGTTGGTTAAGCCTGGGACTCTTGATTTCCACGGAGGTCATGATCTCCGGTGGTGAGATAGAGCCCTGAGCCCCCGCGGAAGATTCTCCCCTCTGCACCATTGCCGGCCTTCTTCCCCGCACTTGTCCGCGCACTCTCTCGCTCTTAAAAAAAAAAAGAGAGAGAGAGAGAGAGAGAAAGAAAAAAGAAATGCGGTGTATGGATAACTTACCAGCACATGTCAATTCCTTCACTAAATTTTAAGCGCTCAAAGGGAAATGTGGGTCTGCCAAAACAATAAAGTTGTTTAACAGAAAAATATTCCATAGTGCTTCAATTTTTAATACAAATTAACTACAATTAATTACAATTTAAAATTCTGGTCGTCAGGCACACGAGCCACATTTGAAGTTTAACAGGCACAGATGGCTACGGCAGAGCAAGTCTGGACTGCAAACACGTTCACAGCTTGCACCAGACCTTGGAAACCGCGGGTCCTGCAGTTCTGGACATGTTCACCAGGTGGCACTAAAGCTAACACCCTCACCAGCTCGAGACAGGCGCCCAACCCCGGAAGCGAAATCCCACGGTTGCACGCCGTTTCCTCCGGCTTTCTCCACCTCCGGATACACCCTACCTGATCTGGGGTCGAAAAGCGTGCAGCCGGGCAGGATGGGCAGGAGAGCAGAGCCGCGGGGTCTGCAGAGCGAGTGAAGAGCTGTTAGCAGGTCCCGGTGTGCCACGCGGAGCCACGCAGGGACGGTGGGCGCGCAGACCCGGCGTCCGACCGCGCGGACGGCAGAGCCCCAGCCTGAGAGCGCGTCGCCTTCTCCCGCGAGGTCGCCAGCGCTGGGCCCGAGCTTCCACCAACGGCACCCAGAGCCTGGCGTCCTCTCCAATGTTTCAGAAGTCACGCCCGGCGCTGCTGCAGCCTCAAGATGTCGGAGACAGGGTGGAGACGCTTATGGTAAACTGCGGGGAAGGGACACAGGGGTTCCGAAACCGCCGGCTCGTGGAGGGAAATTCTCGGGAGGTAGCCAAGGGTCAGCGGCTCTCTGGGAACCTTTTCCGCTCTCTGGGTGTGCGCAGAACGGGTGGGGATGTGGCGCGAGAGGGATGGATTGATCAAGGGGATTGAAAAGGGAAGGGCGAGAGAGGAGAGGAGTTGCAGCCCCCTTGGGACAGACAAGCGACGGTCTCGCTGCTGCTTTGGCGTCCGGGTAGAGTGGGCGGAATTGCCGGGACCTTGGGAGTGCGAGGGAGTGTGCCGGAGCGAACTGAACAACGTGCGGGCGCTACCGGACGTTGCTTTGAGTTGGATGCCTAGGGCGACAGAGGTGGAAGGACGCTCGGGCAGGTATTTGGACCATCGCAAGGCTCGGTAGTCGCGCCAAACCTGAGAAGCGGTGGGTGCCCGAGGGAGGTGAGTTAGGACCGCACAGGGTCCCCGGGCGGGGAGGGAGGACACCCTCTGGGCCTCCACCTCCTAGCCGGCGAGGAACTGGTGGGGCCGGTGATGCCGCGAGGCCACACCCCTGAGTCTGGATTGGCTGCCGCGGTCGTGCCGCCGGGCCTCCATTGGTGGAGGCGGAGGCGGGGCTGGACAGGCGGGCCCGGAGGACGGTCTGGCTGAGTAACCGCTGGCGGTGGGTGGAGGCGCGAAACGCAGGATTAAGCCGCGAGCGCGGAGTCGCCGCCACGTTTGCTCCGAGATCCCGTCTGTCGGCGCCGGCGGGCGGGGTATGGGGTTGTTTTTTTAATCGTTAAAAAAGGTAGCGGCTGCGGCTCCACTTTACATCTTTGAAAACGTGCTTAATCTATTTCTCTTTCTGGGTCCTCCCGCTCTGGCCTGGAGACTTTTGGATTAAGAATTGCTTGTGGAACCTGTTTGCTAACTACTTAAGTACTATTTACTGCCTTTGTATACTGTATGTTATTTGGTTGTTTTTGCTCTCCTCCCTCAAAAAACCGAATTGTTAGTCATTGTTTTTACCTTGAATAACTTTAGGCTATTTTCATCCCTGGGGGCCTCTGCTTAGATCGCTGCTGTGGCAAAGCCCCTAAACCCCCCATTGGCATTCAGTGCTCCTCCTCAGTACTTAGAAAAAAAATCAAACATGCCTTCAAAGGATGCTCCATGTGACAACATCTTAAAACTATTCAAAATGAAAAGTGTAAATTCTGTTTTTTTTGACTCTTGGGCACCTACTGTGCACCAGGCTCCGTGGTCAGTGCTGGAGGTACCATCGTGAAAAGGACAGGTAGTGGCCTCTTCTGTACTGGATCCTAAGGGAGATGGGCTCAGATGCAGTGGAAGTACTGAGGAGGCGTCCTGAATGCCAATGGGGGGATTAGGGGCTTTGCGGCAGCAGAGGAGATCTAAGCAGAGGCCCCCCAGGGATGAATCAGACATGGGAGGAGCCAGGATGGGAAGGCAGAGAATTCCTGATGGTTGCACTGTGAGTTAGAGGTAGGAGGCTGAGAACACAGGCTGAAAAAGTAACAAGGGGCCACATGATTCAGGAAGGACCTTGTAAGCCTAGCCGGTGGCCTCAAACCCTGTGACGTAGGACACGTTCGTGACCTCTGTGAGCTCCATTTCTTTCTTTCTTTTTTTTAAAGATTTTACCCATTTATTTGACAGAGAGAGACACAGCGAGAGAGGGAACACAAGCAGGGGGAGTGGGAGAGGGAGAAGCAGGCTTCCTGCCCGAGCAGGGAGCCTGTTGCGGGGCTCCATTCCAGGACCCCCGGATCACAACCCCAGCCGAAGGCAGACATTTAAAGACTGAGCCACCCAGGCGCCCCTGTGAGCTCCAATATCACCTGTAAAATGGGTTTAAATACCTAGCTTTTAAGAGTGTTGTGAGATCTCAAGGAGGTGTACATAGATGCCTTATCCAATGCTGCTCCGGGAGCTCGGGAGGGTGGGTTGGTAGGGTTGAGGCTGGAGACTGCCAAGGAGGTCACTGGAATAGATAGGTGTGGGCTGGCTCTGGCAACACTGAGGGGTCATCAGCAGGACTGGGTCATGAAGCCGCAGGTACAGTGAGGATTTTTATGTGTCTCCCAAACTTGCCGCAGGAATATCTTGTGGATTGGAGTAGAGGCAGGAGTGTGGTGAAGTATTGACTGGGTTTCCATTTTGGAGTGAGTCGGAGCTGCCTGGGGGCCTCTCAGGGAGGGGGTTGCTGGGCATTATGGGCGCGGGCGCGGTGCCCTGTGGTGTGGGTGAGGTGGCCTGAGGGGCTGTGGCCGGGCGGAGATAAGAAGAGCAAGGTCTGAGGCTGAGGGAAAGGAGCAGCCTGAAAAGGAGCCCCAAACCAGCTGTTTGAAATGCACGGGAGCAGCCAAGTAAGAGAAGGCCTAGGGTGGGAAAGGGCTCCTGGGATGGGCAGGTCTTTGGTGAGCAGGAGAGGCAGCTTTAGCTGGATGGCAAGTGGTGGGGGCTGAGGGGTGACTAGCCCAGAGGGAGTGGAGGTGATGTGTCTTGGGGCTGGAAAGAGAGGGGCTTTGCCCAAAATACCAATGGAAGGATGAGACCTAGAAGCACAGACTCACGGGAATAGGGCTTAGCATTAGCCACTCCCCACCCCCTTGGGGGACAGGGAATGGTATGCTGACAGACTGGCAAGGCAGACACATTTTACTTGGTTGGATGTGTTGTGTTACCACTTTTGTCACCCCTGGATACTTGACAAGCCATTTGAACAGAGTTGTGACCTCCGCTATTACGTGAATTTTTTTATCTTTTAAGTGATTCCAGTTCTAATTTGAAACTTGCTCATTTGGTAGAAATGTGGAGTGATCCCTGTGAAACAAAAAAACCCACAGGTTACAAACATTTTAGTTCTGGGTTGGTGGCTATATGGGTATAACCAGCAACTTCATCTTCCGAGTGTCTTAGGACAACAGTTGTCCATGCATTCAAGAATAATAGTCCAAGTACCATTTAATGAGGAGAGATCTTTTTGGATGGAGTTTGCCAAGCCGCTTGTTTGGAGAAGAGCACTTTTCTTTCCTGGTTGGATTTTTAAACGTGTCTTTTCACAACCATTTGTGATCGAGTGGATTCTGAGGCAAGCCGTGAGGCCTCTAGCGTGGTGGGCTCAAGGAAGTACGTTTAGTCTCTGCCCTTCCAGGTGGTGCCTCCAGATTAGCCAGGGTGTGCAACTGGCCTGGTTTAAGGGAGAGCCAGCAGACCCAGGGGGAAGAGGTGACTGCTGGTCTACCACACCATCTGCGATCTGCTTACGTCCCAGTGAGAGGCGTGGGTATAGGAGAAAGGGAAAGCTTTTAAATTAAGGAAATTCAGGGGCGTCTGGGTGGCTCAGATGGTTAAGCGTCTGCCTTTCGGCTCAGGTCATGATCCCAGGGTCCTGGGATCCAGCCCCACATCGGGCTCCTGGCTCAGCGGGTAGCCTGCTTCTCCCTGCTCATGCTCTCTCTCAATCTATCTCTGTGTCTCAAATGAATAAATAAAATCTTTAAAAAAAAAGTGTTAAAAAAATTAAGGAAATTCATAGGTTTCACAGGGAGTGGTCCATGTTTTACACTGAACCTGAGCTTATGGTTTCATTTCCTATGTCTCGCTCCTGTAAATATCTACAGGTCCCATAACCAAGAGAGCCTAACAACCAACAGTTCAGACACTAGGTTCAGTTGATTTTGCTTCTGTGAAGATAAGGAGATGGCCAATAACTTTTAGCGTCAGGACAGAGAGGGAGGTGTAGTTGGCAGCCTAATTCACAGGTGGACATAGACATGCTGCTCAGGAGGATCCTCATTGCCCATTCTCAATCCTAACGCCAGAGAGATCCCCTCCAGCTGGGTATTATGTTCTCCACACGGCATTCCAGTGCTGTTAATTCCTGGGTTCACTTTTGCCTTCTCTGAAGTGGGAAGATAGATAATACAGGGCACCAGCAGGTGGTTTTCTAAGCCACCCTTACAGGGGAAATGACTGGTCTCGGTGTGTAGAAAGCTGAGGCCCGCGGCCGAGAGTTGCTGACTCAGTGTTGTCTTGTCCTGAAGTTGCATCCGGTGATCAAGGCTTTCCTGTGTGGCTCCATCAGTGGGACCTGCTCCACCCTCCTTTTCCAACCCCTGGATCTCCTCAAAACGCGTCTGCAGACTCTTCAGCCCTCAGCCCATGGGTAAGGCCCACTGTCCCCCCGTTTCTTTGAGGAACCGGTTTCAACAACTTCTCTCAGACACAGGAGCATCTCAACTGTGTTAAGTCAACTGCTGTTCTGTTGGATGCTTCAAGAGAAACACGGGCCATGCCCAACTTCTTTGACATTTCCTGTTAATGATTCTCTGGGGGCACCTTCCTGGGATCTGCCCTGATGACATTTGCATTTTATTGCGCTAGCCTATAATGTCATACTGTGCTGTCTGGTACGAGTAGCGTGGGTGATTTTCTGGAAATAACGTGTGTATTAAGTGTCTCTTTTATGCCCCACATTGGGCTCAGCACTGTGGGAAGTATACCAAATGCATATAACATGAGAGGTCATCCGATTGCTTGTGGTGTGAATCAACAGATAAAACACGTATGTACCAAATCATGAACATATGGGAACTCAGTTATTCCAAGATGTGTTGTAGAGATTCTTGAGTGCTCTTAGGGAAGAAGTCATACAAAGAAGTCTTTGGATGGGAAGTTCTTTTATGAGGATGGGGTCTGAGGGATTTTTTTTTTTCTTCCCTGCCTCTATTTTGTCTGCTTTCAGATCCGGACGCATTGGGATGCTGGCTCTGCTCTTGAAGGTGGTTCGCACGGAGAGTATTCTGGGCCTTTGGAAAGGAATGTCCCCTGTAAGCTGCCTTTTGGGTCTTCTCTTGCACCCTCTGCTGTCATAGCTAGCCCTTTCTCACGCACCTCACATACCCCCTCTTGTAAGGATAGGTGAGTGCCGAAGCGGTGGGACGACTTAACGGTCTTCTCCCTGTCTCAAGCTACTGCTCACTCCTGTTGGAGGGCTCGGGGAAATAGCTTTATGCCCTAGATGCAGCTTGTTGGAGCAATAGCAAGTCTAGAGCAGACGCAGCTGGTGCCCCCAGCTGCCGGCGTATCCTTGCACTTGCCCTCCGATGCAAGCAGGCCACACCTGCAGCTCTTCACCTGCAGGCTTTTTCTGGCCCTAGGAACTCAATTTGCTGGGAGTGCCAGGGCATGAATGCTCACCCCAGCTGAATGGAAGATGACAGTTGATGTTTCCAAACCTCACTCACCCTCCTCAGCTGGAGGGCCAACTCTGAGGTGTGCCCTACACCGATTCCCAGAGTTCCCCCCAAAGGGATTCCATTGTCTGGGGCAGTAATGAGTTAGGTAGCCTGCCCTTCATGGGCTGCCTTCTCTCCTCACTTCCCCGTTCTCTTATTGGCGTTCCCTCCACACCTTCAATCAGCTACTTGGATGCAAATCTCCGTCTTTGGAAAACCCAGCTAAGACAGTATCTTAGTGTCGGTCTGTGATTTCTTTCCTCCCTCTGACTTGTTCTGCAGTCCATTGTGAGGTGTGTCCCTGGCATTGGCATCTACTTCGGCACTCTCTACTCCTTGAAGCAGTACTTCCTGCGAGGCCACCCCCCCACGGCCCTGGAGTCGGTCATCCTGGGAGTGGGCTCTCGTTCGGTTGCAGGGGTCTGCATGTCACCCATCACTGTGATCAAGACACGTTACGAGGTGAGTCCGACTGCTTTTGGCCTTCAGCGTGGGTAAACAGAGGCACTGGGCTTTTGTCAGGTGGCCACCGATGTCAACTCCGGATTTAGAATCCAAAATAGAGGCCGCTGTGGTCAGAGAATGCAAGCCACGTGGGAACCAGAGCCCGTGGTGCCTGGTAATGCCACGTAACCCGAAGTCAGGTGGGTTCGTTGCTCGAACCCAGGGTCGCCGCGCCAGCCACTGGTTCTGTGCTTCTTTGCAGAGTGGGAGGTACGGGTATGAGAGCATCTATGCAGCCCTGAGGAGCATCTATCGCAGCGAGGGGCATCGGGGACTCTTCAGCGGCCTGACGGCAACACTCCTTCGTGACGCACCCTTTTCTGGAATTTACCTGATGTTCTACAACCAGACCAAAAACATCATGACCCATGGTATGGACGAAAGAAGGTGTGGTGGGGAAGAGCTCTCTCCGAGACGTCATATCCTCACCACTTTCTCTGCAATCGGAGATTGTTTATTGATCTTAGCAGAGTTTTAGGAATGGAACCATGTCGGCCTCGTGTCAAGCATCAGACCGGGTGTTGGACACAGTGGTGGTCGTGACAGACTTGGCCCCTGCCCGTTGGAGTTTATAGTCTATTAATGGCACTGTACTGGTAGTACTGTAATTCTTGAGTGGGGTGGGGGAGGTATAAAGCATGTTTTGCAATAATACATCGCAGATATGCCTGATTCTTTAGGTTGCTGGGTCCCGCCCTAGGGCCTCCTAAAATCAGAAACTTTGGGGGAAGACCTGGGAGTCTGTATTTCTCAAGAAGCACTTGATCTGATTCTTATCAGACAAGTTTGATGAGGTTAGGGAGGTTAGCACCTCCGCTTGCCGTGTTCCCAGTTAAAATGGTTTTGAGCCCTCTATTTGGGTGGAGAGCAAGGTGTCAGACCGCAGGCATTCTGGCAGACCCACACTGCCAGGAAGCTCAAGTTGGTCATGACAGGGGTACAATCAGTGGGCTGTGAACATCTCACCCGAGCAGAGCCAGATTCCGATAGAAACACATCCTGTGGAACGAACCTGCATTCAATAAGGTGTCTCTGGAGAATTTGAGCAAGGAAATGCAACCAAGGTCGTGTAAGTGGAAAACCGGCATGCCCCCATCATGACAATGGTGATCAAGTAGAGTTGGGGTGCTTTAGGAGTTTGCTGCTCCGTCACAGGCACCAGGAGGCGTGACACTGCAGGTCACACCCTTATTTTGCCACAGAAAGGGCAGTAAGGGAGCTTGGTGTACATTTTTGACCTCTTTTTATGTGTAATTGTTTATTGCAATCCATTTAAGAGTAAGTTGCAGGAGTGATGCCCCTTTACCCTTAGATACCTCCATGTGTGTTTCCTAAGAACAAAGATAGTCTCATAGAACCATCTCCTCAAAATTAGTAAATTTAACATAGATACTGTTCTTTAGTCTCCAGTGCCTATATCGGGAAGCTTGTGACATCGGTTTGACTATTGTGGGCGATGTTTAACTTTTTATCACTTGGACAAGATGGTGTCTCCAATGAAAACTCTTTTGTAATTGGGAGACATCTGGCGGGGGGGAATACTTCGAATCTGTATAAATCTATATAAAACATCCTGTTACTTTCTCCCCAGTGTTTGAGCCTCAGTCAGTGATTCTTTCCCGAATCAATTATGATGGTGATGGTTGTAAAAAAGGCAAATTTTAACTCCATGACTCCCATCCACATTTAGTTATACCTTTAAATGTTTACTTCTTAACCCTGATTGAATCTAGACCCTTCTGACTTTGCGGAAGAATTACTGGGCAACTTGGTATTGATATTTATGTGTTGAATGTGAGATTCATTTGTCACTGAATGTTGCCTTTGTCCTGTTTCAGACCAGTTGGATGCAGTCCTTATTCCTGCTGTAAATTTCAGCTGTGGGATCTTTGCTGGCATTCTGGCCTCCCTGGTGACTCAGCCTGCGGATGTCATCAAAACTCATATGCAGCTCTCCCCAATGAAGTTTCGGTGGATTGGCCAGGCAGTGACACTCATTTTCAAAGTAAGGCTATGGAGTAAATATTGTTTCTTATTGTGGTTAAGGCTCTCTCTCTCTCTCTTTCTCTAGAATGGTAGCTCATGTCCTTTACACATTAGAATCAGCTGGGGAGCTTTAAAAAGTTCCCACCCCCAGGTCACAACCTGGGCTGCTTCTACCTGAATCTCTGAAGTGGGGGTGAAACCCGGATCAGTAGCTAAGTTCCCCACCGATTCCAAAGTGTTGCCAAGGTTGAGGATCACTGTTAAAAACCTATGGTTGGCCATGTGTTGTTTTTGTTTTTGTTTTTGTTTTTTGGGGGGTTTTTTGGTGGTGGGTGGGGGGAACTGACTACATTAGGACAACCTGTGATAACTAGTTAAACTTGGCAGATGGCTGGACTCCACCCCAGACCTATCAGGTCAGGCAATCTGGGAGGGCCTAGTCAGCTGATGATCAAGGACCTAGGAGGAACTCAAGTCAGAAAAAAATCACACACACATTATTTGTCTCTAGAAATTTGCTCTAATGCAATGGACAAAAGGTATTATTAAAGATAAAAAGTACAGTAGACATAAAGTACACTTAAGCATCATTTAAAAGCCACTGAGTTGGTCCTTTGGAAGCATGCACTGTTATCACATACCAGATATTCTTGTTCAAGCTAAGTTTGTCCCTACATGTTTATATTTTTCTGTACATCTCAGTTTTTCCACATAGCAGAGGAAACAATGTGAGCATACGCATCATGTAGCTGTCTCGCCCTAGATGTAAACAGATATTTGTGAATCTGATCATATTCCTCACCCTGCTTGGGTTGCCTGCTTTCTTATTCTCTATACCTAAAAGCGTAAACTTTGAAAATAATATTCTTCAGTATGTATGAAAATGGAAGGAATAACGACAGGAATGAATAAATCAGTCCAGATTATGAAGGAGTTGGAGGTGTTTTGTCTTTAATGCTTATGTAGGATCGACAAGAGCATACAGTGAATTATGCAAATTAGGCAAAGATGCTTCCTCCAGGCAGACAAATCGCCAAAAAGACACCTTTTCCTCCAGCCTGGAGCCAGGGCCCAGGGCTTGGCATGCAGACTGTGGCCTAGATCTTGGCTGCCAGCTGGGGCTTGGTGCTTATGTGAGCTGCACAAGCTATCCAGCTCTATACGGCCACCCTGTAGAAAGATTTTCAGCTGAGAAATAAATTCTCCTGGATAAAGCAAACCTAAAAAGATAAAGTTTAGCAAAAAATAATTTTTTTCTTTCTTTTTTTTTTTTTAGTTCATCGTCACCTTGGATCCATTATTCATAGTTTTGGCATTATCTATACAAATCCAAAACCCGAGGCTCACAAATGGGGTAACAGAGACCCTCAGTCTCGCACTAGGTGTGTTCATTGTTTTGCTACTCTGCTTCCAGACTGTTGACATTCGTTTTCCTCGTAGGATTATGGGCTGCGTGGCTTCTTCCAAGGCGGCGTTCCCCGGGCCCTCCGCAGAGCTCTGATGGCAGCCATGGCGTGGACTGTGTATGAAGAAATGATGGCCCAGATGGGCCTGAAGTCCTGACTGAGAGGGACTGGGAAAAGATGGGCTCTGTTGCCCTGTTGTCCTCCCTGGCTCTTGCCAAGGGCTGCTTTGTCTCACTGTCCTGGAGTTATGAAAGCCAGGCAGATGTGTCCCCTTTCGTTACCCAGTTGGAATAGAGAGTAGATGGGCCTGACTGAAGCCTTCAGAATCTCCCCAAAGAGGAGTTACTGATGCCTACGGCACACGGGGAGTTAGAAGAAGGGCTTGCACATCCTGCTAGACTACTTGAAAAGGCATTTCTGGAAAGAGCTCTGTCAGGTGCTTCTGCCACCCACCGATGCTAGGCTGCCTGTTTGGATCTGTTCTTGGGCAAGGCATCGCACAGCCAGAGTTGCTGTGGCTGAAGAGCTCCAGCGGGGGAAGCCAGGTCCACGGAGAGAGAGCTTATTGTCACCCACCAGGCTGTAGTCTGTGTCTGGGATGCTGGTAGGATGAAGAAGAAAAGATGTCATTACTTAATTGGCTACTAATCCCCTTCTCAGAGGCCCTGAAGAAGTGGGGAGAGTGGCTTCTTAGCGTGTAAGTGTCCAAATAACGAATTTTGTTTTTGGCCTCTGCACTGTTTCAATTCCAAATTGTTCTGGCATTTTCCTGCAGCTAAAGTTCGCATAAATAAAAGTGAAGCACTTTATCATTGAAAACTGGAAAACCTAAATAGTGTCCTTCCTGTGTTCTAAAATAACCCAATCGTCTAAGGTGGCTGGCTCTTGACCCATATAGGTCCTAAAATCTAAACGTTTTTTTAAACAGCTTTATTTCACACATTGTATAATTCACGCATTTCAAATAAGCCATTCAATGATTTTTAGTAACTTTACTGAGTGGTGCAACCAATCACTATGAATCTGTTTTAGAACACATTCATCCCCCAAGAAGATCTCAGATTTACAGTTAATCCTCATTCTGAGCCCCAGCCCTCGGCCACCATTGATCTGCTTTCTGTCTATAATTTGCCTTTACTGTACACTTCATATAAATAAGTCATAGAGTTTGTAGCCTCTTGCATCTGGCTTCTTTCACTTCACATAATGTTTTTGAGATTTCTCCACGTGGCATGTTCAGCACTGTCCTTTTTTGTTTGTTTGTTTATGGTCAAATAATACTGTATGCCCCTATAAGATTTTATTTATCCATTCATCTGTTGGTGATTATATTATTTGAATGGTTTCCACTGGGGCGCTTATGAGTAATGCCACTATGGACATTCATGTACAGGTGTTTGTGTGGACCTATGTTTTCATTCCTCTTTCGTAAACAGATGCCCAGGAGTGGAACTGCCAGATCATGTGATAACTGTTGAACCACTTGAGAAACTACCAGACTGTGTACCATTGTACATTCCCACCCGCAGTGCAGAAAGGTTCGGGTTTCCCCACATCCTCCTCAACACTTGTTATTTTTTGTTTATTATAGCCACACTCGGGGGTTCCCAGGTGTTTCTATCAACTTTCAAACTTAGGAAAGAGCCATTATATTATCCAAACTGCAGGAAGGGGAATTTGGGTCTCCTGGTTAAGAATATGGGCTGTGTACTAGGCGGTTCTAGATGGAAAGCCTGGTTCTCTACTTTTTTTAGACACACTTGCAATTGTTCCTGGAAAGTGGTAATGGTGAGGGTGAAAGGAGATGTTTCTGGCACCCTAGGTTAGTCTCCTAGTGCTGCCACAGCAAATGACCACAAACTGGGTAGCTTCTAGCAGAAATGTATTCTCAGTTCTGGAGCCTATGAGTCTGAAATCAAAGTGTCAGCAGGCATGTATGTTCCCTGAAGGCTCTAGCGGAGGATAGCTCTGGTCTCTCCAGGCTTCTGGTGGTTGCTGGCAATTCTTGGCATTCATCAGTCCAGTCTGCCTCAGTCTCCACAAAGCCTCCTGTGCATCTGTCTCTGTGTCCCAATTTCAAGGACACCGGTAGTTGGATTAGGGCCCACCCTCCTCTAGAATGACCTCAACCCGATTACATCTGCAGAGACCCTATTTCCAAATAAGGTTACGTTCTTAGGAACTAGGGTGGGGGTTAGGAGTCCCAGGATATTCTTTCGAAGGCCGGTCATCATGGATGTAGTGGCTGCCTCCCAAGAACTTAGGCTCTGACCCTCATCTTAGGCCAGGAGAGCCTAATGCCAGTGGGGGCCCTCCCAGGGGCCCTTGGCAGGGGAGGGGCAGAGATGAGGCCCAGAGGTCTAGGCTTCAATTTGCTCACCTTATACTTAGCTGGTGAATTTCAGTCACAAGGGTCACCTTCTAAGCTCATTGTGATGTGGTTTTGGAATATAAGTGAGGTTCGGTGGGGGGGGGGTCCAGAGCCGACGACCAAGAGAGACGTCTTTGGTGGTTTATTAAAGCACAGGGACAGAACCTGTGGGCAGAAAGAGCTACTGCAGTGGAATATGAGGGGTGGCGGATTATATACTTTGGGGTTGGGGGAGGTAAGGAAAAAGGTTTTCAAAAGGATTTTATATGTTAAAGTAGACTCTCGGAGGCCTTGCCATTGTCAAGTTAAGGTTGTTTTTCCTTCTAGCCTGGCATTAACATTGGGATAGTTGGGAACTCCCTGGAGGAACTTTATACTCTGCCCACTTCAAGTATTTGTCAATGGACTGCAGATTATAAGGGCATTTAATTGTACCTACATTTCCTACTGGAAGATAGGTTATTGATAGAAATGCTTTGTTCTTATAAAATGCTAAGACATTTGTAAACTGAGGGACACTCTTGTCTTGCAGGATTGTGATCTCTATTAGTTAACTGTTTTTCCTTTCCTTAGTTTTAGGGCAGCCAGGAGTGCCTGAGGAATGTCACGTAAATCCCATCTCGGGGGGAGGGGGGTTGTGGGGTGTCAGCTTCTGCTTTGTCTTCAGCTTGCCTTCTGTTCCATCAATTAGAACGTTCTTTAGGGGCAAAAAAAAAAAATCATTAAGATTTGGAGAAACAGTCTAATTTCCTCTACACATGGAGTAAAACTGGAATTTGCCCTTTTTCTAACCTTGATTCCAAAGGCAAGTGGCCCTGGGTATCTCCATATCCCAGGCCCCAAGAATTTTTTTTTCCTCTTTTGCAGTCTGTCACAACTATTAAAGTTTGTGAGTTTCAGCTGGCTGGAAACAGTGCCCAGTGCCTTTTTAAGTTTATTTGTTATTAACTTAAATAACAAGTTGGCTGCCTCAGACTTAAAGCAAATTATTTAGAGGCAGAGCTTTGTGGAAGGAAACACTCATCTGGCCACTACAGATAAGGCCTGGTAAGGCATTCGCTAAAAAAGGACAGAAGCAAAGCTCTCAAGCTGATGTTATATTCAGTTTCCAAAGACATATTACAAAATATTTCAGTCACAAAGAGTAGAGCAAATGGTACATTGGCCCTTCATTCCCATCACTGAGATGAAATGATTAGCAGGATTTTGCTACCCTCATCTCTCTACACTCCCCTTTATGAAGTCTTTAAAAAAGCAGATTCCAGACATCACACCATTTCACCCTTCCATAGTTCATCTCTAAAAATTTGCATCTATAAAAATAACATTTTTCTTACATAACTACAATGTTATTATCCCACCTGGAAAACGTTAACAAATTTGTTGCCTATCATCCAATACCCAGCCCGTATTCACATTTCCAGTGGTCTCAGAATGGATTTTTTAGGGGTGCCTGTCTGGCTCAGTCCGTGGAGCAAAGCCCCTAGATCTCAGGGTTGGAGCCCCACATTCAGTGGAGATGATGTGGGATACAAAGGCAGAAGGAACTGTAGATAAGATTAAGTGTCCTTATAACCTGCAGCCCATTGACAAATACTTGAGGCAGACAGAGTAGAAAGTCCCTCCAGGAAGCTCCCACCTCTTAATGTTAATGCCTTGCTAGAGGGAAAAACAACCTTAGTTTGACAATAGCAACGCCTCAGGTTTCCAGCGATTCTTCTTTAGCATATGAAAATCCTTTTGGAACTTCCCTGATCTTTATTTCCCCCAACCACAAAGCACGTAATCCGTTGCTCCTCACAATCCCGGGGTAGCAGCGGCAGTAGTACTTTGTGCCCTTGAGTCCATCCTCATGCTTTAATAAAATCACCTTTTTGCTTGAAAGACATCTCAAGAATTCTTTCTTGGCCCTTGACTCCGGACCTCACCAACATTCCAAAACTACATTATAGAGATTACTTAAAAATAAAATCTTAGGGGTGGCTCAGTTGGTTAAGCCTCTGACTCTTGGTTTGGGGTCAGGTCCTGATCTTGGGGCTGTGGGATGAAGCCACCCTGGGCTCAGCTGGGAGTCTGCTTGAAGATTCTCTCCCTCTGCCCCAAACCCCACATGTGTGCGTGGGCTGTCTCTCAAATATTTTTTAAAAATGAGATCTTAAAAAGAAAGGAAAAGTGTTTTTTACAGTTGGCTTATTAGAATCAAGATGCAAACAAGGTCCTGAGTTTCCTTCACCAGATCTCCCACAGGGTAAGTGATTCTGAGGCGAACCACAATTAGAGTGAGTTCCTGAGGGCCTCATCAAATCAGATAACCTAACAGCAGTGACAGTAATGGGCAGTCACCAAGCTGAGATCTGCTACCCCAAAGAAATGTCCCTTCCATGCCCCACAGGCTGAACAGTGGGCATTTCCAACTTCTTGCTGACTTCAAATTCTCAAATCTCAACTTTTTCACCACTCGGTCTCCAAAAAAAGCTGGCTGAATGCAGTAGTCTCTAGGTGTTATTTCAGCGTCCAAGGTCTTCCCAGTGGTTCTTCCAAGTGGGATCCAGGGGGTTAGGTAGCTAATAAACACTCTGGATCTAAGATCAGTAGTTCTTAAAGCAGGCTGCACATTGGCATCACCTGAAGAGCTTTAAAAACAGCTGATGTGTGGGTCTGCCACCCAGAAATTCGATTGTAATCAAGCTCGGTTGTGGCCTGGGCACGAGGTGTTTTAAAAACGTTACCCAGGTGACCCTAACGCGCAGCCGTGGCAGAGAACCACCGAAGAGCCCTGCAGGGCAGGGTTCCCACTTGGCTCTCCATAACCTGCTCCAAGGGTTAAGACGGAGCTAGCGGGGCGGGGGCGGGGCTTCGGGGCGGGGGCGGGGCCGAAGAGGAAACAGGGCGGGAGAGTCCCGGTCAC
Organism: Eumetopias jubatus; assembly: GCF_037043125.1. Taxonomy (NCBI): domain Eukaryota; kingdom Metazoa; phylum Chordata; class Mammalia; order Carnivora; family Otariidae; genus Eumetopias; species Eumetopias jubatus. Next base: position 148,436,196 of record NW_028274807.1, on the reverse strand, counting down.
CGCGGCCAGCACGCCCGGCTGTTGCAGAAACGAGCGGAAACGCCTCCGTTTTACAAAACAAAGCGGAGAAGCGGGAGGCGTGCGCGGTCCGTGGGGCACGGACCTCGGCGGAGGGTCCCTCCAGTCCGGGCGCTTCGGCATCTTTGGGTGGCGATGGAGAGAGGCCTTGAGAGCTGCCGGCGCTCGGAGTCCAACGGCCTCTGGGCGCCTCGGATCACGGCGGTGGAGGAGCTGCAGAGCCGCGTGCAGAAGACCCTGGACCTGCTGTCCCCGCAGGAGCTGAGCAACTTCCGCATCTTCCTCAAGTCGGTGGACGAGGAGCCGCGCGTGACCCCCTGGCGACTGGAGTTGGAGGGCAAGAGCACGAAAGGGCTGGCCCGTCTCCTGGTCCAGCACTACTGCGAGCCCGCCGCTGCGTCGCGCGTCCTCATCAGGGTGCTGCAGCAGCTACGCCGCGCCGACCTGCTCCAGTGCTGGCAGGGCGCCGCCGCCGCCGCCGAGGACCGGGGTGAGCTGGGGGCTGCCAGGTACCCGGGCTGGGGGCGGGGCCTGGCGAGCCGGGGGGCCGCGGGGCCTGGGGCTGGGGGTGGGGGGGCCGGGCCCGTGTAAGCGCGGGGTTTGGCGGCGCCGCCCGAGCGTTCCGGGCTCGGCTTGGGGGCGGGGCACCCGGCTTGACTGGGGGTGCGGAGGCTTGCGGAGCGAGGGGCGGGCGGGCTTCCTGGGACCCAGTGACGCGCGGCGGGAAGTGGGAGCCTGGGGTGGGGGAGGTGGTCCCGAGAGTCGCAGTTCCCGAGCGCGGAATCCGAATGAGCCGTTGAAGAGCAGCCACCAGGATCTACCACCACATTTTGGGATCAGATCGACTCAGCAGGCCTGAGATGCTTTGTTAACATGTACCTTCAAGAGATGATGATGTGGGAGATTTCCAAATGATGCAGTGCGGAGCATGGTGTTGGAATTCCCGCTGTAGCATCACCAGGGAGTGTATTTACGGGGGCGGGGGGGGAGGGGCCCTGTTCTTGCACACCATGAGACTGCCATTAATCTATGATCAAGAAATGCAGTATGTAACAGGTTAAGGGAGGTTGGGGCTCCCCCCCTCCAGATTTAATAAACGTATGTACACGTAATATGTGTGTGAGAGAGACAGAAAAAGCAGCTCTTACATGAGAGCCGTCGAAGTAGACACGAAAATATACCGTCCGTGACCTCTGCCATTAGTATGCTTACGACCTGATCTGATTGAGCTTTGAGGTGTGTTACGGTTGCTGATGTTTAGACTTGTAATGAACGGATCACAGCGGTAATGGCTCAACGAACACGGCGTGTAGGCAGAATACCCGCTCAGTGGAAACGACTCTCCCTGCTTTGAGTCGCCTGTACAGAATTTGTGTTGTCCCTCCCAGCTCAGCTGTTCAGGTATCACATGAACACCTCTTTAGACTTTGAGTCTCTTACTGTTGGCAAAGTGGTTTTTTTTTTTTTCCCAGAATCATCCACACTACACAATATTATGGCTGTACCCTATCGGCACCCAGTAAATATTTGAATTAAATGCTAAGAGGTTATGTTAAATTAAAAAAAATACCTAATTCCTTTACTTTATCTGTCCCTTTATTGATGTCTTGATTGCCTCTTCAGAAAGTACATGTAAAGTAATGTCAATCAATTACACCTTGTTCTTTTTATCTCTCGCCAGGCTCCTTCTGGCCTTGTGCCTAACTGGGGTCTAAGGGAGGTCTGTTTTAAGTTTCTAGCCTTGTAGGAGTTTGAAAGAGGGTGGGTTCATAATCCAGGGAACCTGTTCTAAAATGAGGTTAAAGCCTACAGGACCTGAAAACGTAAGGCAACAGAATTCTCTGGGAGGAGCTTCCTGTTAAGAGTAATGACAGTGGATTGATTGAAAAGAAAAAAAGTGGGGAAAAAATAATGCAATAATGCCCTTTTTTTGTTTTATTCTCTTTTCATGAAAATTCATTCAGGGATTCCAAGAAAGATTCCAAAGAGAAGCTATGATTGTGTGGATGGTGAACTGGTAAATATTTTTGCTCTTACTCCAGCACTACACACTGGTGAGGAACAATGGTATTTAGCCACTTTAGCTGACGTTGGAACATTTTTTTGTGCTGCTGTCTTGTTAATTAAAGGAAACTGGTTGTCTCAAGTGGTCAGATCTCACTGCTTTCTGTTATGATTGTGAAAGATAAACATGAGCCATTTAAAACCGCTGTGCCTGCATTAACCAAATAGGTAGGCACTGCTGTTATTTCTATTTTATAAATCAAGAAAAATGAGGCACTTGGAGGTTCGAGGATGACAGGCTGTGTGGCCTTGGACGGCTATATAAATTGCTGGTTGTAGGGTTTTTTGTTTTTTGTTTTTTTTTTTTTAAGTTTTATGATGGAAATTTTCAATAAATACTAAAATAGAATAGAAAAACAAATCTCTCAAACTCCAGCCCATTGTACTTATGAGCCTGCTTCAGCAAATTGGTAACATAGGGCCAATCTTGTTTTGTCTGCTTCGCGGCCCAATTATTTGAAAGCAAATCCAGATAACCTATCATGTTCATCTACAGATACGTTTGTATGAATCTCTAAATCTTTAGTACGAGAAAGAGGTTGTTTGAAACAACCACAATGCCATTATTCTACCTAAAAACAACTTCCTTAGTGTGTGCAAAGATGTGGTTGGGATTCAGATTTCATTGACTGGGTCCTATGTCTTTTGCAGGTGGTTTGTTTGAATCAGGATGCTGACTCATACAATATGTCAACACAATTACAGTCGATTGCTTTTTGTCCTAAAGCTCTTAACTTAGGATACTTCTCCCTTTAACCTTTTTTCTTATTGTTTAATTATTGAAGAAACCAGGTTATCTTGTAGCATGTCCCATATTCTGGATTTTGATGACTACAGCCCTGTGTGGTCATTTAACTCTGTTCCTCCATCTGTCATGCTTCCTTAAACTGATAGTGATAGCTATACATAGGAATTTAAAACTGAGATTGGCCTATTAGTCCTGGTGTAAGGAAGATATTTGAAAGAAGTATAAATCCAGTCATGCCTCCCCCCACCCTCCTTCCATAACTAGTAAGAGAGACAGTCACTGTTGCAGCCCTGATCCAAACTGGGAAACCTCACCATTGATCCCAGAAGAAACTCATTATTTCAGATCGATGACGTATTTGGATTTCTGAGTTTGGTTTGGTTTGCTTTAAATATTACTGGCTTTCCTGGAAAATAGGACTGTTATGACCTGAGGGGCAAGCGGAAGGCTTTTGTCATGTGCGTGGAGAAGAACAGACCAGGGGCTCAGCGGGACATCCATCTAATGGAGGAGTGGCTTGGCCAGTGCCAGTTTGAGCATACACAGTGCATCGATCCTAACAAAATGGTATAATTTTCCTTTTTTTAAATTGGGTTTTGGAGGGGCACCTGGGTGGCTTAGTCGGTTAAGTGTCTGACTTGGTTTTGGCTCAGGGTCCTGGGATCCAGCCCTGCGTCCGACTCCATGCTCAGTGGGGAGTCTGCTTTAGAATTTCTCTCCCTCTCTCTCTGCTCCTCCCCCTGCTTGTGCTCCCTCTCTCTCAAATAAATAAATCTTAAAAATAAATAAATAAATAAATAAAAATTGGGTTTTAGTACCTGGCAAGAACCAGGACCTGCTAAACAATCCCACGCATGTCCTGATAAGATTCTTGATGCTTTTGTAATCTTAAGTGTGCGATACCCTACCTCCCCTTCCAGTCAAGCAGGGACCTCTTGGGCTCCAGTCTTGGCTAGGGCTATGCAGTTGAAGAGGGAAGGGGACCCAAGAAGGTGTTCTAAGCAAGATGGGCAAGGAGGCCCAAGGACAAGGCGAGAGTCTGGAGTAGGCAAGTTCCAGAGCCTTTGGGAGCAGGCAGGACCAAGGAAACCCCTTTGAGAAGTCACCAGGAGGCAGGCCAGAGGCGTTGCAGCACTGTGAGTCCTTGTGGGATTCATTTGGAACCTGGAAGAGGTGTAGAGAGGGAGCTGATAGCCCTGGGCAGAATTGCACTGTGACCTAACTAGTTGATACTGAAAAAATAAGGTGAAAGAGCAGCGGTGGGAACTCCATTTGACCTCTCTGACTCTACCTGAGTCATGACCTAGACCTACCATTTTTTAGGGATAGTAACATGGGAAAGCCCTTCCTAGATCCCGGGAGTCCCTGCTAATGAATGTCCAGGAACAGTGCAGCATGGGGCTGTGGATGCCACATAGACTGCCTGGGCTGGAATCCTGTCTCTTCCTAGTTGTTACCTTAAATCTGGTTCTCACCCGAGGGTGATTTGTCCCCCTCATTTGGCCGTGTGTGGAGATGTTTCTGGTTGTCACACGCGGAGGGTACTGCTGGCCTCTGGTGGGTGCTACAATGCCCAGAAGAGCCCCCACAGCCAAGGGTTTTCTGGCCCCAAATGTCCATAGTGCCATAATTTGAGCAGCCCTGCCTGAAACTGACTACTTTCCTCTCCCGGAAACGGTGTTGATGAGAGTGGCTTATTTTGGAGGGCTGTGGTGATAATGAGCTGCTGTGTCAAAATGCCCAGTAGCGGGCTTATAGCAAGTGCCCAGTAAGCTTTGATTTTATTATTATTTCAAAGGTAAAAATAGACTCATTTTCGCCAAGGATTGTACGAGAATCTCTTACCTGTTGCATGGTTTTGAATCGGATGGCAGATACGCTGCCGGTGTTCCTTTCGTTTATTCTCTTAGGGGTCTCCGGTGGCCATTTTGCCTACATCCTGGCAACATTTAGTTTATTTGTAAATATTTAGCAGTATTACTGGCAAAAGTATTTCATCGTTCTTAGTTTCATTTTCCAGATTATTAGTTTGGTTAAACATCTTTTGGCCATTATTTTCCTTCTGTAAATTGTCTGTTCTGTTTCCTTTGCCCTTTTTCCTACCGGGTAGTCTTTTTCCTGCTCTTATAGTTATTTTCCTGGACTTTATTCATTTACAAAACGTAGTGCACATACTTCTCTCTTGTGTCTGTTACTTTTTTGATTTTTTTTGTTGTTGTCTTAAGTTGTATAGAAGTCTTTTTTAAATTTTGTGTGAGTAAACCTGTCAGTCTTTTTTGGTGGCTTCTTGATTTTTGTGTCTTGATTAAATCCCATGCCTTACCAACTTAAAAAATGTTTAAATTATTTTTCTGTACTATTTGTATAGTTTAAGGTTTCCTTTCTAACTCTCTGGAATTTTACTTTTGACGTGTGAGGTAAGAAGTCTTACCTTATGTCCAGATGTATAGTCAGTTGTCTCAACGTTCATTGAATGATGTGTCCTTCCCCCACCTATTTGAAACTCCACCTTTATCATGAAATAAAGTCCTATAGATAATTTGATTGGTTTCTGGAATCTAAAATATCCCATTCATATGTTTATTTATACTTCTGCCAGTATATCACTGTTTCATTCACCATGATTTTTTTTAGGACATTTTGATGTCTGACAGGACCTATCCCTCCTTTTTTTTTCCTGTTTGACTTCTGAATATTCTTGGCACTTCTTGAACATCATCTGTTCTCTGTGAGCTTGAGAATAATCTGGCTAAGTTCCACTGAAATCCTTTGGGAGTTTAATTGCCATGATACTGAACTGAGATTCATTTGGAGTGAATTGGCAAATTAATAGTGTTAACAGAGCATGGGCATGTCATGTGTATGTTTCCTCTTCTCTGAAGCTTTCTTTATCCTTTTCCTCATTTAGGTGATGTGTGTTTCTTAGGTTTATTCCTAGGTATTGTCCTTGTTTGGGTGTGACCATGAACAGGACCCCCTTTTCATTATGTGGTTTAAATGATTGTTGCCAGGGCACCTGGGTGGCTCATAAGTCGGTTAAGCGTCTGCCTTCGGCTCCGGTCATGATCTCAGGGTCCTGGGATTGAATTCTGCATCAGGCTACCTGCTCAGTGAGGAGCCTGCTTTTCCCTCTGCCCTTCTCCCTGCTCATGCTCTTTTTCTCTCTCTCTCGCAAATAAATAAAATCTTTAAAAATTAAAAAAAAAAGAAATGATTGTTGCCAGGTAACTGGGGCGGGTGGTGGGTGGTGGGCATTAGATCTTTGTGAGTTAATCTTGTGTCCGGTCAGCTCGCTGGTCGCTAGTTCCAGTAGTTACTTGGTTGATTATTTTATATTTCTAGATAGTCATGGTATCTGTAAGTAATGAATTTTAGCTCTTTGTTTCTCGTATTTAGACTTCATTTAAACAAATTTTTTAATTTAAATTCAATTTAATTAACGTATAGTGTATTACTAGTTTCAGAGGTAGAGTTCAGTGATTCATCAGTTGCATATAACACCCGGTGCTCATTACGTCAGATGCCCCCCTTAATGTCCATCACCCGGCTACCCCATCCTCCCACCAACCGTCTCTCCAGCAACCCTCAGTTTGTTTCCTAGAGTTAAGAGTCTCTTATGGTTTGCCTCCCTCTCTGCTTTCATTTTATTTTATTTTTCCTTCCCTTCCCCTATGTTCATCTGTTTTGTTTCTTAAATTCCACATATGAGTGAAACCATATGGTATTTGTCTTTCTCTGACTGACTTATTTCGCTCAGCATAATACCCTCTAGTTCCATCCACATTGTTGCAAATGGCAAGATATCATTCTTTTTGATGGCTGGGTAATATCCCATTGTATGTATATACCACCAGGGTAGCTCTATTTTCAACTTTTTGAGGAACCTCCAAACTGTTTTCCAGAGTGTCCGCACCAGCTTGCATTCCCACCAACAGTGTAGGAGGTTCCCCTTTCTCTGCATCCTCACCAACATCTGTCGTTTCCTGAATGGTTAATTTTAGCCATTCTGACAGGTGTGAGGTGGACTTCATTTAACTTTTACTCACTTTACTGAAGTGAGGAGCTAGGATCTTGGCTACGAGGGCCATGGGAGCTGTGATAGTGGCCATTTCTGTCTTGCTTGCCTCTCTGTGGGGCTTGATTCTGATGACGTCTCCCCATAGGTCCTGGCAGACCTGTATTAGGTAGACACTTCCATTCCCTTCCATTTCTAGCTTTTTGAGGGCATTCGTTTTTGAGAATAACAATTTTTATATGTTAAAATAAGTTAATAATATAAAATTTACATACACTAGCCCCTTGGGGAGCTATCATTCTGTTGTATTTTGTGGTAGAGAATTGGAAATGCCCTAATTCTGTCCAAGAAGAACCAGTGGCACAAGAGGAAATCGTGTGAATTCTGAAAGCAACCGAAAGGGAAGTGACCAGTTAAGGAACTGATATTTATCTCATACTAAGCCTGTTTGAGATGTGATTATTTTTGTATTTGTCATGTCCTCCGATTGCCTAGGAAAGGGGCCATCTCTAGCATTTCTGGTTTTTCTTACCTCCAGTTCTTTTGAATATGTTATCCTATTTTACAGGTGTTAATTGAGAAAATAAGATCATTCCGTGATGGACTCAATGAAAGTAAAGATGATGTTGGCTGTTGTCTTGTTACCCTTATGTCCCACGGAGAGAAAGGGTTTATTAAAATGGAAGATGGTGAAAAAGTCAGCCTGGAGGACATTTTTGAAATGTTTAATAATAAAAATTGTCCAGCACTTCAGGAGAAACCAAAGATCTTTATCATCCAGGCCTGCAGAGGAGGTAAGTGAAGACTTCTTTGTAACAGTCATGTTTCTAGGAAATTCTACGGATGAGTGAGAAAAGAAAAAGAAGTTAAAAATATTTGTTTGTTTCTTTAAAATCAGAGGCCCCTCTGCTGCTGTGACTTTAGTTGTGTAGTGTACTAGCGGCTTTGGGCTGGGAGGAAGGGATAGAAGAAGAACTCAGGCTGAGGAAGGGTCCAAGTCCCTCACGTCGTGAGGTGGGCCAGGGAGCCTCACGTCTGAGAGAGATGTGTGCAGTTTCCAGGGGCCGTCCCACTGTCCATGGGATGCCAGGCGGCCGGCCTACGGGGCCGACATCCAACTTCTGTAGCTTCTGCGGATATTTCTGTCTCTTGTGGAGATACAAGCTTGTTGGGACTATGATTGAGGGCTCCTGGTGTCTGTGGTGTATTACTATAGTTTGTATTTTTGTTCTTCAACAGAGAAAAGAGACGCCGGTGTTGAGACAGACGATGAACCCATGGAGTCTGACGACGTATCCCAGAGGAGGAGGCTGCCCACCTTCAGTGATTATTTCATCATCTATCCCACCCAGGCAGGTGAGACCTGAGGGTAGATGACAGTGACACACACTTTCTTTCAGAAGGCTTGGGTCAGGGGCGCCTGGGTGGCTCAGTTGGTTAAGCAACTGCCTTCGGCTCAGGTCATGATCCTGGAGTCCCGGGATCGAGTCCCGCATCGGGCTCCCTGCTCAGCGAGGAGTCTGCTTCTCCCTCTGACCCTCCCCCCTCTCATTCTCTCTCTCAAATAAAAAAAAAAAAAAAAATCTTTGAGAAAAAAAAAAAGAAGGTTTGGGTCATTCGTACCTTTTTTTTTTTTTAATTTTTTAATTATCGGTGCTTTACAAATTGACACGTATAAGGAGATTTTTCATTAACCCATCCATCTCTCTTTACAAGTGTTCCCACTTTTAGAGATGACAGGTTGGCATCTTACTGTTCATTTCTTCCGGGAAGGCACGAACCTCTGAGCAAAGTATCACATGGTAAATAAGATCATTGGCTCTCCTATGAAAAAGATCTTGGCCCAAAACCTAGTTCTGCCACTTGCTATATGGGAGAATTTCAATAGTTTTTGATCTCTAGATATATCAGTTTCTTCATGTAAAACGGGAATGATGGAATTTACTTATGTCATTGAGATGTTACATAAATTGAATGATATAACCACAGACGTGCTTATCATAATAACTGGCATAATCCAAAAAAAGAAATTAGCTACTATTAGTAATAATACATTATGCTAATAATATCATCACCATTACTTCATTACTAATACTATTATTAATAAGGTAAGGTCCAAAAGAATCTTGTGTGTGAAGAGCCACCCCTTCACTTGATTCACTTGTAGGAGAGAGAGAATTAAGAGGTCAAGGACATTTCTTTAGCTGGGCTGTTTTTTTGTTTTTGTTTTTTGTTTTTTGTTTTTTTTTAAAGTCATGTCTGCACCCAACATGGGACTTGAACTCGCAACCCGGAGATCAGGAGTCGCATGCTCCACCAACTAAGCCAGCCAGGTGCTCCCCTTTAAATGTTTTTATCTTAACAAAGAAGATTAAGGCAGTTTACAAAAATGTATATGGAATTCAAGATAAATTTTATTTTTTTATTTTTTAAATTTTTTTTAGAGATTTTATTTATTGATTTGACAGAGAGAGAGAGATCAGACGGGCAGGCAGAGGGAGAGGGAGAAGCAAGCCCCCCCGCTGAGCAGGGAGCCCAATGTGGGGCTCGATCCCGGGACTCCAGGATCATGACCTGAGCCAAAGGCAGATGCTTAACAACTGAGCCACCCAGGTGCCCCCAAGATAAATTTTAATAAAGAAATGTAAGCAAAGGAACATAGGGCAACAACTTAAAATGAAACACACTTAGTGGTAACATGTGAAAAACACCTCCATTAAAGTGAGATGTCAGATTTCACTCCTTGGTTATTTACCCAAGAGAGATGAAAGCATGTGGCCTCCCAGAGTGGCACACAAATGTTCATAGCAGCTTTATTTGAAGTAGTCAAAGACTAGAAACAACCCAAATGACCATCAACAGGTGAATGAATAAACAAATCGTGGTATGCCATATATGGAATACAGCTCAGCAATAAAAAGAAGTGAGCTGCTGATATAAACTAACCACAGAATTATTATGGAGCAGTTAAGGGTCAAGGTGAGGAACTTCATGTTCCAGTTTTATTGAATGAATGAATTTTATGACTGTGTGCTGGGCTAAACATATTTAAGGGCTAGAGATTCAATATTGAACAGAAGAACTAAAAATCTCTGCCTCCACAGAACTTATGTGCTAGTTGGAGACAGACAATAAACACATAGAGAAACTATATATTGTGCTATTTTATGATCCCATTTGTATAAAGTTCAAAAACAGGCAAAACTGATCTGTGATGTTAGAAGTCAGGATAGTGCTCGCCCTCCGGCATACAGTGCGTGGGGTGGTAAGGACCAGAGCGGGCAGGCAAGAAGGGGACTTCTGGAGTGCTGGCACTATCTTGTTTCTTGATGAGGGCACTAGTTACAGGATGTGTTCGTTCCATGAAAATGTATTGAGCTGTTTTATACCCCTAAGCTTTGCACTCTTTTCTGTGTGATGGTTACCTTTCAGTGAAATGTTTACCAAAAATAAAGTATGTTACATGGTGACCATTGCTGTGGAGAAAAATAAGGTAGGGACAAGGGATATAGGGAGTGTCCAGGGGCAGGAGTGGAGATTGCAATTTTAAAAAAGAGACGTATAGAGATGTCCCCACTGAGAAGCTGATTGTTGTGTAGACACTTGGGGGACATGAGAGAGGGTGAGCTATGCAGATATTTGAGAGAATTTGTTTTGTAAGATAAGAATACTTCATATAGGGCGCCTGGGTGGCTCAGTTGGTTAAGCGACTGCCTTCCGCTCAGGTCATGATCCTGGAGTCCTGGGATCGAGTTCTGCATTGCGCTTCCTGCTCAGCAGGGAGTCTGCTTCTCCCTCTGACCTCCCCCCTCTCATGCTCTCTCTCTCTTTCATTCTCTCTCTCAAATAAATAAAATCTTTAATAAATAAATAAATAAAATCTTTAAAAAAAAAGAATACTTCATATATAGCAGTATCAAAAACTCTATGTATAGCGTGTCCCCACTGAGATAGAAGAGAGAACCTAGAGGCAGAACCGACTATACAGGGAAACGAGACATGTGACAAGCCATTGCTGATCAGTGTGGAGCGAATGGGGGGCTGTTCAATATAGTGCTGGGAAAACCAGCTTCCCCGTGGGAGAAAAGTAAAAATTTATTTTCAGATTTCTTGGCCCAGGGTTCAGGGCCTCTTTAATCATGTGAAATGTCCAATCTATAGTAATGCTCCTTTTATCTCTGATATTTGTGGCTTTCTTCTTTGACTCTTTATCAGTCTTACCAGTAGTGTATTTAGTTAAGAACCTATTTTTAGTTTTGTTAATCCCCTCTAGTATCTGTTTTTGATTTCATTAGTTTCCATTTTTCTTCATTTGGGGGCTGTTTATGCTACTCGTCTTTCCCCGGCTATTTCAGTTAGGTACTTGGCTCATTATTTTCTATCTTTTTAAGCATATGAGCATTTTTAAAGCTTTAATTCCCTCTGAGGACTGCTTTCACTCTGTCCTTCACATTTTAACATGGACCAGTTTTATCCTTCAGTTCTAAGAGTTCTTAAATTTCCATTGTTCTTTTACATGTTAGAACTGTCTCTAAATTTCTGTGTTGGGATTTTAAAATTTGTCCTTTCGTTACTGATGTCTGGTTTATTTGTGTGAGGAACTGAGAAAGAATACGGATGACGGTACTGATCTGAAATATGTTGAGACGTGGGTTATGCTTTGGTCTTTAGTAAACTTATTTTAAAGATTTATTTATTTTTTAGAGAGAGAGAGTGAGAGAGAGCATGTGAGCCCCGGATGGGAGTGGCGGGGTGGAGGAGGAGCAGAGGGAGAGAATCTTCACATAGACACTATGCTGAGTGGGGAGCCCAACCCAGGATTCAGTCTCAAGACCCTGAGATCATGACCTGAGCCGTTTGAAACCAAGAGTCGGACGCTTAAGCGACTGAGCCACCCAGGTGCCCCTCTAGTAAACTTGTTAATGGCAGTTGGACTCTCCTAGATATTCTGTGTGTGCTTAAGAATATGTGTCCTGCACTTGTTGAATGCAGGGTTCTAAATATTTCTATCAATTAAGCATAATTGTGTTCCATTGTTTTATGTCTCCACTCAATTTGCTTGACCTGCCAATATCTGAGATAAGTGTTTCCAAATGTCATGTTATTGTGGTAGGCGTGTCTGTTTCTTCTGTGGTCCCAGTGTTTTTGTTTTCTTTATTTTGACACAACCTGAGTAGAGGCATACAATTTTAGAATTGTGAAATATATAGAAGAAATAAGATAAAATGTTCTAAGCACTCTTTAGTGAACCCACTGTCCCAAGTATTGCTTTTTTTGTGTTAGTTCCTTTTGTCTGGAATTTATATAGATACTTGAGTATTCTTTTGCTCCATATTGGCCTGGTATACCTCCTTCAGACTGCTTTCTATGAACCTTTCTGGGCCGTTATGTTTTAAGTGGGTCTCTTTTAGATAGGATATAGCTGGGTTTTGGTTTTTTTTTTTTTTTTTTAATTCAGTGTGACATTATCAATCTTTATTGGTAAATTAGGGCAATTTGTCTTTATTGTGACTATTGATATATTTGCCCTTTTGCCATTTTATTTTGTGCTATTTATTTTTCTTTGCTTTATTTCCTTCCTTTATGGCTCTTGTGTTTGCTTGATTAATAGTTTAGTATGTTATTCTAACATTTTTTGACCCCCTACTGACCTAGAAGGTAGGCATCCCATAATTCTTTTTCTCATGGTTACCCGTGAAATTTTATACATGTGCAGTTAGCCTAAAGTTAATTTTAAAAAAGCTTATTTTTACTCCCTGATGATTCAAGGAACCTTAGAACACTAATTCCCATTACCTTCTCCCATACCTACGTGCTACTTTTAAGATTTATTTCTTTTCTTTTTGTATCTTGCTTAACATTGTTTATATAAAAATATTTATGTGTTCTTAAATTGCCTTAAATTATCCTTCCACTGCCCCCTGGTTTTCTTCTGAATTAAGACATCAATTTAACACACTTTCATCAAATGTGTTGGCACACACTAGGGTGGCAAGCACTGTTCTAGGTAATACCTAGTCCTTTTTTTAAAACCCCACAAATTAGAACATTATTTTTTTTTTAGGATTTTTTTTTTTTTTTTTTTTTTTTTTTTTACAGAGAGACAGCGAGAGAGGGAACACAAGCAGGGGGAGTGGGAGAGGGAGAAGCAGGGAGCTGAGCAGAGACCCCGATGTGGGGCTCCATCCCAGGACTCTGGGATCATGACCTGAGCCGAAGGCAGACGCCCAACCGACAGAGCCACCCAGGCGCCCCTGGAAGGAGGTGGAACCTGAATGATTATCTGAAAGGCACTTTGAAACTGCAGCCATTTAGTAGGTTGACAGTTGAGGAATAAGATCGATAGATCATTCCTCACTTCAGTCCCTTTTTTTTTTTTTAAGATTTATTTATTTTAGAGAGAGACAGACAGAGCATGACTAGGGGGAAGGGCAGAGGGAGAGGGAGAGAGAGAATCTCAAGCAGACTCCCCGCTGAGCACAGAGCCCCACGCAGGACTCGATCCCATGACACAGATCATAACCTGAGCTGAAATCAAGAGTCAGATGCTCAACCAACTGAGCCATCCAGGCGCCCTCAAGTTAGAACATTATTATTATAAGTTTACAATCCATGTTTGTTTCTGTTTATTCATGTGATTACCATTTTCTTCTCTATTCCTTCTTGAATCTCAGATCATTTTTCTGGATTCATTTTTTTTCTTCCTGAAGTATATCCTTTAGAAATTCATTTAAGGAAGATTTATAGGTGAGAAATCCATTTTAGCACCCAAATCTGGCTGATTATTTGACAGAATATTTGCTTATTTCTTCTTGTGAGTCCATGTTTTATTTCTTTAAACATTTCAGGCGGTTATTTTATATTTTGTACCTAATACTTCCAACGCCTGCTGGCTTTGGGGGTCACTCATTGGGTTGCTTTTGTTGACTGTCGCTCATGGTGGCTTATTTGTGTGTTTGAAGTCTTAGTTCATTTGTCGAATCTTAATCTGTGTGACTCCTGGGAGCATGAATAGGGAATGCTTTTCTTTAGGGAGGATTATTACCCACGTGGACCACTGTAACCCTCTTTGGGGTCACAAGGTGAATGCAGGAATCTTAGGTTCATCTCCGGCACCTCCAGGCACATCTTAAAGGATTTTGTGCCCTCGCTGGAGGTGCTCCTACTCCCTCGGACGGGGTGCAACTCTGTGTTTCATGTTTACTTTCTGCTCTGAGCTCAGGTTTCAGTTTCCTCGTTTGGAGGAATAGGAGCCTTGGAGATTTCCATGAATTTCCGTCAGCCCAGGATAGCAGTAAAAGTTTTATTTTAATCAAGTTTTACATCTGGAGGAGCATTTAAAGTATATGGTATCGGGCTCCTGGGTGGCTCAGTTGGTTAAGCGACTGCCTTCAGCTCAGGTCATGATCCTGGAGTCCCAGGATCGAGTCCCACATCGGGCTCCCTGCTCAGCAGGGAGTCTGCTTCTCCCTCTGACCCTGTTCCCTCTCGTGCTATCTCTCATTCTCTCTCTCTCAAATAAATAAATAAAAAATCTTAAAAAAAAAAAAGTATATGGTATCAAAAGTGGAAAATTTGGAATATGTGTTAAAATCTCTCAGAGTTACCCACTTTTATTTCAACACATAAATGGCCTGGCAGTACTGAGTATATGTGGGGATATGGAGCAACAAGTACTTCCATACACCACCAAGGAGAGCAGATTAGTTCTACTTCTTTGGGGAGCAATGTGTGATACCTAGTAAAGTTAAAAATAGGTTTATGCCATGACCCAGCAATTTCACTTCCACATATATACCGTAGTGCTGTGGTCCCCAACCAGGGGGCCACAATGAAGTCACATAGCTCTACTTAATTCTGGGAGCTGCTAGCTTGAGATCGTTTATGGTTTCTACAATTAGATTATGCTGCATTCTTTTCAATGATACCATATCTTGGGGGAGTTAAGTTTTGGAGGGTTGCTGAGATAAAAAGCAAGTACTTAGGTATCTTAGGTTGAAAAGTCATGCAATGCCCAACAGGTGCACACATCCCATTAGTAAGTAATTATGGTTCTTTAAGAAAGAAATTAAAATATTATTTGTCTTTCAATTTGTGTGAGTTCTTTCGCCCTAAATAAGTTATTTAGATAATAATACGGAGCTTAGACCTAACTACTTTAGTAAATGGAATTCTTAGATATTTCTTTTGGCCTAGGAGCAGTGCAAAAAAAGTTACAAAGACACTAAGGCACATGAACTGAGAAAGTCTGGGAACTTCTGCGTAGGGGAATCTTTTGCACATGTATATGCGTGATATGGGATGACTAACTGCTCTAGTTTGCCAAGAGATGGTGGGGTCTCCTGGGATACTGGACTTTTCAGTGCTAAAACTGGAAAGTAGGTGAATGAGGATGCGTTGAGCACTCTAATCTGGGCGCTCCTTGAAATTGTTTATAGTAGGGAAAGTGAAGAGGTGGGAAAGCTAAAAGCCACTGGGAGTGGTATATTCATACTGTAGAATATACTATGCCACAGTTGAAAAGAATCCGCGTGGAGAAGTTTTAAATGTAACAATGAATGAAGATAAGGCAGCTGTAACAGGATACAGATAGTATGCCTTTCATATAAAGATTTAAAAACACAATAATACAATATATTATGACTGAATATATAGCTGGTAAAAGTATAAAAATATGGCACAAAGAACAGCCAACACCTTTGTAACAGGGACTACCTCTGGTAGAGGTACAGAAGGCAGGGAAGTGGGGCCAAAAAGTAGTCAGGGAGAAAATTCAAATGAGGCTTCAACTGTATTTCACCAACAGAGAAGGGCTGAAGCAAATAAAGCAAAATGTTTCCTGTTTGTTAGATCTGGGTGGTAGATGCTCAGGTGTTCGATACACTATTCTGTGTTCTTCTTTTGGTATTTTTAAAGAGATGGGAGCTAAAGAAAGAAATTGGAAACTGCAGATGCAGCCAGCTCTGATGGAGTTTTGCTATAAAGGGAGTTGAGAAATAGACAATCTGGATGGTGATGAGGGATCAAAGGTTTTTTTGTTGTAAAGATGGGCAGTACTGCTGCACAGCTGCTGATGGAATGATCCAGTAGAGAGGGGACATTTTTTTTTAAGATTTTATTTATTTGTGAGAGGCAGAGGGCGTGGGAGAAGCAGGCTCCCTGTGAGCAGGGAGCCCGACACAGGTCTCAATTCCAGGATCCCGGGATCATGACCTGAGCCAAAGGTAGTTGCTTAACCGACTGGGCCACCCAGGCGCCCCAAGCCGGGGGGATATCTTTAGGAGAGATTGCAGGTGCAACAGCTGGTGGAGCTGAAATTTTGAGCATAGGCAGTGTATATCCTCCAGGGATTAAGTTAGACTGATTTTTCAAATGGAAGAAAGAAGTTGCCCTTTTCCTCTGTGGGGAGGACTCCAGGAATAAAAAAAGTCACAGTAGATTTGGGTTTGTTTTGGTTTTATTTATTTAAAGTTCAAGCAAAAACACAATGTGTTGTTCAAGAATAGCATACACATGTATGTATGTATATGGTAAAACTGACATTAGTGGTTTCTGTGTGGAGGAGACGGAATGGGGTCTGGGAGGAGCACACAGGTGGATGCTAATTTTCCTAATACCTGAGTCAATGAGCAAAAGACCTAATAGAACATTAGGTTTGGGCTATTAACGGATAATTCCTACGGAACACCATTAACATGGAGAAGATGCTCAATTTAGAAGACGAAAGTAAACAATATTGGAGTACCACTTTTCATCTATCAGATTGGCAAGAGATCAAAAAGTTTGAATGTATACAGGGAATATACTTCTTAATTCCTGGTGGGACTGTAAATTGGTAGCATTTCTTGGGAGGACCACTTGGCATCGTCTAGCAAAATTGTAAATGCACACATAATTCCTTGTCGAGGATTTTATCTTCCAGATATTTAGTACATGTCTGAGTGACATGTGCTCAACGTTGTTCAGTGACATTGTTTATAATAGCAAAAGTATAAGGACAACCTAAACATCTATCTATAGGGGACTCGTTAAATAAATTATGATAAATCATAGAGTAACAATTTAATCAGAGGAAGAAGCTCTTTATGTATTGATGGTGAGCAACCTCCAAGATGAACTGGCAAAAACAACAACAAAAAAATCAGGTCCTAGAACAGCATGTATAATATACTACTGAGATCGGGAGGAGGGTGGTTATGCCCTCAAATATGTATCAGCCTCTTTGTACGCAGCATAGATCTGGAAGGATACACAAGAAACAGGTAACTTTGGTTTTCTTGGGCATGGAATGAGGAGGGGAGGGAGACTTTGCTGGATTCCTTTTGTAATTTGAATTTTAAAACATTTGTATTTGAGTCTGTTTTTTTGGTTTTTGTTTTAATTTTTTATAAGATTTTATTTATTTGAGAGAGCTACAGAGAGAGAGCATGAACGGGGGAGAGGCAGAGGGAGAGGGAGAAGCAGGCTCCCCGCTGAGCCGGGAGCCCAATGTGGGGCTCGATCCCAGGACCCTGAGATCATGACCTGAGCCCAAGGCAGATGCTTAACCAACTGAGCCACCCAGGCTCCCCTTTTTCTTTGTTTTTAGATTCCACATATAAGTGAAATTATATGGCAGTCTTTCTCTGTCCAGCTTGTTCTACTTAGCATAATACGCTCTGGTCCATTCATGTTGTCACAGATGGCAAGATTTCATTCTTTTTTATGGATGAGTAATATTTTACTGTGTGTGCGCACATGCACACATGTGCACATATAAGATAAATACGTAAAGATATATATATATGTATATATACATACACTCTTATCGATGGATGAATTGTGAGTCATTTGAATGTATTATCCATTCAACAAATAGATTTAATCACTTCTTGGCCTTTTGGCTAAGATCATGTGCAAAAAATGGATTCAAAACGTTTTCAAGTTATCTTCTTTTAGAAATTGGAAGATTTCAACAAAATTCAGGTTTCTGACATCTTAGCTCACCATAGACATTTATACCAGCTACCTGACCGCAGTGAGTCCTTAGAGCTGTCTCTCCTGCTTTGTGACAGAGGCATGTCACCTGTATGCAAGAGAAGCTGCAACGTGCTTTCACCTGCTTATTGGCTATTTGAAGTTAGTCTTGTGATTGTCGCTCATATTCTATGGCCAGAGTTCTCTAAACAACTTATTTTTTTTTTAGATTTTATTGATTTATTAGAGAGAGAGAGAGAGATCATGAGCAGGGGGGAGGGATAGAGGGAGAAGCAGGCTCCCCACTGAGCAGGGAGCCCGATAGGGGACTCGATCCCAGGACTCTGGGATCATGACCTGAGGCAAAGGAGACGCTTAACTGACTGAGCCACCCAGGTGCCCCTCTAAACAACTTTATAATGCAAGTATGGGGAATCCCGGTCCTAACGATATTTTATTTGACCTTGTTTGGTAAATCTCTGGACATTTACTAGCTTTCGGCCAGAGTCTAAAGTTCTCCAATATCACTCATCAGACTCATTTTTTTTGTGGCCTAGAATCTGTCCTGAGGACTGAACCCGTGGCCATGAACGTAGGGTCGCTGATTATTTTCAAAGCAATGAGATTTATAATCTATCATTTGATAAGATACTTGGCAGGTACTCTGATTTTCGTTTTGCTGAGTGGCATGTGATTCTTCAAAGGTGTTGAGACTGTTAGGTCAGAGGTTTTCAAAGGTTAGTTGCCATAACCCACAGGAAGAAATAGCTATTGTGTTTCACTCAGTCTAATGCCTTGATTGTAAGACATACCATTATTTTGTATTCTCCAGAAGCTACCAATTAGTCTATGCCACAGAAGAGATTATACATCACATCCAGATTTCAGATTGGTGGGAAAAAGAAACTTCGATCTTAGAAGTGATAAAATACATAATCCATTGTAGTCTATGATATCTATTTATATAGAAGTATAAATATACATGTAATACTAGTTTTATAAATCATAGCTGCCCTTGCTACATTTGAGCCACTTTGATATTTTCTATTACAGCCAATTTTATCCCATTATAAAAAAAGGCAGTTTCAGTCTGCTAAATTGATTTCTTGGCTGATTATTGGGTCACAACCAGCAGCTTGAAGCACACTGGATGAGATGGATTGTCAAGCTTTGTGATGAGGCATTTCTGACTCAGATTTACTCTCAGAGGGACAATACTGAAATTCCTGTGTAGTTCCTACACTGAACAGATAGGTTCTGTGGATTTGTTTACAATGTTATGGAGATGTAATTGAAGTATGAGCTGTACGTATTCCACGTATACCATTTGAATGCATAGGAGAATACATTCATGACACCATCACCATGATTAAGATCAGCGTAGACTTCTATCACCCCAAAAAGTTTCCTCATGTTGAAATCTATCCCTGCCTCCATCCCCATCCCTGGGTCACCACAGTTGTACTTTCTGTTACCACAGAGTAGATTACATTTTCTGGAATTTTAGATAAGTAGAATTATATAGTATGTATGTTTCCTGTCTGCCTGCCTGTCTTCCACTCCACATAATGATTTTGTGATTCGTCCACATTGTTTTGTCTATCAATAGTTCATTTCCTTTTATTTCTGAGTGGTATTCAGTTGTGTGAATATAACACAACGTGAACACAGTGTGTTCAGTCATTCACTGGTTGAACATTTGATTTGTTTCTAGTTTTTGGTTATTAGAAGTAAAGCTGCTGTGGGGGTGCCTGGGTGGCTCAGTTGTTAAGCATCTGCCTTCAGCTTGGGTCGTGATCCCAGGGTCCTGGGATCAAGCCCCATATTGGGCTCCCTGCTCGGCGGGAAGCCTGCTTCTCCCTCTCCCTCTGCCCCTGCTTGTGTTCCCTCTCTCATTGTCTCTCTCTCTCTGTCAAATAAATAAATAAAATCTTTAAAAAAAAAAAAAGTAAAGCTGCTGTGAACACATGTGTGTAAGTCTTTGGGCATATGATTTTGTTTTCTTTGGGTACATACCAAGAAGTGGAATGGTTGGTTCATACAGTAGGAATATGTTTGACTTTTATTTTTATTTTTAAGATTTTATTTATTTGTCAGGGAGAGAGAGAGCACAAGCAGAGGGAAAAGGAGAAGCAGGCTTCCTGCCAAGCAGGGAGCCCGATGCGGGGCTCAATTCCAGGACCCTGGGATCATGACCTGAGCAGAAGGCAGACGCTTAACCATCTGAGCCACCCAGGCACCCCTATGTTTGACTTTTAAAGAAACTGCCAAATTGATTCTTTTTCAAAGTGGTTGCGTCATTTACATTCCCGCCAGCAGTGTATGAGAGTTCCAGTTTCTCCACATCCTCATTATCAGTTGGTTTGACCTGTTTTAAAAATTTTAGACAATCTGATGGGTGTGTAATAGTATCGCCTTGGGGGTTTAATTTGCATTTCTTGGAGGACTAAAGATTATCTTTTCCTGTACATATTGGCCATTCATATATCTTCTTTGGCTGAATGTCTGTTCATATCTTTTGCCCAATTTTTTATTGGGTTGTTTGTTTTCTTGTTAACTTGTAAGAATTATTTATGTATTCTGGATACAAGTTCTTTGATATGTATTACAGATATTTTTTTCTGGATCTGTGGCTTGCTTTTCATTTTCTTAATAACATCTTTCAAAAAAACAAAAGTTTTGGGAGCACCGGGGAGGCTCAGATGGCTAGGCATCTACCTTTGGCTCAGGTCATGATCCCAGGGTCCTGGGATCGAGTTCCGCATTGGGCTCCTGGCTCAGCGGCGAGTCTGCTTCTTCCTCTCCCTCTGCCTCTCCGCCCTGCTTGTGCACACACACACTCTCTCTCTCTCATGAATAAATAAAATCTTTAAAAAAAAAAGTTTTTAATTCTGATGAAGTCCAATTTATCAGCTTTTTCTTTTTATAGTTTATGCCTTTTATGTTCTGAGAAACCTTTGCCTATGCTGAGGTTGCAAAGATGTCCACGTGTTTTTTCTGTTCCAACCTAGATTTATTATCAGAGGGTACAATTTTGATATTCCCATCAAATTTCCACACTAAACCGACATATTTCATGTTTTTTAATCTAACAGTAAAAATAATTTCACTGAACTTTTGAGGACGCCAAAATGAATTCTATATGGGTGTGTTCTGGGGGTATTTAGCTTAAAATCCTAAAGCAAAAGTCAGAAATTAAAAAAAAAAATAAAGAGAATGAAGTAAATATGGCAAAATGATGGTAACTGTTGAATCTAGGGGATGATTATATGAGAATTTGTTAAACTTTGCTTTCTACTTTTGTGTATATTTGAAAAAGTTTTATTTAAAAAATTCATATAAGAGAATTGCCCTCTTGAGGGGTTACGTGCTGTGGTCACAGGAGTCCCCTGGGAGGCTCAGGTGCTTCCTCTTTTTGTGTCTGTGTCTCTTACAGCCCCAGACATACTTATTAATGCAAGAGTGCTTCTGTATTCTCAGTTCAAAGCCATTTTCCAGGTTTAAATGTGGGTAAAAGACAAAGTTTGGTGCAAAGGGAGGAGGAAAATGGATGAAATGTCTTGTGTTTGCTTTGTAGATCACGTTGCTTTACGACACCCTCGCACTGGCTCCGTGATGATTGAAGCGATGTCTAAAGTCTTTAAACAGTACGGAAATAAGTGGCACATCGCTGACTTCTTCACCAAAGTAAGTACATTCCAAGGGAACTCGTGCTCCATTTGTGCTGACGGTAATGCACTTGATGAGAGCATTTTCAGGAGAAGGTTGACTTTAGCCATGAAAACACAAGAGATGCTGAAAAGTTGCTTGGAAATGATGGGCCAATCATGAGTTTTGATGATGGTGGCATTCAGAAAACATGGTTGGGCCAGCTGCTGAGGGAAACGGATAAGTGACACTCTCTGTTCATTTGTAATACGAGTGCATTGGATATGAGGTGAGCTTTCAAGTTCCTTCCTGCTCTGTGGCCCACCATTGCAGTCAGCTTTGGCCTGACTCAGGACTCCTTTAATGACCGACTCTGGCTCACATTTGTTTCCCCATTTTGTAGCCCAGAGTAAACATTCACTGAATGAATGGGTGCCCAATAATGGCAGTAGATTTATACACGAACCATAGTTTGTGGAGAATGGCCCAATTATTGTAGTTTATCATATCAGGATTAAAGGGCAATTTTCTTCTCAATCTGAGAGTTTTACATCCAAAGAAAGCTAATTAGAAAAGACTGTCAGACTACAGTAACATGGGGCACCTGGGTGGCTCAGTTGGCTAAGCGTCTGCCTTCAGCTCAGGTCATGATACCAGGGTCCTGGGATCAAGCCCCACATTGGCTCCCTAATCAGTGGGGAGTCTGCTTCTCCTTCTGTCCCTCCCCCTGCTCCTTCTCTCTCTCTCTCTCACTCTCTCTCTCAAATAAATAAAATCTTTATAAAAAAAAAAGTACAGTAACAACAGTGCTAACATCTATTATCTGTTGCATGGCTCACTCCATGTCAGTTACTATTCTCTGTGCTACACAGATATTAATCCATTTAAGCCTTCCACACCCCTCAGGTAGCTACTGGGATTCGCATCCACTGTGACAGGTGGGGGCTAGTCAGTGGCTGGGCTGGCATCCCAGCCTGGGCAGAGTGCTTCTAGAGTTCATGCTGTAATCACTGAAAAAATGTTTTGCCTACCAATGTTCATTAAACCTTTACTGAACACCCTTCATTTTTATTTTTATTTATTTTTAAAGATTTATTTATTTATTTGTGAGAGAGAGAGAGAGAGTGAGTGCATGGGAGGGGCAGAGGCAGAGGGAAACAGAATCCTCAAGCAGACTCCTTGCTGAGGCGGGACTCGATCCCTTTACTCTGAGATCATGATCTGAGCCTAAACCAACAGTTGGCCGCTTAAATGACTGAGCCACCCAGGCACCACCCTTCATTTTTTTAAAGCACTTGCTGAGTAGGCCCTAGCAAAAAAAAAAAAAAAAAATCCAAAAATGAGCATGATGTGGCCTTTGTATTAAAGGCACACACAGCTTAGTTAGGTAGCAGATGGTAAATGTGCTTATAACCAACTCCAAGATTGTGGAGCTGTGGGATGTTTTGGACATAGCTTTATCCAACCCTTTCATTTTACCACGTGTTCCCAAGGCTTAGAAAGGGTTAATACCTTGCCTTCTATTACCCCAGGGCAAGTTGAGACCAAACCTAGGTCTGTGGACCTGAGTCTACTGCTCTTCTCATCCAGAGTGCTGCATTCCAAGCACTTGGTGGGACATGCTCTTTCAAATGCCATTTGCATCGCTTTCCGGAATGCATAGAATTCGGCCATTTCACTCTGTAGGGTTTACGAAAAGGCTTTTGCTCAGGGCTTTTAGACAGTTTGTGCTTTCATCTTTCAGGTGAATAATAGAGTGGTGCACACTGAATTTCATCTACATGAAGAACCAATTAAAGTATCACTCGTCATGGAATCAACTTTAACTAAATTTGTGTACTTCTGACATCAGGAAGATGAAAAACTAAGGAGTGCTTTGTAACAGACTTTGTAAAGAGCTGAGAGCATTTGTAGCATAGTATTCTTAGTTACCATTTTGCATTATTACTGTCAACAGCTGTATTTCTCCAAATCGTTTTGCATATATATAGTATTTTTCTAAGATTGAACCGTGCTTTTTTGACACTTAGAAATAATTTGACTTCTTTTAAAAGATCACTGTTTTTTGAAAATGATTTTTCCTGAACTGTTATCAAAACATGGAAGTCCAGCTCTATTTGTGGACCATTTTTATCATGTGCTTTTTTTTTTTTTTACTGATTGCACCCCATCCTCTCCCACTTGGTGCTGGTGTTCGTCCTCATTTTCTTGGCTGTCTTCAAGAACTGTCTTTATGTAGTTTTGTCCTATGTTTCACCTGATTTCCCCCATATTCTTGTCTGTAGCCAGACTTGTCTCCTTTTGACTCCATAAGCCATTCTCTAGACTTCCCTGGATGTTCTCATTTGCATTCTGTGCCCTTGCTGCCTCATGTTTCCACCTTCCCCCATCCCCCAGCTTCCTCCTGGCTGCACAGTACCTTTGAACTGCTATTTTCTCTGCCTGGAACACTGTTCCACCCCAATCTATTCAGTCCTTCAGAGTTTGGCTCAAGCATCCTTTGCACAGGGAGGCTTTTCGCAACCCCTCATGCTAGGTCAGCCTTTTCTACGTGCTCACAGACCCCATGCTTTTCTTCTGCAGCAGTTAGCACTACTGTACTTAAGTGACTATGTAGTAGCTGTTAAATCTCTCTCTTCCAGTTCAGTCATAAGCTCCGAGAGGCAGAGGCCATGTGTCTCATTCATTGGTGTGGCCCAGCTTCTATCCTTGCCTAAAGACACAGAGAAGCGCTGTGATGAAGGTTTACTGAATGACTGGCCTCTGTCTTTCAATTATTTTGTCCATTCCTCAGACCTCACCTCATAACCTCTGTGCATCTAGCCACCTTCTAGTCATCCCCACCTACTTGGACGTCCTGTGGCCACTTTAACTGAACAAGTTGGAAGTCGACCTTATGTTTCCCTTAAACCTCTTCATAATACCCATCTCATTGTTAATAATCCTTTGACTCCCCACTGCCAGCAGAATACACTCAAATTCCCCTAGGAGAATATCCCAAATCCTTCTCTGTCAGGCCTTAACCTATACTGCTTGTATACTGCCTACTTGTCCTGGGTCTTGACCACTCCAGGTGATTTGCCCTCCCCTCAATAACCCCCTCTCACAGAATCAGGCTTGTGGATTACTGAATGTTGAATGAATGCTCTTGGCTATGTTATCATAGTTCATTCTCTCCTTTCTGCCTGAAATGCCCTTTGTTCTCACTGTATGCTTCCTCTATACCATGCATTCCTTAGGGTGCAAGTTGGGTCCCATCCCACTAGAATGAAAACCTGTATGTAGGCCAGTGTTTTTAGAGTAACAAACTCCGGACTGAGCATGAGTTCTCATTGTAACTGTGTTCTAACTTCCGGTGTAACTTTGGACTATATTAAACCCCGGTTTCCACATCACAGCTGGAGGTCTGGTTCGGCTGGGAACTCATTCCACTGGACTTCGATGAACTTTGGCTTCTTAATAAACTTCGTGAATATCCTGCAGGTGTGGCTATTCCT
Organism: Eumetopias jubatus; assembly: GCF_037043125.1. Classification (NCBI taxonomy): domain Eukaryota; kingdom Metazoa; phylum Chordata; class Mammalia; order Carnivora; family Otariidae; genus Eumetopias; species Eumetopias jubatus. The sequence continues at coordinate 148,411,250 of NW_028274807.1, read as the reverse complement.
GAACCTAGAGGTTCACACTGGCAGTTGCATAAGACTGTTGGGCCTGTACAAGGTTACAGGTGTTTGGTGAAAATGCTCTGAAGATTGAGGGTCACGATGACTGAAGCAACCCGGAATCTCCAGGCCTGTCTCCATTTCAAGGGACAGTTATGTCCTTTTTAGTTAATGTGATTTCTCAAGTATACATATGTGTGATTGAATTTTTTAAACTTTGAGTTTTGATATTTGATATGTAACTTTGCTTTTTTATAGAGCATTAAACTGTCACCTTGGTTCATAAAATATCTGGTGAGCCTTCTCTGTTCACTTGCATGCTCTGTGATCCTACGATTCCCGGCACAGGTGCTCATTTCAGGGGAACGGCAGCAGCTGAAACAGGCAATAGCTCTCATTTCCTGAGAGAGGTTAAAGGACTTCTTCAGAGTCACACCATGTGGCGAAGCTGGGATTCTAATGCATGAGCACTTAACCGACTGAGCCACCCAGGTGTCCCCCTTTTTATTATTTTTTAAAGATTTATTTATTTTAGAGTGTGCAAGCAGGAGGGAGGGGCAGAGGGAGAGAAAGAACCCTGAAGCCGACTGTGCCCTGAGCATGGAGTCTTACATGGGGCTCAATCCCATGACCCCAAGATCAGGAGCAGAAACCAAGAGTTGGAAGCTCAACGAACTAAGCCACCCAGGCGCCCCAAGTTTTTATCTTTTTAAATATGAACCCCAGAAATCAAAAGTTTACAAAAGATAGGCTCTGAGATTTTTATTAAAAACTGGCATGAACAGGGACACCTGGGTGGCTCACTCAGTTAAGCGACTGACTTGGTTTTGGCTCAGGTCATGATCTCAGGGTCGTGACATTGAGCCCCTCGTTGGGACTCTGTGCTTAGCTCAGAATCCACTTGGGACTCTCTCTCTCTCAAGTAAATCTTTTTTTAAAATGGGCATGAATAAAAAATGTTGCGAAAACTTGTGCAGAGGACGGGGAGGCAGCAAGGTGGCCACAAGAACACTACAGATATTCTTTGGTAAATGCCTCTTGGGGCAAGGGCTCCTCACCATGGTTTACTGCCACCACAGTCAGGCATTCATCATCTCTGGACTTTTGTCAACTCATTTCCTCGCCAAGGATTTTCATCACACAGTTGAGTTCTCAAGAGCAAAGGTATTGGGGCGCCTGGGTGGCTCAGTCGGTTAAGCGTCTGCCTTCAGCTCAGGTCAGGATCCCAGGGTCCTGGGATCGAGTTCCGCATCGAGCTCCCTGCTCAGCGGGGAGCCTACTTCTCCCTCTGACTCTGCCTGCTGCTCCCCCTGCTTGTGCTCGCTCGTTATGTTTCTCTCTCTCTAATAAATAAAATCTTAAAAAAAAAAAAAAAGAGGAAAGTTATTTTGTGAGAAAAATATTTTGTGGAGAAACACCTAAACATAATTACAGTACCATGTCCTCCTTGTAACAAAGGAAGTAGTCTTGGGACTGGAGTGTGCATATGGGAGGGAGCCTAGGGTGGCTTGGGAGTGTCCCAGAAGGCCCTCCAGAGGTCATGCAGTGACAGAAAACTGCCCCTAAAAGCCAGCCATTACCTTTTCATATAGCTACTTCTTTTTCTTGTGAAAGCCAAATTGTCCAGATATTTTCAGCAGTTTCTAAGGATGCTTATTGCCATGACTAAATTTACTTCTTTCCATCTGTATCAGGTTTTTAAACTGCAATGGGGTTTTGTTGCAATGTAAAACTGTGTTCCTCAGAAAATTTCAAAAATACTAAAAATGAGAGGGGAAAAAAACTCACCCAGTTTCTCTACTTGTACATTAGCGGTTCTCACCCTGGCTGCACATTAAAATTATCTAGGGAGCTACTTTTAAGAATCAGATTTTTTAAGTCCTGGAAATGCAATATAATATACAACGTGGTGACTATAGTTAATACTGTGTTGCATATTTGACAGTTGCTTAGAGGGTAAAAGTTCTCGTCACAAGTACAACAAACTTTTTAACTGGATGGTGACAGATGTTAACTGGATTTATTGTGGTGATCATTTCACCATATATACAAATATAGACTAGGTAGTACAAGTGAAATGTTTTATGTCAATTATACTTCAATTTTAAAAATCGGATTTTTAAAATTGAGGCTGGGCATATGTTTAAAAGCTCTCCAAGTGATTCTCAGGTGCGGCGGAGATTGAAACCTACTATGTAATTTAATAACTCGGCTATTTTTTTACCATCATCTTTTAATGTATAGGGCTTCAATTATTTATTTATTTCCAGAGAGAGACCCCTCCCCAGGGAGCAGTGGAGGGAAGGGAGAGAATCTTAAGCAAGCTCCATGCTCTAAGCAGGGCTCGATCTTACGCTCTGAGATCATGACCTGAGCCAGCATCAAGAGTCGGTAGCTTAACCAACTTAAACCCCTTTTTTTTTTTAATTGAAGTACAGTTGACACGGGTTTCAATTTTTTAAAATAATCTCCCTCACCCTGCAGTTCTTGTTTGTACATAGAGTATCTTTTGAATATTTCTCGGTGGCTGCACAGTACTATATGAACAGGATACATTTTTCATAACTAACCTATTGATATTCCTTTTCTTCTATTAAAAAACAAACAAACCTTGCCATCTGTACAGTCTTTTCCTTTTAATTATTTCAGGAAATTTCCCGTAAGTCAACTTTAAACATCTGAATTACGTACTGCCAAGTTGTTCTCCAAGAAATGAAAATAATTCCAGCTTTTGTTAATCGAATATTTAGGCACGTTGTGTTCAACAGCTTCATACGTAACGGAAACTGCAACTTAGGACAGATAGGTACCGGCTCAAGCTCCCGGCGACCCAGGCCTGAGCGAAAATCGGAACCGCTCTGATTGGCCGCCTGCAGGCGCTCGATTCTGACGGAGTACTGGGGTGGCGGCTGCCCGGCGAGGAACATCTTTGCGGCGCCGGAAAGCACTAACGGTCGCAAACGGCCCTGCTGAGTTAGGGCGCCCATCCGCCCTTCCGCTCGGCTTTTTTTTTTGTTGTCATTGGTTGGCGGAGGAGTATATAAGAACGTCATTTCCGCCCGCCTGTCCTTTCCGAGCTACCCGGGGAAGGGTCCATACGGCGTTGTTTTGCGTGAGTGCCTTATGGGGTACCCCAGCCGCTCCGAAAGCCACCGGAACAGGTTCCTGCCGGAGTGAGGGGTGCGAGGACTGGGATAGAAGCTAGGAGGGAGAGCGGCTCTGTCTCCTGCCGACGCGCTCCACCTCGGCCCGGCCGCCCGCACGTGGCCGGGCTCCGGCCCGCGAGTTCCCACAATGCCCCGGGAGCGGGCGGAGGTCGTGCTGGAGCCGGGGCGAGGGTGCGGACCGGCCTGCAGCTGGGCGGCGGGGCTGCAGAAAGCATGGCCCACGCCCTGCGCTGCGATCGCTTCGGACCCTGGCGCTCGGCCGTGAGTTCGGGCCCAGGCGCCAGTTTACAACAGCGGTTTAGGCTGTTGGTTTTTCCCGTTTGTGTTAAGATTCTTGGCAGGGTTTTGCAGAAAAGTAGTTGTAACCCTAGAGAGAAAGAATTCTGAAGCGCCCGCCTGCAATCTGTTTGAAAATAGACTTGTTTCGCATCAGCACTCGCGTTGCTCATCCATACCTTCACTCCAGGTTACTCTGGAGTGTTACGTGGCAATTCACCATTTTCGTCGTTTAATTATTTAGGTGTTTTTCCCATCTCCACACTCAAAGATTTGCTGTAATTTTACAATGTGTAGGATATGTCTGTCTCATCTCACTAGATTGTAAACTGAAAGGTGTGGTCCTTGGGTTGCATTTAAATATGAAGGTGTTGGCTCTGGAGTAGTTAATGCCTCTGGTCCCTTAACCCACCTAAGTCACTGGAATGAAAATGAATGGGTCATTAACTTGTTTTTCAGGTTCCCGTCGTAACTTAAAGGGAAACTTTCACAATGTCCGGAGCCCTTGATGTCCTGCAAATGAAGGAGGAGGATGTCCTCAAATTCCTTGCAGCAGGAACCCATTTAGGTGGCACCAACCTTGACTTTCAAATGGAACAGTACATCTACAAAAGGAAAAGTGATGGTCAGTCATTCCTTTGATTTGTGGAGAAGGGCATTCCAACTAAGTAATAAATGAAACCAGATCACTACTTTGGAAATAAGCTTTAAAACTAAGTTAAAAGTGGGGTGCCTGGCTGGCTTAGTCGGTAGAGCATGCCACTCAATCTCAGCGTTGTGAGTTTGACCCCATGTTGGATGTAGAGATAACTTGTAAGAAATTAAAGTGTTCTGGTGGTTTTGGGAAGGATAGCTTTCTGGGCTTCAGTGCAAGAGTATGTCTATTGATAGGTTATGGGACTTGGGTTGCTCCATGAAAGAGCTGTGAGATGATGAGGAAACTCATTAGTTTATTTTCTAGAGTGCCTTGTATTTCACAGGTACTGATACAGGTTCGTTTGAGTTCTGAGAGTAAAGTAGAGCAAGAGATAGGAAAGAACAATTAGGCTTGGAAGGTACTAGAAAATGGAAGGTAGGTTGTGAAGCCTTTATAGTAAGGCATGTTGGGCAAGGGAGTGCTTCACTCAGAGATGCAGCCACTGAAGGACATAAGCGTGGGAGTGGCATGTTGTAAAGCAGTTTTGGGTGAATCTGGCATGGAGGTAGGTTGAAAGGAAAGTGGCTAGAGGCCAGGAAGTGGGTAAGAACTTGTAGGAATCCATATGGGGGCCTGATGGAGGCCTAATGCAGGAAAAGAAAAAGATGCACTTTGCCTATTGAATCAAGGGTGCACACTATTAAAGCTCAAGGTTGAGGCCAGCCGTGGCCAATGAACTTGTGAGTGTCGGATGTGTGCTATAAAAATGGCAGGATTTTCGCTAACACCAGTAGAGCTTGCCTCTATGACTGGAGTTTGATAGTACTCTCTGCTACATTCAGTTTTTTAAAAGAAAATCCGTTGCAAATTAGGTCAGGTGTTACAAAGCTTTCTGCTATCACCTAGGTATCTACATCATAAATCTGAAGAGAACCTGGGAGAAGCTTCTGCTGGCAGCTCGTGCCATTGTTGCCATTGAAAACCCAGCTGATGTCAGTGTCATATCGTCCAGGAATACTGGCCAGGTTTGTAAACAATATGCTTGGTTTTTATTATAAAAAATAAGCTTACAGACATTGTGGGATATAGGGGAAAGTATAAGAAAATAAAAATAGTCTGTAATTTAACTACTTAACACAAATCTTATATTGCCAGTATTCTATGTCTAAAATATACATACTAGGCATCTGGTGGTTTGTTGCGCTTCAGTTTTCAAGAAAGGTTTTCTAATAGGATACCAGTCCTCCAAGGCTCATCACGTCTCCTAAGAGTAAGAATCTTTGCCATCACAAGTAACTTAGTTTTTTTTAGTGGTCAGGGGGGATAAAACTTGTATTTTGCCCCATTTCTGTTTTGACAATTTTTCTGTTGAGAAAACTAGTGAATTTCTTGAAAATTGATTTACAGTTGACCGTTGAACAACACTGGATTAGGGGCACTAACCCCATGCATGACTGAAAATCTGTGTAACTTGACTCCCCAAAAACTTTACTAATAGCTTACTGTTGACCTTCAGAAGCCTCACGAATAAGAAAAGCAGTCAATTAACACATTCTGTATATGTATTATGTATTATGTTTTTAGGAATACAGCAAGCTAGAAAGGGAAATACTATGCAGTACTATTCAGTGTGGGTTAAACCATGTGGTGTCCAAGAGCCCACTAGATTAAGAGCTCTAGTAAGGATTTCAGTCAGCCCATTTCTAATTTGAAAAGGATGTTTGACTTGGATTTTGACAGGTACTTAAATTGTCTAGTGAGACAAGTTCTTCTGTACTTGTTTAGATTGATGGTAAAACTGGTTCCCATGAATTTAGGGTGTATTTTGCAGGGGGTTATTCCTCAGAGGCTGGCTTGTGACAGGACTTAAAGTTGGGTGCATAGTGGAAGACAGTTTTTGATTAGCACTGTGAATGAACTTAGTGACAACTCATCGTGGCTTCCCTCAACAAAAATTTACAGAGCATGTATATTGACAGTCCAGGCAGTGTTGTTAGGGGTTTGGGATATAGCAGGAAAATACCCAAGTTTGCCTTTCTGAAGGGATGCAGGAAATACATTTTTATGGAGGTAAAAAGGAAGGGAAGGGAAAGAATATGGTATATTCCTGCTTTATATAGGGTAGCTGTGATGAAATTGGACCACATCATGGGAGTGCTTATTGGTTGTCAGGCACTGTTGTATTGATGAATTTAATTTTCATGACCCTGTTGGAAGCACACAAGTAACCTGCCCAAGTCACTCACAGGAGTGGCTTTCTTGGTTCTTGAAGCCAGGTGGTGTGGCCCTGGAGCCTCGGGGATTGAGAGTGGGGAGAGCATTCCAGGCAGAGGGCCTGGGGGTGGGGTATGCTTAGCATTTCTGGACCCTAGTTCTGTAAGTAGTTCTCAGGTAGCACAGAGGACAAAGAATTGCTGGGGGTGTGAAGTGCTTTGATGTTTTCATTGTTGAGCAGGGAAGGTGGGAGGGCTCCCAGCTCCATGGGCTGCTTCAGGTGGTTACAGAACTGGGTGGGTGTCTGCACATGGACACTTGGGGAGTTCTGTGATGCCATCTCTGGAGCACTGCTAACTCTTGATGTTAATTCTTAAGCGAGCTGTGCTGAAATTTGCTGCTGCTACCGGAGCCACTCCTATTGCCGGCCGCTTCACTCCTGGAACCTTCACTAACCAGATCCAGGCAGCCTTCCGGGAGCCGAGACTTCTGGTGGTTACTGATCCCAGGGCAGACCACCAGCCTCTTACAGAGGCGTCCTATGTTAACCTGCCTACCATTGCTCTGTGTAACACAGACTCTCCTCTGCGCTATGTGGACATTGCCATCCCTTGCAACAACAAGGTAACAGTGTGATGACATTTCACTAGAGCCTTGAGTGAATGCTCTCAAAACAGTTGGGCATTCCTCTGCACATTGTTAGAGCTTGGAGTTGAGGCCACTGGCTGGCCGATGAACTCACAAGTGTAGGTAGTGTGCTACACGAGGGGCAAGTCTTTTCGCTAACACCACAAGGGTCTCTGGGCCCAATGAGTGGAGTTTGATAGTAATTCTTGCTACAAGTAAAATTTCAGATGTGTCAGCTTTAAGGAGAAATCCTTTTTTAAATCGTCCGTGTTTTCTTTTCTCCGTGTTTAACTGCTTGGGCCTCAAACATTACTGGGCCTTTTCGATTTTCAGGGCAACTTGATGAATCCTGCTATAAGGTCCTAAAAAGGTGGGTTCTGTATGGTTCACATCGGTCCAGTTTACTGGTCTCAAAATCTTGGTTCCACATAGGAATCATCCAAAGAGATGTTTTAATACCAGTGTCCAGGCACTCGTTCCGGGTATTTTGTTAGATTGCCTAGGGTGGAGTCTTGACAGTTTTTTTTTAATTCCCATGGGTCCAGTGACAATCAAATCAAGGTTGAGACCCACTAATACACAGAGTACTCCTTGTTAAAAACAAGCACTTAACAAACTAAGAGACATGTCTATTTTGTTGATGCCAGGGATCTAGATGATGGGACAAATAGGTGGGATGGGGAGGTGCAAGCTGTTGGGGGTTGACCCAAGTGTCACTTCTTAACCTGGCGCTCTTGCAGGGAGCTCACTCAGTGGGTCTGATGTGGTGGATGCTGGCCAGGGAAGTTCTGCGCATGCGTGGCACCATTTCCCGAGAACACCCATGGGAGGTCATGCCTGATCTCTACTTCTACAGAGATCCTGAAGAGGTAAGCTTCCTCCACAAAGGCCTGTGGTCACATAAGCAAATCAGACATCTTGGTCTGCTTCTTTGAAATAAAATTTGTCTCTATAAACTTTTTTTTCGCTTAACCAGATTGAAAAGGAAGAGCAGGCCGCTGCTGAAAAGGCTGTGACCAAGGAGGAATTTCAGGGTGAATGGACAGCTCCAGCTCCTGAGTTCACTGCTACTCAGCCTGAAGTCGCAGACTGGTCTGAAGGCGTGCAGGTGCCCTCGGTGCCTATTCAGCAGTTCCCTACTGGTACGTGTTGTGATAAGTCAGGCGGATGTTTCGGGTTTTTGGTATTAATTTAACTTTTAAAGGATCTCCATGGCTATTAGCATTGAAAGGTTCTCATCCTAGTGTGCTGTAGCTGTGCCAAGGACTTGACAGCTTGAATTCAGGTGTTTTTGACATGGTCTGGCTGGCTTTGGGTGTTTGTCCTTTGAAATGTGTATTTGGTGGAATTCAAGGCCCAGTGTTGGAGGGAGTGGGGCTGACTGTGTGTTTTTTGGTGTTTCCTTAACAGAAGACTGGAGCGCCCAGCCGGCCACTGAAGACTGGTCTGCAGCTCCCACTGCTCAGGCCACTGAATGGGTAGGAACAACCACTGAGTGGTCTTAAGCTGGTCTTCCACAAAGGCACACAAAATGGAAATAGAAATGGAAAAGGTTGACGGAAAATAAACAGTTTGTGAAAGTCGTGTCCGTTTCTGTTTATTTTGCATTCCAGATCAAGAAATGCCTGGTATTACTTCAGGTCCTGACTTGTTTACTTCTAAAGCCCACTTAAGAGAAACTCTCGAAAGATACTGGTTTCTTGAGAGTTTCTCTTCACTTCCTTTTTGTGTAAGGAGCAGCTGTTCTGAAAATAGATTTAGGGGTGCCTGGGTGGTTCAGTCTGTTGAGTGTCCCACTTCTGATTTCAGCTCAGGTCGTGATCTCGGGATAGAGCCCCAGGGGCGTGGAGCCTGGTTAAGATTCTCCCACCCCACCCCCCACTGGTGTATACTGTCAAAAAAATTGATTTAAATAATGGTAAATAGGTGGTAACCCTGGGAATACTTTTTCCAAGTTCAGACCTGATAACTCTCTCATTGCCATCTGCCCTGGTAAATTGTGGAGCCAGAGTTCGAGCAAATTGCTCTTCAGTGACACCCTTGCCGTATGCCAGTTGGGTGGCCAATCCTCGAGTAACATACGGTATTTGAAAACCTGCCTAGGGCAAAGGTGGGATGCAGTCTTCCCTATTCTGGAACCACTGGAGGGGCCCCAGCCTGTCACCAGGTCAACTTGCCTACTGGTTCTGGGAGGGTTGTACAGGTGTATAAAAATGTTACAACGTTGTGCTCTCCATTATCTGCCATTTTCTATGTATTTTCCATTCTATTTAAAATGTTAGCACTCCTGCATTGATTTCACAATAACATTTGACCCATTAAAAATTCCAGAGAAATAGGGTGGACCCAGGTTTTTGACGAACCTGAATGAGTACATTGATTGACTCCCCTCTTGGAAGAGCTATAAATATCCATGTGACCTGATTCCCAGGGCCACTTCCAATAGTGAAGGGATTCCATAGCTCAAGCATCATTGGCTTCATGGGGATTCTGCCCTGGCTCTGCAGAACAAGTTTGGATGCCTCTACCATACAACTGCAAAGCTCTAGTGTGCTTAGGCCTTGAACCCATAGCACTTTGTAGTGCTGCAAATGGTCATGAACACCAGTTAATTCCTGGAATCAGGATGGCTGGAGGGAGGGACCAGGTGCATGAGGAGGACCAGAAAGAAAATTGGGAGTCGGGGAGAGGTGTAGCTCATTTAACAGCCTATTAGTATGTTTTGGGGTGGAGGGGAGGGGAACAAGGAAAACTGGCATTTCGTGGCAACTTAATCTGTATTCTGGAAAATAATGCTGGCTTCAAAGGCTGACTCCCAAGCTGTGTGTGCTAGTGGCCAGGACCTCCAACCTAGAGCCCTTGCTGTTTTCTTTTTGCCCCTTGCTTGGGCACTTGTCCCCTGGCATTCACACGGTTGTTCCACAAACAGGCTTCTTTTCCTGGAATCTTAAGTTCCTAAACAAGTTCAGAGCGAAGACCACCAGCTGACCTCTCCAGGCATGGTTGGTTTATGCCCAGCATGATGCAGCCAGGAGATGGAAGTGGAATTTTTCACAGATCTTACCAACCTGGCTTTAGTTTGCGCAGGGCTTCACACCCTCTTCCTGCCTCCAGGAGAATTATTTGATCTCGTTTCTCTTGTCAACAGCTGCTGAGATTCTGCTCCAGTTTGGGACCACAAGGTGGCCCAGACCTAAGTCACACCACTCTGGGACAACAGCTGCCCCATGGCTGCAGAGCCTGTACCTTTAAGCCAGCACGAACTGGAATAGGCATTTTTAACCAATCCAAACTCGCTTCGGCTCGATGGTGCCTACCTGATGGTTAGTCCCTATGGCCTGCTGAATCTAAGTGACAAATTAATGTCCCCCTCCACGTGTTAACCCTGCAACTGGCAGCTTTCCCCCTTGGGTGTTAGCAGCCTTGATCTTCCCCGGGGGCTGCTGGAGGGAGGAGGACCTTCCCTCCCTCCCTCCCCTGCCCTGCATTTGATTTGGCCAAGGGGGCCACCTCCTTTTTTCCCTTGGCACCTCTCCCATCTGGTCACACTAGGACAATCTTCCAGGATGCAGTAACTTAGTTCTCTTGTCCCACCTGATCTTGGAAACTGCTGTGAGTAACACATGGCTTATGATTTTTTTCCTCTTTATTGTGGAAACAATACCATAAGAAGAAATGTCCAGCTTAAGATTTTTCTTGTTTTTATCACAGCTTCCAGCTCTTGATGCACTTCTTGGATTTTTGTCTTCTAAACTTACAGAAAGTGAATTACATCCAGAAGTTTCGTAGAGTTGCCCCTTTTGTCCCTCTGCTTTCCTAAATACCTTGGGGGCTTCTTGCATAGAACACATTTCTTAGTACATCCCAGTACAAAGGCAAATCAGCATCCCCACTGAATTCAGCCTAACACAGACCTTGACGCTTGGTAGATACTAGTGAGTGAGTACTCTGAGTGAACAGAGACGATGGTTAAGGATGGCTCGGTCAGTTAAGCATCCGACTCGACTTTGGCTCAGGTCATGATCTCAGGGTTGTGAGATTGAGCCCCGCGTCGGGCTCCATGCTGGGCATGGGGTCGGCTTGGGATTCTCTCTCTCTCCTCCTCCTGCCCCTACCCCCTTGAGTGCTCTCCCTCCCTCTCTCCCTCTTTCCCTCTCTCTCTGATAAAATCTTTAAAAAAGAATAAGTCTTAGAGATTTACAAAGCATTTAAGAAAGAGCTGGAGGGTTAAATTCCATTTGGCAAGCCTCAGGCTCTCAACAAGACTGGAGGTGCCCACTCTTGCACAATATTCGGCAGCACAGGGCTCACTTCACAGGCAGCTGCATCACCTGCTCTAAAACTTCCCTAGGGTGTTACAGTCTGCTCCCCTACGTCAAAGCCTTAATTTCATACGGTGTTTCAGGGACATGCTACACTCCCCAAGGTTGGCTTGGGTTGAGGTCTTCTGGTGAGGGGGTGGGTGAGACTGGGTCTGGTCTGGGCCATGGCCCCGCACCAAGGACACCCTCACCCAGTGACCTGTGAAAGGATTCTGGCTGTTGCATTACCCTGGACATCATGTGCTATGGGTGAAGCCGATAGCAGAGCATACTTGGGAATCAGCTGTGCCTGAGATGATGAAAGCAAGCCCTGCCTAGCTCCTTCCTCATGTATGGCTCTGGGCAAGAGATGTCTCCCAGTGGCCCAAGTGGCCCCAGCATGGGGATAATCATGGGGTTGTTATGATTATTGTTAAGATATATGTTGTTAAGATATAACAGAATCTTAACATAACAGATTGTTATGCACAGCAATTAGCCTGGATCCTGGCCTGTAGCAAACACCCACTCTACGTATCACATGGTCTTTTGTTAGTGCATAATTTAAAAAGAATTTTTAATTGTAAAATGCATCATGTATGCAGATGACTACAAAAGATATATTTGTATATTCTAGAAAAATAAGAATCAAATGAAAGCCTCCGTAATCATTACATGGGTTTTGAAATAGAAAGGTACCAGGACCTGAGAAAGTTGTCAAGTGAGCCTCCTCTTCCTTGCTTGCCCCTGTAGTCACAGGGTTCCTCTCCTACAATCCCTTGGTTCGCCTGATTTACCTAAGTGTGCCCTTTCAATCAAGAATTGTTTAGTTTCCCTGTTTTTGAGTTTCCTATAAATGTATTCCTAGCATATTTTCTTGTGTCATTTGCTGCTTTTTATTTTAATTTTAATTTTTTTGGTGGGGAGGGCAGAGGGAGAGAGAAAATCAACCTCACAACCCTGAGTCATGACCTGAGCCAAAATCAAGAGTTGGATGCTTGGGCGCCTGGGTGGCTCAGTTGGTTGAGCGACTGCCTTCGGCTCAGGTCATGATCCTGGAGTCCCGGGATCGAGTCCCGCATCGGGCTCCCTGCTCGGTGGGGAGTCTGCTTCTCCCTCTGACCCTCCTCCCTCTCGTGCTCTCTCTCATTCTCTCTCTTTCTCAAATAAATAAAATCTTAAAAAAAAAAAAGTTGGATGCTTAACTGACTGAGCCACCCAGGTGCCCCTTGTGTAATTTACTTCTTGCCTTCAGTGTTACTTTGTGCTTTTCAATCCAGTTGCCATGTTCCTACAGAATCACCCATGATATCAAAATCCTGCAATGGCCATTTGGGTTGTTTCCATGTTCTGACCATTATCAACAGAACTACTTTGATATTTTTGATATACTACTTTGAATATTTTGATAGATCCTGGTGCACCAAAATTTCCCCACTGTGGCCTTCAACTCTAACTTCACCAGATAATGTCAGATGGTTTCGCAATAGTATACAAAATCCTATGAAAACACAACCACAACCCTCAGTACCTTGTAGTGAAAACACCATCCTTTCTTCACTGCTCAGAACTGCTGCCTCTTAAAATCTAGGGACTGTCCATGCAAGGTCTGATCCTGATCTCTCTATTCTACCCCTGCTCTAAGAGTCAGTCCCTGGGCCAAGGCCACACTGTTCTTCCTCTTTACTAGAATTTTATAACATCATGGCAATAGGTAGAGCAATCCTACTCCCTTCCTCTTCTTGATCATTTTGCATTGTTATGTACATTTTTTAATCAGTACAGTTCCACTATAAATCCAGTTGGGATTGTATTGATTCTATAATTTAGACCAGTATTGACTGACATTGAGTTTTTCAATCCATGAACAACCCATATATCTTGCCATTTTCTCATTTTATGTCCTTCCCTCCGTGAAATTTTATAAGTTTTCCCTAAATGGTTTTGCACATCTTTTGGTAAATTTATTCCTAGACACTCAAGATATTTTAAATTGTACTCTTTAAGAAGCCACTATCAGGAATCCTGTTGTAACAGCTTAATCCATATTCCAAGTAACATAGATACCCAATGGTAAATGGTAAATGTCACTATTGCCATGGGGCTTCTGACTGCCTGAGCAATCCAGACCTTTTGTGCAAGGCAAGAATGACCTTACTAAATTCCATCCATGAAAAGCCTGCTCCAAACCTACACACCACACATTGTACTCATTCAGTAGAGCAGAACCTGTCATACTTCTGGTGCTAAGTGCAGCAGGTTTCACTTAGGAATAACCCAAGAATTATCCAATTTTATCTCTGCAAAGAATCTCAAGTAAAATAAGAATTCAACATTCAACATATTTATTAAGGACATACTCTATGCCAAACATTATTCTAAGCACTGGGGATAGAGTAGTGAATGAAAACAAAGCTTGTGACCTTGTGACCTATATTTTGATTGGGGAGGCAAGTAATTAGTTAACAAGGAAACCATTTTCTATGGGAACAGAAGTGAGGATGATGGGAACATGGAGAAGATATGTCTAAAACAGAATCATAGGCATTAAGCTATAGAAAGAAGCAAATGGAAAGTACTATTGGGGAGAATCAAAAGAGTGAAGAAAGAAACCCCTCTGGAAGGAGGAGTCTCAGCCCAGTCTCACCAAGTAGAGCTGAGAGAGGTCTACCCTCAGAGGGAGCTGGGGGTCTTTACCATAGGCTCTGGAGTCTCTTGGAGCCCATGCTGTGTGAAAGGTGTAGATCTCCCCTATCTGCCCCACAGAAAAGGCACCTACGTTTTTTCCCCTCCCTTTTCCTTTAGATATTTCTGGAAATGAGTTGGGAACCAGGAAAATAATCTCTAACTGCATAGACATCTACCCCAGTTCCGCCCCCTGTTGTACCCTCACTGAAAGACAATGTCCCAAGGAGCACTCTCCCCTCTCCATGGGTGGTTGGCTCAGTTCACACTGGTATGAAGAGCACCCCACATTGCCAGAAGTGCCCACCATCATGTCCCCACCAAAAGGCCTTCCACTACCTCCTCAGCCACTGACCTCTGCATTTCCTTCTATCCAATATCCTATCCCAGCCCAAAGGTGTCTTCCATTTATGATTTGCAAGAGAAAGTTACAGCTTTGTTAAAAGTAGTCCTCCAGACCATACATAGGACTCTGCTCAGGGCCTCAGAGGCTTTCAAGCCTGAAGGAATGAATGGGCTGGTTTGACATTTGTTTCAAAAATCCCTTATAGAGGATTTTTTTTTGTATTAGTGTATATCATTTCATATAGATATAATTGTGTTAAGTAAATTGGTGTTTCAAAACAATGTCTATTAATACTCTGCATTTGCAATTTAGAAATGAAGAAATATCACAATTTAAAATACAATGGACAGATTTAACAATAAGACACTTGGAGAGAAGTTTGGAGAGAATTTAGAAAAACATGAAAAAATTACAAGGAGAACAGAGACAGGGACAGAAGATCAGAATGAGAAGGTAAGATACACAGAGGGTAAAATGAGAAAGTCAAATATCTAGTTGGGAATTGCAGCAGGAGAGAGAGAATGAGGGCAGTCAGTGTCAAAGAGAAAAGGCTGAAAACTTTCTGAAATTCTCACGAATCCACAAATTCAGGAAACCCACTGTGTATCAAGTAGGATCAATTCTTTTTTAAACATTTATTTATTTATTTGACAGAGAGAGAGCACAAGCAGGGGAGCAGCAGAGGGAGATGGAGAAGCAGGCTCCCCGCCAAGGAGGGAGCCTGATGAGGGGCTCGACCCCAGGACCCTGGGATCATGACCTGAGCTGAAGGCAGGTGTTTAGCTGACTGAGCCACGCAGGTGCCCCAAGTAGGATCAGTTTTTAAAAACCTATCCTTTACATTGTTGAGGAATCATGGAAACACCAAAAACAAAAGTGTTCTTGAAAGCAGCCAAGGAGAAAAAGAACACCTGAGTATTCCTCATCAAGAGTGACCGCAGACAGTTGATGGAGAAAAATGAATGGTCAACCCAGCTCTCTTATCCAAGAACTAGGACAATATAAGGACATTTCCAGAAAACAAAAATAAAGTTAATAAGGAGGGAAAAAGTGATGCTGGTAGAGCGACTCACTGCTGGTGGTCCAATGTCCATCCTCCCTTCTTCCATAGTAATAGTTCCCCTGACTTCTATAGCTGGCCACAGGCTGAGAGGCTGGTACCTCCAATTACATGGTGGTAGAATGTTTGGTCAGGTTTCGAGGCCTGCATTACTTTGGACGGTAGACTATAATTTGACCAAATCTGTAGCATTAGGGAAATGGTAGGAAAGATCCAGAATGATGGCTTCAGTTGATAATTTTTTGATTGCTTTAAGCGAAGCCATGAGAAAGACAAGAATTCTGGCTAAATCTGGCCAGCCTGTAAAGCAGCAATGGAAGCATCCAGAGTTTTGCTAATACAGGCACATTCTGTCTCTGGTATTCATATACTCAGCCAAATATTTCTGTACAACCAAGTCAAACAGTTATGAGCTATGCAACGGAAGGGGCAAACTTTTTAGGGGAAAACTTTCTTAACTCTTTGGGAAGATGGCATGCAGGAAGGTAAGATTAAGGTGGGTTAAGGTGTTGTTTTCCACTACAAAGCTACCATAAACAAGAACAAAATATGGCAAAATCAGATTATGGTTAACAGGGTTATGGAACAGGAACTCTCCTACTGAGTAGTGGGAGTATACATCGGTACAGTTTGGCATTATTTAGTAACATAAGCATCTCTAATATCCCTGTTAGGGATATACGCCAAAGAAACTCATGCACATTTGCACTAGGATATGTGGACAAGAATGTGAATCAACAACCCTGGAAGTGGCCAGCAGTCCACCTACCGCACAGTTGCTCAACTGTCATATATTTACATCACAGAGTGCTGGGCAACCACGAAAATGAACAAAGCACATCTACACAAAATGACATGCATCAGTTTTGAAAACAGCTTTGGGCAAAGAAAGTGGTAACAAATTATTCTTAATATGTGATTCCATTTGTAAGAAGCTCAAAGACAGACAAAGGGAAACTATATTCTTTGGAGATGTATTCCTTGGTGGTATACATTAGCATCCAATTTATGGGGTAAAAACCAAAAAAAGAAAAGGGCATCTGGGTGCCTCAGTCAGTTGAGCGTCCAACTTGGTTTCGGCTCAGTTCATGATCTCAGGGTCGAGGGACCGAGCCAAGCACTGAGCTCCATGCTCAGCAGGGACTCGGCTTCAGATGTCCTCTCCCCTCTTCCTCTCTCTCTCTCTCTCTCTCTCTCTCTCTCTCAAATAAATAAATAAATAAATAAATAAAATCTTTTCTTAGAAAAAGGAAAAAAGCATTCAATAAAATATATACAAAGAACAGACGGAGCATGTTGAAGATAAAGTGTTCCAATGCTTTGTTAATGAGAGAGGTTAAAATATCACCTCTAGAATATAATGTCTTTCATCCCATACGCTCATTGTATAATACAACCTTGCACTACCTCATGGATGGAATCTTTGTTCTCCTCCTCTTAATCTGAGTGAAACTTTGGGATTCTCTCAACTAATAAGGAACAGTGGAAACTATATTGTATGATTTCCAAGGACAGAGCATGAAAGTGCCTTTGGTTTGGATCTCTTGGGACATTTGTTCTGGGAACTCAGCCATTGTCCAGTGAAGAAGCCCAAGAATCTGAGGAGAAGCCCACTTGGAGAAGAAGCAAGGCCCCTTGCTCCCAGACCCCAGACCAGCCAAACTGCCAACCGACAGCCAGCATTAACTTGCCAGCCATGTGAGTGATCCGTACTGAAAGTGGATTGTCTAGTCTCAGTTTGAGCCATCTCTGTGGATGCCATATGGAGCAGATGAAAGTCATTCCTGTCCAGCTCTATGGAAACTGAGTATCTGTGAGCAAAAGAAGTGTTGTTTCAAGCAGCTTCGCTTTAAGAAAGCTTGTTATTCGACAATAGACAGATGATACAATGGAAAAATTCTAGAAGCATTTCACTATGGAAAGAAGACATGGATGCCCACTATCACCAGTCCTTTGTATCATAGCAGTGACCTTCTCAGGCAATGCGATTAGGCAAAAGTAATCATAGACATAATAATAGCCAATTGACTTTTTCCTATAGAATTTACAATAAGCATTTCTCCATGATATTATGGATATGTACCTATTGTATATGTTAGCTCTATAATATAAACTGTTGACTACCAAATAGTTTATATGTTTATTTTCCTATATTTTACAGAATTTCTACTTCATAAACATAGCTGTCATGAACATCCTTATGGTTAGCTGGATCAAATGACAGGGACATTTTAAGGGTTTGAAATAAAATCATTACATGTTCTTAAATTGCATTTTTAGTGGCATCAAAAGAGAATGCAGGGTTCAATTTCTCATCACCCACAATAATTACTGATCTTTGTTAATCTGATTAATGAAAAATTTTATCTCGGTGACGTTTCTTTGCATTTCAAATAGGTAAAAAGCAGTTGCTGACCTGCTTTGATTTGAATATCCAGGAAGAGGCTGCAAGACTTCCTTCATGCAGGGGGAAGTGGGTCTAGGTGGCATAAAGTCCTTTCTGCCAAGAATAATCTATGCATAAGATAATCAAATAAAAAAGCCACTGCCTGCCACATTTGCTGCAAGAATAAAGAGAAATATAACATAAACTCTTACAACTTGTAATTTTGTTATTCAACAATATTTGCTGGAAACCATGTGCTCTTCATTGAGCTAGGAACATGGGATCTGACAAAGAACTGGAAACATTCCCTACCCTCCAGGAATTTGCCTTGTAATGTAGAAAGAAGACAAATAAAAAGACATTTATTATGTGAGGGCGCCAAAAAGCAGAGATATTTATACCACTTTTTTTCCTGTAAAATAGTAAGTTTATTAATTAAAGATACAGTACTTGAGAACAACCTTCCATTTCATATTTCAAAGAATTTATATCTTTCACCTTACCCATGCCTATAATAGAAACTACCATCTAAATTAAATGGGAAAATAGAGGAATGTATGGCTTTCATTCATCTAAATCCACAAAGGAAAGCGGAGCACCTGACAGATTACAGTCAGTCATTATGTTAACCACGGGAGGGCAGCGGCAGCCTGCCTATGAAATGCTTCCTGGCTAGTACTTTTCCAAACCTTGGTGAAGATCTGTGCCTGTTCCACCATCTGAGAGTTGGTGCTCAGGATCATGAACATAACCCAGGTGCTTAAAATATGGCTTCTCTCCTGTTGGTAGGGTTCTCAGCCTCACAAGGGTTCCACAAGACAGCTCCAAGTTCCCCTTTTGTGACAGATTCACAAGAATTGCTTTGAAACACCTGCATCTTGCCAGTGATGGGCAGTCCCAGGGGCTCAATATCGCAGAGGACCTCCTCCAACTCAGATGGGTGCTCTCGATGAAAAGGTGCCATGGGAAATGGGCGTCTTTCCCACGGGGCCTTCCTGAGGCTGGGGGGGGGGCACATACTGTCATCACCAGCGCAGTTCCAGTTGTCTGCGCAGGCCTGGAAGGATCCTACTCTCAGTTAGTGTGAACAAGCTGCTTATTGCTTTTTCTTGTCTTCTCTCTTAGATGATTTCATTTTATTTGAACCTTCTAGAACCCAAACTAGTACATTATTTATCATAGCACAGACCCCAAACACTTGCTACTGTAGAAAATGCCATCTACCATTGTTCAGGAAACCAGAACCTTAAATATAAGACTGAAAAATTCAGCAAGAATATATCCGATTTAACTCTGTACAAAGAACCTGGTACATATTGTACACATTCCAGATTGAAGTCTGCTTTTGTGAAGCAACATAGATAAATCTAATTGAGTTCTTGTTCTTGCCTTCTAAAGAATCCCCTTGGGCAGCAGCTTGGCCACCTTACTTGGGAGGTCACAGCTTATTACCACTCTGGAACTCCTCTTGGGTGCTCCCCCTCCCCAAAGCCCTTAGCTCAAGGGGCTTTGAAATATTTTCTAAGGTGGGAAATCCTTATAAGAGAGTGAACTGAATTTCTGGTACAGACTGAAAGAAGTTTGGAATCCATGAGGTGAATAAAAGGGCAATCAAATTGCATATTACCACCTGGGATGGAAAATGGAAATGGACTCGATAGGAATGAGACCAGGTTCTATGAGTTCTAAGCTGGCTCCAAAGGGTACTTCCAGCGATGGGTCCTAAACATATTTTGAACACCTATAGGGTGTTCCTTCCTATGCAAGTCCAGTCTCTAGGTTAAGGGTCAGTCATGAAATTTCACTCATATTTCTTAGAACTTTGTTAACAGATTGGACCCACTCTTGTAATGGCCAAGCAGCTCCTATCAATCTCCCATGGATAAACACTAAAAACTCAGGAGGAAATATAAAAATCTGTTGCTGGAAAATACAAAAAACAAAACAAAAAAACCCCAAAAGTAGGTTTTGGAAGAGAGTTGACCCCTATAAGAATAAAATCACTAGATGAGTTTCCCACTTTTTGTAGCTGTTATCTTTTGTCAAGCCCAGTCTACTGGCAGCGGGACAGCTAAGCTGGAACAGAAGCCCGCAGTCTTCAAGCATGCATAACCAGAACTAGTTCGAGGCAGTTTAGTTAAAATCACCTGTAACCCTCCTGGCACTTATTGGCTATCATCTCACACAAAGAAAGAAATGCATTTTCTATCTACGTTCTCACACATGCAAGGATGGAATGTGTACCTGAGATTGTTCAAGGACAAAGGACATCTTTATGAAAGGACCAACTACAGGGGGTACAGCGATCATCACAACCAGGCCTTCCTAATTCTATCATCCTTGCTTACCTGTATGCATTTGTCTGTTTCAGTGGTGTGGGTGTAGGAAGCTGACTTGTCCTACCTCCACGGTGCCTAAATCTAGTGGCGAAGCGCACAGCCCAACCGTGTGTCTCTCAAAGCCTTTGTCGACAAGCTCTTGGTAAAAGCGGACAAATCTGATCTAAGCCTGACGGAGAAATCTTCCCTCCGGAGTTGCGTCTCGGGGGTCAGGACAGCTCAGGGCTTTACAAGATCTAAGTCACCGAGGTCTGCCCTGGCGATCAGTGTTTCAGCCACTAGCGCACAGCCAGTGAGTGAGCACTTGGCAGGGCGGCCGGCGAGACCTCCCGCGCACTCACCCTTAGCCAGAACTGGCAAGAGCCCGTGGCAGGTAAAGGCCCTGCTAGCAGGCCTGGGCTAAGCTCTCCCTTCCACAGCCTCTAAAATTGGGGCCTGTGCTCAAACAGGTCGGGAAAGAGGCACAGGAAGACGGGAAACTGAGCGCAGTCCCACATCCCTCGCCGCTCCCGCGGGTGCAGCGGGCGGGCTCCGGGCGCCTCTGGGCTCCGGGCAGTTGCCACCGGGGACTTGCCGGCGAGCTGAGGGCCGCGCGGTCCCGACTCCCCGAACGACTCGCCAGGGGGCTCGGCCTCCCCGCCCCAAGAGACCTGCTCCTCGCCGCGGGGGCGCCCTCGCCCGGCTGCCCGCAGAGGGCCGGTCCCAGCAGGCTGCTCCGGGGCGCCGCAGTTCTCCCTCATCCGCCCGGGGCCTCGGCGCCTGGGCGCTCCCGTTGGATTCCTCCTCACTCCGGGTCCAGGGCGCCGGCGGGCGGGGATCCCCACCCTCCAGCCCTGTTTGTCTCAGGAGACCCACCCCTGGGTGTAAGCCCGGCCTCCCTCCCTCAGCGCTCGCCGCAACTGCCCGCGCGGCCCAAGATCCCCGGACAATCCCCAAAGGCCCCCAGCCAGCTCCCCAAAGGCACCCAGTCAGCCCCCAAGGGAATCCAGCCAATCCCAACGGACCCTGGCCAATCTCCACCGGTTCCCAGCCAATCCCTAACGGCACGCAGTCAGCCCCCAAGGGAATCCAGCCAATCCCAATATCCTGGCCAATCCCCGGCGGAACGCCCCCAAAGGCCTCCAGCCAATCCCCAATGGCCCCCAGCCAGTCCCAAAGTCCTCCTGCCAATTCCCAACGGTCTCCAGCCAGCCCTCAAAGGCTTCTAGCCAATCCCCAATGGCCCCCAGCCAACCCCCAGTGACTCCTGGTCAGCCTCTAACAGACCTCAAGGACCCTACATTCGGATCTTAACCTACTTTCTGGACAGGGTGGGGAGGGTTCTGGGAGGGCTCCCTAGAGGATGCTGTCTTTAAGAGGGACAGGAAGGACGAGGAGGAGCTGACAAAGAGGGTCTGCAGGGTGTTGTAGGTTGAGGGAAGGAGGGTGCCTAGAGAAGTCATAACTTAGGGGGCCTCTCTGGTTATCTGCAGCTGGAACTTAGAACCAGGGGAGACGGGAGAAGACAATGCTGGGTAGGAGAGTGGAAACGAGATCATAAGGACTCCATGCTCAAATGGAGAGGGTTGACTGGTGCGGTCAGCTGTGTGGTGTGGAAGGAAGCTCTGGAGACAGGGGGGACAATGGACGAAGTTCGCAAGCAAGTCTGGGGCAGGAAGCTGGCTAGGAGATTGTGTGGGTGACCTAGGTAGGAGGGAAGGTGGCCTGGGCTAGAAGATGGCCCTTCAGGTGGGGAATTGTGGACTTGTTTTTTAAAGCTACAAACAAGAACCTAAGTCACACAAAGCAGGAAAGAATATCCAATGGAAAAAAGACCGTCTCTTCAACAAATGGTGTTGGGAAAATTGGACAGCCACATGCAGAAGAATGAAACTGGACCATTTCCTTACACCACACACAAAAATAGATTCAAAATGGATGAAAGACCTCAATGTGAGACAGGAATCCATCAAAATCCTAGAGCAGAACACAGGCAGCAACTTCTTCGACCTCGGCCACAGCAAATTCTTGCTAGACCCGTCTCCAAAGGCAAGGGAAACAAAAGCAAAAATGAACTATTGGGACTTCATCAAGATAAAAAGCTTTTGCACAGCAAAGGAAACAGTTGACCGAACCAAAAGACAACTGACAAAATGGGAGAAGGTATTTGTAAATGTCTTATCAGATAAAGGGCTAGTGTCCAAAATCTATAAAGAACTTATCAAACTCAACACCCAAAGGAGAAATCATCCAATCAAGAAATGTGCAGAAGACAAGAACAGATATTTCTCCAAAGAAGACAATCAAATGGCCAATAGACACATGAAAAAATGCTCAGTATCACTTGGCATCAGGGAAATACAAATCAAAACCACAACGAGATAACCACCTCACACCAGTCAGAATGGCTAAAACTAATAAGACAGGGAACGACAGATGTTGGCGGGGTTGCGGAGAAAGGGGAACCCTCCTACACTGTTGGTGGGAATGCAAGCTGCTGCGGCCACTCTGGAAAACAGTATGGAGGTTCCTCAAAAAGTTGAAAATAGAGCTACCATACGATCCAGCAATTGCACTACTGGGTATTTATCCTAAATACACAAATGTAGTGATCTGAAGGGGCACGTACACCACAATGCTTACAGCAGCAAAGTCCACAATAGCCAAACTATGGAAAGAGCTCAGATGTCCATTGACTGATGAATGGATAAAGAAGATGTGGTTCATACATACGATGGAATGCTACTCAGCCATCAGAAAAAATGAAATCTTGCCATTTGCAATGACGTGAATGGAACTAGAAGGTATTATGCTAAGCAAAATAAGTCAATCAGGAAGACAATTATCATACGATCTCATAAGTTGAATTTAAGAAACAAAACAGGATCATGGGAGAAGGGAGGGAAAAATAAAACAAGACAAAGAGAGGGAGACAAACCATAAGAGACTTTTTTTTTTTTTAAAGGTTTTATTTATTTATTTGAGAGAAAGAGGGAGAAGCAGGCTGCCTGCTGAGTGGGGAGCCTGACATGGGGCTCAATCCCATGACCCTGGGATCATGACCTGAGCCAAAGGCAGATGCTTAACCAATTGAGCCCCCCAGGTGTCCCAGGAGATTCTTAATCATAGGAAATAAACTGAGGGTTGCTGGAGGGGTGGAGGGTGGAGGGATAGGATAACTGGGTGATGGACAGTCAGGAGGGCATGTGATGTAGTGAGCACTGGGTATTATATAAGACTGATGAATCACTGAATTCTAGCTCTGAAACTAATAACACACTATATGTTAATTAATTGAATTTAAAATAAAAAATAACTAGGAAACCATAAATTAAAAAAAAATCCTGTCATCTGCAAAAAAAAAAAAAAAAAAAAAAACCCAAAAATCTAAGTCACAGACCAGGCAGGATGGTGGGCACAGGGCTATGAAGACAGTGGGCCGAGGGTGAAGGTGGCTGAGTTGCCCCTGCCCCTACCTGAGATGAGGAAGCAGCAGTAAAGGGAGGTAGGGCTGGGGTGGGAGGATGGGTTAGCCTGTAAACAGAGATACCCTGGGCCCATCCAGGATTCACAGGGAGAGGTCCAGGGTGTGGACTTGGGAGTCAGATATGGGCTGGATTCACCGACCTATACTGGAGCTACTGGATGATGTCAGAGAGCTGGGCTCAGAAATCTGTGGACAGTCCCATCTGAGGGCTAGGTAGAGGGAGAGAGAGGTCACAGGAGACTGAGGCGGCCAGGTGGGAAAAGATGAAAATCAAATGTAAAGGTGTTTTAAAGGCTGATGGAAAAAATCAGCTTTGGGACGCCTGGGTGGCTCAATTGGTTAAGCGACTGCCTTTCAGCTCAGGTCATGGTCCCAGGGTCCTGGGATTGAGCCCCGCATCGGGCACCCCCTGCTCTGCAGGGAGCCTGCTTCTCCCTCTGCCTCTGCCTGCCACTCCCTTTGCTTGTGCTCTCTCTCTCTCTGTCAAATAAATAAAATCTTAAAAAAAAAATCAGCTTTGGAATGGTTTGCAACAAACATTGGGCAGCGCTCATGAACATTGAAATACAATTCCACTTTTCAGTATCTACCAGGAAGACAGAGGAGGAAGGAGGGAGCAGTCCATTCCTGAAGGAAGTAAGGGGTACATTAAGTGGAATTCAAAAGCAGTTACTGAGTAAATGCATGTCTTCTGCTAATTAACACCATTCAATAGAAATTCTAAACAAAGGCATGGATAGACTCCCCGCCCCCCCCCCCCCCACTGTAGCGGATTGCTGCCTTATGGCCCTCCAGCTGGGCAGGGGATTATTATTGCTGCATTGCTTATAACAGAGGAACTTCAGGTACATCCTAAATGTCCATCCACAGGGGAAAGGCAAAATCAAAGATGATCTGTGCAGGTGATGAAACAGGACACACAACAGTTACAAGGAATTCATATACCTATATATGTGAATAGATTCTAAAAACACTGATGAACAAGCAAACATGCACGAATATATTCATATTGACACTTTTTATGAAAAAGTACCTCCTATAAAGGAATTTATATATAGGGATGGGCTGAAGCAGCCTGGCTGGCTGAAGGCACCGAGCTGGGTGCTTGTGGCCTGCCAGACTATGCATGCTGAGTGGAGCATGCGGTTGGGCTCGCCTCTGCGCTGTGGGGTCCACGTGTACCACGGTTCGTGGGCACCCATAGATGCCTTCTCGACTCAGGGTCACGGCCGTCCACAGACAAGAGCAAGAGGACCAGGGACCCGCCCTGCGCCTTCGACCAGGCGCTGCTTGAGTTCCTGTGCACCTGCTCTCCCAAGAAGCCACTCAGATATGAAACATCGGCAAATGAACTGATTAATGAAGAGTTGGGAATAGCCTATCCCATTATTGATGGGATCCCTAATATGATACCGCAGGCAGCTAGGAGGACACATTAAAATAAGAAGCAAGAAGAAATGGAGCAGCACTAGATCATAATTAAAAACCACAACACACACAATGAAATTCCTTTTAAAGATTGTATTTGAGAGAGTGAGAGCACATGAGCAGGGGAAGGGGCAGAGGGAGATGCAGGCTCCCCGCTGAGTAAGGAGCCCCATGCAGCGCTCGATCCCAGGACCATGACCTGAGCTCAAGGCAGACGCCTAACTGACTGAGCCACCCAGGCATCCCACAGACTAGATTTTCTTAATACCACTTACGTTTTTAAAAGAGTGGCAGGTAATAAGTGGGGGAGAAGAATTTTTCTGTCTCTTCCTACAGTGACTGCCCTCATTCCGTTGGTATCTCTAGCAGGACTGTTGGCAGCCTCCGTGGAAGAAAACTCCCCACAAGGCTGCACCAACACAACCAGCTTGTGCTTTCACGGTCTGCTCCTGCCCATTACCATACCAGTTTCTGTGTTCTTCCACCTTTGGACCTGGATGGGTATTAAACTCTTCAGGCATAATTAATACAACCAGAGCCAAGATGATATATATGTATTAATGATACGTTGTGAGCATCTATCTCTGAAAGCTCAACTACATGGAAATACTAGAAACCCACTTAAATTGCAGGAAAATTGCTTTGCCTTGCTTCTCTCAGAGGTTTAGGACTATGGGAGGCTTAAGCTGCAGAAGTTTCTTTTATTGTACTTTTGTTCTGCCCTTGTTTATAACTACTGTATCAGAAGAAACATTTCAACACAGTTTCTTGTTGGAAATGAACAGTCCCAACCATCACCCGATAACTTTCTTACTCCATTCATCTAGAAGTTAATAATTAAAATTTTATATGTTTATTTTAGATTCAAAGTATTTGGCAGAGTCACATGTTAAGGATGACTGAAATAATTCCAAAGGAGTTATGTTGAAGTAGTTGTAGAGAAATGCATTTGAACTAGTGTGGTAGAAAACTACAATAAAATGGAAATTTTATGTACTTGCAAACATTCTGCATTTGTAAAATTACCTTCATTTCTTTGGCATCAATGCTTACATTAGTAATAATAAAATAAGATGACACTTCTCCATTAAAAAGAAAAAAGGAATTTATATATATAAAGTGTAAGGACGGACCTAGAGAGACACACCCCAGAAGGGGTTACACTGAGCAGGACTTGGGGCACTGGGGTTGGTAGCGATACCAAAGAGGATTTGAACTTTGATTTCCAGCAAAGAAAAGAGGCAAATGCAAAGTTAGGGTATAACTAAAAGTGGCACAACTGGAAGTAAACAAGTATTTTTTTTAAGTACCTATGGTGAGGGGCGCCTTGGTGGTGCAGTTGGTTGAGCATCCAGCTCTTGATTTTGGCTCAGGTCATGATCTCAGGGTTGTGAGATTAGGCCCCAAGTGGGGCTCTGCACTGAGCGTGGAGCCTGCTTAAGATTCTCTCTCTCTCCCTCTGCCCTGCCCCCCGCCTCTCTCTCTCTAAAAAAAAAATTTTTTTTAAATGTTAAAAGTACCTATGATGAAAAAAAGGCATCAGCCTCTTTACTCCATTGTTTAGAAAGTACACCACTGTAGCCCACACCAGGTTTCCTTCTGCATTGGCCTCACTCTGGGGACATGAGTGGGACACAGGAATATCATGGCCACCCCTCACTGACTTATGGTCCCACCTGTACATGGAACCTCTCCGGTGCCGTTCAGGCCTTTCCACAGCCCTGCCGTTTCTGGGGACCCTAAGTGGGGTGGGTCCCAAGAGTCATCTGGAAACTGCTGCTTGGGGCCAGGCTCTGCTTCAGGCTGCTGCCTCCTGGGAGGGTGGAGGGATGTCTAACTTGACCTATCAGATGGACCTAGTACATGGGTCAGAAGCTGAGGTAAGACTCAAGGAGTGGCTCACCCTTCGGGCCATGTGGTCCACTTTTCCTCCTTTGTCCTGGGTTCTGTAAGGTGGCACTACTTCCTCCAAACCCCCTCCCCAAGTAGTCACCTCTCCAGGCCACCTGCGCAGCCTCCAGGCCAGGTTGTCAGGCTCTCAAGCAGGCCGAGGCAGCGCTCACAGGGAGGTGGGGAGCTTCAGGGCCTTTTTGCTCTCCTTAGATTTACTTGGCTTGCATAAATATTGTGCATTTAAAATTTATTGAAGTTTTAAAAAAAATTATTGAAGTTTTCTTTCTGGCAATGATTTTTTAGCCATACAGGTCAGCTTCCTTAAGGTCCATTTTTATTTTCTGGAATTTAGACTGAGTCCAAAAGTAGGCACCAATACCATCCTCTGCAGTCCAGTCCCTGCAGTGGGATTTGGGTCTCCTTGAGGACCATCCCTCTGTCTACACTGGAGCCCCCACTGACCATTGCAAAAGGCTGGGAATTTTGTACTCTATGCCCCCAAGAAGAAAAAGAAAAGTTGGGGGGAATGATCTTCTTGAATATGGACCGACCTGGAACTTCCCTCCTGTCCTTCCCCCAGCCTGGCCGGCATCCGCTGCTCATTCTGTCTTTTGCACAGTTCTCCAGCTGCACTCGAGATCAAGGAAGCCGAAAGCCCAACCTCGAGAGAGGATGCCTCCACTCTGGAAGAGATGTCTTCAGTCCTCTGGTGGCCGTCTGCTCATCTACAGGCCTTGGAGGGAGTGTGCCCTGTGGGGTAGGGGACAGGAATTCTTATAAAGCCAGAACCCCATGTCCAAGATGGGAGGGTGGAGTCTGGAAGAGATAGGTGGGCACTGACTTCCTCTCCTGCCCTTTGTCCTGGTGCTCAAGGCCATGGGGAAGGGCTCTGAGCTTAGGCAAGGGCACCACTAGGCTAGAAGGGGAGCTGGAGCCCTGAGTTTTGGTAGGGAGAGGATCAAGTCGAAGCCTTTCCAACCCAACTGTGCCCCAAGGGTCACTCTTGGAGTAAGCACAGCAAGTGAGGTGCTTGTGATTTCCCCCCACCTCCTGTATCTGCCACGCACTCCCTTGTGAACCCTCCTCCCTCACTTCTTTAATCCCCACCCCTCCCCACAAGCCCCTGTCTCCTCTGTGACATCCCACCCAAGCACACCCCCTTCTGGCCCTGGCTGGGAAGTCAGCATATATGCTTTTGCCCCCACAATCAGAATGTTTGTCACAGAAGAGTACAATATCAGGGCAGCATGTGAAGTAAAGGAATTCTGGAAAATGTGAAATGTCCTAACCATCTCCACAAAATATGTTCTTTTGAGAACCTTGAACCATGCAGAGAGCCCAGGGTACCACCGTGAGAAGCAGGTGGGAAACCCAAGGGTCAAGGGGAGGTGCCTGCGCAGGGGGCCCAAAGGACACTGTTATTCTCAGGAAGGGCATTTTTAAACGTGGTGGGGAAAACACAGGTGTTGAGACTGGAGGCTGAGGAGCTGGCCCAGTGGCACTGAGGAGTGGTGGCAGGGATTCTGAAAACAACAGGGTGCTCAGCTCCAGCTCTGGCCTGGCCCTCCGTCTGTGCAGAAGGAAGGGAGCGGTACGCGCAGGTGTAGGTGTGTTTTCAGGATGTGGGTGCCCTGGGATGAGGAGGGGCTGCCCCGCACTCCACACTGTACGCCCAGCCTGCTCTGTGATTCACAGCAGAAGGAAGCAGGAGGGGTGGCACGTGGCTCTGTCTTCCCAGGAAGGCTGGAGTTATTTCTTTAACTATCTTATTTGCTCTCATCTCACTATATAGACATTTTCTTTTTTGTTTGCTTGTTATTGTTTTTGTTTTTAAGTAGGTTCCACACCCAGTGCAGAGCCCAACACGGGGCTCAAACTCATGATGGTGAGATCAAGACCTTAGCCAAGATCAAGAGTTGGATGCTCAACCGACTGAGCCACCCAGGCGCCCCAATAGACGCTTTCCTAAGAGAATACCATGTGAATTGTTCTTTGACATTTCTTTTCTCCCGAGGTCACAGAGCTCCTACTCTTGTGATACCTTGGTTAACTTTATCATTTTACCCCAAAATATGCCCCTTTGATTCATACATTATTCAGTTTTTATGTTTGTTTTTTAAAAAAAGAACCTTATTAAGATCTAATTCACATACCATACAATTTAGCCATCTAGAGTGTACAATTTCCATGGTTTTTAAAATGCTCAAGGAGTTGTGCAATTATCTTCACAATCAATTCTAGAACATTTTCCCTGTCCCGAAAGGAAACCCATGCCCACCAGCAGTTATTCCTTACTCCCCCACTACCCCTATCTCTTTTTCCTACCATAGGCAACTGCTAAGGTGCTGACAGTCTCGATAGATATTTCCATTTTAGACATTTCATATAAATGGAATCCTACAACATATGGTCCTTTGTGACTGTTTTCTTCCTCACAGCATAAGGTTTCCAAGGTTTGTCCATACAGTAGCATGTATTCATACTTTCTTTTTATTGTTGAATAACATACTACCTTGTGGATATGCCACATTTGAAAAATCTGTTGATCAGTGATGGACATTTGGACTATTTCCACTTTGGGGCCATTACAAATAATGATATTATGAACATTTGTCTACAAGTGTTTGTGTGGGCATAGGTGTTCATTTCCCTTGCATATACCCCTAGGAATGGAATTGCTGGATCATACCTTAAGAGATTACCAACTGTTTTCCAAAGTGGCTGCACCATCGTACATTCCCACCAGCAGTGTATGAGAGTTCCAATCCAATTCCCTCCAATACTGCTATTATCTGCCTTTTAAATTACAGTGTTGATGTGCATTTCCCTGATAACTGTATGCCTACTGGCCATTTGTATACCTTCTTTTAGAGAACTGTCTCTTCAGTCCTTTGCCCATTTTTGAATTGGGCCCATTTGTTTTTGAGCTTCCTGTAAATGGAATCCTAGCATATTTACTATGCTTCGTGTGACCTGCTTTGTTTCCTGGATGTTATTTTTGTGCTTCTCATCAACGGTTGACATGCTGCTGTAGTCATTCATGACCTGTCCAGCTATAATGAAACAACACTGCCTGGGTAGTTTATGAACAACAGAAATGTATTGCTCACAGCTCTGGAGGCTGGAAGTTAAGATATCAGGATGGCAGCATGGCCGAGCGAGGGTCCTCTTCTGGGTCAGGGTGGAAGGAATCAGGGAGCTCTGTGACATCTATTTTATAAGGGCACTAATTCCATCCATGAGCACTCCATCCTCATGGCCTAATCCCCTCCCGTAGGCCCCACCTCCTATTAACCATCACTTTGGGGGTTAGGATTTCAACATCTGAATTCTGGAGGGACACAAACATGCAGACCACAGCAACTGGCCATTACCCATAAGGGTGCTTTGAACATTTTTGATAGATTCTGGTGTGCCAAAATTTCTCCACTGTGGGTTTTAAACTCTAACTTCACCAGATAATATCAGATGGTTTCATAATCATATATAAAGTCCTATGAATAGAGCCACAACCCAAGGCAATTTATGTTGAAAACACCATCCTTTTTTCACTGCTCAGAACTGCTGCCTCTCAAAAATCGAGGGCCCATCCATGCAAGGTCTGATCCTGGTCTCTCTATTCTTCCCCAAGCTCTATGAGTCTGTCACTGAGCCAAAGCTACATTCTCCTAATTACTAAAGCTTTATAGTTTATTATGACATGTGGTAGGACAGATTTTTTACCTATAGGTTTTGGTTACAGAAAGATATTTTGCATGGCATGTTTTGGGATACACCAAAGGCATTGATTAGAATAAGGGAAGGGTGGTTTGGGGGAATTTCTATGAGCAGAAGCCCTGCAGGATCCATTGTCACCAGGTAAAGTGATAGCTGTGATTGGAAGGAACATACTGGCCAGAGGGCTGGTGGTACCAAACAAAAGGAGTGAGGTCTTGGGGTGGAAACAGGACTGTCCGTGATCCTTTGTTCTTCCTTCTCGTGGTCTTTCCCTCCATAGCCTTCCAGAAGTCACAGGATTGTCCCAACTACTTCCTACTGTTCCTTGACCAGTCCCATCTTCTATATCCCAGCATCAGAGAGATGAAAGATTACTTACATCTTGGAAAATAATCATTAAAATAGAAGGAAAGTGCTTTCAGATTTCACCAAGGAGGATTATCACTTTGTACCTCATAAAGAAATGGAACTTAAAAACTCATAGCAAAATTCCCTGATTCCAATTATAGAAGCACCAATGGATTTTTCCACTTTCTTATCAGTATATGTAAGAAAGTAGTGTCCAAACTACAAGGAGTAAACCCTTAATCCTTCTTTTAGCCCACCTAGCATCTTTATAAAGAAATGGAATAGATTGTGAGCAATATAATAAAATAGAAACCAGAAAAGCGCTCCTAATATGACTGAGCAGGGTTTGGTGAAATTGTATTTCAGTTATTTATAGCGTGAATGAACAAATTCAAGATGCCAAATGCATTTTTTAATTTTTTTAAAGATTTTATTTATTTGATGAGGGTGGGGGAGAGAGCACAAGCAGGGGGAGCGGCAGGGGGGAAGGAGAAGCAGGCTCCCCACTGAGCAGGGAGCCCGATGCAGGATTCGATCCCAGGACACTGGGATCATGACCTGAGCGGAAGGCAGATGCTTAACCGCTTAACTGACTGAGCCACCCAGGCGCCCCAACCAAATGCATTTTTAAATGTAGGTCTTGTCAAAGATTGTTAAATACAGAGTTCTCACCATAGATCTAGGTGTCAGCTCGAGCTGGAGAAACTTCTGAAGTGTCTGTGTAGGAATCTGTCCCCAGGGGGCAGTGGGCAGGATGCTTTGGCCCTTGGAGCCCACTCTGAGTGAGATGTGGGTCCTCCACTCTGGAGTCTTACCTTGATTTTTTTTCTCTTCTCTTCATTAGATATGACTAAAAGTGGACCAGAAAGAGGCATCTATCTCTATTTACCTGGGTAAATGAGGTTAACAGAATTTTCCTATAATTCTTCTTCTGTGGTATAATAAAAAAATATATTTGGTCTTTGCCCCCTGTTCCTGGCACAGTGCTCCTAAAACCCTTGGAATTCCCTAAGTGAGAAAAAGAGGGCCTTGAGTGTAAATAAGATGACTCAAGGTGGGGGCCCCTACATAGCTTCAGGGTGGTAGCCATTCACCCAAAAACCAACCAGATGACTAGAGGGCCAGAACTTTCAGCCCAACCCCAACCCCCAACCATGTGACCTCCAGGGAGGCAAGAGGGACCAGAGATTGTGTTTGATCATCAATGACGGATGATTTAATCAATCATGCCTAAGTAATGAAACCTTTATTTAAAAAAAGAAAACAGCCTTTAAAGAGCTTCTGGGTGGGGGACCCTGGCTGGCTCAGTTGGTAGAGCATGCGACTCTTGACCTTGGGGTTGCAAATTCAATCCCCACGTTGGGTATAGAGATGACTTAAAAAAACAAAGTACTGCTGGGTTGATGAACACATCGTTGTTCTGGGAGTGCGGCTGAACCAGAGAGGACACAGAAACTCTGTGCAAACCACTCCCCTACCCCAACCCCCAAGGGATCTCTGCCCTATGTTTTTCTTCCACTTGACTGCTTCTGAGCTACATCCTTTATAATAAACCAACAATATAAGGAAAGCTGGGGGTCCATTTATTTCTATGTATAATAATTTCTCAAGTGAGCATGTCAAATAAGGCTCACTAAAGAGATTCTTCTCAGGACTAGAGCAGCTCTACACAAAAGACAAATTCCAATCCTACATTTATTGTCAAAAAAGGCAGTTTTAGAAAGCTTGCTTTGTCCTGCTTTCCAGAGATGCAGAAATATGTAAAAAGTTGCAGAAATATTAAAATCACTTTTCTGCTACTGGAGATTGGGTCTTGGGACCCCACAATGATAGAAATGAGGCCAGACCCAAAATTCAAAGGCACAGGCAGCAGCTGGAGCTGAACAGAAACTCAGCAACACCAGAGTGGAGTTAGGCGGGCCTCACGCCAGCAAAGCTGAGGCCCGGGTTCCCGCTCAGGTTCTCACACTGTCCATTATGCTAATG
Organism: Eumetopias jubatus; assembly: GCF_037043125.1. Lineage (NCBI taxonomy): Eukaryota > Metazoa > Chordata > Mammalia > Carnivora > Otariidae > Eumetopias > Eumetopias jubatus. Next base: position 148,378,380 of record NW_028274807.1, on the reverse strand, counting down.
AGGGCTAAGAAGGTTGTCTCCCCCTGACTGGTAGATATTGGCAGGCAACTCAGGCAGCTCAGGTAGCTCACTGGTGGTTTTGAAGGTTTTTTTTTTTTTTTAAGATTTTATTTATTTGACACAGAGAGAGAGAAGGAGCAGGGGGAGGGGCAGAGGGAGAGGTAGAAGCAGACTCCCTGCTGAGCAAGGAGCCCAATGCAGTGTTCGATCCCAGGACCCTGAGATCAGGATCTGAGCCGAAGGCAGATGCTTAACGACTGAGCCACCCAGGCGCCCCTTGAAGGTTGTTTTGCAGGTTTGTGGAGCCTCTATGAACTGGCTGTGACTGCAGCTGGGGCACTGGACCATAAGCAGTTTAGTAATCACAGCGAACAGGAAATGCATAATATATTTTTCACTTGGGGCTTGTTCCCAATGGTCCCTGATTGTCTCATTTCTACCCAGTTCTTTAACTCTAAAAAACATGAAGCTAGGATTATTTTAGTGCCTTATTGTATTTAAAAAACTATTCTTTAATCAAGTAAGACACTAAAATAAAGAAAGAGAAAGGAAGGGAGAAAAGAAGGAAGGAGAGAAGGAAGGAAGGAAGGAAGGAAGGAAGGAAGGAAGGAAGGAAGGAAGGAAGCAAGCTATGTCAGTTTCAATTCCAGAAAGTGGTAACGCTGTATTTTAGAAATGTTGCATATTTTGTCCAAATTTAAAGTAAAACCAATAGATCTCTGAGATTTCGCTTTATCTATAAAATAAGGAATTTGGTTAAGTGATCTCTAAATTCCTTTTTCTCCCAAGTAGTCAGTGATAGAGCTGCCATCAGAGTTTTTCTCTGCTCATGTCTCCTGGCCCATTTCACTATCCTTTTATAAAAACCTTACCCTCCAGTCACACTGAGGAGCCCATCTCTCCCTTTCAGAACTTCCCAGGAGCTGTTCCCTCTCTTTTTGCAGCCTTTTTTTTGTTTTGTTTTGCACATGGCAGCTTTCACAATTTCCCTTAGAGAAAAAGAAGGAGAATATATTTTTGATTTTTTAATTCAAAGTGTGTTTCATATTTTGGGTCCCTGGCTGGCTCAGTCGGTGAAGCATGAAACTCTTGATCTGGGGGTCGTGGGTTTGAGCCCTGTGTTGGGTGTATATATTACTTAAAAAATAAAAGAAATTAAAATCAACCCCCTCAAAAAAGACCCCACCCAAAATATGTTTCAGTAACAATGAAATACCATATGACAATAATTCAAATAAAAAGGAAAAACTGTAATAGATACTTGGTTCAAAGATGCCCCTGAAAAATTCAGAATCATAGCTCTTTATGAATCCTCTGATGTCTCAATTATCTGTGCCAAATTATTTATTGTACGGAACCCTATCTGTGGGAAAACTTCAAATCCTAGGTTGCTCTTGGCTTTCTCTCTGGATACAACATCCGGAACTCTTTATTTTCAAGTTAGTATATTCTCAGAGCCTGCAAGCTATTTTGAATGCCTGCCTAAGGAAGCATGAGCCCATTCTAAAAATCATGTTTTTCCATAGCTTAAGAATGCTTTGTAACCAGTTTTCTCCAATAATCACAGAAAGCTGAGGTAGAAAAATGTTGGGGTTCAGAGCTGACGGCCGAGAAAGAATTCTCGAGATATCTTTGGTGCAAAAAGATGGTTTTATTAAAGCATGAGGCTAGGACACATGGGCAGAAAGAGCTGCACAGGGGTGTGAGGAGTGACTGAGTATATACTTTCAAGTTGGGAGGACATTGGGGACAGCAGGAGCTTCCCAGGTATTTTGGAAACAAGGTTTCCAGGATTCTGAGGGGGCTAGCTATTGTTAAGAAAATGTCTTTTATTACTGTTTAGTAAAAACTCAGTCATGAGACCCTTAACCAGCCACATATCCATATGCTTGCAGGATAATTGCTAACATGTATCTTGCGGGGTAGAGATAGAGTAAGTTGCCAAAGGAATTTTTATATGTTAAAGCAGACTCACAAGATCTTGGGGGGTCAGGCTAAGAGTGCCTCTTGCCCTTAGGAAAGTGTCAACGTCGTCAAGGCAGCTGAGCTCCTAGAGGAAGGTCATTCTGCCTGTTTCAAGGACTTGTCAATGGTCTGTAAGTAGGAAGGAAATTTATTTATTTATTTATTTATTTATTTATTTATTTATTTATTTATTTGCTTTGCTTCCCACATCAAAATCAACTGGCTGAATTGAAAGTGCTAAGGTTATAATAGGTTCCACTTGTCATCCAAAGAGAAGAAAACCACCCCAACATCTAAATTCTTTAAAACCCCAAATCAGGGGCGCTTGGATGGCTCAGTAGGTTAAGCATCTGCCTTCGGTTCAGGTCATGATCCCAGGGTCCTGGGATGGAGCCCCACATCGGGCTCCTTGCTCAGCGGGGAATCTGCTTCTCTCTCTCTCTCTCCCTCTGCCCCTCTCCCCCTGCTTGTGCTCTCTCTCTCAAATAGATAAAATCTTTAAAAAAAATAGTCAAGAGAAAGTCCTAAATACCATAAAATGTTTATAAAGAAAGGCACTATAACTTGCACTATATCTCGAGGGAAAAAAATGGAAGCAGAGGTTGAATGACCAGCTTTGAAAACCATAACATACTGATGCTGGCAGCCCGGTCTGAGGACCCAAGGGATGTGTCCAGCAGGACCAGCCAAGAGGGTCCTTGGCTTCATGGCTTCATGGCTTCATGTAGGATGGAAATCAAACTTGAGCCAGCAGAAGGTGAAAGCAAAGTTTATCGAATATATACATATATATATATAGAGAGAGAGAGAGAGAGAGATGAGATACAGAGCCTTGTCTTTGTTCAAGGTCTGGGGTTTTTACTGAGGCCAGTGGTCTGATGTATGTGTCCTCTCAGGCATCCAGGAACCAATTAGAACAAAGACAAGGGCCCAAGTGTTATTCCTTGGAGCCAGGGGCCTTGGCGTCCAGATGTCTAGCTCTGGTGATCTGGGATATATATATATATATGAAGCTTCATCTGGTCATTCATACCTGGTCCTTCCTTAGATGTTATTTGTTCTACAGAATCATTAATTCCTTCTCCCTTACAAGGAAGATGTAGGCTACTTACATTACAAGGCATGTGTAGAGTGGAGTGGGTGTACAGATCCTAGCAAGAATAGAAGCTGGAAGAGAAACAAAGGAAAAAAAACAGATTTTCCTAAGTGTTTCTCAGAATTAATCTATGTTTACCTGTATGTACCCTCTTCATGCTCTCAGACCAATATGTTGGACATTCTGTCCATTGATCTATCTTGTGGATAATTGCAAATTCATATCAATCAGTATTGTGAACAGCAAACAGAAATGGTCATTTCTGAAATATTTGAAAGCTCATTGCACCCAAAAAAACCCCCATAAAAGTACTTTTTATGCCTATTAAATGCAGCTGGCTGTATTTTAAACAGTCTACTAATTTCTGGACTGTTGGATTTTGTAATTATTTATTTTGGTCAACATAATAAAAACTTCAGTTTGGGCATGACCAAATGCACCAGTTAGAATTTTGCCCTGAGAACCCTCCTACACTGTTGGTGGGAATGCAAGCTGGTGCAACCACTCTGGAAAACAGTATGGAGGTTCCTCAAAAAGTTGAAAATATAGCTACCATACGATCTAGCAATTGCACTACTGGGTATTTACCACAAAGATACAAATGTAAGGATCTGAAGGGGTACATGCACCCCAATGTTTATAGCAGCAATGTCCACAATAGCCAAACTGTGGAAAGAGCCAAGATGTCCATCGACAGATGAATGGATAAAGAAGGTGTGGTATATATACACAATGGAATATTATGCAGCCATCAAAAGGAATGAGATCTTGCCATTTGCAACGATGTGGATGGAACTAGAGGCTGTTATGCTGAGTGAAATAAGTCAATCAGAGAAAGACATGTATCATATGACCTCACTGATATGAGGAATTCTTAATCTCAGGAAACAAACTGAGGGTTGCTGGAGTGGTGGGGGGGTGGGAGGGATGGGGTGGCTGGGTGATAGACATTGGGGAGGGTATGTGCTATGGTGAGCGCTGTGAATTGTGCAAGACTGTTGAATCACAGATCTGTATCTCTGAAACAATGCAATATATGTTAAGAAAAAAAGAAAAAAAGAAAAAGAAGAAGAAAATAGCAGGAGGGGAAGAATGAAGGGGAGTAAATCGGAGGGGGAGATGAACCATGAGAGACTGTGGACTCTGAGAAACAAACTGAGGGTTCTAGAGGGGAGAGGGGTGGGGGGATGGGTTAGCCTGGTGATGGGTATTGAAGAGGGCATGTTCTGCGTGGAGCACTGGGTGTTACGCACAAACAATGAATCATGGAACTCTACATCAAAAACTAATGATGTAATGTATGGTGATTAACAATAAAAAATTTAAAGAAAAAAAAAGAATTTTGCCCTGAGGTTTGCATTATGGAATATAAATTGTATAAATAAAGCTTGGCTTTTTGTCTGAAAACACTTGAAATGCATTGGCTAAGAAAAATATCCCTCAATACAATGGGTCATGTTTTCTTTATTCTTTAAGTCAGTGTTCTTTACAAGTTTCTCCAGCAAAGAAGCCCCTCCCCTGTAGAGGAAGAAGAAGAGATGAGTCTGAACTCTGATCTAATGGGGTCTAGGAAAATGAATCTAAATAAGGAAGAAGGGTGTTTCTTTATTTTTTTTAAAGATTTTATTTATTTATTTGAGACAGAGAGAATGAGAGAGAGAGAGAGAGAGAGAGAGCACATGAGAGGGGGGAGGGTCAGAGGGAGAAGCAGACTCCCTGCCGAGCAGGGAGCCCGATGCGGGACTCCAGGATCATGACCTGAGCCGAAGGCAGTTGCTTAACCAACTGAGCCACCCAGGCGCCCGAAGGGTGTTTCTTTAAAAGCTTTTGTTTTGGGGCCCCTGGGTGGCTCAGTTGGTTAGGCATCTGCCTTTGGCTCAGGTCATGATCCCGGGGTCCTGGGATCAAGCCCTCCAGCTTCCTGCTCAACAGGGAGTCTGTTTCTCCCTCTGCTTCTGCCCCCTCATGCTCTCTCTCTCTCAAATAAATAAATAAAATCTTTAAAAAAAAAAAAGCTCTTGTTTTTGTTTAAAAGCTCTTGTCTTATTTTACTCCATAATGCACCTGAGTAAAATGGACACTGCATGAAAATAAAATCATTTTATTCCTGAAGCCTCAACTTGGGGTCCTCTTACTCTCTACCTCAATAAATAAAGCATAAACACATTCTCCAAACTGTGCAGAATCCTAACACTGTTCAGAATTAACAAAACAGAGCATACACATTTTGCTTAAGACTGGGGATAAGAGGGGCGCTGGACTGGCTCAGTCAGAAGAGCATGTGACTCTTGATCTCCGGGTTGTGAGTTTGAGCCCCATGATGGGTGTAGAGATTATTCAAAAAGGAAATAAACTTAAAAAAATATTGGGGTAAGAGAAACTTTGTTCTTAAGTACTCTCTCCTTAAACATTTCTAAATAGAGGAGGAGCAGCTCCAACTTCTTTCTAAAATTCAGCAAATATGCAGAAAAATTAGCAGGTGAATTTGAAATAGAAGCAAACTCCTGTGGCCATTTGTATTTTTGCAAAAGCAAATAAACTACCAACTGAGAGCTTTCCTGTAATGCCGATTTGAATTACTGAATACCACCAACAATCCCTGGTGCATTATCATGTGAACTTTGGAATTATTGCTAAATTGTTAGGTATGAGAATAGCATTGTGGTCACTTTTAAGAAGTCTTGCTTTGTTAGAGATCCATGCAGTATATTGAGCAGATTTGTGGGAGGAGTAATTTGATTCTTGGGATTTGATTTTTAAACTTCTGATCCTCCCTCACTCCCCCCACCAAAATAATATGTGTGGGTCTGGGGGGAGTAGTGAGAATGGGGGGTAAATGAAACAAGAAAGGAAAAGGCTGTTAATGGAAATAGGTAAAAAAACCAGAATTTCCCCCTAATTTTGTGTATATTTAAAATTCTTCATAATAAAAACTATCAAGTTATCATGCTGAACACTGTAATGCACTGAAATCTACTGAGAAAAAAATAAAATCAGATTAATATCCAATATTTAAGTGAAGATACTGACCATAAAATACAGCTTCCCCAGTATGTTTCCTGAAATAAAGATTCTGTGTTCAACCAAAGTATTTGTTGAGTCTTGGGTTTGGCCTTGTTTTTTTGTTTTAAACCAATCATTGCCATTAAGCAATATTCAAAATTTTAATTATTTGTGAAGAGATCAGAATCCCATGATATAAAATAACTATGATTGTGACCCACCATGCTCAAATCTGTACAAAGACTGAGGGCATTTGTCATTGGAATGTAAAATCACACTTTGTGTGACTAACAAAGACACTGCAGATGTTGAAAGATGCCTCAAGTTCCTTATTTGTATGCCTGAGTGCCCTGCCTTTCAGTATTTCTTTCTTCCAGTCGCTGGTTCCATGAGACCAAGTCTATAGCCTCATGAGTGTGGACTTCACAGCTTTACTTAATTGCTTTCTCACTACAGTTGGATATGCGTTTATTTGTAATCTCCAAATGTTCAAGCACGAAGTAGTTTTCCTTCAGTAATCAAAGAGAATGTTATACATTTATGATTTAACATACACTATATGCATAATCTGTTCAGATTTTTTTTTAAGATTTTATTTATTTATTTGACACAGAGAGAGAGACAGCGAGAGAGGGAACGCAAGCAGGGGGAGTGGGAGAGGGAGAAGCAGGCTCCCTGCTGAGCAGGGAGCCCGATGCGGGGCTCCATCCCAGGATCCTGGGATCATGACCCGAGCCGAAGGCAGAAGCTTAACGACTGAGCCACCCAGGCACCCCTCAGATTATTTTAAATCTTTATTATTTTTCTTCTTATTTTTTTTAGAGAGGGAGAGGGGTAGGGGGAGGGGCAGAGAGAGACTCTTAAGCAGGCTCCAAGCCCAGTGCAGAGTGTGACGCAGGTCTCGATCTCATGACCTTGAGATCATGACCTGAGCCGAAGTCAAGAGTCAGATGCTTAACCAACTGAGCCACCCAGGAGCCTCTGTTCATATTATTTTAAAAAGAGTATTTCTTGAAGCTAATAACAAAGTAAAACTGAGTGATGGGTAACACCTCATAGGGGGATGTCCCCAATCTCGGCAACTGTTAATGGAATGGTTAGAGCCCCAGCTGGTTTCAGGAACAAGGGCTGGGGTAGCATCTGCCTTAGCAGCGAACAGAAGCAAACACTTGGCTAAATCACGCCAAAGGTTCAGGATGGGAGCCTTGACTGGCTCAGTTGGTAGAGCATGTGACTCTTGATCTGGGGATTGTGAGTTTGAGACCCACCTTGGGTGTAGAGATTACTTAAAAATAAAAATAAAATCTTAAAAAAACAACAAGGCACACACACAGCAAAGGTTCAGGATGACCTAGGGCTCAGTTGATCCAGGTGGGGAAATCCTTCCCATAGAAGGCAGACAAGTTCTTCCAGGTTTGATGAGGCTCCACATTATATGAAGAAACAAAGGGCAAGGCTCCCAGGAAGACCATCCTGTGGTCTGTCCTTAGGTTGGGATTCCCCTGAAGCAGACCCAGGGACAAGGATTCTAGGACTGGGGAGGCACTCCCAGAAAGCCTGCGCACTTAGGAGAGTGGGGGAAGGGAGACTGGACTGGCGCATCACAGAGTAGAGAAGTGCTGTGGCCAAGTGTGGCTCTCTCCACTGGGGACTCTGGAGGCAGGTGAAACTCAGGGGATCTCAACAGAGGGGTGCTAGGACGGGGTGAGAACTAATGAACAGGTTCCTCGGGTATAATGACAATTGTGATTTGCTAAAGCTTCAAAAACTGAAGTCACTTGGTACTCCACTCATTGGATATTTTGATTAAAGATTGATTTTGAACAAAAACACAATGAAAATTTTAAACAATTCATTTACAAAAGTGAGTAGAGACACTTGGTTTGATTTACAAAGTCATTTTGCGAAGGCTCAAACATTCCTAAAATCTGACGATTAGCACCAAACTTTGAATGAGAAATGAGCAAATTTAGAGGGACAGTCATTTGGGGGTGCCTGGGTGGCCCAGGCAATTGAGCTTCTGACTTTTGGTTTTGGCTCAGGTCCTGATCTCAGGGTCAAGGATCGAGCCCCGCATCAGGCTCTGAGCTCAGCGCAGAGTCTGCTTGAGGTTCTCTCTCCCTCTCCTGCCTGCCCCTCTCGCTTGTGCTCTCTCTCTCTCTCGAATAAATAAATAAAATCTTTAAAGATCTAATTTATTTATTCGAGAGAGAGAGAATGAGAGATAGAGAGCACGAGAGGGAAGAGGGTCAGAGGGAGAAGCAGACTCCCTGCCGAGCAGGGAGCCCGATGTGAGACTCGATCCCGGGGCTCCAGGATCATGACCTGAGCTGAAGGCAGTCGCTTAACCAACTGAGCCACCCATGCGCCCAATAAATAAATCTTTAAAAGGACAGTCATTTGATCTAAATGAAAAGTCACTTTCGTGGAGTGATCTGTAAATTGCACATTCTGTAGGTGCCCATGATAAAGGGCCATTTCAGGACGCAGGCTTCTCAAAACACCTGCTTACTTTTGAAGTGGACCTTGCTGCTTTCTCAGCATATTTCTATCGTTTTTGGAGGGGGTTGTGGGAGGACCAGGGACAGCACCTGATGTGATGTGGGCCAGGATTGAACGGTCAGGAATTCTTGAGACGTTTTCGGGCAAAAAGGTGTTTTTATTTAAGCACGGAGACAGGACCTGTGGGCAGACAGACCTGCACCGAGATTGAGAGGAGCTTGATTATATACTTTTAAGCTGGGGGAAGGGTGGAGATAAAAGAAGTTCCCAAAAGGATTTTCGTATGTTGAAGAAGTCTTATAGGATCCTGGAGGCCTGGCTATTGTCCAGCTAGGATCGCTTTTTGCCTCTAGCAAAGTGTTAACATTAAGGCAGTTGTGAGTTCCTTGAGGAATGTCACACTCTGCCTGTCTCAAGTATTTGTCAATGGGCTGCAAGTTGTAAGGAGTTTTAATATTTTCTACATTTCTCTTGCTTTTGTTCTCCTCACCAATCTATACTAATATATATGTAATATATGCTAATGTGTCATACATGAAAATCACTTCAGAAACGTATTTAACATAGTTGTGATTGCTAGCATGTTCATCATTTACTCGTCCACTGAAATAGATCACAGAGTTTGGATGAGATACATCGGACTTAATAGCTGATGTATTCAAGTTTTATGACATGGATATTTTATTACAAGTTGCAACTGTGTTGCCTCTTTTCCATTCCTCATGGAGCCAGCTTGAATCACTTTTTTAAAAAAGATTTTATTGCTTTATTTGACAGAGAGAGAGAGAGCACACAAGCAGGGGGAGCAGCAGAGGGAGAGGGAGAGGGAGAAGCAGGCTCCCCGCTGAGCAAGGAGCCCAATACTGGGCTCTATCCCAGAACCTGGGGATCATGACCTGAGCCAAGGGCAGACGCTTAACCGACTGAGCCACCCAGGCGCCCCCTGAATCACTTAAAAATGGTGTGACTGTTGGGTACAGAGGCTTAAAATAACAGCGGCTTAATTAACATGGGGGCATATATTTCACTCTCATAAAGTGACTTCCAGAGCCTTGCAGCTCAGAGATTTTCTGTGTCCCAGGGTCTTCTTGTTTGTGCTCTGCCCACCTTAGTTTTTATTCTCACGGTTGTCAAGATGGCCACCATCCCCTGTTACAGACAGGAGGTAGGGGAAGGGGCAGGGGGAAAGAGTGCTTCCCAGCCAAGTGAGCCCCCTTAAAGAACCCCCCAAAGACCCTCAAGGCTTCTGCCTTCTAGTTATTGGCCACCAAAGGTGGGAAGGCTGGACTGTGCAGGTTCTTTTATTTATTTTTTATTTTAATTTTTAAGGATTTTATTTATTTATCTGACAGAGAGAGATACAACGAGAGAGGGAACACAAGCAGGGGGAGTGGGAGAGGGAGAAGCAGGCTTCTCGCTGAGCAGGGAGCCCGATGCCGGGCTCGATCCCAAGACCTCAGACACTTAATGACTGAGCCACCCAGGCGCTTCCTGTGCAGGTTCTTTTAAAAGCTGAGCATATGGTGGCTCCACTATGAGAGGGGTGCTGTGACTGGGGAGGAAAGCTGGAAGAAGTATTAGGAAGGCAATCAATCAGTGGTTCCTGATGCACAGCACTCCCCAGAGGGCCCAGGGTATTCAGATGCTCTCTCTTGAATTCCTACCGTTGTCACACCCAGGGCAGAGGAGGTCTGGACCAAGGGTTTGGAAAAATTCATGTTGTCAGTTTTTCATACTGTTCTCTGAGGAAACATAAGGTGCTGCAGAGTTGGCTTCAAGGGTTTCACAGACAAATTATTTTCTACTGAAAGTGAAGATTTAACGTTCTCATGGAACACTTCTGTCATTTTTATAAGTTTTATACCAGAGATTCCCGATTCAAGGAGCCCTTAGCGTGTCTGTGATTTTTTTCATAGCACCCATAAACCAAAACAAATACCTAGGGGCTCCTTTTACATAGTAGCCAGGCCCAAATAGGTTAAAAATTTATGTTCTAACAACTTAGTGGTGATTTCAAAAACATACATAAACTGAAAGGAACGGTATTTTTATTTTTAGATGGCCACGATTCCTTAGTAATGGGACACGTACACTTGTTGGGCACTGCACAACTTCTCAAACTTTGGAATCAGATTTTGACACCACGGTTCTCATGATTTTCCTGTGATACTTGCTTTTTAACAAGCAAACATCTAAAAAGCCACCTTTAGGGGTGCCTGGGTGGCTCAGTCTGCCCTTAAGCGTCTGCCTTCGGCTCAGGTCATGATCCCGGGGTCCTGGGATCGAGCCCCATATCGGGCTCCCTGCTTGGTAGGAAGCCTGCTTCTCCCTCTCCCACTCCCCCTGCTTGTGTTCCCTCTCTCACTGTGTCTCTCTCTGTCAAATAAATAAATAAAATCTTAAAAAAAATAAAAAGCCACCTTTATAAAGATAAGGACATCATCTAAAGGAACATAACACAATCTGCTGTTGAAACAGCGAACTATCTCAAGCTACTGGTCCACGGGGTATAGGACAAAAGCCTGGTATTTTGTTGCATTCTTCTCAAAACTTTACACATGCTATGGGACCCCTAGGGGCTTGCAGTGGCACACCAGGGCTTCTTGCAGAGTTGGAAAGTGTGACTTTTACATACAGAATGCTACCTGAGATCCACTGGTGTGGCCCACAGCTGCTGGTTAGCTTGGATGGAGGACATGTTGGACAGAGAACACAGAGGGGAGGTTGACATGATGAAGCCGTGAATACAGCCATGTGTATATCAAACCTTTTTTTTTTTTCTTTCTAAACAAGATTTCCAAAACTTCTAACACAACCCTGAAGCTGGATAGTCACTGCATTTGCCACTGTCACCGTGAAGTTCTGGGCAGCACTGTGTGAGAGAGCACAATGCCACAGAATGACAAAAGCAGGGGACTTAGGTGCACACCGTTATTTTACTTGGAAGGAATGGAGGATTCTTCCTTGTAAGTAGCAGCTGCTTATGACAAATGTTTAGTATACTCACTTGACCAAGGGCAGAATTTCATTCTGGGATTTCTTTTTATAAAGTGGAAAGACATCGCTCTTCTCTTTACTTCAAATATCATGTGAAATTCTCTTTATGGGTAAATGAGTTCAAGGTGTGGTTTGTCATGCTTCCAGCTCTTCTCTCTCTTCAAGTAATGGGGAGGTTACGGGCTCATGAGATAATTACTGTGGGATATCTGTGAGGAACAACTGAACATTTCTCCTCACAAAGCCCTTTATAAGTAGCTGTCCGTGTAATTCCCTCTTGGGTATCAGAGCCGACCTGGCCAAGTTTGCTTTGAGTGAAGGTCCACTGGTCACTGGCCTCACCAGGCATTGAACTCAGAACTATTGTATTTTATTTGATTATTTTGTTATTTTATTATTATTATTTTTTAAGATTTTATTTTTAAGCATTCTCCAAACCCAACCTGGGGCTCGAACTCACAACCCTGAGATCAAGAGTCACCCTGAACTCGGAACAACATGCACGGGTGGGGATCTTTTTTATGAAAAAGAAATCTTGCAGCAGTTGTGTTGTACTCTTCGTCCTCTCTGAGAAATGTGCCCAAGGCAGTCACTGAGGCAGAGTTGCTGAGGAAAGAGAGGCTGAAAGAGAGAGAGAGAGAGAGAGAGAGAGAGAGAGGGAGAGACAGCAGGTGATTGGTGGTGCTGAGAATGCCCGGGGGGGACCGTTTTCTTCCCAGAGCCTTGTGAGAGGGTGAAGCGGCCGGCTCCACGCTACCGTGGAACATGGAAGATGCAGAGCTTCCTCTAACGAGGCTGCTCTTGCCCAGAAGCCAAACTTGGAGCCGAGGGGAGAGGAAGAAGGCCACTGGGATCTTCAGATAAAAACTGCGGTAAAGGTTGTGTTAAAGATGGTCTGTTCTCGGTCACACGTGTGCTGTCTACGCTGACTGTGGACTTTAGATTTACAGTATCAGAAACCAGATTTTTAGTTTGTCAAGGGGCAACAGCTCAGAGAAGCCAGCTTCGATTACAGGGGTCTTACTGCACTCCAGGCAGTGCGATGGGCACTTTTTTTTTTTTTTTTGAGCAGATTATATGGGATCTGTGATTTTCTTGAGGCATTTTCTATAATTTATTTATTTTTTAAAGATTTTATTTATTTATTTGACAGAGAGAGACACAGTGAGAGAGGGAACACAAGCAGGGGGAGTGGGAGAGGGAGAAGCAGGCTTCCCACAGAGCAGGGAGCCCGATGCGGGGCTCGATCCCAGGACCCCGGGATCATGACCTGAGCCGAAGGCAGATGCTTAACGACTGAGCCACCCAGGCGCCCCTTGAGGCATTTTCTGAACAAACCACTGGATAATAAAATGGATGCTTGGCTGCTTGGTGAGCCAAGCCTAGAATTAAAATAAAGATAGTGGGGTTTTTTTGTTTTGTTTTGTTTTCTTAAGTTTCCATTAACGTTGGGTCCCACTTCACTGTGTATATTTCTTTTCTCCGGGTAACTGTTATCAGTAACCAGCCCCAGGGATCCTTCACTGCAGTGTGCTGACATGTGCGGCACCCTCTTTAGCCAACTTCAGTCAGGCTCCTCTGGACACATTCCCAACTAGGTCTCAGCCTTGGGACTTCCGGGTCTGTCTTTGCATTGACCAATTTTTCTTTTAATTAAAAAAATTCATTTTTTTAAAGATATTTATTTATTTATTTGACAGAGAGAGAGAGATAGCGAGAGCAGGAACACAAGCAGGGGGAGTGGGAGAGGGAGAGCAGGCTTCCCGCCGAGGAGGGAGCCCGATGTGGGACTCGATGCCAGGACCCTGGGATCATGACCTGAGTGGAAGGCAGACACTTAACGACTGAACCACCCAGGCGCCCCCCAAAAAATTCTTTTTTAGTTTATTTATTTTTAGTAATATCTACACTCAATGTGGGGCTTGAACTCACGACCCCAAGAGTAAGAGTCAATACTCAACAAGAAACTTGCTAAGTCAGTTTAGGAAGAGTCCCCCCCACTCTATATCTGACCAAATTCCTCACCCCCTCGACCCCCAGGTGATGCCTCATCTCCCTGGCTTGTCTTCAGCAAGAATCTGGTCAAGTTGCTTTAACCAGAAGTATCCTGCCACCCAAAATTACCTCTTGGTAATTTTACCACCGGCTCCTCCAGCCTGCTCCTTGGCTATAAAGCCCCGCTCTCCATATTGTATTTGGAATTGAGCTCAGTTTTATACTGAGGTCTCTTTCCCCCTATCGCAATAGTTCCTGAATAAAATCTGTTGTTAATGCTACTGCTGGGCTCTGGTTTTCTTTAACACAACACGCTGACACATTCTTATTCTGAGTCTCTCCTTTTGCTAGAATCCTTGCATGTCGCTACCCTGTGTCCACATTTTCCTTCTCTAGTGGTAATATTACAAGGGGTAAATCCATGCCCGGGGACCCGGAAGCTGAGCAGCAAAAGCATGTCATCCACAGAGTGTGTTTTAACACAGCAAGTTGGACAAAACCAGACCCTTAATTAGGGAACACAATGTACATTATTACACAGGTCCCCACTGGCCAGAACACAATTGTGACTGGGCCCCAGCATAGTGCAGAGGGAGAGGGAGAGCTGGGGCGTAGAGCTTGGGAACACACAAAGAAAGGCTTTGTCTGAGTGGCCGGCAGCTTAGCTGGTATCATAATCCTCTGTTTACCATTGAAAGCTGGGCACTGTGTAGTTAAAAATGTATAAGATCAAGGTCAAAGTCTTGGATGAGACAGATTTGTTCTGAAAGTGAAGATTGAAGGACAAACGAGAAACCATTTCGGTTTGTTTCTCTCTGGTTTTGATCAGTTCATTGGTAAATACCATCTTACAATAATTAGATGGTCTTACCGCTACTTATAAAACTCCCCCCCCCCGTATTTCTGCAGGAAAAATAACATTGTTGTCATGAACCTGAAAATCTCCGACTTGTCTTTTATTCTTTTAATCAAAAAACAACTTTTACAGCACATATTTTGATACATAATTTGTTAAGGGAACAATGATTGTCTAATTGTGGATATGATTTTTTGTACCTTTCAGTTTTTAGGTGAAATATGGGGATGTCCTTATCTCACCAATGGCTTTCCTAAGGTAACTTTCTTCCATAGATAATTTACTCATTTTACACTAATTTTCAGTAATCCCCCTAACAAAATGTTTGCCATACTCTAACCCATTGTATGCGTGACTCTCTATGTGCTGATGTAAAATGGTATTATGTCTGACTGCTAATGAGTCTGGGTTTATTTTTAGGGTGATGAAAATATTATAGAATTAGGTAGTGGTGATGCCTCCACAACCTTGTGAATCTACTAAAAATCTCTTAATTTTACACCACAAAACTGTGACTTTTATGATATGTAAATTATTATTTCAATAAAAACAATTACTTTGTGTTTTGTTTAAAAGTGGCAGGTTGGGGGCATCTGGGTGGCTCTTTCGGTTGAGTGTCTGACTCTTGATTTCGGCTCAGGTCATGATCTAAGGTCTTGAGATTGAGACCCACAAGTGCCTCTGAGCTCAGAGGGGAGTCTGCTTAAGATTCTCTCTCTCCCTCTCCCTTTGCCCCTCCCCCTGCTTGTGTGTGTGCGCGCTCTCTCTCTCTCTCTTTAAAATGAATACATCTTTATAAAAAAGTGGCACGTTGGGGGTGCCTGGCTGGCTCAGTTGCTGAAGCATGCGACTCTTAATCTGGGGATTGTGGGTTTGAGCTCCACGTTGGGGGTAGACATTACTTAAAAATAAAATACATTTTTTAACGTATTAAAAAAAGTGGCAGATTAACTATACATGCTTATTTTATCTATTCTCCCTTCCAAAAAATTATTAAAATTATTAATTTTATATTAATTATATTTTAAGGTATATTTTAAAAAAGTAAAGAATTAAATATTTTTTTCCAGAGGGGCAGTAGAGAATTTTTTAAAGGCTTTGGCCCCCCCCCAAGAAAAGGAGACACCAAAAAGTGAGAGATTATAACACATTTTGGGGACATAGAGAGTGGATGGAGGATGGTAAGTGATTTGGCAGAGTGGGGCAAATTCCAATTTAAGTGCTTTCAGGGGTGATGCTCCAAAAATGCAGGGCAAAAGTATGTGCTACTAGGCATGGCAGGAAGCAGGACAAAGGCCTGGTGAAGCCAACGTTCCTAATGGGTTTCAAGGTTCACTGCACCAACTTGGTCTGGTCACTGGAGGTTTATTATGGAGAAATTTCCAGACTCAGAATCTGTGGAGAGAAGAGGAGAGATGGGCAGGGCTTGGAAAGGGGACACATCCACACAGTCATATGGTCTCTTGCCTCCCCGATCACAGAATCAGTAGCAAGATGTTCAAACTCCCGTACCTTCCCTACTCCGTCCAGGCTGGAAAGCAGATTACTCTTTCCTGAAAAAACTGCATGACTCTAGGGGAAAATCTTCCAGCTACTTAGATTTTGAGGTCTGCTCACATTAAGGCCAATATGGCTGCCCATTCCACCACTCATCAACAAGCCCTGTGCTTGTACTTGGAGCATCCAGTCACCTCTTGGATGTCTAACAGACAGAAAAGGACAGTGAAAGATCACCAGACAAAGGAAAAGGCTTTCAACAAGAAGGGGAGAGATGAAAACAAAAGAAGGATGAAGGAAACTGGGGTAAGCTCACTAACTCGATTCAAGGAACAAAGCTAACAAAGAAGCAAACAAAACAAAAAGTAAGCAACCCCCCACACAGTACAATTACTATTTTCTTAGAGTTCAGAGAAAGGACTATGTGCTTTGAAAAAGGGAAAGTCAGCAAATAAGAATGAGGTCTTAGACTTTAAAAATCTGATTCCAAAAGAAAATATAAAATTCAATAGGGGGTATATAGTGAATAAAGGTAGAACTAAAAATCAAAGAACTGGAAGTTTCCTAGAGAGAAGAATGAGGAACAATTTAGAGGATCAATTTAGTTTTCTGTCATTGCTTTTCAATAGCCAACTAATAAAAGTTTTCAGACAGAAGCAAGAAAATGAAAGGGAATAAATTAATAAAAACAACAGAAAAATTACAGAATAGAGTGTTATAAATTTCCAAGGGATAATGATCTACCAAGTGCGGATAAAAAAAGACTCACACTGAAGGACTGGGGGACTTTTAGCACAATTGGGATAAAATAAGATCTTGAACATTTCCAGAGATTTTAAAAAAACCACAGAAGAATGGGAATCTGCAAGTTCTAGAACTTCTCAACAACAGCTGTGGAGGAAGAAAAAAAATAAAAACAATACAGCCAGAATTCTGAGGAACTCTAATTTTCAATCCAGAATTCTATACCCAGACAAACAGGCAACCAAGCGGTGAGAATAGAATAAAGCTGTTTTCAGGCATTCAACACTCAAAAACATACACTATAAATATGTATGTGTGTGTGTGCATGTGTGTCTCCTTTCTAAGGAAGATTAACTAGAGGATGTGCTTCAGAAAAATGAGGGAGCAAACCGAAAATGAGAATGATATGGGATCCAGGGCACAGGTGATCCATTACAGCAAAGCAATGAAAGGAAGTCCCCACCCTGCACTGGCTTTGAGAGCATCCAGTCTCAAAACAGAACATGAGAACAGAGAATTACAGAAGACAATAGATGGAAATGATTATTTGATGTATTAGAATGCTTGAGAAAATTGTTGGTAGATATTTGAGAGGTCTGTTAGAATATTTGGAAAACAATGAATGACACATAAATAAACAACTAAACAAATTAAAATAAACAAATGAAAGCAAAAACAGGACGACTATTAACTCCAGGAAAAACAAAGTTGTAAAGAGAAAGGAAATAATCACAGTTGATCAGAAGTTTCTGTAGGAAATATTTACATATTTATAGGAATATAGATACTGAGATAATTGCATTCAGTGGGTGAAGGAGACCAGAGAGCAAAAAGGAGAGACTAAAAAAACCAAACCCTCATCAAGAAACCAAAAGCCTACAATAAATAAGTACATAAATGACTGTTTGTGGAATTATTTAGCAATGTGGAAATAAATATAGAAAAAATAGAATAAAGTTAAGTGTGGTTGCCTTCAGTGAGTGGGATTATGCAGTGGGGTGAGGTAACAAAAGGGGCTATTGTTTTGCAACATAAGCCTTTAAAAATGGGGTATAGTTGACATACAACATAAGTCTTTTAATGCCATTATATAATAACATTGTGCATGTATTATTTTGATAAATACAAAAACTAATTAAAATAGTACTTATAGGGACCGTGGTGTATTGGTTTGCTAAGGCAGCTGTAACAAATTACCACAAACCGGTGGCCTAAGTAATAGAAATGTATTTTCTCACAGTTCTCAAGGCTAGAAGTCTGAGATCAAGGTGCCAGAACAGTTGGTTTCTTCTGAGGCTGGTTCCAAATCTCTCTCTGTGACTTGCAGATGACTATCCCCCCGCCATATCTTCTCATTGTCTCCCTTCCATGTGTGTCTCCATGTCCACATATGCGGGCCCTGGGTGAAGGGTGTGTGGTTTGGTGGGGTGAGCTGGTGTGTTAGTTTGGTTGGACACGGCATATGGTTTGATGTGTGGAGTTGGTGTGGAGTGTGCCTTGGTGAAGGGTTTAACATGGAATGGATTATGTGGGATGTGGAAGGTAGGGGCCTGAAATATGTGAGTGTGTGTAGAGATATAGTGTGGATGTGGATGTGTGTGTGTGTGTGTGTGTGTGTGTTTGTGTGTGTGTGTGTATGTATGTATGGTATGGCAGTAGCTTAGCTTAGCTTTTGTTTAGATTTTCCTTTGGTCTTTGTTTTAGTCTTTGTTTTTGTCTTTGTTTAGCCTTTGTTTTGTCTTTGTTTCACTCTTTGTTTAAACTTTCTTTGGCTTTTGTTTGGTCTTTCTTTAGCCTTTTGTTTAAACTTTGTGTGGCCTTTTTGTAGTCTTTGTGTAGCTTTTGTTTTTAAGTGGATCTTGGCTGAGAACCCATCAAAAATACCTTGTGTAATGAAAAACCCGGATATATAATCTCTCCCTATATATTCTGCATGCATTGAGGTAGCCTCAACCCCCCCAGGGACCTGGTACAGATGTGGAGCCTGTTGCACACAACTGCTGCTTGAAGGTAAGGGAATTCCATAGGTTTTCATCTAACTTCAGGTTGTACTTCATCTTCAAGTGGCAACTGCACATTTTTGTATGGGCCATTTCATTATATTCCAGGGGGAACTTGCTGTAATAGCAGTCAAGACTGGCAGAACATAAAATGATAGAGAAAACAAGAGCAGAGGACACCAAGGTTACTCTAATGTGAGCAGAGGGCTCCTCCCGGAATGTTCTGGCTAATGTTTGGGATTTGTCTGAGCCTTGGGAGAGGCTTCAAACCCTCACTAAGATTCTTTCAGGTTTAAAGCCTCATGTTTCTGGAGCTAGATTAATGGAACGATTGGCTTCTTCTTTTTCTATTTCTTCTTTTATTATTTGTCATGATTTGAAAATGAGTTTTTTCTTTTTATCTAGGAACAACATCTTCCCTCACGCAGCTGGGTTTATGCGTGGGGGATACTAATGGAACAAGAAGGCCCAAATCTTGTTAGAATTTTCTCCCTGTAGATTAGCAACCTTAGATGGAAAGATGTTAATGCTCTGTCTTGTGCAGAATTTCTTAGAAACCAGAGTTTTCCAGTGTTATGGTGGGTGGAACAAGGAAAGAAAAGATTATGTGTCAAGGGAATAAAGCAATGAACTTGGCTGGAATACTAGGAGAAAAATAGGGAAAATAATTTTTACTGTTTTGAAACAGGAAGTAAAAAACAGATTGCTGTTAGCTGTGTATCTGTGCTATTTTATGTTTATTTAGATTAACAGGAGAATGCCTTAGTGGATTTTATTTTTTATTTATTTTTAAAGATTTTATTTATTTATTTGACAGAGAGAGAGAGAGAGAGAGAGCATAAGTAGGCAGAGTGGCAGGCAGAGGGAGAGAGAGAAGCAGGTTCTCTGCTGAGCAGGGAGCCCGATGCGGGGCTCGATCCCAGGACCCTGAGATCATGACCTGAGCCGAAGGCAGACACTTAACGACTGAGCCACCCAGGTGCCTGCCTTAGGGGATTTTAAAAATTGTTTCAGAGGCACCTGGCTGGTTCAGTCAGTGGAGCATGTGACATATGATCTCGGGGTCATGAGTTCAAGGCCCATGTTGGGTGTGGAGCCTACTTAAAAAAATTGTTTCAGGTTTGCAGAAAAATTGCAAACTGTACAAAAATTCCAAATGTACCCAGATCACCCAAATGTTGACATTTTATCACATTTGCTTTATCATTCTCTTTCTCTGTATACATGTAAACATATTATTTTTTTCTGAGCCATTTGAGATTAATTTTCAGATATGATCAAAATCAGAAAACCAGTGTTAGGAAAATACTGTTATCTCATCCAGATACGTCTAGGTTTTGTCAACGGTTCCAGGTGTCAGTCCCAGATCATGCATCACTTTGGTTACCATGTGTCTTTAGTGTCCCTTATTCTGGAAAACACCTGAGATGGGCATTCTCTTTCATGATCTTGACAAGTTTAAAGATTATAGGCCCGTTATTTTGTTAAATGTCTCTCGGTTTGGGTTTAGTCTGATGTCTTCCCATGATTAGGTTCTGATTATGCAGTTTCAGAAGGAATATGCTTGCATTTCAGATCATACATCTCCAAATTCATACTTGAATCTGACTGTACAGACTTTTAACTTGAAGTCTGGTTTCTCTAATGGTAACTAGAATTTTTAAATGAGTATCTAAAACCTTACAAGAAAATACAAAAAATTTAAAATCCAGAGCTTTTACTGATAATTCCCAAGTATTCACCAAAAGTGTGTAAGTGCTGCCCTTTTATTAAAAATGATAATTGCTACAATATGTACATGAACTTGATAGGCATACAGTGAAGTATTTATTTTTTAAAAGATTTTATTTATTTATTTGACAGAGAGACACAGTGAGAGAGGGAACACAAGCAGGGGGGCGTGGGAGAGGGAGAAGCGGGCTTCCCACTGAGCAGGGAGCCTGATGCGGGGCTAGATCCCAGGACCCTAGGATCATGACCTGACCCGAAGGCAGACGCTTAACAACTGAGCCACCCAGGTGCCCTACAGTGAAGTATTTAACATAGATTTTTTGCATGTGTTAGATTCATGTCTACTGCTTTATGAGTGTTCATTTCATGAATGTGATCATTCTTTTCTAAGCAAAACCATCTGCTGAAAACAGATATCGTTCATAAAAGAGTGGTCCTGGATAGCCACTTCAGCCTCCCTGGCGACCTTTAGCATGTTGGCAAAGTGTCGAGAAAAGACATTTATTTGTATCCATTTTGTTTGTAAGTTGGAAAACTTCTGTTTGGAGGTGGCTGGAAGTTTTATTGTTCTGAAGGTAGAGACCAGCTTCCAAGCAGACTTCCTTTGTTTTGGGAAAGTTATCAAAATAGATTCTTAAGATTTCTAAATACAAAACATCCATTTTTTTTCCCCTAGAGGAAACGCCAAAGTCATCATAAATATAAATGTAGGGCAGTTGGTTAACTTGTTATATGACCTTTGTAGTCAAGTAAATGTATTATGGCTTTAATAGGACTGCTCCCTGGATGAGGTAGATAAATATTTTCTTTTCTGAATATGGAATTAGATTAGAAATTTGGAGTTCTGCACATGTTATTATTTAATGTTGAGAAACTCAGCTTTTGGGAAAATGTAGCATTAGCTATTTTGATTGCCTTATCTAGTCCATAGACATCACCCCAGAGTTTGAGAAAGTGCCTTTTACTTAAAGGAGATGATGAGCCACCCTGGGTTGGAAAATGAGGGTCTCCTTTTGTGACTCAGCCAAAAGAATTGGGGGCCAGGACATGGAAGGTTTGGAAGATCAGAAGAGTCTTGCGGATGGTAATTGAGTTGTTTTCATATCCTGGAAGTCTGCTGGGGTGGGCTGGGACCCTGGGATTAGGTTCCATTGTGTAGGCTCCAAAAGTGACCTCTTTTATTGGCTTTGCAGGCCTCTCTGGTTTCTGTTGCTCTGTTACCCCGAGCGCATTAGGTAAACCTGGTGATGTTAGCTGTGCTCTGGGTGGTTAAAAGACCAATCTGTTTTAAAATGTACTCAGAATCTTGTTTTCATTCATGCATGATGAGGGCAGCAGATCAGAAGATGATTGCCGTTGTTACTCACAGTTCCCAAAAGGAGGTTGCATGCCTGACCATGCAGGGCCATGTGAGGAAGCACTGGGATTGATCGGGAGCCAGAGGGAATGAGGGGAAAGCATGGGCAAGAGCTTTATTGTGTGTTTTTGTTTTGTTTTGTTTTGTTTTGCAAGAAGGACTGTGTGAGATGAGGTAAACAGATTAGGTAAATTTTAGGACGAGCTAGTTTGAATAATTTCAGTGGGTTCTGGGATGTAAGGGCTATCCTGAGTTGTCTGTTTCCTGGTCTTGGGGTGATTAGGACAGAGGAATGTTGGACTTAATCTGTGGGACCTTGATAAAAAGGGTAATTGGCAAGTGTAGGCTCCGGATTGGTTGGTTTGCGTGTGAAAGGCACACTCTTAAGGGTCTTAAGGTCTTAGGGCTCTTAGGGTTTGCTGTCCCTAGGAATTAGCTAGCCTGGGGAGAGGCAATGTCTCCAGGATCAACAGGTGCCAGGGTATCAAGAATACAGAAAAGAAAATATAGTTAATACATAGCAGCCACATTTGGAGTGAATGGGCAGGGGAAAATAGGGCAGCATTCAGACTCTGAAGCAATAACATTTAAGACCTAGGACATCTGATGCAGACAGGTTCATGGAATGTGTATCTATTTCTTATGCCAGTTCAAAAGTTAATTATGAAGATAGATGGGTTTTCAGTGATGCACAGCAGTGAGGATATTCATTTTATATTGCTGTGTAACAAATTACTATAAACTGAGTGTGTTAAAACCATGCCCATTTATTAGCTCACAGTTCTGTAAATCAGTTGTCCCGTTGTCTTGCTTGGGGTCTCACAAGGCTGAAATAAAAATGTTGGCTGGCTAAGCTCTTACTTAGAGGCTCTGGGGGAGAATCTACACCCAAGCTCATTCTAGGTGTTGGCAGAATTCACTTCCACATGGCTCAGGTCCCTGGGCCCCTCATTTTCAGGTCAGCAATGGTGGGTTGAACTCTTCTCATGCTTCAAATATCTCTGACCTCTTCCTTTGTCATATTTCTTTGATTCCAGCCAGAGAAAATTCTTGGCTTTTAAGGACTCATGTGATTAGATTGGGCCCACCCAAATAATCCAAGACAATCTCCCTATTTTAAGGAATATCTGCAAAGTTTCTTTTGCCATGTAAGATTACCTAATTCATAGGTGTCATCAACTAGGATTTGGAAATTGCTTGGGAGGGCCATGTTGCCTACCACAGAGGGTTTATGATTAAATGTTGAGCACTTGGTTAAGGCGGTATTTGCCAGAATCTCCATTATAAAATTACAATTTTTGTTTTCGTTTTTTTTTAAGATTTTATTTATTTATTTTAGAGAAAGAGAGAGAGAGAGATTGGGGGGGAGGAGCAGAGGGAGAGACGTAAGCAGACTCCATGCTGAGCACAGAGCCCGATGCAAGGCTTGATCCCAGGACCTCAAGATATGACCTGAGCTGAAATCAAGAGTCAGATGCTTAACCGACTGAGCCACCCAGGTGCCCTGTTTTTAATTAATAAATATTTATTGGGAGGGGAATATTTTGAGAGTATGCAAGTACCTTGTTTCTCCTTAAACTTTCACCTGCTATATTTACCATTCATTAGTGAATATTGCTTGCAAAAATTGTATTTTTGTATTGTATTCTTATGATGATTTTCTATTTCCTTCATTGATTCTACATTTATTAATTGGAATTATTCCTTTCTTTCTTTTTTTTTTTTTTTAGAGAGAGAAAGACGTGGGGGAAGGGCAGAGGGAGAAAGAGAGAGAGAATCTTAAGCAGGCTCCATGCCCAGCATGGAGCCCACCGTGAGGCTTGATCTCACAACCCTGAGGTTATGACCTGAGCTGAAATCAAAAGTCGATGGTTAAACGACTGAGCCGCCCCAGTGCTCCAGAATTATTCTTTAAGAAGAATTTCTCTTCATTTGCTTTTATTTTTTATATTCCACATATAAGTGAAATCATATCACATTTGCCTTTCTCTCTGACTCATTTCACTTAGCATAATACCCTCTAGATCTATCCATGTTGTCACAAATGACAAGATCTCATTAATTTTTATAGCTGAGTAATAGTTCATTATATGGATATGAACATACCACATCTTCTTTATCCATTCATCTATCAAGGGACCCTGGGGTTGCTTCCATATCTTGGCTATTGTAAATAATGTGGCAATAAACAGGGATGTATATATTTTTTCACATTAGTGTTTTCATTTTCGTCAGGTAAATACCCAGTAGAGGAATTACTGGATCATATTATATTTCTATTTTTAACTTTTTTAAAAAGGTTTTATTTATTCATTTGAGACACAGAGATACTGAGAGAGAGAGAAAGCATGAGCAGGGAGAGAGGCAGAGGGAGAGGGAGAAGCAGGCTCCTCACTGAGCCAGGAGCCCAATGTGGGGCACGATCCCAGGACCCCGGGATCATGACCTGAGCTGAAGGCAGACGTTTAACCATCTGAGTCACCCAGGCGCCCCTCTATTTTTAACTTTTTGAGGAACCGCCATACTGTTTTCCGTAGTGGCTGCACCAATTTACATTCCCACCAACAGCGCACAGGTGTTCCTTTTCTCCACATCCTCACCAACACTTGCTGTTTCTTGTCTTTTTGATACTAAGCATTCTAACTGGTGTAAGGGGATATCTCATTGTGTTTTGATTTGCGTTTCCCTGATGACTAGTGAGGGTGAGCATCTTTTCATGCACCTTGTTGGCCATCTGTATGCCTTCTTTGGAAAAATACCTATTCAGGTCCTCTGCTCATTTTTTAATTGGATTATCCTTTTTTTTTTTTTTGGTGTTGAGTTGCACAAGTTCTTTATGTAATTAGGATATTAACCCCTTATGGGTGTTGACCAAGAAAAAAATTCACTGAAAATTTAAGCAAAGAAGCATATATTCGGGGAATTTGAATTCCAATTCCAGAGACACAGATTTAGGTAGAAACCTGAATTATGTTCACAGGAAGACAAAGAGAGGGCAGGGTTATCAATGCAAAAGGTTACAAGTGCACTTCTCAGTCAGGGCTGTTTGGCAAAACAGGGATTGAAACTAGGTCCACTGGGTTTGGTTGTGTTAATATACAAATCAGGGATTGAAACTTGTCAAATCTCATTGGTTCCTTCTGAAGTGAAGAATGGAAGAGTCAGGTGTCATGGTGAGGAGGGAGTTAAGTCTAGGCCCAGGGCTTGTAACGCAAAAGTTCATAGTTTCTTGAGGAGCATGTGCCTAAACTCCTTCTTCCATATGGCCTCCTGACCCTATTTTATTCTATTTTAAGGATTTTATTTTTAAGTAATCTCTACACCTAACATGGGGCTCGAACTTACAACCCCAAGATCAAGAGTCGCATGCTCTACTGACCGAGCCAGCCAGGGCCCCCCACTCTATTTTAAAAGAGACTCTCTTAGCTAAGCTTGCTTGCTCTATCTTGAAATCTTGTTTTACACCAGATATATTATTTGCAAATATCTTCTCCCAATCAATTTCATTTTGTTGATGGTTTGCTTTGCCATACGAAAGCTTTTTATTTTAGTGTAGTCCCAATAGTTTATTTTTGCAATTTATTTTAAAAATTAATTTAAATTTAAAAAGAACATGCTCATCTGGGATTTGACAGAGAAATCTTACAATAATTTTTACAGTTAGCAATACAGAGCTGTCAATTTCCTCATTATTACTACGATTAGTTATCAACTAATACAAATTATCAACTAAGACAACTGTGATATTATAATTTATGAGGAATATATATATTTGGTCATGTGAATGATTTCTGTTGTGTGTTTGGTCTTTGTCAATGGTTTCTAGCTTCTAAAACCTTTGAAGTTTCCTACAAGGGCATAAAGGCATCTTGTGTTATGTTAATTAGATGAGTTTGGAAAGCCCTTAGGTAACATAAGGATGGGTGGCAGGGTGCCAGGAGAACCAACCATGTGGTTAGAGGGATGGAAATCTCAGTCCTACTCCCTGACCTCTTGGGAGGGGAGAGAGGTTGGAGGTTGAATTGACTAAAGGCCAGGGACTTACTCAATCACGGCTGTGTAATGAAATCTCCATAAAACCCCAAAGGTTTGGAGAACTTCTGGGTTGGTGAATGCTTGGAGATGCAGGGACAACCATGTGGCTGGAGAGGGCATGGAATCTCTTTCTCCTTTCCCCAAACCTCATTCACCATCTACCGTGTCTCTTCACCTGGCTGTTGATAAGTGTTTCCCTCAGTTCTGTGAGCCACTCTAGCAAATTAAGGGAACTTAAGAAGGAGGTTGTTAAAACCTCCAAGCTGCAGCCCATTGGTCAGAAGCATAGGTAACAGCCTGGGGTTTACCACTGGCCTGGATTCTGAAGTGGAGTGTGGAAGGCAGTCTTGTGGGATGGAACTCTTAACCTGTGGAATCTGATGCTATTTCCAGACAGATAGCGCCAGAACTGAATTGAATTCCCTGACACCCTGCTGATGTCCCAGAATTGCTTGGTGCTGTGTGTGTGATGGCGGGACACACCCCTCCCCCACAACATTGGAATTGGGTCCAGGAACCTTAAAAGAACAACTAACAGAATGACAGGTTTCTTTTGCAGGTTATTTTTGTATCTAGAAGACCTCTTTGTTCAAACACTTCCAAGATCTGATGTATAGTAAGAAAGAAGGGGACAAATGGTTACGGATGGCTACAAATCTCCACATTGCATGGGAAAACAAGATTGATATTGTGAAATTCTTGATTTAATGCCCTATCAAATTGGATTCCTTCCTTGAGTTTTTAATGTAAAAAAAACGCATCTCTCTTCCAGAGCTGTATGGAATTCCAACTCCCTTCTTTACTTAAGGGATGCTTTACTTAATTGTAATGACTTGCATTTTTAAAGCCAGACTCTAAAATTTCATTTATTTTAGGGCTTTCATTCATTAGTGTTATAAGCAAAAATCAGATTTGTAGAGCTCAGATTTACTAGGAGAAATGATTAAAGAGTGCTTACTTAATGTCAGTGAATTACCTGGACACATAGCATTTCTTCTCTATAATGATGATGGTCTTTAAAAGTTTGCATGAGATTTTGTTCTTATATTCTCTCCCTAACTCCCAAATGACAGATAACATCTAAATTAAATGTCATAATCCTTCCTAGGATGGTGAGAGTGAAGCTCTGTGTATAATACTTTTGGATTAACTACAACTTAAATAACCAAAAATGCTAAATTAACCAGAACACATTCTATTGCTTCACTTTTAGGAAAAAAAGGAGCAAATGATACCAAGACAAGCTCATAACAGAGATCTAATCACCAGATGTGTACGGATGAAAATACAGGTACAAATGAGTTTCTTATACTCTTTTGGATCTGCATCTAAATTATTGTATAATGATTACTAGTATTCAAAATGTCAAAGTAGAATGCCGAATCAGCAAAAGACTAAGCAATCAAACTTTCAATAAGAGTTAAACACTTTAGAAAAAGTTATTCCAGATGTTTCACAGTATCCTGGGTTTTGGAAGGTAGAAATATGAAAAAAAGCAAAAACAAAAACAAAACACAACCACTTCTCTGCATCAGAGGGATAATGACCTCAGCCACCATTTATCCATTTTGGCAAACTCGTGTACTATGCATGGGGGAAAAGCCATTCCCCCATGGCTTCAAACCCTACTCAGGAGATTCCTTCTATTTCTTTGTCTCAGCTGAACCCAGACAGTCTTCTGAAGGCTTCATCTTTTAGCTTGTCAAATGGGGGACATTTACGCTCCAAGTGGCTCCAAAGTTTAGTGGGCCAGTGTCCTCCCCATTGCCACTGTCAGGCCACTACTCCCCTCTCTAGCTGGTCTTCTGTACTTTGAAGCTTGTGCTCCATTCCTTGTGCCAATCTTCACCTGACCTCCAGTCCCACCTCCTCCACCAATGCTTCTGTGGTCAGCCTCCCCACCCCCTCCGCTCCAACTCCATCCATCAGCATACGTAACTTTAATGTCCCTATGAGTGAACTATTCACCACTCCAGTGAATTGCCCAGTTTGCCTCATCTATCCATTGCATGCTATGGAACTTGGCAATACTCAAAACTACTCCATTTCTGAATCTAATGGTGCAAACATCTAGCATTCATCCACAACCTTCCTTTCCTTCAACTTGCTTTAAGTACTGGACTACAACTATTCTTCCACTAGGCACTTCGAGTTGACTTTCCCTTCCATTTCTCTATCCTTTTATGAATCTATTCATCAATTGCTCCTTTCTACCTATTTTCTATTACTGGTAGATTCTGGAATCCATCTTTTCAATTATTTTCCTGCAAATTCTCTCCCAACCCTAGATGACCCATATGTCTTCTCCCTGTCTGCACCCTGGCTGCTGAGAACAACTGGGGAAAAACACAGTGGAGCAGACTGTTACCACTACACATTAATGGTCAGTGACCCGACCCAGGCCATCATTACTACCTGGCACCTTGGTCTTCAAATGTTTACAAAATCTCTTTTAAACCTGTTTTTTTCTTTCCAAATTTCCAACTTCGTCATTCTCAGGTATGTTTGCTTCCCATTTCACTGGAAAAATGGAATCCATTAGATAGAAATTTCATACAGCCAATTCTTTTCCCTCTTCCAACAGAGGCTAACCCTTCTGCATGTGTTCTGTACTACATCTCCTCAGGGTTTTCTCAAACATACTAATTATTTTCTCTCTTGTTTTATTTTAACCCTTCCTCTCAGCACTTATGCTGCTCTTATCTGTCTTGTTATAACAAAAAAATCAGATCAAGAAACCAACCAATCATCCCCCACCCCCAACCAAAAAAAAAGTCTGATGACCACATACTCCTCTAGCTACTACCACTCTCCTGCCCTTCATTTTCAAATCTCTGGCCTGAGTTGCCTACAGTGTCTCTCCATATCCTCAGCCACTATTCTCTTCACAAACCCTCTAATTTACCTTCTGTCTCAACCACTCCATAGAAACAGTTCTTGCAAAGTCACCAGTTATCTCCAAATCACTTAATTCAATGTACTCTTTTTCTTTTCTTTTTTTTTAACTTTTATTTATTAAGTAATCTCTACCCCCAATGTGGGACTTGAACTCAAGACCCCGAGATCAAGAGTTGCACGTTCTACTGGCTGAACCAGCCAAGTGCCCTTCAGTGTGCTCTTTATAGTCCTCATATCACACAACCTCTTAGAATCATCCCACCAAGTTGACCACTCACTATTTTGAAACCCTTCTTCCCTTTGGCTCTGAAAATACCACACATTCCAGTTTCCCTCCCCGACTCTGACTCTTCTCTTTACCCTTTGCCAAACACTCCTCCTCCAACTGCCCTGTAAATGTGGGAGGGCCGCCGAGCACAGCCCTACCCTCTCCTCACTCCACATTCTGCCACCAGGCAATCCCATCCATGCCCCTGGCTTCAATTGCTACCTATATGCCCAACAAATTAAATTCTGTCTCCTACCCAGACTTCTCTTTTGAATTGTTCACTTGACATCTCCATCTAGATGCCCTTCAAACACCTCAACCTCAAGGGCACCCAGAACTGAACTCCTGATTCAGCCTCTTCCCCTAAAGCTTTTCTTCTAGTAGATGCTTCCACCACTCACCTAGTTCCTTGAACTATATACCTTGGACTCATCCTTGACTCCCATTCCTGCTTCTTTGATTAGATGAATGATTTCAATATAATATAGTAAATATAAAGATAGAAGCATATAAATTGCAAAATGGAACAAAGATAAGTGACATTTCATCCATCTGAGGAAGTCTACCAGTGTAGCTGCCAGTGGGTGACTCAGACTGTGGCCTTGGACACAAAATTCAGGCAAAGGGGTAGTCAGCAATCCAGTGCCTATTTTAGCTTCCCTCTGGCTGGTTCTTTCTTTGTCT
This sequence comes from Eumetopias jubatus, assembly GCF_037043125.1. Taxonomy (NCBI): domain Eukaryota; kingdom Metazoa; phylum Chordata; class Mammalia; order Carnivora; family Otariidae; genus Eumetopias; species Eumetopias jubatus. The sequence continues at coordinate 148,348,752 of NW_028274807.1, read as the reverse complement.
CCCTGAGACTGATGACTTTGGAGAACCCGGGGCATCTTAGCAGCTTTCACCTTCCCCGAGCTGTCAGTGGAGCAATAAGTCAGCCCATCAGGTAATCTAGGTTCCCCCTTTGCCCCCTTGCTGTGACCATAGGCCAAATTAACATTTAGGTTTTTCTATAAGACAATGCAAATCTGGAAGATTGGTGTCCTGTACAGGGAAAAGGTGGGCAGGGACCAAATTACGAGGAGTCTTGTGTGACATATAAATTAAGAAGCACAGGACTTTGCTTTGTAACTGGGGGAAGCCTCTGAAGTTTTTGAGTTGGAAAATGGATACACGAGGAGACAAACTCATGCCTTTGGTTCTTTCTCCTGGACCCTCCTGCCCCCTGTTTATAGAAAATTGTGGAATTATTCATCCATAAAAAATTCTGGTGTAAGTTCACCTATCCATACATTACACCAATGTATTGCATAATTTTTAGAAAAAAAGAATGTCATGTTATCAAAACTACATTCAGAAAATTATTGTACTTCTTACATGTTTTTCTGGCCCCACTATAACCAAGGTTTTTACTCCCAAAACATTTGCTAAATATATTATCTATGTGCTAAGGATACCAACCCTGGGTCACACTTGTTCCTTTTCCTATAATAGCTGGAGTCAGGTAGTTTGTTGTCAGAAAGGGCTCTGCACAAGTCTATGAGAGAGTGGACCACTGTACCGTGTCCTTGTTGCCTGGCACAAGGCAAAGCAATTGGGGCTTTGTTCTCTTTCCAGATGGGCTGTTCAACCCCTAGACAAATCGAGGCACTTTTATGCTGTTATTTTAAAGCCTCGGCAGCTCCCCAGCTCAGTGCTGGAGCTTGGCAAGATGCTGCTCTCTGTTGAAAAGCACCCTGATTCCAAATAAATATCTGTATGAAATTTTCCATTACTTGGAACTGGGTTCCCAGTTCAAGAACCCACTGTTTAACATTCATTCCATTGATCTGTAAACATTTTGGTTGCTATGGAGATAGACAAATGGATAAATGTGGTCAAATGGATAAAGACATTCTTAGATACCGCATGTAGTAGACAACCAAAGTTTACTTCCTAGATGTAGTTTTGTGGCTGTGTAAGATCAACACGGAAGCCACTGCCTTTTATTGTGTAAACCTACGCTCAGAGGAAAGCATTATCCTTGGTCTAGGCCATTAGCAAGGTTTTAGAAACCATTAAGGGTCTCCAAGGAAGGTGGTGAATGTGGAATGAATTTGAGCTGCAGTGATACTCTTTTTTCATAGTGGAGGAGCTGGGGCTGAGCAGCCTTTGGAAGGCTATGGTAGGTGAGCGAGACCTCTGAAACTCCGGGTTTTATTCCAGAAACAGCTCTTCTACAAAGCATTCCTTACGTGCCAGCAACAGAGGCTCTGACAGCCCGGGCGGTCCCTCAGGCAGAGCTCCAGCCCAGGGTCTGTTCGGTGATTTCCCGACCCCTGCGCGTCTCCCAGGCCCGCTGGTCCGTTGCCTCTTGCTCGCCTTTCCCAAAGTCCTTTTTTAGCTTTTTGTGGGGGGGTGGGGGGGTGGGGGGGGGTCCGTCAAAGTGGGCGTCAATTTACATTTCCTTGTTGTCATGTCCTTGGGTCCTCCAGAGTTAAGCGTATTTGTATAGAATTACTGGCTTTTAAAGATTCCCCTTTTCTGTTTTTTGCCTGTTTTAAAATTTTTTAAAAAAATTTACCGTTTGTTTTTTTCTTTAACACTCTGATTATGAAAACTTTGTACTTTTATGTGTCCCTGTATTTTCTTCTATAATGGCACCGGTCTGTTACCTTGTAACTTCATGATATCTTTTGTTCTATAAAATCATAATCTTTATGGTTTGTTTTCTTTCTCTTCACGTCTGCTGTGTTAGAAGGCCACGGACTAGCCTACCTTGGTTGGGATCCTGGGGATCCATTTACTAGTTCTGTGTCCTGGGGCAGGTTATCTGACTTCTCTGTATCTTTGCTTTCTCATTTGCACCACAGGGCTCTTGTGAGGTTGTGAGGACTACATGAGTTGAATACATAAAGCCCTTGAATAGTGCCTGGCTGGTATCTCCCGACAGGGGTTTGCAATTGTTATTCTTATTGGGGCTATTAGTCTGCTTGCATTTTGTCTCCCTTTTGAGTAGTCCATCCATTTTCCAGTAAAAAAAAAAAAATGCCCCCTCTGTTATGAACCATACTGCTATACCTATGTGGGTCTGTTTCTAAGCTCTCTGTTCGGTCCCATTGATCTATTGGTCTATTTCCAAAGCAATACTTTATTGTTGTCGTTTAAGATTTATCTATTTATTTGAGAGCGAGAGTCAGAGTGAGAGAGAGGGAGCATGAGAGCAGGGAGAGGGGCAGAGGGAAAGAGAATCCTCAAGCAGACTCCCTGCTGAGGGCAGAACCAGAGGTGGTCAATCCCAGGACCTTGAGATCATGACCTGAGCCGAAATCAGGCGTCCCATGCTTACCTGACTGAGCCACACACGTGCCCCAATACTCTATTGTTTTAATTAGTATAGTTTATGATAAGTGTCTCCATCTGGTAGGACAAGACCCTATGCTTATTTAAAATTGTCTTGACTCATCATGGTCTCTTATAGTTCCAAGAGAACGATGAAATCATCTTGTCAGTGACATGAACATTTGATATTTATTGGAATAACATTACGTTTACAGATTTATTGGGAGATATTCAGCATACTTACATTGACTGTTTTTTTTGCAGCCTTCAAAAAAGATTTGCAAATTTCTTCATGAAGGTCTTGGATTTCTTTTATTAGATATATTTTTTTATCTGAAGGTGCCCTGTGGTTTTGCAGTCAGCTTGAATGGATTATTTTATTTTACATTTCTAGTTGAATCCTCCTAATCTATAGACATGATTTTGATTTTGAAATATTGATCTTTGTCCAGAAATCTTGTTGAACTTTCTTTTTAGTTCTAATTAGTTTGTAGAGTTTCAGTGTTTTGTTTTGCTTGTTGCTCTGGTTAGGATTTGAAGTACAGTGTTGAATAGTAGTACTGACAGCATCCTTTCTGGGGTGTCTGATTTAGATGAAAATGGTTCTCAAATTTCACCCACAGTAAGCTGTTATTATAGACTTTTTGGTAGCGAGCTTTTAATATTAGGAACATCCCCTTCCCTTCCTTCTATGTTAAGAATATTTATCATGATTGGGTATTGAATTTTCGTGAATGCTTTCTTGATATTTATTACTGATCTCATTTCCTCCCTTATTCTGTTAATATGGTAAGTCATACTTACAGACTTCCCAAATCTGAAACATTTGAGATTTACCCTGTCTGCTTTGCATTACGAAACATTTTACCTATCAGATTGGCAAAAATCTGAGGGTTTAATAACCTACTCTTATTGTTGAGGTGATGGGAAAATGGGCTTTATCATGCATTGTTTGTAGAATAATAATTTGTACAAATCCCATGGAGAGCAAATTGGAAAATATCTGTCAAAATCTGCAGAATTACAAGTACACAGATTCTTTGACCTAGTGATCCCACTTTTAGAGATACATCCCTCAGATGTTTGCATGTGTGTGAAATGACGGTTGCACAACTTTATTTACTACAACATCATTTGTAATAATAACAACAGGTGAGACACAAACTTTTTACTTATAGGAAACTAGTTATGCTCTGACCCTTAGCAATTTCGAGGCGTCTGCCATGCTTCCATTCTGCCATGTGTCATCATCAACACTAGATCCTCATAAGCATCTCAGATTTAACATGTTTGGGGGGCGCTTGGGTGGCTCAGTCGGTTAAGCGACTGCCCTCAGCTCAGGTCATGATCCCAGGGTCCTGGGATCGAGCCCCGCATCTGGCTCCCCTCTCGGTGGGAAGCCTGCTTCTCCCTCTGCCACTCCCCCTGCTTGTGTTCCCTCTCTTGCTGTGTCTCTCTCTGTCAAATAAATAAATAAAAATCTTTAAAAAAAATAACATGTTTGGCACACAGTAGGTTCTCAGTTAATATGTTGAATAAATGAATGTTCAAAACTGTACCCTTTCTCCCCTCCCCTGCAGCTTTCCCCACCTCAGGAAATGGCTCCATTGGGCATTTGCTCAAGCCGTAACGACGAACCCCACATCTGACCCATCCTCAAGTCCTCTTTGATTTCCAAGACCCACCCCTGCTCCCCTGCCCTGGTTGGAGTCCCTGTCCTCTGTCATTGGTCTCCTTGCTTCCACTCCTGCCTGTCTCCAGTCCACATTGCAAGAAGCCTGACTGATCTTCATGGAACAAAAGTGGAAAGGCTTACCTCCTCCAGTCAAGATCTTTCAATGCCTTCCATTCTTCCTATTCTTTAGCTCACCTTCAAGGTCCTGCATGGCCTTCCCACCCCACGCCTTACCTTGCAGACTTGCGGTGCTCCAGCTATATCCTTTCTCTGTTTTCTCCAGCACATCAAGTTTCAGTACTTTTGTCTGGAACTCTGTCCTCCCCTGTGCAAGGCCGAATCCCATTCATCCTTCAGATCTCAGACAGATATCTCTTCTTCAGGAGCCCTTCCTTAGCCCCTCAATCTAAAGTGGTCTCCCCACTATATTCTCTCCTAGGACCCCACTCCCTTCCTCCAGACCCCTTGTTACATTGCAGTCATACTTTCTGTCCTGTTCCTGAGATGGTCTGGTAAGTCTCTCTCCCTTGTCCCCTGAGCTCCGTGAGTACTGAGGCCTTCTCTGTCTTGGTCACCCCCAGCACTTCGGCACAAGTGTTCGAATGAATGGCTGAGTGTTAGTGTTGTGTTGGACTGCATTTACTTCAGTCTTGTTCTGTGTATCATTTTTACATGTGCAGCCTGATGTCACCTGGCTCCCTCTGCCATCTGGGGTCACAAATTGTTTCCAAAGCTCCTCCTAACACTTCAGAGGGAGTTCACCAGCTTGAAAATTTGCCCAAGATTGCTTGAGGTCTCCAGAGGACCAGTATCTCATCTCTTCAAGACAGGGTCTGAGTGTGCAGCCCCCTTGCTGGGGGGCCCCCTGGCTCCTGTCCCAGCCCATGCTGAGGTTGCTAGCACTGGGGTTGCTTGAGACACTATCACATGGGCTGTGAGCTAGCTTTAGTTGGGATGGCTGGCTTCCTCGAGTCGATGCCATGCAATAAATAATCTAGCTTCCGGTGGCTTTCACTTGATATTTCAAATGTATTTTCTATGTTAATACAGCTTTTTTCACCTTCTAAAAGGGCTGCCTAATATTCGGTCAGTCTTCAAATGGCTCCTTAATAGTTCTGCGATTAATCAATTATAAGAATATTAATAAACAAAAATCAAAACCTTACTGATTCCATTGTATTTGTACAAAAATGTTAAGATTCCCTTGCCCATCTTCTCTCCTTTCATAAGCTACCCTGATTTTAAGAAATGTATAGAATAACGAATGCTGTACTTTTTCTGTTCTGACAATTTCTTGAAAGACCATCCCCCTGTTGCTGGGGAATATGCAGAAATTAAGTTGGGGATTTTCCTACCATTCTCCCCAGAGAATGTCCCTCCCAGTAAGTAAAAACCCATTTACTATTTCCCCTCCATATTCTTACATTATTACTGAAAATGTATTTTACTTCTGTCTCCTCTCATAGAAATGAAAGTTTAAAAGATTTTTTTTGCTCTTAAGGGCTTTGCTTTTCAGAGAGTAAATGTTAAATTGTAAAATGGAGGCAAGTTTTGACAGAAATTCATTCAAGACTTATAAGTATTCAAAGCACTTGAAGTTAATTCTCCATGCTTCGAAATAATTTAGTATTTTTATATTTATTTATTTATTTTTAAGGTTTTACTTCTGAGTAATCTCTTCATGAGGCTCAAACTCACAACCTTGAGATCAAGAGTTGCACGCTTCATGGACTGAGGCAGACAGGTGCACCTAATTTAGTATTTTAAATATCAGACATTTCACCTTGTTCTTGAAACCAGTCTATGAAAATTGCTATTCCTGGTTATTCCCATCTCTTCCTTACTGTTTTCCTAATCACTTGAAGGCACAGAGGTGGAAGTGGGGGATTTAATGAGAATTTACAGCCATATATGGGGAGGAGTTGGGTAAACAAAAGAAAAGGCATAGGAAGAGCATGTCCTTATTTGCTTAAGCCTTCTCCACTTTGTGAATTTATGGAGGAACTCTGCACTCTGTGAAGCTTATTCAAGGAAGGGGGAGAGAGGGAAAGCTAAGGAGCAAACATTCATGTTCTCTCTTTTCTCCAGATGAAGCTTCAGAATCATGGCAGGGGATGTTATGGTGCTGTGGAATCATCCAGATAGGTTTTTTTGTGTATGCGTGTGTGTGTTGGGGGTGGGTCCTATTGACACACTTGAATAGGAACAGTGAGGACAGGCTGCAAACCCCCGGGGGAGGCCTGCCCTCAGCTACATCCAGTGTGGCCCATGAACGAGTATGCAGCTTTGGTTGGGGAGCTGTCTAGGCCAATGACCCCAAGATAGGGCTCTTGACTCCCCACCTGTAATGCAGGGCATGCATGGGAACCAGTAGTTGCCTTGAGTAGACATGGAGGAGCTGAGAGGACAGCTGGACCGGACTGGGGGCTATTGAGCAGGGACCCTGATGACCAGTGGCTTTGCTGGGGTCAGCAGTAACTTGTGCCATTCATGCTATGGCACTCCACGGCCAGGAGAGGAGGATACTACCCAGACTAACCACCCCACCCTCATAGCCATGAAGACTACCAGCTTCCCCATACCCTTATCCATCTTTAGAAGGATCAGAGAGAGGCTGGGAATAGTTCTGTCAAGGAGCTGAACTTTATTTTTATTTTATTTTATTTTTTTTTACGATTTTATTTATTTGTCAGAAAGAGAGAGAGACAGAGAGAGCACAAGCAGGGGGAGTGGCCGGTAGAGAGAGAAGCAGGCTCCCCGCTGAGCGGGGAGCCCAATGCGGGACTTGATCCCAGGACTCTGGGATCATGACCTGAGCCAAAGGCAGATGCTTAACCCACTGAGCCACCCAGGCGTCCCAAGGAGCTAACTTTAACTGACCACTTATTAGGAAGAGATAATTTACGCCAGAAGTGATCAAGGCAGAATAAATTCCGAAGCTAGTTTTGTCTCTCCTTTCCCAGCCAATATTCAGCATGGTATAGGTTTGTAATACTGTACCAATTATATAATTATAGCAAAATGAAAAAGCCCTTTTTGGAGGGTACAAGAGAGATGATTTTGAATAAATTTAAAATTTCTTGCCAAAAAATAAAATAAAATTTCTTGCTTTGGTATTTTTTTTAAGATTTATTTATTTATTTGAGAGAGAGAGAGAGAGATTGAGAGCAAGCACAGGGCAAGGCAGTGGGGAGAAGCAGAGAGAGAGGGAGACAGAATCTCAAGCAGACTCTGTGCTGTGCGTGGAGTCGACCCGGTGCTCAATCTCATGACTCATGAGATCAGGACTTGAGCCGAAACCAAGAGTCAGACGCTTTACCAACTGCGCCACCCAGGTGCTCCATCTTGCTTTGGTTTTTAATCAAAATTTCTTCCCAAGTATATATGAAACATCTCATTCCTTAACCATATAACATATTAAGTCCTTGGGACTGATCATAATCTTCCTTTGGAGTTTTGTTTTCTGAAGACAGAATATTGTTCTCATATAGACTTCAGACCCTGAGAGGGTGAAGGCTTGCTTCCTGTCTCTCCCATGTTGAGCTCCTTAAATGACACAAGTGCAAGACTTTGCTCATGCCTCTGACTGACAAGAATGGAAGAACTGTTCTGTTTCCCGAGTACTGACCGGCATCCACTCTTCACTTTGCAGAGCCTGTAGCCATTTCCATGTTTGACTTCCTGTGATGCCATGTGGATGTAAGGAGTACATGGCTGCAACATGTCAGCTCACTACGTGCATTGTGTTTCCTTGCCAGAGGACTGCCCGGGACAAGGGTCACATGCCACTTCTAATAAACATTTACCCCATATCCCAATTCTCTTTTAAGAAAACATGGTGGAAAAGAAGGAAGAATGGATGAAAAGAAGAAAATCCATTTTATACTTAGGGTTCTAATATCCACCTGCAGTCTCCTTAGGGAAGAGTGAAGCTATGTTTAAACACAGCTGGTGGTTATATAGAGCTGCTAAAGCCATCTTTAGAATGTGTAATTAAATGTGTGTGTGTTGACTAAAGCTTGCTAATTAATTTGCATGAATTAAGAAAAGATGTAGTGGGTTCACAGAGTCTTTAAATTTTTTTTCCTAAAGAACCCAGTTTTAGGGCGCCTGGGTGGCTCAGTCGTTAAGCGTCTGCCTTCGGCTCAGGTCATGATCCCAGGGTCCTGGGATCGAGTCCCGCATGGGGCTCCCTGCTCTGCGGGGAGACTGCTTCTCCTTCTCCCACTCCCCCTGCTTGTGTTCCTGCTCTCGCTATCTCTCTCTCTATCAAATAAATAAATAAAATCTTAAAAAAAAGAACCCAGTTTTATAACTTTCAAGATCATTTGGGAAGGTCCCTTCCTGTGTTGCCCTTCTCACTGAACAGATACTGCTGCCTGAGCCAGAGCAGAGATCCCTGTGGGGACATCTGGAGACAGGCTGCACTTGTGGAGACATCTTTGTTCATTCTCTCATTTTAATCAAGTATCTGCTGAACACCTGTTCTGAAACAGGCATTAAACAAGGCTCTAAGGACAGAAAGTTTAAGGAGGCAGTGAAACAGTAGGGGTAAAGTAAAGCTTCCAGATGCTTTCCTAGAATTATGTATAGCACACAAGGTTAAGGCATGAAAGAAGGAGTGATCATTTCTCATCGAGGGAAGGGAAGCTCTGAAAAGGCTCTAAGAAGTGACTTGCCTTTGGGCAAAGATGTTGGAGGTGTTTACTGTATAACTGTTGGGTGGGAAGGAAGGAGGGGGAAGGAGCCCTATGGACCAAGGTCCAAAGTCTTGAAATAATCCTACCTCCTGGGAGCTGGGGACAGCTGGGTTGGGCTGGATGCACACACCAGGGAAGAGTCTCTTCTTGAATAAAGCTTTATTTTCAAAGAATAGTCATCTCTTTACGGATTTTTGCCTAGATCTCATTGGCCAGAACATGATCACATGGGGAGCTGTACATATTTAACTGTGCATATCATGGTACCAAACAAAACCCAAATTTGCTATTGAAGGGAAGAGTGGATATTGGGCAATCAACTAGTCGTATTGACTGTGATGAGTTTACTATTTATAATTATTATTATATGATCTTGGAGCATTTACTTCTTCAGCCTTCAAATTCCTCATCTCTAAAATGAGGTGAGTAGGGACTACCTAAAAGAATTATTTTGAGAACTAGAAATGATGGCTATAAAGCATCTGGGACATAGCAGGTACTCAATAAATAGTGGGAGGGAGGTTCTTGTTCCTCTCCCTTTGGTTCCTCTCCTTCACTCCCTTTTTCTCCTTCTTCAAATACCTGCCTCACTTTCCCTCCTCTTTAGTTTTAGTGTATATGGAAACATCTGGAAAGCGTGGAGACTATATTTTACAGTTTCAAATTAAAATTCTTCATCCTGCCAGATAGTTCATATTATCTTTGTTCTGCAATTAGGTGATATCTTTTTTGAAAACATCATGTAGTGTTTATAATGATTTGTCTTTAGCCACTAATGTAAATAAAGATGTAATTAATGCTTGAATTAAATGTCATCAGAGATACACACTGAGATTCATAGAGAATGTGTCTGAAGAAGTCAGTAGAATTAGGTCATTTGAATTCTTGGTGAAAGGGAAACAGAATTTATTAGGTAAGTGATTTACATAAGGTTCAGTGCTAGGTTCTTTACCTGCTTTATTTAATATTTTCAAAGGTCCCCTGAGGTAAGTATTATTATTATTTGTTCTTCCCCTCTGTTACGGACTGAATATTTGTGTCCCTAAAATTCATATGTTGAAATCTAATCTCCAATGTGATTGTGTTAGGAAGCAGACATTTGGGAAGTGATGAGGTCATGAGGGAGAAGCCCTAATGAATGGAGTTAGTGTCCTCATTAAAAGAATCCCCAGAGAGCTCCCTTGCTCATTCCACCACATGAGGGCATAGCAAGAAAAATGTCATCTCTGAACTAGGTCATCTTCTCACCAGACACCAAATCTTCTGGCAATTTGATTTTGGACTCCCCAACCTCCAGAACTGTGAGAACTAAATTTCTGTTGTTTGTAAGCCACCCAGTTAGATGGAGAAACTGAGCATATTTATTCGAATTGTATTTGCTTGCTTGTAACTGAAATAACAGTGGTTTAAATGAGGTGCAAGTTTGACTTCTCTCTCATGTAAAAGATGTCTAGTGTTCATGAAGATGTAGATTCTTTAGAGGCTAGCCAGCCTGGCTGTCGGCTGAAGGACAGAGCCAAGTAGTAACCCGGCTATCCTAAGACCAGAACTTGGAGTCTTGACCACAATGCAGTCTGCGTCCTGTAGGTAGATATATAAGAAGATTCAAATGTTTAGGTATTAGGAAGCCCCCACATTTAATTTATAATGTATTGTGAAGAAGTGCCTGGATTGGACTTGTTTATTAAATGTCATACTATCTTAAAAAAATTTAAAGAGATGTGCAGTGTTCAAGAGTTAGGCCTAGAACAGCAACTCCACAGGCAATGGACTCCGTCTCCTCTAGTCTTTGTGCTCTTCCATGGGGCTTCCTCTGCGGTGTTGAGCCATTATCCGAGATGACTGCTATGCCCAAGAGTAGATTGCTAAATGGTAGTTTGTGCACATCTTTATCTTCACTAGATAATTTCAAGTTGTTCTGGAAATCACAATCTTTTCAATCACATGTGGAACATTTAAAAATATTGACTATGAACTAGGCCATAAAGCAAACCTCAGCACATATCAAAGAGTCATTATCATACAGGCTACTTTCTCTAACTAGAATGCATTAAAATTAGAAGTCAATGTACACTTGGAAATTTTGTGACAGATTTTTATAAATAATGGATGAATCAAAGAAGAACTCAGCCATATTTAAAATGAAGTGAAAATAACTTACATGAATATTTGTGGTATCCAGCTAAAGTTGTACTTAATGGAAAAGTTATAGCCATAAAAACATATGAGAGAAATGTTTGACTCAAGAATAGAGAGGGGCACCTGGCTGGCCCAGTCAGAAGAGGGTGTGACTCTTGATCTCAGGGTTGTGAGTTTGAGCCCCGTGGTGGGTGCAGAGATTACTTAAAAAATAACTAAACTTAAAAAAAAAGAATAGAAAAAGAACCAAGGACACGAATCTAAAATAGTTGAAAAAAAGAAATAATAAATGCCTACAGAAGCTAATGAACTAGAAAAAAAAAAAAAAAAAAGCAAAGACAAGCAAGAAAACCAAGAGCTTGTTTTTGAAAAGAGTAATAAAGTAGGATAACTACTGGTAAGATGACTCAAGAAAAATGAGACAAGATGCAAATATATGATATGAACTATAAAGGGGGCTATAACTATAAATTCATGACAGATTTTAAAAGCCATAAGAATACTATACATAACGTGTATATCTATAAAACTTAAACAAAATGAATAATTTTCCAAGTATGTAAATCTGAACAGTATGTAAGGTGTAGTCCTGCATTTTATTAACTATATATTTATATGTAAATATTATCAAAGAAAAATGTTAAATATTTTGTAAGTGGTTAACTAGGGGATACAAATTTAGGAATTTTTATTATTTTTATCCATCTAAGTTTTCTCATTCTCAACAGTAAATATAGATTTTAAAACCCACTAAGGGCTGGTTAGGGAGGGATGGAGGAAGCCCCCAGGGGTCACACTGCCTTCAGGACACTGGGAGTTTACATTCTAGTGTCCCATCATGCACCTCTTGGTTTGGCAGGGATGTCCAGGCCGCCATGCTGTGTGATGTTCCCAAACCTATTCTCTACCCTTCCTTCTTCAGTGAGCTGTTTCTCCAACTTACAGGTTTTCTCACCCTAGGACAGAGACCTTTGCATCTATGCAGCCTTATCCCATTCCCCTGGACCATCTCCACTCCCCCAAAGTCCAGGCTTTCTGGGGAGAAGAGGGCTGAGCACCCGGGCACAGATAGCGTCGGGCCTGGTCAAAGGACACAGGATGTTAGAGTCACAAAGACATGGATTCATATCCCTTGTCTGCCTCTTTCTGGCTTTATGAAGTTGGTCCTGTTCCTTAGCTTCCCTCATCTTTAGTTTGTTGGTGATAATGCCCATGTCCTAAAACGAGATAAAGAACACAAAGCAACCACCATACAATGGGTGCTCAGTAAATGTGAGTTCTTGCCTCTGCTGTTAGTTATTTGCCTGTGGTTGTAACTAATTTACTAGTAAGCCTGGAGTGTTGGGAAAGGATGATTCACCTGTGTATTGCTATTGCGTAGCATGTGGGGCTTAGCATTCCTAAACTGGAGCATGGTTGGGGCAAAGAGTTGGAGAGGCAGCACGTATTCGCAATTAATCAGGTACCCCAGCTAAACGCTGTGTTTCTGCTACCAGGAGAAATGGTAGCCAGAACCTTTCCACAGACTATAAACATTTTACTAAGGGAAGGAGGGTATGAATTTTCAGCTGATTGCCTAGAAGAATGTCAGGGTCCATGGAAGAGAACTGCTTTTCCTTTAGGGAACCACACACAGAGGCTAGCAGGAGGTGAGGCTGCCCCCTGCCAGACATGGTAGGGGAAGGCAGAGGATGAGAAAAAATGGAATGAGAATTTGAGAACTTTCTCCTGATGTGCTGGGGGAAGAGATGGCTGGGTGAAGGTCTGGACAGGCATGGGGTTGGCCAAGGCATCACGTCAGGTGGGTGAGAACTGAGAATTCAGTCTGAGCAGGAGTTCGGAGTCACAGGAGACTTTAAATCTCCCTCTTACCCCATGCTAGTCATTCTTAAAAATTTGGGACATGTGCTAGATTTTCTGCTATTTGTGAGAATGCCTGAACCATTTGGGAAAAGAGGATTCCAGAAAGCCAAAGGAAATGGGGGATGTCCAGGTTGGCTGTGAAAAGTTGAGTAACACTCTCTCCATGTGCTGGGGGTCTAAAGAAATGACTGTTTCATCATTTCCTCTGAGAGCAGGAACTTGAGCTGAACTTTGCCACACTGTGTGGGACTTGGGTAAGATTTTGGCAGATCTTTCAGGGTCTTATGATGAATCGGACCCTAAGAATCAACTTTAGTTCCTCATTGGTCTAAAAATGCCTGTTTGCACTAAGGGTTTCTTTGGGTACTGCTGACCATTTCCTCCTCTGCAAATTTGGAGATTGCTCTTCTAAGAGGTGTTGCTCCTCCCACCTCTCTGGCTGCCTCTGCCACTCCTGCTCCTTCTTCCCTTGTCCCTCTCCTGGCAGCTTAAAGGGAGGCCCACTACCACTCCTGGGAGACTTCCCTGGCCTGGCTCCTTGCTCAGTTCATATTCACCACATCCATTCTCAAGGCTGTGCCTCTTCCATAAGGCGAGGGACTCTCAAGATGAAGGCCATAGTGGCCATGCTCACTTCCCCATGAATGTCTTGAGTGCCTTCAACTCACAGTAACCGAAACAATGAGATGATCTCCCTCCTTCTCATCTATTTAGACTACCGATGGTCTGATGGCCTGACAATGCTCCTAATCACCAGGACGAGATCCTTCATGGTGACAGGTAACTCCTGTCCTACCTCATCACCTGCATCTGGCCACCCACTCCTCTCCCACAGTGTACTGCTGACTGAGTGGGCTCTTGGAGGGACTGTAGTTGACCCCTCTGTGTCTTTCTTAGGTATCAACCATTCCCATCCCTCCACAAACTTATTTTTGACTGTCCAAACCTTAGGGTGAGTGAGATATAATGTTTGCCCCCATGATGCTTTACCTGCTTCTCCAAGCCCAGCATATTGCCCCTCTCCTGTGGACCCTCCACACCAGTTTACCCACATATTCTCATGTTGCAGAGCATGCTTTCTTTGTATCCTATTTACTGACATCTGTGCAACATTCTTCCATCTACACTGTGAGCTCAGTGTCAGCAGGATGTTTATCTGATCCATCCCCTTTACTCCCTCAGGGTCTGGTACATGTTTGGGCCCCATAAGTGGGTTTTGTGGCCATCAACACCCTATGTGCATCCTTGCCTATCTCCCCAGCTTGTGGATAACCTTCTTGAGGACTGGACTAAGCATGATTCATCTCTGTGTCCATAACATCAGCTGAGCACTGTGCTGGCTTGACCTAAGTATATGATAAGTGTTGAATTGAATGGTTGAATGTAACCCCATTAATCACGTAGTGTTTACTGTACCTAGAAGAACTGTAACATTAAAAGTTTTGGATAAAGCAGGTGAGCCTTTATCCAAAGGATAAAGAGGGGTTAGAGATGGAGATGGGACTCTAGGAGAATGTAGTGTGACAGGCTTTAGATGGAGGAAGCCTTTAGATGGAGAGAGGAATCAAGAAGACAACTGGTTTGACAGCATGGAGGTCTCTGGGAGGCAATGGAGAACCATTTTTCTTTGGGAGAAAAAGAACACAGGCCATTTTGGAGTGCACAGAGGAGGAGATGAGGAAATGGAGAAAAAGAGTATTGATAATTTTTCAAGAACTTTGCCTATAGAGAGGAGGAGTTATAGAGAGGAGAATAGATATGAAAGTGGGATCAAGAGGGACTTTTCTTTTACAATGGGATACACCTGACTATGTATAAAAGCTAGTGGAGTGGATAAAGAACTAAGAAACTTAACTACATAAAAAAATATTTTTGCATAATAAAAGCAGGTGAAACTCCTGGAAAGAACATTTGCAACACACCTAATAGGTGTAAAACATGGTTTGGACTATACAAACTGAGATGCCAAAAAAAAAAAAAAATGTTATTTTCTTAACTGCGTTCAATGTGTTCTTCAGCCCTCATTTCTATTTGTAGAAGATAGCCCCATCAAAAACCACAAAAATTAGAATATCCCCTCAGTGTAACTTTGTTGTTTTTAATGTATTCATCCTTAAAACCCAGATCATCTGTTCTGTCTTCAAAGGATCCATTCCTTTTTGGTGCTTCCCTTGACCTTTGTACATACTTCTATTGATCACCATCACACTGTTTGTGATTACATACAACACAGCTGTGTGTCCAACCTGACCTTGGGTTTGTTGAGAGCAAGGACATTCTCAGTGTCTAATATATGCATGTCACCTGTGTATATTTGTTGACTCTTGGTCGATTAATAGTCATTTAAGTCCCCTGTGTGCTACAGTGTTTGGAGTATTAGGTAGGACTATTTCTGCATTTGTCACATTTCTAAAAATCATGTTGTAGTAATTAAATTTTTTGTCCCTGCTTGGGAGTTTTTTCAAGTCTCAAATTTCTCTTTGATTCCTCCTCCATCCACTCCTCCTTTTTCTCCTCTTTCTTTTTAACTGAAATAAGTTGAAATAAACAGAAAGATGCACAAAATTTAAGTGTGTAGCTCACTTAAAGGGCAGAGAGGGAGGGAGAGAGAGAATCTTTTTTTTTTTTTTGAAGAGAGAGAATCTTAAGCAGGGTCCACACCCAGCGCAGAGCCAGAGGCAGGGCTCGATCTCACGACTCTGAGATCATGACCTGTGCTGAAACCAAGAGTCAGAAGCTGAACCGACTGAGCCACCCAGGTGCCCCACAATGAATTTTGACATGCATGTGCACCCAAGCGATCCCTCTCAGATCCAGACCCAGAACATTTTCTGGCCTCAGTGGGCTCCCTGATGCCCCTTCCTAGCCAGACTTCACTTTCTCCAAACATAGCTACATTCTGATTTCTAGCACCATAGACTAGCTTTGCCTGTTTTTGAACCTCATGTAAGTTGAATCATACAGCTTATATTCCTTTGGGTCCAACTTTTTTTGTTCAACCTTATGTTTGTGAGATGCAAACATGTTGATCGTTCTTTTTCATGGTTATGTTGTAATTTTGTATGAATGGTGATTACGGTTTTGGTACCAAACTGTTATTATTATTATTATTTTAGAGAAAAGGCCTTTCCTAAACCTAGACTAATATTTTGCCACAGATATGTTGGGTTTTGTAATATTTTTCCTATCCTAAATGGGTCACTAAAACATAAGTGACAAGGTGTCCATTTTCAGAAAACATGATTGAAAAAATATGCAAATAAAAATTAATAAATGCTTAATTTAGTTCCTTTCCATAGAGCTGGGCAAGAAGTTGATCTTCCAGATTCAGGGTCTAGGACAAGGCTGAATGTGAATACAGGACCATAGGAATAGCAGAGAGCAGACTTCTTGAGTAGAAAGCTCCCTGCCTGAACTGCTGTTTTATGTCTCCCCACCACTCCTTGCTTCAATGATTTCTAGTGAGATGAGTCAGAAAACGACTAAGGAGGGCCCCAGACTCTCCAAGAACCAAAAGTTTTCAGAACACTTCAGCATACGTTGCTGCCCACCATTCACCTTCCTCAACTCGAAGCGTGAGATCGTGGACCGGAAATACAGCATCTGTAAAAGTGGCTGCTTCTACCAGAAGAAAGAAGAGGACTTGATCTGCTGTGCTTGCCAGAAGACCAGGTAAGTGGTCTGCACTGCCCACTTGGCGCCTGGCTGGGCACTGGCCTGCGGTCTCTCAGCAACACGCCCCCCTCCTGTTCCGCTCTGGTGATTTCTGGGCTGCTCTTCCCCCAGTGCCCTGCAGTCCACTCCCTGTTAGGTTCTGCCACTGGAAGGTACTGGAGGGCTATCGGAAGGTGGGAGGGGGAGCAGGGCCTGCCTCCCTGTTTCCAGCTCCTGTCAGTATCCCTTAAGCAGCAGAAGAGAGCCATGGCTCCAGCCTCCAGCTTCTTTTGGCCCCCTCAGCCCCAGACGCCGTGCAACGTCCCCTCAGAGGCCCAAGCACCAGCCTGCTGCACCCCCCGCGGTGGTCAGAGCACCAGCCAAGCCACGGTCCCCTCCGAGGTCCGAGCGTCAACCACGCCCCCGCCCAGAGGTCCGACCACCACCAGCCAAGCAGCGCCCCCCTCAGAAGTCCAAGCAGCCGCCGCGCAGCAGCCCCCAGAGAGGGCCAGGCACCAGCCGTGGGGGGTCCCCCATCAAAGCTTCTAGGTTCTGGTAACACCATCTCTTCCCTTTTGTTCCCCCAGCCCTAAGGTTAGTAGCTGCCTCCTGTGTTTACTAACATCTGGTTTACCTCGATGGTCCTCTCTTGGCCTTACCAAACCTGTGTCAATTCCTTGCATTAAATCCCCTCCTATGAAATACCTAGTGTGGCTTGTGTTTTCCTCATAGAGTTGCCAGAACAGTACTTCAGATGGCAGTATCCATTGCTTGTTTTGTCTAGGCGGACTGCAATTGATTAATTTATCAACTCAGAGTATCCACCCCAGTAACAGATTGTGAGACTGAGGCCCTCCTTCGCTGTGCCTTGGAGAGAGGAGGAAGGGTGACTCTAGGGATATTTGTGCATGTGTAAAAATGGAGAGGTTCAGCCAGCTCATTCATCCATCCTCCTGACAGACTTTGTCTGATGTTAATCTCAGTGACAAGATCATTCATTCATTTATTCAGTCATTCAACAAACTTGATTGCATACCATATAGAGTTCCATATCATGCAGGGGGTTGGGAATACAGCAGTGAACAAGCTAGGTTGTGACTCACCAGGATGAAACAAGAGAAGAGTTGGTCAAAGTGTAGGGCATGATTGCCTTAATATTGTCATAATCAGTTAGTACACTGGGCTATGGGAGCCTGGAGCAGGCTGCCCATCTGGGGCCCCAGAGAGGAGGTTAGGCTAGGGTAAGCAGAGAGTAAAGGGAGGCCTTGCAGAGAGAAAAGGTGAACAAGAGACATGTTTGTCTGTCCCATCTGAGGCAGGTCAGCTTTCTTCTTCTTCTTCTTCTTCTTCTTCTTCTTTTTCTTCTTCTTCTTCTTCTTCTTCTTCTTCTTCTTCTTCTTCTTCTTCTTCCTCTTCATTCTTCTTCTTCTTCTTCTTCTTCTTTTTAATAGACTTCATTTTTAGATCCATTTTAGGTTCACAGCAAAATTGAGTGGAGGGCACAGAGATTTCCCATATTACTCCCTGCCCAAACACATGGCAGGCCAATATTTTAGTCCTCTTAATATTTGGAAATGAAGCTGTTTTGCAGATTAATAGTGGGTGCTAATTGTATTTGAGATTCTCATACCTACTCTGCATAGCATGTTACCGTGTGTGCATGTCATGGGCTGTTTACCAGTTTACTATGCAGAGGAATGAACCCAGGAGCATGTTAAAGATGCCCCCAGAAAAGCTAATTCCTTGGGTCACTGATGAGGTCTGGAGAAGTGCATTTCCAACAAGCAGCACCTCTGCCCCAGTATAGTGACACAGGTAGTACACAGACAACCCTTTGATAAGCACTGATCTAACCCATCCATAAATAAATGATCCACATTATCTGTAATGCACAGTAAAGACATGTGGAAGGGGCCACATATATGACACTAAAAGTGAAAGCATTAAAAATATGCAAGATCAGGTGAGGTTAATTTGTGAAGAAGGTAAGAGGCTGCCAGTCTTTAACCCTGAAATAGGGAGTTGTATGCCGGGTTACCTAGTCATTAATCAGGGTCTCCTGCGGGGCCTGAGTCCAAGGGGGCTGGCCAGGTAAGTTGTGATATATGGAAATGGTTAGGAAGTGTGAGTAGCAGAGGAAACTAATTGGACACATGGCACATCATCTGTGGGGGTGGCTTCAAGCCACATTTGCAGTGAGTTGCATGATGGCTGCTTGGGTGGCTGGAGTTCACGCCCGAAACAGATGCAAGACCATGAAGGCCAACTTCATCTGTCTGCACCCAGCCTGCTGGTTTCATTCACCTAAACTCCAGAGACATTCTAATGTTGGTGTAACTTGATTCCCTCAGTTAACTGTTCTTATTAGGTATCAGGCTGTCCGTGCCTCCTCAGTCCTTTTTGCTCACCCAGAACAGGGGACCTGAAAGTCTCTGTTCATAGTGGTCCACAATATTGAGGATGAAGGATTTGAGCCCTTCTCAAGACACTCATTCTTCCTTCTCAGATTCCCCGAGGTCCTGAGGAAATGCATTAGAGCCATTGTTTTGCCACATTGTTTACTCCCTCTGTTGATGCTGGTTGGCTGTTCCCAAATCAAAGGGGTGGGAAGGTTAATGGGAAAGAAAATGCTCTCTTAAGCAGAGCTACTAAATTGCACTTGGAGAAAGGGTCAAAAAAGAGATTCTGAAGCAGACTTTCTGAAATGTTGCCATTCCTGAGTTCTGACCTTTAAAGGTTAAGCAAATATTGACAAAGGCCTATTGGATCCTTAGTAGCTCCCTTGGATAGATCTCAAAAACCAGAGAATATTTAAATCTTAGGATCTGATGGGTGAAATTCCTTGCAGCCTGATTGAACATGGTAACATTCTTGTATCTGATGGGAGGAAACCCTGGCATCTTCCTCTTAATTTATTCTACTTTCAATTCCTCAAGATTTTAGGATTTCACAGGTCATCCTTGCCTTTAGGTTTAATACATGTTTCCTGGGCCAAGCCTCTCTTGGCTCCTCAGTGCTCTGCTTTAGGTGCAGGGGATCTATGGTTTTGTGATTGATCTTGCAGCCAGTCACACAACTTTGAGCAGTGCCATGTGTGCCTTTGACTCATTCTTTCACAAAATGTCTTGTACCAAATTGAGCCCTGCACACCAGAAGCTTGGAGGACCAACCTATATCTATATGTATTTGCAAGCCTATTCATCAAGATCATGTGCACAGCACGGCACCAAGCTCTGGGCAATCAAAGGAAATGATGTATGCCCCTGGTCCAGCTGCTCATGGTATTTATGAGTGGCTCCTCCCTCGGTGATGCTGCTCTTCCCTCCAGGAACCACCCTGAGCTTGGCTGCTTCCATCCTGCCTGGTCCCTGCCTGATCCCTTTCCTCCTCCAGCTCCTTTTTTACCATCTTGTCTCATTTCAGCGGATGATAAAAATCAAAGCCCAGGAAAGTAACTGATTGCTAGAGGGTTAAGGTTCTAAGTGGTTTCAGATTCTCCACAGAATTTGGTCTTTCAGAGACAGAGTGCTTTAGCTTTGAGTCTCAAATTGAAGCAAGCAGGGTTTGGTGTTTTATTGATCATGCATTGTCCTGAGCTAGGCATGGCAGTGCATTGCTTCTAAAGGTTAGGACAAGCACACCCACTGAATGGCAACATGCTGGTTACGTTGGTAATGGAGTAGAAACCATTCTATGTACACACACACACACACACACACACACACACACACACACACGTATAGTTTTGAGTTTGTTTGGAATCATCAGGACTGCCAAACAACAATGCAATTATAAACACTTACATACTTGACAAGCTAGAATTTACTTCTGAAGAGCACTTACCCAAAGCAATTACTCTGATGGTCTGATGGTCTGAGAGTGTGCACTGACTGAACCAGGTATTGGGGCTAAGCTTCAGCTGTCAGATGGGGGTACCTGTCTCCTTTTCAGGTGTGCAGGCCCAAACTTATTCCAGACACTTTCTATGACATGATTTGTCCTTGCTTTGTCCTTCCTGATGCCAAAAGGTACACCCTGCACTTTGTTCTTCTGGAAAACCATGGATCATTTTCTCTTTCTTTGCACAGGACTGGCTAAACTAGCACTTCTGGTCCCTTTTCTGAGCCCTCCTTGTATTTACACAAGCAAAAACATTGACTTTGTACTCATGTATTAGAAAGAATTTATTTCTTACATGTTTGTGGAAAAACCCCACCCAGACATATATTATGCTTAATTGTATCCCAGTGTTTACACCCTGGCAATCTATTTTTGGTCTCATCAGCCAAACAGAATCAGAAATTCATCTATCAATGTCCAGGTAATGGCAGAGTTAGGGAAAGAGCCTGAGTACTTTGCTCTTAGATCAGGCTCTGGTGGTTCTGCCTGCTTCTCAGATTACATTAGTGCTTTTATGAGTTTGGATGACTGAACTCTTGAGTCTTGCCCTACCTAAGTCATAAATCCCTTCCTATCCAGGAGTAGGCTTCTACACACTACACATATCACAGTGCCTGTGTAGAGCAGGCACTCACAGAGGCCTGGGTTAGCCAGAGAGGTCTCTGGTTCCATGAGCTGTGTGCATTCTTCCATTCTGACAACTCCTGCCTGGTCCCATGTCCTTAGTCTAGATCACATGGTTAACCACTCTCTCTAACAGCTTTAATGCCATTGCTGTTCATCATCCAGCCACACTCATCACACAAATCCCTCACGTAGATCAAGCTGATGATCCATGTGCACTATTCCAACTTCCAGCTGCTGAGCCTAGTCATGGATGCAGAGAGTTGCTGAGCACAGCTAGGAAAAGCCTCTATATAGCCTTAAGGGTTGGTGCTACCACCAGTGGAGGAGCACCTGCCTCTCTCTAGACTAGTTTTCCTCCACCAGCCCCAACATGTTTATCAGGGTATGCATCTGTCTTTCAATCCTTCCTTTTAGCCTCAGAGGAGGAAGCATTTTTTCTTGATCAGATCAACCCCTCCTTTCCCCTACTCATGCATGATCTGTGTGATCTTCCTCCCCCCACTCATGTTTCCTCCAGGGTCTTGCTGAACCTCCCTGACCACTTCAGCCTTTTTCTATTATCTAAAGAGAAAGCACTTTAGCTTTTAAACATGGTCACCTGTCTCTTAATGACTGAATTCACCTCTGGCCCTGTCCTGTCTCTCCTCTTCTCAGGCAAATTTTTAAAAATAGTGTAAATTCATCACCTTAACTTCTCTACATTGCATTTACTCTTCAACTTACTGTGCTCTGATTCTTCCCATAGCACCTCACTGGAATTTCTCCTGCCCCCTATTCCCCATCCTCCACCTTTGGCAACCATCAACCTGTTCTTTTTATCTATGAGCTTGGTATTTGCCTTTGTCTGGCTTATTTCCCTTAGTGTAATGCCCTTAAGGTATATCCATGTTGTTGCAAATGGCAGGATCTCATTCCTTTTTTTATGGCTGAATAATATTCCATTGTATATATAAACCACAATTTCTTTATCCATTCATCCATTCATCCATCAGTGGACACTTAGGTTGTTTCCATATCTTGGCTATTGTAAATAATGCTGCAGTGAACATGGAGATGCATATATCTCTTCGAGTTAGTGTTTTCATTTTCTTTGGATAAATACCCAGAAATGAAATTGTTGGATCATACAGTTGTTTTATTTTAATTTTTTTGAGGAACCTCCATGCTGTTTTCCATAGTGGTTGCACCAATTTACATTCCCATCAACAGTGCACAAGCATTGCCTGTTCTCCACATCTTTACCAACATTTGCTATTTGCAGTCTTTTTGGTAATAGCCATTTTAACAGGTGTTGATGATCTCTCATGTGTTTTTGATTTGCATTTTTTAAAAGATTTTATTTATTTATTTATTTATTTGAGAGAGAGAGAGAGAGAGAGAGAGAGAGAGAGAAACAGCATGAGAGGGGAGAGGGTCAGAGGGAGAAGCAGAGAGCCGGGACCCCGATGTGGGACTTGATCCCAGGACTCCGGGATCATGACCTGAGCCAAAGGCAGTCGCTTAACCAACTGAGCCACCCAGGCACCCTGATTTGCATTTTTCCGATGATTAGTGATGTTGAACATCTTTTCATGTACCTGTTGGCCATCTGTATGTCTTCTCTGAAAAAATGTCTACTCAAACTCCTTTCTTCACTTTCCTCCCTCTCTAAATTAGAAGCCATGGCTCAACATTTTAATCTCTTTCAAAAATACCCTATAGCCCCCCCACCCTCTGAATATCTGTCTCATATCTTTGGAAAAACTCTAACTTTGGATGAATCCAGCCATCTGTCTTCACCATGTCTGTTTCCAGGCAGCTGAGTCTCATTGGAAAATAACACACATCAGGGCAGTAGTAGTTGGGTATAAGCAGGATTTTGCTCATCATATCACTTAGCACTATTAACTTTTGGGCAGTCATAGTTCAGTTACGTGCATTCAGATAAAGGAGAAAGCCATGGACCCCAAAAGTGTCATGTATATATGTAGAATATACCCACCCACCCCCACACATACCCTACATATATCAGGTTTATTGAGATATAATTTGCATGCAGCAGCATTTGACCTTTTTGGCAAACACTTCTATACACACAATCATGTAACCACCATCACAGTTGAGACATCGGGTATTTTCATCACTTCCTCCCCCCACCAAATTTCCCTCATACTTCCTCTTTGCAGTCCATCCCCAAACCCCTGACAACCACCAATCTGTTTTCTGTCCCTATAATTCTGTCTTATAAGTCTAAAATATCATGTAAATGGAATTGTACAGTATGTACCCTCTTGAGTCTGGCTTCTTTAACTTAGCATAATGCATTTGAGATTGAACCATGTTGTTGCGTTTTTTTCAGCAGTTTTTACATTTTCTTTGCTGAGTAGTATTCCATGATGTGCATGTACCTATCATAGTTTTCCATTAACCAGTTGGAGGGTATTTAGATAGTTTCCGGTTTGGTTATTATGAATAAAGCTGCTGTAAACATTCATGTGAGTGTAAATTTTCTTTTCTCTTGAGTAAATAACTAGAACTGGTATTGCTGGGCCTTATGGTAGGTATCTGTTTAAATGTGTAAGAAACTGCTAAATTGTTTTATTTTGTATTCCCACTAGCAATATGGATGCTCTGCATTTTGTCAGCTCTTAAAATTTTATCCATTCAAATAAATGTGTAGTGCTATCTCATTGTAGTTTTAATTTTGTATTTTCTTAATGACTAATGATATTGAGCATCTTTAAATGAACCTATATATCATCCACCAAAAATAGGTGATATTTATTTATTAGTCCAGTGTGTGCTCAATCGTTTGCCCATTTTAGAAAGTGGGTTGTCATTTTTCTTATTATTGTGTTTTGGGAGTTTAAAAATATATCTGGATATATTTTAAATGTATAATCAAATATAACAAATTTAATATATTTATGTTATATGTACGTTTTGCAAATATTTTCTCCCAGTCTATGGCTGGCTTGGCTTGCTTTTTCATTTTCTTAACAGTATCTTTTGAAGAACCAAAGTTTTAAATTTTGATGAAGTTCAATTTATCGATTTTTTCCTTTTATAGATCATGCATTTTGTATTGTATGTAAGAGTTCTTTGCCTAACCCAAGGTCACAAAAATTTTCTCTTATTTTTTTTTTCTAGAAATCTAAAACTTTAGGTTTACATTTACATTATTGTCCATTTTGAGTTAATATTTTGTAAATAGTGTGAAGTATGGATTGAGGTTCAATTTTTTTGCATATGGATATTCAGTTGTTCCAACACCATTTGTTGAGAAGATCCTCCACTGAATTACTTTTGCAATTTTGTCAAAAGTTGGTTCACTAAATGTATGAGTTTATTTCTGGACTTTCTATTCTGTTCTGTTAATTTATATATCTTTCCTTTAACAACTTTATTACTATAGCCTTATAGTAAGTATTGAAATCAGTTTAGTGTGAATTCTCCAACGTTGTTCTTTATTTTTGAAATTGGTTGTGACTATTCTAGTTCCTCTACTTTTCCATACAAAATTTAGGGTCATTGTGTCAATTTATACAATATATTCTGGTAGAATTGAATGGGGTTGTGTTGAGTTTATAAATCAACTTGGTGAGGAGCGTAACAATATTGAATCCATGAACATGATATATCTGTCCATTCACTTAGGCCTTTTTTTGTTTTGCATTTTCAGCATAGAGATCTTGTACATATTTTGTTTGCTTTATAATGAAGCACTTCATGCTTTTAGGTACTATTAAAATAATACTTTTTTCAGTTTCAATTTTCGTTTGTTGCCAATATATAAAATATAGTTGATTTTTGTATATTGATCATGTATCTTGTGATCTTGCTAAACTCACTTAGTCTAGCTTTTTTCTGGGGCAGTCTCTGGGATTTTCCACATTAACAATCATGTTATCTGTGAATTTTTTTCTGCCTTTTTTTTTTTCCTTTTCAATATATATGCCTCGTTTTTGTATGGTTTAAACTACTATTTCATTTAGAACATTTTCTTCTTAGAGAAATATTTTAACAAGATTAAGTTCTTGAAAAATTGGTTTTCTGGAATATTAAAGGAGGTTAAAGCCCAAATTAGATGCTCTGCTATGTGGACAATCTTTATAATTTTCATCCCTCAAAGCTGTGCTACAACAAGATGACGAGGGCATTTTACGTAGGGTTTGACTTTTGTGTAATAATGACCTGTTATTTTCCTGTTTTGAGTTGGTCAATGGGGATGATGTACAGAGTATTTCATGTAGCCCTAGAACTCCTCCTCTCCTGTGTCTGCAGAATCATCATATTGTCATTGCTAAGGAGTCTAGGCATAGCCCTTTGACTTAAGAGTCTTCACACCTCTTGCTATCAGGTGGCCACCTCTCCCCTGGGCTTGTCTGGTACTTCCACTGCTACATTTCAGACACAGTAGTGTGCATCTCCCTTGCTGGAATGTGCAAGAGTCAGGACCTGGGACTCTTACACTCATATCCTCTGATTGGCTGATGTTATTGACTGAATAAGACTTATACATACAACCTACCTATTATTCTGGCACAGTGGAAAGGGCAAAGACTCTGATATCAATTTGAGTCTGAGCTCTGTTATCTGTCAAAGTTATTCTTTTAAAGCTATATTTTTCCCACTTGTAAAATGAGGATATTATCTTCCTCATCAGTTACTAATGTAAAGTGCGTAGTTCATTATCTTATACTGTTAGGTAAGTGGATGTTATTAGAACTGTTATTTAATAGATACATTGTGTCATTTAATCCTGACCACTAGCAGATTCTCCCCAACTCAGTTGCTTCCCCTGGTTGAATTGGAGTTAATGGACTATTGCTGCACAATTTGGCCACCCTTAGTGGCACCTATGTAGCTGCTATTGCCATTGGAGGGCTAATTAGATAATAAGGTGCTCACACCATCTAAGATGCCACAGTGGCTGACTGCAGTGCTACCTGCACAGGGTGATGCCTGGGATCTGTGAGCTTCCATGTCAGTGTCAGCACCCAGGGTTTCATATCTAGCATGATTTTTGGGGGGTTCTATTATGAACAGGCTGTCATGTCTGGCATTCATGGAAGCAATCCAGAAAATGTAAGGAGATTCTCTTCTCAGATTTCCAGGGACGTTTTCCAACCTTCTCAGGCTACAATTCATTCTACAAGTTTCAATAAAGTATTTCTTCTTTTATTTTTCTCGGTATCCAGCCCTGTTAGCTTGATATATAATTTGGGGTTTTGGAAAATGGTATTGCTAACACCTGAATATGAATCTTATTTCTAATTTTGAACACCTACCCCCAAGTTATAGGAAAAGCTGTGTTTCTCATAGGTTTAGTTTTCAGTGTTAAAAGTATGGCACATTCTTAATGTGTGTATCTTGGTGGGTTTTTTTTTCTTGTTTGTTTTTTAAATTAAGAACTTTGATGATGTTCTGAAACTATTTGACATGGCCTCATTTCCAACGTGGTCACATGGAGTTCTGTTGTCTAAATAAATTGTGGTTAATATAATGCAATCCCTCAAGCTTGCAAGCAATTGTTGTCTGGGGCCACATATTTATAATATTTTTACTGGGTGTTGTTCATCTCCTGAACACAATCTGTTCCTCATCAAAATAGGAACATGTCAATAGGGTCACAATTTTATAATGTGAGTTCAAATACCCTAAATGTATATATGTGTACATCATGTTTTTATGTCTATGGGCAGTAAAACTAGTTTTTTTTTTAAGGAGTGGGGTGGTATTTTTATTTCCTTTGTTTTTTTTTTCTGTGTCTTAAAATTATCTGCAATGATTAAACAGAGAAGCAATAATTATTGTGCGTAAAAATAGAAGAACTTCAAAAGAATATCTTTCCTAGGCTTAGGCCAGGAAAAAGTTATCATATTATTTTGGCCAGATACTACCAGAACTGGGAAGTTAAGAAAAGGAATTCTAAGGTTAGATTTCCCAGAAAAATAATAACCCCAAAGGTAGTCTACAAATTCACAATTATGTTAACTGAGCACAGAGAGAGTGTTTACCACTTAGAAACGCTGTGGATTTTTGTTTCTCTTTGTAAACCAGATTGAAAAGGAAGACCAAGCCCACCCCACGGAAAAAGTGAGGGAGGAGTTTCAAGCGAATGGACCACCTCAGGACCTGGACTCACTGCTTCTTAATTCACGTGCCCTTGGGCAAGTTATCCAGCTTCAAATATGATGCAGGGGCAGACACCTGCTGATGTGGCAACTGCCAATGCCCACAGTCCCCTTGGTGCAGGGGCAGCTGGGCAGCCTGCCTGGAGGTGAGAAGGGGCATCTCTGTGTGTCATACTCCAGTTGGTGGGTCCCAGCAGTGTCCCTTGGGCTCCAGAGCTCAGTGCATGGCTTCTTTGGTCTCAGCAGCAGTCCTTTCTTTCCCAGAACATGCACAGAACTCCAGGGTCTTTGGATCAGGATGGTCAGGTGCCAGTCCTTGTGTTGTCCTCCAATTTCTGTTCCCCTCTGTCCTTGGCATCCTGTTGCCTAGTTTGACATTTGTTCCTTGACCTTCTTCTTTGTAACTAATCCTCTATCTGGTTCCTCTCTTTCCCTGTGCCATTTGGTTTCCATCTGACCTCCTTAATCAGTTCCCTGTACTAGCACACAGTCAGAGGCACAGCTGGCTCTGGGGAAGATCCAAGTTCTTTTGAGTAAGATATTAGGCTAGCAGATGAACCAGATATGCAAGGAAATTCCCAAGGAGGGTAGGAGTTGTCTAAATCAGCCAATGTGCTGTGTCAGAGCTGAGAGTAAAGTCATAAAGAAGTATCTCCTTCCCATTCCCCAGGCCCCTCTCTCCAACCTCACACAGGGATTTGTGAATGTCTTCTTCTGGTATCTGCCTGGGTGAGAGAAAATACTCTATAAGGCACGGCCTTTGAGCCTTCTCCAACCCATCTGGACAGTTCCAACTCCAGAATTAATTGCTCCAATTAGTTGTAACCTTGAGCAATTTATCTGGGCTTACTCAATGCCTTACCCCTTGCCCCTCTCCTGAAGGCTCCTGGAGACAAGGCTGCTGAGAGGGGCCATCTGTGAGCCAGAGATGCTGCTCTCTCATGCTCCCACCTCAGGACACAGGCAGGTGGCCCCATGGCCCTTTCATAGGACCAGAAGAGGTACTCAGAGAGTTGCTATTTCCAGGCCATAGTAGCCCAAATTCCTGGGGAGAGCTGAGTCCTGGTCCCTCTATGTTGTCCCTGGTTGGTGCCTCCACATACTACAGAGGGATCAGGCAAAATAGGAGAGGAGCTTGGCCTTGGGGAGAGGAGAATTAAGTGGGGGGTGGGGGTGGGGAAGAGGCAAGTTAGGGTAGATACGCAGTCCAAGACTTCCCTCCCTGTGTAGGAGGTTAACCCATGATATGTGCAGATCTGAACCCAATTACAGTGGAGTATACGTTAGGAGTTTACCTCATCTCTGATTTGTTCTCACTATCCATAGCCAGACTCTTGGAAGGGCTTTAACCTTGAGTATGGGCTCTCAGTCACGGGCATAGGAACTAATCCCCTGACTCTGCCCTCCTTAGACCACATCACTACACAGAGCACATCACTACACACACACATATTTGGTGGGGGTTGCCCCTGGGTTAAATGGAGGACTCTCAGATCATCTTGCCCTCTTGTGGATTGGTGTGTGTGTTTCTGTATGTGTTGGGGAACTTGGCTTTGGGGGAACAGTTATGGGATCTCATTTTCTCTCCCAGGCACAAATCCTAGAGAGCTCCTCCAAGTTTCACTCATTTCCATCCCCCACCCCCCAGAGGACCCTGACCACTGAAACTGATCACACGAGAAGACCACATACTAATAGACTCCCCTCAGGGGCCTGACCTTGACTTGGGATTCCACTGTTTGCCCAGCAGCAGCCTTTCAGGAACCTCTCTTGGACCACTTTCCCTACTCATCTCAGAGTTGGGGGATGGAAGGAGAGGGTTTGGAGTGGGCCCATTGCTCTTGAGGCTCTAGCAAGGTCCACTCCAGGAGCTACCTCAGGTTGTTGTAAGCCCAAGCTTGGCTGATTTGTTTGTTGGCTTTAAAGTTGGACTGAAGGGTGAGAAATATAGGCAGTAGATCCAAGTCCCACTCCTCCTCAACCCCTCCAACACTTTTCTACTTAAGAGGACACTGGAGGGGAGCTGTAGCCATGCTCCAGCCCCAAAGGTACAAGGCTTATTGCCCTGCCAGGTTTCATCTACCCCATTTGAGACTCAGAAGCCCTTTCCCTGCCCAGCAAGACAACACTTTCCTGTCTTCTTTTTGTTCTCTCCTTTTGTATGTATAAATGATATGTTGTCATAGCTACTCAGTGCTTGTGCTCATTTGGGGCTCTGTTCTTGCTATTCACTCTGCCTGTGATGCTCTGGTCCAAGATCTTTGCCCTGGTGACTTCAGCTCAAATATCATCTCAGAGATGTTTCCCTTGGAAACTCACTGTGGTTTCCATAGTTACTCTCTATCCCACCACTTTAGATTTGTTAGCTGTGTTTGTCTTCACAGTGCTTATCACCCTTGGGAATTATCTTGTTCAATTATTTACTTGTTTATTGCTTGGATCTCCTTCTGCTCCTAATGTAACCTCAGTGATCACCAACATCTGTTTCTTGCTATATTTTCAATTCCCAGCACTAGGAAGAACTCAATAAACACTTGTTGACTGAATAGATGTTT
Organism: Eumetopias jubatus; assembly: GCF_037043125.1. Classification (NCBI taxonomy): domain Eukaryota; kingdom Metazoa; phylum Chordata; class Mammalia; order Carnivora; family Otariidae; genus Eumetopias; species Eumetopias jubatus. The sequence goes on along the minus strand of NW_028274807.1, from coordinate 148,319,057 downwards.
GCTTGTTGTTTTTTAATTTAGGAATAGTTTTTCAAAAGTTTAGATACTTTTGAGAAGTCAAAGGTGTCTATTGTATTTAACAACAAGGAACTATTGGTGACATTTTAGGGCATTCTTGGAGTAAATGGGAGATGAGGAATAAGAATTTGACCATGAAGGGAAGCAGAAGATAGTCCAGTAGCTGGGGTGTTTCATGAACTCAAGAGATGCTTGAGCATGGTGAAGACTGCTGGAAAGGAAGCAGCAGAATGGGTGTGCAAAGGAGGAGGAGATATTGAGGGAGTCAAGAATGGAGGAAGTGGGAGGGGGAATCTGGGGCACAAGTGAGGGGATCAGGCACAGAGTAGGGATTCCTTTTCAGTGGAAAAGGGGGAAGGAGGAAAGGAGGGTGTAGATTTTGGTAGGTTTGCAGGGTTAGTGGCAGACGCTTGAGGCAGTTCCTGCCTGTGGCTTTGATTTTCTTTTGATGTCGGAGGTGAAGTGACCTGTTCAGGACGGGATAGTTGGTGGTGTCGGGGGTCACATATATAAGGGCAGTGGAGAGGATTATAAAAAGATCATTTCAGATCTTTGAAATTCTTCTTTAAAAAAAAAACCCTTTCTCCAGAGGAATATAATTAATTAACAATTCAAGGCAACATTTTGCCACTAAGTGGTTTCCTAAAATTTCATATTTAGATATAAAACCCAGATCTAAACTTAAGTCCCATAAGGTCTCAGATAGAAGATGAAAGAATTAGAGAAAGAAAGGCAGAGTCTAATCTTCTCAAGGAATAAAGAATCACAAGGAAGCTTTCACTATGGGAAGCTGCAAAAATTCTGACAAATCACAGCGAGATGGGACTGTGTTCTGAGACAATAATTTGCTGAATGTCTGTCTGGATTCTGTTCCAACACCAGAGAAATGTGAAAACTCAGGCCTGAAAGGGTCCTGGGAGGGTTTCTGGACTGACTCCATAGCACATGTCTCAATCCCACTAATAACACCATTAACAGGTACTTATTATCTCTGCTTAAACAAAACGAAGTGTTCTTAATGGACAAAGATGATTCTGTTAATCCAACAGTAGATTGTAACTTGGAAAGATTTTGCATACTCACTCTTGTTTGTAACATAAGTGCACACTTGTAGGAGTGTTGGTTAAGTATAGTGATAAAAATAACTTCTTTCCATTAAATATCAAGTATACATCCATCCTATACTACATGGTGTTTTGAGTTTGTAAATGGGAGAGGTTGGCCATGGCTGCCATGACGACTGAAACCATGACCTTGGCCTTTTTGCTATCATGCTGCAACCTAGAAGTTTCCAAACTGGGATTGGTGGAGCCCTGGGACACTTGGGGTACCATATCGTAAGATGAGAGGGAGATGGAGCCAACAGGGCTCCAAGCTGCAGCTCCACATCAACCAAGGCAGGTTTTAGGGTTTATGCTGACTTCTAATTTTATATAGATGAAGGGTTCCCCTGAGGTAAAAGAGTCTGACAATCTCCTGTCATGACTGAGAGCAAATACTGGTACAATACTTATGCTAGTGATTTTCTAAATGATTTATTGAATCAGTGATTGTACTATTTGGCATTACATCATAGATTTGGGTTTAGTTGACTGGTGTTTCAGTGACAACTTATTTCCTCTTAGGCAACAATTCACCCACCACCAAGTTGAGTGTTTTGACTTATGATCAACTGGCTAGGTTTATCCAAAGTATGGATGAGCAAAAATATGTAGATTAGCAAACAGTCCTGATAATTATACCTATATTTTATTTTTAAGCTAATTTATGTAAAAGTATTATATTCAACATGGTACTAAAAATCCATTTCTGGATATGGATGTAGCATAAGCTACATTAACTAAATAAACTATATTAATAATACATAAAATAGGTTTGCAGAGAGTGGAGAAAATGGGAGACTATAGTGTAAGTGGTGGTTTTCATAGCAAATCAAGTATCTATCAGATTTGAGTCATTTGGTTCAAAAAGATCTTAGAACAATATAACTCAGTTCTAAAATAGTGTTAAATTTAAGTACCAAAGTACTATTTGTATTGGATTTTGAAGCACATGCACTGTCACAAGAGTCCATTCATAACCTGAGGCTGGAAGCCCTGGGGGCCCAGTGGTGGTATCTGAAGAGGATGGTGCACTCCTCCCTAGAACCCAAAGGCTATAAATACTTTGTAGAGAGAAAGATAATGTCAAGTAATTAGGCCTAGAAAGAAGGTATTTTACAGCAAGAGGGTCTAGGTTTCCAAGATTTCCTTTAGTTAGGAGGTGTAAGCTCACTAAGAGGAAAGGTTGGGAGTGTCTGGGTCCATATTTGAGAAGGTGGTGATGGCAGTTGGAAGTTTTTCATCTGTTGAGTTAATGACAGATATTTCTGATAAAGATAGGAAGTTATTTGCATCAGCATTAGCCAAACCAGCCCTCACCGCAGAAAGTAAGAGATTTTGGGCCCAGTCTTTGTTAATGAAGCCATGTTAGGGCCAGTATTAGAGGCAGATATATTATCAGATACTGGAAATGGTCCCTTGGCCCAGGTGATGGTCCCTGCACAGCCCCCTGTTGACCTCTAGGCAAATCTGTTTGATTAATGCTGAAATGGAGATATCCTTATTATGCCCACCATCATGGAGGGTTGGGTAGTCTGTCATTCAGTGGGTACAGGACTCAGTAGACATTCTGGCAACTTTTCATCAATTAAGTTCTGTGTACACAAAGATCAGGGTAAAGTTTTTCCTGACACCTCACAGGTTGCCCTACCTGGATGGCAGCCCATTCACAGCTAATTCACTTCCAGGCATGCTTCTTCCATAGCAGGAAAAAAGTAAATGGCACAGTGGGGTATAGACTGCCCCAGTACTCATAGGGAGTGTCCCATGGGAGCCAGCCTGGCTTCCCGGACCTCTTATTGATAGGAGTTGTTTAGTGATCTTCCTGGATGTGGTTTTAAGTCTGAGATCTCTGACGTACACCAATCTCTGTGTTTGCTATTTGTAATTTCTGTCTCAGGAAGGCAACATCTCTTTTCTAACCAGGAATAAATCTTAATGCATCAAAAAGAAAAAGTCTGGTATCTTAGGCTTTCTTTACCCTCACATGGTGATCCAATAGATTTCTACACAATCTATTTTCGCTACGTTCACTCCCCATTTCTTGAATTCTCTGTGAACAATCCCTTCTGCAGCTGACAGCCTCTGTTCTTTCTCTGTGGCTTATAAGCTTTCTGAGTCACACCCTTTAACAGAATCTTGGTTTTCTGCTGATGGAGATCATTATGGATCTCTACTGCCAGCTGCAAGATTTTGCCTCTAATTTTCAACTAGAGCTTTGGCTACAAGCAGTAAAAAAAAAAAAAAAAAAAAAAGAATAATTTTCCAACTTTTGTCTTCCTGCTGATGCCTTGCTGACACCTCATTATTTGGCTTGGAATATAAATGGTGTCTGTTTTCTTCAACTCTTGTTAATGTAGATTTTGGTACCATCTGATTTCCCTGACTCTTTATCTTCTTACTGTGGTAATCTGCCAACTAACTCTTATTTTTTAAAAATGATCCTGTTTATTTCCTTCCCTATGATTTTTCTCCTCTGATGCAAAGATGAAGAAAAAGTGGTTTCAGCTGTAGAGCACATTTATTCAGAACTTCAACTCCATTATTTTCCTAAGTCACAACTATTTTCTGAGACTTGAGATCTCCCCTGATTTGCTTGCTGATCTCAGTAGGTAGGGCTGGGAAGGCAGGGACAGCCAGGGGCAGGAGGGAACTACAGCCTTGTTTCCACTCCACCCCCTCCAATGGCTACAACTTCCTTTCCTTCAGCTCCTTTCTTCCATCCTGCATCTCTTTCCTCACTCATCTGTTTTCCTACAACTTAAATTCACAAAAGACCTTGGTTTTTAGATTTCTAGTAGAGCTACCGACAACCTTCATACATTTTTATTGCTTTGGGTTTCATACTGTCCTCCCCAGATCTTGTTCCCAGCTGCTAACTGAGATTCTGCCCAAACCAGCAGCGCTTTGAGTTATGCGGATCCCCACTGTCAGGTGACCAAGAATGATTCAGATGGGGTAGTGACCCAAAGCTGGGTTCATTCCATCCAATTCCAGTTTTCTTTGCCTTCCCACATGGTTTGGTGCCAAGCTGCCATCGTGCCTTGCAAATGTGCTTATCTGAGTTAGGATGGTTATGTCACAGCTGTTTCTACCTCCTTAACTTGCTTTCACTTACAGTTTTAATTTGTTGATACTTGCATTGTCTCACGTCTCCAAAAGTCCTCAGTCAAATACTTGAACTTAGGTTCTCATGTGATACCCACCCCTTTCGTCTGGTGTGAGTTTCACTTCAGTGAACTTTTGGAGTCCTAATAAGAGAATCTCTGAGGTCCAAAGGAAGATCTGGGAGCATTTGGCACCAAACATGTACGTGGGTAGCAGAGGGGAGGGAGAGAGATTCTTTCCTTTTTGTGGCTTTTTTCCTTCTGCTGCTTCATGTGCCCTGGGGAAGGCGGTTTCTTTTCCTTCCACTCCTTGTCTTCTCCTTGCTCAAAATCATATGCAGGTGGAAGGGAGGGGGGTAAACTTGGTGATGCCTCTACCTATACAGAAGGAGATTTGGTGGGCATGCCATTCCAATTTCCTCTCTCTTCTGCTGTGAAAATGAAAAAGCATTAGTCTACATATATCACCCAACAAATCTTCATATAGCTGCTTCTCAAGGCAGCTCTGTGTTCTGAACATTTTTAAACCTCTCTGGGATATAACTGATTTAGAACAATGTTATATAGTGACTTTTTCATACAGAGATTCATTATGTGACCAACTTGTTTATTCCAGGGCATTATTTTTATTTAGTTATCTATCTATCTATCATCGATCTATCATTTATCTATCTATCTATCTATCTATCTATCTATCTATCTATCTATCTATCTATCTATCTATCATCTATTTGAGACAGTGGGAGAGAGAGAGCACAAGCTGGGGGGAGAGGCAGAGGGACAAGGAGAAGCAGACTCCCCACTGAGCAGGGAGCTTGACATGGGACTTGATCCCAGGACCCCAGGATCATGTCCTAAGCCAAACGTAGATGCTTAACTGACTGAACCACCGAGGTGCCCCTATCCCAGGACGTTATTTACACAGGGGAAAAATCAGGCTTTTTTATGTGTGTTTTCTTCCTAGGTATAGAACACATTTTGTCTTAAAATCTGAGTTCCCACTTAAAATTTTCAGGGGACTATCTGAACTTTGTTCTTCATCCATGTTTTTTAGGAGCCCTCCTTCTTTGGGACCCAGGAGCACTAAGCACTTTTGTACTTGTATCTAAGAGATCAAAACAAAAGTGTCTGCAGGCGAGTCCAGGGATAAGTGTGCTCATCACGAGTGTCCCTGGTCAACAGGGTCGATATTTGCTGATTGGATAAATCATGAAAATATATTGAAGAAAAAAATAATTTAGAGATTTATTATTAAGTAAAGTCTCAGAAGTGAAATTTCCAACCATCAGGGCTTTAGAGACCAAGCTCATACAACTATTCCAGAGGATAATGGAGTGCACCTAAGTGTATGCTACCATTTCCTCCACCCATACCGGACTGGACACCAGGGCTAACAAGTACATTGAGCATAACTTGTGTTGGTGAGTGCTTGCTCTATTGGTTGATAGTCTCGTGGTGGAAGGGTGTGGGTATGGGTTTGGACCAAATCACTTTTCCTCTGCCCCAAGCAATATTTCTATGTGTATTCATATTTAGGTTTTATCCACAATTAATATTTGTAAAGTAAGATTATGTTAACCTTTTAGTATAATCTGATTTTTAAAAAAGTTTATCTGATTTCTAAATATATACTCAATTTCTTGATATTTCTTATCTTGTTATCTATATCTTGGCTATTTTGCAAAATTTCAATGCATTCATGTTGGACCAAATATAGTAAATTAGTAAGTTTTCCAATTGTTGGTGTTCAAAGTAGTAGCTCAAAGAAAGTTTCAGGAAAATGGGCAAGAACCCTGGATTCTGGAAAGAGCATTTATGTACATAACAAAAACTGAGCTGGGACATGGCTTTGTTTCTCACTAGCTGTATGACTTTGGGCAGGTCATTTAAGCCACCTTTCCCTTCTCAGGGCTGTTATGCAGACCAAAGAAGATAAAACGTTTGAGTCTAAAAGGTTTAGCACACTTACATGGAAATAAACTTTTAGAAGGAATATTATAAAGAGCGCTAGTTGACAGAGGTCAGCTTACCTGTTTTTAGTCATGTAGAACTTCAGGAACCTGAGTATTGTGATCAGATAGAGTCTAGGTGGTCTGTTTATTGATATAGGACAATACTTGGAGTCACACTGGACTGAGAAAAGAATGTGTTGGTCCCATACTCTGGGCAGAGAAACTTGCATGCACTATCTGTACCCCTGACTGAACGAACTGATCTCCCTGAGGTGGGGCAGCCTTGAGGAACATGAGATAATTGTCTAACCAAAACACTTTGCCTTGCCAAGTGGTGTTTACAATCCTGGGGTGGAGGTAAAGGGCTCTGGACAAAGGAAGGGGAGTTCAAGACAGAGGAGGCAGGAAAGAAACTCCAAAGGAATAAGACATATGAAGAAAAAGACTTTAGAAAATAATAAAGTAGAGTTGATGGCAAAATCTAAGTATTACCAAGTGGATTGTGAGGTAGTCTCTGCTCCAGTGCCTCTTGAAGGCTTCACTTTTTTTTTTTTTAGTAGGAATTTTTCATTTTGGGATGCATTAGTTTGAACATGAATTTAAGGAGGACTTGGAGCAGAGTCCACACCAAATTGCTGGGTCACATTTGGTTTTCCCACATCAGTGTACTGTCTGCTCCAAGATACCTTTTCCCACCCCACTTGGTTATTATGATGGTATGGGCTAACCCCCCTCATATGCAGGGGTGGGGTCTTTAGCTTAACAGCAGTGTTGTAGGACATCAGCTTTAACATTAAACCCAAGAACTTTCTAGTAGAGGAAAAATGGAGAGACATGGGAAGAGAAAAGTCGGACATAGTGAATAGCCAGCATTTAGAACATGCCTACTACAGACAGAGAATTATACCAGGCACATTAGGAAAGCCACTTCAAAAATTCAGTCCATATGGGTACAGAGGTGGTGTGACTAGGAGAAGAAGAAGTGACTTGGAGGTTAGGAGATCCAAGTTCTGTTTCTATGTCTGTCACTACCCAGCTATGTCGCTCAAAGCACATTAATCTGTGGTCTTTGATTCACCATCCATACAAAGAAAGGTGCTTTTAAGAAAATTTCCAGGTCTGAAATTCTGTGATTTAAATGCACTATGTTGTCTTTAGTTTGAAGAAAAAGAACATGGATGTACAATACAAGGATATCAGATTTACAGATTCTGTGCTTGTGGAGGGAGTATTCACACATTGAGATGCTCTGTTTCCTGGGTTAAGTTGTTGGTAGGTGGGGCCTGTTAAAGTTCATCCACTGATGGTCAGTGCTTTCATCTGGTGGGTTTTTTGGTTGCCTCTGTCTCCCATCTCTCACAGTGGTTGGGCTACATTTTTCCCATCCATACACCCTACCTGCCCTCTACTACTCCTATACCTCCAGTCAGTTAAAAAAATGAACTCTGACTAGAACCTTTTAAATTGCCCCTCTCTCTCTCTTCCTCAAAAAGCTTCCTCTCAGTACTCTTAGATGGAACAGGCCAAAAGGAAGAAGATGCTTGGAAAGAGAGCTCTTTCTTTGTTTATATACCTACTCTTTGAACCAGTCATGTGAACAGAGGGCATGAGGCTCTAAGATTTGCCTAGCTTCAGACACCTACCCAACCCTTCGGTCAGGGGGAAATATCTGTTCCTGAAGAAAGGGGGGGGGAGGCCAATTGAGGATGTGCTGATACAACCCCTGGGAGAATAACATAGAGTTCTAATGTGACAGGTTTTTCTTCCCCCAACAGCCTTGTGAAGATACCACCCTATTATCTTCTGACCTCTGTCACTGCCAATGAGAAATACGTTGTCAGTCTACTTGTTCTTCCATTGTAAGTAAATTGTTATTTTCCCTTGGATTAAGATTTTTCTTTTTGTCTTTCGTCTTCTGGATTTTCACTATGATGTCACTAAGTATAGACTTATTTTTATTTATTTTGCTTAGGACTCAAGTTTCTTCAATCTGAAGATACATATCTTTCTTCAGGGATGCACACAAAAAAAGATATGGTTGTATAACCATCATAATGGCAAAAATAAAAAATTATCAAGTGTTGGCAAAGATTTGGGGAAAATTCTGATAAGCCACTGATAAAAATTCATAAATTATTATAACACTTCTGGGGTGCAATCTGGGAATGCTAGCAAAAGAAATATATAACTTATGATCAAGCAATTATAATGTTAGGTACTGATCCTGGACAAAACGTGCATTCATAAGAAAAGGAGGTGCACATACATCTATTCAGTGAAAAATTGTTTGCCATTGGGAAAAAAGAGAGAGAAAGTGAAAGAAATTAATAAAAATGTCCACTAATAGAATGAATAAATCAACAATGGTATATTCATAAATAAAATCCTTAGCAGCAGTTAAAACAAATGAATCATACATACCTACACCAGGTAGACAAATTTGTAAGACAAATGAGAAATATAAAAAGCAAAGAGTAGACGGTAAATGCAATCTGATGCCCTATGCGTACATTTTAATGACCCACAATACTATAATTGCGCAATAAGCAGAAACCATGACATCTCAAACTATATATCTCTCTATAATGGAATAGAATTAAAAAAATGACAACAAAATGAAAGCCTATCTAAGAAATATCTATCCCCCTGGAAGTCAAAAGGAAGATTTGAAATAATTCCTGGTTTGAAGAAATAACAGAAATTGAAAACTATGTAGAAACAGTCAACACTATTAGCCAGACACAAATGAGTTTGGCGGGATAAGTGGGAGACTAATGAGCAGCCTGGGGTCTCCCCAAGGTTTCAAGTCTTAGAAAACAGAACACTTGCTCATTTTGGACCTGGGTTGTGCTGTGGCTTCAGCAGGTTTCTGACATAGGGACAAAGGAGTAGAGTTAGAATACACCATCCCTCCCAACCTTCCTGTAGTAATAGGTAGGAAAGCACAGTAGAAGATAATGGAATGTTGTAGAATGTGGAGGGATGTAAAATGGGCAGTATTAGTAGAGGGAAGCTCAGAGTACAGGAGAGTGAGGGCATCTGAAGTGGTCTTGTGCTGGGGGTTGGGTGGCCAAGCACAGGCAGATGCCTGAAGCTCCAACACGGCTGTGGCTCTGTGTCCTTGAGTGAGCACAGCCAGACCCAGCCAAGTTTAAAAGGCAAGTGGGAATATGGGGCAATGCCAGAGGAAGTCTGCTCAAGGTGTGGGGCTGGGGGGAGTGGGAGACCAGAGAGTAGGGAGGAAAAATGCTAGACTCAGATAAGATGCAGCTCAGAAGGCCATTCCTCTGCAAAGTGGAATCAGGTCAAATACTCCCCAGGCAGTTGGAAGGAGGGGACAGAGCATTTGGCTTCCTCACTTGCGGAGGCCACTTCTCTGGGCAAGTGGCAATAAAAAGGCAGGGGAATTGAACTACACAGAGCCCTCAGGTACAAATGTTTCTCCTGCCTAAACTCAGGTGCTAAATGAATAACAAAATGAGAACCTCTACTATGAACACTTTTTAACGATGAGGTATGTGAGGCCATTGCATTCCTGGGAATGACACCAGGGGTGCCATGACAGACCACTAGAAAGAACAAGTTAGTGGGCCAGTTCACTCAGACCCAATAAGGAAACTTAATATTCCTTCAGTCCATTTTAGATTTTGGCAAAGCCAGACCTCATACTCAGAGAGAGCTTCCTTGGATCTATCCTCCGTATCACCCAGAAGATACAGTTATTGCAGAATGCAAAATCAAGAAGGAAAGAGCATGGTGTGTATTAACTCACATAAAAAATTGGATATTACCACAGAAATGTTAATAACTAGAAATTACTGAATTCTCTGTGTTTGTCTGTTGTGGAAATAAAACCCCTGGGGATGGATCAAAAATATCTGGAAATTACTTGAAACTGGTGGATAACTAAATGGATATTATAACTAAAATGTGCTATAATCCAATTGTATTTTTTTGTTTTGTTTTGTTTTCTAAGGGTTGGTTCTGGGAAGCACTATGCCGTGAATATTGCAAAAATTACATAGAGTTCCAAATGCTATTCTATGTAAACTTCTTAAATGGGGATTCTTTACCAGAATGTTTGGCATATTAACTCTGATACTTCTGTACGTTAATTGATTTTATGTTCTGACATTTTGACTGGTTTTGGGAAAACTGAGTTGTCCCAAAGCTGAAACCAGAGTTGTCCTGGTAAAAGCTTAACAACTGGTTCTTTGGGTGGAAAGCCCTGATTTATAAGGTTTGCCAATTTCCATGGTGTAAACACTTCTGCTATGGCTGAATGCACGCTGTGAGCGTGACGTCACTGAGTGCAGAATCGGGGGTGATGAATGCAGCAGACTCTTGTAAGTTGGTGTACCCACTGGTACCCATGGGCATGAAATGCAGTTTTTTTTCTAAAAATTCTGCCCCGATATACAAAGGCCCTAGTGAAAGAACAAATATAAAGGAAAAATCAAATCAAATAAAATTGGGAGCTCAAATGGAGATAACTGACAGTGGATTTTTTTTTTTTAATTTTAAGAAGTGGTATTTGTGTATTATCCGCATTTTATTATCTTTTATTATGCAAACAAGGTATCAGTGTATCACACTGAGTGCTCTGAACTCTTAGTTTCTTTGGTGTTCCCCTAGACAAAGGCTAGGGCTGCTTCCCTTCCAGATATTGGTGTGAAGGCAGTGCTGACCAAAGAATCAATGGGACCTGCACACTGTGGAGCCAGCTTCGGGATGGCTGAGCTGAAGGTCAAGACAGAAGAAAAGATATGAGAGTTCTGAATTTGGGGGAGGCAACACTGATGTTTAGACTCATGGTTTGGTATGATAATATAGAGTGGTTTTTTTTTTTTAATTTAACATTAATGAAAACAAGGAAAATGAATTGTTGAAAAACTGAAATGGATGAATAACTCTTCTATCAGAATAAGGCAAGAAGAACTTATTAAAATAGAGGTGAACTGGAAATATCAATATGAATTCTGAACATTTTTTAGAGGAGGTTTTATCTGTTCTGTCCCTAAAGTGATTCATACTGTTGGACATTTTTGCTATCATCCTGCCAAATTCCAGTCAGAATGTGGAACAAGTTTATTTGTAGAACTAGTGCCTGTGGCTTCTAAAACTATTCTCTAGTGAAAAAGACAAATGCCCTTGGAGGATAGTTGATTTCGTAATTCTGGGCAGGGAAAAGAAAATTAGGATTAGTTTGTGGACCCTAGATGTTGAAAGAAAGCAAGGTTGCTTTAGGGTGTCAGAGAGCCATAAGTCCATAATGATGTAAAAAAGAAGATAAAACAGATTGGCCTGAAAAACATACCTGGTCTCTGAAATTTTTTACTTAAAAAGCTGTATATTGATTAATACAAAGTATGTGAGGCCTACACTTAAGTTTTATAACCAACAGTTTGAAAATGCATGATGCTGTTTTTCTCTATAAAGAGATGGACCTGTAGCAGGACACAGTCAGCTGCGGTATCGCAGGACATTATCACTATTCTAAAAATCTCTGTGAAATGTGATTTATGGGACTAGCCAAAGATGTCAGCGGATTGGAGAGAACCAGGATTTCTGGTTATTCCAGGGATGACCTTTAAGAGTTGTTTCTCCTATCTTCCCAGCAGTAAATCACAATCTTGCCTAAGTATGGCCAGCAGTGGTTGCACCCTGGTTAGCGGCGTCCCCTGAAAGCCAGCACAGGTGCACTATTGCAAATTATGTCATGTTGCTATGGTCATTTATCCAACAATGATTCACTTGGTACAGGTAGGGGCTCTGCATCCTATCTCTTTATTCTTTTTATTACCATGTGGCTATGTGCTTCAGATGGCCAATCAGAACCAGCTTCTCTACCTGCAGTAGATCGGACTAGGCCTCACCCCAAGGGGAGAAAATCCTACAGAAGTCAGAAAAACATTAAATGGACACTTATGAACAAAAACTATTGAGCGGGCAATCTCAAACAAATATAAAAACATACTGGTGAAAAACTACCAAAGGTATTTAAAAAGGAAAAGGAAAATGATGAAATAAAGAGAGAATATGGCATAAAAATGTAAATTTTAACTGAAGTTTTCTTTCTAAGGAGATTTTAAAATTAAAGAAGCAGGGGCGCCTGCTGGCTCAGTCGGAGGATGATGTGACTCTTCATCTCGGGGTTGTGAGTTCGAGCTCCACACTGGGTGTAGCGATTACTTAAATAAATAAAGCTTTAAAAATTAAATAAAATTAAAGAAGCCAAAGAAATGAGTGAAGGAACAGAAAATAGAATGGTAAGGAGTAAGTTCGGTCATAAATATATGAGGAAAAAGGTGTTTGTGCTAAAAACAACCAAAAGCACTAAAATCAAGTGGAAAATGGGTCAATATAATGCCAGTTGATGTCTGTAAGAACTAAAGGTATGATAAAACAAGTGAAGAAAGAGTCATTTTAGCACTAGTTGTTGCCTATGATAACATATTATTCTTTGCAAACTTCGTATCTTAGACATATACTGTGGTTTACGCAAAATTGGAATAAAACCAAGTAACAAGAGATTTATCATCAACAAAGTATAGCACAGTGCCTGACATATGTAAATAGGTCAAACCCCTTTCCCCAAAGGAGGTGGTGGTAGAGGTGTGCCCCGGGCAAGAAGTCGGCAGCATTGTGAGAGTCTGGTGGAGGCAGGACGGAGGTACTTAGTGGAAACTCGATGGGTTTTAGGGAGGAACAAGGGAAAGAGGGGTTTGGCTTTGTATAACCCATAAATCCAAGGATGGGGGCTTCAAGCCTGTGAGCCGTGCCCACTGTCAGCATCAATTGCTTGGGATTGGCAGGTTTGCCCTACTTCGTCTTCTCTGCTCTGGGGGTCACTGTGAGGATTATAAGTCAAATGGGATTTGTAGTAATGGAGAGAGCCTACTGCTGTAACCAAACTGTCCTTGTTCTGCCATCTCAGGTGGGACCCCTGGAGAGAAGCTATAAAGGGAGGCTGTCAACATATGAACACCCCTTCCTTACTGGCTCTTTAAATCACAGAATTTGTGGCAATTTGAGGGATACTTTGGATATCACTGAACACCTGGATGTATGTAAGAAAACATCCAGAAGGCTCTCTCTCTAGGCCTTTGGTAAGTAGGAAAAACAGGGAACTTTGCAGATGGTGAACATCAGCTTGAAGAGAAGACTGGCTGGCTTTAATGGTAATTGCTGAGGAAGGCTGGGTTGTCAGCCCTGCTGTGAACACTCAGAAAAACTTAGGGGTATTTTCTTCACAAGGTGGGGACTGGAGTCATCGTTGGAACAGACATATAAATGTCATCTCCCTTCTGTAGCCGTAGGCTGGTGAGTCCATAGTCCAAATAATGTTCCACTTACAAATTCACTCATTCCTACCCTCACTCTCCCACTTCTCTTATTTACTTCCTTATTCATACAGAATGGATTTTTATTATATAGTTTCTGATGATGCCCTGCTTCTTCCTGGTTCTTGCCATCACTATCTACCTTTATGTAGACCAATACAGCTTTCCCTCTAGGTCCTGGGCAGCGACCTCTACTTAACACTGAGAATCTGGGCCATCTGTTTCTAGCTTTGCTCCTCTGACTAAACTCTAATACCCATGCGTCTCCATGCCCTCAACCCAAGACACAAGTGGACCAGATTGATCGTCTCTTTCATTGTGGGTCAATCTGTCTCTGTTCTCCTGTATTCCAGAAAGAATTTTGCTTGAACTAATTCTTCACTAACATTAGTGTTAAACAGAATAGATCCTATGGTTTCTTATAAGACCGAGTAAAGTTTTAGAATCAGAAATGTCCCCATGCATAGGTGTCATCTGAGTCTATAAGGCAGCGGAGGTTCTAAAATCACTCCTTAGAATCACAGACCTAGAACAAGTATAGACATTAGAGTCCATATGGTCCAACAGGCCTAATTCACTTCCCAGAGCGGGTAAGTGAATTGCCACAAGTCTTTCAGAGAAACTACACTGGAAACCACACTTCCCGATGCAGTGTTTGAAACACTCTCTATCATTAAGAACTTCTTAGTAAATTACATCACTCTGAAGTCTGTGAGGAGAGTTTTAGGTAGGGAGAGACTGGCAGGAGAAACATCTAGGAGGCTGTTGTGAAGATACAGGCAATAGTTGATGAGGGAATCGAGTCCAATGTTGAAAGAGTAGATAGCAGTTCATCTGTTGGACTTAGATTTCCTCACCTGCCAATGACACAAAGATCCATCTGCCCCATCCCTATCCTTTCCAGGGACCGGCCATTCCAAGCTGAGGTCATATTGTGTATGCAGAAGCTTTAAGGGATCTCCAGGTGATTCAGTCTGGGTAGGGTGTAGGAGGCATGTAGGAGCAAAGGGGGAGATAATCCACTTCCATGGAAATAGAGTTTCTTTGCAAAGTCTGCAATAGATGGTTCATTGTACCCAAGAACTCTGCCATTGAGAAGGTTCCAGAGGAGGATCCAACACAAGTGTGGAGCTGTTGAAAGCTCCGTACTAAAGAGAATGCCAACACAACCACCACCTGTCTGTGAACTGGGAGCCATAACCCAGGGGGCAGTGAAGACTAGGATGGAGGCCATGGGGAGACATCTGGAGCAGGGAGGAGGCAAGGTGTCCCAGACCATGGTCAAAAGTAGCTATGGGAACAGGGGAATACTGCTGAGGAAATAGAAGTTTCTGAGGCTGGCCTACTGGATGGAACATACACTTGTTCATAGAGTCTTAAATGTATTTACATATCAGAGCCAACTCAGCACATCCTGGACATTGTGGTTTACTCACAACTAGTAATGCTTCCAAGTGTGGTTTTTAGAATAAACTGAATTGTTCCCATGCCTAGCCCAGCCACTTACCCATCATCACAGACCATATAGACACCATTTCCTCCCTTCCACTGACATGTGTTAAAGATTTCTTGAGCTATGACCTATTAGGTATTTCATAAGATAATATTTATTTAGTTCATGATGCAGCTCTTTAAATACTATCATATTTTAGATGAGAAAAAATTAGGTTCAAAAACTCACCCCAAATTCACACAGCAAATGTTTAGAGGATCTGAAACTCTACTCTTCAGCCCTCTTTTCCTGGTAAATCTCAATGAACTGACACTGCCTGGTGTCCCCCTCTGAGGCTGCCAGACCCTGGGGTTCCTCCCCTCGGGGATGGGTGATTCCTGCTGTTGTTGCCCCTTCCCCCATGTAGGTGGCCAGCTTGCTCTTATATGCTACTCCAAACTTTCCATCCAGGTGGGGCAAGACCAAAAGTCAGAAGCGACAGCTTCAGATGGGAATTTGTATTGAGCAAAACCCTGGTTCTCACCCTTTCTGGCCTTGTTCCTGGTTTGTGCCAGAGACTAATTCCCCCGGGTGTGCTCCATCATCATTCTCATTCGTCTTAATAAAAAATAGTCATCATTTATTGATTGCTTACTATGTGCCAGACACTGAACTTTAGATGTATTTAATTTGCACAACAACCCTTTGGGACACATATATATTACCCAAGTTTTATAGAAGAATAAAGAAATCAGCCCAGAGACATTAATAAGTTGCTCAAGACTCCATAATCAGTAAGGAATGAAGTTGGGATTTGAACCCAGCAGCCTGGATCCTGGCTTTCTCAACTTCCACATTGACCTGCCATCCCCTGGGTTTCTTGATTTTGCCAGTGCCTGACTCCAGACACTCACCACAGCTCTTCTTCCTGGCTGCAACTCAATGACTCACAGATAATGTGGGCTCCTCAATCTCCAGTTACAGTCCTGTGTTATTTGAACTTATAATGTCCCTCAACTGGACACCTCCTGCCCCAGAAGCTTCTTGAGGCTCATGGCAACACTGCCCAAGTGTTCTGGGTTTAACCCTTTGGAAAGTCAATTATCCCCCTCTGCCAGCAAACCTACTCCAAAGTTGAAAACCAAGACTAACTCATGCCCTGAACTGCTATTTGCTGGGTAAACGTCTGTCAAACTATTTCCTACCTATTAAAAGGCCTGTTGAAATCCAAATAGAAAATGTGGGTTTATTGTGCTTTGTGTCAAAATCACATGTATTATTTGTGCTACATTAGGCTGAAGTAACAAACACACCATGATTAGTGGCTCAAAGACAATATTTGTGCCTTGGCTCAGGTGACAGTCTCGGGCGGTTATGTGGATTGGCTGGACACCTCTCCTCCACACAGTTACTTAAGGTCCTAGCATAACAGAGGCTCTGCCATCCTCAGTACAGGGCTCCTGATGTCACTATTGTTATGTCTTTCTCAGTCAAGAAGAGGGAGGAAAGAGTATGGAAGAATATACAAGGAAGGTTTTCATGGGCCACAGCCCAGAAGTAGCACATATCATGTGTGTTCACATTCTATTGGGTGAAATTCAAACAAAGGGCTCCAGCTGCAGAGAGGCTGGGCAATGTAAGCTAGATGCATGCCCAAGAAGAAAACCTGATTTTGGTGAACAATAAATTATTCTTGCCACTTTCCACTTCTAATAAGTGACTGTATATACATTCATATTTTAACTTTTTTCTTCAGTTTGCTTTTCTGAATTTTCTTGGACTCAACTTTTATATATTTATAGTTTTCTACTTTGTTGAGTTCGTCTGTTCTTTAAGTCTATGGAAGGTGGAAGAAAAGATATTGAGCAAGTAAGCAATAGTACAAAGAATGTACAGCAAAGTATAAAATGATGCCTGTCATACATGGAAGGGAAAATGGGAAGATAGCAGGTTGTTTGGGTTTTGAAGAAAAGGCCGCATTTGGGTAACATTTGCCAAGATTTTATAGGAGTTAGGTTGCACCCTGGACATTGTTCACTTCTATATTGGTATTTCTATAATTGTAATCTGGGTCACCTGATACCCTTTATGTGACTGGGCATATTATAGATGTAGATGACTGAGGAATGCAGACATCCATGCTTACCTGGAGTTCTAGTTATGATATTTTCATGAAGACAGAGCAAATAAAAACCACTCTATTTATAAGCATTTCATATAATGAAAGGCAAGGTTTTTCTCATTTACCTCGAAATGTGATTCTTCTCTAATTAATGTATGCCATTCTACCTTCAGACTTGAATGCAGATTTCTTGACTTGAATTTCATTAACAAAACTTGCCAGATTAATTACTGGAAATTCATTTATTGGACTAACATATAATATTGAAAAATGAATTAAAGCTTTGTTTGATATTATTGAATAATCTTCAAGACATTTGAATGAAGAAAGCAAAGTTCTGGTTTATATTTACAGCGATGCCTGCTCATTTTCAGTTGAAGGGAAATGGGAAGACTGGGAGACGTGGGTCACTTTTGCTCTCCGCCCAAAGAGAAAGCCAATTCTTTTCTTTGTTTTGCTTTTTTGTTTTCTTTTGTTTTGAGAGAAAGCCAACTCTTCTATGAGAGCCACATAATTGGGATTTTATTCAGGAACTGCTGGGAAAAAAAATATAAAAGAAATCTCTTTAAAGAAAAATATACCTGAAATTCCAATATGGACTTATTTGTGTAAGATAGTGATCTTCTCTTGCATATTATAAGAAAGCAACAGATGGTGGGGGGGGACTGTATTAAATATCACTTAAGCAAAAAAACAGCCAAGAAATCAGGGCTGCAAAGGCACTTGAAATAAGCTCAGAGGCTGCTTAAGGGAAGTGAGTAGAAAGGTGGCGGTACCAGTAGTGGTAGTAGGAAGTAGGAATGTAGGAAGTAGTAGTAACTACTAGTAGGAATGTAGGAAGTAGTAGTAACTACTTCCTGTAGGTAAGGATACACACTGAAGTGGTACAAAAGCATTTCTTGCACATGTCAGGAGCTGAAGGATCTGGGAGGTCGGGGTGAGGATTGAATAGAGACTATCTTGGGGTGGGAGAGAAAATGCATGGTAGAATCTTAACAGAGGGTTAAATTCTTTATTATTAGAAAATACATGATTTTTGTTTCTTTTTTTCTTCTTCTTTTTTTTTTTTTAAAGATTTTATTTATTTATTTGAGAGATAGAGAGCACGAGAGGGAAGAGGGTCAGAGGGAGAAGCAGACTCCCTGCTGAGCAGGGAGCCCGATGTGGGACTCGATCCCGGGACTCCAGGATCATGACCTGAGCCGAAGGCAGTCGCTTAACCAACTGAGCCACCCAGGCGCCCACATGATTTTTGTTTCTAAACAACATCAACAAAGAAAATGTATGCTGGAAAGCAAGCAAAGGCAAATCTCAGAAAACACCAAAAAACAAAACAAAACAAAACAAAACCCAATCCCCCAGAAGCCCCCTAAAACTTAAACAACAAAAAATACCTACTTGCTGAAAACAGACAGGAAAATCCAAACAATCAGTGCTGAGAATAATAAAAAGTAGTTGACCAAGAATCATGGAAAGATAAAATTAAAAAAGTAGCAAAACTGATCAGATAAAGAATAACAAAGAAACTTGCAAGGCAATAGATGAACATTTTAACCAAATTTTTTGTCTTGAGTTAAAAAAAAAAAGAACTCTTAAAAAATCAATTGCCCCTATGAAGGAAGATTACCAAGCAGAAATAAAAAAACCCAAGGGAAGACATACAATGTGAGCTGTCAAAAGAAAAACGAAGAAAATAAAAAGCAATAACTCATTATGAAGAAACCTTGTAATACCCTCTTGGTTTGCAAGCTCCTTGGGAGCTTCCCCAGGTGTAATCTGAAATTGGCCCCCAAACATGGAGGGCAGGGAAAGATGGAAGAAAGAGGCTGGCCAGCCACTCCAGGTTGGTAGGTGGCAGGTTTAATAAGGAAGGGAACTTACGTATGAGGCTTGTCTTGGTAGGCAGCAAAATGAATGGATCTTGGTACCCGCGTGCCAAAGCTTAACAGTTTATACAGAGGCCTTAGTTGAGTTCAGTCACACATACCCTGCAGGTGTTCTCAATACTACATCACCATCTCAAGGCCTTGGAGCAGTCGCTGAGAGCAGAGGAGGCAAGTGGAACCCACATCCCAAGGACAGGGGAGGGGGTTAGGAGCTCTGAGTGCCCAGCTCACAGGTCATCCAGCAGTTACATCCTCAACCTTCCCCCAAACACTCTCATTTTTCTTTCAATTAGTAAATTCCATCAGTGAATATTTGTAAGAGTTCCAACCAGGGCCAAAACTGCCTCATTCATCCCCAAGGAGGGAAGGATGAGTTCAGGCCACTATAACTTCATCTTTCCCACAAACCTTCTGAAGAAGAAATACACACACAAAAATAAGCAAATGCACACTGCAAAACTTAAAGAAAACGGAGAACACATAACATTTAATAATATGACAGACCAAAGGCCAAATATATTTGTTATATTACTAAATGTAAATAGGTTCAAATCACCTATTAAAAAATATTTTCAGATTAGACCACAAAGCAAACTATAGAAGAAAAACATCTAAAATAAAGTGATTCAGAAAAGCTAAAAATAAAAGGAAGGGCAAAGCTATACCTGAAACATGCCCCCTACCTCAACTAAAAAAAAGACAAGGTCACAATCTCAGCATCAAACAAGAATATTAGTTAATGCCCAAGAGTATTAAGTGAGCTAGTGCTTTTTACACAATTGTGTGCACCTGATACAAAAGTAACAAACATCTATTCACAAAATAATGCAATGTTAACATTTATTAAACTGAAATTATTTAAATTATTATTTAAAGCAAATAAAAATTAAAGTACAGTAGTAGATGACTTTAACTTACTTCTCTCAGTCCATAACAGAGCAAGTAGGCAAAAGAAATAAGCAAGGATATAGAAATCTCAATTACACAATTAGTGAGATAGATGTAATTGATGTGTATGGACCTATTATTCCTGAAAATACAGGTGACTATGGAAGATCAAGAAAATTGCCCCTTTTCAAAGACATACAAATAGTCAACAGACACATGAAAAGATGCTTACCATTTACACGAGGAAAATATAAATGAAAACCACAATGAGATACTGCATCACACCTATCAGATGTCTATTCTCAGACAAGAGGTAACAAATGTTGGTGAGGTTGGGGAGAAAAGGGAAAACTTGTGCGCTGTTGGTGGGAATGCAAACTGGTGCAGCTACTGTGTAAAACAGCATGGAGTTTCCTCAGGAAGTTGAAAATAGAGCCTATGATCTAGCAATCCCACTCCTGAATATACATCCAAAGGAAACAAAAGCCCTATCTCAAAGAGATCTGTACCGCTACATTTATTGCAGCATTATTCACAGTGGCCAAGGTATGGAAACAATGTAAGTGTTTCCATACAAGTGTCACACACACACACACACACACACACACACACACACACACACTGGACTATTATTCAGTCTTAAAAAGAAGGAAATCCTGCCATTTGTGACAATTTGGACAAACCTCGAGGGCATTATGCTAAGAGAAATAAGCTAGACAGAGAAAGACAAAAATACTTTGTGGGATCACCTACATGTGGGGGAAAAAAAAAGTCAACTCATAGAAACAGAGTGGAAGGGTGATTGCTAGAGGCTGGAGGGTGGGAAAGATGGGGAGATGTTAGCCAGTACAAACTTCCAGTTAAAATATGAATAAATTCTTGAGATCTAATGTATAGCATTTGACTATAATTAATAATACTGCTTTATAGACTTGATATTTGCTAAGATAGCAGATCTTAAACATTCTCACCAAAAAAAGAGGAGGTAATTAACTATGTGAGGTGATAGATGTTAATTAGCTTGATTGTGGGAATCATTTCACAATGTATATGTGTGTTAATCATCACATTGTAAGCTTTAAAGATATCGCATTTTATTTGTCAGGTATACCTCATTAAACCTGGAAAAAAATCCTTAAGTTCCACAATGTAAAACAAAAAAAAAGAAAAGAAAAGAAAAAGAAAAGAAAAAAAATTAATAATGTTAAAACGCAGAAAGACTTTTTCCTTCTCTACTCTAAAAATACCACCACAGCTTAGCAGAAAAATAAATTTAAAATTAAATAAATAAATAAAAAGGGGGGCACCTGGCTGACTCAGTTGGTAGAGCACATGATTCTTGATCTCAGGGCTGTGAGTTTGAGCCCCATATTGGGCATACAACCTACT
Organism: Eumetopias jubatus; assembly: GCF_037043125.1. Lineage (NCBI taxonomy): Eukaryota > Metazoa > Chordata > Mammalia > Carnivora > Otariidae > Eumetopias > Eumetopias jubatus. Next base: position 148,297,820 of record NW_028274807.1, on the reverse strand, counting down.
AAAAAATAGAGAAAAAGTAAAAAATAAAAATAAAAATACCACCACCATTATACCTCTCTCAATTTTTTGGTCAAGGAGGAAATACAAGGGTGTCTAAGTGCCTCAGTCAGTTAAGTGTCTGACTCTTGATTTCGGCTCAGGTCATGATCTTGTTTCAGGATTTCTTTTCCTTTAGTGTCCACGGTTCTTGGTCCTGCCACTTTTGAAGAACGAAGAGATAGACCAGACAAAGAGTGGTGGGCAGCAAAGCAAAACTTATTAGGTGGTAGTACAAAACTCCCAAAGAGGGAGGGGACCTGAGAGGGTTGCCAATGGAATTCCTAAATCTAGGAGATTTTATGAGCTCTTTTGTGGAACTATCTTAAACAACCAGGGTGTGCTAAGGCGTGCCAATCAGGGCTTCCTTCACACATCCGTCTACCTATTAGGTTAAGTTCATGTGCTGATGGTCCTGTCTAAGCTGCAAAACAGGATTTTTTTTTAAAAAATATTTTTTAATTTAAACTCAATTAATTAACATATAATGTATTATTGGTTTCAGAGGTACAGGTTGTGATTCATCAGTCTTATATAACACCCAGTGGTCATTCCATCACATGCCCTCCTTAATGTCCATCATCCAGTTACCTCATCCCTCCACCCCCTCCCCTCCAGCAACCCTCAGTTTGTTTCCTATAATTAAGAGTCTCTTATGGTTTGTCTCCCTCTCTGGTTTTGTTTTGTTTTATTTTTTCCTCTCTTCCCCTGTGATCCTCTGGCAAAATAGGATGTTAGTGTTGTTTTGTCTTAGCTGTCCTGACTCCATGTTTTCTTGTTGGGGACCCTGGCCCTGACTGCCTAACTGTCCAACTAACTCCTAACAATCTCAGGGTCATGAGATTGAGCCCCATATTGGGCTCCATGCTGAGCGTGGAGCCTGCTTGAGATTCTTTCACCTTCTGCCTCTGCCCCCACCCCTTTGTCTCTCTCTAAAAAAAAAAAAAAAGGAAGCATAAACCATAAACCACAATTTCAATATTTTGAGAAAACAATACAAATCGTAAGGATACAGCTAAAGCTCTGCTGAGATAAGAATTAACAGCATTAAATTCTTATTTCAAGAAAAAAAGAATGAAAGTAAACAAAATAAGCACTCTACTCAAATGTTAAAAAGTAAAAAGCAAATAATCCAAAGAAATGCAGAAGAAAGGAACGATGAATATAAAGGCAGAAATTGATGAAGTAGAAAAGAGAAAACCTAGTGTTTTCCTGAGTGGTCCACAGAAAGCTTAAATAACGATTGGGCCTCAGGCCAAAAATGTGTTGCAAACTTTTATCAAACTGAAGAAAAATACCAAGATAATTGATATTGCCACTTGCCAACTGAAATTCGTTGCCAGTTGGCAACTTGCTGGATTAGGAAGAGAATGGGTTCAGCCGACATTTATCAAATTTGTTGCAGTGCTTTGTCAGAGCGCCAATACAATGTTAATGATGCTGTGGGCTGAGAAGGAATTCATTAAATATCAAGGAACCAAAACACCTTTCCTGAAGGTATTTTACAAATGCCAGCCTTCACCTCACTCAATTATAAATAGATTGGTTCTGTGATTGAACAGTTTGGGGCAAAAAACTATGTCTTAAATATATATGTTAATTTTATATTAACCTGACTGGTCATGGAGTGCCTAGATTAAACATTATTTCTGGGCATTTCTGTGAAGGTGTTTCTGGATGAGATTAGCATTTGAGTTTACTGAGTGACTCAGTAAAGCAGATTGCCCTTCCCAATGTGGGTGGGCACCACCCATTTTGCTGAAGGTCTGGAAAGTACTAAAAGTGGAGAAAGAAGGAATCTGCCATTTTTTTTTTTCTACCTCACTATTGAGCTGTGCCACCTCTTCTCATCTTAGGCCCTCAGACTGAGATTTACATGATCTGCTCCCTCAGTTCTCAGACCTTTGGACTTGGACTGAATGATACCACTGGCTTTCCCGGCTTTCCACCTTTCAGACAGCAGATCCTGGGACTTCTAAGCCTTCACAATCATATGAACCAATTCTTCATAATTAGTTTCCTTTCATATATATGTACCTCATTGGTTCTGTTTCCTTGGAGAACCCTGACTAATACACTCTGTATTTTATTCCATTTATGGGGAGTAATAGTTCCCATTAGCATGTTAGGAAACTCTGGGGAGGATTCTACCTTTTTAGGCAAACAGATTTCTACAGTATCTCTCAAAATGATTTGACCACAGAATCCTTTTTACACATAACATCTCTTAATACTCCATGGAGCACATGTTGGGATATGCTGTCTTAGAGTTTATTCATTTTATAACAGTTGATTAGAAAGATGCAAAATATTGTTTTTAAAAATACCAGTGATATGTTTTTGCTCAGTGGTCAACTTTCTATATGTATCACTAACAATTTATCTTAATATGTCTAATATAACCTTAAAAAGTTACTTTGTGAATTCCCTCCTCCGGGAAGGAAAGGTCCTCTTTCTTTCAAATTCTTTCTCAAGGTATTGATGTCATCTGGAACGCAGTGAAAATTTACTGACTCTTGCTGATGACTATAACCTTTATAGCTAAAATGTGTCTTAGAAGGTAAAGATTATATTTTTTGATGGCTGCATAATATTCCATTGCATGTATATATACCACATCTTCTTTATCCATTCATCTGTTGATGGATATTTAAGCTCTTTCCATAGTTTGGCTATTGTGGACATTGCTGCTATAAACACTGGGGTGCATATACCCCTTTGGATCACTATGGTTGCTGGAATGGAGGGGGGTGGGAGTGATGGGGTGGCTGGATGCTGGACATTAGGGAGGGTATGTACTATGGTGAGCGCTGGGTGAATTTTATAAGACTGATGAATCACAGACCTGCACCCCTGAGACAAATAATACATTATAGGTTAATAAAAAATAAAATAAAAAATAAAGGAGAAATTAAGACATTCCCAGATTTAAAAAAAGTGGGGGGAGATTAGAAACAAAAGAAGCTCTTAGAAAATAAACACTGAGGATGTGTATGAGTCTCTAAATAAAGATAGACTTCTTACAGATTGTAAATAAAGTAATGGAAATCAAATATTGGGTCTTACAAAAACTTTCCCTTTTATATTATAAAGTAGTTCTGAGATCAACTACCCAAAGCCATAGGGATCATCTCTAAGAGCACTCAGACCAGGTGAGCCAGCTTAGGGCACACAACTGCAAAAGGGAAGAGACCCTTATCCTGCTCCTGGCCCTTGGAACATGAGTGTTTTTTTTTTTTTTTTAAAGATTTTATTTTTAAGTAATCTCTACACTCAACATGAGGCTCAAGTTTACAGCCTGGAGACCAAGAGTTGAATGTTCCACCAACTGAGCCAGCCAGGCGCCCCCATGAGTGATGTTTTTATATTCCAGAGAGGATACTTAACCTTCTCATTCTTCCAGCTCTATGTGAGGCTCTTACACTCCCCTTATTCAAATACACCAGATGATGGAGGACCTGGGTGGCGCAGTCCATTTAGCATCTGCCTTTGGCTCAGGTCATGATCCCAGGGTCCTGGGATCAAGCCCCACGTCGGGCTCCCTGCTCAGTGGGGAGTCTGCTTCTCCCTTTCTCTCTGCCCCGCCCCCTGCTCATGCTCTCTCTCACTCTTTCTCTCTGTCTCTCTCAAATAAATAAATAAAACCTTAAAACAACAACAACAAATGCACCAGATGAAGTGGCAGGAGGAGCTCTCCAGGGTACTGAGATCAGATAGGATGGCCCTAGTCCTGATCCATGGATTATTTGGTCATTTCTGAAGATTATATACAAACATGATGCTACTAATATACTTTCTATGTGCTTGGAAGTTGCTTTTTTCTCATCAATGGTAGGCAATTTTCAGGGTGGTGTGGAGACTATGTGGGCTTTGGAACTGAACAGTTGAGGGATTGGTTTTGGCACCATGTCTTTCATCTGTGAGACCTTGAGCACATGGCTTCTCTGAGCCTCAATTTCCTCATCTGTATAATAAAAAATCCTATCTTTTCAAGAGGATTGTTGAAAAGATTACAAGTAATGAACATAAACTCTTTAGCACAGGTCTTGACATCTAGTAGGTGCACAACAAATAATAACCAGATAGCAATATTATTATTATTTAAGCATTCATTTATTTGTATAGTCAATGTTTATAGAGTGCCTGCTCTGCACAAGGGCTTTGGGGGACAGAGATGACTAAGATATGCTTCTTGACTTCTAGGGAGTTTCACTTTAGTTGGGGAGATATGATTTAACAGTTTTACCCAGACTCCAAATCACTTTGGAACAAAATCACTTATATGGGACCCTAATCACTTATTTATACATTGATGAGGTGTATTGAATGCCCATTCAATGGAGAAAAGTCACTTGTTCTAAACAGAAATTCTAAGTTTGGGATTATTTACATCTTGCTCTGGGCCATTGAGCCAAGTCAGCCAGAAAACAGCCATTGGATAACACATTTTGGATTGAAAAGCCTATGTGGTTAGAGAAAGAACTGGAGATGCTGTCTTACTGGTTTGTGGCAGAGGATGACTCAGAGTTATGTGGTTATAATGGAAAAGGCATAATGTTAGAGTCAGTTACTATCTGTGGGGATCAGGTTATGAATCTGTATATTGAGCTCAGAATATTTACTCTGTCTCTTAGAATTGCTGTGAGGATCCAATCACATGTGATAGTAAATGTAAAATGTAAAATACAGTATCAGTAGAGTTGATATTACTTTTATTGAAAATATTTTTATATTTTATATTATTTTTATATGATACTTTTAAAATGCAGTGATCGCAGCTTTCAGTTTTTGTGTGTGTGTGTTCTTCATTGTCAGCATGACTTGACAACTAATTAGTCAAAACCACCTATGATGGTAGGAAGACAGATGCTTCAAGGAGAGCTACTCTACATTGTTACTGACTGTGTAAGAGAAGGATCCAAACATTTCTTTTATGTTTTTAAAAAAATTGCCTTGAAATCAAGTGTTTTAGAGTTTCCCAGAGAAGCAGAACCGATGGATTGTGTGTAATTGTGTGTATGTGTGTATGTGTGTATATATACATATAAATGGACTCACACAATTATAGAGGTTGCAAAATTCCAAGGCTTGCAGCTGTAAGCCAGAGACTCAGGAGAGCTGATGGTGTAATTTTTGTCTGATTCTGAAGGCCTGGGAACTAAGAGAACTGACAGTATAAGTTTCAGTCCAAAAGCTAGCTCAAGATCCAAGAAGAGCCAGTGTTTCAGTTCAGCTCTGAAGATAGGCAAAACTGATGTTCTAGCTCATGCATCCAGGCAGGAATTCTCTCTTACTTGAGAGAGGGTCAGCCTATTTGTTCTATCCAGGCCTTCAACTGATTGACAGAGGCCCATCCACATTATGGAGGGCAATCTACTTTATTCAGTCTACTATTCAAATGTTAATTTTGCTCCCAAAACACTCATAGGCACTCAAAATAATGTTTGACCTAGTATCTGGGCATCCTGTAGCTCAGTGCAGCTGACACATAAAATTAACCATAACATCAAGTAAGTTTTGTTTTCACTTATACTGATACGATTTTCAGAGGTGGGAAAGTTGCAGATTTTTAAAACCCTTAGACTGAAGTGGATACAAATGACCTAATTGCAAAGGCAAATAATTACTCATTAAATAACAATAATTTAAAAAATCCTGGGTTCTAAAAGAACAGGGGTTATTTCATTTCCCCAAGATTTTGCTGTCCAAATAAATAGCCATTAGAGGGAGCTCTGATTGCAGCTTAGAAACAAAATTATTCTCCAAGTAATGTTAACTTGGAATTCCAGGTTTCCATGTTTTAATGGAGACACAGAATATATATTTAAAAAAAAAAACTAAACTAAAACCAAATAAGTATCTTTTAACATCATCATTTTGTATATCTGATCTTAGTGAGACCAAACTTGCTTTTTGGGGTCTAAGAGCCAAAATGATGCAGGGACAGGGCTGTGTGGGGTGGGAAAGGTGCTGGGTCTGAGTTCCAGCTGCGTCATGAAGCAGCTGTATGCCCTTGAGTCCGCTGCTTCCCTTCTCTCCTGAACAATGAGGAAGATGACAGAGATTAGTGTTTACCACACATTGGTATCCGTGGATGGAATAATTCTAGGAGAATTTTTAAAATTTCTTTTTTTCAAAAGACAACATTCTTGAAAATGTTATGTTCTCAAAAGCTGATGGTCTTGAAAGGATTATTTTACCCATACTCTCAGTCATGTGGATGATACACTCAAACCAGCTTCTGCCCTGCAGTTCCTAAGATACGTTGACAGTTATGTTGGTACCAAGTGATCCCTGTCTTGAAGTGACAGCATTGAACTTTTAATGTGTTGCTAAGCCTCTCTGGAAACTTTAGGTTGGTGTTGTCAAAATGATGACAGTTGACTTATAATTAGCATTGTACTCATGTTATAAAGACAAATTTTCTCTTCAGCAGAGATAGTATGCAGTTGAAAGCATTGCTATACAAGAAGGCTTTAGAGTCATAAGTCATTTTGCATACTGAGATTCTGATTTGACATAATAAAAATTATTGCAGAAGAATGATGTACTTACTACTTTCGTTATATTTCTTTTATGTTTTTCACTTCTTGGGCTAATGAGAAGAGAACAGAACAATATTATAGGACCAATGCATCATGCAAGTAAAAGCTGCATGACAATATACTGTGCTGAATAAGCCACATACAACAAAGAGTTTTAGAAAGTTGGAGGTGGGTTGGAAAGAGAAAAGAGTTAGAAGCATTGGGTCCTCACTCAAACTATATGATAGACAAGCTGAACTCAGACTTAGATCAAAGCAGGCAGAAATATACTCATAGAAAGTAAAAACCTTGTACAGATCTTGTTTTTGTGCCATCAACTCATAACAGCTTAGTAGTGGAAGCTGGGAAGATTTTCAATACATTCTCATTATTTTAGACTGCACAATTTTATTGATTGGTTCATTATAATAATGGATCTTTGTTAAATGAAAAAATAGCAGTGACCTAGCATCCTCAAAAAGAAAAATAGAATAGCCAAGAAGCAAGAAAGACCAAACAAGTGAGCCTGGGTGGCTCAGTTGGTTAAGCGACTGCCTTCAGTTCAGGTCATGATCCTGGAGTCCCGGGATCAAGTCCCACATCGGGCTCCCTGCTCAGTGGGGAGTCTGCTTCTCCCTCTGACCCTCCCCCCTCTCATGCTCTCTATCTCATTCTCTCTCTCAAATAAATAAATAAAATCTTTAAAAAAGAAAGAAAGAAAGACCGAACAACTTCACAAATACATTTTTCTATTATTAAACCAACATCGATGTTTGAGTTTAGCAAAACAGCATCACCCATTTTAATATTAAACTTCTAAATTTGAATGAAAGCAGTTTTTGTAGTTTTGCTTCTGAACTATCCTCCCAAAAATACATCATGTCAAGAAGACGGTGCTAATTAGGTATTTACTTTAATACTAAGTATCCTGTTGCCGATGGAGGGTACACTTGGCATGGCTTCCAGGAGTCTCTGCTCTGTGGTCTTAGCATTGTTCCTACTTCTGCACTGTCCTAGAACCTGGCTAGTTAGAAGGAAAAGAGGAAATGCTGGGGTCAGCAGGAAAGTTCTTCAAAGTGGATAATCCATTTACAGATCACTGGGAATGGACTGTGCTGTGCTAACTTGGCATTCTGGTATTTTCTGCTCAAGCACATGATTCCATAGATGACAGCTGATGGTGTTTTGCTGGCAAATATAGCTTGGAGCTCCTTTTGCTAGCTTGGCCCTAACTCAACAAAGTCTTGACTCACAAAAAGATGCTAGGAAGAGAATATGCAGGAAGGTGTTAAACAAACCTTGGAATTAGAGAAAGAACTTTGCATACTCCATTCTTAAGTGTAGTAATGGTTTGGCACTAAAAGGAAAAGGACAAGTGTAGGGGGCCACAGTTTACTGGGACTTCTCACTTTTAGTGTCATTTACATTTTAGGAGAAGGGAGTTTACTCTCTTTCAGTGCCTCTATTCTTTCTCATTCTTACTCGTGTTGAGAACTTTTATATTGAAGTGTTGCTAAGAGAGGTCATCAATCTTATCAAGAGTGTGTTTATTTGTCTCATAGAATTTCTACTCTACCGCTCCTAGAAAGAAGCTGAGATTAGGTCTTACCAGTCCCCCAAGGGACTGTGGCAAGATGGAACAGGATCCCCGTTCCTTGAGGGAGCAGTTGGGTAGTAAAAGAGGTAGAAGGAGACCAAAGGATAAGAGGTGGGTACCTATTTGAGATGTATTTTGGATGGATTGAATGTGGCCAGAGAAGAATAGTAAGGAACATCATGCTCTATCCTTAGGACTCGGAAGGTATCATGTGATGGTGAAACTCTTTGGAACAGTGACAGAGATGTGTGAATATGATGTTCAAGTTCAAGTTCAAATAATCCCCACTGCGAGGTGGGGATTATTACACCCATTTTAAAGTTGAGAAAAATCAACCTCAAAGAGCTTACATAAATTTGCTGAAGGTTGTCAAACTAGCAAATGGCAGGGCTAGACTTCAACCCCAAATCTACTTGACACCCACACTGGGGCTCTTCTCACCCCTCCACCACATCTTCCCTATTCTTTATCTCTGTCTCCCAAACTCTCCATCTGCTTTCCTCTGTCTCACCTACAGCCCTTCTGACTGATGGGGTACAGGTAAGAGATGCAGAGTTTGGGCATGACCTGAAGCTCTGTGATTGGGAGATACAAAGAGCAGCCAAAATCCATAACTCACATGTCTGTAAGCAACATGTTCTGCCCCACCTCACACCTCCTGAGTCAGAATCTCCATTTTAGCAAGATACCTGGATGATTAGCAGGAGGATTAAAGTTTGAGAAGTCTGCTCAAACGTACTCAGGTAACGTAAATTTTAGGGCTCTATCATCAATAGAAAATAGAAAGATCATCAGTTTAAATCTCACCATCTTGTTAAGGAGTACAACTGAGTGGATTCATTTCCCTAACAGGGAACAAGGCAGTTGTGAATCTTAATAGACTTGCACAGAGAATATCCATATCACTATTCATTGAACACTTTCTATATGCCAGGCACATATTTCATCCATTTACTTCTCACAAAATTCTTGCAAGATCCATTTGCAGGCAAGGAAACCAAGGCACAGAGAGGCCATGTGACTTGCTCAAGTTCCCACATTTGGTCATTGCCAAAGTTGGAACTTGAATCTCAGTCTTTAGACTCCAGGTCAATCTTCTTCTGACTAGTGGGCAGAACCTCATGGGAGTTCACCCTAGAGAAGATGGGAACAGGAGATGCCCCTCACTGCTGTTGCCTCACAGCAAGCAGGAATCAAGGCTCAGGGGCTCAAACGTGAAGATCACCCCATGTCACATGGCAAAGCAGCAAACCCTGACTCTGTGGCTGAGCTGATAAGAACCAGAGCCCCCTGGGCAGGTGAAAACCATTCTATCTTGTAATGTGATTTGGAGATGTTTATGCATAGGGATAAAGTATATTCTTCTATGTCACCAGGAGGAAGCAGCCCTCATAATAAACATCGAATACACTGGTCTCTCCAAAGTCTTTAGGACTGCCAAGAAGTAATCAAATGTTATTTCATATTTCTGATAATATGCATGGGATGTAGAAAAATGAAGCTTTAGGTTTTTGATTAAATATGGCAGACTGAACACATGTTTATCTCCATTTCCCCAAGAAGCCTCAGTAAAATGACTGTAAAGGAATAATAAATAAAATGAGTGTAAACAAAGGAACTCCTATGTTTAGGAAAACATGGGTTTTAGGGTTGTGAAATGTGAGAACTTATGAAAGTAGGACAGAAGGAAAATAAATTGCTCTGAAAAATAAAGCACCAAATGTAGGAATTGCCCTCTGACAAGGATGACTGGGGGCTCCCAAGAATTAGAAGAAGCACTGAGATGGAGAAAATCTTGACAAGAATGGCACTGGTAAGTAGTCTCCCAGGAAAAGCTGTCACATGGATAGACTGTGGTGCAGATGAGTGAGGAACAGTAAAATGTCAAATACTCTGTTTTTGATGTTTCCTGTCCTCTGCTCTGCTCCAGTCGTCTTTCATTTTTCTCATTAACCACTTAAAGTTTGTAATACATTTTAAGTTGGTTCTGGCACTGTGGGAAACTGGGGGAGGGGCTTATCCATATCAAGAACAAAGCAGGAAGGAGAGGGCAACAAGGTCGAGCAGAAGTCAACAAAACAGGCTCTCAGGGTAAGAGGGAGCCCAGTGTAGAAAAGTGACTTCTTTTTGACTCCTTTATCCACCGTAATTCCAGAATCTTTAGTAAGATAGTAGAGACCCATTATACATACCTGTTTGGGCTAATGATGCTCTGAGGAATGAAGGGAAAATGGCTATTCCTTGTGTGGGGCAAAGTGAGATGCACAGAGAGGCAAGACAACAAACAGGGTTATCAGCGGGAAGAATTTGGAGTGAGCAGTCAGTCTACATCCCCTATCTTTACTATAGAAATTTGTATCTGGTAGACTTGGGGACTAAGTAAACTATAGACACAAGGTCTCATTTAATTCATTTAAATGACTGATTCAATTCTCACTTAATCTTGTGAGATTAATTTTTATCTTCCCCATTTTACAGATAAGAAAACCAAGGTTAGTGAGTTTCAGTATCTTGCCCAGTATAATGTAGCTAAAAAGTGACTGAGGGAAAATTTGAACCCAACTTTGTGTTACTCAAAAATTATCTATAATTTGTGTTCTGATTTTATTCATTTACAACATTTGTGTCTGGGGGGAGGGCTTTCCACCATCATAAAATTGCATATTTTAAAGGTAGCATTAATGGGCTCCTAAATCCTTCCCTTCCACTTTCATTTTCTTTGACGTTGCCCTCCTTGGCAGGTGGGGGCAGGGGCTGGAGTGAGAAATTTCTTTTTTTTTCAAAGTTTTATTTTTATTTAAGTAATCTCTACACCCAATGTGGGGCTGGAACTCACGACCCTGAGATCAAGAGTTGCATGCTTTTCCAACTGAGGCAACTGGGTGCCCTGGAGTGAGAAATTTCAAACTAAAGCATGATCCTATAAATATTCTTTATCTTTAGTTTTACCCCATTGTTTGTGAAATTGGGGTGAGCGAGTGTAAGGGAGGTGGTGCCAAGACAGATGCTATCCCTTTGTGTCTTAAATAATTGCCCATAGGTTTCCAGAGCTTTTGGTCAGATGAGTACAGACTCCTTGGTCAAGTACATCAAATACCCTTGTGTGTGTCTATCCCCATTTAGACCAAGCTCCAGGAAAGAGGGCAGGAATCATATGAGGTTCATTTCTTAATTTCCCACAGATCAAGCCCAGAGCTGTGTACATTCTGTGTGAACTACAAACACATGTTGAAATTGAATTGGGTTGAACCCTGCTTCCTCATAGATAAGTCCATCCACCATTTCCTCAGAGCCTGCTGAGAAAGGGATGGGGAATAAGACTCCAATCCATAAAAGTTTAATAAAAATTCTCTCCATAAATTAAAAAAAAACCTCAAAACCTGCATGAAGGGACACACTTAATTCTCTGCACAGGATAAACCTCCTTTGGGGCCTTCTCCAGATCCCGACTTTGCTACCACATCCTTTACTCTATGAATAGCAATGAGATCTCTGGGGTGAGCAACACGAGCTGAGTACAGCTGCATGGTGGGTTGGTCAGGCTCAGGTTACCCATATGAAGTGTAACCCCTCAGTAGCCATGTTCTCACTCTTGTGCTGTTCTACAAGATGACACTAAGGAAATTTGGTATCTCCCTAGCCCCCCACCCAACATGGGGAAATCAATCAACACGATTAGCCCGGAAGCAAAACATGCACAAGTGGTTTTTCTGACACAAGCACAGCTGGCCTTGGCTTCTCTTTGAGGCATGGCTGGGATTTCACCTGTTAGTTTTATGTTTGCTTGTTCGTTTGCTTTGGTTAAAGCCTTCTCAAACAAAGTAATCATCTCAGAGCTTTCCTCCATGAACGAGTAGCAGAATTAAACTTTCACTTTCCCACTAAAATATTAGAGCAGAGTACTTGGAAACTTTATATTTCCAGGAGCAATGACTGTTTATAAATTAGTTCATTGCTCAATAAACATGATTCAAGTATTACTTAGCTAAATTCCCATGTTAACTAGAATGAAGTAAGATACAGAATAACTCATAAAAAATTTAAGAAACTATTTTATCTGTGTCCCTAGGATTTGGTTCCATTGTCCTCAAGCTGAACAGTTTGTACTGAAAACTTGCAAGAGGAGGAAATGTCAGTCAAGACCTTTAATGTTGCAAACATGATACTAATTTCCGCAAGAGAAAAAGTCAAATCTCGAAGAGGAAAATTCAGAGGGTGAAGAATAGGAAAAAAAAACAAAAACGTTCTTTCTTGATGCTCAGCTGAACTCTACAGACCTTGACCACAGCATGGACTCTTATTCCAACTCAATCAGTGATGAACATTAACTTCTACCACAGTGAAGTCAACTCCTACCTGCCCCACCAGTAACCAGCAGGAAATTCATGTGCTGGATCTAATGCACAGTGGTATCTTTACCCTCAGAAGGAAATTCTTTTCTCTACCCCAAGAGAAGACATTCATCCAAGTCTTTGTAACGAGGAAAGCACACTTTCACTCCACCTCAGTTTTGATACTCAGGAAAATGCATGGATCCATGGCAAAGGGGTGCAGGTGATCATGTAACCAGGGAGATCCAGCTCAGCTACCCCACCAGATGGTCCAAACTCTGCAGGATGCACTCCAGCAGATGTCTCCACTAGCACTTACTGGAAGGATGGCAGTGTGTACTCTCCACGTGGTTATTATCTTCTGTTGTTTCTTGTCCAAGGAAGAAGTGGCTCAAAGTTAACAGAAAACATAGCATTTAATGATTTGTTATGAGGAGCCTCCCAAATTATCTCTCTACTGCCAGCACTCTGGGAGCCAGGCTCTGGTTCTGAGCCTATTACTTCCCTGCTTAAAACTTTTCTGAGGTTCCTAGCCTGACAGGGTAGACTGTTACACACCCAGGGGTCCTCCATGGCCTGGCGTCTGTCTGCCTCTTTAGCCCTATCTCCCTTACTCTCACTCCACAATTAACCCCCAGACCACACTGAACTACAAAAAAAAGTTACTCCTGCCTCTGAGGTTTTCATCCTGCCACCCTGCATGTTTAAAAGCCCTCCCCCATTTTGCAATCTCTCATCCTGGTTCACACCTTGGCCTTGGAGACACAGCTCTGGTTCCTTACCTCCTATCCCAGGGGATTAAGTGTCGCCTCTTTTCTGCCCTCATAACCCCTGGAGTCCAGGGAAAAGAGCTCTGTGCCTGAGTTGTAGAAAGTACTCGCATTCCTGTCTCATTCCTTCCAGTTCAATATCTTGGGTCAGATTTACTTGAAATTCTCCCTAGGGGTTCAACACTTGAAAACATCTGCATTTGCAAAATCTACAAAGGTTGAAAAGCAGAGAAAAAAATCTTGGAAGCTCATTTAGCTGTATAACATGGTCTGACCTGAACTTATTTGGGGGAAAACTTGACTTGAAGTGACATGAGGCTATTTATAGCCTTTAATTTTTCCAATAAATGTACACCTAGATATGTTTCACTGTAGTAATAATAATGTATTTGAAAATTTTTATTTATAAAAATGTAAACAAAAATTGTAATATAACTCTTAGAAAGACACATGAGGGGAGAGATTGGAGGATGTAAGAGTTAAAGCTTCAAATACCTTAAAGGAAGTTAAGGCATAATGCTCTAAAATTGATATATCAAGAAATATCAGATATATTTAGTATTCAGAAATAGGGTAGCAAATATTTACTAGTCCTATAACCACAAAGAAAAGCAGGTGTCCAAAGAACGTTTTTAGTAACTTCTACCAAACAGTCAAGGAATAAATAATTCTAATTTATAAGATCTCTTTGAGATAATATAGAGAACTACTTCCCAATTCACTTCAAGGAGATTGCTTGACTTCACTATATCTCAGAGCAGCTTGGGAAAGGAAAATTTCAGCCCAAGTATCACACAGGAACATGGATTTAAATTATTAGCAAACTAAATCCCATCATATATAAAAGGGTAGTACATAATGATTAGGTAAGGCTAATACTGGAGAATAATGATGGTTTAACATAAGAACATTAATTAGTATAATATGCGACCCACCACATTAACAGATTAAAGAACAGTCATATTATTTCAATCAATGCAGAGCAAGTGTCTGATAAAATCCAGCATTGATTTTTGATTTAAAAATTAGGAAATCTACACTAGAAAGAACTTCCTAAATCTGATAGAGTATGTATGAAGAGTCACAGAAGATGCCCTTTGCTGTGGTGAAAAGTTAAAAACTTCATCTTTGAGGTCCAGAATAAGACAAAGATAGCCACTATGATCACTGTGCATCGATTTTGTGTTGGAGGTTTTAACGAGAGGAAAATAAAGAAACAACACGGTCATCTTTACAGACATGTACACAGGAAATTCTGAAGAATTTATAGACAAATTAAAATTAATAAACAAGTTTTGCAGTTTATTGGATGTAAAATCTCTATATCTACGTCTGTATATCTAGATACAGACATTTCAAATGGATTTGTATATTTTGAAGATTTCTTTTATAGCACTTGACAAATTGATTGTAAAGTTTATATGGAATTGCCAAGGGTTAAGAACAGTCAAGATAGTTCTGAAGAAGAAGAATGAGGTCTAGGACTTGCCCTACCAGATATCAAGATTGATATACAACGTTAGTAGTAAAGACAGTTTGGAATTGAAATAATGAGAGAAAAATATTCCAGTGGGAAGGAGGAGAGACTCTGGAGGCAAACCAGTTCTTTTTTTTTTTTTTAAAGATTTTATTTATTTCTTTATTTGAAAGAGAGAGAGGGAGCACAAGCTGGGGGAGTAGCAGGAAGAGGGAAAGGGAGAAGCAGTCTCCCCACTGAGCAGGGAGCCCGACGCAGGGCTTGACCCCAGGACCCTGAGATCATGACCTGAGCCGAAGGCAGACGCTTAACCAACTGAGCCACCCAGGCACCCCAGGCAGACCAGTTCCTATATGAATGTTTCATTTATAAGGACATAGGCATTGAAGATCACTGGAAGAAGAGGGACTTTTCAATAAATAGTGGTTCAATAAATAGGATCTGGTTATCCATATAATGAAATAAAAAGGAAGCTGACACATCTTGACACTATACACAAAAGCCAATTTCAGGTGTATTAAAGTGAAAACTATGAAGATTTTAGAAGATGATACAGGAGAATATTTTCATGACCCTGTATAAGGAAATACTTTTATTTTTTGTTTTTCTTGTTTTACTTTTTTTAAAGTAGGCTCCATGCCCAATGTGAGGCTTGAACTCACAACCCTGAGATCAAGTTGCATGCTCTACCAACTGAGTTAGCTAAGTGGCCCTGGAAAGATGTTTAACATGAGATACAAAACATGCTATCCAACAATGTAATGATCAATAACTATGAGTACATTAAAGACTTTCAGGGGCACCTGGGTGACTCAGTTGGTTAAATGTCTGCCTTCGGTTCAGTTCATGATCCCGGGGTCCTGGGATCAAGCCCCACACTGGGATCCCCATTCAGTGGGGAGTCTGCTTCTCCTTCTCCCTCTGACCCTCCCCCCTGCTCGTGCTCTCACTCTCCTTCTCTCTCTCTCAAATGAATAAATTTTTTAAAAAAATCTTTAAAAAAAGGCTTTCATTAGTTACTCCAAAGAGAATGAATGTTTGAGACACTGAATGAGAGAAGGTTCTTCTGCAAATATAAAATCTGGTTTTTAAAAAAAAAACGGGCAAAAGTCCTGAAAAGACACTTCAGAGAGGCAGTGCAAATGGCCAATAAACATGTGAAAACTCTCTCAAACTTAAACTGATTAAATGATACATTAAACTATAATTAAGTACCATTAAACATATGGATATCCATCACACAACCAACAGATATGGCACAGATGATAAAACTCTGATATCAAGCATTGGAGTTAATGTGCAGCATGAACTTTCACTTCCTATTGAAGAAAGCACGAATTGATACCACCATTTGTACAACCTTTGGCATTATCCAGTGGCTTTGAAGAGATGCAAACTCTATCACCCAGCAATGTCACTCCTTAGTACATAATCTAGAGAAAATTTTGTTCATGAGGACCAAAAGACGAGTATAAGAATGCTTATAATGGTATTGCTTTTAATAGCTCCGAACTGGAAGTAGCTTGGATGTTAATCTACAGTCTGAAAATAAGTTAATTATAGATTGATAAATGGTGGTTGGTTCTTTAGCATAATAAAAATGTAAAGAATAAAGGACAAAAGAATGTATATGGTATGATTATATTAATATCTTTTGTATTTTAAGGAATGAAAGATGGCCCGGTCTCCTAATGAGCACTTTTCCCCCCATTTTTCTCGGTTTACTTGCTTGTTGCCAGTTGCTGGGTCCTGGCCTATGAACTTAAATTCTATTTGCAGAAATATTCTGCCAAGAGTTGGTTGTGATATTAAGTTGACCATGTTGGGAAGTAAAATCCAGTTATTACATATTCTCTCAGAAAAGGGAATTTCAGACATTTCCTGTTTTTGTTGCTTTGTTTTGCAAAAGTCAGATATCTTTACTGATGGCAATGCTCAATCCTTCTTATCTTGCTAAATATAAAAACTTCCTTGTCACTTTTGTTTTGTCCAGCACAGGGCTGAATGGCCTGTTGGCATAGCTTTTGCTTCTACTTCTAAGTCAGTATGGACTCATCTCTATTTATTTAGTGATAAAACCTACCACTTTTCTGTGCTTCAAATCACACTGAAGATCTCTGGGCCAGCACAGTACCATATACCCTAAAATTTCCCCCTTGTAGTCAACCCCTCTCCCCCAGAATGTCAACTTAAATATTCTTACCCAAGGCGACAGAGAATTAATAATTAATAATTAATGAATAATTATAGACTTTTCAGAAGTCAAAGACAAATTTCATAGATTATAGCAACAATTGCTGAAGTTCAAACTTCTTACAAGTCTCCTCTGTTAGAATTAACATCTGCTGTCCATCGACAGATGAATGGATAAAGGTGTGGTATATATACACGATGGAATATTATGCAGCCATCAAAAGGAATGAGAGCTTGCCATTTGCAACGATGTGGATGGAACTGGAGGGTGTTATGCTGAGTGAAATAAATCACTCAGAGAAAGACATGTATCATATGACCTCACTGATATGAGGAATTCTTAATCTCAGGAAACAAACTGAGGGTTGCTGGAGTGGTGGGGGGTGGGAGGGATGGGGTGGCTGGGTGATAGACATTGGGGAGGGTATGTGCTATGGTGAGCGCTGTGAATTGTGCAAGACTGTTGAATCACAGATCTGT
Organism: Eumetopias jubatus; assembly: GCF_037043125.1. Taxonomy (NCBI): domain Eukaryota; kingdom Metazoa; phylum Chordata; class Mammalia; order Carnivora; family Otariidae; genus Eumetopias; species Eumetopias jubatus. The sequence goes on along the minus strand of NW_028274807.1, from coordinate 148,280,412 downwards.
ACTTCTGAAACAAATAATGCAATATATGTTAAGAAAAAAAAAGAAGAAGAAGATAGCAGGAGGGGAAGAATGAAGGGGAGTAAGTCGGAGGGGGAGACGAACCATGAGAGACGATGGACTCTGAAAAACAAACTGAGGGTTCTAGAGGGGAGGGGGGTGGGGGGATGGGTTAGCCTGGCGATGGGTATTAAAGAGGGCACGTTCTGCGTGGAGCACTGGGTGTTATGCACAAACAATGAATCATGGAACACTACATCAAAAACTAATGATGTAATGTATGGTGATTAACATAATAATAAAAATTTTAAAAAATAGAAAAAAAAAGAATTAGCATCTGCAAGAAAAGAATTTATGAAGCAGGCCACTGTCTCTTTTCAGCAACTCTAGGGTAAGAGGAGCGAATTTTTCCTTCTGATTGAGAACTATTTCACTAATTGTTAGAAAACCTTGTAAATATCAAAGCCAAGTGCCAGAATTCCATTAGTTTGCCCCAAGGAAAAAAAACAAACATAAATCTGAGAAGCTCAAAACTTACAATACGGAAAGGAAAAGGATTGTTAACAAACTGAATATGAGGTATAGAAATGTTTGCATCTATAATACCAAGCTGACACCTAGTTTATTTTTAGTATTTCTGGTTCTTCTGTTAACCATCCCAAGGGCATTTTATTATATGAAAAAGAGAGTTTGTAGGTTATCACTGGTTGAAAGTTGTGGCTGAAATGTTTATTATTCATCCAACATTTGTGGCTCCCCCATATTTCCTGGTCCCCCTTCGGTTAAATGGGATCATGCAACTAGTCATGGCTAGTTACAGTATGGCTGATTACAGTGTGTTACAGGAGTTACACAGACAGGGCTATGTAACTAGTTCTGGCTGTGAGCGGAAGGGTTGCAGAGTGTGACTCTCCTGGGCTTTCTTCAGCTGCTGCAGCAACAGGGAGGTCATGTGTTCCACACAGATGCTACTGGAAGCCTGGGTCTTCGGGTCACCGCTTGGAAGGGGGCTCCCAGAAGAGACATCAGACCCACATTGTTAATGCACTAGAAATAAACCTTCATGTGTTGAGACATTGAGATTGTTAGTGCAGCACAGCCTAGCCAAAATTGACTGACACGGAAGGGATTTTTTTTTTTTTAAAGATTATTTTATTTATTTATTCATGAGAGACAGAGGAGGAGAGAGAGAGAGGGAGAGAGAGAGAGAGAGAGAGAGAGAGAGAAGCAGAGGGAGAAGTAGGCTCCCAAGGAGCAGGGAGCCGATGCGGGACTCGATCCCAGGACCCTGGGATCATGACCTGAGCCGAAGGCAGACGCTTAACCATCTGAGCCACCCAGGCGCCCACGGAAGGGATTTTTTAATCCTATTTCTTCCAATTATCTATCTGATGTTGCTTTTATTCATTCGATGGTGTTTATTGAGCATCTCCTAGCTAGGGCTTGGGCACTAGACTATAATGAGTGGGTGATCGGGAAGGTAACAGAATATTGCTGTGCAGAACAGCTGAGGGGCAGGGAGGTCAGCCCAAGCCATCAGGAAATGTATCCAGGGAGAGGTGAGACTCAGCGTCCTGAAAAACAGCAGGAAGAAGCTAGCTCTGAGAAATCATGGAAGGACATTTTAGGAAGTATAAACAATGTGAAAGGTAGAGAGGTATGAATGGACACAGCAGGTACAGGGAACGGTAGTAGTAAGTCAATGGTGTCAGTGAGGCCACTCACCCAGCCTTCATTGGCACAGCACACCAACAACATGACCTCTAGGAGAGCCCCACCTGCTATGCCCTCTCCACAATTGGCAACTGCTCATATTGGCCGATTTGGTTCAGTTACTCTTGCTATGTGGAGAGCTGAACAGTGCTAGGAAACCTAATCAACAATGGTTTTAGAATGAGTGAGACCTGAGTGTAAATCTTGACTCGGTCATTAGACAAGTCATGTAACCTTCTCTGTGAAATCTTCATAATAATACTTCCTCTCATGTTGCAGGGTTTGTGAGAATATTCAGTGATTTTTTTCTGGGGCAGCATATCTCAATTTACAGTTGACAAAAGGCCCTCTCTCTCTCACCCTCTCTTTCTCACACACACACATGCACACACACGCACACACATATACACACAGTGTCTGGCACAGCGTAAGCCAATTCACCAGTCCAAGGGCAGTTCTGAAGCATCACGCTAGGACATAGTAGTTGTGTCCATGAGTGCTACCCTGAGTCAGACAAATGGATGGGCTACACAGTCTCCTGGTACATGGTCGTCCCTAAATAGTTATGTTCACACCCAAGAGTTTTGGATAGCAGTTGTTCCTTGGTTGGGTGTTCTGAGAAGTATAACGGTAGCTCTGTTGTGGGCCAGTCAAGGTAGGGTCATTGCCAACCTGGCTGGAGTGAAGATGACATTCTGAACATGTGTTGGTCCCAGGCCAGTAGAGAAGTCTTGTTGGCCCAGCCCTTGGAGATGTGCGTGTTTTTTTTACCCTCTCCCTAAGGACGGGCCAAGGCAGCATGCACAGGCTGCTTTTCTTACTCTTCACTTTGTAACGTGCCCTCAACCACCTATTCCTCTAACGTCCTGGGTGCCAGGCCCTTTTGCTGTTAAGGAATTAGACATGGAGAGTGATGAGCTCTCAGAGCTGGAAGGGAAGACCCAGTGTAAGAAGAGTGACTTGCCTTCAGTTGATCCTCTTTGACCCTCAGGGCCAGAGCTCTTTACCTTCCATCATCTTGTTGTCCCTTGGCTCCCAGGGACTTCCAGTCCCCAGTAAAGGCTGAGAAATAAAACAGGAGCCAAAGGGAAGCACTAGGTAAGAGCCCACCATTGACCTCTATGACACCAGCAGGGCCCTGCTCAGGGTTATTTCTGGGTCAACAGACTCTGGCATCCAGGGGTTCATTCCCAGCCCACAAGCCCTCAACAGCGAATCCTGACCTCCTCTCACAATCCCAGGGAGTGTGTGTGTGAATGGCATACTGTGAGGGATGCAGTGCCTAGTTCTGCACGTTGTACACTGCACAGTGATGGCTGGCTCGGGGAGCACTGAATGAGGGCTAAAATCCAGACCATGGTGATCACTGGACTGTGCCATTCACGAAGTTGCATCTGCTCAGAGGGGGCATTTTTTCCTTCTGATTCCCACAAAAGTGCCTTCTAAGCTACTGGGTGGTCCTCTTCACCACAGCATCCAAGATCTCCCTCCTAAAGGGGTCTCCTGGACTCAGTCCTATCTCTTTCCCTAAGAAGTGGCATTGGAAATGTCACAACTGGCTTTCCTTTTGACTTTCTCTTCTTCCTTTTTTGGAACCCACTCCTTCACTCCTGCTGTGGCTGTCCATTCTACTGCCAAGTCTTTAGTGGCCAAAGCATTGGGTCAAAGGGAGCTTGGTCAAAGAGCCAAGAGTCCCTGGCAATAAATGCAAGATTAAAATGGAAATTCACATCTGCCACATACTCGTCTCTCAGCTGAAGTAGTTATATTTCCTTCCTCAGAGCAAGGGAAAAGGTGGATCAGTAAACAGTTGCAAAACTGGGTAAGATTTTCACCCTAGGAACTCAATGGGGAAGGACTACAGTGAAATTAGGTATTAGACATTTACTAAATTAACCAAGATCCCAAACATAGAGGATTATTGAATAGCTTCTAATAGTCCTGTCAGCTGCACATCTATTTCCTGAAATATACATGGCGTGGTCTCTTTGTGGTGGAAGAATGGTGGGCAATTTCCAACTTATATTCCAAAAATCTACATGAAGTATGTTTTAATTAGGAGATGAAATGTGGAATTTTTCAGTCACATTAATGAAAAATTCTCAAAAACAGTACTGCTTGGAAGAAAATACATGTAACCTTCAGTTATGTCTGCAGTACCAAGAAGTGAGGGCCAATTTATCACCAAGAATAGAACTAATTACTTTATCATGAGATGATTAAGATTACACACGGTCTAGAACTATACTGTCCAATATGGTAGCAATGAGTCACCTGTAGATATTGAGCATTCAGAATGTGATTAGTCCAAAATACACTTCGATTTTGAAGACTTTGTCCAAAAAATTTTTAAATATATTAATTTAAAAATATTGATTACCTGTTAAACGATAATATTTGCATATATTGTGTTAAATAAAATATGCTATTAACATTGGATTTACCCATTTCTTTTTACTTTTAAAAATGTGGGTACTAGAAAGGTTAAAATTGCATATGGGGCTTGCATCATACTTCTATTGGACAGCTCTGCTGTAGAAGATGGGAAGAAACAGTACTCTTCTTGACTCACTGTCAGTCCCTCCAAAGCCCATCTAGAATGGGCTCTCAGGAATCCATCTCGGCACCACATCCCTGGGTCTTTCCCAACTTCAGCAACCCTACTCCCTCCCATTCACCTCTCATTCTGTCTGACGATACTAGTTCAAGGTTCTGAAGACCATGTTAATCATGGGTTTTTACTCTTTCGTGAAAGGGTGCTGGCAGATCCATAGTCTCTCAAAGGAGAATTGACTTAGACATTTCAGAGTCTTCAGATAGCTGCCTCTACAGGAGAAACAAACCTTTCTCTTGCTAATTTTCATGGCTTTCCATGGCCAAACTTACATGAGTTCTTACACTAATACGCTTTCTGCCTCTTGACTTGATCTACCAAAGACCCTGCCCTACCATGCATGAAAAATAACCCTTCATAAAGCCCACTGAATACTTTTAAACCTGTGTCATAGATTTCTTATTGCACCCTCCAGAATATACTGAAGAAAGTAAGGTTATCGTGAAATTCATTTTACCACTGAAATCTGCAAGAGGTAAAGTGTTTTGCCCAAAGACTCAGCAAGAGTTAATGCTCAAATAGACCACAAGCCCTAGTTCTCTTCCAGCCCTGGATCTCTACAGCAAGGGAAGAAAGCAAAAGAAAATGCACTGATCCTCTGACACAAAAGTTCTAACCAGTGTCTTTGGCCAGTCCAGCTTCCACAGTGTTGCCGGGGTAATCCCTTGAAAACGCAGATTTGGTTGTGTTCATTCCCTACAAAACAAACAAACAAACAGACAAAAGAAGAAAATCTCCAGAGGCTGCAGAATTACCGTCATGCCCCTTTGCCTGCCTACCTGGACCTCAGTAGGCCATCTCAGCCTCATGTCTCCCCTCCCCATCCTGCAACCTCCCACCCCTCAGTGCCCAGCACCGGTATAAATGCCACAGTTTCCTTGGGCTTGTTTTCTCAGTTCCTCTGCTCTGGCTCTTTGCATTACTCCCACATCCCCCAGCCTCTTCGTCACCTGGCACACCCTTCAGGCCCAGAGCAAATGTCAGCTCTATTGGAAGCTTTTTGCAACCTTTTCAGGAAGAATTAATATCTTCCTTCTCTGGGTTTCCATAATCCTCTGTACTCCCTTTGTGCACTACGCTATTATCATATTAGGATCAATGTTTGTGTCTCTCTCCTCCATTAAACCATAAACTTCTTGAAAGCAGAGACCCTCCATCTCTGTATCTCTATGTGTAATAAGTACTCAGTGGGTAGTCCCATTCATCTCCAGCTGTGTGTTGTTATTTCCCAAGTCCATTTGCTGACTCTAGCTTTTTCCCCCCTAATTTCTAGACCTAGTCTTTAACACATATTTTTCATTTGATGTCCCTCAGGGACTTTAAATTCACTGTGACCCAGCGTGAACTCACCACGTCCCTTACCCAAACTCCTCCTCTCCCATGGTCCCCCTACTCTGTATTTGGCACCAACATCTATCTCTTTGCTCAAGCCAGAAAATAGGAGGCATCTTTGACTCTATTTCTTCTCTTACCAACGTTCCTCTCCCTCATTCCCAAAATCTTATTCTGTTATGCCAACTTCCCAAATATCAATTAAATCTATGTACTTCACTTCATTCCTGCTGCATTCATTCACTCAGGGCATCGTCATCTTTAGCCTGAATTACAGAAATCACATTCCTTGACATCTCCCTGCCTTCAGATTTGCTTCCAGCACCTAGAACAGCGTCTGGCATGTAGTAAGCACTCAGTAATTACAGACTGAATGAAAAATGATTGTACATAGATGGGTGAGTGTGTGACTCAGTCATGTTACAAGGAGCCTCATCTGTTTAGATGTATCTCTTCCCCACCACCCCATCTTCCACTTCCTGGTCCAAAGACCCACAAAATGACTTGAGGGCTGTTTCTCTTTGAACTTGAGACTGGAATAACTTTCTTAACATGTGCAGCACCCAACACCTTTGAACATATTTTCATATCAGTTTTGTTAGCTGAACCTCACACTCCCCTATGAGATAGACATACCTTTGTGAATCCCTTTTTGGAAACTGAGTCTCTCTTTTTCAGAGTTAGAGAGGCTGAATAATTTTCTCAGGGTTACCAAGGCAGTTAGGAGCAGAGGCAGGGCTCAGGCAGAAGCATGTGGACTCCAAAGCCTGGCCCAGTTTAGCTGGATTTGGCTTATGCTCAGTGCAACACTTGTTCCTCAAACAGTAGTTCTGGCAACAGGATACCGAAGGCCAGGGGAGCTGAATGAAAACCTCTGAACCCTCTGTGGGCTAGAGGTCGGACGCCTCATCCTCACAGCCTGGGGGGCCTGGCAAAAGGGCCAGTGAAGGGAAACCTGGAACCTGAGGGCCTGAGGCTCTTCCTCACCTCATTTTGTCAACAATGGTCGGCAATAATCAGGGCTGCCTGTTCCAGATTGCTGCCAGGCATGTCACCGAGAAGAAGCACTTCTCTGCTCTGTCCTTAGTTTGCTTTCTGGGAACCAAAACTGCTGGAAATGTAGAAATGCAGTTGATGAAATCTACTTGGTCAGGGCAGAAAATTCAGAATTGGTAGTAATCACAGGAAGAACTGCTGCTGTCAGCTTGATGCCAGGAAATGGGCTGTCTAAGGGCAGGGATAGTGGAAGAAAGAACTGAGTGCATCCCAAATGGCCTTGTGGGCAGCCTGAGCTCGGGAAGTGTCCCACTACTTCCCAAGCCAGTCATGTGCTGACGTGTGCTCTGTGTGTATTGACGGGGAGCAGGAAGACTTCATTCGGGTGACTATCAGCCCCCGCTTAACGAGCACCTCCACGTTTGAGGCACTGTGCCAGGCACTGTGCATGGAGCTGATGCAGCAAGGTTCCTGCTCCCCAGAAGTGTGGTCTAGCCAGGCAGATAAGACATGGACAGAAATAGCATAGTGTCAGATTCGAAGTCATAAATTTCACAGAAGAGATTCTGACAAGGTGCTAGGACAGCCAGGCCTGGGGGAACCAGGATTTGCTTCATGAGGGAGGAGGCTTAGATTAACATGTAGGATTTGAATAAGCAGAAAATGAGAACATTCCTGACTGAAAGAGCCACACGGACAAAGACAAGAACTAGGCTTCGTGGCAAGGAGTCTATCTACTAAGGGCTCCTCAAACTCAGCAATGGGGAGCCTGGGAACTCTACCCAATTCAGCCATCTCTGGTGCTTCTCTGGAGTTTAACCTCTGTCCCCAGTGGCTGGTAGCTAATAGTTTACATTTCTGTATGATTCTGGGGCCTTATGGCTACTTGGTTCCCAGCTTGTTAGTTTCCCCAGAAATAATTCTGCCAGGATTTTCTCTAGAGCACCTGATCCTGTCACCTCCTGCTGGGATCCTCTGCAGCAAAGTTGTAGCAGATTTTCTTAGCACACTACACCCGTGTCTCCTGATCCTGTTACTATTTTTGTGCATGCTGGCTCCCCATGCGCTTTCTCTCCCACTGGCCAGGGCTGGCACTTAGGTCAGAGTCTGCCCTCAGGCTAGGGGTCTGCTTGGCCTATACACATGAAGAACCAGACATGCCTGGGAATTTATGTGCCCCCAACCCAGAGTCAGCCCTTAACCAACAATTGATGGATGCGGGGTATAAACACTCCAGTTTCCTTGCCTCTGAGGTGTGCCTAACCTGAATCTAGAGCACCCCTGCAAGGTTGAGTCCAATTTCCTCTGTGGGACTTTGCTTGATATCACACTTTGCTTGGCATTATTCCTTTCCTGATCCCACTTCCCTTTTACCTCCTCAGGTTTTTTGTTGTTGTTTTTTTTTTTCCAGAAGCATTTCCTAATTACTTTCATTTGAATTCTCATATCAGGGTCTACCTCTGCAGAACCCAACTTAGACATAAGTCAAGTATGGAAGGCAAAATAATGCGCCCCCACACTGCAAAAGTGTCCACACCATAACCCCTAGAACTTGTGAATATGGCAAAGGGACTTGCACTGCTAATTAAGGTTAAGACAGAGAGATTATCCTAGATTACCCGGGTAGGCCCGCTCTAATCATATCAACCCTTAAAAACAGAGAACTTTTTCTGGCTGAAGTCAGAAATGTGGGAAGTAATCAGAGGGATTCGAGCAAGAGAAGGATTCAACATGCCCTTTTTGGTTCTGAGATGTAGGGACTACGTACAAGGACCTGAGTGTGGCCTCTAAGAGCTAAGGGTGGCCCCCATGTGATAGCCAGCAAGGAAATAAGACCTCAGTTTTACAGCTGCAAGAACTGGATTCTGGAAAAATCTGAATGAGCTTGGAAGCAGATTCTTCCCTGAGCCTCCCAACAAGAGCCTGCTGTCTGTCTCTCTGAATTCTACTTTATGAAACCCAGAGCATAGAACCTAGCTAAGCCAACTTACATTTCTGACCTACAGAACTTTGAAATAACACACTTATGTTCTTTTTTTTTCTTAAAGATTTTATTTACTTATTTGAGAGAGAGAGAGAATGAGAGATAGAGAGCACGAGAGGGAAGAGGGTCAGAGGGAGAAGCAGACTCCCTGTTGAGCAGGGAGTCCGATGTGGGACTCGATCCCGGGACTCCAGGATCATGACCTGAGCCGAAGGCAGTCGCTTAACCAACTGAGCCACCCAGGCGCCCCACACACTTATGTTCTCTTTTAAGCTGCTAAGTTTGTAGTAATTTGTTAAAGCAGCAATTGAAACTAATACACTAAGATTTCTCCTAAAAAATTCTACACGCTCATTGCACTTCTCATGGCCACCTGAACTGGGAATGTCAGGGGTTGTGTCCTTAAACTGGCATACTTCATACTGAAATACAGATTTACGAAGTTGGTTGACCATCTTGGGCTTGTAACTTCTTTTGTCCCTTCACTGACCTCAGTCTGGTTGCATTGGGGCGGGAGTCTTTGCTCCCTCTGTTTCACTCCCTCCCGGATTTTATCAGTGAAGGAGTCCTGAGGCTTGTGGAGGTATGGAGGCTGTAGGTGGAAATGGGAAATTACTTGTGGTTGTGGCGAATGAGTCTGTCTCCTGTGGATGAAGAGGATCATCACAGAGGGGGCTCCCTCAGGGCACTGACCCTCCCATATTATGTTCTCCAGAGTTGAATGAAGTGTGTGGATGACAAGAGTGAAATTGAATTTGGAGTTCTGAGGGCCTTGGCGCTAAGGAGCTAAGACTTCACCCTAGCGGGGAATGGTTGAAGGCTTCCAGCAGGTTCTGATACCTTGGGCCCACATTAAGGGTCGTGCGTGTTCACTAAGTATTGATTTGCACAAGTGAATGTGTAGCTCAGGAATTTGCATGTCATTCTTGCACAAGGGCCATGCTAGTGTTCCGACTTAAGTATATGTGCTGCCGAAGCAAGCACTGAATGTGTAACTCAGGTGTCAGTGGTCATCTTTTCTATGCTGCCTGACTCAGCCATTTCACTCCTATCTACACAGAGCCCCTTAAGGTGTTTGTCTCCTCTGCTAAAGATTTGAACTATGGAGGGATCACTTCATGTAGCTTTTGGAATTCCACTTAAAATTCCCATTGAACATTTCCATTCTCCCAAGTTCCTCTACCTGGCTCCACATAAATAGAATCTGCCCTTTGAGGGTACTCTCAGTCAAATTTTATCATGCAAGTGTATTTAGAGACTATATTTATAAAGTCACTCTTTTTCCCACCTTTATGGAAAGACTCTTGGCTGAACAAATACAGCACACGTTTAGAGGTATGCTGGTGAAAACACTCACTCCATTGCATGCCCACGATCAAGTCCAGGACATAAAGCACAATAGACTCCTTTTCAGCTGTAAGACCAAAATATCTCATTATGCATCTTATCACGTGTCTTGGGTGGGGTGTTATCCCATCCCTCCGGCTTTTTTTCTGAATCATTGTCTCCCAACTTAAGGGCAAGCTCTAGGTCCCTAGATGCTTGTGGACCTGTTGTCTCTTCTCCATGCCCTTGTGTGGCCAAGGCTTCCTAAATATGGGGAAGAAACGGCCATCACCTTGTGCCATAGAAACAAACCAAGATGTGTCTTCTAGATTAAACTATATTGGAAAGTCTTTTGATGGTAGGGATGCCCAGTGGGAAAAGGGGAAACTCAGGGGAAATTCCACTAGAACTACTCAACCCAACAAATTTAGTTTCCTTCTTTTGTGGTACTTGAAAGGGGGCCTCCCTCTGGGAGGCATGGTGATGTGATCTTCTGTGACAGGTGTGTCCCTGTCCCTGAATCCTTCCAAGTCAAGGCTGGTGTTGCCCGAAGCCCTTCCCTCTGGACCTTCCCCTTGTTTTTCCTGCTCTTCTCTCATCTATCAGAAGACTCATGTTCATATTGAAGCATCTTTATTCTTTCCCCTCTGTGTCTCCGTTGAAGCACACGTGCTCTTTTACCAATTATGGGATGTTGTTTTTGATCTTCCTTCTAACATGAACTCATCCAAGAAAATGCTCTGTGTTCTTCTTCTGCAATATTTTTTTTTTTGGATTTTTTTCTTTTCTTTTCTTTCTTTTTTAAAAATTAAAAAAAATTTTTATTATGTTATGTTAGTCACCATACAGTACATCATTAGTTTTTGATGTAGTGTTCCATGATTCATTGTTTGCGTATAACACCCAGTGCTCCATGCAGTACGTGCCCTCCTTAATACCCATCACCGGGCTAACCCATCCCCCCTAACCACCTCCCCTCTAGAACCCTCAGTTTGTTTCCCGGAGTCCATAGTCTCTCATGGTTCGTCTCCCCCTCTGATTCCCTGCCTTCATTTTTCCCTTCCTTCTCTTAATGTCCTCCATGATATTCCTTATGTTCCACATATAAGTGAAACCGTATGATAATTGTCTTTCTCTACTTGGCTTATTTCACTTAGCGTAATCTCCTCCAGTTTCATCCGTGTCGATGCAAATGGTGGGTGATCATCCTTTCTGATGGCTAAGTAATATTCCATTGTATATATGGACTGCAGCTTCTTTATCCATTCCAGAATGGAGAAAATATTTTATCCATAAAATAAAATAAAATAATATTTTTATCAATGTGCAGCTACGCATTTGTGCTGTAGCCTCAAGGATTCTTCACCACTCACAGTCTTCCCAGCATCACTGCTCTGTGAGTCAGGGGCTTTTTCCATCCCAGTGGCTTTGTTCTCTGATGATCTGGACTGGATGAAGGGTGATGGGGGAATAATAATCTGAGCCATGCTGCTTGCTGTGCTCTTTCTCTCTCTGTCCCCACCTACAGAGATGTACCTCTGGCTGTGGACATGCTCCTAGACCTTTGGTGATGGCAGGTTGTGTCAAGGGGACACAAAGTCTTCCCCAAAGAAGCCTTACTTGGTGGCACTGTTCCCCTTCTCTGGTCCTCAGCTTCCTAATTTGTGTTTATTTTATCAGCATCCTGAGAATGGATTCATCTCTCAGGCAGGTTTCACGTTAAAAAAGTGGGACTAAAGTTGAAAATAAACAGGCTAGATTAATAGTTTACAAGAACTGTCTCAAGAATTAGAATAAAGTCCAAATTAGTAGCATGCTGTTTCCCTGGAACAGAGTTATCTCAAAGCTAAACCACAATCAGAGCCCCAGCTCTGATTTGCACTGAGAAATCACTACCATGGAGAGAAAATTCTGAAGCCCAAGAGAGCCCATAAACTTCCATGGGCACTCTTTTGCAGGGAGCCAAGTAATTCTGTGGTCGACTGGTTAGGGTAGAAGCAGAACAAAGGGAGTTAAATAAAAGAAATAATCCATGCTATCAGGACATCATAGCTGGATATTTTCCTCCTATGGTTGGGATAGTCTGAGAGTGGCCATCCAAGAATACCCAGAATCTGTTAACAGTGATTCACCATGTCTACATCCATCATCATAGTAAAGTTGTCTTCACCACCCAACCCTAATGCTCTAGGTCTACTGGGTGTGAACCTCTCCCACTGAACAGAGGTAGCTTCTCATCATCCTTGTTTACCTGGCTTCTCTTGTTTCAACATGGTGGGTGCAGGTCCTCTTCTGATGGAGAGTCTTCCTTTAGGTGCCGATACACTTCATCTGATTAGAGTGAGGGCCTGCCAAGTAGATTTCTGTGTTGACTCCATAGTTTTCTCCATTTCATTACCTGATGAATTTGCAATCTGGCTGTTGAGGGGAAATTTTATTTCTTTCATTCCCAAGTTCTTACACCATGAAGGCTAAACTTCTTAGAAAGCAACCAGTCTTGGAGTCCCTCTGTACCACCCCTGCCCTGACATCTTCTAGAAGTTCTAGGCTCCATGTGGGCATATAAGACTTCCATGGAATTAAGGCACAGGAATAATACGTTGACCACCCTAAGATACAGCACCCAGCTGGCAGACAGGCAGCTGCCCTGATGTCTGATTGCTCCAGAAGACACACAGTGGGAGAGGGGAAGAAGTTTTACTTTCTTTCAAACAACAACAAATACCAACAACCAGAGCTGGTACATGGGATAAAGCATAGGCCACATATTGACATTTGTTTGGCTATACCCATCTGCCTTATTAGAGTGAAAACTTTTACTAGAGTCTGGCAATTGACTACCCATCAAATTCTGGTTTCAGTACCATTGTGAGTTTCCAAATTTTGGTAGTATTTCTAGATTGGGAAAGTCTCTATCAGGTGTTTGTAACTTGATTTAATCATATGTAGAATTCCTGGTTCCATAGTATAGTTTGAAGTTTGTAGCTGCCAAGTCCAAACCTAATATTTTATAAACATCAAGGACAAATGAAAGACAGTGTTATTGTCCTGGGTTTCTCTCTCACTTCACATAGGAATTTGGGCAAGCAAAACTTTGTATACAGAGCTCTGACTGATTGAGGTTCAGCTAAAATAGGTGAAACTCCATGTGGGGAGCCCTTAGAAATGTTGGTAGTCACGATGGCATTTTCTAAGAATCTGTTGACTGCAAAATCAACGTTTTTAAATTTCAGAAATAGGTCAAGTTTAAAAGGAGCTTTAAATTTCAAGACTCAAGTGTCTGCCATGGGGAAGGAAGACTAAAAATACTAAAAGTAAATATTTTGAGACAGTGTTCTTCATGGGGAAATGGGATCGTTTTCAAAGGAATTTAACTGTGCTTTTGGGCTTCTGTTTATGTTCCTTCATGGCCTGTGATATGTTGGAAAGCAAATGAGCTTCGAGCTGGTCAAAACAAGTAGGAAATCCGACTGAGGAACCTTAGACAAACTGGTTTTACTTCTCTTTGAATTTTGCTTTGCTCCACAGTGAAAATGTGGGCGATGATGTCAGGAGTCAAGGCATAACGTGCACAAAGTGGTCCATAAATGTTAATCTCCTCCCTCTACAGCATCTTTATCTTCTTTTATTAAAATTTTTTTTTATATGGTTTCACTCATATGTGGAATATAAGAAATAGCACAAAGGATCATAGGGGAAGGGAGGGAAAACTGAATGGGAAGGAAGCAGAGAGGGAGACAAACCATGAGAGACTCTTGACTCCAAGAAACCAACTGAGGGTTACAGAAGGGAGCGGGGTGAGGGGATGGGTTAGCCGGGTGATGGGTATTAAGGAGGGCACGTGTGGTGATGAGCACTGGGTGTTCACAACTAATGAATTGTGGAACACTATATCAAAAATTAATGATGTACTATATGTTGGCTAATTGAATTTAAATAAAAAAAATTTTAAAATATTTTTGTACAGTGTTTTTTCTCCCTAGAGGAAAAATGCATTTTGAAAATAAAGGAAAATGTGATAAAAAATAATCACTTTAATTCTTTGATTCTGTATCATCAAAACTCATCTTTCTCAAATGATGCACTTTGGTTAATTTGTGGTATACTCATAATTCCAGAAAACAGGTGAAACTTCCTTTATTTTGAGGGTAGTTTAACATGAACACCACCATCAGGTGTTGACATTTCTCAAGTATTTTCTTGTTTGGGAAAAAGACAATTGATCGTGTAAAACCCGACTTCAAGAGTCCTGTTGCCAAGGCAAGCAGCAGAATACCTGAGACGGAGCCACTTGTGCCTCTGCATTATGAGCTGATCCCCATGTTCCTCACCCACATTTGGGATGTTTCTCTCTAATCCTCTCCCACATAAGTTCTTAGCTATCTTCTCATTTGAGTTGACCCTACAGATCACTTTGGGAAATCATTTGATACTTTTTCACAAAGAATTGGAGGCACACATGCACACAGTTTTAGTGTCTTGCCTGAAGTTGTACAAGATGATACTGCAAAACCAGAATCCAAAGGCTCTGCAGTGCTAGATAGGTTCCGCCCCACCCCAAAGGAGCTGTACTGGGCCACTTGCAGTAACTATTTGCCTACAGTCCTGCATGAATCTCATTAATATTAATGTTATTAACACCCAGGAATCTATTTTAAGGTGTTCTGAGGTAACAGTCTGCCCACACACATTGTATTCTTTTATGTACTTTAATCGTTTATAATATGTAGCCAATAACTATTTCATTATAAATGGATCAGTGAGCATATTAGAATCATTATTACCTGTAGTTGCCACCCTTGGGAATCTTTTATTCTTGGCCCTTTATTAAGAACTTCAAAACCTCTGACATAATGTCAATTAAATCAGGTTAGCTGAAATTGGTTGCTGAGCATTATAATAGCCCTAAGTCACAAATGTATGTTCATTATTTATAAGCCCTTTGAATATTACTATACATTAGCAATAAAATAATCCAGCCTCAAAATCAAGTACTACCAGTCAATTTATCCTACATAAATTTACAAAGCAATATTACCCTTTAACCCAAAGATAAAGTGACTTAAAATCTACTGGCAGATACGTGCAAATGCTCTTGCACCAGTTCTAATATCTCTAAGAGAGAAAACACTGCAAGAATAGTAAACAGACTCATAGCTTCCTTTCTCTTATCTACCTTCAGACAAGCGTATAAAGTATTCCCAGTAGCCAGAGAACGTAATTCAGTTCATTCCTACTTGGATTCCCAATTGTGTTTGCATCAGGCAATAATAGGAAGAGAGCACATTACATGCCTACAGCCTAAATCATTTTCAACAAACTGCTGGAATGTTTCCCTACCACTTTGCCTAAAAAGATAAAATCTTCTTGCAAGTAATAAGCTATTTGTGCAAATCTGAAAGATATGTGACTTTGGTTAATATTTCTAGGTGACAAAATTTCAGTAATTATTTAATACATGTATGCACATGGTAATACATGTATGCACACAGTAAGAGTATCTAAGTAAAAGCACATGTGAAATTAAAGTTCAGTTTGAACATTAAGATTCCCTGAAACTAATTTTTTCTTTTCTTCTGTGATATTTTAATAAAATTTTAAGTGAGACTTAAAATTACTATTTTTGGTTTCATATTATTGCTGATAATCTTCCTTGTTCTAAAATTTACTTCATCTGAAATCAATGAAACTACTCCAGCTTTCTTTTGATTAGTACAAAAAAATGGTATGTATTTCCCCATCCTTTTACTTTTAGCCTATTTATGTCTTTATATTTAAAGTAGGTTTTCTTTTTTTTTAAAGATTTTATTTATTTGTCAGAGAGAGAGAGAGAGAGAGCAAACAAGAAGGGAGAATGGCAGGCAGAGGGAGAAGAAGACTCCCTGCTGAGCAAGGAGCCCAATGCGGGACTTGATCCCGGGACCCTGGGATCATGACCTGAGCTGAAGGCAGACACTTAACGGACTGAGGCACCCAGGCGTCCCTAAAGTAGGTTTTCTTTAGATAACACATAGTTGAGTCTTGGGTTTTTTTAGTCCAATCTGATCATCCCTGTCTTTTAATGGGCATATTAAGCTATTCACAATTAGAAGTGATTATTGATATGATTGGATTAAGACCTGCCAGTTTGCTAGCTGTCTTCTATTTGTTCCATTTGTTCCTGTGATTTTTCCTCCTTTTCTGATTTTTCTGGGTTTAACTGAGCATGTTTTTGGTGGTTACTCTAGGGTTTACATTACATAAATCGTAACAATGTATAAAATATGTATAAAATTTATAATTTATAAAATATGTATCTGGTTTCAAATAATATTATACCACTTTGCATGTAGTATAAGACTCTTACATTGCCTGTCCTACTGTGGTCTGAATTTTTGTGTTCCTCCTCAGAGTCATATGTTGAAATTCTTATGTCCAATGTGATGGTATTTGGGGGTGGAGCCTTTGGGAGCTTCCTGGGTCATGAGGTTGTGAAGCCCTCAATGAATGCGATTAGTGTTCTTATAAAAGAGACCCCACAAAGTTCCCTAGCCCCTTCTGCCTTGTGAGGGCATAATGAGAAGGCTGTTATCTTGAAGAGAGTCTTCACCCAACCATGCTGGCACCCTCATCTCAGACTTCCAGCCTCCAGAACATTAAGAAATAATTTCTGTGATTTGCAAGCCACCCAGCTTGTGGCATTTTGTGATAGCAGCCCAAACAAAGACACATCCCCTGTGCCATCTGTCATACAATTTACTTTTACACATGCTATAAACACACAATACTTTGTTATAACTTGTTTTAAACAGATTTTAAACAGATAAGAAAAGCAATTAAAAATAAATGTTTTATTTTACCTATTTTTATTCCATTTCCAATGTTCTGCATTTCTTTGTGTGGACTAGTTTCTGGCTATATCAACTTCCTTCCGTCTGAAGAATTTCCTTTCACATTACTCGTAGAGTAAGTCTAAAACAATGAGTGTCTTCAGCATTTGTCTGTTTGAAAAATCTTGACTTTTGAGAGATATTTTTGGTGAGTATAGAATCATACAATGGCAGTGTTTTCCTCAGCACTTAAAAAAAGTTGTGGTTTCTGATGGGAATTGGTGATAATTCTTATCCTTGTTCTTTATAGGTGACTTATCTTTTTTTTTTCCTTGGGTTGCTTTCAAGATTTTGTCTTTGTCTTTGGTTTTCAGAAGTTCAACTATGAGATGTGTAGGTGTGTTTTCTTTTTTTCCTTTTTCCTTTTCCCTTTTTATGTGTGGATTTATTCTGCTTGGTGTTCTCAGCTTCTTGGATCTGTGGTTTAGTATCTGTCACTAGATGCTTTCTCCTTAAGATTGGGAACAAGGCAAGAATGTCTGTTCTTACTACTCCTATTCATCATGGCACTGGAAGTCCTAGCTAACTCTTCAAGGTAAGAAAAACAAAAAGCATACAGATTGGAAAGGAAGAATAAAAATGTCCCTGTTTGCAGATGACATAATTGTCTTTGTAGAAAATCTTGCAGAGAAAAAGTCTTAGAACATAAGTGAGTTCAGCAGGTTTGCAGGATACAAAGACAACACATAAAAATCAATTGTATTTCTATATACTATCAATGAACAATTGAAAACTGAAATTGTAAAGAATAATGGCCTTTATAATGGTTCCCAAAAATGAAATACTTAACTATAAATCTAACAACAACTAATATATGATCTCTGTGTTGAAATTTACAAAATGCTGAAAAAAGAAATCAAAGAAGACCTAAATAAATGGAGAGAAATATTGTAATCATGAGTTGGAAGACTCAACATAGTAAAGATGTCAATTCCCCCAAATTGATCTACAGATTTAGTGGAATTTAAATGAAAATTCAAGGAGGAGTTTTTGGGATATAGGCAAGCTGATTCTAAAATTTATATGTAAAGACAAAGGAACTGAAATAGCCAAAATAACTTGAAAAGGTAAAATAATGTTGGAGGAATTACACTACTCTATTTCAAGAATTAATATAAAGCTAGTCTAATCAAAACAGTACAGTATTGGCAAAGTGATATGCACAAAGATCCACTGGACAGAACAGAGAGTCTAGAAATATGCATACACATACACAACCAATTGATTTTTGACAAAAGTGCTAAGACAATTCAATGGAGTTATATTATTATTTTCAAGAGATGGCACTGGAAAAACTGGATATCACACACAAAATAATTAACCTTGACCTGAACTTCACACTTAATAGAAAAATTAACTTAAAATATATCACTGATCTAAATGTAAAATATAGAAATATCAATCTTTTAGAATAAAACATAGGAGAAAATCTTCATGATTTGGGATAAAGCAAAGAGTTCTTAGACATGATCCATTTTTTAGAATATTTTTTTTAATTTTAATTCCAGTATAGTTAACACAGTGTTATGTTAGTTTCAGGTATACAATATAGTGATTCAACAATTCCATACATCATCCAGTGCTTATCACAAGTGCACTCCTTAAATCCCCATAGACATGATCCATTTTTTAAAAAACTGATAAATCTGACATCATCCAAAAAAAAAAAAAAGGATTCTGTGAAAGACACTTAAAAGAATGGGAAAGCCTGGTAGCACTAAATGCTGGCAAGGATGTGCTGCATCCAGAACACTCACACCTCATAGGAGGAGAAAAAAATGGTATAATCTTTGGAAAATAGTTTTAGAGTATCATAAAGTTAACTATACCCTTACCATATGACCCAGCAATTCTTTTTTTTAAAAAGGATTTTATTTATTTATGAGAGAGAGAGAGAGAGCGCGCGCATGAGCCAGGGGAGGGGCAAAGGGGAAGAGGGAGAAGCAGACGCCCTGCTGAGCTGGGACTCCAATGTGGGGCTCAATCCCAGGACCCTGGGATCATGACCTGAGCTGATGGCAGACGCGTAACTAAGTGAGCCACCTAGGCGACCCTGACCCAGCAATTCTATGCCCAGGTGTTTCCCAGGAGAATTGAAAACACATATTTTCAAAAAGACTCATACAAGAATGTTCATAGTGTTGCTCATGATAAACAAAAACTTAAAACAACCCAAATATCCATCAATGGTACAATGAAAAAGTACATTGCTCTGTTTACCTGATGTTTAAGGACAGATAAAGCTAGTCTACTGGGACAGAACATTGGTACTTATGATGGGTGGGGAATGACTAGAAGAAAACACATGGAAACTGTCTGGGATGACAGATATGTCCTATATCCAGACCAGCTTGGCAGTGCTTCCAAAGATGGTCATAACAGTCAGTCCCTCCTACTCCATCTGTTCTTTTATAATGTAACTTCGCCACTCTCCTGCCATACGGCTTCTCTTCCCATTGAATGTGGTCTAGTGCTGTGACCTTTTCTGACCAACCAGATGAAGAGGTGATGCTGGCCTTTCCTTTCTAGGTTTCAAGATTTGACTGGTAAAATTGGAGCCATCAGTTCCTTTTCATAATAACCGAATTTTATTCTTCAACACATGCAATTTCAATTCTTAAGACTTCGACTAAATGAGTTGCAGAAAATAAAATGTGTTACTGTGCTCGTGGTTTAGTTTCTGAAAAAGAAGAAAAGTGAAAATTCACCTTATCCAGTAAAACTGTCACAAATAAGAACCAAAGAAAGGGTTGCCTATTATGGTAACTTTCAAGTAACTTTCAAGGCTGGACCTTAATGGAGCGTCACTTTAGTCGTGGCCTCTCGGAACACTCTGTGGAGCCCAGCTGCCCAAGCAGCCGCATGAAGGGGCCACATCAAAGAGAACTGAAGCCTAGGTCTGTAGTCTCAGCTGGTAGCTAGTCCCCATTGCCAGCCTATTTGGACCTTCCAGCCATCCCAGTCACTAACTGACACCTTGTGAGGCAGAACTCTCTGGTCAACCCATTGGGTCTTGAGAAATAATAAATTGTTCTTAAGTTACTCAGTTTGGGAGCAATTTGTTATGCAGCAGTAAATAACCAAAACTTCTGGGCTACTAGTTACATGGGCATGGACATTTGGCAAAACTCGTGGATTTTATACTTACATTCTCAGTATTTTACTGTGTCTTAACTGAAACTCAAAAAGAAAAAAACACTTCTAAGCAAAAGTAAAACATAGGTGTATTAACTAATCATGAGAAACCAATGCCAATCATCATAAGAAATTTAAAGCGAATGCTATTAAAATCAGGAGCTAGAAAGGGGTGCTGAATGACTTAAAATCGCTTTCAAGATTTTAGCTAATCTAATATATAAGAAATTAAAATATGTAAGTTTTGGTAAAGAAGAGAAAGAATAATTTTATCTGCCGGTGTTAAAATTGTATACCTAGAAAAATTCCGGGGCTCTATTTAACACTACAGTAAGGTGAATGGATTAGCTGGTGATATACACGTGCTAGGGCCTTTCTCTACATAAACAACACTAAGTTAGAAATGGAAATAAAAAGATCCAATTCTCAGTAGCAACAAAAATATACAGTAGCTTGCAAAGCTATAAAAACCAAATAGAGAAAGTCACAAGACATTATTGAAAATAAAATATAAAATGAGGTATGTTATATAGCTGGCTGAGAAAATATAACATGAAAATGTCAATCTTCCCAAACTATATCAGTACACACACACACACACACACACACACACACAAATACAATCCCAGTAAGAATCCCAACCTTCTTAAATTAACTGGTTCAAATTACTTGACAATTCACAAGAAGAGCAGCTAAGATACTTTTGAGAAGTAAAATGATGATTGCATGTTTGCTTTATCATTCAAATTTAATGTATAAAACTTACTGAAATTGGTATAATAGTAAACATATGACTCTGTGGGGCAGAGCAGAATCCCTACACAAATCTGAGAATGTAGGACAACTGATTTATGACAAAGTTGGCCTTTCAATTCCAGTGTTTATTTAATATACAATGCTGGCGTAAGTTGTTTTTTATCAAAAAGAATGCAATATTAGTATTCCCAATCTCCACATACATCAAAGTATATTCTTGACAGGTGAAAATGGAGGTATTTTAGTTGGGGGGAGGTTTATCAAGGGCAAACACACACACACACACATATTTTCTTGATAGATTTTTTTTTAAACGTGTGCATTGAGAGGAACTCACGGTTTCACAGTGCTACCTCTTTTTAAAAAAAAAATTTATTTATTTATTTATTTGACAGAGAGAGGGAAAGCAAGCACAAGCAGGGGGAGCCACAGGCAGAAGGAGAGGGAGAAGCAGGCTCCCCGCCGAGCAGGGAGCCCGATGTGGGGCTCGATCCCAGGACCCCGATATCATGACCTGAGCTGAAGGCAGACGCTTAACCGACTGAGCCACCCAGGCGCCCCCACAGTACTACTTCTGAAGACCCTGCTGGGAACGGGAGAAGCTGTGATGTGGCTCTGTGCACACATGTACAGACACACGCAAACACACTGAACTTATGTCTAAACTTTCTCCGGTATGTATGGGCTGCTGCTGTGGGGAGGTCAAAGGAAGGGCCTGGGAAAGGAATAGGGATGCCAATGCGTGCACCTCGGAGCAGGAGGCACTCAGTCTGAAGTAAAGAGAAGAACAGGACACTTATTACCATCCTTTGTCTTTACTGCACATGCCAATTAAAACTGATGAGTGACCACGACAAAATGGAAGTTTCTGAGCATTTGGTGCTTGTATTGAGTTTGTAGCACACATGGTGCATTTCACGTATTAAGCTGAAGTAGTCACAAAGCCTTTGACTTTGAAGTTCTGCAGATCCGTGTGAAATACTTTGCTTTCCTCCATTGTCACCCTTGGTGGACAAATAGGTGGCTGAGATGCAAGGTGCCTGTGGCTCTCTTCTTGGTTGAGGGTAAGCCTGTTCAGCCACAGTTTGATGGCTGTTACTATTGTATCTCATCTCATCTAAGATTCCATCAGCTCTCAGTCATAGCATTATTTTCTGTACCACTAAAAAAAGAAAGAAAACGCTGCCAATAAACTAAGGCACAGCCTTACCAACATTCCTGCTCAATGTATAGATTGGGTGCACCAGCTTCGTGGTGCTTTGGAAGGTCTTTCATCTGTTCTGAGGGATTTGGCTTTCCTTCTGCCTTTAGTTGCGTTGTGTTGGTGGCTGATAAGTCATTCTTGTGCATTGATCTCAGTAACAAAATGTACCACAGTTTCTTCCACCTGTGGATTTCCAAAGGACTCAGTTACTGCTTTGAAGGAAATATGAGATTGCCATCATTCCTTCGACAACAAATATTTGCTTGGTTAATATAAAATATATACTCCACTGCTCCATTTCCATGCGTTTCTATAAACACAATGACATTCTTGTTTGATTCCCAAATCATAGTGAAATCTTTCTGAAGATCTTTTCAACAACAAGCTCAGTATCGGTGGCTCTGACAATGCATATAATTCCGTTGGTGCCACAGTGTTGTGAACAGCTGAGGCGAAGTTGGTTCATGATAACTACAATGGTTCTAACTGGCAGAGTGTTTGTGAGACACATCCTGATTTCACAAATGTTAAACCACGAAGGAAAAAAAGGTATGCTTCAGAATCAGAGAAATACATTAGATCTGCTTCATTTTAACAGTTTTGCTTTTCCTACTTGAGAACTTTCTGTAGCAGCTCTACCACCACCACCATCCCCGTCACCTGGCCAGTGTGAGTGTGTACCCCTTAGACACAGCATTGGTTCAGGGGCCTGTGATGGCTCGAGCAGCAGTCTCCTGCCCTCAGCAGCAGATCACTTGGCCTGTCCATATATCCCACAGTTATTGACCTTCATGGTGGCGTAAGGAGCTGCCTCATTTGGGCTACGCAGAGCAGCAAGAAACAGTAACTTTTTTGTGCAGGTTTTAAAAAAGGGAGATTATTTATGAGGGCCCAAAAGGTAACTGTACAGGCTTCTCAGGGCTGAAAGTGAAGACTGCCAGGCTCATGGTACAGAGCCTGTTAGGTCAGAACCTGGGGTCTCTAAGTCTTGGGCCCTAGGCCTCTCTTCTTCTTGCTTCTTCTGATTCCTCCCTATAATAGACACTCACTAGAATACTCGATGACTATGGCTCTGGCCCGTCACGGCAGCAGCATGGGCCCAGATCTACGTAACGGAAGATCTGATCACAGCCTCTGAGTTTTGTAAGGCACATTTTGAAAGAGAAACCTGTTAGACTCCACCCAGCCCAGGGGTGTGCCCTCTACTCCAGCTTTCCCCACCTCTAGGTTGGATGTCCAGCTTTAGTCAACTACGGCCAACTTCAGTGGGACCTGTGGATGTGATCATTTCTCCCACCAGCAAATGATGTGGGCAGAGAAATAACAACTGGCCTATCTGGGACAGGAATAGTGCAGCTTTTAATCCTCATTAGAACCTCTGAAAGATGCCACATGGGCCCGGTTTCATAATCTGTTAATTCATCTCAAGGAAAAACTCAATTTCCATAGGAGCCTACTGTGGTGACCAGGCCATGTCTGGCTGACCAGTTATGACAGAGGAAGAGGAAAAGGGATATGGGTTTAATTTCTGGTTTTGATGTTGCTACTCTTGTTTGATATAGCCTTACATAAACCCATCAAACATAGGAGGCTTTTCCTATGAACCAAAAAGGCATCTAAGGTTGCCACCTAGCCCACCTGCCAGAGCCTCCCTCTGAAGTTCTGTGCTCCCAGAAGTGGTAAACAGTGGGAAAGCACGGTGCATGTGTGGGGGCGGGGGGAGAGTTCCATGGGTAGGCATGCATTGATATGGAGGTGGGTAGATGTACTCTATGGCAGAATATTTCTTTTTAAGGATTCATCGTGAGCTTTTGAGCACATTTGCAGGGTGAGTAACATCACAGGCTGAATGCAGCTTCCACCCAGCACTGGTATTGCCTAAAGGCAGATGTCCTCGTAAATAGGACACCAGCCTTACAGAAGGAAGTCACCTCTATCACAGACCCAAGGGATGACCTTGGTTAGTGTCCTGGACGCGTCCACACTTCTAACTCCCCCTCCATGAAATGGGAAATGGTGGCTTCTCGCCCAGCTAGCAGGATCCCTGCTTACAAAGAATGCTGCGTTGGGGAAACAAAGGTGCTCACGCAATTATCAACAGTATTCAAACGTGTCTTGGCTGAGAGCCCTGCCTATTATTGGACTTCTGCCTCCAGTGCCCAAGGCATTCTCTGCCCAAAGACTGTTTGGAACTGACAGTACTGTACGTTCTGTTCCTGGCAGAGGCAGAAGAGACCAGGCAGGCTCTCTGGCCCAGCAGACCTAAGAGACAGCCGCGTGTTTCCTGCAGATGCTCGCACTCAGAGAGGCACCAGATTCATATTCAACTTTCCGATGGCCACTGGCTGGGACAACCTGATGAGAAATCCAGAGGCAGTAACCACAAACAGGAGTTTCAGGGGTTCTGGGGTCCCCTGTTGTGGGCAAGTGGCTCCTGGCTGGGCCACTGGAAGCAAGCTGCTCAAAAGCCTGTGGCTGAGTTCGTGAGTAGTTGGGGTCATTGCTGTTCCTCTGGTGGCAGAGAACTCCAGGGCCAGGCCCTTCGTGACTGAAAAGTTTCTCTGAGGGGACGGGAGGCCTCACAGCGTCAAGGACGCCTTACCCACTGTGGTTCATCTCCCTACATCTCAGCTTCTCATAAAGATTTGGGGGCTGTTGGAGAAGCACGGACAACACAAAAGAATACAAAGAAAATTTAATAAGAAATAAGAATGAAAGAGACTCAGAGCAAAGGAAAATGACAGGGAAGAAATTTGGGGCTGATGGGGAGGCACCAGGGCTCAGTGCGTTTTCCCCGATGACGAAAGATTGCCCGTCGCAGCATTCAATGGCTCTCCTTTGGGACCCCAGGGACTGGCAGAGGTCGGTTCTGGATTGTGAGTGGGGTCTGTTCTCTCCTCTCTATTCTCAAGCGGCCTGACCCCTGCTCACCACCCAAAGGAAGCTGCCTTACATAAACCCCGGAACAGAAGGGGTCAAGGTCAGAGGGCTGACCCAGGGAGCCCAGAGTCCTAGCTGGGGTCCTAGTAGGGACCAAGGCCAGGGTAACATGATCCCAGCTGATCTGTTCCTGCTGTCCTGCCTCCCATTATCCATGTCCCTTCTCTGACACAGCTTTGCCTGCTGGTGTCACAGGGCGGGAGGACACGGAGGCAGCCTGGTGGAGGCCGAGCTCTATAAAACATAGCAATGTGGCATGGAGCAAATTTGTTAGTCTTCTCAAACCTATTACAGATGAAGCTAACATGACCTCTTCTTAAGAAGATCCATATCAGCCATGGAGCACCTGGGTGGCTCAGTCGGTTAAGCAGATCCCAGAGTCCTGGGATCAAGTCCTGCATCGGGCTCCCTGCTCAGTGGGCAGTCTGCTTCTCCCTCTCTCTGCTGCTCCCCCTGCTTCTGCTCTCTCTCTCTCTGACAAATAAATAAAATCTTAAAAAAAGATCAGTATCGTTTGAGTTAAATAAGCTAATGAACATTAACTTATTTACATTAACTTATTTACAAGGGCTTAGTGAGTTAGTTGAAATAGAACCTGAACATAGAAACTCCTGGGTGACTGCAAAGTTGGCATCTAGACTGGAAAGTCTAGGTACTGGACTTGGAGAGGGATTAAGAGATCTCTAGAGAAGCTGTGTTCCATGGTGGTTAGTGGTTGGAGAGTGGGAGACGGAGCTCTTTCGTTGACTTTGGGTGAGCTCCTGAACTTCCTGGTAGGATCAGTTTCCTCCTCTGAAAAAGGGGAATACAGCAGTCCCCTCTTATCTGCAGGGGATACCCAGTGGGTGCCTGAAACCGTATATGGTGCTGATCCCTATCCATAGCTTTTTCCTATACATACATACCTGTGATAAATTTTAATTTATAAATTAGGCATGGTAAGAGAATAACAACAATAACTAATAATAAAATGGAATAATTTTAACATACTACTGTAATAAAAGTTACATGAACATGGTCTCTCTCTCTCTCTCTCAAAATATCTTATTATGCTGTATTCACCCTTCTTCTTGTGAGGATGTGAGAGGGTGAATACCTGCCCGATGTGATGAAGGGGGCGAATGACGTACTGTGGGGGCGAATAAGGTAGTGTGATGAAGTGTTAGGCTGCTACTGATGGTCTGTCAGGAGGACAATCATCTGCTTCTGGACCGCACTTGACCGTGGGTTACTGAAACCCCGGATAAGGGGGGACTACTGTAATCATGGTTCCAACCTTCATGATTGTTGGGGGATTAAAAGGCCTGATGTATGAAAGGCATTGAGAACTCTGGTTGTCATGGTAAGCGCCCAGTGAACATAAACTACTGCTACTACGTTACCCGACATTGATTTTTTTTAAGTTTTTATTTAAATTCTTATTAGTTAACACACAGTGCAATATTGGTTTCTGGAGTAGAATTCAGTGACTCATCACTTACATGCAGCACCCAGTGCTCATCACAAGTGCTCTCTTTAATACCCATCACCCATTCCCCCACCCACATCCATCCATCACCCCTCAGTTAGTTCTCTATCCTTAAGAGTCTCTTATGGTTTCCTTCCCGCTCTTTCCTCCCTCCCTTCCCCCATGTTCATCTGTTTTGTTTCTTAAATTCCACATGTGCGTAAAATCATATGGTATTTGTCTTTCTCTGACTGACTTATTTTGCTTCACGTAATACATTCTAGCTCCATTCATGTCGTTGCAAATTACCAACTTACATTAATAAGACAGTGGCATTGACTTCCAGGAAATCACTAGCAATTCTCTGTGGTACAAGAAGATGTCGGATTTCCCCCCTTGCATGAGGGATGAGCACTGTTCTCAGGAGCAGACCGAGGAAAGCCATGTTCTCAGAGACCTGGCAACAGTTTTAGTTAGAAACTGACCTAATAGTACTCATATTTCACTTTACCTCATTAAGGAGACAATTGTAGCTGAGGGAAAGCGCGGTAAGGAAGAAGACGTCTACCCAATGCGTTCTTCCCCCCCCAACTCTCCCATCTCTGCTCTTCCTATGGAAGTGCCTCATTTCCTCAGTGGTGATGGGGCCCCGGGAAGTTTCCACAAAGCAGGATGACAACTGATGTGAAGGTAACAGTGGACAAAGACAAGGGCTGAATACCCTTTTCTGAAGATAACGGGTGTATACAAACATAGAAATAGTACCAATTCTGCAATGGAGGCCGAATTGGAGAAAGCCTGGATTATTCTATACCATTAAAGAAGTGGGTGGGGCTCAGGGAGATGTACTAAGAAATAGATAAGGCTGATTTACAATTAACATTAGGTTATTTTCTCTAAAATGCTTCGTTTAAGAATGCTCAGAAGGAGTTATTCTGTTGAGCAGATTAAACAGCTTCCCTAACAACTTCATTTACACTATTAGCATTGCTCAGCAAACTGTTTCTTCATGTAAAGGTGTTTGCCTAAGGCCGTGGGGGAATAAAAATGCCATGGCTTTGCCCTCAGTCAATGGTATCTTGGGCCACTTTGAAATTAGTCTTAGTAGGCTCAAAATTAATATTGCCAGTCTTCTCTTAGTATTAATAAGGGAAGGAACATGAGCAGACTTTGTATGTGTGTGTTGTAGTGTGTGAGAATGTGTGGTAAGAATGTGTGAGTGTGTGTGTGTGTGTGGTTCACCACCACCCACAGGGCCTGACACACAGTCGGCCCTCAGGGAATGTTTACTGAATGACTGAGCATTGAGCATAGACAGGAATTTCTGCCTCCCGGGAGCCTGCCCACAGTGCACGTGCTTCAGGAGAAGTATTTCTGGTGACAGAGGATCTACAAAGCCCTGGGGAGGTGGGACTGGGTTTACGGGGTGGCCCAGGTTTTCTAGCCATTCAGGGATGAGGGACGCAGAAAAGATCCCACAGCCGAGGCTGAGATGAGAAGGAGGGAGAGTTTGGGAGCACAACTGCCTTGACTTGGAATTCTGGCTTTGTCACTTGTGAGCTGTGTGACCCGGTTACCTGGATTTTCTGAGCCTCAGGTTACTTATCTGTCAGATGCAGGTAGTAAGGCTCATTTCACAGAGTTGCTGTGAGAATTCAGTGAAAAAACCACATGCAAAACATGCAGAGACAGAGACAATATCCCTGTCCGGGAAGCCCGGTGTCTCCCTTCGTGTTACAAGGAAGAGCTTTCACTGAATGCTCGCCATATTCAGGCCACTGGCCTGCAATGCTCCATGCTTTATTTTATTTCATCCTCACTGCAGCCTGAACTTTAGGGACTTCTACCATTCCCATTTTGCAGCTGGAGATGCACAGGGAAGTTCAATAAAATCACCCAGATTAGCTCACTAGTAAATAATGGCATCAGGAGTCCAACCAACCACCTGACTCCAGGGGGAAACTGCCTTCTCTCCTGTGTTCTGTATTGACCACTTTCAACGGTTGGGCCACAATCACCTGTTGGGCAGACACATTAACCAATTTGTTTCTGGAAGCAACCTTAGGAAGCAGGGAAGTCAGGAATATGATCCTTATTTTGCAGATAGCCTGAGAGGCTGTTTTCTCTACTAACGATGATGATTATAATGGCTCTCCACTAAGTGCCTAACAAATGTTGGAGAGCATCTGGTCTTGCCAGGAGAACTGTCTTCATGGATGGTTTGTGCAAAGACAAGGTCACACAGGGACTCACCTAAGAGAGGAGCCTGGCCAGATTCCAGGGGACTCTCCAGGGGCAAAAGATGGAGGCAGACAGGACTCAGAGCCCCCAGTTCTCAGTCCCATAGGAGAGTTGGTGGGACAGAAGGGCATGAAGGAGCAGTGGCTGACCCGCCATACTGACAGGACAAATCATGACACATTCAGGAACCTGCACTTCCCTGATGGCCTGTGTCAGGACATAGTTCTTACATCTGCCTTGGGCTCTCTGTCCTGTTTACAGCCACCACGATCTGGGGACTCATCTGGGGTTGCTGTAGACATTGGGCTGTATCTTTCCTTTTCTGCTGGAGGACTTCTACATCAGCAGTCCCCCCAGTGGTTGGTCTCGGGATCCCTTTACACTCTTAAAAGGTATGGAGGACTCCCCAGAAAAGCTTACTTATATGGGCTATAGCTACTGATATTTACCCTATTAGAAATTACCAGCAAGATGTTAAAAATATGTATGTACTAATTCATCTTAAAATAACAATCATACACTCATGTATGTTAACATACATAACATACATAATATACATATTTTCCAAAACAAAAAAAATGTTTTACAAAGAAGATTGACCTTTTTGTATTTATGAACTGCTGTTGGTAGCAGGATGCAGAGCTTGGCTTCATAGGTCTGCATGATTTTGCAGGAATTCTGCTGAAAGCACTTCAGACCCTTTTGTTCCTCAGTATTTAGATTATATTTAGATACATTTTAATGGATTTCTTTGGAGGCCTAATGCCAACATCTACTCTTCCAGTTAATTAAGTGTCAACTCTGCAGTTCCTGTAGGCAAACAGATTTACCTTCTAAAATGGGCTTCAGTCCATTGTAATAAATAATATGACCTTCTGGAATGGGAAATGGAAGCCTCTGGAGCAGGGAAAATGTGCAGCGTTTATTGGAGTGCTATGGATGGTTGCCAGGGCCAGGCCCGAGCTATAGATCTGTCAAGGCCAAGGGTCAGAGCACCTAAGAAAGACTTGTGAGGGGAAACACAGAGAAGGAGAAAAGGAGGGGATTCATAAATCAGGAGTGATCTTTATGTTTCAGGAGCTCACGAGCATACCACGTGACAAAGTAAATGTGGTTGTAGTCTTCGGACTATGCTTTGAGGAAGCCTCTTCTGGCCATTCCTCTATTCGCCTAGAGTCCTTCCCTAAGGCCATCAGCCTCCATGGGCCTGGGAGTGAGTCTTCTGATGAGGCAGGCCTGCACCCCACAGCTGCTCTCCACAGACTTCTGACTGCCTTGGTTGCTGTGTCCTGGGACTCCTGCCGTTGATCTTCCCCCATTGGGTTCCCTGAGCATACACACATTTTCTCGCTCATCTTTTTACAAATTATTTCATTATTTTGATTTTTAATTGTGGTAAGACACACATGCACAAAATTTACCATCTAAATCATTTGTAAATGTACAGGTCAGTGACATTAAGGACACTCACACTGTTGTGCAACCGTCACCACCCTCCATCTCCAGAACTTTTGTCACCTTGTGAAACTGAGGGTCTGGACCCATTGAAGGACAACTCCCCATCTCCCCTCCCCTCCAGCTCCTGGCAACTACCATCCTACTCTCTGTCTCTATAACTTTGGCTCCTTCAGGTACCTCCTATAGGTGGGATCATATAGGTGGGATCACCATTTTGGTGACTGGCTTATTTCACTTAGCATGTGTCTTCAAGATTCGTCCATGTTGTAGCATGGGTTAGAATTTTCTTCCTTTTTATTTATTTTTATTTTTTTTAAGATTTTATTTATTTATTTGACAGAGGGAGAGCAGGAGAGCACAAGCAGTGGAGCGGCAGAGGGAGGAGCAGGCCC
This sequence comes from Eumetopias jubatus, assembly GCF_037043125.1. Taxonomy (NCBI): domain Eukaryota; kingdom Metazoa; phylum Chordata; class Mammalia; order Carnivora; family Otariidae; genus Eumetopias; species Eumetopias jubatus. The sequence goes on along the minus strand of NW_028274807.1, from coordinate 148,250,008 downwards.
CCCGCCTAGCAGGGAGCCCGACACGGGGCTCAATCCCAGAACCCTGGGATCATGACCTGAGCCGAAGGCAGTCACCTGACTGAGCCACCCAGGCGTCCCTAATTTCCTTCCTTTTTAAAGCTTTGGATATGCCACGTTTTGTTCACCCATTTATCTGTCCATGGACACTTAGGTTGATTCCACCTTTTGTCTGTTGTGAATAGTGCTGCTGTGAACGTGGTTGCACAAACATCTCTTTGAGACTCTGCTTTCAATTCTTTTGGGAATATACCCAGAAGTGGAATTGCTGGATCACAGGACAATAATTCCTCCTCCTCTTCTTCTTCTTCTTCTTCTTCTTCTTCTTCTTCTCCTCCTCCTTCTTCTTCTTCTTCTTCTTCTTCTTCAAGATTTTATTTATTTATTTGTCAGAGAGAGTGTGCACAAGCTGGGGGAGCGGCAAGCAGAGGGAGAAGCAGGCTCCCCGCTGAGCAGGGAGCCCAACACGGGGCTCGATCCCAGGACCCTGGGATCATGACCTGAGCCGAAGGCAGATGCTTAACTGACTGAGCCACCCAGGCGTCCTTGGATCATAAGGTAATTCTATTTTTAATGTTTTGAGGAAACTCCATACTGTTTTTCATAGTGTTGCACCATTTTACACTCCTGCTGACAGTGTACAAGTGTTCCAACTTCCCCACATCCTTCAGTACTTGTTTTCTACTTTTTGTGATAGTAGCCATCCTAATGGGTGGCTCACTTGTCTCTGTGTTCTCCACAACAGCACGTGATACAGTGCCTGGCTCAAGGGATGACCACAATTAGTGGCTTTTAAATGGAAGGCCTTTTTGTTTCAGGCACATGTTGAACCAAGTCTCCCTCTGATCAGCCTGCTCAATCTCATTAAAGCCATATTTGTCGATGCACAGTGATAACCTGTATCAGGGATCAGAACCTCTTTTACCTGAACACAGAGTCTCCAGACACATCCTGTCCAGACATGGGAAAATTCGACATTGTAAAGATGTTGATCTTTCCCAAAACAATCTGTAAAATCACGTTGGAACTGGATACTACAATATAAAATTTATCTAAAAAATACGCTTGTAAGAATAAACACTAAAGTCCTGGAAAGGAAGACTAGCAGGAGGACTATATTTACAGCTATTTGAACACGTGACACAATGTGCATCTGCTTTTGCTGGTAGCCAGAGGGCTGCTACCGGGTTGGTGTGATGCAGAGATTTCTGAGGTTTGATATCACCATTGCAAATCACAGCGCTGCTACCAGCATTGCCCTCAGGGCAGCCTCCTTCCTTCAGCTCATTCACCACTCACTACTCCCAGCTCTGGTTCTGGCTCAGAGTTTGGCACGGTTTCTTTAGGAGGGAGGGTTCCTTGGAGAGTTTCCCTATTTCCTGAAAACACGACAACCCCAAAGGTCAATTTCCCTTAAGATCTAGGTGTTCTGAAGCAAATGGGGGCAAGCCTCAAAAAATATATTGTTATTGTGTCAAAATAGATTCACTTAAAGAATTCAAAGAGGGGTGGCTCAGTCCATTAACCATCAGATTCTTGATTTGGGTTCAGGTCATGACCTCAGGGTTGTGAGATCAAGCTCCCTGTTGGGCTCTCTGCTTAGGATTCTCTCTCTCTCTCCCTGTTCTCCTCCCCTGCGCACATTCTCTCTCTCTAAAAAAAGAAATAGGGGCGACTGGGTGATTCAGTTAAGCCTCTGCATTCAGCTCAGGTCATGATCTCAGGGTCCTGATATCAAGCCCTACATGGGGCTCCCTGCTCATCAGGGAGTTCACTTGTCCTCTGCCCCTCCACCTTGCTCATGCTCTCTCTCTCAAATAAATAAATAAATAAATAAATAAACAAAATCTTTTAAAAATAGGAATATTAATTTAAAAAGAGAATTCAAAGAATATTTTGAACATTATCATCATTTTGCCTTAGTGAAACTGAGGCAGATAGACCTAATGACTGGGCAGAGGCAGTGCCCTGACCAGATCTCAAGCCCCTAGAGCCCAGTGAATCCCCCCTGTAGATGCTAAAATGTCCCTTTGCCTCTGCTGAAAGCTTTGTGACTCTGGAGACTGGTGTCATGTGGTCTGGGAGGCTAAGTCTTGGAGCCAACAGAGAAATCATGAATGACCTCATGCCACTCATCTCATCACTGTCCTGTTTCCACTTGTTTATTGCTGGGCCAGTCAGCAGCTCTGATTATATATATTTTTTTTAAGAAGGGCTCCTTCCAGGTTTCTAGACAAGCCAGAATTACTGTGCTGTGCTTGCTAACAACCATTATTTTTTCATTCTTTATTGAGGTATGATTGACACATAACATTGCATGAGTTTAAGGTGTGCAACATGTTGTGAAATCCAATCATTTTTCTTCTTCCTTTTTTTAATTGAGGTACAATTGACATATAACATATTAGTTTCAAGTGTACAATATAATGACTCAATATTTGTAGATACTATGAAATGACCACCAAAATAAGTCTAGTTAACATCCGTCACCATACAGTTATAATTTTTTTCTTGTGATGAGAACTTTTAAGATTTGCTCTCTTAGCCACTTCTAAATATGCAATGGAGTATTATTAACTGTAGTCACCATGCTGTACATACATACAGCCCCATGACTTCTTCTATAAATGGAAGATTTTACCTTTTGTATAAAATATTTTTAATGTTGGACAATGAGGAGCAGGAACAACCAGACAGACTTCTGCTGTCACCTACACTCTTGTGTTCCTCCCTCTGTTGACCATGGCTGTTGGAGCATCTGGGAACATCCCAAGACATGTTCCTCCCCATAACCAGTTAGACCCAGATGAATCTGGATTGAGGATCAAGATACTTGGACTGCTATCCAGCTTATCCTGCAAATACCACTTTTTACCAGTTGAGGAAACCTATTGCCCTACCTGGATCTTAAAGCACCTTAAAGATGACGTCATCCTACAGTAACTAAAGGGAGGCATTGTGAAGGTTACAGAGCTACTTCAGAAATGCAAGCAACATGAAAACCTTACTGAACACCTAAGATACACCAAGCTTGGTGTTAGTACCATTAGAATAGCTGTATCATCAGCCCAAGTGGAGACTAGATTCAAGGATGAACTCTAAATATGCAAGGAAGTCCATGAAAAGATAGAAGTCTTGGGCTGCCTTTCTGCAGGTGTGGCCCTCAAGAGAGGTCTCTCAAAATATTTTGAGGAAAGGGCTTTTATGTTTAAATCAATTTGGAAAATTCTCTCTCTCTCTCTCTCATCTGCTCCTTTGGGAATTTACAGAGGATATTCATTGATTAAACAATTTGGTGAATCTTGCTGCAGAGAACCCATGAAAGCCATGATTTCTCACATTCCCTTGACTACAGAACTTGTTTTCAGTAACATGTACTGACACAAAGAGGAACATATTTTGGGAGTGCTGATCTGAACCTTATATCTTGGAAGGACTGTCACAGGTGTGACGTGCCTGTGAAAGAGCAGTATATAATAACAGCCCAGTGGAGACATTAACAGGGTCCACACAAGAGAGAAGAAAAGTTGCTGGAGCAGAGCAGCCTTGCAGATAAGTTTAGAGAGGAAGAAGATGCCACCTGGAGAGCCTCGAATGGCAGGCTAAAGGGTCAGGACTCATAGGACGAAGCTGGTGTGTCATGTTCCTCAATGGGTTCCTCCTGAGAGACTGGTTAGCTTTGTATATGGTTGCCCAGGACCCTCAGTGTGCATACCAGGCTCCTTTTGCTGCCTCCATTTCCCTGGAATGAGACCATCAAGTTCGGTGTGCATTGTCTTCAGTCCTTGCTTAGACCAGTGTCTCTCAAACTTCAGAATGCATTAGAGTAAACTGACAGAGTTGGCAAAACAGATTGCTGGGCTCTACCCAGTGGTTTCTGATTCAGTAGGTCCAGGAAGTCACCTAAGAACTTGCATTTCTAACAAGCGCAAGGTGAATCTGATGTGCTGGTTTGGGAACCACCCTCTGAGTAGTCCTTCAGGAATACATTTATTTATTTATTTATTTATTTATTTAAAAAGATTTTATTTATTTACTTGACAGAGGGGGAGGGGGAGAGAGAGCAAGCACAAGCAGGGGGAGCAGCAGAAGAAGAGGGAGAAGCAGACTCCCTGCTCAGCAGGGATCCCAACATGGGGCTCAATCCCAGGACCCTGAGATCATGACCTGAGCCTAAGGCAGACACTTAACCAACTGAACCACCCAGGCACCCCAGGAATACTTATTTGTTTTTTTAAAGATTTATTTATTTATTTGAGAGAGAGAGAGCAAGCAACCCCACACATGGGTGGGAGGGGCAGAGGGAGAGGGAGAGAGAATCCCCAGCAGACTCCCCACTGAGCGCAGAGCCCAATGACACAGGGCTTGATCTCAAAACCCTGAGATCACGACAAGAGGGAAATCAAGAGTTGGATGCTTAACCGACTGAGCCACCCAGGCTCCCCCTTCAGGAGTACTTTTAATTCTGATGCTTTGTCCACCAACAATTTTTGCCCTGGTGGGCACACAGAGGACACAGATGATGGGGATGTTTTAAATGGTACTGGAGAGAAAGATGGCTCCAGGCAGGTCTCTCACTCATCGGGGTCTCAGTTTCCCCACAAAAGTAGTAAGTGACTTGGTGCTTGGACCAAGTCAAGGCTTGCAAACTCAAATCTGAGATGTGTCCAGGCAATAGACAATGAGTGTGGCAAGCTCTAGAGCCCAAGCTGAGACCCAGCTCACATTAACCAGTGCCATGCTAGGAGTGGGGCCAAGTTGCCAAGTAGGTAGCAGTGTCACCCTTCTTTATGTAGTGAAACAGGCTCAGTGAAGATAGATACTGGGTTCAAGGTGACTTAGCTAATGAGTGCAAGCTTCAAATTTAAAGGGTTTAATTTCAAAATCTCTGTTGTTCCTTGTATACCACATTGTCTCTGAGGGTGTCCCACTCCCCGGTCATGGCATGACATTTGTAAAGGTTTTGTGGGCTGGGCAGAAGTGAGGAGGAATGCAGAGCCCTCCCAGAGATCTGGAAAATGTATATTTGCTCTTTTTTCCTATTGCAATTATGAGGCAGAGCCACAGGCACAGGACAACTTAGACAAAAGATGGCTGGGGTATGCTCAAAGCTCTGTTATGCTCTACAAAGTCTAATCCTCCTGATTCTCTATTACCGGCTTTTCACCCAAGTTTCTTGCCCGGGAGCTAATCAAGCCCTAATTGGAAACAGAAATGCATCCTCTTGCCTGAGTCACAGGATGACAACAAACCGAGATAAATTAGAATTAGGCTTGCAGGAGCTTGGGCAGCTTCTGCTAATGAAGCGAGCCCAAGCAGGGAGTGTGCAGCCGATTTAAAGAGACAGTTCCTGTCACAGTCTGTGGCACCCAGGGTGAGGCTGCTCGCTTTTACATTTGTGGTAGCATTCAGCTAATAAGAGGATATAAAGTGAACGGGGCTTCATTTCACTTCTATTCTATGCACTGCCCCCAAATGGGCCAGTGGTGAGGGATAAGGAGAAGGCAAGGACATAGTTGTAGAATTAATAGAATTATTAGAACTATGAGAATTAATAAGTGAATTTTAAAAAATTGTAAGTGAATTTAAAAAGTCCTTGAACTACAAGGTCAGCATATAAATATCAACTGTATTTCCTTATACAAACCATATAGAAAATAAAATTTAAGTTCTATTTTACAAATACAGTGTACAATTGCATAAAATGTATTAAGGATTTAGGAATAAGTATAACTAAAGATGTGCAAGACTTCCACATTGAAAACTAAAAATCACAACAAGCAACTTTACTATAAAAATAAGAAAATATACAATGTTCATGAAATAGAGGACTCAATATTATGAAGATGTCAGTTCTCCCCAAACTAATCTGTAGATTCAATGCACTCAGAGTCAAACCTCAGAAGGATGTTTCTTGGGAGGAAATTGACAAGCTGGTTTTCAGTATTACAAGGAAATGCAAAAGGACACAAATAGCCAAGTCAATATTGAAGAACAAAGATTAGAGGACAGTGAGGCTCATTATACAATTACCTTAATTAATATAAGTTTGGGCAAATAGATCAATGCAACGGAATGTAGAATCCTAACACAGACCCATACATGTGCAACACCTGATTGTCACAAAGGTAACACTGCTGTGTGGATGGGCTCTTCCAGAAATGGTGTCAGATCCCCGACTTCACCCTAATCACAAAACTCAATTCCAGCCAGGTGATTGATTTAAATGTGAATGGTAAGCCATTAAATCTTCTCAGAAATAACATGAGAATATCTTCTGATTTTAGGGTAGGCAAAGGTTTCTTCCACGGATCACAAAAAGCAGGAATACTTAAGGAAAGAATGGATAAATTGGAATTCATTAAAGTTAAGAACTTTTAGAGAAGGATACCCTGCCCCAATCCTCCCTCCTGGTTAAAATTTTTTAAAAAAGAAACAAAAATGAATTTTCAGTCACAGAAGTTCCCTTAAGGAAGAGAACAGCAGAAAGTATTTGCAACACATAAATTAGCAACATAAGGAACGTCCACAAATCATTCTAAAGTTCGAGAACTCAACAGAAAAATGAGCATTTTACATAAAAGGATATACATTATTTGAAATATGCTCAGCATCAGGGAAATGCAAATCAGTCATCAGGGAAATGCAAATTAAAACTGCAAGAAGAGCCTAAACTCTGTGACCCAGTAATTCCACTACTAGCTATATATATCCCACGGAAGTGTTCTTTTTTCCCTAGGATGTCCCCGATGCTTTCCAGCTCTTAGGGGCCCCTTCTCCCGGCTCCTCTGGCCATGGAGACAGATTTCCTTATACAGAGAGCCTTAAGCTGTCTTCTGAGCAAAGCAGTGAGAGGAGAGAGAGAGAGAGAGAGAGAGAGAGAGAGAGAGAGAGAGAGAAAGGGCCCCTTCCCTCTCTGGTCCTCTTGCTACAAAGATGGAGGTTCTCTCAGAGCAGGACTGGGGAAGAGACAAAACAAAAACAAAACCAACCCAGGGATCTCCCCACAGCAGTACGGAGGAAGTATAAACTATGGAATGCATAGAAAGTGATTGGATGGTATGCAATTATAGCACAGACTGGTACAAAAATAAAATCTATAATTAAGCATTGCATTTCTTAGATTTTTCTTGGAAGACATAAAAACAGGGGGTGCATGATTGCATTGGATCGAATCTTTGGATTTCTTGATTTCTAAAGCTTTTGGTAAAATTTTCCATTTTAAGAATTGTCTTTTTATTCTCCAGCAATGGTTTCTGAGCTGGCAGCCAGTTTCCCAGAGAGCCTGGGGCTGCCACAGTGTGGTCACTGTGGAAGAGAGCAGACCACTTGGCCTCTGAGATTTTCCCTTTGGGTCAGCATCAGCCCCAGGCACAGAGGAGAAGCTGAAAACACATTCACAGGTGTCTCCAAGTCTCCAAGGAGGAGAGGACGGGGCAGTCATCTGTTCTTTATTCTATTCATTCACTCAACACATGCTTATTGAGTGACCCATATAAGTGCCTGGAACCAAGCTATTGATTAAAGTGCATACTTCACTTATTCCTCATTTCACCTGCTTAAATTCACACTCCCTGTGCTTCCTGCCCTGGAGTGAGGGGTGACCTAGTAGGCCCTGCCTGAATGTCCTAAGACCATAGGGCCGAGAACTTCACACTGGGACCTACGGGGAAGTAGGTGACGAGGGAAACAGCCACAACTGGGAACATGCCCAGGGGAACTAGCTACTGTGCTATGTGACCCCAGATAGGGCGCTTCACCTCTCTGAATCTCCTTTTTCTTCTCCACAAAATGGTGTAAACACAGCGACTTCCTCAGGGAGGTTCAGTGATGTAAGTCTGTAAAGTGTATGCCTGACTCAACTTCAGTGATGCTTCCCTTCCTGTCTCTGCCCCTCTGAACAATCTCCTGTTGCTCTAGCAACCTCCCTCTGGGACTTGGAGCCCCACCCCAAGACTCAGGGTCGGGGCACAGGAAGAAATGCCCATCTTCCCCGGAGAGCTCTGCTCTGCCTCAGGGGCCTGAGGCCCAGAGACACAGCAAAAGCAAGTTGCTGCCTCCCTGCCTCATGGCTCCTGTCATGTCAGGACTTTGTGAAGCTTAAAAATGAGGAGGAAATGTTATAAATGTGTATGCACCTTGAAAAGCTCTGAGGCTACGCTCCTTAACCTCCAATGTTAATTCAGGCCTCTGGGACCCTGTAACATAAGTGATTCAGTTGGTCTAGGGTGGGGCCCAGGGTTCTGCATTTTTATGCAGTAGTGCTCATGCTGCCAGTCCAAGGACTACATTCCAAAGCGGCTCCTTCCAGGCGCCTGGGTGGCTCAGTCCCTTAAGCATCTGCCTTTCGCTCAGGTCATGATCCCAGGTCCTGGGGTCCCGCATCGGGCTCCTTGCTCAAGGGGGAGCCTGCTTCTCCCTCTGCCCCTCCCCCCCATGCTCTCTCTCTCTCTCATGCAAAAATAAATGGAATGAATGAATGAATGAATGAATGAATAAATCTTAAAAAAAAAAAAACAACAATAAACAAAACCAAAGTGGCTCCTTCCAGCTCAGAGCACGCGGATCCAGGCTTCCCCATGACTGGCAGCTGTCTGCATCCCTCACAAGCCAGACTCTTCCCCCTCCACCTGTCCTGCTCACCCTCCAGGAGGAGAGCTCTGAAGGTGGTCTCTTCTCTCTCTAAGCCCAGCCAGTCACCCTTGGAACTGGTGACAGTTTGTTCTTTTCCTCACTGAGCTGTGGGCAGGGTAGAGGGAGGGTGGAGGGAGAGGACAGTCACCCTGAAGAATATCCCTACAGCAGCCTCTGCAAGATCTCAGCCAAGGAGCCCAGATGCACAGAGCTGTCTTATTGGCCTCTGACCCTGGCAGACACCGGAGGAGCTGGGCCTCCAGTGAGAGGCACTTTGCCTTGCAATTTTGAGCAGTGCCCTTACCCTCTTTATTTTTTAGTTTCTCAGCCTCTATCACTAACTACTTATGTGACTTCAGGCTGTTATACCACCTTTCTGAATCTAAGTACCATCATTTGTAAAAATAAGAGTTAAACCATACAGTCACATTCATAGCATCACTATTTACTAATAACCAAAAGGTGGAAGCAACCCGAGGGTCCATAGATGGATGAATGGATAAGCAAAATGTATATACACACAGTGGACTATTATTCAGCCTTAAAAAAGAAGGAAATACTGTCATATGCTACAACATGGATGAACCTCAAGGACATTACACCAAGTGAGATAAGCCAGTTACAAAAAGGCGTATCCTGTATGATTCCACTTAACGAGGTTCCTAGAGTAGTCAAATTCATAGAGGCAGAAAGTAGAATGATGGTCGTGGGGGGCTAGGGCTGGGTGGGGGTGCAGGTGGGAGAACAGTGAGTTATTCAATGGGTACAGAGTTTTGATTTTATGAGATAAAAGAGTTCTGGAGATTGGCCACATGACAATGTAAATACAATACACTTAACACTACTTAATTGCACTCTTAGAAATTAAGATGGCAAATTTTATATTAGGTGTTCTTTTTCTTGTTTTGTTTTTTTAAGAAAACACAAATTTTAAAAACGGAATAAAACCCTAGCCCTCACAAGGTTTTTGTAAGACTTCAGTTAGATTCTGGGCCAGGATACCAAGGCACAGGGTTCAAGACAGATGAGTGTGGTTCTTCTGCAAATAGAATCTTTGGTCACGTGCTCTGTCTGCTGCGTCCTGCTGTCCCGCATTCCTGTGGGCTGGATCATCCACTCCACAAATGCAAGTTGGACACCACTCTGGCCTGGGAAGTTTGAGAGATAAGAATGGATAGAGCATGTGTAGACTCTCAACAAATGTTGGGGAGCAAACAAGTTGTTATCTACCCCATGTTCGTGGGGAGACTGTGGCTTGGAGGGTCACTTAGGGCACTGAGCGGAATCCAAGAGAGGGTCTTCTGGGCAAAGGCCAGGCTCCCTTGCCCAGGGAATTCCTTCTTGAGTTTTCTCGGAAGTGGGGCCCCATCTCTCATTCTCATTCTGAGGGTCTTGCCAGGTGCTCACTGAACTCTATCCCGAAGGAAAACTTGCTCAAGCATTGCCCAGTGAGGAAGAAAGCCAAGCAGTCAGCCTGCCAGGAATTATATCCAGGAGGGTGGAGAGAAATTTTGAGGAACATCCCCCACCTCTTTTTTTCCACCTGTGAGTCCAGCTGGATGATGGTGTGTGAGATGCTTTGCTCAGGAAAGTGAATCTCAAAACAACTATCATATAGAAATGAGCCCTTAACAGCATTATTTCATATTCTGGGTTATTTAGTTGTTACTTATAATAATGATGAGGTAAATTAAATGAAATTTTAGAAGTGGACTGTAGTGGATTCTACCATTCCACCTGTATGTTTAATTCTTTACTACAGACATTCATTCTGATTAAAATTAACTCTAGATATTGAAAGAAATATTGTCATCAAGGTAACACAGCACTGGAGCTCTTAGGTTTATTTATTTTTAAAAAAGATTTTATTAATTTATTTGTCAGAGAATGAGAGAGTGAGAGAGCACAAGCAGGGGGAGTGGCAGGCAGAGGGAGAAGCAGGCTCCCCGCTGAGCAAGAAGCCCGATGTGGGACTTGATCCCAGGACCCCTGGATCATGACCTGAGCTGAAGACAGATGCCTAACTGACTGAGCCACCCAGGTGCTCCATGGAGCTCTTCAGTTTAATCCACACAGTGAACTTCACAACAAAAATCCCCCATAACACATGCGGTTGCTCTCCATCATAGTGTCACGCTACCCCCCACAGCATAAAGGCAGGCACCAACCATCTCCTGGGTCCACCCTTAACTTCTGCACTCTCTCTCTCTTGCAATCTCTCTCTTTCTTGCAACCACATCAGCCTTGTTGCTGCTGTCTTCCCACCTTCTCTTCACTCCTACTGATAGCCTCATTCTCAGAACTTCTTTATAGATAAAAAAAAAAAAACAAAACCAGAGAAACAGTCAACTGGTAGGTGCTTCTATATCCCCTTTCAAATTCTGAATTGGACTTGGAAGTCCCAGCGTGCACTAGCCCCTCTCCTAAATGGGAAATGGAGCCTGACTGTTAGGCATCAAGGACTTCAGGCAACTTAAAGACTAACTCAGTCACCAAGGGCTAAAATTGTTACCACTCTGCAGCCTGGACATTATATGCCCATTATCCTTTGCCAAGATGACTAGTGAGTTGACCCATAAGTAGCTTTGGGACTGAACTACAGTCAAATGCCCAAGTGAAATACTTAGGAGAATCCAAAACTATTAACCAACTCCAAATTAGTGAGGCAGATAATTCTATTCTCGGGTGACTTTCACTGGAGTGACATGCTAGTATGTAAAGGGTGTGTGCTTTGAAATCCAACAGACCTGGGTTTAACTGAATTTTGTTTCTCACTAGCTGTGTGAAGATGGCAAAGTTACTTAACCTCTCTGAGCATGAGTTTCCTTAAATGCAAACTGGAGATAATATTTGCATCTCTGTTTAGGTATAAAATGTTCAGCATATTCCCAAGACAGAGTAAGTGCTGAATAGACCTGATACAAAGGAGGTACTAGAGCCCCGGGACCTACCGTTGGTGCCGTGTGGAATGACCGTGGTAAGAAATCTTCCAAGGAAGGCAATTCAGAAGTAGAGGAAAGATGAATGTAGAAACATCCTATCTTTTCTGGAAATTGGCTTCCTTGGACTTTCCTTCACCTCTGAAGTCTGGGTCATGGCATCCTTCAAGGCCTTGTGCATCCTCCCTGGAACGCCCTTTCCAGCACTGCTTAGCCACCACCATTACATTTTTAAATAGCCATATTGATTTTTCCTTCCCTTTACCAGCAAAATCCTCCAGGCTCTGTTGACAGAGCAAAGCACATGCTCTGCTTCTTTCAAGCACTCTTCAAATGCAGTGCACTGCATCAGCTCTTTATGCCTTGGTTTGTGGAGAAAGCAACTGAAGGATGCTGTGGGGCCTTTGCAGATTACCTGTCCAACCCTGGCCAGTGTGGGCAAACCAGGGATGGTTGGAATTGACTTGGGGTCAGAACTTGGGGAGAAGTAAGGGCTCTTTTTTTTTTTTTTCATGGTAAAGAAAGGGAGTCGGAGGAAATTCAGGGCTTTGGTTCACTTGTGTTTTCCCTCCATAATGCGTTGTGCCTCACACACTCACTCTGGTGATTGCAGCCAGCTCTTGTTGAGACAATGCTGAGGACACTGGATGCCAATTCCTCACCTTCAGTGCTTGTGACTCCGCCAGAGCCCAGGCATGTAGAAGGTGGCATATGGCCCAGTGACATATTGTGAGGACTGGCCCTGGTGGTATGGTCTGAGCATTTTTCTGTATGTTTGCTAAAAACACCCACTGGGTAATGTCTGCTGAGAGTGGAGAGAAAAACGCCACCCTCTAATTTAATCTATGTTAATTATAAATTTGGGGAAATCTGGTGGATAGTGTGCATTTGTCTGAGAAGGGGGAAACATGAATTATAAATCTAGTTTTCTCAACTACACCTTCAACAAGTCACTTCACTTTTCTTGGCCTTAGTTTTTTATCTTATGAAAAATAAAGCACTTTTGAGAATGCTTTCCCAGCTAAGCTCAAGGAGAACGGTCTGATGAGATAATGGATTTGAAAGTGTTTAGGGAAAAGAGTGAAAGCATTATATTCGTGGTAAGAAGCACCATGATTAGAAAAGGTTTCTGTTGGATCAAGAGCATCAGACCAGACACTCAGAAGGGAATTCAAAATTTGTTAATGCAAACAGAAGCTTATGGACTCTAATTAGCAAGAAGCAGGAGGGAATGTTGCAGAGCCATTTTTAGCAGGTCTAACACAGAGACTTCAGAAAATGATTATTGAGGAGAAAACATTTATAAGGTTTCATTTCAGGGACAGGAGTCTTTCTAGTAGAGTGACAATTTTTCAATAACAATTAGGGACTTTAGGGGCACCTGGGTGGCTCAGTCATTAAGCGTCTGCCTTCGGCTCAGGTCATGATCCCAGGGTCCTGGGATCGAGCCCCACATTGGACTCCCTGTTCAGCAGGGAGTCTGCTTCTCCCTCTCCCACTCCCCCTGCTTGTGTCCCCTCTCTCGCTCTCTCTCTCTGTCAAATAAATAAATAAAATCTTAAAAAAAAAAACAATTAGGGACTTTAGCTCAGCACAATGGTAGAGGTTCATAATACACAGGAATGAATTTATCTGTGTACCCTACTCCTTGCATCTCTATGATTGCTTGCAAGACAATCTGGAGTACAAAGAAATGGAGGAAAATCCAAGAAATAATCAATTGACTAAGCTGCATGTGATACCATTCCAAGGAACTAAAACTTCTTATTAGTTAAGCATCAATGGCAAGCTCCTGGATCATGTACCCATACAATACCTGGTTTTGGAGGGGTTGTAGTAAGTTTCAAGTTCAAGGATCTTTATGCTGCTCTCTGGAGGGGTTCCACTGATTTCCTTCAAGGGCTGTCCCAAGAATGGAAAAAAGGCTGAGCAGAAGGGCTCAGAGGCCCCCAATATACTATGCTCCCAAGTTTACGTCAGAGTTCAACTTTGTATCTGATTTACACTTGGGATTCTCTGAAGGGTGATGGTGCCTTCAAAAACGATGTGAAGAGAGTCCCAAGTTTTTGAAGGATAATGGTAGTCATCTAAATTAGAATCTATTATATGTCTTCCAGAAAACATATAGACCATTAAAGAAAGCAAAGAAACCACACGTAAGCCATGCTATAGTATAACCAGGAGACAAGGACTACAACAAGGACAAGTAAGAGAATAAATATTCAAAATAGCAAAGCCAGAGCCAGCTCCAGAATTCATATCTAACTGGAGCATAGCCAGAGATTGCATGGAAAGCAGAGGATAACAGGAACCTAGCTGTGATGAAATACAAAATAAAATTCACCAGAAAGAGATGGCCCCACCCTAAGCAGAGAAAAATGAGAATAGATCTGAAACCTGGCAAGCCAGAGCACTGGCTGTGGGATGGGATTAGGTGGCTGTGGGGAAATTGAGAGGAAGATGTGTGGAAGGACACAGTATCAAAATGGAAGGCACTGCTCTGGGGGATAGAGAGATGACTAAAAGGGAAGGTCATCTCTTGGAATCTTCATGGTGAATGGAAAGAATGAGGCAAAAGGTAGAAACTAAGGGTCATTGAGAAACCAAAGGATCATAAAATCAGAAAGCTAACTTCTCTCCTTCTTCACCCCACCCATTAAAGAAACTGCACGTCAGCATACCACCTGAGAGGGTGGTCCTGAACTGGAGAAAGCTGGTGAGTTCTCCAAACCCCTTAGCCCCAGATCTCATCCGGCCCAGAAAAATATAAGCATTTTAAAAAGATAAAGAAAATGTCAGGCTGCATTTGTACGTAGCTACCTTAAAATTTTTTTAAATGGGAATAAACATTTCACCTAATAATATTTTTCCCTACAATCCAGCATGAAGCAAAGAAAAACACTATATGACATTCCAGCCTAATGTAAACATTGATAAACTAATGTTTGTAATTATGAAAAATCATCTTGGATAAGAAATTTGTAAACTTGTAATAGATATGGACAGAACACAGGAAATGTGAAATAGGAGATGATCAAATTCAAGAAAGAAATTGCAACAAAACAAAACAAAAAATAAGGCAAAGTCATCTCAGAAATGAACTAAATTATCAGGTACACAAAGGGAATAGATTTGACCAAAAATATAACGAGGAGCATTGAGAATAAAAACAGCCAAAAGGAGAAAAGCAAAATAAAGAAAGAGGTGAAAAGAATCAAGGAGAAAGTAATAGAGTTAGAAATTGGATAAGAAAGTATAAACAGGTGGCGCCAGAGTTTTGGAACTTCGCTGCTGATCCTGGAGTACGCGTCCTCTGCGTGGTCGCCTGGATGCAGCTTGCCATGGCCGTACCCTCCCTTGAGGAGCTGGACTCCTTCAAGTACAGCGACCTGCAGAACTTAGCCAAGAATCTGGGCCTCCGAGCTAACCTGAGGGCAGACAAGTTGTTAAAAGCCTTGAAAGCCCACCTTAAACACGAGGTAAAAAAAGAAAATGATAATCGGGATGGAAGTCAAACTTCTGCATCGTCTTGTGATGAGGCTGAGATGCAGAGTGGCAGCCAGGAACAAGCTGAGAGGGAGCCGGTTGACCATGGCACCAAAACCAGGAGAAGGTGCAGGACGGTCCACAGGAACCCTGACTCCCAGCAGGATGATTCAGAGATAAAAATAAGTGATCACGCTGAATTGCAGAATCAAGAGAAGCAGGAAAACAAGGATCTCAGAACAGTTGCAGAAGTTCCTTCACCACCAGATGAGAGCCAAGGAGAGGAGAATGCCGTTTCCTCAGGAAAAAGAATAATAAATGGTAATGAAGATTCAAGGGTACCTTCAGAAAGAAAGAAGCCTTTCTACACAGATGGGTTTTCCAAACCTGGAAAAAGCAAAAGAAATACAAGCACTACTCCAAACTTTAAGAAGCTTCATGAGACTCGCTTTAAGGAAATGGAGTCCATTGATCAATATATTGAGAGAAAAAAGAAACATTTTGAAGAACACAATTCATTTAATGAACTGAAGAAGCAGCTGGTCACCAAGGGAGCGGTGGTGACTCCGGTTCCTCTCCGGGGAAGGCTCCGCGCAGCTTGCACCCCCACCAGCCAGCGCCGCTTGCCAGGCCGGCCCCTGGGCGCTGCAGGCCAGAGCACCTTGTGTGGGAAGGGCTCCGCCAAGCGAGCCGTTCTCTCGGCTACTAAAACGAACGTCAGGTTTTCAGCTGCTACCAAAGATAATGAGCATAAGCGTTCACTGACCAAGACTCCAGCCAGAAAGTCTCCACATGTGATCCTACCTGGGAGTACCCCAAAAGGCCAGGCTGTGCTCGGGACAGACAAGTTAAAGACCACAAATGGAAATTCTGTTTCTGTTGTTACCCCATCCAAACTGACAACTCAGGCAGCACAGACTCCAGTCTCCAACAAGAAGCCAGTGTTTGATCTCAAAGCAAGTCTGTCTCGTCCCCTCAACTATGAGCCACACAAAGGCAAGCTGAAACCATGGGGTCAATCTAAAGAAAATAATTCTCTGAAAGAGCACGTAAACAGAGTTAGCTTCCACAAGAAAACTTACCAACAACCTCCTCTCCAGACTGAGGAACAACGGAAACAACATGAGCAAAGACGAAAGGAGAAGAAAGCAAAGGTTTTAGGAGCTCGAAGAGGCCTCATTATGGCTGAAGATTAATTTTTTAACATCCTGTAAATAGTATTTTATTCTGAACCCTTTCTTTATTGTAAATATTTTTCTGTCTTTCCCATTTTAGTCAAAAGACTTTTTTCTGCTCTTTGTTCACTACCTATGTAGTGTTGGTGGTTCTCTTCACATACTACATTCCTGAAAAGTTGTTACCTTAAAGCTCACAAATTCTTTGAAATGGTTTTTACCTAAGTTTCTGTACAATTCAGTTTTCTAATGAGACTCATCCTATAGATTCTTGACCTAGATTTTTAATGTCAAGTTCCCTCTGCTGACAGAACTGGAATCCTCTTCCAGACAGAAGCATTTACCTGAGGGTAGGCAGTTGTACCACAACCTTTAGTAGAACCTAAACCACTAACAAGCTGAGAAAGGCACCTCATCCTTCTCCAGAGGATCGAGTCATCTTAATGAAACAGGGACCCAAACGGGTTGGTAATGGCATAAATATTCTACCTATGTGGAGTGTTTTGTTGCCTATGCACACTTGTTCCAATCACTTGATGGAAATGCCCTCTGTCACTCGATATATTCTTAAAAACTCTATAGCTCATTCTAGCCTTGAAAATATACAGGGCCATACTGAAATCTGAGGATTGCTGCTTCAAGGATTAATATGCTCTGTCAGAGTTACATCTTACTCACTTTATGGAAAAGACTAGAGTTGCTTAGCCTCACAGCCATGTTTGTTGCACCTAGGTAGAGCTTTGTACTGTTTAAGATTTTCATAAATGTTTTCTCATGGTGGTAGATTCTTTCTAAATAAATTTACTTCATGATTGAGTTGACCAGAAAAAAAAAAAAGAAAGTATAAACATGTATACAATTGGAGTCTTTAAGGAATCTTTTCACCTTGAAATGCAATTAACATGTGGGATTGTAATCAAAAAAATATTTTCAAAAACAAAAAGTCTAAATCTAAATATTGAAAACTGATCCAAAATGGTTGTATTCAAGATAAATCCTATTAAGCTTTTAAAATAACATGGGGTGCCTGTGTGGCTCAGTCAGTTAAGCGTCTGACTCGGTTTCAGCCCAGGTCATGATCTCATGGGTCATGGGATCGAGCCCTGTGACCAGTTCCATGTTCAGCGGGGAGTCAGCTTGAGGATTCTCTCCCTTTCCCTCTGCCCTTCCCCCTCCCTCCTTGCATGCGCATGTGCGCGTGCTCCCTCTCTCTCATAAATAAATAAATCTTTAAAAATAAAATAAAATAACAGAAATGTTTTCTAGGAAAGCATCTTAAAAGTAGGGGAAAAAGATAGAAAGGGGATAATAAAATCTAATTGTTTGCCACATGAGTAGTGGTCAAGAAAAAAAAGTATATAATTTAGGACTGAACAAATCATTAATGGAAGCCTAAGTAAGGAAAGGGACCTAAGGACGCTATAAAAGGCATTTGTATAGAGGTAATGACTAGGACAAAAATACAAAGTTTTATAAATAGTGAAAGGAATACAAAAAACAAATAGCAGAGAAAATGGACCACAGAGAAATATGACATAATACAAAAGTAAATATAACATAAAATCATATGACACAGTTGAGAATAGGCCAAATCAATCCTTAAAAAAAATCTAGTAGTTGCAACTCATCTATTAAAAGAACATAATTTGGAGATTAACTTGCAAAATAAAACTGAACTCTACACTATATAAAACTCATTTCTGAAATGAGTCAAGAGGGGCGCCTGGGTGGCTCAGTCAGTTAAGCATCTGACTCTCCATTTCAGCTCAGGTCTTGATCTTAGGTCATGAGTTTAGGCCCCAGGGTGGGCCCAGCATGGAGCCTACTAAAAAAAAAAAAATGAGTCAAGAAGGCTAAAAACCAAAACATGTGCGAAGTTGTAAGAAGCAGATGCAGATGATATGGAAGCACCTGCACACAGGTGGCCCCACTGAGAGCAAAGGCAAGATGCAGTGAGTGGGAGAGTCAACAGGCCATGAAAGGAAGACTGTACACATAGGCTAGCTACTCTGGTGAGAAGGTTGGCCATGAGGCCAAGAAAAGAGCAGCAGCTGAGCTTCAACAGTGGTGTTGAAGGCTAGATAGAATGAGAGGTTTACATTCAATAGGACAGGAGCTGGGAGAGAAGAACTCTTATACTTTGAGAAAATGTGTATTTTTGTTGAGTTAAGGAAACTCAAGAGATGAATTCTGCAAGTTCTCAAAGAGTTGGCAGCCTAGTAGAAGAATTAAGACATAACACAGTTTGGAGGATCAGTGTTCCACAAAGGAGGTCAAAACAAAGTGCTCTGGGGCACAGAGGAGGGAGAAAGAAATCCCAGCCAGGGAAAAGTGTCCCTAAAATCTCCACGAAGGATATCACATTTGAGCTGAGACCTAAGCAATTGCAATGACAGTTTTATCTGATACAAAAAAAAGTCTTCAATTTAGTTAGATGATCAAGAGTCTCTGTCCAATATGACGCATTGTATAGTACACAGATATTATTGTATAATGAAAGCGTATTATTGTATTAGTGATAATTGTATAATACTATCCACATTATTTTATGACTTTTTCATGTAACGATGTATTGCACACATTCTTACACCACATTATTAATTTTTTTTCTTTTACATAGCCATTTTAAATAATTGAATAGTATTTCATTATATTTATTACTCTTTTTTTTTAAAGATTTTATTTATTTATTCATGAGAGACAGAGAGAGAGAGAAGCAGAGGGAGAAGCAGGCTCCCCGCAGGGAGCCCGATGCGGGACTCGATCCCAGGACCCTGGGACCATGACCTGAGCCGAAGGCAGATGCTCAACCATCTGAGCCACCCAGGCGCCCTATATTTATTACTCTTTCTGGACTTTATCTAGTCTCATTTTATGTAGTCAAGTCATTTCTTCTTTTATTTTTATTTTCTTTTTTTATTTTTTAAAGATTTTATTTATTTATTTGACAGAAAGAGACACAGTGAGAGGGGGAACGCAAGCAGGGTGAGTGGGAGAGGGAGAAGCAGGCTTTCCCACGGAGCAGGGAGCCCCATGCAGGGCTTGAGCCCAGGACCCTGGAATCATGACGTGAGCTGAAGGCAGACGCTTAAAGACTGAACCACCCAGGCACCCCATCTAGTCAAGTCATTTTTATGTTTTCTATATTATTGGCATGATAAAGGATATCTTTGTTGCTATAGTATTGTGTATATCAACATTCTGTAGACAGCAAAGGCAAATTTGCATAACGTTGCTGAATTTTGCTCCAAGAAAGCTGGGAACATTTTTAATCCCACTAGGTGTATATAGAAGTTGACAAAAGAATCCCTTCCTGCTCAGAAATGGGTCCCATTTGCACAGTAATATGGCACTGTCCTTAGCACCATCATTAAAAAGGGCAGTATTGTATCCTGCCCAACACCTATGCTTCACCATAATCCTTAAGAGTGTTGAAAATTAAATAGAATGATTTATGTGGTACCCAAGCATAGGTGCTTGCTAAATGTTTCTTGCCCCTCTAGTTTTCTTGAATTGAATTGTATTTCTTGCTGTTCAGTCCCTTGGAAATCCACTTTTACTAAGCACTTTGTTGAAAAGGACTGTTTTGTTATAACATTGCAAACTTTTCCCAGAGCTAGGCCTGCTTTGATTTCCAGACTTTCACAAACAGGCCCACATGTGACTGATTCATGTCTTTGCCATCTCTGTGAAACGTTACATATTTCCTTAGCCTTTGGGTCATCCGTTGGAAGCCCACTTGCCTTCATTGGCTGCTCTCTGGAAGTCCATCTACCTTTTTAACCCACAGAGCCTCCCTTCTCTGGTCCTGATCATAGACCTGCTCCCCTGTTCCATATTGACAACTAGAGAATCAGAGGTCTACCTGGTTCCCTTGTCATATGCACCATCTCTAGTCTGGGCCCAACTGACTCACTGTCCTGCTAAGTCAATGAATCATAAACCACTGGTGACTCAGCCTTCTTCCTTTCATTATTATAAGGAAGAAGTCTCTTCACAGAGTCATGGCATTTATTTTCAGAAAGAAAATTCACTGAGATTAGTTGATGAGCACATTTTTATTCATTACAGAGAGAGGTCACACTAAGCTGAAAAATAGAAAATCAGGAATTATTTTATAGGTGATATCAGAGGGAGTAAAAGAGACCAACGTGCCATCTTTGAGTGAGACAAAATTATTCTCTTTCCCCAAGTGAGATGTAATGACTTCCATAGTGGGTGAATTATTGAATTGAAAATGTGGTTGGATGGTGTGAATGTAACAAAAAGCTATTAAATGTGATCTTAATCCCTGACACACTAAGAGGAATGACACCAAAATGAATATCTAATAGTTTCACATTTTTATAGAGTAGTCAATCTCTAAGACTTGAATTGCTTATGAATAAACTCTTCTTCTTTGAATTTCAAACACTGATAAATCTATCATAAAACATTTTTGAAAGCTTAATATGTGAACATAGCATTGTCCTAAATAGAGGAAGACAAAATTTGGTGTCTATTTTTTAAAAGCCCACAATTGATTGGGCCCAAAATTCATGTATACATTTATTCATTCATATTTCATTCAGTATCTACCATGACGAGGGAGGTATGCTGGAGGTAAATTAAGATGAAGAGAACCTATATTATGCCCTCTCATCTCACAGTGAAATGGTCTCCCATTTCAAAGTTACGTTATAGAGATATTGGCATAGCCCACACCTCAGACATTCTTTTGCATTATCTCATTTATTTTTTACAGGACAGTGAGGGTGGTGTTGTCATCTGTTTTTATAGGAGAGAAAACCAAGATTCAGAGATGTTAAGTCACTTGCTCAGTGCGATACACCTGGCAAGTGTCAGGGCTGGGATTTGAATCCATTTTGTGTCACCATAAATCCAAGCTCTTCCTGGAATGCTATGTTCTCTTTTGTTGTAAGGAAATGCTCTAAAGTAGCATGCGACAGAGTTCAAGTGGAGCTGTTTCTTCCCTCTGGCGATAGGATTTATTTCCTTGGAAATGAAATGAAAACAGAGTTGGTATTTTAGTAGCCAGACAGTTGGGTGCGGACTGACAGTGCTTGAGAATGTCACAGTTAGTAGTGCTACCATGAATTAAGGTTGGTGTGATGGTTAATATTATTTTTTTATTATGTTATGTTAGTCACCGTACAGTACTTCATTAGTTTTTGATGTAGTTTTCCATGATTCATTGTTTGTGTATAACACCCAGTGCTCATTGCGATACGTGCCCTCCTTAATACCGATCACTGGGCTAACCCACGCTCCCACCCCTCTCCCCTCTAAAACCCTCAGTTTGTTTCTCAGAGTCCATAGTCTCTCATGGTTCATCTCTCCCTCCGATTTCCCTCCCTTCATTTTTCCCTTCCTTCTCCTAATGTCCTCCACGCTATTCCTTATGTTCCACAAATAAGTGAAACCATATGATAATTGACTTTCTCTGCTTGA
Source organism: Eumetopias jubatus (assembly GCF_037043125.1). NCBI lineage: Eukaryota > Metazoa > Chordata > Mammalia > Carnivora > Otariidae > Eumetopias > Eumetopias jubatus. The sequence continues at coordinate 148,228,305 of NW_028274807.1, read as the reverse complement.
CTTATTTCACTTAGCATCATCTCCCGTCCCATCCATGTTGATACAAAAGTTGGGTATTCATCCTTTCTGATGGCTGAGTAATATCCCATTGTGTATATGGACCACATCCATATATCCATTCATCTGTTGAAGGGCATCTTGGCTCTTCCCACGGTTTGGCTATTGTGGACATTGCTGCTATGAACATTGGGGTGCATATGGCCCTTCTTTTCACTACATGTGATGGTCATTTTATGTGTCAACTCTACTAGGCCAGAGGGTGCCCAGATATTTGGTCAAACATTATTCTGGGTGTTTCTGTGAGGGTGTTTGTGGATGAGATTAACAAATCAGTAGACTGAGTAAAGCAGATTGCCCTCCATAATGTGGCTGGGCCTCATGGAATAATTTGAAAGCCTGAATGGAACAAAAAGGCTGAGTTTCCCCCCAGAGTGAAAGAGAATTCCTCTTGCCTCACTCCCTTTGAACTGGGACATGAACTTTTTTCTGCTTTCAGACTCTAATGTAAACTTCCTCCTGGGCTTCAAGCCTGCCAGCCTTCAGATGACTCCTGGTTTTCAGGCCTTCAAACTCATACCACTGGCTCTCCTGTGGTATCTAGCTTACTACTCATCCTGCAGATCTTGGAACTTGTCATTCTCCACAATCACCTGAGCCAATTCCTCATAATAAATCTCTCTTTACATATATGTATTGGCTCTGTTTCTCTGGAGAACCCCAACTAATGCAATTGAAGAGGCTTAATATTAAAGGAAAATGAAATTAGCCATGCAAACAACTAAGCGGGAACAGTGTCATTCAGTGGAACTTTCTGTGGTTATAAATGTTCTATATCTGCACAGTCCAGTATTGTAGCTGCTAGCCACATGTTAGTATTGAGCAACTGAAATAGCTAGTGACCTGAGGAACTGAATTTTTTACTTAATTTAAAAGTATATTCAAATTGTCTCATATGACTAGTGGCTACCATACTGGACAATACAAACTTAGAACTACTCTGTTTTATATTAACTATCCCTATTAACTGTGTGTGCATGTGTGTGTGTGTGTGTGTGTGTGTGTGATATAGACAGACAGAGAGAGAGAAAGGGGTGCTGTTGTTTGTTTTCCATCTTCCCTCACTAAAGTATAAGGTCTTTTAGGGGAGAGGGTTTGTCCATTTCACTCTCTCCTCCACCCCCATTACCTGGAATAGGACCTGGAAGAAAACTTACTCTTAAAAAATATTTGTTGAATGTTACCCAAAGATATTTAATAGTAACCTTGAGGCAAAATGCTTTGAAATGCCCAGAGATTTCCATTGGTTTAATTAATTGCTTTAAAACATCAATGCCTATTCATTGTATCTATATTTGCCTTTATTAGCCCCACATGGCTCCAAACCATCTTTCTAGTTTGTAAAATTTAGACACTTTGGATCTTCAAAAGTGAGATGCTATTCTTAGCTCTGGAAGGTTTGAAATGAGAAAATATTTAGGGAAGAAGCTGAGTGGCATGAGTACCTTGAAGTTTGTGAACTTTTATGCTTGGCTAATATTTATTTGTAGTTTAAGATTCTATCTCATTCAAGAAGTCCTTCCCAATTCCACCCTCACTCTCTATCACCTATAGTTCACTAGGTGCCCATCCATGTACTCCCATGGCACCCTGGGCACCCCAGCCTCTGGGACGGCACTTAACTCCCCAGAGAGAAATGGCTGTTTCTTGTCTTCTCCACCATAGGCCTCCAGGCACACAGGGTACAGCAGTGCTAACCCCCTCAAACATGAGGTGAGTCGAGAGCAGCCTGCATTACAGGTCTGTTTCTCAGTCAGAGTTACGTTCACGTCCCATTTCTCATGCTTTCACGAAAACACACAACAGGTGAAGTTCACGCTCAGGAAGGGCACTCTTTGCTGAGGCACGGGGTCTCTACAGTTTTGTTCCTTTGCGTGAAGTGGATGGCACTTAGGGTTACACGCACACACGGGGCAGACAACCTAGCTTCACGAAACAAGAGTTGAGTGGAAAGGTGCCTTGGGCCCATGCTTATTTCTCCCTTGGAATTCTGCTGGGACCCACTCCCCAGGTTGGCACACAAGCACAGAAACAAGAGGTGAGGTGACAGCTGCTTCCTGTGTGACCCCGTTTCTCCCTCGATTTCACGTATGGGACCCTTTCCCTGGTCTCTCAGAGACGCACACTGCACATTTCCTCCCGCTTCAGGCACCACAACGTTAACTCAAGCCAGTAACTCTACAGCATTGATTCTTTGTGTTAGTGGCCTGGTACCTAGGCCTCCAGGCACACAGGGTACAGCAGTGCTAACCCCCTCAAACAGAATTAAGGATTCTGTCTTGTTCACCATTGGATCCCCAATACCCAAGGCAGTGCCTACAGCACAGGACATGCTGAAAAAGAGATGTTTATGAATGGAAGAAAAGAGGGAGGGAGGGAGGGAGGAAGAAAGAGAGGAAAGAAAAGAGGGAGGGAGATCCAGAGCTTCTGGTAATTCTCACAGTATAAGGAGGAGACTACCTCCAAGGTTCTTTTAATCCCTCTGTCCTGGCAAGGAAGGCCAGCAAAGGATCTCCCTACTATGTACCTTGATTTCCCCTGCCTCCCCTCTACTGTCTCCACACTGGTTGGCTCAGGGGTTGCTGACCACAGAGGCCCAGGGGGAGAAGCTTCTGAGCCTCTGAGGGCACTTGAGGGTGAGGGAGGCTTCTTTTTCCCCACACTCTCAGCAGACATTATCCAGTGGGCCGGTGTTTCTAACAAACATGCAGAGGGTGGCATCAGGCCACCAGTGTTGGTCCTCACAATATGTCTCTGGGCCATACGCCACCCTCTACATGCCTGGGCTCTGGCGGAGTCACAAGCACTGAAGGTGAGGAATTGGCATCCAGTGTCCTCAGCATTGTCTCAACAAGAGCTGGCTGCAATCACCAGAGTGTGTGAGGCACAATGCATTATGGAGGGAAAACACAAGTGAACCAAAGCCCTGAATTTCCTCCGACTCCCTTTCTTTACCATGAATAAAAAAAGAGCCCTTACTTCTCCCCAAGTTCTGACCCCAAGTCAATTCCAACCATCCCTGGTTTGCCCACACTGGCCAGGGTTGGACAGGTAATCTGCAAAGGCCCCACAGCATCCTTCAGTTGCTTTCTCCACAAACCAAGGCATAAAGAGCTGATGCAGTGCACTGCATTTGAAGAGTGCTTGAAAGAAGCAGAGCATGTGCTTTGCTTTGTCAACAGAGCCTGGAGGATTTTGCTGGTAAAGGGAAGGAAAAATCAATATGGCTATTTAAAAATGTAATGGTGGTGGCTAAGCAGTGCTGGAAAGGGCATTCCAAGGAGGACAGTTAAAGATTTAGGGAAGAGGAGGAAGAATTTCTGTGGAGTTTTTAAGCTTCATATTTTTGTCCTTGTTCTACTTCTAAATTGCCTATTTCTGAAATTTTCCTACTCTCTAATCTTGCCCAGAGGATAATACCTGCTCTTTCTTGAGTACCTAGAATATGCCTGGAGCTTTGCACAAAATCATGGTAATATTAATCCTAGTTAAAGATTTTTCTACCAATCCTACAACTACTAGGTTATTTCAAATTTTCCAGTGTATTGTTTGAAAAGATTTCTAGAAATGGGATTGCTGGGTCAAATAATAATAGGACAGCCAAAACAAAGGAGCTAGAGCAGTTTCAGGGTGGTCACTGGAATGTCACATGCAATTGGAGAAGACTTCAAAGGCTGGAAGCCCATGGAGGGAGAGAGTGAGGTCATCCCAGAAGAGCCCGTTTTTTTTACTGGATTGGGCAGAAGTGCTTGATCCTTCTAACCTCAAAATGATTGCCTTTCTTTCTCATAATTTCCAGGACTGTATGTGTTTATGCAAAGAGGAATTTGAGGAACATATGCATGGACAAATGTTTTCCATATAAGACCTTTGGGCCACAGTGGGCAGAATTTTTGCAAAGAGCCAGCTGCCTAGACCCTAAACTGTGGCCAAGATACTCCTCCTCACTTACAGGGTCATGAGAGATTTTATCCTGTCCTACAAATATAGACAAACACAGCATCTCTGGCTTTCTTATTTGTCCCCAAAGGTTAGACTCTCCATTCCTCATAACAGCCGGAATTCTAGGAGGCTTCATCTTATTATATTCCCCCCAAAAGCCAAAACAGCATATCCTGACACCAGCTATTGTGTGTGTGTGTGTGTGTGTGTGTGTGTGTGTGTGTGTGTGTGTGTGTGTTGGGGGGTGGTTGTAGAAAGAGAGGAGGAGGAAGGAGACCAGACTAGGGGAGCAAATACTTAAATTATAGCCCTTCCCAAAGGACTTAAAGCTACAGTTAGTGAAAACAAAACACAGAATAGATATATCTTAAAAATTAAAACCTTGAAAACTGAAGCTCATGTCTTCAATAGCCTGGCTTCCCACACAGGAAGGATTGCTCTGCCTTGTTCTACCCACCTGTATAACCCCAGGCTTAGTCCCCCGGGCTAAGCTCTTCTCTCATCCTTCCAAAATCCCCTCACCCTATGAGACTAATAGAAGGGACACATCTAGGAAGGTGGGAGGAGATCATTTCTCTCTGGGAGCTGGTATGAAGGTGTTTTAGAAATACCTGCAAAAGGACAACATTTCTAGATGAAACTTGCCCATGGACATCAATCCATTCATGTCTCTATGCTCTGGTCCCATTTGGCTTAAGTTCTATCAAGAAGTAGGAGTGTTAAGCCAAGACCCCAGATGTCCTCTTCTGTCCTTCCCAAAACTTTTCTTGATATAAAGAATGTATACAAAAGATTTCAACATGATTAACAAACTTGGTCTGATCCGTGTATATTAGAACACTACTCAAACAACAACAGAATATTTACTCTATTTGAGTCACAGAGAACATTTGCAAAAATCATAGACCACAAAGCAAAAGAAATTTGAAAGGATTGAAATGATAAAGAGTGTAATTAAACTAGAAATCTGTAACAACAACCACCCTAAAAAAGTCACATATGCTTGGGTCAAAGAAGAAATCATAATGAAATTTTTAAAAATATTTCATTTTCAAATGAATATTAATGAGAATGCTAAAATCAATCATTGGAGTTTGCAGCTAAAGCTGAGCTTAAAAGAAAATTTATGGCTTTAAGTAAATATAATGGATATATTATAAGTCAGAAAGGCCAACAATTAAAGAAATTAGAAGAGAAAATGAAACTCAAAATAGAAAAAGGAAATCATAAGGAGGAATAAATTAATGAAACACAAGGAAATTAAAAATATAGAAAAACTGCAGAGCCCAAAGAGTTTTTTCAAAAAGATGAATAAAATTGTCAAACCCTTGGGACCCCTGGGTGGCTCAGTTGGTTAAGCGTCTGCCTTCGGCTCAGGTCATGATCCACAGGTCCTGGGATTAGGTCCCAGACTGGGCTCCAGGCTCAGTGGGGAGCCTGCTTCTCCCTCTGCCTGCCACCCCCCCGCTTGTGCCCGCTCTCTCTCTGACAAATGAATAAATAAAATATATTAAAAAAAAAAAACGAAATTGTCAAACCTTGGCAAGCCTGAAAGAGAGAGGGAGAGGAGGATAATATAAATAACCCATATTAAGAATAAATGAGCGGGGCTCCTGGGTGGCTCAGTCATTAAGCGTCTGCCTTTGGCTCAGGTCATGATCCCGGGGTCCTGGGATCAAGCCCCACGTTGGGCTCCCTGCTCAGCAGGAAGCCTCCTCTCCCTCTCCCACTCCCCCTGCTTGTGTTCCCTCTCTCATTATCTCTCTGTCTCTCTGTCAAAATAAAAAGATAAAATCTTTAAAAAAAAAAGAATAAAAGAGGAATACCATTACAGATATTAAGATAATATTAAGAACAACTTCATGTCAATAAGTTTGAAAATATACATGAAATTAATTAATTCTTAGGAAAAAACAAGTTACAAACTGATCCAAAGAGAAATAAAATAAACCCATAGATGTTAATGAAATAAATGTGCAATTAAAAACATTTTCAGAGGGGTGCCTGGGTGGCTCAGTCGTTAAGTGTCTGCCTTTGGCTCAGGTCTTGGTCCCAGGGTCCTGGGATCGAGCCCCACATCGGGGTCTCTGCTCGGAGGGAAACCTGCTTCTCTCTCTCCCACTCCCCCTGCTTGTGTTCCCTCTCTCGCTGTGTCTCTCTCTGTCAAATAAAAAATAAATAAAATCTTAAAAAAAATAAAAATAAAAACATTTTCAGAAAGAATTCCAGGGGCACCTGGGTGGTTCAGTCAGTTAAGCATTTGACTCTTGATATCAGCTCAGGTTTTGATCTCAGGGTTATGGAGTTTGAGCCCCACTTTCTGCTTCATCCTGGGTGTGGAGACTGCATTAAAAAAAAAAAAAGAACTCCAGATCTAGATGGATCCACTGATTTATTCTACTAAATTATTAACAATAATTAATGACAAATTCATTAAGGGAAAGAAAAATTGCAAATCAATCTTACTAAAGAGATATTAACAAAATGTTAACAAACTGAATCCAGAAATAAAATAACCATCAAATAATAAAATTAACAAACTGAATTGAGAAATACCTAAAAAGTTTATTGGAATATGATCATGTAGGGTTTAAGTAATGCAAGGTAGACTTAACAGTTAAAAATAATCAGTACAATTAACCATGTAACAGAATAAAAAGAAAAATAATATGATAATTTCAATAGATGGAGAAAATAATTTGTAAAATTCAACATCTATTTATGTTTTTAAAAAATGCTTAGGAAAATGGGTATGGAAGGAAAACTTTTTATTATGGTAAAGGAGAACCATAAAAATCTACAGCAGAAACTGTGCTTAATGTAATATGTTACCAAATATAAGCATATTTCAAGTGGAAATTGGTACACTTATTCCGGAATTTATATGAAAATTCAAAGGGCCATGAATATCTTAAAGAAGAGAAGGTTGGAGGAATCACCATCTATCAGATTTTATTGTAACACTACATTAATAAAGATGGTATAGTACTGTTACAAAGATAGACAAATAGACCAGTGGAACAGAATAAAATGTTCAGAAACAGACCTAAATATATATGGAGCATTGATTTTGACATAGTTGCCACAACAGAGCAGTGGAGAAAGACCATCTTTTCAAAAAACTGTAGAGTTGACTGGATATCCATATGGGGAAAAAATGAATCTCAATCTCCATCTCACACTACAGAGATCTATGTACCATTCATACCATACACAGACCTAAATATAAAAGATAAGGCTATAAAGTTTCCAGAATATAACCAGGAGAATAGGTTCATGAGGTTGGGGTAGGAACAGATTTCTTATAAACAGAATACATATAGTATAATCTTAAGGTAAAAGCTTGATAAATTGGGTAAATTAAAATGAGAAATTTCTGTTTATCAAAAAACACCATTAAGAGTAAAAGTTCAAGTCATGGTGAAGAATATATTTCCAAGATATGTAAGTGATAAATACTCATTTACAGAACATATGGAATAAACCCCCAAAGGAAGAGACAGACAATTTAATATAAGAACGGGTAAAATACATGAACAAGAATTTCACAAAAGAGGATAACCAAATGTCCAATTAACAAATGAGAAAATGCTCCATCCCATCAGGCCTAAGGGAGGTACTGATTAAAACTAATAGATAACACTACACACCCTGCAGAATGGCTAGAATTAAAAAATTAAAACAAATTAGGGTAACTATTCTGTAGAAACTAAATGGAACCTCACCCAAAATTTGGTTCAAAAGTCAAGAAGAAGATGCCACACACACACTAAGAGGGTCTGAACAGATTTAAAGCTGACATAATGTGGCTTCTTAGAGAGAGCAGGGTAGCTCCCTAGCAGATCTGAAATGGCCTGAGGGAGCAAGGAAAAACAGAATGGTTTGGGGTTTTTATCATGCTTAATAAAAACCATTGTGTGGGACAACAGTGAGAGTTCCCATGCATGGTTTGAACTGAGCATGTATGCCAAAGGATGGAGCACCCAGGCTTTCTTATCAGCTGACCCAGATGTGAGGCACAGGGGAAGGGGTAGTGAGGCTTAAATCTTGTCAGCAATCAAAAAGTAAAGTCAAACTCTTTATTACACAGATGATACCAAATATTGGCAAAGATGTGCAACACCTGGAACTCTCTAACACTTACACTGTGAACAGAGGTATTTTGGAATACTATTTGGAAGTATCTATAGAAGCTGTTTAAGGCAAAACATCCAATTTAAAATCATGCTAACACAGCACCCAAGGTTAGTGTGACCTTTCTTCTCCCAAGGACTTTCACATCATCTCTCACCATGTCTTCACCTCTAGCTCCAAGTTCGAACCTTACTGGATGACCTGGTACTACCTAATGATGTTTCCCTTTCCCACCTCTAGAATTGCTGCTTCCTAAATCACTCTTCCCAGCTTCTTCATCTGACCAGCAACTTGCTTCTTAGAAAATTTTCCTGATCTACTAGTCAGGTCTAGCTGTCTTTACTATTATCAGGGTCTTATAATACCTGTTAGTTAGCCCCATCAGAGCACATTTCCTGCTACAATGTAAATGCTTACTTATTTGTTTGTCTCCCTGTTAGACTGTGAGTTCCCAGAATTTCTTGTTGTTTCCCAGTCCTTAGTACAGTACTTGGCACACAGTCAAAAATTGGTGAACATACTGAATTGGATTGAATTGGTAAAATACTGTGGAATGTGGCTGTGAGTGATTTATTCTGTTCGCTTTGCTCTCTGTTTATTTTTTTTCCCTAGAAAACATGAGATGTGCAAGCATTTATTTGCTCTTTTCATACCTAGACTAGTATAAACAGAAGATGCATCAGTGTCACCCAGTTCAAATTCCCACTGTTTACTAATGAAGGAATTCTTTCCTGATAAGTCTAGTCTAGCAATCCATTCTTGAATACCAACATCTAGGGAGGTCAGTACTTGCTCTCACCTTGAAAATACGGATTCTCAATTTTCTTAGCAACTAAAAGTTCAAATGAAACTACACTGAAATACCATTTTTAATTGATAAAATTAGCAAAAAATCAGGGTAGGTGAAAATGTATTAAATCTACTTTCCACATGTAAAAGAATGAAGTTGGACCCCTACCTCACATCATATAAAAAATCAACTCAAAATGGATCAAAGACCTAAATGTAAGAAATAAAACTATAAAACTCTTTGACGAAACATAGGACAAACAATAATAGAAAAAACAGATCAACTGGACATCACTGAAATGAAAAACTTTTGTGCTTCAGAGGAAATCATCAAGAAAGTGAAAAGACAACCCACAGAACAGGAGAAAATTTTGCAAATCATATATCCAATAAGGGACTTGTAACTGGAATATATAATGGATTCTTGAAACTCAATAATAAAAAGACAACCCAATTAGAAATGGACAAGGCATTTGAATATACACTTCTCCAAAAATATATGTAAATGGCCAATAAATACATGGAAAGGTACTCAATATTAGCTATCAGGGAAATGCAAATCAAAATCACAGTGAGATAACTACTTCACACTCGCAAGGATAGTTATAATAAATAAGCCAAAATAATAACAAGTGTTAACAAGGATGTGGAGAAATTAGAATGTTCATCATTCCTGGTATGGAGGTAAAATGATACAGCCAATTTGGAAAATAGTTTGGCAGTTCCACAAGTGCTTAAACATAGTTAAAATATAATCCAGCAATTCCACTCCTAGATATCTACTCAAGAGAACTGATAGCATATGCCCACACTAACACTTGTACATAAACATTCACAGCAGCATTTTCCCTAATAGCCAAAAAAATGGGAAAACCCAAATGTCCATCAACTGATGAATGGCTAAATTAAATGTGATAGCCATATGATGGTATATTATTCAGCAGTAAAGAGAAATGAAGAACTGATACATGCTACAACACGGATAAACCTTGAAAACATTACACTAAGTAAAAGAAGCCAGCCACAAAAGACCAGAGATCATATGATCACATTTGTGTGAAATTCCCAGAACAGGCAGATCTATAGAGACAGAAAGTAGATTCGTGGTTGCCTAGAGCCAAGGGGTCTTGAAGGTGGGGCAGGGTTGACAGCAAGAGGATGTGGGTTTTTTTCTGGGGTAGTGGAAATGTTCTAAAATTGAATTTGGTGATGGATGCACAATTCTGTGAATACACTAATAGACTTTGGATTATATACTTTAAATGGGTGAATTGTATGGTATGTGAATTATCTCTTAAAAAGTTGTTAAAATGTTTTAAATGTGTTGAAATTATCACTCAGCTCTTCCTATATTTTTTTTCTATTTTTTCTTTTGTTTTTATTTTCTTGTTGTTGTTGTTTTTCCTTTAAAATTTTTTGTTATGTTAATCACCATACATTACATCATTAGTTTTTGATGTAGTGTTCCATGATTCATTGTTCCTGCATAACACCCAGTGCTCCACGCAGAACGTGCCCTCTTTAATACCCATCACCAGGCTAACCCATCCCCCACCCCCTCCCCTCTAGAACGCTCAGTTTGTTTTTCAGAGCCCATTGTCTCTCATGATTCATCTCCCCCTCCGATTTCCCCCCTTTCATTCTTCCCCACCTGCTATCTTCTTTTTTTTTCTTAACATATATTGCATTGTTTGTTTCAGAGGTACAGATCTGTGATTCAACAGTCTTACACAATTCACAGCGCTCACCATAGCACATACCCTCCCCAATGTCTATCACCCAGCCACCCCATCCCTCCCACCCTACCCCCACTCCAGCAACCCTCAGTTTGTTTCCTGAGATTAAGAATTCCTCACATCAGTGAGGTCATATGATACCTGTCTTTCTCTGACTGACTTATTTCATTCAGCATATCACCCTCCCATTCCATCCATGTCGTTGCAAATGGCAAGATCTCATTCCTTTTGATGGCTGCATAATATTCCATTGTATATATCTACCACTTCTTCTTTATCCATTCATCTGTCGATGGACATCTTGCCTCTTTCCACAGTTTGGCTATTGTGGACATTGCTGCTATAAACATCAGGGTGCACGTACCCCTTCAGATCCCTACATTTGTATCTTTGTGGTAAATACCCAGTAGTGCAATTGCTGGATCGAACGGTAGCTCTATTTTCAACTTTTTGAGGAACCTCCATACTGTTTTCCAGAGTGGTTGCACCAGCTTGCATTCCCACCAACAGTGTAGGAGGGTTCCCCTTTCTCCGCATCCCCGCCAACATCTCTTGTTTCCTGACTTGTTAATTTTAGCCATTCTGACTGGTGTGAGGTGGTATCTCATTGAGGTTTTGATTTGGATTTTCCTGATGCCGAGTGATGTTAAGCACTTTTTCATGTGTCTGTTGGCCATTTGGATGCCTTCTTTGGAAAAATGTCTGTTCATGTCTTCTGCCCATTTCTTGATTGCATCATTTCTTCTTTGGGTGTTGAGTTTGATAAGTTCTTTATAGATTTTGGATACTAGCCCTTTATCTGATATGTCATTTGCAAATATCTTCTCCCATTCTGTCGGTTGTCTTTTGGTTTTGTTGACTGTTTCTTTTGCTGTGCAAAAGCTTTTTGTCTTTTTTTTTTAAACATTGTATTTATTTATTTGACAGAGAGAGACACAGCGAGAGAGGGAACACAAGCAGGGGGAGTGGGAGAGGGAGAAGCAGGCTTCCTGCCCAGCAGGGAGCCCGATGCGGGACTCGATCCCAGGACCCTGGGATCATGACCTGAGCCAAAGGCAGACACTTAACGACTGAGCCACCCAGGTGCCCAAAAGCTTTTTGTCTTGATGAAATCCCAATACTTCATTTTTGCCCTTGCTTCCCTTGCCTTTGGCGATGTTTCTAAGAAGAAGTTGCTGCAGCTGAGGTCGAAGAAGTTGCTGCCTGTGTTCTCCTTCAGGATTTTGATAGACTCCTGTCTCACATTTAGGTCTTTCAACCATTTTGAGTCTATTTTTGTGTGTGGTGTAAGGAAATTGTCCAGTTTCATTCTTCTGCATGTGGCTGTCCAATTTTCCCAACACCATTTGTTGAAGAGACTGTCTTTTTTCCATTGGACATTCTTTCCTGCTTTGTCAAAGATGAGTTGACCATAGAGTTGAGGGTCCATTTCTGGGCTCTCGATTCTGTTCCACTGATCTATATGTCTGTTTTTGTGCCAGTACCATATTGTCTTGATAATGACAGCTTTGTAATAGAGCTGGAAGTCCGGAATTGTGATGCCGCCAGCTTTGCTTTTCTTTTTCAACATTTCTCTGCTATTTGGGGTCTTTGCTGGTTCCATACAAATTTTAGGATTATTTGTTCCATTTCTTTGAAAAAAGTGGGTGGCATTTTGATAGGGATTACATTGAATGTGTAGATTGCTCTAGGTAGCATTGATATCTTCACATTATTTGTTCTTCCAATCCATGAGCATGGAACGTTTTTCCATTTCTTTGTGTCTTCCTCAATTTCTTTCATGAGTATTTTGTAGTTTTCTGAGTACAGATCCTTTGTCTCTTTGGTTAGATTTATTCCTAGGTATCTTATGGTTTTGGGTGCAATTGTGAATGGGATCGACTCCTTAATTTCTCTCTCTTCTGTCTTGTTGTTGGTGTATAGGAATGCCACTGATTTCTGTGCATTGATTTTATATCCTGCTACTTTACTGAATTCCTGTATGAGTTCTAGCAGTTTTGGGGTGGAGTCTTTTGGATTTTCCACATAAAGTATCATATCATCTGCAAACAGTGAGAGTTTGACTTCTTCTTTGCTGATTTAGATGCCTTTGATTTCTTTTTGTTGTCTGATTGCTGTGGCTAGGACTTCTAATACTATGTTGAATACAGTGGTGATAGTGCACATCCCTGCCATGTTCCTGACCTTAGGGGAAAGCTCTCAGTTTTTCCCCGTTGAGAATGATATTCGCTGTAGGTTTTTCATAGATGGCTTTTATGATATTAAGGTATGTACTCTCTATCCCTATATTCTGAAGAGTTTTGATCAAGAAAAGATGCTGTACTTTGTCAAATGCTTTTTCTGCATCTATTGAGAGGATCATATGATTCTTGTTCTTTCTTTTGTTAATGTATTGTATCACGTTGATTGATTTCCGGATGTTGAACCAACCTTGCAGCCCAGGGATAAATCCCACTTGGTCGTGGTGAATAATCCTTTTAATGTACCGTTGGATCCTATTAGCTAGTATTTTGGTCAGAATTTTTGCATCCATGTTCATCAAGGATATTGATCTGTAATTCTTTTTGATGGGGTCTTTGTCTGGTTTGGGGATCAAGGTAATGGTGGCCTCATAAATTGAGTTTGGAAGTTTTCCTTCCATTTCTATTTTTTGGAACACTTTTAGGAGAATAGGTATTAATTCTTCTTTAAATGTCTGATAGAATTCCCCTGGGAAGCCATCTGGCCCTGGGCTTTTGTTTGTTGGGAGATTTTTGATGACTGCTTCAATTTCCTTAGTGGTTATAGGTCTGTTCAGGTTCTCTATTTCTTCCTGGTTCAGTTTTGGTAGTTGATAAATCTCTAGGAATGCTACCATTTCTTCCAGGTTATCTAGTTTGCTTGCACAGAGTTGCTCATAATATGTTCTTATAATTGTTTGTATTTCTTTGGTGTTGGTTGTGATCTCTCCTCTTTCATTCATGATTTTGTTGATTTGGGTCCTTTCTCTTTCTTTTTGATAAGTCTGGCCAGGGGTTTATCAATCTTTTTAATTCTTTCAACGAGCCAGCTCCTAGTTTCGTTGATCTGTTCTACTGTTCTTTTGGTTTCTATTTCATTGATTTCTGCTCTGATCTTTATTATTTCTCTTCTCCTGCTGGGTTTAGACTTTATTTGCTGTTTTTTTCTCTAGCTCCTTTAGGTGTAGGGTTAGGTTGTGTATTTGAGATCCTTCTTGTTTCTTGAGAAAGGCTTGTATTGCTATATACTTTCCTCTTAGGACTGCCTTTGCTGCATTCCCAAGATTTTGAACAGTTGTGTTTTCATTTTCATTGGTTTCCATGCATTTTTTTAATTCTTCTTTAATTTCCTGGTTGACCCCTTCATTCTTTAGTAGGATGCTCTTTAGCCTCCATGTACTTGAGTTCTTTCCAACTTTCCTCTTGTGATTCTCTAGTTTCAAAGCATTGTGGTCTGAAAATATGCAGGGAATGATCCCAATCTTTTGGTACCAGTTGAGACCTGATTTGTGACCTAGGATGTGATCAATTCTGGAGAATGTTCCATGAGCACTAGAGAAGAATGTGTATTCTGTTGCTTTGGGATGGAATGTTCTGAATATATCTGTGAAGTCCATTTGGTCCAGTGTGTCATTTAAAGCCTTTATTTCCTTGTTGATCTTTTGGTTAAATGATCTGTCCGTTTCAGTGAGGGGGATGTTAAAGTCCCCCACTATTATTGTATTGTCGATGTGTTTCTTCGCTTTTGTTATTAATTGCCTTATATAATTGGCTGCTCCCATGTTAGGGGCATAGATATTTACAATTGTTAGATCTTCTTGTTGGATAGACCCTTTAAGTAGGATAGAGTGTCCTTCCTCATCTCTTATTACAGTCTTTGGTTTAAAATCTAATTTATCTGATATAAGGATTGCCACCCCAGCTTTCTTTTGATGTCCATTAGCATGGTGAATGGTTTTCCATCCCCTCACTTTCAATGTGGGGGTGTCTTTGGGTCTAAAATGAGTCTCTTGCAGACAGCATATCGATGGATCTTGTTTTTTAATCCAATCTGATAGCCCGTGTCTTTTGTTTGGGGCATTTAGCCCATTTACATTCAGGGTAACTATTGAAAGATGTGAATTTAGTGCCATTGTGTTGCCTGTAAGGTGACTCTTACTGTATATTGTCTGTGTTCCTTTCTGATCTATGCTGCTTTTAGGCTCTCTCTTTGCTTAGAGGACCCCTTTCAATATTTCTTGGAGGGCTGGTTTCGTGTTTGCAAATTCCTTTAGTTTTTGTTTGTCCTGGAAGCTTTTTATCTCTCCTTCAATTTTCAATGACAGCCTAGCTGGATATAGTATTCTTGGCTGCATATTTTTCTCATTTAGTGCTCTGAAGATATCATGCTAGTCCTTTCTGGCCTGCCAGGTCTCTGTGGATAGGTCTGTTGCCAATCTAATGTTTCTACCATTATAGGTTACATATCTCTTCTTCCAAGCTGCTTTCAGGATTTTCTCTTTGTCTCTGAGACTCATAAGTTTTACTATTAGATGTTGGGGTGTTGACCTATTTTTATTGATTTTGAGAGGGGTTCTCTGTGCCTCCTGGATTTTGATGCCTGTTTCTTTCCCCACATTAGGGAAGTTCTCTGTTATAATTTGCTCCAATATACCTTCTACCCTCTCTCTCTTTCTTCTTCTCCTGGGATCCCAATTATTCTAATGTTGTTTCGTCTTATGGTATCACTTATCTCTAGAATTCTGCCCTCATGGTCCAGTAGTTGTTTATCTTTTTCTCAGCTTGTTTATTTTCCATCATTTGGTCTTCTATATCGCTGATTCTCTCTTCTGCCTCATTTATCCTCACACTTAGTGCCCCCATTTTTGATTGCACCTCATTAATAGCCTTTTTGATTTTGACTTGGTTAGATTTTAGTTCTTTTACTTCTCCAGAAAGGGTTTCTCTAATAATTTCCATGCTTTTTTCAAGCCCAGCTAGTATCTTTAAAATCATGATTCTGAACTCTAGGTCCGACATCGTACTTATGTCCGTATTGAGTAGGTCCCTGGCAGACGGTACTACCTCTTGTTCTTTTTGTTGAGGTGATTTTTTGCATCTTGTCATTTTGTCCAGATGAGAATAGATGAATGAGAGAACAAAATGCTAACAGGATAACAATGTCCCCAGAAAATATACTCTAAACAAATCAGAAAAGACCTGAAACCAGGGGAAAAGAAAGGGAAAGAAAGAGGAAAAAAAAAAGAAAAAATAAAAACAAACAAAAACGGAACAAAACAAAAAAAAGCAGAATATGATCAAATATGATCAGGCTGGTGCATAGATCAGTACCACACACTAGATTTTGGGTGTATTTTGGTCTGTTAGAAGGAAGTGCCTCCCAAAATTTTAAGGAAAGAAAGACTTATATCTGTACAAAATAAGGGCTAATATGATGAAGGGATGGAATATGACTGTAAAGATGAAAATTATAACAAATTTTATAAAAGGAAGTGATAAGAAGCTGTTTGAAAAAAGAAAGAAGAGGATTTAAAAAAAAGAAAGAAAGAAAAAAAGGGGAGGAGAGAATGTGATCAGGCAGGAGATGAGAACAAAGCCATACACTAGAGATTTAGGGTATATTTTGATCTGTTAGAAGAAACTGTATCTCAAAATTTTAAAGAGAGAACAACTTATATATATATATATATATATATATATGCCAAAAATAAGGGTAACTACTATGAAGGGATAGAATATGACTCTAGAAATGAAAAATAAAAATGTTTTTTTAAAAAAAGGATTGATAAGGTGTTGGTTGAAAAAAGGAAAAAGAAAAATTCAAAAAAAAAGACAGTTAAAAAAAATTAACTTTGAAAGACTAAAGAATCATGGGGAAAAAGCCATGAATTCTATGTGCAGTATTCTCCTAGCGCTGGAGTTCTGCCATTCTCATTGATCGGTAAACTTGGTCTTGGCTGGCTGTTCTTGCTGATATTCTGGGGAGGGGCCCGTTGCCATGGTTCCCAAATGTCTTTGCCGGAGGCGGAATTACCCCGCCCTTGCCTAGTCCGGGCTACGTAATCTGCTCGGGTTTGCACTCGGGAGCTTTTGTTCCCTGCAAGCTTTCTGTACACCTTTGGAGAATGAGAGTGAAAACGGAGGCGTCCTAATCTCCACCCAGAGGAGCCGAGAACTTGGGCCCCTGCTCCTCAATGCACCCCCAGAGAAAAGCAGTCAGTCACTCCCGTGTCCCTGGTCTCCGGCCGCACTCCGTGCTCACCCGGCCTGTGACCGAGCGTTTCTATCTCTGGCACCCGACTTGGTGTGGAGTCTCCAAACCCAGCAGATCCCTGTGGTGTGCTCCCGCGCCACTCCTCCCGGGGGAGGAAGGGGAGTCTCCCTGGATCTGCCACTTGTTGGGTCCCTGCTGGAGGAGTAG
This sequence comes from Eumetopias jubatus, assembly GCF_037043125.1. Taxonomy (NCBI): domain Eukaryota; kingdom Metazoa; phylum Chordata; class Mammalia; order Carnivora; family Otariidae; genus Eumetopias; species Eumetopias jubatus. The sequence goes on along the minus strand of NW_028274807.1, from coordinate 148,211,227 downwards.
TGGCCCGGTTGTGTCGCCGATCACAGTTTATGGCAACCCCGAGCTGAGAGCCCGCGCCTTGGCTCGGTCTCTGCAGCCGGCTTCCCTGCTTCGATACCTGGGAGCTCTGCCGCACTCAGGCACCCCCGGTCTTTGTGTGACCCCGAGGGTCCTGAGACCACACTGTCCCATGAGGGGTCCAACCCCCGTTTAGCCACTGGAGCGACGTCCCTCAGCGGAGCCGACTTCTAAAAGGTCCGATTTTGTGCTCCGCGGCTCTATCACTTGCCAGAAGCGGCCGGCGGAGGCCCCTCCCCCGCCGTCTATCCTCCCGAATATCGCCTCGGATTCACTTCTCCGCACGTCCTACCTTCCAGTAAGTGGTCTCTTCTCTGTTCAGAGAATTGTTGCTACTCTCCTCTTCGATCTCCTGTTGAGTTCATAGGTGTTCAGAATGGTTTGATCCCTATCCAGCTGAATTCCTGAGACCAGACGAAATCTAGGTCTCCTACTCCTCCACCATCTTGCTCCGCTCCCCTCTTCCTATATATTTTTAATGGGTATAAAATTTGATAAAATTAACTTGGATAGTTTCATCAAGAATGTTAAAATTTAGGGGCGCCTGGCTGGCTCAGTGGGAAGAGCATGGAACTCTTGATCTTGGGGTTGTGAGTTTGAGCCCCATGTTGGTTGTAGAGATTACTTAAATAAGTAAATATGTATATTTTAAAAAGAATGTTAAAATGTATCTTTTTTGGTCCATTTATAAGGAAAGATACTTGTTATATCACTATTGATAATAGTGAAAATTAAAAAACCCCAAAGTTTCAAAAATTAGAAAAGATTATAATGACATTATAGTTCTACTTGCCATGCTACACAGAAAGGCAGTCAACAGCTTAGTCATTAGAGAAATGAAAATTAAAATCACAATGAGATACCATTACATACCTATCAGAAAGATTAAAATGTAAAACAACATCAAATGCTGGTGAAGAAACAGAGTGACTGGAACTCCACACTGCAGGTGAGAATGCAAAATGGTACAGCCACTTTGGAAAACAGATTTGCAATTTCTTATAAACACACACTTGCCATATGACCCATGAGTCATGAACACTTAAGTTCACACAACAACCTGAACACAAATGTCTATAGCAGCTTTATTCATAATCTACCCCAGACTGGAAACAACTCAAATGTCCTTCAGTTGAGGAGTAAATAAGCCATGCATTGGAGTACCATCTGCCAATAAAAAGAAAAGAATATTAACACATACAATGAGGATGAATCTGAAATTCTTCATTAGACTAAGCTAAAGAAGCCAGACTCAAAGTCTACATGCTGTATTGTTCCATTTCCATGACATTCTGGAACAAAAATTTATAGAGACAAAACACAGTTCAGTGGTTTCCAGGGGCTGGAAGTATGAGGAATGTTGACTACAAAATGGCACAAAGGAAGGATTTGGTGATGGAACTGTTCTATATATTGACTGCAATCATGGTCACATGCATTTGCCATGTAGTTGTCAAGCATAAATTTGTCAAAACTCACAGAATTTTGCACTAAATAGGATGGCTTTACCTGTATATAAATCTTATCTCGATAAAAAGTTTTAAAAAACAAGCTTTAAAAAACTATTAAATATACTAAATTAATATAAGGTACCTGTATTTTTGTTTGCCCCTCATTTTGTTTAAAATGTTTACCAATATGTAAAAGCATGGGAATATATTTATGATATAATAGCATGTGAAAAAGATCTAGTAATTATATACTTATAGTAAAAATAGAAATACTGTATTTTAAAAAGTGTCACAAGCAACTCAAAATGTCATTTATGACTGGAGGCGGGGGCCATGGAATGATTTGTTGCTGTTGTTGTATTCCATTTTCTATGTGTAAAGCCATATTTAATAAGTATATATTGTTTTTCCATAAATAAAATGACACTCACATTTATGAAACGGAATTTATGGGAGTTCAAATAATCCTTCCCAGATATACACATTGGCTCAGAGTATAAGTATATTGGTCTAAATAAGACGTTCACTTTGTAAACAAGCCATTATTCTTGATGGTATTTACTTTACTTTTCTGCCAAATGAGAGGAATCCATTTGATATTTTTGCTACTATCACCTTGAAGGCAAAATAAACAAATGGCAGCTAATTCAGAGTGTGTGGCAAGGGGAGTTTGTAAAACCAGGAACATTTATTTGCATGTCTTCACTTCAATTCCTACTCTCAATCAAGTATTTCCTACAGTTTCATTTTTCCCTTCCTGGTGAAAACAGTAAAGCTTTCTTATTACTAAGCAACATGTTTATCTGAGCCACACTCTCTTACTTGTCAAATCTTTTGTTGCACAATATGTGCAACAAAAGAAGATCCACCAGCTGAATTCTGTTTCCATAGCACTGGCCAACAGAAAGCTATCTGGTGACCAGGCTTATAAAGTAGCCCTTTGTTCTCACAGGGACCTCGCCAATACCTCCAAGTCCAGAAGGAAAACGTGTTCTAACTCTGCCTGCGTAACCTCATGAGGGCTCACGGTGCTACTGCAGTGTCTGTGGGATTAAAGGATTGTTTGAACTGAACAAGGAACAAACACATCCAAAGTGTTTTTGAAAAATAATTGTCTTTGCTACTAAATACAATATACACAATGAGAGAGAGACCTCGGGGCCATTCTAACATAAACAAACTGTCTGGAGGTGGCAGGGCTATGAAATCAAATAGACCCGGGGTTGACTTCAGGTTCTACCTCAAACTGGTGGTAACAAATACTTTTTTAACTTCTTTGAGTCCCAATATCCTCATATGTAGAGAGAGAGAGAGGGAGAGATAAGGGGTATTGTTGAAAACTATGAGGATTAAATGGGGTAAGTGAAAAGTGCCTGGTAGTATATAACAGGTACTTAATAAAATGTTATTTCTTTTCCACGGAGGTTCAGGGTGTTTTGTAAAAAATCATAAGGAAGCTTATCCAACTGTTCTAGAGAGAACAGTGGGATTGTGAGTGTCTTTGTGCACGTGTGTGTGTGTGTGTGTGTGTGTGTGTGTGTGTGTGAGAAAGAGAGAGAGAGAGAATATGTACGTGTGTTAGGAGTAGTAGAAAGAATCATGTGTGATGGTATGGCTATATATTTAGAGGTGGAAACTGAAACCTACAAGATTTGGAAGAGAGACTTCAGACTCCTAGTGTAAAAGTTATGAAGAAAGAGAAACAATTAGCCAACCATTTTAAAGGGTCAGCCAAATCTAATTACAGGGTCATGGTATATTCTAGTTGAAAGATATTACCAAATTGATTGTATCCAATTTTATCATTTTTCAAGCAAAAACAAAACAAAACAAAACCCCCAAGGTTCAGAGAAGGGAAGGGAAGGGAATTTCTCAAGGTCACACAACACTTGGGGAGCAGAAATGGGACCAGGATATTCCCAGACCCCTGTTTCTGAGAAAGTAAAGCCCTACTTGCCCTTTGAGAAATAGCTGACCCATCTTTGAAATGCCTGTATAGATAGGCTCTGTATAGATAGGCTCTGTGCTAGGTGCTCGGCAAGGTAAGGCATGGACCCACCCCCATCATGCACATTCACGTGTAGATGCTTACATTACATAGGATTGCAGCCCATCACTATTTGTCATGGAGGGTTCTATGGAGAAGGTGTCTAGTCTGCTCAGCAAGGAGAATCTGGATCTTAGGCAATCACTGCAGAGGGTCAGTGATGATGCTAGATGGAATTTAAAAGAAAGGGATATGTGAAGAGTTGCAAGAATTCTGAAAGGTTTTATCTGGCCATGTGACCTGAGGAAAGTCACTCGACAACCCTCTTCTCATTTTCACTTTTGATTATATTGTCTGCACATCCCAGGTCCTCACCCACATGGGACTGCAGCTGAGGTCATGGGAATGTCAAGGGATATATGATTTCGAGCTGCCAATCTCATATCCAGGACTCCAGCCCTTTTCCAACTTCTCCCCTCTCCTCAGGAACTTCTAGATCTTCTTAAGAAAGATATCTGGGTGTCTTACCTAGAATTTGAAGCCCCTGTCTGCTGAACTAGGCATCATGTACCCCATTCCTAAAAGAGTTGAAACTGGTAAAGAGGACTTTACATTACCCTCAGATCCTGGACTTTGAGCTGTGTGCAGGTCATAATGGGACTCCAGGTTGTCTCTCTTGCAGAAGAGGTTGAGGGTGTTCTCTATGTGAGAGGAAGAATAAATAGGATATTTGGTAAGCTTCCAGACTGTGGTGGAGACTCCTAGGTGTTCACCAAAACCTCTTTCCTTTTTTCCTAGGGTACACAATGAGACTACACTTCCCAGACTCCTTTGCAACCAGGCACAGTCACATGACTAGTCTGGCCAACAAAAATGAGAAGAAATTATGTTATGGCTGAATGGGGATGCTGAGGATCTATCTGCATGAGGGTAGAGCTACATGATGGAAAGAGACTGGATCATGAGTCACTAAATCACTGAATTACATAAGCATGAAATCATCTTCCACTGTGTTACACTACTGAGATTTGGAGGTTTGTGTTACATCATCTAGCCTACTCTACTTACTATATTTCATCAACTGAAGATGCATACAATTACATATTTCAATATTCCATCTTAGACTTGATGAAATACAGTAGTACATGAATGCTAAGAGAGGCTTATCAACATGCTCACATTCACACAGCTAGTGTGTTCCTGATATTCCCTCCAAGTCTCCTCAATACTGGACCAAATTTTGACATTCCATGTGGGTCTAATGAGGAAATGAAAGCTACCTCATCACAGAAGCTGTTATTCTTGACTCACTCACCCACAGCTTACTGTCACGTGCATGGAAGCATGGAATGGTATCTTTAGTATTTTGAATATTAACTCTCTAGATTCTGTAACCTAGGTTGGGACCAAAGGTTAATACCAGCTAGATTTGGAGGTGGTGGAGGGGAGGCTGGTAAACCTAGTAAACCACTGAGAGCCCTATTGTGTCCAGGAAAGAGGAAGATTCTATTTTGCAGAACTGAGCTCAATTTCAAGGCCTGTCAAAGTACAGAAAAGAGGTGGTCCAGCCTGCAGCGTTAGTATGTGTTACCATGAAACAGCCTTTGGATGTTAGATCTGCCATCTGCATCATGGTGTCTGGTTGCCAGTGTTATAATGCTCTCCTTGAACAGAAAATCAAGTAAATGCCTAAAAACCACAGGTAAAGGTCAGACTGGGTAGAACATGTACCCATTCTGGTATATAAAGGGAAAAATATGCTGTAGGGAAAGCAAGTAGTTTAGATTTCTCCTTTGAGGCCAAGCTAGTAAAAATGATCTGGGCAGAAACATCAGAGATCAGCCCTATAGAAATGAGTATCTTGATAATGCAACAGTAAATCCATAACTGGACATTGGAAATGGATGCTGGGAAACTGAACACAAGATCCCGTGTCTTTGAGGGCACATAGTCCTGCATGAATCACAAGTTATGATGGAGATTCAAAGAAGTACATATCCCAGATCCTATGGGTGACTTAAATAATGGTTTGATTTTTCTGCCTTTTTGGAGCTCGGAAGACTTAGGGTAAGGGGGGACATTCTCTAGCCAGGATGATTTAGTTCTGCAGTCCAAGCTTGAAGAGACAGAGCACTCCTGCCAAGAGGCTAGAGAGGTAACAGACTTTCAAAAACTGTCAGAGAAAGGGAAAGAGAGCTACCAATTGTCCCGTGCTTGTTGCTTTTTATTCTTCTTCTTGTAATTTTTACTAGTATTGATGCTTTTAATAACTACTTCTGCTTCTAATACTACCTAATATTTATGACCACTAGTTCTTAAATAATATCCAGTGAAAGTATTATAAATATAATACATACAAGTGGTAAAAGGATAACTGTACAAAAATGCATAAAAGGAAGTTTCCTTCCATGTATGTTGGGTACCCAGGGACCACTCCTCAGCAGGAATCAGTCTCAAACATTTCCTGTGTTACTTCGGAAATACTCTCTGCTTATATAAAGACATATAAATATATTTTAACAGATGTGGGATTTAATATACATACTGTTCCTCAACATGTTTTTATCACTTAACACTGTGTCTTGGACATATTTCCTTGTTAGCACCTATAGAGCTATATATATGTGAGATATAAATTTGGCAGCATGGAACAGTAGAAAGAGCATGGGCTATAATTAAGGAGATGTGAAAAGATTTGACTAAGAGATGATAATAGCTTCATTCTTTATAATAGTGAAATTCTGGCATCAAGCTATTTAGGTCCATTAAAAGGAAATGTCATTATGGTATCATAGAAAAATACATAGCAAAACAGCATGATTTGTTTGATATTAAATTTTAATTACATTACATAAAATAGTTCTTAGATCAGATTTAGAACAATTTTTATTTCTCATGCTCAATATGTATAAGTGATTCTTTTCCATAACAGCTTGTTCAAGCTTCTTATTTCAAAAATTCTTCCTATCACTCTGAGGCTATGTATTAAACATACTTTAAATTCTTATTCTATATGGTTTTTTAGTTTGGCCTCCTTTCATATAATTCATTCAGTCTGCTTTGCTTAAAGAGTGCTTATATTTCTTAGAGGCTGGGTTATTTTATTTTATTTTATTTTATTTTATTTTATTTTACCAATTAATTTGACTTAATGTGACCCAGGAAGTATATAATAAGCCTAACCCTTACCTTGAGCAATTCAAACAATTTTATTAGCTGAGTTAAGAAATGGAGCAGGAGCATCTCAAGATGGAGAGCAAAGGAATAGGTGTTGCTCTCCAGGTTTGACTTATCCTTGTTGGTATCTTCCTGCCTTTCTCAGATGACCATTATCCTTAAAGTGCCTCTGCCCATGAGCCTTCACTCTCCCTTTAAGAGGCTCAGCCACTGGATCAGGGATGAAGGAACTGTGAAGTGAGGAAATGCTTGGAGGCTTGCCAATGTGCTAGCCACCATTACTATTGGCTCCCCCATCCCTAGCCAGGTGTAGCACTAGGTTGATCTTTGTTATATGTAAATGAGATAATTAACTTCCTGGCTTGAAACCTTAGCACATTTTATCATTATACTAGATTAAAAGCCAAGGTCTTTCTCATGGCCCACAAGGCCCTACATGCTAAGGACTCCTGCCCATCTCTCCTGCCTTATCTGTCCTCCTTCCATCCAATCTCCAGGAATTCCCGTTGGCCAAACCCAACTGGAAGCTGAAAGGACAAGAGAATCTATTAAGGTAATCCACAGAAATCAGCATACGGGGGAAGAGAGAAAATGGAAGGAGTGAAAAGCAGGTCTGGAGGGGAATGAAAGAGATCCCACATGATAATTCCCCAAAGTTAAGAGGCACAGACTAGTGGTTACTTTAGCTGAAATCCAGGACTTTTTTGAGGAGGTATGTCTTATCTTGCCTCAAAAGGTTATAGTCACTTAGTGTGAGGAAGTCTGTATATGGGGAGGGGTGCAGGGATGCTGACACCCCTCCCAGAAGATACTCTTCTCTTTAGCCCTCCACCCCATCGGGATCAGAAAATGCCCAAATAAAGTGAGGGGCAGATTTTCCTTCCCACCAGGATAGGCACTTTGGAAAATCTTAAGAGTCAACTAGCCTGCTCTATTCAAGGCAAAGATTTTATTTATTTTATTTTATTTTTTAAAGATTTTATTTATTTGACAGAGAGACAGAGAGAGGGAACACAAGCAGGGGGAGTGGGAGAGGAAGAAGCGGGATTCCCCCTGAGTAGGGAGCCCTATGCGGAGCTCAATCACAGGACCCCGGGATCATGACCTGAGCTGAAGGCAGATGCTTAATGACTGAGCCACCCAGGAGCCCCTCAAGACAGACATTTTAGTCTGTAAGTGGAATTTGCTCATAACATCCCTGAAACCTTAGTCAAGGGCCTTTTGATTATCAAGATCCATGATTTTTTTTAATTCTTTATAAATTGAACATTTTCTAAGCAACCCATGCAGAATTCTATTATAAAAAGAATATAGAGTTTTTCTACCCAAGAAGTACAAGTGTGCTTGAATGTGTGTGTGTAGAAGGCCAGCTGAATTTTTGCATGCTCTTCCTCCTTTTCCTCGTCTCAGCAACACTTGAGATAGCAGTTTGGAAAATAGTAATAGAGTCTTTGACATAGGTCCACTTCGCTGCATAGACAGGGAACCTAAACCTAAGATTTCAAGTTCATGCAGAGACCAGAATTCTGAATCTCTTAATACTTGTTCTAGGGCTCTGTCCAGCTCCCTCTCCTGCCTCCCATGTGGTCTCTGTTATGATCACAGACACATCATTAAGCAGACCCAAAGCATATTTGATTTGAGAAACATACCACATAGAGTGGAGTTAGAATATGCAATAGGACAGATTGGATGAAGGAGAGTGATACATGTCTAAAGAAAAAAAAGAAAAATATGGAGCAAATATTAAACACAAAATATGTTTGCTGGTGACTTTTTTCCTCAAATATGCCAAATGCTTATGTTTAGAAACAAGCAAGTCTTATCAACTCATTGATCAAAAGGAAAAGCTTCTCATTCTCACAGATGTTAAGGTTGAATTATTCTCAAGGCATGCAGGCCATAGATGACAGGTATTCCATCAGCCTAAAGTATTTTTGGAAGCAGTGACAGTCAGTGAAAACTGACCTGGTTACTAAAGTCAGTTGGAATGCAAAGCTATGTTGATGGTTACTACAAGAAGCAGATGCTACTGAAGAAATTATTGACCTGTCTGTTAAAAACAATCTAATTAGGAATCGGCCATTTGGGCCTATTTAAGTCTCCATATATTAACAGACTAAAGGCCTTATTAAAGCAGTTCTGAGAATAAGGCCAATCCGTCTGCCTTTGAAATTTAAAGCACATACCAAGTTGTCCACACAACAACTTTTGGGACATCCTCTTATTGTGTCTCCAAGCTTTTGCATTTCTAAGTTTGGGCACCACACCTACCACTTCTAATGTGTATGCATTTTCTTTTCCAGAAAAGCTCTAAATATTCAATGACATTATTACCAAAAGTAAAATTTTTAAAGGGAACTGTCATGGCAGTGATGCTGCCTTATAGGAGAGGACAAGAAACTAAAGGTTGGATTCAGGACACTTGATTGCTCCCAATTTTCCCTCAGGGATGGAAGAACTTGGGGTATTAGTCATTGAAAGATAATCAGTAAGTCTTCTTTTAAACCTAAACCTTTGTTTCTGTCAAATAGCAGGCAACTGTCTTCATCTTTTGTTGCTACTCTTATAAAAAGGTTGAACCTAAGTTCTTGAGTCTGTCGTCTTCCCACTCAGAAACTATTTATCTTGTGACAACCATGGGTATGTGGCTTCCTGACCTGCTCAGAAGCACATTGGAAAGAAAGAACATGGTGGGATGATGGTGGTGGGCAGGAATACAGGAAGGATGGAATGGACACATGTGAAGAACAATAACTCCACTCACAGACCTTTTATTAGTTTGCTAAACCTGCTGAGATCAGTAGGGCTACACTTCCTCGGAAGTCAGTAGAGAAGGATCTGCTCCAGGCTCCTCTCCTGGCTCCTGGTACTTCCTTAGCTTGTGTCAACATAACTTCTGTCTTCTCATGGCATTCTCCTTATGTGTGTCCGTGTCCAAATTTGTCCATTATATGAGGACATTGGTCATATTGAATTAGGGGCCCATCCTAGGACAGTATGACCTCATCTTAACTAATGCATTTACAACATCCCTATTTCCAAATAAGGTCACATTCTGTGACTGTGAGTTAGGACTTCAACATATGAATTTGGGGGGGACAAGAGTCAGTTCATAAAGACCTCAGTAGCCTCTGATGGTGAAATCACATTACAGAAAAATCCACAATAAACTTGAGTCAAGAAGAGGTTACACAAGAAGAAAGATGGACTATTTGGGCCTTGAATTAAGATTTAGATCTGTATTGTTTCTAGATCTGTAACTGCAGGCTCATTGCTTTTTTTTTCTTCAAGGATTTTATTTATTTATTTGACAGAGAGAGAGAGAGAGAGAGAGAGAGAGTGCACAAGTGGGTGGAGGGGCAAAGGGAGAGGGAGAAGCAGACTCCCCACTGAACAGGGAGCCCCATGCGTGGCCCAATCCCAGGACCCTGAGACCATGACCTGAGCTGAAGGCAGATGCTTAACAACTGAACAACCCAGGTGCCCTGTTTTTTTTTTTAATCTAAGAAAGGAGATAATGAAAACTTTTCTTGCTTTGGGATGGTTGGAATCAAAATAAATGTGAAAGCCCTTTAAAGTTTCAAATTCTATTCATGTAGCATATAGTATATGTACATAGTCTACTTAAAGTTAATTATAATATTTTATGTAAAATATAAAAACCTTGCAATATAAGTTCAATTATTCCCCATTATTCTTCATACTATACTTGTCAAATGTATTACATTTTCATACATTATAAATTTGACAAGGTAGTGTATTAAATTTCACATTCATATGTATTTTATTTTATTTATTTTTTAAAGATTTATTTATTCACTTGAGAGAGAGAAAAAGCATGGGGGGGCAGAGGGAGAGGGAGAGAAAATTTTAGCAGACTCTTCACTGAGCACAGGGGGCTGTACTGGGGCTTGATCTCATGACTCTGACATCATGACCTGAGCTGAAGCCAAATGTCAGACACTCAACTGACTGCGCCACTCAGGGGCCCCAATCATATGTATTTTAAACAGTGTAAGAGAAAAAAATATCTATTATATTTACCCAAATATTTATCATTTCTAATGTCCTTCCTACCTTCTTAAAATCTGAGTTTTCCCTTGGTACCCTCATTCACAGCAGCACATCTGTTGGACAAATTCTTAGTTTCCTCTTTTTTGAAATGCCTTTATTTTGCCAAAATTCTTGAAGGATATTTTTGCTGGATATAAAATTCCAGGTTAGCTCTCCTTCCCTTGTAGCACTTTAAAAGTGTTTTCCACTGTCATCTGGCCTCTATGGTTTCAGATGAGAAGTATGCCATATTTCAGATCGTTTTCTTATATATAACTTGGCATTTTTTCTGGTGCTTTCAAGATTTCTACTTCTCTCTGATTTTTAGAAGTTTGACTATGACGTGCTTAAGCATGGTTTTCTTTTTGTTTATCCTGTTTGGAGTTTGCTGTGATTCCTGAATCTTTAACTTTATATCTTTCATCAAACTGAGGAAGCTTTCAGCCATTATGGGAGAGTTAAACTGTTGGGAGGCTACCTCACCATTCCAGAAGTAGAATTTCTAAACTATAGTGGTATAGAAGCTAAAGACTGCCAGAGCTATCTTGAGAAGTCATTCTACATGGCATGTGGAAGTCAGAACCCCTGGGAACTGAATACAGATGTACCAAGGAGTCCCAATTAAGACTCTATACAATATGTCTCAAGAAGTGATGACAGGCATCTTTGTCAGCAAACATAAAGAGTGTACTGAAAGGATTAGGGCTTTGTGTTGGGTAAGTGGGTCCTAGCTGCATATGAAGACATATGAAGATATCCCAAACTAGTGGGATATCTGCCTAGAGCATTTGTTAGTTAAGCTTGCCTAGTGGTGCCCTCTCCTCCACATGGTGTGTCTGGTGGCTGTGTGAACCTGCAGGGATCCTGGATATGTGCTGGTAGGTGGCTCTGATTATAGAAACATACAAAGGGCCATCCATCCCTCTCTATTTTCTTAAGATTTTATTTATTTATTTGAGAGAGAGAGAGAGAAAGTACAGGAGCAGGGGGAGTGGCAGAGGGAGAGGGAGAAGCAGGCACCCTGCTAAGCAGGAAACCTGACATGAGGCTAGATCCCAGGATCTGGAGATCATGACCTGAGCTGAAAGCAGATGCTTAACCAACTGAGCCACCCAGGTGCCCTCCCCACCTTTTTTCCCACAAGACTTAACTAGCACGGATCCAGCCTCAAGATTCAGGGTCTCATCCACCTGAGCCATGAACTACTGAACAGAGGCTTTTATTCACTCTTAAATGCCTGTGGTACTGCTTTTCTCTCTTCTTTCTTCTGAACTGATAAGCTGAATTAAATTAAATGTGGGAAGTTAATATGGTGTGACTTGTAGACACAAAGTAGCTCTATCTGAGTTAAGGATGATAGCCTTCTTAGGTCAGAAGAAATAGTGCTCAAAGATGGTAGACTAAATATTTCAAGACAATCATATTCTGGACTCTGGGAACCAAACTGAGGGTTACAGAAGGGAGGGGGAGAGGGGATGGGTAACTGGGTGATGGGTATTAAGGAGAGCACATGTGTTATATGCAACTAATGAATTGTTGAGCACTACATCAAGAAATAATGATGTACTATATGCTGGCTAATTGAACATAATAATAAAAAAATAATTAAAAAAGAATTCTAGAAAAAAGACTCATGTTTTCTGAGATTTACTTTATTTTATTTTATGTTATTTAATTTCTTTTTTAAAAACAGTACTTGTTTAATCATTTTCTTTTCTTTTTTTGAAAGATTTATTTATTTATTTGAGAGAGAGAGAGCGTAAGTTAGGAGAAGGGCACAGGGAGAGGGAGAGAATCCCAAGCAGACTCCCAGCCAAGCACAGAACCCGACATGGGGCTTGATCCTATGATCCTGAGACCACACCTGAGCTGAAACCAAGATCTGGATGCTTAACCAACTGAGCTACTCAGGTGCCCCTCCCCTGAGTTTTTAGTGCTTGTTGGAAATCCAACAAATCAAGCAAGTTTCTGCTATTAAACTAGATCACTTATCAGAGAGTCACAGCTTCTGCAAATTATTTACATCAATAGGAAAACCATTGGTGTGTGACCCAGATTATCTATCTATGATTCATCAAGAACGAGCTTTAGTTAGTGGATTAAATGCTACACTGTCTTTGGAAAATTAGGACATTTGACTCAGATTCTACTTAGAGTTGTGTGAGTTTTAATTCAGGAAACAGAACATTTTCTTCTGTCTTCAATGTGTCTAAGAACTCTAGAAAAGAGTTTTTGTTAAAAAATTCTGTGGTTACCAAAGGCAGAACCTGAGGGCATTTTTGTTTATGACCAGAGCATATGGGCCATCAGGTTCGAGAATCAGGACACTGGAAACTCTAATAAACTTTTGGGTTTTTATAAAATGAAGATTCCACCCTGAGAATTTTCTGTTCTGGTAACAGTGCCTAAATAATTCAGACCAACTTCTCACTAAGAACACTAGGAAAATAGAAGAAAATATTTTTAAAGAATCTGTTTGGAGGAATCAATGAATTAACAAGATAGTGAAGAATTATAGGTCCAGGATCTGGGAGGAGAACAGAACACAGAGAGGTGAACTGAGCATCTGGGGCCACTTTTCCATAGGATTAGCACCATGGGAGGAGAGGCTGTTAATCAATTTTCAACTGATCTGAGGGCAATGGGTGAAAGCTGCACACCCAGCATCTTTCTCACTCAATCCCTTCTGATTCCTTTGGAGAGCTTTCTATCCATGCCATGTATAATTGGTGGGGATTTTAATAATGACTCCCAACAGGGTAGACATATGACCCAAGCTGGGGGCAATCAAATAAAATGCCACCCAGGAGAATAGCACTAAGATAAATAATAAGGTGAAAATTGAAATGTAAAGTCCAACTCATAGAGGTATATAGGGGTTGGGTACTAGGAAGAGAGTCACACGATGTGTGATCAGTTAGATCAGGAGTGAGAGGCATCATGGAACCCAAGAGAAGGAAGTATTTCATGAAAACCAGAGAGGTCAGATGACAAAAAAGTGTCACAATATACGATAGGATGGAGGTTGTCAGTGATTTTTGGCAGGAGAAATTTCAGGAAGATGGTAAGGGAAAAGCCAGATTGGAGTAGGAGGAGAGAAATCAGGTGCTAAGGAAATGGAAACACTGTATAGACACTTATTTTGTGATTTAGTTTTGAAGGGAGTAAAAAATGTGGCCATCTCTGAAGGTAGATAAAAAGTCAAGGGAGTGTTTGTTCTGTTTTGCTTTGCTTAAGATGAAAGATATTCGGGCATGTTTGTATGACCTCTCTGAAGTTGAATCCATTTTTATTATACATGAAACCAGCTTTTGTCCTAGTTTTAAGTTCTTATTCTTACATTGTTCTCTGAGACCAACTTCTTGACATCAGATGTTGATGGTAGATAAATTTGTAAGGCCTGCATTTAAACATAAATACTTGGGAGCTATAAAATAGTCATGAGGTAGATCTTATGTCACTCGTCCAATCACAATGGGCCATGCTAAGGTCTTACAGTTGGCTAATGACAGGATCTTGTCCTTGAAGACTAGTGAAGCCAGACATAGAACTTTAACTTCGCTGCTGAATCTAATGTTATACAGTGCTTAAATTCACACTCAGAACTGTCAAAAATACATGTAGAGGGAAACAACCCCAAAGCCTACTTCCACCAGTCTCCCGAGAGAGTGATGTGCATGATCCTGTTCTTTAGGACATGATCATGTTTGAGACATTGATAACATTTACTCTCTGGACTGTAAATCTGGCAGTTGAATCTTATAATTGGGCAAAATCTCTGATGTACATTATGACCCCCTAACTGGCCAGTTGGTTGGAATCCTTAGCTAGCAGGTCTATTTAGAGGAAGGGAGAGTTCAACTTTCAATTCTCTTATTTCTTTCAGATAATTGCCCAATAGGGCTCCCTTTCAGTCTAAGCACCAACTCAGAATCTAGGCAAAGTTATGTACTAAGCAGTCAGTATATAATGCTTATTTATGAGCCTTTTTTTAGGGAAGTGCCAAGAAAGAGCAAAATATGTGAGCAGAAAAACAAAAACAAAATCAAAGGGTAAATTAAGATGAAGTAATCAAACATTTGAAGCTTTCTAAAAACTTCTCTTAAAAAAGAGCAAATAGATGAATATCTCAAGCAATCGTCAAACATCAAATTCAAATCTAGGTGATTGAATATCATGTGAAGAACTTATACAACAAAAGCAAAGTTACAAGTTTATTACATCCTTGAAAACTTAATTCCCAAGTCCTTGCCATGGTCTTCAAACTGTCACAGAGATAAAATTACTTGAAATAAATTGATGTCGTTATACCAGACAAGCCACCTAATGCAAGTATAGGTGACATTACTAAAACAAGCAGTACTTTCAACAGGATATTAAACATCTGGCTCAAGACTTAACAAATCTATGAAACTACCAGATTGCTATTTCTGAAAGTGCCAGGCTGACTACATTTGGCATGCAGGCTGGGGGTGGGGTGGGGGGCAGGGAATAAGTCTATATTTGAGCAAGACATCTTTTTGAAAACTTTCAGTTTTCTTGTGAATTATCTAGGTTATTGCTTTTTTTTTTTACTTAACTTTACCTTCAAAAGAAGGATGCAAATAAGCATGTATGTATACACATATACACATGTACAGTAGATGAATTTATTTCTTCTAGAATGATCAGTAATAAATTTTTTGTAGTTTTCCTTTTTAATAATGCAAATTGTGATGAAAAACTGGGCAACATTAAGTTGGTAACATTGGACTCATTTCATCATGGAAGTGGCAGTGATTTGTCCTCACTGGAATAGGTTCTTATTTAGAGAATAGATTTACCTTCTCGGCTGGCATCAGCACCACCAACCACAGATTTATTGAATGCCTTAGAACCCATCGAGTATCCCACACAACACAGATTCAGACTGAGCAACCCATTTCACAGCATGAAAAGTATGACACTTGGCTCTCACCTCTAGAATTCTCAGACTCACCATCTACTCTATCACTGAGAAGGAGCTGGTCACTTAAAATGGTTATGTTGCTAAATGGAAAACAAACCCCTGCATGGTCAGGGTGCTCAGATTGAGCTATATATATTCTCAACCCGTAGCTGATAAATAGAGCTTGAGAACAAAGTAGTAGTGATCCCTCTCATTATTACTCTCCATAACCCACGGGTACAGTTTTTGCTTCCCATTCCCAAACCTTGGGATTTGATCTAAAGGGCTTCAGTCCCATGGGAGGGATACTTCTACCAGGGGACAAAGAATGGCCGCGTCAAATCTGAAACATGGGTTGTCCCTGGCCAGGTTGGCTTCTTCAGACCACTGAAATAACAGGCAAAGCAGTCATTGAAATGGGGTTAATAACTGTCTGGGTTGATCAGTCCTGATAAGTAATGGGCAATGGGTTTCTGCTATGAAATGGTTTGGAAGCAGTTTCCTGCTGAGATTAACTTCTAGGTCACCTTACCATCTCTTGTTTGGATTCTTAGCATTTCCATCACCTGTGTAGCCAATTTCCTGCATTAAATTCCCTCTGTTTTAAATATTTAGAGTGGTTCTTTAAGACCCTGATTGATTACAGTTGCTGGTATCAGGCGTGGTCCCGTGAAAAAGCCCTCAGGATGAGATTCTAAGATTGATTTCTCATCTGTTTGAGCACAATTTCAGGGCTGTCTTCTTTAACAGATAGAAAATGGGTTACCAGTACCCTTGGAATGCTCACCTTCTTCCTTTGTAGTAGAACCTCCATATATTATCTGAACCCATGGCCACCCAGAACAACTATTAGTCCGGGCCAACCTGACTTGCACTACATACACTTATGTGACTAAGACTGGCCAATGGAATATAAACAGAAGTAGTATGAGTAACAAGCCATCTTTAAAGGGAAGGCTTGCACTTCCCTTCCCCTTTTCTCTTTTCAGCTGACTGGAATATAGACATAGAGACTGGAACTCCAACAGACATCTTGGATTGTCCTTTAGGACAGCAGAAAAGAAAGTTTGAAACATCCTTGGTCTCTGATGAATTTAAAGAACTTTCTTATCAGCCTAAAGGCTGGGTAAAACCAGTGATGTTGTCAGTGGCCTGAGGGAGGCCAGAGGCTCCTTCCCCAAAATAAATGAGATCCAATATCTTAACTAGAGTCCATGAGGATCCAGAATGAAGGACACAGGATATCTCTCCTCTCCCATGGAAGGTAGATTCCTAAGCTTCCCCTTATGCCCATTTGCCAACCGTGAAGGAGATAGAAGGGAGGAATTTCTGTGATAAAGAGATGATCTTCAAATTCCCTGAATATGTACTCCAAAAAGACTCAGAGATCCAAAGAAAATGATTTAAACCAGAAGGGACTGAGACACCATCCACTGGAGCATTCAAGGTTTGTTTGTTTTTCCTTGTAACCCAGTGGGTGGGGACATACAGACGACATTAGACCAGTCATAGGAAGTAAAGAAGCAACATCCTCTTTGAATATGTGGGTATGGTGGGTGTGAACATCTGACCAAACAGAGTTTTATATGGCTAACTTGGTAGAATGCTGCAGTCATAGCTAGGGAAGAATTATACTTGCTAAAATCAGAAAATTCACAGATCGTAATATGGCTGAAGTTGTCAAGCAGAGCAAGCTTGTCATTTCTTGTGTCAGGAAATTCTATGTTGTAAACAAAAGCCTGCAGTGATGAAAACAGAGACTCTGATGAGCTTTAAATATAAGAATAATTCGTATACCCTGCAGGGATCTCTGCCAATACCAGTGCAAGCAGACAGCTGTAAACAAGTTGTAGAAACTTCAGAAAATGCCACAGCCCAGGCCCTGATTAAAACACGATCCTGAGCCTTGGTGACAAATGTCAGTCTTCCCCCCACTGGAGCCCAAGTTCCATGAAGGTAGGGACAGTGCCTGCTTTTGTTGACCATGTGTGCCCATTACTCAGAACAAGGCCTGGAATGGAGTGGCTGTTCAACAAATATATGATGAGTGTACGAGTGAGTCCATAAATTTTTATTTTCAAAATTTTCTACCATAAGGAGATGGTGCATTTATATTTAGAAGGAAATAATTATTAAAATTTTCTTAGTAAATATGAACTGTAGTACTTAAAAAACTTCCCCTATTGATATCTCTAAAAGAAAACACTGGAAGATAATGAAGCAAAAGCTATATACATTGGAGGAAGAAAGTTGTGACTTAAGCAAGGGAATATGAGGGGCTCAAGGGCTTCTAGGATGCAGGGACCCAGAACTACAACAGGGGTGAGGTGGGAGAGTCAGAGGCAAGAATGGGCACCATGGTGTCATATTGACTTTTATTTTCTCCCAAATATTTGGAGTGACCACTAGAGGCAAAGCACTGTTTTGGGCATTTTATTTCTGCATATTCTTTAATCCTCACAACAATCCTATTAGATAGGAATGATTCCCATTACACAAGATCAGAGAGGTTAAACAACTTGCCCAAAATCACACAGCTGGAGGTAACTAGAGTGAGACCTGATCCAAGCTGATTCACCCTCAAGCTTGGGCTTACGCGTCTAGCCTCACCTGGAACACGTGCTCAGGGAGCACGCCTCTGCTCACTGGCTATCTCCGCTCCTCTCTTACCCCAGACTCTGACTGACTTATTTCATTTAGCATTATACTCTCTATATCTTTCCATCTTGTTGCAAATGGCAACATTCTTTTTATGGCTGAGTAATATTACATTGTACCACATCTTTAACCATTCTTCGATTGAGGAATACTTGGGCTGCTTCCATAATTTAGCTATTGTAAATAATGCTGTAGAGAAAAAAAAAGCTATATCTATGGCTCATAAGCACATGAAAACATGTTCAACATTAACTATCAGGGAAATGCAAATCAAAAACCACAATGAGATACCACTTTACACATACTTGGATTGCTGTAATAAAAAAGACAGACAATATAAAAAGTGTGGTTAGGATGTGGAAAAATTGGAACCCTCATACACTGCTGGTGGGAATGTAAAATGGTACAGATGACTTAAGAAAACAATTTGGCAATTCTTCAAATGGTTAAACAGAGTTACCATATTACCTAGTGATTCCATTCCTATGTATATATCCCAGAGAAATGAAAACATGTCCACACAAAACTTATACAGGATGTTCATAGTGTATTATTCATAATACTAACCAAGTGGGAACAATCCAATATCTATCAACTAATAAATGGATAAATGAAATGTGGTATATCCATACCATGGAATATTATCTGACAATAAAAAGGAATGAAGTAGTGATGACCTGCTACAACATGAATGAACCTCGAAAACATTAAGTGAAGAAGCCAAGCACAGCAGACCAAATATGGTAGGATTACATTCATACAAAATGTCCAGAAGAGACAAATCTATAGTGGCAGAAAGTAGATTAGTAGTTGGCAGGGGGTGGGGCTGGGGGGGGGCACTAGGATTGACAGCCAGATGGTGCAGCACAATGAAAACTAGGGCAGTTCCCAGAAATCTATACTGATGAGGGATTGGCAGGAGTCCCAGACAAAAGACTTGCCATCACACAGTCACGTGTCAATTCCTTCCAGATTTTCAACTTTATTACTATAGGAATGTTTTGTTAACAAAATCTCTTTCTTATATGCCTGTTATAGTTTCGAATGCTGTATATTTAGTTGGGCTTTCGTTATGAGTAGGTAACACTTATTAACTACTTACTGTTTTGGCAGTATATCTTGGTAGCTAAGAGGACAGACTCTGGAGCACCACGAACTGAGTTAAAACCTAGCGCTGTGAACCGTGTAAGACTGTTGGGCGCCTGGGTGGCTCAGTCGTTAAGCGGCTGCCTTCCGCTCAGGTCATGATCCCAGACTCCCGGGGTCGAGTCCCGCATCGGGCTCCCTGCTCAGTGGAAAGCCTGCTTCTCCCTCTCGCACACCCCCTGTTTGTGTTTCTGCTCTCGCTGTCCTGTCTCTGTCAATTAAATAAGTACAATCTTTTAAAAAAATGTTAAAAAAAAGAATTGTGTAAGACTGTTGAATCACAGACCTGTACCTCTGAAACAAATAATACATTATATGTTAAAAGAAAAAAGAATAAGATAGTAGGAAGGGAAAAATGAAGGGGGGGAAATCGGAGGGGGAGATGAACCATGAGAGACGATGGACTGACTCTGAGAAACAAACTGAGGGTTCTAGAGGGGAGGGGGGAGGGGGGAGGGGGGAGGGGGAGGGGGGAGGGGGAGGGGGGAGGGGGGATGGGTCAGCCCGGTGATGGGTATTAAAGAGGGCACGTTCTCTGTGGAGCCCTGGGTGTTATATGCAAACAGTGAATCATGGAACACTACATCAAAGACTAATGATGTTATGTATGTGATTAACATAACAATAAAAAATTAAAAAAACTAATAATGTAGTGTATAGTGATTAACATAACATAATAAAAATAAATAAATAAATAAAGGCAAAAAAAACAAAAAAACAAAAACGAACCCTAGCCTCACCACTTGCTGTGTTGTGTAAACTGCAGTGGGTTATATAAACCTGCCCTGGTTGTTTGTTTATCTGTAAAATGGGAATATAGTAGCACTGATATCATTGGGCTTTTGTGTAGTGCTGAGAACAAGATTGGTGGGGGGTGAGTATCAGCTATTTTTCTTTCTTTATTAAATGTTGCACAATTTAGTCCTGTTTATTGTTATACTCCCAGTCCCCAACAAACCAGTACATGGCCTAATTTATCAGTTCTATTTTACTGTTTCATTAAAAATATATATATGCTTTATTTTCTTATAGAATTTTTAGGCTCACAGAAAACTATAATGGAAAATACAGAGTTTCTGTATTGGCCCCCACAACATACACATAGTTTCCCCTATTATTAACATTTTGCATTAGTGTGGAACATTTGATACAATTGATGACCCAACATTGATATATTATTATGAAAACCCATAGTTTACATCAGAGTTCACTTTTTGTATTGTATGTAAATTGGGTTTTGACAAATGCACAAAGATTCATATCCACCATTACAACAGCATATAGAATAGTTTCATTGCCATAAAAATCCCCTGTGCTCTGCCTATTCCTCTGTCCCTCCCCGCAGACCCACTGGTAATCACTGATCTTTTTACTGACTCCAGAGTTTTGCCTTTTCTAGAATGTCATATAGCTGGAATCATGCCGCATACAGCCTTTTCAGATAATCTTCTTTCACTCACTAATATGCATTTAAATTTCTTCCATGTCTTTTTGTGGCTTGATAGCTCATTTCCTTTTATCAATGAATAATATTCCATTGTCTGTATGTACCAGTTTGCCCATTAACCTGCTAAATTACATCTTGTTGCTTACAAGTTTTGGCAATTATGAATAAATCTGTTATAAACATTCATGTGCAAGTGTCTGTGTGAACATATGTTTTCAGCTCATTGGGGTAAATACCAAGAAGCATTGATTGCTGGATTGTACAGTAAGAGTATGTTTCGTTTTCTGAAAAACTGCCAAACTGTCTTCTGAACTGGTTATCCATTATGAATTCCCATCAGTAATGAATGAGAACTCCTGTTGCTCCATATCCTTACTGGCATTTACTGTTGTCAGCGTTTTGGATTTTGACCATTCTGAAAGTATATAATGGTATCTAACTATTGTCTTATTTGCAATTCCCTGATGACATATGACATTGAATATCTTTTCATGTGCTTATTTGCCATCTGCATATCTTTTTGGGTGAAGCATCTGTTCAGTTCTGTTGCCCATTTTTCAATTGGGTTGTTCATTTTCTTACTGTTGAGTTTTAAGTGTTCTTCGTATGTTTTGGATACAAGTCCTTTAGCAGATATGTGTTTTGCAAAGATTTTCTCCCAGTCTCTGACTTGTCCTTCCATTCTCTTAATATATTTGTTTTTCTAATTCATTAATATCTTCTTTAACCTTGATGTAATTCTCTGCTCTTTTTCAGATTTGTTTATTTTAACTTTGTGAGTCAAATGTTTGTTAACTTAATTTCTTTATTTGCTTTTATTTGAACATGAAAATATGCATGCTTCTGTACTTTCTTCTTTGTGCACTGTTGGCTGAATCCCATATTCTTTTTTAACAACTAACAATTTGAAAATAATGATGAAAAGTGATAGATACATGGAAATTTTAAAAAATAGTAAATTAGTACAAAAACTGAGAAGAAGACATGTGTAATATGATGAACAATTATTAAAATTAAATGAGAGGATGTGATGCAGTGAGTTGCAACAGACTGATGCTCCCCTAAGATTGACTAGGGAAGCTGGATAAAATACAAAATCCCATCTGTTTGGAGACCACAGAAAACTGGTGAGTTCTCTGGGGGCCATGATTGATTCTGGAGAAAGATGAGAAAAATGCAGATTGGTGGGTAGACATTCTAGAATTGCTCTGCCTTCAGGGAATTTGCCAATTCTTGGCACCAATCCAGGCAGAAGGCTAAGAAAGGAAGAGAACCATTGCTTATAGCCATAGAAGCCAGCAGAAATTCTAGCAGTCTCACAAAGGTGGAGAGGAAAAATGGAGTTTGGGGTTGCCCAAAAAGCCACAGGACCCCAGTGGGAGAAGCTGGTACTTGGAAGTGAGTCTGATGCTGTTGGTTTTCCTGGAGTCAATTGTAAAATTCTTACACAGTACAGGGAAGAAATATAAGACACTGGGAAGGAAGACAAAGAACAAAGCTGATTTTTTTATATTTTCATGGTACTGAGAAAATAAAAATTTGCGTTCAGGACTGATCAGAGGAGACAGGGCTAATTAACAACCTTGGAGCTCAGTTAGGAACCCCAAAGGACCACAGCCTAGAAGCAGTGGAATCAGACGTAGACTGACTTGTGCAAAAAGTACAACCCAGCCTTGAATTAGCCCAGTCCCTGCCTGGATCAATGTAATCCATTACCTCACTATCTACCTATCAGAGGAGAGGCTGAGCCTTTATAGAGAAAGAAAACCCCACTCAGAGTTGTTAAAGGTTGACACACAATATACAGCACACAATAAGAAATTACAAAGTCTCCCTGAGAAACTGGGCCAAGAGAAAAACAAACAATAGAAACAGATTCACAGATGAGATAGTTATTGGAGCTATCAGACAGTGATTTTGAAATTTTTATAAATAACATGTTGAAGAAAAGAGAATTTCACAAAAGAACTGAAATATATAAACAAGAATCAAATAGAAATCTTAGAATTAGAAATTACTGAAATTACCTTATGACCCAAGAATTCTACTCCTAAATATATACTGAGCAGAAATGTGTCTACATATTCTCTAATGATCTGTATAAGTATACTTTTAAAAGCTCTAGTTTATAATAGTCGCAAACTGGAAACTACTCAAGTGTCAGTCAATGGGTGAATGAATAAACCAGCTCTGGTATATCCACACAATTGAATACAACTGAGCAATAAAAAGGGAAGAACTATCAATACACTAAACTCTTCTTTCCACATCCTCCCCTTTCCTCTGTCAAGCCTGCCCCTCCCCGATTTCTCCTCAGAACAAAACTGTTGTCAACTTTGACTACCCTGGTTCTCGCACATATACTCTAATAGCAAATCAAGTTGACTCTGCTTTCAAAACATGCTTCTCTCAAAATATCAGTTTCTTTTTAAAATTTTGAATACAGCCATATCTCATTTCTCCCCAGCCCTCACACCATGATCATAAACCATGATCATCTCTCTCCTAGAGCCTTCAGGTGGGCTTCCTGCTTCTGTACTTGCTTGCCTAACACTCTTCAATGTGAGCCTTCTGAAGTGTACCTCCAATCACTTATGTCACCTGTCCACAACCATCCAGTGATGCCCATCTCACATGGAATCACATCCTGACCTACCATGCCCCACATCACTTCTCTTCTCTTGCCAAGTTCCAGGTCTACAGGCCCCCAATTCCCCAAACCCCCTCTCAGGAATGTTCTATGGTCTTCTCCTCAGTGTTACCTTTGACTGACAGAGCCTCCTCACTTGGAGATGCCTAGAAGGTTAATCCCCGCTCCTAGGGGACCAATGATTAACATAAGGCTATAAAAATACTGTCCCCTTGCCTCAAAGTGGGACAGTACCGGGATAAAATATACACTCCAGGGTTGGCTGAGGTTCAGTTCATGGCTGGATTTTACCTGGGACTACAACCTTGCCCAGCTACTTCCCCTGCCTCTTTTTGCTTCCCTCCTGCCCTCCTAACACTCCCCCAATAAACCACAGGCATCTAAATCCCTTTCTCAGACTCGACTTCTAGTTAATCTAACCTAAGAAATAAAGCTACTGCAGAAGAAGGTGCAGTGATTTGGCTGAAGAAATAGGCTTTTATAGCCAATTTCCTATACTATTTGTATGGTAGGTTGCTTATTCCTTATAAAATGTCCATTCAGGGCTCACAGATTTGGGAATACCAAAACCTCAAATCTTCAATAAGCCTACTAGTTAAGTAACAAAATTTTAAATGAAATTGATGCACATGCGTAAGGGCTAAAATCTCAGACATCATTGCAAGCAGGACAAAAGCCTTGGTTTATGGTCAACTTGAAAAGTTCGAAGTCTGGAAACCAAGACAAGATAGAGAATACCCAAGATAAGAGCCCCATAAATCTTATAGCAAAAGTTATCCCTGAACAAGGAGTAAGGAATGGTTTCTCCTTTGAGTAATCCTACATTTAAGGAGGCTTGATGGAAAAGTTCCAGGGAAAAAGCCAAGTGTTCCCAAGAGGAAAGACATTAACCCCTGGGGACTGGGGGGTGGTGGTTAATTTCTCAGGCTGCTGCTTGGTGAGGCAGCTTCCACCTACCAAGGGCAATCTAGGGAGTTTGCCCATATAGCTGCAGTGATTGTAGTGGTGGGGGATGGGTATGCCAGGTGGTAAAGGGAATTCAGGAGGGCATCAACAGGGTTTATCATATCTTGCCTTCACTAAAAGCTGTTAAGAGAGTGGGATATGAATCTCTGAGAGAGACAGTAAAAAACCAATTTCTTCCATGTTGTTAAAAAGTAGATCAAGGCCACTCAGGACCCCTGCCTTTTATGTCTCTGAGGGTAGCTATGAGTTTGGGTCCTTTTCCTTTATAAATATCCAATCCCTTCTTCTTGGGTTTCCTATGACCAGAAGTGTTCCTCTTTACACCAAAATTTGGACTTGCATAAAATCCTAATTCTTACCACCCAAAGCATCAACCCGATGTGAGTTCGCTCTCTCACACAAGCATATTCAGAGGACTGTCCCCACTGAGGACCTCTGGAGCCCCCAGACTAAGCCAACTGTCCTCCCATGCTCATTTCATGACCTTCTCAGCCGTGGTAATGTGACTGTGTGGGAAGTTTGCTGTAAATCATGACTTGAGCTGAACTTCCTGGTGAGTCCCCCACTCCCTTTCTTTTAGTTTAATTTTGTTTGAATCCAAGTATTACACTTACATAAATTTAAAAGTCAATGTCCCCAAAAAGCAGTCTTCCAGTCTCCTTCCCGAGATGTGTACATCTGACACCAGAGTTCCCATACCAGAGGTATGTGAGGTGTCATCACCCAGAATATAGGCTCAGCTCCTTTGCACAACATCTCACCCCATCCTCAGCTATGCAAGCTCGCCAGAAAGTGTATCTCCATCCTCCTGCCAGTATGTCCCTGGGCTGCATAGGGTAGCGGACAGAGCTGATGGATGGGTTCTATCAGGTCCACATTCAAACTATCAACAAATCCTCTTCAGCTTCATCCCACAAACACACTCCCCTCCAACTCCTCCCACCCCACCCCCACCCCCGGTAAATAATATCTCTAATTCCTGCATCTTCTTTGATTCTGTGATGGAAGTTCACTTGTTTTTTGTTGCCTTCACTATCTGCAGCACCAGGTTTAAGGTTCACCTGGTTAGCTAAGCCAGTTTGGTAACTAACCATTTCACTTTTAGCCTTTGGGAATTTGTGGAAATTTATGTCATTTCTAGTTTTGTTTGAACTCCAGTGTTCTTTGTTTTTATGAATTGATGGGCTTTTTATTCTTTACCTCTCATTTTAATGGGTTTGTAAGGGAATAGACATATATGCTTGAGTTTAGCCTGCAGTATTTCTGGCCCAAACTTTTCAGAATTTTGTATATTAGTTGGCCTTACTCCCTAGGCTCCTTGCTCACATCCATAATAATTATCCAGAGAAACTCAGGTATATTACAGAAATGATATGATTTTATTTTTTACCTTCGAATAAAGACCCAGGGAGAATGGAAGGGGCAAAGTCTGGGATAGGGAGAGCCACCTAATTTCCACCACACTTCTGCCCTATCCATGCCAGCATCTCTCCCATCCCAGAATCCAAACTTAAAATAGACCCTTCCAAAAGTCATTAGAGTGGGGTTTTCTTCCATTCTAGACATTCCTATTTTTTCAAAGGTGAGCTGTGAAAGATTGTTTCTCTTAATTTTTGTTGTGAACAATGATCTCACTCTTTAAATTTACAGAGAGCTTGTTCAGAAATAGGTATAATCTGTCATTTCTTGGTGGTAATTAAAAAACATGCAAGTCCTGCCAAAGAGCACCCTTCAACTGTGCTTGGCTGGGTCCAGTTCCAGAATACAATTTTTTTTCTTGAAAATATGGTCCTATTTCTTTTTTTAAAAGATTTTATTTATTTATTTTATTTATTTGAGAGAGATTGTGACAGAGATAGAGAGAGAGATCACAAGCAGGGAGGAGAGGGAGAAGCAGGTTCCTGCTGAGCAGGGAGGTGTGATCCCATGGATGGCCATTAGGGGCTGCAAGAATTTTAACTGTAAAGATCCAAAAGGATGCCACTCAGATCTTTTTCCATTTAATGGGGAGTGGACTTTTTCTTATGATTTTTTAGGAAAACTTTTCAAACCACTGTATGTTTTTATACAGATCACCAAATACAAACAAAAGGAAGGAAGAAAAAGGTAAGCGCTAATAAATACCAGATTACTGGTCCATGTTTCAACATGAAACCATTCATTCATCCATTCAACAAATGTTTATTAAGCACCTACTACCCACCAGGCACTGACCCAGATGTTGGGAAGTCAGCAACAAACATGCATTCATGCATGTCTCACAAGTACTCAGTTTGTTTTCTCTTCTTCATGTTGCCTGTCTATAAGAATTCTGTTCACTGAGACTTCCAGCAGATGACATCACAATATTTTAGGGAAATTGTTGGCTAAAGGTTAGGGGAGAATCTTTTCCTTTAGCTAGGTACCAAATGAACTAACAGGTTCCTTTGAGAAGGTCAAAAGAGAAGATTTGGAACTTTAGAGACATCACTCAGCAAAGGGTTTGGACAAAATTCAATACTTTCCCTACTCAAGATACCACTAGGTAAAAATCTGAGGATACCCTCCATTTTCCCCCTGCTCTCTGCTGGTGATGCAGCCATCCTTTAATTGTTTCAAAGGGCAATCATATATGCCCTGGGATCACCTGGGATCACCTTGTCCCCAGTCTTAGAGGAGACAAATAAAAAGTTCATCCACTATGAAACACCATTGACATGACCCGGTCAGTGGCTCTCCCCCAGGATAACCTGCATCCTTCCTTTATGATTAATGGTGATAAAGCTTATTCCAGCTTCTCCTTTTTAATTCAAGGCTTTGTCTATTCTCTGAAGTGGTATTTCAAAGTAACAAGTGAGCAATAATTTTATATGGTGGTGCAAGCACATCACATTCATTCATTCATTCATTCTTTTCCTTTCTCATAACATAAAATTAATCTCAAGGAAATGGAGTGACCCAGGCATTGCTGTATCCTGCTCTCCTGTTGACAATTTACCATCCCATGTTCCCAGGTCATAAAAATTTTAAAACTTGGCAAGGGTCCTAAAGTCCTTTGGGCCTGATGAGGAAAGGCTGTGCCAAGATCTCAGTTTGTACTGAGATATGCTCATCTTTGTACGGGCTTTGGTGGAAAATAGGTCCCCTGACAACTCCTGAGCAATGTTTCTTATTAATTGTACCACTGGAAAGAAACAGATTAACTTCCTAAATTCCAATGCAAAAATAACTATAAACAAACAAACAAATCAATCAATAAATACTCAGATGCTACTCCTGGAACCAGGAGGGTGGAGCTGTGGGCAGATCTTGGATGGGAACCTCAGGGCAGTGGTGGAAGAGCAGTTCCCAGAATGGGCGTGCTCTTGAAGACAAAGCCATAGGTGTCCACTGTGGCAAAACTCACTCTTCCTTTTTCATATAAAATTGTTTCTGGCTTTTGGATATAGAGCTGTTTTAGGTGTCATTGATATAAAAACGAAACAAACAAACAAACAAAAACCTTTGGCTTTTTTTCTGATTCAATCAATAAGAACACAGAAAAATATTCAAAAATGGATCCTGGTTAAAATTATCCTGAGAAATCCTTGGAGTCATCCCATATGGTACACTATAAAAAGGTAAAATACCATCAAATGTTACTGATCTCAGCAAACCTCAAAAATGAATCTCTCATCTAGCATAAATGAAACTTAGCACACAATTCCTGGTAAAAGACATACTTTCCCTGACCCCATTAAATAGCTTGTTTCTGAACCCCTTACATTCTCAACTTTGATATCTGTGGGCTAGCGGCAGCAGAAGAGAAACTCAGTTTTAATTGCCCCATCTATAGAAAGAAGGGTGATCTCTAGAGAAATACAGTTTGAAAGTATCTGAATTTAGCACCTTTAAGTTATCAGTGGCAAACAGGAAGATCCTGCATCTGGCAGGGGAAAGATTTTCAAGTATGAAATGGAATTTAGTTCCTGCAGTCAGCAAAAGCCCTAAATATAAAAACTTTGGGAAAGGAACAAAAGTATTTGTGGCTGCTTTGTTTGAAAGAATTGGTTTTTGCTTTGTTTTTCAGAAAAGATTCATCCTGTAATTAACAAATGTGAAGAGGAATTTTAAAACATTTTAATTTCACATTCAAAATTAAATTAAAATGATTTAATTTGTATTTCCAAAGATTAGAGCTAGATTTTATTTCTCAGAGATTGTTGCATGATACCTACTTAAAAAATTTTTTTATTGAGGTTTAACATTCATCTCAAGCATACAGCTGGATGAATTTCTGCATATGTATATATGTGTGTGGCCACTGCTGAGATCAAGATACAGAACATCTCCAACATCACAGAAGACTTCTCATGCTTCAGTATGGTCAACTCCTACCTCTACCCTGGCCCCAGAGGTAATTTCTGTTCCAACTTTTATGACTATTTGAATTTCATAAAACTGGGAAAATTTGGTATATGCTCTCATATCTGGCTTTTTCACTCGATGTTATTTCTCTGGGATTCACCTATACTGTTTCATGTAGCCGTGATTCATTTGTTCTCATTATTCTGTATTATTTCAATGTATGAATAGACCACAATTTCATTATCCATCTATTGTTTTTTGGTAGACCTATGCATTGATTTCTCTTAGACATACCCCTAATAGTGGAATTCCTGAGTCAGTGGGTAGGCAGCCATTTAGCTTTACGAGATAATGACAGTTATTTAACATGATTGTGCCAATTACACTGCAGCAAAAAAGTGGTTTCATGTTCTTAACAATTTTTGGTTATAATCAGTCTGTCTAATTTTAGTCATTCCTGTAAGCCCAGAGTGGTAACTTACCGAGGTTTTCCTTTGCATTTCCCTAAATGCCACTAATGAGCTTTTTTTCATTTGCTTGATGTTATTTGGATTTTCTACTTTGTAAAGTGGCAGATCAGTTATTTTGCCTATGTTTTATTGGGTAGTTTGCCTTTTTCTTATTGATTTATGGAAATTCTTTATATATTTTGGACATGGGAACTTTGTGGGTTATACACATTGCAACTATCTTCCCCTAAACTGTAGGTTGCCTTTTCACTCTCATATTGATGCTTAATGAAAGCCAGTTCATCAATTTCCTTTTCTGTTTAATGCCTTTTTTTATCTTAAGAATCTTTTTAACTTTTAATTTTGAAATAATATTGGATCCATAGGAAGTTGCAAAAATAGTGCAGAGAGGGCCCAGGTACTCCACTGATTCCTCACAAAGGTAACATCTTACCAAACTGCAGTGTAATAACAAAACCAGGAAGTTGACATTGATTCAATTCACAGAATTTACTCAGATATCACATCTTATATGTACTTATTGTGTGCATGTGTGTGTGTGTGTCATTCTATGCAATTATTTCCAGTGTGTCGATCATGTAACCATACCACAGTCAAGATACAGAGGTGTTCCACCACCACAAAGATCCCTGTGCCTCCCCTTTATTTTTTAAATGTTTTTAAAGATTTTATTTATTTATTTGAAAGAGAGAGAGATCATAAGCAGTGGGGAGAGGAAGAAGCAGACTCTCTGCTGAGCAGGGAGCCCGATGTGGGGTTCTATCCCAGGACCCTGGGATGATGACCTGAGCCAAAGGCAGACGCTTAACTGACTGAGCCATCCAGGCACCCTGAGCTACCCCTTTCTAGCCAAATTCACCCTCTACTTCTATTCTCTGGCGACCACTAATCTGTTCTCTATCTTTATAATTTATTATTTCAAGGATATTATATAATGGAATCACATAGTATGTAACCTTTAGAGATTTAACCTTTAGAGACTGGCTTTTATCACTCAGCACAATGCCCTTGAGATTCATTCAAGTTATTAGATGTATCAGTGGTTTGTTCCTTTTGGCTACTGAGTGGTATTCCATGGTTCAGCAGTACCATAGTGTGTTTAACCATTTGCCCATTTAAGGACATTTGAGTTGTTTCCAGTTTTCAGCTTTTACAAATAAATCTGCTGTGTACATTCATATACAAGGTTTTGTATGGACATAAGCTTTCATTTCTTTGGAGTAAATGCTCATGAGTATGGTTCCTGGGTTATATGGTAAATATGTATTTTGCTTTTTCAGAAATTGCCAAACCATTTTTCAGAGTGACTGTATCATTCTACATTCTCACCAGCAATGTCTGAGGGACCCAGTTCTTCACATCCTCGCCAGCATTGAGGACTATCCTCCCAATGTGCTATGTGATAGCATGGTGTGATATGATGATGAGGTTTTTCTCTCTGGTATCCACTAAAGTTTTATTTCTTTAGGGTTTTATCCCAACCAGTCATTTAAAAGCCAAGGAAACACAGACCTGGTGGGGTAGGGGTTGGACACTAGACCTCCTTCCTACTCACAGGGGACAACAGTGGGAAAGAGGGAGGGGGCAGGAAGGGTGCCTGAGCGAGACAGCACAGAGCTACTCCCTCCTCCCCCAGGCCCTGGCTAGAGACCCTGTGACTGGGGGTGTGGAGTGGGCAGAATTCCCCCCAGGCCCTCCTCCCTCCTCAGATAGCCTCCCTGGGGGTTCAACCCATTTGTTTTTGCAGGAGACTGAGGCACACAGAGAGGAGTAAGTGGAAGTAGAAGATGCTGGAAAGGCAAGGAGGTGTCACAAATGAAGCCAGAGGTGAGGCATGGCGAGGCTCTAGTTTGGAAGCCTCTGTCCACTTACCCCATGTCCACCCCAGGAAGGCATAAGGAAGCCATTCCATCACATCATATTTATTAATTTAGTTATTTTAATAGGTATGTAGATAATGTCTTATGATTCTAATTCACATTTCCATAAGGACTAATGACATTGGACATATTTTCACATGCTTGCCATTTTTCTCAATAAAATATCACTTGGTAGACTGGACTTGACCCATGGGCCATCGTTTGTCACCTTTTGTTCTGGATTATTTGTTTGATCTTTTACTCTCCATTCTTTCTTTATCCTGTTGTGTTGAGTACCATATTTCTACTTGCTTCTTTTATGTGACTGCTTATTTTGCATCATATTACTAATTTATCCTTTTATCTAATGAAGATACTGATGATGCATTGTCCATGTCAATAACTCTACTTCATATGATATATGATACCTAGTTTTTGTCATTGGAACTATGACATAGTATAATGTTTAAAAACTTTGATGCTAGAACCTGTCTGCTTGAGTTCAAGTACTGGCCCTCTACCAGTTGGTCAGTTAGTCCTCTAAGACTCTTGAGTAACTATGGGAAGGGATAAAGTTCCTCCAGAATGAATGATATTGGGTCATCACGAGCATTGTGAATGGGAGCCTGGGGCCATATTGAATGTGTTTCATAAAAATAAAATAATATATTGCACTTGCATTGTGCGCTGTGGAGCCAATTTAAGACCACAACATCTATGTCTAGTAACCATAATTATGATGTGTCATGTTGGAAAAGCTGAAGTGAACAGAGTCCTAAATGTAAATCAAATAGCATTGTACATTAGTAAAAAGATATAGTATAAACTCCCTGAAAAGAATATAAAAAGAGCCTTAAAAGCATTCATACCCTTTGGCCCAGTAATTTCACATTAAAAACCTTTTAAAAAAGGATTATTTATTTATTTTAAAGAGAGAGAGAGAGGGCGCCTGGGTGGCTCAGTTGGTTAAGCCACTGCCTTCGGCTCAGGTCATGATCCTGGAGTCCCGGGATCGAGTCCCGCATCAGGCTCCCTGCTCAGCAGGGAGTCTGCTTCTCCCTCGGATCCTCCCCCTTCTCGTGCTATCTCTCATTCTCTCTCTCAAATAAATAAAATCTTTAAAAAAAAAAAATAAAAAATAAAGAGAGAGAGAGAGAGAGCAGGGGGAAGGGGAGGGGGAGAGGGAGAGAATCTCAAGCAGACTCCCTGCTGAGCACAGAGCCTGATATGGGGCTGAATCTCACCACCCCTGAGATCATGACCTGAGCCAAAATCAAGAGTCGGACACTTAACTGACTTAGCCACACAGGCACCCCAGAAGCCTTTTTAAGCAAATAGTGAACATGTAAATATAGAGACAAGAAACACATGCTAAGGGTGGTAGAGCAGGGACATAGAAGGGGCTTGACCTCCTGATGGAAAAATTGAGCAGCTATATCTACCCCAGATCCCATATCTCCCAACTTATTGTTGGACAGCTCAAGGCAATCATAACTCATATAAACCCAAACTTCCAACTACCAAAAAATGATAAATAATATTATAGTCCTTTTATTAAGCTAGGATTTTTATAAAATGCATGCAATAGCATATCAAATGGTTTATGGGGTGAAAGTGAGAGGCATGATTTTACATGCCACATGGCTAGAACTACAGAAAAAAGACATTTCCTACCAATGTTTATGTTTTAAGTGAGTTCTTGTTTCTTATCCTATATTTTGAGTTTCCTTTTTTTAAATTTTTCATAATTATGAATATACAACATAAAAACAAATACTTCTTTTAAAATACATTTTCCAGTGAAATATTGACTCTGGTAGAGATGTACCAGAAATCTAACCTATGCCACAAGTGTGTATAAAGTAATGAAATAATGGTGCTGGATGGAGAGGAAGTTCAAACTTGAACTCATTTAAAGTCAGCTTTGCTTAAATATGGGGAAGGAAAAAAATGTATTTGACATTCCTAGTTCCCTTATTCCTAGTTTCCTATTTTTATTCCTAGTCTTATAATACTTAGTTACACTATTCAGAAGCCAAAGATTCTAGGCACGCATTAAATGGATGAGATGGATATTTCCTTTGCAATTCAGTGTCTCTGCAATGAGGCTATAAGTTGGCCATGTTTAGAGTGATTGTATGCACAGTAGAATCACAAGTATTCTGACTTCAGTCAGATTGAGGAAAATGTTAATAATAAATTATTTTCCTCAGTTTAAAAGAAGGCAATTGGCTATAAATTTGAATAATCACAGAAGACTGAGCATGTTGAGATCATTAACATTGCTCAGACCATGCAAGTAATGTTATCATTTTTAATTTTTTAAACCATATTTAATTTTTAAAGAATATATAAAAGAAAGTTCTAGTTTCAGTAATGTTGTGCAATAAGAATTCTAAAGCTCCTCCCACCAAAAACATTAAGAAATGATGGGAAATATAACATCTTTGTTTTTTTAGAGTGGGGGAGGGGCAGAGGGAGAGGGAGAGAGAATATTAAGCAGGCTCCACACCCACCATGGAGCCTGACGTAGGACTTGACCTCACAACCCTGAGATCATGACCTGAGCTGAAATCAAGAGTTGGATGCTTAACCAACTGAGCCATCAGGCGCCCCCTCCCTTTATTGGAGAGGAGGACAGATAATATCTTTGAATTGCATTACTAAGCATTTTGGAAATTATGAAGCATCATAAACTAAGAGAAAACTGGATACCAGAGATATAAGTGCATGAATTTATTTTTGTGGCTTCCACAGATGTTTGGTGGTGAGAAGGGTAGTTGGTCCTGCTTAAGGACTGATGTAAAGAATTGGGCTCTAATGGAGAGATGGGGAAATAAGACAAAGTCTTAGGCCCATGAGAGGCAGAACAAAGACCGTAGAATAAAGCTAGGATCTTTGGTAGATTGCACCCAAACTAAAAGGGCATCCCAGGGGAAAAAATCCAATTTATCCCCCCCCCAACTAACATTGGGTGGGGGGGTAGAAAGAAAATCCCTCAACTGAGATTAAAAACATGGGCCTGTCCCTGACCTGGGCTTTAGGCCAAAAAATGTTTTAACTAAATAATATAAGAAATCAATGTGTAAACTTACAGTACTACTCCTGGACTGTTGGAAAAAAAGAAAACAAATTACCCTGAAGAATATGTCCTCAGCCTGTACTGTATAGAATTCCCACAAGTAAAGTTCTGTTAATGATTAGCTCACAATCCCAAATTACAAGACACAGGAGGAATAATTCACCACGATGAAAGAACTACATATATGATATAATAATCTTATAGAAACTACACATTATAGATGTTTAACATAATTAAAGAAAATTTCTGATTCTTACCATGATGGTATAATGGGTGTTAGACTTATATTCCTGGTGTAAACATCTCTAAAACCAGACAAAATATATGAAGAAATACTTAAGACTTTGGACTACAGACAATGCAGATCTGTGATCCTTGAGAAAAAGGGAAAAACACATGAAGTGAATGCCACTTGCATCCTGGTGTCTGAGGCATCTGAGGGCACTTCCAAAATGGTAGCATAGGGAAGAAAGTACAAGCAGAGACCAGTTATCTCCTTGAGCAAAGGAAACACATATTGAAAATTAGAACTTTGGAGGCAACTGGAATTTGTTGAGCAGGGAAGCAGAGAAGAGGGAGTTATACAGAGAAGGAACCCAAGAAACCTGCATCCTCCAAGTCTGGTCAAATATTGAAATGTACATAAGCAGAATAAGACTCCACAAAGTTTGGCAGAGAACAGCTACTTTAAGATGAATAGAGATTTTATTCCCTTTTGAGATGAACTGATTTTGGAGATGACAGAGATAGGTGATGTTTGGAATTCCAACCAGCCAGAGTGGAATGATTTCATTGTGCACCTGGGAATTCGGCTGACATCCTAGAAGGCCTGCAGAATAAGAGTGGGGATACTCTATACCATCCAAATAAAAGCTAAAATCAAGACTTGATAAGCTCAAACTAAGTCTCCAGTAAAGAAATTGCTGGCTAAAACAGAGCTCAACATGTTCTTTTTTTAAAACTTTATTTTACTATGTTATGTTAGTCACCATACAATACATCATTAGTTTTTGATGTAGTGTTCCACGATTCATTGTTTTCGTATAACACCCGGTGCTCCCTGCAGTACGTGCCCTCCTTAATACCCATCACCAGGCTAACCCATCCCCCCACCCTCTCCCCTCTAGAACCCTCAGTTTGTTTCTCAGAGTCCATAGTCTCTCATGGTTCATCTCTCCCTCCGATTTCCCCTCCTTCATTATTCCCTTCCTTCTCTTAATGTCCTCCATGCTGTTCCTTATGTTCCACAAATAAGTGAAACTGTATGATAATTGACTTTCTCTGCTTGACTTATTTCACTTAGCATCATCTCCTCCAGTCCCATCCATGTTGATGTAAAAGTTGGGTATTCATCCTTTCTGATGGCTGAGTAATATTCCATTGTATATATGGACCACATCTTCTTTATCCCTTCATCTGTTGAAGGGCATCTCAGCTCTTTCCACAGTTTGGCTATGGCCAACATAATGCAAACCTCTCAACTACATAACAGCTACTCTGTCTAGAACATACGTTTTTGAGACATACACAAAGGCAAGAAAATATGAGCTATGACTGGAGGGAGAGAAAGTCAAGACAAACATATCCATGGAAAATACACATGGTGGAATTAGCTGACAAGAACCTTAAAAGTTTATATAAATAAACTTAGGGATGTAAAGAAAAAGACAGACTAAGTGAGTG
This sequence comes from Eumetopias jubatus, assembly GCF_037043125.1. Taxonomy (NCBI): domain Eukaryota; kingdom Metazoa; phylum Chordata; class Mammalia; order Carnivora; family Otariidae; genus Eumetopias; species Eumetopias jubatus. Next base: position 148,175,285 of record NW_028274807.1, on the reverse strand, counting down.
AACAGATGAGTAATTTCAGTGAAGAGATGGAAACTATTTTCTAAAAGAACTAAAGAGAAATTCAGGAACTGAAAAGTACAATATTCGAAATTCCCTGGATGAGCTGAACACAGAGTGGACACTGGAAAAGAAATGATCAGTGAACTTGAAAATAGATCAATAGACACTATGCAAATTAAACAGGAAGAAAAAGATATTGGAAAAATAAACATCTTTGGTGACTTGGGTAACAACATCAAGCGGTCTGAATCATGAGTAACTAGAATCCTAGAAGAAGAGGAAAGAGATTATGCAAAAACAAACAAACAAACAAAAACATTTTGAAGAAATGTCTGAAAACTTTCTAGTCTTGATTAAAAAAAAAATCAACCCAGAGGTTCAAGAAGCTCAACAAATCCAAGCTGGTTACTCACAAGAAAAACCACATGTAGACACATCATACTCAAACTGATAAAAACAAAGATTAAAAAGTAAGTCTTGAAAGAAGCAGGGGGGAAAATACACATAGGGAATAATGATAAGAATGTCTACTTATGTCTTATCAAACCCAATGCTACCAGAAGCCAATGTAAGAGCATCTTTCATGTGCTGAGAGAATAAAGCAGTCAACTTAGAGCTATATATTCAGCATAAGTATCTTTTAAAAATGAAAATGAAATACAGACTTTTCAGATCAACCAAAGCTGAGAGAATTTACTGCCAGCAGACCTGTACTAAAGGAAGTCATTCAGAACGAAGGGCAAAAATGAAATAATGCTTGAGAGAAACCTGGATTTGCACAAGGGAACAGAGATTGCTAGAAATTGTAAATATGTATATAAATCAAAAAGTTTTTCTCATTCATAATGTTTAAAAGATAAAGAACAATAATAATGTATCATAGAGTAAAAACTCATGTAGAAATAAAATAGGTGACTCAAAGGGGGTAAAAGAAAATATTTTGTTGTAAGATTCTTAGATTAGATATAAAGAATTATATTAAAGCAAGGTATACTGTGAGTAGTACAGACATGCAAACAGTAGCCATAAGAAAGGCAAAGTTTCTATATTAATATTAAAGCACAGTTCAAGACAAGAGGGATCTTTCAGTTCATAAAATGGCATAGTGATCCTAAATCATTATGCTTCTATGAACAGCAATTCCCAAAATACATGAAGCAAAATTGTATAACTAAAAAAAGAAATAGATGAATCTGTAATTATAGTTGGAGATTTTATGACTCTTATCTAGTTATTGTTAGAACAGTTAAATAAAAAAATAATGTGTAGAGGATTGCAATACTATCACATAATTTAACCAACTATATATTTAGAGAAAAGTTTGCCCAATAAGTGAAGAACACAACATCCTTAGACGTTCATAGGGACCATACACCAATATACACCTATGCTTCGCCCCAGAAAAGTCTCAATAAATTTAAAGGGACTTACATAATATAGAATATGTTATCTGATCACAATGGAACTAAAAGTTCAACAATAAAATGATCCATGGGAAATATCCAAGTATTTGGAAATTAAACAACACACTTCTATATGACCCACAGGTCAAAGAAAATGTCTAAAAGGAAATTGTGGAAGAGTTGAACTATTGAAAATAAAAACCTAATATATCAGCCAAAGAAGTTCTTAGATGGAGTCCCAGCTGTAGAGAAGAATGTTGTAAAATCAATGAGGTAGAGTTTCATCTTTTAAAAAAGGTAGAAAATAGGAGCAATTAAGCTTTAAAAAAGCAAAAGGAAAGAAATTGTACAGAGCAGAAATCAGTGAAATAGAAGACAGTCACACACCAGAAAAAAGCAAAGAAACCAAGAGTGGGTCACTTGAAAAGATCCATAAAATCGATGGACCCTATCTTAATGGGCCTCTTGTAAGACTGAGAGGAAGAAAAAGCACAAATCCCAATATCAGAAATAAAAGGGGATATTGCTACAGAACATACAGATACTAAAAATTTACTAAGGAGTACTATGAATTACTTTATGCCAATGAATGTGGCAACTTAGATGAAAAACATAATTCCCTGGAAGACAGAATTACCTATAGTGACATTAAAAGAAGTTAAAAGTCTGAAGAGCCTTGTGTCTATTAAAGAAATTGAAATCAAAATTTAAAAAAGAGCTTCTTACAAGGAAAACACCAGACCCAGATGGCTTTACCAGTGACTTCTAGCCAACATTTGAGGAAGAAATAATACCAATATCACACAGCTCTTTAAGAAAATAAATAAGGAAGGAACACTTCCCAACTAATTTTTGAGGCCAGCATCACCCTTAGAACATCAGATAAAGATGTTTTAGGAAAAGAAAAAGAAAAATCAAGAGGCTAGAGCTAGTAACTGAGCTAAGGGAGTGTGATGGCTTTTGTTGTGTCAACTTTTTGAGTTATAACCCCCAGTTATTCAAACAAATGCTAATCTAGGTGTTTCTTAGGGGATTCTGAAAGTGTAATTAAGGTCCCTCATCAGTTGTATTTAAGTAAGGAAGATTATCCTGGATAATGAGTCAGCCTGTCTTCATCAGCTGGAACCCCTTAAAAGCAGGACTGAAGGTTCTGAGGGAGAGCCAGTGAGGAAAAAAGTTCCATCTGTGGCTGATAGCTTGGGCACAAGATTGGAGCCCGCTCATGAACTTCCCTTCTGTTTGAATCCTGACTGATACAGCAAGGGCAGCACTAGAAGAAGTTAGAAAAGTGCACAGAACCCCCTTATGCTAGCCCTTTCACGTAGTGTTAACAGAAAGGGATTTTTCAGTGTAATTGGATATGAGAAGTCATATAATCTGAAAGTTTTTCCAAGAGCTTGTTTAATAAATACCAACTTCTGCCCATGAAACCATCACATGTTGGTGGGTTTAAAGAGAAACTAGAACCACTTTATTTTGGGAACTATATCCCAGGGACATAACTGAAATTAAAAAATATACATATGTATACATGTGTATATATGTATATATTTTTCTACTGCTGTGTAACCAACTACCACACATTTAGCAGCTTCAAATACACCCATTTACTAACACACAATCTGTAGGTCAGAAGTCTGGTAGGATTCAGGTCTTTGTAAGAGATGAAGGACTGAACTAAGGTTCAGCGAGGGGCCACTCTCATTCCGAGAGGCTGCCCACATTCCCTGCCATATGACCCTCTCTATCATCAACAGAGAATCCGCCTCCTATTGAGTCCCTGTCGTGCTTTGAATCTTCCTGACTTTTTGAACCCCAACCTCTAGACCCAGATTTGAAGGGCTCATGTGAACAGGTCAGGCCCATCTGGAAAATCTTCCCTTCTTGAAGACAACTGTCTCACATAACTTCCCCTAATCATGGAGTGAAACCCACTATGTTCAACCCATGATGGAGTGAAACTCACCATGTTCACTTCACCCATCATGGAGTGAAACCCCCAGAGACTAGACCCGGGGTTATAACGGGCATGTGCACCAGGGAACAGGGAAGCTCCAGCCCATCCTAAAATTCTACCCACCTCAATATCTGTATCGATATCTAGTTTAGATAGTTGTATAGATAGGGAGGCACACAGAGTGTTCATTCGTAAGGTATGTGTCTGTTCAAATATATGTCTACTGGATGTAACCAAATGCCCCACTCTAGGCCAGCCAGCCTGTGGTAGGTTAGGTAATAGAATATCATCATTGCTCTGAGACATGTGTGCTTAAGTTTCTGGGACATCCTCACCTACTTGCCACCTCTAATGGCAATGGAATACGACACAGAAGGATGCTTGTGCAGTAATAATATGAGTTGCAAAATAGCATATATATTATGATTACTATAAGGATCAGAATGAAAATGAGGAAGACAGGGTTTTCTTTATTGCATTGTTGTTGTAAGGTGGGGGGTGGGCAGAGAAAGAGCAAATGTCTTCAGATAAACAAATGGGCTTCTACTGGCTTTACCATTTGGAGGCTTCTGGCCACACTGGGCAAAATGTTCAAATCACTGGCACAAGAGGAATGGATTTGGCAAACACATGCTGCCAGCTGAAGCCAGACTCCCTGATCATGTCAAGGCTGTGCGAAGCTGGCTTGCAGAGGCAGGGCTGCTGGGGAGACGGATTCGGTGAGGAGGGCGGGGGCATGAGTGACTCACTTCTCAGGGCTCCCTTTGCTGAGAGGCTCTGTCTCCTCCTGACTGTTCCCTTCATCTCTGAGTCACTGATGGGGAGTGACAGTGGAGTAAATATAAAGTCCTTCCCTCCTCTCTCCAGCCAGCTGTCCAGACTCCTTTCTCCTCCGGCTGCCAGGCCCCATCCTGTTTGCTGACTGATCTCCACAGACCTTGGACAACTTTCCTTCACACTCCAGGCATCAGACTTCATTTTCATTGCTTTACCAAGCAGGCTGCCCTGTCAAAGGCCTGGAGGGAAGAGGGCGAGTGGCGGAGTGAGGCTGGAAGCTTGCCTTCACACTTCAGAGACTTTGGTAAATGAGTTTTTCTTCCCAACGGTGAAAGCACTGGGACTAAGGGGCCATGTTTGTTCGAAGCTTGTAATTCAGACATCCATCTTCCTGGTGAATTTGTGTTCTAAATTTTCTCAGAAACCACAAAGTAAACTAAACTTAGGAAGGCCCACTGTGCTTTCAAGCAGCTCAAGCTAGGCCAGAAGCCGAGGTTCCATGATGGATGCTCCCTACGGTGGGTGGCTCGCTCCTGCTCCTTCCAGGTCCCAAGTTGTCCTTTAAAGCTGTTCTTCCCATTTCATAAGAATATTTTTAAGCTTTAAAAAATGTCTCATTTCTCTTCCCACGTGTCAGTGAGGGCTCTGAGGAGCAAAATAAATTTTCCTGTGGTTGACATCTAAAATACTTGGAACAAATGTGGGTGGGCCCAGGAGGAGATCACAGTGCAGTTGAAAGGTATGGGGCTTTTTTGTTTTGTCTTTTTTTCCCATTCCAGGGTTTCATCACTGACATTCAACCAACATAATCCTACCCCCATTCACAAATGTCGGTAGGAAATCTAACCCACCACAGGTGAAGTGTTTGGTTCGAAAACTTTCTGAAATCTCCACTAATCTTCACAGCAAGTCTCTGAGGTGAATGTAACTTCTCTGAACCTAAGATCCCCAGGTGAGTGACTTATCCCTATTTTTCAGATGAGAAACAGGCCAGTAGAAGGTCCAGAATGTAATAACTGAAAAGAAATCCCATGAAATCAGAAGACTTACAACAAATGAAGACAAACATTTCCTAGGGAATATAAGAAAAAAATGCAAAGAAAACTCAATTGTTAAATGCAAACTTGCAAAGATTTCTTTCCATTTGTCCAAAATGAAAAGGAAAAAAAACCCAGAATATGTCTCTATTACAACCAATTTTGAAAACAGTTTAGGAGTTTCTTTAAATGTAAAACATATACTTTACTTACCATATGACCCACCCATCCTGGATATTTACCCAAAAGAAACAAAAGCATATGTCCATGCAAGGACTTGAACATGAGTATTCACAGTGGCTTTATTTTTAAGAGCCACAAACTGGAAGCAATCCAAATGTCCAGCAACAGGTACATGAAAAGCAAACTATGATACATGCATACAATGGAAAGCTCCTCAGGAAAAAAAAAAAATTGAACAATTGATACACATAACCACATGGTTGTATAAAAGAAATAATTATGCTAAATGAAAAAAAGCAAGACAAAACGAGGTTACAAACTGTACACCATTTATATAAAATGCAAACTCATCTATCCTGGCAGAAAGCAGATCATTTGTTGCTGGGGGATGAGGTATGGGTTACAAAGGCATGAGAAAACTTTAGGGACAATTAGCTTAATGGTGGTGATTGTTTTATGAATGTCATCAAGTTGTATATTTTAAACAGATGTCCTTTATTTTGTCAACTATACCTCAATAAAGCTGTAAAAAACCCAGCAATGATTCTTTCCTTGGGTTCAAAATGAAAAGAAGAAAAGAATATGCCTGTGTGTCCAAGACCTTTGAGGTAATTTAGAAGTTTGTAATGAAAACACTCTTTCCATTTGAATGTTGAGCACCGGTTAGAAAGACCCAGAGATAGGAAAAATAATTTCTCCTGTTCAGGCTCTCCAAACATGTAATAATCTGATTGGATGATATTGAGCTTGGAATAAATTTTATGGCTTCATTTGCAATGTTTTCTCATGGATGATGTGCTTGTAGAGTAAGAGATACCTTTCTTTTCCTACTACAGATATTCCTTATTTGGTCCATGGGATAGGATCTGTCAGTACTCCTACTAATTGGGAAGAGCTGGGACAAGCCTTTGCCCTTACACGCTTTCCATGGCAGGAGAAGTGACTTACCTGATGGGTGAGATTAAAAGACATGGCTCTCTCTTTGGCTGATTGGCATGGAGGCAAGCTGTTTTCTTCCCTGTATCCCTCCTTCTAATGGTAAGTACACCTCTTGTTGGGCCTCCTGATGGGGCTTGAGGGACATCTGGATCTTTCATCCACGTGACTGTGGGAGTCACCTGTGCAGATAGGGTTCTCCCCTGTGTGGTAGCAAGGTCTACCTTTGAGTTGAGGTGGAAGGAGGTCACTGAAACTGAGTTTGGCCTCAGGTCTGAGTCATATTCTATAATTTGGCTAACTCCAGATTGGTAGGTGGCAGGCTTAATAAGGAAAGGAACTTACAAACGATGTTTGTCTTGGATGGCAGCATAACGCGTCAATCCTTGCACTCACGCACCAAATCTTAAAAGTCTATAAAGAGGCCTTAACTGGGTTTAGTCATGTACACCATGCAAGTGTTATCAACCCACATCATCGTCCTGGGAGCAGCCTCTGGGAGCAGGAAAGGCAAGTAGAACCCACATTCCAAGGAGCCTCTGAGTGCCAGGGTCCAGCTCTTGGGTCAACTGGCAGTCATATCCTCTTGTTGCTGAAGAGAAATCTTAAAAGTTCTCAGCACAAGAAAAAAAAATTTTGTAATTACGCATGGTGATGGATGTTAACTAGACTTATTGTGGTGGACCTTTCACAAAGTATACAATTAGTGAATTATGTTGTACACCTAATACTAATACCATGTTATATGTCAAATATATCTCAAAAAAAAAGAAAGGAAAAAATTAATTTTTTAAAAAATAATTTTAAAAAAGTAAAGGAAAATGCAAGGTGAAATTTTTGTCATATTAGTAAATTAAACAGTTTCTTCCCCTCATTTAGCATTTTGGTATGACAATTATAAAAAGTATTACACCTTTAAATCAATAGGTTCAAGAAAGAGATTAATCACCCTTTTAAGCTAAGAATGTCAATGCTACTTGATAGCATGCTACAAAAGTTTGATATGTAAAGGTATTTTGTTGTCATTCAGTTGTTAAACTGAGAATGATTTAGAAGAAGATGTTGAAGGTGTAAGGGGAGCATAGTTATATAATATTTAAATAAGTAAGCTATTTATTAGATGATTTTTCCTGAATTCTTTATGATTTTAGTTCTCTAAAATGAAAAACCTGAGATCCAAAAATAAAAGGGAAATATTTAAAGCCATCCAGAAATCCTTTTTCCTTTGTTGTACATCTCTGCATTCATTTCTGAACCTGTCATGGCTGAGGAAAGGTTGGAGAATTTTTGCACAGATACAGCAGGAGAACGGAGCTGCTTCAATGCACTGTACTCCTTTGGGGCTCAGGTCAAAGGGCATACCCTTGCCACCTGTCACTCTCCCACAGGCCCTCTGAAATGTGGTACAGGAGACATCAGAGTCCACAGGGTACCACCCGTGAGATTCTGCATTTGCTGCTTATTACCTAACCCTCAAGTAGTAGCGATGGTACTAGTTATAGCAACAATAAGTACATTTTCTGTAGTGTTTACCATGTGACAGGCATATTCTCTGTGCTTCCCATGCATTATATCATTTAATTCTCACATCACATCAATGGAAATGTTAGAACGCATCTTCATCAGAGATCTTCATGCCACATGACACCACTTATAAAGTCCTGTGATCACACCAAGTTTCCAGAAGATAGTTTGTATATTGATCCTTTTTCTTTTTAAACGTGGCTTTGAAGGATGGTCCATACTAGGAGCTGTGTGTTCAGGGCAAATGAACATGAAAAAGAGAAATAAATGGTACCCAGAGAATCAACCTGTAGTGACAAATAAGAACTGACTGTCAAGATAGGGGCTCAGAATGCAGAAAAGATAGGTCTGATGGCCCCATGGAATGAGATACCCACAGCTCATAATTTTTTCATGTCGTGGTACTCTCAGCTGAAGCACTAAGAGTCTCAGGTACGCTGCCCAGATGGGACAACTTTGTGAATGGTTTCTACTACGTACTTGCTGGAGTGCTCTTGTCTTCTCCCATCATCTGCCACCGAGCCCAGAATTGCCAAATGAGACCTTATCTCTTTTATCTCCCCAGATCCATTGATTCTCCCTGCCTCTTTCTCTTTCTTCTCCCTCATTCCATCTCCTTCAGTCCCCTTGAACCGTCATTATTTTTAAACCAGCTAATTATCGAATGTCTTTTTTTTTTTTTTTTTTAAGGGACTTGGGAAGGTCTCTCCAGGTGCAGTGGAGAGAGGCTCCAAATTCTTGGGTTGGACAGGAAGTGCCACCAAAACAGTTTAGAACCCAATCATCTAGGCCTCATTTACTTTCAGCTCATGCTGCCCTAGTCTTCTAGTAAAACTGCGATCCTAGAGAAAAGAGTTTTGAGAGTTGATTGGACTATCTCGAAAACAGTAGAGTTGGATTAACAGAACCTTCATGAGGAAAATGAGGATAAATAAAGTGACATGTCCAAGATAGAGAAGGCTGGAGCCAGCCAAGGTTTGAAGTCAGCTGTGTCTGAGTTCAGAACTACACACTCTAACCACTACTCTATAGGGTCTCCTAGCTAAGGAAGAGTCTGCTGATTACCAGCCCCAAGTAGGTCAGTATACATAACTGTATTTGTGTCTTATAGAGCTTTACCTTTTTGTTGTGAGTGTGGCAGTCCATGTCAATGTCTTTGGTCTTTCTCTTTTTGGAGTGGTACCCAGGGTCAAAGGCCTTCTAGTGTTCTAGGTACTGGAATTATTTCAGGTGTATCTGATAATTCAAGAGTCTTGCACCTTTAATTCTTAGTGTAACCTATGTGCTGCTACTTATAATTCCACCTGCCACGGGTACCCAGCTTCTGGTACCACCCCAGGCCAACCTCACAACACTACTTATTACTTATTTCCCCAATACCAAATCTTGTCCACAAATGTAGATTTTATTAAAGATTTTGTAAGAGAGGCAGGAGGAAGTACTTTCCATGGCACAATAGATAGCGTTTCACTCAAAAATCCCCAGATATCTTCTAATTCTCTCTTCTTGGACTTGCAGTCACAGGATTTCCTCTCTCTTCTCCAGCCATCTGCCTGCAGGCTTCTCACCATCTCTTCTTCTTACGTAGAGCAATTTAGTTCTCTCTCTGCTTCCATATTCAAGTTCACATACCCCCACAAAACTACTGATAGTATTATCAAAGATATTGTTTCTGAATATAAAGGTTTTTGCTTGAACCAAGTGAGTAATTGATTCTTCATCAATGAATAACCAACCATTTTAAAGAGTGGAGTATTGTAAATACTTAATGTTGAAGGAAGCAGGGTAATCCTAGCCAGTTAAAACCCATCTTGGTCAGGAAGGTAGAGGAGATGGTCAGGCTTCTCAGAGAGTCACTCCTGAAATCTTTGGAATGAACATGTCATCTTCTGATCTCATGGAAATATTTGTTCCTGGAGAGCCTTCTTCATTTACAAATTGAGAAAGTTGGGAATGATCTTTGACAAATCATTCATCTGCATGAGGCCATTATGAGGACTAATGGGGCTGTAATTCACATGTCCGAAGCTAGAGACCTGGTGGGAGGGTCAGGAACTTCCCAGGAGAGATATCAAACTTGACCCAGAGTTAGGTGTAAAAGCCAGTATTGTATTTGCTCCTGAAATAGTTTTTAAGCTGTTAAGACTTTATGTCCAGCAAGAACATATAGTACATGGTACGACAATGATAATGTGGACCAGAGTCAAAGAACTCCGTCCACGTAGGCATTTATGCTAATATCTTTTTCTTTTTATCAACCAGTCTCCTGCCATGCTGATGTGGAGAAATATAGGATACCTTTCATGAGGCTTTGCACAAAACTGAGGCAAGGACAGCAAACTTCCTAGCACACACCATCTTCCACCATGATTTTTGCTAGCTTCCCAGTACCTCATCCACTTTTCTCTTCAGCTGGAGTGAATTACAGAAGAAGCTCAGTCCTATGACTGTGAGGATTCAACACTTGGTATTTGTCATCGAGAGGCAACTACAATGGAGGAATGTAGTGGTTTCCAGCCATTTTATGTCCAAACATTGATCATTTCTTTCTGCCAACCACTGAAGACCCTGGTATCAAGATATGAACAAGAATTAGTTCTCTTCCCTCTGACCCAGGATAAGAGCCTAAGAGTCTGCTTTTCTCAAAAACTCAAAACCTCCTGCAGCTAATTTTTATGCAAATTAAAATTTGATAATCATAATGATAGAAAGATCATAGATGAAAGCTAGCATAGGAGAATATATTGGGAAGGGTGAGAGAACTGCTAGTATGCGTTGGCCAAGGACGGTTTGGCAGGCTGGGATGAACCGTGAGAATTGAGAAAGTTAATGAGGCAACTTTTGGTAGTTCCTCTAGCACTTTCATTCCTCTTGTCCTCTCCCCTCAACTTTAATTCTTCTTTTTCTTTTCTTTTTTTTAAATTTTGGTTAGTTAATATACAGTGCAATATTGGTTTCAGGAGTAGAGTTCAGTGATTCATCACTTACATACAACACCCAGTGCTCATCATAACAAGTGCTGTCTTTTATACCCATAACACATCTAGCCCATCCCCCACCCACGTCCTTCCATCAACCCTCCGTTTGTTCTCTAAGAGTCTCTTATGGCTTGTTTCTCTCTCTCCTTTTTCACTTTTCCCCCTTCCCAAATGTTCATCTGTTTTCTTTCTTAAATTCCACATATGAGTGAAATCATATGGTATTTGTCTTCCTCTGACTAACTTATTTCACTCAGTGTAATACACTCTAGCTCCATCCATATCATTGCAAATGGCAAGATTTCTCTTTTGATGGCTATATATATATATACCACATCATCTTTATCCACTCATCAGGCGATGGACATTTGGGCTCTCTCCATAGCTTGGCTATTGTTGACAAAGCTGCTATAAACATCGGGGTGCATGTAACCCTTCGAATTTGTATTTTTGTATCCTTTGAGTAAATACCTAGTAGTGCAATTGCTGGATGGCAAGGTAGCTCTATTTTTAACTTTCTGAGGAACCTCCATACTGTTCTCCAGAGTGGCTGCACCAGTTTGCATTCCCACCAACAGTGCAAGAGGGTTCCCCTTTCTCCACATCCTCACCAACATCTGGTGTTTCTTGTGTTGTTAATTTTAGCCATTCTGACAGGTATGAGGTGGTATCTAATTGTGACTTTGATTTGTATTTCCCTGATGCCAAGTGATGTTGAGCATTTTTTCATGGGTCTTTTAGCCATCTGGATGTCTTCTTTAGAAAAGTGTCTATTCATGTCTTCTGTCCATTTCTTAACTGGATTGTTTTTTGGGTGTTGAATTTGATAAGTTCTTTATAGATTTTGTATACTAACCTTTTATCAGATGTGTCATTTGCAAATATCTTCTCCCATTCCATAGGCTGCCTTTTAGTTTTGTTGATTGTTTCCTTTATCGTGCAGAAGCTTTTTATCTTGATGAAGTCCCAATAGTTCATTTTTGCTTTTGTTTACCTTGCCTCTGGCAATGTGTCTAATAAGAAGTTGCTGCCGTCTAGGTCAAAGACGTTTTTGCCTGTGTTCTCTAGGATTTTGATGGTTTCCTGTCTCACATTTAGGTCTTTCATTCATTTTAAAGGATGGAATAAATAAATAATTGGAGGATGGAATAAATAAATATTTCATCCATTTTAAAGGATGGAATAAATAAAATGAATAAAAATTTATTTTTGTGTATCGTGTAAGAAAGTGATCCAGTTTCGTTCTTCTGCATGTTGCTGTCCAGTTTTCCCAACACCATTTGTTGAAGAGACTTTTTTCCATTGGGTATTCTTTCCAGCTTTGTCAAAGATTAGTTGACCATGTAGTTGTGGGTCCATTTCTGGGTTCTATATTCTGTTCCATTGATCTATGTGTCTATTTTTTTGCCAGTACCATACTGTCTTGATGATGACAGCTTTGTAATAGAGCTTGAAATCTGGAATTGTGATGCCTTCAGTTTTTTTTTCTTTTCTTTTCTTTTTTTTAAATTTTTTTATTGTTATGTTAATCACCATACATTACATCATTAGTTTTTGATGTAGTGTTCCACGATTCATTGTTTGTGCATAACACCCAGTACTCCATGCAGAATGTGCCCTCCTTAATACCCATCACCAGGCTAACCCATCCCCCTACCTGCCTCCCCTCTAGAACCCTCAGTTTGTTTTTCAGAGTCCATCATCTCTCATGGTTCGTCTCCCCTTCCGACTTACTCCCCTTCATTCTTCCCCTCCTGCTATCTTCTTCTTCTTTTTTTTTCTTAACATATATTGCATTATTTGTTTCAGAAGTACAGGTCTGTGATTCAACAGTCTTGCACAATTCACAGCGCTCACCATAGCACATACCCTCCCCAATGTCTATCACCCAGCCACCCCATCCCTCCCACCCCCCACCACTCCAGCAACCCTCAATTTGTTTCCTGAGATTAAGAATTCCTCATATCAGTGAGGTCATATGATACATGTCTTTCTCTGATTGACTTATTTCACTCCACATAACACCCTCCAGTTCCATCCACGTCATTGCAAATGGCAAGAGCTCATTCCTTTTGATGGTTGCATAATATTCCATTGTGTATATATACCACTTCTTCTTTATCCATTCATCTGTCGATGGACATCTTGCCTCTTTCCACAGTTTGGCTATTGTGGACATTGCTGCTATAAACATTGGGGTGCACGTACCCCTTTGGGTCCCTACATTTGTATCTTTGTGTTAAATACCCAGTAGTGCAATTGCTGGATCGTATGGTAGCTCTATTTTCAACTGTTTGAGGAAACCTCCGTACTGTTTTCCAGAGTGGTTGCACCATGATGCCTTCAGTTTTGTTTTTCTTTTTCAGAATTGCTTTAGCTATTCAGGGTCTTTTGTGGTTCCATACAAATTTTAGGGTTGTTTGTTCTAGCTTTGTGAAAAATGCTGCTGGTATTTTGATAGGGATTGCATTCAATGTATAGATTGCTTTAGGTAGTATAGTCATTTTAATAATTTTGTTCTTCCAATCCATGAGCATGGAATGTTTTTCCATTTCTTTGTGTCCTCTTCAATTTCTCTCATAAGTGTTCTATAGTTTTCAGAGTACAGATCTTTTACCTCTTTGGTTAGGTTTATTCCTAGGTATCTTATTGTTTTTGGTGCAATTGCAAATGGGATCAATTCTTTGATTTCTTTTTCTGCTGCTTCATTACTGGTGTATAAAAATGCAACAGATTTCTGCACATTGGTTTTATATCTTGCAACTTTGCTGAATTTCAACCTTAGTTCTTGAATGACATACATTTGGCTGGCTATATATCAGGTCTGGTATTGTCCCACCATCTCCGTCTTTTCCCCAGATACAAAGCTGCTGAGGTGGAAGGAGCAGTGATGACACATTTGCATTAACATCTGTCCATTCGTCTCCAGACATAGTCTGGGTGGCCTCATTTAAGTAAATGTTGTACACTTGTGGCCTCCTAAATATCTCCTGCAAACTCTGTGTAGTCTTTGCAGCTGTTTCTGGAGTCTCGGGGGGGTCTCCACCAGGCTCTTACAAGTTCTCTGCCCATCAGTCAGCTTTTCCACCCTTACTCTTGACAGTGGAACTCAGCTGCAGCCAGTGCATAGAGGTCAGGGCTCCAGCTGGCCTTTACCTGCTCTGTAAGCACAGCCAGAAATGGGGAACGATGTCTTGAGCGTGTTTCTGCCTGGCTTTGTAGAGGCTCACTGAGGCTCCCCACCTAGGTATCCTGAGACATTTTCCCTGGAAGAAGAATTGGGACAGCTGAAGACCTGAAGATAGCTGAAGAGCTCCTTAGAACTCAAGCCTGAGCCGCCAGAACTTTAAGTGCTGTGGTGTGCCTTCCCAGGTCGGAGCCAAGAGAACTCAGACTAGGGTTGGTAGCTATGGGGAAAGAGGGCCTTAACACCTGTTCCAAGGCTTTCTCCTGTCTTGATTTTGTATCACCTTTCAAGCTGAAATGGGAGATAGTTTTCATCTTGAGATAGACTCTGCACAGGCAGTCTCTTGGAGCACATTCTGCACTGACTGGCCTCCTATTAGGGTGTTTTCCCCACAAGGGTAAAGATAAGCATGTGATAACCCTTTAGGGAAAGGGTAAAGCTCTTTGAGCATAATCATCCCCAAGATCTTGGATCCAAAGAGAAGTTTTTCTTATCCCCAATAATAGGAATCATGAAAGACTGATGGATGTAGGGAGAAGGGAAGGGGGTAATAAGCCAGCGAACCTAGCCCCTTGGTAACCAGTGGCATGAGAAGACTTAGAATATCTTCTACTATCAGTAGAGTGGGGCCATATTATCAGACTTGTGCTCATCTGTCTTGAGTTGGGTTTCTTAGAACAGAGCCCACAAGAGACTGCAGGTTATGGAATTTACTGAGGGAGTGCTCTTCAGGAAAAATCTGTAAGTGAGCAAGGGAACCAGGACAGGAAAGGAGAAATTGCTGAAGAAGGATAAAATCTCAGCCTGGTCCATGGGTCCATGGAAAGGAATACCTCCTATGCCCCAGCCTTGGCTTCAGTCTCCCACGATTCCTCTCTCAGTGCTTCAACCGCTGCCTCACTCAGCTCCACAAGCTTCACTGGGTGCTGGAGATGGAGCAACATTTCCCGGCCTTGAAGAGCTCATGGTGGTCATCAATGGATATAAGCAAGCAAGTATCCATGCTCTGCTCTTGCACTTGTTGCTACCACTGGATTTCTATACCTTTGTACTGGGAAGTGAGTTATTTCTAGTGCATCAGTCTCTGCTCTTGGGCACACCAGTTTAGAAACACATTTCAAACCTCATTTTCTGATGGTTCTAAAATAAACTTCCTCCCAAATTTTGTTCTTGGCTACAATGATGGGTTATTATTTCTATTTTAAAAAGCTGCAAAAATTTACTTCCCCTTTTTAAAATCCACTTATATTTGCAGGAGAGTTTCTTGTATTTTGGTGCATTAAAAATGATTAACATATTGAGGTTTTCCCATTTCTAACTAAAAATTAACTTCTCAATCAAAATGGTAATATCAGTGAGAATACACCCATGATTTATAACATGTGGATAAAGTTAATTTTATTTTAAAATTAAAGTCAAAAGCTTTAAATAATGTCATCTAACTGTTTAGTGTGTATATTTATGTGTACATATATAGGTATATTAGAATTAATGAACAAAGGAAAAATATGGATGATGAAAAAGAGAACTAGTAGCTTAAAACTGATATTTGGAGTTTTCAGTTAGCTCTTAATAAGAGGTTGTAAAGAGTTGTTCTCTACATTTTGTGTAATCTGCCCAAAAAACAGATGTTCCTTTTCTCCGCTCAGAACCCTTACTTGAACGCTGGATAACTTTGTGTCTTTGTGCTGCCTTTTGTCATGCTCTTAAATTACTTTATAAGCAAACATCAAAAATCCCTTGCCTCTAAAATATTAAAACTCCTAGGTTACCTTCTGCTGTGTCTATTTGAAACTGTTTTATAACTGCTCTGGTTAATAAGGGAGCCAAACTACCAGCATTATTTATTTATTTATTTATTTAAATTTTATTTTATTATGTTATGTTAATCACCATATATTACATCATTAGTTTTTGATGTAGTGTTCCACGATTCACTGTTTGCGTATAACTACCAGCATTTTTTATTCTCAGGCTCCTATGTTTCTACCCTAATGAAGAGACCAATCTCCTGTAACAATTTTTTTTCTGAAAATAATGCAACTTTGTTACCTTTAGAAACATCTTTTGTACAAGTGTCTTTTCGAAGTGCAACAACTTTTTTTTAACATCCTGTCCACTTAACAAGATGGATCAAAAACCCCTGGAGATTTGTTAAGGCTCTCTGCAGCCACAATATGTTCTTACCTTCAAGGTAAAAATTTGCCCTGATATATTTTAAAAAAATACACACACACACACACACACACACACACACAAAGGAGGATGGTGGACTCCTTTAATAGATAAAACATATTTATGTAATTATAGCATAATATATATTAGTATTATTAATAAAATAATTAAATTATCATATTAAATTATTAATAGTAAAATAAAATATATTTTATTTATTAAAGGATTCTACCAGCCTCCATTTTTAAATCTTGTTTGTCACTGCAACAAGTTAAACAGAACCATTTTGTTTTATCATCAGTAGGTGGTCTCTCTGCTCTTTTCTCACTTTGCCTGAGGGCCTGTTGTAAGCTACAGACCAGAAATTTATTCTTCTGAAAGTAACAACAAAGAAGGACAGCCTTGGAGCATTGTAGGAAAGACTGTACCAGATAGTCTAATATGGATACTGTAAGGAATATATTCAGGCACAAACCATCCAGAAGGAATGACCCCCCCCCCCCATAAATAACCAGTACATCTATACCGGAGTATATTGGTTGAAAATCAGTTGCACATTTATCTCCCTTCCCCCCACCGCTGCCACAACTTAGATTCAAGCATCACTGTATGAGATATTGTATCTAACTGTGACAATGTCCTTGACCCTTTGGTCTTCAGCCTTTTTTATGTGGGGCTTGAACTCATGACCCTGAGATTTAGACCTGAGCTGAGATCAAGAGTCCAATGCTCAAGCGACTGAGCCACCCAGGCACCACTGGTCTTTAGCTTTTTTTATTTCCTAATACATTCATTCACTTAGAGGAAATAAATTGAATCGCCTATAAAGTCTGACCTTTCTAGGATGTAGGCTGCTTAATGTTTTGCTGACCTTTGCGTAGAAATTTTTTATCACTAGATAGTAATTGTTTAGTTTCAGCACAAATATACCCAGGATCTAGGCCAATAAACCAATGCTGATTTGCATGCCTACCCAGTTTGATCTTTTTATTATTTTAGTAAGTGTAATTTCTCATAAAATAATTTACTAATAACTTCTAATTTTATTATTCAAAGAGCTCTTATATGTACAAGTGTCTACAAGTGTCTCTTCACTGATGTAAAATTTCCTTTCCTCAAGATTAAGTATAAAACTCTAGTTAAAATACTTGAAGCAATAAAGTCAAATTCTAATCCCTTTATGTAGTTAGTGAAATGGAATTGAAAGACAGAGGAATAGTGGATTTTTTAAAAATGATATCTAATCTTTTAAAAAATTTCATTATCTCCCAAAAATAAGTTATCTGAGATAATAGGTTTCTTCTTTATATGAGGCAAAGTATTCCAATGAAATTGTATTCACTCAGTCAATAGTAAAATAATCAGCTACAGGGAATTTTGCATCTATAAATTAATGTCTGGCCTGCTTAGACATATACCATGTCTTTGTAGGCCACTTCTGTGTAATTTTATTTTATGTAGGTATCTCATCTCAGCATTCATTGTGGAAACAGAGACAATTCTCTAATTTTAGTGAATGCAAAGACGCCAGCAGCAAGCAGCCGTACCATGTAGAACTTTCATAATTTGTTCTATAGTATTTTAACACACACCACGTACACCTCCAGTTCCCTTCCCCACCTCCATACAAAGTTGCTTGACCACAGCTGCCATGAACAGTGTTAAAGTTCACTTGATCCTACATAGATATGTCCAAGGGAGAAGTTCTCTCCACCACCACAATTATGCTATTACACATCTTGTGCATTGTGAATAGTAAATCCAACTATTCTAAATATCTCTTCTTGCACAACGTTGGCAGCTCTCTCCTTTTCCAGATGCATAAGACTTAAAAAATTAATACGTAGCTATTAAAATTACAAGTAACAGGAGAACCATCTCTTGAAGATTAGAAGAATAGTCCTTGAAAAGATGACTTGCTATGGACAAGAAAACTTAAAAAAACTGTGATGCTTTATGAAACAGAAGGGGAAAGTTAATATCATGAAATGGGAGTCACTGTGCCTTCTTCATGAACACATATTAGAGTATTTGCCACATAGTAGTCACTAAAAAAATTTGTTTGTTTTAATAGTTGAAGAAAAAGATTTCTGAACTAAAAATAACACCAGGGTATGCACATCAATACCAAACACATCCTGGGTAAATTTTGTATTTAAAGAATGAAAGGTAGGTAGGTAAGGTAGATAGATAAATAGATGAGAGAAGGGGAGGACAGAGATTTCTATCAGCATTGAATAAAGTGGAAAAAAACAGGAATGGAAATCAGTCTGGGCTCAAATTTCCCTGGAAATACTAAGCCCCAAAAGACAATCAGGAAACCGCTATAGACTTTAAGAAAAAGTTGTAACATAACCCCCACGTCCCCTGCAAAAATTTATCCTGCCGAACTTTTTTTTTGAGATTTATTTATTTATTTGAGAGAGAGAGTGTGTCACACATGGGAGTGGGGGGAGGGACAGAGGGAGAGGGCGAGAGAGAATCCTCAAGGAGACTCCCCACTGAGCGCAGAGCCCAAAACAGAGCTCAGATCCCACAACCTGAGATCATGACCTGAACCAAAATCAAGAGTCGGTGCTTAACGGACTGAGCCATCCAGGTGCCCTACCTGTCCAACTTTTATGGTTAAGAGCAACAGAAAAATATTTCAAGCATTTTCTTATTATAATTATTTTTGAAATATTACATAAATATTTTATACAAGCAGTCTTCAATAAAAGATACAGTTACCTTAGGAGGTATACAAAGATTTTCCAGGGAGATAAATGGGCCCAGATAGTTTCATGGGAATCAACTCCTACATCCTGAATCTTAGAACTAGTTTGCTTGTTTCTTCTTTCCAAACTCCCATTTAATGACCACCCTTATCCCACTTGACAAAATAAAAGTCCACCTCCTATCCATCCAGAAAATTACTATTGTACATGATTCCCCTTGGTGTAAATATCTCTGACACAATCTAGAATAATAGTATTCGGATTGAAAAAGTGACTCTAAAGACAGTAAAAACACAGATCAGAGAGATAGTATCAGTTGTCTTTAGAGGAGTCTGCTTCCCCCTCCCTCTCATAAATAAATAAATAAATAAATAAATAAATAAATAAATAAATATCATTTTAAAAAATAACTAACATTGTTATAGAAAATACTTTCTATTCTTATCTACTTAAACATTACTTTGAATTTCCTAGAATTTTTAAATAAATGTACTATTTTCAGCCTGACTTCTTTCAATCAGCATAATACCTTTGAAATGTATCCATGTTGTTGCATACATCAATAGTTCACTTCTTTTTATTAATGAACAGTATTTAATTCTATGGCTATACTGTAGTTTGCTTGCCCACTCAGCTGTTGATACATGTTTATGTTGTTTTTGGCTATTACAAGTAAAGATGGTACGAACACTTGTGTACAAGTTTTTGTAGGGACACGTGTTTTAGTAAGTATGTAATATGAAATAATAGTTAACTTTCTTTACTCTTGCATAAATATCTAGAAGTGGAATGAGCACATCATATGGTAGGTTATGTTTAATATTTTAAGAAGCTGACAAACTATTTTCCAAAGTGGTTGTGCCATTATATATTCCTACCAGCATTTTTTGAGACTTCCAGTTCTCCCATATCCACCAACACTCTGTAAGCTGAAGCTAAAGCAGTGCTTAGAGGAGATTTATAGCTTAAATGCTTATATTAGAAAAAGAAAGTTCTAAAATCAATCATCTCATCTTCCAAAATAAGAAACTGGAAAAAGAAGAGCAAGTTATATCCAAAGCAAGCGAAAGAAGGAATTTATAAAGAGAAGAAATCAGTGAAATTAAAAATAAAAATACAGTAGAAAAGAAACATCAATGAAACCAAAGGCTGATTCTTGAAAAGCATTAATAAAATTACTAAATCTTGGAGCACCTGGGTGGAACAGTCAGTTAAACATCTGCCTCTTGGTTTTGGCTCAGGTCCTGATCTCAGGATCATGAGATTGAGCTCTGTGTCGTGCTCTGTGTTCAGTGTGGAGTCTGCTTGAGATTTTCTTTCCCTCCCCCTCTGCCCCTCTGATCATGCTTTCTCTTTCAAATAAATAAATCTTTAAAAAAAATTGGTAAATCTCTAGCTAGCTGTACTAAGAAAAAAACAGTAAATTAACAATAGAAGGAATAAAAGAGGGGTCACTGCTACAGATATGACAAGACACTAAAAAGATACTTAATTCATCTGTGATAAAGATAATAAGACAATGAGGGAACTAAAAAGATGAGAGAATATTACAAAAGATAAAAAGATAATAAGGGAATGTTATAAAAATACTATGTGCATAAATTTGATGACCTAGATGAAATGGATCAAATCGTTGAAGGACATGAACTATCAAAATTCATTCAAGAAAAAAATGCAGGTAACTTGAATATTGATGAATTTATTACAGGAACTGAATTCACACTTGTTATTGTTGTTTTAAAGCAATAAAAAAGACTCCAGGCCCAGAAGATTTCACTGCCAAATTCTACCAAACATTTAAGGAAGAAATAATTCTAATTTTACACAATCATTTAAGAAAATGGAAGAAAAGGAAACTTCTCAAAAACATTAGAAAGAAACGTGCTGACCAATATCCCTCATGAATATAGATACAACCCCCCTCCAAATGTCAGCAAATCAAATTCAACTGTGTATAAAAAGGGTAATACATCACAACCCAGTGAAGTTTATCATGGAAATGTAAGATCGGTTCAACATTCTAAGGAGAATCAATACAATTTATTATGTTAACAGACTCAAGCATAAAGTCATGTGATAATCTCCATAGATGCAGAAAAAGAATTTGAAGCTTCCATCCCAATATACCTAGCAATGGCCTCAGGTCCATGTACTTCTCAGCAGAAAGACCCTGTCAGCAGATCAGTACTTATATGGCCAGAGGTGAGCTGTGCTTGTTATGTGTTCCACTTATTTATTTATTTGAGAGCACGCATGCAGGCAAGAGACCACAAGCAGGGGAAGCAGCAGGGCGGCAGAGGCAGAGGGAGAAGTAGGCTCCCTACTGAGCAGGGAGCCTGATGCAGGGCTCAATCCCAGGACCCTGGGATCATGATCTGAGCCAAAGGCAGACGCTTAACGGAGCCACCCAGGCGCCCCAGCTTGATTATGTGTTCTAAGAAATAAGGACTGCATGGGTATATGGCTATCACCTGGACAGCGATCTTTCCAAATCAAGCTCCTTGAGCCCTCTGTCATGGATGGAGAAGTGGGGGGAGGTGAGAAGGTGATGCCCCTTTCAACAAAACATTGCTGTCTTGGTCATCAGCATTTTACAAAGATCTGAGTTTTAGGAGAAATGAACAAGAGAGGCGATTGGAATAGTTCAGGGGCCTTCAAACTTCTTTTGATAATGTTTTAATGGGATTTATAAATCTCACTTTGTGGCTTAAACAAAAATCCTTCTGCCCAGAACTTGAACAGTACTTTTGCAGACTTCCTCTTGTGTTATGAGACACTAGGAGGCAGTGATGAGTCCCAAACATTTTTCTTGGTGAAATGCCTTCTCTTTTCTTTGGAATGTTTCTCTCTGTAGCCCCAGGACTATGTGATATCCATCTGGCCTTTGAGACAACAGCAGTAGAATGTTTTCTGGTAATACCCGGAGCAGAGCTCTTGATGGATCTGTTCTAATAATAATAAGGGCTTGAAACTAATTGTAACCCTACTTTCCATTCATTTGCTCATTGTTTACCATAAAACTCAACATTCCTGTCATGGCTCACAAGGCGCTACCCCTCTAGCCCCTTCCCCTGTGACTCCGTTCTCTAACTTCCAGCCACTATTTCATAAAGCCTTCCTAAAATTTGCCTTCAGACCTGCTGTTCCCTCTACGTAAGATTCTCTTCCCCTCATTCCCCACCTGCTTAACGCCGAGTCATGTTTCAAGTGTCATCCTAAAGGTCTTCCTCAGGGATACCTGCCCTGAACACACCACCCAGCTAGGAACTGTTGTCTCCTATACTGTCTCCTCGTACCCACTCTGTTTTTTCATTGCACTTAGCAGGATTTGCTCTTTTATATCCATTTGTGATCTTGTCTTTGGCATTTCTCCCACCAAGTTGTAAATTCCATGCAAGGAGAAGCAAATTTCACTTTATTTTTTTTCCCCAGGAAAATTTAACAGGCTTATGTGTAATTGTTATAAAGTTGAACTTGTCCACTGAAATATTTTGATTTGCATTAATGCTTTATGTCCCCACATTTATATTAAAGTGAAAATGGAAAAACTGCCAATACCTGATCTTTGTCCCCTATTTTTCCACTTGCAATCATATGCTTAGGTACCATTTGACCCCATGGGGGAAAAATATCTAATGTTCAGAACTACTAATAACAGGAAGAAAAGAATCCTTTTTTTTTTTAATAATCAAATGTTTTCCATCATAGTGGATTCTTTTTTTTTTTTTTTTAAGATTTTACTTATTTATTTGAGGTAGAGTGAGAGAGAACATAAGCAGGGCAGAGAGGCGGAGGAAGAGGGAGAAGCAGACTCCCTGCTGAGCAGGGAGCCTGACATGGGGCTTGATCCCAGGACCCTGGGATCATGACCTGAGCTGAAGGCAGATGCTTGGCCATCTGAGCCACCCAGGCGCTCCCATCATAGTAGATTCTTAAACACTTCTTCACCTATGCAGCATGCTAGCTGGATGTCTTTTGGCATAATTGTTACACCTTCGGCCTGGATAGCACATTGGTTGGTGTCTGCAAAAAGGCCCACCAGATGGGCCTCCCTTGCCTCCTGCAAAGCATCAAGAGCTGCGCTCTGGAAGTACAGGTCTGTTTTTTTGAAGTCCTGAGCAATTTCTCACACCAGACGATGGAAAGGAAGCTTGCCAATCAGAAGTTCAGCGGACTTCTGATAATATCCAGTTTCACAGAGTGCCACAGTAGGGGGCCAGCAACCACGAAGTTTCCTCACCCCTCAATAGAGGGCGCACTTGTGTAGCCAGTTGCTTCCTCTGTGCTTTACCGCGGGTTGATTGGCTGATTGGCAGGCAGTGGGCTTTGTAAGAACAGCACTGTGAAGACCTCCTTACTTACCCCGCCTTCTCCTCCCGCTGGAGCGCAGTGAGCTGCAGGCGGAGCGGCATTAGCCAGCCAGGGCAGAGCGGGAGCGCTTGCGAACACCACAATGTTCGCTTTCTACACCTGTGTCTCCAGTGCGTAAACTAATTCCTAGCACTTAGTAGGGGCTCAATAAATCCTTATTGAATGACTGGTGAATGGATTTCCACTATCCTTCTGGATTTTAATACTAGAACCAAAGTGAATATGTGATTTAAGCCCCATCAAAATATGTTACTGTAACTTTTTTTATTATGTTCTGTTAGCCACTGAATAGTACATAATTAGTTTTTGACGTAGTGTTCAATGATTCATTAGTTAAGTATAACACCCAGTGCTCATCACAGCACGTGCCCTCCTCAATACCCATCACCCTGTTACCCCCTCCCCCCACTCTCCTCCCCGCTGAAACCCCAGATTGTTTCTACGGGTCCCTAGTCTCTCATGGCTCATCTCCCTCTCTGATTTCGCCCCCTTTGGATTCCCCTCCCTTCCCCTGTGGTCCTCCGTGATATTACTTGTATTCCACATATCAGTGAAACCATGTGATAATTGTCTTTCTCTGCTTGACTTACTTCACTTAATATAATCCCCCGCTCATCAAAATCCCAGAGGAGAATATAGGCAGTTAGTTACCTCTTCGACATCAGCCACAGCAACTGTAATTAACTTTTAACAGCATAGCATACCTGTTCAATTCACATGCACTGCTAACACATTAATAAAATTATTGTAGCCTAAAAGAAGGAGGCACAGTTCTGAATGTGTGTTGGATTGGAGTGTCTGAGGCTCAAGCAGCCTCACCACCTGTTCCATCTGGCATTAGCACCATGGGTTGCTACCACACACGATCTGATAGCTTGAATAAAAATAGTTTAGCAACAATTTCCAGTAATTTCATTTCAAATTTTCACTTTTCTGTATTTCTCAACCATTTCCTACATACAATGGGAAACAGTTAACAATTTTATTTTTCTAGTGGTCTCCCGCTCTGTGCTTGACTCAGTGATAACAATCAGCATAGGGAATCCAAGAAGGGTGTGCGATACAGACTATCTCCTCAGCTGCTAAAAATAGGATGATATCTTTGTTTCATTTGTTATCTTCTCGTTTTTTGCCATTTGAAATAGCACCCCAAAGTTGGGGTGATGAGGTTAAAATACCCAGTCTGTCTTTGCCCTGGCAGCTCAGCGACACATCTGTACCTTCCATTTGTCAGTTGCTAGACGACTATGGTGTCTAGCCACAGTGTGACAATGATAAGGAAATTAATAATGTTGACCATTTTTCTCCTAGCCTAATGGTTGGTTTAATTAATTGGTTGCCAGGCACAGCAGATTCTATTTTGATGTCCTAAGTCATCCATTATGAAGACAGCAACTCTAATAGACTCAGTATCCAAGAGCTAAATAAGACTTTATTTGAAATCAGCCCAACTACAATGACAACATTATAACTTCAACGTGAAGCCACGGTTTGATAAATAATTTCGGGACAATGACTCATTATGTGAAATTGGAATGGCTCCAGGAAATCTCACATTCAGGTTATCTTAGCTAAAATGTACAGAAGAATGTTTGCTTTCTTTTAAGAAACCAGGCCTGATGAGTATTTCCAGCATCCAAGGCATACTCCTGACCAATAAAATGTAAAGGGGCAGGGAAGTGGATTAAGTTCCTTTGCAGCTTTCTTGAGACAGCAGGCAGGGGCTGTTGGCAAGGGACATCAAGTGGAAAAAAAACCATAGAAAGCCTGCATGATACCAGGACCCATAGAACTGGAAAAAATAGCAATTCTTTGAGCTAAGAGCTAGGCAGACATATAAAAAGATAGTGACAAAAGCCATCTGGTCACAGGGAGGACCAAACTGAGTGACATGCAGCAATTCTGTGCCCATGGACAGCTTAGGATCTGAATGGGGTCCCATGTAGGTGAGATAAGTGTATTTTGCAAGTTTTGTCACCCAGAAATTCCCAGTAGCTATTTTCAAACCACATGCTTAATGTTTTATACATGCTGTATATATTTATATGTAAATATATATTATATGTATATATAATATACAGACATTGTATATAAATAAATGTGGTATTTTCTATTATTTAGATAGTGCTTACCCAGTTTTTTTAAATTAGTTTCAGAGGTAGAATTTAGTGATTCATCAGTTGCATGTAACACCCAGTGCTCATTACATGAAGTGCCCTCCTTAATGCCCATCCCCCAGTTACCCCATCCCCCCACCCACCTCCCCTCCAGCAACCCTCAGTTTGCAGTGTCTCTTACAGTTTGCCTCCCTCCCTATTTTCATCTTATTTTATTTTTCCTTCCCTTCCCCTATGTTCATCTGTCGTTTCTCAAATTCCACATATGAGTGAAATCATATGGTATTTGTCTTTCTCTGACTGACTTATTTCACTTAGCATAATACCCTCTAGTTCCATCCACATTGTTGCAAATGGCAAGATTTCATTCCTTTTGATGGCTGAGTAATATTCCATTGCATGTATCTACCACATCTTCTTTATCTATTCATCTGTCAATGGAAATCTGGGCTCTTTCCATATTTTGGCTATTGTGGACATTGCTGCTATAAAATTGGGGTGCATGTGCCACTTTGGATCACTGTTTGTATCCTTTGGATAAATTTCTAGAAGTGTAACTACTGGGTTGTAGGGTAGTTCAATTTTAACTTTTTGAGGAACCTCCATACTGTTTTCCAGTGTGGCTGCACCAGCTTCCATTCCCACCAACAGTGTAAGAGGGTTCCCCTTTCTCCACATCCTTGCCAACATCTATTGTTTCCTGAGTTGTTCATTTTAGCCATTCTGACCAGTGTGAGGTGGTATCTAATTGTGGCTTTGATTTGTATTTCCCTGATGCTGAGTGATGTTGAGCATTTTTTTGTGTTTTTGTTGGCCATTTGTATGTCTTCTTTATTGCTTACCCAGTGTTTTAAATAATCTTCCAAGTGTTGAGAAAGGAGGTTGTGGTATCTGGCAAAATTCTATGAAAATCATTAACCGTTTTCTCTTTCATTTGCTCCTTTTCTAAAGTAACACCAAATTTATTCCTTTTTTAAAACAGTGTGATTCTGCCCAACCTCAAGTCCCTGACTCTCCCGTCTTTCCATGAGGCAGATCCATTTCCCTAAGTGGAATTCCAGAAATAACTGTTGCTACAATTGTTGTATATATCGTTGAGTTATATCACTTCGAACAAGTGACATATTCAGAGTTTTTGGGGGGAAAGCGAGCTGTGCATTAGGCTGGTATAGTCGATGGTGGTGTTGCCTGTCCCACATCCCCTTTTTGGAGCCATCCCCTACTTGCTCTGTGGCTGCTCCTGGCTCTCCACTGTCCCCTTCTCCGGAGAAGAATTGTTTTCGGCCAAGAGGACCTCACTCTGGAAATGCCTGGGAGGTTGTGTCCTTCCCATCCCCATGATTGATTCATATGTGGTTAAACTACTGGGTTGTTGTAACCAGAGAAGTCTGAGCAGGAGGCTACAGGAGATATAAAAATGACATTGTTTCTTTCCCAGGGGGCCATCCTTCACCACTTAACTGAGTGACCCACCTAAGGTCATTCTCCTGGGGTGAAATGTAACATCAACACTGACCCTCACCTCCGCAATGGGGAGAAGGCAAGCAACCGGCTGAGCAAAAGGCATAGAATCTAAAAGCTAAAAAACCCTAAAAATGGCAAGAAAAACCAAGTTTGGGGGGCAATAAATAACTGGCAGCAAGAGCTTTGGAGACAGCACAAAAGCACACAACCCTCCCTCGGAAGAGCAAGGATGGAGATTCAGTACTTAAAAATGCATCTGGAACAATCTTAGAAGTGGACCTAAAATTAGCTACAATTGGTAATAAGAACCCTCCCATAAAAATAACAGTAATGAAAAGTAACAATAGCTATCGTTGACTGAGCACCTGCAGAGTGTGAGGCTCTAGGAGGCTCTCTGACAGGTTCCTTACATTTATTCTTCAGAATCCCGGCAACAAATCTGTAAGGCAGGGATGAGGCCAACACCAGCCTCTGGCCACAGTGCCACGTTGCCATGTTTTTATTCCATTACAAACTCGCATTCCCATGAAGAGTGGTGGGGAACATGAGGGGAAAGAGTAATGGAACCTACAGTGCCCTTTCCTTCTCTTTAGCACACAGCACAGTGCCTGGCACTAGTAGTCACTCCATAAATATTTATGGAATGAATGGAAGACCAGAAATTTACGTACCAAAATTTTAATAATGCTTAACTTTGGATGGTGGGGCCAGGACCTGCACTTTCTTTTTTTTTTTTTTTAATTATGTTATGCTAATTACCATACATTACATCATTAGTTTTTGATGTAGTGTTCCATGATTCATTATTTGCATATAACACCCAGTGCTCCATGCAGTACATGCCCTCTTTAATACCCATCACCAGACTAACCCATCCCCCACCCCCCACCCCTCTAGAACCCTCAGTTTGTTTCTCAGAGTCCATAGTCTTTCATGGTTCATCTCCCCCTTCATCCTTCCCCTCCTGCTATCTTCTTCTTCTTCTTTTTTTTAACATATAATGTATTATTTGTTTCAGAGGTACAGGTCTGTGATTCAACAGTTTTACACAATTCACAGCGCTCACCGTAGCACATACCCTCCCCAATGTCTATCACCCAGCCACCCCCTCCCTCCCACCCCCCACCACTCCAGCAACCCTCAGTTTGTTTCCTGAGATGAAGAACTCCTCATATCAGTGAGGTCATATGATACATGTCTTTCTCTGATTGACTTACTTCACTCAGCATAATACCTTCCAGTTCCATCCACGACGTTGCAAATGGCAAGATTTCATTCTTTGTGATGGCTGCATAATACTCCATTGTTTATATAGACCACGTCTTCTTTATCTATTCATCTGTCGATGGACAACTTGGCTCTTTCCACAGTTTGGCTATTGTGGACATTGCTGCTATAAACATCAGGGTGCACTACCCCTTCGGATCCCTACATTTGTATCTTTGGGGTAAATACCCAGTAGTGCAGTTGCTGGGTCGTATGGTAGCTCTATTTTCAACTTTTTGAGGAACCTCCATGTTTTCCAGAGTGGTTGCACCAGCTTGCATTCCCACCAACAGTGTAGGAGAGTTCCCCTTTCTCCACATCCCCGCCAACATCTGTCGTTTCCTGACTTCTTAATTTTAGCCATTCTGACTGGTGTGAGATGGTGTCTCATTGAGGTTTGGATTTGGATTTCCCTGATGCTGAGCGATGTTGAGCACTTTTTCATGTGTCTGTTGGCCATTTGGATGTCTTCTTTGCCGAAATATCTGTTCATGTCTTCTGCCCATTTCTTGATTGGATATTTGTTCTTTGGGTGTTGAGTTTAATAAGTTCTTTATAGATTTTGGATACTAGCTCTTTACCTGATATGTCATTTGCAAATATTTTCTCCCATTCTGTCAGTTGTCTTTTGGTTTTGTTGACTGTTTCTTTTGCTGTGCAAAAGCTTTTTATCTTGATGAAGTCCCAAGGAGCTGCACTTTCATTTATGTTTCCTCAAGCTTTCTGCATGAAATTTGTTCTACCATAAATTGGAAAATTATGAGTGTATGTAACTATATGACAATGCTTAAATATTTTGGAAGTTATGATCAATTTAATTCCTAAACAAAGAGCGTTTTTTGGTATTCATAAGACCTTATTTAGTTTTTCCATGTATCATTTTGTTAGTACACATAAATCCAAGGTTGCCTAAATACTTCTTAGAAATGAACTTTTAGCACCAACCATAGCATCTGCAGAATGCCATTATGAAGGTGCCTCTGAGTCCCAACTTGACGGCTGCCCCAGCTTTCCCCTGGGGGAGGGGGCCATGGTTTAGGGCACCTCTTCTGCTCTCTAAAAAAGGAAACTTCTACTTTCATCTATGGCCATACAAATGTCCCCAAAAGGGAGAGTCCTCGACATCCTCTTTAGATCACAGGTCCGTGCTTCATAACAGCTGGCACTAAATAAAAGAAATCTAAGCAAATGTGATGGCAGGCAGATCCAAAAATTAGGATGCTAAGAAGTCTGCTTAAATTAAAATATGCCTGGGTACCACGACTCAGTTTTCTGCAACTACCCCTAGGTGAGATAAATGAAAATGCTCTGGAATGTCGTTTCTTTTCCCCAGTGAACCACTTTCTGACCGGCCATCCATCAGTCCTTTGCCAAGTGATCTGGGCCCAGAAACTGAACTGTACTCCCATTTTAGATGAAGAAACTGAGGCTCAGAGAGCTTGAATGATCTGCCAAGAAGCATAGCTAGCTGAAAGCAAGTCTGACATGAGAGCGAGTTTCCTGGTTGCCATATGCAATTTCTGTGGTACTCACTGAAGAGCGCAGTTTGTCCTGGTTCTTCTGTCCTGAGGTCACTCCACTCCCCCTTCTCATACAGGCCCTCTCCATCCATCCATCACCACTTGCTCCTGAAAGAACTTAGCATCTGGTCCACCTTTCCCTCCAACTCTTTCCCCATCTTCAGCTGACATTTTCCCCGCCTTCAGCCTATAGGGGACAGAGGTGCTCTTTCCTGGGGGTCACTGTTCCACAAGCTTCAGGGACAGTCCCAGCCCTCTAATTGCTACTTTCTCCGACCCTTCTCCATAAGCAGCCCCTTTGTCTGATGCTGGACTTTGCAGGATGAGTGCTCCCTATCAGCTGTGGTTTAATGAAGCTCCCACTAGTTTCTAGCCAACCAGCCTAGGTCAGGAGCTCAGAGAAAAGCAGCTACTGACACTCGCTGCTTGTCTTATTGTCAGCCCAGCTCTCTGACAAGACAGCACCTTATTTTCCTTCTTTTGCCCCATTTTAGTTGTGGGTCCTGTCCCCCGTACTCCATTCATGAGACCCTGCCTCTAGGGTCTGCTAGCTTCCCTATTTCCTCTGAGTTTGGGGCTCTCACTTGCTGGGCCTCCTGGAGAATATATATATATATATATATATATATATATATATATATATATATATTTGGTTAAACCATATATTATCCATATTTTTTACCTATAGAAAGGACAATTTTGTTTGGTTTAACCTAATATAGGAAAGGCCTACATGAACACCAAGACACTGTTGAATTGTAACTTTGTGAAATTTGAAAGAAAGTTTACCCACGTATTGTCCCTCATTTTTGGAGAGCCTGACCTTTCTAGCCTCTTACATACTATATAGTCATACATCTTCATGTATATACGTGTCTGTGCGTGTGTGTGTGTGTGTAAACTCATATGTCTTTTTTCTCAAGATTTTATTTATTTATTTATTTATTTATTTATTTATTTATTTATTTGAGAGAGAGAGAAAGAGAGAGTGAATGAGTAGGAGGGAGAGAGAATCTGAAGCAGACCCCGTGCTGAGCAAACAGCCTGATATGGGACTTGATCCCACAACCCTGAGATCATGACCTGAGCCCAAACCAAGAGTTGGATGCTCAACCAACTGAGCCACCCAAGCACCCCTAAGCTCACATTCTTAATGCATGTTTATGTTATTTTCACTGACTACCTTTTAATATGGCAACATAGTAGTTTATAATAAAAAATGAAGCCAAGGCCCTAGGTCCTGCACTCTCAGCAGACATGGAAGGGCTCCTGTTCACAGCTGTGCCCTTGGTGGGCAGATTCCATCAGGGACCACAGTCCTCAGAGGTTCTGAAGTGGGCACGCCAATGTCATTCCATCACAGGCTTGGTTCCCTGCTGGGAAAGCAGTTAAGCTCCAGAACAGAGGAGCCAGCACATCTGTCTGCTTAGGAGGAAGTTTTAGCTCAGTCACGCAGAAGGTCTAGAAATGGGGCTGGAGCAATTTGCAATTAGCCATCCTCATTTGCATTTTTCTTACTAGCGGCTATGTAGAGAAGAGCTTGCACATGCTGACTGATAATTCTGGGAGCTGGGTCTGCCTTGATCCACAGACCTGCAAGCAGAAGGGATTTTAGCAGAGCTCTCATTTAAATACTTAAGGGAAAACACTTACGAAGCAGATAATCCATCTCACTTTTTTGTGTTAGTAATGTTTTATCTGTTCTTAGGACTATTTGTTATAGCAGATACTGGATTCCTCCACATGCTATCTGGGTGAGCTGAGACAAAGCATTCAGCCTTTCTAAACTCAGTCTCCTCATCTGTAAAATGGGATAAGAATGTGTTCCTCATAGGATCGTTGTGAGATAATGTTGACATCATAGTGGGGCAGGCAACCAGCAAACCATGTGTTTGGTTGTTGTGACAAATGATGAAAAGGAAACATTCAGGGTACCACAAGAGTGACTAATAGAGATCTGGGTTGGTCGGGGGGGTGGTGGGAAACTGGGGAGGCTTTACATCTTAGAGATGTATTGAAGATGATGTCATTATTGTACCCAGTTCGGAAAAGACAAAGGGAGCATCTTGAAATGATTACAAAGGTTTAGGTGTGGAATGCATGTCTTTGGGTAAAGGACGATGATAAGACCCCATAGCTACCAATAGATGCTTTTGTATTCTGTTAGTATTTCTGTATGTGCTTGATTAACAAAATAAAGGAAGTGAATAATTCAGAAGTAGGCTTTTACTTCTGGTGCAAGGTTCTCAACAATGACACTATTGACCTTTTGGGTGGGATAATTCTTTGTTGTGGGGGCCTTGTGCATCATAGAATATTTAGCAGCATCCCTCAGGTCTACTAACCTCCTAGTCATGGCATCCAAAATGTCTCCTGACATTGCCAAATATCCCCTGGTGAGCAAAACCACCCCTAATGGAGAATCACTGTTCTAGTGAATTCATCTTAGAATCACGTAGCATTTGGAGTAGATAAATCAGTAATAAATAGTCCCCTATTTCTGAGGACAGGACAGAACATATTAAAACAAACAAGCAGGGCACCTGGGTGGCTCAGTTGGTTGGGCGACTGCCTTCAGCTCAGGTCATGATCCTGGAGTCCCGGGATCGAGTCCCGCCTCGGGTTCCCTGCTTGGCAGGGAGTCTGCTTCTCCCTCTGACCCTCCCCTCTCTCATGTGCTCTCTCTCTCAAATAAATAAATAAAATCTTTAAAAAAAATAAAAAATAAATAAAACAAACAAGCAAAAACAAAAACAAAGGCAGCCGGAGACTTGATCAGAGTGTCGGGTGGGTCTTTCGGCATGATGACTTCTGCCTGACTTGGCGGTGCTGGGTCCTTCTGCTGTCAACCTTGTCAGCTGGAACTGGGTTGCCCAGAAGCCCATCCCTGAGTGGCTTAGGACAGGGCTGGTCAACAGAGGAACATGCCCCAAATTTGGGAGACAGAAGTGAGGCACCAGCCATCAGTCTCAGAAGAACTTCGGGGTCTGGTACAATAACGGGCAAATGAACAGCCAACTCTAGCTTATCGTCTTCCTCCTCCACTCCTTGTCCAGTTCTTTCTGACAGCTGGTCCTGCTGACCAACAACAACCCCAGCTCACCACCAGAAATGTGACTGTGGAAGTACAGAGGTGGTAGCTCAGAAACAACAGCTTTCTTTCCATGACAGTCCTGCTTGGGAAACTGGACATGCTTGGCTTCTCAGGGATCCCTACAAGGTCTGACTTGTCTACCTGTGCTCCAGGAGGTCTAGTTAGGGCTTATTCTTTGACCTCCTAATCCCTCTTTCAGAATTTCACTCCCCCAGCTCCTCCCACAATTGGGCAATGTCCAATTTTTATAAATAACCCACCCCCTTGTTCCATAACACTCATAATAGTTGAATGATTGATCTTTGATGCCACCTCTCTATCCTTTAGCCTTCCTCAGAACTGGAATTTCAGAAGCCACTGCTCTCTGAGCCATTGTTAGTCACATCCATCCCAAGGGAGGACACTTAGGACATGAATCATCACTCAGAACAGAGGCAGAGAGAAACAGGACAAGCAGTCAACTTCCTTCCTAATTCAATGGGCACTAATAAATTTATCTCTACTATGCCAGTTCCAAAAACTCAATTTGTTTTGTCAGCCCTGGAAGACTGTAGACCAGAGGAAAATTAACTCTTTGTAGGCTGAAAGAGCAAGGCTCTCTGTGAGCAGCCTTAGGTGTAAGATTTAAGCTGTGGGGTAAGTTCAATAGAGCAGTTCCCACCCCCACATCTTTACTGAAAGTGGTGACCACAGTGCAACCTTCGATTCTTCTGTGTCTTAGTTCAGATTCCCCAGAAGCAGACCCAGAGACAAGGATATGAGGCAAGTTGTTCCCTTGAGAGAGGATGCCAGGAGGCACTGACAGAGGCATGGGGAAGTGGGGCAGGGCAGGCAGCCAATAAAGGGTTTCTTATCAAACTAGTGACTGTATGGATAACTGGAGCTTGATTCCACTGGAGAGCCCTGGAAACCAGTGTACAACACGCTGGTTTATCCCACCTGGGGTTGAGGCCTCTTAGGAAGGAAGGGTATTACGTTAATTCTTGAAGTACCCTTCTGATCTGCTCTGCACACAGGCAGAAGACCCCAGATGCTGGCAGCTGGAGATTGGCCAGTGTGCACTAAAATGGGAAGGCCCAAGGGAATGTGCAGAGAGGCACTGATAGCATCTGTTGCTCTTGGCAACACCAGGTTTTGTGCATAAGACTCAATATTCAGACAGAAACCAGATCTTAGATAAGAAACACATCAGAAAATGTAAAAGGGTGTGTGTCCTATGTCTTGCCTCTGGTCTTAGGAAGTGCTTGATACCACTGTCTGTGAATCTTGAGTCCTGAAAACTGAAGTCCTCCCCCTCATATTCCTCTTCTCAATTTAGAGCAACGTGGAACACAATACATGTATTTGCTCTGTTTATTTATTTCCTATTCTTTCTGGACTTACATCATCTTCAGATTTGATGGGCAATCTTATGTTTCCTCTTCTGTTGGTACATTGGACCAAACAGAGGAAAGAGTTTGGAGGTTGTTACTGGAAACCTTACAAGATGAAATTTGATCAGCAGATCCTTTGGGTATGGATTTTAGCTTATGAGAAAAACTGATTCCACATCCCTCTGATCTGCAGGAGGACCTGCCTTAATCTATATCGTGGACATAAGGGACCACCATAAAGAAATGGCCCCCTAATTCTCTTCCAGATATTGTGAGTTGGCTATTTGGTAGAATGGATAAAAAGATTACAGGAATATCATTGCGAGTTCCTCTCCCGCAGGAAGTGCCTGCTGCCTATGAGTTTCTTTCATCCTACAGAGATGAGATGGATCAGGCAGGGCTCCAGCGAGCTGATAGTTTGAGTCTGGCTCCTGAGGCCTGGCTTACATGAAGTCTTTAATGGAGGAGAGCCAGTCTTGGGGGTTCCTATGTGCCCAAACTATGAATGAAATGCGCTGATGACTGGAGTGCTACTTGTCTTGGAACTCAAGGAAGGGAGAGAGTGAGGGAAGTATGAGGGAAAGAAGAGGAGGGAAATGAGAGAGGAAGAAAGAATAGAGAGGTGGATCACAGTGCTCCCTGATGCCAGCCTGTGAGATGGTGTCATCTTTATTTTGTGGTGATGTCCCTGAAGCTCAGAGAGGTTAAGTGACTTCCCTAAGGTGATTTAGCCAGTCAGTGGCAATGCTCACATTCAAACCAGGTCTGACTTACTCCAAAACCAGTACTTATACTTTGCAAGCCAACACAAGCTTTACACCTAGCAGACACCTGGGGAGGGGGGCTGCTGCAGCTCCCTACAGAGGTGAGAAGAACCCAGCAGATGCAGCTACTCAAGCATCACCTGCCATATATTCATCTATGGTATTAATGATAACTGAATGATAAATAGCATTTGGGAAATTACTATATGCTATACACTGTGCATACCACTGACTCGTCAGAACAACTGTGATGACACTTCAGAATTACTTGGGAGCTTTTAAACATAGGAACGCTTGGTGGCCTCACCTGGAATCAGTTATATTGGATTTGCTTGGGGTTGGAACATGGCATCAGTACACTTTAAAAACTCACCGGGTGTTTGTAATGAACAACCTGAGTGAAGAGCCATTGCTTAGAATAGTGGTTTCCAGACCAGTATGAATCACAATGCCCCAGAGAGCTGATAAAAAAGATTTCTGGGCTTCACTTTCAGAGTTTATGATTCAGTAGATCTAGGGTGGGGACCACAATTTTGCATTTCTAGCAAGACCCCAAGTAACCACTGATGTCGCTGGTCTGAGGACCTCACTCTGAGAACCATCGATCTAGAACAACTTTGAGGATGGTACTAAAACTAATAAACTGTTTTTCATGTTAATAAACTGAAGCTTGGTGATGACCAAGCCAGAACTTGCACTCAGGTCTGGGATCCATCCCTTAAAATCTACGCTCTATTTGCCTAAACTGATAGACAAGTAGATCAAGCCCGACTTTGACAATTACTTCACTGAAAAGCAGCTGCAGCCAATTTCCAGCGTTGTGCAAAAGTCTGCCTGGTGGTCTGCATTGAGTCAGTTCCGAATTCTTGCCTGGCAAGAAGGAAGAAGCATTAGAAATTAGAAAGCTAACGTAGCTTCATTAATCAAGATAACATTAATTGCTCCAATCTTCTTAATGAAGGACTGCTGATGCTTACAAAAACACTTTATCCAAGACAATTTCCAAGTGCCTCCTTCAGGGCTTGTACTCAGAATGAAAGCTCTTCTGGATAAACGTTCTCTCCCGAATGGACTCAGCTCTCTGTCCCACCTTCCTAGGTAGCCAAGATGTTCCTTAGAAAGTACAACTCATTCCAGATGATCCCTGGGGCAAGCTTCAGCTGCCCCAGGGAAGGAGGGCTTTGGTCTATGAGGAATTCAGGGACAGTCTCAGGTTGTTTTAAATCCTTTGTGAAAGTCAGAAGTTAAAGTCAAAGAACATCATAAGCAAATTGATTATGAGTTCAATTTCTTCCAGTGTTTTTTTTTTAATTACCATGGAAGTGAATTTTGAAACCTCAAGCATCCAAGTGATTGCACTTCTAACTTTAATCAATTTTCAATTTAACTTCTAAGATAGGCTGAGGGTCTCCAAGATTCTTGGAGGAGGCCAGCCTTTTGTTTATGTGCTCTCCCTCTCAGATCCTCCCCCCATGCAGGCCTGCTCCTTGCAACAGTGATTCTTTCATTTAGAAGAGGGGAATGGAGCTGAGATGTGCCATGATAAGATTATTCCCTGACCAATCTCTCCCTGCTAGTATTCCTTCCTTCCTTCCTTCCTTTCTTTTCTTTTTCTTTCTTTCTCTCTTTCTCTCTTTCTTTCTTTCTTTCTTTCTTTCTTTCTTTCTTTCTTTCTTTCTTTCTTTCTTTCTTTCTTTCTTTCTTCCTTCCTTCCTTCCTTCCTTCCTTCCTTTCACGAAAGCCATACAACCAACAGGCTGAGAGTAAACACAGAAAACTATCTTATGTGTATTCTCTAAAAAGCAGAGCCTGAGATGGGTTGTTTGCAAATGATAGAGGGACTGATCTCAAAACCCCTGAGAATGAGGAAAGCAGGCAGGAGAGGGAAAGAAACCAAACAAAGGTGTGAGTAAGCTGAAGTCTAGCCTCAGCCTGACCCCATGTGGAGGGTGAGTACATCACAGTGTTCCTTCCCCGAGGCCAGGGGGCCAGCCCTTTGTACCCTGTATCAGTCAGTGATTGGTAGGCCACTGATACGAAGCACATACTATCCGGGCATTTCCAGAAGTGGTTCCCAACAGACCAAGGGCAAGTGTCCGGATAAAGAGGCAGCCATCTAACACTCACAGAAGCTGGTGTTGGAAACACCTGCCAGATAAAAGGGACCTGGGCACCAATAGCATTTACTATGGGAACTTCACAGAATCAAGGAACCTCTTTGTCAGTTGTATGTATAGCAAGTGCCATTGGGAAGAAAGTGACATTTTCTTTCTGTAACCTTTCGTTAGGACCACCCAGGGCCCTTGGTTGGCTTTCCCCTGTCTCTTTTCATACCTCCACTGTAGCCCTTGGGTTTGTTAATATGTTTATTGTGTCTGTCTCAACATTGAGACCAAGAGGTCCTGGAGGGTTGGGACCCTGACTCACTCATCTTTGCATCCCGAGACACCACCTGGCACATGCGGGAGCCTCCTGGTTTGTTAATGGTTTGACCAAGCTTTCCTGAGCTTCCTCTTCATTAACACCTCTCAGTTCAATCCTATCTGGGCCACTTTCAGTTCAAAAGACAACGATCAGGATCTTAAAAACGCCCATCTCTGGAGCTTAGGGAGCATTTTAATGTAATTGCAATTGTGTAGAAATGAAATAAAGACCAATTGTTCTCTCTGAATAGATGACAATGCCAGAAGGTTTAGTTATTCTTGAACACTTCTGGTCCAAAGAAAGACCACTTAATGGATCTTAAAAGGAAGAGGCAACAACCGGCATAGAGATTAACAAAAGAGACATGGACCATTCTTCAAGGTACTAACTGGCACATTCAGAGACAGCGTTTTGCATAGCAAAGATTATTATCTTTGATGATTCCTGGTTTTTCAATTGTTAGAGAAACCAAGAAACAGACTCTTAACTATAGAGAATAAACTGATGGTTACCAGAGGGGAGGCAGGTGGGGGAATGAGTGAAATAGGCGATGGGGATTAAGGGATGCACTTGTAATGAGCACCAGGTGTTGTATAGAATTGTTGAATTGCTATATTGTACACCTGAAACTAATATAACACTGTGTTAACTCTACTGGAATTTAAACAAAAAATAAAAAATGGCTTTCCATAAGTGTTAATGAACCTCCCAAGAAAAATTTAAATGATCTAATAAACACTTCTGATATTTTTATCTAGTTAATTTTTAATTTTTTCCAATGTATATTTTTTTAAAAAATTGAGCTAATAATAAAGTGCACAAATATTAAGTATACAGTTTGATTTTTTTATTTTTTTAATTCACATATAATTAACTTACAGTGCTATATTAGTTTCAAATGCACAATTTAATGATTCAACAGTTTGATTAGTTTGACATGTGTGTACATCCCAGTCCACAGAGTTACTACCCTCTTTGCTGTCCCCTTGAAAGCCAAGTTTCTCGAAAGCTTCACTACCATTCACTCTGTGTCTTTTCTCCTTCCACAGTTTCTTAATCTACCACAGTTTTGCCCTCCAAGTCTCTAATTTTTGTCCCTTCAGGCCTGCAAAACTTCCCCCAGATGTATTGGCTTCTCCGCTTGTTGACAATAGCTCTCTGCCATGGAAGCTACTCAGATTCCCAAGTCTTGTCCCTGACCCTAGAAATGGCAAATGCCCCAAGGCAAAAACAACTGTAGAGTTCTGGCCCACCTCTCCAGGATTTCCTTTTTCTAGAATACTGGCCCTGAAGTCCTGGTAGCCCCAGAATCTGTATTATGCTTTCCAATATATTTTTAAAATAATCAGTGGGGCTAGTTTCGGTCTGCTACAAGCTGTCCCACCATGACTGGAAGAAGTCGATTATGTTCTTTACATTGTAGAGTTATGCATATTTTTTGAGACCTTATATTACTTGACTTGTCTGACAGGTAACTACCGCCTCCTTTTAATGCTCTCTCCTCTTTTAATTTATGTGATAGGTTGGGATTTCCTTTTTTCTTTATCCTTCTTGTCCTACCCCATATTTTACCTGGTCTGGAAGGAGGTGTGTCTCTGGTAAGACAGAGCAAAGAGATAGAAATATACTTGCCATAATAATGCTTAAAGGTAAGCCATAGGAGATGGTTAATATAAGCAGGAGAAAGATACATTTACCTTGAAGATATCATTCTCAAGAATCTGAAGGGTCTAGAGCTACAGTCTTCCTGCTGCCTCTACCTCCTACTCCCCTACCCCCGGGGTTAGATCATCAAGACCCGCTATCACCAAATTCCAGAACCTTGTGTATCTACTTCCCAGGCGAGCTCCCTGGAGGAAGGACAGAAGTGTAGAAGAGGCAAATGAATCCTGGGGAAGGGGAGAAGGAGGAAGATCAGAGAGAAAGGGCTCCCATGTGTTTTATAGAGGTCTCCATATGGACCAATATATAGCATTCATAAAACATATAGAGCTGCTTGTAACTTGTCTCAGGATTCTATAACTGTGTTCTCCTTTCTTCATGTGACTGCTCTTGTCCATCTTTCTATTTGCTTGTTCCATAAAGTCCATGGATTCATTCTCCACTGATATTGCTGGATGTTCCTTTCTATCTCCTTTGTGGGGCTCTTTTTACTCTTCCTTTAAATGTGTCTTTCTTCAGGGACACCTTTAGATTCTTCTCTTTCCATACTTTCTTGTAGAAATTCCTGTGTAGATTCTTACTCGTTCCATTGGCTCTAGTGACCACCTGTTAATTGGTTACTTATAAATTTGTATCCCCAGAACTGATTACTGAGAAGGACCTGCTACAGAATTTGTGGGGCTCAGTACACAATAAAATTGTGTGATGCCTTATTAAAAAATTATCATGAATTTCAAGATGGCAACAGCAGAACATTAAGATTAACATCAAAACACTAATAGCAGGGTGTTCTTCTGAACTTGGAGCCCTGTGTGACTGCCACAGGCTGCACACCCATGGGGCCTGCTCTGCTATGAGGTACAGACCAAAATATCAACTGTCTCCTGGGAATTTCCACTTGGTTGTCCCACAGGCACATCTTCAACTCAACGTATCCAAAACTCATCTCTATGCCTCTGTCACTTCAAAACCCCTCCTGCTCCTTTGTTTCTGGAAGCAGCAAATGACATTGCATCCCCTTAAATAGCCACGTCAGAAATCAGAGTGTCATTCTTACCTCCTTGGTTTTCTCATCCTCTGCAGTCCCAGCTCTCCAAGGTGACTCTGCATCCTTTATACTCCATCCTCACTACGTCTACCCTGGTTTCATACACTCCTGACTTTCATGTAGATGACCCCCACATCTTCTCAGCTAGTTTCCCTACTACCAAGCCTTCTCCTTTGTTAATCTGTTTTTTCCTACCATGACTAGAAACATCTTTCTGCTGCCTAAATTTAATCTTGCTACCTTCCACCTTATAAACCTTCAGTGGTTTTCTGTTGCCTTCAATGTGAAATGTGAATTGTGTAGCTTGACAGATAAGTGTCCTCCTGATCCAGCACGGGCCCCCACCCATGGCCAAGCTTACTGGACCACGAGAAATTCCCTCACCCTTTTAGTGAAGAGCTACATTGCCAAATAAAATTTTTTTAACCAGAATACCATGTTTCTTATCCCCTAGAATAAATCTCACTCTCTCAATCCCTTTTCCTAATTCTTCATGTTCTAAAGGCACACCAAAGCCAGGGAATCTCTTCAGAGGTGGTAGCTAGCTGTCTGTGATTGGCATCCTAACCTGGCTAATATTTCTACTAAGCAAGGAGATGCTGGCCATAGGTCAATTCAGTCCATATCTGTAGTTAAATTCAATTATGAGAAGAAGTTAAGGTAACATCTGGCTTTCAATGTCTAAAATTGTTAAATCATTGTCCTCAAAACTCATCTTTTATGTGGAACAAGAAGTGATCTCCATACATCTATTCTGTGATCCAAGAGAACTCCTTTCCAACATTCCAGGCCTAAATATTTGCTCAAGAAAAGTAGAAACACTTAAATTCAAAAGGACAAAATTTTCATGAAGTGGAATACTACTCAGCAATAAAATGGATATGGTACGGATACATGCAGAAATAAAGATAAATCTCAATGACATTATGTTAAATAAAAAAAAAAAGAAGGATGAAAAAAGCATCTATGTACATAAAGTCCAAGAACAGACCAAACAAGTCTATAGTGACAGAAATCAGAGCAGTGGTTGCCTCTGGGGGAGGGGGATGTAGGAGTTGAGCTAAAAAGTGAGGGTCTTAAGAACAAATTTGTAGGACTCAGACTAACTGATTTAAAAACTTATTGTAGGCCATAGTAACCGAGACAATGTGGTATCGGTGAAAGGATAGACACATAGATCACTGAAATGAAATTAAGATTCCTGAAATAGACACATGAATATGATCAATTGATTTTTGACAAAGGTTCAAAGGTAATTCAGTGGAGAAAGGGCAGTCATTTCAACAAACAGTGCTGGAACAACTGAACATCTGCATGCAAATAAATAAATCTGACCTATGTTTTGCATTATATAGAAAACATCCCATTCACAATAGTTCAAAAACCAAAAAAATGTTTATGAATAAATTAAACCTAGAGGTGAAAGATATGTACACTGCTAACTGTAAGATATTGATGAAAGAAATTGAGAAAGACACAAACGGAATTATATCATACGTGCAAGAATCAGAAAAATTAATACTGTTAAAACATCCTTACTACCCAAAGCATTCTGTAGATTCAGCGCAATTCCTATCAAAATTCCAATGGTATTTTCCACAGAAATAGGAAAAAAAACCCTAAAATTTGTATGGAACCACAAAATACCCCCAAAACAGCCAAAACAATCTTAAGAAAGAAAAATAAAGCTGGAAGCATGGCACTTCCTGATTTTAAACTATATTACAAAGCTGTAGTGATCAAGTCAGTGTGGTACTGGCATAAAAACTGACACATCAACCAACCAATCAAGAGCCCAGAAATAAACCCCCACATACATGGTCAATTAATATTTGACAAGGGAGCCAAGTATACTCAATAGAGAAAAGATAGTTTCTTTAATAAATCATGTTGGGAAAACTGGATATTCACATGCAAAAGAATGAAATTGGGACCCTATCTTATACCATTCATGAAAATTAACTTGAAATGGGCTAAAGACCTAAATGTAAGGCCTGAAACTGTAAAATTCCTAGGAGAATACACAGGGAAAAAACTGCTTGACATTGGTCTTCACAATGATTTTTTGGATATGACACAAGAAGTATAATCAACAAAAGCAAAAATAAATGAGCAGGACTAAATCAAACTAAAAAGACTTCTGTATAGCAAACCATCACCAAATGAAAAGGCAATGGAATGGGAGAAAATATTTGCAAACTATATAGCTGATAAGAAGTTAATATCCAAAGTATATGAGGAACTCATGCAACCAAAGAGCCCTGGATAGACATTTTTCTAAAGAAGACATACAGATGACCAACAGGTGCATGAAAAGATGCTCAACATCACTCATAATCAGGGAAATGCAGATCAAAACTACAATGAGATAAACCTGTCAGAGCAGCTATGATCAAAAAGACAGGAGATAACAAGTGTGAGTAGGATGTGGAGAAAAGGGAATCTTTGTGTACTGTGTAAACTGGCCAGTCATA
Organism: Eumetopias jubatus; assembly: GCF_037043125.1. Classification (NCBI taxonomy): domain Eukaryota; kingdom Metazoa; phylum Chordata; class Mammalia; order Carnivora; family Otariidae; genus Eumetopias; species Eumetopias jubatus. The sequence goes on along the minus strand of NW_028274807.1, from coordinate 148,132,834 downwards.
ATGAAAACCAGTATGGAGGGGCGCCTGGGTGGCACAGTTGGTTAAGGGCAAGAATCTTGGTTTCAGCTCAGGTCTGATCTCAGGATTGTGAGATCAAGCCTTGCGTTGGGCTCCATGCTCAGCTCAGAGTCTGCTTGGGTTTCTCTCTTCCTTTCCTTCTGCCCCACCTCCCCATTCTTTCTTTCTCTCTAAAAATAAATAAATAAAATCTTAAAAAAAAAAAAAAGAAAACCAATATGGATTCCTCAAAAAATTAAAACATAGAGCATCAAGAGGCAGAGCAAGATGGCGGAGGAGTAGGAGACCTGAATTTCGTCTGGTCTCAGGAATTCAGTTGAATAGGGATCAAACCATTCTGAACACCTACGAACTCAACAGGAGATCGAACAGGAGAGTAGCAACAACTCTGAACAGAGAAGCGACCACTTACTGGAAGGTAGGGCTTGCGGAGAAGTGAATCCGAGGCGATATTCGGGAGGATAGACAGCGGGGGAGGGGCCTCTGCCGGCCGCTTCTGGCAAGTGATAGAGCCGCGGAGCACAAAATCGGACCTTTTAGAAGTCGGCTCGGCGGAGGGAAGTCGCTGCAGTGGCTAAGCGGGGGGTGGAATCCTCCCGGGACAGTGTGGTCTCAGGACCCTTGGGGTCACAGAGATACCGGGGTGCCTGAGTGCAGCAGAGCTCCCAGGTATCAGAGCAGGGAAACCGGCTGCAGATACGGAGCAGAGTCGCGGGTTCTCAGCTCGGGGTTGCCATAAACTGTGATCTGCGGCCCAGTCGGGGCACGGCTCCCCCAGCAGGGACCCAACAAGCAGCAGATCCGGGGAGACTCCCCTTCCTTCCCGGGGAGGAGCGGTGCGGGAACGCACTACAGGGATCTGCTGGGTTTGGAGACTCCGCGCGGGGTCGGGTGCCAGAGAGAGCAACGCTCGGTCACAGGCCGGGTGAGCACGGAGTGCGGCCGGAGACCGGGGACACGGAAGTGACTGCTTTTCTCTGGGGGCACACTGAGGAGCGGGGCCCCGAGTTCTCAGCTCCTTCAAGTGGAGATTGGGAGGCCACCATTTCTGCCCTGGGCCTCTAAAGCTGTACCGAGAGCTTGCAGGGAACAAAAGCTCCTGAGAGCAAACCGGAGCAGCTTCCTTAGCCCGGACCGACAAGGGCGGGGCAATTCCGCCTCCGGCAAAGACATTTGGAAACCACGGCAACAGGCCCCTCCCCCAGAAGATCAGCACAAACAGCCAGCAAGCCAAGACCAAGTTGATCGATCAAGGAGAATAGGAGAACTCCAGCGCTAGGGGAATACTGCACATAGATTCATGGCTTTTTTTTTTTTTTTTACCATGATTCATTATTTCATCAAAGTTAATTTTTGTTGACTGTTTTTTTTTATTTTTCTTTTTCCCTTTTTCAACCAACATCTTATAAATCCCTTTTAAAAAAAAAATTTTTTTATTTTTCATTTTTAGAGTCATATTTTATCCCTTCATAGTAGTTACCCTTATTTTTGGCATATATATATAAGTTGTTCTCTCTTTAAAATTTTGAGGTACAGTTTCTTCTAACAGATCAAAATATACCCTAAATCACTAGTGTATGGCTTTGTTCTAGTCTCCTGCCTGATCACATTCTCTCCCTTTTTCCTTTTTTTTTTTTTCTTATATCTTCTTTCTTTTTTCAAACAACTTATCTTACCAAGTCCTTTTATAAAATATTTTATAATTTTCATCTTTACAGTCATCTTCCATCCCTTCATTGTATCAACCCTTATTTTGTACATATATGTCTTTCTTCCTTTAAAATTTTAGGAGGCACTTTTTCTAACAGACCAAAATACGCCCAAAATCTAGTGTGTGGCACTGATCTATGCACTAGCCTGATCATATTTGATCATATTCTGCCTTTTTTGTATTGTTTTGTTTTAGTTTTTATCTTTTTTTTCTTTTTTTTTTTCTTTTTCTCTTTCTTTTTTCTTTCTTTCCCTTTCTTTTCCCCTGGTGTCAGGTCTTTTCTGATTTGTATACAGTATATTTGCTGGGGACGTTGTTAACCTGTTAGCATTTTGTTCTCACATTCATCTATTCTCCTCTGGACAAAATGACAAGACGAAAGAAATCACCTCAGCAAAAAGAACAAGAGGTAGTACCGTCAGCCAGGGACCTACTCAATACCGATATTAGTACGATGTCGGACCTAGAGTTCAGAATCATGATTTTAAAGATACTAGCTGGGCTTGAAAAAAGCGTGGAAGTTATTAGAGAAACCCTTTCTGGAGAAATAAAAGAACTAAAATCTAACCAAATCGAAATCAAAAAGGCTATTGATGAGGTGCAATCAAAAATGGGGGCACTAAATGCTAGGATAAATGAGGCAGAAGAGAGAATCAGCGATATAGAAGACCAAATGATGGAAAATAAAGAGGCTGAGAAAAAGAGAGAGAAACAACTACAGGATCACGAGGGCAGAATTCGAGAGATAAGTGATATGATAAGACGAAACAACATTAGAATAATTGGGATCCCAGAAGAAGAAGAGAGAGAGAGAGGGGCAGAAGGTATATTGGAGCAAATTATAGCAGAGAACTTCCCTAATGTGAGGAAGGAAACAGGCATTAAAATCCAGGAGGCACAAAGAACCCCTCTCAAAATCAATAATAATAGGTCAACACCCCGACATCTAATAGTAAAACTTACGAGTCTCAGAGACAAAGAGAAGATCCTGAAAGCAGCTCGGGAGAAGAGATATGTAACCTACAATGGTAGAAACATTAGATTGGCAACAGACCTATCCACAGAGACCTGGCAGGCCAGAAAGGACTGGCAAGATATCTTCAGAGCACTAAACGAGAAAAATATGCAGCCAAGAATACTATATCCAGCTAGGCTATCATTGAAAATAGAAGGAGAGATAAAAAGCTTCCAGAACAAACAAAAACTAAAGGAATTTGCAAACACGAAACCAGCCCTCCAAGAAATATTGAGAGGGGTCCTCTAAGCAAAGAAAGAACCTAAAAGCAGCAAAGAGCAGAAACGAACACAGACAACAGACAGTTAACAGTCACCTTACAGGTAATACAATGACACTAAATTCATACCTTTCAATAGTTACCCTGAATGTAAATGGGCTAAATGCCCCAATCAAAAGACACAGGCTATCAGATTGGATTAAAAAACAAGACCCATCCATATGCTGTCTGCAAGAGACTCATTTTAGACCCAAAGACACCCCCAGATTGAAAGTGAGGGGGTGGAAAACCATTTACCATGCTAATGGACACCAAAAGAAAGCTGGGGTGGCAATCCTTATATCAGACAAACTAGATTTTAAAACAAAGACTGTAATAAGAGATGAGGAAGGACACTATATCCTACTTAAAGGGTCTATCCAACAAGAAGATCTAACAATTTTAAATATCTATGCCCCGAACATGGGAGCAGCCAATTATATAAGGCAATTAATAACAAAAGCAAAAAAACACATTGATAACAATACAATAATAGTGGGGGACTTTAACACCCCCCTGACTGAAATGGACAGATCATCTAAGCAAAAGATCAACAAGGAAATAAAGACTTTAAATGACACACTGGACCAAATGGACTTCACAGACATATTCAGAACATTCCATCCCAAAGCAAAGGAATACACATTCTTCTCTAGTGCCCATGGAACATTCTCCAGAATTGATCACATCCTAGGTCACAAATCAGGTCTCAATCGGTACCAAAAGATTGGGATCATTCCCTGCATATTTTCAGACCACAATGCTTTGAAACTAGAACTCAACCACAAGAGGAAAGTCGGAAAGAACTCAAATACATGGAGGCTAAAGAGCATCCTACTAAAGAATGAATGGGTCAACCAAGAAATCAAAGAAGAATTAAAAAAATTCCTGGAAACCAATGAAAATGAAAACACAACTGTTCAAAATCTTTGGGATGCAGCAAAGGCAGTCCTGAGAGGAAAGTATATAGCAATACAAGCCTTTCTCAAGAAACAAGAGAGGTCTCAAATACACAACCTAACCCTACACCTAAAGGAGCTGGAGAAAGAACAGCAAATAAAGCCTAAACCCAGCAGGAGAAGAGAAATCATAAAGATCAGAGCAGAAATCAATGAACTAGAAACCAAAAGAACAGTAGAACAGATCAACGAAACTAGGAGCTGGTTCTTTGAAAGAATTAACAAGATTGATAAACCCCTAGCCAGACTGATCAAAAAGAAAAGAGAAATGACCCAAATCAACAAAATCATGAATGAAAGAGGAGAGATCACAACCAACACCAAAGAAATACAAACAATTATAAGAACATATTATGAGCAACTCTATGCCAACAAATTAGATAACCTGGAAGAAATGGGTGCATTCCTAGAGATGTATCAACTACCAAAATTGAACCAGGAAGAAATAGAAAACCTGAACAGACCTATAACCACTAAGGAAATTGAAACAGTCATCAAAAATCTCCCAACAAACAAAAGCCCAGGGCCAGATGGCTTCCCGGGGGAATTCTATCAGACATTTCAAGAAGAATTAATACCTATTCTCCTGAAACTGTTCCAAAAAATAGAAATGGAAGGGAAACTTCCAAACTCATTTTATGAGGCCAGCATTACCTTGATCCCAAAACCAGACAAAGACCCCATCAAAAAAGAGAATTACAGACCAATATCCTTGATGAACATGGATGCAAAAATTCTCACCAAAATACTAGCCAATAGGATCCAACAGTACATTAAAAGGATTATTCACCAGGACCAAGTGGGATTTATTCCTGGGCTGCAAGGCTGGTTCAACATCCGCAAATCAATCAATGTGATACAATACATTAACAAAAGAAAGAGCAAGAATCATATGATCCTCTCAATAGATGCAGAAAAAGCATTTGACAAAGTACAACATCCTTTCTTGATCAAAACTCTTCAGAGTATAGGGATAGAGGGTACATACCTCAATATCATAAAAGCCATCTATGAAAAACCTACAGCGAATATCATTCTCAATGGGGAAAGGCTGAGAGCTTTTCCCCTAAGGTCAGGAACGCGGCAGGGATGTCCACTATCACCACTGCTATTCAACATAGTATTAGAAGTCCTAGCCACAGCAATCAGACAACAAAAAGAAATCAAAGGCATCCAAATCGGCAAAGAGGAAGTCAAACTCTCACTCTTTGCAGATGATATGATACTGTATGTGGAAAACCCAAAAGACTCCACCCCAAAACTGCTAGAACTCATACAGGAATTCAGTAAAGTAGCAGGATATAAAATCAATGCACAGAAATCGGTGGCATTCCTATACACCAACAACAAGACAGAAGAGAGACAAATCAAGGAGTCGATCCCATTTACAATTGCACCCAAAACCATTAGATACCTAGGAATAAATCTAACCAAAGAGGCAAAGGATCTGTACTCAGAAAACTATAAAATACTCATGAAAGAAATCGAAGAAGACACAAAGAAATGGAAAAACGTTCCATGCTCATGGATTGGGAGAATCAACATTGTGAAGATGTCAATGCTACCTAGAGCAATCTACACATTCAATGCAATCCCCATCAAAATACCATCCACTTTTTTCAAAGAAATGGAACAAATAATCCTAAAATTTGTATGGAACCAGAAGAGACCCAGAATAGCCAGAGGAATACTGAAAAAGAAAAGCAAAGCTGGCGGCATCACAATTCCGGACTTCCAGCTCTATTACAAAGCTGTCATCATCAAGACAGTATGGTACTGGCACAAAAACAGACACATAGATCAATGGAACAGAATCGAGAGCCCAGAAATGGACCCTCAACTCTATGGTCAACTTATCTTTGACAAAGCAGGAAAGAATGTCCAATGGCAAAAAGACAGTCTCTTCAACAAATGGTGTTGGGAAAATTGGACAGCCACATGCAGAAGAATGAAACTGGACCATTTCCTTACACCACACACAAAAATAGACTCCAAATGGTTGAAAGACCTAAACGTGAGACAGGAGTCCATCAAAATCCTAAAGGAGAACACAGGTAGCAACCTTTTCGACCTTAGCCACAGCAACTTCTTCCTAGAAACATCGCCAAAAGCACGGGAAGCCAGGGCAAAAATGAACTATTGGGATTTCATCAAGATAAAAAGCTTTTGCACAGCAAAAGAAACAGTCCACAAAACCAAAAGACAACCAACAGAATGGGAGAAAATATTTGCAAATGACATATCAGATAAAGGGCTAGTATCCAAAATCTATAAAGAACTTATCAAACTCAACACCCAAAGAACAAATAATCCAATCAAGAAATGGGCAGAAGACATGAACAGACATTTCTCCAAAGAAGACATCCAAATGGCCAACAGGCACATGAAAAAGTGCTCCACATCGCTCGGCATCAGGGAAATCCAAATCAAAACCTCAATGAGATACCACCTCACACCCGTTAGAATGGCTAAAATTAACAAGTCAGGGAACGACAGATGTTGGCGGGGATGTGGAGAAAGGGGAACCCTCCTACACTGTTGGTGGGAATGCAAGCTGGTGCAACCCCTCTGGAAAACAGTATGGAGGTTCCTCAAACAGTTGAAATTAGAGCTACCGTTCGATCCAGCAATTGCACTACTGGGTATTTACCACAAAGATACAAATGTAGGGACCCGAAGGGGTACGTGTACCCCAATGTTTATAGCGGCAATGTCCACCATAGCCAAACTGTGGAAAGAGCCAAGATGCCCATCGACAGATGAATGGATAAAGAAGATGTGGTATAGATACACAATGGAATATTATGCAGCCATCAAAAGGAATGAGATCTTGCCATTTGCAATGACGTGGATGGAACTGGAGGGTGTTATCCTGAGTGAAATAAGTCAATCAGAGAAAGACATGTATCACATGACCTCACTGATATGAGGAATTCTTAATCTCAGGAAAGAAACTGAGTGTTACTGGAGTGGTTGGGGGTGGGAGGGATGGGGTGGCTGGGTGATAGACATTGGGGAGGGTATGTGCTACGGTGAGCGCTGTGAATTGTGCAAGACTGTTGAATCACAGTTCTGTACTTCTGAAACAAATAACGCAACATATTTTAAGAAAAAAGAAAAAGAAGAAGATAACAGGAGAGGAAGAAAAGGGGAGTATGTCAGAGGGGGAGACGAACCATGAGAGATGATGGACTCTGAGGAACAAACTGAGGGTTCTGGAGGGGAGGGGGGTAGGGGGATGGGTTGGCCTGGTGGTGGGTATTGAGGAGGGCACGTTCTGCATGGAGCACTGGGTGTTATGAACAAACAATGAATCATGGAACACTGCACCAAAAACTAATGATGTAATATATGGTGATTAACATAACAATAAAAAATTAAAAAAAAAATTAAAACATAATTACCATACCACCCAGAAATCACACTTTTGGGTATATATCCGAAGAAAATGAAATCAGGATCTAGAAGAGATATTTGCACTCGAATGTTCATTGCAACATTATTCTCTGTAGCCAAGATATGGAAACAACCTAAGTATCCATTAACAGATGGTGGTTAATAAAAGATATGGTATAATGGGATAGTATTTAGCCATGAGAAAAAGGAAATCCTGATATTTTTGACAACAGAGATGGACCTTGAGGTCATTACGCAAAGTGAAACAAGTCAGACAGAGACAAATACTGTGTGATCTCACATATATGTGGAATACAAAAAAAGCTAAACTCGTAGAAACAGAGGGTAGAATAGTAGTTGCCTGGAGGTGGGGATAGGGGAAATGGGGATGTTGGTCAGAGGGTACAAACTTCTAGGTGTAAGATGAATAAATTCTGGAGGTCTAATGTCTAACATGATGACAATAACAATACCATATTATATACTTGAATATTGCTAAGAGAGTAGATCTTAAATGTTCTCACCACACCAAAAAAAAAAAGGTAATTATGTGAGGTGATGGATGTGTTAACTAACTAGATCACAGTGACCATTTTACAATATATAGGTGTATCAAATTATCATGTTGTACACTTTAAACTTGCACAATGTTATTTGTTAATTACATTTCAGTAAAGGTGGGGCGGAGAAAATTGTGGCTCTGAGGAAATAATAGAAGCAGAAAAAAAGATATAAGGATGTAAGAAGATGTGTTATGTAAGTTACTCTAATTTTGACACTTAAAGAAATAAAACTTTTCAATTTAATAAAAAAAACCCACATTCAACTCTTTTTGCATGAAGAATACACTAAATATGTGCCAGTATGGTCTTTCTTGTTGCTGTTCATTTCCTGATTACAAATGCTGTGGAATAATCGGTTTTGTTCAGTTAGCATATCTATAGTGGACTAATCCAGTTGGTGGCCATTCCCAAGCATATCTTGGTGACACTAGAGGCATAAAATTATATTAATAAATTTGATCAACAAGAAACACAGATACTAACATTATTCCAATGGCTGCTGTGAGATCCAGAAATTCTCTTCTCACTAGGGGAAATAATAACTGTCCTTGTTTGCTTGAGACTAAGTGAGTTCCCAGCACACAGGACTTTCAGTTTCAGAACTGGGATAGTCCTGGGTAGCGCAGAATTGGCTGGTCCCCCAGAATTAGCTGGTCACCCTATCCCTCAACTCTCAGGCTCTGAGAGGATGTCTGTTACAACAAGGGATTTGCAGGGGATTGCTTCTCCAGGTTCTCATGCAACTCCTTTCCGGATACCTGGGGCCATCTGGGCATGGCAATGCCCATTCCCTGAGCAGACGGTTCTCTCTGCTTCCACCACGTCTTCGTTGTTCTCAGAAACCTGTGGCCCCTACATAGAACATTGTCTGGTAACACCCAAGGAAGGAGAAATCGAGGATCGCTTTTGTCTGTTTTCTTTCTCACCCACTCTCAGGCTTTTTCTGGTTCCAGTTCCCGTGTGAGCCTGGGAACAGCAGATTTCCAAAGGTCCAGTGAGTCACCAACTCCCCTCCCGTCAAGAGTTTCTGGTTCTCACGATCACTAATTTATAAGTTATTTAATAATCTGGGTCTCGAATTTATGTCTCACATTGCTTCAAAACCTCTTTAGGAATGATCCCCAGAAGAGAAACAAAATAATTCTAACTATTGATGGATTTCTTTAAGTTTCTGTTTTGAATGTATTTCAAGAGAAATTTCCCATTGATTTCTTTTTTAAATTTTATTTAAAATCAATTAACATATAGTGTATTATTAGTTTCAGAGGTAGAGTTCAGTGATTCATCTGTTGCATATAATACCCAGTGCTCATTCCAACAAGTGCCTTCCTTAATGCCCATCACCCAGTTACCCCCTCCCCCCACCAACCTCCCCCCAGCAACTCTCAGTGTGTTCACGTTAATTTCACTGAGGTTGTAAGATTTTATCTATTTATTTATTTGAGAGAGAGAGAGAGTGCAGGGACACAAAGTGCAAGTGGTGGGAGGGAGAGGGATAAGCAGGCTCTGTGCTGAGCACAGAGCCTGATGAGGGGCTTGATCCCAGGATCCTGAGATCATGACCTGGGCTGAAATCAAGAGTCAGATGCTCAACTGACTGAGCCCCTCCGGCGCCCCCCACTGAGGTTTTAAAGTCATCGCCTGCAGCAAACTCCTGTGTTTCCCATCTATACCCCCTCACCCTCAGCATCTCAGGGCATGCTTGTCCAACTTCCAGCTGGTGGCACCTGCCTTTCTTTGCTGAGAACTTTCCTAGGTCTCAAAAAAAAAAAAAAAAAGTTCACACAAGAGGTGCAGAGGAATGAACATCTCCCAGGAGCGGCCCCCGACCCATGACTGAGCTGGAGAGTAAACAACCCATAGCTCCCTTGCCTTCGAGTAGAATAAAGCTGATGCCTGAGTTTTATGTTGGCTCCAAATTTCCCCTGTGGGATTAAGGTTCAGGTACCCCCCCCCCTCCGTGGTAGCTTGCTTGGTGACACGTCCTTGGTTGTCTCACTTCCCCACTCACCCACCAGTGTTTTCTTCACCTCCCAAGTAAACCACCTGCTCTCCATGCACTGTGTCAGGGCCTGCTTCAGAGGAAACCCAAACTAAGAGTCTCCCATATACAAATCCCAAGCAGGTTGTTTCCGCTTCTGTTTATTTCCTCGGAGCACTTGTCACAATATAAAATTACTGTGTTTACTAGTGTATTGTTTCTCTCCCTAACAAGGTGAAACTACCTGAGTTTAGTCTGTATCCATGTTCCTCAAGGCTTTCTCTTTAGAGCCCTTACATAGCTTTGCATACAGCAGGAGCTCAATAAACAGTTGTTCAGTGAATGGATGAAATAGTGAATTTTAAGAAAACTGATTCAAGGCCAACAGATCTACAACCAACTAACCAAATTATGTTTCAAGGAACATATGGACAGTGTGTCTGTATACACCAAGCTTGTCTGATAAATGATATGCAAGAATATCCTCTAATCAAAACTGGAACCTGAGGCTGGCTGATCTCAGAGCCTGTGCTCTAACCACTACATTGACTTTTTCATCATTTAAAAACAAAGCTATTACCTATATTATTCTTACTACAGAGTTTTCTTGGGATTGTTATATTACTGTGTGTATGACACTGCTTTGAAAATCATTAAACAGTCCCACCTCTGGCAGATAATGTTCACATCTCTGTATGTGAAGTGGGAAGAACATGTCCCTTGTCTTTGACAAGGGTCAAGGGCATCCTCAAGGACATAACATCTACAGTCACAACCAGCTTTCCAGTGGAGACCCCTGTTTCTGGGTAAAGCACCTGGGTACCTGCAAGGAAAAAAGTTAGTGGGATGTTTTCAGGATGCTGGCCAGGTGGTTTGAAAAGTCATGCTGCTTAATGACAAAGAGGCTGAGTGCAGTGAAAGCAATTAAGGAATAAGCTGAGGTGTGAAGTTACAGGCCCAGATGGGTGTCAAGGGCAGAAGTCCTGCTCAGTTCACTGGCCGACTGGCTCCCACCATGATTCCTGTGGTTACTCTCTCCTGTCCTTTCAGGACCCCGACAACAAATCCCAACCCTTGCCTCATTTAGAGCTACTTTTACTTTCTTCTTTATTTCTTAATACCTTCCAACACCCATGCCCACAGAACCTCCTCCCTTGACATGGCTCTGTAAAGTAGAGGTCCCCAGAAGCAGAGTCTGAGACAGGAATTCACATGCACAGGACTTATTCAGGATGTACTCTCATGGGAAACTTGAAAGGGAAATAGAGAAGGAGATAAGGTGGATGGAGGGGCTGAGAAGGAACATGATCTCAGCTGGGGTCCAGCTTCAGCCTGATCCAATGGGAAGCCCAGGAGTATGAACTGCACTGCAAAGTTGGTCCCATTTTGAGACAAATCCCTTTGTCACTTGGTCATTGCTTTGGGGCTGTCCTGGGCAGGGGGCTGTAAACTTGTAGGAAGGCAGCTCCCCTCTGGCTGAGGGCATCATTTTGGAGATGGGGCAGCTGTGAGCCATTTGAAGCCTACACTCACAATACTGAGGTGATGGGGGCACCAGCTGAATAATGGGGTCTGAGTGGGTATCAAGAACAGTTAAAACAGGGGTATTGAGTTACCTTGCAAAATGGAGGTACTGAAGAAGACTTAGGTCTTGGAGCTTCCAATGTGCTCATTTGTAATTATGCATCCCTTTTTTTGCAGGTCTTTTGATGAATGGATTAAAAACAATGGTTATTTTACTTTCTCCCTAGGAAGAATCCTATGCCATCCTTCTCCTATACTAACTTCTATAATTATGCATTTGTCACTCATGTCAAAAACAAAAACTGCCTGAAACTTAGGTCTAACCATGTCCCATCCTAGCTAATATTAGCTGAGTGCTTACTATGTGCTTGACACTGATCTAAGATCTTTATAGGTGTTAGGTCACCTAGCTCTTACACAAATAAAGGAGGTACTACTAGTCCCAAAGTAAACTGCTCTGGAACATAGAAAAAGAAGTAAGACTTCCAAGCACTTTTTCCAAAACCCAACATAACTCAGATATCCAAACCTGACAGAGCACATGCAAGAAGGAAGGAAGGAAGGAAGGAAGGAAGGAAGGAAGGAAGGAAGGAAGGAAGGAAGGGAGGGAGGGAGGGAAGGAGGAAAGGACACTTTGTCACTTATAAATAGTGACAAAATCCTACAGGCAGGAAAAATTTAAAAATCATGTTACCACCAGAACTATATAACAAATATATGTAATATAACTAATACCCAATACAATTAGATAAGAGAAAGAACAAGAGGTATAAATCATAGGATATTAGAAAGGCATAGGCAAAAATATTACATGTAGATCATATAATTTTATATCTGAGAATTTTAGAGAATTCATTGTATTGTACAACTCAATGATCATATTTTTTTCCTTAAAGGCATACTTTTTTCCTGATCTAAATTTCCTTTTATTTCTCTTAATTTAAGCTTTACACTTCTGGTGGCTTTATGTTGTTGTATTAGGTCTTTTGAACCAAGCAGCAAAGAAAGCAGTGAGTTCTCACTTCAAATGCTGCATGGCAGGAAAATTACTCACTGTGCTGAGAGGTGGGTATCCAAAGCCTGAAGTTAACTGATCCACTCTCCCCTCTTCAAACTATTTCTGTGATTGATGGATATTTTAGATTAATTTATATATTAGTGAAATACAGAATTGCTACATGTGTCCCTTTCTGTAAATAGGGCCAAAGTAGATTTTTTATGACTGCTAGCAGGAAAAAAAAGGAGAAATTGTATACTAGCTTCAGTTACTGTGATTTTGATGGTAATGTCAACTCCTTAATACATTAAACTGGAAAGATTTTGAAGGCAATATACATCTCAGCTGGGAAGCCTAAAGTAGGACTAAACAGAAGGAGTGTGGGATGGTAAGGAAGCAAGTAATCTTGCAGGGTATTTTCAATTCTCAAAAAAAAATTTTTTTTTGAAAGTAAGCTTTGCCACAACAGGAAATATTAGAACTATTCCAAATGCCCATTAAACATATCATCAACCTGTCTGAGCAAAGCTGGGATTGCTTCCTGGGAAGCAGTAATATTTCCAGAAAATAAAAATGTAAATATTCTTTTTGCCCAATAACTCTAATACTGAAAATTACAAATTAATTACAAATACAATAGAAGAGATTATTACAAAGATGGAAAGTATCAGGGTGCAGGTCTATTTTCCTGGTCCCTCCACTTGTTGGCTTTGTGAGCCTAGAAAAGTTACTTAACTTCACTGAGCCCATGGTTTGCATTTTAAAATGAAAAGAGTAAATATAGTATGCTACTTTTTATGTAAGAGAAATAATGAAATAATACACTATGTATGTATCTATGTATGTTTATTTTTGCAAAAGGAAACACAGGAAGGATTGTTGAGAGAAAGTCATTGAGAGGGTGTGATGCCTGGTTGACCCAGAAGCTGGACGGGGGGCAGTCAGAGTTTCCTCACCCCATCCCCTGTCCTTGGAATGTACACTCTCCCCAGCCTTCCCACAGTGGGAGCTGTTTTCAAGGATGCAGCTTTCAGATAGTGCTGTGGTGCTGAGACCATCTGCACAGTATATGTGACTCAATGCTGTGAAGCCTCCATATAAACTTGTAAGATTCTGGTGGGAGGCACAGGGATCTACTCGTCTTGCAGCCACCCAAGACAAGTCTCATAAGTAAGTTCCCTTTGTTTATTAAAACTGCCACCTACCAACCTGGAACGATCTGCTTCTTTCTTCAGTTTCTCCTTGCCCTCCCTGTGTGGAACCAGCTTGTGAACCAACAAGGATAAACCAAAAACTAACAGGATTGTTTATCTAAAGGAGGTGGATGGGAATGGGGTGGTAGGGTTGGGGACAATAACTCACACTCCTCTGAGTATTTGGTTTTGGAGAGTTTTGACTTTTGGAATCATGGTAGTGTTTTATATAACAAAAATTACCAAGGATAAGAAGGGAAACACTAAAATAGGATACAAACAAAACTAAATGCATTTAATTATATTTCAAATGAATAACATAACCAAACTGAAGGGGGAAATAAAAAGAAATAACCCATGTAACTTTTCAACACAGTATTTTGACTATATAATCTCAAACTGAAATAAAAAAGAACCTTAAATAAATAGTGAATTCCCGTTAATACAGTGTTTTTTCTCCACCATTGTGTGTGTTAGCAATTCTAAAACTACTTTTTTATAAACATTCTAAGATTGGGCAAATAAGTACATATATTAAGGATGGGGAAGCTAAAATCAAAGCTGTGGCTTTGGACTAGAGTTGAAAGTATCAGCATAAACTTGTGGTTTCTGATACGAGACAGACAGATTGATAGATGATAGAGGGAAAGAGAGAGATGTGTATATTTACATGTACATACCTATATTTCCTAGCTATGTCCACTGTGAGTCTGGAAGCCAAGATACAGTAGTAGTAGTGTAGAGCATCTAATGCCCAGATTGTAGTTTCTTTTTTGTCCCCTAAGATTTTATTTATTTATTTGAGAGAGGGGGGAGAGAGAAAGAGAGAAAGAGTGTAGGAGCAGGGGGGAGGAACAGAGGAAGAGGGAGAAGCAGGCTCCCCACTGAGCAAGGAGCCCAATGTGGGGCTCGATCCCAGGACCCTGAGATCATGACCTGAGCTGGTAGGCAAGACATTTAACCAACTGAGCCACCCAGGCGCCCTGTAGTTTCCATACCTATTCTTCTACTTAAAGAAACCATAAGTCCTTGGGCAAATGGCTGATTCCACAGCTGGGGCTAGGAGAGTAAAGGATAAACCTGTTGTGCCATGTGAAAAAGACATTAAGAGCTAAGTTGAAAGAACACACCAAGCCAAATAGGGGACAATGTGAGTACCAAATAGAACAATGGCAGTTAGATTAGAACAGAATCTATGAGTCCACAATGATACTCTAAAATAGAGATAAAGGAAGAAAGAGCTTTTCTTTAGAGGAGAAAGCTGGCTAATAGATGTAGAATAAATAATAGAATTCCTCATATCAGTGAGGTCATATGATACATGTCTTTCTCTGATTGACTTATTTCACTCAGCATAATACCCTCTAGTTCCATCCACGGGTATTAAAGAGGACACGTTCTGCATGGAGCACTGGGTGTTATACGCAAACAATTAATCATGGAACACTACATCCAAAACTAATGATGTAATGTATGGTGATTAACATAACATAATAAAAAAATAAATTAATTAAAAAAAAGAATAGAAATTAGTGAGGACAATTACCATCTTGCAACCTCAATGTAATAATTGATTCAGGCAAGAATTTTCAATGGATACTAACATCATTAGTTGATAAGTTATTTGGAAACAGAATATTCAAATGGTTTCAAATAATCTTTCCATAAATTACTCATTTGCAAAGGGAAAAATTTACCTTTGCAATAGGAGGTACAAGGATACTACTTTTGCTTAGGAGAGGTACTTACAGCAACCAAGATCAAATCACATACATAAAAGGACAAGGGATAAGAGAGGTCAGCTCTCTTGTCTAATGTACAAGATTATAATCTAGAACTTTGTCATTGCAACAATACAAGAAATAAAAATATGAGATGCAAATATTGTTCTGAAAAGATTAAACTCTATGTGTAGATGATATGGCTATGTGTCTAGAAATTCAGGATAATCAAATGAAAAGCTATTTTAACCAATAAGACATTTCAATAAGGTAGCCAGACACATAACCAACAATTTGAAAATTCATCAGAATTTTCTACACATCAGAAAATGTTCATAGAGAAAGATTGATTCACAAAGGAAACACAAACTAACAAATGGCACTCAATATGTGCAAGACTTGTATGAAGGAAACTTTTCAATTATCCAGAAGGACTTAGACCATCATGATCCCAATGGGATAAGCTGATGATGTAAAGTTAACCATTCTTTCCAAATTATTCCATAATTTAATTCAATGCAATGGTAATCAAAGTCCTCAAAGTCCTTATTTTAATTTTCCAAGTTTGTTTTATCAGATGACAAAATTAACAAAGATTGCCTGTATATTTTTAAACAGCTTTAGGGATATGAAATTTACGAACATAAAGTTAACTTGTTAAAGTGTACATCTCAGTGGTTTTTAGTATTTACAGAGTTGTGCAATCATCATCAAAATCTAAATTTAAGACACTCTCATCTCAAACAGAAAATCCATTTTCAGTTTCATTTTTTAAATGATAACTTTATTGAGATATAATTCACATACCATAAAGTTCATCTTTTAAAAATATCAATTCAGTGATTATTAATGTATGACAAAGCTGTGCATAGATTACAACTAATTTCAAAACAGTTTCATCACTCCAGATAGAAACCTCAAATCCTTTAGCATTCACTCCCTACTTGTTCCTCTCTCCACCCCTGGCAACCACTAATCTACTCTCTGTTTCTATGGATTTGCCTATTCTGGACATTTCCCTATAAATGGAATCACAGTATGTGCCTTTCTGTGTCTGGCTTCTTTTGAGAAAAGAAGAAATAGAAGAAGATTTGTCTGATACCAAAACATACTGTAAAGTAACTACTAAAATGGTGTAGAATTTTGACAGAAATAGAAAAGTATATCCCTGATAATTAGTGATGTTGAGCATCTTTTCATGTTCTGTTGGCCATCTGTATGTCTTCTTTGGAAAAATGTCTATTCAGGTCCTCTGGTTGCCAGAGGGGAGGTGTGTGGGATGATGGAAGAAATAAATAAAAGGAATTTAGAGTACACATATCTTGATGAGCACTGAGTAATGTATAGAATTGTTGAATCATTATATTGTACACCTGAAACTATTCTAACACTGTATGTCAATTATACTTGAAGAAAGAAAGAAAAAGTTCTCTTTCTCTATCACACACACACACAAAAGAGACTACCACTTAACACATGATAATGGTGGCAGTTCAAGCCAATCAGAGAGAATGTTAATGAGTGATGTTAGGACAAATAAAGGCAAATATGGAAGAAACAAATTTAGAGCCTTCTCTCACATCATACACAAATTTGAATTGCTATTAGATTAAATACTAAGTGTCAAAAAACTTTAGGGAAGTACAATTATTATTAGGGTGGAAGCAAACCTTCCTTTACAAGATGTAAAACACAGAATTCATATGTCAACAGTTGATAAATTTGAAAACACCAAAATTCAAATTTCTGTAATAAACTAACTATAGTCCAAAAAATAAAATAAATATTCATAAAGCCATACTGACATAAGTGAATGATTGAAGAATAAAGAATAAAGAAATACATGGAGAAGAGATAAACCTTCTTTACAGAAGAATTTCAAATAGTAAATGTAGATTCTTTTCTCAGTTCCCGGAGGTGGAGCTTAATATCCTTCCCCTTAAGTATAAGCTGGATTTAGTGATTTGCTTCTAACAAATAGAGAATGGAAAGGGAAAAATAATGACTTTGCAGTGGAGAAATCTAGGAAACACCAGCTTAAGTGAGTGATCAAAGCTGACGTCACTAGTGGTAAGTCATGTGGATGTCATGTACGCCTGATATGATGTGGTGAGAAGGGCAATTCACCTCAAAATCCATAACCCCTGCTAAGCAGGGAACCCGACACGGGGCTCAATCTCAAGACCCCAGGATCACAACCTAAGCCAAAGGCAGATGTTTAACCTACTGAGCCACTCAGGTGCCCCTAGATATGTGCTTTTGCCTCCTCTTCCTTTAACATGATTATTGTCCCTGTGGTTTCAGAAATATAAGCAACAACAGGAGGGACGAGTGATATAAATAATATACTTATTTTATGTGAAGCTTATTCTTTACCAATATCTGAACTTTGTTAACTCCAAGAAGAACAATGTCTCCTTGTCTTTAAAGATCTTGAAATAGAAAGACTATATCATCATTATTTTCACCTTTAAGGAAATCAAAGATACTCTGCATTCTGAGTGAGTGATGCTGGAAGAGAGCTAATGCTTTTGTGTATCTGGCGTTGTGTGGATATGTACTCATTGTTTTGCATGGGTGTGTCTCTGTGCATGTATCTGGTATTTTGTGTGTGTGTCTGAGTGTGTTTGTGTGTCTGTTTTAAAGAGGTGCTGCTTCTCACCAGTCCAAGAATTGTACAAACCCTCTGCCATGCTTTTCTCCCTCGTCCTCTTTTTCCACCCAGGACAGCTGTGATGGTATATGAATGTATGTGTTCTGGCCAAATGATTCTGTCCAAATGGCAACATTAATTTTTTTGAGGAGGTATGTGCCAAACTCTACCAAGGGGAAAGGGGAAAGAATGTTTTCATTCCCTATCTATAGCCACTGTCCAGGCCAGGCTCAATTTAAAATATTCTATTCTCCCTACAAATCAGAAAAACAATCTTTGTCAGATAATGTATCTCACTTAGAGGTTCAAAAAATATAGCCATTAAGCCCATACTGAGGGATATTATTCAGCAATAAAATGGCCCCAGCTTCTGATATTGACTGCCACATGAATAAACCTCAAAAACATTATGTTCAGTGGAAGAAGCCAAATGCCAAAGACCACATATTCTGATTCCATTTACACTAAATATCCAGAAATGACGAATCTATAGAAACAGAAAGTAGATTAGTATTGCTTAAGGCTCAGGGAGTAGAACAGCGATTGTTTGCAAATGGGCAGGATAGTTCTTTTGGGGTGATAAAAATATTCTAAGACTGGATTGTGGTGATGTTTGCATAGCTTTGTAAATTTACTAAAAATCACTGTGCACTTAAAATGGGTGAATGCAATGCTATGTAGACTATACCTCAATAAAGCAGTTAAAGATATTGATATAATCAGACTGTGCTGAATTTACATTGCTAGGGTCTATATGGTACTCAGTGCCTCACTGAGGCCTACAACTAGTCTACATCCTATATCCACCCAGTGAGAGTTGCTGCAGTTTCTCATTTGATGGCTTGCTCACTCATGCATTGGAAAGTGCTCAAAGGCAACAGTGGTGGCTGGTTGCCTTCAGCCATGGGTACATGGAAGCCCTTGCCCTCACACACTACCCCCCCCAATCCCTTACATGCACCAATCAATATACGACCAAACAAATGAAAGAGAGTAACAACCATCAATATCAATTTACAAAGAGGCTTGGACAAGGTAGGCAAAAAGCATGGTTTAGGATAATCATTCATATTATTATTGGGCAAAGAGCAATCCCAGTTAAAATTGTCCAATTGGTAAATAACAAGCAGGAGCATCAACAAAACTAAGGACTAAACAGCTTGCAAAAGAAAAAGAGCAATCCCAGTTAAAATTGTCCAATTGGTAAATAACAAGCAGGAGCATCAGCAAAACTAAGGACTAAACAGCTTGCAAAAGAAAGATGGAGGAAAATACATGGATTATTGTAACAGATCCCACACCCCTGATCACAGAGGCAGAGCCATGGCCCAAGCTGAGCCATTCTGTCCTTTATCTTTTGGCCACACTTACTGATGTAGGGATAGGAATGTAACCAGGCTACCTCCTAACACATTTCTCACTGTAGCTAGTGGGAAAGTCTTTCTTCTACAATGAAGGATTTGAATGAGGGCCAGGAGGGACTAGATATGCCAGCAGAGAGAGGGAAATTAATATAATGAGAATAGAGGCAGACGACAGAGAGGCTGCTGATGGCATCGTGCCCCTAAAGCCAGCTTCAACCCTTCCTCTCCTACAGTTAGGTTATGTGAACCAATAAATTTCCCATTTGTACTTAAATTGGTTTGAGGTGGATTTCCATCAGTTGTAACCAGAACATTTCCTAATATAAACTCACATTGTAAAAAGAATCAAAGAGAACAGGGACTCAATGAAATAGAAGTTCAATAAAGCCACAGAACGGGATGTAGGGGTAGCTAGTAAAGTAAACTAAAGAGATGACAGAGAAACCTGAAACCATCTCAGAAGTAAGAATTCAAACTAGAAACAGCAAGAAGTAGAATGGACCATGTAGGAAATTGTATCGGGGATATGGAGTGTAGGCTTGAAGGTGAAAAATCACAGAGAAAAATCAGAGAAGGATTAATAAAACACTTTTGTTCCAAGACTAAGGATGGCCTGTCCCTCCAGAATGAAGGGATCCATAGATTCCAAGAAGAGAAGGGATAGAGCCATCACCAACCTTTATATTCCGACATTCAAAAGAAGCAGTACACTTATAAAGGAAAACGAACTAGACCAGCCTCAGAAGGGCATAGAACAGCACATATGATTGCAGAAAATACAAGAATATGCACCAAGCATTCTATACTAAGTGTCATCTACATGACAAAAAAGTATAATGGAATTTAAAATGACATGGGAAGCACTGATCATATACTCTTTGCTTTTTTTTAATCTTGAGTTTATGACTCACTAACTGAAAGTGTGCTATATTTGGATGTGGATACACACCTGGTAGTTGTAGCCTAACACCAATCAGCCCTGTGAAGTCAGTCCTGGAATGTCCTCTAGTGTGTATGAATGTATTTAGGGATTGATGCCACAAAGAAACAGGTGAGAGGCAAATGTGTACGAATGTGGATCAAAAATGCTCTAGAAGTCTGAGCCAGACAAATTTAAGGAACACAGAAATTCTGAAGGCATTAGGCCACAGAACTTACCTACTAAACTTCCATCTCTGCTAATGAGCTATTCAAGAGCTTGACCTAACTGACCATCTTTGACACCGGTAGGGGAAGGACTAAACACTTTAAGCCCCTGTTCCAACTCAAACGTGTGAGGCTTTGGTAGTCCATGGTTGTCTGATGGTTCCAGAGCACATACCTGGAGATGCAGATTTGCCCCTCAATGCCTCCCTCATTGAATAATTATGGGATCCAGCAATGGCTAGGCGTTACTAGATTTGAGAAAATACAATTCTCCAAGATTGTAGAACTCCAACCAAAGGAGTACCCCATCTTGAAAAACAGGAAAAGTAGAATGAAATAGTAGTTAGGACCTTATTATGATTTCAACAAATTGTATCCCAATAAATGTATATGTGCTCCAACAGCCTGGCTGTGCAGAGAGCTCCATTTTAACCATTTTAGGCAGGTTGGGAAGAGAACTGGAAATCTGTGACTCCACCCTGACCAGGGCCATCCATTGCAGAAGACCTGAAGGACATGTGATCAAATATGCCAGGAAATCTAAAACAAAAACTCCCTAACTAAAGAATTTACTTCAAGGTACAACACAGCCCAAGAGGAAGAGAAAGAAAGGGAAGGAGAAAGGAGCAAAAAGAAAAGAACTCACAAATGGAGAAGCTGTGGCATTAAAAGGGCTCCATTTAAATACATTATTATATGTACACAGATGTCTGTGTACAATATATAGATATATATTGGTATATTACTACACAAATATATAAATACATATTAATATGCATAGTTAATATATAATTAAATATATTCATCATAGTCTAAATAATTATAGTAAATTTGATTACAAACAAAGTATGTATATAGTTCTTAAATGAAAAGATAAATAATGTAAAAATTTATCTTTAAGACAGAAATAAAGCTCAGAGGACACTTGCAAATAATGGGGAATGGGGCCCGAGGTGGGAGGAAGTACAAGTTGCTAATTTTCCTACTTTAGTTGGGAGAAAATAGAAACTTCTTGATTTCTTTTTTTTAAAGATTTTACTTATTTATTTATTTATTTGAAAGAGAGAGAGCGCACATACACAGGTACACGAGTGGAGGGGAGGGCAGGAAGGTTGCAGAGGGAGAGGGAGAAGGAGAAGTGGACTCCCTGTTGAGCAGGGAGCCCAAAGCAGGCTCAAACCCAGGACCCCAAGATTATGACCTAAGCTGAAGGTAGATGCTTAACCAATTGAGCCACCCAGGTGCCCCAGAAACTTCTTGGTTTCTGAAGTTGTTACATTGGTTTGGTGTTGAGATTATTGATTTTAATAACCAAGCTCCTGTTTAGTAGTATCATAGGCTTTTATGAACTAAATGGTTGTCACTTTTCTGGAGAGTAAAATGACATAATGTATCAAAGGTCTAAAATACCTTCATAAACTTTGATTCAGAAATTCTATTTTTGAAATTTTCCTAAGAGAGTGATCAGATGTACAGATGTGTGCACAAGATACACACAATCAGATGTAGAGTAATTTGTATACAATACTCTTTCCAGTACCAACATGTGTATGTGCAAGAGGTCATTCAAGTCCTGGAAAATCAGGAGGGTACCAGTGTAAGTTATGGTTCTAGCCAGGATACTTCTGAGAGTGAAAGGTGGTGCTGTTAATAATTACACCGGGATGACAGGGATGGTGCCAGACACCAGTATGTACTACAAAGTACCATAGATATATATTACCTTTATAATCAGGGGAAAAAAGGAGTTATTTCAAAATCTACTAAATTCTAAGAAAAAAACAAAAGGGCAGTGAACAAAGAGAGTGCAAGACTTGGGGGGCCCTCCAGCTTACGCAGGCTGACATGCTGCCATTCTAGAGCAACGTGGAAGGCAGCTTGCTTGGCTGCCTCTCATGATTCACCTGCCCACAATCTGTGGTAAGACAACACGACTTTTTCATGGTTCTCTGCTATACACCTAAGGATCTCTTCATCCAGAGTGTTCTTCACTTTTAGGGCATCAGAATAATGTTGCAGTATCTTAACTACACAAGGAATCAAACATCCAATAAGAGAAAAGTTACCCACTAATAGGAGGCCATTCCTTCACATACGTATCTGTTAAGGCACCAAGAACGACTGCACTCAGAGAGAGGCTCTTACGGAGTTTTGTCCCAAGTGATATGGAGGCTTAGAAGGTCACCTCATTTAGCCATGCTTACCTGAAGGAAATAGGATCAGGGAGGCTCTCAGAGAAGAAGGAATATTGAAGTAGAGTCTTGAAGGAAGTCTTCAGATGCTAGAACTTCCAGAAATCTTAGTGTAGCTGATGCATGAAATGTAAGCTGAAAGCCCAAAGAGAAGATTCCAGAAAGGGCAGATTAGGAGGTGCATGCATCCTTCTACTCCGCCATCGCACACAATTAAGTCTCAGGTTCCAAGCCTGGTACCTAACAAAATCATCTCTGCCTGTGTCAGGGGTGTAGGTATTTGATGGGCCAAGAACCACTTGTAATTCATCAGATCTCCATGTTCACAGCCTCCTTGGGCATAGATGACAATACCAGACACACATTGCTCCAAGCCACCTTTGTCCTAACTCTGATGTGCCCAGGCTATGAAAATGTATTCCTGTTGCAGCTGCTTAGGAGACCAAGGAATAACTGCTCTTCTGCCACCCTTGTCTGCCCAATGAGAAGGGGAATTAGCAAGAGTCTTCTACAAATGGGAGCATTTTGAACTCTGCCCAGTATGAGCAGACACAGTGGGGCTGACCTACAGAAGTGGTGTAAATAGCAATGGGTTGTCGAAGATCTCTGAGGGGATCAGCATTTAGAAAACAATCTCGTTACGTTTGGTGGTGTCAGACAAAGGAACTCAATGGCAACATTACAGAAACTGTTGAAAGTATAGCTGATGTGCTGATCCAAGGCTGCTTTTTCTTCTCTGCCTTGAATTCACTTATTGCCAAAACACTGAATGGGCAGAACTCAAGGGCATTACCATAAATCACTTTTACTATGTTTCCTACTGCCTCTTTAAAGTTTGCTCAGTGGGAGAACTTCTTCAGCTCTCCATGAAAACTCACTCAGTAAATTGCTATGATCTCTCATAGATCATAAAAGAGCCTACAAACATTTAGAAATAAAACTAGAATCTCCACACAGAAATTAAAATTCTGGTCGCATATAATAATCTAGATTCCAAACTTGATTTAAAGTTAAATCTTCCAGGCTTTCCTACTTAGGTCCTTCTGCAATCTTTCCCTTCTACCACTCCTTCTGCCTACTAGCCTGGTTTCTGACCTACATTTGCTTTGCCCTGGCAAATTGTGTGAACAGCCTCATTACTTAAGTAGCCACAGTACCTAAACTGTCAGGTAGCAGCCTGTGTCTCACCCTTTGCCTTTTCAGTCAGCCCTCAGCCCACTTTGTCTCACCAACTGTAGATGATGGGTACAGTGCTGTCAAGAGTTTCACTGGCATCCCTTCTCTTGATCCGGGATTAAGGGGATGCACCCTCCACCTTATACCCTTGCTCACAGGCCATTTAAGAACTCCCCACAAATCAGTCCAATCCAAAATAAGCTCCCTTTGATGCCCAGAAACTGAATCCTTTTATACTCCCAATGTCAGTGAGGAGTTTAAGAGTCATGTAACCGGTTTTTACTTATTTCCTTTGAAAGTTTTCATTTTGGTTTAACACCTCGTTACTCGAATATAGTCCAAGGACCCTGAGGCACCGCCTGGGAGCTGAGTAGAAACAGAGAAGCTCGGGCCCCCATCCCAGATCTACAAAATCAAAATCTGCATTTTAGCAAGATTTCCACGTGATTTGTGTACACATTAAATTTAGAGAAGTGCTGCTTTAGAAACTCTTTTCAATAGCTTTTTGGTGTCTCAGTCAAAAATTCCTACTTAATATTCTGTTAACACATTTATGGTTCAATATCCTGATGTAGCTTTGTGGGTTCTATTTTCAGAAAGAATTCCGGTATCTGTCCTTTGCAAGTCCAGATCTCAAACCATCTAAAGAACTAAAGCAAATGTCTTTCTACTGAATTCAAATGTTCCTCTGTTACTTCCATTTCAACATAACCTAAACCAAAGTCATCATTTTCCCCCAAACTTGACACCTCTTCCTGACTCCTCTTAACTATAAACCCACCCATTCTTTAAGACCTGATAAAGATCAGTCTCCTCCAAGCCTTTTCTTGACCATTTCAGCCCACATTGATCACTCCCTAGCCTCAACTCACACACCATATCATCCTTTAGCACTTAATTCTAGCCTGGTATTTTTCATTTAATTTATACTATCTTGAATTGGTATTTAATTCTTTATCCATTCAATAATATTTATTGAGCACTTATTAATGTAACTACCCATGTTCTAGGAGCTGGGGATATAGTGAAAGACAAAACAGATGATTTTCTGCCTTCATGAAAAGCATATTCTTGGGTAAGAAAGAAATGAAAAACAGATAAACAGATAAATATATAATCTATAATGATGACTATCAAATTGAGATCACCACCCAACCTCTCCCTTTAACTGTAGCTCAAGTAGTCAACTCTCTGCTCAGTATCTTCACTTGACATGCATCTCTAATTTAACATTTCTCAATCAAAGTCTTGATTTTCACCCTAACACCCTCTTTCCCAGTGCCCTCCATCTCAATAAATGGCATCTGCATCCCTTAGTCCTCTCTTTCCGTCCACCTTTCTTCTACTCCATCACCAAATCCTGGTAACTCTGCTTCTAAATATATCCAAAACATCACCATGTCTCCACACCTCCTCTGCTGCAGCTCTGACCAACAGCTCCCTTGTGTTGTGATTGTAACCACCTGCCAGGTCTCAGTACAGTAGCTCAAGCAATCCTTTTACAGGGTAAGTATGACATCTCCTAGCTCAAACCCTCCCGTGGCTTCCCACTGCACTGAGAATTAAATCCAGAGACCCCGAAGACTCTAAACTCCTTACAACCACTGATGTTACTCCCATCTCTTGCCCCATGCCTTTCCTTTTTTTTTAAATTTATTATGTTATGTTAGTCACCATACAGTGCATCATTAGTTTTTGATGTAGTGTTCCATGATTCATTGTTTGTGTATAACACCCAGTGCTCCATGCAATACATGCCCTCCTTAATACCCATCACCGGGCTAACCCAACTCCCCACCTGCTTCCCCTCTGAAACCCTCAGTTTGTTTCTTGGAGTCCACAGTCTCTCATGGTTCATCTCCCCCTCCGATTCCCCCCCCTTCAGTTTTCCTCCATGCTATTCCTTAAGTTTCACATATGAGTGAAACCATATGATAATTGTCTTTCTCTGCTTGACTTATTTCACTCAGCATAATCCCCTCCAGTTCCATCCATGTCAATGCAAATGGTGGGTATTCATCCTTTCTGATGGCTGAGTAATATTCCTTTGTATATATGGACCACATCTTCTTTATCCATTCATCTGTTGAAGGGCAACTCGGCTCTTTCCACAGTTTGGCTATTGTGGACATTGCTGCTATGAACATTGGGGTGCATGTGCCCCTCCTTTTCACTACATCTGTGTCTTTGGGGTAAATGCAATTGCTGGGTCATAGGGTAACTCTATTTTTACCTTTTTGAGGAGCCTCTATACTGCTTTCCAAAGTGGCTGTACCAACTTGCATTCCCACCAACAGTGTAAGAGGATTTGCCTTTCTCCACATCCTCACCAACATTTGTTATTTCTTGCCTTGTCAATTTTTGCCATTCTAACTGGCTTAAGGTGGTATCTCAATGTGGTTTTGATTTGAATTTCCCTGATGGCTAATGATGTTGAGCACTTTTTCATGTGTCTGTTGGCCATTTGTATGTCTTCTTTGGAGAAGTGTCTGTTCATGTCTTCTGTCCATTTTTTGACTTGATTATTTGTTGTTGCCACTCTGGCTCACTTGATGTTCTCTGAACTACACGGCAGTCTCCCTTCCCAGTGCTTTTACAATTGCTCACACCACTCCTCCCCCAGACACAGAGGAGCCTGGCCTTCTCACTGTCTTCAGATCTCTACTCAAATCTCACTTACTCCAAGGGGTCTTTCCTGATTACTTTCCCCAACAAGGCACTCCCTCACCTTTTCTTTTCTTCATGACATTTACCCATAGCCCCCCCTCCCCCCACAACACAGAAACATATATTCATTCATTCATCTATTTGTTTGCTGTCTTCTCACTAAAATGTAACTACCCTAAAATGTAACTTCCACGGAGAGCAAGAAATTTGTTGTTGTTTTAAACTATTTCATGCTGAGCCCCTAGACCAGTGTGTAGAGAGCAGATATTCAGTGAATATGTGTTGAGTAAGTGAACAGTATTTCAAGTACCTAAGTTTGCAAATTATTGACTTTGTTTAATGACAACCCAAATGGCCCCTATGATTATGTCACTGTCACTAACTTGCGTTTCAAAATGCTACCTTAGGTAGGATTACAGCCGGGAATTGGCCGTCGCCTATTCCAGCAGGACAGTGTCACGCACATGAATATTGCCCATCATATGTGTGGCAATAGAAGAAAAATTTGAGAACAGTTGCTCTAAAACCCAATTTCCAGCCTCATTGTGCAGATATTTGTTTTCTGGAGATATTAAGTGACAAGGCAGGGAGCATGGCCTCAGGAAGCTGTCCACTGACCTTCTCTGAGGAGCTGGAAAGATGTTACCTCCCACAGGCAGTGAGGAATGCACCCTGCTAGCACCTTGCCAGCAGCAGAGCAAAGAGATGGACATCTGTTGGATGGTGATGTCCTCTCTACACGACTCCAGCTGTGCACCCTGACTGCACTTTAGACCCAGACAAGAGCTTTTAAGAAATGGCAGTATACAGCCACACCCCTAGAGATTCTGATTTAATTGCTTTGGGTGAACCTAGGCATTGGCACTTCTTAAAAGCTCCCCTGGCGATTTTAATGTGCAGTCAGGGGGCCAGTGTCTGGTCTATAATCCTTGGGTGCTGGAGCCAGGGTAACACTGAAAAGAGGCACGTTCTGGGCAGAGCCAAGTACGAGGCTCTCAGGGTGAGACCCGGGAACTGCAGCTGGTGTCAACCTCCTTGAAGAACTCCCAGTCCTGTGGAGGACTTCACAGCTGCATGCTCACGTCCCAGTTAGAACACTGGCAACACTTGGGGGTTTGACACCTCTAGAGATGTGGAAAACTTAGGAAGATTCAAGAAAAAGGGCTCCTGGGTGGCTCAGTCAGATACATGTCTGCCTTTGGCTCAGGTCATGATCTCAGGGTCCTGAGATGGAGCCCCACATCAGGCTCCCTGCTCAGCAGGGAGTCTGCTTCTCCCTCTCCCTCTGCCCGCCACTCCCCCTGCTCATGCTCGCTCTCTCTGCCTCTGTTTCTCTCTCTCAAATAAATAAAATCTTTAAATAAATTAATTAATTTAAAAAAAGAAAAGAGTGGATGGAAAGATTTGAGAATTTGGAATATAAAATATATGAGTCAAAAGTCAAAAATTAGATTTATTTAGCCGAGAGAAGTAGAGTTGGTAGAAGAAGAATTTGTAAAAGCAGAGTTAATTTTTCGATCATCTTTAAGTGTATACATGGATCTCACACAAAGAAAAACCTAGTGTACAAAAATGTGTGAAATAAACACAGGAGAGGTTAATCATTTATACCTGTATTATATACACAAATACACACAGATTAATTATAGGCAGATATTTACATAGTGTTTCCAGGGGCTGGATGTCATGCTAAGCTCTATGTACAGCTGCGTATTCACTCATTTAGCCCTTTTAACAACCCGATGAAATAGATACAAATATTATTCTTATTTTAGGAGGAGGAGTCTGAGGCACTCAAAGGTAAAGTAACTTACCTTTGTTGCCATATGGATCTGGAATTTAAATCTAAGTGGACTGGTTGTGGTGTCCATGCTCTAAACCATTATTTTGGGGGCACCTGGGTGGCTCAGTCGTTAAGCATCTGCCTTCGGCTCAGGTCATGATCCCAGGGTCCTGGGATCGAGCCCCGCATCGGGCTTCCTGCTCAGCGGGAAGCCTGCTTCTCCCTCTCCTGCTCCCCTTGCTTGTGTTCCCTCTCTCGCCGTCTCTTTCTCTGTCAAAAAATAAATAAAATCTTAAAAAAAACACAAACCATTATTTTGTACTGTATGTATATATGTACATATATATGTTATATACACTGTGTGAGTCTATGCATGTATATATTCATCTATCTATATACATATGTATGCTATCTGTGAGTGTACCCCCCCACAGATGCATATATGTGCATAGGTAATGTCTTAACACATATACACATTTTTGCTTTACAAAAAGATGCAGGGGTAACTGGGTGATGGGTATTAAGGAGGGCACGTATTGGGATGAGCACTGGATGTTACACACAACTAAGGAATCATTGAACACTACAACAAAAACATGATGTACTGTATGCTGGCTAACCGAACATAATAAAAAGAAGATGCAATTTCCTTTAAACAATAAGCATATTTATTTATTTATTTATTTATTTATTTATTTATTTATTTATTTATTATGTTATGTTAACCACCATACGTTACATCATTAGTTTTTGATGTAGTGCTCCATGATTCCTTGTTTGCGTATAACACCCAGTGCTCCAATGCCTACTTATTTAAATAATATTGGGACTCACAAATAGGTAAGCAAGAATTTTGAAGAGAAAAGCACTTCTGTTATCATGTGATAGCCCATTACAAATCCTTTGCAGTGAAAGTTTTTGAGACAGATTAACTGGAAGGCACATGTAGTTCAATGGAAAGTCTTACACATTTGTTCTGAGTTATTTTAGCATGTGATGGATAAATACGGTGAAAAATGTGTTCTTTGGGGATTTCCCTGAGGGACAAGAAACAAACATAAAGGCTGGCTTTTAAATATTAAGTCTCTGCAACTCAGCGGCTCAATGACTCATTGTTTTCTAATTGGCTAATTGGCAGGAGGGGAGAGGGGTTGGTATTGGGGGGTGGCATGTTCTTGAGACTGTATACACAACAAGTTGACCATTGAAAATTTGGAGTTTGGGTTTGTTTTGCTTTACTTGTTGTTATTTTAATAAATTAGGCAAGGTGCTTATTAAAGGATTGCCCAGGGAAGTAGTTGAAATATCATTTTTACAAATATCATCTAACATTTTCTTGGAAATAGGTCTGGGTTTAATGCAATAATCTTTTAAATGACAAATATGCACATGGTTATAAAAATTAAAATATTCTTTTATTTCCTATTGACTTACTTAAGAGAAAATTTAGAAACCTTCCTATGTTGGATTGAAATTCTTTAATTACTTAAACATTTATAATTTGGTAATTATAATGCAAACTTAATTGAAAGGTCAATTCAAAATGAACTCACAACGTAAACATTTGGTCAATTTAATTCAACAGTATTGAGTTTAACGAGTGTGTAACAATAATGAACAAACATAAATTGAGGAAGAGAAGTGCAAGTCTCAGAAGGCTGAGAATGAGGAATAAGTAGGGAGGATGATACCAGTCACACTGGCCCTTGTTTCATTGTTCTGAAGTTGTAGAGAATTAATGAAATATTTGAGTAGCAAAGATAAGAGACAAAGATGCTTTATGGAATACTGGTGATGAAAGTCTTCTTGTGAAAGAGCAGCCGCTCAACTTGGTTGATGCCTATTAAAGACCAAATTAGCCTATTTTTAAAACACAGAAGCTCTGCAGAGCCATTCTTTCCCTAGGCTCATATTCTCCTTTTGTCTAGTGGGATGTATGTTGTGAATGTAAATGAACTTTTCAGACTCAGTTATGAAGTGACTCGTGGAGCATCAGCAAGCATTTCTGTCCTCTCTGTCAGCTGGATTTCCTTGGGGGACTGTGTCTGCCTCCTCCCCTGCCCTGCCCTATCTAGTCTCCCCTGCAATTAGACATCTCTGGGCACAGGGAGTGTTTTCCCCCCTGCAGCTTGCACCCTGCCTATTCTTAGCTAAGGTTTCTGCTTTAAACCCTTCTCTGTTTCCATACCCTGGTCGTGCGTGGAGCTACAACTTTAGGACCCCCACTTCTTTCTTTCTTGAAAAAGACTAAAAGCAGGTGTAGCTCCACTGCACATCCCACATTCCTCCCCCTGGCACTGCTCAGATCTTGTCATCAGAGGCAACCCTCCACATAGGAGGTACCATTAGATCATATCAGCCCCAGGAGAGAAAAATAGGTCAGCACTCGGAGGAATGGATGGTAAAATTCTCAAAGGCACAGAACTTGTCTTATTCATCTTCACATTTCCAGAGCTACCAACAATGCCTGGCAGTCACTTCAATAATTTTGGTTGCACTGAACTTGGACTCCTTTCCTTCTCCCTCCCAACCTCACCTTCAGGATCAGTGGCCCCGTTGTGGATTTCTTATGAAATTACCAAAAAGTATTTTATTTATAATGCCTAGGATGTGATTTGTTCCAGATTAATAAAATTTCCAAAATTCAGATGCCTTAACTAAAAAAATTTTTTAGAGATGATCTATGATATATAAATTTGGGATATAAGGCATGATAATAAATGAGTTTTAAAACTGTATTAGTAAAAACCTGGTGATTACTAAAATGTCCTTCAATAGTTGAATGGATAGGGGTGCCTGGGTGACTCAGTCAGTTAAGCATCCATCTGCAGGGCATATTTGGCAATGTCTGGAGACATATTTTGGGTTATCACACTGGGGATGAGCGTTGCTACTGGCAGGTAGTGGGTAGAGGCCAAGGATGCTGCTCAACATCCTAAAATGTACAGGGTAGCCCCCACAGCAAAGAATTGTTCAGCCCAAAACATCAATAGTGCTGGGGTTGAGAAGCTCTATCTTAGAGGAGTAGTGGCTGAAAGCATGCACAGGAAAGCTTCTGGAGTCTGGTAATATTCTGTTTCTTAACCATCTGAGCCACCCAGGTGCCTCAAGGTAATATTCTGTTTCTTATCTGCTTGTTGATTACACAAATGTGCTGAATGGGAAAATTCACCAAGCTATACACATTTGGTATGTGTACTTCTCTATATGTACATTATCTTTCAACAAATTGTTTTAAAAATGTTAAAAAGCCACCTATGCTTTCAGTTAATGCCAAAACCCACATAATTGTTTTTTTAATTTAATTTAATTTTATTATGTTATGTTAGTCACCATACAATACATTATTAGTTTTTAATTGAAAGACTTTTGTATCTAAGAAAAAAATAAAATAAAATCATGCCATAGAAAAAAAAGCCACCTATGCTTTGGAAAACTTTGTTTAATAAAAATATATCCTAAGACTCAAAGAATATATTAAGTAGCTATCAGCTTACATTAACCAAAATCATCTAGACTTTGTAGAAAACAGGGAAAAAAGTAACGTGTTAGAGAAAACCCTAAATGTTTAATGATAAGACACAATTTAAATCTTTCACTCATCAAAATCTTGCAGTGAATATCAGGATTTAGGACGCACTTTAAAATGGCAATGACAACTTCATAAAAAAAGACTCATGCACTAATAAAAAATGCATGAATATTTTATTTACCAGAAAATCTTGCTTGATCCGTAGATAGGAATCCGGCCAAGCCACTTAGAATCAGAATTTGTTGTGTCAGCATCTATAGAAACCAAAGCAGAAAATCGCTACTTTAAAATGCCTCAGTGCTTTGCATAGT
Organism: Eumetopias jubatus; assembly: GCF_037043125.1. Lineage (NCBI taxonomy): Eukaryota > Metazoa > Chordata > Mammalia > Carnivora > Otariidae > Eumetopias > Eumetopias jubatus. The sequence goes on along the minus strand of NW_028274807.1, from coordinate 148,100,673 downwards.
CTCTTGTTGGGGCCTCTTTTCAGTCTGCACATCCACAGCATCCCTCACTCTGGGATTGTTGGTTCACAAACCATGCATGCACGGAGGCCAGGCAGAGATTGAAGAATGGGGTAGGCCACTCCAGATTGGCAGGTGGCAGGTTTAACAAGCAAGGGAACTTACTTACCAGGCTTGTCTTGGGTAGCCATGAGACTAGTAGACCCATACCCACTGCTGGAATCTTAAAAGTTTAATATATAGCGGCGTGTATGAGGTTCATTCATGTATAGAGACCTTCCAGAGGGTCTCAACACCACCTCACTATCTTGTCTGTGTCCTTGAAAATGGCTCCATTTGTGGGAAAGGTAGGCAGAAGTTACACTCCAAGGACAGGGGAGAGGGTGAAGAGCCTCCAATTGCCCATCTGTAGCTTGTGGATCAACCAGCGATCACATCCGCTCGATGACCTTCCCCAACAGTGATGAGGTCCTTTGGCCCATGAAATTTACAAGATTTTCACTGCATGAATTGTTTAACAGAGTATTCCGAATGGAAAAGTCTATCGCACTCATCCTGTCCATGCCTCCCATTTGTATGTTGGGTGTGTTGAAGGCGTGTAACTTGTTTTTTTAGTTCACAGGCCTCCAACCAAGCCTCATGTGGAAGGATGTAGGTCCCAAAATCATGGACTCCAGTACAGATGGAAAAAGGTCTTGGGAGGAGGTAAGTGTATTTTGCATATAGAAGAAATGTGAATAATTTTGGCCAGAAGATGGGCTGTAGAAGATTACCTACAAAAATGGCCATAGTTACTTTCTTCCCTCTATCTACACTCCATGCACTATGACTTTGCAGTTCTTCCTTATGGAGATGGAGTCTATTTCACCACTGCTTTAAATCTGGACTGGACTCAAGGCTTGTTTTGATTAACAGAGTATAGGGAAAGTGAGGCCATCCCAGTTTGGAGCCTAATGCTCATGAGGTCTTGCACACTTCTGCTCACTTAGAGCCATGCCTGTGCCATGTGAGTAAGCCTAGGCTGGTCCTCTGGATAATTAGAGACTACATGGAGTAGAGGAAAGCCATCCCAGGTGAGACCTTCCTAGATCAGCTGGGCCCAGCTAATCTAGGGGATGCTCACAGATAATGAGTTAAGTCTAGCCAAGACCAGAAAATTAACTGAGCTGAGCCCAGTTCATATCGGCAGCCCACAAAATCATGAATCAAATAATTTAGAGTAATTTCTTATGCAACTTTGTTCTCATAAAGATGACTATAAGCAGCTCTGGCATTTATTCTATTCATGTCAAGTCCAGTTATATTATTAATAGTCCCTCTTTCTCAATAGTAAGTCCCTGAATGGAATATCATTGCCCTAGCTCAAGTAACCTAGCACTGTGGCCAGGGAGTTGGATGCTTGGTGTCCTTCTCAGAAACTGGGGTGATGGGATAGACTGTGGAAGAGTGATGATCCCCCAAAGACAAAAATAAGTGCTGTCCAATGCACAGGATGCACTGTATCTCATTGTCTCTAATGTTAGAATTCAGCTGCTATGATGTTCCCAACTGGTTGGTTATTCATTACTCTGTAGATTCCTGTCATCACCGCAGTCACCAGAGCAATCCATTCGTTTTTCTATTTGCATGATTCGAAACATGGAAGATCACTAGGGAAAAAAAGTCATTTCAAAACAAGTTTTGTATTTTGGATGCTTTAGCATTGGGATTTCTGGATAACTTATTTTCTACCATATTTTATCCTTGAAGCATACCAGAGCTCTTTTCTCCTGAAAGTGAAGGAAGGTGTTGGCCACTTTTACACCATCACATGTTATGGAATGACACATATCATAGCAAATACTCCCATTTTTATGGAAAGTAGGGAAAAAAAAGGAAAGTAGAATTAGAAGAAAAAATGAAGAAAGAGATGTTAATGCTTGAATAATAAGTATAGAGAATTGACAGATAATGGACAAAAGAGTACTATTTCCTTTAATCTTACTTAATAAGCTTTGTCTTCTAGCCTTTTGATTTTCTCTGACTCACTGTAGATGTGCTTGACTTGAATTTATTTACCCTCAAAAATAATGAAGACTAAGAGGTGGACATGGTATATAATTGGGAAAGCCAGTGGAAAGAATTGACAGGGCTTAATAACCCTCCAGGAGATGAAGAGTGTGTGGGCTCCTTCTGTTGAAACACCAGTTTTGTGATGGGTAATTCGCCAAATCATCCTGGTGAGTAAACCACTCAGGAATCAAGAAATGAATTATAATACATCCATAGGATAGAATAACCGCAGCTGTTGAATAGTGACAGGGTGAGTGTACACAACTTTTTGCCAAGTGAAAAATATATCTAGCAGTGTATTATATCATCATTTTCATAATATATGTATCGTAAATATAACAAAATATTACCAGCGGGGTCTCCAAAGACAGATTATTTGAGCACATATTCCCTTTAATGTTTCTTTATGTTTTATAGGCTCCCAGTGTTAGAATGTATTACTTTTATAATTATAAAATATAAAAATAAAAATGTAAAGTGCATCAGTTAACCTATTGATAGTCATGCTGATAAAATATTTGCAACCAGAAAAAACTGATTCCCTAGCTCCTCAAGATGTGTCCCTCTTGTATGAATTTTGAAATCTGTATTATAGTTTGATGATATTCTTTTGAGGGATGCCAGGTCTAAGCTAAACTAAATAATTCTGACATCTATGGAGTACACACTCTATGTCAGATCCTGTTCTAAGTATTTTATAAGCTTTCACTCATGGGCTACTCACAATATCCTATGAGGTATTTACCACTGTTATCATTTTACACATGAGACAATTGAAGCATGGAGATTTTAAGTTAAGATATGGTGGAGTCAGACTCCTGGGTTCTTGCTCTTGACAACTATTCTACAGTTCTCTCCTGTCTTGTGAGGCAGGCCATTCCAGGTATCACTCATCTGAAAATGAAAGACTTCTTAGAGAAGAAAGAACTGTGAACGCAGAGCTGAAGTAACCACAAGGCCTTAACTTTCTTCTCTTTGTCTATTCATGGAGGAATTCACCTTGAGTTTTCAGCATCTACCATATAGAAGCTGAAGGGAGATGTGGGAAAGAAGAGACTCCAGCACAACCTTTGCTTTAACAGGGGTTCCCTTTTTAAGGGCTAGAATACAATTCAGGTAACCAAACTGATATCTCAGGATATGCTACCCATAAGATATTGGTTGTGTACTAACATAAAATATTCTGTACTTTCATAAGCTTGGGAATCGCTGCATTAGGAAAAGTTAGAGGTCTGTTGCATGACTTCTCAGAGCCTTTATTATGCTCATGTACATTTTAGTATCTATGCAGTAGATGTAGTGTGCACCATTCCCCGTTTTTGTTGAACCACAAACATCTTTTCATGAAGCATCTTCTATTAGCCCCCCAAATTAGTGTTCTGTGGAACAAAATTGGAGAAACACTAGTCTCAAATAATGGTACTCTTGGTATTATTTCCATTTTCCCCTAGTTTTAAGTGATTTTTAAAAAATATCTAAACCTTATCTCAAGTGTCCTCTGGAGACATAAGAAAAGGATTTATATCCCTGTTTGGATAAGTTTATTAGAAGAAGAGTAGCGATCTACTGAGGTCAACATGGTGGAAGTAGTCATGAGCTCCTAGGGGAAATAAATCTTGGTGATAGAATAGGAACAGCATTTAAAAGTTCACCCAGTCCACCATGAGCTCTCTCCCCATGTACAGTAAACTTTGGGAGGTTTATTGTTAATGAAGCAGTGTTTCCTTCTAGTAATGTTAATTGAGCTTGGTCTGTTGAATTTTAGAACTTCCTATATGATACACACAGTTACCAGATAAGCATATGGAAGAGCTCATCATCAATGACTTGACTCAAAAGACAAGATGGCCATGGCATGGGAATGATCCTACATTCTCATTTTTCATATGGTGAAGAAATGAGATACTTTATATAACTCAAAAGTCAGTGCAGAAAGCCCTTTCCAGAATTTGGCTCCTGCACATGCTCATCTTCGAAAATACTATAGAGTATATATTAGGTTGAGTTGTAAGGTCATAACATTACTGCTAGGAAGAAACTGCCAGATAAATTACTAGAAGCATTACTGTGCTTGCTAACATAACCAATTGATAAATATTCCAAAACATTTTTGTGAATGCCTAAGAATTTCAATTATGTCTTATTTTCAAAATGGTGGACAGGGAACAAGAATAATGAAGGAAACCCATAGAAAATCACTAAGATAAACTGTTAGATCACCTTTGACTTACAATCCATTTCATTCAGTTAGTAAGCCATTCTAAATTATCCAGCCAACAGCTAACCTGCTTCCTGAATGAGCCCAGCAAGATCAGCCAGCCCAGTCCCAAAGACCCACCTAGACAACCCATAGAATGATGACCTAGTAAGTGCTTATTATTTTAAGTTGCTAAGTTTTGAGGTGGTTTGTTACACAGCAAAACCTAACTGATGTGGTGTTCTTGGCATGGTGAGGATCTGGAGTCTTTCCCTTGATGACCTGACCCCACTTTGCCTCTTAATGTCTTGACAGAACCTCTGAATTTCAGCCAAATCCCACATCAGGTCCCTGGCCTTGGCAAAACACCTCATATCCCCTGTGTGGGAGTGATATGGGGTACTGCCTACCCCCTCCCAACACTGACCCCTGCAGGCTTGCCGGCCCTCAACAATCAGTACCTTCCACATTCTTTCACAGGGAATATGGAGGCATTTGTGGATTTCTTCTCTGCTGTGTAACAGTCAAGGGACTCTTGGGGTTCCATCTCCTATTTCTTTCTCACCTTAAATCTGACATGGTTCCACTCCTATTTGGCAGCAGCTGCTCTGCATTGCCAGATGGGAGCCATGTGGTGCTGTCTCCTTCCAGAGTTCCTGATGAGCTGTGGAAATAAATGAAGACCATGAAAATAAGAAAGCCACCATTGCTTGTGTTTGGTAGAGTCAAAAGCAGGGAGGAGAGTAGGGAAACTTTACAACAAAAGAAAAAAGGAAGGTGTTAGGTATGATCTGATTGGACGTTGTTGGTATAAGAACTCTGGATCAGTAACTAGAGGTGGGGCATCTTATGGGATTAGTTTGGCAAGCATATTTGGCTTTCTCCATTTGATCCTGACTTGGAAGCTGGGGCAAAAAAAATAAAAAAGTTGGCAATTATTAACAGTTGCTAATTGTTCTGGGCCAATTGCTACAGTTCACCTTCTGAACTGGTTGCTGTAGAGGTTGTGAGTCAGCATTCTATTGTCATGTATAGGCTGGCCATTTTCCTTTGTGTATTCAGTCCCTCAGTGTCCCTTTTGGTCATTCTCTCACTCTTGCAAGTGGCAGGTTGACCAGTTCAGGGAAGGCTATAGATCCAGATCTTCACTGTGGGGATGGTTCAGTTGTCTCCATGGTCAACTATATTGCAAGATCATCTTGAGCTTTTTGTTGTCACATTGTCACGGCGATTATCTGTCAAAAGAGCAGCTATGTAGTAGGATTTACAGTTCTGGATAGAATGCCAGAGACCACATCATGACCACTGACAAAAACAACAATAATTAATAGTCCCTATAAGACACAAGAACTAGGAACCCCAATTGCCCAACCCAGGCAAGTAAACAAATTTCATGGGCCATGAAGATCAACTTTAAAAAACCAAGTAGTTTTTTCCTTAAGTCAATGTATTGCCTGTTATATTTTGCCTGTTTCATTAATCTAAGTACATTAAGAAGTATTAGCAATGGCACAAAAACCACCATGACTAGCCAGCAAAAAATCTAGAGCAATACAATTGTCCATCATTACCTGTGCCAATGAGTAAAGATTGGTCTGTATATCATCTAGGGTGGAGGACTATTGTTAATAACTTCTTCCAAGGTTAATGATAAGTTTTTTTATAGTACTTTCTGCTTATAAGATCTCCCCCTTGGGAACCCTGCTCTGATTGTTCACATAACCAACTAGTTAGTAATTTCTCAGTTGGAGCGCCTGGATAATCAAGGGTGGGCTTGTTTGGGGATTTGTATCTCAGATGGAATTTGCCAAGTTTTTGATTTCTAGAACTAGGGTCTCGGTATACAGATAAGTCTTGGCATTCTATTGGTAAAGTGCATGGAGTTATTATGAGTCTGAGGCAAACAAGACCACCCATTCTGGCTGCAAAAAATGTAGTATCCGGTAGGGGGCATATGGAGACACAGGAGAAAAGGAGTTGCTTATGGTGGAAGATCAGAAGAAAGGTCTTAGATTAGTCCAGTTACAGTTTGATCTCTATTAACCTCTTCCAGGTGGCAAGTAATTGGCCCATCACCCCCATGAAGGTTGTTGAATTCAAATGTCTTGCAATAATTGGTTTTCTGTGACAGAAGGGCACTATCATATTCATGTGTTGATTTAACACCATTTGTTTATTTAGGTGCAAATGCCATCAGCTGCCATTCCTTATGATCTTGCTTATTAAGACTGAAATTCTCTAGAGGTTTTTATCATGATGATCTGGTGATGGATGGCATATACCACAATCGGTAAGACTCAGGGCAGTGGCTACTGTTTGGGATAATCTAAGAATGGCATTAGAATAAGTATGTTCTGAGCTAACAATTATAATAAAGAGGAATGAAAAGAGGAAAAGTGCCATTATGGGTGGACAATAACCAAGGGTCTGTAGAAAATGAGAAGAATGGTTATGAGCAAGCCGATGAATAACAAAATAGGAATTAGCCGGTAGTCTAGTCTCATGTCTTAGGCAGTGACTATCTACTATCCTAAGTCATCTGCATATTCCACAGACCTGGCTCAGCTACTTACTTCCAAAAGTCAGCTGCTACTAGTGGATCTCTGAGAACTTGAAATTTGAGGTCCCTTATAGGAGTAGCCTGCCAACCGTGTGGAATTCTGAATTGCTTCTTTAATTGTGAAACGTGACTCCCTGGAGTTTCACTACTGTATTTGTCGCTAACAAATGATACATGATAAGGTCCATTCCAGTGAAGTTCAAGAGTAGTTTTTTCTCTGACATCTCTTCTAATAGATGAAATTCTCTGTTTTAAGAACATCAGGAGGCTGAGGCTGTTTAGGAAGATGTTGTGGGAAGGCAGCCTTAACCTGGTGATGATGGGGTTGAGTACATAAATCCCTTGCAATATTTTGCCAACTCTGCAAGAAGCAGGGCAGAATATCTGAGGTGAAATCCCTAACTGTGTGGGTCTTGCAGTTACCAGATGTTAAGGGGATAACTGTTGTGTCCCTGAGGGAGTGGACTGTATGGCTATAATCTCCTACAGTTTCATCTTTTCTTTGTGTGCACGATTGAATTATGGTCTAATAAAATTTTGTTGGAAATGTTTTGGGTATGGCTTTTAGTAGACTTTGCCCTAACTTTGGGGCCCTTCTTGACCCTCAGGTTTATTATAAAAGAGGGACTCTGCAGATCCCTTTCTGTGTTCGTCCAATCAGTTTTTGCCACCCAGGATTTAGCATCTGAGGTTTTGACCAACATGTGCACGAGTTGATATAGTTCAGGTAACCCTAGGACATATGCACCTAAAAGAAGGCTAAATTCTATGAATAGCGGCTGGCCTTCTCTGGGTTAGAGAAATTCTGAATTATAACTGTGAATTCAGCTCAGATCCAAGGCACACCTGACTCATGGGAAGGATGGATTTTTAGAGGCAACCAGATTTGGGGGGTCTTAGGAAAGTCAGTAGGAAAAGATAGGGGATTTGGACAAGGGAAAGAAGAGAGAGAAATTATCAGAAGTGTGGAAGGAGAGAGATCAGAAGGATAAGAAGAATGAAGGAGAGCTAGATTTAAAGAGGTAACGGGAGGACACAGAGGGAGAATTTAGTCAGGAAATTAGTCTAGTTTGTCATTGCTAAAGATTGTCAGGTTGCTCATTAGCTTTGGCTGAAGAGTCTTCTAGTGAAGGAATTTTTTCAATCAGAATTTCGTTTGGAGGCCTCTGCATACCATACAAATGCTGCCTATTAAATCTGAGAAATTTTAGATCCTTTCTTTTCCAAGGCATCTCTCAGATGAACACTTTTATTCAAACCAAATGTTCCCAGAGTGGCTACTGAAGCTCCAAATCATCACTGGTGAAGATGTGCCATTTAGAGCAACATATGAGAGAATTAGGATTATAAGAAGAGTTCAGGTAGAAAGGAGGAGTTTCTCCTAGAGGAGGAGAAAAGGATTTAGACTGAGATGTTCCCTCGGGAGCAGGCAACTGTGAATGAAAAGGGTTGTTTGTGCATTTTGTATCTTGGACCCCCAACCTGATGGTTTGCCTGCCTCTGCACACAGACTTGACCATCAGCACCTCTAGGCAGGGGGAACCAAAGAGAACATTCACCAAAGAGAACATTCTCCTTGGATCAAAGCCAAGCTCTCAGAACAAAAAGAACAACAACAGCAAAAAGGGTGGAAGGAAAATTTCACCTAGTTTTATCAGTAACTCAGCAAAATTTGTCCAAATGGGCTCTGGTTTGGTGAGAACCACAAACTCAGCTTATAGGGCCCTCTGCCTGTTTTCTATTCTGTGATTCTCCTTAACATGACAAACACTTTTAGATAGCACATCACAAAACAGAAGCACAATAGAGAGCAAAATCGGTCCCCCCAAAATGACCTGATTACACCAAGGATGCCAAAACAATAGGAACAAATAACAAAACCCAGGTACCAAACTGCGAATGTATAGCTGTGGAATTCCACACCCTGGAATTCAGAACCAGGGCTGATTTGCAAATGTTCGGTGAGAACTTGACAAGCCACTAGTGCGAGGCACAATGGGCCTCTATGGGCATCTTGCTTGGTAGAGGCTGGGATCTGTGGTGGTGGGCAATGCAGTCTGTCTCAGTAAGACCTTTATGAAAACTGTGGAAATAAATGAAGACCACCCAGATGAGAATAAACAGAAGCTTTTTGTTCAGTGCTTGTGTTTGGCAGAAACTCAAAGGCAGGCATCAGAATAGGAAAGCTTTATAATGAAAAAGAGGGAAGACTTCAGGCAACCTCCCTGACTGCAGGTTGGGGGCATGAGGAACTTGGAAGCAGGCTAACTAGAAGCAGGGCATCCTATGTGACTGAGTTGGGAGCATATACAGTTTTCTCTGGTTGATGCTAAGTTGGAAGCAGGGGCCAAAAAATAAGGAAGCTGGTAGCCATTGATCAAGTCCAGATCATCGAGGGCTGATAACTGCAGAGGGGTGGTTTGGCTTCCTGGCTGGTTGCTGGAGAGGTTGTGGGTCAGTCCTGTTGTCATCTATGGTCTGGCTGTTGTCCATTTGTCCATTCAGTCTCTCAGGGGCTCAACTCTGCTAGCCCCAGATGCTATGTCATCTCCATCTTCTTACCACCTTCCCACATTTCCCATTCGGGGTCGCCTGGGGACCAAGAAAGATTCAGTCCTGGATCCTTGGGAGAACCGAATAGTGTTGTTTACCTACTCACATTCATTCCAAATGATTCTCTTGCTCTTCTGGCCGAGAGTTCTCCTTCTCCTTCTCCTCCTCCTTCTCTCTCTCTTCCTTCTCTTCTCCCTTTCTATAGAGCAGAATCTTCTCTCATGTTATATTCCCTTTCTTTTCTACCCTTAGAGTTCTATATTCCAGGTACGATCCATCTTTCTTGTCTCCTGGATCCATAAGCCTTTTGGCTCTGCCTTAAAGATAGTGAAGGTCCTAGTGGAGCGAGGAGTTCCTGAGCAGAGAAATAGCCTCAGTGAACTGGTAATATCACTGCAGCCAGCATTAAGACTCTTCACCACTGGAAGGAATTTTAAAATACATGAAAATTCAGGCCACCTGATATAAAAAATGTCAGTGTGAATGTTCAGCATGCATGAAAGCTTCTGAACATCTTTGAATTGTAAATGTTGGTGGAGGAGCATTTTCTCTGGCATCTTCATTCATTTAATAAATATTTATCCAGCACTTCCTTTGTGCTAGGCTCTGTCCAAGGAACGTGGAGATACCTGTGAGCAAAACAAAAATCTCTGCCCTGGTGCAGCTTATATCCTAGTGGGGAAGCCAAACAATAAATATCAAACAGAATAAGAAAGTTAAGATTGTGTTAAAAGGTGACAAGTGCTGTGGAATAAAGAAAATGCAGAGCAGGGTAGGGAGGGTCAGGCACTGAGGGAAAGAGGACAGATTCATCTGTCTGCTTCTCTTTGGGGATGCCTGACTGCCATTTCAATGGAACTTTATTGTTAAGCCTCAGTGAATAAGATCATGACAATTAAACCATCCCTCAGGCTTTGAGGACTGTTATGAAGGGGATGCACACTCACACAACAAGGACTGGCTAAGTTTCCGGGCATTGCTGCTAATTTTATTAACCTTCAGCACAACTGCAGGCTGAGTCAGCTGCCTCAGACGTCAATTTGGTTCAGGATTCAGAGAAGCATAGTATCTGATTTGGCTACAGAGGTTATTAACTAAGCCTGGGTTTTATTGTAGGGACCTAATTATAATAAGAAAAATTGTAAGAGGAGACAGTCACAAATAAAGACTGGAAGTCAGTAATCATCGACTCCTGTAAAAGAGTATTTTTTTTTTATCAGTATCTCTTAGCAGCACCAGGATCCCTTATAGGGTATTGTAATCAGTGAATGACAAGATTCTATAATTACTTCTACACTGTCCGTCCAAGATAGAATCAACTTTACTAAAGAAAGCAATAAAGCTTTTTAGAAGCCATTATTTAGTAGGGCGTGAATAGCTGTATAATAAAATATTAATTGTTCTAAAAAATACCTTGGAGAAAAACACTGTACTTACCAGAAACAATGAATTCTTTTTCTATGCATTTCTATTTTTAGTTCTATTTAGTCCAGTATGACCTATTTCATCAATATGATACATGTATGGTCACATGTCTTTTGTTTTTCCAGGTAATCACTGCTGAAGAGCAGAATGTCCAGGATTTCCATTTTGAAGCCTCCCACCTCTCCTTGACTTGTCCAAAACCATGAGTGTTCACTTAGTCCAGTGAGCTGCATCCCATTTCTTCGTACAGCAAGCAGACTGGATGTGTGTCATGGTCCTCTGCTCTTTTGCTATCTTGTGCTGGGTGGAGCTGTTGATTGAGGACTGGTCCTTTGTGGCTCAGTTTGTAAAAGATTTGTGTGAATGCAAGTTTTCATTTCTCCAGGACAAATGCTTAAGGTGAAATTTATGGATTGTGTGGTTGATAGGTTCAATTTTAGTTTTAAAAGAAATAGCCACATTGTTTTCCTGAGTGGTTGCACCATTTTACATTCCCACCAGCAATCCATATGTATCACAATTTCTCTGTCTCCTCATCAGGATTTGGTGTCATCACAATTTTTTATCTTAACCCATTCTAATAGTATGTAGTGATATCTCATTATAGTTTTAATTTACATTTCCCTTGGCTAATGATGTTGAGCACCTTTTCATGTGCTTATTTGTCAGCTGTATACACTCTTTGGTGAAATATCTCTTCATATCATGTGCTCATTTTCTAATTAGACTGGGAGTTTTTACTATTGAATATTGAGAGTTCTTTATATATACAGTCCTTTGTCAGATATATTATTTGAAAATATTTTTCCCAGTGTACCATTGTCTTTTCATCCTCTTAATAGGGTCTTTTACAGAACAAATGGGTTTAAAATTTTTTTTTGATTAGGTCCAATTTAACAAATTTTCTTTTCACCCACTTACTTTTCATTTAACAAATAATCGTTGGATATCTACAATTTATCAAGATAATGTTCGAGGTGCCCATAGGAATCAAAGATGTGACATAGTTCCAACTTTGAGGCATTTCCAGTCTAATTAGGGAGACTGGAGATACACCCAAATAACTGATATTACATAACAAACACTAAGTTGAAATGGGAGAGGTAGAGATACATTTTTCTAGAAAATCAGATATCATGTTTTGGCTGATAGGGAAGTAGTGGGTGAAGTTTTCATCACTTCTATGCCAGCGCATGCCACAAAATGGTATAGAAACTTCCTTTATAAACTCATTTTTTTCCAGACTAAAATGATCATTTTTCGATAGCTAACATGTTAAATCTCATTATGTGCCAAGCAATTTCACATACATTGTATCAATTAATAACAATCTTGCAGGGCAGTGGAGAGGATTATGCCACATTTTATATCTAGGGAATCTAGGATTCAGCAAAGTTAAGTAACTTGTCCAAGGTCACAAAGACAGGAAGCAGTAAGGTCATACTGGCACCCCAGTCTTGTGATTAATGCTCTTTTAATTCTACTCAGAATCCTCCTGAGACATGCCCTTTTCTTGCCAGGATAAACTCATCAATCTTCTGGCTAAGAAATGGACTGTCTGATTCATGTTTTAAAAGAAGATGAGATACATATGCTTGGTGCACAAAAGTCAATGAGCTCTTCTTGATAAAGGAAGAATCCATTAAAACTTTTACAGTGGTCAAGATCTTGCAGAAAAGGGAAAAACAAACACTGCCTGTGAGTCATGAGAAGCAAAAGAAGAGATGGCTATTCAGTAAAATTTTGCTGAATGGCAGCTCAGGATAGAGTAATCAAGGGGGTAGCACATTAGGTCATCTTGCAGGCTCATTGTTACCCAACTCATCTTCAAATGCCAAACCTTTCATGGGGAATGTTAAAAAAAAAAAATCAGTAATAGCTCAGCTGAAGAATGGAAGTTGTGTCTGTTTCTGACCTACAAGATGACAAATAGGGAACTGGGGCTCTTTCCTGTTCATAACATCGGATTTCCATCTGTACTTTCTTCCTGTCTTATTTGTAACATTGCCCAAATCAACAAACTCTTCTATATGTATTTGTTTTTCTTTTGAAATGTTTATCACTTAACGCAAGATGTTAGGATCTTGATTCTGAAAGAGTCCGTAAAGAGGCAAATTTATATGTTAGGTCAGTTTTGCAAACACCAGCCTGATATCAAATAACCTTTGACCCGAGAGCCCCCATTCTTGTCCTGATGCTGCCACTACTGGGCCCCATGTGGAGAGTAATCCCTTCACATTCTACATTTAACCCTTTACTCTGCTGGCCTGTGCGTGAAGTTAGACCTACCATTTTGTATAACATAAGGTAAAAATAAGAACATTGGACAAATACATTTGGTTGATTAGATTTTTCTCTGGGGTAAACGGGACATAATGGCAATGGTGCCCCCAGGGAGAGGAACTGAGACGCTGGGAGCAAGGACGGAAGGGAGTCTTGTTAACTGTGTATCCATCTACACTTTTGGAATTCCGTACCATGCCAACGCTAATCAAGCACGGGTAAATAAAAGTGACTCTAAACAAAATAGGGACAAAACACAAACGTTCTTCCACTTTAGCCAGTTTGTGGATAATAAAATCCCTTTAATAAAGGAAACTCGATCTTCAGAGAAATCAACTCTTTTATCTTCCAAGTTCCCTTCTTAAAGGTTTTTGTTTTTGTTTTTTGCTGGGGCGGGCAGATCAGCAAAGGAGCCATCCATTTCTACTGAGCAAATTCACACGGAGAGAACATTCTTAATCCACCGTCCTGCGAAAGGACTCCCAGGGTTTTAGGAATCACCAATGTAGCTCCACAAACGCGTTATTTTGATCGAGTGACTTCCATGTTGCGGCTAAAACTGACAATGTGTTTTCACAGCCCAGTCGTTGGGGCTGAGGCAGTCCGTCTTAGGAAGATTCCGGGCCCTGCGCCTGATAGATGCAAACGCTCTATGAAGCCCTGGCCTGGACGGGGCTTTCAACTCCCAGGCGTTCTTCCAGGACCTGGACCTCCTGGCAGGGGCCCGAACGCGTCCCTCACTCGCGGCAATCTTCCGGCGTCCTTCTGGCAGCGCCGGCTCAGTCACCCGCCGGTGCGGCAGCGATGGGGGCTTCGGAGGTTTGGGCGCGCAGTAGCCCGGGACAGACCCGGAGCCCAGCGCGAAGCCAGTCAGTGTCTGTTGAACGACTGAGCGTCGCTAGCACAGTCAATTCCTGACAGAATGAAAGGAATCCAGACCAGGGCATGGGTCACCACGGTGACTTTTAAATACCCAGGGACTGTGAAATGAGGAAGAGCTGGCTTTGGAGAAGCGCCACGCCAGCTTTGGTGAGGCTTGGGAGAGACGGTGCCCACACTCCGGAGGGCGAGCGGCCGCTCTGGTAGAGCCAGGACGACCCCGGATTCGGGTGACGCGTCACTCCGCGGTCAGGGAGGGTCTGGGCCCCCGGGGCGCAGGGGCAGGGAACAGGAAAAACCTCACTTCAAAGATAGGAGTGACCTGAGGTCTTGCTTGAGGGCTCCCGAGCCGGGGCCCCACCACTGCACTGCCCGGCTGGGAAGAGCCCTAGAAGGGGCGCGGGTCCCCGCCCCGGGCGCGCGCAGCCCCAGCCCCGCCTCCTCCCTATGTGCCCCGCCCCTCCCGGCGCTTGCCGCCCGCGCGCCGGGGGAGCTTCGGAGGAACCGGCCTGGAGGGCGCCCCATGCCCCGGCGCAGGCGCGAGCGCGCATCGCCTCCCGGGCCGGGCGCCCCGCTGGCGCCCCCGCCCCGCCTCCGCACGCGCCCCCGCCCCGGGCAACTCTGATTGGCCGTCGGCCGGGCCAGCAGGTGTCGGCGGCGGCTGCGGCCAGGCTGGCACCCGCTGCCTGCGGCGCGGGCGCCTCCCTCGCGGCCGCTGCCACCGCCGCGCTCCGGTCTCCTGCCAGCTCCCGGGCTCCCGCTGCGGTTGCGGTTCTGACGGCCGAGCCCCCGCGGCGCTGCACCTCAGATCCGGTGCGCCGACCGACCCGCGCCCCTGCCTCGCTGCTCGCAGCTCGCTCATCCACGCGCCGCGCTGCTGCGGCAGGTGCCCCAGGCATCCTGAGTCGCGGTGGCCGCCATCGATGACCCCGGCCACGGACCTGCTCCAGCCCGGCCACCCCCTGTGAGTACCGTCCCCTCCCCTCTGGCGGCTTTGCGCCACTCTCCCGCTTGCGTTGCCGCAACTTCGGGGGTGGGGGTGTGGAGGTGTCTCTCACGTCCCTCCCCCCCCCACACACACCGTGCGAGTCCTGAGCCAGGGCCCCAGGGCACGACCAGTCTGCCTTGACGGAGGGGCTTGGGGGCGGGGGTGGGAGCCGTTGAACTTGCTAGAGGATCGTCGCAGAGTCGGAACCGCCCCTTTCTTCCTCGGCCGGGGCCGGAGCTCGCCTCTGCGTTTCCCTCGCGTTTGGCGTTCCCCACTGGCCACGTAGCTCTTGGGCTGCGGTTCACCGCGCACCTACTACGCTGCGGGCGCACCGCCTGGGCGCCTGGAACTATCGGGTAAGCAGCCCGGAGCACTTCAGGGCGCCGGACTTGACTCTTTCGGACTCTTAATATCTGTGAAATGGGGCTAATAAGGGACTCGCTCAAGGTCATGGCCGGTGCGCGGAGTAAGAACCCTAGTGGGTCGCGTCTGGCCAGGTACGCGGACTGATTGGGTAGGGGCGCGCTGTTGCGGACGGATGGTCACTTCAGCTTCATCCCGGTCTCCTTTTCATAATTCCTTTCCCCCCCTCCCCCAACTTCGCCGGATTTGGAGAGGTCGGGAGCCGATCCCAAGGGACCCTACGGAGATTTGGGGGGTATCCGCGGGGGAGCGCTTCCTCGGCAGGGACTCCTGGATCTGCGGCATTTGCAGCATCCCCTCCATTCCCAGTCATTTAATTTGCTAAGGTCTCGGTAGGGTAGGGGAATTTGCTAGAGGCCTGCTCTTCGATCCATCCTGCTCCTTTTCCTTCTCCCAAAGAAGCCCTGTCTCCGAGGATAAGTATGGGAGAGACCATACACACTAGTTTGGGCCCAGGGACTTCGTAAAAGAGGAGAAGCGTGTACGCTCCGCTGTTGGCTTAGCCAACATTGGCTCTCATCTGCTTTAAGAAAATGCCTTAAGTCTGGCTTCACTCCTGTCCGCCCTACTCCCTGCCCCCAGATCTGGGTTTGTTGCACTTTCCCTGGGGAGGGTGGAGTCCAAGTCGCAGAATGTGTAACTGTTGCCGGATGTGAACAATTGACTCCAACTCCTTTGAGGCAGCTCCTGTGGGGCTGTGGGTGGTTCTCAGAGCTTTGTACTGGGGACAGTCACCCCTCCTCTTTTGACATTCTTACTCTGTCCCTCCAACTCAGGCTACCTCGCCCTAACTCAGTGATCAGATGGTTACTTGGATAATTTTTTGATGTCTGACAAACATCTTTGAACCTCAACTTTTTTTTTTTAATTAATCTCTATGCCCAACTTGGGGCTTGAACTCAGGACCCCAAGATCAAGAGTGGAATGCTCTATTGAACTGAGCCAGCCAGGTACCCCTGAGCCTTAATTTTTTTTTTAATCTATAAAGCAGAATAATTCCTGCTTTTTAGTCTTCCCTAGGTAGTTAGGGTTCAGGGGACATGGTAGAGGTGAAAGTAGAAGAAAGATGGTTCCGGATGATCTGAGCTGTGGGTAGAAGTGGAGGTGATTTCAAGAATTTTTTTTACAGCAGTCTCTGGGACTTTATTAGATCTAAAAATCTTTACAGAGAAATTTAGTTTGGTAAGACTTTGAAAATACTACATTTCACCTTCCAGTTGATGTTCCTTACCTGTCCATGGGTAGCCACATCTCTCACAATGACCCCTTGCCCCATCTGTGGTGTGTGGGCTGGAAGCTAGCTGTCTCTGTAGGGTTAGGGCAGTCTCTGGTGGTGGTGAGGCACTCTGTGTGTGTGTGTGTGTGTGTGCGTGTGTGTGTGTGGGGGGTGGTTGTCTCTGTGGAGCTGAAGTGTGTCTCTGTGGAGACAGGTGTTATCTCTTTGTGGCCTTGGTTTCTTGTGGAAGGGGAAAGGGAGGGGCAGTTGTCTGCTCCAGAGTCTGCTCATTTTTGGAAGAGTAAAGTGTTAGCCGGGCCAGCGATGTAAACTAACAGTGGTCTAGATTGTGTCCTGTCTCCTTCCTCTCCTCCCAGAGGGGCAGAAGGAGAGCTCATCTGTGGTCTTGGCCTTTGGAGAAATCAATTGGCGAAGACTGAAATACCTCAGAGAGAAATGGGCATCCCCTGTTCTTAGTTCATATTGTGTCTGCACAGCCTTTTGTCCCAAAGGCAAGTTAAAGAGGGACAACTGGTTAGAACTTGGTGACTTTGTTTTAATATTACATTAAGCCAGGACATGATCACAGAAAATGGCACAGATCTGAAGGGTACACTCTGGATTTTCACAAATTGACCACCCCTGTATAACCAGTGCACAGATTAAGACCTAGAATGTTCCCAGTCTCCCCTTGTCCTCTATAGGTACTATACCCCAAGGGTAATCATCATCCTGCTTTGTTTTGTCAGGCAAGTTTTATTTTTATTCTTCTTCTTATTTATTTCACCAGTTTAGTTTCAAAGCTAAAATGAAACTGTTTGATTTTTTCTACCTCCTCTTTTAATGTATGCAAACCAAAGGTAGTTATAGGTAAGCCAGTCCAGAAATCTAGAAGGGAGAATTTGGTCTTAGGATCTGGGTGGAGTCTAAACTGGTTGTCTCCTCCCCTCCCCACAATAGGTTCTTGGGCAGTGAGACAAGCCAGACCCCAGATGTAACAGGATGATATTGATAAATTGAAGCCAGTTTATTCATAGAATGTATTGGGAAAAATGCAAGTCTGAACTGGTGTCATGATAAAATAGACATAAAAAATGTTAATGAATTCTCATTTGAAACATAAAAATGGGAATGTTTTGAATTTCTCAAAATTAAAAATTGGTAGAGGATCACAGAATGTCAAGGCTGAGTGATTTATAAACTGTGTGTGCTGTTGCCACATGGTGGCGCCACGTTGGCTGGAGAACTGCAATACCCAACATTCTTTCCCAAGCCCCCAGGAAGGAGTCCCAGGAATAAAATCCAACAGTTCAGCAGCTCCAGAAGTGATTTCCAAGCACTGTGGTTTTTCCAGTGTTGGACAGACAGGCCTCTCCTCTGGTGCCTGCTGCACTAAGTCCATGGATCGAACCCAGTCCCGGCTTTTCAGGAGGGTGGCTTGTGGGTTGGAGGCACGTGTGTTGGAGAAGGGGGAGCTGAGACACTGTGGCCCTCTCTTTGGTAGTATGGAACTGTGTAAAGAGAGTTGGCTGAGAAGCTAGCTCAGGTGTGTTGTGATTATCTGGGTCTCCTTTCACCCCAGAATTCCCCCAAAGGTGTCAGAGAAGGAGTTCTCTTTCCTGAGGCAGGTAGCACAGAGCACTGTCCGTGGTGAACTTGGAAGAATAAACACAGGCATTGGGTGTAGCCAAACTGCTGCCCAATGAAATGCCCTCTGGGTTCCAGAGGTGGCTCCAGGGTGGGAGCCAAGTCCCGCGGGGAGACCACAGGGTGGGGGGCCTGTTGTATCCAGCTGTGGAGAGGGCCAAGCCGACCCATCCAGTGCCTTTTCTTTTTACTGTCGGTGTGACCGAGATGCTGCTTAGAAGACTGTATTCATGCGCTGGCTGCCATGCCGGTGGTTGCTAAGAGAGCTGAATATTTGCCATGTGCTAGACCCTAAATATATATATATATTCAGTTAATCTTCATCACAGGAGGAGGGTGGCTTTCTCATTTTCTAGATGAAGGAACTGGGCCTGGAAGCACTCTTTCTGAGTTTGCACATTATGGGAGCCAGAACAAGGACTGAGCACCAAGTCTCGCAGATGACTTCCCCAGCTGAGTTATGTGCCCTTCTGTGGGGTGAGAGGAGCCTTGCACAATTCTTCTTCTGTCTTCCCTGGCACCTGGTAGAGCGCCTTACATGTAATAGCTACTTAAGGCTAAATATGGGATTGCCATTAAGTAGAAACTTCCCTGCTGAGCAAAAGGGAAATTCAGACAGTGAAGGATGAGAGTTTGGGGTTGAGCCCATGCAACCTGCAACGTTGGGACTGAGTGTGGGCCCACCAGAATGTGGAGTCTTATTTTATGTTCAAAATTTTATGTAAAATTTTATGTAAATGTCTGTTATTTGTTTTTGTAATTTGTTTTTTTTTCCACCCAACATTGTTTTTTAAACATATGTTGATAACATTTGTTGATAATTATGTTTAGTTGATACATTTTAACATAGTATTTCCTTGTTTGGTATACCAGAGTTTAAATATTGCTCGTTGGTGAACAAAAAGATGTTTTTACCTTTTGCTATTATGAAAAATATTGCAGGGAATATCCTTGATAAGGTCTTGTACAAATGTATGTGTGTCTAGGACTTATATCCCCAGAAGTTGAATAACTGGGTAGGAGGATATGCTTACATCAACATCTATCTGTTACTGGCTTTTGCAAATGGCCCTCTGTAGTGGTGGGGGCACTTTATACTCCCACTAGCACTGTATTGGAGTTCCCTGTATCCCCATATCTTTGTGCCATCAGATGTTTTAATTTTGGTTCATCTAATAAGCATGGAATGTGTTTCACTGCTCTTTTACTTTGCATTTCCTGTAGAGGTTTTTTGTTTGTTTGTTTTTTAAAGAGTTATTTTTAAGCAATCTCTACACCCGGTGTGGGGCTTGAACTCACAACCCTGAGATCAAGAGTCACATTTCTACCAACTGAGCCAGCTAGGCACCCCACCCTTAGAGATTGTTAAAAAATATATTTTGGTTTTCAAAGTTTCTTTTCTGTACATTGCCATTTTTTACTAGATATAACTTTCAAATCTTTAAACTCATCTGAAATTTGTATTGCTGTGTTGTATGAGACAGGGATCTAATTGTTTTCCATACTGAAAACCACTTCTCCCATTATCATTTAATGAATAGTTACCTATTCTCTTACTTATTTTGTTGCCATCTCTGTCATATACCAGTTTCTGTTATATTTTTGGATCTGTTTCTGAACTCTGCTCTGTTCTCTTCATCTCTTTGTGACTCCTGAGCTAATACAGTTTCATTGAATTATTAAAGCTTTATAATAATTCTTTTCTTCTTAGCCTTTTTCTTCAAAATTGACTTGGTTATCCTTGACCCCTTAGGCTTTGACATGAATTTTAGGATCTTCCCTAAATATCCCTTTTCATGAAAAATACTGTTAACAAAATTTGGTAAAATATCAAATAAAACATATTTTCTTGTTTCTTTTTTTTCAAATATAGTGCCTATCAAAACTTCTAATTTTCCATTATTTACTGTGAAATCTTGATCTCCAATTTAAGTGGATTCACTTTATGTGACACTTCCCTGGTACCAGACACCTTGAATAATAAGGACCATTTGAATATGATTTTTAAAATACCTATAAGGTCATTTTTTAAACTCAACAACATACAAGTAATGTTAAAGTCAGTGATTATTCTTCTGTGACATTATTTTTATCCTCCTCATAACTCATTTCGTTTAAGTACCATAATTTATTCAACAAAATCATACTTTAAAACATTAAGCACTTTATACTCTGTATTGTAACTTCATCCTTCTATACGTTTTTGTTTCCTTAGGATGAATTACTTTGTTGAAAGTTGTTTACTGGGACACCTGGGTGGCTCAGTCGTTAAGTGTCTGCCTTCCGCTCAGGTCATAATCCCAGGGTCCTGGGATCGAGCCCTGCATCGGGCTCCTTGCTCAGCGGGAAGCCTGCTTCTCCCTCTCCCACTCCCCCTGCTTGTGTTCCCTCTCTCACTGTGTCTCTCTCTGTCAAATAAGTAAATAAAATATTAAAAGAAAGAAAGTTGTTTACTTTTCCTTAAATTTTTGATACATATTGCCAAATAACCCTCTAGGAAATTTTATAAATTTATTTTGCTATTAGTCATGTATGAGTGTGCCAGATCCCCATGCCTTGCCAGCAATAAATACAATTATTCGTCATCATTTCCAGTTTCACAGACAATGACTCTTGTTTTTTATTTTGCTTTTTTCTAGCAAGGCAGAACATATCTTCATGTTTATTAGTTCTTCATAGCCGACTTCACTATAGAGTTTTCCATGAGGGTTGTTTTTCTTTTACTTTCTTTTTTTTTTCTTTTTAAAGATTTTATTTATTTGAGAGAAAGAGAGAGAGAGAGAGAGCATGAGCAGGGGTGGGGCAGAGGGAGAGGGGAAGCCGACTCCTTGCTGAGCAGGGAGCCCAATGCAGGGCTTCATCCCAGGACCCTGGGATCATGACCTGAGCTGAAGGCAGACGCTTAATGGACTGAGCCACCCACGTGCCCCTCTTTTACTTTCTGTAAAAAAAACTTGTATTATCACTTGGTGTTTTTGAGAGAACAGATTGTTTTATACAAATCATGTTCATATTTTAATGTTAAATACCATTCCATCATATGAAAATACCATATTTAAAAGATGAGTTCCTCCATGATGGATTTTTAGATTATTTCTTTTGGCTATTACATGTATGTATGCAATTAACATCTTTGAAATGTATTTATGCACATGCAAAAGGAAATCTTGAGAATATATGCCCAGAAGTGGGATTGCATGATCATA
Source organism: Eumetopias jubatus (assembly GCF_037043125.1). Classification (NCBI taxonomy): domain Eukaryota; kingdom Metazoa; phylum Chordata; class Mammalia; order Carnivora; family Otariidae; genus Eumetopias; species Eumetopias jubatus. The sequence continues at coordinate 148,079,247 of NW_028274807.1, read as the reverse complement.
TTTTATTTTATGCACGCTTACAGCTTGACCACCTGGTGCCAAATTGCTCCCCAAAGTGGTCATGGTCATTTAAATTTCTGTGGCCGTGTGGACAGACAGCATTTGTCACAGTAAGAAAACAGTAATATTAGAGAAGGAGGAGCAAAGGTGTTAAAGGAAAAAGTATATATGTATGTATGTTTGTGTGTACATAAATATCCTAAAGTTCATTGAGAAAACTCATAGGTTCTTGACCTTTTCATTTCAAAACTTACATCATTAGAAATGATTAAATGTAAGTATAAATCATAAACATCATATATATTTCCTTAGCCTAGAAGAATTGGTAAGAGTTTAAGTAAAAAGTAATCTGTTTAAGATGTTGGCGGGGATATGGAGAAAGGGGAACCCTCCTACACTGTTGGTGGGAATGCAAGCTGGTGCAACCCCTCTGGAAAACAGTATGGAGGTTCCTCAAACAGTTGAAATTAGAGCTACCATTCGATCCAGCAATTGTACTACTGGGTATTTACCCCAAAGATACAAATGTAGGGACCCGAAGGGGTACGTGCACCCCAATGTTTATAGCAGCAATGTCCACAATAGCCAAACTGTGGAAAGAGCCAAGATGTCCATCAACAGATGAATGGATAAAGAAGATGTGGTATATATACACAATGGAATATTATGCAGCCATCAAAAGGAATGAGATCTTGCCATTTGCAACGATGTGGATGGAACTGGAGGGTGTTATGCTTAGTGAAATAAGTCAATCAGAGAAAGACATGTATCATATGACCTCACTGATATGAGGAATTCTTAATCTCAGGAACAAACTGAGGGTTGCTGGAGTGGTGGGGGGTGGGAGGGATGGGGTGGCTGGGTGATAGACATTGGGGAGGGTATGTGCTATGGTGAGCGCTGTGAATTGTGCAAGACTGTTGAATCACAGATCTGTACTTCTGAAATAAATAACGCAACATATTTTAAGAAAAAAGAAAAAGAAGATAGCAGGAGAGGAAGAATGAAGGGGAGTAAGTCAGAGGGGGAGACGAACCAGGAGAGATGATGGACTGAAAAACAAACTTTGGTTTCTAGAGGGGAGGAGGGTAGGGGGATGGGTTAGCCTGGTGATGGGTATTAAAGAGGGCACATTCTGCATGGAGCACTGGGTGTTAGGAACAAACAATGAATCATGGAACACTACACCAAAACATATGATGTAATATATGGTGATTAACATAACAATAAAAAAATAAAATAAAGTAATCTGTTTAGTAGTGCTTTTTCAGGGTAGCCTGCAAAAGGAGATGGGCCCCTAGTGAAGAGAACAGGAGAAGCACCTCTGTCCAGCACTATTCCTCCCCATCCCAGGGTGTGGGTTCCACCATTGGACAGTTGTTCCTTTTCATCACCTCATCTTATAAAATTTAGAAGGCTGGGGGAATAACTCTAGAATAATGTTGTGCCATTAATACCTTAATGCCAAAGAGTTTATGCGATCAGTTGCTGGTGATAGAAAGCAGAACAGCATGAAATCGACAGAATGTTAGTGGGGAAAAGGCTGAACGATGAACTTGGTTGGGGACAGGCTGGAAATTTTACTGAGAGAAATCTGTCCCGCTTCAAGTGTACTCTGAGAATCAAGTCTGCATTTGTGTCAGGAGCATAAAAAGGGCTTTATAAAATGGCCTAAATGCTGTCTGAAAACTGTTTTTGGTTCAGTATTCAACCATGTGTTATACCCCCGCATTACCTTCTGTAAGTAATTATGAGTTAAATTTTTTGCCTATATTTATATATCATCAGCTGAGGAAAGAAAAACAATCTATAGAAAGTTCTTTTGTGGCTGTGATTTACAGCATAATACCACAGACACACGATCTGCAGCTGGGATGTACAAATCCATTCTGTGGGCTGACAATTAATCTCATTGAGCAGACACTTGAGAAAAGAATGCAAGACATGCAAGGAAGGGCGGGTGCCTGGAGGACAGAGGTTCTCGTGGCTCCTAGGATCTAATGTGGCTATTTGCCAAGGTCCCCAAATAATCTTTTGACACTGACTCGTGACTCAGATGACCATGTCATTCTATATGGTTCTTTCTTTTTGGTATAAAATATAACTGTGTCCAAGTGTGCAGAGTTATTTTCTAGGCTTGGAAGCCTAGATATCTATACCGCAGAAAAGGAAAATAGCCCATCTCTTTATACTGTTTTCTCTGAAGATTCCCCAGTCTGGAGAAGTGCTTCTAGCCCCAAACCTCTTCCTAACCTCCTTTTGAAGACCATTGTCTCAAGCATCATTTCACTTTATCTGTATAGCTCCAGACTCAGAAGATGTGGCAGGTGCTGTTTTGTGTTTGTGTTATATAAATGTGGCTTGGCTGTTTTGCTTTTTTTGCAAAGCAATTTATTGATCCTTAGGGACTTGGATTTACTAGAATGACATGTAACCAGAGTATTCAAGATTAGTGTCTTTCTTTTATGGGTAATTAGAAGAAAAATTTTTTTAAAATGCTATTTTAATTGAATCCTTGTTTAGTCTTCTAGAAATCTGCCAGTTGGTTTTTCGGCTTCGCGGTCCAGTAAATGTCAGGTGCCTCTCCCAGGACTGCAGATCTTGCAGTCTGGTGCCTGAATGCTGCGGAGATCCCCTCAGTGTCCCTTTGTGCTCCCAGTTCTGACTCCTTCCTCCCACAGCTTCCAGGTTCCTCATCCTTCCCTTCCTACTGCCTCAATGCTACCCCACTATCTGCCTCAGTTTCCTTCCCTTCCAACTGCTGCTGGTGGTAGATGGCAATACAATGCTGTTATTTCCCCTCTTCTCTTTTCTTAAAATGATCCAAACACAATGAAGACAATGAGAAACAAAAACGCCATTTTTGGCAAATGGGAGAGATGGTTAAAATTGCTTCCCCCAAAAGGGAGGGCTGCCTAAAGAAGTGAGACCGAGTGGGGGCGCATTGGAGGCACAGAGATGTGCTGAGGGTGTTTAGTCAAGACCACTTCTCAGGAGGGCGAGAGAGCCCTTAGCTGGGCACAAGTTCATTCTGGGTCACAGTGGGATAAGAAAGCCTGTAGCAGCCGCCACCATTTCCTACCGCCCCAGATGGGTCCCATCCCTCTTTTTCTCCTCATCAGTCTCACCAGGCGTACAGATTCTCTTCAGACTTTCCAGAGAGCCAAATTTTGGATTTCTTTTCTCTATTTTGACATTATTTTTTATTTTATTAAGCTCTGTTCTCATCATTGTTTCCTTCCGTCTACTTTCTTTGACTTCATTCTTTTTCTAATCTCTTAAATTTCCAAGGTTAACTCATTAACTTCCAGCCTTTCTTCTTACTTAGATATGCATTTAGCCCAATAAATTTGCCTCAAGTATTGCTTTAGCAATATTTGTCCTCCACAGTTTTGATTTGAAGTGTTTTTATTGTCCACATGTAAATTTTTAACATTTTTGTTATGATTTCTCCTTTGACTTATGAGTTCTTTATATACTTTTGTTTTATTTTTAAAAATTTCAAAACTTTTTAGCCATTGTTTTTTCTATTTTAATACATAGTGATTAAAGAATGTGGTCTACATGATTCCAATTCTTTGAAATTTGTTGGGATTTGTTTTATGGTCTGGTACATTGTCAGTTTTTATAAATTTCCATGTTTTCTTGAAAATAAAGTAATTGGTTGCAGTGATCAATATATGTTCATTAGCATAAGCTAGTTAATTGTGTTTTTCAAATCTTCCATCTTTACTCATTTTTTTGCAGCTTAATCAGTTACTGAGGGAGGAATTTATAGAAGTGAATTTGTCAGTTTCATCTTGGGCTTCTTTCAATTTTTGCTTTGTGTATTTTTTTAAAGATTTTTAAAATTTATTTATTTGACAGAGAGAGAGAGCGAGCGAGAGAGAAAGACAGGCAGAGCTCAGGAACCAGGGCAGGGGCAGAGAAGCAGACTCCCAGCCGAGCAGGGAGCCCGCCATAGGACTCCATCCCAGGACTCTGGGATCATGACCTGAACCGAAGGTTGACACTTAACCGACTGAGCCACCCAGGCGCCCTGCTTTGTTTATGTTATTAGGTGCATTCTGGGTCAACTCAGTATGTATCATTATGAAACAACCCTGTTAATGTCCCATAATGCTCCTTGTTTTTAAGTCTGTTTCATTTATTTTTTATTTATTTTTAAAAAAGATTTATTTATTTATTTGAAGGGGGTAGGGGCAGAAGGAGAGGGAGAGAGAGAATCTCCCTGCTGGGCAGGGAGCCTGTGGTGGGGCTGATCTAAAGACCCTGACATCATGACCTGAGCCAAAATCAAGAGTAAGATGCTTAACCAGCTGAGCTACCCAGATGCCCCGAGTCTGTTTTAATAGAGCTATGCCAGTTTTCTTTTGCTTTGTATTTGCCTGTCTTATCATTTTCTTATACTTTCACTGTCAACATTTCTTTTTTTTTTTTAAGATTTTATTTATTTTACAGAGAGAGCGTGAGAGTACAAGCAGGGGGAGCAGCAGGCAGAGGGAGAGGGAGAAGCAGGCTCCCCGCTGAGCAGGGAGCCCGACGCGGGGCTCGATCCCAGGACCCTGGGGTCATGACCTGAGCCGAAGGCAGACACTTAATGGACTGAGCCACCCAGGCGCCCCACTGCCAACAGTTCTGTGTATTTTTATTTCACTTGTGAAACTGTTTTAAAGAGCATAAACTTGCTTTTTTTAACCTATATTTTTTAATGTGAAAGTTATGTTCATTTACAGTGCTGCTGTTAATATATTTGGATCTATTTTACCATTTTAGCGTGTCCCACCTTTTATGTACTTGGTTACCGGTTGCTTTTTGTATAATTTAGATCCTCTGTCCTACTCCATATTACATTTTCTTCCCTCACTTATTCAAAACTTTACACTCTTTCTTTTTTCTATAAACTTACCATATTTACAATATGGTAAGTTCAGCGTACATGTTTACCTTAACAAAATCCAAACTAAGTCAGAGTAATTTCTGTCTTCCTGAGCAATTCAAGGACTTTATACTTAAGTGTGATCACCCCTCTTCCCCAAAATATATGTTAGTGTTGTCTGGTGTTTTAGTCGGACTTTAACTCTTTTTTATTATTATTTTTTTCACATAGTATGCAATTTGTTGACAATATGATTGCCCTGTTTTCCATATTCTGTTGTTGCATTCTAAGAATTCAGCTAACAATCTGATTGTTGTTCTTTTGTAGTAATCTGTCTTTTCTTCCTGAAAGGAGCCCCTCACACTGGGTTAAAGATCACGTCTACCCTGGCCTTCTGCTCTCCACTGACCTGGTCAAGACAAAATTTGAAACACCCCTCCCTCTTGCCCCTTGTCATTCGGGTCCCACCCCTGCTTTGCCTTGAATGGACAGGACTCATCCCATCATGCTCTTCACTCCTGTTTGTCAGTCTCCCGGCCTCCAGGGCCACTCCCCCAGTTCCTGATGAGCTCAGCTCCAGATTCTCCGCCACTCCCTGCAGCACTGCTCCTGCCTTAGTCCTGGCACTTCAACATACAGGGAGAGGATCCTTCTAACATCCAGGCCTCTCAGTTCCTTGACCTGCTTTGCTCCAATTTCTGTCTTCCACTCCACCCTGCCACTGACTTCCACAGTCATAGATGGACACTCATTCCCAGTAATGACCAGCCCTTCATAATCTGTTTCATGCATCGTGTGTTCAGAGAACCAGCTTCCATCTTCCAGCGCTTTCCCTCTCTTCCTCTAATTCCAACAGTCCCTCAAACTCCTGACTTTCAGTCCATGACCCTGGACCCTTGAGGTCCTCTCCTTCTGCCTTTTCCAGCCTGTATTTCATGGTGTGCCCTATAATCAATCCTTGGAGTGCGCCCTCAGTTCACATACCCATCCCAGACCACATCTTTCTCACTCAGCAGAAGCACAGAGTGGTTCAGTCCCCGTCTCTGTGTCCTCCTGCCTGCATCTGTGCTGGGGAATGTGGCCGAAGGAGCACTCACAAGCAGTTGACTGGCCTTGCGTGGCCATGAACATCGGGTGGATCCTTAGTGCTACCTGATACTTCCCTGGGCCTGGCCCTCTCCCATTCTCTTCGTTGATTGTTTCACATTCCCCTGTTGCCTCAGACGTGTGCACCTTCTATTCTCATTCTTACAGTGTTCCTGTTGCCACTCCCGCTGAGAAAGCTGGAGCCATTGGTGGGGGGAGACCTCCCACGGACTCACTCTACCATCCACCCACCTGCCTTCATCTGTAGCCACATAATCTGCCTTGTGTTCTGGTACTAACCGTGAAATATCTGTGCCTGGATCTAATGTCAGACCCTGCACTCCCTGGCCCTGCTGCTCACCTTCCTTGAACACTCAGGGATATCACTCCAGTGATTCTCCTTCTATATTGCCAGTTTTCTCTCCCTATCAGTTAATTCTTACTGGCTTACAAACACGTTATTTCTCCTTTCTTGGAAAACACTCCCTCTGTAACTCATTTCCACCTCTAGCTATGGCTTGGTTTCTCTGCTTTCCTGTATATAAAAACTGCTAAAGACAGTTGTCTAGACTCATTGTCTGCAAATTCTCTCCTCCCACTCTCTGTTAACCGCCCCCTCCCCCCGTGGATTGCCAGCTCAGTTTCATCAACTCCACCAGCAACTGCCCAATGACTAACGACCCCACTTTATTGAACACAAGGGCTGTTCTTGTCCTCACCCTTCTTGCTCCATTAGCACCATTTGACTCAGCCAGTCAGCCCCTCTTTCTTGATACACTTTTTTTGCCCTGGGTCTGGAGGATACACTTGTAAATTCCTTCTACATCCTTGGTAGTTCTTTCTCCTCTCTCCAGCTGCTTCTTTGTCTTTTGGTTGACCTCTGAATGCTGGAGTGCCCCATGGCTGAGTCTTTGATCCCCTTTGCCTTTTTATTTATATTCCCTCCCTACAGACCTCACCATGGTCTTGTTTCATGGTTTTGAATACCATCTATGCCAGTGATCCTCAAACCTTTATCTCCAGACTGGACCTCTCTCTCAAACTCCTTGAATAACCTACTTGACATCTCCTGGATGTGCAATACTCATATCCAAATCAACTCTTCGAAAACTGAACCCCTGATCTTCTCCCCAAACCCATTCTCTTTTTTTTCATTTTTAAATTTAAATTCAATTAATTAGCATATAGTGTATTATTAGTATCAGGGGTAGAGTTCAGTGATTCATCAGTCTTATGTAACACCCAGTGCTCACTACAACATATACCCTCCTCAGTGTCCATCACCCAGCCAGCCCATCCCTCAACCCCATCCCCTCCAGCAACCCTCAGTTTGTTTCCTGTGATTGAGAATCTCTTATGGTTTGTCTCCCTCTCTGGTTTCGTCTTGTTTTATTTTTTTCCTCTCTTTCCCTGTGATCCTCTGTTTTGTTTCTTAAATTCCACATATGAGTGAGATGGTATGATAATTGTCTTTCTCTGATTGACTTATTTCCCTTGGCATAATACCCAGACCCATTCTACCTTCACTTTTCTCATCTAGTTGCAGGTCCCAATCTATATAATCAATCTATTAATTAATTATTATAAATATTTATTAAGCAATTATTACATTTATTAATAATTAATTAAATTATTAATGCCTTGTTTTACTATCTTTTTTTTCCCATGCTACTCTTTTAAATCTGGTGTGTATTTTTCAGTCATGGCAAATCTCAATTTGGATGCTAAATTTTCATCAGAATTACTTGATTCATATTTAGATTTAATGAAATATACAGTTAAGTACATCCACACACAGCCAAGTTGTTCTAAATTTATTTAAATGTTTTCCCATAGCTGAATTGAATATCATTTAACAGGAAAAGTTAGACTTATTTTGCATAGCATCTAGCACTTTTTGGTCAGAAGGAAGTCAAGAATTTTGTCTGGAGCAGCTCTACTCACCTCTTTACTATCTATCCAATAGGATATGATCTGGGGTCAAATCTCTTTATAATGCTATTGCTTGTGTATCTTTGAATATAACCACAGTTTGAAAGGCTTAGGTGAGCACAATATTTTATTGGAAATAGTTTCAGTGTCTCCTTCCTGAATAGGGGAGAACCCTGGGTTATAACCCAGAACATAAACAGCTGTAGCCACCTGGCATTAATTTTCTTCAAGAGATTCTTCTCCAGGTTCATGGAAGAACTCCTCAAATAATTACCTTTCCAGTGGAAAAGGATTTCTTCTGTCAGAAAACACGTGAGAAATTCACTTAATTGCCAGACAGAAACACAGAGACTGAGATCTTGTGTTTTTGCCCTTTTGGACTCATTATTCTGAAATGGTCTTAGAAATAAGCTTTCAGGACTTTGGAGGACAGGCGTTCGGTACTTGATACTTATATCAGATAAATCTGATAAAATTTAAAAAAAATGGAGAAAACACCATCCCTCTGTAGCATGGCCAGTTTGGGGGCATATAGCACTCCTTTCTCAGGTAGGGACTTACTGAAAATCTAGTCAGCAGCAAAAACAGGTTTAAAAAAAAAAAACTCTATAAAGTGGTTTGGGATTCAGTGTAGAGGCAAAGGCCTAATTTTAGTGTAGAGCGCTGCCCTCAATGAGCCTTCACAAATAAGACAGATCCTCTGTAGCCATACTATCGTCTCCGTCAGTTTTTCCTCATGCAGGTAGCTTCACTGTTTAGATGCCCCTCAGACAGATGCCTGAAAATGTGTCTCAGGAGCCTTAGTATTGTAACCTTGGACTTAGCTATTTCATTTCTGGGAATCTAGCCTCAGGGGAAAAAGTCCTTAATGTGGAAAACCCTTTATGCACAAAGATGTATATCATAGTTCTCTGTGAAATTGTCCAAAATTAGAATCAACTCAGATATACAGCCCTGGGAACAGGTCAATAGGTATACGCACAGGACAAAATGTAATATAACCATTAAGAATGATGCTTAACCAAGATGTCCATCAACAGATGAATGGATAAAGAAGATGTGGTGTATATATATATATGATGGAATATTATGCAGCCATCAAAAAACCCAAAATCTTGCCATTTGCAACAACGTGAATGGAACTGGAGGGTATTATGCTGAGCGAAATAAGTCAATCAGAGAAAGACAAGTATCATATGACCTCACTGATATGAGGAATTCTTAATCTCAGGAAACAAACAGGGTTGCTGGAGTGGTGGGGGGTGGGAGGGATGGGGTGGCTGGGTGATGGACACTGGGGAGGGTATGTGCTATGGTGAGCGCTGTGAATTGTGTAAGACTGTCGAATAGCAGACCTGTACCTCTGAAACAAATAATACATTATATGTTTAAAAAAAAAGAAGAAGAAGATAGGAAGGGAAAAATGAAGGGGGGAAAATCGGAGGGGGAGACAAACCATGAAAGACTATGGACTCTGAGAAACAAACTGAGGGTTCTAGAGGGGAGGGGGGTGGGGGGATGGGTTAGCCTGGTGATGGGTATTAAAGAGGGCACGTTCTGCGTGGAGCACTGGGTGTTATACACAAACAATGAATCATGGATCACTACATCAAAAACTAATGATATAATGTATGGTGACTAACATAACATTTTAAAATAAAATTAAAAAAAAAGAACGATGCTTAAAAGGGATCCTACTAAGGTAGAAATACACTGGAGATAAGGTGTTTAGTGGAAGAAGACACATACTTCTGTGTATAATTGGACAAAAACAACAGTCCCTACCAAGAGTGGGACAAATGGCACTTCAGGGAAGCAATGTGTTAGCACCAGTTGTATTTGTTCGATAGTGTCTTTGGATTAATTTTCTTTTATGACATTATCATATCTTTCAAATTTTCTTATGTGGAAATTTTGAGGGGTACTGAAAACCACACAAAAGTTCTGAAGGAAAAACTCAGAAGACTGAGAAGGGGCAGGCAGAGGTCAGAGGCTCCTGATGAACACCTAGGGCAGTGTTTCTGGTTGAGAACTGTTTTTGCAGAATTGAGAACTCCCAAAAAAGAGATGGTACAGGAGAGGTGCTCCAGTGGGGTCAGATGAGAATACAATTGTTAGGAGGTGGTCTCTCATGCCTCTCTGGAAATGCAGAGCAGGGCTGCGGGCTTTCTGTCTCAGTTCTCCTTTGTCTGTCATATCTCCAGGTATAGGTGGGCACTCAAGTGGTGTTTGTGGACTGAGGAATCAATGGGCAGAGACTGTAGCAGTTTTCATTGGCCACATTACGGAGCACTTAGGTTACGCTTTTAGGATGTTACCATTGGACTTTGAGGAAAAAAATGAAGAAAAAATTTTCATTTATATCCAATTTGAATTAAATGTCCATGGGCATTACTACTCAAGACTAAATAAACTACCTTCCCTGCCTTCTCTCAAATTTCTGAACCACTTTATTTAAAATAAAGCTGTAGCTATTTTGGTTAGCTTATGCTTCAGAGTTCTGTAATCTTGTCTATAGAATTCTGTAACACACCTTTAATTATCCTCGAAGTAGCTAACTATAATTAAAGCATGTGTCTCTGAACCCCCTGCTGATGGAAGATGTATTACTTCATAGCTGGGTTTGTGAAACCCACCACAGATCAGGCTAAAGTTAAAGATCATTAAATAATTCCCCTCCTCCCACGGTATTGAATTGGAGTTTTTTTTTTTTTATTGCCCAGAGCAATAAAATTACTCTCCTTTTTGTTATCTATCCAATAGGATATGATCTAGGGTCAAATCTCTTTATAATGCTATGGTTTGTATAGCTTGGATTATAACCACAGTTTGAAAGGCCTAGCCCAGCACTGTATTTTATTATAAGCTTTTCTATTCAAAACTATTTTCCCTTTGAAAATGCACACTCCAGTCCAGTTCAAACATTTATCTCAACTTTCATTATACTGAGGCAAAAGAAAGAAAGAAAGAAAGATAGATAGATAGAAAGAAAGAAAGAGAAAGAAAGAAAGAAAGAAAGAGAAAAAGAAAGAAAAAGAGAAAGAAAGAAGAAAGAAAGAAAGAAAGAAAGAAGAAAGAAAGAAAGAAAGAGAAAGAAAGAAGAAAGAAAGAAAAAAAAAAGAAAGAAAGAAAGAGAAAGAAAGAAAGAAAGAAAGAAAAAGAAGGAAAGAAGGAAAGAAAGAAAGAAAAGAGAAGGAAAGAGAGGGAGGAAGAAAGAAAGGAGCCTATTTATTGCACTTGGGCCTGGGTCATGGAAGAAACCACACACTTAGAAAGGATCAGACCAAACAGTCGTTCGGTCCAGAGATGAAAGCTGGTGGGCCAGGTGTCATCAGTAGGACACTCCCATTTCACCAGGTGATGCAGCGTGTTGTGAGATCAGTAAATTCTATGGACATGAGTCCATGGCCAAACTTCTTTTGCTGTAAAAAGAGTTTCTTGGTTAGTCAAAATGTGGGGGGGGGAGGGAACATGCCAGTGAATTTAGTATTCTGTGAGTGATGGGGGGTAAAGATGCAAGCAGGAGCATTACAGGAAGAGCTGGCAAATCTGTGTGTGTCTATTCCAGGGAGAAACCACTGCTGTCGGTGTGACAGAAGGAGTCTAGTGTAATCACTCTCCACCAGGGGGCTGACTGGTTTCCCCGCCTCCGCATCCAGGGGAAGGGCTCCGCACTGGTCTCCGCAACAGGGAGGACAGGCACTCAGCAGTGGTGAGGGTCAGATGACACTGCAGTGAGGGGGTCTGTGAGTTGGACCCACGTGTAGCCACACTGGTGGACCCTGCTGCCATGTCCATTCTGTACAAGGGCCCACTGGAGAGGCACCAGGGAAGAGGCTGCCTCACCTCCCCACGTGTCATCATGTCCACCTGATTATGGAGAGCTGCCACAAAGATGTTGAGACACTGGCGGCACTTTTCTCCTCCAGGAGGCCCACCACCCACACACTTTCCCATCCTGCAGTGCTGTTAGCTACTGCCCATGAATTGGTGTACATCCTTCCAGACACCTCTTGGTCCAAACAACATGGAAAATCAATATGCTGCTTGAAATCCTGCCCACCAGAAGGATTACCCTTCACTGCTCTTCTCCAGGGCCACCCCTGTCAGCAGGGCTGTGAGGCTACAGATCTCCCCTTTGGGTTGGTACGAATGACATCTCATAGAATTGTCTACAAATCAGGCTTGGGTTTTTTCCTCATGTTGGCTGCTCACCAGGAACTTCCTAAGAAGACATAGGTGTGGACTGAGGGAGAGGAGACAAAGCAACAGACACGGGAGACCGAGCAGTCTGAGACCCCTGCCCATGCAGCTTATGCCATCGGATACTGCTCAAGCCTGATTTCTTATATACCATTTTTGCTTGACAGCGGATGCCTACTGCACCTGCCTACCCTAATAAGAGGCTCAAAGCTAGGTTCTGCTGGTCACGGGGTCACTCGATGCCCTATTGTCAGGTGTTCAGTACCAGGGCCTGGTAACAAGCATGAGCTGTTTCCCACAAGGAGAGCAGTTATGGAGGAGAGGGCATGGCTGTGTTCTAATACCCCTCGAGGACTTGCGGATCCTCTTCTAGAACTTCCCAGAGGTCCTCTACAGCACCTCTACTTGTTACAGACACTTTGTATGTCACTGGGTCTGTCCGGTCCTGCATAAACAGAGGGCCAGAGTGGCTTGCATTGCTGCCTGGGCTTGTGACAGAGTCTTCTCTTACTCTGGGCCCCACTCAATCCTGGCTGCCTTACAGTTTACTTAGTAAATGGTTGCGAGCAGCATACTTGCATGTTTCTCTGTGCCATCTCTGAAGCCCAAAATAGCCCACCAAGCTTCAAGCCTCTTTTTTTTTTTTTAACTGAAAGGCTAAATGATGATGATGATTATAATTAGATGATTATAATAATACCAATAATAAAACAACAACCCTAGCTGTCTAGGACAATCCAGCAGAGAAACAATGACCTAACTCAAGTGGTTGGGACCGAGGCTGCAGCTGGCGAGGTAGTGTGCTAACTCCGTTTCCTTCTAGGGCCGGGGAGGCACAGGTGGGCTGATGGCAGCGAGCACTACTGGGGGCACAGATGCTTGTTTTTGAAACTCTTGCTTTGAAGTGCTGTGGGAGCTGGTTTAGAATTAGACTTTTTATCACACTTTTGAAGAGTACCCCTCATTAGGGAGTTGACCGTTTCTATACATTTCATTCCCTCTTCTTCAAGATTATTCTATCCATATTCCTGTGTCTTCCTTTTGCTTGTTGCGGGCTCTGATTGGGGTCATTTTCTTTTCTATTTATGTGTAGACTGTATCTCTGAGTTTCAAAGTCACATATTGAACTTTGAGGCACTTGGTAGGCATTTTGGATGATCTTATTTGGCATGGAAGCGTTAGCACTATCTTAGTAACAACACTTGTGGCTGGATTTCATGAAATTTGGCAAGTGCTTTTTTTTTTTTAAAGATTTTATTTATTTGAGAAAGTGAGAGAGTGAGAGAGCACAAGCAGGGGGAGGAGCAGAGGGAGAAGGAGAAGCAGACGCCCCGCTGAGCAGGGGCTCCATCCCGGGACTCTGGGATCATGACCTGAGCCAAAGGCAGATGCTTAACCTACTGAGCCACCCAGGCGCCCCTTGGCAAGGGCTTTTTAATGGTCTGCTCTCAAATCAGTCAATCAACAAATAAATGCCACCTCAGTAACCAATTGGAGGTAGAGGCTGGAAGGCCCCCTGGGTGCTGAGGAAATTGTCACCCACATATCTCCTAAGCTCAGACTAAGCGTTAAGCCAGGCCTTTGCCAGTCAGCCGTGCTGAACAGATGCCCCATGGCACTAGATACATTATTCAGACACCCCCCCCCCCCACAAACCCATACTTCCAGGAGTCACCTGGATCCAAACACACAGATTTAAAAGCTTAGATCAGATTTAAATAATTTAAGTTCGCTACAAAATGAGATGACTTTTCTGCAATCACAGAATGATTCTAGAACATGCAGATCAAATATAAATGTGTGCCTTCCAAAGGGTGTACTAGAGAATTAAAGTGTGTGGATAGTTTGGAAAATCTTGTTTTGAAATATCTAAACTGGATTGCAACAAGCACAGAAGTTGAAAGAGTTCCTTCTCGTGGTGTTCAGCACTTTTTCTTCTTTTTGAAGGAAAATCTATGAAGTATGTTGTTCCCAATTAGTGCCATCTTTTCCCCAAAAGTAGTGCTGAATTTTTACATCAAGAAAGAGGAAGGCCTTGTGAGTTATAATAATTCACAGCTCTGTGGTAGGAAGGAGTTGGGAAGACAAAGGGGAGATCCAGGTCGAATATGCTGGAGGAAGCCCAGGCTTCTCTATCAAACACGAACAGGAGTGATTTGCAAAGAAGGGAATGAATCACTTTAGAGTATTCATTCTTCCAGTTCTGTGAAGCTATGAAAGAATTTTTTATTCCGTGGAACCCATTTCTAAGATGTAGCTTAGACATGAACTCTGTGTCTGTAGATAAACCACTGCGTTGAAATGGGAGCAGAAGGAAAGGACAAAGGATCTGAAATGATTTGCTGCCACTAGCAAGTGGCACTGAACTCCCTAATCCTGAAGTAGGCTCCCCTATCCCGTTACCAAAGGATGGTCAGAGATTTTCCCAGGATGCTTTGGGTGGTCAGAAGCTGGATTAAAATAGATAAAACTATCTCTGTGCTCATCATTTATTTCTGAGTCTATATACTAAAGCCATCAAAACAACTACATTTTTACAAGGTGTTTTTAATTGATGATGCCTTTGAAAAATTGTGGCTGGGTAACACTAGGGAGAGTTTTTCTTGAGTGCACAGAATGTGGTAGTGGGCCGTGGGCCACAGAGGTCCAGCCAGCCCGTGTGGTATGGAAATGGTGGCTGCTGGCATGTCATGGCAATCACTTATAACCTGATAACCTCTGATAACTTATAACTTATGCTGTATAAGTGTGAACTTCCAAGTTGTCTCTCAGTCACTTAAGTTTGGTGGAGGGGAGACATTTTTAAGACGGAAAACTGAAGAGTTCCTGTCCGTGGCTGTCCTTGGGCTTCACTTTTCCTGCAGCCACATTTCATCAGATGACTCAGATGAGAGTTTCTTCTCCAGTGTAGAGAGGCTGAGTCTCCCATTGTTAAGACTGAGCTGTGAGGCCCAAAGGATGAAGCATGGAGGGTAGAGAGAAGAAAGCCCAACCCTTTGGGCCAAGAAATGTGGGGAAGAGAGGAGAGAGAAAGAGCACAGTGAGGTCAGGAGTGTGTGTCCTGACTCTCCTTCTTGGGGTGGGATGTAAGTGGTGTGCACGTATGCCTTATGTTGGGTAGAGTAGAACCTTCAGAAGCAGGTATGGGGGCCTGAGAACATGGTGGGGAAGACTAGCTGGTGGGGGGGTGCTGTAACCCTCTCCAGAAAGCCCTGTGTAAGCACATGCACCATGGCCCAGGGATGACTGTGGAGCACAGATTAGAAGAGTTGTCTCTCAGGTTGGGCCCCACAGCCTGTACAGGGCGTGCAGGGAGCCAGGGGTTCTCATGAGCCCTGGTGAGTGAATGTTGAATGGCTGCATAGACTACTAGAGCTGCTGAAGCCCAGGGTGGGGAGGGGGAGGCTGCCAACAATAAAGACCCTAATGATGAGCTGCCTCTGTGGAGTCACAGTCAATAGCTGGGTGTACCGTTCGTGACAAAGGACAAAGGCCGGTTACCTCTTAATCGACATGGTCCACACACCAGACTGGCCCCCTGTGGCAGAGCCCAGTCTAGAAGGACCCCACGTGTACTTGTCATCCTGTCCCTCATTGCCAGGAGACCAGTAAAGCCTGCCCCTGGTGCCGGATCTTGGGAAGGAGGAAGGAGATGGAAGGAGTGTCCCCGTTGGGGAGTTGAACTTTAACCTGCCTGAACATTTTCCAGGAGGAGGGAGTTTTAATTAGAGAGTACATAGGCAGGTTTGAGTCATTTTCTGTTTTCTTCTCATCCTAGAGCTCTTGCATAGGTCACCAGGGTGGCTCCCATTTACTTGCCCGTGTTCTTGTCCACTTCTTCACCTTCCTCTCTGTTACCAGAGTGACTCCAGGAAAGCAAAAATGCTGTGTCTCCAGGTGCTCACCTATTTAGGACCCTGCAGTGGCTGCCAGGGCCCTCAGGTGAGGTCCAAGTTCTTCAACATGGCTTCGCAGACTCCCTCCTCAACCCCGTAGCAGACATATTGAATGATATGCACATCTCTAAGGGGTGCTTTTGTCTGCGTTCCTCTCTCAGCCTGGACACCTGGCCAACGCTTGTTCCTCCTTAGAGGAGTCACCTTAGGACCCTGACCCTGATCACTAACACCTGGAAGCCTCCCCATCTCTGGCTCCTTCTCCCCCCATCAGGGACAGTGACTCACAGTCCATTCCTCAAGTAGCCCTTTCCACATTGTACCTGGATTGTCCTTTGCTGCCCACTATCGTGGCCTCCACTCGGTGGAAGTGTAAACAAACAAGACTCACCTTGGTCCTGGGATTAAGTCCCAGAATTTGTGACTAGGAAACCCTCAGATCTGAGGTTTGCATACTAAAAAGCCAGGCTCTGCAGCTGTTATTTGCTTACACTGTAATTGTGGTGTTTACATATAAACTGATACTCCTAGGTAAGTACCTGATAATAATTTACCCCCTTTGGAAGGTAAATATTCTCCTTTTCTCATCTACTATTAGTTGTCTTAATCCCTTTGCTCTGAGAACAAATAGAACAGTAAATTTTAGTCTACCACGTTTGATCACAAATTCAGAATTGATGAAGTCTGAATTAGTGAGATTTTAGTGTATATTTCTTCATAGTTTATGTTCTCTCCTGTAATTATGTGATCTAATTCCACATACAGCCAGCTGCCAACTCTTATCTTGATGCATTTTTATTACAGACAGAAGAAATGTACCAGACTTTTATATAGTAGAGAGAGCAAAGAGCATCATTATCCAGTTGAAACTGAAGAGGAAATTCTCAGCGGGGTGAAGAGCTGTGTATTTTTATCGAGTGTTCATTAGCTATCCTCTGTGCAGGGGATCTACATGAAAACACCCAAAGGATGGGAAGCAGACAGAGAAAAAGCCCAAACGGCAGGAAAGACATCACAGGGCTTCCACTGTGTCCAGAGGCTCAGAAAACAAAAGTAGGGGATGGCAGCCATCGCTTTAATGTCAAGGTGGGAGAGAAAAGCGCTGGGCTTCAATATAAACACTGGGCTTTTGTTTCCTGTAAGTACAGTCATTGCTGATGAAGCCAGAAAAATACAATCAACATTTATTAATGAGGCCATTTATTTGTCAATAATGTGTAATGTGTATATGTGTCTGTATTACTCAGAGGTCTCCAGGAAAACAGAACCAATAGGATGTGTATGTGTATAAGTATACATATTTATATAAATGTGTAAAATAAAGAGATTTGTCATAAGTAATTGGCTCACATGATTATGTAGGCTGACATACAACATATTCTGTGGCTGAAAACCCAGGAGAGTCAATGGTGTAGTTCTAGTTTGAGTCTGAAGGACTGAGAACAGGAGAACCAATGGTGTAGTTCCAGTCCAAGGCCAGCAGGCTTGAGAACTGGGAAGAGCTGATGTTCCAGTTTCAGCCCTGAGGCAGGAAATAGCCAGTGTCCCTATTTGAACACGTCAGACAGAAAGAATTTTTTCTTACTTGGGGGAGGGCTCTCCTCTTTTGTTCGGTTTAAGCCTTCAACTGATTTGATGAGGCCCACCCACATTAGAGAGAGCAATCTGCCATATTCAGTCTACTGATTCAAGTGTGAATTTTGTCCAGAGATCCTCACAGACATATTCAGAATAATGTTTAATCAAATACCTGGGCACCCTGTGGCCTAGTCAAGTTGACACATAAAATGAACCATCAGGGGTCTTTGAGTGATTTCTGAGCCCAGAATCTGCAATGATCCTACACAGTGACAGTAATGAAGCCTCCCCTGTGGACTCTGCTGTGTAAACCTGTGGGCAGTCTGGACCAGGATTTCTCAACCATTGAGAAATGGACACTACTGACATTTTGGACCAGATCATGCTTTGTTGTGGGGTACTGTCTTGTGCATCATAGGTTTTTTGACATCAGTCTCTGGCTTCTATCCACTATATGCCAGTAGCACACTCCCAGTTGTGGCAGCTGAAGACTTCTCCAAACATTGCTGAATGTCCCCTGGGAGCCAGTATGGCCCTCAGTTGAGAACCATTGGTTTAGACTCCTACTCTCTTGCCCTTCCCTCCACTTTGTGCTTGGGGCTTGTGTGAATGCCTATCTAATGCCATGGGAAACCATCTCCCAAGACCTGTTGCCACCAGACACTGCCAGAAGAGGCCACAGAAGCATCTCCCCCACCTTTACTGTCCTTACTTTGGAAGATATTTTCACCAGGATCTAATAGGTAGAAGATGCAATTATGCAATTAAATCTCATATAGACAGAGATAATAAGATCTCCCACCAATTTTCAATTTCCAGACCCGTTCTCATTTGCCAGAAATAAAATCATAGTGCCCCTTCTGTTTAATGGGGGGAAGTTTTGTCTAAAACAGCATGTGTTTGGAGTCCCCCTGGGATATCAGGAGAGTTAGGGGATCAGATGAAGGTCACAAGGGTTATAGGAACTGCTGCCTGGCAGTCTCGGAGTGATGGCATTCGGACTAGGGGAGCCGTGGTTTCCCCATGAAGCTGGCCTGGAACTTGATCTGGCTCCTTCTGCAGTGCAAGGGTTCCTGGTGGAATCTGGGTTTGCAGAGTGTGCCTGGGGACAGCCATTCATGGGGCCAGAGTGCCCCTGGAGCCAGAGGGGACCTGTTTGTTCATTCTTTCATTCATTTGGCAGTCAGCCATTTAGTCCACACCTACTCTGAGCCAGGCATTGCACAAAGTCCTGAGGATTGAACATTTAAGGAGATGAATTTGTGAAATAGTGAAACAAAAGTGTTTCAGGTACTCTTGTTATTATCTTGTTATCAACTGCCTTTTTGAATATACCCATTATAGTAGGTATAAAGTGGTATCTCATTGTGGTTTTGATTTGCATTTCTTTGATGGCTAATGGTTTTCAAGCATCTTTTCATATACTTATTGGCTATTTGTGTATCTTCTTTAGAGAAATGTCTATTCCAATCCTTTGCATTTTTTTAAAAGTTGGATTATTTGTATTTTTCTTATTGAGTTGTAAGGGTTCTTTATATATTCTGGATGTAAGTCCCTTATTGGATA
Organism: Eumetopias jubatus; assembly: GCF_037043125.1. Taxonomy (NCBI): domain Eukaryota; kingdom Metazoa; phylum Chordata; class Mammalia; order Carnivora; family Otariidae; genus Eumetopias; species Eumetopias jubatus. Next base: position 148,060,107 of record NW_028274807.1, on the reverse strand, counting down.
TATAATTTTATCCTATCCTATAGGTTGTCTTTTCACATCATTGATAGAGTCTTTTTTTTTAATTTTTTTAAGATTTTATTTATTTATTTGACAGAGAGAGAGAGCACAAGTAGGCAGAGTGTCAGGCAGAGGGAGAGGGAGAAGCAGACTCCCTGCTGAGCAGGGAGCCCGATGCGGGGCTCCATCCCAGGACCCTGGGGTCATGACCTGAGCCGAAGGCAGACGCTTAACAGACTGAGCCACCCAGGCGCCCCGATAGAGTCTTTGAGGTACAAAGTTTTTTCATTTTCGTGAGTTCCAATTTATCTATTTCTTTTGTCACTTGTGCTTTTGGTGTCATATCTAAGAAACTATTGCTTAGCCCAAGGTCATGAAAATTTACACTGTTTACATGTAAGAGTTTTATAAATTTACCACTTAAATTTAGGGTGTTGATCTTTTTTGAGTTAGTTTTTGTATATGATGTGAGGTAGGAATCTAACTTTACTCTTTTGCATGTGCATATCCAGTTGTCCCAGCTGTTTGTTGAATAGACCATTCTTTTCTCCATTGATTTGTCTTGAAACCCTTGTCCAAAATCAATTGACTGTAAATATAACTGTTTATTTCTGAACTCTCAATTCTATTCCATTGCTCTATATTTCTATCCTTATGTCAGTACTACAATGTCTTGATTATTGTAGTTTTGTAGTAAGTTTTGAAGTTGAGAAGTGTGAATCCAACTTTTTTCCTTTTTTTAAAATTTTATTTTATTATGTTATGTTAATCACCATGCATTACATCATTAGTTTTTGATGTAGTGTTCCATGATTCATTGTTTGCGTATAAATACCCAGTGCTCCACTCAATACGTGCCCTCCTTAATACCCATCACTAGGCTAACACATTCCCCCCACCCCCTTCCCCTCTAAAACCCTGTTTGTTTCTCGGAGTCTATAGTCTCTCATGGTTTGTCTCCCCCTCCGATCTCCCCTGCTTCATTTTCCCCTTCCTACTATCTATTTTTTGTTAACATATAATGTATTATTTCCAACTTTTTTTCCAAGATTGTTTGGTTATTCTTGGTCCTTACACTTACATGGATTTTTGGATCAGCTTGCCAATTCTTGCAAAGAAAGCAGCTGGGATTTTGATAAAAATTGGATTGAATCTGTAGATCAATTTTGAAAGTTTTGCTTAGCAGTATTAAGTCTTCCAATCTATAAACATGGGATGTCTTTCCTGTGTTTAGTATACAAGTCTTGAACTTCTTTTGTTCAATTTATTTGTAAGTATTTTATTCTTTTGAAGCTGTTGTCAATGGACTTGTTTTCTTAGTTTTATTTTTTTTGAGTGTTCATTTCTAGTATTTAGAAATATGATTGATTTTTGTATATCAGTCTTATATCCTGCAGCCTTGCTGATCTCAGTTCTTTGGTTCTGATTGTGTGTGTGTGTGTGTGTGTATGTTTATTCCTTAGAATTTTCAATATACAATATCATGTTTTCTCTAAATAGAGACAGTTTTACTTTTTCCTTTCCAATCGAGATGCTTTTTTAGTTCTTGTTCCTGTCTAATTGCCCTGGCAAGAGCCTTCAGTACAATGCCGAATAGTAATGGTAAGAATGACAATCTTCTTATGTCAGTGATATCTGAGGAGAAAGCATTCATCCTTTCACGATTAAGTATGATGTTGAGAAAGCTGAGAAAGTTCCCTTCTGTTCCTAATTTGCTGAGTATATATATCATGAAAAGGTGTTGGATTTTATCAAATGCTTTTTCTTTATTGAGATGATCGTGTGATCTTTGTCCTTTAGCCTATTAATATTCTGTATTACATTGATTGATTTTTCATATGTTCAACCAACCTTGCACTCCTGGCATAAGTCACACTTTGTTATGCTATACATAATCTTTTTTTATATGTTGCTGGATTTTTTGCTGATATTTTGTTGAGGATTTTTTCATCTGTATTCATAAAAATATTGATGTATAGTTTTATTTTATTGTGATATATTTTTTCTGTGATATATTTTTTGTTGCAATACCTGTGAAGCCATCTAAACCTGTGCTTTTCTTTGTGGAAAGTTTTTGATTACTGATCCAAAATTTTTGCTCCTTATAGGTTTGTTTTCTATTTCTTTGTGAGTCAGTTTTTGTATGTTCTATCTAGGAATTTTTCCATTTCCTTTAGGTTATCCAATTTGTTGCCATACCATTGTTCTCAGTATTCCTTTATGATCCTTTTTATGTCTGTATTGACCTCCTCTTTCATTTTAGTAATTTGAATCTTATGTTTTTTTCTTGGTCAGTCTAAAAGTTTGTTAATTTTGTTGATCTTTTCAGATAACCAGCTTTGAGTTTTATTAATTTTTCTTTGTTGTTTTTATATTTCATTTGTTTCCTCTCTTGACTGTATTATTTCCTTCATTTTGCTTACTTGGGCTTAGTTGTTTTTTTTTTTCTAATTTCTTAAGAGGTTATTGATTTGTGATACTTCTTCATTTTTTTAATATACGTGTTTATAAATTTACCCTTAAGCACTGCTTTCACTGCATCTCCTAAGTTTTGGTGTGTGTGTTTTCATTTTAATTCACCTCTAAGTATTTTCTTATATCTCTTGAACCTCCTCATTTTTTTTTGTACCCCAGATTAGATCATCTCAATCTCAGGCAGTCTCAAACTTATCTTCAAGTTACTTGATTTTTTCTTCTGCCAATTCATATTTGCTGTTAAGTTTTTTAGTGATTTTTTTTTCATTTCAGTTATTTTTCAAGTCCACAATTTCTACTTGGTTCTTTTTCTTAATTTCTTTCCCTTTGTTGATATTCTCTGGTGAAATATCACTCTCATACTTTTCCTGAATAATTTAGACATGGTTACCTTTAGTTCTTTGATCATATTTATTTTTTAATAAAGATTTATTTATTTTAGAGAGAGAGAGAGAGAGAGAGAAAACGCATGAGCAGGGGGAGGAACAGAGGGAGAGGGAGAGAATCCTCAAGCCAACTCCCTGCTGAGTGTGGAGCCCAATGTGGGGCTCGATCCCAGGACCCTGATATCATGACCTGAGTCAAAATTAAGAGTCGGACACTTAACTGACTAAGCCACCGAGGTGCCCCTGGTCATGTTTATAATAGCTAATTTAAAGTCATTGTTCAGTAAGTCTGGTATATAGTATTTCTCAGGGACAGTTTCTATTGATTGCTATTTTCCCCTGTGTGAGTCATTTTTCTATTTCTTTACATGTCTCATAATTTTTTAAAGTGGACTTTTCAGATAATATAATGTGGCAACTCTGAAAATCAGATCTCTCCTTACCCTGGGTTTGTTGTTGTGTCTGTTTGTTTGTTTAGTGACTTTTCTGGACTAATTCTGTAAATCTGTATTCTTTGTAATGTATGAGTCCTGAAATTCTTCTTGGTTAGTTTAGTTGTCAGCTAATTGGGCAGAGATTTCCTTGATGCTTTGAATCAATAAGTCTCCCAGCCTTTGCCAAAGGGCTCTGTGTTTGAGGATGTTTTCAGTGCTACAGCAGGCAGTTTACACTTCTTAGTCTTCACTTCTTACTTGCTCGGTTCCTGAACATTCATCAAGAGATGAGAGATTAGAGTCTTTTTATTTCTTTCCTGAGCATACACACAACTCTGTGTATGCACACAGCTTTGTAGATTCCCAGGCATATATTGAAGCTTTTCAAAACCTCCCATAGACATCGCATTTCTCAGTTTTCCTTTTAAATATTTTGACCAACCTCTTGTTATCTTTAATTAGAAGTTGTTTTTTTTTTAAAGATTTTATTTATTTATTTGACAGAGAGAGAGAGTGAGAGCAGGAACACAAGCAGGGGGAGTGGGAGAGGGAGAAGCAGGCTTCCCGCTGAGCAGGGAACCCGATGCGGGGCTCGATCCCAGGACCCCGGGATCATGACCTGAGCTGAAGGCAGAAGCTTAACGACTGAGCCACCCAGGCGCCCTACATCATTAGTTTTTGATGTAGTGTTCCATGATTCATTGTTTGTGCATAACACCCAGTGCTCCATGCAGAATGTGCCCTCTTTAATACCCATCACCAGGCTAACCCATCCCCCTACCCTCCTCCCCTATAGAATCCTCAGTTTGTTTTTCAGAGTCCATCGTCTCTCATGGTTCGTCCCCCACTCTGACTTACTCCCATTCATTCTTCCTCTCCTGCTATCTTCTTCTTTTTCTTTTTTCTTAACATATGTTGCATTATTTGTTTCAGAAGTACAGATCTGTAATTCAACAGTCTTGCACAATTCACAGCGCTCACCATAGCACATACCCTACCCAATGTCTATCACCCAGCCACCCCATCCCTCCCACCCCCCACCACTCCAGCAACCCTCAGTTTGTTTCCTGAGATTAAGAATTTCTCATATCAGTGAGGTCATATGATACATGTCTTTCTCTGATTGACTTATTTCACTCCGCATAAAACCCTCCAGTTCCATCCACGTGGTTGCAAATGGCAAGATCTCATTCCTTTTGATGGCTGCATAATATTCCATTGTGTATATATATCACTTCTTTATCCATTCATCTGTCGATGGACATCTTGGCTCTTTCCACAGTTTGGCTATTGTGGACATTGCTGCTTTAAACATCAGGGTGCACATACCCCTTCGGATCCCTACATTTGTATCTTTGTGGTAAATACCCAGTAATGCAATTGCTGGATTGAATGGTAGCTCTATTTTCAACTGTTTGAGGAACCTCCATCCTGTTTTCCAGAGGGGTTGCACCAGCTTGCATCCCCACCAACAGTGTAGGAGGGTTCCCCTTTCTCGGCATCCCTGCCAACATCTCTTGTTTCCTGACTTGTTAATTTTAGCCATTCTGACTGGTGTGAGGTGGTATCTCATTGAGGTTTTGATTTGCATTTCCCTGATGCCGAGCGATGTTGAGCACTTTTTCATGTGTCTGTTGGCCATGTGGATGTCTTCTTTGGAAAAATGTCTGTTCATGTCTTCTGCCCATTTCTTCATTGGATCATTTGTTCTTTGGGTGTTGAGTTTGATAAGTTCTTTATAGATTTTGGATACTAGCCCTTTATCTGATATGTCATTTGCAAATATTTCTCCCATTCTGTTGGTTGTCTTTTGGTTTTGTGGACTGTTTCTTTTGCTGTGCAAAAGCTTTGTATCTTGATGAAATCCCAATAGTTCATTTCTGTCCTTGCTTCCCTTGCCTTTGGCAATGTTTCTAGGAAGAAGTTGCTGTGGCTGAGGTTGAAGAGGTTGCTACCTGTGTTCTCCTTTAGGATTTTGATGGACTCCTGTCTCACGTTTAGGTCTTTCAACCATTTGGAGTCTATTTTTGTGTGTGGTGTAAGGAAATGGTCCAGTTTCATTCTTCTGCATGTGGCTGTCCAATTTTCCCAACACCATTTGTTGAAGAGACTGTCTTTTTGCCATTGGACATTCTTTCCTGCTTTGTCAAAGATAAGTTGACCATAGAGTTGAGGGTCCATTTCTGGGCTCTCGATTCTGTTCCATTGATCTATGTGTCTGTTTTTGTGCCAGTACCACACTGTCCTGATGATGACAGCTTTGTAATAGAGCTGGAAGTCCGGAATTGTGATGCCGCCAGCTTTGCTTTTCTTTTTCAACATTCCTCTGGCTATTCGGGGTCTCTTCTGGTTCCATACAAATTTTAGGATTATTTGTTCCATTTCTTTGAAAAAAGTGGATGGTATTTTGATGGGGATTGCATTGAATGTGTAGATTGCCCTAGGTAGCATGGACATCTTCACAATGTTGGTTCTCCCAATCCATAAGCATGGAATGTTTTTCCATTTCTTTGTGTCTTCTTCAATTTCTTTCATGAGTATTTTATAGTTTTCTGAGTACAGATCCTTTGCCTCTTTGGTTAAATTTATTCCTAGGTATCTTATGGCTTTGGGTGCAATTGTAAATGGGATCAACTCCTTGATTTGTCTCTCTTCTGTCTTGTTGTTGGTGTATAGGAATGCCACTGATTTCTGGGCATTGATTTTATATCCTGCTACTTTACTGAATTCCTGTATGAGTTCTAGCAGTTTTGGGTTGGAGTCTTTTGGGTTTTCCACATACAGTATCATATCATCTGCAAAGAGTGAGAGTTTGACTTCCTCTTTGCCTATTTGGATGCCTTTGATTTCTTTTTGTTGTCTGATTGCTGTGGCTAGGACTTCTAATACTGTGTTGAATAGCAGTGGTGAGAATGGACATCCCTGCCGCATTCCTGACCTTAGGGGAGAAGCTCTCAGCTTTTCCCCATTGAGAATGATATTCGCTGTAGGTTTTTCATAGATGGCTTTTATAATACTGAGGTATGTACCCTCTATCCCTATACTCTGAAGAGTTTTGATCAAGAAAGGATGCAGTACTTTGTCAAATGCTTTTTCTGCATCTATTGAGAGGATCATATGATTCTTGTTCTTTCTTTTGTTAATGTATTGTATCACGTTGATTGATTTCCGGATGTGGAACCAACCTTGCAGCCCAGGGATAAATCCCACTTGGTCGTGGTGAATAACCCTTTTAATGTACTGTTGGATCCTCTTGGCTAGTATTTTGGTCAGAATTTTTGCATCCATGTTCATCAAGGATATTGGTCTGTAATTCTCCTTTTTGTTGGGGTCTTTGGTTTTGGGATCAAGGTAATGCTGGCCTCATAAAATGACTTTGGAAGTTTTCCTTCCAGTTCTATTTTTTGGAACAGTTTGAGGAGAATAGGTATTAATTCTTCTTGAAATGTCTGATAGAATTCCCCTGGGAAGCCATCTGGCCCTGGGCTTTTGTTTGTTGGGAGATTTTTGATGACTGCTTCAATTTCCTTAGTGGTTATAGGTCTGTTCAGGTTTTCTATTTCTTCCTCGTTCAATTTTGGTAGTTGATACATCTCTAGGAACGCATCCATTTCTTCCAGGTTATCTAATTTGCTGGCATAGAGTTGCTCATAATATGTTGTTCTTATAATTGTTTGTATTTCTTTGGTGTTGGTTGTGATCTCTCCTCTTTCATTCATGATTTTGTTGATTTAGGTAATTTCTCTTTTCTTTTTGGTAAGTCTGGCCAGGGGTTTATCAATCTTGTTCATTCTTTCAAAGAACCAGGTCCTAGTTTTCGTTGATCTGTTCTACTGTTCTTTTGGTTTCTAGTTCATTGACTTCTGCTCTGATCTTTATGATTTCTCTTCTCCTGCTGGGTTTAGGCTTTATTTGTTGTTCTTTCTCCAGCTCCTTTAGGTGTAGGGTTAGGTTGTGTATTTGAGACCTTTCTTGTTTCTTGAGAAAGGCCTGTATTGCTATATACTTTCCTCTCAGGACTGCCTTTGCTGTATCCCAAAGATTTTGAACAGTTGTGTTTCCATTTTCATTGGTTTCTATGAAATTTTTTAATTCTTCCTTAATTTCCTATTTGACCCATTCGTTCTTTAGTAGGATGCTCTTTAGCCTCCACGTATTTGAGTTCTTTCCGACTTTCCTCTTGTGATTGAGTTCTAGCTTCAAAGCATTGTGGTCTGAAAATATTCAGGGAATAATCCCAATCTTTTGGTACCGGTTGAGACCTGATTTGTGACCTAGGATGTGATCTATTCTGGAGAATGTTCCATGGGCACTAGAGAAGAATGTGTATTCCATTGCTTTGGGATGGAATGTTCTGAATATGTCTGTCAAGTCCATTTGGTCGAGTGTGTCATTTAAAGTCTTTATTTCCTTGTTGATCTTTTGCTTAGATGATGTGTCCATTTCAGTGAGGGCGGTGTTAAAGTGCCCCACTATTATTGTATTGTTGTCAATGTGTTTCTTCACTTTTGTTATATTAATTGCCTTATATCCTTGGCTGCTCCCATGTTAGGGGCATAGATATTTACAATTGTTAGATATCCTACCTTTAAGTAGGATAGAGTGTTCTTCCTCATCTCTTATTACAGTCTTTGGTTTAAAATCTAATTTGTCGGATATAAGGATTGCCACCCCAGCTTTCTTTAGGTGTCCATTACCATGGTAAATGGTTTTCCACCCCCTCACTTTCAATCTGGGGGTGTCTTTGGGTCTAAAATGAGTCTCTTGCAGACAGCAATCGATAGGTCTTGTTTTTTAATCCAATCTGATAGCCTGTGTCTTTTGATTGGGGCATTTAGCCCATTTCCATTCAGGGTAACTATTGAAAGGTATGAATTTAGTGCCATTGTATTGCCTGTAAGGTGACTGTTACTGTATATTGTCTGTGTTCCTTTCTGATCTATGCTGCTTTTAGGCTCTCTCTTTGCTTAGAGGACCCCTTTCAATATTTCTTGGAGGGCTGGTTTCGTGTTTGCAAATTCCTTTAGTTTTTGTTTGTCCTGGAAGCTTTTTATCTCTCCTTCAATTTTCAATGACAGCCTAGCTGGATATAGTATTCTTGGCTGCATATTTTTCTCGTTTAGTGCTCTGAAGATATCTTGCCAGTCCTTTCTGGCCTGCTAGGTCTCTGTGGATAGGTCTGTTGCCAATCTAATATTTCTACCATTGTAGGTTACATATCTCTTCCCCCGAGCTCCTTTCAGGATTTTCTCTTTGTCTCTGAATCTTGTAAGTTTTACTATTAGATGTCGGGGTGTTGACCTATTATTATTGATTTTGAGAAGGGTTCTCTGTGCCTCCTGGATTTTGATGCCTGTTTCCTTCCTCACATTAGGGAAGTTCTCTGCTATTATTTGCCCCAATATACCTTCTGCCCCTCTCTCTCTTTCTTCTTCTTCTGGGATCCCAATTATTCTAATGTTGTTTCATCTTATCGTATCACTTATCTCTCGAAATCTGCCCTCGTGATCCTGTAGTTGTTTATCTCTCTTTTTCTTAGCCTCTTTATTTTTCCATCATTTGGTCTTCTATATCGCTGATTCTCTCTTCTGCTTCAGTTATCCTAGCAGTTAGTGCCCCCATTTTTGATTGCACCTCATCAATAGCCTTTTTGATTCCGACTCGGTTAGATTTTAGTTCTTTTATTTCTCCAGAAAGGATTTCTCTAAAAGCTTCCACGTTTTTTTCAAGCCTAGCTAGTATCTTTAAAGTCGTGATTCTGAACTCTAGGTCCGACGTCATAGTAATATCCGTATTGAGTAGGTCCCTGGTAGACAGTACTACCTCTTGTTTTTTTTGCTGAGGTGATTTTTTTCGTCTTGTCATTTTGTCCAGAGGAGAATAGATGAATGAGAGAACAAAATCCTAACAGGTTGACAATGTCCCCAGCAAATATACTGTATACAAATCAGAAAAGACCTGAAACCAGGGGAAAATAAAGGGAAAGAAAGAAAAAAGAAAGAGAAAAAAAGAAGATAAAAACAAAAACAGAACAATACAAAAAAAGCAGAATATGATCAAGTATGATCAGGCTAGTGCATAGATCAGTGCCACACACTAGATTTTGGGCATATTGTGGTCTGTTAGAAAAAAGTGCCTCCTAAAATTTTAAAGGAAGAAAGACATATATGTACAAAATAAGGGTGGATACAATGAAGGGATGGAAGATGAATGCAAAGATGAAAATTATAAAAGACTTCATAAAAGGGATTGATAAGGTAAGAAGTTGTTTGAAAAAAGAAAGAAGATTAAAAAAAAAAGGAGAGAATGTGATCAGGCAGGAGACTAGAACATAGCCATACACTAGTGATTTAGGGTATATTTTGATCTGTTAGAAGAAAATGTATCTCAAAATTTTAAGGAGAGAACAACTTATATATATATGCCAAAATTAAGGTAACTACTATGAAGGGATAAAATATGACTCTAAAAATGAAAAATAAAAAATGTTTTTTTAAAAAAGGGATTGATAAGATGTTGGTTGAAAAAGGGAAAAAGAAAAATTAAAAAAAAACAGTTAAAAAAATTAACTTTGATGAACTAATGAATCATGGTAAAAAAAAAAGCCATGAATTCTATGTGCAGTATTCCCCTAGCGCTGGAGTTCTCCCGTTCTCCTTGATCGGTAAACTTAGTCTTGGCTTGCTGGCTGTTCGTGCTCATCTTCTGGGGGAGGGGCCTGTTGCTGTGGTTCCCAAATGTCTTTGCCGGAGGCTGAATTGCCCCGCCCTTGTGAGTCCGGGCTAAGCAGGCTGCTCGGGTTTGCTCTCAGGAGCTTTTGTTCCCTGCAAGCTCTCGGTACAGCTTTGGAGGACCAGGGCGAAAATGGTGGCCTCCCAATCTCCACCCGGAGGAGCTGAGAACTCGGGGCCCCGCTCCTCAGTGCGCCCCTGGAGAAAAGCTGTCAATCACTCCCGTCTCCCTGGTCTCCGGCCGCACTCTGTGCTCACCTGGCCTGTGACCGAGCGTTTATATCTCTGGCACCCGACCCCCGTGTGGAGTCTCCAAACCCAGCAGATCCCTGCTGTGCGTTCCCGCGCCGCTCCTCCCAGGCGAGAAAGGGGAGTTTCCCCGGCTCTGCCGCTTGTTGGGTCCCTGCTGGAGGAGCAGTGGCCTGACTGGGCCGCGGATCATAGTTTATGGCAACCCCGAGCTGAGAACCCGTGCCTCGGCTCCCTCTCTGCAGCCGGCTTCCCCGCTCCGATACCTGGGAGCTCGGGCGCACTCAGGCACCCCCGGTCTTTCTGTGACCCCAAGGGTCCTGAGACCACACTGTCCCGGGAGGATTCCACCCCCCGCTTAGCCACTGCAGCGACGTCCCTCAGCGGAGCCAACTTCTAAAAGGTCCGATTTAGTGCTCCGCGGCTCTATCACTTGCCAGAAGCAGCCGATGGAGGCCCCCTCCCCCGCCGTCTATCCTCCCGAATATCGCCTCGGATTCACTTCTCCCCTCCTCCTACCTTCCAGGAAGTGGTCGCTTCTCTGTTCAGAGAGTTGTTGCTACTCTCCTCTTCGATCTCCTGTTGAGTTCATAGGTGTTCAGAATGGTTTGATCCCTATTCAGCTGAATTCCTGAGACCAGACGAAATCTAGGTCTCCTACTCCTCCGCCATCTTGCTCCTTTAATTAGCAGTTTTACTCTGTGCCTTTTCTGGGCCCCCTTTTGTGTTCATTCTACTCCTAACTTGTAGAGCCCTGTGCACTTCCTAGACTGAGCATTGCTCACTCTCTATGTGAGGTAGTTTGTTCACTTGCATGTTTCCCTTACTAAATTATGATGCTCGTGGAGACCAGTGATCAATATTTTTTTTTTTTTTTGCATCTGAAAATGTATAATATAATCCCACATGTCTCTGGAACAAATGGCTGTTTATGGACTCTGTAACTTAAGGAAAATTCCTCATCCATAGGATATGCAGTGTTTACCATGTTGCATTTAAAGTTCTTATTTAGCACTTAGAATAGGAATTCTTTTTGGATGAACCTTTCTTTGCAACCTCTCACCTGTCAGGCATGTACTTGAAATGTGGGGATTATTTATGTTTTTGAAATATGCTGAACATCCTTCAGTTCCTGATGCTGGTTTGACAAGGCTGCTGACTCTGGGCTGAACAGAGCTGACCTTTTCAAACCAAGCCATATCTGTTACTAAAAGCTTGGTATCATTTACTAGGAAGTATAGATTTGCCCATTGGAACATGGGACAGAAGGCAATCTGCTTCACATTCCTTAGTGTAGCCCAAGTAGATGTGATGTGAAATTGACATTTCTTCCAAATTGACATTTGGAAATAAAGATATATATATATATATATACACACACACATATTTTTTATGTATAATATAAATCTTAATTGCAGTAAAATATAGATAACATAAAATTTACATTGTAACCATTTTTAAATATACAGTTCAGTAGTGTTGAGTATATTCACATTGTTTTACAACCAATTTCTAAAGCATTAGTCAGGTATATGCCGCTTTTTGAAAGTTCTTGTTATGCCACTTTGCTTTTTACAAAAGACCTCCTTTAGTACCTGTTTTTGCTAATTGAAGGAAATTCAAAGAGGACTTCCATATTTACAGAAAAAAAAAAAAGGCCAAAAACGAAAATAGCACTCAGCGTTTTGTTTTGCAGTGAGCTGAGCCATTACAGGGGCAGCGTTCATCCTGAGCTGCCAGACGGGTGCTCGCAAGCTCCTTCCCTGAGAACCACACTCAGCATCTCAGCATTAAGCCATCATAGTTTTGAACTGTGTCTGTGAGCATCTGTGCTTTATTTTGATTTATTTTGTGCATCCATTAGCAAGATGTGCCCTAAGGTATCAGAAAAGTCTAAGAGAGGTTATTTTTTTGGGTCTGGGAATGCTAAAAATCTTTCCATATGAATTAGTGGTAATTGTATCTTTGCTTTACACCATTTCAGCTTTAAAAAATTTTCATAAGAACACTCTACACTCAGACATCAGGGGAAACCTGTATCTTAAATATTGAATCCTGTAACCTGAAACTTTCTTGATTATTTGAGGGTGATGAACCAGTTTGTGAGATCCTTTGAGTCTGTGTCTGTGTCCCTGATAAAGTAATCTTCATACTTCATAATAAGCATACCTATTATCAGTCATGGGGGAATCCAGAGCTAGAGGAGGGTAGGATCCATTTCTGCTAATCATAGTCAGCTTAAATTATTATATTGGTGGACCAGCAGGTTAAGGTATGGGTTAAAGGGGGCCACCTGAGTGGCTCAGTTAGTTGAGGGTTGGACTCTCAATTTCAGCTCCAGTTGTGATCTCAGGGTCCTGGGATGGAGCCCGGCATTGGGCTCTGTGCTCAGTAGGAAGTCTGCTTAGGATTTTCTCTCTCCCTCTGCCCTTCTACCCGCTCATGTGCTCTCTCTCTCTCTCAAAATAAATAAATAAAATCTTGGGAAAAAAAGATATGGGTTAGATGATGTTTGAGCCTTTTGGGTGGATTGCAATGAATTTTGCTATATGGAGACAATGTGTCACAGGAGGCAGAACACTGACTTGGGAGGAAGACCAATCTCTATCTGAATGACTAGATTTGTACCTTGGATAAATTACTGAGTCTCTCCAAGCCTGTTTCCCCATAGGAAGAATGAGACTGTGCATGTCTGTTGCCTAGTTAGGTAAGGATTTATAAAATTGCTATTATTGGCTGTCTTCCATTTGTTTGTGAAAACCAGAAATCAACTTTGTCTCCCTTTTACTTGGAATTTCCCTTTTACTTGGAATTTTTATCCCCTCCCCCCAAAAAAGCTCTCTACCATAAAAATAACATGGTTATTTCTAAAAAGCTTTATGTATGCTTAGTAATAAGTTGATGCTTTCCAGTTGTAGTTTAAAATGCTTAGAAGATGATTTTAGCTCCTTTTCAGGTGTGGAAGCAAGAGTCCTATTATTTATACATGTGCATATGCTAGTTAGAATAATTTGATTGCAAAGAACAGGAGAAGCCTGTAGCTTACTCAAGCAGAATGAGGAAATGTTGGGAAAGAGACTTGGAGGCCTCAGACATTGGAACTAGGATGGCTCTAAGGGTCTTGGTACTTGGTAGTGTGAACAGGTGGAGAACCTCTTCAAGGAGGGGACTTGAGAATTACTCGGCTCCAATTACAAACAGTCTTGGGCTACTTGGTACAAGAGTCACATTTTGGGGGAGAAAGTCTCATTGGCCTGGCATGAGTTCTGTGTCTGTACTTTGCCTGGAGTGACTAAAACTTCAAAAGGAGTGGTTCCACTAATGCCACACAAAATGTGGGGATGGATGTTCCCAAGAAGGAAGTTGGGTGGCATTACCAAATTGTTGGGGGATGGTGGATACTGGGCAGGGTAAAACAACATGTGTCTATTCTCCAAGTACAGCTTTATAGGAACTGCCTGAATTGATCAAAGCTTGGTGGGCAGAAGCCACTTTGATGTGAACAGAATAAGCACTCTCCTTCAAATTCAGAGGCTATAAGAACCCTCTCCGCACCTTTTAAATTGTTTCCGGTGTTGGAAAAGATTGGTAAAGATTTATAAAGTAGTAGATAAGATGGTGAAAGTCATGTCGTCTGAGAGATGGCTTCAGGATCTAGTGGAGTTCTGATAATTGATCTCTCAAGAGAGATATAAAGGATTCGTTCCTGCAGAGTAGGGAGGTAGAGAGCCTAGAGCCCAAACTCCACCTGGTCTGACTCCCCCTCTTTGATTTCCATCAGTACTACACAGGCACGTATTTAATCAAGCTAAGCATCAGTTTTATCATCTATAACATGGGACTGATAATTTCACTTTCAATGACATTATGTACAGCAGCTAGTGTTTTCTCTGATAAACCCAAGGTACTGATGTCTCTTCCCCCAAACTTCTCACAGCCCTCAAAAAACATTTATTCAATGCCTTCTTAACTAGGCATTGAGAAAATTGAGACTAATAATATATGGTCCCTACCCTCAAAGAGCTCTGCTGTAGGCTAGCAGCGTGAGGGGTGCCAAGGCAGAGGGGTGGGCAGTAGAAAATGAGGGCATCTAGCCTGACCAGGGAAGGTTTTCTAAAGTTGAGATGGATCCTGAACTGGGGGTTGCTGCCTAGGTGAAACGATAAGGAGGGAGACCTGACTGCTGTTATTTGGCATGATTAGAGTATTGTCATGCTCAGGGCAGGGATGGAGCTGGAGAGGTGGCCAGGGTTTTCTTGGATGGGAAGGACTTAGGATCTCAAGCCAGGAAGTTCTCTTTTCCTGGTCCTGGAAAACCTCTTTAGCAAAGTGTAGTCCTTCTGGATTATCTTTACTCTGTCCTGAAAGAAGGAGGGAGGGGAGACCAGGTGCGGACTGAATAATATTCGGGAATTTGGATGCCACGAGAAGCTGGATCAGGTTGCAGCAGGCACCATTATTTCTTTACAAATTAACAGCTGACATGGCACAGAATTCTCGAGTGCTGTAGGTTGAATATGTTTTCAGTTAGCCGGAGCTAAGCTTGAGTTTCATCGTGAATGGCTCCCTCTTGGCTATAGGACTGCCTTAAGGTTAGTAAAGATTTTTTTTTTTTTTTGGTTTCAGTTTGTAATTTTCTATCCATTTTAGGAAATACTTATTTTAAAGGGTATTTTCAATCAGTATTCCTGTCTTTCTCCCAAATCCTATAAATGAAGGAAGCCAAAATATAAACTTGAATGCAAATTCTAGGTAGTTAAAAAGAAAAACCTACTTTTCATCTGCCTTACTCCTACTTAATTTGCATTTTCCATTGAAAACTTTAAATTCAAACAGCCTTTATTTATGAGCTTAATTTCAGCAGATGCTTCATCAGCTCTTGGAATATGATCACAGGAGTTTCTCTGGGTCTCAGCAAAAGATTACTATAGTTGGTGATATACTGACTGATAAGTCTTAATGAAAAATGAACAATGGAATGTCTTCAGATTTTCTGATCTTAATTCCTGCCAAAGAAATGATAATGTTTATATTCTAGTTGAGGATTTTCTTCTCTGCAGTCTCCTTTTTTGTGTGGGTGCACTGTCAGACCTGCTAGAAATTTACTGGGATTTGATGACACATACCCATGAGACCTTCCAGTTCTCTGTAGCTACATCCTCCACTGGAAGCCAGTGAGAGTTAATCTAATCTAAGAAGCTGATACCTTTGGGGGAGGCAGATTGTATTCTGACAACCCTAAGTAGGAAGATTCTAGGACATATGCATGAGTATGTGCCAATTAAGTTAGATATTTTGGTTTAGCCAAGGGTTTCAAGTGTATAAAATTGTTTGCAATTTGAAAAGTCAGTCCCTTAAAATTTGAATAAATGTAGGTTTGCATTTCAAGTTCAACTTTGAAAACAGCATGAATAGGGACGCCTGGGTGGCTCAGTCGGTTAAGCGTCTGCCTTCAGCTCAGGTCATGATCCCAGGGTCTAGGGATCGAGTCCTGCATCGGGCTCCTTGCTTAGCAGGAGCCTGCTTCTCCCTCTGCCTGCTGCTCCCTCTGCTTGTGCTTGCTCTCTTTCTATGACAAATAAATAAATAAAATCTTAAAAAAAGAGAGAGAAAACAGCATGGACTTTAGGACTATTCTTTAACAATTGTTTTCATACACACAGAGGGAAAGATTTAGTCAGTGTGATTGCTTCTTATAATGACCCTTTGAACAGCAGTGTAGGATGTAAGTTAGGAACATAGATTCTGGAATCAAGTCTTCTCAACTTGTAGGTTGGCACAGCCACTGGTAAGGTGACATTGAGCTACTTATTTAACACTCAATGCCTCAGTTTCCCTCATTGAAACAATAAGAACTATAATAACTGTGATTCTTGAGAGACTTTAGAAGAGAGCCTGCCACCAATAACACATTTTATAAAAAATGTCAGCCAGTTGTTGTTATTAATTAATGATAATCATTATTAATATCACTTAGACCCAAATATTTGGCCAATAGAGATAGTGTTTGCAGAGAATGAATGCTAATGTAGAAATTATGTCTGAATTATGTAGGATCATTTTTAACTTTCTAAAAACAATTTCTAGTATTATTAGCATAAAGTAGAAAGAATGATAATAAAGATGACTTACAAAGTGCCAAGCACTATATATGTATTTTATAATATTACACAAAATATATAGTAAAAATTGAACCCAGTGCAAGCTGCTGTATATCCTGTAATATTCTGCATCTGTCACACATCGTGGATGCCCCAAAGCTATTATTAAATATTTTTGTATCTCTTTCTGTTCTTGTCCCTGGAGGTTTATTTATAAACTATGGACTACTGGTAAATTTTCTGTCTCATGGCCCGGCTTTATTTTTCAGACATCATGTGATTTTTCATTTGCTTTCCCCCCCAATATGAATAGTACACATATATTCTATGTATTATATATTGTATGTAATAGTATACATATATATACATACATATACATAATTTCTGATTATAGAATTAATAAATACTTAGAGGAACATAAAGAATATACTGTCTTAATAATCCCAACTCTTTCTCTATGAACTTTGGTGTAATTTTTCAACAGTATGCACCTGGTACTTTGAGAAAGTGTTCAATGAATATTTTTGAGGATACTATATGTCTTCATACCAAACAAGTTTTCTTTTCCCTGTGGCCCCAGTTGCAGTTTAGATGCTCTAAGCAGATTTGGTTCTCTCCAGAATGTCCTTCTCTTTGCATCCATAAAAGGATCTATTGGGCTTGTGCATTTACTGGACTGCTTTTCATGTCTAGTTGGATGCATTAAGTCCTATCACCAATTCTTAAGGTAGTTTGTAAAGGTGGGTATCAAAATAGAGATTCAGTCACCCAAAGTGACATTGAAAATTATCTTAAATATAATTTTAATTTTTTAGGAAAAGATTATACATTATTTCTGGATAATTTGCTAATACGATTTTTAGAAATTTAACTAGGTGAGGGCAGGTTTCCTTGGTGGTTAGGAGCACAGACTCTGCATGATCTTGGGCAAGTTATTTGCTTTCTCTTTGCTTTAGTTTCTTTCTTTTAAAAATGAGGGCAATATTAGAGCCCACTTCCTAATGAGGGAAACGTTAATATATGGAAGGTGTTTAAAATAGTGCCTGGTGTGTAGTAATTGTGGTATGTTTGCTGTTATGTACTTTGAATCTGGAGTACAGAGTTACATAATCCACACATCAAAATCATATAATTTACTCCTGTTTAAGAGAGCAGAAGAACATGTCTGTTAGTGACAGATCAGGCAATTGGGACTTACTCTTCTACTGAGGACAAATGAAAAAGCTGAATAAAATATGTGGAAAAAATAATAAAATATATCTGTTTAAGAGCATTAGAGAGTTAACAAGATAGTGAAGAATCAGAGGACCAGAGCCTTGGGGGACCATGGCCTAAGGAGAAGAGACCAACATTCGGAGCTTTCCCCTGGGGTATTTGCCAGTTTGTGAGTTTTGAGGCTGAGCAGCAATTTTGACAGTTTTCCAGGACCAGGGAGATTGGATTTAGAGGCCTGACAAAGGGGCTGACAAAACCATTTACTTTGTGTTGAGATTCCAAAAGGGTCCACTCTTGAGGTAGGGTGAACTAGATGAAGAAAGCCTGTGTAGGAACAGCAGCTGAGCTTCCAGTTTCCATTTGTTTTTTAAGATTTTATTTATTGACTTATTTTAAAGAGAGAGAGTGCTTGTGAGCAGGGAGAAGAATAGAGGGGGAGGGACGGGCAGAGGGGGAGAGAATCTGAAGCAGACTCCATGCTGAGAGTGGAGCCTGATGTGGGGCTTAGTCTCACGATGGCGAGATCATGACCTGAGCCAAAACCAAGAGTTGACAACTCAACTGACTGAGCCACCCAGGTGTCCCCAGTTGTTTCAGTTTTGAAGTTGAAGTTCAATCTTGAAGATGAGAACTCATGCCTGGCTTGCTGACACTACAGGCACCGGACACAAACAAACAAGAATCCTGAGTTATCAGACAAATTAAAAAATAACTATGTTACTATATTCAACGAGATAAAGGAAAAGATTGAAGATATAGCAGACAAAAAAAGAGAACAAGTAAGAGAGAATGAAATGGAAAACTTAGAATTGAAAAATTACCAAATTCAAAAACTTAAAAATAGAAGTTTATGGGGCCCTGGCTGGTTCAGTTGGTGGAGCATGCAACTCATGACCTTGAGAACAAAAGTTCAAATCAGTTAAAAATACATGAAGAGAAAATTAATAAACATTCAAAGAATTTTGACCTAAACTGGAAAAATATCCAGAATCAAGTATGAAAAACAAAAGGACATAAAATCAAAAGAAAGAATATGAGACATGAAGAATATAGTGAGAAGGTCTGAAATATACATGTGATTATAGTCACCAGAAAGAAAAGGAAGAAAAAAAAGAAGTATTATTAGAAGAGAAAATGCCCAAGAAATTTACAAAACTGATGGAAATTTATGAGGGCTACCGATCCAAAATTTCTTCATAAACTTTCTACAAAATAGAACATAATTACAAATCAAAACTGTGATGGCTAATTTTATGTGTCAACTTGGCTGAGCCATAGTGCCTAGATATTTGGTCAAACATTATTTTGATGCTTCTGTGACTGTCTTTCTTTGGATATGATCAACATTTAAATAGGTGGAATTTAGTGAAGTAGATGACTCTCCATAATGTGGGTGGACCTCATTCAATCAGCTGAAGGCCTTAATAGAACAAAGACTGACACTCTCACCCCTCCACCCCAAGAAAGAAGAAATTCTGCCAGAGGACTGATTGCCTTTGGACTCAAACTGTAACACTTCCCTGAATCTCCAGCCTGTCAGACTCCCCCATCAGATCTTGGAATCGCCAGGCCTCCACCATTGTGTGACCCAGTTCCTTAAAATGAATCTCTCTCACTCCCCCTCTTCTCTCTTTCCTGTTGATTCTGTTTCTCTGGAGAACCCTCACTGATACAACAACCAAAGGAGAATTCTGAAGGGAGAGAAGCGAAAGCAAGCTATTTGGGGACCCTAGGACTGGAGAAACAGTGCAGTGGCAGGGCATCTTTGGATATATGAATCAATAGCCAAAGATGACTCAGGCGCAATGTTTTCTGACCTCCAACCTATTGGTAGGCTCATTCCTTCCCCAGATTGAATAGGAGTCCTACAATAACAGCAGGTGAACATGGCACCACCCACAAGGGGAATCAATTGGGAGCCAAGTAGGGATTGGGGATTGAGTGCAAATTGGGAATTTGGAATCCGTGGAGGATCAAGTGGACACGGGAAGTGCCCTTCTTCCCTGCTGGGTCTGAGACCCCCTCATCACTGAGCAGCAAGTACCTGTGTTGAGAAACACTGTATCTCCACAGGCTGGAGGTATCTCATCACCACAGGTGCCCAGCCTAGGAAGCCTCTTCATCCCCATGGGGCTGATACCTTTCTCCCCACCTCAACATGCTGAGAGGAATCCTGCCATATGAGGCAGCTTAGTCCTGGAAGCCTTTTCAGTTCCACAGGTGGAGTCTTCCTTACCCTACTGAGAGGCACCTGGCATTCTGGTCTAGGGAAACACAGTGCACCCCCTCATGCAGCACAACAGACCAGTGTGAGCCTCAGTGGCACTAAATAAGCCACGTGGATTTTTGAAGGCTATGAAAATTAAATTTTCATTGGCCCATTAGTCTAAAAAAGTAGGATGGGGCCTCGTGCTAAATAAAGCTAAACAGAGGAACTGACTGTTACAACAAAATAACTAAATAGGACCCAGAGTCTCCTAGCATAATAGCCAAAATGTCCAGGATACAAATGAAAAACACTCTTCATACCAAGAAATGGGATATTGCAATTTGAATGAGAGAAGACAATTAACTGATACTAATGTGGAGATGAATCAGATGTTGGAAATATCTGAAAAGAATTTTAAAGCAGCCATTATAAAAATACTTCAATAAGTAATAACACATCCACCTGAAACAAATGAAAAATAGGAAATGACAATAAAGAGGGTTACAAAAAAGAAATTACAGAACTGAAAAATATAACAATGGAAAGAAAAAAATTTGCTGGATGAACACAGAACTGTAGTGGAGATGACAGAGGATCAGTCAGTGAACATGAGGACAGATCAATAGAATTTGCCCAATCTGAAAAGCAGAGAGAAAACAGACAAAAAAAAAAAAAAAAAAGAGCAGATCCCCAAGGACTTATGGGACAATAACACAACACAAGACCAACATGTTTAAGGGTAGGGGCAGGAGAAAGCAAGATGTATTCTGATAAGTAACTCAGTGTGGTTGGTTCATAGAGATCCAGAAGGAAGGTCAAAATCAAGCCCAGAGAGAGCAGGTTAGGATGAGGTCTTCAAGGGTCTTGGTGGTAAGCCAAGTCCTCTGAAATTTATTCCCAAAGCTGTAGGGAATGATGAAAGAATTTTATGCATGGGGGTAACTTGATCAGTTTATGTCTTTTAAAATAGAATATGTATATATAATATACATTATATATATACACAATAATATACATATTATATATATATATACACACATATATACACACACATAAAATTTAAATTTAAAATATTGAATACACAATACATTTAAATCTTTCAAAATTTAAAAGCATTAAAAGTATACTTCACACCACTGACCACAACTACCATCTCTTTAGGTAACTCATGCTACTGGGTATTTCCTATGAATTTTTCCAGTTATTTACGTATATACAAGCAAATGTATGTACACATATATACATTAGGGACATATATTTCATTCCTCTCTTTTTATACAAATAATGGAATAGTATACCTACTGTTCTGCACCTTGCTTTTTGTGCCTATCATTTTGCACCCTGTACTTAACCCTATATTTGAAGAATTTTCTGTATCAATTCATAAAGTTTCTCCTTTTTTTCCCTACCAGGTGCATCGCTTTCCATTGTATAGCTATCCCATCATTATTTTTCACTTAGTTCTCTAATGATCTTTCTAAATACGTCATTTTGCATAAATGTATGTGTATTATCTCTGTAGGATAAATTCTTAGAGATGCAATTCCTGAATGAAAGGATTATCTATCTATCTATCTATCTATCTATCTATCTATCTATCATCTATCTATCTATCTATCTATCATCTATCTATTTATTATCTATCTATAATATTGATATTGGCAAGTTGCCCTCTATAGAGGGCATAGAGATGGTACATTTACAATCCTAACAGCAACATATGAGAGTGCCCATTTCCTCACAGACTTACCAGCACCTTTGATACTAAGCTTTTGACTCTGCAAATCTGATAGGTGAAAGAAGTCTTTCAATTTGCATTTGTCTTTTTATGTGCTTGATAGGTTTATGAGCCATTTATTGTTCTTTCTGTGCACTCTATTTCTTCTGATTTTTATTACTCTCTTTGTCCATTTTTCTATTAGGTTTTTGCTCTTTTTTTTCTTATCCAGTTGTGAAAGTTTTTATATTGAGGGAAATTATCTTTTTGTCTTTGATGTAGGTTGCAATTTTTTTCCTCTTTGTCACTTAACTCTGCTCATAATGTTTTGATTTTTTATTATGCAGACATTTCAAATTTTATGTTGAATTTATCCATTATCTTCAATGGCTTCTGAATTTTGTGTCATCTTTAGGAATGCTTTTCTCACCCTGAGATTATGAAAGAATTTTCTCCTGTTTTCTTTTATTACCTTTATGATTTTATTTTTTTTACCTTTAAGTTAGTTATGCATTTTGGAATTATTCTGGTGGTATGTGAGGTATGCTTATGTTACTCATTATTTTTGTAGCTTAAAAAAGTTAAAAAGTTTAGGGGTGCCTGGGTGGCTCATTTGGTTAAGTGTCCAACTCTTGATTTCAGCTCAGGTCATGATCTCAGGGTGATGAGATTGAGCCCTGCATCAGGCTGTGCACTCAGCAGGGAGTCTACTTGAGATTTTCTCTCTCCCCCTGCCCCTTCCCTTCCTCCCTCTTCCTCTCAAAAAAAAAATTTTTTTTTTAATTTAAAAGATCAGTTTTGGGGTACCTGGGTAGCTCAGTCGTTAAGCATCTGCCTTCAGCTTAGGTCATGATTCCAGGATCCTGGGATCAAGCCCCACATCAGACTCCCTGCTCCACTGGAAGCCTGCTTCTCCCTCTCCCACTCCCCCTGCTTGTGTTCCCTCTCTCGCTGTGTCTCTCTCTGTCAAATAAATAAATAAAATCTTTAAAAAAAATAAAAATAAAAGATCAGTTTTCTTTGGGGACCCAATGTAGTCTCAAAATTTTCAGGAATTGCTTATGTATTTGTTCCAGTATTTCCATTTCCTTCTTTTGGGGTCACTTCTATTTTTCTTCCATATCTGCAATATTCTCCCCAATCTTTCTAACTCTATTTCTGTTTTACTTTGGTCCCCTTTCTCATATCTTTCCCCCCACCATGTCTCTCACTTTGTTCCACGAATTTCTCAGCTACCTGGCATGGCTTCTTGGCATAATTTCTGCCATAGTTGTTATTTTCCCCCACTTCTTTCCCAAGCTCTGTCAATTCACATTTTATCATTTCTTTTTACTTTGAAATTTTTTTCTTGTTTCTTCATTCCTGGGTGTGCTTTGATCATTAAGTTTTTAATTTCTTAAAAACATTTGGTCACTCCATTGCTTCATCAAATGTCTTACAATGAGAGATCTTCACTTACTACTTGCCTTTCTTGCTCCTTTATTTTTATCTTCTAGTTTTTGTATATAGTTCTGAGTTTTTTCTTTTTTATTATTCATCATCAAAGGAGTTTAGTTTTTCCTGAATAATTATTGTGGAAGGTTTATAGAGATTGGGGATGTGGTCCAGGCTAGCTGGAATTTTTTTTTTTTTATAACTGGCCTTTATTTCACCAAACCAATGAAGAAAGGAAGATTTTTCTGGTTTGTTTTGAATTGACTTTTATTTTTTTAATTTTTTATTGTTATGCTAATCATCATACATTACATCATTAGTTTTGGATGTAGCATTCCATGATTCATTGTTTGCATATAACACCCAGTGCTCCATGCAGAACGTGCCCGCCTTAATACCCATCACCAGGCTAACCCATCCCCCCATCCCCCCTCCCCTCTAGAACCCTCAGTTTGTTTTGCAGAGTCCATCGTCTCTCATGGTTCGTCTCCCCCTCCGATTTCCCCCCTTCATTCTTCCCCTCCTGCTATCTTCTTCTTTTTTTTTTTTTTAACATATATTGCATTATTTGTTTCAGAGGTACAGATCTGTGATTCAACAGTCTTGCACAATTCACAACATTCGCCATAGCACATACCCTCCCCAATGTCTATCACCCAGCCACCCCATCCCTCCCACCCCCCACCACTCCAGCAACCCTCAGTTTGTTTCCTGAGATTAAGAATTCCTCATATCAGTGAGGTCATGATACATGTCTTTCTCTGATTGACTTATTTCATTCAGCATAACACCCTCCAGTTCCATCCATGGCATTGCAAATGGCAAGATCTCATTCCTTCTGATGGCTGCATAATATTCCATTGTGTATATATACCTGACTTTTATTTTTTGGTAATGAAAAGATTGTGTTTTTTCTACTATACAAAAGGAAGACTGCTTCCAGGAAACATGTGTTCTCTGTATATATTCCTTGCATATTGTTGCCATTTCTTTTGGGGGGAAGAAACAAACAAATAAAACATTGGGTGTACACAAGCTCATTGAGCCAGCTGGTGTACCTCTCCTGTTTCAAGCAAGAGTTGGCATCTCGGTTTGTGTCCTTTGCCTTTGAGAAGGGTAGTTTTGCTGGCACTTGGTGAGACCTGCAGCTGCAGGAAGTGCTTTCTGCAACCTTTATCTATTCTTCCTCTATTTTAGATGCCTTTCCGCTTATATTTGATCTCTGTAGTTTTGTCTCCTGGCTTAGCTGAAATGAAATTTACATTTTGTTTCTCATTTTCTCATTTGTTGCTTTTTGAATGATTTCCAGAATGACAAGGGGGAAATGTTGACTTTCACACACCAAGTTCAAACTAGAAGTCAGCCTAGATTTTGTTTAAGCTGCAAAAAGCTCAATAATACATCTTTATTTTAAAAGTCATTTGGTAGCATTTTCAGGTGGGATTGTAGCAGGCCACCAAGATCAATATACCCTAGCTGAATGTAATAGCATTCTGCCATCCCTGGTCCAATCATCTGTGGCCCAGTGGTGTAACCATGTCTGCTCTGGGCTGTTCCTGTCTATAGCTAAAGAATGAGTCTTAGAGAAGCAGGCTGTCATAACAGGGATAAGCTCTTGAAGGTGAAGTAATGAAGGTCAGTGAGCCCAAGTACAGCCCAAGTACCACTTGCTTCAAAGAATAAAAACAGTGAAAAGTACATCTCATATGTGTGTTGTTTTATTTCTTCCCAGGTGAAGTTTTTTTTTTCTTTTTTCCCTGATAGCAAGTGCTTTAAATGAGAGTCCTAACATTTAGATTTTTTTGGAGGAATAAAATTTCTTTTCACTTCTAGCCAACATCTAGCCATGGTTGAAGAGGGAAGCCCCAGCAGTATTTACCTTTTATCACCGTTAGGACTTTGGACATTGCAAGTTAATCTTTTTACTTTTCTCTCTCTATTAGGTTCACGATATCACACACACACACACACACACACACACACACACACACACACACACACGCACACTGTGGGTTTGTAAAGATCTCATTCAACCATTTGTCCTTGACCTTTCTGTTCTAGGTATCTTTCTAGAATGTCACTTGTAAAGACACGGACCTTTTATGATGAACTTCCCATTATGTATGTACTTAGTATCTTTGGAGTTCCTTTTTTTCATTTGCAAGGTTTGTACTGACTAGTTTCCTGTAGAAGTGTTGATGCCCTCCCTCATGTTTGTTATTCTAGCCAGGAATAGAATAGACAATTCTACCTTTTGGGGGGTCTTCTAACTTTAAAGTTATGAGCCATTTATAGCTGTAGAGAACTTTGAAAATATAAAGAAAACCACTCATGAACAACTGCTGTCAGATATCTGCCACTTTGTTATGACCTACCTTCTGCTTTGCTTTCCAGGGTGGCTGACACAGGTCACTTTCTCTAATGCTTGCATTAAAATACCTCTCCCATAATGTTTTCTGAAAGTTGGCTAAGTACATGTGATCACACTGCTGTTTTGTGTCACATGGTAAACCTTCAAATGGAAGCTGAGTATGATGAGAGTTTGTTTTGGTTCCTATCTAAGCTGCTGTAATCAGATTTGACCAAGCACAGAATTAAAACACAGTTCAGTCTTGAATGGGTTCCTGGTTTCATAAGTAAGACCCCAACTCTTTTATAGGTGGGTTTCCTGTTCTCCAGATTTTGTGAATTGTACTGTTTACAGATGACCTCAGGTTAAACTGTTTTCATTTTTTTGGACTACTGAGATTGGAAAGATTTATCCATTTTTGCATTAATTACACTAAATTTTCCAGTTATCCTTTGCTCACCCTCAAGTTTTTGAAGGTTTTCCAAGTCTCGAGATATAAATATTCTTTCATTATTGGAGCATAATAGGAACCTGAATTGATATTAGTTTATCGGCTGACACTAATAGAGTATCCACCAAGCATTACTTCACAACCTTGACATAAAATGAGATTTTTTAGTGATTGGTATTGTAACTCTTCTTCTTTTAGGGTCTCTGCAGCTATAAACTGATATGAAATCAAATCTAATTGACTAGTGATCAGTTTTCAGGCTCTTTCCTAGAATATGATAACATCAGGCTTCTCCTTTGACATTTTAGTTATTGTGATCCTCTAATAATGGCAAGACCGCTTATTATATTATAATCTTGAGTTACTCTGGTGAAGTTATTACTGGCTTTTATTGTTCAAAATAACATTTGTTTTTCATTAAGAAAGTAATCCATGTTCACTATGGGAAAGTTGGAAAGCATAAATAAGGAAAAAAAATAACTAAAATTTATAAGAAATCCAATCACCCAGAAATAACAACTGTGAACATTTGACATATTATTTATGATTCTATTCTTTTCAATGGTTTTCACACACACTTTTTTTAGAAAAACAAAACAATTGAGATCATTTAATATGCTTTTTCAATCTGTAATTTTCATTCATAAATATGTTGCGAATATTTTTCCATGTCAGTAATATGTCATTTTTATATTGTATTTATACAATAGAATAAATAAAAGTATATTATATTTTCATGTCAGTAATATATACTATAAAAATGTGCCATTTTTATAGCAGGTTAGTCTACTATTTCAGAGATACATCATAGCAAATTAAAAAAAATTTTTTTTATTATGTTATGTTAATCACCATACATTACATCATTAGTTTTTGATGTAGTGTTCCATGATTCATTGTTAGCATATAACACCCAGTGCTCCATGCAGAACGTGCCCTCTTTAATACCCATCACCAGGCTAACCCATCCCCCCACCCCCTCCCCTCTAGAACCCTCAGTTTGTTTCTCAGAGTCCATAGTCTCTGATGGTTTGTCACCCCCTCCGATTTCCCCCCCTTCATTTTTCCCTTCCTGCTATCTTCTTCTTTCTTTTTTTTTTTTTTTTTAACATATAATGTATTATTTGTTTCAGAGGTACAGGTCTATGATCCAACACTCTTACACAATTCACAGAACTCACTATAGCACATGACCTCCCCAGTGTCTATCACCCAGCCACCCCATCCCTCCCACCCCCCACCACTCCAACAACCCTCAGTTTGTTTCCTTAGATTAAGAATTCCTCATATCAGTGAGATCATATGATACATGTCTTTCTCTGATTGACTTATTTCACTCAGCATAATACCCTCCAGTTCCATCCACATCGTTGCAAATGGCAATTTCATTCCTTTTGATGGCTGAATAATATTCCATTGTATATATATACACCACATCTTCTTTATGCATTCAGCTGTCCATGGACATCTTGGCTCTTTCCACAGTTTGGCTATTGTGGACATTGCTGCTATAAACATCAGGATGCACGTACCCCTTCGGATCCCTACATTTGTATCTTTGTGGTAAATACCCAGTAGTGCAATTGCTAGATCAGAGGGTAGCTCTATTTTCAACTGTTTGAGGAAACTCCATACTGTTTTCCAGAGTGGCTGCACCAGCTTGCATTCCCACCAACAGTGTAGGAGGGTTCCCCTTTCTCCACATCCCCGCCAACATCTGTCGTTTCCTGACTTGTTAATTTTAGCCATTCTGACTGGTGAGAGGTGGTATCTCATTGAGGTTTGGATTTGCGTTTCCCTGATGCCGAGCGATGTTGAGCACTTTTTCATGTGTCTGTTGGCCATGTGGATGTCTTCTTTGGAAAAATGTCTGTTCATGTCTTCTGCCCATTTCTTCATTGGATCATTTGTTCTTTGGGTGTTGAGTTTGATAAGTTCTTTATAGATTTTGGATACTAGCCCTTTATCTGATATGTCATTTGCAAATATTTTCTCCCATTCTGTCAGTTGTCTTTTGGTTTTGTGGACTGTTTCTTTTTTCTTGATGAAGTCCCAATAGTTCATTTTTGCCCTTGCTTCCCTTGCCTTTGGCGATGTTTCTAGGAAGAAGTTGCTGTGGCTGAGGTCGAAGAGGTTGCTGCCTGTGTTCTCCTTTAGGATTTTGATGGACTCCTGTCTCACATTTAAATCTTTCAACCATTTTGAGTCTATTTTTGTGTGTGGTGTAAGGAAACAGTCCAGTTTCATTCTTCTGCATGTGGCTGTCCAATTTTCCCAACACCATTTGTTGAAGAGACTGTCTTTTTGCCATTGGACATTCTTTTCTGCTTTGTCGAAGATTAGTTGCCCATAGAGTTGAGGGTCCATTTCTGGGCTCTCTATTCTGTTCCATTGATCTATGTGTCTGTTTTCGTGCCAGTACCATACTGTCTTGATGATGACAGCTTTGTAATAGAGCTGGAAGGCTGGAAATGTGATGCCGCCAGCTTTGCTTTTCTTTTTCAACATTCCTCTGGCTATTTAGGGTCTCTTCTGGTTCCATACAAATTTTAGGATTATTTGTTCCATTTCTTTGAAAAAAGTGGATGGTATTTTGATAAGGATTGCATTGAATGTGTAGATTGCTCTACGTAGCATTGAGATCTTCACAATATTTGTTCTTCCAATCCATGAGCATGGAACGTTTTTCCATTTGTTTCTGTCTTCCTCAATTGCTTTCATGAGTATTTTATAGTTTTCTGAGTACAGATTCTTTGCCTCTTTGGCTAGATTTATCCTAGGTATCTTACAGTTTTGGGTGCAATTGTAAATGGGATCGACTCCCTAATTTCTCTCTCTTCTGTCTTGTTGTTGGTGTATAGGAATGCCACTGATTTCTGCGCATTGATTTTCTATCCTGCCACTTTACTGAATTCCTGTATGAGTTCTAGCAGTTTTGGAGTGGAGTCTTTTGGGTTTTCCATATAAAGTATCATATCATCTACAAAGAGGGAGAGTTTGACTTCTTCTTTTCCGATTTGGATGCCTTTAATTTCTTTTTGTTGTCTGATTGCTGTGGCTAGGATTTCTAATGCTATGTTGAATAGCAGTGGAGATAGTGGACATCCCTGCCGTGTTCCTGACCTTAGGAGGAAAGCTCTCAGCTTTTCCCCATTGAGAATGATATTCGCTGTGGGTTTTTCATAGCTGGCTTTTATAATATTGAGGTATGTATTCTCTATCCCTATACTCTGAAGAGTTTTGGTCAAGAAAGGTTGCTGTACTTTGTCA
Source organism: Eumetopias jubatus (assembly GCF_037043125.1). Lineage (NCBI taxonomy): Eukaryota > Metazoa > Chordata > Mammalia > Carnivora > Otariidae > Eumetopias > Eumetopias jubatus. The sequence continues at coordinate 148,031,088 of NW_028274807.1, read as the reverse complement.
AATGAGTTTTCTACATCTATTGAGAGGATCATATGGATCTTGTTCTTTCTTTTATTAACATATTGTATCACATTGATTGATTTCCGGATGTGGAACCAACCTTGCAGCCCAGGGATATATCCCACTTGGTCGTGGTGAATAATCCTTTTAATGTACTGTTGGATCCTATTGGCTAGTATTTTGGTGAGAATTTTTGCATCCATGTTCATCAAGGATATTGGTCTGTAATTCCCCTTTTTGATGGGGTCTTTGTCTGGTTTGGGGATCAAGGTAATGATGGTCTCATCAAACGACTTTGGAAGTTTTCCTTCTATTTCTATTTTTTGGAACAGTTTCAGAAGAATAGGTATTAATTCTTCTTTCAATGTTTGGTAGAATTCCCCTGGGAAGCCATCTGGCCCTGGGCTCCTGTTTTTTGGGAGATTTTTGGTGACTGCTTCAATTTCCTTAGTGGTTATAGGTCTGTTCAGGTTTTCTATTTCTTCCTGGTTCAGTTTTGGTAGTTGATACATCTCTAGGAATGCTTCCATTTCTTCCAGGTTATCTAATTTGCTGGCATAGAGTTGCTCATAATATGTTCTTATAATTGTTTGTATTTCTTTGGTGTTGGTTGTGATCTCTCCTCTTTCACTCATGATTTTATTTATTTGGGTCATTTCTCTTTTCTTTTTGATAAGTCTGGCCAGGGGTTTATCAATCTTGTTAATTCTTTCAAAGAACCAGCTCCTAGTTTCGTTGATCTGTTCTACTGTTCTTTTGGTTTCTATTTCATTGATTTCTTTTCAGATCTTTAATATTTCTCTTCTCCTGCTGGGTTTAGGCTTTATTTGCTGTTTTTTCTCCAGTTCCTTTAGGTGTAGGGTTAGGTTGTGTATTTGAGACCTTTTCTGTTTCTTGAGAAAGGCTCATATTGCTATATACTTTCCTCTTAGGATTGCCTTTGTTGCATCCCAAAGATTTTGATCAGTTGTGTTTTCATTTTCATTTGTTACCATGAATTTTTTTTTAATTCTTCCTTAATTTCCTGGTTGACCCATTCTTTCTTTAGTAGGATGCTCTTTAGCCTCCATGTATTTGAGTTCTTTCCCACTTTCCTCTTGTGATTGAGTTCTAGTTTCAAAGCATTGTGGTCTGAAAATATGCAGGGAATTATCCCAAACTTTTGGTACCAGTTGAGACCTGATTTGTGACCTAGGATGTGATCTATTCTGAGAATGTTCCATGGGCACTAGAGAAAAATGTGTATTCTGTTGCTTTGGGATGGAGTGTTCTGAATATATCTGTGAAGTCCATTTGGTCCAGTGTGTCATTTAAAGTCTTTATTTCCTTGTTGATCTTTTGCTTAGATGATGTGTCCATTTCAGTGAGGGGGGTGTTAAAGTGCCCCACTATTATTGTATTGTTGTCAATGTGTTTCTTCGCTTTTGTTATTAATTGCCTTATATAAATGGCTGCCCCCATGGTAGGGACATAGATATTTACAATTGTTAGATCTTCTTGTTGGATAGACCCTTTAAGTAGGATAGAGTGTCCTTCCTTATCTCTTATTATAGTCTTTGTTTTAAAATCTAATTTGTCTGATATAAGGATTGCCACCCAGCTCTTTTGGTGTCCATTAGCATGGTAAATGGTTTTCCACCCCCTCACTTTCAATCTGGGGGTGTCTCTGGGTCTAAAATGAGTCTCTTACAAATAGCATATCGATGGGTCTTGTTTCTTTATCCAATCGATAGCCTGTGTCTTTTGATTGGAGCATTTAGCCCATTTCCATTCAGGGTAACTATTGAAAGGTATGAATTTAGTGCCATTGTATTGCCTGTAAGGCGACTGTGACTGTATATTGTCCGTGTCCCTTTATGGTCTATGTTACTTTTAGGTTCTCTCTTTGCTTAGAGGACCCCTTTCAATATTTCTTGTAGGGCTGGTTTCATGTTTGCAAATTCCTTTAGTTTTTGTTTGTCCTGGAAGCTTTTTATCTCTCCTTCAATTTTCAGTGACAGCCTAGCTGGATATATTATTCTTGGCTGCATATTTTTCTCATTTAGTGCTCTGAAGATATCATGCCAGTCCTTTCTGGCCTGCCAGGTCTCTGTGGATAGGTCTGTTGTCAATCTAGTGTTTGTACCAGTGTAGGTTACAAATCTCTTATCCCGAGCTACTTTCAGGATTTTCTCTTTGTCTCTGAGTCTCGTCAGTTTTACTATTAGATATAGGGGTGTTGACCTATTTTTATTGATTTGAGGGGGGTTATCTGTGCCTCCTGGATTTTGATGCTTGTTTCATTCCCCACATTAGGGAAGTTCTCTGCTATAGCTTATTCCAATATACCTTCTGCCCCTCTCTCTCTTTCTTCTTCTTCTGGGATCCCAGTTCTTCTAATATTGTTTCGTCTTATGGTATCACTTATCTCTTGAATTCTGCCATCGTGTTCCAGTAGTTGTTTCTCTCTCTTTTTCTCAGCTTCTTTATTTTCCATCATTTGGTCTTCTATATCATTAATCCTCTCTTCTGCCTCATTTATCCTAGCAGTTAGAGCCTCCATTTTTTTATTGCACCTCATTAATAGCCTTTTTGATTTCGACTTGATTAGATTTTTGTTCTTTTATTTCTCCAGAAAGGGTTTTTCTAATATCTTCCATGCTATTTTCAAGCCCCGCTAGTATCTTTAAAATCATCTTTCTGAACTCTATTTCTGACATCTTACTAATGTCCATATTGATTAGGTCCCTGGCAGTCGGTACTTCCTCTTGTTCTTTTTTTTTGAGGTGATTTTTTCCATCTTGTCATTTTGTCCAGAGGAGAATAGATGAATGAGAGAACAAAATGCTAACTGGGTAACAACGACCCCAGAGAAATATATACTAAACAAATCAGAAGATACTGAAATCATGGGAAATGAAAGGGAAAGAAAGAAAAAAAAGAGAAAAAGATAAAAACAAACAAAAAAGAATATGATCAAATATGATCAGGCTCGTGCATAGATCAGTGCCACACACTAGATTCTGGGCATATTTTGGTCTGTTAGATGAAAGTGCCTCCCCAAATTTTAAAGAAAGAAAAACTTATATATTTACAAAAATAAGGGTTGATACGATGAAGGGATGGAATATGACTGTAAAGATGAAAATTATAAAAGATTTTATAAAAGGAATTGATAAGATAAGAAGTTGTTTGAAAAAAGAAAGAAGAGGATTTTAAAAAAAGGAGAGAATATGATCAGGCAGGAGACTAGAACAAAGCCATACACTAGAGATTTAGGGTATATTTTGGTCTGTTAGAGGAAACTGTATCCCAAAATTTTAAAGAGAGAACAACTAATATACCAAAAATAAGGTTAACTACTATGAAGGGATAGAATATTGCTCTGAAAATTAAAAATAAAAAAGGTTTTTTAAAAAAGGTATTGATAAGATGTTGGTTGAAAAAGGGAAAAGAAAAATTTAAAAAAAAAGGAGTTAAAAAAATTAACTTTTAAAGTCTAAAAATCATGGGGAAAAAGGCATGAATTCTATGTGCAGTATTGCTCTAGCACTGGCGTTCTACCATTCTCATTGATCGGTAAACTTGGTCTTGGCTGGCTGTTCTTGCTGATCTTCTGCGGGAGAGGCATGTTGCCGTGGTTCCCAAATGTCCTTGCCTGAGGTGGAATTGCCCCACCTTTGCCTGGTCGGGCTAACTAACCTGCTCGGGTTTGCTCTCTGGAGCTTTTTTCCCCTCAAGCTTTCCGTACAGCTTTAGAGGACGAGAGTGAAAATGGCGGCCTCCCAATCTCCGCCCTGGAGGAGCCGAGAACTTGAGGCTACACTCCTCAGTGTGCCCGCAGAGAAAAGCAGTCAGTCACTGTCTCCCTGGTCTCCAGCCGCACTCCGTGCTCACCCGGCCTGTGACCCAGCGTTTCTATCTCTGGCTTCCGACCCTGTGTGGAGTCTCTAAACCCTGCAGATCCCTGTGGTGTGCTCCCGCGCTGCTCCTCCCGGGGAAGGAAGGGGAGTCTCCCCGGATCTACCACTTGTTGGGTCCCTGCTGGAGGAGCTGTGGCCCAACTGAGCCACGGATCATGGTTTATGGGAACCCCGAGCTGAGAGCCCGCACCTTGGTTCCGCCTCTGTAGTCGGCTTCCCCGCTCTGATACCTGGGAGCTCTGCCACACTCAGGCACCCCTGGTCTTTCTGTGACCCCGAGGGTCCTGAGACCACACTGTACCGCGAGGGTTCCACCCCCTGCTTAGCCACTGGAGCGACGGCCCTCAGCGGAGCCGACTTCCAAAAGTTCTGATTTTGTGCTCTGAGGCTCTATCACTTGCCAGTAGTGGCTGACAGAGTCCCCCTTCCCCGCCGTCTATCCTCCCGAATATCGCCTCGCATTCACTTCTCCACACGTACTACCTTCCAGAAAGTGGTCGCTTTTCTGTTCAGAGAGTTGCTGCTATTCTTTTCTTCAATCTCCTGTTGAGTTCATAGGTGTTCAGAATGGTTTGATTCCTATCTAACTGAATTTCTGGGACTAGACGAAATTTAGGTCTCCTACTCCTCCACCATCTTGCTCCTCCCCTCCTATCATAGCAAATTTAACCAACAGTCTATCATTAGACATTAGACAAATTAAACAAATTTGCTATTGTAAATAGCATTGAGGAGAATATCCTCATACATATCCTTAATGATATTTGTTTAATTATTCAAACAGTATTTGTTGTAGAAGGGAAAAACATGCAAAAGCAAATTTTTAAAAAAAGTGCATTATATGAAATTTTACCACTCAGAGGTAACCATTGGTAATATTTCTTGTGATTATCTTTCAATGTATTTCTAGTTTACCTGTTTACATAGGATTTTCTATTCACACTGTATTTTCTACTTTTTATTGAAGTATGTCATCCATAGAAGAATACACAAATCAAAAGTGTTTACTTTGGTGGATTTTCACAAATTGAGCACATCTGTGTAACTAGCACTCAGATCAGGAAACAGCATTACCAGTTCCCCAGCCTCACCCTTTTAAGCCACTATTTTCCTGCCTAATGATGACCACTCTACTGCTTCTAACACTGCAGAATAGGTTTGCCTGATTTTGAACTTTGTATAGTTGGAATCATCACTATATACTCTCTGTGTCTAGCTTATTTTGCTCGGTAGAATATTCATGAGATTCAGTCATACTGTTATATGTAGTTGTAGTTTACTCATGCTTATTACTGTAGTATTCCACTGGTGAATGTACCACAGCTTAGTCTTCTGTTGAAGGGTATTTGCATAGTTCCTAGTTTGTTTCTATTATTAACAGTGCCGCTATACACCAATTGCTTTTTCATCTCAGCAATACATTTTCCATTTTGCTCTTCATTTCTTTTTGTCATCTCAGGTCTTTAACTCACTAACAAATGTCCTTAGAAAACTCATAAACCTGATCTGATTGGCCAACTGTCTCCACCATTTATTGACCAATCTATCTGACTTAGATGACCCATGGGTAGATAGATAGATGATAGATAAAATGATAGATAGATAGATAGATAGTTAGATAGATAGATAGATAGATAGATACACAGACACACAGACACATATGGGTCTTTCTCAGCACTTTCTGTCCTGACCTGTCCTGAGCTGCTGATCTCGTGCCAGTAGCACACCTTAAAACGTGGGATTGCAAATCACCTCTCATTATTGTTCCTTTTTATAATCGTCTGGCTAACATTATACATTTATGTCTCCAAATGAACTTTGAAACTTTTTACCAAGTTAGGAGTAAAAATTCAAATGAATCTTTATTGATCATTTTTTTAATGTGTTAGTTAATTTGCGGAAGATCTACCCTCTTTACAGTATTAGGTATTCTCATAAAAGAATTGAGAATAGGTAGAAACTTAGGAAACTTGATGATAACAAAAACAACACCCAACCTTTTACTGCATAAATCAAGCAAATTCACATAGCAAAACACAAGATGAATACAATTAAAAGGCAAGTTCAATCTGGGGAAAAAACAGGACAGATGATTATTTTAATATACTAAGCATCCTTTTATAATACTAAGAAATATATAAAAATCTCTAAAAGATAAAATTACAAAGCTCATGAGAAAAGGCAGTTCCTCAAGTATTTATGTTCAAAACACTGTGTAATGAAATATTCCACATCACTAGTAACCAAAGAACTGCTAATTATAACAACTTCCCATTTTTATTTAATAAGATTTGAGGAACACAAGCACTCATATATCCTAGTAGGAGGAAGATAAGAGTAAATGTTTTCATGGCAATCTGGCATAATTATCAAATGTGCCTAAACATTGACCCAGCTGTTTCAATCTATGAATTTTCTTCGAAAATGTACAAGTATATATGTACAAAGATGTTCATCTTCGTGTTGTTTATGGTAGAAAAATATTGGCAAAAAACAAAGTATGCACATATGATTGGTTAAGTTGTGGTTCAGCCACACAATGGAATATTTTGTACCCATAAACATATATTAAAAGGAAATAATTTTGTGACCTATTAAGGGAAGAAATCAGATGAAAAATACAGCATGTGGTTCATCAAAAGTATGTGTTAATACAATATTGTATTCTCTCTGCTGCCATCTTAGTTGGGTATAAGCCAGAGAGATCCAGGAGGGAAAATATTGTTCTGGAAGCCAGTTGCTTCTGAACCAGCTTTGTGTCTTGGGGAAACCTCTTCCTGTCCTGTGTTTACCCTCTCTTATCTATAAATGAAGGAAGGCATCATACCTAAGTGACCTGTGATTCTTGGACGTGAGGCTTCTCCACCTCTGAGATGCTATTTCTGTTGTCGCACAGGAGATCTAACTGTGTTTACAGTAAACAGGAAGATGCTTTCCTCATTTCCCCAAAAGTTTTTCTCATTGTTCTCTGCCTTGTCCATTTAGAGCTACTTTATTTATATATTTATAGAAACCATTTATCCCTTTTGAGCCCTGATCATTCTTTTTAGATTTGAGATGATCAAAGCCACCACTTATGTCTTTCACTAACTGCGCATCTTAGAAGCTCATTTAGAATTCTCAGAAACCAAAAGCCAGTGAGGTGAAGTGAAGGGGACAGATATGTCACCTTGGGGGAAACTCCAAAGTGCCATTATCACCTTTAATGGGGTGTTTTGAAGGGAGAAATCAGTCTGCATTTTCCCTGTGCCCTCTGATTTGTTTCTTCCTGCTCATTGAGGGACTCAAAGATGGCAGCTTATAGAGCTTCCCCTTTGCCTTGCAGCCTAAGAGTGGAGCCTTCTAATTTACTTTTGCAGACCAGCAGATGCACTAGACTTTCTCCTCACCCCCACTCCCAACATCACATGGGCAAAGTGGACCACAGGTTTACTTTTGACAAATAGCATAAGTGATGTGAAAAAAATATTGAAAAAAATAGTTGGGCTTCCTGTTGTGATTTGTTGTTTAAATCTTGAATTTGGTTTGCATCATACAGGTATGAGGTTTTATTTATTTTTTATTTTTTTATGTATTCTTACTTTATTAAATCTTACTAGTATTCTTTAAGGGAAAAACACACAGATGAGTAGGCCACATTGAAGAAATCTTATTTTTATAAGAGAGTTAAGAAGTCTTTAAGATACTTCCAGGTATTATCTTCAGTGATGCTTCTTATCTTTATTCTTGGACTCCAGGTAATATTCCGCCCCTACAGCTACCACAAATGCTGCAAATCCCCATTTGAATCCTTTTAGTAATGCACCAACAAAGGAAACATTGTTTGCAAAACCACCCGTGTATCTCCAAGCTTCACTGCGGCCCCATGGATCCCTTAGCCCTCGTGCAGCCAGCCTCTCCTGGACAACTCCTAATGGTGTCCTTTCTATCTTCCATTGTTTATAATCTCAAAGTTCCAGTTTACTAGGGCCGTGTTCATGCCCATGTCCATGGGCCATGTCTGACAGCAATCTGACCTCTCACGACAGTCAATAGTCAATCAGGCATGAGGTTTTAAATAATTTAACAGAAGACTTTTAATGATGGAGAGTTGTCTGTTCTCTGTGTTTATTGCCACTTATTGGAAACTAAAAAGGCAGGTCACCTTTGTCTGAATAGCAACCAAGTAATGAGAGTTCCTGTTCTTACCTGTCACATGCTAAAAGGAGAGGGTAGGGAACTCTGGATCCCAAGTGTGAAAAGCTGAGGTCCAGAGTTTCCCTCTGCATCTCACAGGAAGGCCTATGTACGGAGTAAAGGTATGGACCCTGAGCCAGATAGAGACACAGTCAGACCTCAGCTGTCATTTGTTATTTCTCTCTCTTACAGTCAGAGCATGTAACTATGAGTCCACACTTTCTCATCTACGCATTGTGGCAGTGGTTGTGGTTGCTTGTAGAATTTTGTGGGAGTTAAGAATATCAAGTGTAATACACACACACACACACACAATGTGTATATATATATATGTATATATATATATATATATATATATACATACACATACATACATGAAAATGCTGAAGCATCTGGAACATAGGTGTTCAACCAATAATGGTAGATCTATCAAAATCCTTATTTTAACAACTGAAAAATTTTTATTCTTGAAGTGTAGTTAACCTACAATGTTATATTAATTTCAGGTATACAATGTAGTGATTTGAGAGTTCTGTACATTACCCAGTGCTTACCATGATGAGTGTCATCACCATGTCACCACATAATGTTATTAAAACATTATTGACTGTATTTTGTATGCTGTACTTTTCATCTTCATGACATTTATCAAAATCATTTTCATCATCTTTATTATAATTCTCAGCATATTCCTTGAACAGTGTTTCAAATACTTGCTGTAATTATGATGAAATTAGATTAGTTTTGTTTAATGTTAGACTTACTTTATATGCTTATGAGAGATACCTTACAGACAAAAGTGTGTAAAACTTGAACCTTTTCATAATAATAATAGTAATAACAATAAGTAATAATAACATAATATTAATCTTATGATAACAATTATTTAATAATAATAGTAGTAATAAGAAGTAGTACCTTCTTATACAGACAGTATTTCTGTCTTTCCAGTGAGAACTGTGAAGCCTCTGTGATTATCCACAAGCAAATCCTGTCTCCCCCTCAGAGGTCCTATCTTGCTCTTTATAGTTTCACCAAATTTATTCCTAAAAAAATACGTGCTTTGGCTTTCTACATTTTTGAACTTTTTATAAAAAGGATTATAGTGTGTGCATGTTGCACATATGTGTACATATGGCATGCTTTTTTATCTCAACATTATATTTTTAAGATTCATCCATGTGGATGGGTATACCTACAGGGTGTTCTTTTTCACTGCAGTAGAGAACTCTTATGTGACACACATGTACACTGTTTATCTTCCTCCCATTTATGGATGTTCAGGGTAGTTTCCAGGTTTTATTTGATTTGTTTTACTTTCTGCTTTTTTGAATGTAATGCTAGTAATATCTTCTGTTGGGTTGAACTACATGAAATAGGCATTTTTTATAAATCGGAATGATACAGACTAGGAATTTCATGTGATCCAACCAAATTCCTATCTCTTGGTGTATATTTGCAAGATTATATCAGAGGAATATACCCTGGTGTGGCAGAAATGCCAGTTCCTAGGGTATGTGCATCGTCAACTTTGAAACTGATACTTAATTGTGTCACAAAGCAATTGCACCATTTTGTACGCACTGTAGGAAACCTCCCGGTGGCCCACCTCCTGTCAACACTTGATAAAGACTTTTTATTTTGATGGGTGTGAAATTTGGTTTTGATTTACAATTCTGTAATTACCAATGAAGTTAAGCATCTTTTCATATGTGAATTTGCCATTTCTATGTAAACATGTGCAGGCAGCTTTGGAAGCTGCTAATGGGCGGAGGCAGAAGGATCCTGAGGCGCATTTGCTAGAAAAAGCCGAGGTTGCCTGTGGCAATGTGGATGGTAAAGGTGATTATGCTGAGGGCTTGGGAAGAAGAGAGGAGGCTGGAGAGAGAGCTTCCATGGTCTGAGAGATTACGGGTATCGTGAACAGAACGGGGGCAGAAATATGAACGTTAAAAGTGAGGTCTCAGGCAGAAATGAAGAACATGTTATTGGAAGTGGAGGAATTGGATCTTTGCTATAAGTGGCAGAGAACTTGGCTGAAATGTGTTCTAGTGTTTTGTGGAAGGTAGAACTTGTAAGTGATGAACTTGGGTATTTAGCTGAGGAGACGTCCAAGCCAAGTATTGAAGCATGGCCTGGTCTGTCCTTGCTGCTTATAGTAAAATGCAAGCGCAGAGAGTGAAATTAAAGAAGGATTGTTCAGCAAAAGGAACTAGAACGTAAAGATCTGGAAAGTTCTCAGTCTATCCATGTTGTAAAAAAAATGAGAAAGTGTGTCTGGAGGGAACATAAAGGGTGTGGCCGGACAGCCACTTGCTACATAGATTATGAGTGCGACCCAGGGACCCAGTCAGCCATTTCAGCAGAAACCAGGAATAGAGCTTTGGTTACCCGGGAAAGAGCTGTAGCCAAGCTGTTTCATTGCTTGGCTTTCTGTGCATTGCAAGGGAAGCCAATGAAGTTTTTGAGAATTTATTAGCAGTGGAAGTACTGACAATTTAGACTAAACAGAGAGAGGATGAAATGAAGGCAGATTCTACAGGACAGGCCAATAGAGCCATCTGGCTTGTTATCCTTCAAGAAGGGGGAAGAATGATCCTGAAAGCAATTCGGAGGTCCCCAGGGCTGCCACGGCCACCATGGCCTTCAGGGTGGGACTCTCTCCTCCTCAGTTACAGAGGGCAGGGCCACTTCCTCAGTTACAGAGGGCCAAGCTGCTGTGGCTACACCCAGGGCCCAGGGGATGGGATAGCCTTCCTGGTGGGCTCAGAAGGTAGGGCCACTCTGGTGGGCACAGAAGAATAGAATTATTCTTCAGCCTTAAAATCTAATGGAATTTTGCTTTGCACTCAGACTTGCTTGAGACCCATGACTCCTTTCTTCTTTCTAGTTTCTCCCATCTAGAGTGGGAAATGTCAATCCAATGCCTCTCCTATGTGTTGCACTTTGGAAGCAGATAACATGCCGGGTTTCACGGGTTCACAGCTGGAAAAGAATTTTACCTCAGGATGAATCATTGCTCAAGTCTTGCCTGCACCTAAGTTAGATGATATTTAGAGGAGATTTTGTATTCAGAGTTGATGCTGGAATGGGCTAAGACTTTTGTGGCTGCTAGGATGGGCTGAATATATGTTATACCTGAGAAGGACATGAATTTGAGGAACCAAAATGTGAAAGGTTGTGGGCTGAGTTGTGTCACCCCAAAATTCATATATTGAGGTCTTAACTCCTGTACCTCAAATTGTGACTGTATTTGGAGATTGGATATTTAAAGAGGCAGTTAGGTTAAAATGAGGTTATTAGGGTGGACCATAATCCAGTATGACTGGTGCCCCTATAAGAAGAAATTTAGACATTGACATGTACAGAGGGAAGACCATGTGAAGAAGAGGGAGAAGACAGCCATCTCCAAGGCAAGGAGCGAGGCCTCAGAAGAACCCAACTCTGCCAATACCTTTATCTCAGACTTCTAGCCTCCAGACCTGTGAGAAAATTAATTCTGGTGTTCAAGCCACCTGGTCTATGGTATGCTGTTATAGCAGCCTTGGCAAACTAATACACCTATCTATGTGGCAGTACCTCTCTGTCTTGATTAATGTAGCTTTATAATAAAGACATTCCATAATGAGTAGAGGTAGGGAGAGTAGATGTTCAAGCCTTGTTCCTGATCTTGAGGGAGAGCATTCAGTCTTTTTTTTTTTATTGCTGCGCCTCTAGTTTATTTATTTTTTTAAGTTAAATGTTGTTAGTTAACATACAGGGCAATATTGGTTTCTTAGAGTAGAATTCAGTGATTCATCACTTACATACAACACCCAGTGCTCATCACAAGTGCCCTCTTTCATCGGGTATGATGTTAATTTTAGTTTAGATTTTCTTTCTTTTTTCTGAAAATGCTGTTCATATAATGGAGGAAGTTTCCTTTTAGTCTTAGTTTGCAGAGGGCTTCTGTCATGAATGGGCATTGAAATGATCATATGATTTTTCCATTTTATTCTGTTAATGTGGTGAATTACACTGGTTGATTTTTGAATGTTGAACTAACCTGGAATTGCTTAGATAAAACCCACATAATAATCTTTTTGAAATCTTTTTTTTTTTTTTAGATTTTATTTATTTATTTGAGAGAATGAGATAGAGAGAGAGCACGAGAGGGAAGAGGGTCAGAGGGAGAAGCAGACTCCCTGCTGAGCAGGGAGCCCGATGCGGGACTCAATCCTGGAACTCCAGGATCATGACCCGAGCCGAAGGCAGTCGCCCAACCAACTGAGCCACCCAGGCGCCCATCTTTTTGAAATCTTGCTGGATTGGTTCCACTAATACTTTATTGAGGATGGTTGCATTCACGTTTATGATGGTCTTCAGTTCTAGGCAATTTTGGGGAATTATGTAATTGATTTCATACCTGGGTATAGCCATTCATTAAAAATGACTTTTAAAAATATTGTTTCCCATGATTTCTAGGTAAGCACTGCTGGAAGATGCTCCTTTGAAATACCATCTTTTCTTCTGCTGAGAAAATGGCTAAATAAGATTATTTTACTATATTTCTTCCTTTTGCAGAAGAGAGCTTATTGATTTCTAGTTTATATTTTATAGCCATGTGATGAAGAGTTAAAGGAATATAGTGTATATAGATATTTTAAAAAGTATTATAATTTGTTTTATTTTGCCATTACATATAATACTTAGAATTTAAAGCTTCAAGTCACAAAAATTTAGAATTTTTGGATCCTGTCTTTTGGCATTTTGTGGAAATCCACACTAGCCTTCTTGTATGCTTCATTGTGTTGAAAAAAGTAATTTATGTATTTTTTTCTAACTTAAGGGTTGGGTGGGATGAATGAAACTGGCAGATACTCAGGTACCTTCTCTCTTTCTCTGTAGCCTTGCCAAAATTGTCTGTAAATGTTTGATGAATATGAGAGCAGCGCAAGATACTATCTTAGATCAAGCTGTATTCATTCTGTGTTAGTGACAAAATGGGTTGATTTTTGTCCCTTAGACCTTTCCTCTTGCCCTCATTTTGTGGTCTCTCCTTGATTTCTCAGGTCTTGTGTCATCGTCTGTGCTTGGTATTAAATCATGGGGAGGAAGCTGGACCTGTCTGGTCTGACCGATGATGAAACGGAGCATGTTCTCCAGGTGGTTCAGCGAGACTTCAATCTTCGAAAAAAAGAGGAAGAACGGCTAAGGTGAGATGCTTCTATTGCCCTCCTGGGTACTGTGAGACAGCTTTCCTGAGAGTGTTCCTTGCTGCTAGCCCTAAGTTTGGAGTTTTTATGCCATGTACACACACTTCTGTTTACAGGAAGAATGCCCTGTCCTTTGTAGAAAGGTTCACCAGTGTCAGCACTGGGCACCGTAATGTCAGTTCAGAAACGTGACTGTTCATACTCCCTGTCAAGGTTTTCTTTGGGTTGCTACCCTCTACGTTTTTAGCTGTAGGAAGTTTGTGATGGCAGTGGCTGTTTTGAGCTTGCCCCTGCCTTTTTAAAGTTTCCTGTTGGCAGATATTACTGAAGAATAACGAAAGTGTTAGGTGAACTGCTCTTGAGAGAATTAGACTCACACCTGTACAATCTTCTGCTAGAGAGTTCAACTCCTGTGGTACAGGAAAAGAGCTCAGAAGACCTGGGATGGGGAAAGGGCCCACTGTACCAGGCTGCGATTGCCTGGCCCAGCACCACCCTCCTCATTTTATAGAGGAGGAAACTGAGGCCCAGAGAGGAGCCCTTCTGACTCTCCCATTGGTATTTCCTTGTGGAATGTTCTGGGAAGTACCCCTATTGCTGTTCAGTTGGGTAGAGATATCTAAATGCGGAAGAAGTCAGAGTGACCAAAATGAGGTCATGTGTTGGGTCTAGTATGTTGGAACTAGACGGTAAGTCATCATTAGCTGTCCTCATTCATCCGTCTGTTATCCCTCAGGATTACATGGGTTTATCATGGTACCATCTCCTTCCTTAGCCACGGAGCTCAAAACTCCAGTCTTTGTAATTCTTCCCCTGACTTGGTCCCCACACAGGGCTGGGCCAGGCACTGTTGATTCTGCTTCCTCACCTTCTGTCCTGACCTTCCCCGGGTCTAGCTTTTATCACTGTCATCCTGGGAATTGCAATAATCTTATGACCTTCCACCTCCACTCCTCCAAATAGCCAGGGTTGTGCCTCATCTGAGCCCCAACTGGGTCCTCTCCCACTCAGCTTAAAATTGGTGTGGACTGTTTTCCCTTTCCCTTGGGATACCTCAGACTTTCTGTTTCTTTACAGTATTTCCTCCCTTACTAGATTATAAGCACTGTGGTATAATCATCTTTGTTTTTACCACATTTTGTTTGTCTCTCGTGTTGTTTGTATTCAATATGTGCTTGTTAGAGGAAGACAAAAAAGCCCTGATAATTAAATAATTAATTGATTTGTAGACCATGTGCCAGGCACTGTTCAATCTGTTGGGCAAATGGTGAGCAAAACCATTCTTTGCTCTATGGAGTTTGTATTCCAGAGCTGAGCTGACAAATACCATAGCCACCACTCATGGGTGGCGACCGAGCCCTTGAAATGTGGTGAGCCTGAATTGGGATGCACTGTAAGTGAAACATACACACCAGATTTCAAATTTAGTACCAAAAAAGGTATAGTATCTTCTTAATATTTTTATATTGATTTCACTTTGAAATGCTCCTGTTTTATCTATATGAGGTGAAATAAAAAACATAAGTAATTTTCCCTGTTTCTTTTTATTTCCTTTAGTATGGCTACTAGAAAATTCAAAATTATGTATATGTCTCACATTATGTCTCTACTGGATAGCGCTGCTCTAGAGGGAGGAGAGGGAGGGGAAATGAACAAATAAAAATGTATTTGTATATATTCGATAGTGGTGAGAGCCATGAAGAAAAATAAAGCAGGGAAGGGGGCAGAGCCTGGTGGGGGTGGCAGGCGCTGTTTGTCCATGGGCTGCTCAGGGAAGACCTCTCTGGGGACGTTTGGGCAGATATCTGAAAGAAGCGAGGGAGGAAGCTGTGCTGCTCTCTGGGGCGACATCAGGCACAGCAGAGGGAACCACAGATGTCACGTTTCTGACTCAAGGACATGCCTTGTCTGTTTTCTGAGGAACTAGGAAGGAATGAGCCAGGAAACCATTGTATGGAACAAAGTCTCAGCAACAGCCTGAGCCCAAACCTTGTAGTAAGTAGTGAATCTGTGGGAAAGCCCTGCATCTTACTCTAGCCTGAGGAATCACAGAGTTTTCAGCACAGGAGTGACATGACCTGATATCTGCTTTATAGGGTCACTGTGGCTGCTTTGTGGGGCAGACATCATAGAAAGGCAGGCCAAGCAGCTTAGAAACTGACAGGAAGCCGCAGTGCAGGTGAAAGGTCGTGCTTTCTCAGAGCTGGGGAGGGGCAAGGGGTGGTGAGTGGTGGTCAGATCCTGGAAACATGTCAAAGGTAGAGCCTGTGGGATTTGCATTTCCTTATTGGGATAGGAAATGTAAGAGGGAGAGTCAAGGAGGACTGTGAGTTTGTGGCTTGGGCGACTGGGAAAATGAAGTTGCCTTTCACTGAGTGGAAAGACTGAAAAGCAGAGAGTTGGCAGGCAGCTGGAACTGAGCTCTGTCTTAAATATCTTCAACTTGAGATCATTTTTAGACATCCAAGTAGAGATGTCAAGTTGTCATTTGTATATTTTCATCTAGAGTTCAGGTGGGAAATCCAAGGCAGAGACGAAAATTTTGTAAAGGAAATGGTCACCAAAGGCCAGGAGAGTAGGCAGAGCTGGGGCGTATAGTACAATGCCAGTCAACACTAAGACTGTTTGGAATTTGTGGCCACTAATTTACATTGAGACCAATTTCAGCACAGTAGTGTGTGTTTCTCCTCCATGATTCAGCTTCTCTCCTCACCAGGACCATCAACAAGAACCATGTCTCTCTCAGTCTTGTGTCCCAAGCTCTGGGCACTGGGCCTGGCCCATAGTGGACGTGCCCTAAGTATCTGTGGAACAGATGGATAAATGTAGATAGTCTGTCAACCTATATGGCCAACTTTATGTGTGGCTTGAAGAATCAGTCTTAATATTTTCTAGGAATCCTTAAGACCATCTGTGTATCATGCTTCATCTCCTGGAAACTCAAATATGGGTAAGCCACAAACTTACCTAGTGTTTTCTGATTGTGGACACTTGTCTTAGCTCCACTGAAGTCACATGCAAGTCTCTGTAGAAGACTTGCTTTATGCTTGGTTTGGGGAGAAGTGTTAAAATGCAGTGAAGTTGCCGTTGCAGTTGAAGTGGCGCCTTCTTTCTGTTGAGGTCATGTGGCCTTAGTAGCCAGTAGTCAGCAGCTCTGCTGCAGTTCCACACAAATGCATGATCATGGGAACCTGCACGTGTTGGGGAAAGAATGATACTTGAAGCCACCAGTGTCTAACGAGGAGTGACCCAGCACCTCTTCTGGTCCTGGGAATGGATGGTTTTCCTCTGAAGATAGCCATCACTCATGGCCCAGTCAGCATGCCTCCCTGGGTGCCTACCAAACTCAGAATGATTTTGGCATAGGACCTTACTATTGGATAAGAAGAGATTGAGACAACACCACCTCAAAACCAATGAAATCATCAAACATTTGCCTCACCTTTTCCGTATTGCTTGGATTTAGGGTGCATGGGAGAGTCTAGGAAGCTGTGTTATAGCAGGCATTTTTGAATTTTTTAATATTTGCTTTAATGAACATAAGACTCAGAATGGAGGATTTTTAATTTTAAAGTTTTAAATAGAATTACATATCTTTTCTCCTGACCAGCTTTTTTTTAATTTACCTAGTTTCTCAGATGAGCTTTCATGGGGGTAGCTCTTGGGTATAGAGTTTATACGTTGTTTCTGATGATCATCAGTGTGGACATAAAGTGTAGTAAATACATAGGTGGTGGAAGTGTGAATTAAATGTCCTCAGAACATAAGGAGAGGTAGTGGGGCTGAAGAACTCAGTACAATTAGGTCATTGAAATGAATTCACAAAAAGAGAACTAAAAGGTGTAAAGCAGTCACTGTGAACTGGCACTGCCCTGGGTACTTTGCAAATTCATCTTATTGACTCCTTGCAGGAGTCCCTATAAGGTGGATCTCCATGTTACATGGAAGAACCTGAGCACAGAGAGGTTGCAAGGCTTGCTCAGAATAGCACAGTTCATCGGGGGTAGAGCCAGAATTTTGTTTCCCAAATTCTCTCAGTTATATAGCCTCGATTAAACCTTTTCAAACTGCTTCCCTCCCTTCCTTCTTCCCTCTCCCCTTCTCTCCTTCCTTCCTTCCTTTGTTCTCTCCTTCCTCTCCACCCATTCCCCCAGCCCCTCCTTCCCCCTTCCCTTGCTTTCCCTTTCCTTCCCTTTCTTTTTTTGTGGTTAGGATTTTGTTTACCCAAGAGATAGCCAGAGGTGGTGAAGAGAGCCTTGTTTTAGAGTTTGGAAATGTGAGTGTGGGTCTTAGCATGAGCCCCCCTTTGGAAACACACTTAATCTTACTTCAATATAACTTGCTCCTCTGTAAAATGGGACTAGGGGCACCTGCCCTATCTAGTCCATTATGTTGTCGTAAATACTGAAATAAGTGATGTATTTAAAAGTGCTTTATGAGTTGTTAAAAATACATGAGGGTAGATGGGAGTAACTGACATAGATAGGAGGAAAATGTTGGCAGGTAGTGGAAGCACCGTGATTTGGGGGAGCCTTCCAAGATGGAGAGCTAGGATGGCATCCTCATGAACTGGAGCAATGGGCAGGTAGAACGGACAGTCTGCACCTTCAGCCAGGATCTCTCTCCTGAGTTCAGGCCTGCAGAGTTTGCCCTTGAGGAGTGGGAGCACAAGCCTTCTGGATGGCTCTCTTAGACATCCCACAGGTACCTCAGCCTGCCGTGCCCCAACAGTGCCCTCTCCCAAGGGGTCAAAGGATGGGGAGTCACAGACACTGGCCTGACTTTGCAGACCGGCTGGCTCACTGGCCTTCAGCAGGAGGAGCCCCAGGCTTTTCAGGGCCTTTGGGATCCCACAGACACACCTGGGAGGTCCCATATGATTTAGTGTACTCTGGACAGACTTAAAAAATATATAATTATATTTGTTTTGTTTTTTTTTAAGATTTTTTTATTTATTTTTATTTGACACAGAGACAGAGATAGTGAGAGAGAGAGCATAAACGGGGAGCGACAGGCAGGCAGAGGCAGAGGGAGAAGCAGGCTCCCCGCTGAGCAGGGAGCCCGATGCAGGGCTCAGTCCGAGGGCCCTGGGATCATGACCTGAGCCGAAGGCAGCCGCTTAACCGACTGAGCCACCCAGGCGCCCCTTACATTTTGTTTTTAAAGATGAAGTTCACATATGCACCTAGCTGACATGTATAGTTGAAGTTTAACAAATATATATAATTATGAAGAATATACATAATGTATATATACATTATATATACAAATATACATAATGTATAAAAAATATACATAAATGTAACCAACACTCCCATGAAGATACAGAACACTTCCATCAGCTCCAAAATCTCCCTGCCTCCAATCAGTCCCCATGCCTCAGTGGTAGTGACAGTTTTGGTTTCTATCACATGGGTGGTATTCCTTAGGATCTGGTTTTTTTTTTGCTCAGCATGATGCCTTTGAAATTTATCCATGTTGTTGCATGTGTCAACAGTTAGTTCCTTTATATCACTGGGTTGTGCTTCATGGTATGTTCCGTGCTCTCACAGCTTGTGGACCCATTCTCCTGTTGTTAATTGTACCATGGCCAGTTTTTAGCTGTTACGAACAAAGTTGCTATAAACATTCTTGTCCAAGCGTTCATTCCTCTTGAGCAAATACTTAGAAGTACAATTGCTAGGTCTTAGGGAGGTACACACAAGTAGAAAGTATAAAAAAACCACTGTGTACCCACACCAGTTATAGCAACTACCAGCATCCAAAGCCAATTGTAGACATCATGTTGTTTTGCCTCAAAATAACTTCATCATGCATCTCAGAAAAGGCATTTTCTTACATAGCATAATGCATTTTAACAGCTACAAAATTAAATAATTCCTTACTATCCTTTAATATCCAGTAAATTTATGCGGTGGTCTTTTTTAAAAAGTCTTTTTACAGTGAATGTCTTCATTTCAGAATGGAAACAGTGTCCACTCATTAATTTAGCCATTTTGAATTGAAAGTCCCTTAATTTTGTCGTGACTTCTGACTTAAATCAGAAGGCAAGAGTGGTACTGGGTATCTGTGGGAATAGTTTTGATTTGTTGTTCTTGTAGTCAGGCAGAGTTTAGAGATGGAGCTTAGTTTTTGTTTTGTTTTGTTTTTGTTTTTGTTTTTGTGTTAGAGAGAGAGTACACGTGAGGCAGGGGTGGGTGGGCACAGGGAGAGGGAGAGAGAGAAGCTCAAGCAGACTCTGTACTCGGTGCGGAGCCCAACACAGGGCTTGATATCATGACCCTGAGAGGATGACCTGAGCTGAAATCAAGAGTCGGGCATTCAAATGACTGAGCTACCCAGGCACCCCTGGAGGTTAGTTGTGTTACAGTTTCCCCTAAGAAGGTCTTTTTTCACAATTTGTTCCATTTGTCTCCCTTCAAATTCTATTAAAATTTTCTTTTAAATCCATAACTTAAGTGTTCTTTTTCTTTTCAAAAACCATGTATTTAGATTGAATGGGATATTTTAACAAATGTAGAAGGGACAGCATGATTGTCATGGCAGGTGAGTGGAGAAGGGCACCGTGGGAAGTGTTGTAGCTACCATTTTTTCTGGGACTCCCAGTGAGTGGCAAGAAGAGTTCTGTTCCCCACTCCCCTCGCCCCCACCCCATCACAGCCGGGATGTATACATCAGCTTCCGTGTATATGCACACTCACAGGTCTTACTATATAAAGTGATTCTGTGGACGCCATACCAGTAAGATCATGTGCTTTTCCAACACTGGAGATGTGGGGTGTTGAACATTTAATCCCATTAAAACCTATATGTAGATGGGACTGTTTGGGGGAAGACCAAGGACTGGATGGGCCTGAGGATGATAGACCTGCAGTGGAGTACCAGACAGTAGAGGGGTCCTTATTTACAAGTTCAGTAGAGTGAGTGCCGATTGCATTTCTCCAAGACACACAACAGCATTAGAGCTATGGATGGAAGATGTTGGAGAACAAAAGACACGTTGATTTCTGCTCCTACCTCCAGGGACCTAATCTAGTCAGGTAAATGTGTAGAAAATACACATTATACCTGATTAGTTTTATTCTTTTTCTTTTTTATCAGCTGATTTCATGCAAATTTAGAAATCAAAATGGTAAAGAAGAACTTATAATGAAAAGCACATATCCTCTGCTCCCTGTTGAATTGTTTCATTATCAGTTCTTAGTCCTTGGTCTTCCTGGCATTACCTCCATAAACCTAAAGAGCACACTTATGGTGCTATTTCATAATTAACGAATTAATTTTAGACATTCTTTCAATTCTCTGCTCTGAAAGATTGGGGTTTCACTCACGCTACCATTACCTTTTGTTTCTTGATGTTTCTCATATTTGTTTCTTGATATTGCTTGAGTTAATACTTTGGCTTGGTTTTCTGTTGGTGGTCATATTTCAAACTTTGAGTCTCATTCCATCAACTTTTGCTATCCCTTCCTGATTCTGACCATGCAAATGTGCATATTGGCGCCCCTGCCTTCCCTCTACCCCTCCTTCCACTTTCTCTATCTCACATCTGTCCTTGGGGTACCTTTACTCTTATGTATTCAAGCTTGAGTCCATTCACAGGCTGTTCTGCAAACATATTTGAGCCTCTCCAGTTTTATTCAGAAGTTGACTCTATTGTTGAAAATCAATAAGCAGCCTTAAGTAATTATGATGGAACATATTGTCTGTGCTCCCTCTCCTTCTTTTTTAGAACTTCGCCGAAATCTGTAGGTGGCTGATTGTTCTCCTCCTTTTCTCTTTACTTTTATAAATTAATTGCACTTTTATTTCTTTCCTGTCATTTTGAAGTAGTCTTAGGAAGGAGGAGAGGCTGCTAAGTGTTTGCTTAGTCTGTCATCTGGATTTGCTAGTCAGGGCCGTGAGGCCCCGGGGAGGGTGCGGAGATGAAGAGCACTCCAGCGTGCCACATGAACCCAGAGCACCCTCTCAGTCAGACCGATGCAGATGTGAAGCCTTCCACCATTTCTTACCTTAGGCTTGTTACCCAGCCTCTGAGCCTCGGAGGTCGAAATGAGTCTGGGAGAGACTGGATCGTTGCTGTACATGAACAGTGTCTATCCTCAGGAAAGTTGACATTTCTGGAAAGTCTGCCCTGACTTTCACATCACCTCTGTGGATAGAGCCTTGGGAGGAAGGGGGAGGAAGCAACCCATGCCATGGACCCTGTTCTTGCTGTCTTAGATCCATCCCCAGGTTCCATAATTCCAGGCATCAGCGATGCCCACTGAGAGACACACCCTCTCATGGATTTCAGGTTTCTACATTTTTCTTGGCTTGATTGCCTTCTCTGCTTCTAGTGTTGGTCTCTTTGACAGAGTAAACAGGGTTAAATATTATCGTGTCTGCACAGGATTCAATGAGAAGAATAAATGAATTCGTATAAAAATCCAGTGTATTCAGTACTGTCTGCTGTGATGTGCCCTAGTGGCTAATGGGATTCATCATCAGCATATGAAGTTTCTCTGTTCCCTCCTTTCCTCAGTTATGCAACTCCTGAAAAATCTTTATAGAGTAGAAAAAAATAACTTGACATATATGCTGCATTGAAGGCCATGCTGTTCCAGAAGTCTTACTCAACCACTTTATTTCTTAGAATTTGAGTTTCTGGGGACAGTGGGAGTGTGGGAACCCCAGCCGGGCTCAGTGTGGTGTCTATAGCAGCTCTGAGCCTGGCACCAGGCACCCATGGAAGTTTTGGGCCAGTTGGGATTTTGATGACATCAATTTATGGCAGCAGTAAAGCCTTAGAGGAGGATCGAGGCTGTGACTGGGAGGAAGAAGTGCTAAATATAGCTTCCTAGGCTGCAGGCAGACTAGCAGACAGACCACCACAGTGCAGTATGGCTGGGGGTGGGGATGGCCAAGTCTTGTTGCCTTCTTTGTTGGACTCCACATGCTTCCCGAGTGACTCAGATCCAGGAGGCCTGGCATCCATTTGAGCATGCCAGTCTCCCCGTGGTAGCCCATGGAGGGCACGGCCACAGACTTGCACATTGTCCCTACTCAGGGGCTATGTTTGCTATGTACTGGGCATTTGGCCGGGTGTTCCCTTCTCTCCATCTGCCTTTCTGTGTTTCTGGCATACTTAATTGTAAGAACTTCTTTTTCTTCTGTAATTTTGCATGTCGTGATGTTCTGTTAATATCTGCTCCAATAAACAGATTAAATTAGTAAAATAAATAAATGAAATGCCATCTGTATGGTAGAGTTAGAGAGTGCTCACCAAATATTTCATGTGTTCTTGCACATTTCCCAGCCTCCCCTGCAGTTAGGTCAAGGCCATGTAACTAGGTCCGGCCAATAGGCTGTGGGAGGAAGGGTATGTGTCACTGCTAGGCCAAGGCACTTAGAAGCTGATATTCCTCCCTACCCCCTGCCTGCTGTGGGGACCATGGAGACCCCCTACTGAGACATGGCATCACCAGATGGACAGAGCCTGCTCTCTAAGACATTCAATGGAACAGAGGTTCTGATGACCAGCAGGGGACTTTATGTGACAAAGAAAGAAACTTGTTGGGTGAAGTCACTGAGGACTTGGGGTTTATTTGTTATAGCAACGTACTCTAGTATTGCTTTGACTAATAGTTTCTGGGAGCTCAAAGGGACCCACGGATTCATTATACCCCACCCTTGGCTTTGCCGCTGAAGAAGCAGGCTTGGAGGGTGCATGGGCAGATAGTGGTAGAGTCTGGCCAGGACCTGAGGTTCCCGATGCTAGGGCTCCTGGTCTTCTGCCATCTGGCCCCTCATGTAGTAGAAGATACCATGGAAAGATCTTCAGACGTACAGTAGAATCATAGTTTATAGCCTATGATTTTATATTGTCAGGCACGTTTACAAAGTGGTTTTAAAAAGTGACTGTTAATTGCACAGTACTCTGGTGTTCACATTGAGTCCTGGAAGCACTTATGAGATAGCCACAGCCTTTAAAATTTCTCATTGAATACATGCTTGCCAGAAGCTAGTTAGCATCTGGCTAACTTCCAAAGATTTGCTGGTGCTCTAGTGGACTTGGTCTGTGGTCGGTGGGGCAGGGGTTAGATATAATGAAATGGTTTCCTGTAACCGCAACTGGCCATTAATTGTCAGGGTTCGCTGAGCTGACAGTGTACTTAAGCTGACCACGGACAGTGGGGCCAGGCTGGGCCAGGCCAGGGGAAGGAAGGGAGGGAAGGGGCAAGAGGGGCAGAGCAATTCCTGCCTGTTTTTTTTTCTGAGAGCCTTGGTGATGATAGTATGCAAGCTTCTCCGCCTTTCCCCACGTTAAGGAAAGGGAACCAAATTCACCTGGACACCTGCTTCTTGCTGTCTCAATGGTCTCAATTGCTCACTTGCTGATAGGACCTGCACCTGCTTTGTCACCTGGGGGGAGGGCAACATTCCACCCCTCACCCCAAGAGTCAGGTCTAAGAGTTGTAAGGAAATAAGAGGTGCCAGGCATGTGGAAGAACCACTGCAGGGAAGCGAAGCATCTCCCCAAACTGGAAATGGTTTGTGTTTCTAGTCTGTTATACAGACGCTCCTTTGAGGATTAATCGCCATTTTTTTAAGAAGAAAGAACACAGTGCTTTTAATATTATATAATTTAATGTCTTCATTCAAAATTCATTTTAATTTTAAACAAATTAAAATTTTATTATAAGACCTTAATTTTTCAAGACGTTTCTTTTTCAGAGTAAGATGCCTTTGTTCTCAGTGTCTTTTGTTGGGACACTTAAATTGATCTAATGAATTAACAGATACTCCTGGTTATATCCTTCTATGAAGCTGGAAGTCAGTTGGAATAGATGTGCCCTACAGTTTATGAAATGACTGAGCATTCACAGAGTTCCTCTACCTGACATCTCTGCACTGGCCCTTTGTAGCCCTTGAGATTCCACACTGACACTGCAGCATTAACCTGTCTAGTTAATGGATCTGCCATCTGGGAGG
Organism: Eumetopias jubatus; assembly: GCF_037043125.1. Classification (NCBI taxonomy): domain Eukaryota; kingdom Metazoa; phylum Chordata; class Mammalia; order Carnivora; family Otariidae; genus Eumetopias; species Eumetopias jubatus. The sequence continues at coordinate 148,006,841 of NW_028274807.1, read as the reverse complement.
GGATAGCAGGAATTCCTTCCTCTGCATCGGTAGATCAGATTAACCAGCCAGTCACCTGGCCATGCTCTGAAAGAACAGAGCACAGAGAAGGTATGTTTTATAGTGGAGTGGAAGGTCTGGTATGGCTGTTTGAGAGTCTCTTTGTGATGGGGTAAGGCCCAGTAGGAGTCAGAACTGGGAGACGCCAGGAGAGAGCCTGGGGTCCTGCAGAGGCAGGTGTGGGGACCTCAAAAGGGAACAGGAAGGGGAGGGTATAGAGTATCAATCTCAAAGCTAGAGGCGGCCTCCCAAGATTTTTTAAAAAAATATTTTTGTTTGTTATTGGAATTTTTGTTAATGATGAAAAGGTCAAATATACTAAATCAAAGCTGTTGGATTCGTTTATTTCAAAATCATGGACTTCATGTCAGGATTGTCCTGGGCAAACGTGAAGGGGATGAAAGGGCAGGGGGGAGAGAGGGAGAGGTTTACAATTTTTTTTAATTTTATTTTATTATGCTATGTTAATCACCATACATTACATCATTAGTTTTTTTATTATGTTATGTTAATCACTATACATTACATCATTAGTTTTTGATGTAGTGTTCCGTGATTCATTGTTTGCATATAACACCCAGTGCTCCATGAAATACGTGCCCTCCCTAATACCCATCACCGGGCTAACCCATCCCCCCACCCCCTCCCTACTAGAACCCTCAGTTTGTTTCTCAGAGTCCATAGTGAGAAGTTTACAATTTAATAAGTGTCTTAACTCTTGCAGAAGAGTCTGGAAGGTGGGCTGAGTCTTACATGTATAACTAGGATGCTCTAGAGAGTAAGAAATAAAAACACCACGGTAGACCCGTGGGAAATCTTGAATTTCAGTGGGAGGTAGGAAAAAGGAAAGACTTCCTAAAGAGGGGTACCTTTTGATCTAATTCTTGAAGACGAACAGGATTTTTTAAGTGAATTGAAACCAAGGTCTGGGAGCCTCCTGGGCAAAGTAATAAAGACAGAAAAGAGGACTTATTTTCTCAACCCCACATCAGGGCCTGTGGGGGTCCAGGGAGGAAGACAAGTAGTTCTACTTCCACTGTTCCTAATCATATGCAATAGAGAATGGTGTTCCAGAACATCATCTCTTATTCCTGGCAACCCTCAGAAAAAGCTTTTCTTATCCATTGCCAAAATGGGGAAACTGAGGACCCAAAAAGATGTTAAGGAACTTGCTCAGGTTGCACATAGTGATAGATAAATTGAAACCTAGGCAGCGTCATCCCAGAGTTGGACCCATTAATAATGGGTCCATTATTAAAGAGGGCACATACTGAATGGAAAAAAAAAAAAATTGAAATGTATCTTAAAATTACATTTTTTTGGTTTTGTTTTGCTTTGGAAATTGAGCTTTTATTTTTTATTTATTTATTTTTTGATGTAGTATTCCATGATTCATTGCTTGCGTATAACACCCAGTGCTCCATGCGGTACATGCCCTCCTTAATACCCAGCACTGGGCTAACCCATCCCCCCACCCCCCTCCCCTCTAAAACCCTCAGTTTGTTTCTCGGAGTCCATAGTCTCTCATGGTTCGTCTCTCCCTCCGATTCCCCCGCACTTCATTTTCCCCTTCCTTCTCCTAATGTCCTCCATGCTCTTCCCTATGTTCCACAAGTAAGTGAAACCATATGATAATTGACTTTCTCTGCTTGACTTATTTGACTTAGCATAATCTCCTCCAGTCCCATCCATGTTGGTGTGAAAGTTGGGTATTCATCCTTTCTGATGGTTGCATAATATTCCATCGTATATATGGACCACATCTTCTTTATCCATTCATTTGTTGAAGGGCATCTTGGCTCTTTCTACAGTTTGGCTATTGTGGACATTGCTGCTATGAACATTGGGGTGCATATGGCCCTTATTTTCACTACATCTTTGTCTTTGGGGTAAATAAAATTACATTTTAAATAAAATGTACAATTAAAACAAATTTTACCTTTTTTTTTTACTTTTTAAAAATGTGACTACATTATATACTTTTTATACATGGTCTATATGATGTTTTTATTGGACAACACTGGTTTGGAATGCTAGGTTATGCAGTTTGGAATTTATAAGACCAAAAAGTAAGCTTTCTTCCTTAATTTTGTTTGGGGCTAGTGCTTTTCTATATGAGGTTTTTAGGTATCTGAAGAATCTGGCTAATGTCTTAGCTACCTAATTGTATATTGATATTTGCTATGAAGTATTGTCATCTCTGTCATGTGAAGGTGATCTCAGAATACTGCCCTGGTTTTGGCCTCACTGTATAGTTTAAAAGGAAAGTACACTGTGTGTTGCCATAGTCACTGAAGAGAGTTTGCACATCTCAGGATGGAATAAACCCTTTGATGTTTCTCTGAAGTTAATGGTTGACCAAGTATGTCATGACCTTTGAAATAATATGTGACTTTAGAATGGCTTTATATTAATAATTTGTATGATGTTTCTGGCACCATAAAATTGTAAGTTATCCCATATTTGCCTGCAGGGCTTGCCTTTAGGAATGACCAGGAGAGGTTGATGCTACAAAAAGAAAGAAAAAGGGAATGATAACTATAGCTTTTATTCACTTTCAGATTTATAGCCCTTCAAAGATGTGTAGTTACTAATTTGTAGATTCTGGATACATGCTCTCCATAATCCCCTATTCTTTAATAACAGTTTCTTACGAGGTTGCTGTTGTGGCTTTCAGTTCCTCATCTTATTTACTTTTCCACTGCAAATGTCAGAGCCTAAGCTCTACTGGGCTGTGATAAAGCTTTTTGGCGCAAATTCTTGGCCTGACCTTCATTCCTCACTCTGGCTGTGGAAGGCATTTCTTTGGCATTAGGTGTGCACAGAATTCAGGACTTGAAAGAGAGTAAGGAGGAAAGTTTCTACAGCCATTGTAAAAGCAACTTTCTTCAACCGTCATTCACAATCATTTCGCCAGGAACACAGAGTTGGTGAGCGCAGATGGGCAGCCTGGAGATCGGAATTTCTCATACTTCCTCGCTGTATGCTGTGCTGCTGGGACAACAGCTGCCTTGTTCCATGAACTTCTTCAGTTCTTCGGTGGCCAGGAGCTGCCGCCTCATCAGCTCCTAAAGCCAACAGTTCCTAAGCTGATACATTCATAAGGAAATTCATGAACGATCTGTCTGACTCACAGCTGACTTATAATGAGCTCCTTCTTCCAGATGGGAAACTCCTGGTCCAGTGTAGAGATTCCTTTGAAATTGAATTCCTTTGAAATCCAGTGTAGAGATTCCTTTGAAATTGGAGCAAGGCCTCTGATTCCAAGAAGAGCTGAGCCCCAGGTGCACCCCAAGTCCCAGCCCTCTGCAGCTCACTCTGGCCCCTGCTGGCCTAAATCATAGGCTCCTATTCTGCATTAACTAGTAATGTGTGTAGGCCTAGGACTCAAGTACCCTGCCCTGGCTGATTCTTCTCTCCATGCCTCAGGCCAAAGCCAGAGTGCCTAGCTCCTACATGTGTAACCAGATTCGGAGTCCCAACATGTTGACATGTCCAGGAGGTTGGCAGGGTCTTTGATTCTGACCTTCTTTGGAATTAGTTCTCGAATGGAGTTATCTACTTGGCCTCTACCAGGCTTTCCCAAATGTTTGTGTGTGATGCGCCCCTCTAGCTGTACCAGTTACCCCTGGTCATCTCCCACTGTGTAATGCTTCTCTTGCCTTCTATCTTCTTGCAGCCACCAGGGCCCGTTCCTCGTTCAGTATGAGATGGGCTGAGCTGTGACCTTGCCCAATTTCGTGGCAGGAATATACCTGGATCCTGTGCTTCCTCACTTCCCAAGGCTGATCCTGGCCCCTGGTTGGACAGATATGGTTTTGTATTGCTCTCAGAATTCCATCTACAGGACCCCCTACCCCACTGCCCTACTCATCAGTGCTGGAGCCTACCTGAGTGCTCTTGTCAGATCCCTGCGCTGCCCTGAACCAAGGCTCAGGCAAGGTCCCTGTCAGACTGCCCAATGGCTGTGGCTTGTGTCCCTCCCTGACCTGCATCTCTGAGCCCCAAGAGGATCTGCAGTTCCCCAGGCCCTTGGCTTTTGCCATGTGGCCTTGCCCTCTCCCTTTCTTTCCTGCCTTCTCCTTCTCCTTCTGGGTCGGCTCCCCCACAACAGGTTTATCCAACTGGGTGGGTCCAGAACAAAATCCTAGAAGCTTCTATTCCTGTGAGAGCATAAACAACATCTGTGTGTGGTCCCAAAGTAGACCATAATGGCCTACACTGTCTGCCGTGCTTTGGGTATGTGTGGTGAGAGAGGGAGAGAAAACTCTAAAATTCATTGTCAACTATATTTTTGATCCTCCTTTGTTCACACAGTATTTATTCATTTTACATGAACCTCAGAGCAAAAGCATGGGGGTGGAATGTAATGCCAGATGCTCAATTGTAATACATATCTTGTTGAAAATATAAGAACTAAGGAGTTCATCAATATTGGTTTGCTTTATAACCAAAGAATCCTCACCTGACATGTGACCTTGGACATGTTCCTTAATCTTTTGTGTCTCTGCTTTTCCCACTGTGCAGTGAGAATAATGGGGGTGCCTGTCTGGGGACTGTGAGGGTTCCATGAATTAATAGATGGACAGTCCTGTGGACAGTGCCTGAGACATAGAGAGGACTCAGGAGAGCTGTTAGTGGCTTGCTCCTGGCTGGTTCATCTGGTACAGGAATTAAATCATTATAGTTACATTTATATTTTCATATCTATTTAATACATTCGAATGGTTTTATGGCTTGGCTTTTCCTAAAGCAAGGTACTTTCTTTCTTTCTTTCTTTTCTGTTCTTTTTTTTGTTGTTGTTATTAGACAAATCTCTAAAGTAAAAAGAACTGCAAGTGTTCGTTTTATAGTCAACACTTAATTATTTGGACCTTTTAAAAAAAGTTTTAATTTAGATTCCAGTTAGTAAAAATTTTGTTTCTTAAATTCCACATATGAGTGAAATCATATAGTATTTGTCTTTCTGGAAAATACTAATTATTTGGACCTTTGATATCTCTTCACTTTGTATATTCACTCAAGTACTGACCCACTGTGGCCAAAGGAGACTCAGCTGCCAGGATGTTTTTTCCTTAGATTTGGACATTCTGATGGTTTTTTATTTAGAGAAGTTTTTCCATATAGTTTCTGTTTCTTTGCATACCTTCTGTAGGACTGTTCAGTGGCTTCTTTTCTTTCTGATTATAGAAACAAAGTATTTCTATACAAAGTAGAAAATGGCTCAGTGGGCCCATGAAGAGTGGATTTATGAGAAAATCACACTTTCTGATTTGACAGCCTAAGTATGAAAGGGGAAGCTTTTAAATACAAAGTAGAAGCTCTGTACACATGCAGGCACCCCAGCAGGACTAATTGACCTTAGATGCAGCCACTGAGAGTGTTTGTTTTCTTCTGGAGAAACATTTCTGTCTCGAAGGTGGTTTCCAAAATCTTGCATATCACAGTCCCATAGTTGGCAGAGCCTCTGTCCTGGGCTGTGTCTTCATGCATTGCACGGGCCAGTCCCCATCCTCTAGGCCCTTTACTCTGAAGGCACACTGCTCTAATGTGCCATTAAAGGCCTCAGTATTTCTGATGTGCTCAAAAACCATCTGACACAGAGGTGATTCTGGTCCACTGTTGCCATTATTGAGAATGGTAAAGGATGCCTCGGTTGGAAAAGCTTTACTTTGAGAAGCCTGGCCCTAGAACTGACATTATCAAACCTTAGTTTCCTCTCTGAATTAGAGAGAAAATATTCTAGAATAAACGATGGGCTTAAGAGCTAAAATAGAACTTAGAAATCAGTCCCGAATTCAAGTATAACCTGCTCAATTTATAAATGAGGAATCTAAGTCCCGAGGAGTTAAGCATGTTACATAAGGCAACACATTAAGTGAGCCCTGGCAATCTCATCTTGTTTCCTCAATCATGACAGTGAGTCTCTTGCGTAGTCTTTGTTTTGCAGTGCAGTTAGGCATTCAGTTAAATGTCAGGAGAGCTACACTCCACAACCCCCACTTATTTTCAAGGGGATATTTAAACTCACTGTATTGTTTAAATACAAATAACCATGATTTAAAATGAATTTGTTTTTTAAGGGATATGATTTCGAAAATTGAGAAATGAATTTGTATCCTATGTTATGAAATTCATGTGGGATATTATAGCCCAACTCTAGGTATGTTGTACAAATGCCAACAGCTGACTGACTTCTGCTTCTGGAAAGTGGAACAGAAGTACTTCTCTCTATTTCTTCTGCTAAGTACAACTAAAAACACTGGGCACTATATCTAGACAAATGGAAGAAGACCATGAAAGGTAGATAGAAGAGGCAGACCGGCTAAGTACTCTGGAACTGAGGAATGACATAGTGGCGAGTTTCTTGCGTTTTCTTTGCGCCTCATATAAATCTGAGATTTAGAGGTAAAAAATCTGACAGCCTGGAAATGCGATGGTCAGGGACCAAAAAAGCCCCAAACTCCCCCCCCGGCCCCCCTCAAACAAACAAAACCACCTAACAAAAACCAAAAGACCAGGAAAGAAGTAGCTGAACAAGACAGAAAATTCTTAGACGATAACTTCTATCCTTGATCCAAGCACCACAGAAAAATATCCATGGCTCCCACCCCCACCAAGAGAAGGCCAAGTAGGGAGCTAGAACTTTTATCCTCAGCGGTCACTAACAAGCTCCCACCTCTCTTGTGGTGTAAGTGGGACCTTTTGGGGACCTAGGCTTTTATATGCACTGGGCAGAAACAAAGTGCTTCTCTCCATCCCTGCCAGGGTGTTGTCAGTGAAGGACTAGTTAAGAGTTAAAACTTTCACCATTGCCCAGAAATAAGGAGGCCATCCCCACTATAGAGTCATTGAAGACCATGTCAGGAGCTGCAATTCCTAGCCAGCAGTAATGAGGAGCCTCCTTCTCAGGTGTCAACAGAAGCCTAGTGGGGAACCTGCACTTCTCCCTCTATCTGGCAGCAATAATGCCACATTGGTATCAGAGAAAGCCAGCTAAAATAGGCTTAAATAAGATCCAGAGTTTTAGAACATAATACAAAAATGTACAGGCTTCAGTAAAGCGAAAAAATGCATATCAAAAACAGAAACATCTCAAACTGAGTGAAAAAGGGCAATCAGTAGATGCCAACATTGAGGTGACTGAGATGATAGAATTATCAGGCAATATTTTGAAGCAGCCATGATAAAAGTGGTCCAGTGAGCAATTTTGAACATGCTAAAGACAAGCAAACAAAACAAAAAATCTCAACAAAAAAAAGTCAAAAGTTTCAGCTAAAGAAATGGAAGATATCATGAAGAACGAAATGGAAATTTTTGAGCTGAAAAATACGGTAACTGAAGCTCAAGAACAGAAGGAAAGAATGGAGGAAAGAATCAATGAGCCAGAAGATAAAACAGTAGAAATGACCAAATGTGAACAACAGAGAGAAAGTGAAATGGAACAAAAAATGAACAAAGCCTTAGTGGCCTGTGGGACTATAATATGGGATCTAATATTCATGCTATAAGAGTTTCTGATGGGAGAAAGAGGGCTGAAAAAGTACTTGAGGAAATAATGGTTGAAGACTTCCCAAAGTTGTCAAGAGACAAACCTACAGATTTAAGAAGCTGATAGAATTTTAAACAGGATAAACTCAAAGAAACCCACACCAAGACACATCATTACCAAACTTCTAAACTAAAGAAAATAAAAATCTTGAAAATCTTCCCAGCCACAGGAAAATGACACGTTACATACAAGGGAAAAACAAATAGAATGACAGCAGATTTCTCAGCAGAAACCATGTAGACCCCAGAGAAGCAGCATATTATTTTCAGGTGCTGAAAGGAAAGAGCTGTCCACCCAGAATCTAATACACAGTGAAAACAGCCTTCAGGAGTGAAGGGAAAATCAAGACATTCTCGGGTAAAGAAAAATTAAGAATTTGTTGCCAGCAGACCTTTGCTAAAAGATTGGCTAAAGAAAGTTCTTTAAGCAGAAATGAAGTGATAAAAGAAGCAAACTTAAAACGTCAGAAAAGAGGAATTTGACAAGCAAAAATAGGAGTAAATATAATAGGGTTTTTTTATCCTCTGATAAATATATTTTTAAAATTATGTTTGACAGTTGAAGCAAAATTATACCTCTATCTGATGTGACACTAAATGTATGTGGAGGGAATATTTAAGATAATTATATTGTAAATGGGGTAAAAGGACTTAAAGGGTGATAAGATTAATATATTTCACCTGAACTGGTAAAATGACTACATCAGTAGAGAGTAGTAAATTTTGTATATATAAAATGTCATACGTACTAACCACTAAAAAAGTTATACGAACAGATAACATTCCAAAACATCAGATAAATCAAAATGAAATTCTGAAAAGTGTCCAAGTAACCCATAGGAAGGCAGGACAAGGAAAATAGAGAAATGAGAGAATAAGCAGAAAAAAATAAAATAGCAAATTTAAACCCTAACATATCAATAATCACATTAAGTGTAAATGGCCTAAATATACCAATTAAAGACACAAAATAGCAAAGTGGATAAAAAGACATGTCCCGAAGATATGCTGTCTATAAGAAATGCATCCTAAACATAACAATATAGGCAGGTTGAAAGTGGAAGTGTGAAAAAAGATATATCATGCCAAACTTAATTAAAAAAAAACAGGAGAGTCTATATTAATAACAGGTAAGTAACACTGCAGAGCAAAGAAAACCACCAGAGACAGAGGAAGGCATTATATAATGATAAAAGTGTTGATTTTCCAAGAAGATGTAACGATCTTAAATGTGTATGTACCAAATAACAGAGCTTGAAAATATGTAGAACAAAAACTGGTAAAACTGAAACCAGAAATAGACAAGTCCGTGATTAGAGATGGAGGTTTTAACCTTTCCCAACAGTTAACAGAACAACTAGACAGATAATCAGTAAGGATATAGAAAAAATCAAGCAGAGAAAGACAATCATCATATGGTTTCTCTCATATGAGGAACATAAGGAATATCACGAAGGACCACAAGGGAAGGGAGGGAAAACTGAGTGGGAAGAAATTAGAGAGGGAGAATAACCATGAGAGAGTCTGGACTCTGGGAACCAAACTGAGGGTTACAGAGGGGAGAGGGGTGGAGGGATGGGGTAATCGGGTGATGGATATTAAGGAGGGCATGTGTGGTGATGAGCACTGGGTGTTGCCTACAACTAATGAATCGTTGAACACTACATCAGAAAACTAATGATGTACTATATGTTGGCTAACTGAACATAATAAAAAAAAAAAAAGAGGAAAAAAATCAACACCACAATCAACCATGGAGAGGCAGTTGGATATTGTTGAAGGAGCCCAGTACCAAGGTATAAAGAGCCACCTTGGAGAACAACACAAGTTTGGAATATGCCTCCAGTTTGGAAATTGGTCACTCTGTCAATCAATCAGCCTGTGCCCTCAGAATGAGTCCTATCTCTCAGCATCAGTGTCTGTAGACCTAGTGTGTGTGGGGCCTGAAGAGGTCAGAGAGCCCCACAGTCAAGGATCCTGAGACTCATTCAGTCTTCCCTCCACTCTTGTAGCCAATGGCACTGAGGCTGCTCTCCACCCCTGGGGTCTGTGTCTTAGGCATTGACAGGGCCTAGTATCAGTGACCAGACCCTCAAGCCTCACTTCCCAGCAATGTGCTTGCATGCTCCTCAGAGCACTGGTCCAAGCTTCTAAAATGGATATGTTGAGACAATCATAATTAGCATATAAAATTTAAAGTTACATTTGCATGAATGGTGTTACCTCTAAAAATATGTAGACCAGATTTTAAACAAGGACAGAATATACACTATCTCTAGGACTCATTTAGAATAAGTGACCCTCTGACAAACTAGATGAATCTAGAAGCAGCAATATGGACTCTTAGCTTTCTTTTTTTTTAAAAAAGATTTTATTTATTTATTTGAGAGAGAATGAGAGACAGCATGAGAGGAAGGAGGGTCAGAGGGAGAAGCAGACTCCCTGCTGAACAGGGAGCCCGATGTGGGACTCGATCCCGGGACTCCAGGATCATGACCTGAGCCGAAGGCAGTCGCTTAACCAACTGAGCCACCCAGGCACCCTGGACTCTTAGCTTTCTAATTTCTTGCCTAATCAATGATCACTGAAAAGTTAATAACTCAGCATTAGGAACCTTTTAGTGTAGAGGTTGGCAAACTATGGACCCATGGGCCAAATCTGGACTGCCACCTGTTATTGTAAGTGAAGTTTTATTGGAACCTAGAGGGCAGGATCAGAACCATCTGGGAACTTGTTAGAAATGAAATTATTCTTCAGACCTATTGACTCAGAAACTCTGGGGGTACACTCAGCAATGTGTGTTTAAACAAGGCTTCTAGAAATGTTTGAGAACCACTGGATTATACTGTCCTTCCATGTCCACTGGCTAATACTGTGATAAGGAGTTTTGGATGCAATTCAGCCGACATCACTTGATGCTGTGGCCATGCACCTGATTCCTTGCTATGCCTGAAAGTACATGGCCTTTGGCCTCCCAGGGAAGCAGGCATGTGACTGCTAACCACAGCATGGCATGTGGAGTTTTCTAGAGATGCATGAGCTCTGCAAGCGTGGAACAAGGCGGGCAGAATTAGCAGAGGTGATAGATTTTACTTTTAACGTCTATTTTTTTCTGGAGAGAGGGTATAAAGTCACACTTGAGACACAGGCTTCAGGAAGCAGGGAGAACAAGCGCCATTCCCAGGTTGCAGTGGCGAGCCTGGAACCCCAGCTACGAGCTAGAGGAGAGTCCACAGTGGTGTGCCAAGCAGGCAGAATCACCACAGCACAGGCAGCAGTGAACAGCTCAGAGAAGGACAAGACTGGTCTGAAGGAACAGAAAAGAGTTGTTTTCTTGTTTTCTTTTTTCCTGGGTGTGATGGGCTGTAGGATTTGATGAGATGCTTTAGGGTCTGGAACCTAACTCTGGAGTCCAGCTGGAAAAGAAACAGAGAGCAGCAGTACTTGAGTTATTCTTGTGCTTTTTAAAAATCAAATTTGCCCCCCTAGATGAGAAATGTTATCAGGCTCCAGTGAGGCAACAGCCAAGAGTTGAGGGTAACAGGAAATGCTAGAATAGTCCATTATTTAGGTGTATTTGAAGGCTCCATCACTTAGACTGTAGATGGATACAATCTGAAAGTAGCCCCACCAAAGAAGTGGGGCAGGGCAGATAGAAACTACCTCTCTTCAACGCCAAAGTATTAAAATTAACAAAAGTCATTTTGAAAAAGCCAAGAACCAAGTGGCAGGGACACCTCTGTGATGGAGCATGAACCCAGAGACCACGAGGCAGGAACTTCTGGATAAAAGGTTGAATTTAATGTTGCCCAGAGACAGGGTCTGAGTGAGAACATGTTCAATACAAGTGCGGAGGGTCCAGGGCAATGGCTGAACAAGGTTGTTGTCAGAAGGTTATTCTGTGTTTATGTGGTTAAAGGGCCAGAGACAGGATGAGATTGCTGTGTTACCCCAAATGTGGATAATAAAAATATGCAGGGAGTAAAAAGGAGTTGACCTTTAAAAAGAAAGAAAGAGAGAGAGAGAGAGAGAGAGAGAGAGAGAGAGAAAGCAAGAAAGAAAGCAAGAAAGAAAGAAAGAAAGAAAGAAAGAAAGAAAGAAAGAAAGAAAGAAAGAAAGAAAGAAAGAAAGAAAGAGAAAGAAAGAAGAAAGAAAGAAAGGAAGGAAGGAAGGAAGGAAAGAAAGAAAAAGAAGGAAACCAGCTTGTGCTCTTGTGCTTCCTTCTCCCGTTCCCAGGCTGATCCCCTTTCCTCCTCCTGTGGCAGGGTGATGTTTTGTTTCACCCCCCTGACTTCGTGTATCAGTGACAGCACCCCTGCTCTACTGCTGTTACTCCCTGCTCAGGCATTAATGGGGATAAACGACCTGGGGCGGAGTTCCTCGCCCTGACACTCAGCTCCCTCTCTAGAACACCATGTGCCGAGTTCAGGTGGAAACATGCAGACTCTGCCGCCCCAGTTTAGGGTTCTTTAACCGTGCTTGGACAGGGGTCATGGGGTGAGGTGGCAACAAAAGGGGCCCCGAGGGACTGGAAAGTCTCAGACAGGGGTGTGGGCAGTTGGAGTAACTGTCAGTTGGCAAGGACTTGGAGCTGCTGGGGCACAAGGCAAGAAGGGGTTCTGTCAGTCACGGCTGGCGCTCAGGGAACAGTGGCGTTGAAGAATAAAGCACATTCATGAACTGAGTGGATTGTGAGAATACAGCCCAGGAATTATGAGGAGGGTAGGAACCTTCCCATAGTTTTAGGGTGGGGAAGTGAGCCAGGAAGTCTGGGAGATAGCTGTGTGGGAAGCAATGGGGAGAGCTAGAGGCCAGGCGTTCCCGCTGGGAGCCTCAGCATGTGTCTCCACGTGGGGATTCCTTTCCAGCATTGCTCGAGGAATTTGCACACTTTCCCAGATCCCAAGAAGAATCAGTAGAGACATCATGAAAATAGAGGGAAGTGTTATATTTTTTTTCTGTGAGAAATGAAGTTTCACAATCAGTGGAGAGATATTATTGGTTTGAAGGAATCCCCTGATGTCAAGCAAAAACAAGAACAAAAAACATGGACGCGATGTTGGAAGTGAAGGTCAACATTTCTAGGAACAAGACAGAGGTCAGGAAAGAAGCAGTCATGGTCTAAGTAATCATTCTTGCTTATGTCTCTTTCCATGTTATACTGTGTGTCTACAGCCCTGGCTGCTGTGAACCTGTCATTTTTGCAAATAAAATAAATATTAAAAGTGTATAGGCATTGGGGTGCTTGGGTGGCTTAGTCGGTTGAGAGTCTGACTCTTGATTTCAGCTCAGGTCAGGACCTCGGGGTTGTGAGATTGAGCCCTGTTTCAGACTTTGCGCTCAGCAGGGAATCTGCTTGAGATTCTCTCCCTCTGCCCCTCCACTCCCTGTGCATTCTCCTTCTCAGATAAATAAATAACTCTTAAAAAAGTATATAGGTGTACTTTATTCAAATCCCATGAGTGATGTTTCAAGATATAAGTTTTTGACACAAAGTAAGTTCTTAAGTTGGCCATTTCAACTTGTAAGTCTGTGTGGTACTGTAACTTTTCTAGGAGATCCAAATATTACATTATTCAAATACTACCACATAATGTTCACCCTTGTTTTCCAGTGTTTGAATATTTGGTATAGACTGTAGTTCCCTGTAAATACTACTAAACTGAATATTTGTTTTTGTTGAACACAGCTTTTAGATACCTATAATAATGAGTAGAGAGTATGAAGAATGTTGGAAGTTTTTTTTTTTTTTTAAAGATTTTACTTTTGCATCAACATGGATGGAACTGGAGGAGATTATGCTAAGTGAAATAAGTCAAGCAGGGGCACCTGGGTGGCTCAGGCATTAAGCATCTGCCTTCGGCTCAGGTCATGATCCCAGGGTCTTGGGATTGAGTCCCACATTGGGCTCCCTGCTCAGCAGGAAGCCTGCTTCTCCCTCTCCCACTCCCCCTGCTTCTGTTCCCTCTCTCACTGTGTCTATCAAATAAATAAAATCTTTTAAAAAATAAAAAAATAAAAAGAAATAAGTCAAGCAGAGAAAGTCAATTATCATATGGTTTCACTTATTTGTGGAACATAAGGAATATCATGGAGGACATTAGGAGAAGGAAGGGAAAAATGAGGGGGGGGGGAATTGGAAAGAGAGATGAACAATGACAGACTATGGACTCCGGGAAACAAACTGAGGCTTTTAGAGGGGAGGGAGGTGGAGGGATGGGTTAGCCTGGTGATGGGTGTTAAGGAGGGCATGTATTGCATGGAGCACTGGGTGTTACACACAAACAATGAATCCTGGAACACTACATCAAAAACTAATGATGTACTGTATGGTGACTAACATAACATAATAAAAATATTATAAAGAAAGATTTTATTTATTTGAGTGAGCAAGAGAGAGAGCATGAGCAGGGGAGAGGGGCAGAGGGAGAGGGAGAAGCAGTCTCCCCTCTGAGCAAGGAGCCCCAGGACCCCAGGATCATGACCTGAGCCAAAGGCAGACACTTAACCAATCCAGGTACCCTGAATGTTGGAAGTTTTAAAGAAACTTACAATTTTGAGATTTTGCAGGAATTCTAATTTCTCATTCTGAATTGCACATCTTTGGGGAATTTGGGAACACTAGCATTGGCTATAGTCCCTTCACAGGAGGAGCCAGAACCATGGTATGGCCAGGATAGCTTCTACAGAGGAGCACTGGGGATTTGTGGAACTGGACGGACACAGGTGGGAATGAGAGATGGCCACTGAAGGTCAACCAGATGGCTTAGGTGTGAGCATAACCTGGGAACCCCAATGTCTTCAGAAAGCCAGCATAATGTGGTGGGGTGGATCACCAGTTCTCAAACAATGAAGCCTCTCGGGGATGTTCACATTGGCTGTGTGAGTGCACAGCCAGGTGTTTCACACTGAAACTCAAGAGATGGGAAACACAGGAAGAACCAGAAGGCAGATCCTATAACAGCAGCATGCAGAAATACGTTTACATCATGGCACCCACCCAAAATCAAGACAGAAAGCTCAAGACAGGGAGCTCAGGGTTCTGGCAGATTCTTCCCAGGGCTCTAAGTATTCTCTTAAGCACTTGTGACTTATATTTAACCACACACACACGCACACACACACACATATATATGTAAATATATGATATGTATGTGTGTATATATATATGTCCTTTGCTCTGATGTGAAGTAACTGGACCACATCCAGGTTGTCATTTTCCAGGCCCTTAAACCTGAAGCCCACCTGCATATGTGGTCTGGCTTAGTTCAGCACTTTATGGATTTGGTCTAATTTAGTCCTCACTTAAATTGTGTGAAGTTAGGCATTATTGTCTCCAATTTACAGCTGAAGAAGTAAGGGTTCAGTGAGTTAAAGTCACTGATCCAAAGTCACCCAGTTCCACAGTGGCAGAACTGGTGGTCGAGCCCAGACCTGCCTGCCCCTCCAAACCTTGACACCATGCTCCAGCCCAGGCAAAATCATCTGGTGCTTCCAGCCATTGAATCGTAGGTTTTAGAAGGTCTTTCAGGAGATCAGAGGCAACCTGTCCCTTGCCTACAGGCAAGATGTTTTCATTCCCCTCTTGGAGATGATCTGTCCGAAGCATTGGCATTTTGCACATGCTTTGCACAGAGCCAAGGCATAAAATGTAAAAGAGAGACTAGAGCCTTGCAGTTCCTTCTGTCAAATCATGCTGCTCTTTGCTTGGCTTGGACCATTAAGAATGGACAGTTTAGCTTAAGGGATCAACAGATAATTTGAAAAGGTCATTGCAGACCAGACCTGTCCTTTGTTCCTGCCCTTGTTTGTCAGACCACTGCTTGGCATAACTGACCATGGTTGTGCTCCATGCTGAGGATTCTTTTTCCAGCCAGATCACTTAAAATCAGGTGCATGAATCTGGCTGCTTTCCTGGTTTAAAAATGGTCTGACTCTGATGTGTTCATCTTCCAAAGACAGACAAAGCTGCCTTCAGCATACTTGGGGCAAGATGCTTGTTTGCCAGAACAACAGCAAGGGTGTTCCTTATGACTGGTTTGATATTGAAAAATAATCTTTTCTTACCAGTCACGGTCTTTGACACTTTATCTTCACCGCGGTTTTTGGGCAGAGTTCTGGTGCATTTTGCTCATGTCCTTTGTCTCCCCACTTTTGAGTGGGAAAAAGGTGCAGACATTCCCAGTGTGTCTTCTCTGTGCCAGGGCTCCCCTGAAGGGCATCTCATGCTGGAGTGAAGCCTCCAGATTGGGGTTCCAACACATGCCTTCTCTTTATCCTAGGTCAAGCCAGTCTCTGTGATGTGGGCCACCTGGTACTTGTATATATTCAAGGCTCGTTACCCTTCAGAGGAACTGGAGCTTGTCCAATCACATCCAATGCGGCCTTTCTTTAGGTCTCCATGTATGAGCCCAAATAAAAAGGGAGCTAATGAAAGGGACTCAAATGTGAGCTGCAAAATGATTGGAGGCCTGAAAGATATGAATTAATAAGAAAAATGAAAGCAGCTAATGATAGGTTAACTGCTAAATTATGGCCACTGCTGACTTTCCCTTCCATAACAATAGTGAATTATGTTTAGTGGTGCTAACAGAGCTTTCAGTTTCCCTGAATTATCACCAGGGGAGAATGAACCTCCTTTTGTATATCTGATAGGTATGAGCTTTGGGGGGAGGAAGAGGGATAATTTAGAACTGCAGTGAAAGAAATCATAGATAGAATTATAAATAGAATTATAAATAGATAGAATTATAAATCATAGATAGAATTATAATTAAATTATAAATTTAATTATAAATTAAAAAGTACGTATACTTTTTAAGAGAGTAGGATTCAAATGAGAAGAAGAAGAAGAAATTAAAGATGGGGTTCTAGAGAAGCAACTGCCAACCAGCTTTAGCGAAACCATGGTCCCCATGCCAGGAGAAAACAGGGGAGCTTGGCACCAGCCTCAAAACTGAACACCACCCCTGTGTAACAAGCAACCAGATCAAGAAGGACGACATGACCAGCTTCCAAAAGCTACTCTTTCCCCTTCTAGTCACCACTGGTCAAAAATAAGGCCGACCTACTTCCAGTGGCACCATCAATTTGACGTATTTTTGAACAATAGAATCATACCGTATATTCTCTTTTGAGTTTGGCTTCTTTTGCTCAATATTGTTTTGAGATTCATCCATATGATACATGTAGTTATGGTTTGTGTCTTCTCACTGCTCCATAGTATTCAGTGTATTCTGCTGTCTATATTGGCATCTGGATAATTCCTAGTTGGGGTTGTTGCAGATACTTCCACTGAGAGGATTCTGTCTTGACATGACTATAGGGGCATATTTCTGTTATATACATACCAAAGAATGGGATTTTGTGTCATAGGCATGAATATACTGCTAGGGCAGATACTGTCAAATGGTGTTCCCAAGTACTTGCACCAGTTCACACATATAAAGGTTCTGATTATTCTGTGTCCTAATCAGAACTTGTATTTTCTGTCTTAGTATTGGCCATTCTGGTGGCTAGTAGCTGCTAATATAACAAGGGAAAGCTGAGGCACAGAGTGGTGCCCAATATTCCATATCTCACAAGTGGCAGGCTGGACTTTGTACCCTCCAGGGTTCATGCTCCCCACATCCTCCCCCCCCCCGCCATTATCCTCCTTCCTCCCAGGAGATGCTTCATATCCTCTGATGACTCACATTGGTCAGCCCTGGCCAGGCACCACACTGATAACTCAGTCAGCCTCTGTGGGCCCCCACCTCAAATATTTTAACAAAATCTCAGCCATCAGCCATTCAGTTGACAAACCAATTTAAAAATGTAATTTCTGGACCTAGAAGAGCTGTGTGCTTCCCCCAAATCTCACTTTGATCTCACATTTAAAATTCCAAATCCCATTAATGAATTTCCCAATAAGCCGCAAAATCGGCTCACTTTTGGCTCATCTCTTTGTCCTTGTTGGCCAACCTCTGAGGGAAGAGGCCAGTTCCATCAAAAAGTAGGAAAGGAGCAACCAGCTCACAGTGGAGCCTTCCAACAGGAAAACAGCCAAGATGGGCAACATTCTCGCATAATAGAGTCCTTTCTGCAGATGCTTGTGGAGACTGTGGGAAAATGGACCAGACATGGCAAATAGGCAAGGAGTAGTTTTAAAAAAAGAGCAGGATCTGAAATGTTATGACTATTGGAATTATATCTAATAAAACACACATCTGTACCTGAACATGTCTTTAACCTAGAAGGAAAAAGTAAACAGCTAACAGTGGTTGTTTTAGGTTAATAGGGTAGTGCCTGGGTTTATAGTCTCTTTTGTATTTTTTTTTCTTTTTCTTTTTTTATTATGTTAATCACCATACATTACATCATTAGTTTTTGATGTAGTGTTCCATGATTCATTGTTTGTGCATAACACCCAGTGCTCCACGCAGAATGTGCCCTCTTTAATACCCATCACCAGGCTAACCCATCCCCCCACCCCCCTCCCCTCTAGAACCCTCAGTTTGTTTTGCAGACTCCATTGTCTCTCATGGTTCGTCTCCCCCTCAGACTTACTCCCCTTCATTCTTCCCCTCCTGCTATCTTCTTCTTTTTCTTTTTTCTTAACATATGTTGCATTATTTGTTTCAGAAGTACAGATCTGTGATTCAACAGTCTTGCACAATTCGCAGCGCTCACCATAGCACATACCCTCCCCAATGTCTATCACCCAGCCACCCCATTACTCCCAGCCCCCACCACTCCAGCAACACTCAGTTTGTTTCCTGAGATTAAGAATTCCTCATATCAGTGAGGTCATATGATACATATCTTTCTCTGATTGACTTATTTCACTCAGTATAACACCCTCCAGTTCCATCCACGTCGTTGCAAATGGCAAGATCTCATTCCTTTTGATGGCTGCATAATATTCCATTGTGTCTATATACCACTTCTTCTTTATCCATTCATCTGTCAATGGACATCTTCGCTCTTTCCCCAGTTTGGCTATTGTGGACATTGCTGCTATAAACATTGGGGTGCACGTACCCCTTCGGATCCCTACATTTGTGTCTTTGGGGTAAATACCCAGTAGTGCAATTGCTGGATCGTATGGTAGCTCTATTTTCAACTGTTTGAGGAACCTCCACACTGTTTTCCAGAGTGGCTGCACCAGCTTGCATTCAAACCAACAGTGTAGGAGGGTTCCCCTTTCTTCGCATCCCCGCCAACATCTGTCGTTTCCTGACTTGTTAATTTTAGCCATTCTGACTGGTGTGAGGTGGTATCTCATTGAGGTTTTGATTTGCATTTCCCTGATGCCGAGCGATGTTGAGCACTTTTTCATGTGTCTGTTGGCCATTTGAATGTATTCTTTAGAAAAATGTCTGTTCATGTCTTCTGCCCATTTCTTGATTGGATTATTTGTTCTTTGGGTGTTGAGTTTGAGAAGTTCTTTATAGATTTTGGATACTAGCCCTTTATCTGATATGTCATTTGCAAATATTTTCTCCCATTCTGTCAGTTGTCTTTTGGTTTTATGGACTGTTTCTTTTGCTGTGCAAAAGCTTTTTATCTTGATGAAATCCCAGTAGTTCATTTTTGCCCTTGCTTCCCTTGCCTTTGGCGATGTTTCTAGGAAGAAGTTGCTGCGGCTGAGGTCGAAGAGGTTGCTGCCTGTGTTCTCCTTTAGGATTTTGATGGACTCCTGTCTCACGTTTAGGTCTTTCAACCATTTGGAGTCTATTTTTGTGTGTGGTGTAAGGAAATGGTCCAGTTTCATTCTTCTGCATGTGGCTGTCCAATTTTCCCAACACCATTTGTTGAAGAGACTGTCTTTTTTCCATTGGACATTCTTTCCTGCTTTCTCAAAGATGAGTTGACCATACAGTTGAGGGTCCATTTCTGGGCTCTCGATTCTGTTCCATTGATATGTGTCTGTTTTTGTGCCAGTACCACACTGTCTTGATGATGACAGCTCTGTAATAGAGCTGGAAGTCCGGAATTGTGATGCTGCAAGCTTTGCTTTTCTTTTTCAAGATTCCTCTGGCTATTTGGGGTCTTTTCTGGTTCCATACAAATTTTAGGATTATTTGTCCCATTTCTTTGAAAAAAGTGGATGGTATTTTGATGGGGATTGCATTGAATGTGTAGATTGCTCCAGGTACCATTGACATCTTCACAATGTTTCTTCTTCCAATCCATGAGCATAGAACATTTTTTCATTTTTTGTGTCTTCTTCAATTTCTTTCATGAGTATTTTATAGTTTTCTGAGTACAGATCCTTTGCCTCTTTGGTTAAATTTATTCCTAGGTATCTTATGGTTTTGGATGCAATTGTAAATGGGATTGACTCCTTGATTTGTCTCTCTTCTGTCTTGTTGTTGGTGTATAGGAATGCCACTGATTTCTGTGCATTGATTTTATATCCTGCTACTTGACTGAATTTCTATATGAGTTCTAGCAGTTTTGGGGTGGAGTCTTTTGGGTTTTCCACATACAGTATCATATCATTTGCACACAGTGAGAGTTTGACTTCCTCTTTGCCGATTTGGATGCCTTTGATTTCTTTTTGTTGTCTGATTGCTGTGGCTAGGACTTCTAATACTATGTTGAATAGCCGTGGCGATAGTGGACATCCCTGCCACATTCCTGACCTTAGGGGAAAGCTCTCAGCTTTTCCCCATTGAGAATGATATTCGCTGTAGGTTTTTCATAGATGGCTTTTATGATGTTGAGGTATGTACCCTCTATCCCTATACTCTGAAGAGTTGTGATCAAGAAAGGATGCAGTACTTTGTCAAATGCTTTTTCTGCCTCTATTGAGAGGATCATATGATTCTTGTTCTTTCTTTTGTTAATGTATTGTATCACGTTTATTGATTTGCGGATGTTGAACCAGCCTTGCAGCCCAGGGATAAATCCCACTTGGTCATGGTGAATAATCCTTTTAATGTGCTGTTGGATCCTATTGGCTAGTATTTTGGTGAGAATTTTTGCATCCATGTTCATCAAGGATATTGGTCTGTAATTCTCCTTTTTGATGGGGTCTTTGTCTGGTTTGGGGATCAAGGTAATGCTGGCCTCATAAAATGACTTTGGAAGTTTTCCTTCCAGTTCTATTTTTTGGAACAGTTTCAGGAGAATAGGTATTCATTCTTCTTCAAATGTCTGATAGAATTCCCCTGGGAAGCCATCTGACCCTGGGTTTTTGTTTTTGGGAGATTTTTGATGACTGCTTCAATTTCCTTAGTGGTTATAGGTCTGTTCACATTTTCTATTTCTTCCTGGTTCAATTTTGGTAGTTGATACATCTCTAGGAATGCACGCATGTCTTCCAGGTTATCTAATTTGCTGGCATAGAGTTGCTCATAATATGTTCTTATAATTGTTTGTATTTCTTTGGTGTTGGTTTTGATCTCTCCTCTTTCATTCATGACTTTGTTGATTTAGGTCCTTTCTCTTTTGTTTTTGATAAGTCTGGCCAGGGGTTTATCAATCTTGTTCATTCTTTCCACGAACCAGCTCCTAGATTTGTTGATCTGTTCTACTGTTCTTTTGGTTTCTATTTCATTGATTTGTGCTCTGAAATTTATGATTTCTCTTCTCCTGCTGGGTTTAGGCTTTATTTGCTGTTCTTTCTCCAGCTCCTTTAGGTGTAGGGTTAGGTTGTGCATTTGAGACCTTTCTTGTTTCTTGAGAAAGGCTTGTATTGCTATATACCTTCCTCTCAGGACTGCCTTTGCTATATCCCAAAGATTTTGAACAGTTGTGTTTCCATTTTCATTGGTTTCCATGAATTTTTTTAATTCTTCTTTAATTTCCTGGTTGACCCATTCATTCTTTAGTAGGATGCTCTTTAGCTTCCATGTATTTGAGTTCTTTCCGATTTTCCTCTTGTGATTGAGTTCCAGTTTCAAAGCACTGTGGTCTGAAAATATGCAGGGAATAATCCCAATCTTTTGGTAACGGTTGAGACCTGATTTGTGACCTAGGATGTGATCAGTTCTGGAGAATGTTCCATGGGCACTAGAGAAGAATCTGTATTCTGTTGTTTTGGGATGGAATGTTCTGAATATGTCTGTGAAGTCCATTTGGTCGAGTGTGTCACTTAAAGTCTTTATTTCCTTGTTGATCTTTTGCTTAGATGATGTTTCCCTTTCAGTGAGGGGGGTGTTAAAGTCCCCCACTATTATTGTATTGTTGTCAATGTGTTTCTTCGCTTTTGTTATGTTAATTGCCTTATATCCTTGGCTGCTCCCATGTTCGGGGCATAGATATTTACAATTGTTAGATCTTCTTGTTGGATAGACCCTTTAAGTAGGATATAGTGTCCTTCTTCATCTCTTACTACAGTCTTTGTTTTAAAATCTAATTTGTCTGATATACGGATTGCCACCCCAGCTTTCTTTTGGTGTCCATTAGCATGGTAAATGGTTTTCCACCCCCTCACTTTCAATCTGGGGGTGTCTTTGGGTCTAAAACGAGTCTCTTGCAGACAGCATATCGATGGGTCTTGTTTTTTAATCCAATCTGATAGTCTGTGTCTTTTGATTTTGGCATTTAGCCCATTTCCATTCAGGGTAACTATTGAAAGGTATGAATTTAGTGCCATTGTATTGCCTGTAAGGCGACTGTTTCTGTATATTGTCTGTATTCCTTTCTGATCTATGCTGCTTTTAGGCTCTCTCTTTGCTTAGAGGACCCCTTTCAATATTTCTTGGAGGGCTGGTTTCGTGTTTGCAAATTCCTTTAGTTTTTGTTTGTCCTGGAAGCTTTTTATCTCTCCTTCAATTTTCAATGACAGCCTAGCTGGATATAGTATTCTTGGCTGCATATTTTTCTCATTTAGTGCTCTGAAGATATCATGCCAGTCCTTTCTGGCCTGCCTGGTCTCTGTGGATAAGTCTGTTGCCAATCTAATGTTTCTACCCTTCTAGGTTACATATGTCTTCTCCTGAGCTGCTTTCAGGATTTTCTCTTTGTCTCTGAGACTCGTAAGTTTTACTATTAGATGTCGGGGTGTTGACCTGTTTTTATTAATTTTGAGAGGGGTTCTCTGTGCCTCCTGGATTTTGATGCCTGTTTCCTTCCTCACATTAGGGAAGTTCTCTGCTATTATTTGCTCCAATATACCTTCTGCCCCTCTCTCTCTTTCTTTTTCCTCCGGGATCCCAATTATTCTAACGTTGTTTCGTCTTATCGTATCGCTTATATCCTGAATTCAGCCTTCGTGATCCTGTAGTTGTTTCTCTTTTTCTCAGCCTCTTTATTTTCCATCATTTGGTCTTCTATATCACTAATTCTCTCTTCTGCCTCATTTATCCTAGCAGTTAGTGCCCGCATTTTTTATTGTGCCTCATTAATAGCCTTTTTGATTCCGACTCGGTTAGATTTTAGTTCTTTTATTTCTCCAGAAAGGGTTTCTCTAATAACTTCCACACTTTTTTCAAGCGCAGCTAGTATCTTTATTTTCGTGATTCTGGACTTTAAGTCCGACATCATACTAATGTCCATATTGAGTAGGTCCCTGGCTGACGGGACTACCTCTTGTTCTTTTTGCTGAGGTGATTTTTTTTCGTCTTGTCATTTTGTCCAGAGGAGAATAGATGAATGAGAGAAAAAATGCTAACAGGTTAACAACGTCCCCAGCAAATATACTCCATACAAATCAGAAAAGACCTGAAACCAGGGGAAAAGAAAGGGAAAGAAAGAGAAAAGAAAGAAAAAAGAAAAAAAAAAGAAAAAGATAAAAACAAAAACAGAACAATATAAAAAAAACAGAATATGATCAAATATGATCAGGCTAGTGCATAGATCAGTGCCACACACTAGATTTTGGGCGTATTTTGGTCTGTTCGAAAAAAGTGCCTCCTAAAATTTTAAAGGAAGAAAGACATATATGTACAAAATAAGGGTTGATACAATGAAGGGATGGAAGATGACTGTAAAGATGAAAATTATAAAATTTTATAAAAGGAATTGATTAGATAAGAAGTTGTTTGAAAAAAGAAAGAAGAAGATTAAATAAAAAGAAAAAAGAAAAGAGAATGTGATCAGGCAGGAGACTAGAACAAAGCCATACACTAGTGATTTAGGGTATATTTTGATCTGTTAGAAGAAACTGTATCTCAAAATTTTAAAGAGAGAACAACTTATACATATATGCCAGAAATAAGGGTAACTACTATGAAGGGATAAAATATGTCTCTAAAAATGAAAAATAAAAAAAAATTTTTTAAAAAAGGGATTGATAAGATGTTGGTTGAAAAAGGGAAAAAGAAAAAAAAACAGTTAAAAAATTAATTTTGAGAAACTAATGAATCATGGTAAAAAAAGCCATGAATTCTATGTGCAGTATTCCCCTAGCGCTGGAGTTCTCCCGTTCTCATTGATCGGCAAACTTGGTCTTGGCTTGCTGGCTGTTGGTGCTGATCTTCTGGGGGAGGGGCCCGTTGCTGTGGTTTCCAAATATCTTTGCTGGAGGCGGAATTGCCCCGTCCTTGTTGGTCCGGGCTAAGCAAGCTGCTCGGGTTTGCTCCCAGGAGCTTTTGTTTCCCTCAAGCTCTCGGTACAGCTTCGAGGACCAGGGTGAAAATGGTGGCCTCCCAATCTCCACCTGGAGGAGCTGCGAACTCGGGGCCCCGCTCCTCAGTGTGCCCCCAGAGAAAAGTAGTCACTCCCGTCTCCCTGGTCTCCGGCCGCACTCCGTGCTCATCCAGCCTGTGACCGAGCGTTTCTCTCTCTGTCTCCCGACCCCGTGTGGAATCTCCAAACCCAGCAGATCCCTGCGGTGCACTGCCGCACCGCTCCTTCCCAGCTCTGCCGCTTGTTGGGTCCCTGCTGGAGGAGCAGTGGCCTGACTGGGCCGCGGATCACAGTTTATAGCAACCCCGAGCTGAGAGCCTGCGCCTCGGCTCCGTCTCTGCAGCCGGCTTCCCCACTCTGATACCTGGGAGCTCTGCTGCACTCAGGCACCCCCGGCCTTTCTGTGACCCTGAAGGTCCTGAGGCCACACTGTCCCGCGAGGGTTCCACCCCCCGCTTAGCCACTGGAGGTCGTCCCTTAGTGGAGCCGGCTTCTAAAAGTTCCGATTTTGTGCTCTGCTGCTCTATCACTTGCCAGAAGCGGCCGACGTAGGTCCCCTCCCCCGCCGTCTATCCTCCCGAATATCGCCTCGGATTCACTTCTCCGCATGTCCTACCTTCCAGTAAGTGGTCGCTTCTCTGTTCAGAGAGTTGTTACTATTCTTATCTTTGATCTCCTGTTGAGTTCGTAGGTGTTCAGAATGGTTTGATCCCTATTCAGCTGAATTCCTGAGACCAGACAAAATCCAGGTCTCCTACTCCTCCGCCATCTTCTCTTTTGTATTTTGTGGAAATTTTTTTGCAAATTGCTTACATTAGTTTTGTAAGGAAAAAGATTCAAGTTTATAATATCTGGAAAGACATTTTTCCTTTCATGTTTCTGCTGCTTACTTTTGGGAAAAATAACTTAGAATTATAATTATTTGAAGCTCTGGAATCATTATGTTTAAAATTCACAGAACCATCATGTAATGATTAATGGTAGTATAATACAATGAAATGAATAACAGCAGCCCATGTTCCAATGAGGAAATCAATCTATATGAATAGAATAGGACCTATCCCAGAAGTAGAATTAAGGATGTTATAATCTCAGTGTACGGATACTATAGACATATCAATGGGTATGCATATGCATCTGTGTGAATGCATACATACATTATCCAAATTCACTATACACACTATATATATATACGTATATTATTTATCAGTCTGTTTATGCTAATTCATATTAGTCTCCCTCTTTTTAAGATAGGTATGCTACGGAACTGGGAAGTAAAATATGTATGATATGTGTATAATAATAGATATTAGTCAATAAAATATATATGCTAAAGTACACATTTTGTATGTGTGTGTATTTTCATACAGGTGAATCATACATATACAGGTCTGCATGGAAATACACAGAATAATGTCATTGGGTTTTTTTTTTCTTGTGATGGTGTTAGGAATAGTTTTCCTTTATACTTGATTGTATTTACAGAATTTTTTATGATGAACATGTGTTTAAGTGAAAAAAGTCATCAGATCTTAGGTAGCGTTTGCTTATAAGTCTCCTTTCTAAGGTGGGTAAGGACACTATCAAGGAAAAGTCATGTGGTGAAACAATATTGCTTTTATCCATTTTTCAAAGGAACATTGAATTGTATTGTTCAAACCACAGCTCTCTTTAAGTAGATAACATAGTAAAAGAATTCTGAATGTTATATTAGATTTTTTTTGCCAACAATGAGGATGTGTTCTTGTCTTTGTTCTCTTTTCAGTGTCTGTTTTCTTTTCTTTTTCTTTTTTTAAAATTTTATTATGTTATATTAGTCACCATACAATACATCGTTAGTTTTTGATGTGGTGATCCACGAGCCATTGTTTTCCTATAACACCCAGCGTTCCATGCAGAACGTGCCCTCCCTAATACCCATCACCGGGCTAACCAACCCCCCCACCCCCCTCCCCTCTAGAACCCTCAGTTTGTTTCTCAGAGTCCATAGTCTCCCATGGTTCATCTCCCCCTCTGGTTCCCCCCCTTCATTTTTCCCTTCCTTCTCCTAATGTCCTCCACGCTATTCCTTATGTTCCACAAATAAGTGAAACCATATGGTAATTGACTTTCTCTGCTTGACTTATTTCATTTTCTATCAGATTTATGGATTATTGGTCCCCATTTCTTTACTTGTCGTAACAGAGAAAAAAATGAATCCTTTTGTTCTTTAACAATTTCTTTTTTTTTTTTTAAGATTTTGTTTAGTCATTTGACAGAGGGAGACACAGCAAGAGAGGGAACACAAGCAGGGGGAGTGGGAGAGGGAGACGCAGGCTTCCTGCGGAGCAGGGAGCCTGATGTGGGACTCGATCCCGGATCCTGGGATCATGACCTGAGCCGAAGGCAGACGCTTAACGACTGAGCCACCCAATCGTTAGGAGCCCCTAACGATTTCTTTTTAATGCTCATATGTTTTATTCTATTTGGATAGATAGTGAGACATCATTCATTTTGTGCGCTTATGTATTTAGTAAACAAACAAGGTAATAGAAATGTATTAGACAGCAAATAAATATTATTTCATCTTTTAAAATTTATTTGTTTAAAAGGTTTTCTGATTATAAACATGTGACAAAACTAGAAACATATACAAAACTAGGAAACTAGGAAAAGGACATAGAAACTTAAAGAAAATTAAAAATTATGCATAATTGCACACTTCAGAAATAATCACTCTAAAAACAGTGGTAAGTTGCCTTCTAGATATTCAGCATTTATTACCAGTTATTGCCTTAATGGGTATTTATTGAGCTGCAAGGTATGCATTGCTGTATTCTGGGGAAAAGTTTGTGAGCAGGACAGACAAGATCCTGCCCCCACATAACTTACTGTCTGCCTGGGTGTTACTGTATGTGTGTGTGTTTAGGGGGGTATGCCAAAGGCAGGGGAGGGAGTGGAGAGAGCAAAACAGAAAAGCCCTCTGTCAGTTTAGTGTGAAAAATGCTGTTATGGGGGAAATGTAGTCTTTTAAAAGGTGTGCAAGTTTATACACATACATGCTTACATATATGCACAAATGCATGTATGTGTATATACAGTAGAAAGATTTTTAAAAAGCAAGTTGGCATTCTATATAATGTTTTCCCATCTTAATAGTCTTAACCAGTATTCTATGTCATCAGATATAGCTATGTCATATGATATCGTAGTATCATATTATGTCACATCACATCATATCATATGCATGCTTCTTAATCTATTTAACCATTCTTTGATTATTGGATATTTATGATTTTTATAATATAAAGAATGCTGCAGTGAACATCCTTGTAGATCGTGAAATTTTATCATCTTCTCCAGTGTTTTTTCCTTAAAATCCATTCCTGAAAACAGAATGACTGGCTTAGATGTGTGAAGGGAAACTTTTCCAGGCTATGGGACATACCACCAAGTTGGTTTCCTGAGGGTTGTGCCAGCCACCTACCCATTTTTTGCTCACTGGTGAAACTGTTCATGTTTGCTCCTTCTGAAACTTGTGGACCACATCCAGGGGAACACGCCCTGTGTTGAGATCTTTACGGCAAGTGCTGTTTGGCAAGGATCTCTGTTTATTGTCTATTAGGCAAATAGAGCTCAGTTCCACCTACCACATAACAATATTAGCAGCCCTGTGGACTTAGTACCTCTCTGTGCATTCAGAATAGGAAATGGGTGTTAAGTGCAGGTCAGAATAACAAAAGAGAGCCCTGTCACTGGAGATTCCTTTGATTTCATGTGTTAGACATGGAAGGCAGAAAGGACCACCACTAACCTTCTAAGAAACAATAAGCTCTTGAGACTTTGTGCCAGGATAAAAATTTTGTTATATAAAAACTGCTAAAATCCTCTCCTAGAAATTAGTATTGAGCAGTTAGGTCTGACATGTCAGATTTTTGGATTTTATAAAAATAGGAATTAGCAAACTTCCCTTGTGTTTTAGATATATCAATTTAATCAACAAAGACAAATAGCTTTTAAAAAATTAAATGAGATACTTGTTTGCTCTGGAACAGCCCTCTGGCTGTGGACATGATGATGGAATGCCCATATGAGCACTCTTACCTGATTACCTTGACCCTTGAGTTCTGTAGACTCATCTGATCAGACACCGATGACTGAGATCATGTTTAGGGATATGAAACAATCTTAATGCTCTCGAGGTTTTCTGTCTCTGATTTAGATGAGCTATAGCTCATTAAACTTTTGGGCATAATTGCTTTAATGACGGACCACAATTTATGATAACATTCTCTTTTTTCTACATTTTTATAAACGCTACCCTTTGGTTTAATGTTGTTAATGTTTTATCCCATCCAGGGATATCCCATCCAGGGAGGAAAAATAAGTGGGAAACACCTTGCCATTGTTCCCTGTGCTTTTGCCAGGCAGAGGTCCCATTTAAGGAGCAGGTCCTGAAGGTGAAGTGGAAATGAGTGTCCCCTCAGTGGATGAGGGCTGCACTGGGGTGGGCTTGAGGCAGCATGATTGTGTGTTGTGGTGCCCCTGCCTAGTGCTTCAAGTTTGATAACTGCCATCCCCTCTTTAAGTTATCCAGTAGAAAACCACTGCCCTATGTGATCAGTACATTCCCCTGGAATTACCTCTTAATTAACTTTTCTGGTGCTTAATCATCATAAGCCTTATTTAATATCTAGGCAGTGTAGATAGTACCGGATGGGATTTCTTTTATTAGCAATAAGATAAGGTCCCTTGGAGCCCGTTAAATCAATTCTCATTAGACACTGATTCAGAGGACCAAGAATTCACCAACACTGCTGCTTTTATTTTGCAGTTCAGCGTTTAGATGGGCTTTGTAGAAATATTCAAATTTAATGGGCTCTGGACCCTGATTGTTTCAATATGTCCTAAATTTGTGAAACTTCATAGCAGTAGTGTGTTTTGTAATATCCATGTGTTGGATGGAAAAGAGAAAGAGAGGAACCAGGATGTTTGGAGCACAAACCAGGGCCCATCTGAGTATTCACACTCTCATCTTAAACAGCCACATAAAAACTGTACAAAAAAAAAATTGTGGACAGAAATTTGAAAATACCATGTAGTGTGCATTAGAGCTGTTAAAAATCATGCTACAGTAGGCTCGTACATTACTAGATGAGAGTGTAAGTTGTTACTTGCTTTATGGAGAGCAATGTGGCTATAACTATCAAAATTGCAATATGTGTGGCCTGTAACCTAGGGATTTCATCCTCTCTGAGAACTGTCCTGCAAATATACTTCCCACGTTTGAAATGGCATATTTGAGGTCATAACTGTAAAACTGTTTAAAGTATACACCACTAAGTTATTGGGAAAACAAACTGTGGCATACCTGGACAATGGAATGTTACGTTGTTATCAAAAAGAATGAGGGAGGAAGCACTCTATCTATACTGACATACAAAGATCTCCAAGATATGTTAAGTAAAAAATTAGTTTCAGGACAATGGAATGATACAATTTTATCAAAAAGGAACAAAAAATTCTTTAAAAATCCAGAGATAGAGAGAGAGACAGAGACAGAGAGGGGAGCAGGAAGGAGGAGAAATGTGGGGGAGGGAGGAGAGAGTCTGTATATGTGTGAGCAGGGTACATGGTAAACACACAACTTGACTGTGGGGAGGGGAATTGGGTAGCTAAAGGACAGAATTAAGGGGGAGACGTTTCATTGTAAATTTTCCTATACTGTCTAAGTTTTGAACCACGTCACCATAAAACAATTGTAAATGGAGCCTAAAAACATTCCTAAGTGTCTTCATTGTTCATGTGCTATTGTTGGATGAATGTTCAGGGTTCATCAGAAGTTTATTTCCTTTTCCCTAAGTTTTAAAATAATATGATTGCACGTATACTTGGAAGAAGTATTGTTTATGGGTTACTACTTTTCCTTCTAAGCAGGGCACTGAGAGAAATATTTATTTTTGTCCTTTAAAAATGTTTTTGTATTTGAGTATAGTTGACACACAATGTTACATTAGTTCCAGTGTACAGCATATGATTCAATAAGTTCATACACTCGGCTGTGCTCGCCACATCTGTCACCATACAACACTGTTACAGTATCACTGATGACATTCCTTATAGAGAGATATTCATTTTTATATTTGTTGTCCATCACTGTGTGACCCTGAATCTTTATGCACTTATAAGTGGACTTCATTAATGTTTTGCTGGAACCTAATTCTTCTGTTTTTATGGGGTAGTGTGTTGATGAATATTAATATTTTTATTAATTTTATAAAGTCTTGACTGGTACATTTGAAGAGTCTCTAAGGTTTGGTTGGGCCCCATTAAAGGAGTTGCATAAGGTTTGCAGCTAGTCAGCGATGCTTGGCTGTTTTCATGGTTACCTTAAGAATATATTTTTGGCCTAAGAAATCACAGTTATTCCCATGCATTTAACTTCATTCCAAAGGCGAGTCAAAATAATAGGAGTTTCATCAACAAGCCAGAAACAAGGGAGTAGCTTCTAGTCCTCAACCCAAAGGACACCTCAGACATTAAAGAACTCAGAATTACTAAAGCTGTCCGGTCGGTTAAAGAGTTAATTAAAAGAGACTCGGATTAAGGGAAAATGAAATATAAAACAAATGGTGATTAATTAAACTGACAAAATTTGAGTTAGTGTTAAATAATTGTTCTTATGATTGTATAACTAGACATGACATCAAAGGTAATTATTAAGAGACGTTTATAAAAAGTATTAATAATCTAATCTGAATAATAAGGCTATGATTCTTTTGTGTGATGGTGGGGAGGACAAAAAGAAGCAGGAAAATTACATGGGCATATCTTTGGATACTGTTTTATTCTTTATGATGATAGAGAAAATAGGATTAAATACTTTAAAACTATGCAGGTAACTGCTTAAAAAGTTTAAGGGACTACATACGACTTGTGGAAGACCAGAGAAAGAGAAGGAAGATCAAAGGCAGCTTTGATCCCTACAGGAGAAGATACGGGAGCTGGAGGGCAAGGGGACAACAAGTGAGCACAAGATAAAATGGCACAGGAAGATCAAATGTAGTCTCCCAGTCAATGTGAATTTGTTAAAGTTATTTATTGAAAACTAAAGACCCTCAAATTTAATAAAAAAGCAAAGTTAGTTCTATTGCCAGAGACCCATTTAAACAAAGTAATGTAGAAAGGATAAACGTAAAGCATTGAACGCGGAGGTAGGCAGAATTTTAAGATGGTCCGCAAGGTCCACACCATCCGCCCCCCCCTCCGTAATTGTGGCATGTGATCTGGTACAGCTGACTGTAAGGAAAGGGAGTTCTCTAGAGGGACTTGACCTAGTCCCATGAGCCCTTTAAAAGCAGAGCTTTTTCTTGGGATGATAACAGAAGGGAAAGTCAGAGAGATTACAAATGTGATGCAAGGGAGGTTCCCCATCGCTGGAATGGCACAGGCCTCATGGCAAGGCCCTGAAAGCAGCCTCTAGGAGGGAAGTCACGGCTCGAAGACAACAGGCCCCTCAGTCCTTCAACTGTAAGGAATAAATCTGCCAACAACCTGAGGGAGCCTGGGGAAGGATCTTCCCCTGGTCAGTTGCATCCCCCCAGATGAGGTACAAGCTAACAACACCCTGATTTCAGCCTTATGAAACCCTGAGCAGAGGCCCCAGCTAAAACACAGGGGACCCTGAGCAGAAGCCCCTAACCCATGGAAATGGAGAGATACTACATTTAGCAGCAAAGTGGTATGGCCACCGAGTTTGTGGTGATTTGTTACACAGCAGTAGAAACACACACACACACACACACACAAAGTACTGTCTAGACAAGAAAGCTGGTGTGTTGCTGTTAATGTCACACAAGTTAGAATTCACAGCAAGAAGCATTAAATGGGACCAAGAGACTTTTTAATTAAGGTTTTTAAATAAGGTTAGTTTGGTGTGAATTGATCTGGCGTTGTAGCTCGGTCACTTACTGCAGGGACTTTGGACATAACATACTCAGGATTTAGGAACCTCAGTGTCTGTTTCTGTGTCACTGCAGTAGTATCACGTACCTCACTCAGGTGGTGTGAGAACTAAAAGATGTAATATCTAACAACAACAACAACGAAAAACCCTTAGCTATCTATAATGCTATGCAAATTAATTAGTGATTTCGAACTCCTCAGAATCAGCTTTTTTCCAAGAGCCCATCAGCTACCTCTTTCATTGACTGTCTTTCTAGACTTTTATCAGGCACTGATTTTAGGCTTTATATTTAAACAAAATCTACCTTCCTCTTTTCTCTCATTTAAAAAGTGAAATACCACTGATCTGACTCAGAACTCTTAGTGTCCGTCCTCAGAGACTATTGACAGTGATTCCAGATCACATTTGCAACTTTTGCGGGGGCTCTGGATATGACTTGTCTCAGGCAGGCACCTGGAAGTCAGTATAAGGCACCTGTGTCCTTTTTTTTTAAACTCATTTTACCTCTTGTCTTGAATTCCAGGTTCTTATTTTAACTGGAAAACAGTTTCTTCAATGGAGAAGATGAAAGAAAAAAAGATGTTGAAGCACTCTGATTTTCCCACTCGCATCCATCAAACAGCATTATACCATCTGCCCCAAGCAATATTGCTTTTTGTTTCTTATTCCCATTGCCCTGTAACATAATTTTAGACACCACTTATTTTGAATGTCTTAGCTTATTCTGAGTGTTTCTGTAAATATTCTTGTATATCTCTGCCCCCTTTTAAAATATATTTTTAAGTAAATTCTTCTCAGAAATATGAGTTCTTCCATGTTTAGTTTCTGCTTTTAGGAAAATATGACCTCATTAGAACATGGCGTCACTTGGCATGTAGCCAATATTCCATGTTTGTTGGTTTGTATGAATGAATGAATCAATCGATTAATCAGAGAATTTTCCATATAGCCACACTGGTAATTACTTAAGATTTCTTCCTCTTTCTTTTTTCAAGGTCATTCACAGTTATGTTATCAGTTTTCTTTGATAAATATTCTATTCCTTTTTGAGTTGTATTCCATCATGGGCTTCATCTTTTTCACATGTTTTAGAAAAATATACTTTCCAGAGGTTCTTTTCTGCATTTGATTATGCCCAGCCTTTCATTTCTTCACTGTAATGAATTCCAAGATGCTATGGTCCCTTTCTCTCAAGGTGTCTGTCTCTTTAGCATCACAGTGACTTTCTCATTTTTGGTATCTGGCTTCAGCTGGGACAGCTGGGATGACCGAGTGTCTCTTTGCCTTGGTCTTTCATCCTGAGCTCCTTTGCTACGTGGTAGTCTCAGGATTTCAAGAAGAGTGTAAGAAGTGGAAGCTGCGAGGACTCTTGCTGTAAAGGATCAGGGTTAAGCATTTAATAGACTCCAACTCTTGATGAGAGATTCTCCCAAGAACTGGTGGTCAGATTTAATCTATCATATAGACTATTTGTTACCCAGTTCCACTTATTTTCCCAATAGCTGTTGAGTGTATTAGGCTTACATTACACATAAATAAAAAATAAGTAAAGGTAGCAGAATCATTAAAATCTTGGAACCCTGTGTGATTTCTGATCATACCTCTTTGTTTTCAGGCTTAGTGCTCTTTAGCAGAAACCCTCCTTCGGGAGGTGCTTTGGCTCCGAGAGACTGGTTAAGAGTGACCAACTCAGTTAATGTATCTTGGAAACACTGACCAAGGAGGAGTAGCCATCTTGGTCCCTTCTTTTCAGGCGACTCAACAACAAAGTAGCTTTGTCACAGATAGGCACATTTAATCTGCCAGTGATTTAGTTTCAGGTCACTGATCTAAAGCTGCTTTGTGTGCTGACTTTCAGAATATGATGTGATGTGAACATAAAACTCAAGGCCTCTGGTCTTAGCTCCACAGATGACGTAGAACAAGGGTCCTTAGCCCTGGTGACTGGAGTCACCTAAAGAGCTTTTTAAAAACTACACTGTCCAAAGTGTGTCATGTAATTGGTTGGACAAAGAGAAGGAGGTTGATGGAATTGAGATGAGGATATGTTTTTAAAATTCCCAGATGGTTCTAAATGTACATTCAGAATAGAGAAACACTGCTTTAGAACAGGGGTTACCTTTTTCTGTAAAGGGCCAGAGAGTGAATATTTTAGGTTTTGCAGGCCAGAAGGTCTCTGTTGCAACCACTCAACTCTGCCTTTGCAGCACAAAAGCAGCCACAGTCAATATTGTAAAGAATGAGTATGTGTAAGTTTCTATAAATTTCATTTATAGACATTAAAATTATGATTTCATGTAATTTTCACATGAAATGAAATATTCTTTGGGTTTTTTATTTTTTTAATTCTTACTTAAATTAATTAACATCTAATGTATTGTTAGTTTCAGGGGTAGAGTTCAGTGATTCATCAGTCTTACATACTAACACCCAGTGCTCAATACAGCATGTTCCCTCCTTAATCTCCATCCCCCAGCCCCCTTCCCCTCCAGCAACTCTCAGTTTGTCTCCTGTGATTAAGAGTCTCTTATGGTTTGTCTCCCTCTCTGATTTCATCTTGTTTTATTTTTCCCTCTCTTCCCCAATGATCCTTTGTTTTGTTTCTTATATTCCACATATGAGTGAGATCATATGATAATTGTCCCTCTGATTGACTTATTTCGCTTAGCATAATACCCTCTAGTCCCACCGACATCATTGCAAATAGCAAGATTTCAATTTTTGATGGCTGCGTAATATTCAGTGTGTGTGTGTGTGTGTGTGTGTGTGTGTGTGTGTGTGTGTGTGTGTACTACATCTTCTTTATCCATTCATCTGTTGATGGACATCTGGGCTCTTTCCATAGTTTGGCTACTGTGGACATTGCTGCTATAAACATTAGAGTGTATATGCCTCTTCAAATCACTATATTTTTATCCTTTGGGATAATACCTAGTAGTGCAATTGCTGGGTCATAGGGTAGCTCTATTTTCAACTTTTTGAGGAACTTCCATACTGTTTTCCAGAGTGGCTGTACCAGCTTACATTCCCACCAACAGTGTAGGAGGGTTCACCTTTCTCCACATCCTCGACAACATCTGTCGTTTCCTAACTTGTTAATTTTAGCCATTCTGACTGGTATGAGGTGGTGTCTTATTGCAGTTTTGATTTATATTTCCCTGATGCCAACTGATGTTGAGTATTTTTTCATGTGTCTCTTGGCCATTTGTATGTCTTCTTTGGAAAAATATCTGTTCATGTCTTCTGACTTCGGGGTTTTTTTCAACCATTAAAATATGTGAAAACCATTCTTGGCTTATGGTAGACCTGAGCAAACCAGGTGGTGGACCTGATTTGGCGCACGGGCCACAGTTCACTGACCCCAGCACTAGGCCACCCCTGCCAAAAGATCTCTCCCTCCATTGAAACACTTCTCATAGTCTGGGAAGAGGGTTTCATCATTTTTTTTTAATCATCACTTTTCAATCACTATGGTGTTTATCTTTTTAAGCTTTTTATACCAACTCTATTGTGGAATAATTTACATGCCATAAATTAACCCATTTTAAGTGTGAAATTCAATGATTTCTAATAAATTTATAGATTTGTGTGCAATCATTATTACAACCCGTTTTAGAATATTTTCATTACCTTCCCAGAGATCCCCTGTGACCATTTGCATTCAGTCTGTTTTCGCACCCCAGCCTCAGGCAACCACTAATCTGCTTATCTTTGTAGATTTGCCTTTTCTGGGCATATCACATGGCATTTCATATACATAGAATCATACAACATATTATCTTTTCAACTTGGCTTCTTTCATTTAGCATACTATTTGTGAGTTATTCTATGCTGTAGTGTGCAGGAGTAGCTTATTCCCTTTTATTGCTACACAGTATTCTATTATATGGAACTACCACATTTTGTTTGTCCATTCAATAAATAGATTGTTTCTATTCTTTAGCTTAATATGGATAATGTTGCTGTGAGGAGATTCCTCTTCATTCTTCCTTTGTTGAGAGTTTTGTCCTGAAAGAATGTTGGATTTTGTGGAATCCTTTTTACGCATCTATTTTTTTTAGATCTTTTTTTAAAATGTTTTTATTGTTATGTTAATCACCATACATTACATCATTAGTTCTTGATGTAGTGTTCCATGATTCATTGTTTGTGCATAACACCGAGTGCTCCACGCAGAATATGCCCTCTTTAATACCCATCACCAGGCTAACCCATCCCCCCACCCCCCTCCCCTCTAGAACCCTCAGTTTGTTTTTCAGAGTCCGTCGTCTCTCATGGTTCCTCTCCCCCTCCGACTTACTCCCCTTCATTCTTCCCCTCCTGCTATCTTCTTCTTTTTCTTTTTTCTTAACATATGTTGCATTATTTGTTTCAGAAGTACAGATCTGTGATTCAAAAGTCTTGCACAATTCACAGCGCTCACCATAGCACGTACCCTCCCCAATGTCTATCACCCAGCCACCCCATCCCTCCCACCCCCCACCACTCCAGCAACCCTCAGTTTGTTTCCTCAGATTAAGAATTCCTCATATCAGTGAGATCATATGATACATGTCTTTCTCTGATTGACTTATTTCACTCAGCAAAACACCCTCCAGTTCCATCCACGTCGTTGCAAATGGCAAGATCTCATTCCTTTTGATGGCTGCATAATATTCCATTGTGTCTATATACCACATCTTCTTTATCCATTCATCTGTCGGTGGACATCTTCACTCTTTCCACAGTTTGGCTATTGTGGACATTGCTGCTATAAACATTGGGGTGCACGTATCCCTTCGGATCCCTACATTTGTGTCTTTGGGGTAAATACCCAGTAGTGCAATTGCTGGATTGTATGGTAGCTCTATTTTCAACTTTCTGAGGAACCTCCATACTGTTTTCCAGAGTGGTTGCACCAGCTTGCATCCCCACCAACAGTGTAGGAGGGTTCCCCTTTCTCCGCATCCCCGCCAACATCTGTTGTTTCCTGACTTGTTAATTTCAGCTATTCTGACTGGTGTGAGGTGGTATCTCATTGAGGTTTTGATTTGGATGTCCCTGATGCCAAGCAATGTTGAGCACTTTTTCATGTGTCTGTTGGCCATTTGGATGTCTTCTTTGGAAAAATGTCTGTTCATGTCTTCTGCCCATTTCTTCATTGGATCATTTGTTCTTTGGGTGTTGAGTTTGATAAGTTCTTTATAGATTTTGGATACTAGCCCTTTATCTGATATGTCATTTGCAATTATTTTCTCCCATTCTGTCGGTTGTCTTTTGGTTTTGTGGACTGTTTCTTTTGCTGTGCAAAAACTTTTTATCTTGATGAAATCCCAGTAGTTCATTTTTGCCCTTGCTTCCCTTGCCTTTGGCGATGTTTCTAGGAAGAAGTTGCTGCGGCTGAGGTCGAAGAGGTTGCTGCCTGTGTTCTCCTTTAGGATTTTGATGGACTCCTGTCTCACATTTAGTTCTTTCAACCATTTGGAGTCTATTTTTGTGTGTGATACTTTTTACGCATCTATTAAAATGATCAGGCTTTTTTTTTTTTTTTGGTCCTTTTCCACTAATATGGTGTATAACATGAGTTGATTTTCAAATGTTACAAACTTAGCCATGGTGTATAATCCTTTTTATGTGGTCCTGGATCTGGTTTGTAGTGTTTGTTAAGGACCCTTGTGTGTGTATTCCTAGGGATATTTCTCAACAGTTTTCTTTAATTATGATATCTTTATGTAGCTTTGGTATTTGGCATTTGATATTGACCTGGTAGAATGAGCTGGAAAGTGTTCTTTCCTCCCCTGTTTTCTGAATGCAGTTGTGAAAGATTGGTAGCAATGAATTTTCTCACTGTTTATCTGGCAATGTCTTTATTTTGTCTTCATTTTTTGAAGGATAGTTTTGCTGGATATTGATTTCTTGGTTGATAGGAATATGGGAATAGCTAGGGTCCTTTCCAATCTCTGCTGAGTGTGTGTGCAGCCTCATGCTTGTGCACAGCCTTCCAGAGCCCTAGGGATATATGGAAGTTGATTATTATCTACTGGGCTTCCTCATGTGTCAGGTCTCCTTAGTAAATTTCTGGTTTGTCTGCTGCTCTGCTGTTTGGCCCAAATAAGATCACAACTTTTGTGTTTCTCTATTCTTCTGTCTCTGGGATTGCTGATGTTTATAATGCCTTAGGACATGAGGTTTTGCTGTGCTCTGCTCCAAATCAGATTGGCTTCCTTTGGCAGCAAAACCATTTCGTGGCTTGCTTCACCTTCATAGAACTAACAAGTGGTGAGTGGGGACAGGTGTGTGTGTGTGTGTGTGTGTGTGTGTGTGTGTGTTTTGGCGGGGGTTCTGCCCCAAGCTAAGGAGTACAGACTCCCACTGTTCTTACCTGAGGCTCAATAGTGTTATTTGAATAAATGCTTCTCAATTTGCTGTGTGCCTTTGGACCACTTCCAGAGTCCTGAAACAGTTGTTTTTAACATTTTCTTTCTTTTTTTTTTTTTAAGATTCTATATATTTATTCGACAGAGAGAGAGAACACAAGTAGGCAGAGCGGCAGGCAGAGGGAGAGGGAGAAGCAGGCTCCCCGCGAAGCAGGGAGCCCAATGCGGGGCTGGATCCCAGGACCCTGGGATCATGACCTGAGCCGAAGGCAGATGCTTAACCAACTGAGCCACCCAGGCGCCCCACATTTTCTTTTTTTGCTTTGGAGTTTTATCATTGCTTCTTGGAGAACAGGTTTGTTTTGTTTTGTTTTGTTTTTAGTTTTATCACTGGGGATTTGCCAGGCTACTTACACTGCCATTCCAGATGTCCTGTACTACAATGTTTTTAACTTACTGATGAATGTTCCCTTTCTTAGGCAGCTTATGGAAAATCTATTTTTCTTTTGTTACTATCAATAAAACCTATAACAGGTTTTTTGGCTCAAGAAAACTTACTGGATTTTATTTATGGTCTTCAAACGTGCTACCAAAACAGTAAGAGGATTTGTGTGGAAGAATGAACTGTTAATATGAAACAATGAAGTGTTATTAAATATACATATTATCGACTGAGCAAGTGATGATGGAGTTAAGTAGATTCACATATAAAATAGTTTTCTCTCTGTGTGGCTGTCTAGCTGGCAGTGTCTAGCACGTCCATGGTTGATATTCCCTGTCACTCACGGAGTTCTTGTTTGGGAGGGCCCTGAGTGAGCCAGGGAATGAAGAGCCATGAAAAGCAGTTCAGCCTTATCCTCCATGTCCACCAAAGTGGGCAGGTTGAATTGAGTACTCTTGATATCAGGTACAAAGAGGGTAGGAACAAAGACTCTTGGGTACAGTGAACAAAGCAGGACATGGTGTCAGCTGCCTGTGGCTCCAGGTTCTGGTTCCCAGACCCGAGGCAGGCTCTTCTCTTGGTCTTGGCATTATCCCTGGGGATGCGCAGAACCATCACTAGCTGTGACCATGACTTGCTGCTCTCATCTCCATCACTGGCCCAGGGGACATCAGAGAGTCAGTGGGTGTGGGTCTTGGAAGTAAGGGAGAAGTGGAACCTGCTAGTCCCACCTCATGACCATGGTTCAGTCTGTTTTATGGTGTCCCCTTCCACTCCCACTCTTCCCTGCACTTCCCCTGTCATCCTCCCAAAAGACCATTACTTCAAAGTGGGAATCAGTTCTCACTGAGCATTTATTCCTGAGACCCTCTTGTAAAAAGCATGAGCCCAGCTAATGAAGTGGTTATTTAATTTTACATAGGGAGGCGAACTTTAGTAATAACATGCAGGAAACTGTTTTTGCTGATGATTATGCAATTCTTCTATTTCCTTTATTTCCCTAATCATGACATTTGTAGTCCATGAACAGGTTGGCTTGTTTTCCCTTCCTCAGCCAGCAAACAGAACTTTAAGAAATTCATACAGCTTGGCGGAGGAGCAATATTATGTAAAGACAGCGCTGGACCCACAATGAAACTAGTATGACTAGCTTATATATCCATGTAATGTTATTGGCACCACATACACTTGTTGGGTATTTCTTTTGGCTGAGTTCCAGCTGCAAAGAATCGAGTATTCTGGGGCACCATGTGATGGTTTAGCCATAACAGGTTGCTAATTGGGGAATCAAGACAGAGGCAGATGTTGCCTTAAATGTGAGCTTACATAAGCCACATTAGTCAAGGCTGGTTTTAAACAATCGCATTTCTTAGGAAGCTAGTTGTACACTGGATCTTCCTTCTGAAAATCAGTGCCTTCCCCCCTCATGAGGGGGATGCTGTGCAGGCAGGAACCTCACGGTGAGGAGAGGGGCTTTTAATGTCCCGCTAAATGGAACGGCACTTTGCAATCTCTCAACCCCAGCAGTTTCCTCTTCTCATTCAAATCTAAGCATGCAAACATTTCCCTAACTACGGTTTGGATCCAAAATGTTTATCTGGCAGACCTGTGCAAGTTGAATTCTGGAAGGAAATCTAGTTTAAAAAAAAAAAACATCTTAGGACATTGTGTCCAGGGTTGAAATCAAGGACCATGTTTCCCACACACGTTTTCCAGGCAGTTGTCCTTGAAGTTTTTGGTTTGTTTGTTTTTGCTGAAGATTGGAGTTTATAGGTGGAGGGAGAACAGTAGCAGGAAACCCAGAGAGCAAAGGGACCCACACATATTTTCCTGGTGATATTTACTTTATTTGTTGACACCTCTATTTTACTTCAGAAAGGACTTCAAGTGGCTTCCCAACATTACCACATTCAACGGGAGGAACTAGGCAAGGCGGAAAGAGGGGTGAAGAAGCAAGAAGAGATGAACCGAGGTTACTCTAGAGCAAATCACTAGGGATCCCTACCACTGGAGGACCATTTTCCTCTGTGTTCTGGAGTCTCAACAGGAAAGGAAAGTGTTGTCTGCATGGTGGAGACCCAAGGGATAGGCACCGGCTTTGCAGGACCAGGTCAGCCACAACACCCTTATTTCCTGGCCCCAGCCTCTGGAAGATTCCCAATTTGCATTTTGAATGAACCCCTCTATTTCTAGTTGAGGTGCCTAACGTCAGAGGGCCACACAACTGCATCTTTTCCTCCTATTCCATCATCTCTCGTTTGGAATTCGCTCCCTCTGCAAGGCACATTTTCCTGTTCTGCTGTGAGGTAGCCCCTCTTCATTATGGCAGTCAGCCACATCCTGCAGTAGGACCATTAGGTCAGCATGTGGGGAATTAAAAGGAATTAAAGGCAGATATTTCAGGTAGGACCAATGGCATAAGGATATTAAGTAGCCGGTTACATAGATGGAGCATCAGGGTTAAAATTAATCACTATGTGATTCTGTTTCACAAACAGAGTGAATGGACTTTCTCGAAAGATCTCCCGAGGCCAGTTATGAACCAAGTAGCCTAGTGTACTGATATAGACACGTCTTTGTTTTCATCCGGGTGCAAATTGCAGACCCACCATTTTTTAGCTCTATGACCTTAAGTAAGTAACTTAATTTCTCAGAGCCTCAGTTGGCCCATCTGTAAGATGACTGTAATAAAGCAACCTATCCCAGGGTGTTATGAGGGTCAGGTAGGATTATGCACATAAAAAACTTAGGTATTGGGTCACCGGGGTGGCTTAGTTGGTTAAGTGTCTGACTTTTGATTTCAGCTCAGGTCATGATCTCAGGGTCGTGGGACTGAGCCCCACATTGGGCTCCCCACTCAGCGGGAAGTCTGCTTGGGATTCTCTCCCTCTCCCTCTGCCCCTCTCCCCACTTGCACACGTGCTCTCTCTCTCTCTCTACAATAAATGATAAATCTTTAAAAAATTAGGTATCACCTGACATGTGATAATGCCTCATAAATGTCAGTGGTTATTGTGTCTAAACTCCTGAACCTGTTGTTATGACTTTGTAACTTTACATTTTCATTGTTTAAGGGACTGACAATTAGAAGGAATAAAATTGCCTGCCAGTCTGCTGGAAAACAATTTAGAGATGGGGAAGAGCCCAGAAACACTAATGGCTATATGTTCTCTGAATTAGAGCTTTCTCCCTTATTCAGCAAAGGGACAGAAATGGAGCATCTGCAAAATTCACTCTAATGTGGGGTTTCTCTGTGGGTGGAAGGGAGCTCTTTGCCTGTCCAGAGATACACAACCCATCTAGGAGGGCCTCAACTGCCCTGCAAAAGGAGGGGTTCAAGGACTCTGGTGCAGTTACCTCTGCAGAAGACATTGCTTCCTCCACCTAGGATGTCCCAGGGTTGGGACAAGGGGTCAAAGGCACCCAGAAGTCTTAGGGAATCATGCCTCACATTTTCAGGCCCTAAGTTGCTGACTGTGGCCATGACTTGGAATCACTGTGTAGGAAGATGGAACAGTCTCCACAAGCCCATCTCTGGCCAAGACACTCAGATAGATGCCAAAAATCACTTGACTTGGAAACTATTTCTGTGTCAGAGTGGTAGAATTATGGATGATTGTTTTTTTTTCAACTTAGTTTTATATTATAAAGTTATCATGCCTCAGTGTCATGAGAGAACATATGCATAAGACAGACAAAGCAAAAGTAAATTAATACAGTTATGTGCATATAATCGGATAAGGTCGTGCATGAGAGGGCCTGAGATCTAGATGTCATAGAAACGTCAAGAGGGAAAGCACACACTTTCTGTTAAGAAAAAGCCTGGATTTGAATCCAGCTTCAGCACGTTTAAGAGTGACTAGTGCCAAGTCATGTCATGTCTCAGAACATCAGTCTCATGATGGGCACCGTTGAGCTGACTTAGCTGATCACACCAAATGAAATGCTGTGTGTGAACTGCCTGCCAGAGCCAGTTACCGTCCCTCCTCCCCAGCCAGGTGAGGGTGGGGGATGTTTGATGGTGTGAGGAGTGAGCTGTTAACAATTGGTCAAGATAAGTGATTGAGCGTTAAAAGGGGGGATAACTTCCACTAGTTTCCATTAAGCTTATTTGGTTTCTTTCTATCTGTTAATCCATGTTTCACCTTACTTATTCAGATGCACACACGTTCCTCCATTCACCTTCATATCCAGCTCTTTTTATACAGCATCGTATAGCCTGCAAGGTGCCACTGATGCCAAGATGAACCAAACAGGCAGGGCAGAGAGAGCACCTTCATGCTTACACACTGGTGTTTAAATATAAAAACATGAACACATTAAAATCATAAAGCTTATTCATAGAATCACAGACACCAGGGAAAGGTCGATGTTCTGCATGTATTCAAAATCAACATTTATACATACATGTGAACATGTGTATATTATGTTTCTACTGATCACTTACCTGTATTAAAAGTAAAAGCATCCTGAGAGGAAAGTATATAGCAATACAAGCCTTTCACAAGAAACAAGAAAGGTCTCAAATACACACCCTAACCCTACACCTAAAGGAGCTGGAGAAAGAACAGCAAATAAAGCCTAAACCCAGTAGGAGAAGAGAAATAATAAAGATCAGAGCAGAAATCAATGAAATAGAAACCAAAAGAACAATAGAACAGATCAACGAAACTAGGAGCTGGTCTTTGAAAGAATAAACAAGATTGATAAACCCCTGGCCAGACTTATCAAAAACAACAGAGAAAGGACCCAAATCAACAAAATCATGAATGAAAGAGGAGAGATCACAACCAACACCAAAGACATACAAACTGTTATAAGAACATATTATGAGCAACTCTATGCCAGCAAATTAGATAACCTGGAAGAAATGGATTCATTCCGAGAGATGTATCAACTACCAAAATTGACCCAGGAAGAAATAGAAAACCTGAACAGACCTATAACCACTAAGGAAATTGAAACAGTCGTCAAAAATCTCCCAACAAACAAAAGCCCAGGGCCAGATGGCTTTCCAGGGGAATTCTACCAAATATTTAAAGAAGAATGACTACCTAATCTCCTGAAACTGTTCCAAAAAATAGAAATGGAAGGAAAACTTCCAAAATCGTTTTATGAGGCCACCATTACCTTGATCCCCAAACCAGATAAAGACCACATCAAAAAGGAGACTTACAGACCAATATCCTTGATGAACATGGATGCAAAAATTCTCACCAAAATATTAGCCAATAGGATCCAACAGTACATTAAAAGGATTATTCACCATGACCAAGTGGGATTTATCCCTGGGCTACAAGGTTGGTTCAACATCCACAAATCAATCAATGTGATACAATATATTAACAAAAGAAAGAACAAGAATCATATGATCCTCTCAATAGATGCAGAAAAAGCATTTGACAAAGTACAACATCCTTTCTTGATCAAAACTCTTCGGGGGGGCGGAGCAAGATGGCAGAGGAGTAGGAGACCTGGATTTCGTCTGGTCTCAGGAATTCAGCTGAATAGGGATCAATCCATTCTGAACACTTACAAACTCAACAGGAGAACGAAGAAGACAGTAGCAACAACTCTGAACAGAGAAGCGACCACTTTCTGGAAGGTAGGACGTGTGGAGAAGTGAATCCGAGGCGATATTCGAGAGGATAGACGGCGGGGGAGGGGGACTCCGTCGGCTGCTTCTGGCAAGTGATAGAGCCGTGGAGCACAAAATTGAAACTTTTAGAAGTCCGCTCCGCTGAGGGACGTCGCTCCAGTGGCTAAACGGGGGGTGGAACCCTCACTGGACAGTGTGGTCTCAGGACCCTCGGGGTCACAGAAAGGCCGGGGGTGCCTGAGTGCAGCAGAGCTCCCAGGTATTGGAGCGGGGAAGCCGGCTGCAGAGACAGAGCCGAGGCGCGGGCTCTCAGCTCGGGGTTGCCATAAACTGTGAACTGCGGCCCAGTCGGGCCACTGCTCCTCCAACAGGGACCCAACAAGCGGCAGATCGGGAGAGACTCCCCTCCCTCCCCCAGGAGGAGCAGTGCAGGAGCGCACCGCAGGGATCTGCTGGGTTTGGAGAATCCACACAGGGTC
The DNA here is from genome assembly GCF_037043125.1 of Eumetopias jubatus. NCBI lineage: Eukaryota > Metazoa > Chordata > Mammalia > Carnivora > Otariidae > Eumetopias > Eumetopias jubatus. Next base: position 147,961,870 of record NW_028274807.1, on the reverse strand, counting down.
GGGTGCCAGAGATAGAAACGCTCGGTCACAGGCCGGGTGAGCACGCACTGCAGCCGGAGACCGGGGAGACGGGAGTGACTGCTTTTCTCTGGGGGCGGACTGAAGAGCGGGGCCCCGAGTCCTCAGCTCCTCCGAATGGAGATTGGGAAGCCACCATTTTCACCCTGGTCCTCCAAAACTGTACCAGAGCTTGCAGGGAAAAAAAGCTCCTGAGAGCAAACCCGAGCAGCTTGCTTAGCCCGGACTCACAAGGGCGAGGCAATTCCGCCTCCGGCAAAGACATTTAGGAACCATGGCAACAGGCCCCTCCCCCAGAAGATCAGCACGAACAGCCAGCAAGCCAAGACTAAGTTTACCGATCAAGGAGAACGGGAGAACTCCATTACTAGGGGAATACTGCACATAGAATTCATGGCTTTTTTTACCATGATTCATTAGTTTTTCAAAGTTAATTTTTTTAACTGTTTTTTTTTTAATTTTTCTTTTTCCCTTTTTCAACCAACATCTTATCAATCCCTTTTTTTAAAAAAACATTTTTTATTTTTCATTTTTTGAGTCATATTTTATCCCTTCATAGTAGTTACCTTATTTTTGACATATATATATAAGTTGTTCTCTCTTTAAAATTTTGACATACATTTTCTTCTAACAGATCAAAATATACCCAAATCACTAGCGTATGGCATTGTTCTAGTCTCCTGCCTGATCACATTCTCTCCTTTTTTTTTAATCTTCTTTCTTTTTTCAAACAACTTCTTATCTTATCAATTGCTTTTATAAAATCTTTTATAATTTTCATGTTTACATTCATCTTCCATTCCTTCATTGTATCAACCCTTAATTTTTACATATATAAGTCTTTCTTCCTTTAAAATTTTAGGAGGCACTTTTTCTAACAGACCAAAATACACCCAAAATCTAGTGTGTGGCACTGCTCTATGCACTAGCCTGATCATATTTGATTATATTCTGGGTTTTTTTTTTTTTGTATTCTTCTGTTTTTGTTTTCATCTTTTTCTTTTTTTTTTTTCCTTTCTCTTTCTTTTTTCTTTCTTTCCCTTTCTTTTCCCCTGGTTTCAGGTCTTTTCTGATTTGTATAGAGTATATTTGCTGGGGACATTGTTAACCTGTTAGCATTTTGTTCTCTCATTCATCTATTCTCCTCTGGACAAAATGACAAGACGAAAAAAATCACCTCAGCAAAAAGAAGAAGAGGTAGTACCGTCAGCCAGGGACCTACTCAATACGGACATTAGTACGATGTCAGACCTAGAGTTCAGAATCATGACTTTAAAGATACTACCTGGGCTTGAAAAAAGCGTGGAAGTTATTAGAGAAACCCTTTCTGGAGAAATAAAAGAACTAAAATCTAACCAAGTTGAAATCAAAAAGGCTATTAATGAGGTGCAATCAAAAATGGGGGCACTAACTGCTAGGATAAATGAGGCAGAAGAGAGAATCAGCGATATAGAAGACCAAATGACAGAAAATAAAGAAGCCGAGAAAAAGAGAGAGAAACAACTACAGGATCACGAGGGCAGAATTCGAGAGATAAGCGATACAATAAGACGAAACAACATTAGAATAATTGGGATCTCAGAAGAAGAAAGAGAGAGAGGGGCAGAAGACATATTGGAGCAAATAATAGCAGAGAACTCACTAATGTGAGGAAGGAAACAGGCATCAAAATCCAGGAGGCACAGAGAACCCCTCTCAAAATCAATAAAAATAGGTCAACACCCCGACATCTAATAGTAAAACTTACGAGTCTCAGAGACAAAGAGAAAATCCTGAAAGCAGCTCGGGAGAAGACATATGTAACCTACAAGGGTAGAAACATTAGATTGGCAACAGACTTATCCACAGAGACCAGGCAGGCCAGAAAGGACTGGCATGATATCTTCAGAGCACTAAACGAGAAAAATATGCAGCCAAGAATACTATATCCAGCTAGGCTGTCATTGAAAATAGAAGGAGAGATAAAAAGTTTCCAGGACAAACAAAAAATAAAGGAATTTGCAAACACGAAACCAGCCCTCCAAGAAATATTGAAAGGGGTCCTCTAAGCAAAGAGAGAGCGTAAGCAGCATAGATCAGAAAGGAACACAGACAATATACAGTAACAGTAGCCTTACAGGCAATACAATGGCACTAAATTCATACCTTTCAATAGTTACCCTGAATGGAAATGGGCTAAATGCCAAAATCAAAAGACAAAACTATCAGATTGGATTAAAAAACAAGACCCATCCATATGCTGCCTGCAAGAGACTCGTTTTAGACCCAAAGGCACCCCCAGATTGAAAGTGAGGGGGTGGAAAACAATTTACCATGCTAATGGACACCAAAAAAAAGCTGGGGTGGCAATCCGTATATCAGACAAATTAGATTTTAAACCAAAGACTGAAGTAAGAGATGAAGAAGGACACTCTATCTTACTTAAAGGGTCTATCCAACAAGAAGATCTAACAATTGTAAATATCTATGCCCCTAACATGGGAGCAGCCAAGGATATAAGGCAATTAATATAACAAAAGCGAAGAAACACATTGACAACAATGCAATAATAGTGGGGGACTTTAACACCGCCTGACTGAAATGGACAGATCATCTAAGCAAAAGATCAACAAGGACTTTATTTGACACACTGGACAAAATGGACTTCACAGACATATTCAGAATATTCCATCCCAAAGCAACGGAATACACATTCTTCTCTAGTGCCCATGGAACATTCTCCAGAATTGATCACATCCCAGGTCACAAATCAGGTCTCATCCATTACCAAAAGATTGGGATCATTCCCTGCACATTTTCAGACCACAATGCTTTGAAACTAGAACTCAGTCACAAGAGGAAAGTCAGAAAGAAAAATACATGGAGGCTAAGGAGCATCCTACTAAAGAATGAATGGGTCAACCAGGAAATTAAAGAAGAATTAAAAAAATTCATAGAAACCAATGAAAATGGAAACACAACTGTTCAAAATCTTTGGAATGCAGCAAAGGCATCCTAAGAGGAAACTATATAGCAATACAAGCCTTTCTCAAGAAACAAGAAAGGTCTCAAATACTCAACCTAACCCTACACCTAAAGGAGCTGGAGAAAGAACAGCAAATAAAGCCTAAACCCAGCAGGAGAAGAGAAATAATAAAGATCAGAGCAGAAATCAATGAAATAGAAACCAAAAGAACAATAGAACAGATCAACGAAACTAGGAGCTGGTTCTTTGAGAGAATGAACAAGATTGATAAACCCCTGGCCAGACTTATCAAAAACAACAGAGAAAGGACCCAAATCAACAAAATCATGAATGAAAGAGGAGAGATCACAACCAACACCAAAGAAATACAAACAATTATAAGAACATGAGCAACTCTATGCCAGCAAATTAGATAACCTGGAAGAAATGGATGCATTCCTAGAAATGTATCAACTACCAAAATTGACCCAGGAAGAAATAGAAAACCAAAACAGACCTATAACCACTAAGGAAATTGAAGCAGTCATCAAAAATCTCCCAACAAACAAAAGCCCAGGGCCAGATGGCTTCTCAGGGGAATTCTATCAGACATTTAAAGAAGAATTAATACCTAATCTCCTGAAACTGTTCCAAAAAATAGAACTGGAAGGAAAACTTCCAAACTCATTTTATGAGGCCAGCATTACCTTGATCCCCAAACCAGACAAAGACCCCATCAAAAAGGAGAATTACAGACCAATATCCTTGATGAACATGGATGCAAAAATTCTCACCAAAATACTAGCCAATAGGATCCAACAGTACATTAAAAGGATTATTCACCATGACCAAGTGGGATTTATCCCTGGGCTGCAAGGTTGGTTCAACATCCACAAATCAATCAACGTGATACAATACATTAACAAAAGAAAGAACAAGAATCATATGATCCTCTCAATAGATGCAGAAAAAGCATTTGACAATGTACAGCATCCTTTCTTGATCACAACCCTTCAGAGTATAGGGATAGAGGGTACATACCTCAACATCATAAAAGCCATCTATGAAAAACCTACAGCAAATATCATTCTCAATGGGGAAAAACTGAGAGCTTTTCCCCTAAGGTCAGGAACGCGGCAGGGATGTCCACTCTCACCACTGCTATTCAACATAGTATTAGAAGTCCTAGCCACAGCAATCAGAAAACAAAAAGAAATCGAAGGCATCCAAATCTGCAAGGAGGAAGTCAAACTCTCACTCTTTGCGGATGATATGATACTGTATGTGGAAAACCCAAAAGACTCCACCCCAAAACTGCTAGAACTCAGGCAGGATTTCAGTAAAGTGGCAGGATATAAAACCAATGCACAGAAAACAGTTGCATTCCTATACATCAACCACAAGACAGAAGAGAGAGAAATTAAGGAGTCGATCCCATTTACAATTGCATCCAAAACCATAAGATACCTAGGAATAAATCTAACCAAAGAGGCAAAGGATCTGTACTCAGAAAACTATAAAATACTCATAAAAGCAAATGAGGAAGACAGAAACAAATGGAAAAACGTTCCATGCTCATGGATTGGAAGAATAAACATTGTGAAGATGTCAATGCTACCTAGAGCAATCTACACATTCAATGCAATCCCCATCAAAATACCATCCACTTTTTTCAAAGAAATGGAACAAATAATCCTAAAATTTGTATGGAACCAGAAGAGACCCCGAATAGCCAGAGGAATATTGAAAAGGAAAAGCAAAGCTAGTGGCATCACAGTTCCGGACTTCCAGCTCTATTACAAAGCTGTCATCATCAAGACAGTGTGGTACTGGCACAAAAACAGACACATCGATCAATGGAACAGAATAGAAACCCCAGAATTGGACACTCATCTCTATGGTCAACTAATATTTGACAAAGCATGAAAGAATGTCCAATGGCAAAAAGACAGTCTCTTCAACAAATGGTGTTGGGAAAATTGGACAGCCACATGCAGAAGAATGAAACTGGACCATTTCCTTACACCACACACAAAAATAGACTCCAAGTGGTTGAAAGACCTAAACGTGAGACAGGAGTCCATCAAAATCCTAAAGGAGAACACAGGCAGCAGTCGCTTCGACCTCAGCCGCAACAACTTCTTCCTAGAAACATCGCCAAAGGCAAGGGAAGCAAGGGCAAAAATGAACTATTGGGATTTATCGAGATAAAAAGCTTTTGCACAGCAAAAGAAACAGTCGACAAAACCAAAAGACAACCAACAGAGTGGGAGAAAATAATTGCAAATGACATATCAGATAAAGGGCTAGTATCCAAAATCTCTAAAGAACTTATCAAACTCAACACCCAAAGAACAAATAATCCAATCAAGAAATGGGCAGAAGACATGAACAGACATTTTTCCAAAGAAGACATCCACATGGCCAACAGACACATGAAAAAGTGCTCAACAGCACTCGGCATCAGGGAAATCCAAATCAAAACGTCAATGAGATACCACCTCACACCAGTCAGAATGTCTAAAATTAACAAGTCAGGAAACGACAGCTGTTGGGGGGGGATGCCAAGAAAGGGGAACCCTTCTACACTGTGGGTGGGAATGCAAGCTGGTGCGACCACTGTGGAAAACAGTATGGAGGTTCCTCAAAAAGTTGAAAATAGAGCTACCATTCGATCCAGCAATTGCACTACTGGGCATTTACCACAAAGATAGAAATGTAGGGATCCGAAGGGATACGTGCACCCCAATGTTTATAGCAGCAATGCCCACAATAACCAACCTTTGGAAAGAGTCAAGATGTCCATCGACATATGATTGGATAAAGAAGGTGTGGTATATAGACACAATGGAATATTATGCAGCCATCAAAAGGAATGAGATCTTGCCATTTGCAACGACGTGGATGGAACTGGAGGGCGTTATGCTGACTGAAATAAGTCAGTCAGAGAATTTCATGTATCATATTACCTCACTGATATGAGGAATTCTTAATCTCAGGAAACAAACTGAGGTTTGCTGGAGTGTTGGTGGGTGGGAGGGAGGGGGTGGCTGGGTGATAGACATTGGGGATGGTATGTGGTATGGTGAGCGTTGTGAATTGTGCAAGACTGTTGAATCACAGATGTGTACCTCTGAAACAAATAATGCAATATATTTTAAGAAAAAAAAAGAAGAAAAAGATAGCAGGACGGGAAGATTGAAGGGGGGGAAATCGGAGGGGCAGACGAACCATGAGAGATGATGGACTCTGAAAAACAAACTGAGGGTTCTTGTGGGGAGGTGGGTGGGGGTATGAGTTAGCCTGGTGATGTGTATTAAAAGGGCACTTTCTGCATGGAGCACTGGGTATTATGCACAAACAATGAATCATGGAACACTACATCCAAATTAATGATGTATGGTGATTAACCTAACAATAAAAAATTTAAAAAAAATAAAATAAGAGCAAAAAAAAAAAAACATAAAAGCAGTGTTTTCCCCATGGGATCTCATTTGCTCGTTGTTGTTTACTGCTTATTTTACCAACAAATCTGTATATTTATACTATGTACTGGAAATCTAAATCTTCAGAGATCTCTTATTTTAGGTTTATGTTCAGGAGGTACTCTTAATTGTAAGGATCAGTATTAAACTAGTTGACTCTCTTCCGTTTCCTGTATCCTGTCAGTATATGCTGCTGGGAAGTCTCCTTGCTTTAGATGTCTTCTTCAGCTGCGCATTTAAATTCCTTCCATGTGTCGGTACCTGACATTTCACCCCAGAGTGCCACCTGGTGCGTTTAAAATGGCAAAATATTTATTTTCATCCTCTTATCCCTCTCCTTTCCCTGATTAATTTTTAGCTTTCAATTACTATTTGAGCAACTTGGATTCTATTCTGGTTGTTTTACTTGAGAAGAAAACTTAAAAAAAAGTTTACAAAGTATTTGAAGAAGTATGAAGGGTTTTTGAAAGGCATATATGATAACATAGCAGGTAAGAAATTGCTGGCGTGAATTCCCAGTGAAGAGGCAGTAGGATATTATTATGCAGTGGACTGTCTAAAAAAGAGGCTACAGCGTGGCCCCTCCCAGCTCTGGTATTCTGGCCTGAATGGGAGGAGAAAGAACTCTTCTTCTCTTAGAGCCTTTTCTGTTAGTTATTGAATTGTTCTAGATAAATACTTGACGAATGTTCGAGGTCTGTGGTTCCATCAGGTGTTTTTTGCTCATGGCAGAGTGCTATTTAGATGTTGAACTAAGGACAAGATTACTGAGGCCTGAGTGTGATGTTGTTCATGAAACCCTTACTTCAGGGTCAGACTGCAAGGAAAACCTCACAGAAGAGCTCTGGCCTTCCAGGAAACTGTCATGAACCCGATCCAAGAAGAGCTTGGAATAATATACTGCTTTGGAGTACACTGTAGTCTGCCGCAGAATTTCAACATACTTTTTATGGAAGGTGAAAAAAATTTTTTTAAATACCTCCTGTAAGTTTTTATTTTTATTTTTATTTTTTTAAATTTTTATTGTTATGCTAATCACCATACATTACATCATTAGTTTTGGATGTAGTGTTCCATGATTCATTCTTTGTACATAACACCCAGTGCTCCACGCAGAATATGCCCTCTTTCATACCCATCACCAGGCTAACCAATCCCCCCACCCCCCTCCCCTCTAGAACCCTCAGTTTGTTTTGCAGAGTCCATCGTCTCTCATGGTTCGTCTCCCCCTCTGATTCCCCCCCTTCATTCTTCCCCTCTTGCTCTCTTCCTCTTTTTTTTTTCTTAACATATATTGCATTATTTGTTTCAGAGGTACAGATCTGTGATTCAACAGTCTTGCACAATTCACAGCACTTGCCATAGCACAAACCCTCCCCAATGTCTATCACCAGCCACCCCATCCCTCCCACCCCTCCACCACTCGAGCAACCCTCAGTTTGTTTCCTGAGATTAAGAATTCCTCATACCAGTGAGATCATATGATACATGTCTTCCTCTGATTGACTTATTTCACTCAGCATAACACCCTCCACTTCCATCCACGTCATTGCAAATGCAAGATCTCATTCCTTTTGATGGCTGCATAATATTCCATTGTGTCTATATACCACATCTTCTTTAGCCATTCATCTGTCGATGGACATCTTGGCTCTATCCACAGTTTGGCTATTGTGGACATTGCTGCTATAAACATTGGGGTTCACGTACCCCTTCGAATCCCTACATTTGTATCTTTGGGGTAAATACCCAGTAGTGCAATTGCTGGATCAAATGGTAGCTCTATTTTCAACTTTCTGAGGAACCTCCATACTGTTTTCCAGAGTGGTTGCACCAACTTGCATTCCCACCACAGTGTAGGAAGGTTCCCCTTTCTCCGCATCCCTGCCAACATCTGTCGTTTCCTGACTTGTTAATTTTAGACAATCTGACTGTTGTGAGGTGGTATCTCATTGAGGTTTTGATTTGGATTTCCCTGATGCCGAGCGATGTTGAGCACTTTTTCATGTGTCTGTTGGCCATATGGATGTCTTCTTTGGAAAAATGTCTGTTCATGTCTTCTGCCCATTTCTTGATTGGATTATTTGTTCTTTGGGTGTTGAGTTTGATAAGTTCTTTATAGATTATGGATACTGGCCCTTTCTCTGATATGTCATTTGCAATTATTTTCTCCCATTCTGTCGGTTGTCTTTTGGTTTTGTAGACTGTCTCTTTTGCTGAGCGAAAGCTTTTTATCTTGATGAAATCTCAAAAGTTCATTTTTGCCCTTATTTCCCTTGCCTTTGGCAATATTTCTTGGAAGAAGTTGCTGCAGCTGAGGTCGAAGAGGTTGCTGCCTCTGTTCTCCTTTAAGATTTTGATGGACTCCTGTCTCACGTTTAGGTCTTTCAACCACTTGGAGTCTATTTTTGTGTGTGGTGTAAGGAAATGGTCCAGTTTCATTCTTCTGCATGTGGCTGTCCAATTTTCCCAACACCATTTGTTGAAGAGACTCTCTTTTTGCCATTGTACATTCTTTCCTGCTTTGTCAAAGATTAGTTCACCATAGAGATGAGTGTCCAATTCTGGGGTCTCTATTCTGTTCCATTGATCTATGTGTCTGTTTTTGTGCCAGTACCACACTGTCTTGATGATGACAGCTTTGTAATAGAGCTGGAAGTCCGGAATTGTGATGCTGCCAACTCTGCTTTTCTTTTTCAACATTCCTCTGGCTATTCGGGGTCTCTTCTGGTTCCATACAAATTTTAGGATTATTTGTTCCATTTCTTTGAGAAAAGTGGATGGAATTTTGATGGGGAATGCATTGAATGTGTAGATTGCTCTAGGTAGCATTGACATCTTCACAATGTTCTTCCAGTCCATGAGCATGGATCATATATCCATTTGTTTGTGTCTTCCTTAATTTCTTTCATGAGTATTTTATACTTTCCTGAGTACAGATCCTTTGCCTCTTTGGTTAGATTTATTCCTAGGTATCTTATGGTTTTGGATGCAATTGTAAATGGGATCGACTCCTTAATTTCTCTCTCTTCTGTCTTGTGGTTGGTGTATAGGAATGCAACTATTTTCTGTGCATTGGTTTTATATCCTGCCACTTTACTGAAATCCTGCCTGAGTTCTAGCAGTTTTGGGGTGGAGTCTTTTGGGTTTTCCTCATAAGGTATCATATCATCTGGAAAGAGTGAGAGTTTGACTTCCTCCTTGCAGATTTGGATGCCTTTGATTTCTTTTTGTTTTCTGATTGCTGTGGCTAGGACTTCTAATAGTATGTTGAATAGCAGTGGTGAGAGTGGACATCCCCGCCGCTTTCCTGACCTTAGGGGGAAAGCTCTCAACTTTTCCCCATTGAGAATGATATTCACTGTAGGGTTTTCATAGATGGCTTTTATGATATTGAGGTATGTACCCTCTATCCCTATACTCTGAAGAGTTTTGATCAAGGATGCTGTACTTTGTCCAATGCTTTTTCTGCCTCTATTGAGAGGATCATATGACTCTTGTTCTTTCTTTTGTTAATATATTGTATCACATTGATTGATTTGCGGATGTTGAACCAACCTTGCAGCCCAGGGATAAATCCCACTTGGTCATGGTGAATAATCCTTTTAATGTACTGTTGGATCCTATTGGCTAGTATTTTGTGTGAGAATTTTTGTATCCATGTTCTTCAAGGATATTGGTGTATAATTCTCCTTTTTGATGGGGCTTTTTCTGGTTTGAGGATCAAGGTAATGGTGGCCTCATAAAACGAGTTTGGAAGTTTTCCTTCTATTTCTATTTTTTGGAACAGTTTCGGGAGAATAGGTTTTAATTCTTCTTTTAATGTCTGGTAGAATTCCCCCTGGGAAGCCATCTAGCCCTGGGCTTTTGTTTCTTGGGAGATTTTTGATGACTGCTTCAATTTCCTTAGTGGTTATAGGTCTGTTCAGGTTTTCTATTTCTTCCTGGTTCAATTTTGGTAGTTGATACATCTCTAGAAATGCATCCATTTCTTCCAGGTTATCTAATTTGCTGGCATAGAGTTGTTCATAATATGTTCTCATAACTGTTTGTTTGTCTTTGGTGTTGGTTGTGATCTCTCCTCTTTCATTCATGATTTTGTTGATTTGGGTCCTTTCTCTGTTGTTTTTGATAAGTCTGGCCAGGGGTTTATCAATCTTGTTCATTCTCTCAAAGAAGCAGCTCCTACTTTTGTTGATCTGTTGTACTGTTCTTTTGGTTTCTATTTCATTGATTTCTGCTCTGATCCTTATTATTTCTCTTCTCCTGCTGGGTTTAGGCTTTATTTGCTGTTTTTTCTCTAGCTCCTTTAGGTATAGGGTTAGGTTGTGTATTTGAGACCTATCTTGTTTCTTGAGAAAGGCTTGTATTGCTATATACTTTCCTCTCAGGACTGCCTTTGCTGCATCCCAAAGATTTTGAACAGTTGTGTTTTCATTTTCATTGGTTTCTATGAATTTTTTTAATTCTTCTTTAATTTCCTCGTTGACCCATTCATTCTTTAGTAGGATGCTCCTTAGCCTCCATGTATTTGAGTTCTTTCCGACTTTCCTCTTGTGATTGAGTTCCAGTTTCAAAGCACTGTGGTCTGAAAATATTCAGGGAATAATCCCAATCTTTTGGTACCGGTTGAGACCTGATTTGTGACCTAGGATGTGATCTATTCTGGAGAATGTTCCATTGCCACTAGAGAAGAATATGTATTCCGTTGCTTTGGGATGGAATGTTCTGAATATGTCTGTGAAGTCCATTTGGTCCAGTGTGTCATTTAAAGTCTTTATTTCCTTGTTGATCTTTTGCTTAGATGATGTGTCCATTTCAGTGAGGGGGATGTTAAAGTCCCCCACTATTATTGTATTGCTGTCATGTGTTTCTTTGCTTTTGTTATTAATTGCCTTATATCCTTGGCTGCTCCCATGTTAGGGGCATAGATATTTACAATTGTTAGATCTTCCTGTTGGATAGACCCTTTAAGTAGGATAGAGTGTCCTTCTTCATCTCTTACTGTAGTCTTTGTTTTAAAATCTAATTTGTCTGATATAAGGATTTCCACCCCAGCTTTCTTTTGGTGTCCATTAGCATGGTAAATTGTTTTCCACCCCCTCACTTTCAATCTGGGGGTGTCTTTGGGTCTAAAATGAGTCTCTTGTAGACAGCATATGGATGGGTCTTGTTTTTTAATCCAAATGATAGCCTGTGTCTTTTGATTCGGGAATTTAGCCCATTTACATTCAGGGTAACTACTGAAAGATAAGAATTTAGTGCCACTGTATTGCCTGTGATGTGATTGTTACTGTATATTGTCTGTATTCCTTTCTGGTCTATGCTGCTTTTAGGGTCTCTGTTTGCCTAGAGGACCCCTTTCAATATTTCTTGTAGGGCTGGTTTTGTGTTTGCAAATTCCTTTATTTTTTGTTTGTCCTGGAAACTTTTTATCTCTCCTTCAATTTTCAGTGACAGTGTAGCTGGATATAGTATTCTTGGCTGCATATTTTTCTTGTTTGGCGCTCTGAAGATATCCTGCCAGTCCTTTCTCGCCTGCCAGGTCTCTGTGGATAGGTCTGTTGCCAATCTAATGTTTCTACCACTATAGGTTACATATCTCTTCTCTCGAGCTGCTTTCAAGATTTTCTCTTTGTTTCTGAGACTCGTAAGATTTACTATTAGATGTCAGGGTGTTGACCTATTTTTATTGATTTTGATGGGGTTTCTCTGTGCCTCCTGAATTTTGATGCCTGTTTCCTTCCACACATTAGGGAAGTTCTCTGCTATAATTTGCTCCAATATACCTTCTGCCCCTCTCTCTCTTTCGTCTTCTTCTGAGATCCCAATTATTCTAATGATGTTTCGTCTTATCATATCGGTTATCTCTCGAATTCTGCCTGCGTGATCCAGTAGTTGTTTATCTCTCTTTTTCTCAGCTTCTTTATTTTCCATCATTTGGTCTTCTATATCGCTGATTCTCTCCTCTGCCTCATTTATCCTAGCAGTTAGTGCCCCCATTTTTTATTGCACTTCATTAATAGCCTTTTTGATTTCGATTTGGTTAGATTTTAGTTCCAGGAAGGTTAGATTTTAGTTCCAGGAAGGGTTTCTCTAATAACTTCCATGCTTTTTTCAAGCCCAGCTAGTATCTTTAAAATCATGATTCTGAACTCTAGGTCGGATATCGTCCTAATGTCCATATTGAGTAGGTCCCTGGTAGACGGTACTACCTCTTGTTCTTTTTGCTGAGGTGATTTTTTTCGTCTTGCCATTTTGTCCAGAGGAGAATAGATGAATGAGAGAACAAAATGCTAACAGGTTAACAACGTCCCCAGCCAATATACTCTAAAGAAATCAGAAAAGATCTGAAACCAGGGGAAAAGAAAGGGCAAGAAAGAAAAAAGAAAGAGAAAAAAAAAGGAAAAAAAAGATAAAAACAAAAAAAAACAGAATATGATCAAATATGATCAGGCTAGTGCATAGATCAGTGCCACACACTAGATTTTGGGTGTTTTTTGGTTTGTTAGAAGAAAGTGCCTCCTAAAGTTTTAAAGAAAGAAACACTTATATATGTACAAAATAAGGGTTAATACAATGAAGGGATGATAGATGAGTGTAAAGATGAAAATTGGAGAAGATTTTATAAGAGAATTGATAAGAAATTGTTTGAAAAAAGAAAGAAGATTTAAAAAAAAAAAGGAAAGGGAGAGAATGTGATCAGGTAGGAGACTAGACCAAAGCCATATTCTAGTGATTTAGGGTATATTTTGATCTGTTAGAAGAAACTGTATCTCAGAATTTTAAAGAGAGAACAACTTATATATATATATATATATATATATATATATATATATATATATATATATGTGTGTATATATATATATATATATATATTTATATGCCAAAAAGAAGGGTATCTACTATCAAGGGATAGAATATGACTCTAAAAATGAAAAATAAGGGCGCCTGTGTGGCTCAGTTGGTTAAGTGACTGCCTTCGGCTCAGGTCATGATCCTGGAGTCCCAGGATCGAGTCCCGCATCGGGTTCCCTGCTTGGCAGGGAGTCTGCTTCTCCCTCTGACCCTCCCCCCTCTCATGCTCTCTCTCTCTCTCTCTCTCTCTCTCATTGTCTCTATCAAATAAATAAATAAAATCTTTAAAAAAATAAAATAATGAAAAATAAATTTTTTTTCCAAAAAGGGATTGATAAGATGGTTGAAAAGGGAAAAAAGAAAAATTAAAAAAAGTTAAAAAGAAATTAACTTTGAAAAACTAAGGAATGATGGTAAAAAAGCCATGAATTCTATGTGCAGTATTCCCCTAGTGCTGGAATTCTCCCATTCTCCTTGATCGGTAAGGTTGGTCTTGGCTGGCTGTTCGTGCTGATCTTCTGGGGGAGGGGCCTGTTGCCGTGGTTCCCAAATGTCTTTGCTGGAGGCAGAATTGCTCCACCCTTGTCGGTCAGGGCTAAGCAATCTGCTCGGGTTTGCTCTGGGAAGGTTTTGTTCCCTGCAAGCTTTCTGTACAGCTTTGGAGGACGAGAGTGAAAATGGTGGCCTCCCAATCTCTGCCCGGAGAAGCCGAGAACTTGGGGCCCCGCTCCTCAGTGCGCCCCCAGAGAAAAGCAGTCAGTCACTGTCTGCCCGGTCTCCAGTCGCACTCCGTGCTCACCCAGCCTGTGACTGAGTGTTTCTATCTCTGGCACCTGACCCCGCGTGGAGTCTCCAAACCCAGCAGATCCCTGTGGTGTGCTCCCGCACCGCTCCTCCCGGGGGAGGAAGGGGAGTCTCCCTGGCTCTGCCGCTTGTTGGGTCCCTGCTGGAGGAGCAGTGGCCCAACTGTGTCGCTGATCACAGTTTATGGCAACCCTGAGCTGAGAGCCCGCGCCTCGGCTCTGTCTCTGCAGCTGGCTTCCCCGCTCCGATACCTGGGAGCTCTGCCGCACTCAGGCACCCCTGGTCTTTGTGTGACCCTGAGGGTCCTGAGACCACACTGTCCCACGAGGGTTCCACCACCCCTCCCCCCTTAGCTACTGGAACGACGTCCCTCAGCGGAGCCGACTTCTAAAAGTTCCGATTTTGTACTCCGCAACTCTATCACTTCCTAGAAGCCTCCATTGGAGGCTCCCATCCCCACAGTCTATCCTCCCGAATATCGCCTCGGATTCAGTTCTCCGCACGTCCTATCTTCCAGCAAGTGGTCGCTTTTCTGTTCAGAGAGTTGTTGCTATTCTTCTCTTCGATCTCCTGTTGAGTTCATAGGTGTTCAGAATGGATTGATCCCTATTCAGCTGAATTCCTGAGACCAGACGAAATCCAGGTCTCCTACTCCTCCGCCATCTTGCTCCACTTATTTTTATTTTTTTATAGTTCCTGTTTTTTTTATTATGTTATGTTAATCACCATACATTACATCATTAGTTTTTGATGTAGTGTTCCATGATTCATTGTTTGCGTATAACACCCAGTGCTCCATGCAGTACGTGCCCTCTTTAATACCCATCCCCTGGCTAACCCATCCCTCCACCCCCCTCCCCTCTAGAACCCTCAGTTTGTTTCTCAGAGTCCATAGTCTCTCATGGTTCATCTCCCCTTCCGATTTCCCCCCTTCATTTTTCCCTTCCTGCTATCTTCTTTTTTTTTTTTAACATATAATGTATTATTTGTTTCAGAGTTACAGGTCTGTGATTCAACAGTCTTGCACAATTCACAGCACTCACCATAGCACTACCCTCCCCAATATCTATCACCCAGGCACCCCATCCCTCCTACTCCCTACCACTCCAGCAACCCTCAGTTTGTTTCCTGAGATTAAGAATTCCTCATATCAGTGAGGTCATATGATACATGTCTTTCTCTGATTGACTTATTTCGCTCAGCATAATACCCTCCAGTTCCATCCACGTCATTGCAAATGGCAGGATTTCATTCCTTTTGATGGTTGCATAATATTCCATTGTATATATATACACCACATCTTTATCCGTTCATCTGAGGTGACAATTTTTTAAAAAGATTTTATTTATTTGAGAGAGAGAGCGAGAGAGAGGGCATGAGTGGGGGGAGGGGCAGAGGGAGAAGCAGACTCCCTGATGAGCAGGGAGCCAGACATGGGGCTCGATCCTAGGACCCTGGGATCATGACCTGAGCTGAAGGCAGACACTTAACCAACTGAGCCACCCAGGCTCCCTGGAAGATGACAGTTTTTTTTTTAAAGATTTTATTTATTTATTTGACAGAGAGAGAGACAGCAAGAGCAGGAACACAAGCAAGGGGAGTGGGAGAGGGAGAAGCAGGCTTCCTGCGGAGCAGGGAGCCCGACATGGGGCTTCATCCCAGGACCCTGAGATCATGACCTGAGCCAAAGGTAGACGCTTAACGACTGAGCCACCCAGGCGCCCTGCCAGATGACAATTTTTTAAAAATGCTAAAAACTTTTCTCATCATTTTCATTTACTATGCACACATCTGATCATTACAACTGCTTGGACAATCATGCCAAGCATAAATCTTGGGTCATTTTGATACATACATTTTCTAGTTTTGAGAGGGAAAAGGACAGGTGTATTTGCTAAATGGGTAATAAAAATCCGTTTACAAATCCACAATGTTTTAATGCATATCTCCTCAAATATTTTAAATTCATAATAAAATTCATATTTGCAACTGAATCTCAGGTGCAAGGTAACAATCTGGTAAAGTATTTTATGTATAAGTAGACATTTAGCAGAAATTATTATTTAGAATTTTCTTCCTGTCTTCCCATAAATCCCCCAAGTGGACATGTTACATATTAAATTTTGTTTTATTGAATTTATTAGTATTTTGACCCAATTGGAGTCAGCCTTCTTTAGGTACATATTTGTGGACCCCAGAAGCTGCTGGATGAGCTTATTTGGATGATGTCTCACACCTTCCTTAACACCATTTTCTGAATGCCACATAGCTGTGAATTGTATGAAAAGAAATAAAAGCATTTTGTAGAACTAATTGTGATTTTTCTCAATTTAAACTTTGTATTCTTCCCATTTGGAGCTACTTAAGATTTGCTATTGTCTCTCCCATCTCCCAACCCCAAATCAGTGCAGCTTTGTTTTTACTTAACTATAGCAATTAAGAATATTTTTAAAATCTCAACTCTTTACTTTTCCTAGTAGATATTTGTATCAGTCAGGGTCACCCAGAGAGCCAGAACCAGTAGGGGAAATGTGTGAACACTTATTGCAAGGAACTAGCTTATGTGATTGTGAGACCTGGCTGGGCAAGTCCCAACTTCAGGGCCAGCCTTCAGGAAGGGTGGGCTAGCACTCATGTAAGAGCTGAGCTGCTGTCCACAGGTGAAATTTCTTCTTTCTCAGGGAAGCCTCAGTTCTGCCCTTAAGGCCTCTCAACTGATTGAATCAAGCCTACTCAGATCATCTAAAATAATTTCCCTTACTTAAAGTTGACTGATTATGGACTTTAATCACATCTACAAATACCATCACAGTACCACCTAGATTAATGTTTGAATCACTATAGACTATAATTTAGCCAAGTTGATACATAAAAAGGAGCATCACAATATTTAAATGCAAAACACTTCAAATTCAGCAAAACTAATATAGATTTATGCATAATCGTATTTGTTTGATATCAGCTGAAACCAATTATTGCCTTGGTGTTGCAATGAAATGCACACTTTGAAAATAAATGTTCAAGTCCCTCCTGTCTAGGCAGAGGGGAAGGGCATTAGAGAGGTGATGTGGGCAGTTGTCTCTGAGGTTCTCTGCCCTGACCCCAAGGCAGGCAGGTGTTTGGGTAGTTCCAGGATTTCAAGGAAGGTGCACCTCAGGGCGTTCTATCTTCTCTCTAGTTCCTCAGAACTCACTTTTCTGAAGGGCTGAGTCAAGAGGGCTTTCTTTGGCTGTTCAGAGTGTGTCTGTTGCTGAATGAGTACTCCAAACAGCCGGGCTTAAACCCAGAGGCTTGGAAGCCAGAAGAGGGCATCCCAGATTTTACCAACTATACCTATGATGTTGAAGAAGTGGCTCCCCAACAATTGCCAGAACAGGGTAGGGGGTGACAGATACTGGGCATTTGAAACGCTGAATGACTACTGCGTTTGTTTGCTTCTGCTCTACTTCTAAGAATAAAAGCTTCTTAAAGGCACAGACTATATATCCTCAGAGCATGTCATGTAAATAGCATATGTACCAGTTTGGGTCCCAGCAGGAAACAGTGTACTCAAATTAGGTTAATTTGAGGAGAGGATCACAAAAAGGCCTATTTATAAAGCTCTAGGGAAATCCTAAATGATAATATGGTACTCTAGCCATTATCATCTCCAGTCTGGAATTAGGGGAGGGAGAGGCTACTGGAAGGGGAAGACAAAGTCTGAGCTGGAGGTGCTGTGACCTCTGGGTAAGGGATGAAGCCAGTTCTCTGGAGAGGGAGCTGGGGGAAGGAAATACCCTGACCCTGAAAGTAGACCACACTCTCTCCCTCTGGCCACCTTCCCCGGGCTCCCCATTGGCTGAACCCACGAACAATCAGAGGGCCATGGAGTCTGCTGATGTGGTCCCTTCGAGTCAGTCACCTGGGGGGCACAGTGGAGAGTGGATCAGAAGGGCAAATGGAAGATTGTAAAGCCCTCCATCAGTGCTCTAGACAGCTCCAGGTATGTGAACTTGAACAAGCTGGGTAATTTCTCTGAGCCTTCCGTTTTCTCATTTTAAAATGGGGTAATCATAGTTACCTGGCTAAGTTAGTTTAGGGACAGACAGTATATGTAGATTACCTTTAACAATAGGTGCTATTTAATATAAAGCTGCTCTTGTTATTATATTTGCTACCACCATTGCTGTTTCAGCTAACTCTTAACATAGACCTGAGGTTCACATGCCAGAAGGGAAAGATGTAAGATATTTAAGAAGCATTTTAAACTGTTTTATTTTTTTTTAAGATTTTATTTATTTATTTGACAGAGACACAGCGAGAGAGGGAACACAAGCAGGGGGAGTGGGAGAGGGAGAAGCAGGCTTTCCACTGAGCAGAGAGCCCGACTCGGGGCTCGATCTCAGGACTCTGGGATCATGACCTGAGCCGAAGGCAGATGCTTAACGACTGAGACACCCAGGTGCCCCGCATTTTAAATTGTTTTAGAATAACCATAGCATCTTACATTTATGTATACTTTAACCTAAATTCTGATGATGGCTAAAACAAAACTCCCATCTCCTCTAGAGGCTCCTTATTACCATACATTTTCACTTTTCCCTACCTACTCACCAGGGATAACAAAGAAAATTAGTAAACTTCCCCACTTTGAATTCCATTCTCCTACCTACCTCATGATGGGCAATTTAAAGACAGGGAAAAAGGCCAAAAGATTTGGGATCAACAGAGAGAAACTGAGATTACACATATTGCCTGACTTCACTGTACTGCAATTTGATGTGATTCTGTAAAAACTGTGAGTACAGGGAGGTGAAAACTGTGAGTGTAGGCATTGAGATATAATAAATGTGCCCACCTCTGTCATTTCCGTTCTCTAAAGTATTTCTGATTACAAAGGAGGATTTATAGATATAATATAGATAATAGTGTGTATATATAGTAGTATAGATTACTATGCTTTATTTGTAAGTTGGATCATAAGTCAACTAGAAAGCCAAATGGAAACATCTTAAAATTTCATCTTGGAAATGATACAAAGGGAATCTGTTGTCTTTGCAAAAAAAGAAATCTACACTTCTGGGTCCTGGGGCACTAGGAATAGCATCTGATTTTGAAAGGAATTCTCACTCATTTCTTAAGGCAGATGCTTGGTGCTGTCTACACGAATGAGACTCCTGGCTGTGAATAAAACCAGGTCAGAGGTTTTGCTATATCATATTATACCTATGAATAATTCATGAGCCATCTGTTGACCATAAAGCCAGTTAAGGAATTCTAATAAATGCATGATTTCCATTTCCTGGGGTAAAACAGCATTTGCATTTACAACCTTCCTGAGCAATAAAATGCCAGTAAAAATATAACCGACAGTTATGGGTCTTTGCTATTTCTAAGCATTAATCACCTCAAAGACAGTATCATGTGTCTTCACTTCTAGAACGCTGAGCTACAAAACTCTGGCAATGTGTTAAAACCTCAATTACTTCTTATGATATAATATCTTATATTCTCATGAGCCAGACTTAATGACTCACAAAGACAATTTGGAATAAATATGGATATTCACCCTGGAATTTTCTCTTTCAATGACAATAATTATTAACAACACTAGTTTCTTCTCTGAGGTAGTGATTTTTTGGCAGTTTCGTTCTTATTCAAAATGTACTGAAGATGTGATTATTATAGTGCTGCTATCTTTCCCAGCTTGTAATTGCTCACATATTAATTGAATTTCTTTTTTATTGGGCAAAAGTAGCACTGTATGAGCAGAAGGATATGATTTTGAAGTGTCACTGCCACAAAATGATTTTAATGTGCAATTAAACATTAACTGTTATGATTCTGAGTTACTTTCAAAAATCATAAATATTGCCTTCTCTGATATTCTGATAAGCCTGGAAAAAAATAAAGAAATAAATATACTTTAAAAAGTACCAAACCCCAGTCAGATTTTTGTCATGTTGATATTTTTGTTTTGAACGTGCTCGTATTTTTTGACACAAAGATGTGAGTGTCTCCTTTGGGCCAGAAAAAATTCATGCCCTGAGTCTTGATTTTATCTCTCATTCCAACTGACTTCAGTAATGTGACTGTTTATTAAACTGTTTTTGTATTTTGAAAATAAAGATAATGAGTATATAATAAGACCCCCAACTTTGTAAATAAATACAGGGTGTATACATGTGTATTTATATTGATTTTTAAAAGATCATGAGGGAATATTGCTAAAAATTGAAAATTATTACCTCTGGGTAATTTTTGTTTTTTATTATAATTTTGGGTTTTAATTTGTACTTTATTTTCTAAATTTCACTTAATCATACAGTAGTTTATTTAAAAAAAAGTAGTGATAAGTAAGAGTGCTCATTTTCCTCTTCCTCTTATTCAAAAGGTGCACATCCAAAGAAAACACTATAGAAGTTTGAAAGAGATGTGCACTGAGGGGCTGGGTCCCCAGGATGGGAGGGTGCAGGGATGGGTGGTCCTTCAGGTTAGCACACTGAGCAGATGTGTGCTCTCAGGGATGACTCCTAGAACCAGGCTCCCAGAATCTGACAGGCACGTCCGAGCACACAGGCCCCTGTTAATGGTTACATGGTTGTCACCTCTCGGACAGGGATGCCCCTGTTCATGTGACTGGTACATTCTCTGCCCCTCTGGATCTAGAGCTGATGGTTGTTCAGTGAGCACAGAACCAGGGCAGGGCTCACCCTCACAGGCTGACTACCTTTGGCATCCACCCCCATGCCCCTATTAGAGTGATTGTCCTGAGGACTTTTGGTTAAAAATGACTGGGGTGAAGCTAGTCTTTTAAAATGGAGATCTGGGAGCGCAGTCAGTTGAGCCTCCCACTCTTGGCTCAGGTTGTGATCTCGGGGTCTAGGGATCGAGACCTGCATTGGGCTCCACACTTAGTGCGGAGTCTGGGTTTCTCTGCCCCTCCTTCATTCATGCTCTCTCTCTTAAGTAAATAAATAAATCTTTAAAAAATAAAATAAAATACAGATCTGCATAAAACATATTGAAATGGAAAGAATAAAACCCACAAACCTTGAGACTATTTAATTTTTAGGTAAACCTTTATTGTTTATGATTTACACCTTCTGACCTCTTCCTCTGTGCTTTCTTTAGATGAAAACTTCCAGGCTTCTTATATCAAAATCTTTACCTTCTGTCCACATGGTCAATACTGGCCACCATCTTTTAATAATAGTGTCCAGATTTCCCTTCTTTTGTGTTTGCCTGGGAGCTCATTTATTCATCAAGGTCTGTGGAGCCCCTCTTGCCTCTATGTCTTAGGTCCTGGGTGGGTAGATGACTCACAGACCCATAAAAGTAACCTCCATTTGTTAACGAAAAGGGTCTCCAGCCCTCATCTCAGCAGGACCTCTTTGAGATGAGTTCACTGTGTAGTTAGAACTATTAGCCTTCATCTTCTGGATGCAGTCCTAGGCTCAGGCTGGGTACCATGTTACCACTGACAAGGGCTGGTACCAGTCGATACCCTTGAATTGAGAACTGGGGTTGCATTCATGCATTCATGAACTTAGCAATGTCTATCATAGTCCTCAAGTATAAAAAGAGACATTCAGACTAGTGGTATTTTATGCATTGGTATATATCAGACTTGTGTGTGTGACACCAGAGTTGTAATTTTGCCTGGATAAGGATATTGGTACAAAGTCGCTGAACAGATAGCATCTCAGTTTGAGACATTATGGTTAAAAGTGGGTGATGAGAACTGTGGTTGTTGGGGTGTATGTGCTATGGTGTTTGGCTAGTGTCTCCCATGGCCATCTGTTTTGTCTGTCTTTAGGTGACCTTGGGGGCTGTGCAAAGTGAGTGTCCAGCCCCTCCCTGATTAACGCATCTGGTCTCCTTATATAGTAAGAATAACCGTGGACATTATGTTCTGCCTGGGATTATGATGCCTCAATGTCGTATGTTTGTGTTGACATTAATAGTCTTCTCCAAAATTTGGCACAAGCCTGGCCACATGCTGACTGGGGACAGGACTTCCTAGAGATCATGAAGAAATCACTTCCAACCTCAGCCTTGATCAGGTTATTGAATTTGAGTTTGATGCTCTAATCTGCAAGTGGGTAGCTCCATCATCTTGTCAAAGATAGTTATTGGGGGGGAAAAGTGCTCCATAACTCACCACTGCATCTTACTGAACTCTGTGTTGGTTTTGTAAAAATGTTATAAGAATCCTCATGTACATCACCTAGGCCCCCAGTCTCTTTTATGTTCAAAGTGGTAGCATTTTTGCACTTTCATCATGATGTTTGATGCTGAGTTGTTTATCCCCCCCTCCACTTTTTGAAAAATGGTATAAAAAATAAATTACATAGAGCAAGAGGCCCTTGGTAGAAATGGGCCATCGATTCACTGTACATTAGTGTTGACTGCTGAATGAAAACAAGCTCAATGCCTATAGATTGCTTTAGGCCCTAAAGTTTTCATATACCAGAGCTTTGTGGAGCACTCAACCCAGATTTTTAATGAGTCTGTCCCTCTTGGGATTTACAGTGTTTATAACGAAAAGTAAGCTGCTAATTTGCCAAATATAGTTAGGTGACCAAGTTTTATCACCCATTCTGCTGGATAATGCAGGCGACATTTGATTTCATGGCAATTAATAGGTAAATTTTAAATGGCCAGTAAATTGGCAATTGATTATATTTTCAAATGAACATGGCCACCACAGAAACACTGTATCACTTTTGATTAGCATCAACATGACACTTTTGTAATGAAAATTAATTTCAGTGGCTGAAAGATTTCTACCAGATCTGTTTAAAATATTTAAGGAATGAAGATCCCTGTGGTTGATGCTGATACAGAGGGGGGAACAGGAGATCACATCCTGTGGGAAGGCAGAAATTAGTCAAAGAATGGCAGAAGAAAGTGAGAAATTACAGCTGTAGCACAGGTGTTGGAGAAGGATCATAATGCTGCTTAGGATGGATTCTCTAGAAGCCGAGCCTGAGACAGGGGTTTGGATGACCATGATTTATTGGAGGACTGCTCATAGGAGAAGGAGAATATCCAGATTGATGAGGTCTCAGCTGGACTGAGCTTTAGTCTGATCCCATGGGAGCTCTGGAGCTTGACTTGCCCCCCAGAGTTGCCCTGTCTTAAGGCAACGCTGGTCTTTCACAGTCTCCCTGCGCTGCACTCCTCAGACATTAACCAGGGTCTGAGCTGGGGTGGATTGGTATGTCTCCTGGGCAAGGGGGGGGGCTTCTGTAAGGCCAAGGGCAGTTTTACAGAGAAGAAGGACAGCAACAGAGAGAATAAATGCACCAAGTTGTGAGGGACCCTGGGTGTGGCTCCAACAGCATCCCCTGGAAATGCTAAAAGAACGTATAATGCGGTGTTCTTCATTTAGAACCCTCTGATGGCCTCCCCTATCACCCAGAAAAAGAGCCACATTTCTGAAAAGGACTGCCAAACGCCCATGGGACCTGGTGGGGCTAGATTTTCAGTTATCTTTTCTACTTAAACAGCAATGTATATTTTGGACATCATTTTGCATTCATTCCTTAAGCATGTGTTGAGGCACCAGTTTTGTTGTCTTACATTTTTATTCCAAAGATTTGTAAGTGCCCTAGACTTTTGCTTTAAGGTAAAACTTGACATATGGTATGACTTCTCTGGCTTCAGAGAAATCTTTTTTCCTTCACCAAATATGACCAGAATTACTGTCTCCATTTGAAATTGGCCCAGGGTTGAAGATAGAAAGAAAGAGTCTTTGGGGTCAAAACATACATATATATATTTAAAACTACACAAAGGTTTTGCTAGATACAGTGGACTTCTTTATCTGGGCTCTGTCCTTACTTAGAACATCTGCCTTTCTTCCCACATTTAGGTTTGTCTCTTAGATCTCTGCAGTCTGGGCTCCTTTCATTTTTTTCAATGCCTCTCTTTATTGTTTGGTATCAATTCATTTTTTTCCCTCCTCGAATTCTTCACCTTTCTGAGTTCCATTTTGGCATTTGGTGTTCATCCTATAGCAAATCCAGGAAGGTTCCCGATATCTGGTCAGTTGTCAAAATCCAATGCTGCCTCCGACATCCCCTGCTATCCATATTGTTGAGGCCTTGGTGCAGAGAGGCCCCCTGTTGATGACATGGGGATTCCTTGCAGATGTTTTGAGTCATTGTCATTATCAGCCTGGCTGCTAGATCTGAAACACTGCCAAGTTCCTGAGGAGACAATTTCATCTGCCAAATTTCTTCCAATTGCAGGAACGTATGTTACTTATAAGACATACAACTAAGGATCAATTTAACGCTGGAGGTTAGACCACATCAACTAATGTTTCCTGTATGCCAGTGGGGACTGGCAGGGGTGGGGGTACTTCTGGCACATTGGAGGAGCTCAGGAAATACATGTAGGTTGAATAAAAGTGAACTGGCTGAGTTGGAGAATACAAAGAGAAACAAAACATTTTGAATTTTGAAGAACCCAAAATACTAGAAGGGAAAGTGGACCTGCAAATACATGATTATAACAAACTGTTATATGCCTCGGTTTCCTCGTCTATAAACTAGAGGCAAGACCTCTCGTTTGAGAGTATTAAATGACATGATGCATGTACAAGTGCTTAACGGAGTGATGAACTTAATGTTAGGGCACCATTTAGTGGAGACATGTACAGAACAGGGAGAAAGTAGTTGAGTCTGTAGAATCGTGGTGAAGTGTATCCAGAAAAACTTAATAGACCTAGTACCTGAGAGTTGAACAAGATTTTGTGGTTCTGTCCATCCATTCATGATCTACGTTGGCAGCAACACCCATGTTTGTTGGTGGCACTCTATATGTTTATGTAGGATGAGAAATTGGACCTCAGTGGATAGGTTTGATCTCCTAATATGGCTTAACATTCTTGTTAATGGAATTACCAGTTTTATCACCAAAGGAACCGCTGACAATTGCAGTTAAACATTATTTGCAAATACCCAATGGCCTTGATCATATTAAACAACAAGAATTGCTAATCATTGTGTTTCAGAATCTCAGGCCCTGCCAAGTCTCTTGGGAATGACACAAGATATTTTCATAACAAATTTAGTAATTTCAACACCATAAAATATTTACTAGGGAAAACTAACCAAGTACTTATTATTAATCTTAAAAAATATTTTAAAAGAGGGGTGTGTCAAACCATGAGAGACTATGGACTCTGAAAAACAAACCGAGGGTTCTAGAGGGAAGGGGGATGGGGGGATGGGTTAACCTGCTGATGGGTATTAAGGAGGGCATGTTCTGCATGGAGCACTGGGTGTTATATGCAAACAATGAATCATGGAACACTACATCAGAAACTAATGATGTAGTGTATGGTGATTAACATAACATAATAATAAAAACAAAGGTGTGTGTCTTTTTAGTATCTGTTCTACATTCAGTTTTTTTGTTTTTGCCTGAATCATGATCCTGATGACTAGGCCTAGTTTCCCCTGACAATGGAATTCTACAAACACTTCCGGGTATCTGAGGCAAAGCCATATCATGGTGCATTGGCAAAATCTCCTCCAGGGTTATTTACCCAGTAATGTCAAACTCATAGATAAGAAAACATGTCAACTCCATTGCCCATGAATTTGAGTTGTCTAGAATAATATGAAAGACATTTATTGTGATGATGAAGGGGTATTAGTGTTTAAAGATTAGAAATATTTAAAACCTAAAGCAACCATAGAAACTTATTTCTTCATAAATCTTTCTGAAATTTTGCTTTTGAGGAGATTTAATCCATAACCAAATACCATTGCTAAATATAAACCTGAAATACAGGTTTCTGATATTTGAAAAGGTGGGCCTGGATTACATTTCGGCCCTTATGTGACCCAGCTCCTTCATCCCTGCTAGAGTCTGTGCAGGATATAGGGCACCAACTTAAACATTGTCAGGAAAATAGGAAGTAATACTACAGAGAAAAAAGAAAATCTAAAACAAAACAAAAGGTAATACTGGTTTCCTTGTTCAAAACGCTTTCCTTTGGATGCCAGGTATATGTGTATATATGTGTACCTCTTTGTTGTATAACACAGTTTTTAAGCCCGAGGTTTGAGTAATATGAGTTACTAATTAGAAATACTCTCCATCACAAACTATTCGGTTTTGATTGTTATGCTGTTTTGACTCTGCTGATTTTAGTTCCTAATGCCTTTTCTGCTACACCACATCCCCCTAATGCCTGACCTATTCTATTTATTCAAGAAATAACTGGCAGCTTGCTTACTTGACCCCGTGGGAGGGCTGGGTTTGCAGTGGGGAGCCACCCAGACCAGGCCCCACCCTCATGGAGTTCTAGGGGCAGAGGCAATTAACAAGTAAACGAATGAACAGGGATGTAAAGTTATTAATTACAGATTGCCATAAGGGCTGGGAAAGGAAGAAATAGATCACTGACATAGACATTAAAGGGGACACATTCTCTACAAAATACTCAAAGACATGAATCTGTATATTACTTGATTTCTCAATATAAACACCACATGAGAAATTTAACTTAGAATTAGGTGCCAGAAAATGCTACCTCCTGTGAGGAACTAGTGAGCTTCCTTCTTTGTAAAACGGAAAATGATCTAGTTTACTGTATTTCTTTTTCTTTTTTTTTTTAATTTTCTTGGCTCTGGTTTCCAGGAAGCTTGGAGGAAACTTTGATGCCTGATGAAAGCATTAAAATGTCTCTTCTGGTCAGTGTGTTTGTGCAGTGGATGAGCAAAACACCACTCTGGCCCCTGCACCCCCATTCCAAGGATGTGCTTATAAAATAGTGGGGGGTGGTTCTGAGGCAGGCCAGAGTCAACCAGAAAAGAGATACTTCGAACCAGAGCAGAGATGTTTGAAGGGTAGTTTTTAAAAAGAAGTTTCTCAGCATGATGTGCAACATAACTTACACCTCAATTTCTGCACAAAATTCTCAATAAAATCTACATTATTCTCTAGTGTTTGGTAGAAATTGGATTTGGGTTTTGGGATGCACCAAATGTTGAGGCTGGCCTGAAATTGGCCATAGAGTTAGAGCAGATGTCCCAAAGAGGCCAGCCTTATTCTGTTTATGTTCTGTTTCTGATCTTTTCATCTCTTATTCTTTTCCTACTTTATTGATTTTATTGTATTTATACATTTATATATGTGAACATTGATGACAAGTACAAATAAATCTCTCTTGAGCTCCTTGAGAACCTAAGGTGTGATAGGCATGCAGACCTGGACTAAAATCCTTGCTCTGATATCTACCAGCAGTATCCCTGGATAAGATGCTTGTTGGTGTTTGCTACAGTGCCCCACCCAGATCTCCTTTACCAGTCCAGTACTCCCAAAACCCAGTGGCTCCAAGTGTTGACTGCTGATGAGTCATAATTGCTCCCATATCAGAATTTCTTCCTAGAGATTATAACCCCCTTGGGTTGGGGGGTGGAGTAGCTTCCCACAGACATGACTGATTAATACAAGGGTGCAAAAGGCTATCCTCTTCTCAGAGCAGGACCAGCTCTGCAGTATAATCCAAGTCCCCAGAGCTCCCATGGGGTCAGATTGAAGCAGACTCCACTGATACTACTTCTCTGCTTGCCTCCTTCCCCTTTCCTAATCTGTTTCCTTTCTCCCCTTCTTTTGAGACTACTCCTGCAATAAATCAGGTGCACAAGAATCCCTATCTCAGGCTCTGCTCTTTGGGCCTGTTTTCTTACTTGTAAAATGAAGAGAGTTCATCACTGATAGAATTATTTCAAGGATTAAGTGAAATAATATATGTATAGTGCCCAGAAAGACTTAAAAAGCAGGCTTTCAGGAGCTAGAATTAACTGTTCATGATGTAAAGCCACATCACATGATTAAAGAAACATTGAAAAACTGAAATCTTATTAAAAACTTCCCAAGTGTCTTGTTATTCATTCTGATGGTGCTAGTCATCATGTGCCAGTAGATAACAGTCCTATTGCTAAGTGATAGACTTTTTCCCATTTCTAAGTGCAGGGCTGCCATCTACAGGACTCTGAATAAATGTTAGTTGAGGATATTAGGTTGTGGAGTATAACTCTTGCAGCTAGTGGCAAACTGTATGAAGATTGTTCTGTCTAAGCTTTAAACAAGCTTCTAGCGACATATAGAGACAAACCCTTGCAACCAGTTGTCCTTAGAATTTGTGTCCCTATTCCCATAAGGCTTGGGTTTTAGAACTAGTGGAAACCTAGATCTCTGCTGCAACTTCTTAGTTCCAGAGAAGAAACTCAAAATTCAGAGAGGTGAAGTGGCTTGTTCACTGTCCCATGGTGAATGAGAACTGAATTCCAATCTTACCTTAGCCCTGGCTTCCCTTTGCCCTTTGTGCTGCAAAAACAGTATGATGAGAGGGTAGCTAGAGATTAGTGAGCAAAAGATGTCTATTCCCTTTCCCTGCCATGCTCTTCTGTGTACTACCTTCAAGTCTTTGTTCAAATGTCACCTTCTCACACTGGCCCCCGTATTTAATATGGCAGGCCCCCACCACCAGCACTCCAGATTTCCCCTTGCCCTGCTCTACTTTTTTCTATTTTCCATAGCACTTATTACTTTCTGTTATACTATATAATTTACTTATTCATTATGTAATATGATGAATTTTAATGCCCTGAGCACAGGGATCTTTGTCTCTTTTGTTCACTGACATAGTCCCTGTGCCTAGAACAGTGCATAGCACACAATAGGGACTCAGTAAGTATGTGTTGAATTAATTAACCTTCCAAAATGAATTTGTCACCTAATGGAAGGGTCAGTGTTCCAGTGTGGAAGTACAGCTCTCTGTGATGGCTGAGAGAGGTTGAAGAAATGTCCTGTACCTCATAAAAGACCAGGCCACTGCTGTCTTAACTCTGCCCACCAAGAGACCAGTATCAAGAGGCATGATGTAATTAGAACCCCTTATCCACTGTCCCCTAAGAGGCCTCGAGGGCCTCCCATCAAGCTTCTCATCACCCTTGACCCCCCTCATGCCCACAAGGCCAAACTTTCTCCATCCCTGGGCTCTCTCCCCATGTAGTGCAGAACAGCCTCTGCTCTGCCTCTACCACTTCATCTCCCCCAAACCCTTATATTCTGCCCCCAGAGCTCATCACCATCAGCAGCAGAGAACCCCTGTCCTCAGCCTCTTCTCTGAGAGTTGCCATTACTATCTCTCTCTGAAGCATGCCTCACCTCCAAGGACACCACTACCCCAAAGCCTTTTCAGATGGTGGCTGTTTCTTCTCTTCCCCCCTGTAACTCTGAACCTACTCCGGATCAGAACCTGACTCCTTTGAGGCACTTGCCATCTGAATGTACTGCATTCTATTTGACCTTGTTCTGGGCATCTGTCCGCCTTGTAACCAGTCCCCCTTATTCACAGGATATTTCATTACCTAGACCTCTGGCTCTCACCGTCTGTTCCTGTGACTCTCCCACTTCTCTTTGGTGACCTCAGCATCTCTGCAGTGACCTAGAATGCTAGTCTCTCAATTCTTTGCCTTCCATTAGTCTTCCAGTCCGTGGCCCTTCTCTCGTCCTTGGCATCCTCAACAATGCCCAGCTCCCACATTCTTGACCTCAAGCATCCCGGTCTCTGACCACCACTTCCTATCTTCAAGTGTCCTCTCTCTAACAATTCTTCCCTGGGATCTAGTGGGTTCCATGTTTTCATTGTCAAGGCCACCTCTTGTCCTGACTTCATCCTTATTTAGTTGGGATTTCATTAATATATTTGTTTTTTTGCATTTATTTTCAGTCCTTTGGCCTTTGCTTCCTCAGCCATACTCACTTGGCAAACCCCACCCCTGGTGAATCCCCAGTTGTCCTCTGCACCTCCACCCAGCACTTGAGCAGCTGAGTAGGGATGGAGGGAAATGCACTACCATGCTGACTGCTTCTACTTTAAATTTCTGACCACAGGAGTCAGTGGACACTGAGCTCTGCCTGGTGTTCCTAAATCATTTCCACAGTCAATCTCCATTCTCCAAAATGTCAGTTAGTCACACCTTGTCCTCTATCCTCCACCCTCCTCACCAGGGGACACCCCTCCTCGTTCTCAGCTAATTACATCTTTTTTCCTGAAGGTTAATTTTATTTATTCATTTTGAACTAAGAATAAAGTTACATGTTTTATTAATAGGCCCTGTCCTCCCAGGCATGGTTGCTTATTAATAATAATGAACCAGTAATTGAAATTTCAACTAGAAGTAAACTGGTCCTAAGAGAAAAGTCAGCTAGCACCCATTCAATTTTTCCCTCTTCTACTAAGCTTTTTATAGAGAAATTAAGGCTTATGTTACATTAGTCTAATCTTTGCCCCTCTTTGAAGATGGGCAACTTCCATTTGAGCTGGGACTCAAAGAGTCCATTTTAAAGAGTTGGGACTTCTTTCTATCCAAAGATGCATACTGTTAACATTTTGATGTTTATTGGTGCAAATTTGGTGGGTTTTTTTTAATTATTTTCTTAATTCAGCAAGAAAATGAAGGGGGGGAAATCGGCGGGGGAGACGAACCATAAGAGACTATGGACTCTGAGAAACAAACTGAGGGTTCTAGAGGGGAGGGGGGTGGGGGGATGGGTTAGCCCAGTGATGGGTATTAGGGAGGGCATGTCCTGCATGGAGCACTGGGTGTTATATGCAAACAATGAATCATGGAACACTACATCAAAAACTAATGATGTAATGTATGGTGATTAACATAACATAATTAAAAACAAAACAAAAGCAATTGGAAGCAACTACCTCATCTTTCTGCCATCAAATCTGCTCTGTTTTCCCTCTTAAGGCAAGTGACTAGACATCAAGCATGGGTAGCAATAAACAGCAACACCTGGATGGCTCAGTTGTTTAAGTGACTGCCTTTGGCTCAGGTCATGATCCCAGGGTCCTGGGATCAAGTCCCGCATCAGGCTCCTTGCTCAGCGCGGAGCCTGCTTCTCCCTCTGCCTGTAGCTCCCCCTGCTTGTGCTCTCTCTCTCTCTGTCAAATAAATAAAATCTTTAAAAAAAAAATTTGTGGGTAGATGCAGTATCCCCAGCATCTCAGAGCCCAAGAGGGATGGGCACAGCAGGCCTGAATTTTTTGGGTTGTAAGACTTTGACTCTGCTAACTCTTATTAGCCTTCAAAGACTGTCAACTTTCCAGTTACTTTCTTTACCATGATTTCGGTGAAATAATGAGATCATTTTTAATCATGTGTCTGTCTTCTTTTAATTTGCCTGCTAAATCCGCATAACTTGAATGTAATAACTTAAAGGATTACTTTAAGTATGGTTTAAAGTATAAACACTTCCTTTATGACTTAAAGTATAAACTTAAATCACTAATTAAAACATAATTAACACTTCAAGCAAAGTGGAATCCCAAAGACACAGAACTTATAAATGCAAGAAGAACTTACAAATTTTATAACCTTATAAATGTTATAAACAAATGTATAGCACCCGATGACTGCAGTGTGAAATAGTATCATCCATAGATGATACTGCCCCCAGAGCTTATCTGATTCTGAGAGTTTCCAAGTAAATTGCTATCAAACTTTCCTTGGTGCAACCCAGCTAGGGAGAGTGTAAGAGGTTGTTCTGGAAACAGCATCTGCTCCTCCCGGGAAAGACTTCTTCCTTCCCACGGCACAGCTGACTGGTGTCTTAAGTTCCAAAGCAGAGAATCAAGTGAAAAACCCACACAGACTGCCCCTTCTGCATGATCATGCATGAAGCTGGTCCCCAGGCCATATCACGGGAAGATGCACACTGTGTCTTTACACAGACTTACACCCAGGAGAAGATATTTGAGGGACTTAGGTTTAGTGGTCTGTACATTGCTTTCTGTTTCTTCCCTAATTTTTGTGAGCATTTGGGGAGGTAAAAGCCAGACTATAAGCCAAGACATCTGATAAAACTGGGATAAAATCCTCCCTGTGTGGCTGATCGTCCCCACAGACAGCCCTGAGCAGCCCACAGCCATGATGACAGCTATCTGCAAGGTTTTACAGATGGAAATTATACAGGCTTGTTCATTTTTCCTAATGATGTTCTTATATTAGAAACATGGCAGGTTACCTCCTCCTTTCTCCTACTCAGGATCTGAATACCTGGAAAACTTTATAAGTCTCTGCATTTCAGTTGCAATTTTCATAAATTCCTTGTAGCAGTGCTTCCCAAAGTGTGGCAATGTTGATCACTGCCAGTAGACCAGATGAATGTGGGTGGTGCAGGACTAAACATTTTTTATATTAACAGTTATGTTTTTGTTTTAATGTGTATTAGAAAAAAATTAACAAACATAACTTGCCCAGTATTTCATGGATGTAAATACTTAGAATTAGTCAAAAGGAGGAGGATAGTTAAGATTTAAGAATGATTAAAATGAGAATATTAAGTAAATAGTAATGAAGTTGATAAATGCATTTGGCAAAAATTGTGAAAGTAGCCTGCAGACTCACAATGAGAAAGTGATGTGCTCTATGGCAGAGGCCATCAGGCACAATTTCTAAAAAGGCAAAGGATATAAAACCTTTTGGAACCCATTCCTTAAAGCGAGACAATGCAG
This sequence comes from Eumetopias jubatus, assembly GCF_037043125.1. NCBI lineage: Eukaryota > Metazoa > Chordata > Mammalia > Carnivora > Otariidae > Eumetopias > Eumetopias jubatus. The sequence continues at coordinate 147,929,220 of NW_028274807.1, read as the reverse complement.
CATAATCCCATATGGAAAGATTTTCTCATCAGGCACTTGAGTTTCCCCCACTTGGAAAGGACGGCTGCCAGTGATACTGTCCATGCAGAGTGGGGATTATTTTACTGTTCTTATGGGGTTTTGTCTCAAAAAGAGATGGTAGGAACCACTGATTCTTTTGCTTTCGGAGTCAGAGAATAACCATGTAATAAGTATAACAGAATTCCTTCAGTCATTCATTCAACAAACACTAGAGAGCACTTGTGTGTGTCAGGTGCTGGGCCAGGTGCTGGGGTTAGGGGAGTGAGGAGGTCACCCATCACAGAGGGTTAAGCTTGGGAGTGACTTCCCATAGCAGCATTTCTGAAAGCTCATTCTGGCTGTCCCCATGACTGGACAGGCAACAGAACTGGAATAGACCAGAGAAGAGGTGATGCAAGAAGACATGATGGTGTTGGGGGGGCAATGGAGAGAAATGAGCAGGTTCAAGAGATATTTCAGGGTAGATCCAATAGGACACTGAATGAGAGAAAGACAGGAGTCAGGGGAGAATGCTAGGTTTTTGGCTTCAGAAGCCCTGTGGGTAGAAATGCCAGGTCCCCAGGGCTCATAGAGCACATTGCTGGGGCTCGGTATCACATTCTCTAGGAAGTACTGCCATTTGTAGCTTGCGTGTCATCCCTCCCCAAGGGCGCAGGTGCTGCCTTATTCTTCTGGCATGAGGCTAAGCATGTAAAAGACATTTGGTCAGTGTCGACTAAAGGACTAGTAGAGAACTTGGGGCATAATATTGCATGGGTGGTTGACTTCCAATTTAGAGTAGTCCTCTCTGATCCATTTAAATTTGCCTTTTGAAGATAGATTTTGGAAAACTGGATTCCTGTTACCTCGTCACTCTAAAGACCTACAAGTAAACACAATAGAAGCCCACCCTTCTGCCTCAGGGACATAAGAATGGGCTCGGTGACAGGCAGAGCCAAGACCAGGTGAGCAGCTAGAGGTGATGACACAATAATGAAGGGAGATGCTGAGCATGTTTGTTGAAGTCCAATGAAGTTTGGTGCAGGCATGTCTGACTTTGAGTTCGTAAACTTTCTGCCAGGCCACCCTAATGTCTTCTTTCCAAAAATTCTTAAAGTATTTTATTAGTATTAGTATTATATTTCTTACCTTTACCTTATACTAATTAAAGGAGCCAGAGAAATATTAGAGTGTGTACATTGTTAGAACATAGAGCCACAGAACAGAAGCCTTGCCAGAAAGAAATCTGTGGTGCCCAGGGAGAGTTTCCGCCCTCCGCTGTGATCCTGGGACAGCATGAAAGTGCTAGGCTGTGGGGTTGGCGCTCTGTGCCTAGTGATTCTGGCGCACCCCACGTGGGGCCCGCCATGGGTGGTCCACATCCTGCTTCTCCTTAATCCCCGTGTGTGTGTGTTCTGGGTGCCTCTACTGCTGTGTGTTCCGGGCTCCTGTCTTACTGATCCCCCTCTGTGGCCCGCAGCACGCGAACCTGTGCTAGGATGACAAAGTCAGTACTAACTCAGTACTGGGGAAATGCATGAAATAACGCCTATCTATACCTTGGGCTTTAATTTTACCATCGGTTGTTATTTCTACAAATAATTAAGTTCATTCTTTGGTTTTATTAACCATTCCACCCTCTCTTTGTTAATGGCTCCAAGGTAAAAGTGGATGCACAGAATTAATGAACCAGAACATTAATGTGGTTTTCAAAATGATCCAGTCTATCCATGAAATAGACTTCATGAGCAGGTGACTTGAAACAGTGTGATTTGATTTCAGGGACATCAAAGTGAAACAGTAAGGGGAACATGAGCAGTGTTGCTCCTCACTGTTCATGGCCCACCTTGTAGCATGCTGGGTATATTGGGCAGGTGTCATGCACATCTTTTGAGTGTCTTGTCTATAGTTTGCCGCACGGTATATATAATGTCCTGTAATACTTTGCAAAGCTCCTTTGTGACTGAGTCTATAGTGGTAAAACAAAAATACACGTATGTAATCAGAAATTGTGAAAAGTCTATAAAGGAGAAACAAAGCACTATGAAGACCACAGGGGAGGACTTTCATGGAGAAATGGAGGAGGGTGAATGGACTCAAGCAGAGGGAACTTTCGGGAGAGGAGCTTCTGAGAAGAGAAGGCATGTGGGAAAGCCTCACAGAAGGCAAGAGCATGGCATTTTCAAAGAATAGCAAGAAGTTGAACAGATGGTATGGGTAGAACCTGATAAGGGGAGGGGCGAATTTGGAGGATGGCAGGCCACGTGGCTCCTATTATATCCTGAGAAAAACTGGAATCTGTGAAGTCATGTTAAGCAGGTGGGTAACCCAGTTAGGGATTCATTTTTAAAGGTCCTTCTTGATGTAGATTAGAGAAGAAATTAGGAAAGAGGAAGAAATGTCCCCAGTTTAGAAAGAGGCTGTTGCCCTGGTCCCAGGGGAGATGTGGCCAGATGGAACTGTGGGGTGCAGCAAAGACCAGTAGATGGATGCCACCTACTTTACATTTAGGAGCTAGGATGTGTAGAACCTGGACTGAACACGGTGTGTAAGGAGGGGCAAGACCAAGAAAATAACCCGTGTCTGGCTTTAGCAGCCGGGAGGATGGAGGAGCCATTCACGGAGGCCAGAAGTCCCAGGGAGCCAGCATCTTGGCAGGGACAGATCCAACATTTAAAATGTTCAATTTGAGATGTCTGTGAAATGGCATTCATGCACTTACTTCAGGAATCTGTGATTGAGCCCTACCTTCTTAGAAGTTTCCATGGTAAGTGTTCATTGTGCTACCCCAGAATGATAAAGACTATTAGTGCCACTCAGGAACACTGTATATTTGCCGCATTCACTGGCTACCATCTACACCCACTTTGGGCACGATTCAGGACAGGAGAATAGCTCCTGGCCTAAATGGGAAATTGGTTCTGTTTCCCTTAAGTAGCCAGACTGAATGGGGGCACGTTGGATGTGATGGCCTCAGCAAATGCTTGGGGGAAATCTTTTGATTGGAGAAGTATTTCATATCAGTTTAGTCTTCAGAGTCACTGGGAGAAAGAGGCAACCTCTATTTTTGTCAGAATTCTGTTTCAGGCTAATGCAACCGGCCATGGGGAAAGCAGTTTCACAATAGACCTGATCAGGGGTCAGGGGACAGTTCATGTTGAGACAGTAGCACTGAGGCCTTGGCGGGTCATCGTTCCCCTATGAGATACCGAACAGGCTGTTCTTTGATTTTGCATTTGTTTAAATATATAAGAAAGCATACACACAGAGTGGTTTTTGACATAGCAGAACCAATGAGGAATTTGTGGGAGGAAGAGGCATAGAAATTCTAATGCATACAAACACTCCCCGCCTTAGCTGGGTGGTCCTGTCCCATCAGTGTACACAGACTGGGTTCAAACCCTCACTGACTCTGAGATGAGTCACAAGAAACCAACCCTCACAAACCTCAGTTTCTCCTCCATCTGCTGGCAATGTGCATAGAGTGCCTAACGTGACTCCTAGCCCATGGCAGGTGGAAGAAATCAGGGTTCTCCAGAGAAACAGAATCAGAAGGGGGTGTGTGTGTGTGTGTGTGTGTGTGTGTGTGTGTGTGTGTGTGTAAAGAGAGAGAATGAGAGAGAGAGACAGGAAAAGATTTTATAGAATTACTCACGCAATTGGTAAATCAAAACTTTGTAGGGTAGGTAGACAGGCTAGATGGAGGTCCAGGGAAGAGTTGTAGTTTCAGTCCAACAGCAGTCTGCTGGCCGAATTCCTGCTCCTATGAGGGAAGTAGTCTTTTTCTTAAAAATCCAACTGATTGGATGAGGCCCATCCACATTGTGAAAAGTAATCTGCTTTACGAAAAGTCTACTCATTTAAATGTTAATCTCACCTGGGGCACCTGGGTGGCTCAGTAGGTTAAGCATCTGCCTTCGGCTCAGGTCATGATCCCAGGGTCCTGGGATCGAGTCCCGTGTCAAGCTCCTTGCTCAGCGAGGAGCCTGCTTCTCCCTCTGCCTGCTGCTCCCCCTGCTTGTGCTTACTCTCTCTCTCTGACAAATAAATAAAATATTTTAAAAATGTTAATCTCACCTCAAAAATACCGTGGTAGCAACATCTAGACGTGTTTGACCAGATACCTGGGTACCATGGCCTCTAAGTTGACCTCTAAGATTAATCATCCCGCAGGTGCTCTGAAACGCCTTTCAGACTTCCCTAGCTCTCCCTGCCCAGTTTAACCCTCAGAAGGACCCTTGCATCGACTTTTCATGGTTTCTGTTACTTGCCTCCATGCATGGCTCTATCGTTTTTTTTCTTGTCTCTGAACCTCCCTGCATTTAGAACATTGTACAGCACAAGGTAGCATCTCCATATATGTTTATTTAATGAAGAAGCACATAAATTATGTAGGATTCATTTATAAAAGCAAAAAACAGACAAATTTCAACAAGCTGTGAATTTATTTATTCAGTAAAAATCTTAAAGCAGTGGATAAATTTAGATGTGGGCTTCAGGACACGTATCTTAACATATTGTTAAAATAAAAATATACAACCAAAGCCCATGAAGACCATTAAATTAATGCTGTCCTTCTTTATCAAACAGTCTTTTTTGTATTCAATTTCAGACCATGTTCTTGGGCATAGCCAGGCTGTAAGTCCATGTTTGGCCCTAGTTTTCTCTCCAGGGAAGTAGGAGAGCATGGTCTAAAGGAGGAGGGTCCTGGACTGACACCGTGATTCCAGAATCAACAGGCCGGCTCAGACCCAGAAAACATGGGCTGGAAGACAGCTGAGGGAGAGAGCTCTTCAGCAATTTTGGTAATTACTGCAGGACCCTGCAGGACACCAGACATCACAGTTCTCCATGTGGACACTCACCCTCAGAAGGCCCGCAGCTTCCAAAGGCAGAATACACACTAATTCCAATCAACCTCCCCCGACCCCCTCCCCCCCCATTGCTAAAGGAATGAGAAGTGCACAGAATTTCAGGTTCTCTGCAGTCACTTTTGCCTCTTGTCTTTCCATTTCCTTGTGCCCAGACAAGGCCAGGCAACCTCAGGGATGCAGACATGGGGTGATGTCTGCATGGGCAGACATGGGCTCACCATCAATCATGGTTTGGGAGACCTCGTTAAGTCAGTCTGCCCCCTGAGTATTTTTTATGTCCTTGCTTAAATCTTCTTCTGCCTGATTTTGCTGCAATGCTGGGGTTGGGGTGGCAGGACTCAAACTGTCAGAAAGCCAAGACAGAGGAGTAGGGAAGGGAAGGAAGTTGCAACATGCGGGTTCTCTGCTGGAGTGAGTTTTCCGGCAGGATCAGCTGTGACAGGCAGACAGAGAGCCCAGAGTTGCATGGCCCAGATGTGGAGCCAGCCAGAGCCTGCTGCTGAGCCCGGGCAGGGTCACCATGGGCAGATGGAGGGATAGAACACTGCTAGCTTCCAGTGTGGTGGCTTGGGACTTCCTAAGAAGCAATCTGAGATGGGCTTCTAGAGGACACAGGTCTTCTGGTTGGATGGTGGCCTCCTGGGGCCAGAAATCTCTCAATTAGCGATGCCGTATCCTAGAAAAAGACTGCATTTCTCAGTGTCTCCATAAATGGTCATACTGATATGACCTACTAATATCATTGCTGTGATAAAAACTGTCATTTTATTACAGGCCCATGATGGACAGGTGCTGTGACTGCACACTTCATTTTTGTCCTTCCTACAGCTTTACGAAGTGAGCATTATTGGCCTCACATTACAGATAAGGAAACTGAGAGAGTGGAGATACCTCGCCAAGTCAGGATTCTCACCCAGGTCTTTCTGATGCCAAGCCCTGTGCTCTTCATGCAGCACATTTTTAATAAAGATGAGTTTCTTTTCTCCTCCAAGAGAGGATGAGCCTAGGGAAAGGGATGCTGTCCTGGAAACTGGGAAGGAAAGACAGCAAGTCAGAGTCCTGGGAAGATGGCTCACCATTCAAGGACAAGCCAACAGGGAGGCTGTATATCCAGGCAGGGAAAGGCAGAGGGAATGGGAGAGTGCTGGCCATTCTGAAGCCCAGAGCCAGGAGATTTCTGAGAATTCTGCTGGACAGCAAATCTATGGGAAAAGAGCAGTGCCAAGACTTGAGGAATTCAGGCCACCAGAAACACATGGAACGTTGGCTTATGAGAATGGCCGCCAAGGAAACAGGAGACCTTCCTTTGGCATGCAGTGCCTGGAGGGGAGGAGAAAGGGCAGAGGAACACCCACAGAGGTGACAAGTAGCAGTGCCAGTTGCAAACCCTACAGGCGTATGAAATGAGGACTCCTGCTAGACAGACCTTCATGCTTCCCTTTGGTTCTAAGAGAACAGAACAGCCCCCAGTAAGCCTGTGAGCTGGGAGATGTCAGAAGAAAGCTGCCCTAAAGCAGGGTCATTTTTAGACCATCTTCACACCCAACCCTATTCTGTGGTGGGGTTAGCGTGTCTCTACATACGTATAATACTGTACTTTGCATTGGCTCCCCAGTCCAGTATGGTAGCTTTAAGTTGACATGCCTCCCTTGCCCCTGCCACCACCTTAAAAGGGGATTTCAGAAGTCTTTTAGGATGCATGGTCCTTGTTTTGGGCTGCCTGGGCCCTCCCCTCTTCTTTTCCATTCCATCTTGCTCTGAATCCTGCCACTCTCTGCTTCATCATCCAGCCTTCCCTTTCTATCCTTACCTTGCTCTTGCTCCCCTTGAACTTAGCCCTGCCTTCCTCTCTCAGAGTGAGGTTGATCTGCATATAAGAAAGAAACCCAAAGAAACTGTGGAAAAACAAGATAAGCAGTGATTAAACGGGATAGAAGTTGATTTCTCTTTCACATAAGAGAAATTCAGTGGTGGGTTCAGGACTAGCGTGATGGCACCCCCATGTCACTGAGGACCCAGGCTCCTATGTTTCTGATCTACACAGCTTCCCAAGCTCAAATCATCAATCGAGATGGCAGACAGAGCTCACGCCATCAGGAGCACCGAGTGAAATGGGGGAGGAAAAGCAGAAGGACAAAAAGGGTGCCCCTTCTGGCTGAGAGAGTTCCTTCTAAGCACCCTGTGTCACACAAGTCTCTTCCACTTTTATCTCATGGGCAAGAATGCAGTCATATGGCCACATCTAGCTGTAGGAGGTGTGGGGAAGCATGGTCTTTATTCTGGGAAGCAATGGCTCCGGTTCTGTCATTGAGGCAGAAGAGTGGATATCTTCCTTCCCCCGCTTCTCGTGCCTCCTCCTCTGCAATGACCAGGCTCACCATCAGTCATGGTTTGGGTTTCCTTCTGGGTTCAGTATCTTTAGCTGCCTGAGTATGGAAGAAAATTAACACATGTCTAACCTGAACTTAGCACCAAGATCATAGCCAGGCTTTCAGCTTATCCCTCTTCTTGCAGGCACAGCATTACTTCCCACTGTGTTTGCTCAAGCCCCCTGTGTGGACCCAGACACCCTGTGTTGTGATTACACCCAGGGGAGGCAGAGCACTACAGCAGCTGAAGACAGATGCAGTTTGTCCTGAATTTTTTCTTTTTTTATTTAGTGAACCAACCTTTACAGATAGAATTAGAAGCAAGAAAATAGAAATCCTGGGGCACGTAAAAGATAAACAATCCCCACTCCAACTGTAGAAGCTCTTTTAGGCAAAAACAAGTAAAAATACACAAAATGAAAAAGCTCAAAAGTTACAGCCTCAAGGTATCCACATTCAGTGACTTTTCAGTCTAAGTAAAAGAACCGTCTTAAAAATAGGCCGATTCCCAGTGTGTAAAGATATAAAAGCGGTATTTTATTTCCATTAATTTACTTTAAACATTCAAATGTATGTTTACCTCTGAATCCCATCAGTCAAACAATGAAATAAAGCCATGTTAATGAGGGAAACTATTTGGAATCAGTACTTACAGGAGCGGTCTTACAACAGTGTTACTATCCAGTTTATTTTGCATATATTTTCATACATAATAATCACAGTATATTTTAGAACATCAGAGAGGTCTGGATACACATAGCTGAGTGGTTATAAATGGTGACACTGTTTACACCTTATCCCACAACCACGGTTATCTCTGCTGAGTGGTATACACAGTAGGAACAGCTTCTATGTGAACCTGCCCAGCCCACGGTGGGTAAATGACACTTGACAGTTCAGGTTAAGCCACCGGTGGCTTCAAAACATTAAAATATAGTCCATAAGAAGAAACAGACCCATAAATACAGAGAGTTGGTGGTTGCCAGAGGGCAGGGGGCTGGGGGGATCAGCAAAGTGGGTAAAGGGGAGTGGCAGGTACAGGCTTCCAGTTATGGAATGAATACATCATGGGGGTGAAAGGTATAGCGTGGGGAACATAGTCGGTGGTATTGTAATTGCGCTGTATGGTGACAGATGGTGGCTACACTTGTGGTGAGCGCAGCATGCATGACATACAGAGTTGTTGGATAACCATGTTGTACACCAGAAGCTCGTGTACCATTGTGTGTCAACTACACTTCAACTAAAAAAATTTCAGAAAAAATACATAGTACGTAACATGTTTGAATGCAATACTGTTTTGTCTTAGAGTTTCATAAATAGTTAAGTGTATTAAAGATGAAATACAACCCGGCATCCACAGAACCCCTGGAGTACTGCAGGCCACAGTGGTATCTCTGAGTGGAGGTTCTTATGATTGTGTCTCACCACAGTTGCCTGCATCGCACTCCCCTTCCCTCCAAGTCCTGCTGCTTCTTCTCAAGTTCCGTCTCGTCTGCACTTCCAAAGCAGGGCCAAGGACGCTTCCTTCTTGCTTTCCTGCCAACACTGCTGCTCTTTGCTTCATCCCCCCCTTTCTCTGTTTTCTGCCTGTACAGCTTCTCTCTGGTGACCCCATGTCCCACTATTCACATCCTTTGTTGCCATGTCCTCGGAGGAGGTATGGGTGGAGCAGGCAGGATGCGGGGTTAATAGGAATAAATCACATTTTTGCCCTTCCTTTGATTACTCTCTGTATCCACCCTGGAGAAGGAAGAACCCTAAAGTGTCTTCCTTCTGTGGCACGAGAGGAGAAACCAATGTGCAAAGTGGTCTCTGCCAAAAGGCAGAAACCTTTTATTCTTGCAGAAGGAGAGAGGCCATGATGTAGTTTATAAAATACAACAACCAGATCTTAGGCACCTAAGCTGTGTGGGTGCCTTACAGATTAGAGACTGGAGGGTTCCGACTTGTCTGAAGTCTTCCTCCAAGATTAGAACATGGGCCCTCACCGGGCAGCCTCCTACTGGAAAGAAAGAACCTTTTCAGTGTTTTCTATGGCCAGCCATGGCTTCCTTACCAACCATGGGTGGTGGCCTACTGTGGGAAAGGGAACTTGGGGCTTTGGGTGAGATGTCTGCTCTCAAGCCCAGGTTCCATTATTCATGAGCTTTGTGGGACTGAGCAGGTTTCTTAACCTCTCCATGCCTCAGTTTCCTGGTCTGTAAAATAGGAAGGTCATAGCTGCCTGCCTCTACCACATGGGAAACTAGATGGAATCAGTATCTTTGACAGTTCTGTGTACCTGTGGATGTTACACATGGTCATTTTAGGCAGGTGGGCGAACTTGAGAGCTGGTAAGCAGCATAGTAACTAAAAAATAAAAGATGCTTAAATTCCTACCTCTTTCCTCAGCCTTGTCTGGTTCGTATTCTAAATTCAGCTCCTATTGTATTTGGCCCCACTGCCAGAAGCACTAAAATCTATTGATGTCCATAAGCATCAAATTTATTCACAACCTAACCTTATTTTCATAAAGAGAAAACATAGATCTCTTAGGCCATTCTGTAGATGCTGGTGTTGGGGAAGATATTTATAAGAAACTTTTTGAGTTTTTCTGTGAAACCATGTGATGATTTAAGATTCTCATTTAATTAAGTGTATCTTTCGCCCTTTTTACTCATATGAGCAAAATTATTAGTGATTTGTAAACATTTCCAAAATTCCTGAGATCAAAATACTGTCTTAGAATGCTTCTTGGTATAATTTATTAGGGTTTTAGCCCTGTGCCAAAGAAAGCTCAAAAAAAAAAAATAATAGACCAACATTTTTAATGTGAAACAGTATACATAATTCACCAAAATAAGGCTTTTAAGTTTCTTTGACCCTTACTTTGTAAATTTTATTTTTCCCAGCAAGCATATAGGCATTCAGCAGAAACTCCCTGGGGTCTTGTAGACAGAACAATTACCACCATTAGTATGGTTCTGAGCAAAACAGTGGGGAAGAACCTGTGCTCTGCAGGGGACACCCAAAGACCACTGCTCCTTGGACAGGCACCCCTCTCCTGGGCCTTAATTCCCTTACATGTACAGTGAGGACACTCAGTTTGTAACTCCCCCCACTGCCTCATCCTCCCACCATCTGGCTATGGCCGTTTGTCTTCCTGGGCAGGTCATATAAATCAAGACCTGTTACAATGGGGTTTAAATGCTGGTGACCTTTGCAGACCTTAACCTGACTGTATACATTTTGTTTGATCCATACAGTATTTTAAAACTGGAAAGCTTACATAAAAATCCAATTGGGAGCTTTTATTGAAAAATCAGAGTATGTACAATACCAGCTCTCCATTACAGCTTTTGTCGAGGCTTGAGTTATGGCCACCCCTTTGTTGGGTCAGAGAGTCTGGGGTCTCCTGCTCCCTACCTACCCTGGTCTGGCTCACTCAGGCCACCTGCCCAGGATTTGTGCTCACCAGAGTTTGGTAATCCTTATAGAGTAGCTGTTTTGTGCCGTCTCAGCCTATCCATAGTCATGCTATTGGCTAAAAATGCCTGGGAGCACTCACCTGGGCCCCAGTGAGCTTCCCACAGACATCTCCCCTTTCCAAACTAATGTTACCCCTGGATCGACCCTTGTGGTTCTTATTTGATTGCAGTATGCCCTTCAACAATGACCATCAGGAAACTTTGAAAAAATAAAGCTTATTACTTACAAGATCTGGAAATTACATAGCCCACCTGGGACCACACAGCAAGGTCATGGGAGAGAGAGTGAGCAAGCAAGAGAGAGCACACACAGGGGCCAGGCTTCTGCCTTTACTGGGGTCAAGGGTGGGAGCCTAGCTAGGCTCAATCCTTATTGGTAAATTTAAAATTTAAGAGTGGGAATTTAAAGCACAGGAAGAGAAAAAACAAGTGGCCTAAATGGTCAATTATCAAAATCAACCAAGATCTCTAAGACAAAGGAGACTCAGTAGGGGAAGGTGGCCTGGCAACATTGTTTATTTGAGACAGCCTTTAAGGATGCCTCTTTGAAATGGATTCCTCAGCAATCAAAGCTTAAAGCAGGCCCTCCTCTACAAAAACAAAACAGAACAAAAACTGTCAAGGCTTTACACTATAGTAGCAGAATTCATTCTGTTCTTCTTTCCAGTAGAGATTTGATTGTGAGTGGAAATATCTCTAAGAACGAAGAGATGGTTTTAAGTTTTCATGGGTCCATTTTGTTAAGCACAACTTAAGAAAAACCCTACCTTCCAAAGTTGCATGTTGTCCTTGCTGATTCCTCATGGAACTGTGCAGGCTGGTCTAAGAAAATCAGCTGTGGGTAAGTAAGAGTTCAGTTATGAATTGGTTCTCGCTTTTCATAGGCTACTGTAGTCTACCTGAGAGCCCCAGGGAGTGAGGGCCTGTCACCAGCAGGGTCAAGATATGACCCTGAGTGACATTTGAGGCTCCTGGGAGTAGCATTCCCAGAGCGTCTGCTGACGGGACATGGATTCTGGGGCCAGCAGTCACACGGCAGGGCACTGACAAAGGAGGGCAGGTCTAGCGGCCCCGGCATCCCCCGCTCCAAGGGAGTTAGTGCCAGAGGGTAGGCACCACACAGCTGGTTTAGTAGCATGGCCTGGTGAGCTCTGGAGCCAAGACAGCCCAGAGCAGGTTGTCTGCCATCTGCTGTTCCTCACCCAGCCCTGGGCCCTCCACACGTATCCTGCAGGGGCTTCTGAGCATGCTCTTGGCAATTGATCTGGTCTTGGACTTTGTGTCTTTTAAAGATTCATTATTGTGATGCTAATAAGGGAAACATTTAAGACTGAACACTTGTACCATCTTAACATACCTCTTTTTAAATTTCATTAGAGAAAGTTACTTCACAAACCACTCTTAACTGTTGTCTGGGCTCCCTGTCTCACCACTTCCCTATAAGTGTGCCTCTGAAGGTCACTGATGTGAATAACTCTAGTAGGACACCCTTTGGTTCTTCGATTGCCTGACCTCTTGGTGGCATTGGACAAAGCTGAGCATGCTGTCCTTGGAGAAGTTTTCCTCCCCCTGACCCGCAGCCCCCTTTCTTCCTACCTTGTCTGCCATCCTTAGAGGTAGGTATGTGGCTTGGTCCAGGACTCCTTATCTTACCTCTGTTCTTTCCTCCGAGCTTATCTCAGACACTCGCATCTCTATGCGGGCGACTGCTATATTCTCATTTTCTGCCCAGATTTCTCCTCTGAGTCTCAGACCTGTGTGTCTTGCTTGTTACACGTCTCTGCTCCAGTATATTCCTAGCTGCTGGTGGTGCCCCACCCAGGTCCCCATCACCACCAGGCCTACCCATCCCCTAGCTGCTGCAACAGTTAAGAGTTGTTAGCAGCCCCTTTTCCTCCTTTCTGTCTCTACCTCACCCCAAGGGAAGATCTCTGCCAGTGCCCAGCTGACATGGGGTCATGCTGCAAGGTGGGATGACTTTGGAGCAGTTTCTTCTCCAAAGCTCCCATGGGATCAGGCTGAAGCAGACCACTGAGACCTTGCTCAGCCGGTTCCCCTGTCCTGTCCAGTCTTTCTCACTTCCCTTCTCCTAAGGGAATTATGTTCAAGAGAATCCCCACCTCAAACTCTGCTTCTGGAAACTGGACTAAGACAACTGTCATATCAACAGCTCAAAATTACTGTATCTAAATGTCCCCCACCCCTTCACAGGGTATCTTATTAATGTGCACAAACTTTGAGTGTACCCAGTTAAAATTGGTGTCTCAGTCAAGCTACAGATTGTGCTGTATTTTACGGTCCAGTCAAGTTTCTTGTGAAGAGCTGGCCCAGGCTGATGGGCAGGGCCAGGTGTTATCTTCTCCAGATGGGAAAAGTGAGATTTTAAGAGGATAGGTACAACGTAGATCTTGTGATGATTTCTGGGACCACAAACACAGTTCCCTTCATTGACGTAATTACAGAGATGTAATGCTGTATTTTGGATTTCTGTCATTTGTGATTTCTCCCTTTTGGAACTCATTATCCAAAGCAACTTAAGATGTTAGTCTCTACTCTTAGACTATACAACTATCAAGTAAAGCTGACAGGGGACTTAGAGATTACCTAAGAAGCCAAATACAAACTCGCACTCCCTTGCACATCTAGGAGCAGAGCAGACATCACTAATCAAACATGGCACGCATTCCTAGAGGGTCCAAATGTGCCCTCAGAATCCAGCTTAATATAGTCTTACTATAGTCTTCCAGATGACCACTTCTGGTCCATGAGACAAATACATAGGGAGATACAGATATAGGCACAAATTGAAACAAATATATAAATTGAACTTATTCATAACCTTTATCAGGTTCAATCCCTTTATTGAATATCTGAGCAAACTGGGTTCTCACTAAGATAAGTGACTTGCCCAGGGAGAGGCAACCTGTTGGCAGACAAGTCAGCTCTCAAACCTAGCCCTACAGACTAATGATTCTGTGTTCTTTTGGATATCCTGTACACATATTTGCATCTCTATTCCTTTTGTTTGAATACTTACCCCACCAGAAGTTTTGCTGATGAAGATACACTCATAATTTCCAAATCCACTTAATCAGGTAGATTTTCTGGAAAACAGTAAAGAATCTAAGGCAAACGATATACCACTTTTTTTTCTGAATGTGAACAATGTTGGACAAGGAAATTATTTACTCTGGGAATTCCAGATAAATTTTGTGTGTTTTGTGGGGGAGGAGTCTATTTAGTTTTCAGTTTAGCAAATTAAACTCCTTTTTTTCTCACCATTTAGCCTAATGAGTAATCACCTTGTGGAAGCTTGTTTTGTTCATTTGTGCCCGTGCAGTTGGAGTTGGGTGTTACTGTGCGTATTCATTGGCAATTCAGATAACAGAGTGAAGCACAAGGAGGCAGACATGAATTTTTCATGCAAATGAGTTCTAAGAGAATTGAGACCCATGTGAACTTTAAACCGAAAGCTTTCTCTTTGTCTTACGAAATGTGTCAGTCCTAGCCCAGCAGGGTGTTTATGGATTACTGTTTTCTGTCCCTTCCTTGAAGACACCCCTTCTTCAGCTACTATGTTATTACATGACTGACACTGACTGATTTCTTAGTTTCATCCATGCTTGTGCCTTCTTCCTTTCTCCCTGACTTTTGACATGCCCCAATATTCAGTCCTCAGTACTCTCTTTGTTCTTTCACCCTCAAAAATATCCTCCCAGAGCTCCAGTCTGCTTCATTGCATCCGCTAAACTTGCTCACTTTGTATTCTTTCACCACTTCAAGTTAGTGAGTCAAACCCAAACTCATCATATGCTCACCTTGTCCTCAACATGACTTTCTTCTTTATGTCCACAGTATGAGCATTTTGTTAGTCAGTCATGAACCTGAAGACAGTGGTGGTCTTTGGATCCCCTATTTCCTGTATCCTGATATTCTAGGCCCCAGGTCCTCTCAGATGTTTTCATCACACTGTGACTCACAGCCACGTCAGCCCCTCTGCTCCCCCTACCACCTCCCTGGTCCAGGCCTGTGCGGGATGAGTCCTTTGTCTGCCCCCCTCCCAGTGTTCATGCTTCCAGCAGCCCTGGAACTGTAGCAATCCAGGGATTCCTAAAAGGGCTCACTTCCAGCTACAGTGACTTAACATTGTGGACAATCAAGTCGATAAAGTGATCGTAAAAGATAAATAGCGTGAGAAAAAGGAAGGAAGGAAATGATTGCAAATAACAGTACACCTCACCTACCTAGTGGTCGATCCCAGAAACCCCACTGCCATCTTTGACTTCTGTGAATTCCAACATTCAGTGAGGCCTACTTCTTAAAAAATCTCAAATTAGTTTTTTCCTCTTCATTCCCATTGCTTTGGTCTCCAGTTATAGTCTCAGCCTCAGTAACCATCACTGTACAAAAGTCCCACCTAATTTCCTTCCCCTAAGCCACCTAGCACTTTCTTTTTTTTTTTTTTTAAGATTTTATTTATTTGAAAGAGAGAGAGAGCCTGAGAAGGGGGAGGGGGAGAAGCAGACTCCCCTACTGAGCAGGAGCCCGACCTGGGGCTCGATCCCAGGACCCTGGGATCATGACCCAAGCCGAAGGCAGTTGCTCAACCGACTGAGCCACCCAGGCGCCCCAGCTAGCACTTTCTAATCTACTGTCTTGTGTCAGGCGTTCCCTCTTTGAAGCAGATCTCACTTTGGTGAAGACCATCATTGTCCTCTTACCATTTCCTTTTACAAAAGCCCACTCTTTAGATGGCCTCCAAGCCCCTTTAGGACCAGCCACAGCCCCCACCCCTGGCTTGTTCCCCTCCCTCCATTTCTGACTCCACACACCAAACCAACCACTTTTCCCTTCTCAGGCTCCATGTTCAGTTTTGTGGCTACACTTTTGTGCAAAATGACCTCCCCACCTATGATGTCTTCTTCCAAATACCACATGGTATCACTTCTATGTGGAATCTTAAAAAGTCACTCATAGAAAACTGAGAATAGAAAAGAAGTTGTCAGAGGTTGGGGATGGGTGAAATAGGGAGAGGTTATAACTCGAAGATACAAACTTCGAGTTATAAGAAAAATGGATGAGTTCTGAGGATCTAATGTATAACCAGGTGACTATAGTTGATAATATTGTAATACATAATTGAAATTTGCTGGGAGAGTAAAACTTAAGTGTTCTCACCAAAAATAGAAATAAAAATATATAAAATAAAGGTTAATATATGAGGCAGTGGACATGTTAATTAACTCAGTGGTTGAGAATCCCCTCACAATGGACACATACAAATATTACCTTGTACACTACAAATATATTGTGATCGTATTTGTTAATTACACCTCAGGAAGAATGAAGGGGGGGAAATTGGAAGGCGAGACGAACCATGAGAGACTATGGACTCTGAAAAACAAACTGAGGGTTCTAGAGGGGAGGGAGATGGGGGGATGGGTTAGCCTGGTGGTGGGTATTTAAGGAGGGCACGTTCTGCATGGAGCACTGAGTGTTATATACAAACAGTGAATCACGGAACACTACATCAAAAACTAATGAGGCAGTGTATGGTGATTAACATAACATAATAAATAAATAAATAAATAAATAAATAAATAAATAAATAATTACACCTCAGTAAAGCTGGGGAAAAAATCTCCCTCCATTCTGCTGGCAGACTCCTGTACATCTTTCCAGACCTAGCTCAAGCCCCACAGCTTCTATAAACCGCACTCCGCTTCTCCTGGTCTGCTACCTAGCATTTTATACACTTGTCTGTAGCACCTTGGACATTGTTCGGTAGCTACCTTGTCTCTGTGTTTGCCACTCTCTTGAGGCTGCGAGCTCTAATTTGCTTTATATCCCCAAAACCTGACAGGGAGCCAGACACAGAATAGGAGCTTAACCATGTTGAGTGAATGAATAAACCAATAAATGAATGAATGTTCCACATATAAAGGAACCAACTAAAAAATTTCTTTTTTGTTAGAGAACACGTGTAAAGTATATTTTTAGAGTGTGAGTTAGCAGAAGTGCTAGAAGTGATTCACATTAATTAGAGATACTCTGTTTTGGCAAGAAAATATTTTTGAGCATTCAGATGGGATTAGTAAACACAACAATTAGTATCTCTAATAGGTGATAGAGATGTATGTTTTGAACTGGCATATTTTGAGATTTTTTTAAGTTGCTTTTATATTTGAATCCATATGTTTTAATTATATTTAATACCAATTTATCCTTATCTATTATTACTTAACTTTTAGACATGTGATAGTTCCAACAAATAGTTACAGTTGTTTAAATTAGTCAATTGAGTTTATTTCTAAAAATAGAATTTATACTTCGTTATACCTTTTGAGTTTTCTGTATCGATGTTGCCTTTGGTCCAAGGTGAGCTGTTGTGTGACAGGTCCTACCAGATGGTGCTTAAATTCCAAATGAAGGTGAATATGAAAGGTAGGAGCAGACAGGTAACCAGCTTTGGGATCTGGCACATGTTAGTTTGCACCTGTTTACCTGTCTGTGGGATGAGGAGGGCTGTACTAGGATATAAGCTTTTCCTTGAGCACAAACAGTCTGGAAATCGAGATCGGTTACATCCAGGAAAAGCTGTGAATATATTAAATACTATATTTTATACGTAGAATAATTACTTTCCTGGGCCTCTCTGATTTTCCTGATTTGCTGTTTTGATACTTGTACATGGTGTTCTAAAACTGGTTGCATTTACAACGGTTCAAAACCTTTGGGATGCAGCAAAGGTAGTCCTAAGAAGGAAGTATATGGTAATACAAGCCTTTCTCAAGAAACAAGAAAGGTCTCAAATACACAACCTAAGCTTACACCTAAAGGAGCTGGAGAAAGAACACAAATACAGCCTAAAACCCAGCAGGAGAAGAGAATTAATAAAGATTAGAATAGAAATCAATGAAATAGAAACCAAAAGAACAGTAGAACAGATCAACAAAACTAGGAGCTGGTTCTTTGAAAGAATTAATAAGATCAATAAACCCCTGGCCAGAATTATCAAAAAGTAAAGAGAAAGGACTCAAATAAATAAAGTCATGAATGAAAGAGGAGAGATCACAACCAACACCAAAGAAATACAAACAATTATAAGATAATATTATGAACGACTATATGCCAACAAATTACGTAATCTGGAAGAAATGGATGCATTCCTAGAGTTGTATCAACTACCAAAACTGAACCAGGAAGAAATGGAAAACCTGAACAGACCCATAACCAGCAAGGAAATTGAAACAGTAATCAAAAATCTCCCAACAAACAAGAGTCCAGGACCAGACAGCTTCCTAGGGGTATTCTACCAAACATTTAGAGAAGAATTAATACCTATTCTTCTGAAGCTGTTTCAAAAAATAGAAATGGAAGGAAAACTTCCAAACTCTTTCTATGAGTCCAGCATTACCTTGATCCCAAAACCAGACGAAGACCCCACCAAAAAGGAGAATTATAGACCAATATCCCTGATGAACATGGATGCAAAAATTCTCACCAAAATACTAGCCAATAACATCCAGCAGTACATTAAAAGGATCATTCACCATGACCAAGTGGGATTTATTCCTAGGCTGAAAGGTTGGTTCAATGTCTGCATATCAATCAATGTGCTACGCTACATTAATAAAAGAAAGGACAAGAACCATATGATCCACTCAATAGGTGCAGAAAAAGCATTTGACAAAGTACAGCATCCTTTCTTGATTAAAACTCTTCACAGTGTAGGGATAGAGGGAACATACCTCAGTGTCATGAAAGCCATATACAAAAAGCCCACAGTGAATTATCATTCTCAGTGGGGAAAAACTGAGAGCTTTTCCCCTAAGGTCAGGAACACGACAGGGATGTTCACTCTCACCACTGTCGTTCAACATAGTACTAGAAGTCCTAGCCTCAGCAATCAGACAACAAAAAGAAATAAAAGGCATCCAAATAGGCAAAGAAACAGTCAAACTCTCACTCTATGCAGACGACATGATACTTTATGTGGAAACCCAAAAGACTCCACCCCCAAATTGCTAGAACTCATACAGGACTTTAGCAATGTGGCAGGATATAAAATCAATGCAGAAATTAGTTGCGTTTCTATACACTAACAATGAGACAGAAGAAAGAGAAATTAAGGAGTTGATCCCATTCACAACTGCACCAAAACCCATAAGATACCTAGGAATAAACCTAACCAAAGAGGCAAAGGATCTATACTCAGAAAACTATAGAACACTCATGAAAGAAATTGAGGAAGACACTAAGAAGTGGAAAAATATTCCATGCTCCTGGATTAGAAGAACAAATATTGTTAAAATGTCTATGCTACCTAGAGCAATCTATACATTCAAGAAATCCCTATCAAAATACCATCACCTTTTTCATAGAGCTGGAACAAATAATCCTAAAATTTGTATGGAACCAGAAAAGACCCCAAATAGCCAGAGTAATGTTGAAAAAGAAAACCGAAGCTGGTGGCATCACAATTCTGGACTTCAAGCTCTATTACAAAGCTGTGATCATCAAGACAGTATGGTACTGGCACAAAAACAGACACATAGATCAATGGAACAGAACAGAGAACCCAGAAATGGACCCTCAACTCTATGGTCAGCTAGTCTTCAACAAAGCAGGAAAGAATATCCAATGGAAAAAGGACAGTCTCTTCAGCAAATGGTGTTGGGAAAATTGGACAGCCACATGCAGAAGAATGAAACTGGACCATTTCCTTACACCATATATAAAAATAGACTCAAAATGGGTGAAAGACCTAAGTGTGAGACAGGAATCCATAATATCCTAGAGGAGAATACAGGCACCAACCTCTATGACCTTGGCCATAGCAACTTCTTGCTAGACACATTTCCAAAGGCAAGGGAAACAAAGGCAGAAATGAACTATTGAGATTTCATCAAGATAAAAAGCTTCTGCACAATGTATTGTATGGTGACTAACGTAACATAATAAAATAAAATTTAAAAAAAAAAGCTTTTGCACAGCAAAGGAAACAGTCAACAAAACCAAAAGACAACCGACAGAATGGGAGATGATATTTGCAAATGTCTTATCAGATAAAGGGCTAGTATCCAAAATCTATAAAGAACTTATCAAACTCGGGGCCACCTGGGTGGCCCAGTTAGTTAAGCGGCTGCCTTCGGCTTGGGTCATGATCCTGGGGTCCTGGGATCTAGCCTCACGTCTGGCTCCCCGCTCAGCGGAGAGCCTGCTTCTCCCTCTCCCTCTGCCTGCCCCTCTGCCTACTTGTGCTCTCTGTCAGATAAATAAATAAAATCTTAAAAAAAAAGAACTTATTAAACTCAACACCCAAAGAACAAATAATGCAATCAAGAAAGGGGCAGAAGACATGAACAGACATTTCTCCAAAGAAGACATCCAAATGGCCAACAGGCACATGAAAAAATGGTCAACATCACTGGGCATCACAGAAATACAAATCAAAACCACAATGAGATACCACCTCACACCGGTCAGAATGGCTAAAATTAACAAGTCAGGAAATGACAGATGTTGGCGGGGATGTGGAGAAAGGGGAACCCTCCTACACTGTTGGTGGGAATGCAAGCTGGTGCAGCCACTCTGGAAAAAAGTATAGAGGTTCCTCAAAAAGTTGAAAATAGAGCTACCCTATAACCCAGCAATTGCACTAGGTATTTACCCCAAAGATACAAATGTAGTGATTCGAAGGGGCACCTGCACCCCAATGTTTATAGCAGCAGTGTCCACGATAGCCAAACTATGGAAAGAGCCCAGATGTCCGTTGACAGATGAATGGATAAAGAAGATGTGGTATCTATATATAATGGAATACTACTCCGCCATCAGAAAATGACATCTTGCCATTTGCAACAACACAGATGGAACTAGAGGGTATTATGTTAAACTTAATAAGTCAATCAGAGAAAGACAGTTATCATATGATCTTATTCATATGTGGAATTTAAGAAACAAAACAGAGGATCATAGGGGAAGAGAGGGAAAAATAAAACAAGATGAAATCAGAGAGGAAGATAAACCGTAAGAGACTCTTATTCATAGGAAACAAACTGAGGGTTGCTGGAATGGAGGGAGGTGGAGTATGGGTAACTGGGCAATGGACATTAAGGAGAGCACATGATGTAATGAGCACTGGGTATTGTAAAAGACTGATGAATCACTGACCTTTACCTCTGAAACTAGTAATACATTATATGTTAATTAATTGAATTTAAATAAAAAAACAAAGTCCTAGGACACAAAAAAAATAAAACTTGTTGCACACATACTCTCTGACACCATTATAACCAGCACATTGCTATCAAGTGCTCACATGAGCAAGCTATAGTTCTAGATGCTATACAAGCAAAAGATTCCACTCATGTCCATGGGCTGCTCATCATTCAAATATAGAACACAACATGTGCTGACGCCCTCCAGAAAGTAACCCGAATAAAGTGTGGACGCCTCTCCTTCTGTGCCTCAAAAATGTTTTGTAGGCCTTTCTGTAGGCAATTCTGCCAAATGCCTTACACATAGTATGCATTTTATAAGGGTGATTGACATTCCTTTTTGTGGAAGCATGAGTTATAAAAGGAAGTCTTTTCTTTTTCTCTGGGAAGGGAGATGTCAAAGAAATATAATATTATAAAAGACTTTAAAAATATTTCTGTAGGTTTTCCAAGTTTCCCTTCTGTATTCAGATTTGCAGAAGGTAGTTCATTATAGAGTAAGAAGGGGAGTTCCAGCTCAGGAGGGTCAACTGCATGAGCATCAGAGGGGTAAGCGCCTTAACATCTCTGCCGCATCACCAGTGAAATTTGACATCTCTCCATAGGCCGACCTGTACAGTGACTTCTTCTAGATGGAGAAATCAAATATTAATAGAAGTAGGTGTTCACATACAATGCACGATGCCTTAAATATCAGAATATGCATGGTGGTCTGCAGTGTAGAGATTTTCTGAGCCTGTGTCTATCCCAGGTAAATGAGAGAATGAAGTCTGGAACATTTCTGTTTCATTCACAACAGCCTGGAGAGTGATGACAGCTCCACTTCTCATGGGAGAGTTTTCTTGCTCAAGGTCAGATCTATATCAACAAGCCCAACAGCAGGAAGAAAATTCTCCAGGGAAAAAGTGTCTGTTTCTGTGGATGCTATGGCCTGCAGGTTTGACGGGCTCCGGAAGTGGTGTCTGTGCTCAGCCACAGAGAAATTTTTATTTGCATATATTAGTATTTGAATGATGAACAAGAACATTCCAGAATCTGAAATATTATATTTATCTCTTATTTAGATATAAAAAAAAGAAGAATCCTGTTCCCTCATCATATGTGTTTGAATTCTCCTTTAACTTTCCTGTGGTGCTTTATCTTCGGTAAATTATAAGCAGCAAAAGGCAGAATGTCTTACTCTGCATAATCAAAATTTACAGATGCAAAGTAAGAGTTGGTCAAGTGTTTGGTTGTTTTGCATATGGGTTTTCCATAATGGTAGAAGCCTAAGCAATTGACTGTTAGGAGGTTTTTATATTCATCCAGTGCTCTTGTTTTACTGTAATCCCCATCCCACTGGCTGAACTTGCTTGGGAAGGAAGAGTACACACTGAAACATGCAATCCAGGCCATGCCTTCTGTGTCGAGGACAAAGGAGGCCACCACTGTCCTCCTCTGAGGAATTCATTGTCCTATAGAGGGCACATGAACAAATGATTACAATACAGTGTAATGAGTGCTGTGAGGGAGTTAGGCACAGAGTGCTAGTCATGCCTGGCAGTACTGGAAATGTGGTAGAGAAGGGGACATTTGAAGTGGGTCTGGAAAGAAAAGGAGGAGAAATGTGCTGGTAAGGAAGTGGGGAAGACACGTCGGGGAGAGAACCCAAGCCAGCTCCAGGGAGTGCCATACAGCCAGAGTCATCATCACGCCTTTCTAAGTAGTGGTGAAGGGTAGCTGTGTATTTTCAATGCTGGTCACTCTTCATGAATTGTCGCAGGTGGCTTGGAGTAGAGTCTGTTGCGTGGCACAGCTGCTGATGCTGAGGGCCCGAGCTAAGGGGAGATGTGTTTAAGGGATATCATAGTGCTAAATGGATAGGATTTGGTGGGCGATCACAAGCAAAAATAAGAAAAAGGGAAGGTTTGGGGATTCCTCTTAGGATTCCAGAGAGGCCTCGGGATAGAATTTAGTGCTCTTTGGGGAGAGATCTGAGATGGAAATAATAACTATAATCTTAGACAGCTGGAGGTAGGTCCCAGTTAAGATGGCAACATGGAGACCTCGACTGCTCCAAACCTCATCTGAAGCTTAGGAGAGCAGGTGGGACCAAGGGTGTGAGAACCACTAGCACATGCACCATAATTTGTGACACACATGGGGCTCAACTCCTCAAAGGGGGAATGAAAACAAGATGAGGAATAAGGAACAAACTCTGGAGAAGACATAATGCAACATGAATTAATCTGGAGAGAAAACTATAGCTCCGAGGGAGTCTCTGGTAGCCAGAGAGCAGGGTGGTCAAGAGAGCCAATGTCAAGGTCAGATGGAATGGGGACTTCAAAAAATCTTTGGATATGACAGTATATGACTTCTACTCTCTGAAGATGTGTCAGTCGGGGTCCCATCAAAACCCTCTTAATATTTCATGGAGAGGTTTTTATATTCAGGAATTGGCCATAGAAGTATTAGAAGAGCTGGTAAAGCAACAGGAAGAACATGATGTTCCAGACATCAATAACCACAGGAGCTGCTTCTGCCTTCAGTGCTGGAGGAGAAAAGGAGAAAAAGTGTAACTCAGATTCCACAGGCCTGCATTTCATGGCTGTTGCCCCATTGTTGCTGAAGGAGCCCCCACCACCAAGAGGGGACCAAGGAACCCCATTTACCCACAGTTGCCTGCCTCTACTGGAACATAAAACAGAAAAATCGTGTCTCCCTCCCCAGTCTCACACGAATACCTCCAGTCTTCCAGCCTCCTTTGCTACAGGAAAGAGACCATGGAAAAACAAGAAAGATGCCTAGTTCCAGCAGCCAGTACCTGGGAGAGAGGACTAAAGCAATTGTGTTTATATACTAGGTGCTGTTATTTCTCCTTTATAAAAATGATGATGTGTGTAATACAGTTAAGAAATGGGCAGAAGACATGAATAGAAACTTTTCCAAAGAAGACATCCAGATGGCTAACGGATACGTAAAAGATGCTCAACATCACTCATCATCAGGGAAATACAAATCAAAACCATGATGAGATACCACCTCACACCTGTCAGAATAGCTAAAATAAATAACACAAGAAACAACAGGTGTTGGCAAAGATGTGAGAAAGGGGAACCCTCTTGCATTGCTGGTCGGAATGCAAACTGGTGCAGCCACTCTGGAGAACAGTTTGGAGGCTCCTCAAAAAGTTAAAAGTAGAGCTACCCTACTATCCAGCAATTGCACTACTAGATGTTTACCCAAAGGATACAAAAATACAGACTCAAGGGGTACGTGCACCCTGATGTTTATAGCAGCATTATCGACAATAGCCAAACTATGGAGAGAGCTCAAATGTCCATTAATTAATGAATGGATAAAGATGTGGTGTGTGTGTGTATATATATATATATATATATATATATATATACACACACACACAATGGAAGATTAACGATCAAAAAAATGAAATCTTGCCATTTGCAACAACATGGATGAAGCTAGAGAGTATTTTATGCTAAGTGAAATAAGTCAGTCAGAGAAAGACAAATACCATATGATCTCACTCATATGTGGAATTTAAGAAAGAAAACAGATGAACATATGGGAAGGGGGAAAAGAAAAAAAGGAGAGAGGGAAACAAGCCATAAGAGACTCCTAATGATAGAGAACAAACAGGGTTGATGGAGGGAGGTGGGTGGGGGATGGGCTGGATGGGTGGTGGGTATTAAAGAGGGCACTTGTGATGAGCACTGAGTGTTGTATGTAAGTGATGAATCACTGAATTCTACTCCAGAAACCAATATTGCACTGTATGTTAACTAAGTAAACTTTAAATAAAAAAATGTTGTCTAATGTGCCAATTCTTACAGGACTTGTTCCATTAAGTGAGGCACTATGTCTTGTTTTCTTTCTGTTCCCCATGCCTACTATAGTAGGTACTCAGTAAGTGTGAATTAAGTGAATAATTGGCAATCTAAACAATAGTGTCTATGATCATGAAGTGTTGCTACATAAGTATGGATCAGAATTGCTGTCTCTTTGATAGCAAACGAGTGACATGTGCTACCTCTTCTCCCTGCTACACCCATGGCAGACACTGCTAACTTATCGTGACTCTCTAGGTCCATTGAGCATGTGTACATCTTCTCAACACATGGTGCTTCACCCACTACCAGTCAATCAGAGTTGACATAGCAGTGGACCAAGAAACCATGAAATGTCGATAGGCTTTTCAGATGTCCATTGCAGTCATTAGTCATTTGGAACATGCAACTCAAAACCACAGTGAGGGGCGCCTTGTGGTAAGTTGGTTGGGCATCTGCCTTCAGCTTAGGTCATGACCGTGGAGTCCCAGGATCGAGTCCTGCATCCAGCTCCCTACTCAGAGGGGAGTCTGCTTCTCCCTCTGCCCTCCACACTGCTCATGCTCTCTCTCTTAAATAAATAAAATCTTAAAAACTACAATGAGGTACTACTTCACACCCACTAGTACCCAGTGCTCAAGCAACAAGTAAGTACTTAGGTGACTGAGCTCAGCTTTGCCACCTAGCCTTGGACTCTAAACCCCTCTGTCCATCTGGGGCTTTCCCAGGACGTTCTGAAGCAGGTACCTGGTCTTGCATGATTCTTAGTTCATTCTGCAACCAGCCACTGTAAGTTGTCCTATACAATTCTATTCAATGTCTCTCCATGAGGTGCTATAGGGCATAGAATCTGATAAATAAGAGATGGTTCAGGGAAGAAGGCCATGCTATTCCTCCACTGAACCTCTGGTTCAAAACACTCCATTTGCTTGGAACAAATACTGGAGGGGTTGATACAGTTTTGTTATTAGATACTCAGTTTTAAATGCCATTGGAGTTTGCAGCCCTGTGTGTCAGGAAACAAAACTCATAAAGCTCAAGTGATCCTGTGGATTGACTTCACAAAGCTCTTATGATCCCCAAAGACTTTCCTTCCTGGATATTTTATCCCATTTAATTTCGTGGCTCTGAAATATCAATAGAAGCCAGTCAATTGCTGAGGCTGTTCTTATGTTGTTTACAGATGTCAGAGCTGTCAATGACTTAGCTCATCTCCTGCTCTAAATCTGAGAGACTGGAGAACAACATCTTCATGCCTTAGGGGAAAAAAAAAAAACCTCTGTCCTGTTTCCCTGTAAATATTTTGTTCAGCCAAGTATAAATTATCAGCTGGCCTGATGTAGCCTCCCCTTCTAATTCTGGATTCAGCCTCCCCTTGCTCCCCAGTGCTCAAGCAACAAGTAAGTATTGGGCAATGCTATGCAAAGCAGTTAGCCCTGCTCATATATTGCCAGATATTTAAGCCAGCTCAGGACACCTTGAAAGTCAGTTCTGCAAACACACCTGAATTGTCATGGAAAGATGTTTTATGTTGTTAAGTGAAAAATGAAGTTATAAAACCATACAAAGATTTCAAATTCTAGTAGCAGGCTAGGAGGAGCTAGTGCGATCCTTCTTTGTACTAAAAACACTAATAAAATATAAGATTTAATGTTTGTAAATCATGTATCTGGTAAGGGACTTGTGTCCAGAATACATAAATAACTCTTACAACACAACAATAACAAAGATAAGTAATCTAACTTTAAAATGGGCAAAAGGTTTGAATAAACTTTTCTCCAAAGAAGATATACCAGTGGCCAATAAGTACGTGAAAAAGTGCTCAACATTATTCATCAATAGGGAAATGCAATCAAAACCACAATGAGATACCACCTCATATTCCCTAGGAGGGTTATAATTAAAAAGACAGACACTAACAAGTGTTGGTGAGGATGTGGAGAAATTGGAGCCCTCATGTTTTGCTGTTGGTGATGTAAAATGGTGCCATCTTTTGGAAGACAGTCTGGCAGTTCCTTAAAAGCTTAAACATAGCATTACCATATGACCCAGTAATTCCACTCCTGGAACTGAAAACACATTCACACAAAAAGTTGCTCATGAGTGTTCATAGCAGCATTATTCATAATAGCCAAAAGGTAGAAACAGCCCAGATGTCCATCAGTTGGTGAATGGATAAATAAAATATGGTATATCCATAAATGGAATATTATCTGGCAGTAAAAAGGAATGAAGTGTTGATACATGCTACAATATAGATGAACCCTGAACATATGGAAAGAAAGAAGCCAGACACAAAAGACAATATATTAGGTATGATTTCATGTATATGAAATGTCCAGGATAGGCAAATCCATAGAAACAGAAAGTACATGAGTGGTTGGGTTGGCAGGGCTGGGTGGGGGGGCCAAAATGGGGAGTGACTGCTTGATTGGTATGGGGCTTCTTTTGAGGATGATGAAAATGTTCTGGAATTAGATAGTACTGGTGGCTAGACAACTTTGTGAATGTACTAAAACCCACAGAACTGTACGATTTAAAAGGATAAATGTTATGGCATGTGACTTTTTTTAAGTCGGGGGAAAAGTAAAAAAGGGACACTTCCAGGGGGTGGAAGTAAAGAGGGAAGTAAAGCCTCATGGTCAGCCTGGTCAGATAGAGAAGGAAGAGGCTCTGATGGCTAGTGGCTGCAGTGTTAATTTCTGCACGGGGGCAGGAGATGTGGTTTGAGCCTTTGGAGGACAAGCAGCTGAAAATGAGACACCTGCATAATGTTCGGCATTGGAGGGTTTCACTGTCAGTGAAAGGGGACACCTAGAAAATTTCTACTCACTGGCTTAGGGACGCTAGAAAGCAGGTGATCTTTGCCTAGAGCCCTGGGTGGAAGAAAAAAAGTCTCCTATAAGAAATCAAAGTTCAAAGTCCCAATCCTGCCATGCACGTTGGATTGGAAATCCAAATCTTATAACTCATGTGGTACAGAATTTTCCAAGCTAAGAAACAAATATGAAACTGGTCTGTAATTGATAACCCCTCTGTGGTGCCTTGTGAAAATAAATGCATAGCTGCTCTGCTGCAACACTTGCACAGAACAAATGCACTTACAGGAGAAACAAGCTTGGCTGAAGAGGACCTCATTTAAAATGATGAACCATAAAAGCAAAGAATCCACCTTGAACAAGACTTAATAGACATACCCAGTAGAAGAATTAGCACCCCTTCTAAGAATTTAAGATAATGTAAGAATCAGGAAGAGGGTGTAAAGGAAGTATATTTAAGATATATAAATATATATATAAGATAGACTTTAAGACAAAAAAGCATTATTAGGGATAGAGAGGGTTGTATGTGATCACAAAAGGAATATTTCAATAAGAACATAACATTTATGAACTTCAATGCACCTTACATTATAGTCTTAAAAGCATAAAGTAAAAATTAACTAGAATTGAAGAGAAATTATAGATACACAATTATGAGAGAATTTAATGTTTTGTTCTCAATAAATAGAGAATAAATATTCTTTTCAAACACACATGAGACTTTACAAAAATTGAGCATGTTGTAGGCTATCATGCAAGTCTCAACAAGTACCAGAGAATTCATTTCTTCCAGACCCTCTTCTCTGATCAAAATGTAAAATCAAAATCAATAACAAAAGTCCTACATTTGGAAATTTCAAGTCTAAGAATTATCAAATATGTAAAACAGAATAACAATAAAAATGTTCTTTTTTTATTATTATGTTCAGTTAGCCAGCATATAGTACATAATTAGTTTTTGATGTAATATTCAATGATTCAGTAGTTGCGTATAGCACCCAATAAAAATGTTCTGATTGAAAACTTTCGGGGTGTAGTGAAAGGGATATGTGGAGAATTTTATAGCCTTAAATGCATATGTTAGAAAATAATAAACATTAAAAGTAAATGGGCTTTACTTTTTTTAATTTATTTTTTAGAAAGCTATTAAAAACTATAGAAAACCCTAGAGATTCTGCAAAAAAAAAAGAGAAAACTACTAGAACTGATAAATGAATTCAGTAAAGTTGCAGGTTACAAAATTATATACAGAAATCTGTTGCATTTCTATATAATGCAGTAGCAGAATGAGAAATTAAGAAATAGTCCCATTTACAATGGCACCAAAAAAGTAAAATATCCAGGAATAAACTTGACCAAGGAGGTGAAAGTCCTGCACTCTGAAAACTATAAGATGAAAGAAACTGAAAATGACACAAATGCAAAAATATTCCATGTTCATGGATTGGAAGAAACAATATTGTTAAAATGTGCATACTACCCAAAGAAATCTACAGATCTAATGCAATTCCTATCAAAATATCAATGACATTTTTCACAGAACTGGAACAAATAATGCTAAAATTTGTATGGAACCATAAAAGACCCCAAGTAACCAAAGCAATCTTGCAAAGCTAGAGGTATCACAATCAGAGATTCCAGGATACGCTACAAAACTGTTGTCATCAAAACAGCATGGTACTGGCACAAAAACAGACACCTAGATCAATGGAACAGATAGAAATCCCAGAAATAAACCCATGCTTATATGGTCAATGAATCTACAACAAAGAGGCAAGAATATGCAATGGGGAAGAGACAATCTTTTCAATAGACGGTGCTGGGAAAACTGGATAGCTACAAAAAAAAAGAATGAAACTGGACAACCACACACAAAAAATAAACTCAAAATGGATTAAAAACCTAAATATGAGACCTGAAACTATAAAATACTGAGAAGAGATCATAGATAGTAATTTCTTTGACATTGGCCTTAGAAACATTTTTCCAGTTATGCCTCCTCAGGCAAGGGAACCAAAATCAAAATTAAACTATTGGAACTACACCAAAATAAAAACCTTCTACACAGCAAAGGAAATCATCAATAAAACAAAAAGGCAACCTACTGAGTGGTAAAAGATATTTGCAAATGATATATCTGATAAGGGGTTAATATCCAAAATACATTAAAAAACTTAACAACTCAACACCCCCAAAAAACAAATAATCTGATTAAAATGGGCAGAAACCTGAACAGACATTTCTCTAAAGAAGGCATATAGATGGCCAACAGATCCATGAAAAGATGCTCAACATCACTATTCAGGAGAATGCAAATCAAAACCACAATGAGATATCAATCACCTCACACTTGCCAGAATGGCTAGAATCAAAAAGACAAGAAATAACAAGTGCTGGTGAGGATGTAGAGAAGAAGGAACCCTTATGAGCATTTTTGGTGGGAATGCAAACTGGAGCAGCCACAGTGGAAAAAAGTATAAAAGTTTCCTCGAAAACATAACATAATAAAGAAAAAGAAAACTTAAAGATGGAAATACCATATGATCCAATAATTCCACTAGTGGATATTTGCCCAAAGAAAACAAAAACACGAATTCAAAAAACTATATGCACCCCTATGTTTGTTGCAGCACTATTTACGATAGCCAAGATATGGAAGCAGCCCAAGTGTCCACTGATAGAGGAATGGATAAAGAAGAAGTGGTGTATTCATACAATGGAGCCTTACCCAGCCATAAAAAAGAATGAGATCTTGCCATCTGTAACAACATAGATGGAACTAGAAGGTGTAATGGTGAATGAAATAAGTCAGTCAGAGAAAAACAAATACCATATGATTTCACTTATATGTAGCATTTAAGAAACAAAGAAAAAAGAGATAAAAAACAGACTCTTAACTATAGAGAACACACTGATGGTTACCAGAGGGCAGGTGGGTGGGGAGATGGGTGAAATAGATGATGGGGATTAAGGGTGGTGCACTTACCATGATGAGCACTGAATAATCTATAGAATTGTTGAATCACTGTGTTGTACACCTGAAACATAATACTGTGTTTTTTTTGTTTTTTTATTATTATGTTATGTTAATCACCGTACATTACATCATTAGTTTTTGATGTAGTGTTCCATGATTCATTGTTTGCGTGTGACACCCAGTGCTCCACGCAGAACGTGCCCTCTTTAATACCCATCACCAGGCTAACCCATCCCCCCAGCCCCCTCCCCTCTAGAACTCTGTTTGTTTTAATTACACTTCAAGAAAAGAAAAGAAAAAAGAATAGAGCAAACTCAAAACCAGTAGAAGGAAAAAGTAATAAAGGTAAGACTGAATGTTATTGGAATGGAAAATAAATAAGCAATGTAGACAACCAAATGCTAGTCCTTCATTTAAATTAACAAAACAAATAAAGCTCAGAAATTACTGATCAAAGGGCAAAAAACTTACGGTCATATAGGCAATATTCAGAAAGAAAAGGGGACATGATATAAATATAGCAGAGGTCTTAGAGTCATGAGAGAAATCTGTAAACCACTTTATGCCAACATACTTGAAAATCTAAACAAAAAATAGATAATTTCCTAGGCTTCAAAGTCAGAACAGTATATATAGTAACATTTTAAAATAAGAGAGCAAGGGAGGGAGAAAGGGGAAACAGAAAAAGAGAGAGGAGGTAGGGGGAGAAAGGGAGGAAGGGAGAGAGAATGGTACATAAAGATAACTCTGAGTAGTGGAATACAGGTAATTCTGATATTTTTCCTTTCTGCTTACCTGTGTCCTGGTTAATTTACTCCCGTGCCTAATGTGTCAGGCAAGGGCAACTCCTATCTATGCAACCGTTGTTCACCATTTAGGCCATGGATTTTGAGAATTTGCCTCTGGTCAGGTGGGCCATGGAGGCCCCTGGAAAGAAAGAGGAGTCCCAAGGGAGCCTGGATGTGCAGAGATGGGACAGCATCATGGCCTGTGGCAGGGCCCGGGGAGGGAGCCCAGAGGCAGAGATGGCTGAGGACTTGAACCCCATCTTCCCATTGTCTTCTCCACCGTGTGTCTCTTATAAGGACATTTGTCTTTGGAATCAGGGCCCGTCAGGTTAATCCAGGATGATCACACCTCAAGATCCTTAACTTATGACATCCCTAAACACCCTTTTTCCCAAATAAAGAAGCATTTCAGCCTGTGGTGCTGAGGGCATGGACACACCTTTTGGGGGCCACTGTTCATCCCACTTCAGCGACTGACTGACAAATTTAATTACAGAAAAATGAAGCACTTCTAAATAATGAATGACACCACCAGCCAAGTTGAAAAGACAAGTGCAAACTGGGAGAGAGTATTTGCCTTATACATCATAGATTGGTCTGGGATGAATTGCATAGTCACAAACTGGGCATGGAAAAAAATAAATTATTTTGCTGTTACTGTTTGTGAGTGTCCATTTTTGTAGCAGGAAAACCATCTCAAACTTGCCAGGTCAAAGTAACTTGGTTACTTCCAGTCAGTTTTTCCCTAGGAAACTCAGCCTCTTCGGGGTATCCTTGCCTCTCAGGTTCTCATTCCTTCTCCCTGAGTGGAGAGAGAAGCACGTGCAGTGTGGTGTTGTGCATTAATATAGCGGGCCGTGTGCCCAGTATGACCATGAGCTCTTTGGAAGAAAGCATTGTCTTTGATCCAGTTCTGAATCACTAGTGCTTGGGATTTGCCCATCACCCAGAGAATCTTTATTGACTTACATTGATTTGAAAGCTTTTAAAATCCCTGGGTGTTTTCATTTCGGGGGATGTTAAATAGGGCCAGGGCCGCATTCATCCTATTCCCGGCAGGGCTGTTGCAGGGATTAATGTTTGAGCATAGATGATCTCCTGCTCCTTTAAAAAGGCATTAATTAAGTTAAAGGTTTTATTTTTCAAGGATGTGCTTAGTTTTTATAGTAGTTTGTATCTCAATCTGTTGCCTGAAATATAATAAGGCTCATGTGCTTTCTCATAGAGAACAAGACATGCAGAAATGCACAGAAATTAATCCACCATTAGGGTTCCTCTCTGGATGTCATGTCAAGCAATTGGTGTTTCAGAGTTTACCATTTTGTGGGGAGATCCTCCATGGTGGCTTGGCCTGTGGGAGGCTCCGGGCAAGTGCTTTATGGAGAGAGCGTCCTGACCGGATGTGCTCTTTCTCTTCTCCTCCCGGTTGCCCAGTGAGATGAAGCAGAAGCTGGCGGAGGAAGGCAGCAAGTGCAGCATCCTCTCGAAGCATCAGAAGTTCGTGGAGCACTGCTGCATGCGCTGCTGCTCGCCCTTCACCTTCCTGGTCAACACCAAGCGCAGGTGTGCCGACTGCAAGTTCAATGTCTGCAAGAGCTGCTGCTCCTACCAGAAGCGGGAGAAGGTGTGGATCTGCTGTGTCTGCCAGCAAGCCAGGTGAGTGGCCAAGTGGACTTAAGGTGTCCGCTGGTGGCACAGTCTTCCTTTAGCCAGGTAGGAGCAGCAGAGGTTGACTGGTCATCACAAAAGACTGACCACAGTAAAGAGATTGCCAAGGTGTACAGAACACCATATGACCTTTACAAAGAGAACAAAGGAGGGCTGTGCTTCTTGTCTGGTCTCATCCTCTCATTCATTCATGCCACAGGCATATGCTGGATTCTTGGGAATTATGCTGGGTGCGGGAACATGATGGTGGATCAGGAAGATTGCTTATGGGGATGATGAATGCATGAGTGTTGATCATGGTATATACTGTGTATATATGGTATATATCGTGATACAGGCCTGACGAGTTCACCCATTAGCTGTGGGAATGCAGAACAAGGAGCCACTAGCTCTAGGGTTTGGAAAAAGCTTCACAGAGAACAAGAAATAAAGGTAGGATGGTAAAAGATGAAGAAGAATTACTAACATGAAAGGGGGTGGGGATGGTGGTCTCCATGTGAAGGAAGTGGCTAGCGTGGAGTCTCACGGAGATACGTGTTTCTATTCTCCCTCAGTGACTGCCAGAGTATTTCTCTGATACACTGAGTATTTGGAAACTGATAAGTTTGATAAGCCAGTGTCTGGTGTTTGTTGCTTGGAATTCTTAAATCATTGCTGATCCTAGCATCTGCAAAACACATTCGTATTCATTGCATCCTGCCATAATGCCTCTCACTGTGAGCAAGACAGAAATTGGCTGGTCCCCAGAACACACACAGGAGCTCCCGCCTCCCTCATCTTCTCCTTTCCTCCTGCCTTGTTTGTTCACTTATATCCTTTAACTTATCAAGCCCCAGCATTTTCCCATAAAGCTAGTTAATGGAGATGACTGCTAAGCTCCCTTGGGATCCCCAGGGACTCAGTCTTTGAGCTATAAAGAGAAACCAATGGAAGCAAATGTGGTTTGTTGTGCACCCTTTGTCCAGGATGGGGTGCTGGTCAGGTTCTGCATGTGACTTTCAGAGCAAGGAACCTATCCAAGTCCCCATATACCCGCTTGGTAGGAGGAGGAGAAGCCCTGTGGCACCAAAGGGAAGAAGGAGACTTTAACTGCAGGTGAGCCTGTGCTTGGGAGTGGATGATGCAACCAGGTTCATCCTGTGTCTTCCCTTTCTCATTAAAGTTGGGTTAAGGTCAAGTGCTTAACAAGAGAGTTGGATGTTGGAAGAGATTGTGTGCAATAGACATTACAGAAGTTGGAGACCCAGGCTTTTGAGCTGGGTTCTAATCATCGATCTGTATACTTCCGACCAGCCCATTGTGCGTTTTGCTCCAGCCACACTCAACCTCACATATGCGGACATGAGGAAAGCAGACCGTCGGGTTCTTCCTGGGTTGGAGATGCTTTCAGAGGCTTTCAGAGACTTTCAGACAGACGCAAGGTTAAAGGAGTATGAGATATTTAAAATGTAGAAATTAAAATGATAGATTAATGTAGATAGCAAAGGAAAGAAAGACAAAAAGGAGCTGTAGATGGTGGGAAGAAGACAGAGAGGTCAGTCCGCTAGAAGTACCTGGTAAAATTGAAGAACTATCACTTAGCAGAGAAAGTTTTGTGTAGGGTAAAACATGTTTGAGGTAGTGGTTTCCGAGGTGGATCCACTGGGTGGTGAACGTGGGCACAGGTGGCTGAGGTCTAGCTGAGGAAGGCATGGGACTAAAAGGCAAATGCACATGGATTCCGAAGTGACAGTTTTGATGGCAGAAGTTTGGAGGGGGAGACTAATCCAAGTGACACAGAGTGAGGACGAGGAACAAGCAGGCCAAGAAGTAACAGAAATAAGGAGTGGAAGAGCATGGCGTGGCTGAATGTCACGATTGTGCACCCAGCAAGCTGGGTGGGTCTTACACAGCGTTTGACTCAAACAGCAGCTACGGCACCCATGTTAGTGACCAAACTAATCCGTGGTGAATGCCTCGGGAACAGGGACCCTCCCTGTCTCCTTCAACTCCATTTGCAGCACGAGAGCCTGGCAGGTGGAAGAGACACAGATCTTTGTGTGTTGAGTAACAGAACAGGACAATGTTCCAAAGCAGCCAAATGCATGGTGCAAATGAGGCTTCAGGAATTTTAAAGAGAAAAGGATCCAGAGAGTGTAGGGTATCCTAAGGAGGTTTTCTGGAAGACAGGGGGACCCCAGACGGAACTCCAATTGGGAAGAGGAATCACAGAGCATGCTTGAACAAGGTATGTCAAGAGCAGAAAAGATCCCCCAAGGTGCGTGGAGGGCCTGGAACAGTATATTTTAAATTTCTATTTCACATTTCTAGGCACCTAACGAGGAGGCAGGAGGCTTTGGTAATCCCATTGAGCTAAATCGTGCATCATTTCCATGTCAGCATTTAATGACAACTCCCTGAGTCTCGGGAGGGCATCAGAAAATAAAAAATCATCCATAGAAGGATACCTTGAAAGATATCTGAAAAACTCATGTACATTTGCTCTATCGGTTTTTTAAAGAAAAGGGGAGATTACTGAGAAGTCATCCACATTCAGTGTATCTAGCACAGAGAGAAGGCACCCATGCTTATTTAATGAAAGTTGGCAGAAGGGCAGTCTTGAAGAGAAGTTGGGAATTTTGCTGTTTCATCTTGTATGATGTCATGTGGGGACATTTCTGGGAGTCTTGGGCTTGTAATAATATTGATGGAAAAGTGGAGCTTATTCCCTATTTTATTCAAGTTCATCGTAGGAACATATCTAGGGAAAAAAATCCATGATACATGTGGCAGGTTTTTGCTTCTAGAAATTTCTCTAAGGCCCAATTTGATAGAGAAGTATGTCCGGGCCAGAGCACCTCAGTGTATGACCTGTGGGCTGACAATCTTGTATATTTTGGAGGATGCCTCAGAGGAGTTTGTTTTACTTACGTAGTCAAGCTGTGTAATTCCTCAGCACTACACAGCAGACACAGGCAGATTCTTCATGGGAAGCATTTAAGGACTACTTTGACTTGGATCATGTATGAAAAATTTCTGATTGATAACAGCTTGAAAAGCCTGTCAAGTTTCTTTAAACAGAAAAAAAAATGGTTTACAACACATTTTTTAGATTTTAAATACGTATTTTTACTTGGCAAAAGCCGGTGTCATGCTGGGGGATGGCTTTGTGGGCACTATGCCACCATCTACATTGTTCATCAGTTTCCCTGCTCCCGGTGCAATCTGAGATTCACCTCTGGGTTTAGAGGTGATTAATTTTATTGTGGATATTCGTCCAGTAGATTCATATTCAAACAGTTGGGTTTAAAACCACTGTATATGTCAGAATCTATGAAGAACACATTGTGTGTGAGCTTGTGAAATCTCAGTGAAATGCTTTATAGCAGCTCTATGAAGTTGCAGAGGTGACCACTTTTGTGAGGCTACATTCAGACCCATATTTCACTGCCCCTGGCCACGATGTACTTTTCCTTTCCTATATAAATTAGTTCCATTTGTACTGTACTGATTTAGTTTCAAGCTGTTTGTCCAGTGGCAACCATATGCCTATGGAGCCAAGAATAATTATAATAATAAGAATTCTTGTCCACAAAAAATTAAGGGGTTAGGAGTTGAGTGAGGGTAGACATTCATGCAAAAATATTAACAAATTGCATCAGAAATAAATGACTGTCAGGCACCTGGGCCTGTCTGTGGTGTAGTTGACTTGGGTTAGAAAGGTAGGGTTCACCAGGGAGGGCCCAGGTAGTGTCTAGTCTCTGTAAAAATGGGGAAATCTGTAAATTCAGCTTTCTTCTTTTTTGTTTCATGTCCTAGTCTTCTGTTTGGTTATTTATTACAATAAAAGTATTTTAATTTTAAATGAAAATTCCCTTTTAATGGTCATTGCTGTAATTATGATCAGCGGGTTAGTTCATCATTCATTCTTTTGCTTCATATGTTTTCCGTTAAAAGCTATTTTTGGGAGGCACCTGGGTGGCTCAGTTGATTAAACATCTGACTCTTGGTTTCAGCCCAGATCATGATCTCAGGATCTTGAGATCAAGCCCCATGTGGGGCTCCATGCTCAGCATGGAGTCTGCTTGTCCCTCTCCCTCTCCCTCTGCCCTCCTCCTCTGTCCCCTGCCTCCCTATGTGCATGCATGAGCATGCATGCACGCACGCACACACACTCTTCCAAATAAATAAATAAAATCTTTACAAAAAAGCTATTTTTGTTGTCAGTTTAGAATTTTTAACTTTGGGAAATTAACAAACATTAGATGAATTTATTAGAGAATGAATGCTGGATTACTAATTTTGGAGGTTATATAGCCAATAGGATACTACTGAATCATTCCCTTTGTCATATATGTATCTGTATGTATCTATATCAATTTATCTCCTAGGCAATTTATTGTATAGATTCATGCAAACATTATAAATAAGCATGTATAGTAGTTGCATTTTAAGATCTTCTGCAGGAAACAAACTTGCAGAGTGAGTCCAGACCTTACTTACCAGCCATTGTCATTTGGGGTCAAATTGATTAAAGAACAATGATCTTACTTTCCTTGGGAACAAATTGGCTTCCTAGTTCTCTGCTTCATTATAAAAATTGTTCTCTCTGACTTTTTTCACTATGTGCTATTATCTTTAATGCAGACCAATTTGGGAGATTGTTGTCAGGGAATGAGAAAAAAAATTATCTTGGAATCAAAATCAAACACATCTCCTCATTATGCCTATGTCATTTGCTTTGGTTTTTCTGAGACAACTTAAGCCTTCATTTCTTTTCACTTGGAGTTGAATATCCTCTACTTGTATCTGATCATTTATTCACAGTGCGCATGATCATAGACTAGCATACTTCCCTTTTGGTATGAACTCCACAGTATGTTTTAGAGATACAAATCCGCAGTGGATTTGCAATATCCCTAAAGAAGATGCAGTATTAAAAATTATCACTATGGGATAAGGACGTTCACAGGTGAGCAGATATATGGGAAGATATTGAACCTCACTAGAAAGCAAGGCAGTAGAGATGTATGCTTCAAGTAGTTGTGTTTTTCTCATTAAATTAGTGATTTTTTTTCATCAGTCTGCTTAGTGTTGACAAGGGTAGATTGAAAAAGGCACACTCATCCATTGCTGGTGGAATAAAAATGGGCATAACCTTTTACCAACATGTATCAAGAGCCTTTAGCATGTCTAAGCCCCTGAGCCCAGTAATTTCATTTTTGAAAACCTATACCTAAAGAGAAGATAGAAGATTTTTTTAATACTGCACAAAAATGAAGTGTACTGAATTATTTGTAATACAAAAACAAAAGTAATCTAAATGTCCAGCAGTAGGACAGTGGAAGCAAATTAGGGCATATTCAGCTTGATAGAATATGATGAGCCCTTTAAGATAGTGTATATATTATATTTGCATGGGTAAATTCTTACATTAAAACACATGATTAAAAACTACCATGCTGGGGCACCTGGGTGGCTCAGTCGGTTAAGCGTCTGCTTTCGGCTCAGGTCGTGATCCCAGGGTCCTGGGATCGAGCCCAGTATTGGGCTCCCTGCTCAGCAGGGAGTTTGCTTCTCCTCCTCCACGCCTCCCACTTGGGCTCTCTCTCTATCTCAAATAAATAAACTCTTTTAAAAAAAACTACAGTGCTAAAATGTACATACAAGATAATCGCTCTATGTAATAAAAGAAACAAAAAGACTGAAAGGGAATACACACATCAGTGCTGTTAACATTGGCATTGGGAGATAACATATGGATAAATAATTGATCTCTTACCCCTATTTTCCATTTAGGTTCCAAATTTCCCACATTTTACACGTTTGCTGCTATAACTAGGTGTACATAAAACAAACATAATCTAGGATGTGCTCCTTTTTCTCCTTTTCATTCCAAATCTTCTCCCCCATCACCTCAGTGTTGCTCTTCCCCTAACACCCCCCCCGCCCCCGCTTTATGCCACAGAGCTAAAATCATCCAGCTTCCCAGGGAAAATAGAATCATCAAAGGGGACTTGTATTTTGAAGTCCCAAATAATGGGCACTTTAGGTTATAGATACCAGCCTGTCTATAATAGATCTCCATAGAGACCATGACTGCAGCACT
Organism: Eumetopias jubatus; assembly: GCF_037043125.1. NCBI lineage: Eukaryota > Metazoa > Chordata > Mammalia > Carnivora > Otariidae > Eumetopias > Eumetopias jubatus. The sequence continues at coordinate 147,890,114 of NW_028274807.1, read as the reverse complement.
CAGTCTAATCGTTGTCAGAGTGACCTGAATCACGAGGCAGTTGGGAATTTTGAAAAATGTAAATTGCCCCCAGTGAAAGCTAAGCATCTATTTTCTGGTCACTGATTTTTTTACTCTCCATAGATTAAATAACAAATATATCAAGAGTGCCTGCTATGAGCATGGGATTGAATTGGCCTTTTCAGATGAGTTATTTCATGTAACCCTTACAAGAACTCTGTGAAGGGGCAAGAGATTAGCCCCAATTTAGAGGCAGGGAGGTCTGAAACTTGGAATGACCAAGTGGCTAGCGATGGTCACTTTGTCAGTCCCAAGTTCAAGACTCTCCTTATAGTCTCCCCCAGGAGGACAGCCTGAGTCTTTGGGACCCCTCTCTTTCAGCTTCCCAGCAGGCCTCCTTGCTCAGCCAGCCACTTGGACCCTACTTTTAAGTCTGTGGAAGCAGTGGACAGTCTGTGTTTCCAGTCTGGGCTCTGGTGCTAAAGGGGTAGTGTAGATTTCTTTCCCCTTGAAGGCACTGTGTGTCCACAGGCAGTTAACTGCATGGTCATACTTCCTGTGCAGCCATAGCAATGAATACAGACTAAGACATGGGAGTGAATATCAGGGAAGGAGGGCAAGGTACCACATGACACTCCCCTCCCTTTGGCACTCTGGGCTCTTCACGGTCCCTCTTAGCTGAGGCCTTTCACTCTAACGTGTATCCTGTCTGGACCTCTGGCGTTGAGTGGATGCTGTATCCACTGACTGACTGAATCTCTAAAGGCCTCCCTTTTTAGGGAAAATACAGACTGTGACATTGTGTGACATTGAACATTAAGAGCATGAACTAAATCTTTGAGATATTTTGGTAAACCTTTTACCTCTCAGCACATCTTTTAATAGGTTTTGAAAAAGAAGAAAGATTTACTTTGACATACAAAGCTTAGTAGGCTTTTGATTAAATCTGTGGTATTCACAATGAACATTTAGGATACATTTTAAGGCTGACAACCATGGGTTTTTACTAATGTGTTTGTTTGCATAAGGGGCTGTAATGGCTAATTTTATGTGTCAGCATGGCGAGGCCATGTTCCCAGGTGTTTGGTCAAGCAGTAGTCTAGATGTTGCTGTGAAGATATTTTTTAGATCAGATTAACATTCAAATCAGTAGACTTTGAGTAAAGCAAATTACTCTACATAATGTGTGAGCCCCATCCAATCAGTTGAGGACCTTTCAAGAAAAAAGATTGATTTCCCCAAGGAAGAAAGAATTCTGCCAGCAGACAGCCTTTGGATTCTAGCTGCAATAGCCGTGCTTCTCTGGGTCTCCAGCCTGCTGGTCTACCCTAAAGATTTTTGACTTGTCAGCCTCCATAGTCCTGTGAGCCAGTTTCCTAAAATAAATGTCTCTCTCAATAGATGATGATAGGTAGATAGATAGATAGATAGATAGATAGATAGATAGATAGATAGATGGATATAATCCCCTATTGGTTCATTTTTTCTGGGGAAATGATGACTAATACAGAGCTCTTCAAGGAATGTAGGACAAAGGGTGATAGGAGGTGGAGAGAAGGAGGCAAGTGAAATGGGAGACCCCTTCATATATTCTCCTGCCTGGTCCCAGAGAGGGGGGGCCACAGGCGAAACAAAGAAACTGTTTTCACCATGGAACATGGGACCCAACAGAGTTACTCTGCAGCCTAGGGGACAATGTATGATATAGACCTGGAAAGAGAGGCATTCTCTTTTGAGGACAGAAGCCCAAGCATAGGGAAGATTATTGGCCGTGGTAGCACTGAGGGAAGCTTGGCAGTGATTTGGCATTTGCATAGGAGAGCAGGGCCTGGCAGCATAGCAACCCTCATTCCAGTGATTTCTCTACAACTGGACATTGGCAGGGGCTGGAAAGAGGAAGTGTCACCAGTGACTTCCCGTGAGACTTCCCGAGGACTCCAAAAAAGACCCAGGAGACATGCTGTGAGAGGACACTGATGTCCTGCTTTGTTCAGAAGGAGGCACAGAATCTGTAACATCAGAATTCTTAAGATTACCTTATATGTGTATTTCCTCTTAGGCTGGTGGCACTTGGGGAAATTTGGGTTGTAGTAGCAATGCAGGCATTGATTTAGGCAAAGCTGGGAGAAAAGAAAACTTAGGATATTCAAAAATTGGAAGATGAGCCCCCGGTCAGTATATGGGCCCATGACCCTAACACTGCAAATCTGATCCTCTCTGGGAATTTGAATCTTGGTTAGAGCAACACATCAACTGAGGACAATTAGAGCTGAGTCATCCCGAGATAGGGGACAAAATGATGACCAGGGGTGATGTTCCCATTACTGAGATCCCTCGTGCTGCCGTCACAAGTCTTGGATATTCAACTTTTCCCTCGATTCTTTAAGCCACCAGATCTTTCCTTTAAGTTACCTTTTCACAGAAGTCATCCAGAGTTCATTCCTGCTGTTTAAAACAGAAACCAAAGAACTTTAACTGGTATGGTAGACATAATTGCAATCAGAGCTGCAAGATAGAAATTTTAGGCCAAGAAAGAGAAGAGGCAGGTGACAATCCTGACATGGGACTGAGAAGGATATTTTTGTTTCTTGCATATTTTCTAATCTTCCACACTTAAATGTGGTGTCTCAAAATTGGCAGGTCTAGCCAATAAGTAAGCGTGACCTGCAAGATGAAGAGTTCATGAGTTTCTAATTTTCTAAAATCCTTGTTGGATAGCAAACAGAAAGGGTTTCAGCTACAACGTTAATTCAGAAGAGCAGAACAATCTATGGGAATGGAGGAGAACATGAGGGTGTAAGCAATGTTTGTATAAAGGCCAGGGGTGCCACAAACATGTTGTTGTACCTAACAGCTGAGTACTGTCCCCTTTCGCAGGGCAGGTGATTTCTGCTTCCTTAGTTTCAACAAAATTGAAGGAGGGCCTAAATGACCACTAAAAATAATATTGGGTCCTAGATTGCCACGTGATTTTTGGCATATAACTCAGATGGAGTTCAAAGTTGAAGGACATTGCTTTAAAAAAAACCAAACTGCTTCTGTCTCCATCTATAGGAAGATGTTTCCTCATAGCTTAAAGTTTTTAAAAAGAACACATAAAACTAGTGCTGAACACTATCTCACTCAAATAATAAATGGTATCCACCTGTGCATACAGGAACCAATAAAAAAGACATCTCCCTGCAAGATGTATTTCCAATAAATGTATGTTTGTGTTTCTTTACTATTTATCAGAATTTGAATATATTTTTGAGTTTTTTGTATTCCAATAGAACTTTATTTATGAGCACTGAAAGTTGAATTTCATAGTTTTCATGTGCTATGATATTGTATATTTATGTTCTTGATAAATTGTGTCTTAATAATCAGAATTGATAACTCAACCCCAGATAAATATTTTGACACTTAGAGCCTCAAGACTCAAAAAGTTATTAAATTCAATTTATTACACACATTTCTGTGACAAAGAATGATAACAATGTGTTAAATAAGACTTAAACACAAAAACATATGACATTAAAAGAAAATTCTGAAAGGGAGGCAGAATGGGATAAAAATATCTGTTCAAGGAGAAAAATGAAAAATGTTAATATTCCAACTGTTAAAGGAGTCAGCAAATGATGGCCCACAGACCAAATCTGGCCTGTTACCTGTTTTTATAAAAAAGTGTTGCTGGGACACAGCCATGTTTATTCAGGTACATGTTGTCCATGACTGCCTTCAACTACAACAGCAGATGTGAATGGTTACAGCGAACCATCAGTGTCTGCCATGTTGCACAGTTTGAAATATCTGGGGATTTTTAACAGCCAACGAAATGTCACACAGGTTAGTAGCACCATTCCTGTTCATTGACTGCAGACCTGTGGACCATGGCACCCCATGGAGAGAGCCACATTTTGTGGCCTTGGAACAGTGAGGGAACTTAACAAATGACTGATTCCTTGGCAGCATTTTCTTCTAACAATGACCAATCTAGCAGGTGTCATCATCATGAACTTTGCCCATTGACATGGTAGGGGAAAAATGCAAATTTTTAACCATCTTAGACTCTGGTATTTAAATTTTTGCACTCAATCTTGAGGCCAGTAGGCATTTCCCCAGCCCCACCTTTTTAAGCCTATAATTAACCAAATGCATATCCACCAACCACCAAGCCCCTAATTGATGATACATTAAGTTAAGGGAGAAAATCATTAGAAGATAGACTTTAAAATTGAGCCAGCGGTTGAACAGTTTGTTGTCATTTGAGAAAAAAAAAAAAAAAAAAGACAAAAATATAAAAAGCACCTATGCTTCAGGTGCTTGATGACTTTCTGGAGATAGAACAGGCCCATCTCTCTGGTTTGCTTCCCATTACCAGCCGGACTGTACGGCGCATGAAGAGGCCTCACGAAAGATGGTCCCTATTTATAACAATGGTTCATCTCTCCCTAGCGCTTCACTGTTTTCAAATGTATTTGTTGTAGAGTACATCCAGGGCTAACAGATCTTGTTAAAATGCCTTTTGCTAAGAAACAACTCCTCCACTCAGGCCAGTCTTGGACCACAATTGAGGCAAGAGGTGTCAGCCGGAAGCCCCAGGATAGATTGCACTTTTAATGTTAACTAGAGGTTACCTTTGACTTGGTAAACAGAAACAAGAGAATTCATTGGGAATGACTGAAGCCAGGCCATGGACTCAACCCTATATGATTATGAACATTCACATAAACATCATCGTAATTCAACAAATACAGAACACCACACAGGCACACCTCAGACATGTTCGGGTTTGGTTCCACACAACTGCAATAAAAGGAATCTCACAGTAAAGTGAGTCAAATGAATTATTTGGTTTCCCAGATGATATAAAAGTTATGTCTACACTATACCATAGTCTACTGTGTGAAATGGCATTATGTCTAAAATAACATACCTTTATTAAAAAACAATTATTGCCAGAAAATGTTAATCATGTGCCTTTTCAGTGAGTCATCATCACTGACCACAGATCACTACAAATATAATAATAATGAAAAAGTTTGAAATATCCCAAGAATAACCAACATGTGACACAGAGACACAAAGTGAGCGATACCTCTGTCCCCATTCCCATTCATCTTCTTGGTTCTTGGTCTGGCAGCCATGCTTTCTCTCTGACCCTCCCCAGTCTGCTCAAGAATGAGTGTCTCATTAATCCACGGCTTTTACAAAAATTATGAAGGTGCAGTCTTTCTGCAGTTGCTCAGATTTCATAGTTTAGAAACAGTGTCATTGGCAAGGGTGATTCCCCAGGTCCAGACACCTGTGCTCCTAACTGGCTCCTGCTCAGGTCCATCAATCTGAGCTGACCCACATGCCCTGTAACTTGAGTTCATTTAGGTGCCCAGAACACCTTCTTGTGCTCTGAGCCTTATCCATGAGCACTTTTCACCAACACTAGAACTTTTAGCTTGGGCTTTTTGTTTAGGGACATGACCAGTTTCTAGGGCAAGTGAAACTAAGAACGCATTGGCTAATATCAATTGATCCTGGCCGAAATATGTAGGGCAATCTTTTTTCCCGTCTTATAAATGAGATTGCAGCCAGGAGGCTTGAGGGACTTACCTAAGTTTACACACTGGATGGTAGGTGAAGACTCGGCAGCTACTGTTGAGTCCCTGGAAGCTAGAACACAGCACAGGGGTCAGCCCCGGCACATAATAGGCTACCAGTTGTTGATGGTTGAAATCGTGAAAGAATAGAAACCCAGTCCTGAACCCCAGCATCCCCCAACCAGTACTCTGTCAAGCTGTGCGATGAGACGTAGCCATACCTGTCACAGATCAGTTTTCTTCAGAAGAATCGTATCACTGGGAATGAGACAATGAAGAATTAACTGTAGTTACTGACGCAGTTATTGGAGACGCCTTTGAACGATCCCTGGAAATCAGATAGGCCAGGAGAAGCTGAAGGGCTAACATTTGAGAATTTCCATTCAAAAACATTCATTCTAAATATACTTAATGAATGTCCATTCTTGTTGCTAAGCACTATGTTTTACATTGTGATATAACAATAAATAACACATAGTTCTTTCTTTTTTTTAAAAGATTTTATTTATTTGACAGAGAGACACAGCGAGAGAGGAAACACAAGCAGGGGGAGTGGGAGAGGGAGAAGCAGGCTTCCCGCGGAGCGGGGAGCCCGATGCGGGGCTCAATCCCAGGACACTGGGATCATGACCCAAGCCGAAGGCAGACGCTCAATGACTGAGCCACCCAGGTGCCCCAATATATAGATAGTTCTTGACCTCAAGGAGCTCGCAGCTGAGTAATTGGAGTATGTGTGTGTGGGTGGGTGCATGGGTGAGGTAACCAAAACTTACAAGCTTGTATTTACAATGTAATTAATTGTGTAAATGCTAGAATTCATATTAAAAAGGTGTGGTTGGAGGGCGCCTGGGTGGCTCAATGGTTAAGCGACTGCCTTTGGCTCAGGTCATGATCCTGGAGTCCCTAGATCGAGTCCCGCATCGGGCTCCCTGCTCAGCAGGGACCCTCCCCCCCCATGTGCTTTCTCTCTCTCTCATTCTCTCTCTCTCAAATAAATAAATAAAATCTTTAAAAAATAAAAAGGTGTGGTTGGAAACAACCACCAATTCTGGCTTGAAAAGTCTGAGAAAGTTCTATAGAGGTCAGGACCCTTAAGAAGGCTCTTGGAAGATAAGGAGACCACCAAAAAGACCAGGTGATGGGCAGGGGAGGTTATTGTAAATCAGAGCGAACCCTATCTTTTAGTGTAAGGGGAATTAACAAACAGCAGAAATATCTACAGGTCACTTCTTCCAAATTATACTTTCAATAAAGAAAAGCATTATCTGCAACTGTATTGAGCATTCTTTTGTTGGTGTCCCCTAACTAAAGGCTTTTCTTTTCCTGTCTTTATTTTTGGGGGGAGAGGGCTGGGGTTGAGGTTAACAGTTCAGAGATACCATCACAGGCATCACTATCTGGCTGTAATGCTTTGGCACTGGATGCATTCTGAGCGTGGCATGTGGGCATCAGAGATCTGCTACAGGCCAGAGAAGCAAACAGAAAGCTTTGGCTTGGATGGAGAGTATCTGACTGCGTCATGAAGAATATGGCAATGTGCTGCAGGCTGGGGGATGAGGGACGATGTATAGCAAGGTTAGGATGTTAAATACTCTGCAAACAAATATCCACCTGCTCCATCACCAGACCTATTGACTGTGAGAAGGCTAGAAGCCTATTTTGGGGGGCAGTAGTTTTCCAGAAATGGGCATGAGGGGCTGGGTAGGGCCCTTTCATCTTTTCACACTCTACCCCGGCTGTGTACCACGTGCTCTGCAGCCTCGTCCTCGTCCTTGTGAAGAGTAGGAGTGGGCAGTGGGCCAGCCCTCTGTGGGGAGGTGGCCTCGGTGCTGGGAGGGAGCGGCTCCTTGGAAAGGGTTTGCTCAGGGTAGGTGCCTGTGTGACCAAGTGTGATTGGATCGATCAGCAGTATGAGTTTTGTTCCCTCCATTCTTACACTAGGTCTTGGACCAGCCCTAAAGCCAGTAAGACTGTAGTCATTCATTGGTGCTCTACGTGGGGTGAGACCAGAGCTCAAAACTCCTTGGGAAGTTGAGGAAACCACAGGTGTGGCTCACCATAACCAGCGTGCAGGGTGCCGCTGGGATGTCCCGGGAGGAGGCAGGAAGCCAGGGCACGGGTGGCTTCTGGCTCTTTGGAGAAAATCTGTGGCTTTTTGGAGATCAGCAGCAGTACTTCCAGAACCATGCCCAGGCATTCTTTTTATCCCTGGGATATAACTCAACATATGAATATAGTTGAGGCAGTGGGCACTCCCCTTGTGACCCCCACACATATCTTGTGAGTCAACTCCCTTTGACACTGTTCATGCTACAGTGAACAATTTCACTCTCATTTTTCCTGGTAGAGAAGCTAGAACTCACAGGCTCAGTTTCCAGCTCAGTACCTGTGGACATTAGACCATCGGCTTCAAGCGGGAGGCCTGCGTCCTCCTTCCAGACTTCCTGACACCCTCAAACACAAGAACCTTCTTTGTTGTCTGTCTTCTGAGTCTTCCTCCACCCCAGGTTCTCTGAGGCATGTTTTTCTCTGCTGGGAGAATATGGCCATTCTCCCAACTGCAGTAGGGGCAAGCTTTATTTAGAGAGAATTTTATATAACAACCACTTACATACCCTGTGTGCTAGGCATGCTCTAGGAGTATTATAAATATTAACTCTTTTAATATTCATAATGATATATGAAGTAGGTACTGTTATTTGCCCCACTTTACATGCAGAGAAACTTAGGCATGAAGAAGTAAAATAACTTAGGTTCAATAGATGCGATTTTATTAAACAGCTTTGGTTCAATAGCTGGGGTTGGATTGGCTGAAAAACCATAGCACATCATTAATTAAGCAGGTTGGGTGCCTTACTGATATGAGTCAGTCCGTGCCATGTTGGAAATAACACAGATGCTGAAATTATATATCTGAGTTCAAATCCACCACTCACTGCCAAGGGCAAGGGATGATAATGCCCTCCTTTTGGAGTTGGGGGCTGGATGAGGGAACCTGCTTCAGTGCCTGACATTTGGGTGTTTAGTGAACGTCAGTTACTATTATTATGACTGCTGTTGTTGGTGTCATTATCAAAGCCTGACTGGCTTCTCTAGGGACCCTAAGGAGCAGCCCCCTTAGCGATGGTGGAGCATACTGTTATTGACCTCCCCAACCTCCCAATCCCTACCCCTCCTCTTCTCTCCTCCCCCACCCCATACACCAGTCTCCTTACCTACTGGATTCTGGTGGATGAGCTCTGGATGCACAGGAAGAACCTCAATTAAGATTTCCAGGAAGCCTAAACAAAGACAACAAAGACCTATGGCAAAGGCTGCCTTGAGCCAGTATTTTCTTCACGTTTTCCCTTAGCCTGACTCATCCACACAGGCTTGTTACTGGGACTGTATTTTTGGGTTAAGGCAGCTGATCTTTCAAAGTGGCTGAATTTCACAGAAGGATAATTCAAACACAGCGGAGCTCTTGAGTGGAATGGAGCAGCCATGAGCAGCTATATGTGTTAGTCTAGGCAGATTATGTGTGCCATTGGCTAATTAGAGAGGAGGAGATGCTGACCCATGCACAGCTACAAGTGCCTTGGTGATCCTCATTGTGTCCTGCTCAGGGACCCCAGTGGCCACTCTTGGACCATCACTGTCCCATAATTCATTCCTTCTCTAACACAGTGGTGCACACATGGGGTGATGGAACCTAAAATATATCAAAAAAGTGATGATCCTCTACACTGGAAACTTACGTTAAGGGGAAGCCCAGAATTTTCCTCTGTTGGCAGCACCTCCCAGAGGAAGGGATTGGTTTGGTGATCTCTTGAAGTTCTTTCCCCCCACATTCATTCATGTGGTCTGCATTAGATAGATCTGGCTTTGAATCCTGGATCAGCCACATTTTTGCCATGTGACCTTGGACAAGTTATTCAGTCCTTTTGAATTTGGGAGTTATGAGACTTTCCTCAAAAATTACTGTAAAGAGAAAGAGATAAAAGGTATATAAATCACTTAGCAACACTTTAGCTACAATAACGAGTAGCTTTTATTATGTTGTTTTCATTCTGAGGTTGCTAAATAGCTATTTCCTTTACTTTATAAAATATTAAGCACAGCATAATTGCTTATGAGTATGAAGGCCCAGCAAAATAATTTAGTTTTATACTTAATTCTTTCCCAGCATTGACCAAGGCAGTTAAAGATATCACCACTCAACAAATAAGGACACTTGTTCACCTTCTGAAAGATTTCATAGAATCGCACAGTGCATGTTCCAGGATATTGGCTCAAATCACTTAATAACCTTAAGTGCACATTACTTTAAATTTTAGTGCCCCTAGGAACTAAAAAAAAATGTGCACAGCTTTAATATAAACATCAGGTAAAAAATATTTGTACTGTATCACAGTATACATTCCATTTTTTTCTGCTCAAATAAAATGTTTAATCATCAGGCTGTTATACAGCTGATGTTTTTTAGCTTGGCAATATGGATGTCATCTTTAATAGCCAGTGTTTCTTCTTTTAAAAGATTTTATTTATTTATTTGAAAGAGGGGCGGAAGGATAAGCAGACTCCCCACTGAGGAGGGAGCCCCCTATATGGGGCTCAATCCCAGGGTCCCAGGATCGTGACCTGTGCCAAAGTCAGACGCTTAACCGACTAAGTCACCCAGGCACCTCTAGCCAATATTTCTTTATTTACTAGGTAATAATAAAGTTATACAAAGGGAATTAAAGATGATTTGGCAAATAATTATGGATTCATCACCTAGATTTTGAACTAAAATATTACCTATCCTAATGGAAGCCCCTGGTTATCTCCCTTTAGTTATATCTTCCTCCTTTCCTCTGGAGGTAACCACCATTTTTTTAAAGATTTATTTATTTATTTTAGAGAGAGAGAAAGAAAAAAGAAATATAAAAAGCAAGGCAGAGAAGACAGAGGATCACCGGGGAAGAGAGTTAAAAATGAGACAAGACAAAACCAGAGAGGGAGACACACCATAAGAGACTTAATCTCAGGAAACAAACTGAGGGTTGCTGGAGTGGTGGGGGGTGGGAGGGATGGGGTGGCTGGGTGAGGGACACTGGGAAGGGTATGTGCTATGGTGAGCGCTGTGAAGTGTGCAAGACCGTTGAATCACAGACCTGTACCTCTGAAACAAATAATACATTATGTTAATAAGAATAAATAAATAAATCCACAAGGAAAGGGACAAAAAGAGAGATAGCGCACAAGTAGGAGGAGGAGAGGGAGAGGGAGAGAGAATCTCAAGCAGACTCCACGCTGAACGCAGAGTCCAACACGGGGCTTGATCTCACGACCCCAAGATCACAACCTGAGCTGAAGTCAAGAGTCAGACACCCAACTGACTGAGCACCCAGTTGCCCCCATTGTTCAGCTTTGTTATATCTATTCATATTACATGTATGGTTCACTTACATGGCAGAGATAGTGCTCACCAAATATTCCATATGCTCCCTGTATGTTCCAGCCTCCTTTGCAGGTAGACCAGAGCCATACAATTGATTCTGGACAATGGACTCTGAGCAGAAGTGTCACATACCATGCTCAAGTCAGGGCAGAATTAACTAGAGTGTCTTCTCTCTTCCCCTCCAATGACCTAGTGTTCAGATTGTGCAACTATAAGATGGCAAAGTCTTCACCTGGGTCTCTAAGTGATTGTGTGGAATAGAGCCTCCTGCCAACCACATTGAACATGTAATATGAGAAAAAAAATATATATATATCCCTTGTAGTTTTAAGCCAAGTAGGATTTGGAGGTTAGTATATCAAAGCCTATTCTGTCCTAAACAGGACAGCCACTTGTACTGCTCTGTGGGACTCCATTGTGCGACTGCACCACAATTGCTGTTCTCCTCTTAATGGATGTTTACATTGTTTCTCAGGTTTAGATGTTATGAAACAATGCTACCAGGACATTCTTACACATTTATATACACAAGTGCCAGAGTTTTTCCAGGGTACATAGCTAGGACTGATTTTTAAGTTGCAGGGTATACACATATTCCCCTTTATTAGCTATACCCCAGCTGTTCTCCATCAGAATTACAGCAGTTTATATTCCCACAATTGGTAAAAAAAAGAAAGAAAAATTCCCTTTCTGTCACATCCTCCCTAACAGGTGGTATTGAAATGTATTTTTAGTTCTTGCAAATCCGATAGATATAAAATAATGTTCTTAATTATATTTTTAACTTACATAATATAAGTTAAGGTTTGATTGCATTTTATTTTACTAGTGAACTTATACATCTTTATTATGCTTCCCAGTCATTTATATTTCCTCTTGAATGAATTGCGTATTTGTTACTTTTACTGATTTTCCTATTTATTTTCTTCTTTTTCTTAATAACAAGTAGTAGTTCTTTTTATATTGTGAATACCAGTCCCTAATCTTTTGTTTGTGCTGCCAGTATCTTCTCTCAGACTGTGGCCTTTCCTTTCCTTTTTTTTTTTGATAAGCATAAGTTTTAAATTTTAGTGTAATCAAATTTTTCAGTCTTTTCCTTTATAGTTAGAAATCTGAGTCTTTTGGGGAACCTGGGTGGCTCAGTCAATTAAGCATCCAACTCGATTTTAGCTCAGATCATGATCTCAGGGTTGTGAGATCGAGCCCCGTGCTGAGCTCAGAGTCTGCTTAAGATTTTCTCTCTCCCTCTCCCTCTGCCCCACCCCCCCACACCTCCTCTTAATGGATGTTTACATTGTTTCTCAGTTTTAGATGTTATGAGCACATGTGCATGCTCTCTTTCAAAAAAGAGAGAGAGAGAAATTTGAGTCTTTTAAAGAGATTCTTCCCAATTCTCAGCGTATAATTATATTCTACTACATAGTCTTCTAGAAGTTTTAAAGTTTTGCTTTCAATGTATAGTAGTAGTCCCCCTTACCCGTGATTTCGCTTACCATGGTTTCAATTACCTGCGGTCAACCCCAGTCTGGAAGCAGATGTTCCTCCTGACAAATTATCAGAAAATCAGTGTAGCCTAACACTCTGTCACAGTGTCTACATCACTCACCTCACTTTGCATCCTCACAAAGGCATTTTATCACCTCACCTCATCACAAAAAGGTGAATAAAGCACAATAAGATATTTTGAGAGACAGAGACCATATTCACATAACTTTCATTACAGTATGTTGTTATGTGTTCTATTTTATTATTAATTACTCTCATGAATCTCTTACTGTGCCTAATTTATAAATTAAACTTTACCATAGGTGTGTATGTATAGGAAAAAACATAGCATATATAGAGTTCAGTACTAGCTATGGTTTCAGGCATCCACTGGCAGTCTTGGAATGTATCCCCCTCAGATGATGAGGGACTAATGTAATTCTTCAGTCCACCTAAAAATGATTTAAGCCTAAGATTTGAGGTAATATGTATCAGTAACAAATCAGTTACAAGTAAGGAGGCCAATGTGCCTATTTCGAGCAGAAAGATTTTTAATATAGAGAATTAGATGTGTGTGTATTGTCGGCAGGACTGGAGGAGCATACTCCAGGCTAAGTTTCTAGGAAGGACCCCCAGAACAGCCTGGAGACCTGACCAAGCAAAGGAATTGCTTTCTTGGCCAAGAGCAGGAAGCAGGAAACTGTCAGGAAGCTGCAGAAATCAGTGATCTCCTTCCTAATTCTGGCTCCCAGACGACCCATCTCAGCCACAATCCCTGCCAACATGTGGAGATCCCACACAGCTGCCTAACAGTACCATGAAGGAGGCACTTAGCACTGGGACTTCTGCTCCTGCTGCCACAGAAAAGGCAGACTCTTATTTGCCAGCCAAGGAGGAACACACAGCTATTCATCTTCATCTTCTATGCAAATGGCATTGGTCCTCATCATTTGCCCATTCTGGAGGTCATTATTTTGATTTTGAATCTTTCAGTTAGTTGGTCGGTTTCATCATTAGGTTTTTGTTTTTGTTTTTTTTTTTTTAGGAAGTATCAGTATTTACAGTTCTGTGATCATACTTTCTTCCCTCTCAGACCTTTATCGATACTGTTTGTGGTAGAGATTAGCACCATTCACTGTTATTTCCAGCTCTCCTCTTTCCAGGGACATGCAGAGATGGCTCTTCTTCATCTTCCTGAGAATAGGCATAGCCCTATGACTTGCTCTGACCAATAAAATATGAGTGGAAGTGACCCAATGTACTGTAAATATCTTTAGTTTTCTGCATATTATATTTTGACATCTTAAAAAACCATTTCTGGTTGGGCAGAGACTGCCCCCCCAAGGCTAGCCAGTTCTTGGAGATGGCAGAGGACCCAGGCTAGAACGTGTCTTCGATATGCAAACTAACCAACCCAGAGTCTTGCCTCCTCTCTGGCCCACACATCCCAGAAGGCAATAGTCCTCTGCCTTAATCATCCCAGTATCAGGTGTCTCCCAACTAGGGACCACCTCTGAAGCCCATAGTCTGCAGACATTATTCACACTAGCCAGTCCTAAACTGCTCACCCTGTCCTGCCTCCCCTTTGACATGGAAACCACAATAAAGACACAATAAAGAGCCTACATGCTCCCCTCACTCCTGTCTTCTGCCTTCTGACCACTCTGATGTCTTTCCTGTGTGGCTTTGTGTGGTGTGCTGTGCCTCTTGTCTCTAGGACCTGTGAGTATAGTAAACTTTGTTGTTTCCAGAGTCTCTCCTCTGCCCCTCGTGTGGCTGCCTCTGACCGATCATCTCATAAAAGAATAAGGCACTCATGTGTCACTTTGGATGGAAGCATTCAGTTGCCCTTGTGAGAATCTCTGGAGCTCTCCTCCCTTGTCTTGGAGAATGTGGAATCACATGTTGTTGTGGAGGTGCAGTGCTGAACCTTCGCATGGAAGGTGGGTCCCCTGGAGAGGCTGATAGACCTAGAGCAGATTTTGCATGATCACGAAGTAAATTTTTGAGGACAAAAGCCACTGAAAGGTGAGGGTTGTCTGCACCGATATCTAGCTTATTTTGATCAACACACAACTCCACTGCTTTCTGGCACTGAGCCTCTGCTAGTCCCTTAACCAAGGCTCCACCATCCATCATTTTGTTGGCTGGATTCTGTGATTCAGTAGGATTCTTTTTAAGAAAGTTTCACAAGTAACCAATTTGTTTTTCATATTTGATAATGTCCGCCTGATGCTTTTCTACATTCTTAACAATTTGCCCTAGTGCTGTGTCCTTGGGTCACATGTTCTTCATGAACAATAGAAGTTGCCCCATGAATGTCAGTGAATGTTCCTCTGGAGAAATTTCAGGCCAGATTGACATTTCCCCCCTTTTAGGTCTCAAACACCTAGAGTTCTAACTACTGTAAGCCTCAATGTAGCAGAAGTTTTTATTAAAATGTAGTATGCCTTTGGGATATACAAACGCAATTCCTCATTCAGTTTAAAGAAATTTTCTGCTATTGTATCTCTCAATATATATATTTTTTCACTTGTAACTCACTGAATTTCATGAACAGGAGTTATCCTTATGTGGAATACTTTCCACGTGCCTTGCATATCTCTACTCTTAATTATTTTTCCTTTTTTAAAAATTTTATTTCATTTTATTATGTTATGCTGGTCATGATACAATGCATCATTCGTTTTTGATCCATGATTTGTAGTGATCCATGATTCATTGTTTTCATATAACACCCAGTGCTCCATGCAGTACGTGCCCTCCTTAATATCCACCATCGGGCTAACCCATCCCCCCACCGCCCTCCCCTCTAAAACCCTCAGTTTATATCTCGGAGTCCATAGTCTCTCATGGTTCATCTCCCCCTCTGATTCCCCCCGCCTCATTTTTCCCTTCCTTCTCCTAATGTCCTCCATGCTCTTCCTTATGTTCCACAAATAAATGAAACCATATGGTAATTGACTTTCTCTGCTTGACTTATTTCACTTAGCATGATCTCCTCCAGTCCCATCCATGTTGATGTAAAAGTTGGGTATTCATCCTTTCTGATGGCTGAGTAATATTCCTTTGTATATATGGACCACATCTTCTTTATCCATTCATCTGTTGAAGGGCATCTCGGCTCTTTCCACAGTTTGGCTATTGCGGACATTGCTGCTGTGAACATTGGGGTGCATATGGCCCTTTTTTGTTCTGATTTATTTGTTAGTTCTGTAACAGTGGTGTTTTATCCTCAGTTTCTTTAGATCTGTGATCATCCTTCCATACCATCCTCTTGTTTATAACTTTGTCTTTAAATTCTTGAGTACTTGTCTTGTTGAGTTCATGTTCCTATTGCGTTTTCCATAGTGCCAAAACCTCAAGCGTGGGGAGGAGTTTCTTCTTTTTCTTGGGTTCTTTTCCAGCGTGGGTTCTTTCTCTCCTTTTTCCATGCTATTTTTTTTCCCTCCCTCCCTTTCTTCTACATGTCCATAATCTTTCCTACCATCCTCCCTTGTGTTTTGTTCCCTTCGGTCTCTTTTTCTTTGCTATTTCTGTTTGCACGGTTACGATCCTGATTCTTTTCACCATGACCAGACTGAACATGGGAGGCTCTGTCCAGATCCTCTGTTTTATCTAATGTGGTGTGTTTGAATTTTCCTCCACACTCCCCCACACACTTTACGTGACACCAGCCTGTCTTCTCCTCTAAACTGGAGGACTGCAGTTAGATTTCCGTGGCCTTAGAGCATCAGGGTAGGGCAGGGCAGGCTTTCCCAAGGCTGTCTGTGCCACTGATGGGTCAGTTTCTCTGCTGAGATTTCAGGTCATCTTCCGGCACCAGGTTTCTTACCCCCGAAACAGGAGGCTATTTTTTCTCATGGTGATGGGAGGAGACTGTCTCTCAGGTTTCAGATCATATGCCTGTATTCAGCACAAATTCCTAGGCAGTGATGGGCCCTGATGAATCTTCATATGATGGGAGTATGGCATTTGGAGGCAGTTGCATGAGAGGGGAGTCTTTTATAGCAGGGGTCTGTCCAGGGCTACCTGGGGATTGCTCCTCGGAAGGGGAGAAGAGCAAGGGGACCCTTAGTGGGGGAGGGAGGGATGTCCCCCAGGGGCACTGCAAGACTCTGGGTCAGAGAGCCCTAGAGGGCTGTAGTAGCTTGGAGGCTTATCACCACAAAGCTAGCAGCTGTGAAGTGAAGTTTTGTGAGGTGTGCAAATCAGGCAGGCTCTAAATGGCTAAAAATCTGTTGTTTTGGCTATTTTTAAAAAATAATTAAATGTTTAAATTTTGAATATGGTGCCAGTGGGCTTTTAAGCTAATGAGTCATGGCCTGCAGAGACAAATAGACGATGTAGTGGCCAGCACACAGAGGCCATCTTTGGCTCATCTATATAACGTCCTGCTTCATCAAGATCCTGAAATTCTGTTGACATAGGTGCAGACTTTTCTTCAGGCATCCCTCCCAGCAAATGCCAACACAGTTAATATTAAATCTGAGGACTGTCTATGTATTTGAATCAATTATTTAAATCAAATAATAAATCTATTAATAGCAATACCATTTGCTTTGAAGGGCACCCTTTCTTCATGTGGGATCTCAGTTTCCTTATCTCCAAGGGCGGTCACTCGATAAATTTATTGAGTACCTACTATGTGCCAGGGACTGTGCTAGGTAAGCACTAAGGATACAAAAGTGAACCAAACAGACCAAGTCCTAACTCCCATTGACCTTACATGCTAGTGGAGGGAGACAGGCAGTGAACAAAGACAGACAATGGACAAATATAAATACATTTGCTGTGGATGACTTCAACAAGGAAAAACAAAGCAAGATAGGGTGGCTGAGAGTGGTGGAGAAAGGGTGACATTTGGCAAAGAGGGTCAGGGAAGACACTCCTGAAGAGGTGAACTCTGATTAATTTTGAAGATTCTCTCAGGTTCTTTTTTTTTTTAATTTTAAATCAGTTAATTAATATACAGTGTATTATTAGTTTCAGAGGTAGAGTTCAGTGATTCATCAGTTGCATATAACTAAAAATTAATTAATTAATTAATTAATTAATTAATTAATTAATGATATTAAAAAGATTCTCTCAGGTTCTGTGAGGCCACCCTCCAGTCTATGAAGTTGCTGGATCCCTGACTGAGTTGATTTTGATGCTTTCTCTTTTTTCATGCATTCACTTTTTTGGGGTTGATCCTGAGAAGTGAAACAGCTACAAGGCAGGCAGTCTAGCAGGAAAGGGTTTAAAAAAAGCAAAAACTCCTCATACAAAGGATTGTTAGTAATATCCGTAAGCATTAATACATATCTTCTAAGGGGTGGTATGATCAGAGCAAAAGAGAACTAGGTTTAGTATCACTAAGCCTGGCTTTGAGACCTGTTCTACATTTGTTTGAATAAAAACCATTGGAAATCTCTTTCTCTGAGGACTTCTGTAGTTACTCTTTTGCTGTTCCCTGTCATCAAATGCAACAGTGGGAGATAAGGAAGCCAACCTGATTTTTCTATCCCATTGCCAGTGACTTCATTTTTACTTTTGTCTTGTTTTGTTTTGGGCCTGAATGCCTACAGATATGTCTCGGTGTTAATTATTTAGTACCTGATTTTCTTAAAATCCAGGGTGTCCTTTAATCTGTAATTGAGATCTTCCTTTATTGGGGGAAAACCATTTTCCATGATACTGTATCTAAATTTAAGTGAGTGCCAGAATCACCTACAGAGCTTCTTAAAAACACAACTTGCTAGGCCTGAACCCAGAGTTTTTGATTTGGTTAGGTCTTGGAAAGGGGTCTAAAATGTGTATTTCTGATAAATTCCCAGGTGATGATGTTGGGCCGAGGATCCCACTTGGAACCACTGTTCTTTTTTTTTTTTTATGTTATGTTAATCACTATACATTACATAATTAGTTTTTGATGTAGTGTTCCATGATTTATTGTTTGCATGTAACACCCAGTGCTCCATGCAGTACGTGCCCTTTTTAATACCAATCAGCAGGCTAACCCATCCCCCCACCCCCCTCCCCTCTAAAACCCTCAGTTTGTTTCTCAGAGTCCATAGTCTCTCATGGTTCGTCTCCCCCTCTGATTTCCCCCACTTCATTTTTCCCTTCCTACTATCTTCTTTTTTTAACATGTAATGTATTATTTGTTTCAGAGGTACAGGCCTGTGATTCAACAGTCTTGCACAATTCACAGCGCTCACCATAGCACATACCCTCCCCAATGTCTATCACCCAGCCACCCCATCCCTCCCACCCCCCACCACTCCAGCAACCCTCCGTTTGTTTCCTGAGATTAAGAATTCCTCATATCAGTGAGGTCATATGATACATGTCTTTCTCTGATTGACTTATTTCACTCAGCATAATACCCTCCAGTTCCATCCACGTCATTGCAAATGGCAAGATTTCATTCCTTTTGATGGCTGCATAATATTCTATTGTATATATAGATCGCATCTTCTTTATCCATTCATCTGTCGATGGACATCTAGGCTCTTTCCATAGTTTGGCTATTGTGGACACTGCTGCTACAAACATTGGGTTGCACGTACCTTCAGATCCCTACATTTGTATCTTTGGGGTAAATACCCAGTAGTGCAATTGCTGGATCGTATGGTAGCTCTATTTTCAACTTTTTGAAGAACCTCCATACTGTTTTCCATGGTGGGAGATTTTTGATAACTGCTTCAATTTCCTTAGTGGTTATAGGTCTGTTCAGATTTTCTGTTTCTTCCTGGTTCAGTTTTGGTAGTTTATACATCTCTAGTAATGAATCCATTTCTTTCAGATTATCTAATTTGCTGGCATATAGTTGCTCATAATATGTTCTTAAAATTGTTTGTATTTCTTTGGTGTTGGTTTGTGATCTCTCCTCTTTCTTTCATGATTTTATTAATTTGGGTCATTTCTCTTTTTTTGATAAGTCTGGCCAAGGGTTTATCAATCTTATTAATTCTTTCAAAGGACCAGCTCCTAGTTTCATTAATCTGTTCTACTGTTCTTTTGGTTTCTATTTCATTGATTTCTGCTCTGATCTTTATTATTTCTCTTCTCCTGCTGGATTTAGGCTTTATTTGCTGTTCTTTCTCCAGCTCCTTTAGGTGCAGGGTTAACTGGTGTATTTGAGACCTTTCTTGTTTCTTGAGAAAGGCTTGTAGTGCTATATACTTTCCTCTCAGGACTGCCTTTGCTGCATCCCAAAGATTTTGACCAGTTGTGTTTTCATTTTCATTGGTTTCCATGAATTTTTTTAATTCTTCTTTAATTTCCTGGTTGACCCATTCTTTCTTTAGTAGGATGTTTTTAGCCTCCATGTATTTGAGTTCTTTCTGACTTTCCTCTTGTGATTGAGTTCTAGTTTCAAAGCACTGTGGTCTGAAAATATTCAGGGAATGATCCCAATCTTTTGGTACCAGTTGAGACCCGATTTGTGACCTAGGATGTGATCAGTTCTGGAGAATGTTCCATGGGCACTAGAGAAGAATGTATATTCTGTTGCTTTGGGATGGAATGTTCTGAATATATCTGTGAAGTCCATTTGGTCCAGTGTGTCATTTAAAGTCTTTATTTCCTGTTGATCTTTTGCTTAGATGATGTTTCCATTTCAGTGAGGGGGGTGTTAAAGTCCCCCACTATTATTGTATTGTTGTCAATGTGTTTCTTTGCCTTTGTTATTAATTGCCTTATATGTTTGGCTGCTCTCATTTTAGGGGCATAGATATTTACAATTGTTAGATCTTCATGCTGGATAGACCTTTTAAGTAGGATATAGTGTCCATCCTCATCTCTTATTATAGTCTTTGTTTAAAATCTAATTTGTCTGATATAAGAATTGCCACCCCAGCTTTCTTTTGGTGTCCATTAGCATGGTAAATCGTTTTCCACCCCATCACTTTCAATCTGGGGGTGTCCTTGGGTCTAAAATGAGTCTCTTGCGGACAGCATATCGATGGGTCTTGTTTTTTTAATCCAATCTGATAGCCTGTGTCTTTTGATTGGGGCATTTAGCCCATTTAGATTCAGGGTAACTATTGAAAGGTATGAATTTAGTGCCATTGTATTGCCTGTAAGGTGACTGTTACTGTATATTGTCTCTGTTCCTTTCTGGTCTATGTTGCTTTTAGGCTCTCTTTGCTTAGAGGACCCCTTTCAATATTTCTTGGAGGGCTGGTTTCGTGTTTGCAAATTCCTTTAGTTTTTGTTTTGCCTGGAAGCTCTTTCTCGCTCCCTCTATTTTCAATGACAGCCTAGCTGGATATAGTATTCTTGGCTGCATATTTTTCTCGTTTAGTGCTCTGAAGATATCATGCCAGTCCTTTCTGGCCTGCCAGATCTCTGGGGATAGGTCTGTTGCCAGTCTAATGTTTCTACCATTGTAGGTTACAGGTCTCTTGTCCCGAGCTGTTTTCAGGATTTTCTCTTTGTCTCTGAGACTCATAAGTTTTACTATTAGATGTCGGGGTGTTGACCTATTTTTATTGATTTTGAGAGGGGTTCTCTGTGCCTCCTGGATTTAGATGCCTGTTTCCTTCCCCACATTAGGGAAGTTCTCTGCTATAATTTGCTCCAAGATACCTTCTGCCCCTCACTCTCTTTCTTCTTCTTCTAGGATCCCTATTATTCTCATATTGTTTTGTCTTATGGTATCGCTTATCTCTCGAATTCTGCCCTCATGATCCAGTAGTTGTTTATCTTTTTCTCAGCTTCTTTATTTCCCATCATTTGGTCTTCTGTATCACTAATTCTCTCTTCTGCCTCATTTATCCTAGCAGTTAGAGCCCCCATTTTTGATTGCACCTCATTAATAGCCTTTTTGATTTTGACTTGGTTAGATTTTAGTTCTTTTATTTCTCCAGAAAGGACTTCTCTAATATCTTCCATGCTTTTTTCAGGCCCAGCTAGTGTCTTTAAAATCGTCATTCTGAACTCTAGTTCTGACATCTTACTAATGTCTGTATTGATTAGGTCCCTGGCAGTCGGTACTGCCTCTTGTTCTTTTTTTTTGAGGTGATTTTTTTCCATCTTATCATTTTGTCCAGAGGAGAACAGATGAATGAGAGAACAAAACTAACAGGTTAACAAAAACCCCAGAAAAACATACACTAAGCAAATCAGAAGAAACCTGAAATCAGGAGAAAAGAAAGGGAAAGAAAGAAAAAAGAAAAAAAAACAAAAACAAAAGAATATGATCAAGTATGATCAGGCTGGTGCATAGATCAGTGCCACACACTAGATTTTGGTCGTATTTTGGTCTGTTAGAAGAAAGTGCCTCCCAAAATTTTATAGAAAGAAAAACTTATATATGACAAAAATAAGGGTAAATCCAATAAAGGGATAGAATATGACTGTACAGATAAAAATTATAAAAGATTTTATAAAAGGAATTGATAAGTTGATTGAAAAAAGAAAGAAGAGGAATTAAAAAAAAAAGGAGAGAATGTGATCAGGCAGGAGACTAGAACAAAGCCATACACTAGAGATTTAGGGTATATTTTGGTCTGTTAGAAGAAACTGCATCCCAAAATTTTAAAGAGAGAACAACTTATACATATCTACCAAAAATAAGGTTAATTACTATGAAGGGTTAGAATATGACTCTAAAAATGAAAAATAAAAAAGATTTTTAAAAAAGGGATTGATGTTGGTTGAAAAAGGGAAAAAGAAATATAAAAAAAAGAAAAAAAACTTAAAAAATTAACTTTGAAAGACTAAAGAATCAGGGCAAAAAAGCCATGAATTCTGTGTGCTGTATTCCCCTAGCGCTGGAGTTCTGCCGTTCTCATTGATCGGTAAACTTGGTCTTGGCTGGCTGTTCTTGCTGATCTTCTGGGGGAGGGGCCTGTTGCTGTGGTTCCCAAATGTCTTTGCCAGAGGCGGAATTGCCCCGCCCTTGCCGGTCCCAGCAAAGTAATCCGCTTGGGTTTGCTCTTGGGAGCTTTTGTTCCCTGCAAGCTTTCCGTTTGGCTTTGGAGGATGAGAGTGAAAATGGCAGCCTCCCAGTAGCTGAGAACTCGGGGCCCTGCTCCTCAGTGTGCCCCCAGAGAAAAGCAGTCAGTCACTCCCGTCTCCCCGGTCCCGGCCGCACTCCATGCTCACCCGGCCTGTGACCGAACATTTCTATCTCTGGCACCCGACCCCGTGTGGAGTCTCCAAACCCAGCAGATCCCCGCGTTGCGCTCTCGCGCCGCTTCTCTTGGGGGAGGAAGGGGAGTCTCCCCGGATCTGCTGCTTGTTGGGTCCCTGCTGGAGGAGCAGTGGCCCGACTGTGCCACGGATCACGGTTTATGGCAACCCCGAGCTGAGAGCCCACTCCGCTACATCTCTGCAGCCGGCTTCCCTGCTCCTATACCTAGGAGCTCTGCCGCACTCAGGCATCCCTGGTCTGTCTGTGACCCCGAGGGTCCTGAGACCCCACTGTCCCAGCTCAGGTTCCACCCCCCACTTAGCCACTGGAGTGATGGCCCTCAGCAGAGCCGACTTCTAAAAGTTCCGATTTTGTGCTCCGCTGTTCTATCACTTGCCAGAAGTGGCTGACAGAGGCCCCCTCCCCCGCCATCTATCCTCCCGAATATCACCTCGGAGTCACTTCTCCGCACGTCCTACCTTCCAGAAAGTGGTCGCTTTTCTGTTCAGAGTTGCTGTTCTTTTCTTCAATCTCCTGTTGAGTTCGTAGGTGTTCAGAATGGTTTGATCCCTATCTAGCTGAATTCCTGTGACCAGACCAAATTTAGGTCTCCTACTCTTCTGCCATCTTGCTCCCATTTCTGGAACCACTGTTCTAAAATATCATTCACATATTGATTTTCTGTTGGTTGGATGTCTCTCTTTCTCAGGGACAGCAGTTATACAAACTGTGGTCCTCCTCTACCCGCCTTCCATCTCCATCCTGCCATCTCTGGACCTCGGAACCCTGCCCTATCTTTCCCATTGCCGTAGGGCTGTACTTTCTCCAGCCCATCACCCATGTCCTTGACTGGGTTTCCAGCAACATTTTTTCCCCTTTCTGCTTCTACGAATTCATTTCTGTGATCATGCTTTTGGCTTCATTTCCCTCCCAAATCCCACCATCTCACTACTGATCTATGTCTGTTGTTTCCTATTCTCTTCTTTAGAATTTTTTTTCTTTCTGGTCTGAATTCTTTGTCTAACTGTGATTTATAATATTCTTTTTTTAAAAAAAACTTTTTTGTCTGGAGATATCTTTGCAAAAATCATATGATGGCTCCTTTGAAATATTTGTTTTGAATGGAGAGCTTTCTTCCCGTGTCTCCCCTTTGCAGAATGTTTACATGGCAGAGGAGCCAGAAAAGTCTTAAGTGGAGTAGCTGTTAACCTGGAATTTTGGTCTGCTACCACAGAACAGATTCTCAAGGGCTTACAAGATTTGCCCACCCTTAGAATGAGCCCTGCATGCCACAGTGCGTGTGTACATGTGTACATGATTTGTCAACATTTACTTTTCTAGCTGTCTAAAATCGGAGTCTCTAGGGGAAGCTTGTCACCTACACTTTCTCCTCAATCCTGCCTGTTTCTTTCAAACATGGCGTCCTGTGTGTTACTTTCTGCAGCTGCCCCTATCCTGCCAGTCCATGCTGCAAAACATACTCATAGCCTACATGTACCTTGGCCTTGCTGGCCTAAGCCAGGTATTTTGTGACTGCCTGGGTGCTGGATCAACACTACCTAAAATTTGTTTAGATATTGAGACTGATGACCCACACCCACGAACAGGATATGAAAAGGTTTATTACTCATGTGTTGTGACGTTCAGGGGACAGCTGGAAGGCTCATGACAATCCAGGTAGCAAGCAAAGCAGAGAGTGTTTGGGACTTTATAGTGCCTGGGTCATAAGACAGGATGGGGTGAGCATTGTTGCGTGGGGCTCGGGGCTTGCATGGGGTGAGCGGGCTTTCTTATCAGCTTGCCCAGAATGCAGGGGCAAAATGCAGGGGAAAGGAGGGAACTTCAAAGTTGCTGGCTGTCAGGGCGCCTGAGTGGCTCAGTCGGTTAAGCATCTGACTCTTGATTTCAGCTCAGATGGTGATCTCAGGGTCATGAGATGGAGCCCCATGTCAGGCTCTGAGCTGGGCACGGAGCCTGCTTGAGATTCTCTCTGCCCCTCCCCTGCTTGTGTGCTCTCTTACGCTCTCTCTCTCTAAAACAAACAAACAAAACAACCGAAGTTGTCAACTGGCAAACAGGAAAAACAGAGTCTTTTTCTTAACTTCACCAGGCATCACTAATTTTACCCTCAAGGGATGACCCCTACTTTGGAGGACTCTGCCCTGACCATTTTGCCTGAGAACTGTGAGCTCTTCTTAGATGGTTTGGTAGAAGAGAGCAGGCAGTGATGCCTTTATGCTGTTATTTTTAAACCAGAAAACTCCTGTCTAAATGCTTCTTTTATAAATGAAAGTGATGAGCTGAAAAATTCTGCCACTTTTGGTTTGTGGACTATGTTTTGAATAAACTCAACAGTTTTCTTATTTTTCCTTATCCCAAGGGAAGAAACACTGACAATAGGTATATGTTCTGTTCGTGATTATTTTGCAAATAAGACCTACATATGCATGGTTATACTTGAATATTTTAGAGGGTCGTGTTTCTTGGGAAACATTAAGGATTTGAGTATGAGATTTTTATATTAAACCAGCAAATTAAGGATTTTAGGCTTATACAATTGAATTAGATGTGCTTTCATAATCATTCAACAGGATATTCATGTTGATGTTGCCACAGATATCTTTGATTAAAAGCCTCATTGTATCATGCATTTTTAAAAAGTCTACTTTCTTATGGAAATGAGAGACAATACCAAAAGATTTTAAAGCCACTATTTAGTGTAAAACTTGGACCATATATATTTTATTTTTAAATTAATGTAAGTTCTAGAATATGTGTAATTCATAGGAGACCTATCCAGAATCACTAGGCACCAGAATCTTGACTAATCAGATAAGATTAACTATAGATACTGTTAATTTGATTATAATGAGATGCCCATGTTTTCACATTTAATTATCCTGAAATCAGGATGTGTCTTAAAAGTGATATGAACATATACTTACCAAGCACCAGGAAAATAATAAATTATCATTATAATTGCCCATTCACTTGTAGACTTGGCCTTGTATAAAAGGTGTCTGCTTTTCAAATGATCACCGCAATTGAGTTATTTGTGTTGGTAGAGCCATGACCCATTTTCATTTAGTTTATATTGGAAGATTAGCTCTTGAGTTATCTTTACCCATCATGATGTGGCAAGTCAAATAAGTTTACTGTTTACTTGGAAAATCCCATCTTACACAGCGCTGTTCAGTGAAAAAACTGTAAAATTGACAAACCTCTTGACTAGGTTGAAGAATTTGGAGGAAAAATAACTTGGAAAAAGTTGGGGTGAAGTTCCATTCACGTACCATGAGAGGCATTATACCCTTTCAAATTTAAGAAATCTAATCTTAAAAAATCTACATCAGACAAGCACGTACTGAGGGATATTGCACAAAATAACTGGCTTGAAGAGTTTGATATGTTGATGCCATGAAACACAAAGAAAGACCAAGGAAATGTTCAGGTTAAAGAAGACTAACAAAACATGATAGTCAAATGAAATGCCTAATCCTTGACCAACTCCTGAGGTGAGGGAAAATAGCCACAATGGACATTAGGACAGTCGTAAAAATTTGAATATGATAATAGTAGAATAGTATTGGATTAATTTTAAATTTTCTGAAATTGATCACTCTACCTGGCTATATAAAAGAGCATTCTCTTTTCTGAAAATACACACTGACACATCTCATGGCAAATTTTCACCTATTTCCTCCATAAATTCTTCCTGAGTTCAGCCTGCACAGTAACCGTGTACTTCCCGTCACTGAATTTCTAGAGAAGTCTTTGTTCCCATTTTCATTTGTGTTGTTTGCTTTAGAATTTTGGGAGTATGAATTCTTGATGTGCCTTTTATTTTATTAAAAATATTTATTTATTTTTAGAGACAGCGTGTGTGCCTGAGAGTTGGGGGGGCAGGGGGAGAGGGAGAGAGAGAATCTCAAGCAGACTCCCTGCTCATTGCAGAACCCAACGCGGAGCTCGATCTCACAACCCTGAGATCAAAATCAAGAGTCAGAGGCTCAACCGACTGAGCCACCCAGGCGCCCCTTGATGTGCCTTTTATTTGTAATGTTTCTTTTATCCTTTTTTCCTGAAGCCTCTTTGCAAAGTTCCAGGTCGGTTACTTTGGGGAAAGGGCCAGCCTGAGAGTTTGATCTTTTTGCAATTTCTCAGATTAGCAGAGATGCCAGTTCACTCAGCAAATGGCCAGGCCTACAGTAACAGCCAAGGGTGGAGAGTCAGAGGGATCACAGTACAGCTCATGCACCTCCACGGTAACCTGGAGAAAGGTCTATGCATGAATAGTTGTGAAGCAGTGAAAGGAGCTCTGGTGGAGGCTGTGGAACGCTCGGGGCCCAACGGCTAGAGAAGCAGAGAGACAGGTGTCCCAGAGGAAGGGATGTGGAAGCTGGGCTTCTTCACAGTTCAGGTTCAGCAGGTGAGGACAGGAGGTAAAGGCAGGCTGGAAAAAGTAAAGGTGAAGCAACCGGGCAGACTGGTAAGCGTGGTCAAGTTAGGGAAGGCTAATTTTATGATGGCTGAATCTAAGGATGGAGAATAGATTTTAGGAGAAGGATGTCCTTAAATTTAAGAGACTAGGTGCCATGGTATCTAGTCCTATGATGTGGATAGCACCCCCTTCTATAGAAGGGCGCCACTGAGCCCCCTGAGGTAGTAACTTGCCCATGGGCATGTTCCAAGTAAGAGTGGGAGCTGGATCTAAAACCAAATCTTTGACTCTAGAGTATATGTTCTCACCAGGACCATCTTTCCCCAAGTGGGCAAAAACTGGTCTTTGGAGGGAAGGGGGTGTCTTGCTCTGTTCATGTAATAAACACAGATGTACATACAGTACCTACAGTGATAGACAATATAACTGTGGTATTAAAGTTTCATCGGGGGGGTGGAGTTAGAAAAAAACATCTAAAAAGACTCCCTGGGGATGCAGTAATGAAGACAAAAGGTTGTAAAACATTATCTAGAGCAAGACAGGCAAGGACAGGTGTCCTCACGCCGTATAGATTCTGGGGAGCCCAAGTCTGGCTGACATTTCTGTTCCTTGAACTAATGGTTTCCTTGCCTTCATTAGAAGAAGCTGCACGGCCCCACAAAAGCCATTGTTGATCTTATTTGTCAAAAGTGATAAAATGAGCTTTTGTGGATTCAAGAAAAGACTCCTCACCCTGTGACTTCATTCCTTACCCTGTTAAAAGTGATGAGTCGGGAGCAGTGAGTACGTCAAAGGAGCATATCCCTAAGGGGGAGGGCACAAGACAACTGTGGTCCTTGGTAAATCATATTTAGGGAGTGATAACCTACCAATTTCCAGGCTGCCTACAGATGAGTAACATGAACCCTGTGTCTTGGTTTCCTAGGGCTACTGTAACAAAGTCCCACAAACTTGGGTGGCTTGACATGACAGAGATGTACGGTTTCCCAGTGCTGGAGGCTAGCCATTTGAGGTGTGGGCATGGCCGTGCCCACTCTGAAACCTGTAGGGCAATCATTCCTCTCCTCTTCCTGGCTCCAGGTGGTTTGCCAGCAGTCTGGCATTCCGTGGCTCGCAGCTACCTAACTCCTGTCTCTGCCTTCACCTTCACCTGGTGTTGTGTCCCATCCCGTTTGTCTCTATCTTCACACGACGGTGTTCCTATAAGGACACCAGTCATATTGCACTAAGGTCTCCACTGTGACTTCATTTTAACTTAACTGCCTGCATCTGTAATGACCCTATTTCCAAATAAGGTCACATTCTCAGGTGCTGGGGGGACTTCAACTGATTTTTTGGGCGGAGGGAGGAGGGACCGCACAATTCAACTTATCACACCCTGTCAGGGATTTTCTGTTTCTTATCTCTTACCCATCAGTGTCATTTGGGGGCGGTTGATGTTGGTCCTGTAGCTTGCACCCCTCAAAGCTGGGACCCTGAGGGGTGTGAGTCTGGGACTAGCGTCAGCGTGACTAAAACTTAAGAATAAAAAGATAGAAACAGCCAACGGCAAGTAGTAGGAGAAAGCCACAGCATCAGGGCGCCACAGAAAAAGAAGGTGACACTTTTAAGACCAAAGGGAGATGCGTTTAACCCCAGGAAGGATTTTACCGATCTGGCACTTCCCAGCATTATACCCAGAAGGAGCCAGTGGCTCTGTTGTCCCACGTGTCCCAGCACACAGTTGAACTTGTTTCCACCAACCCTGGAAGATGGGATCTGGATTTCTTCCTCTTTGTCCCCCCATGGCTCAAGCACAATGCCTGGCAAACGGGGCATGCCCAGCAGATGGGAAGTTGAAGTCTCAGGGCCTGGCTGTGTCCCATGGACCAGCACCTCTGCGGGGCAGTGCCAAGGCTGGAGGAGGCGCTGAGTGGTGGCTTCACGGCACTGATAGCTCAGATGCGCTCCTGCTCTCCGTTCCAGGAGGAAAAGGCCTGTGGCATGGTGGGGAAAGACCCTGCGTCTTTCTGCATGACCTCTTAGGGACCACAGAGTCAGAACAGAGGTGGGCTTAGGGTTGCAGGGATGCTCACTGTTTCAGAGAAGTAGAGGGAGAAGAGGGAAAGCAGACCTCTCAGGTGACATGGGGAAGCCATGTGCTGTCCCACCCCTGCCAGCACACACAGACACACACACACACGCACGCGCGTGCACACACACAATGTGGCCTTTGTCTTGCTCTTTCCCAGGTACATTTGCAAGATTCTGCCTTGAAAGCTCTGATACTCAGACTGTAAACTTTCTGGGGCTGCAGAGGTTATCCTGATATGTTAAAGGAAACGCCTCCCCAAACTGCACCTCTGAGCCGAAGGGTGGGGACATAACCCAGTCTTCAGGTCTAGAGAAAACCTTTATCCTTTATTTTTGTGACATCCCCACCTCTGCCCAAAAGGTGTTGGCAGTGTTTCTTGGGGTGGAATTGAGGCTATTATTAAATGCTGGTTTCAACACTTTAATAAGGATTTTAATCCAGTCCTTAAAACTCCTGATGTAAAGGAAAACCTGTGATCCCCTTTAGGCCATAACTCTAGTTTAAATGTATATCAGATTCCTAACTTACGAATTCTGCCTGAATATTTTTTTTAATTAGTGAATTTGGAAGTCCTAACATTTACT
The DNA here is from genome assembly GCF_037043125.1 of Eumetopias jubatus. Classification (NCBI taxonomy): domain Eukaryota; kingdom Metazoa; phylum Chordata; class Mammalia; order Carnivora; family Otariidae; genus Eumetopias; species Eumetopias jubatus. The sequence goes on along the minus strand of NW_028274807.1, from coordinate 147,860,406 downwards.
CAGTGGAGTCTTGTTGCTGAGAAGGTTCTATATTCTAAGTAATTCACACTTACTACTCACTTGGATAGGACTGCAGGTTATGCTGTAGGAGCAAATGGATGATTAAAATACTAATTGTTGTCTAAGATATTTTCAGCAGTCTGTGTTGCCCCCACCTTGAACTTAATATATTCCTACTAGGTGTCTCCCTATCCTACAATATGTCCCCAGTTTTATAACGAGTGCAAATATACTCCACCACCAACCATCTTCAGAACTTATTCATCATCCCAAACTGAAACCCTGTACCCCTTAAATACTCCCCGTCCCCCAGCCCTTGGCAACTGCCATTCTCCTTTGTGTCTCTAGATTTTCACTACTTTAGATACCTCAGGTAAGTGGAGTCATACACTGTTTGTCCTTTTGTGTCTTCCAAATCACATTTTTACTCCAGTTTATTTTAAAGTGGTTTGTAGTATCTTACAAAAAGATCTCTAAAATAGAAAGAGACATAGAAATACATTTAAAAATGGGACCAGGAAAATGTAGATGAATTATGATGTAAAAATGCACCCTGCAGTGAATGACACAGTTCCAAGTGTTGGACCACACATTTGTATCTGAGTTCCTGGATGGCCAAAGCAGAAGACAAAACTTGATTGATTACATAATTCTTTTTTTTTTAAGATTTTATTTATTTATTCATGAGAGAGAGAGAGGCAGAGGGAGAAGCAGGCTCCCAAGCAGCAGGGAGCCCAATGCGGGACTCGATCCCAGGACTCTGGGATCACGCCCCGAGCAGAAGGCAGACGCTTAACCCTCTGAGCCACCCGGACGCCCTGATTACATAATTCTGAGGATGAAAAACATGACTTCCAGGCAAAGCAAGTGTTTCTGAGCTCTTTAATTCTGCCAGACTTTTCTCCATTTCATTTCTGAAAGGAAGCATTTATGTGGGGGACTATATGTTTGATAATACAGGATTTCACAAGACTGCTCCTAGTGAACTTCTAAAGTTAGCCAAAAGCCTAACTCCACAGAGGTACTCTGAGAAGGGCCTTCGGAGTGGAGCCAAGAGATCACGGCACTATTCACATAGTCATTTAACACATATGTCATTAAGTCACCCAGAGCATGGGAATTATAAAAGCAAATGAGACCCCGTTCTTACCCTCAGAGAGATTACAAATTACAGCCTAGTGCTTTTGCTGGTCACACTTGATTCAGGGGCTAGAAATCTTGGTTTTGTATTTTTTAACATCCTAAATACCATTTTCTCCAACTATGCTTTTGTTCCGTGTTGGGCACTGACAGGGGTCCTGGCATTCCTCGTGGTGGTTTATGGTGAGCTCCTTACACACTAAAGCACAAGCCAGTGGATGGTGGGGTTAGTGGCACTCCCTGGCAGGTGATTCTTCCTTTTCCACATGGAGTGAGTCAAAAATGGTATCAGGCAAAACAAAGCAAGAGGCATTTGCCTTTTGATGTAACAATCTGGCTGGGAGGAAAACATTGAAGGAAGAGTCATTTCAACATTTTAACCTGCAATAGGAGCCATCCCCCAAATCTTCTGACCTGACTCATTCCCTGCTATAATTCCTGAGTGCAAAAGTCCTTTTGGCTACTCAAGGTATGTGTTAAGGATCTTTTTGGGACCATACTGTGGGCCATGAGAGAAATGGCAGGACCAGGAGACTCAGACAATTATGTGGGGTATAACGGTTCATGTTTGGAAGGGGTACGAGGTCAGGAATGAAGACAGGTGATTGAAAGTGGAGGATGTGGAAATGCAGACAGCCCATTTAGACAGCTCTTCGCAGGATTTGGCATAGAGAATAGGGTGATAGCTGGAAAAGATGGGGCAGCAAGGAGTGGACGTCTCTTTATTTACAATATAAAATATAGAGGGATGTGATGACCCAGTATAGAGGGAAAGATTGGTGATCAGGAACACAACGTTAACTCCAGGTATGAGGCTCTTGGGCATCTAAGAGGAGATGGGATCCAGAGCATGAAGGAGGACCTGGCTTCGGTTAGGAGGGGTGCTTCTACCATTACTGGAGGGTGGGGAGAAAGGTGCTGGGAGGCTTAGGGTGGGAAGATGAGGAACTCACTCTTGGTGTGTCTTTTTATCACTGAGGAGTTGAGGCAAGGGCATCAGCTAGTATGTTTGATGAGAGAAGACCAAAAAAAGAGGTGACTTGGGGTGGGTGCCTGGGTGGCTCAGTCAGTTTAGCGTCTGCCTTCGGCTCAGGTCATGATCCCAGCGTCCTGGGATCGAGCCCCATGTTGGGCTCCCTGCTCAGCATGGAGTCTGCTTCTCCCTCTCCCTCTGCCCCTCCCTCCCGCCCTGTGAGCTTACTCTCTCTCTCTCAAATAAATAAATAAAATCTTAAGAAAAAAAGAGTTGACTTTGTGGCAGGGAGGGGAAGTGCATTGCTAGAGAAACACAAAAAGATTGCTGATCAGAAGGGCATGCTCACTTGAAGTCACAGCCTTTATTTATTGGGGAACCAGCCAGATTGGTCATGTGATTTTTCTGCAGCATCTTCAGTGCCTTGGGGGTCAGCATGCAGAAGGCAGGTCATAGGACTCATCTGGGACAGGTATCAAGATAGGTACTTTAGTTCACTAAATTTCAACCTTTATTCTATTCTAATATATGCACTTGAAACTATAAAATTTTTTCTAAATACTGTTTTACTATATTTACAGGTTTTTATACATAGTACTTTTGTTATCACTCAATTCAAAATATAGTCCAATTTTTATTGTACTTTCTTCTTAAACCATGAGTTATTTAGAAGTCTGTTTTCTAAGTTTCCAAACATAGAGATATCTCAGTTATATTTCTGTTACTGATTCTAACCTAATTGAATTGAGATCACAAATGTCTGCTCTATGATTTTCATCCTGAGAAATGTTTTGAGATTTGCTTTGTGGTCTAGTATATAGTTAATTTTTGTAAATGTGGTGTGTGTTCATTAAAAAAATTTATACTCTGCAAATGGTGGGTGCGGTGATCTACATACATACATAGGTATGTAAATCATATGTGTGTATATATATATACATGAATGTGCATATCATATTCATATCTGTACTCTCCTATATTCTTTTTTTAAAATTTTTTATTGTTATGTTAATCACCATACATTACATCATTAGTTTTTGATGTAGTGTTCCATGATTCATTGTTTGCGTGTAACACCCAGTGCTCCACGCAGAACGTGCCCTCTTTAATACCCATCACCAGGCTAACCCATCCCCCCACCCCCTCCCTCCTAGAACCCTCTGTTTCTCAAAGTCCATAGTCTCTCATGGTTCATCTCCCCCTCCGATTTCCCCCCAAAAGGTATATTAAAAATATCCCCGTATGGTTATGTGTCTGCCCCTTTCTCTGATAGCTCTGTCATTATCTGCTTTATTTCCTTCATGAGTCTGAGGCTATATTATTAGATGTATACATGTTTAGAATTATTGTATCTTCCTGGTAAATCTTACTTTGAATTATTTCTCTTTATGTCTAGCAATGTTGTTTGCCCCAGAATCTATTTTGTTTGATATTTCTATAGGTACACAGATTTCTTTTGGTTAGTGTTTGCATGGTATATATATTTTTTCTATTATTTTTCTTTCCAGCTTTTTATATAATGTGTTTTAGATGTGCCTCTTCTAGGCAGAATATGTTGTGGTTATTTTTGGTTTCTTTGTGATTGCTATTGTTGCCTTATTTTTTAGCAGCTTTATTGAGGTATAACAGATATACCAAAAAATGCACATATTTAATGTATACAATTTGATGAGCTTGAAGATATGCATACACTCATGAAACCATAACCACAGTCAAGGTAATAGACATATCCATCATTTCCGAAAGTTTCCTTGTGTTCTTCTGTGGTGTGTGTGTGTGTGTGAGAGAGAGAGAGGTGAGAATACTTAACAGGAGATCTACTTCTTAACAAAATTTTAAGTGCATAATACGGTATATTGACTATAGGCACTCTGCTGTACAGCACATTTCTAGAACTAATTTATCTTGCATAACTGAAACCTCACATCAATTGAATGATAATTTTCCATTTCCCTTTTCCTCTGGCCCCTAGTAACTATTATTCTGTTCTCTGCTTTTAGGAGTCTATTTTTTTTTTAAGATTTATTTATTTAATTGAGAGAGAGTGAACACAAGTAGGGGAGGGGCAGAGGGAAAGGAAAAGAATCTCAAGCAGACTCCCCAACTCCCCATTGAGTGCGGATTCCGATGTGGGCTCAGTCTCACGACACTGAGATCATGACCTGAGCCAAAACCAAGAGGCAAATGCCTAACCAATTGAGCCACCCCAGTGCCCCAGGAGTTTGACTATTTTAATGGACCCCATATAAGTGGAATCATGTACTATCTGTCCTTTTGTGACTGTATTATTTTACTTCACATAATGTTCTCTAGGTTCTTCCATGTTGTCACAAATGGAAGGATTTCTGTGTTTTTTAAGGCTGAATAATATCCCATTGTAAGTATATACCACATTTTCTTTATCCATTCATCTGTTGATGGACATTTGGGTCTTTCCATAACTTGGCTATTATGAATAGTGCTGCAGTGAACTTGGAAGTGCAGATCCCAATTTCAGTTCTTGTAGTATATACCCAGAAGTGGGATTGCTAGATCATATGGTAGTTCTATTTTTAATTTTTTGAGGGACTTTCATATAGCAGCTGCATAAGAAACAAGGAAGGTCATTATATAATGATTAAAATGGTCAATTCATGGGACGCCTGGATGGCTCAGTCAGTTAAGTGTCTGCCTTCGGCTCAGGTCATGATCCGAGGGCCCTGGGATCGAATCCTGCATCAGGCTCCCTGCTTAGTGGGGAGCCTGCTTCTCCCTCTCCCTCTGCCTCTCTCTCTCTCTCTGACAAATAAATAAATAAAATCTTTTTAAAAAAATGGTCAGTTCATCAGGAAGATATAATAATTATACATATATACACCCAACATCAGAACACCTAAATATATAAAGCAAACATTGACAGATCTAAAGGCAGAAATAGACAGCAGTACAGTAATAGTAGGGGATTTCATTACCCCACTTTCAACAGTGGATAGAACATCCAGACAAAATCAATAAGGAAACAGCAGACTTGAACTACACTGTAGAACAAATGGACTCAACAGACATGTACATAATATTCTGCCCAACAACAGCAGAGTACACATTCTTTTCAAGTGCACATGGAACATCCTTCAGGATAGAACCCATGCTAGGTCACAAAACAAGTCTCAACAAACTTAAGAAGATTAAAATCATACCAAGTATCTTTTCTAACCATAATAGAATGAAACTAGAAATTAGTAACAGAAGGAAAACTGGAAAATTCACAAATATCTGTTGCCTTTTTGGGTTTTTTTGTAGTTGTTTGTTTTTCATTTAGTCTGATAGTTTTTAAAACTGAACTGTATACTTCATTAACATTGAGGGTAATACTGATATATTTGGGGTTTAATATACGACTTATAAGAAAGTGGTATGTTGCTTTCTATTTGTCCTATCTATTCTTTGTCCCCATTTCTCTCCTTTCTTGATCTTTTTTTTAGGTTACAAGAGTAATTCTTCATCATTCTGCTTTCCCTTTCTATAAGTTTAAAAGTTTTATTCTCTTATTTGTATTTTTGGTGGTCACCTGAGGGATTATAGCATACATCCTTGATTTGTGGAAGTCTAACATTGACTATTACCTTTATCCATCTCCTAAAGTTACAGATGAGTATTTTTTTTAAGATTTTTATTTATTTATTTAACAGAGATAGAGAGAGAGCACAAGTAGGCAGAGTGGCAGGCAGAGAGAGAGGGAGAAGCAGGCTCTACACTGAGCAGGGAGCCCAATGCAGGGCTGGAGCCCAGGACCCTGGGACCATGACCTGAGCTGAAGGCAGATGCTTAACCAACTGAGCCACACAGGTGCCCCACAGATGAGTATTTTAAACATTTTAACTTTGTTAACCCCCTCTTGATTCCTATTCTATCTTTGTTGTATTTTAATACTATATATATATATATATATATATTCTAATACTATATTCTTAAAACAATTTATTGGGATATAATTTACATACCATCCAGTTCACTCATTTAATATGAACACTTCAGTGTTTTTTTAATGTATCACAAAGCTGTTCAACCACCATCACAATCTAATTTTCGAACATTTTTATCACCCTGTAAAGCAACCCCATGCCAGCTAGTGATCAGCACCCTTCTCTCCTCCTCTGCTGAGCCCTGGACAACTTAATCCACTTTCTGTCTCTATGGATTTGTCTCTATTTCATATAAATGGAATCATATAATATGTGTGGTCTACTGTGACTGGCTTCTTTCACTTAGCATAATGTTTTCAAGGCTCATCCACGTTGTATTATGTGTCATAACTTCATTTCTTCTTATTGCCAAATAATATTCCATTTTATGGATATATCACATTTTATCCATTCCACTGATGGACATTTGAGGTGTTTCCACTGTTTGCTTCTGCAAATAATGTTGCTATGAACATCTTTGTATAAATTACTAAATTATTTTTTATTTACATGCCACACACACACACACACACACACACACACACACACACACACACCCCACTTGGCAAACTATAGCCACCAGACCAAAATCAGCCTGTCATAGGCCAAATCCAGCTATAGCCCTTTACATAATGTATTGTCTATAGCGCTTTTTTTCACAGTGGGAGACTAATTCCCACAGAGACCGTATGGTCCACAAAGTGAAAAAATGTTTACTATCTGGTCCTTTACAAGAAAAGTTTTTTGACTTCTGCTTTGTGTAGTCAAAGTACATGAATATTTGCTACTTTCTGCACTTTTCATTCTTTGTGCCTCTGGACATTTCCACACTGGAATGATTTTTCCTTGTACCTAGAATTTTCAAGAATTTTTATTATTGCTGATTTTATGCTGGCAAGTTCTTCTGTCTGAAACGCCTGATTGACAATACTTTGATTTTGCCTTTGTTCTTGAGGGTTATTTTCTGTGATAAAAAAAAAATCTTGGTTGGCCGTCACTTTCCTTTACCTCCTTGAAACTATGTCGCCGCTATCCTATCACTTCCAGTATTGCTACTGAGAAGTCAGCTGTCAGTCACTCCTTTAGGTAGTCGGCCTTGATTCTCTGGATGCTTTTAAGATTCTCCCACTATCTTTTATTTTGTTCGGTTTCATAAGGTCTCTCTAGGCATACTTTATAAAAAAATCTTTTTTACACATTAGTGGACTTCTTGAATCAGTATATTATGATGTCTTTCACTGGTTCTGGAGAATTCTCAGCCATTGTTTTCTGGACCAGGCACTAACAGCAACTGTACACTGGGAAAGACAACAAAGAATATTTTGTAATGAATATATACCTTTAAAATACACTAGGATGGGGGGCAGAGCAAGATGGTGGAGGAGTAGGAGACCTGGATTTCATCTGGTCTCAGGAATTCAGCTGGATAGGGATCAAACCATTCTGAACACCTACGAACTCAACAGGAGATCGAAGATAAGAAGAGTAACAACTCTCTGAACAGAAAAGCAACCACTTACTAGAAGGTAGGACGTGCGGAGAAGTGAATCCGAGGAGATATTCAGGAGGATAGACGGCGGGGGAGGGGGCCTCCGTCAGCCGCTTCTGGCAAGTGTAGAGCCGTGGAGCACAAAATCGGAACTTTTAGCAGTCGGTTCCGCTGAGGGACGTCGCTCCAGTGGCTAAGCGGGAGGTGGAAACCTCGCGGGACAGTGTGGACTCAGGACCCTCAGGGTCACAGAAAGACCGGGGGTGCCTGAGTGCGGCAGAGCTCCCAGGTATCGGAGCGGGGAAGCCGGCTGCAGAGACGGAGCCGAGGCGCGGGCTCTCAGCTCGGGGGTGCCATAAACTGTGATCCGCGACCCAGTCGGGCCACTGCGCCTCCAGCAGGGACCCAACAAGTGGCAGAGCTGGGGAGACTCCCCTTCCTCCCCCGGGAGGAGCGGCGTGGAAGCAGGGACCCAACAAGCGGCAGAGCTGGGGAGACTCCCCTTCCTCCCCCGGGAGGAGCGGCGTGGAAGCGCATCGCAGGGATCTGCTGGGTTTGGAGTCTCCACACAGGGTCGGTGCCAGAGATGGAAACGCTTGGTCACAGGCCGGGGGAGCACGGAGTGCAGCCGGAGACCAGGGAGACGGGAGTGACTGCTTTTCTCTGGGGGCGCACTGAGGAGCAGGGCCCCGAGTTCTCGGCTCCTCCGGGCAGAGAGTGGGAGGCCACCATTTTCACTCTGGTCCTCCAAAGCTGTACCGAGAGCTTGCAGGGAACAAAAGCTCCTGAGAGCAAACCGAAGCAGCTTGCTTAGCCCAGACTCACAAGGGCGGGGCAATTCTGCCTCCGACAAAGACATTTGGGAACCATGGCAACAGCCCCTCCCCCAGAAGATCACCACGAACAGCCGGCAAGCCAAGACCAAGTTTACCAATCAAGGAGAACAGGAGAACTCCAGTGCTAGGGGAATACTGCACATAGAATTCATGGCTTTTTTACCATGATTCATTAGTTTTTCAAAGTTAATGTTTTTAACTTTTTGGGATTTTTTTTTGAATTTTTCTTTTTCCCTTTTTCAACCAACATCTTATCAATCCCTTTTTTAAAATTTTTTTTTTATTTTTCATTCTTAGAGTCATATTTTATCCCTTCATAGTAGTAACCCTTATTTTTGGTATATACATATAAGTTGTTCTCTCTTTAAAATTTTGATATACAGTTTCTTCTAACAGATCAAAATATACCCTAAATCACTAGTGTATGGCTTTGTTCTAGTCTCCTGCCTGATCACAGTCTCTCCCATTTTTTTTTCTTTTCTTTTTTCTTTTTTTTAAATCTTCTTCTTTCTTCTTTCAAACAACTTATCAATTCCGTTTATAAAACCTTTTATAAGTTTCATCTTTACAGTCATCTTTCATCCCTTCATTTTATCAACCCTTATTTTGTACATATATAAGTCTTTCTTCCTTTAAAATTTTAGAAGGCACTTTCTTCTAACAGACCAAAATACACCCAAAATCTAGTGTGTGGCACTGATCTATGCACTAGCCTGATCATATTTGATCATATTCTGTTTTTTTTGTTTTGTTTTGTTCTGTTTTTGTTTTTATCTTTTCTTTTTCTTTTTTTTCTCTTTCTTTTTTCTTTCTTTCCCTTTCTTTTCCCCTGGTTTCAGGTCTTTTCTGATTTGTATAGAGTATATTTGCTGGGGACGTTGTTAACCTGTTAGCATTCTGTTCTCTCATTTATCTGTTCTCCTCTGGACAAAATGACAAGACGAAAAAAATCACCTCAGCAAACAAGAGATAGTACCGTCTGCCAGGGACCTACTCAATACAGACATTAGTACGATGTCGGACCTAGAGTTCAGAATCATGACTTTAAAAATACTAGCTGGGCTTGAAAAAAGCATGAAAGTTATTAGAGAAACCCTTTCTGGAGAAATAAAAGAACTAAAATCTAACCAAGTCAAAATCAAAAAGGCTATTAATGAGGTGCAGTCAAAAATGGGGGCACTAGCTAGGATAAATGAGGCAGAAGACAGAATCAGCGATATAGAAGACCAAATGATGGAAAATAAAGAGGCCGATAAAAAGAGAGATAAACAACTACAGGATCACGAGGGCAGAATTCGAGAGATAAGCGATACGATAAGATGAAACAACATTAGAATAATTGGGATCCCAGAAGAAGAAGAAAGAGAGAGAGGGGCACAAGGTATATTGGAGCAAATTATAACAGAGAACGTCCCTAATGTGGGGAAGGAAACAGGCATCAAAATCCAGGAGGCACAGAGAACCCTTCTCAAAATCAATAAAAATAGGTCAACACCCCGACATCTAATAGTAAAACTTACGAGTCTCAGAGACAAAGAGAAAATCCTGAAAGCAGCTCGGGAGAAGACATATGTAACCTACAAGGGTAGAAACATTAGATTGGCAACAGACCTATTCACAGAGACCTGGCAGGCCAGAAAGGACTGGCATGATATCTTCAGAGCACTAAATGAGAAAAATATGCAGCCAAGAATACTATATCCAGCTAGGCTGTCATTGAAAATAGAGGGAGAGATAAAAAGCTTCCAGGACAAACAAAAACTAAAGGAATTGGCAAACACGAAACCAGCCCTCCAAGAAATATTGAAAGGGGTCCTCTAAGCAAAGAGAGAGCCTAAAAGCAGCATAGATCAGAAAGGAACACAGACAATATACAGTCACAGTCACCTTACAGGCAATACAATGGCACTAAATTCATACCTTTCAATAGTTACTCTGAATGTAAATGGGCTAAATGCCAAAATCAAAAGACACAGACTATCAGATTGGATTAAAAAACAAGACCCATCGATATGCTGTCTGCAAGAGACTCGTTTTAGACCCAAGGACACCCCCAGATGGAAAGTGAGGGGGTGGAAAACCATTCACCATGCTAATGGACAGCAAAAGAAAGCTGGGGTGGCAATCCGAATATCAGACAAATTAGATTTTAAAACAAAGACTGTAGTAAGAGATGAAGAAGGACACACTATCCTACTTAAAGGGTCTATCCAACAAGACGATCTAACAATTGTAAATATCTATGCCCCTAACGTGGGAGCAGCCAAGGATATAAGGCAATTAATAACAAAAGCCAAGAAACACATTGACAACAATACAATAATAGTCGGCGACTTTAACACCCCCGTGACTGAAATGGACAGATCATCTAAGCAAAAGATCAACAAGGAAATAAAGACTTTAATTGACACACTGGACCAAATGGACTTGACAGACATATTCAGAACATTCCATCCCAAAGCAACGGAATACACATTCTTCTCTAGTGCCCATGGAACATTCTCCAGAATTGATCACGTCCTAGGTCACAAATCGGGTCTCAACTGGTACCAAAAGATTGGGATCATTCCCTGCATATTTTCAGACCACAGTGCTTTGAAACTCGAACTCAATCACAAGAGGAAAGTCGGAAAGAACTCAAATACATGGAGGCTAAAGAGCATCCTACTAAAGAATGAATGGGTCAACCAGGAAATTAAAGAAGAATTAAAAAAATTCATGGAAACCAATGAAAATGAAAACACAACTGCTCAAAATCTTTGGGATACAGCAAAGGCAGTCCTGAGAGGAAAGTATATAGCAATACAAGCCTTTCTCAAGAAACAAGAAAGGTCTCAAATACACAACCTGACCCTACACCTAAAGGAGCTAGAGAAAAAACAGCAAATAAAGCCTAAACCCAGCAGGAGAAGAGAAATAATAAAGATCAGAGCAGAAATCAATGAAATAGAAACCAAGAGAACAGTAGAACAGATCAACAAAACTAGGAGCTCGTTCTTTGAAAGAATGAACAAGATTGATAAACCCCTGGCCAGACTTATCAAAAAGAAAAGAGAAAGGACCCAAATCAACAAAATCATGAATGAAAGAGGAGAGATCACAACCAACACCAAGGAAATACAAACAATTATAAGAACATATTATGAGCAACTCTATGCCAGCAAATTAGATAACCTGGAAGAAATGGATGCATTCCTAGAGATGTATCAACTACCAAAACTGAACCAGGAAGAAATAGAAAACCTGAACAGACCTATAACCACTAAGGAAATTGAAGCAGTCATCAAAAATCTCCCAACAAACAAAAGCCCAGGGCCAGATGGCTTCCCAGGGGAATTCTATCAAACATTTCAAGAAGAATTAATACCTATTCTCCTGAAACTGTTCCAAAAAATAGAAATGGAAGGAAAACTTCCAAACTCACTTTATGAGGCCACCATTACCTTGATCCCAAAACCAAAGACCCCATCAAAAAGGAGAATTACAGACCAATATCCTTGATGAACATGGATGCAAAAATTCACCAAAATACTAGCCAATAGGATCCAACAGTACATTAAAAGGATTATTCACCATGATCAAGTGGGATTTATCTCTGGGCTGCAAGGTTGGTTCAACATCCGCAAATCAGTCAGCGTGATACAATACATTAACAAAAGAAAGAACAAGAGTCATATGATCCTCTCAATAGATGCAGAGAAAGCATTTGACAAAGTACAACATTCTTTCTTGATCAAAACTCTTCAGAGTATAGGGATAGAGGGTACATACCTCAAGATCATAAAAGCCATCTATGAAAAACCTACAGCGAATATCATTCTCAATGGGGAAAAGCTGAGAGCTTTCCCCCTAAGGTCAGGAACGCGGCAGGGATGTCCACTCTCACCACTGCTATTCAACATAGTATTAGAAGTCCTAGCCACAGCAATCAGACAACAAAAAGAAATCAAAGGCATCCAAATCGGCAAAGAAGAAGTCAAACTCTCATTCTTTGCAGATGATATGATACTGTATGTGGAAAACCCAAAAGACTCCACCCCAAAACTGCTAGAACTCATACACGAATTCAGTCAAGTAGCAGGATATAAAATCAAGGCACAGAAATCAGTGGCATTCCTATACACCAACAACAAGACAGAAGAGAGACAAATCAAGGAGTTGATCCCATTTACAATTGCACCCAAAACCATAAGATACCTAGGAATAAATTTAACCAAAGAGGCAAAGGATCCGTATTCAGAAAATTATAAAATACTCATGAAAGAAATTGAAGAAGACACAAAGAAACGGAAAAACGTTCCATGCTCATAGATTGGAAGAACAAACATTGTGAAGATGTCAATGCTACCTAGAGCAATCTACACATTCAATGCAATCCCCATCAAAATACCATCCACTTTTTTCAAAGAAATGGAACAAATAATCCTAAAATTTGTATGGACCCAGCAGAGACCCCGAATAGCCAGAGGAATATTGAAAAAGAAAAGCAAAGCTGGCAGCAGCACAATTCCAGACTTCCAGCTCTATTACAAGGCTCTCATCCTCAAGACAGTATGGTACTGGTACAAAAACAGACACGTAGATCAATGGAACAGAATCGAGAGCCCAGAAATGGACCCTCAACTCTATGGTCAACTCATCTTTGACAAAGCAGGAAAGAATGTCCAAAGGAAAAAAGACAGTCTCTTCAACAAATGGTGTTGGGAAAATTGGACAGCCACATGCAGAAGAATGAAACTGGACCATTTCCTTACACCACACACAAAAATAGACTCCAAATGGTTGAAAGACCTAAACGTGAGACAGGAGTCCATCAAAATCCTAAAGGACAACACAGGTAGCAACCTCTTCAACCTCAGCCGCAGCAACTTCTTCCTAGAAACATCGCCAAAGGCAAGGGAAGCAAGGGCAAAAATGAACTATTGTGATTTCATCAAGATAAAAAGCTTTTGCACAGCAAAAGAAACAGTCCACAAAACCAAAAGACAACCGGCAGAATGGGAGAAAATATTTGCAAATAACATATCAGATAAAGGGCTAGTATCCAAAATCTCTAAAGAACTTATCAAACTCAACACCCAAAGAACAAATGATCCAATCAAGAAATGGGCAGAAGACATGAACAGACATTTTTCCAAAGAAGACATCCACATGGCCAACGGACACATGAAAAAGTGCTCCACATCGCTCGGCATCAGGGAAATCCAAATCAAAACCTCAATGAGATACCACCTCACACCAGTCAGAATGGCTCAAATTAACAAGTCAGGAAATGACAGATGTTGGTGGGGATGTGGAGAAAGGGGAACCCTCCTACACTGTTGGTGGGGATGCAAGCTGGTGCAACCCCTCTGGAAAACAGTATGGAGGTTCCTCAAACAGTTGAAAATAGAGCTACCATACGATCCAGCAATTGCACTACTGGGTATTTACCCCAAAGATAAAAATGTAGGGATCCGAAGGGGTACGTGCACCCCAATGTTTATAGCAGCAATGTCCACAATAGCCAAACTGTGGAAAGAGCCAAGATGTCCATCAACAGATGAATGGATAAAGAAGAAGTGGTATATAGACACAATGGAATATTGTGCAGCCATCAAAAGGAATGAGATCTTGCCATTTGCAACGACATGGATGGAACTGGAGGGTGTTATGCTGAGTGAAATAAGTCAATCAGAGAAAGACATGTATCATAAGACCTCACTGAAATGAGGAATTCTTAATCTCAGGAAACAAACTGAGGGTTGCTGGAGTGGTGGGGGGTGGGAGGAATGGGGTGGCTGGGTGATAGACATTGGGTAGGGTACGTGCTATGGTGAGCGCTGTGAAGTGTGCAAGACTGTTGAATCACAGATCTGTACTTCCGAAACAAATAATGCAACATATGTTAAGAAAAAAAAAGAAGAAGATAGCAGGAGGGGAAGAATGAAGGGGAGTAAGTCGGAGAGGGAGACGAACCATGAGAGACGATGGACTCTGAAAAACAAACTGAGGGTTCTAGAGGGGAGGGGGTTGGGGGGATGGGTTAGCCTGGTGATGGGTATTAAAGAGGGCACGTTCTGCGTGGAGCACTGGGTGTTATGCGCAAACAATGAACCATGGAACTCTACGTCAAAAACTAATGATGTATGGTGATTAACTAACAATAAAAAAATTTTAAAAAAAGATACTATAGGATAAAGAAGATGTGGTGTATAGATATATATACATACACACACACACACACACACACACAATGGAATATTATGCAGCCATTATAAAAAACGATATCTTGCCATTTGCAACAATTTGGATGGAACTGGAGAGTGTTATGCTGAGCAAAATAAGTCAACCAGAGAAAGACATGTATCATATGACACCACTGATATGAGGAATTCTTAAGCTCAGGAAACAAACTGAGGGTTGCTGGAGTGGTGGGGTGTGGGAGGCCTGGGGTGGCTGGGTGACAGACATTGGGGAGGGTATGTGCTATGGTGAGTGCTGTGAATTGTGCAAGACTGCTGAATCACAGATCTGTACCTCTGAAATAAATAATACATTATATGTTAAAAAAAAAAAAAAGAAGAAGAAGATCGCAGGAGGGGAAGAATGAAGGGAGGGAAATTGGAGAGGGAGATGAACCATGAGAGACGATGGGCTCTGAGAAACAAACAGAGGGTTCTAGAGGGATGGGGGTGGAGGAATGGGTTAGCCTGGTGATGGGTATTAAAGAGGGCACGTTCTGCATGGAGCTCTGGGTGTTATTTGCAAACAATGAATCATGGAACACTACATCAAAAACTAATGATGTAATGTATGGTAATTAACATAATATAATAATAAATAAATAAATAAAAAGATACTATAGGTAGTAAATGCAGGTGGCCAGTTAAACACAAGCCCTCTTATGTAATACAATCAGGACTTCACTGGTTTGTAATTCCCCAGAGAATGATCCTACTGAAGTATGCATACTTTAAATCTTGTAAAACTTAAAACATGTAAGTACACATTTGTTTGCCAATACTTTAATGGAGGACTGAGCTGTGATCCTCAATTATGGACTAAGTTCCGTATAAAACATATTCATAATGGGCTATGTTAAAATTCCAATTGCAGCTTCTTTAAACTAGGGCAAGAAATTAAAGATTGTTGCAAAGAATCTAAAAGCACAATTCTAATTTATTTACTTTTTCCTCTTTTAGTTTTCTTGCCTATATGTAATTTAGTCTACCCAGTCTTCCCCAAACTTTTGATTTCATTTTAATAGGACACTTTTCTTTCGTTTTACATGTCTTTCATTACTTCCATATTATTGAACTAAATTATGCATAACTAGCATAAACACATTTGGATACTGATTCTTGATACAACTCAACTGGCAGAAGCAGAAATGTTTAGGTGTCATAGACAGTGTGATCATTCAGGGTCCCTTTGAGGATAACCGTGTTGTATAGGGAAAAAAGTGGAGAGATGGAGTATTGACTGAGATTGGCTTGTCTCTACTACAGCCCTGCTTCCTGGGATTCATCACCACTAGCCCTTGCCCCATTTCTGCACCTTAACTGAGAATTTTAAAAACATTAAAAAGCTTCATAGCACAGAGAAAAAATGTTATGCAATGCTACAAAAATCTGAAAAAATAGTACAAAATATGAAAATATTAGATCAGTTTCATTTATGAATGTTAATGCAAAATCCTTAAATAAAAGACAAGCTGATAGAATCCACAAATACATTTAGAAGAACAACACCTCATAATAAAGTGGCATTCATCCCTGAAACACAAGGAATTCAGAGGTCTATTAATATAATATCACAAATTAATAAGCCAAAGGAAATCAGCCACATGAGTCTCTGAATAGATGCTAAAAATGCATTTGACAAAATCCATTATCTTTTTCATTTTAAAATGCATTCTAGAGAAAGAAGTGAATGTTTTCTTAATGGTAAATACCCGAGTGCATGCTTGCCCTCTCCCTCCCTCGCTCCTGAAGCCAAAGGCAGTTAAGTACCAGGAGCGTAGGCATTAAAGTCAGGATATTCACAATCACCACTGTTATTTAACATCACGGAAAAAGAAGTCAAATATCTAAAAATGTAAAAAGAGAAGGTAAAATCCCTATTATTTTCAGATGGTGTAACTATGAAACTGGAGGGTGGGCTACTGAAAACCATTATAGTCTTAAGAGTAGGTAAATGACTGTCAGGCTAAGATACAAAAATCACTCTCCTTCCTCTAACAACAACAGTAGCAAAAAAGGATAAGATGCCTCAGAATAACAGGAAATCCATAGACTCCAAATGGAAAAACAAAACAAAACAAAACATTAAATCTCAACACGCCATAAAAGAAGACTTCACTAAGTGGAAATATGCCCTGCTTTTGGGTGGAGAAGCCAACACTGTTAAAGCTCAGTTCTCTCTAAATCAATGTGCAGGTTCCATTTGAGCCCAAGAAAATTCTCAACAGGATGTGTATTAAAGCTATCCAAGCTGAATGTAAAAGTTCATATGGAAAAATAAATGCAAGAAAAACTGTGAAAACTCAGGGGAAACAAAAAGAACAATGAAGAGTGTTTTTGTCCTGGTAGATATTAAACATGCATTAAGGCTACTGTTTATAAAACAGTTTCATACTGGCCCTGAATAGGTAGCTCACAGAACGGAGAGCTAAGAAATAGGCCACATAGAGAGGACTGAGATGGACTAATTTAATTTGTGACACCGATGGCATGTCAATTCAGTGAAGAAAGGTTCAATGAATGGTATTTGGTTTAACTAGCTGGCCAGTTTGGAGAAAGAGGGGCTATATCCTTAAGTTGTTCCTTACATGAAAATAAATTCCAGGTCAATCAAATATTTCAAAATTAAAGTCTGAACCTTGCAAGAAGTAGATGAAAACATAAGAAAATGTATAATCTCAGAGGGAGCTGAGCCCCAAATGCAGAAATTCTAAAATAAAATATATCTTAATTTGACCACATAAAAATTAGAAACTTGTATAATGAAATTTACTCTAAACAGTCAACTGTTACAAATGACACACTGGGAAAGAATATCTGTAACATAAATTTAAAGGGCTAATATCCTTGAATTATAAAAGTTAATATGAAACCAAAAAAAAAAAACAAAAAACAAAATAGAAAGGCATACAAACAGGCAGCTTACAGAAAATGAAATGGCAATATCCAGTTATATACGGGAAACAGGCATTCTGTTGCACAATTAGTGGGATTGTAAATGTACTAGTACAAACTTCTAGAGGACTGTTTACACATACTTTCCAATTCTAAAAATGCACTCAATTGAACAGTTTACTGAAAAGTGGCAAAGGTATAAGTACAGTTGTACTTATTGGAGCATTGTTTCTAATGACTGAGAAAAACTGGAAACTATATAAATGCCCATTAAGCAAGGACTGGTTTTAAAAATTGAGATATCCATTCTGTGAAATACTCATCCATCTATCCTGATGGGAGAGGTTAGGAGCACGGCTTTGGAGCCCAACCTGAATGCAAATCCCAGTTCTGCTATATAATAGCTGTGTAATCTGGTCCAAGTTGTTTGCCTTTCTGTACCTCGGTTTCCCCATTTGTAAAATGTGAGTAGCAGTACCTACCTCCAAGGGATAGTGTGAGGTTTAAATAAATTAATAAAGTGGTAGTTAGAACAGTGCCAACTACAGCATAATCTTTCAGTAAATGCTAATTATTATATGTTATTAAATGGTACAAATGCAGAATATAGGCCAGTGTGTAGTGTGGTTTCTTGTGTGAGAGAAAGAGAGAGGGAGTGACTGAAAAAGTAAGAAGATGATAAAAGATAGATAGATAGATGATAGATAGACAAATGGATAAATAGATCTAGATTTAGCATGGAAATGCCTAACTGTAGTGGGAAGAGACTTTCCCATTTATACTTCCGTCTATATTTCCTGAATTACCTAACTGTGTTGTCAGGAGAGCTAATTGGTGATAACAAAGAAACTCCAAAAATGTAGTGATTTTTTTTATTTATTTTTTTATTTAAATGCAATTAGCCAACATATAGTACATCATTAGTTTTTGTTTTTTTTTATGAAAACAGGACCTATGCTTTTATTTTTATTTTTTTAATGTTTTTTTAAATTTTATTTTATTATGTTATGTTAATCAGCATACAGTACATCATTAGTTTTTGATGTAGTGTTCCATGATTCATTAGTTGCGTATAACACCTATAGTGATTTAAAGAACAAAGGCTGTGGGGCACATGGGTGGCTCAGTCAGTTGAGCATCTGCCTTTGGCTCAGGTCACGATCCCAGGGTCCTGGGATTGAGTCCCCACATTGTACTCTCAGCAGGGAGTCTGCTTCTCCCTCTGCCTCTCCCCCTGTTCATGCTGTCTCTCTCACTTGCTCTCTCTCTCTCTAATAAATAAAATCTTAAAAAAAAAAAAGAACTAAGACTGTTCTTTCTCAGAACAGTCCAAGGTGAGTGTTCCAGGTTGCCCGATGTGTCTGCTCCATACAGTCATTCAAGGCCTTAGGGCTCCACCATCCCCTAGGGGCAGAGAGTTCTCAAACCTGACTTCCTGTTAGAATCTTCTGGAGAGCTTTGGAAAAATCACGTTGCCTAGCCATACTCTTAATCACTGGAGTGGGTCCCGCTTATCAGTAATTATTATAATACTCCAGGGGATTCCTAGGCAACCAAGTGCCCTGGGGCCTAATCATCTAATTGTTGATGCCCAAGCCACATGGGGTTTCGGCCCCCATGAAGGGGAGGAGAGCATGAAGGAGGCCCACCTTCATATAACGGGCCTGGCCTCTAAAGGTACACATCCCCTGGGCCCCCATTCCATTGTCGCGACCATAGTCACACAGCCACACTTGGCTCCTGGGGCCTGGCCACCACGTGGCTAAAATCCTGTAGATTTTGGTGGCCAACTATCATGACATAGATTATTTGAAAGTATTCTTCTCCCCACCCCTCACCCCCCCCAAATAACAAGGACTATCCAGAGGGAGGGATTATGGCCAAATTTTTTCTTTATAGTTTCATGTATTTCGGAAAATCTAATGTTATTTTTTAAGCTGGAATAAAAGAAACATTTTGTTTTCTTTGACTTTTGTGAAATAAACCCACAGTTCTCAACTTACGAAAATGAGATGTCGTGACTATGAAGTAAATGTACTTTAAGGCAGCTGTTGACAGTGACATTCAAAACTGAGACTCAGTGATCAACAAATATGAGGATGGCATCTCATTAGCTAATCCACCTATATAATGCAGACACCATGGGGGTGGTTGTATTAATATTGATAACGGCTTTCTCCCTGCATGTGACAGTTTGCAGTGCACTGCCATCTGACTTTCTCATTTCAGTTAGAGGGTAAAACAAAACCATGAGCCTTTTGTATAGTGATTTTTGTGTCACGTTGTTAAAAGGCAGTTTAGAAATTTCAATGGTACGGAGCCCCAAACACCGCTGAATTCAGGATCGTCTTCCTCCTCTCGGAGTTTATATATGGATAAGCCTCCCGCGAGCACCTCAGCTGCTGGTAAGAAAGACTCCAGTGGTTTCCTCTCCCTTCCTCACCCCCAGGCCTCCCAGTCTTGTGACATTGCTTTTTATGCGGCGGAAGGCAGGTTGTCTGCCAAGCATGGGCTTGGGCTCTGGAGAAAAGATCCCTATTTTAAGAGATACTACAGGCCATAGGTTCTGCTGAAGTAGGTGTGGGTGGGCTAGCACTTCCACCTGTCAGAACGTGATTCGAGCTCCTCTGGAAGGTAGAATGTGCTCTCTGTGCTCAGAGACCTCAGAACCCTGCTTCTCCCTCGGTCATCTCGGTTTTCCACGTTTACTTCATTTCCATACCAGTTGGAACACTGTAACTCCTGGGATGAGGCCAAGCCATGTGGAAGGACTTTTAGAAGAAAGAACAGAGTTTCTAATTTAGCAGTGGCAAACCCAGAGAGTAGACGGAAGCTGGCAGGGGAACTCGCTCCATTGATATTTGTCCCTAGGGATAAAGGGCTATAAAATGCTGCATCTGGAATTTAACTATATGTAAGATCACATAGTGTATCAGTTAAACCTTCTGGGACACTTTTGAGAGGAAAGGGGAGTGCCCTTAATTGCTCGAAGATTGATTGATATAAACTGAGACTGTTCTGAGCAAAGTGGACTTACTGCTCACAGAGCAGAAGTGAACCCATGCATTTGCTGGGCACACTCTCCTTTTGTGGGATTCTAGAACCTTGCAAAACCAACAGTGATCCTGGAATGCATGTGTGCTGGCTAAACTGAGGTATAAATTCATCTTAGTTAATCAAGGTCAGAGGGCTGAGGCCAAGGGAATGTGACTTCTAATATTAAGCACAGGTATTTCATGAGAGAAGATACTGCCACAGCAATACCAAATAACTCTGTCCACAAAGCTTGTGTTACTCCTTTTTTAAAATTAATCCAGACAATACAATATTATTCAGTGCTAAAAAGAAATAAGCTACAAAGACATGAAAAGACATGGAAAGAAACTTGAATGCACATAAGTGAAAGAAGCCAATCTGAACAGGCTGCATACTGTATGCTTCCCACTGTTTGACTCTCTGGAATAGGCAAACTGTGGAGGCAGTAAAAAGATCAATGGTTGCCAGGGTTCAGAGCAGAGGGAGGAATGAATAGGCAGAGCACAGAGGCTTGGAAAGGCAATGAGGCTCTTATGTGTGAAACTATAATGATAGATACATGGTAGATGATGTTGTTATACCTATGTTTAAACCGTAGAATGTATAACACTAAAAGTGAACCATAATGTAAACTATGAACTTTGGGTGATAATGATGTATGAATATATGTTCATCAGTACTAACAAATGTACCACTTTGGTGGGGGATGTTGATAATGGGGAAGGCCATGCACGAGTGAGGGCAGGAGATATTTGGGAAATCTGTACCTTCTGCTCAGTTGTGCTGTGAGCCAAAAAACTGCTCTAAAAAATGAAGTCTTACTAAAAAAATTAATTCTGATTATTTATATGTTGATTTTCAGGGTTTTCTAAGAAACTATCCTTACCATATACACAAAAAATCAGTTTTTTTCTTCCTTCCTAATCCTTATAAATTTAATTTATTTTCTTGTTTTTTCTGCCCTGCCCAAACCCCCAGTAAAATCTAAATAACATTAGGGATCACCACCAACACTGTATGGTTCTTAATGTTAAGGAAAATGGTACTAATATTTCACCAATGTGTATGATGTTGGCTATGGGGAGTTTCAGATGTTCCTTTCCAGAATAAGCAAGTTCCTTTTTATTCCTAGATTGCCAAGAGATTTTAATATAAGTGGGTAATTTTTCTTCTTTCTTAATTTAGTGAATTACATTAATTACTTTTCTAAGAAGTAAACTAACTTGCATTCCTGGCACAAACCCAAACTGGGGATGTATTATCTTTTCATACTCTGTTTATATTAGTTAGGGCTTTTGCACCTGTGTTCACAGATGAGCTTGGCCTGTAATTTCCTAATCTTTTACTTTTCTCTGTTGAGTTTTGGCTTTTGGTACTAACGTCACACTATCCCCAGAAATTGAATAGAGTATTGTGCCTTCTTTCTTCATTTTCTTAAAAAAAAAGCGTATATAAAATAAAATTATTTGTTTTTTAATCAGTTCCTTGGGACTGGTGGTTTCTTTTTAGGAAAAACATTTTACTGTTGATTCAGTTTCTTTAATAAGTGTAAAATGATTCGTGTTTTCTATTTTATCTTGAGTTGGTTTTTAGTAAGGTGCGTATTCTAGGAATTTGTCCATTCCATGTAACTTTCCACTTAGTTTGCATCCTGTTCTTTATAATAGCATTTTATTCTCTCTCCACTTTCTGTCCTGCATCTATAGCATCACTCCTATTACTATTTATGACTTCTTTCTTCCTTTCTTAAAACAGAGAGTTATAAAAAATTTTTTAATAAAACAGAGTTATCTATTTTTTCATTTTTAATAACCAACTTCTGACTTGTTAGGTTATCTGAGTATTTGTTTTCTAGTCTATTTCTGCATTTTTTCTCCTTTTTAATTTCTTTGGGCCTTTTCTACTGTTCTTTGTCTAATTTCAATTTATTTTTTGTTTAGAAAGAAAGAGTGTGAGCAGGGGCCAGGGGAGAGAGAGGAAGAGGGGAGAGGAAGAGAGAGAATCTTAAGCAGGCTCCACACCCAGTGCAGCACCTGATGCAGGGCTCGATCTCACAACCCTGAGATCACGACGTGAGCCAAAATCAAGAGTTGGATACTTTATTTTCAGCCTTTTGCTTTTCCCCTAAATGCCTCTCTGTGTACCACAGTAGTGACACCCCCCAAGTTCCGGTGTCTAGTTTCTAAAATTATCATTCAATTCTAAGAATTTTAAATTTCCATTTTGATTTTTTTCTTCGACCCAAGTGTTTTACTCCTTGAAAATACATTTTTTAAATTTCCAGACTGTGAGGTTTTCCTTATTGTGTTTTTGTTGTTATTTCAAACTTACTTACATGATGCTTTAAGACTGTGGGCCAAATGACACCAGACCTTTGAAATTTGTTGAGACTTGCCCAAGTCATGGTCAACGTCCCTAAATATATGAATTGCTAAGTGGAATGCCCTATGTATGTATGATCATTAGATCAAGCCTTGCATGGTGTTATTTAAATCTTCTATATTCTTGTTCATTGTTTGACTGCTTAATATATTAGTTACTAAGAGAGGCATTTCAAAATCTACCAAAATAATAGATTTATCTGTGTCCCCTTGTAATTCTGTCAATTTATGTTTTATGTATTTTGAGGCTGTTATTAGGTACCTGCAGGTTTACAGTTGTTAAATATTCCCTTTTCACTTTGGCTCTCTGTCCTGCATTTTGG
Source organism: Eumetopias jubatus (assembly GCF_037043125.1). Taxonomy (NCBI): domain Eukaryota; kingdom Metazoa; phylum Chordata; class Mammalia; order Carnivora; family Otariidae; genus Eumetopias; species Eumetopias jubatus. The sequence continues at coordinate 147,837,168 of NW_028274807.1, read as the reverse complement.
ATAATTTGTTTACCTCTGTCCTTTATTTCACTAATTTTCTATCAAGTTGTGTTGAATTTGCTATATAACATTGTCCATCAAGCTTGCAGTTTCAAGTATAATATTTTTTTTCATTTTTGGAAATTATATTTTATTGTTTGAAATTGGATTGATCATCATAGAATTGTTGTTCCTTGCTCATAATTTAAATGTTCTTGTATTTCTTTTATACTTATTAAACACAGTTATTTTTATCTGATTTTTCTAATATTTGACATGTTTAGTGGTCTGATTCTTCCATTATTTCTCCTGATTCTTGTTTACCAATAAAGGTAATGGGAATTGAGGCTAAAACTCCAAGAAAGGTTTATGGTTATGACCTGAGGTGATAAATTTTCAGAGGACATTTTAATACACCCATTTTCAAGTAAAGTTTATTCCTTTTATTACCAAATGTTTCTTTACTGCCCTCTTCTGCATGGTGGGTTTATTTCTAGGTGACTCTTACACTGGAAGTATAACCTATGGTATCCAAGCTTTATATGAAGGGTATCTCATTATATTTCTCCAGAGTGATGGGAGCCCTAAAATTCATTTCTGATGCCTTGCAAGCAGCACAGTTGCCCAAAGAGGATTATCTGAATTCAGTTGAAACCCTCTGGGCAAAAAGCACCTCCATATATGTTCACTTCCTTGAATTCTCATTTTTGTGTCGTTTTTAGCTTTGGAGATTTCTTATTTTCTTTGGTTGTTTTTAGGAGATTATAATTTAATGTATATAATCTACCATACTTACACATTTTTAGGTTACAGTATGACCAAAGTTCAGTGATACTGTCACGGACAAGTCTCTCAGATCCAACCTGACATTTTTTTTTTAAAAGATTTTATGTATTTATTTGACAGAGAGAAAGACAGCACGAGAGGGAACACAAGCAGGGGGAGTAGGAGAGGGAGAAGCAGGCTTCCCGCCGAGCAGAGAGCCCGACATGGGGCTCAATCCCAGGACCCTGGGATCATGACCTGAGCCGAAGGCAGATGCTTAACCAGTGAGCCACCCAGGCGCCCCTCAACTTGACCTTTCTGAGGCACAGCATGAACTCATGGTTGAAATCAGCAGTTCCCTGCCACTCTGAGAAGTCTACATTTAACCAATTCCAACAGCTTTGAGCTCTCTCAGAATTTCAGATACCTGTCTCTTGTGTGTTTTTCATTAATGATTTAGTCAGATTATATTTAATTACCCAAAATTATGAACTTTAAGCTCATTTATTCTCTGGGTCAGAAATCAACAATTCATCTCTCTAGCATTTATTGCACTAAATGTTTCACCTGTGATCGTTAGGGTTTGGGAACTCTATAATTCTAATTAGGGCCTAGTTACCAGCTTATTTTTTTATTTTCTTTTATTATGTTCAATTAGCTGACATATAATACATAATTAGTTTTTGTTGCAGTGTTCAACAATTCATTAGTTGCGTACAACACCCAGTGCTCATCACCATACGTGCCTTCTCCAGTCCCCATCACCTGATTACCCCATTCCCCTACCCCCCTCCCCTCTGTAACCCTCAGTTTGTTTCCCGGAGTCCAGAGTCTCTCATGGTTCATCTCCGTCTCTGATTTCTCCCCATTCAGTTTTCCCTCCCTTCCCTGCCTTCCCCCACGGTCTGTTGTGCTATTACTTATGTTCCACATATGAGTAATTGTCTTTCTCTGCTTGACTTATTTCACCCAGTTTATTTAAAGTATAAATCTTATTGCCAATCCAATTACACTGGCTGAGTGGAAAACAAAAACAATGAATTTTCACCTGCTTATACATGGCTTCCTGCAGCGAGGCCACCTAGGTAGAAAGGGAAATGACATATATGTAATACATGCCTTCTTCATCTTGACTCTCAGTAAATCAACTGCATTTCTTTAGCAGATAAAGATGAGGAATTGGTCCCATAACTCTTTATATAATAAAACACTTAATAAGACAAAAATCAGTAAGTGTTTACCCATAAAATAATCCAAAATAATATTGGATCATTTTGAGTGATGACTCCAATTTGAAAAAGCTGAGCATTATCTTACATTTAATAAACATTTAATGTCTATTAATAGACATTTGAGTTCTTCCAAGATTAGAAAACAAAATCTCTTGGTAACCAATTTAGGAGCTGATAGGGATTTAGTCATTTATTCAATACCTATTTAATGGGGGGCCACTATGTGCAAGGCACTGTGTTCCAGCATTAGGGACTTGGAAGTGAACAAAACCAGACACAGGTTCATGGGCTTCCTGGCCTAGAAAGGGAATAACCAAATTACTGTGTGATTTCAGTCAGGGTAAATACTGAAAGGGAAAGATATAGTGCTATGAGTGGGTCCTCATTTAGACTATGGGGACCAGGGGTGTAACATTTCAGTTCCCCTAAAAGGATGGTGGGAGCTAATCTGACAAAGGCAGATTGGGCAGTGAGGAAGTCAGGAGGAGGAAAAATACATCTCGGAGAAGGCCAGATGTAGGGAAGATTGCTCCTTCCATATTTCTCTTTCTTCTTCATTTTTCCCTTCTCTTCATTTCAGTTTCCATCTTCAACAATAAAACATGGTAGTGATGATAAAGGCAAAGGGAAGAAGAGTATTGAACTAACAGAAGAGTCCCTGCATTTGGGTCTCCCTAAATACTGGTCCTTTCTTTTTCCTTAAATTTTTTTATTGTTATGTTAATCACCATACATTACATCATTAGTTTTTGATGTAGTGTTCCATGATTCATTGTTTGTGCATAACACCCAGTGCTCCATGCAGAACATGCCCTCTTTAATACCCATCACCAGGCTAACCCATCCCCCCCCAAAACCCTCACTTTGTTTTTCAGAGTCCATCGTCTCTCATGGTGCATCTCCCCCTCCGATATCCCCCCTTCATTCTTCCCCTCCTGCTATCTTCTTCTTTTTTTATTTCTTAACATATATTGCATTATTTGTTTCAGAGGTACAGATCTGTGATTCAACAGCCTTGCACAATTCACAGCACTCACCATAGCACGTACCCTCCCCAATGTCTATCACCCAGCCACCCCATCCCTCCCACCCCCCACCACTCCAGCAACCCTCAGTTTGTTTCCTGAGATTAAGAATTCTGCATATCAGTAAGATCATATGATACATGTCTTTCTCTGATTGACTTATTTCACTCAGCATAACACCCTCCAGTTCTATCCATGTTGTTGCAAATGGCAAGATTTCATTCCTTTTGATGGCTGCATATTATTCCATTGTATATATATATACCACTTCTTTATCCATTCATCTGTCGATGGACATCTTGGCTCTTTCCACAGTTTGGCTATTGTGGACATTGCTGCTATAAACATTGGGGTGCACGTACCCCTTCGGATCCCTACATTTTTATCTTTGGGGTAAATACCCAGTAGTGCAATTGCTGGATCGTATGGTAGCTCTATTTTCAACTGTTTGAGGAACCTCCATACTGTTTTCCACAGTGGTTGCACCAGCTTGCATTCCCACCCACAGCGTAGGAGGGTTCCCCTTTCTCCGCATCCCCGCCAACATCTGTCGTTTCCTGACTTGTTAATTTGAGCCATTCTGACTGGTGTGAGGTGGTATCTCATTGAGGTTTTGATTTTGATTTCCCTGATGCCGAGCGATGTTGAGCACTTTTTCATGTGTCTGTTGGCCATGTAGATGTCTTCTTTGGAAAAATGTCTGTTCATATCTTCTGCCCATTTCTTGATTGGATTATTTGTTCTTTGGGTGTTGAGTTTGATAAGTTCTTTATAGATTTTTTTTATCTTTTTATCTGATATGTCATTTGCAAATATCTTCTCCCATTTTATCGGTTGTCTTTTGGTTTTGTTGATTGTTTCTTTTGCTGTGCAAAACTTTTTATCTTGATGAAATCCCAATAGTTCATTTTTGCCCTTGCTTCCCTTGCCTTTGACAATGTTTCTAGGAAGAAGTTGCTGCGGCTGAGGTCGAGGGGGTTGCTGCCTGTGTTCTCCTTTAGGATTTTGATGGATTCCTGTCTCACATTTAGGTCTTTCAACCATTTTGAGTCTATTTTTGTGTGTGGTGTAAGGACATGGTCCAGTTTCATTCTTCTGCATGTGGCTGTCCAATTTCCCAACACCATTTGTTGAAGAGACTGTCTTTTTTCCTTTGGACATTCTTTCCTGCTTTGTCAAAGATAAGTTGACCATAGAGTTGAGGGTCCATTTCTGGGCTCTCGATTTCTGTTCCATTGATCTACGTGTCTGTTTTTGTGCCAGTACCATACTGTCTTGATGATGACAGCTTTGTAATAGAGCTGGAAGTCCGGAATTGTGATGCCACCAGCTTTGCTTTTCTTTTTCAATATTCCTCTGGCTATTCGGGGTCTCTTCTGGTTCCATACAAATTTTAGGATTATTTGTTCCATTTCTTTGAAAAAAGTGGATGGTATTTTGATGGGGATTGCACTGAATGTGTAGATTGCTCTAGGTAGCATTGACATCTTCACAATGTTTGTTCTTCCAATCCATGTGCATGGAACGTTTTTGCATTTCTTTGTGTCTTCCTCAATTTCTTTCATGGGTATTTTATAGTTTTCTGAGTACAGATCCTTTGCCTCTTTGGTTAGATTTATTCCTAGGTGTCTTATGGTTTTGGGTGCAATTGTAAATGGGATCGACTCCTTGATTTGTCTTTCTTCTGTCTTGTTGGTGTATAGGAATGCCACTGATTTCTGTGCATTGATTTTATATCCTGCCACTTTACTGAATTCGTGTATGAGTTCTAGCAGTTTTGGGGTGGAGTCTTTTGGGTTTTCCATATAAAGTATCATATCATCTGCAAACAGTGAGAGTTTGACTTCTTTTTTGCCGATTTGGATGCCTTTGATTTTGAGACCTGATTTGTGACCTAGGATGTGATCTATTCTGGAGAATGTTCCATGGGCACTAGAGAAGAATGTGTATTCCATTGATTTGGGATGGAATGTTCTGAATATGTCTGTGAAGTCCATTTGGTCCAGTGTGTCATTTAAAGTCTTTATTTCCTTGTTGATCTTTTGCTTAGATGATCTCTCCATTTCAGTTAGGGGGGCATTAAAGCCCCCCACTATTATTGTATTGTTGTCAATGTGTTTCTTTGCTTTTGTTATTAATTGCCTTATATAATTGGCTGCTCCCATGTTAGGGGCATAGATATTTACAATTGTTAGATCTTCTTGTTGGATAGACCCTTTAAGTAGGATGGAGTGTCCATGCTCATCTCTTATTACAGTCTTTGGTTTAAAATCTAATTTGTCTGATATAAGAATTGCCACCCCAGCTTTCTTTTGCTGTCCATTAACATGGTAAATGGTTTTCCACCCCCTCACTTTCAATCTGGGGGTGTCTTTGGGTCTAAAATGAGTCTCTTGCAGACAGCATATGGATGGGTCTTGTTTTTTAATCCTTCTGATAGCCTGTGTCTTTTGATTTGGCATTTAGCCCATTTACATTCAGGGTAACTATTGAAAGATAGGAATTTAGTGCCATTGTATTGCCTGTAAGGCGACTGTTACTGTATATTGTCTGTGTTCCTTTCTGGTTTCTGCTGCTCTTAGGCTCTCTCTTTGTTTAGAGGACCCCTTTCAGTATTTCTTTTAGGGCTGGTTTCGTGTTTGCAAATTCCTTTAGTTTTTGTTTGTCCTGGAAGCTTTATCTCTCCCTCTATTTTCAATGACAGCCTAGCTGGATATAGTATTCTTGGCTGCATATTTTTCTCATTTAGTGCTCTGAATATATCATGCCCGTCCTTTCTGGCCTGCCAGGTCTCTGGGGATAGGTCTGTTGCCAATCTAATGTTTCTACCCTTGTAGGTTACATATCTCTTCTCCCGAGCTACTTTCAGGATTTTCTCTTTGTCTCTGAGACTCGTAAGTTTTACTATTAGATGTCGGGGTGCTGACCTATTTTTATTGATTTTGAGAGGGGTTCTCTGTGCCTCCTGGATTTTGATGCCTGTTTCCTTCCCCACATTAGGGAAGTTCTCTGTTATAATTTGCTCCAATATACCTTCTGCCCCTCTCTCTCTCTTTCTTCTTCTGGGATCCCAATTATTCTAATGTTGTTTCATCTTATTGTATCGCTTATCTCTCGAATTCTGCCCTCGTGATCCAGTAGTTGTTTATCTCTCTTTTTCTCAGCTTCTTTATTTTCCATCATTTGGTCTTCTATATCGCTGATTCTCTCTTCTGCCTCAGTTATCCTAGCAGTTAGTGCCCCCATTTTTGACTGCACCTCATTAATAGCCTTTTTGATTTTGACTTGGTTAGATTTTAGTTCTTTTATTTGTCCAGAAAGGGTTTCTCTAATATCTTCCATGCTTTTTTCAAGCCCAGCTAGTATCTTTAAAATCATGATTCTGAACTCTAGGTCCGACATCGTCCTAATGTCCATATTGAGTAGGTCCCTGGCAGTCGGTACTACCTCTTGTTCTTTTTGTTGAGGTGATTTTTTTCCGTCTTGTCATTTTGTCCAGAGGAGAATAGATGAATGAGAGAACAAAATGCTAACAGGGTAACAATGTTCCCAGAAAATATACTCTAAACAAATCAGAAAAGACCTGAAACCAGGGGAAAAGAAAGGGGAACAAAGAAAAAAGATAAAGATAAAGATAAAAACAAACAAAAACAGAACAAAACAAAAAAAAGAGAATATGATCAAGTATGATCAGGCTGGTGCATAGATCAGTGCCACACACTAGATTTTGGGTTTATTTTGGTCTGTTAGAAGAAAGTGCCTCCCAAAAATTTAAAGAAAGAAAAACTTATATATTTACAAAAATAAGGGTTGATATGATGAAGGGATGGAGTATGACTGTAAAGATGAAAATTATAAAATATTTTATAAAAGGTATTGATAACATAAGAAGTTGTTTGAAAAAAGAAAGAAGAAGATTTAAAAAAAAAAAGAAAGAAAGAAGAGAATGTGATCAGGCAGGAAACTAGAACAAAGCCATACACTAGAGATTTAGGGTATATTTTGATCTGTTAGAAGAAAGTGTATCTCAAAATTTTAAAGAGAGAATAACATATATATATGCCAAAATTAAGGGTAACTACTATGAAGGGATAGAATATGACTCTAAATATGGAAAATAAAAGTGGGAAAGGCAAGGGGGCCTAATTGTAACTAAGGTTTCCATGCCTCACTTGAAGTGGGAAAATGTTCATACCAGTAGACTGTGACAAGGAACATACGTTATGCTATGTGACCCAGAGCAATCACCAGAAAAACTCTACAATGAGATATTCTCAAAAATCCCATGAAAAATTCAAGATAGAACCCTAATGGTAGGGGTACCTGGTGGCTCAGGTCATGATCCCAGGGTCCTGGGATAGAGCCCCTTGTAGCACCAGACTCCCTGCTCAGTGGGGAGTCTTGCTCCTCCCTCTCCTCTGCCGTTCCCCCTGCTTGTGCTTTCTCTCTTTCTCTCTCTCAAATAAATAAATAAAATCTAAAAAAAAAAGAAAGAAAGAAAAAGAAAACCCTAATGATAGCACACAAGAAGGCAGGAAAGGAGAAACAAAGGATCGAGAACCAAAAGAAATAATAGCAGAAGGAATCACCAAAGCATTTGCAAAATCAGGGGAAATTCTCCTACTGGATGTTTGGAAAGTTCTGCATCTTCCCAGATGAGCCCCAGTATGGATTCCAGGACAGTGATTTACTATGTCAAAGGCCCGCTCACACCAGGGTGTTCCACAAGGACATAGAAGGAATAGATGTGGCTCCCTAAGTGACCTGAGCTACTCTTAGCTTAGCAGCCACCTTAAAACAAAGTTAAACAACTTGCTTCTCACTATGTGGACTCTGCCTTTCAAAGGATGAGAAGACTTTGTGGCACGAAGGGTTTCAATCCCTCCCCAGCACAGAATGGGACTGCAGCTCAACCCACTGCAGGGTCCTGCTCAAAGGGGCTGGGACGGGAGGCTGGGCCCACTCAGAGGGTCACCAAGGTGGAGCCTGCTGTTCTGGGGGCCAGGTGCCAGGACACAGCAGTGTGACTTGGCTTCCCTGGCCATTCAAAGGCCTATCCCCTGCCTTACACTCGGGACCTCTGGTGTCGTGGAAAGAAAATGCTGGCCCTGCCTTCAGACATATCGGCCTGAACCCTGGCTCAGCCCCTACCAGCTCTGTCCACCAGCCCACCATCCATCAGACAGAACTGACACTGGCTTGAGGATGTGCCAGGAGTAATAACCGAGGGAGCCCCGTGCCTACTGCAGTGGGCCTCCAGTGAATGCTTATGAGGCCAGGTTCAGAGAGGTGACGTGGATAGCTATTGTTCCTGGGAGCCTCAACCCAGAAGGAAGAACTTAGCAGCAAGTGAATTTCAGGGTGGACACTGAGGCTGGTTGACGCTCACAGCTCTAGGGTGGGAACAAGGGAAGCCAGCCCCATGCCCTGAGCCCAGGATGAAAACTGGGGAATGTCAGGGAATCCATAAAGGGCCACAAGGCATTATCGATGAACCCCTCTCATACCATTGCTGCACAGATGACAACAGAACCCCAGCCACTGGTGTTGGACATTGGCAGGGGCATGACTGTCCCTCCAGAGGGAGGTCCCACGGAGGAAACAGGGCAGGTGACTTAGTGTGGCCATGACCGGGAGGTGGTGGGGCTGAGCTGGTCTGGCTTCTGATGCTGGCCCTGCCTGCCCTCGTGCGAGGCTCTGAAGCTTCCCCTCCTCTTTGGTCAGATGAGTGTAACAGTAGTCCTGGCCTCACGGCCCCATGGACCAGATTCAGGAAGAAGCACGTGCCAGGGCTCAGCCCAGCAGCTGGCCCCTAGTGAGCACCAACAGATGTGTGAGCTATTATTCCTGCTGCTCTTGTTGCTGTCACTGGAGGGTCAGCCGGGCCAGCAGATCAAGGGCACTGAGAGTACATATGGAAATGTCTGCTTCAAGAAGGGCCGGTATTATGAGACACCGGCTTTTCGTTCCATCAGCACCTGGTTTGGTTGACAGCTGGCAGGTGGGAGAAGGAGGGGAACTCAGAACAGATGTTGGAACTAATCAGTCTTTCCCTTTCCAGACTTAGAATTTTTTTTAATCCTAGTTGTTCAGATGGCTATAGCTGTTGGGAAACTGTGTGCTCAATCAGAACTGGCTCAGAACCTGGCATACGACTGGAAAACAAGCCGAAGCACACCAGTCAACCCAGCTGTGAGCTGTAGGGCAGGGCCAGGGTCGGGGGGGGGACTGATACCTGAAAATCAGCAATTGTTACCCTCTGATAGCCTGAATGTTGGCCAATTTCCATTCATTCATGCATTCATTCATTCATTCATTCAGTAATTTCCAGGTGCCATGCACGAGCTGGAGACAGAGCCCCAAACAGGATTATTTCCTGCCCGCCAGGATCTGAGTCCAGTCCAGAGACTAGGGAGATAGGAAGTCCCCCCCGTAACCCTCCAGAATTCTAGCCCATGCTGGGAGAGCACCTGAAGGCAGTGCAAAGTCCCTGAGGTGTGAGTCAGGGAATCTGGATCACAGAGTGGAGAGTGTCGCCAAGGCTGGAGCCTGTTTTGCAACAGCAGGAAGAGGCTGGGCTGGGGCTGGGAGGGAGCGCAGGGCCCCGCCCCAGGACCATCTCAGCCCTATTAAGAAATTTATGGTTATCTTGAGAACAAAAGACGGATACCAGGCACAGAGGCAGACACTGGTCCGATTCCTGTTTGAGGAGGATGCCTCTGGATGTGTGTGGAGAGGGACACACCCGGAGGCAGGAAGACAGGTCACGGCAGTCATCAATGGCTGGGGTAGGAGCCTGGATTCAGTGGTGGCCGTGGGAATGGACGGGCACAGATACCTTTGAGAGAGATCTAGGCATGTGAACAGTGGGGGCAAGGAGTAGGGGTCAAAAGAGATGCTGGATGGACGCTGGTGTCATTTCCAGGGAGACAATGCGGGAGGAACAGCAGCTCGCGGGGAGGGTGATGCGTGAGTGTGGGGCTGTCATCTTCCCAGTGCAGATGTCCAGAGATGACAGGGGGAGAGGGATAGGCATCAGCACCTTAGCGCCTGAATCCCAGACTGGACTCTAGGTCATTAAGAAGAATGTTTAGCACTTCAGTTTGGAAGCAGTTTGCTTGCATTATGTTACTTTAACCTCTCAGCCATCCATGATGTGGAGCCAATATTCCATTTTGTAACGGAAGAAACTGATGCTTGTACAGATTGTGAAAACATGGTCTCTTTTTGTTGATAAAGGTCATCTTTGGAATTAGTAGCTCTCCATACAGTTTTTTTTTAAATTGTATTATTGAAATATAGTTGACATACAACATTATATGAATTTCAGGTGTACAACGTAGTGATTCAACAATTCTGTACATTACACAGTGCTCATCACGGTAAGTGTAATCACCATCTGTCACTGTGCAGCGTTACAGTATTTTTTTTTCAAGATTTTATTTATTTATTTGACACAGAGAGAGAAAGAGCACAAGCAGGGGGAGCTGCAAAGGGAGAGGGAGAAGCAAACTCCCCACTGAACAGGGAGCCCGACATGGGGCTCGATCCCAGGATGGTGAGATCATGACCTAAGCCGAAGGCAGATGCTTAACCAACTGAGCCACCCTGGTGTCCCTAATTACAGTATTCTGGACTATATTCCCTGTGCTGTATTTTTCATTTCTGTGACTCCATGCTGGTTTTTAAGACCCTGAGATTCTCTCCTGGGCATGAGGCAGGGGAGTATTCACAGAGCAGGAAAATTTGGGTTCTAGATTTAGAGTATGCCAAAATGCTGGAAGTGCTCATTAGACTTGTCTGTGGCTCAAAAAACATCAACTCAAACAAGAGCCAAAAACAAACAAACAAAGCTAAAAGAGGACATGAGTCTTACGGAATTATTTTTCTGAGGTTTGGGGGGAATGTATCATCATCATAGAGCTTTTATACATTGGTTCTGAGAGAGATGTCTCTTTTTGGAGGATGTTTCAGCGCTTATTGTATTGTTATGGCCTTGGCAATGGATTGTTTATGCAGAATTGCATATGCTTCCCTGAAACCACTTTCTACAGATTTCTCTTTTCTTCTCTAAAATTATATACAGGACCTTCAGGCCAAGGTATGCGTGAATGTGCAAGAAGAGCCTGTGAATCAGTTTTCATGGGACAAGGTCAAGGAAATAGATTCCCATACTGTGAGCACCTCTAATAGTAATACAACAGTGCTTCTCTCCATGTTTTTGTTTTTGACCTTGGGAAAATTGTTCTCAGGAACTTAGTAACAAGTACCTGTTTTTCAGCTCATGGGTGTTGCTGGACCTGAAAAGCACTCCATCAATAATGGCTGCATTCAAAATTTCTCCCAGAAAAATCAACATATTCAGTTTTGTTTCTACTCAGATTTTTGTCTTGCTTGGTGAGCTTTGATACCTCATACAAAATCCCTGACCTTTCTGGGGCTCCCCTGTGACACATTCCTCAAGAGCACCCAGGGGGCTGGCCCATGAGCAGCTAGCTGGACCAATGCTCTGCACTGAAATCTGCTGATTTGGTGGAGGGCAGTGATTATGTTCACGTGGCACTGTGCACGTGGACGTGGAGGGCCAGGTAACTCCCCCAGACAGCTGGGGGAAAGAGGAAGCGGAGGGGCCTGCCTTTGCTGGGAGCCCGAAGTCCGCGGAGAGAGCCCTCTCCCTGTTGATGAGCCAGACTTTCTACCGAAGGAGGGATTCATCTCCGAGAGCAAGTCAACTGTAGTACCGGCTAGGGTTTCACATTTAGGAAGCAAAACCTAACTCAGCTGAGCAGCCTCATTCATTTTTAACTCATGATCTGTCAACCTGCTTGCATATGTGCTTCTCTGCCCAGAGCCATTTCAGAATAAAAGGCCCGAGGGGGACATCTTCTGTGGCACAGGTGTCTGTCCTTTCTTGCCCCAGTGGAGCGTCCCACTTCCACTCGGTGTGTTTCCTGTATGCATATCTGTCAAGGACACACAGTGTTGAGTCGTCTTCGAGCGCGGTGGGGCTGGGGAGCCTTCAAGGAGTGCCACAGAAAAGCTCCGTCCTCAGACGCTCAGGTAGAGCCCAGGTGGGTGTTCAGGAAGAAGAGAAGAAGATTCCTTTGCTTTCTTTCAGCCATGGTTTCTCACGTGTAGAGTACAGGGAGACAGGGACAGGAACCTTGTGTGTAGTGACTTCTCCCCTCCCCAGTGCCTGCCGCTACACCTGCCCGGCACGCGATGGGTTCTCAGTAGGGGTTTGGAAATCCCCTTCACCTCTGCTTCAGCCAGGCCTCTGTAGATCCCCAGTGATAGAAAACCCAACCCAACCCGAGCTGGCTTAAAGGAAAGGGAACAGGGGGTGCCTGGGTGGCTCCGTCGGTTAAGTGTCTGCTCAGGTCATGATCTCAGGGTCCTGGGATCGAGCCCCGCATCATCCGGCTCCATTCTTAGCGGGGAGTCTGCTTCTCCCTCTCCCTCTGCCTCAGCCTCTCCCTCTGCTCATGCTCGCTGTCCCTCCTGCTCACTCTCTCTCAAATAAATAATAAATAAATAAATAAATAAATAAATAAATAAATAAATAAAATCCTTTAAAAAAAAAGAAAGGAAGAAAAGGGAACACAGTAGCTTGTGTAATTAAAGAAATTCAAGGGTAACTGGCTTCAGGTACTGCTGGACTCAGGGTTCAAACTGTACTTTCAGGACTCACAGTGTCACAATGTCAAGGTGAGGGCCCAGCTCTAGCCTTCCCTTACGTCAGTCACACATCATCACAAACCACCCCACTCTCAAGGGCTGCACTAGTCCCAGGCGTGGCTTACAGTGGCCTGCCTCAGGGTCACCTGCCCCTCCCTGACCTAATCACTGTAGCTGGGAGGAGGGGAGACACCAGATGAAAGCAAGGCCCACTCTTACTGCTGAGAGTGTGGTCAAGTCCACCAGAGTGAGAACTGGGAGTGGGGAGAGGTGGGTCCCCGAGTATTTGGGAAGAGGAGGAATGGATCTCAGGCCTTGAACACAAGATTTCCCAAACTGACCTCACACCTCCTCCAAAGTTGACTAGTGCAGCACTGTTACTGTCCTTCACAAGGCTAGAGCCTGACTCCCTGTTCCTCACATTTTCCTGGGAAGACTTGTCAGGCCTGAGGCTGTGAACAGATCATGGCGCCCTCCCTCCCTGAGCAGAGAAGGTGGGTCGGCATCCAGCTGCTGCCTTCACAGGGGGTGCTGCTCTGAGAACCCCCAGCTAAGGTGGGACCGACAGTCTCCCCAGGGAGGACCATCCCATCCAGCTTAGAGCCACTCAGACCTTCACATACCCAGAGCCAGAAATCAGGCCCCGAGCAGAGGGCAGGACTCTGGGGGGCGGCCTGATCCCCTTCCTTCAGACTCAGAGAATCCAGCCTTATGTAGAGCCAGTCAGAGAAGAGACTTCCCCAAAGCCCCTGCCTGTGCTTCTTCAGCAAGCTTGGGAGTTTTCTGAGACACATGTAGGCAGGGGCTCTGTGTACTACTCCATCACTGGTTACAACTGCCACACACACACATTCACACTCACAAACACACAGCCCGGTAACTCAGGCTTACACATGTGAACACAGACATGCACTCACGCATATACACACACAGAAGCAAACACACACACACACACAGGTGTGTACTCACAAGGACACACACACCACAAGTGCCCTCTCGGCCTCTGCCCTGCCTTGTACTCTCTCCCTCCCCAAGTTTCCTTTCCCTCACATACTCAGTATGCTGTCACCCAGTGTCTCCATCACACACCGCGCACCCTCTCCTCCCTCTCGTCCCTCCTCTCCACTTCCTCTTCCCATTTCTCCCTCTCCCACTTGCCCTCTTCCTCTTCCCTTCCCCACCCTTTCTTTCACACACGTACATAACACACGTAGTGTCTGTCTCTGCTTTGCTCCCGTGCACACACCCCGTTTCGCTCCCATGCACAGAGGCTGTACAACATAACACCTCCCCACTCTTCCCCTTTCCCCAGACCCCAACACACACACATGCTCCAACCCCGAGCCCTCAGACCATGACCACCGACCTTCAAAGGTGGGCCTCTGGAGGTTTCCTCAGGTTTTCCTCCTCTGAATACACCCTAAATGGCAGCCAAACTCTAAGCTTATGTTCCAGCTTCAAAAATTGGACTTGTGCTCACACAGAGTCCCTCGGATAAGAAGACTGTGGTCAGCGAAGGGAAGTGATCCGAGCACAGCCACAGAGTGACAGAGGTGGGCATGGGGCCCAGCTCTCCAGACCCCTAGGCTGGTACCCCCCACGTCTGTATTCTGACTTCAGGGGCATCCCCCCATCCTACATGCTCACTGCATAATAAGGGAGACACTGTGAGGTGGAGGTCAAATCTAGCATATGACAAAAGTGGCGGGATAAATAATGTGGAGATCTCCATTTGGAAATGATTTCGAGGGCCTAAGTCCAGCTCCCCTGGGACAAAGCCGTCATCTAAATGACCAAAGAAATCAAAGAAAGGTCTGCTTCAGCTCTGGCCACGGGGGTGGCAATCCCAGGCCAGAATTTCCGCATGATCCCATGCCAAGAATGGCATAGAGGGGTCTCTGGACCAGCTCCAGGTGAGCTGCTGTGAGAGCATCCCAGAAAACGGGGTCCATCTCAGAGCGGTGGGGCCGAGAGCATAGACAAGGATGAAGCAACACCTTTGAAATGATGAAAACTTTCTTTGCTAGGCAAAATGACAACTAAGAAAAATCTGGGCACTCCGAGATGCAGCATGTGCGCCACCTGGCACGGCCCCTGGTTTACTGTTTGGGTGAAGCGAAACGCTCCACCCATCTTCCTAACTCCTTGCTTTCTGCATCAGTGTGCCTTGGTATCAACAGCCCTGCCAGCACCCGGGAAAAAGGCTCATCTGTTGCCATGGAGGCTTCCAGCTTCTTCAGAGGCTGAGCCTGGAATCGCTGCCTTTGTAAATAGATCCCATAACCAACAACAACAAGCAAACACATACATTACTTTTCTCTATCATAGCTAACATTGAGAGCTTATTGGGTACTGAATTAACTGTTCTGGCACTCGGTTCCCCTGATGACAGCTCCATAAACCAGGCATACTACATCCGTTTTACCAACATGAGGCTAAGAAGAGAGGTCAAGGAACTTGCTCACAATCTCAGAGCTAGGAAGTGGAGGAGCCACTGGCTCTGTGGTTGGCACTCCTTTTTATTATTATTATTGTGTTACGTTAGTCACCATACAGTACAACATTAGTTTTTGATGTAGTGTTCCATGATTCACTGTTTGTGTATAACACCCAGTGCTCCATTCAATACATGCCCTCCTTAATACCCATCACAGGGCTAACCCATCCCCCTACCCTCCTCCCCTCTAGAACCCTCAGTTTGTTTCTCAGAGGCCACAGTCTCTCATGTTTCGTCTCCCCCTCCGATTTCCCTCCCTTCATTTTTCCCTTCCTTCTCTTAATGTCATCCATGCTCTTCCTTATGTTCCACAGATAAGTGAAACCATATGATAATTGACTTTCTCTGCTCGACTTACTTCACTTAGCATAATCTCCTCCAGTCCCATCCATGTCGATGCAAAAGTTGGGTATTCATCCTTTCTGATGGCTGAGTAATATTCCATTGTGTATATGGTTGGCACCCTTACCCTCCATGCCATGATGCTCTCAAGAATGTAAAAAAAAAGTAGATTTTTCTAAAGAATGGGTTTGGAGGTACTTGGTTGAATCCTGGTCAGTGGTTTCAATTTTGGTGAGCACATTCAAAAAGCCCCCTCTAAAACAATTTATTCAATTTATTCAAGGCTTCTCTTGAGAGACATTTTTGGCTACATACAGAGGGAGTAGCTCTTTCTATTCGAAGCCCTTAAGTCCACCATGGTGGATAATGCTAAAATAAAATCCGCCCCCCCCCAAACACCACCTACACACACAAGATCTTTGGCGAGGCTCCCACTCTGGAGGTGGGGACTGGTAGCAAATGTGCTCAATTTCCATCCCTAAAGGAAGGGTCCCACAGTGTGGCATGCTCGGAGCTCAGAACTCCTGAATTTCTCCATAGACAGAAGTCTGTAGGGTCCTGGGGATGCCACAGAACCCATTTGGAGGTCCCGTCTGCTCAAACAGCTTGGACACTAAAAAGGGATTAGGATCTTCTCTTGACAACATGGACAGCAGAGGTGGTACAGACCTTGCCAAAGATGAGCTCAGCGAGTCAAGAGAATTCCTCCTTCCAGCTGGAGGAATTCAGCTGGACAATTATTAGAGAATCCTGGTGTCCCTCATCTGCTCTCCCCTTTCGGAGCAACTGTGGAAACTGATCCCTTATAAGTCAGATTTGCTAGCACTTTCGGATGACTTGCATTTGGGCCCCAACGGAGACTACTGCACAATTTCCACTTATTTTTCATCTTAAACAATAGCGGCAGCCTTTCCTTGAGATTTCTGTTTGAACAGAAGTACGTTAAGTTCGTGTTTGGTTTGCAGAATATAAATGTTTCCAGTTTTTGAAAAATAGCCATTGATTTTTGCATGAAAAGGAGTGGGTGAGGCCTGTGCCTTTTCAAAGTTTGTGTTTATATCCTGTATACGTGAGGAGAACCCATTTCTAATGCAATACATTCCATAAAAGTGTAAGCAGGATTTTGCACATGTGCATTTGTCTGAAGGAGAGGGACCCCTCAGCAGAGGGTGTAGTTAGTTGGCAATGGGCAAAAAAGAACCAGTTCCTTCCTTTCCTCCTTAACACCCTGGGTTTATCTGTAGGTCCTTTTCCAAGTAAGTGCTGTGTACAGTGTGGGGTGGACTATGGTTAGCAGAGTGACCTGGGTTCTCATGAATATTCAGAATCACACATACATATTCACACACAGACTAAAGCTAGTAGGATGACTTGCACAATATTCTGCCTACCACTTGGTATTGCGCATTCTTCAAAATCTTGCCTAGGTCCTTTAGACTAAAGTGTTCCCAATTCTTTCCTATCAGATGTCCTCCTCCCTTCTTGTGTGTGTGTGTGAGAGAGAGAGCGAGCACTTGCACACAGGAATTGTGAGTCAAGATGTCACGTTTTATTTAGCACCAAAATGAGATCTTATCTGAAAAATCTGTGCTGGTTTTGGACAGAGAGCAGACTGGTCCAGCTGAGACCTGGTCCTTGGAATTGCACTGGGCCATCGGGCAGCTTTTTTAATAGAACCTTTCCGTTTCTGATGAGCACCTGAATTTGTCCTGCCTACATAGAAGGGAGCCAAGCAGGAAGGACATTGCAGGGTGCCCATTTGCAGTAAGTGCTGGTGTTACAAAATAAATGTTCTGTGATAGCTCCTTCATAATTTGTGTGATCTGAGAAAAACATTCTCTGTGTTTATTAGTAATAGCACTTGCAGGCATGATGATACTAATGCCCGAGCACTAAAATATGCCAAGTATTGTAATTTGATTTATTACAAGCATGATCTCTTCTGATCCTTTCAACAAGTGAGGGGTGGGGAGGATGCCCATTGTACAAACGAGGGGGCATTTCCTCCACAAAGTTTTATTAAGTGGGGCGGCTTTAAATGAGCAGTAGTCCCTCTCCCTCCCTGTCCCGCATGCACTGATGGGTTTTTCTCCGCCTGGTTGTGTGAGGTTTCACAGCTATCCATCACCTCCCTTCTGGAGCTGGTAATAGAAATGGGAGTTGTCACTGTACTACGCCGTCACTCTGGGATTGCTCTCTGCCTGGAGCCCTTGTCTTCCTAAGAAGGATTCCTGGCTCATGCTCTGGCTCTGGGCTTCTCTGGCCATGCGGACACAGAGTACAGATTTGAGGACTCCATTCCCTGTGTCCTGGCATTTAATTCTGTCTCAAGATGCTTGAACTAGGTCTGGGTAGAAGAACTTGGGAGGAAAAAAACACCACTGTTTCCGGTACTTTTCATCATTAAGCAATGGACTTGTGTTATATTTTACACTTACTGTTATTGATTATTTACCATAATCCTTTATTATAGGCTGCCTGGTTGTTGTGATTGATGTTTTCAGACAGAACTGGATCATTTTTGTCCCATGCAGTGCATAAGTTTTCAGCATTCTGCAAGTGAATATTTGTGCGAACGTTAAGAGCTGAATTTTAAAGGACATTTTGACCTATTGGTTTTATTTCAAAAATATGGGGGGGAAAGTATTTCTTCTGTCTTTATCAACTGCTTTGCAGAAACAGGTAGGATTTCATTCTTCTGCTGATAAAATGGAAACCTGATGTAAGGTTTCCTGTGTGAGTGTGTTGGTAGTGTCTGCCTTCCTAACAGACATGCCGCCTCTCTGAATCTGTGGCTGGACTCCTAAATTTATTCCTGCAGGGAGTGGGAAAGTCACAGCTGAATGTAAGGACATTGACTTACTCTCGGCTACCCTATGTATGGGGTTTTTGGAACAGCAACTGCTGAGTCATGGACGTTCTCGGGGATTTCATTGGTTTAAGCATGGATTTTCAGAGTAGCCATGACATGGTAACTGTCCATCACCCAGAAGGGGCATTCAATTTCTCAGGGTGCTAAAGTTAAGAACTAAATCCCTGGGTCTTTTATTTATTTAATGTTATCGTAACCTAAGGCATAAATGTACATACTTCAAAATGTCAATGAATTCTCTTGATTTATAGTAAAACACACACACACACACACACACACTCCACTTCTACTTCCTAAATATAACCATTTTCAACTTTTAGCTCTCTTTTGGTATTTATCTCCCAATTTCTAAATAGCTTGCTTATTGCTTACATTCCTTTTTTTAAAATTTTATCTCTTCACTTTCTACTGCAAAAAGGTTTTATTGTCTTACAGCTCCGAGTTCCCAACACACACATGCCCCTTCCCTCTATTCTTCCAGTTATTTATAATGTAGCCTTTGCTAGATCAGTTTCTGATGTTTTACTGTTGTGACTATAAAAAACAGCTTTCTGGTGTTGCTACTGAGTGGTCCATAGCCATTCTGATGTTTGATCCTTTTTATGTGGCTCCAAAAGTTGATATAATCTTCTCTGGTCTCAGTGGTATAAAATTTCACAGTGATGTGCTTTCATTTGGGTCTTTTTTCTTCCATTGTAATGAGCTCCTAGAGAACCATTTCACTCTGGAAACACGGCTGTTTCAAACTTGGGAAATTTTCTTGAATGATTTCTTTGATTATTTTTGTTCTTACGTGTTCTTTGCACCTTCTGGAGCACAGATATGGGACCTCACACATTAATTTTCTAGCTTTCTTTTTCTCCTGAACTCTGTCTGTCCTTTTGTTCTATTTTCTGGAAGGTATCCTTGACTTTATCTTCCATCCTATCTACTAAGTTTTACATTTCCACAATACTTTTTTTTAACTTCTGTTATTTTTATTTCTCTGTTCCTTTTGGAATATGATGCTGCTCCTTCATAGCTGCAATGTATTCCATTATTAATAAGTTTTGAAGTTTTCTTCTCCTTTAAGTTTCTTTATTCTTTTTGTTTTTGGTATTTATCTTTGATGATAGACATTTTGCTCAAGCAGTCAATGACCTAGGACTGTCAGTTCATCTGAAGAGCAGTGGGCTGAGTGGGGCTTGTTGGCTGGTGGGCTTTCACCTAGAATGATCTGACTAGACCATTTTAAGGGGGAAACTGACAGTAGGTTTTGTCTTTGGAATTGGTCAATTTCTTCTGAGAGGAACATTCCAGTCTTCTACTGGGGATGTAAGTCTGAGAATTAGTTAGGGTTGCCCAGGGCAGAGAGGGGCCAAGGTCAGACCCAGCATTCAGTATGCAGGCTTTCACTTGATTCATCTGTTTTCCATGGGTGTCCCTGCCCGTGATCTGCTTGGAGCCCTGGTCTCAGATTTCTGCATCAGCCTTTCTAGGAATAAACCTTGAGTCTTCTGCTGCAGTGGATGAGGGCAGTTACCTGGAATGAACAGAGTGTAAAAGGGGACCTGAGGACTTAACTGCCTTACCGACCTGCATTCCCACTTCTGAAGGTAACTGATGCTTATAATTCCCAAGCCTTGCTGGGGTTCTGATGTCTGTCCCAGGTTTCCTACTGCAGCATCAGGGTCCAGCTTTTCCAAGCTGCTAGGTCATTTCCTTACGTTTCATCTGCTTTCCAACTTCCCAGGTATTATCACTGTGGTTTCTGTATGTTATCTGTATTTTAATAGGATTTGTGGAGAACAGAGGTAAAGTCATGGGTATAATTTACCTTGTTCAGCTGGAAGCCTGATCCTTGACTCCTTCTCCCACTGGTGGGATTTGGGCCACATGAGGACCCATCTAGGAATGTGCAACACCAGTCTCAGGTCGTGGCATGGCACGAGATGTCCTTTGTCTCTGGAGCCAGAGGGTAGCCTCTGACATCTCATGGTTGGGCATGGCCAACCTAGAGGAGGGCAGTGCTGGGGTGATCTGACAGGGTCTTCAGCAAGGGCTTGCAAACTTATTTGACCCACATTAAGAAGTTCGGTTTTGGGGTGTCTGGGTGGCTCAGTCGATTAAGCTTCCAACTCTTGATCTCAGCTCAGGTCTTGATCTCAGGGTCGTGAGTTCAAGCCCCGTGTTGGGCTCCATGCTGGGTGTGGAGCCTACTTCAAAAAAAGAAAAAAGAAAAGAAAAAGGGGCACCTGGGTGGCTCAGTTTGTTAAGCGTCTGCCTTCAGCTCAGGTCATGATCCCAGAGTCCTGGGATGGAGCCCTGTGTTGGGCTCCCTGCTCAGCGGGAAGGCTGCTTCTCCCTCTCCCTCTGCTGCTCCCCCTGCCTGTGCTCTCTCTCTCTCTCTCCCCCTCTGTCAAATAAATAAATCTCTTTTTAAAAAAGGGGGAAAGAAAAAGGAGTTCTGTTTAATCTCACAATCTAGGAGGCAAATACATGCATTTCTATATATAAAACTCGTGTACACAAAAGCAGAAGTCTGGCAAAACAATACTTACCCTTGCCACAGGCAGAGCACTCAGCTATTTCTATTCTATTTTACTTTTTTTTTTTAAATGATCATCTTGACCCACTAATGCGTCCCAAGGAGAAGTCTGCAAAGCACTAGTCACCTGAGGTCACACCTGTAGTATTGTCACCATGATCGTCCTCTTCTTGCTTAAAACTCCACAGAGCTCTCTGTCAGCCCCTGAAGAGCCCACTCAAGGCCCTGCTCCAGCCCATCGTGTGCCCACACTGCCTAGGTGCTCCCCCCAGCTGTAACTCCAGCATGCCTTCTGCCCCCAGCCCAGCCCCTTCCTGATGGCACTTTCTTTGCTGAGCACCCTTCCCCTAGTGCCTGCACCCAGGACAGTTCCACACACCCTGGGAGACCCAGACAAGACGTTCGAGAACCTGCATAGCTTCCCCTAGTGTTCACACAGAATTCGAGATTTCATGGGGTCAGAATTTGTATCACAAAGCTAAACTACGGCCATAGAAGATCAGTTAGAAAATTAGGAAAACACCAAGGAGAAAATACGCTGTCAAATGTATCCCACCACCTGAAAATAATCACAGTGAAGATCCTGGTGTTCATCCTTTCCAGTCTTCCTCAGTCATAGTTACTCTGAGTTTTCCTGCTTTGTTTTGCTTTGATATAAAAGTAGGTTATTAATGTAGGAGTTATCTAGTAATAAATGTCAAATACTTTTATGTAAAAGAATATTCTTCTCATTCTCATTATAATGCTTATGGTGTACCCTCGCAAAGATTACTGTGGTCTATGAAGCAATATTCTACTATTTGATATTTAGTTAGTGTGTTTTTGACTTAGCGTGAAGAACTGCCTTGTCCACGTCGTTGTATGTAAGTCTAAATACCTGTAAGTACTTTGACTGGATTCTACATACATACATGCTGCCGAGCCCTTCTCCAGAGGAAACAAACCAGTTCCAATTCCCATGGGCAGTGGGAATGGCTTTTGAACTACAGGCGGGCCACTTCTAGTTATGGCCATTTTTCAAAACTTGTCTGGTAACTTTAAATTTTAGTAGGATAGTATGTGTCAGCCATTTCCTTTATGGTTCCTACCTTTAGGGTCATGCTTAGAACAGACTTCCAGAAACCCCAAACTTAGACTGCTTCTGCTTGAATACAAAGCCATCACAAATAAAAAGATATTCCCCATTTTCACATGAAAAAATGAACAAAAGTGTAATAATCTTACGTCCATCTTTGATACGTAAACTTTTAGAGGTAGAGATGAAATAATCCAATGTCTACTCATTAAGTAAACTTAATAATACATACTTACCTTTAAATCACTCACTGTATAAAATCGTATATTAATTAGAGACTTGCCTTTTTCCTCTGTCTTTGCTGCCAGCCTTCTCTTCAGCAGAAATGCTCAGTCACACAACATGGTTCCCCCACACACACAGCAGCCGAATTTCCATGAGTGTTATCTTGAATCTACAGATAGCTCTGTTACCGACATTTTAATTCAAGCCACAAAGAGACAGTCTCATCATGTTAGCTTTTAAAACTATCATGAAGGTTCTATCTTGTTCTCCACAATGACGTGATTTACTCTATATTTTTAAGGTTTTACTTCTACTAAGGATGTGTATGCACAGGGTTTAAAAGAGTTTTGTTGTAAAAGACAGACTCTTTCGACTTTTCTTCCACCCCTCCCCCCCACGCCTCCCTCCGCAATCCTCTACAGCAACCACTTTGATCTTTCTCACTTATTTACTTGATAAAATTGTCCTCCCTGTCTCTTTCTGGTATGCCTTGTTCCTCGTTAATTTCTCAGTTTTAGGCATTCCCTGTTCCTTTCCACCACGGAACAGGAGGAGTTAGCCTTCCACCCCACACCCTCCTCCCTTCCCATCTCCTCATCTTTCAGGAGAGCCCACACCAGGATTCAGTGTCTCATTGTTATGACTGCATAAATGCTCTTCCCAGCTGAGCCATGCATTAAACTGTGGTGAATGTTTTCCTACTCCTTTTTTAATTTTTTTAACTGCAAAATGTGTCGTACATACCAAAGAGTGTATAATATGTGTTTGTGGTGTTTAAAGGAGAATAATAAAGAGAATACCTGGAGTAAGGAAAAACACCTTTCCGCAATCGCATCCCCCTTCCTCTCCCCAGAGGCATCACTCCTTAATTCTGTGTTAACCATCCCTTCCTTTATGGCTTTATTTAACACTTTCATAGATACTCCTGAACAACGCTAACTGAGAAGGTCAAATTAGAAGAACTGCAGTGCAAAAGCAGTGTCCTCTTAAGGGGTCAAGGAGCCCATGGGCGCGATGGGTAGCCCACTGGATGTAAGACAGCCTGCCTGCCTGCTTACACATGGTGCTGCGCAACGGGCTCCCGGGCTGTCTCCCCTGCATGTGAAAAGAATACAGAACAGCTGGAAACACCACAACACAATTAGATGTTTTATTTCTTTTCCAACAGAAGTTATTTAAGAGGACTTTTTGATGGGGGGAGGCACGTAGATAATCTAATTTGCTAGTGGCCTCAGTTTTCATGTTTATATATTTGCTATTAATGCCTACCTTTATAAAGTCAGAGAATTTTGTCTGAACGGTATCTACTCTGGGGGATCTGTTGAGGTCTTTTTTAGGTCTGGAATGTGATTCAGTTTTATGAATCCTCCTGGCACATTTGAGGGAGGGAAACGTGCCCTTTCTGTTTCAAAGATATCACATTTTATACATACTTTTATTTGTATATATGTTTTTGACCCAAGTCGATGATAGTCACTTTCTCTCCGTTGCTATTTACATTTCTCTGTTTGCTCTGTCAAAAAGAGAGAGCACTTTTCAAGTCCTCCATTGTGAGGTTTTAAATGTCCCTTGGCTTTCTACAGATTCTCTTTTAGATATATCAGTTTTATGATTCAGCCTATTATAAGCCTCATTATGGGTCATTCCCTTTATCAGTGGAAAAATAACTGTCTAATAAGACAGTTTTTCTTGAATTTATTTTATCTGGCTTGTTCTCCTTTTGTCTGTGTGTTCACCTGGTGCTCTGTGGCCTTTTCCTTCATTTTTAATCTTCTCTTTGATTTTTTTGACGTTTCTTGTCAACAGCATATAATTGGGTTTTGATTTTTTTATTTCTCCAAGCATCTGTCTGTTAAATAGGGGCTAGACCTATTGACATGTCTTAGGATAACTGCCATGTCTCTTACCTTTTATATGCTTCATCAGTATGCTACTAGTACAGTCCACAACCTCAACTTTTTTTCATTGGATAGCGATGGGGGTGAGTAACAACTAGTTGGATACCAACATATTTCCCCATGCTTCAAAAATTCTGCAAATACTTACTGAATCCCTGCTGGGTACCAGGTTCCAGGCCAGACTCTGGGGCCACAGCGGAGACCATGACACAGCTCCTGCCCCATGAACAGGGCTGCCTTTACAATCGTAGTTACCTCATGGCCCCGAGCTTGGTTTAATGCTCTGCTGCTGTTGTTTGAAATATTTAATTTTTTAACAAGGGGACCTACATTTTCATTTGGTACTGAGCTGCACAGATTATGTGGCTGATCCTGCCTGTAAGAACACAGAGTTGTGTGAGAGACAGAAAACAGCAAATTTTAGTATGGAGTAATAAATGCCCTAATAGGAATCAGGAGAGGGGACTGTGACCTCACAGGGGGCTTCTTGGTAGTCTGGGAGGCGTTCAGGATGTAGCTAACCCCTGGGCTGAGTCAGATGAAGAGAAGAGTCACCCTGAAGGAAGGGAGGGGGCAAGGGTAACTGCAGGGACAAGGCCAAAGTGTTTAGAGAGGATGAAGTCTGTGGCCAGAGCACAAATTACAGGTATCCCTGAACAAAACTAACTGAAAGCATCAAGGTCAAAAGAATTATAATCTCAAGTAGGAGCAAGCATCATAAAACATGCCAGATATCTATGCCAGATGTTAAACTGACTGCCTATCTGCATTTTAAGTCTTGCTAACAAGCCCTTTCTAGAATTGACAGACTTTATACTAGGTCTTATGCCAGGGTAACCAGAAGCGAGTCTGAGGGAGAGAAACAAATGAAGATCTCTGAGGACTTGGAACACCATCATAGAAGGTTCCACCCTTATCCTGATTTAATGGGAAGCCATCTTTCTGAAATGCCAAACTGACCACATTAGTGTCCCTCATCAATTGGAGAGTGCTCATCTGGCTTCAGCATGGAGCTTACCTTAGAGGGTGAGGGAGAAGCTGGTCTGTGAGAAGGCCATGCATGGTCATCCAGGTGGGGGTGATGGCAGCTGGGAAGAACGTGTGGGCAGAGCAAGTGAAGTAACCAACCCATCCAGAGTCCCCAGCCACAATCGGCTCTCACACTGGGCCGCTGTCCCCGGCACTAATCACCCCAGAGCCAAGATCCAGACAACTAGAGACAGTCTCTATGCCCAGAACTCCCAAACTAACCAATCCTAAATTGCCTCACCCATTCCTTCCCATGGCAACCACAACACAGTCCTCACCCACACTTTCCTTTCAGTCCCTCTGCCTCCTGACACTCCCTGGTGCTTCCCCGAAACCCTGTGTGGCATAGCATGCCCCCTCCTCTTGGGAGCTATCAATCTTTGAACAATAAACTACCTATTCCATATCAGTTGTCTCCCAATCTGTTGGCCTCTCCATGCCTGAGCAATGATAAAGCTTACATTTTAAAATAAGAGGGAAATGTAGTGATGGAGAGGGGCTTGGAGTTTTGTGTGTGTGTATGTGTTCACTTTTAGCAGACAAGAGAGGCTGAGTGTAGGTCAGTGCTGACTGGAAGATGCCAACATCAGGGTTGTTAGTTACATGTGGACAGGATGGAGAAAGCCATGCTTGAAGGCGCTATCAGTGAGAATGTAAATTGGTATAGCTCCTTTCTTTGGAGGACAGTTTGGTGACAGCTACTAAAATTACAAATGCACATAACCTTTGAGCTAGGAATACATGGTAGAGAAATGTACCTATACCTAAGAACATTCATTGCAATATTGTTTGTAATTGCAAAACACTGGAAACTATCTCATTCAGTGCTACAAATACAGTTTGGTACAGGCCTCTAGTAGAATATTCTATAGGGATGGGAGAAAAAAGAATGAAGTATTTCTATATGTGCTGATATGGAACTGTTGATATGATATAATATATCTATCTATGGCCAGAAATTTGGGAGGATATGCAAGAGAAAGTGGTTGTCCCTACTGTGAGACTGAACATCTGAAGAAGGAAGACAAATATCTCCTCTTACTTACCGGGTACATTTATACATTTTTAATTTTAAAATAAAATTAGTAGTTTAAGCTATATATCCAGAGTTAAACTCCAAGAACTGAGCCAGAAATCACCTTAAAGATCTTCTACTT
Organism: Eumetopias jubatus; assembly: GCF_037043125.1. Classification (NCBI taxonomy): domain Eukaryota; kingdom Metazoa; phylum Chordata; class Mammalia; order Carnivora; family Otariidae; genus Eumetopias; species Eumetopias jubatus. Next base: position 147,810,867 of record NW_028274807.1, on the reverse strand, counting down.
CCATCCTTTAATTACAGAAGAACCTGAGGCTTACTACGTCCACAGTCACTCAACTTAGGCTTAAAAACAAACTTGGAATGAGATTTCCTAACCCCCTGTTCAGGTGTTCCTTCTTCTAGGTGATGCTCTTTGCTGTGGAATTTACTTGGCTACTTTACAACAGAGAGTATGGCCCCAAGTGGGCCTCCATAAGAGAGCGCATACAAAAAACACTGAAACTGGGCTCTGAGCGTCATGTCCTCCTGCCATCCTCACCCTGCCGTAGTGACAGCCACAACAGTGCAGCTGTCAAAAATTCTCCAGAGTGACCTGGGTGGGTGGATCAGGAGTACAAATTAACGCAGACTAGAGAAGAGTCCGAATTCTCAAGTTTCATTAAAGGAGCTGGCTGTAAGTTTCACATGGCACCCAGAGGGCTCCCTGGAGATGGCCATCTTTCTGGGTTTCCAGCCACATCTTCTACCTGATCCCTGAAAGAGCAGACCGTCACATCTCTCTGATGTGTGTCCTCTTGTCCCTGGTACTGGCATCTCCTGGCACCCTTACCTTTAGGCAAGTAGAAGCATTAATGTCAGGTAGGCTCTCAGAAAGTAGGGGGTGGTCTTATGTGCCCCAAAGAGCAACTTATACTGCCTTCTTCTCCACCTGACAGCCCAGGACCCATCGTTGGTAATGCCATCTTCAGAAACTTCTAGGTGGATGCCATCCCTTACTCGAAGAAACTCCTCCCCACCTTCCCTAAAAACAACTACATAAGAATCTCCTTCATTACTCTCTTGCCCCTGGGGGTAGAGCAAGAAGAGGGCTCATTGCTTCTAACACTTTATTCTCTCTACATTCAGCAGTCTTTGGCTCAGCCCCATTTTGTCTGATCCAGAGTAAGAAGGGTCTGTCTGTTTGCATCTTTGTCTCAGGTTGAGAGGTGCCATTTTTAACCTAGAGGTTTAGAATATGACATCTTAGATTTTGACAGACTGCAAAAGATGCTCATAGAACTGGAGAACAGAATAGAACATGTTATATAGAGATTGCAGGTTCTTAGCCTCAAATCAATTCACGAATGTACTACATCAAAATAAAAAACTTTTGCACAGCAAAGGAAATCATTAACAAAACAAGGCAACCTACTGAATGGGAGAAGATATTTGCAAATGATACATCTGATAAGGGGTTAATATCCAAAATATATAAAGAATTTGGGAGAGAAAGATGGCAGCAGAGTAGGAGGACCCTAGGCTCACCTTGTCCCATGAATACAACTAGATAACAATCAAATCATCCTAAATACCCCAGAAGTTAACCTGAAGACTGATAGAACAAACTCCACAACTAGAGAGAGAGAAGAGGCCACATTGAAGAAGGGAGGAAGTGTGGAGAGGTGGTTTAGGGGAGAAATGAATTGTGGGTGCTGTGGAGGGGAGGGAGCCATGGTCACAAAGAAGGGAGAGAGAGAGAGAGAGAGAGAGAGAGAGGAACACACGGGAACACACAAGGAGAATGTTTTCACAAAACCACTCACTTGGAAAACCAGAGAGACTGAATTTTGTGAGTTCTTGCAGTCAGCGGGGCTTAAAACCTAGAGTTTTAAAGGTCAACTGGGTTGGCTGGGTTGAAGCCGAGAGAGCACTGTACTGCTCCTGGAGAGAAAGCAGGGAAACAACCTAGAGACAGACACTATGGAAACAGTAATCTGAAGAGCACCTGGGGCACACAGTGGGGAGATTATTTGCTCTTCTTGGAGGATGTCCCTGAGAGGCAGCATTCACAGAGACACATCTCCAGGGACAAAGGAGCTGGCCAGTGACATTTCCTTCCTCCGCCCCTCAGCATAAACACAGAGTCACCTGCAAGAAGCAGCACACACCCTACCCTGGCTGCTTAACTTGCTTACACCAAGCCCTACCCCACTGCACTCTGGTGGAACTACCCTACAGAGTCAAGCTTGCCTCAGTCCCAGTGCAGTGGGCCCCTCCCCCAGAAGACCAGCATAAACCCCTCCACACACCACGTTTCCTGACCAGAGAGCTCTGCAGGACTTCAGTTCCAGTGGAGGTGGTAACAGGTCTCATTTCACAGGCAGACCAGAGCATACCTCGTTAAAACTGCCCACGTTCAGGCAGGGATGAAACACTGCTCACATCAGGCAAGGAGAGCCTCTGCACACAGCCGACCTAAAGGATAGAGAAGCCAAAACACAACAGCAGAGCACACGTTGCACACACTGGAGACAGTCCCTGAAGCACCAGGCCCTGGGCACTACATTACCTCTTCTTCATAAGGCCATTACTTTCAGGAGCAAGAGACATAATTGGCTTTTCTAACATACAGAAGAAGGCAGAGACTTAGACAAAATGTAGAGACAGAGGAATTTATCCCAAATGAGAGAACAAAATAAGGCCATGGCCAGAGATCTAAATGAAACAGACCTAAGTAACATGCCTGCTGGAGAATTTAAAGCAACAGTCATAAGGATACTCTCTGTGCTTGAGAAAAGAATAGAAGACATCAGTGAGACCCTTACCACAGAGATAAAAGAGTTTAAAAAGAATCAATCAGAGATGAAGAGTATAATAAGCAAAATTGGAAACAGACTTGATGCACTGAACAGCAGGCTGGGAAGCAAATGATGAATTAGTGACCCAGAGGACAAAATAATGGAAAGTAATGAAGCTGAACAAAAGCGAGAAAGAAGAATTATTGCAACACAAGAATAGACTTAGGGAACTCAGTGACTGCATCAAACATAATAACATTCATATTATAGGAGTTCCTGAAGAAGAAGAGAAAGGAAAGGGGGCAGAAAATTTATTTGAAGAAACAATAGCTGAAAACTTCCCTAAGCTGGGGAAGGAAACAGACATCCAGATCCAGGAGGCCATCAAAATCAACAAAAACAGGCCAACACCAACACATATTGTAATGAAATTTGCAAAATATAATGATAAAGAAAAAAATCTTAAAAGCAGCAAAACAGGGGCGCCTGAGTGGTTCAGTCAGTTAAGCGTCAAGTTCTTGATTTCAGCACAGGTCATTATCTCAGGGTCCTGGGATCAAGCCCTGTGTCAGGCTCCATGCTAAGCACAGAATCTGCTTGTCCCTCTCCCTCTGCTCCTCCCCCGGCTTGTGCACTCTTTCGCACTCACTCTCTCAAATAAATAAATAAATAAAATCTTAAAAAAAAAAAAAGGCAACAAAACAGAGGTCCTTAACTTACAAGGGAAGACCCATAACACTATCTGGAGTTTGCTCAACAAAAACACGGTAAGCCAGAAGGAGTGGCATGATATATTCAAAGTGCTGAATGGGAAAAATCTGCAGCCATGAATACTCTATCCAGCAAGGCTATCATTCAGAATAGAAGGAGAGATAAAAAGTTTCCCAGACAAACAAAAATTAAAGGAGCTTGTGACCACTAAACCAGCCATGCAAGAAATATTAAACAGTACTCTTTGAATGCAAAGGAGAGACCAAAACTGACAAAGACAAGAAAAGATCAAAGAAATCTCCAGAAACAATGACAAATGATAAAATGGCAAAAAAAATACATATGTATCAATAATTACTTTGAGTGCAAATGGACTAAATGCTCCAATCAAAATACATAGGGCATTAGAATGGATAAAAAAATAAGACCCATCATTATGCTGCCTACAAGAGACTCATTTTAGACCTAAAGACACCTGCAGATTGAAAGTGAGGGGGTGGAGAAACATTTATCATGCAAATTGATGTCAAAAGAAAGCCAGAATAGCAATGCTTATATTGGACAAGCTAGCCTTTAAACTAAAGACTGTAACAAGAGTTGAAGAAGGGCTCTATGTAATCATAAAGGAGACAATCCAACAAGAACATATAATAATTGTAAATACTTATGTATCCAACATGCAAATATATAAAACAATTAATAACAAGCATAAAGGAATTAACTGATAATAATGCAGTAATAGTAGGGAATTTTAACACCCCACTTATGTCAATGGAAGATCATCTAAACAGAAAATCAACAAGGAAACAATGGCTTTGAATGACACACTGGACCAGATGACTTAACAAATATATTCTGAACATTCCAGCCTAAAACAACAGAATACACATTATTTTCAAGTGCACATGGAGCATTCTCCAGACTAGATCACATACTAGGTCAAAAAACAAGCCTCAACAAATACAAAAAGATTGAAGTCTTACCATGCACCTTTTCTAACCACAACACTATGAAACTAGAAGTCAACCACAAGAAAAAATTTGGAAAGACCACAAATACATGGAGGTTAAACAACATGCTACTAAACAATGAATGGGTCCACCAGGAAATCAAAGAAGAAATGAAAAGAAAAAATACATGGAAACAAATGAAAATGAAAATACAGTGGTCGCAAACTTTTGGGATGCCATAAAAGCAGTTCTAAGAGGGAAGTATATAGTAATACAGGCCTACCACAAGAGGCAAGAAAAATCTCAAATAAACAACCTAAACTTACACCTAAAGGAGCTAGAAAAAGAGTAACAAATGAAGTCTAAAGCCAGAAGAAGGAAGGAAATAATAAAAAGAGCAGAAATAAATGATACAGAAACTAAAAAATCAGTAGGACAGATCAGTGAATCTGATCTAGTTCCTTGAAAAAATTAATAAAATTGATAAACTGCTAGCTAGACTTATCAAAAAGAAAAGAGAAGGGACCCAACCAAATAAAATCACAAATAAGAGAGGAGAAATAACAACCAACACCATAGAAATACAATTATAAGAGAATATAATGAAAAAGTATGTGCCAACAAATTGGACAAACTGGAAGAAATGGAAAAATTCCTAGAAACCTTAAATTATCAAAACTGAAACAGGAAGAAATAGAAAACTTAAACAGACCAATAACCAGCAAAAACATTGAATCAGTAATCAAAAAACTCCCAACAAACTAAAGTCCAGGACCAGATGGCTTCACAGGTGAATTCTACCAAACATTAAAGAAGAGTTAATACCTATTCTTACAAATTATTCCAAAAAATGGAAAAGGAAGGAAAACTTCCAAACTCATTCTGAGGCCAACATTACCCTTATTCCAAAACCAGATAAAGGCATCACCAAAAAGGAGAACCACAGGCCAATATCTCTGATGAACATGGATGCAAATATTCTCAATAAAGGGGCACTTGGGTGGCTCAGTCATTGAGCATCTGCCTTCAGCTCAGGTCATGATCCTGGGGTCCTGGGATTGAACCCCGAATTGGGCTCCCTGCTCCACAGGAGGCCTGCTTCTCCCTCTCCCACTCCCCCTGCTTGTGTTCCCTCTCTCACTGTCTCTCTCTGTCTGCTAAATAAATAAATAAAAATCTTAAAAAAAGTTACATTTAAAAAAAATTCTCAATTAAATACTAGGAAACAGAGTTCAACAGTACATTAAAAAAAAAAATCATTCACCATGATCAAGTGGGATTTATTCCTGGGTTGCAGTTGTGGTTTAATATTTGCAAATCAATCAACATAATACACGATATTAATAAAAGAAAGGATAAAAACCATATGATCATTTCAGTAGATGCAGAAAAAGCATTTGACAAAGTACAACATCCATTCATGATAAAGAAAAACCCTCAACAAAAGGTAGGTTTAGAGGAAACATACTTCAACATAATAAAGGCCATAAAAAAAAAAAAAAAAAACCACAGCTAATATCATCCTCAATGGGGAAACACTGAGAATGTTTCCTCTACAGTCAGAAACAAGACAGGGATGTCCACTCTCAGCACCGTTACTTAACATAGTACTGGAAGTCCTAACCACAGCAAACAGACAAGAAAAAGGAATAAGAAGGCATCCAAATTGGTAAGGGAGAAGTAAAACTTTCACTGTTTGTAGATGACGTGTTATTATACATAGAAAACTGGAAAGACTCCACCAAAAAACTGCTAGAACTGATAAAGGAATTCAGCAAAGTGCCAGGATACAAAAATCAATGTACAGAACTCTGTTGCATTTCTATACACCAATAATGAAGCAACAGCAGAAGAAATTAAGGAATCGATCCCATTTACAATTGCACCAAAAACCATAAGATACCTAGAAATAAGCCCAACCAAAAAGGTAAAAGATCTGTACTCTGAAAACTATAAAACATTGATGAAAGAGATTGAAGATGACACAAAGAAATGGAAAGACATTCCATGCTCATGGAATGGAAGAACAAAATTGTTAAAATGTCTATACTACCCAAAGCAATCTACACATTTAATGCAATCCCTATCAAAATACCATTTTTCACAGAGCTAGAGCAAACAATCCTAAAATTTGTATGGAACCACAGAAGACCTTGAATAGGCAAAGCAACCTTAAAAAAGAAGAGCAAAGTTGGAGGCATCACAATTCCAGACTTCAAGTTATATTACAAAGCTGTAATGCTCAAAACAGTATGGTACTGGCACAAAAATAGACACATAGATCAATGGAACAGAATAGAAAATCCAGAAGTGAACCTTTAACTATATGGTCCATTAATCTTCTACAAAGCAGGAAAGAATATCCAATGGGGAAAAAGACAGTCTCTTCAACAAATGATGTTGGGAAAACTGGACAGCAACATGCAAAAGAATGAAATTGGATTACTTTCTTACACGATACACAAAAATAAATTCAAAATGGATTAAAGACCTACATGTGAGATCTGAAACCAAAAAAATCCTGTAAGAAGAACACAGGCAGTAACTACTCTGACATTGAACATAGCAACTTCTTTTTAGATATGTCTCCTGAGGTAAGGGAAACAAAATAAAAAATAAGCTATTGGGACTTCACCAAAATAAAAAGCTTCTGCACAGAAAAGGAAACAATCAACAAAACTAAAAGGCAACCTACAGAATGGGAGAAAATATTTACAAATGACATATCTGATAAAGGATTAGTGCCCAAAATCTAAAGCACTTATAAAACACCCCAAAAAATGAATAATCCAATTTAAAAAATGGGCAGAAGACATGAATAGACTTTTTTCCAAAGAAGACATGCAGATGGCCAACTGACACATGAAAAGATGCTCAACCTCACTCATCAGGGAAATGCAAATCAAAACTACAATGAGATATCACCTCATACCTGTCAGAATAGCTAAAATCAACAACACAAGAAACAGCAGGTGTCGGCAAGGATGTGGAAAAAGTGGAACCCTCTTGCACTGTTGGTGGGAATGCAAACTGGGGTGCAGCCACCGTGGAAAACAGTATGGAGGTTCCGCACAAGTTAAAAATAGAACTATCCAGCAATCACACTACAATGTATTTACCCAAAAAATACAAAAATAATAATTCAAAGGTATACATGCACCCTGATATTTATAGCAGCACTATCTACAGTAGCCAAAATAGGGAAAGAGCTCAAGTGTCCATTGACTGAGGAATGGATAAAGAAGATGTGGAATATTACTCAGCTATAAAAAAAAAAGTATGAAATCCTGCCATTTGCAATGACATGGATGGAGCTGGAGAATATTAACAAAATACTGGAGCTAAGCAAAATAAGTCAGTCAGAGAAAGACAATATCATATGATTTCAGTTATGTGGAATCTAAGAAACAAAACAAACGAGCAAAGGGAAAGAAAGAGAGAGAAAAACCAAGAAACTCTTTAACTATAGAGAACAAACTGATGGCTACCAGAGAGGAGGTGGGGAGGGGGGTAGGTTAAATAGGTGACAGGGATTAAGGAAGGCACTTGTGATGAGCACCGGTTATTGTATAGAAGTGTTGAATCACTATATTGTACACTTGAAACTAATATTACATTGTATGTTAACTAATTGGAATTTAAATAAAAACTATATATATGTATATATATACAGATTATAAATCCATTTTGAATCCACTTTGAATTCTTTATATATATATTTATATATATATATTTATATTTATATATATTTATATGTATATTTATATATGTATATATATAAAGAATTCATACAACCCGGCACCAGAAAAACAAATAATCCAATTTAAAAATGGGCAGAGGACCTGAATAGACATTTTGCCAGAAGACATCCAGATGGCCAACAGACACATGACACATGAAAAGATGCTCAATATCATTAATCATCGGGAAAATTCAAATCAAAACCACGCTGAGATATCACCTTATACCTGTCATAAAGACTAGTAAAAAGACAAGAAATAATGAGTGTATTTAAAAAACATTAAAATGATCTGTTGGCTTGAAGAAGTTAAAACATATTCTTTGCAATCTCAACTGAACTGTCATTTGCAGTATGAAGCTCTTTTCTCAGGAGCTATACAGAAATATATTTCAAGCCATTCCTCCTGCATAGTTCCATGATCAGCATGAATGGAGGCAATACCTGCGTTGGTCCTTCCCTCCCTCTCCGATCTCTGTCTCAAAGGTGGGCATGGAGCTGAGACCACAGATGTGGCCTCTTTGCAGTTCCCTGCTAATATTACCGTACCATCCAGTAAGGACACACGTGCCTTCCAATCCCTTTTCCCCTTTATAAAAGTTTATTATTTTGAAAATTTTGTAACTAAATGAACCACCTTACTGTGGTCAGTTTAGGAACATTTGGTAACTAAATTAATGAAGGGGCACTTGGGTGGCTCAGTAGGCTAAGTGTCCGACTCTTCATTTCAGCTCAGGTCATGATCTCAGAGTCATGAGATCAAGCCCCAAGTCGGGCTCCATGCTGGGCATGGAGCCTCCTTGAGATTCTCTCTCTCCCTCCCAGTCTCTCTCTCTAAAAAAGAAAAAAACAAATAAAAATAAATAAATGAATGAATGAATGAATGAATAATAAAAATAAAAATGTTTTTAAAATTTTTAAATAAATTAATGAAGATATTGCATATTCCAGCTAACATGTTAATCTGAGGACCTGGAAAGACACATGATATATAGAAGCAGAAGAGAAATAACAACACTGATTCTGGGACCTGGAAATCAGAAACAGAAATGAGAGCCCTTACACTGCAATGTGTGATGCACCGAAGCTACAGCATGGCACTTGGGTTTATAGAAATGTAATTCCATTACCATCAGATCACAAACTCCACCCTTTTAGCTATTATCCTCCACAGCTTGAAGTAACCTTGGACTGGTTTGCTTCTACCCACATATGTTCTCCTCCTTCCCAGATTAGATTATTCCCACTTCTATGTACTTAGTTTTTTTTTTGTTTCTTTGTTTTTAGATCTCCACACTGAAGTGACATTTATTTGTCCATGCCCGGTGCCCTCACTTACCTTGGCATCATTCCTTCCCTCGAGGGTAATGACACGTCTGAAGAAAGAGTCCTCTGTTATCATCAATATGACATAGTAATTCCCTGGTGCATTCTGTCAGTGTAGAGATGGAAGAGAAACAGCTGGCCTTAAGATATAGTGGGTGGCAGCTTTGTAGGCGTATCTGGGTTCAAATCTTACCTCTATCCGGAAAATAAATAAATCTGGATACTTAGCCTCCACCCGACATCAAATTTAATTTCAGTCAGTTCATTGCCGTGGGACTAACATATAAAGACTCCTTCAAATCCAGAAGAAAAAGAGCCCCACAACCTAACAGATACAGGGATGAGGAAAATGGAGCAGGAGTTTTCAGAAAATTAAGCACAAATAGCTCTTCAGCAAATGAAATAGCGCTTAGCTTCCCTCATAGTATGATAAATGCAAATTAAAATACAATAGCGCACAGATGTTCATCTATTAGATTGGCGAAGATTAAATACATGGATCACGTGCTGTTGGTAAAGATGCAGGGAACTCATGTTACTGTGGGAGAGGTTGAGATAACCCCTGTGGGACAAAACTGGGGACGAGCTGTGAAATTCAAATGCACGTACCTTTCCACACTCAATCCTATTTATCTTGCAGATCCGTCCACCCATATACAAAAGGACGAGGAAAAGGCCATTCCTGCCGCATTGAAGGAATAGCAAACTGGGAAACACATGCCCACAACAGGGCACAGGTTAAATAAATTATAGTATACCCCCAAACAGGAATGAGGAAGCTTTTTATTTATAACAGGGGATGATCTCCAGGCTGTGTTCTTATGAAAACAGCAGGGGCAAAGCCGTGTGTCATGGCATACTGCCCTATGTGCTGAAAGAGAGAAAGAAAGGGGAAGATTTTGTATTTTCTTGTGTGCGCAGAGGTGCACAAGAAACTGATGGCACCGTCTGTTTCTGCGGAAAAGAACTAGAGGTATCCGGAACACGGGTGAGCAGGAGACGTAAATTGTGAAATCTAGGACTCATCTTTTACATTTTTTTATTAAAAAAAAATAATAGGCAAAAAGAGAGTATGTTGGCTTCACTGTTGCCTCACTCCATAGGCTTTGTTTTACCTGTCTCAGAGTCTTGTTTTTCAGGACCAAAAGGACACAGCTCAAGGGCAGGCATGTAGTAGGCATTCAGCAAGAGGCAGATAGTATTCTGTACACGGCACTCCAACAACTCCAACCTAAGTATTCTACTATGAACAAACAGTGACGTTTTATGATATCTTTAACCACTCACTTAATATAGCTGAGTCCTTGCCTTTTCCTTTTCATAGCAATACAGTGTGTGTGTGCAGTATAGCCAAAGCCCAGAATTGGCTAATATTAACAGTAACCAAATCGCCTTATTCCAACAACCAGCTTGGAACTGAATTTAAAGGGAAAGCGCCTCACCATACAGCGTACCGCAACCATTAATCAAGCCAGTGAGGAAGCCCAGGAGGGTATCGCATGCGATGATCAATCCGAATGCGGAGATGTCATCAGAGCAGACCCGGCATACGCCAGCGTGTCAGGACGTGCGAGGTGAGGCAGCGTCCCATGCCCTGTGTCCCTGGAAGTCTGGCTGGGGGAAGTTGTGATCATTTGTATTCTGAGGCCCTGGGAAGTGAAAGGCAGAAAGATAAACAGACGTCTTCGAGGCCGCATGCTGAGTGATGCGGTTGGTGAAAGAATCTGGATATGCTGACTGTCCTTTGCTGTCTCGGGCCCCAGATCGTACAGATGAACACAGGGAGGATGCAAAGTTGCTCTCCTGGGCCAGCCAGGCTCCGAGGGCCAACTGCTCCAGCAACAGCGGGCACAGCAGCTCTTCAGATAAACACCCGTCAACTCTCTCACTCACCTCAAGTTGATTCTGACAAATAAAAGTAAGGCCCATCGACTTGACAAATAAGAAGGCAAAAGAAAAGGCCCTATTCAAATGACACTTACTGCTTCAAAAAGGAACTATTTCATCCCCTATCCCCCATGCTTGACAGCTGCCTGGTTGAATATGAGTCAAACCTGCTGAACCATACAGAGGAGTGAGTCAGGCGTGAGGGTGGAGCCAGGGGGGCTCCAGAGTCAGCCTGAGAGATGGCAAGGTTAGGGCAAGGTCAGCGCCAGCAGGCTCAGGTCTGAGAAGGCCCCTTGAGGGCCAGATATGGGCAGCTGGGCGGGTCCTGCCAAGGCCAGAGTGGCTGCAAAGAAGAGACACCGCTGTGCCCACACTGCCCAAATGACACCCCGGAAAGTCCTAGAAGGGTCAGAGGTGCTCTGACACATCCACCTCCAGACCTCCTCAGAAACGGATTCCCATATTGACTTTTTGGATAAAGGCATTTCATTGGTTTTCATCCCTAAGCTAATGCAGGACCCCAGCCTTTCCAAGCTCTTTTGACTACCCTATCCCTAGAGATTTCTGGGAGTCTCTGAAGACACGGGTCTCACAACCAGCCCCTGTCAACCATGGATCTGTTTTCCTTTAGTTGTCCCCCACTACTCCTCATCCCCAGGGTATTTGGGGTACCGCCACATCCATTCCCCACCACGTTCCTCTGGGCACCGCCCTCTCCTGGGATCATCTGCTTCACTGAACCCTTTTCTCCTTTCCACTGGCATGGCATCCCCCACCAGTCACTGCACTGCCACCTTGGAACCCTGGAGTAGCAGGTGCCCACATGGAGCAGAGGTTGGGGTGAGGTGAGCAAGGCACTCACCTCAGGCACAGAAGTAAAGACAGTGCCCCAAAATATTAGGTTAATAATATTTTAATGCAACATTTTCAAAAAACCAAAGCAATGCAAAAAAAAATTATAAAGAACCAAGTACAAAAATTTTAAATAAAGATCTTATAAAAAGTCTCTGTGTTAGAGACTGAGGCATAAAGAAATATGTTCCCCTAGATAATGTTTTTATGCATTTTTAACAGTTTATTTTTCTAGAATATTAAAATATCTGAAAAAAATTTAAAAATTAAAAATAGGTATATTAAACTCACATTATTTTAAGTTTAAATATTTTATTTAAATAAAAAACAGAACTTGTTATAATTTTTACTTCCCTGGCCTTAATGGAAGCACATTCATCAATAACATTTTCAAGAATCTCCTTCTGTGTTATCTCATTTTCACCTGAGAATTGTAAGTTTCAATGAATAAGAGAAAGTAATTCTGAAAGTCTCTTTGATGAATGTAAAAGTTTAACAAGAGAAATGAATACACCTCCCAAATTTGAAAATAAATGAAAAAGAAAAATGTATGAATTACTGGATCAGAGTATCAATTATTATGGGGAAAGTACATATTGAATAGAAATTAAGGAGATTATAGATGTTCTAATTTTACATTGAAATGGAGATATAAAACTTAAACAAAAGGCCTTCCAGATGATACATTTTCAACTTGAAAACAGTTATTTTCTGTGAATAGATCTGATTTACAAAAAGCGGCCACTGGTTTGGCGCTTAACTGGCCTGATCTTTTAAATCCTGTAGAAAGGTCCCCTGGCATAGTTTTAAGCAACATGCAGTATCAAAAATTTGTAATAAAAATCACCCTCGCATTTGGATCTTCTAAAGCTCAGTCATGAATTTTGCTTGGTGATATCCCATTTGGAAGTGTTCTTAAGAATTGTTTTTAACAACACCAGCCCCCCTGGCATCCTGTGAAAGAAGTTTCAGCAAGCCGAATGTAATTCAACATTCTTGCACATTGTCAGTTGGTCAGGAACATTACCAAACGTGGGCACTTCTTTAATCTGCAAACAGCAGGGACTCAGGGGCCGTGCCTGGAGCCAGGCAGCCATCTTTCTCTGGGCACAGGGCTCCTCCTGTGTCCTCCCCATGGTCTCACAGCCTAACAGTTTCAGAACAGCTCTGTCTCTCACGCAGCAGCCCAGGGCTTCCAGACGGAGTGCTCCAAGCAGCCCGGGACAGAAGTGCAGGAATTCTTGTGACTTAACATCAGGAATTCCAGAATGTCACTTCTCTCATTTTCTCACGGACAAGCAAGTCACCGAAGCCAGCACAGATGCAAGGGGACAGAGAATTTGGACTCCATCTTTCAAAGGGAGGAATAGCAAGGGATTTGCAGCCATCTTTCACCTACCCTATCCCGATGGAAAGACACTTCCGTCAGAGCCTGGCTACAAAGCATCCAGAAGCAACTTTGAGATCTGAGTGCCAGCTGTGGACACAGCCCTATCACAGACTCACTTGGGCCAGGCTGCTCCCTTATATCAAGGGCCATGTTTGAGTGCTCTCTATGACATCATCATCCTTTGATTTTTACAGCCAAGGAGTGGCTTTCTCTGAAGAGGAAGGTTCCATGCTTGTCCACTTATTGGGAGAAGGAGCAGGACTGATCACCGTTGTGGCCAGGGCTGGTGCTGGGGGTGACACAAGGAGAGGAGAGCCAGGCAGCCCACATTCTTCTCCCTGCACTCACTTCTGCCCATCTCTGGGGCTTCACAGGGAGGCTCAATCCCAGAGAGAAAGTTGGTCCAAGGGGGGACTACCAGTTTAGCATAGACTGGCAGGGATGTTCCAGAGGAGTAGTAGGTGAGGAAGAAAATGCAATTGGCTCCAGAGACAGTGAGTCCAGCAGAATGCAGCTGGAGGCAAGGGCAGCTGGGATCTCTACACAGACCCCAAGGCACCCAGCTCTACCAGCAAGTCTTCTGCAACTGCTTCTTCATCTCCATAACTTTATTTTTTTTTAACATAAGCTCTACACCCAACGTGGAACTTGAACTTATAACCCCAAGATCAAGAGTCACATGCTGGGGCCACCTTGGTGGCTGAGTTGGTTGAGTGTCCAACTCTTGATTTTGGCTCAGGTCATGATCTGAGTCCTGAGATCGAGCCCCATGTCAGGCTCTGCGCTCAGCATGGTGTGTGTTTGAAGATTTCTCTCCCACTCCCTCTGCCCATCTCCCCACTCATGCACTGGCTCTCTCTCTCTCTCTCTCTCTCAAATAAATCTTAAAAAAAAAAAAAAGGAGTTGCATGCTCTACCAACTGAGCCAGCCATGTTCCCCTCTCCTCCATAACTTTAGACAAGCCACACACCTCTGCTTGTCTTATTATTTTTCTCTTTTGAATCCCTGCCTTACAGAGGACAGCCAGTACGGAGCAGTAGCAATGGACACAGGCTCTGGAGCCAGACTGCTGAGCTCGGACCCTGGCTCTGCCTCCAACTCGCCGTATGTCCTCAGGCAGGTTATGTAGACTTCGGTTCCTCTCTGTGAAATGAAATGGGGACTAATAAGAGTACTACCCCACAGGGTGGTTGTAAGGCTTAAATAAGGTAGTTTGTATAAAGGAATTAGAACACTGTCTGGAATGTGGGAAGTGCAAGATGAGTGTTTTCACATTATATCCAGAGTCCGTGTGGTCCAGTAGAGACATAGGGGCTTTGCGGCCAGATGGAGCTGGCTTCAAATCCCAGTCCGTTCTCATGGATGAGTAATATTCCATTGTATATATACCACGTCATCTTCATTCGCTTTATCTTCATTCCATCTATCACTGAACACTTGGGTTGCTTCCATATCTTGGCTATTGTAAATAATGCTTCAATAAACAAGGGTGCATATATCTTTTCAAATTAGTGTTTTTATTTTCTTCAGGTATATACCCAGTAGTGGAATTACCGGATTGTAGGGTACTTACATTTTTAGTTGTTTGAGGAGCCTCCATATTGTTTTCCACAGTGGATACACCAATTTGCATTCCCACCAACAGTGCACAAGGGTCCCTTTTCTGCACATCCCTGCCAACGCTTGTTATCTCTTGTCTTTTTGATACTAGCTATTCTGACAGGTTTGAGGTGATATTTCATCGAGGTTTTGATTTGCATTTCCGTGATGATGATTGAGGTTGAGCATCTTTTCATGTGTCTGTTAGCCATCTGTATGTCTTCTTTGGAAAAATATCTATTCAGGTCCTCTGCCCATTTTTAAATTGGATTTTTTTTTTTTTTGGTAGTGACAGCTCATTACCAAGAACTATGAGTTCTTCCTGCCATTTGCAACAATGTGGATGGACCTAGAGGGAGGGTAGTATGCTAAGCAGAATAAATCAGAGAAAGACAAATACCCTATGATTCACTTCTATGTGGAATCCAAAAAGCAAAACAAATGAACAAACAACCACAAAAAACTAGACTCATAAATACAGAGGACAAACTGGTGGTTGCCAAAGGGGTTGGGGTAGAGGGATGGATGAAATAGGCAAGGAAGATTAATAGGTTCAAACTTCCAGTTATAAATTAAGTCATGGGGATGAAAAGTATGGCATAGGGAATATAGTCAGTAATGTTGTAATAACTTTGTGTGGTAACAGATGGTCACTACACTTACGGTGGTGAGCATATCCTAATGTATAGAATTGTCCAATCACTGTGTTGTATACCTGACACTAAATAATAGTATGTATCAACTATACTTAAATTAAAATTTTAGAAGTATTTGGGGCACGTGGGTGGCGTAGTCAGTTAAGCGTCCAACTCTTGGTTTCAACTCAGGTCATGATCTCAGGGTCCTGGGATCAAGCCCCTTATCAGGCTCCACACTCAGCAGGGAGTCTGCTTGAGTTCTCTCTCTCTCTCTCTCCCGCTGCTCCTCCCACGTGTGTGTGGTCTCTCTCTCTCTCTCTCTCTCTCTCTCTCAAATAAATAAATCTTTATGAAAAACAGTTTAAATTTTTTTAAAACCTGCTTTAATCATGAGATACTAAAAGTTAAAAAAAATTAAAAGTCCCAGTCAAGCTGTGTGACCTTGGGCATCTCAGGTGTCCTTCAGCCTCAGTCTCCTCATCGGTCTCCCCCTGACTGCTGTGTGGATTTAGCGAAATGGTCCACAGGGGGCCCAGGAGCAGCTGTGGGCATGTCATATGGACATCTCACTTCTCTCCCAGGCTTTCCTTCCTCCTTGCTAGTTGTCAGCTCCAGCTTCTCACCCTCAGTCAGCTGCTTCACACTAATGGCAATTGTCACATCTCAACGGAACATGACACTTCCAGCCTCCTGGCCAGTCTGTCTGCAAATTCCCAGTGACACACAGGAGTCTCAGTGTGAGGGCTGTTCTTTTCCATCCAGCCTCTCAATCTCTCTTGCCTTTTCAAAACTGATTGCTCTGACTCGGTGCTCAAGGGCCTGTGTGCAGTCAGGGCCGAAGGAGCCTTCTTGTATAAACACCCGACTGTCATCCTGTTATTTTGCCCACACTTTTGAATCCCTAATATCTTCGTGTGCTCTTTATAACCTGCCAGATCTGTCCTCGAACTTGGGGTTCTCTGGTCTTTGGAGCAGCAGTACCACCTCACCTGGGAAATGTCCAAAATGCCCATCCTTAGGTCTCACCCAGAACTACCAGATCAGAAACCTCGGATGGGGCCCAGCAAGTTGGGTTTTAACACATCCAACAACTACTAAAAATTAAGGACCACCTTAACCCTAAAATGTAACTTTCTGGTTAAGATGAAATATAAGGATTGAACACATTTCTTTCCAAGTCTATTTTTACTCTTTACTTATTGATTACATTCACATCCTCCCCAAAAAAGAAAGGAAAGGGCTTAGAATAAAATGACAATGTTGATGATAATAAGAAATGACATACCCTGGAGATCACTCTGGGTAAAATACTGCACTGAGTGTCTCCCATGCGTAATGTCATTTAATCTTTATAAAAAACCTGATGAAATATTTATTATCTTCATTTCCATCTGGGGAAACCAAACCTCTGCTAGGTTAAATCAATTGCCTCGGATCGGATTTTAGGGAAGAAAAGGAGGTTTGTTTGGTGGGTTTTTTTCGGTGAATTGGGTAATCATGCCTTACATTTATTTTAGGGACACTGTTTCCAAGGAGTTATTTAGAAAGCATACTTCCTAAGAGTCGGGTCTCACTCAGCAGAATAGGACTGACTGATTCTGGTAGCAAGGTGGTCCCCGGACCCCTGCTCAATGCTGAACACTCATTTGGGTGGACTGCCGTCCGCAGGATGCTGGGCCCAGTTGGAGAGCTCTGGGCTCTGCAAACATGTGCTGACAAGAGGAGCTGTGTACACTGTCATTGAGGGAAGCTTTTACCTGCACGGCTTCCTTCTGAGACATGTAACAAGATGCTGAGGCCCAAAATGATGTCAGTTAATGGTCCTAATGGATTAACCAAGGTCTTCCTTCTGACCTTGCATTGTGGTCCACGTAGGGGGAGGGTGGCTCTTTGACTTCTTTCGAGAAAAAGACTTGCTTATAACAGAACTTAAATTTAACAAATTTATAGTTTCTTCTGAGATTAAATTTTAACTGCCATTTTCTTAGTGCTCACTATATTCAGGTTGTACAGATGTATGAGCACATTAGGCCAGCGATGCCTCATAAGACTCTGCCAGATGAATACTAGTATCTCCATGTCACACAGGAAGAAAACATCACCCAGAGAGGTTAGTAACATGCCCTTGACCACACAGGTGGTTAAGTGCTGATGTTCGATCTAATACCAGCCCACTCTCTGCCCCATACCAGCAATTCCTAAAGTATATTCTGCGGGCACATGGCTGCAAATCGACCCCCAAACATAATTCCTTTCTTCCCTTCTTGTGGGCAAATGGGTCACAATTCTGCAGACTTAGATTTCTACTTAAAACTAGGGCTACTTACTAGTAACCTATTAAGGGAATTACTAAGGGTTACCGGAATCTGGTGTCCATAAACATTCCATTCGTAAACTAGCGTGTACACCAGTCATTTGCTGTGTGCTGCCGGACCCTGCACCCTGGCTCTTCCTTGCTCTGCTCTGTTTGTCCGGGGCTGAGTCCCACAGGCTGCATTGCCCAGGCTCCCTTCCAAGCTTGGCCAGTGGCAGGCCCTGGAGGGAGATGAGAGGGCAGGAGGGAAGGAGAAGATGGGGTACTGGTTATCACCCCATCTCTGTCTCAGGCACCATCTCCTCTGTGGCCCCAGCTCCTAGCTCCAGGACTCTATTCCTGGCAATGCAACCTTGTCCCTCTGGCCCTGGGGTGGCAGCAGTTTGTCCCCTGTTGCTTGACTCTGGAATTCTTCCCTGTCCCCTGTTGAGAGTCTCAGCACTTTCCTCATCTCTAACCGATTGCCTGTCTTACATTCCCTCTGGTTGAAAGGCCTGGAGCCCTTCCCCTTTTACTGCTGTTCAGTATGTTATTGGTGCTTGCCAGGTCTTCTCATTCTGTATTCTGCACAAACTGAAGCAGAGTCATAAACGTGTTTACGGTTTTTAGGGGGGATGCTTCATTATCCCTATATCATCAAAACTATTTTCAGTTGGTCATGGGTTTTAATTGCTGCTGTCCTTAATTTTTACCAACAAAGTAATGTCCGTTCAGGTTCCCCATGATCAATTTATTTAGTTGTAGGTTGTTTGGAAAGCCTTGCTGTGTATAACGACTTGCATTTGTATCAACAGTGTTTTCGTCATATCGCTTTCTTACAACGAATGCACCTGAAATTTGGGGATATCATTTAAATTATTCTGTTCCTCTTCAGAACTTTTTTTTAATCACTCGGCTCAGTTCTTTGTCCTTGGAAAGTGGGAAGGAGTGAGGCACATCAGCTGCTCTATCTCTTGTTCTAGCTAAATGGGTGAGCCCAGTGGTGGTTATTAAGGAGGGCACGGACTGCATGGAGCACTGGGTGTTATACGCAAACAATGAATCATGGATCACTACATCAAAAACTAATGATGTACTGTATGGTGACATAACATAACATAACAAAACAAAATAAAATAAAACAAAATAAAATAAAATAATGGATTGTGGCCAGAATTGAAAAGAAAAAACAGAAGTGGTTTCAGAAAACACTCGGCAAATTTTTGCTCGGCAAGTGCTTATCAAGCTTTGATGAGCGCAGTAATCATTTGGGAATCTTGCTAAAATGCTGTTCTGATTGAGCAGGTCTCTGGTGAGGGTGGAGGTCTGGGATTGTGCATTTCTGGTAAGCCTTCCGTTAAGAAGGCACCCAAGGACTATACCAGTGGTAGAGAATACAGAATCTCAGTTCTGTCCAGCGTGAGCTCAGTTCGTATGGTGCCCTGCCGTGCTGGGGCTGAGGGTCCAGGGAGGACGTGCCTCATCCATCACCAGCAGCCAGAATCATCGGAGCAGGTTTTATGAAGGCAGTGCTGTCTCTCGCCATTATATTGTTTTAGTCCAGTGAACCAAAATCAGACTGGCATTCTTGGGTAAAGCTTCATGTGATTGTAATTTCAGTGCTGTTCTTGTGTTATGATTCCAGTCTCCTAATGAGAAGTTCTCATGTTTACAAATTTATTCATGTCACAGGAAATAGAGTAGACAGCTGCTTCCACAGTGAGTGCCTTGAAATGTTAGCATTCACAATGGGATAAGTAGGGGGTTCTTTAGGAAAGCAGCACAATGCTTTTAGATTTTCCTCTGATTCCTTGATTTATGGGGCTTTCGATTAGCTTCAGCATTGAGGAAGAAGCCCTAATTTGCCATTAGAACACGAATTGGGATTTCTGGAAGGAAAACCATCTGATCAGACATCAAGGCACTAACCCAAGAATAGGGTCTATAGGCTGTTCCCAGATTTGCTTAGTTCAGTGAGATATCACCAAATTGCCTAACTTGTTTCCATTTTCCTCAGGAAGATGGCAATGAAGATCTATACCTCTGATACATCAATTATTGGTTTAATGCTACCTGTGGACCAAGAATTGCCAAAACTATTTCTAGTACAGATTTCTATTGCCACCTAGCATTGTGATGGGCACCCCAAATTCAGGTGTCCTCGCTGAATGTACACTTTCCCCCCAAACCCGAGCCTCTTCTTATATTCCCTATGCTGGTTAGTTGTATGGCCATTATACCCTTGTCATCCAAGCTGGGAGGCATCATTTCCTATTAAACTGGGAGCCCCTTGAAGCAGTGATTGGGCTTACTCGCCTTTATAACCTTAGTACCCTGCTCCGGCCTTGGCACACAGCAAAATTCTCAAAAAAATGCCCGAGTTGAAATAAACTTCATAAAGATGGATGGTCCTTACAACTCTAGAAATTATTTCTGAGAATTGTGAAGAATTACCATTGTGAAGAATTGTAAACATCCCTTGCCCCCCAAAAAAGGTGAATGTATCTTCTTTGTTGATTATTTCTGCTGCCAAGTTATAGTGAACTGCCATGAATCTAAAATCCATATGAGCAAAGCTTGGTACTTTTCTAATTCTTATTTTATATTCTGTGATCTAAGCGTATCTATATATTTTGAGTTTTTTTCTTCACATGCTTCTTACAGCCTGTCTCTCCCCTTGGATGCATTCCTACTGTGTGCCAGCATTGTAACAGGTGCCTTAGGATTCTTTAATTTCTTTAGGTCTTTAATTTCACAACCTGTGAGGTAGATTTTGTAAACATGAGAACATTTGTTAAAATGAGAACACTGAGGTTCAAAGAGAGTAATTACTGACTTTCCCAATACACCCAGAGGTGAGTAAACTGGAGCACCAGCCCTCTCTTTCCCATGGCCATAGGCCTTCTTCTTACACTATAGGGGAATATGGTCTCTCTTCCTTTTACTTGGAAAACTTCATAAAGATGCAGTACCATTCTTTTCTGTTTATAAAATAGTGTATGTTATACAATTTGAGAAATTAAAATTACCCATAATATCACTGTTCAGAATTATCAACAGTTATATTTTATATATCTTCTTCCAGATTTTCTTTCCTATTTATAATTATATCTTTAATATATCACACTGTTTTAATTTTCATGCATTTTTTCATCTCTTGATGCGACAAATTTCCCCCTCCCCCATATTTTTTCTTTCTTAAATCTTCTCTTAGCTAGAAAAAATATCCCTAATTTTTTTTAAATGAGAACTTCCCTTAATCTTCTACCTTGTGGGAAAGTCCTGTTCTGAATTTCTAGACACAGAAGCAAGAGTTCTCTCCATGCAGAAAAGATTCCATTTGAAGAAGACTGGATTGAGGAGGCTCTCAATAAATGATGGCAAAATGAAGTTAAACTGGGCTTATATCATTTTTAAGAGACCAATTTCTTTAATGATTATGGAATCGTCAGTTTTCTTCCTGATGCCTTCCTTGAGGGGGAATTAGTGAAGACATCGTGACACCAGGTAATGAGACAAGACTGAGAGACAATGGGGGGAAAGGCTTTAAAGAATTTAGAAAACATATTGTCGATTTTCTGTAGCTACAGGAAAAGAGCTCCATCTTTTGTTTTGGTTGTAATTTAGCTGCAAAAGAGGACTTGACCCCAAGTGGGTGCCCAGTTGCCATCCAAGAGGTTCCCAAACAAATGTACCTCCCTCCCCTCATTTTGCAAACTGAGCAGATTAGGCCTTGTGGCTGTGGACCAGGAGGCACTTTGCTTTAACTACAGCTGACTTTCCTAGCCTTTCTCCATGCCCACCTTTGGCTCCGAGAACTTGATGCTGTCATACTTGAATACCTCTGGACCTGGACTGTTTCAGTGGCTGAGCAATTCCCCAGAAGTCTGGCAGCTATGAGAGTGAAAACCATAAGACCACAGTTAAATATCTTCTTGCGCCAGGGCCCCTAGCTAGACCAAGCAGAGGCCCTGTGCTCCCTCTGAGTTTTGATCTTACAGTGAATCTGACACGAGGCAGACCTCTTCAGGAAGCCTGACCCTGGCACTGTCCAGCCCTCCCTTCTGGCTTGAACACTGGCCACCCAGAGGGTTGTCCCAGCATAGGCTTCCATCAGGGATGGTGCAGAATCTTTACCTGACCCCATGCTACACCGGGGCCATGCACAAAGATGGACATGATGTCCAGTGGCTGAGCCCACAAGGTCACACAGCATGTGCTTCTGGTCATGCCTAGACTTGGATGCGTTCCCCCATCCAGTCCAACACTCCTTCCCTGGAGTCTTGTGGCAAATTTGTATTTCTTGAGCTAACAGACTGCCATGGAGATGTTCATGTTGGCTAATGGACCATTGGTTCATGGTGGGAATTAGCAAAACCTGATGGTGTGAGTCAGAGGTCATTGTAGAGCCCCACACAGTATTCTGTGCTGGGGAGAATGCAGAGCCTGCACTGGGTGGAACCTCCAGTAATGGAAGTGGAGAAGAAGATAGAGGGCTTGAAAAACTGCAGTGCAGGGCAGGAAGGAGTTTTAAGGAAATTTATGTCTGTTGAGTCAAGCATAAGAACAAGAATTCATCCACCCGCAGATTAAGAACCCTTGTGTGAAGCCAGGAAAGATAAGAACTTAAGAGGTGGTTATGTTCTGGAGAGAGAGAGAGAGAGGAAGGAAGGAAGGAAGGAAGAAAAAGAAAAAGAAAAAGAGAAAGGAAGGAAGGAAGAAAAAAAGAAAGAGAAGGGAAAGAAAGAAAGAAAGAAAAAGAGAGAGAAGGAAAACGTCAAGCAATATAATCTTGTTCTCTTTCAGAGATTATAAGATCATCTTAGGAAACATGGTATAAACTGTGAAGCATGTCTGCAAAAGCTTCTTCTCTTAATGGACACTTAGCCTAGCAATGAGGACAGATCCCTAATTAATTAAAACAGTGCTGGAAGGTGCTCCAATAAAGCTTTATGCTTAGAGAAGAGAGGAGGAAGTTGGATGAGGTTTTATTAAGAATGAGAACAATAGATGGAAAGTATGTGTGTTTTGGATTCTGTTGCGTTTTCTTGCGATTATTCTGTGGATTGTTTCAGACATACATAAAAGTTCCTGGCATGTGATAAAGATATCCGTGGACCAATCATGTTCATCCTGATTTGACAACTCTCATGACCCACCATAACAGATTTTATGGAGATGAAACAGTACTGATTCTGTTGAAGGTCCACCGTGAGCTCCTCTCTGACTCCAAACCCTTCTCTCTCTGAAATTGTGTACATTGTTCCCATGCAGGTTATTCAGTTTTGCAACTTATATATGACTCTCTCTCTGTCTTTCTCCATATATATTTATAGCCACTTTATGTGAGGTTTCTAGTTTACATTAATGGCATCCTGCTGCACATAAGGTTCTGAAGTTTGTTTTTTAGGTTAAACATGTTGATAAGGGTAGATCTCGCTTATTCATTTAACATCACTGTGTAATCTTTTGTCAAACAAATAAATCACAGTTTACTTAACCATTCTCTCATTGACAGACTCCTCACTTTTTCACTCCCTTCTGGACAGTTACCTTTTTTTTTTATCGTTGTTACTTAGACATTGGAAGCAAGCTCATACCCCAGGGCCTTTGCACTTCCTGTTTCCTCCACCTAGAATGCTCTTGCCCCAGATTCCACATGGCTTACTCCTTCTCCTCTTTGTTGTCTCTGCTCAAAAGACACCTTATCAGAGAGGCCTTCGCTGACCAACCTACATAAAATAGCTCTCCTTCCCCACCCAATCACTTTCTCTCTCCTTATCCTTAGGCACCTCCTTGTTGTCCTGACAGGTGTATGAGCTCTTGGAAGCAAGTCTGAGCATACGTCTATGCCATATGTTTATTTACATCATCTAAGCAGTTTGTCATTCTCAATTTTGTTTTCTGCCTCATCATTTCTGCCTCAGTCATCATTTCTGCCTAATAGCTCTTATTACAACTAGGGAGTGAAGTAGGAAGGGAGGACGGGGGTACCAGAGGAAAGGCTTATCAGAATCTCCAAGAAAAGGTGCGTTTGGGGGAAACCCTCCTGCCAAGAGATGGTGCCATTGCCCCCATCTGTTCACATGCCCCACACTGGGGAATCACTCTTTTGCAGCATTTAGTGAGGACAGATGTGTGGAGGCCATGCGCAAAAGATATGTGCACTCACATTCAGACTCAGCTGACATCCCCAGTGGGTACCAAGGGTCTAGCCTTTCTCTGGACACCCTGGGCTGAGTTGTTTAATTCTTCCTCCAGGCTTTTGAAGCACTAGATATTATTTTACAGGGGAGGAAGTGGTTCCAAGGACCAAAAGTAATCAATTCTAACTCTGTTGTATTGTGAATTTTGAAGGTTTGCTGTTGCCTTTTTTAAATCTCTAGTATTTAAAGAAATTTTCATACTTAGGTTGGTGAAACTACAGAGAGCTAAGAATCATTCTTCCAGATAATTGGGGATCGTTTAAAAAATAAGGCAGGAAGTCAAGCAGGTTCCCTCTGGACAGTTCCGAATTGGGAAGCTCTTGGCAAGTCTTGTCGCCAGGTGGGTGGTGCCCGCCCCTTCCTAAGCTTCCATGTGTACTGCAGCTAAGAGGCAGCAGCTTGGGCATTAAAGAAGATGCTGAGACATAAAGCAGGTTGGTTCCCAATTCTCACACATCTGTGGAAATGATCCAGAACCCAAAGCCTGTGTCCAGCCATTCCTGAGATGCCTTTGGCTTGGCTTTGATCCCATCTCATGACACACCTGCCACTCTTTGGAGACATTAGTCTGGCAGCACTGAGGGGTAGTGGCCTCATCTGTTAGTCATCTCCTGCATACCTAGCACAGTGCCAGTCACACAGGGCACTCAATAAATAGTGAGGGAATGAAAGTATGAATGAGTGGACGATGAAGGAATCTACACGCACATGCAGGATTCCACTCTGCCTTCCAGTCTAGTGGGAGGCGGACACAAGGCTCCTTCCTTGCCATCCGCACTTGTGTGAAGTCATGTCTGTTCACGTGGAGGCCGGAGACCTCGGGGTAGGCCAGGGAGCCTGAAAGCGCACTTACCCAGTCCACGTCGGTGCCAGCATCCTCACAGCCCTCTCCCCACACTTCTGCCCCACGAACCACATGCATCCCGTGAGTTTCCTCTGAGCCATATATTTTAAAATAAGTGAAATAAAAACACTAATATTAAATGAAGGTCATCATAACGGAGCCTTCCCTGGGGCTTCCAGAAAAGCTCTCCACATTAATTCTAAGTCAAAACATAGTCTAAAACACATCACTTTTTAAAGGAAAACCTGTCTGCTCTCCAAATCAGGCTATGGCTTTGCCAGTCATTCTCCAAGGATTCAGTTCAGCCTCCCACCTCCCAGCAGCTCAGGGCAGTGCTCTGGTTCTACTCCATAACTTGAGCAAGCTGAGGCTTTCCATTGTAGAGGTCATTAAAGTGCTTCTGAATGCCAAGAGTTTTGGTATAACCAGGGGGTAGAGAGCTCATCCTATTATATACTTGAAGTATGAGGACTCTTGGTTGCAAACAATAGAGACCCAATTTAAAAAGGTTTAAAAGAGGGAATTTATTGGTTCATGGAATGGACAAGTCCAGGGGTTGACGTTGGGCTTGACTAGATCCAAGTGTTCAAAGTATAGCAGCAGGATCCTGTCCCTTTCCAGTGTCAGATCTGCTTTTGTCCTGAATACCACAGATATCCCCCAAGTGATGGCAGGATGGCCCCAGCAGCTCCAGACTTTCATTCTGCCATGGAGTCAGCCCAGCAGAAGGGAAGCACATCCTTCCAAGACCAACAGTAAAAACCTCCATCTTGACGTTGATTGGCAGGTCTGTGTCATGTGACCACTCACATGCTGACAGGGGAGTGGAGCCAGCTTTTCCAGAACAAGTACACACTATTGGGAAGGAAAGATGAGTGTCCCAAAAGGAAATGTCCTCTTGTCAAAAGAATGAAGGGCACAGTCATGACTATACTGCACCAGTACCATTGTGAACCCTCAGCTGCAGAGCTGAGCCACCTGCATGCCCTTCCTGGTGGTCAGTGGCTCAGAGAGCAGGGCAGCGTGCAGGGAATGCAGCCTGGAGAACATTTCTCTTCTAGAGTTGCATTTCTTCTGAGCTTTTAAAGCAATCAAATAAATCATATGCCCAGATGTTATGATTTCCAAGGACAAGGTCTTCTGTATTTTTTTACCTGCTATATTATTTTATATTCTGAAAATAGCTTTATGGGTTTTTGATAAAAATGACAGATACTAAAAAAATGACAGATACTCTTTGTAGTAAATTAAATTGCTACAGGAGAATACACTGAAGAGAGCCAGCCTCTCTTCCCATTGAGCCTGTGACTCACACATGAACATGGTTGAGCTCCCATTTCGAATCCCTGCTCAGGCACGTTGCTCCTTTGGGCAAGACAGTCAATCCCACTACATCTCGACTTATCATCTATCCAAATGAGGCTCACTCTTATGGAATTGTTATAAGAAATCATTGAGCCCTTACATTGCACCAGGCAACTTATTGCTGGTGTTAGTTATATCATTTAATCCTCAAACAGACTTAGGAGGTGGTTACTGTCATCCCCATCTTATGGATGAAGAAACTAGGGCTTAGAGACAGAAATTTGCTCAAGACCACACAGGTAGCAAATGCCTGGGCCAGTCTCCATCTGTCCCAGATGCATGGTCTTACTCACTGTGCTATGCTCTATGAATTAAATAAAATGATTTGAGGAAAGATTTTGGCAGAGTGCCTAAGAGCAAGCACTCACATAATTGTGTCCATTTGTATTAATAACAGTGATACGGGTGATATAATGCAGTTTTACATAAAAGGGATGATACATTCGGTACATGTTGTATAGCTGTTTTTCTCCCTCAGTGAAGGCGATAAGCCTCTAAATGCCATCGTGTGGATCAAACCTGAGTAGAGGAGTTGATGCTTGCCTTCTGTCCCTTTGCCTTCCTTCCTGTGCTGCACTTAGGGACTACAAGTGGGCTTTGCCATGGAGCAGCCACTCCTTTGGGGCTTTTTTTCAATGTGAGGCCACCTTGAGGATTTTAGAATCTCACACCCAGGTGAGGAGCAAGCTTCCTGGTATAAGCTTTCTGAAAGATTGACATCTTTGAGCCTAGTGATTCTGCTTCTAGAATCCATTATTTATTGTGGTTATGTGAAACCATTCAGCTGCCAACATATGCATCATAGAATTGTTTTTAATGGAAAATGAAATGGAAAAAATTCAATGTCCAAAGATAAGAGATCAGTTACATAAAGCAGGCTGCATCTATACTGTGGAGAACCCTGGGGCTGCTAAAGATGCTGTGGGGAAAGACTATTCAAGGACATCAAATTCAATCAGGAATAGTAACTGAAAAAAATAGGTTTAAAACAGTGTAAATCCAACACTCACCAGATTTTATTGAGTGTCTACTGTGTGCACCACAGTGGTTTTAGGCACTTAGATACAGGAGTATCTGAAAAAAAAAAAAAAACCCTGTTTTCCATGAGTTAATTATGTTCTATTGGAAAGGAGAAATAGATAATTAACAATTTAACTTTGGGCACCAGGGTGCCTGGGTTGGTTAAGCCTCTGCCTTTGGCTTAGGTCATGATCCCAGGGTCCTGGGATCGAGCCCCACATAGGGCTCCCTGCTCAGTGGGGAGTCTACTTCTTCTTCTCCCTTTGCCCCTCCCCCTGCTCATGCATGTTGTCTCTTTCTCTCTCAAGTAAATAAAAAAAATCTTTAAAAAAAATAAAAAAGGTCTATCCATCAAGAAGATCTAACAATTGTAAATATTTATGCCCCCAACTTGGGAACACCCAAAAATATAAATCAAAAACGAAAATAAAGAAACTTTGATAATAATACAATAATAGTAGGGAACTTTGACACCCCACTTATAGCAATGGACAAATCATCTAAGCAGAAAATCAACGAGGAAACAATGGCTTTGAATGACACACTGGACCAGACAGACTTAACAGATATATTCAGAACATTTCATCCTAAAGCAGTAGAATATACATTCTTTTCAAGTGCACATAGAACAGTCTCCAGAATAGATCACATACTGGGTCACAGATTCAGGCTTCAACCAAGTACAAAAAGATTGAGGTCAAACCATGCATATTTTCAGAACACAATGCTATGAAACTTGAAGTCAACCACAAGAAAAAATTTGGAAAGACCACAAATACATGGAGGTTAAAGGACATCCTACTAAAGAATGAATGCGTTAACCAGGAAATTAAAGAAGAAATTTAAAAAGTACATGGAAGCAAATGAAAATGAAAACACGACAGTCCAATATCTTTGGGATGCAGCAAAGGCAGTCCTAAGAGGGAAGTATATTGCAATACAGGCCTACCTCAAGAAGCAAGAAAAGTCTCAAATATGCAACCTAACCTTACACTTAAAGGAGCTAGAAAAGGAACAGAAATAAAGCCTAAATCCAGCAGAAGAAGGAAAGTAATAAAGATTAAAGCAGAAATAACAATATAGAAACAAACAAACAAACAAAAACCCAGTAGAAGAGATCAATGAGACTAAGAGCTGGTTCTTTGAAAGAATTAATAAAATTGATCAACCCCTAGCCAGACTTACCAAAAAGAAAAGAGAAAGGTCCCAAATAAACAAAATCACGAATGGAAGAGGAGAGATCATAACCAACACCACAGAAGTACAAATAATCGTATGAGAATATTATGAAAAATTACATACCAACAAACTGGGCAATCTGGAAGAAATAGAAAAATTCCTAGAAACATACAAACTACCAAAACTGAAGCAGGAAGAAATAGAAAATTAGAACAGACTCATAACCAACAAAGAAATTAAAATCTCTCAACAAACAAAAGTCCAGGACCAGGTGGCTTCCCAGGGGAATTCCACCAAACATTTAAAGAACAATTAATACCTATCCTTCTCAAACTGTTCCAAAAAACAGAAATGGAAGGAAACCATCCAAACTCCTTGTACTAGCCAGCAAAACCTTGATTCCTAAACCAGACAAACACCCCACTAAAAAGGAGAATTACAAGCCAATATCCCTGATGAACAAGGTTGCAGAAATTCTCAACAACATACTAGCAAACCGAATCCAATGGTACATTAAAAAAATTATTCACCACAATCAAGTGGGATTTATTTCTCAGCTGCAGGGGTGGTTCAATATTTTCAAATCAATCAACATGGTACACCACATTAATTAAGAGAAAGAATAAGAAACACATGATCTTCTCGGTAGATGCAGAAAAATCATTCAACAAAATACAGCATCCATTCTTTTTTATTATTATTATGTTATGTTAATCACCATACATTACATCATTAGTTTTTGATGTAGTGTTCCATGATTCATTGTTTGCGAATAACACCCAGTGCTGCATGCAGAACGTGCCCTCCTTAATACCCATTACCAGGCTAACCCATCCCCCCACCCCCTCCGCTTTAGAACACTCAGTTTGTTTTTCAGAGTCCATCGTCTCTCATAGATCGTCTCCCCCTCCGATTTCCCCCCCTCATTCTTCCCCTCCTGCTATCTTCTTTTTTTCTTTTTTAACATATAGTGTATTATTTGTTTCAGAGGTACAGGTCTGTGATTCATCAGTCTTACACAATTCACAGCGCTGACCATAGCACATATCTTCCCCAATGTCTATCACCCAGCCACCCCCTCCCTCCCACCCACCAACACTCCAGCAACCCTCAGTTTGTTTCCTGAGATTAAGAATTCCTCATATCACTGAGGTCATATGATACATGTCTTTCTCTGATTGACTTATTTCGCTCAGCATAACACCCTCCAGTTCCATCCACGTCATTACAAATGGCAAGATCTCATTCCTTTTGATGGCTGCATAATATTCCATTGTATATATATATATACCACTTCTTTATCCATTCATCTGTCGATGGACATCTTGGCTCTTTCCACAGTTTGGCTATTGTGGACATTGCTGCTATAAACATTGGGGTGCATGTACCCCTTCGGATCCCTACATTTGTATCTTTGTGTTAAATACCCAGTAGTGAAATTGCTGGATCGTATGGTAGCTCTATTTTCAACTGTTTGAGGAACCTCCATACTGTTTTCCAGAGTGGTTGCACCAGCTTGCATTCCCACCAACAGTGTAGGAGGGTTCCCCTTTCTCCACATCCCCACCAACATCTGTCGTTTCCGACTTGTTAATTTTACCGTTCTGACTGGTGTGAGGTGATATCTCATTGAGGTTTTGACTTGGATTTCCCTGATGCCAAGTGATGTGTAGCACTTTTTCATGTGTCTGTTGGCCATTTGGATGTCTTCTTTGGAAAAATGTCTGTTCATGTCTTCTGCCCATTTCTTGATTGGATTATTTGTTCTTTGGGTGTTGAGTTTGATAAGTTCTTTATAGATTTTGGATACTAGCCCTTTATCTGATATGTCATTTGCAAATATCTTCTCCCATTCTGTCGGTTGTCTTTTGGTGTTGTGGACTGTTTCTTTCGCTTTGCAAAGCTTTTTATCTTGATGAAATCCCAATAGTTCATTTTTGCCCTTGCTTCCCTTGCCTTTCGCAATGTTTCTAGGAAGAAGTTGCTGCGGCTGAGGTCGAAGAGGTTGCTGCCTCTGTTCTCCTTTAAGATTTTGATGGACTCCTGTCTCACATTTAGGTCTTTCAACTATTTGGAGTCTATTTTTGTGTGTGGTGTAAGGAAATGGTCCCGTTTCATTCTTCTGCATGTGGCTGTCCAATTTTCCCAACACCATTTGTTGAAGAGACTGTCTTTTTTCCACTGGACATTCTTTACCTGCTTTGTTGAAGATTATGTTGACCATAAAGTTGAGGGTCCATTTCTAATCTGGAAGAAGTGGATGCATTCCTAGAGACGTATCAACTACGAAAACTGAACCAGGAAGAAATAGAAAACCTGAACAGACCTATAACCACTAAGGAAATTGAAGCAGTCATCAAAAATCTCCCAACAAACAAAAGCCCAGGGCCAGATGGCTTCCCAGGGGAATTCTACCAAACATTTCAAGAAGAATTAATACCTATTCTCCTGAAACTGTTCCAAAAAATAGAAATGGAGGGAAAACTTCCAAACTCATTTTATGAGGCCAGCATTATCTTGATCCCAAAACCAGACAAAGATCCCATCAAAAAGGAGAATTACAGACCAATATCCTTGATGAACATGGATGCAAAAATTCTCACCAAAATACTAGCCAATAGGATCCAACAGAACATTAAAAGGATTGTTCACTACAACCAAGTGGGATTTATCCCTGGGCTGCAAGGTTGGTTCAACATCCACAAGTCAATCAACGTGATACCATACATTAATAAAAGAAAGAACAAGAACCATAGGATCCTCTCAATAGATGCAGAAAAAGCATTTGACAAAGTACAGCATCCTTTCTTGATCAAAACTCTTCAGAGTATAGGAATAGAGAGTACATACATCAATATCATAAAAGCCATGTCTGAAAAACCTACAACGAATATCATTCTCAATGTGGAAAAACTGAGAGCTTTCCCCCTAAGGTCAGGAAGAGGGCAGGGATGTCCACTATCACCACTTCTATTCAATATAGTATTAGAAGTCCTAGCCACAGCAGTCAGAGAACAAAAAGAAATAATCGGCAAAGGAGAAGTCAAACTCTCACTGTTTGCAGATGATATGATACTGTATGTGGAAAACCCAAAAGACTCCACCGCAAAACTGCTAGAACTCATACAGGAATTCAGTAAAGTGACAGGATATAAAATCAATGCACAGAAATCAGTGGCATTCCTATACACGAACAACAAGACAGAGGAAAGAGAAATCAAGGATTCTTTCCCATTTACAATTGCACCTAAAACCATAAGATACCTAGGAATAAATCTAAGCAAAGAGGCAAAGAATCTGTATTCAGAAAGCTATAAAATATTCATGAAAGAAATTGAGGACGAGGGGGGGCAGAGCAAGATGGCAGAGGAGTAGGAGACCTGGATTTCATCTGTCTCAGGAATTCAGCCGAATAGGGACCAAACCATTCTGAACACCTACGATCTCAACAGGAGACCGAAGAAGAGAGTAGCAACAACTCTCTGAACAGAGAAGCGACCACTTCCTGGAAGGTAGGACGTGTGGAGAAGTGAATCCGAGGCAATATTTGGGAGGATAGATGGTGGGGGAGGGGGCCTCCATCGGCAGCTTCTGGCAAGTGATAGAGCCACGGAGCACAAAATCGGAACTTTTAGAAGTCAGCTCCGCTGAGGGACCTCGCTCCAGTGGCTAAGCGGGGGGTGGAACCCTCCGGGACAGTGTGGTCTCAGGACCCTCGGGGTCACAAAAAGACCGGGGGTGCCTGAGTGCAGCAGAGCTCCCAGGTATCGGAGCGGGGAAGCCGGCTGCAGAGACGGAGCTGAGGCGCGGGCTCTCAGCTCGGGGTGGCCATAAACTGTAATCCGCGGCTCAGTCCGGCCATTGCTCCTCCAGCAGGGACCCAACAAGCAGCAGATCCGGGGAGACTCCCCTTCCTCCCCCGGGAGGAGCAGCGTGGAAGCGCACCACAGGGATCTGCTGGATTTGGAGACTCCACACGGGGTCGGGTGCCAGAGATGGAAACGCTCGGTCACAGGCCCGGTGAGCACGGAGTGCGGCCGGAGACTGGGGAGATGAGAGTGATTGACCTCTTTTCTCTGGGGGTGCACTGAGGAGTGGGGCCCCCAGTTCTCGGTTCCTCCGGGCAGAGATTGGGAGGCCACCATTTTTACTCTCATCCTCCAAAGCTGTACCGAGAGATTGCAGGAAACAAAAGCTCCTGAGAGCAAACCCTAGCAGCTTGCTTAGCCCAGACTCACAAGGGTGGGGCACTTCCGCCTCCGGCAAAGACATTTGGGAACCATGGCAACAGGCCCCTCCCCGAGAAGATCAGCAGGAACAGCCAGCAAGCCAAGACCAAGTTTACCGATCAATGAGAACGGGAGAACTCCAGCGCTAGGGGAATACTGCACATAGAATTCAGGCTTTTTTTACAATGATTCATTAGTTTTTCAAAGTTAATTTTTTTTAACGCTTTTTTTAAATTTTTCTTTTTCCCTTTTTCAACCAACATCTTATCAATCCCTTTTTTAAAAAAAATTTTTTTATTTTTCATTTTTAGAGTCATATTTTATCCCTTCATAGTAGTTACCCTTATTTTTGGCATATATATATAAGTTGTTCTCTCTTTAAAATTTTGAGATACACTTTCTTCTAGCACATCAAAATATACCCTAAATCACTAGTGTATGGCTTTGTTCTAGTCTCCTGCCTGATCACATTCTCTACCTTTTTTTTCTTTTGTTTTTCTTTTTCTTTTTTTTTTAAATCTTCTTTCTTTTTTCAAACAACTTCTTATCTCATCAATCCCTTTTATAAAATCTTTTATAATTTTCGTCTTTACAGTCATCTTCCATCCCTTCATTGTATCAACCCTTATTTTGTACATATATAAGTCTTTCTTCCTTTAAAATTTTAGGAGGCACTTTTTTCTAACAGACCAAAATATGCCCAAAATCTAGTGTGTGGCACTGATCTATGCACTAGCCTGATCATATTTGATCATAGTCTGTTTTTTTGTATTGTTCTGTTTTTGTTTTTATCTTTTTCTCTTTTTTTTCTTTCTTTTCTCTTTCTTTTTTCTTTCTTTACCCTTCTTTTCCCCCGGTTTCAGGTCTTTTCTGATTTGTTTAGAGTATATTTGCTGGGGACGTTGTTAATGTTAGCATTTTGTTCTCTCATTCATCTATTCTCCTCTGGACAAAATGACAAGATGAAAAGAATCACCTCAACAAAAATAAAAAGATAGTACCGCCAGCCAGAGACCTACTCAATACGGACATTAGTACGATGTCGGACCTAGAGTTCAGAATCATGACTTTAAAGATATAGCTGGGCTTGAAAAAAGCGTGGAAGTTATTAGAGAAACCCTTTCTGGACAAATAAAAGAACTAAAATCTAACCAAGTCAAAATCAAAAAGGCTATTAATGAGGTGCAATCAAAAATGGGTGCACTAACTGCTAGGATAAATGAGGCAGAAGACAGAATCAGTGATATAGAAGACCAAATGATGGAAAATAAAGAAGCTGAGAAAAAGAGAGAGAAACAAGTACAGGATCACGAGGGCAGAATTCGAGAGATAAGTGATACGATAAGACGAAACAACATTAGAATAATTGGGATCCCAGAAGAAGAAGAAAGAGAGAGAGGGACAGAAGGTATATTGGAGCAAATAATAGCAGAGAACTTCCCTAATGTGAGGAAGGAAACAGGCATCAAAATCCAGGAGGTACAGAGAACCCCTCTCAAAATCAATAATAATAGGTCAACACCCCGACATCTAATAGTAAAACTTATGAGTCTCAGAAACAAAGAGAAAATCCTGAAAGCAGCTCAGGAGAAGAGATATGTAACCTATAATGGTAGAAACATTAGATTAGCAACAGACCTATCCACAAACACCTGGCAGGCCAGAAAGGACTGGCATGATTATCTTCAGAGCACTAAATGAGAAAAATGTGCAGCCAAGAATACTATATCCAGATAGGCTGTCATTGAAAATAGAAGGAGAGATAAAAAGCTTCCAGGACAAACAAAAACTAAAGGAATTTGCAAACACGAAACCAGCCCTCCAAGAAATATTGAAAGGGGTCCTCTAAGCAAAGAGAGAGCCTAAAAGCAGCATAGATCAGAAAGGAACACAGACAATATACAGTAACAGTCGCCTTACAGGCAATCCAATGGCACTAAATTCATACCTTTCAATAGTTACCCTGAATGGAAATGGGCTAAATGCCCCAATCAAAAGACACAGGCTATCAGATTGGATTAAAAACAAGACCCCTCAATATGCTGTCTGCAGGAGTCTCATTTTAGAACCAAAGACACCCCCAGATTGAAAGTGAGGGGGTGGAAAACCATTTACCATTCTAATGGACAGCAAAAGAAAGCTGGGGTGGCAATTCTTATATCAGACAAATTAGATTTTAAACCAAAGACTGTAATAAGAGATGAGGAAGGACACTCTATCCTACTTAAAGGGTCTATCCAACAAGAAGATCTAACAATTGTAAATATCTATGCCCCGAACATGGGAGCAGCCAATTATATAAGGCAATTAATAACAAAAGCAAAGAAACACATTGACAACAATACAGTAATAGTGGGGGACTTTCGCACCCCCCTGACTGAAATGGACAGATCATCTAAGCAAAAGATCAACAAGGAAATAAAGACTTTAAATGACACACTGGACCAAATGGATTTCACAGACATATTCAGAACATTCCATCCCAAAGCAACGGAATACACATTCTTCTCTAGTGGCCATGGAACATTCTCCAGAATTGATCACATCCTAGGTCACAAATCGGGTCTCAACCGGTACCAAAAGTTTGGGATCATTCCCTGCATATTTTCAGACCACAATGCTTTGAAACTAGAACTCAATCACAAGAGGAAAGTCGGAAAGAACTCAAATACATGGAGGCTAAAGAGCATCCTACTAAAGAATGAATGGGTCAACCAGGAAATTAAAGAAGAATTAAAAAAATTCATGGAAACCAATGAAAATGAAAACACAACTGTTCAAAATCCTTGGGATACAGCAAAGGCAGTCCTGAGAGGAAAGTATATAGCAATACAAGCCTTTCTCAAGAAACAAGAAAGGTCTCAAATACACAGCCTAACCCTACACCTAAAGGAGCTGGAGAAAGAACAGCAAAGAAAGCCTAAACCCAGCAGGAGAAGAGAAATCATAAAGATCAGAGCACAAATCAATGAAATAGAAACCAAAAGAACAGTAGAACAGATCAACGAAACTAGGAGCTAGTTCTTTGAAAGACTTAACAAGATTGATAAACCCCTGGCCAGACTTACCAAAAAGAAAAGAGAAAGGACCCAAATCAACAAAATCATGAATGAAAGAGGAGAGTTCACAACCAACACCAAAGAAATACAAACAATTATAAGAACATATTATGAGGAACTCTATGCCAGCAAATTAGATAACCTGGAAGAAATGGGTGCTTTCCTAGAGATGTATCAACTACCAAAATTGAACCAGGAAGAAATAGAAAACCTGAACAGACCTATAACCACTAAGGAAATTGAAGCAGTCATCAAAAATCTCCCAACAAACAAAAGCCCAGGGCCAGATGGCTTCCCAGGGGAATTCTATCAGACATTTCAAGAAGAATAAATACCTATTCTCCTAAAACTGTTCCAAAAAATAGAAATGGAAGGAAAACTTCCAAACTCATTTTATGAGGCCACCATTACCTTGATCCCAAAACCAGACAAAGACCCCATCAAAAAGGAGAATTACAGACCAATATCCTTGATAAACATGGATGCAAAAATTCTCACCAAAATACTAGCCAATAGGATCCAACAGTACATTAAAAGGGTTATTCACCATGACCAAGTGGGATTTATCCCTGGGCTGCAAGCCTGGTTCAACATCCGCAAATCAATCAACGTGATATAATACATTAACAAAAGAAAGAGCAAGAATCATAGGATCCTCTCAATAGATGCAGAAAAAGCATTTGACAAAGTACAGCATCCTTTCTTGATCAAAACTCTTCAGAGTATAGGGATAGAGGGTACATACCTCAATATCATAAAGCCATCTATGAAAAAACTACAGCGAATATCATTCTCAATGGGGAAAAGCTGAGAGCTTTTCCCCTAAGGTCAAGAACGTGGCAGGGATGTCCACTATCACCAGTACTATTCAACATAGTATTAGAAATCCTAGCACAGCAATCAGACAACAAAAAGAAATCAATGACATCCAAATTGGCAAAGAGGAAGTCAAACTCTCACTCTTTGCAGATGATATGATACTGTATGTGGAAAACCCAAAAGACTCCACCCCAAAAGTGCTAGAACTCAGACAGGAATTCAGTCAATTAGCAGGATATAAAATCAAGGCACAGAAATCAGTGGCATTCCTATACACCAACCACAAGACAGAAGAGAGACAAATAAAGGAGTCGATTCCATTTACAATTACACCCAAAACCATAAGATACCTAGGAATAAATTTAACCAAAGAGGCAAAGGATCTGTACTCAGAAAAGTATAAAATATTCATGAAAGAAATTGAGGAAGACACAAAGAAATGCAAAAACGTTCCATGTTCATGGATTGCAAGAAGAAACATTGTGAAGATGCCCATGCTACCTAGAGCAATCTACACATTCAATGCAATCCCCATCAAAATACCATCCACTTTTTTCAAAAAAAATGGAACAAATAATCCTAAAATTTATATGGAACCAGAAGAGACCCCGAATAGCCAGAGGAATATTGAAAAAGAAAAGCAAAGCTGGCGGCATCACAATTCCGGACTTCCAGCTCTATTACAAAGCTGTCATCACCAAGACAGTATGGTACTGGCACAAAAACAGGCACATAGATCAATGGAACAGAATCGAGAGCCCAGAAATGGACCCTCAACTCAATGGTCAACTAATCTTCGACAAAGCAGGAAAGAATGTCCAATGGAAAAAAGACAGTCTCTGCAACAAATGGTGTTGGGAAATTGGACAGCCACATGCAGTAGAATGAAACTGGACCATTTCCTTACACCACACACAGAAATAGACTCCAAATGGCTGAAAGATCTAAATGTGAGAAAGGAGTCCATCCAAATCCTAAAGGAGAACACATGTAGCAACCTCTTCGACCTCAGCCGCAGCAACTTCTTCCTAGAAACATCACCAAAGGCAAGGGAAGCAAGGGCAAAAATGAACTATTGGGATTTCATCAAGATAAAAAGCTTTTGCACAGCAAAAGAAACAGGCTATGAAACCAAAAGACAACCAACAGAATGGGAGAAGATATTTGCAAATGACATATCAGATAAGGGGCTAGTATCCAAAATCTATAAAGAACTTATCAAACGCAACACCTAAAGAACAAATGATCCAATCAAGAAATGGGCAGAAGACATGAACAGACATTTTTCCAAAGAAGACATCCAAATGGCTAACAGATGCATGAAAAAGTGCTCAATATCGCTTGGCATCAGGGAAATCCAAGTCAAAACCTCAATGAGATACCACCTCACACCAGTCAGAATGGCTGAAATTAACAAGTCAGGAAACGACAGATGTTGGCGGGGATGCGGAGAAAGGGGAACCCTCCTACACTTTTGGTGGGAATGCAAGCTGGTGCAACCACTCTGGAAAACAGTATGGAGGTTCCTCAAACAGTTGAAAATAGAGCCACCATACGATCCAGCAATTGCACTACTGGGTATTTACCACAAAGATACAAATCTAGGGATCTGAAGGGATACGTGCACCCCGATGTTTATAGCAGCAATGTCCACAATAAGCAAACTGTGGAAAGAGCCAAGATGTCCATTGACATATGAATGGATAAAGAAGATGTGGTGTATATACGCAATGGAATATTATGCAGCCATCAAAAGGAATGAGATTTTGCCATTTGCAACGACGTGGATGGAACTGGAGGGTGTTATGCTGAGTGAAATAAGTCAATCAGAGAAAGACATGTATCATATGACCTCAGTGATATGAGGAATTCTTAATCTCAGGAAACAAACTGAGTGTTGCTGGAGTGATGGGGGTGGGAGGGATGGGGTGGCTGGGTGATAGACATTGGGGAGGGTATGTGCTATGGTGAGTGCTGTGAATTGTGCAAGACTCTTGAATCACAGATCTGTACTTCTGAAACAAATAATGCAACATATGTTAAGAAAAAAGAAAAAGAAAAAGGTAGCAGGAGGGGAAGAATGAAGGGGAGTAAGTCAGAGGAGGGGACAAACCATGAGAGATGATGGACTCTGAAAAACAAACTGAGAGTTCTGGAGGGGAGGAGGGTGGGGGGATGGGTTAGCCTGGTGATGGGTATTAAAGAGGGCACATTCTGCATGGAGCACTGTGTGTTATGCACAAAGAATGAATCATGGAATACTACAGCAAGAACTAATGATGTATGGTGATTAACATAACAATTAAAAAAAGAAAAAAAAGAAATTGAGGAAGACACAAAGAAATGGAAAAACATTCCATGCTCATGGATTGGAAGAACAAATATTGTGAAGATGTCAATGGTACCTAGAGCAATCTACACATTCAATGCAATCCCTATCAAAATACCACCCACTTTTTTCAAAGAAATGGAACAAATAATCCTAAAATTTGTATGGAACCAGAAAAGACTCCGAATAGCCAGAGGATTGTTGAAAAAGAAAAGCAAAGCTGGGGGCATCACAATTCCGGACTTCAAGCTCTATCACAAAACTGTAATCATCAAGACAGTATGGTACTGGCACAAAAAGAGACACATAGGTCAACAGCATCCATTCTTTATAAAAACCCTCAAGAAAGTAGACATAGATGGACCATACCTCAACATCATAAAGGCCATACATGGAAGACCCATAGCTAATATCATTCTCAATGGGGAAAAACTGAGAGCTTTTCCTCTATGGTCAGGAACAAGACAGGGATGTTCACTATCACCATTACTGTTTAACATACTACTGGAAGTTTTAGCCTCAGCAGTCAGATAACAAAAAGAAATAAAAGGCATCCAAATCAGCAAGGAAGAAGTCGAACTTTCACTCTTTGCAGATGACATGATACTGTATAAAGAAAATCCAAAAGACTCCACCAAAAAATTGCTAGACTAATAGGGGAACTCAGCAAAGTTGCAGGATATAAAATCAACATACAGAAATCTGTGGCATTTCTATATACCAATAATGAAGAAGCAGAAAAAGAAATCAAGGAATTGATCCCATTTACAACTGCACCAAAAACAATAAGATACCTAGGAATAAACCTAACTAAAAGGGTAAAAGATCTGTACTCTGAAAACTATAGAACACTTATGAAAAAAATTGATGAGAAATGGGAAAACATTCATGATCATAGATTGGAAGAACAGATGTTGTTAAAATGGGTATACTACCCAAAGCAATCTACACATTTTTCTCAGAACAAACAATCCTAAAATTTGTATGGAACCACAAAAGACCCCAAATCGCCAAAGCAATCGTGAAAACAAAAAGCAAAGCTAGAGGCATCACAATTCCAGACTTCAAGCTATATTACAATGCTGTAGTCATCAAGACAATATGGTACTTGCACAGAAATAGGCACATAGATCAATGGAACAGAATAGAGAACCCAGAAATGGACCCCAACTCTAAGGTCAACTAATATTTGACAAAGCAGGAGAGAATATCCAATAGAAAAAAGACAGTCTCTTCAATAAACGATGTCAGGAAACCTGCACAGCAACATGCAGAAGAATGAAACTGGACCACTTTCTTACACCATACACCAAAATAAATTCAAAATAAATGAAAAACCTACATGTGAGACAGGAAACCATCAAAATCCTATAAGAGAACACAGGCAGCAACCTCTTTGACCTCGGCCACAGCAACTTCTTACTAGACACATTGCTGTAGACAAGGGAAACAAAAATGAACTATTGGGACTTCATCAAGATAACAATGAATCGTGGATCACTACATCAAAAACGAATGTTGTATGGTGACTAACATAACATAATAAAATAAAATTTTAAAAAAAAGATAAAAAGCTCTGCACAGCAAAGGAAATAATCAACAAAACTAAAAGGCAGCCCACAGAATGGGAGAAGATATTTGCAGATGACATATCCGATAAAAGATTAGTATCCAAAATCCATAAAGAACTTATCAAACTGAACACAACACACAAAAAACAAATAATCCAGTTAAGAAATGGGCAGAAGACATTAGCAGACACTTTTCCAAAGAAGACATCCAGATGGCTAACAGACACATGAAAAGATGCTCAACATCACTCATCATCAGGGAAATACAAATCAAAACCATGATGAGATACCTCCTCACCTGTCGGAATGACTAAAAATAACAACACAGAAAACCACAGATGTTGGCAAGGATTCTGGGAAAGGGGAACCCTCTTACACTATTGGGAATGCAAGCTGGGGCAGCCACTCTGGAGAACAGTATGGAGGTTCCTCAAAAAGTTAAAAATAGAACTACCCGATGACTCAGCAATTGCACTACTAGGTATTTATTCAAAGGATACAAAAATACAGGTTTGAAAGGGTACATGCACCCTGATATTTATAGCAGCCTTATCAACAATAGCCAAACTATGGAGAGAGCCCAAGTGTCCATCAACTGATGAGTGGATTAAATAAGATGTGGTGGTGTGTGTGTATACACACACACACACACACACACACACACAGTGGAATATTATTCAGCCATCAAAAAGAATGAAATCTTGCCATTTGCGATGACATAGATGGAGCTAGAGTGTATTGTGCTAAGTGAAATAAGTCAGAAAAACAAATACCACATGATTTCACTCATATGTGTAATTTAGGAAACAAAACAGATGAACATATGGGAAGGAGGAAAAAAGAGAGAAGGGGAGGCAAACCATAAGGACTATTAATGATAGAGAACAAACAGGGATGATGGAGAGAGGTGGGTGGGGGATGGGCTAGATGGGTGATTGGTATTAAGGTGGGTAGTTCTTGTGATGAGCACTGGGTGTTGTATGTAAGTGATGAATCACTGAATTGTACTCCTGAAACCAATATTACACTGTATGTTAACTACCTATAATTTAAATAAAAATTTGGAGGACAAAATAAATAAAAAATAAAATAGCTACAACCCATTCCAAAAAAATCATTAACACACCAATATATTAACTTATAAATAACTATATACAGTTATACATAATTACACATCAGGTGCAGAGAAGTACTCTAGGAAAATGGAGAGAGAAAATGAGAGTGATAGAAGACGTGTTGGTGTGGTCATGGTGTTCAAATTTTTTTAAAGATTTTTTATTTTAGAGAGAGAGAGAGAGCACGTGTGTGTGTGCACAGGTGGGGTGGGGGAGAGGAGCAGAGGAAGAGGGTGAGAGAGAATCTCAAGCAGACTCCTCAATGAGCACAGAGCCCATCTCAGGACTCTGAGATCATGACCTGAGCTGAAACCAAGAATCAGCCAATTTATTGACTGAGCCCCCCAGGCACCCCTGCTCATGGTATCTTAGCAAAGGTGGTCAGGCAAGGCCTCACAAGAGGCTGACATTTGTGCGGATACTTGAATGAAGTGACAGACTGAGCTGTGAAGCCATCTGCAAGATCAAAGCCTTTGTGATCTCATGTGTATCAAAAGACCGTGTATGTGTTACTTGTACTGAAGTACAAGTGAAGTACAAGTTCCCTCACGTGCACTCAGGAACAAGCGCATCTGCAACTTCTCCTCTTCAGTGAAGTCACGAACCTTTTAGGAGGCATGCCCCTCCGCTGCCTCCATCTCTGCTTCCTGGCCACTCTTGGTGGCTGCCCTGACTGCCCCACAGCCTTTGTCTGCTGAACTGCTTTATCGGAAGAGGGAGAGCATCCTCCCTTGTGAAAAACTTGGTCTCTCAGAGCAGGCTGGCCCTGGGGCTCCTTCTGCACCAGTAGGCTTTAGATCAACACTGTCTTCCCCATGTGTGTATGCATGTATGCATGCACACACGTGCGCATGCACACACACACACACACACACACACACACACACACACACACCCCACCAGTTCCTGGGCTCCTCCCTGATTAGGTCCTCAGGGATCCCCTTGAGAAAAAGCTGGAAGAGCACCATCTTAGTCCTTCCAGGCTGCTATAATAAAATACCACGGACTGAGTGGCATATGAACTACAGAAACTTATTTCTCACTATCCTGGAGGTTGGGAAGTCTGAGATCAGGGTACCAGCAGACTCAGTGTCTGGTGAGGAGCAGCTTCCTTCTTCCTAGACGGTCATCTTCTTAGTGTGTCCTCCCATGGTAGAAGGGGTGAGGGAGTGCTTTAGGGTCTCTTTTACAAGGACACTATCCCATTCATGATGCCTCACCTCCCAAAGCCCCCACCTCCAAATAATATCACGTTGGGGATTAAGTTTCAACATGACTTTTGTGGGAACAGAAACATTCAGTCCATAACAAACATTCTTCAGATGTCAAGAACTTTTGGGTGGTTTTTTAAATCTTACTTGTTTTTATTTTAGTGCTTTTATATTAATGCATAATACCTGGTTTTAAAAAATCAATATAAAATTATATTCAACTTAAAGATTTGGAGTGCCTGGGTGGCTCAGTCAGTTAAGAGCCAATTCTTGATTTCGGCTCATGTCATAATCTCAGAGTCCTGGGATCAAGCCCTGCATCAGGCTCTGCGCTCATCGGGGAATCTGATTCTCCTTCTACCCCTCCCCCCACTCATGTGTGCATGCGCGCGCCCTTTCTCTCTCTCTCTCTCTCAAATAAAATAAAATAACTCTTAAAAAAAAACCATAGTATCATGCCCCCATCTGCATCCCAGTGCCCCAAGCAAGCACCTATAAACATTTCTTCAGGTTACTACTATAATTCTAACATGTTTATCTTACCATTTCTTGATTTGTCAACTTTAGACC
Source organism: Eumetopias jubatus (assembly GCF_037043125.1). Lineage (NCBI taxonomy): Eukaryota > Metazoa > Chordata > Mammalia > Carnivora > Otariidae > Eumetopias > Eumetopias jubatus. The sequence goes on along the minus strand of NW_028274807.1, from coordinate 147,767,470 downwards.
TTCATAAATAGCCTACTTTCTTGCTAACTCTTTCCCCTCCCCACAAAGCTTTATTAAAACCTTTTATTAAAACCTGGTGACCTCTATCACTTTAAATGACACATTTAAAGCACTACTGTTGTCCATATAGTTTAGAAGCCTATCTGGACTCCATCGTGTAAGATGAGGAAATTAGCATCTGTGAACTCTCTCTATGGTTCCTTCCTTTCTCTGCATCCAGGCTTCTGCCAGGCTAGCTGGTGACTTGGTTTTGCTCTCAGCAAAAAGTGCAGATGTCTTGACAGTGAGGACCTTTCATGCTTTGTCTGTGAATAGGGTGTGGAAAGTAAATGGCATTTTAATTTTATGTATAAAATTATAATGTATGTATCATATATATATATATATATCATTATATATATATATATCATAATATATATCATTTGCTATAGACCAGAGTCTTGCAGTGAAGTCCATAGAGAGAAGGAAATGTAATCCTTGCCCATGAACCTGGGCCACCTAAAGAAGAATGGGCCAATCACCTCTCCTCTGCTTCATTATTTGACAAGATCTTAACAGCTTTTAATTGGCTTCCTGTTTGGACCATCACTTTCTAGAGCTGCTTTTTAGTTGTGTTTTTGTTTTTCCTGGGGCTTCTAATTATCTTTTCTTATTCTTATTGACAAAAGAAGGGTGTGGCTCCTTCTTCACTGTCTCTCTTCATTCCTTTAGCTTCTTAATCTTGTGCTCATTGAATGGCCTCTGTGTACCCCCTACCCGTGTCTTTCAGACCCGAGGTGCAGTTGGCACCTGAGACTTCTGTCCCTCGCACCCCTGGACTAACTCCCTCTTTCTAGAATCCCATGCTTTCCTCTTTCTTGGCTGTTTTTTTAGTTCCTAGAGTATACCTTAACAATTTTTCTTCCCAGAAAGCACATCAACTTGCTGAGACCTTACATGTCTGAAAGTATCTTTATTTGGCCCTTGTCTGATGATAGTTTGGCTGAGCATAGAATTCTGAGGTCAGGCCATTTCTCTCTGGGCTTAGAAAACCCATGCTCCACTGTCTTCTAGCATTCGGCGTTACTGATTCAAATGTTTAATGTCATTATTGTTTTTGTTCATTTGCAAAAATACCCTTTTTTTCTGCATGGAAGCCTCATCTTGGAGGGTCTGAATCTTCATGAAGATGTATCTAAGTGGGTTTGTCTGCTGTACGTTGTGTTGTAATGAATTTATTCTGCTTTGCCGCTGGTAGACTCTTTTAACCCTAAAGACTTTTGTCTTTCTTAGCTTGGGGCCATGTTCTTCTGTTATGTTTGGTTTTTTCCCTTCCTCTCCCCCCTTCCTGGAATCCTGTTAGATGCTGAGCCTGCTGAATTCATCCTCATGTCTCTTCCTCTGACATGTCCCATCTTTTTTACTTCTTCCTCTGCATTCTGGAAAATTTATATTGATTTTAACTTTTAGACCTCCTATGACATTTCTTTCACCAATCATGTGTTCTGCGTCCCAGAAACCATTGTCTTCTGATTACTTACTTTTCACATCACCTAGTGTTGTGTGGATGGGATGCAATGTCTTTTCAAATCACTGTTATTTATTAGAATTTTTAAAGTTATTTTTATTACCCTAGATTACCTTCATTTCCCTTTTTAAAAGTTTGCTCTTAGTTTATCTGGGTCCTTCTTTCCCATGCCATTGGATTGTTTCAAATATCTAGTGATCCCTGGTTATCTATTTTTTAAACAAAGGACTTGGCTGGTTAATAAAAGTGACTCACATGGGTAGGTTAGTATTCCCAGTAGACCTCTCCTGTGAAAGGGGGTGAGTGTGCTGACTGACAACTCCAAGTTTATTGACCAGGTAGGCACCTGGCAAGCCTGGCCCTAGGGTCGATGAATAGGATCTGGTGGGCAGGTGAGTGGGGGCTCCCCCAGGGCTGCAGAAGGAAGGTTTCACTGCAGGTATAACCCCTGTATTCAAGTCCCAGTCTTCTCCAAGTAGGTTGTTCAATTTTATTAGAGGACTGTTTTCTGTTTTTTGACCTAAGGACAAAGCATCCTTGGGCCAGTTGTCCAATTGATTGGGAATTGGGATAGGGACCAAGAGGTCTCCCCATTGCCTACGCAACCATTAAATCAGCTTTCTGAATTCTGTGTCACAACCAGTCCTGCTCTTGGTACCACCCAGCTGCAAATTAGACCTCTCTCTCAGTCTGGGAGGCCCAGCTCCAGTGCCTATCTAGAGGACAGCATTCTCTCTGATCCATGCGATCACCCACTTCCAATTTTCCAGAAATATGTCAAAATCTCTGGTTCTGCTCTCACCCCCATTCTTCATTTGTGTAGACTTTTCCCTTTGGCTTTCTTCTCACATGTCACTGGCATCTGGGGAGGGAGAGGCCTTTGTGTTCATTTTACTTTTCTGAATTCTCTAAAATGAGAATGCATTATCACATTCACAATAAAAGTAACAAGAGCTATTCTTAAAATGGGATTTTAGCTAATCGAGCTAAAAAGAGAAGCATCCTGGCAGTATTCTGTCTTGACCATCCCAGCACTGAGCAAGAAATTGCTTTCCCTCAGTGCTTCCAGCTGAATGAATAAGTGGCTGGAGGATCTTGTCCTAGAGTCCGTGTCTCTCATGCTTTATACGTCCCCAAGCTGAATCAGAGGTGTTTTTTTGTTGTTGTTTTAAGAGGTGTTGTTAATGCAGTACGAGTATCAAATACAGAGCCTGCTATTAAGCAGGTGTATGCGTTAGTGGCTTCAAATGGCAAGCGCTCATCTGCTTGCTCTTTGGATGGACTCAGGTGCATGCTTCTGCTGGTCTTCCGGCCACTCGCACATCCCCAGTTATTGGCAGGCAATGTGTTTGTTTGTTGAAAGAAAGACTGTCTTGGGGCACCTGGGTGGCTCAGATGGTTAAGTGTCTGCCTTCAGCTCAGGTCATGATCTCGGGGTCTTGGGATCAAGCCCCACGTCGGGCTCCCTGCTCAGCGGGAAGCCTGCTTCTCTCTCTCCCTCTACTACTACTCCTTGCTTGTACTCTCTTACTCTCTCTATCGAATAAACAAATAAAATCTTTAAAAAAAAAAAAAAGAAAGAGAGACTGTCTTTAATAACAGTGAAGGTTTGGAGGAGGGGAGGAACAGAGCAAAGGGCTCACAAATAGACCATTGGAAAAGTGCGTTTCTGTGCATGGTAATCGTGCCTGCACTAGCCCCGAAGGCCCTGGGACTGGGTCACTGTTGCTGGAACTGGAAGCTGTGGCGTCACTGCCCCCATCCTGGGCTGAGTGCTCGCTGCCGCGGGGGATGGGACCAGCACTGTGACTGGCTCCGCTGGCCACCCCCTTCCCTGCCACTTTCTGAATCGTTATCACTGCCACAGGCTGGCCTGTGTTCTCCGCACCAGAGTCAGTGTCATGTTCTGAATCTACATCCCTGCTGAATATCTCTTTGTCCGGGTGGCCTGGGCCTTGTCCTCACTGCTGTCATCCTGGCTGCTTATCACTCACCTCATCCCTGTCACCTCTTCCCTCGCTCACCTCTTGTGGGGTTGGTTGGTCACTGGCTGAGGTGAAAGGGGTGCTTAAGCCAAGTGTCTCTCGGCACCCCACAAGCCAGCTTGGGCTTGATCACGTGGTAATGAGGTGCAGAACTTCTAAGAGCTGCAAGATTCAAGATTCCCATGGTGTCATGCCCACCGGTCTCTGTGGTCCAAGCAAGTCACATGCCAGCCCGGATTCAAGAAGCTGAGAAGGAAGCTCCACATGTTGATGGAAGGAGTTACAAAGTATGGTGGCAACTTTTGCCATCCACCAGTTAATAATTCCAGTTTTTATTTCTAATTTTGTTTTCTAACTCTATGTGTTTTCCTCAGGCTTCTGAGGACCCAGTCTCTGGAATGGTTCTACAGTAACGTGAAGAGCCGCTTCAAACGCTTTGGCAGTGCCAAGGTCTTGAAGAACCTGTACAGGAAACACCGACTGGAGAGTGGGGCATGCTTCGATATTCTAGGTACGTTGGCGGCCCGCTGCTCTGGGAGTCTTTGTGGGGCTGGGGGGATAGAAAAAGCCCTGGCTGGGAGGCTCCAGATACTGGGCGCCCTCAACTGGGAAACAGAAAGTAGCTTAAATACCTGGCTCCAATTAGGAGCAGAAATAGGAAGACAAATACCAAAGATTCTGTTGAGTCATCCAGTTCCAACATCCCCAACTGGGCTGTCGGGTGCATTAAGAAGACCAACGTATTTCTGCATATTGTGGACATTTTAATTGTAGACCCCTAGAAATCAAAGATTCTTGATCATCTCCCCCTAAGGATCAAAACATTGGAAAGTCCTCTGTTTGACCACGTAGACTAGGCCTGCCCTCAGAGGGTGTGCCCTCCACCCCCTTTCCCTCCTAGTCCCAAACTCTACTCACACCCGGCCCAGAACTTGGTGTAATGGGAGAGTCAGGAAAGTATGCGCTTCTCTCCCAAGAAGCCGGGAAGATGAATTCTGCCTTCGGTGTTTTCACACACTTTAGACAACCAATGTAATTAGAATGAGAAATTATCTTCTTTAGTTCTATTAAACTAGCCAGTAGAAAGAAATCATTGTCAGAATATGAACAACCTGTCCTCTAAAAAAAAGGCTGGCTTTTTTTTTTTTCTGTCTAAAGGCAGATTTTTTTCCGTCTCTTTGCTGACACAGGTAAATGCTTTTTATCCACAAGAAAGAGGGAAGGAAAAAAGATCTCATCCGTCTCATTTGGAGCTTTTTCACTGTCGTTATTTTACATTGTTGTATTCTCAATAAAGTCTTTGGCTGTGTCTTATCTAAAAATATGCCAGCCACTGAGACAGGGGGGAAGCAGGATGGAAGCATTAAACACAGAGAATCATTAGGGCCTTTTGTGGTGGTGGTTAGACTCTATCTTTCAAACTATTCAGGAAGCCTAAGCTAAGAGAGAAGTGCTGAAGGTTTCCACAGATTATTTTTATCTTCTCTTTGCTGATTTCTCTAAAAACTTTTTTCTCCAGGAATGGAGGCAAAAAGAAAGAAAGAAAGAAAGAAAGAAAGAAAGAAAGAAAGAAAGAAAGCAAGCAAGCAAGCTTAGAAGTAATCCTGTTAACAGTAGTTTTTCAACCCAAAGAACTATCTCAGGAAAGTTGCAGAACATCATTGGCTCACTTGTTTGTACCCCATCCTTTCTTCCCTCTTGCGTAGAGCCCCCGGTCTGCTTCGTGTACCCCCTTACGTGTCACCAAATTGAGACCTCACAAGTGTTCTCTACTGCCTCATGCAAGAGGAGGGGAAAAGCAAACCTGCCGGGAATCCTACAGAGCAGAGCACAACCCTGATCTCCTCCCCTGTCTCCCTCAGGCCCCACAGGTGGATCAGGCGGACGGGAGCCCCACGGGGGCCAGCTCAGGGCTTTGAAATTTTCAAGTGTCATTTCCCGAGGAAAACCATTTATTGAGAATAACTGTCTGCCCCGACAGAAGCAGATTTGGGTTCTTGGCCCATTGTGATTCAACGCTTCTTTCATCCGGGCCTCGGTACGGCTCTTAGCACGTTGCATTCGGGGGACGGTGTACAAGGTTTACAAGCTGCAAGAGCAGCAGCCCCGTCCCCTCTGCGTTCCCGAAGCGTGGCTCCACACCTGGCACAGCCTATGTCCTCCGTATGGCACTAGTTTGATCTTAAAAGCATTCTTTAGGTACTGAGACCCTTCACTGAAGTATTAGAATCCATTGCTTTAATATGGTTAAGTATCCATTTAAACTAAGATTTCCTTTTGATAAAAATGGACAAGCGGACAGGGAACAGTCTGTGGAATAATATTCAAACCTGTTAAGCCATGGTCATAAAACAATGAGATTTATTTTACACACCGTAAAATAATTTACGAATTTAAGAAAATTTAGTTACACTGTAAGTATGGGCAAATCCCCCAGGGCATAAGTGGCCTTCCGGTTATGTCACATGACTGGGGAGCCCTTAGCATTAGCTCGCACCTGTCACCCAGCACCCTCGAATCGTTGTCACCTGCCATCCTCAATCCTGACTGTACATCAGAATCACCTAGGGGGCTTTATTTTTTTCTAATAATTTAACTCCAGTGATATATAGAAACTATTTAGCTCTACTCCATCCTTCCCTTTTCTTTATTTTTTTATTTAAACAAGTTGTCATATACTTTGCATTTTTTTTAATTTAAATTCAATTAATTAACATACAATGTATTATTGGTTTCAGGGATACAGCTCTGGGATTCATCAGTCTTCTATAATACCGTGCTCATTACAACACATTCCCTCCCCAAAGCCCACCACCCAGCTACCCTATCCCCCCACCCCGCTTCCCTCCAGCAATCCTCAGTTTGTTTCCTATGATTAAGAGTCTCTTACGGTTTGTCTCCCTCTCTGGTTTTGTCTTGTTTCATTTTTTTCCTCTCTTCCCCTATGATCCTCTGCCTTGTTTCTTAAATTTCACATAAGAGTGAGGTCATATGATAATTGTCTTTCTCTGATTGACTTATTTCACTTAGCATAATACCCTCTAGTTCCATCCACATCATTGCAAAACATCTAGGGGGCTTTAAAAAAAACCCAGCGCCCCGGATCACCTGCCACGCTCAGCCACTTACTTCTGAATCTGTGGAGGCGGGCCCAGGACAGGTATTTCTGTGGGTTATTTTAAGGCACAGCCAAGGTGGAGAACCCCAGCTAGCACTTGACCATAATTGGTGCAGTAGCATTCTGAATAAGATGCCTCCATCTTCAACTCCGGCTAAGGGTACTTGTTTGCAGAATTTGGGTTGTCAGAACATAATACACAGCATCTACAGCATGCAAGGCACGTGCTCTGCTCCCGAACTCTTGAAGCAGAACCCCTTGTACCTATGAAACATCTTCACCCCCCGGACCAGCGTAGTTTGCCTTAACACACTCAGTCCATTGAAAATTCATTGAGTTCACAGAATCTTCTGGGCCAGCCGTCGTGCGCATGCCCTGCACTGCCATCCGTCCTTCTGGCCCTCCCAAGCCAGGCTTACTCTTCCTGCACCCCATATTGGGTGACAGGATAGGCCAGGCCTGAAAGGAGACCCGTTAGTTCCATCAGGTAAATCTAAGATGTATTCATTACGTCAATAAACATTCAGTAAGCATTTATTGAGCACCTACTCTGTGCCCGTCTGGTTTAAGATTGATAAAACAAGCAAGACCCTGCCATCTGAGAGCCAATATTCCAGTGGAGAAGTCAGATAAATAAGTACATTTTTAAAAAATAAAGTGTCCAGTGGTAACTCGTGCTCACATGGTACCTCCGGTAGACTCAGCATGACATTTTTAACAGAGACCCTAGAAAGAAGCACTACACAAAAAGATAAAAGTGGTCATTATTAATATACTTAATCTCCAGGCAGTTGGATAAATAGCATATGCTTTCATTTAGTATTAAATAAATAAAATAGGAGAAATAAACCCTGCTTTTACTCATGAACAGTCTGTATCTATTTTTGACATGATTCCTGAAAGGGGCTCTTGCATCTTTCATCTGGGATTTGACTGACAAACATGGGTTTTGAAAATGCTGAGCCCTGTGACATCAGAGGTTCTTCCAGCTCATGAAAGACATGACGATGTCATCTGACTGCCACGTCATGCTTTCCAGAGCAGTTCAACCGCTTTGTGCCATTCCTAAATAGCACTGAAGCTCCCACCTGTGAATGTCAAGGGAAACAGGGAGAAGTGGTGTCCCAGAAGATTTAAAATCATGCAGAACCAGAGCTTGTCCTCTGGGCAGCTCAGTCTCCCAGTGACATTTGCAGATTTTCTCTCCTCATACTCCCCTCCACCCTCCCCCATTCTCTCTGCAGAGGACCTCACCTCGTTCTTCACAGGGCAGACAGTATGCACCCCTGCACTGGATCCTGTCACCTTCCAGGAAGGTCTCAAGGTCACACATCCCTTCCCTCTTGCTGAGCCAGCCTCTCTTTCAACTGGTTCCTTCCTATTGATTGGTAAACATGCCTGAGTCTCTGTGTTTCCTAAACCATTCCTGCACATTCCCCCACTTCCTGCCCTGCCTCGGTGCTCCTCCCAGTTGGTGGCAGGCACACTCCAGAGAGCATGCTGCGCTCAGGGCTTCCGCTTCTTGCCCTTCCTCACTCCCCTCACTGAGCTGTTCTCCCCACAGCAGCCAGAGTGCACTTTTGGAAGCACAAATCCGACCAGATCACCTCCATGGAAGCTTTACTGGCTTTACATGGCTGTTGGAATAAAGATCAAAACATGGTATGCTCACTATGACCTGCGTGGTCTGGATCTCCAAGCCCAGCCACACTGCCTCTCGTTTAGGTCCTCAGATGCCCCTGCTGTCCCCACAGCCTGTCCTGTGCAAGCTGTCTGCTCTGCTCCAGATGCTTTCCCACCTCCCCACATCCCTCTGGCTGGTTACTCACTATCCCTGCTAGACACGTTCACTGTACTATGAAGCACCCAATCAGAGCAGTGAGGATTTCTGGCTTTGGTCACCAGTATACCCTAACACCCAGCCCAGAGCCAGGCACCTAGTAGGTGCTCATAGACTCTTTGCTGGATGGATGAATGAATGTTGGATGTAGCCACACTAAAGGGAAATATTTGCACTTGGAACTATAGCTTGGGGCCTGCGGAGATGACTTATCTTACAGCCTTATAAAATAAGTGAGGATCACCACATCAAAAACTAATGATGTATTGTATGGTGACTAATATAACATAATAAAATCAAATTTTAAAAAAAGTAAGTGAGGAAACTGAGACTCAGAAAGACAAAGCCACTGGCTCAGGGTCACAGAGCTAGAATAAGTGAAAGCCTGGTCAAAAAAACACAAACACAGAGAATGGTATATGGTCAGACTGAGTTGCCATGATAGGCTACCCACTAATGGCCTATTTCATAAAGGTAGCCATCTACTAAACCTGCCTCAAGTACCTACAGCAGTTACCCCTGGGGTTCCCGTCCAAGGAAGCCCATCCAAGGAAGCACAGGATGTATTAGATGTATTAAAGGCCTATTGCTTAGTTTGACATAGCATTGATGGCATTTGCCCCCTTTTGAGCTGAGGCACATAGACCCATATTTACTTTCTTGGTTCTCTCAAAAAGTGTTTTCCATCAACATCCAATTCAATACATTTTCCTTGAGCCACCTGCTGTCTCGGTGCTATCTTGGGTACGGGGAATACAATACAGTGACTTTAAAACAATCCATCATCCCCATCTGCAGAGATCTCATTTGATGAATGAACACGTGAAAAAATATAATAAAAAAAATCCCCAACTTTGAAAAAGGGCTTTAAAAAGGGGTTAGCCAACTGCTCTTCCCAGGCTGGAATTAAGATTAGGGTTGTGCGTTCGATTCAAAGAAGACCAGAGGAGAGGCAGCGGGCCTTAAAAGATCAAACACCATGGATTGACCTTGTCTCACTCTGGGCTTGTTTCACATGGACTCCGTTCTATGGAAGAGAATGGTGACAGTTAAATCAATAGCTAAAGGCAACTGTTTGGGTCAGTGCCATAGACTGCAACTAAAGACCAAACCCACAGCATCACGAGCTCTTGTTCTTTCTCTCTTTCTAGTAAGGAAGCCAAGTGTCAGAGAGGTTAAGTAACGTGCTCCAGGTCACACAGCTAGTACTTTACAGGTCCAGGAAGTGACGACCTTGCATCTCTCCGGCTTCAATCCATTCTCTCTCTGACTCCACATTGTCTCCAAAGAAGGTATTGGAAGAAAGTTGAGGGAGGTAGGAATGTTACACCAGGAATCACTGTGAGAATAAAAAGGTGACTGATCAAAAGCTGAAACATTATTGTGGAACCCAGTGATTCTCTAAATATCTGCAAAGCTGACTTCACCAGAGTGGGTCGTGGTGGTCTGCCAGGGCTGTGACTGTGCACCAGTGCTCACTGGGGACCTGTGATAATCCCAATCTCTCTCTCACTCCGTCCCTCCCTTTAGGAGGAAACTTTTTCGAGGCAAACCTGGAGAATGAAGGAAGTATTTCGGGCAGTGATTCAACATTTTATAGACAGTCAGAAGGTAAGTTTGCTTAAGAGTTTGCAGCTAATGGGAAGTTGGTGGAATAGAAACACCTTCAGAAACTCGGGGTCTCCCAGTTGCAATGTAACCGCTAGACACAACCACTTGTTACTGGGTGGGAGTCTCCAGGGGTCTTCTTGTTATTGCTTCTTGTGTGAATCCATCGTCAGAATTGGTGATTATAGCCAAGGCGTGGCTGAGAGCAGTGCATTTGCTACCCAACCCCTGGATACTTTATATCACCTGGAGACCTCCAGTTCTAACTCCATCTTCTGGAGTTGGAATATGATAATGAATACACTTGTGTAGTTCATATTAAAATATTCATATAAAGAATGCATCAGGGCACCTGGGTGGCTCAGTCGTTAAGCGTCTGCCTTCGGCTCAGGTCATGATCCCAGGGTCCTGGGATCGAGCCCCACATCGGGCTCTCTGCTCCGAGGGAAGCCTGCTTCTCCCTCTCCCACTCCCCCTGCTTGTGTTCCCGCTCTCGCTGTCTCTCTCTCTGTCAAATAAATAAATAAAATCTAAAAAAAAAAAAGAATGTATCATGTACTGATTCACTTCTAGTTCTTTATACCAATATCATAGTCCCCTCAGAGTAGAAGTTAAAAGCGAAACAAACTTCTGGTTTCAAATAAAACCTTCTCCACCATTTCAGGTGGAGTGCTGTACCTTGAGAGCCTCCTGAGTCACCTGCTCCTGGGTCCCTACAGCTCCTCCGCATGCTCTCTGTTCTCTCCTTTGGGTCCCTTCGCATGAAGGTCCCATGCTCTTTCATCCTTGCCACCTAGAACCTCTCCCCACGGTACGACACACTCCTGTGGGCTCCATGCACCTCCATTCACTGCTAAAGCTGAAATGCCCAGCACTGATTTCAGCCTAGAGTTCTAGACTCAGATCTCTAAAGCTTGATCATCAAGCCCTGTAGATCCTAAAGGGATCCTAACCTCAGCACATCCTAATCAAGCTCCTCAGCCACCTACGTGCCCTGGCAAGAGTTCCCTTTCCCTCAGCCTCCCTCCTCCCCTACTTCGACCCAGTCACCCAAGCTCCTCTCAGCTCTTTCTCCAGTTCTCTCCTTCTCTTTCTATTCTGACCCCTGTCACCTGAGAGCCTCCTGCCCACAATTCCCCTGTATTAGTATTACCTTCAGTGACCATCCGTATCTACCAGAGTTCTCCAGAGAAGCAGAACCAATAGGACACACACACGCGCGCGCGCGCGCGCAAAGATTTATTTGTGTGAGATTTATTTTATTTTAGGGACGTGGCTCCCATAATTGTGAGGCCTGGCAAGCCCAAAGTCTATAGGGTAGGTCAGCAGGCAGAAGATTCAGGCAGAAGCCAATTTTTCAGTCTTGAGACAGGCTTTCTTTTCCGGGAAACCTCAGTTTTTGCTCATAAGGCCTTTTCTCTCAACTGTGTGGTTGAGGCCCACCCACATTACCTCAAGGCAATCTCCTTTACTTAAAGTCAGCTATCATAGATGTTACCCATATCCACAAAATACTTTCGTAACAACACCTAGATTCGTGTTTGAGTAAATCACTGGGTACGACAGCCGAGCCAGGATGATGCATAAAACCGACCATCCCATTGTCTGCGGGTCCTCTGAGCTTCAGTCATTCTGCCTGACCTTCTTCTCCTTCCTCTACACCCCTGCCAGTCATTCCCTCTGTGACACCGACCTGAACCTTCACTTTCAGCCAAAACATCTTCAGTGCCCCACTTCACCCTCATCCAGAAGTCATGAATGTAGCATCCAGAGCCTGTGGGCTCTTCCTGGCCAGGGATCTGTGGCACTGGGGAACGCTCCCCACCACAGGCCCTCCTGCAAGCCTCTTAGCATAAGTGCCTGCTCACCCCATAGCCTGGGGAGCACAGGAGAGCATGGACTTGACTTCTCCATCGGGGCGTCACTGGGGGCCTCACAGAGCTAGCGAGGACTTGTGAGAAAAATATGTTGGTTGGTATCTTGAAGAAGAGACATGGGAGGTACAGTGTCTATCTCCAGGGAGCACTTGGTGTGAATGGGGAAATTGTGTGTTCAGTCGGCCACCCTGTGGTGTGCAGAGCCCTGACGTGACCATCATCACAGCCAGCTTGTGATCGACCCGTCAACTTCCTGGACCGCTTCGAGCTTCACTGGGTTGGTTTTGGAGATTTTATTATGTTTGCCAGATGCCACTTTCTGTCCACAGTTGTGTCTTGAGGAACCTAAGAAGCTTGAATCAAGTTTTTTTTAATTGAGGGATTGATTAATGAGTGAACTGATGTATTTACAACTAGTCTCGCTCTACAGAGAATTTGAGGCAGCTTTCAGGAGGTTTGCGTGTGTTAAATAATGTCTGAGTAAGAGAGTATAAATGGAAACGGGGAGTGGCAATCTGGGCAAAGGAGACATAGGCGGGCAGCCCCTGCAGTCCTGGGCTTCTGGGCCTGATGTGAGTCGGGCTTCTGGGGCAAACGAAGGGAGGAGTGATCAAAATTCTCACTTTCAAGTAAAAAGCAAAGATCGAGTTTTTGGGGAAGTAGAACTCCTGCAAGTACTCAACTCCAAAAAGAATTTTGTCACCTGCAGAAGTCCTTTTGACGTGGGGACGTTTCCTCCCACCTGTTGCCATTTGCAAAAAGAAAATATGCTTGCTAAAAATACGATAGCATTTTTTTAAATCATGTGAGCTTGTATTTGTCTCACTTTTGTGGTTAAAATCAGGGGCTTTTGCAGACAGAGTCCTGGACTCAAACCTCATCTCTCCTCCTGTCACATGGAGTTACCTCGGCCAAGTTATTTGACCTCTCTGTGCTTCAGTTCTCTTGTCCGTCAGATGGCACCCACTCAGTGGACTGTGGTCCGGATGAACTGTGGCCATGCATGTGATGCTCCGCCAGGGGCCAGGAGGTAGTCGAGCTCGGTGAGGTTGGCCAGTGTTGCTGTTATTGATAGTATTGGCTTAGAGTCTAAACATTGCTTCCATGGGTTTTATGTTTGCATTAAACCATGTGTACAGTCCAGTGCCCTTCGAACATTGAATAATTTTCATCCCTATCGTCACAGTGATACCTGAAATGCACAAAATAACATATAGCCTTCGTCTAAGAAAGTAGATGAAGAGCTGTTATTTCTTTATCTAAAGCCCTTCTAGAAGTGCAGTTATCTATAAGCCACGCTGCATGTCCGGAGGGACTGCGTGTGATCCAGTCATGCTCTCTGAGGATGACCTGGCTGGGAGGAGGTCTTTCTGGCTCCGTGGGAAGCAACCCCAGAGCCTTGGATGGACATCCAGCCAAGGTGGGGACAGGCGGGGTCGGAGGCGGATTTTCAGAGAAAGAACTCTTGGGCCAAGCCTTGGGGGCCCCAGGACCCAGGTCAGGTACAGAGCAGGGACCAGAGGAAAGAAGGTCAAGATACAGGAGCCATGAAGGGAGAGACGGTGGCTCTCAAAGAATCACAATTTCTCGTGTCTGGGGTTGGGGGTGAGGGGGAGACAGCGAGGCAGGGGAGAAGGGCTGGTGCGCCATGCCGAGCACTGGGAACTTTGCCCCAGCCCTTGCAAGACTTACACAGAAGAACTAAAGTGGAACAGTCATTTTACTTGTCTTTTCCCTTTCAGAAAGTGGTCTGTGTTCTGTTTCCTGTCTAGGACACAGCATGATGGACACATTGGCTGTCGCCCTGCGGGTGGCTGAAGAGGCCATCGAGGAGGCAATTTCCAAAGCCGAAGCTTATGGGGACAGTCTGGTATGACCCCCTTGTCCCCGCTGCGGGGAGGTGTGGGTCAAGGTCCTGGCCGCCAGAAGACAGTACAGATTGTCGGAAGACCAGCCTCCTGGGGGCTGTCCTGGTCTAGAGCAGGGCCCACCCTCCCCCTGCATCTGTGGTCAGGACTCCCAAGAAAGTGATCGCCAAGTCCCCTGACCCACCCACAGCCTGCGGCCATTCTCTTCCCTCCCTCCGCAGGACAAGCAGAACGAGGCCAGCTATCTGCGGGACCACAAGGAGGAGCTGACCGAGGAACTGGCCACAACTATCCTGCAGAAGGTAGGTGGGCCTGGGCATCCCGCGATGCTGTTCGCCATCCCGGGCCAGCTGAGGAGCAACTGTGGACCCCGTTGTTGTCTTGGGCACCCTTTCTGTGCCTCGTCACTTTTCCCTTTTGTACTCTGGGTGCCACCGCAGAGGGATTGCAATGCACTGCAAAATCTGAGTGGAAGGATCCAATATGGTTGCCTTTAGGGATTGAGCTGGTGGGTAGGGAGTCAGGAACTCAGCATGGAGCAGGCTACTCACTGTCTTCCTGTTTCCTGGCCTTCCCGCTTGTGCGTGTTTGCGTGTGTGTGCATACGTGTGTCTTCTTCTCACACGTCTCAAATAGTCTCTTGCTGCCCTGGCCGTCACTCCATGCCCTAAACTGTCCCTTATGTGGTATATCCGTTCATTACTGTCGAGAAGCCAACAGCCCCAGAACTCTCTGGTTGTGAGCAAGGGTGATTTCTGTGTGCCACGGGCAAGTCTCTGACACCACCTGGGTGTCCTACAGTTCAGTCCTGATGGTATCTACGCAGAGTGAGCACAGACCTCACACGTTAAGGGCTCAGCCCCACCAGAGTGCCCCCACTGCAGATACCAGTGACAAGTCTCAGGTATCCCCAAGTTACTGCACTACTGTCCATCCAGGGATTCCCATGACCGCCCTCAGGTGGGATAATGTGCTTGAACAACTCACAAAACTCAGCAAAGTGCTACACTGCCAATGACAGTTTTATCATGAGGGATACAAATGAAGAGCCAGATGAAGAGATAACACAGGTGACAAGGCCTGGGGAGGGGGCGTGCAGACCTCCGTGCCCTCTACCTCGGCCCATGGCCCTCCCAGCACATTGGTGTCTGCCCCAGCCAGGTTCATGCAGTCCCTCCCCGACCCCAGAGGTGGATCCGGGAGCTGAGAGGGTCCAGCTTTGAGTCCTCTCATTAGCATAACAGGGATACTCCCAAAGTTTAAAGCTCTGTGCCAGGAACCAGGGCCAAAGACCAAAAAATGTTTTATGAGACCTCGGTTTCTTTCTCACTCATGCATCTGTGCTCTCGGCTCAAGCGGTGGGCTGGGCTGGAGTCCATGCTCTATGCTCATGCTGGCGCCCTGCAGGAAGCACAGCAGCTGCTCAGAGCCAGGATGGGAGCACCAGAGAACAAGAGCAAACAACCATGTGGGCTAAGTCTCAGGCTCAGCCCTGACCTCTGTGGTTACCCACTCCCTCCTTACGCGTCACTGACCAAACAAGGCACCCAGTCAGCCCACTGCCATGGGCTTATACTTACCGTCCCAACCCTGGGACGGATGCAGAGTCACATGACAAAGGACTGCACGCAGGGAGGAATGAACAAGTTCAGTCTTCCCTTTTGGTCACAAAATCCATGTCCCTTCCACATGGCGCATACAGAAGATCCCTACTTATCCCCCAGAGAGCCCCCAAATGTCTCATCCAACCCACAGTTCAAAGTCTATTCAGTTCAGATTCAGCTGCTTTTAAGCTGGAGACCTAGGAACCAAGCAAACGCGCCATCTGTCCCCACTTGTCCAACACAGACCGTCAGGGCTCGGACACTTGTGCAGCTGCCGGGCACGGGATGTGACTAGTCCCCAGCAACCCCAGAGCCCAGTGGGCACCTGTGGCCAGGTCCCCACCATGGAGGTGGGGGTACATCTTGGTCAGGCCCCAGTCCGCCCCAGGGCATGGCCCCTCGGTTCCTCGCTCTCCCTGCTCTCAGCCTCCTGCTCTCTCGTCTGGGTGACAAAGACATTGAAGAATACACCCAGACTGGTGGCTCTGCAGTTTTCTCAGCTGCCTATAGGAAGCTGGGAGCCCAGACACCACTGGGCTAGATAGAAGGAGAGATTCCTTCTATCCATATGGCTACACCCAACATAGCAAGTGGTACAAATGAGCTATCAGCTCATGGCTCATTTGTACCTGCCCCCTTCACAGACCCTGCCAATGCTTCCTAAAACCAGGATTTACAGCCAGAGACCGTGGGTTCAAGATGCAGGTCCACTCTTTACGAGCTGTGCAGCCTTCACGGATAACCTCTCTGAGCCAGTTTCCTCATCTGTAAAATGAGGAGAGTTATAGCCCATAGCTCTTAGGATTATTTTGAGGATTAAATGAGGTCCAACGTATACAGTGCCTACAACAGTCTGGCATGTGGTCGACATTTAATGAATGAAAGTTGCTAGCATCATAAAAGGATTATTTATAAAATATAAAGTGCTGTAGAATGTGGAGGGCTACAGTTGTGCTGTTTTACCCAAAGGCAGATCTGAAACAGGCGGGTATGCTATTGAAACTAAGCTCTTATGTGGCTAAAAAACATCCCAGAGATCGTCCTGGTTACTCCACATAGCACCTGAAGGCCTGACCAGTAACCTGCCCCCCTTGTCCCCCTCCCCCTCCCCAGATCATAAGGAAACAGAAGAGCAAAGGCGAACAGCAAATGGAAGAAGAGCCGGAGTGGTCACAGCCCCAGAGCTGCAGTGCGGAGGCAGCTGACCAGGGGACCACAGCGCCCCCAGGAGGCCCCCGAGCTCCCTCCACCCTCTGGGTGAGTCCCCAAGCGGTACTCCCCTCCCCCACCCCACACAGGTGTCCTGCTCAGGCGCAGCTCAGAGCCAACGCTCTGCAGATGTGGGGTCACCACTCCAGACCATCTGTAGTTGACTCGTGTGCCCAGCTGACAGGGTAAAGGTACCTGAAGGGGGGCAGGGTGAGAAACAGGGAAAGTGTGTGTGTGATGGGGTCTGGGAGGGGCCAGAGGGGACCAGGGGAGTAAACACAGACAAGCTTCTGAGGATATGGATTCTGAATTTTAAAATTCATTCTGAAAAGTGTTGTACTACTGGTCCTGTGAAAACAGCTTTATGAGGGCCCCGGGTTTCCTTACAACTTCTACCCCTCGCCTTACTGAACCTGAGCTGGGACAGAGAGAAAATTGCCATGCTGTTTGAGGCACCGAAATGGCCACCTGTGGACATGGGCGGGGAGTCGGGAAGTGGCCCAGCCATTTTGTCCATGACCTTGAAATTAAGCCAAGGGCTGAACCACAAAGCACAGGGCCCTTCCTGTGACCCCACGGTCTGGGCCTGCTCATGTCTATGGTAGAGCCGCCAAGCCTGCAAAATCCTTTACTTGTTGAAGTGGCCCCAGCAGAAGACATGGGGGCTGGGAAGGACGGAGGCTGCGGCCAAGGAGCCGGGCCTTCTGTGCGGAGATTCAGCCCGAAACGCAGGGACTGGTTGGCAGGGCGCGTCTTCTAGCAGTGGCAGGAGCCCACGGTGCTGGCCCGGGGTGAGGGGGGGATGGGGCAGCGCCCAGGTGCCATTTAA
Organism: Eumetopias jubatus; assembly: GCF_037043125.1. Taxonomy (NCBI): domain Eukaryota; kingdom Metazoa; phylum Chordata; class Mammalia; order Carnivora; family Otariidae; genus Eumetopias; species Eumetopias jubatus. Next base: position 147,750,025 of record NW_028274807.1, on the reverse strand, counting down.
AACTGGCAAGTCAGACATGGGAAGAGCAACGCCACGTGTTTACTCCGCTCCTCCTCGGGGTCAGTGGCATTGATCCCTTCCGTGAACAGATTGAAAAACGGGTGGGCACCCCAGCTGTGTGGTAGGCATGCAGTCCCAGAAGCGATGTGCAGGAGCCTCCCCCGCATCAGTCCTCCCCGTGTCCTCACCAGCCACCAGATGCATGGGGGTAACAAGGAGCATCTTTGTGGCTTTATCGGAGATTTAGCTTCATTGATTTATTGGCAGAACCTTCCCTTGTCAACATGCCGTCATCTTATTTTACTGCGCTGTTGTGCCCTTGGCACCGAGGACAGCAAAATAAATAGGAGTCTCGATCCCTGCCCTCCGGGACTGAATAATCTGGTTAGCAAAGCAGGCCAGGGTACGAGTCAGCCCACAGTTGTGGGCGCTTCCCTGAAAGGTTGAGACTGGAAATGGACTTGGGGTTCAGAGGAGGGAGAAGCCCGTGACCTTCAAATAGCTTGTCATTCAGAGGTTTCACGAACCCATTGCTGCTGCTGAGAGTGCAGGCTGCATCCACGGTGTCGCCCTGTTTCTGGGGAGTCCTTCGGAAGCATTTTCTGAAAGAGCCAGATCTGAGGGGCTCTAGGAGGTGTGAATCCCCCCCAGGCTTGGCATATGACCAATATTTCTCTATGTAGACTTTCTGTGCACAGGGAGTTCACACATATTATTTCGTTAGATCCACGTGAGGGCATCCTGCATTCTCCCCATTTTACAGACCAGTAAACTGAGGCCGCCCTAGCCTGAGCCACTGGAAGTAAGTTGAGGGGTGGGGCAGGACCAGAACCCAGGTCTCGTGGCTCCGAGCATTTCCTCCGCTCTGCTCCTGTCTCCTGTGTCATGGGGAAGCTCTTGGATAGGAAATGCCTGTTTTCCCACCAGATGTTCAGGGGGGCTCCTTGTCATGCTTACGGTTCAACCTAGAAACGGTATTCCTGCCACGTCATTGAGGCTGGAGACACTCTGTGTGTCACTGGAGATGTGCGAGAGAGGGCTCTAGAACGAGTCCGAACAGTGGGCACAGCAGTGATTACGGCTGCAGCGGGCCCCCCCTTTCCACAGGAGGACAGCAAAGTGCTTCCTGCACACTCCTTTGTCAAGCACTGGCCGAAAGCAGCTTAAAATAAGCAGCTGTGATGCTTCCCAGGGACACCTCCCACTCAGCCCCTCGCGGGGCTGGAGAGACCCTAGTCCACCTGGGATGCAGTCACGCCAGGGATGCAGGTCAGAGTCGCACGGGATTCCCATTCGCTTTGCTAAAACAAGTCCTCTCAGGGTTTCCTTTTCTCACCAGAAAATCTGTTTTACCAAATGCCTGCCTCCTGCACACCCCAATTGTCACTTTGGCTTCCAGCATCAATGGAGAGAGAGCGGGTGCATTTCTTACTTACTTATCCTGAAGCAAATGGCAGAATATGATTTATTTCTAGATTTTGATATAGAATAAGGCCTAATGGAAGTCCCTCTCCCACTGTAGGCATCGTTGGAATCTCGGGTATACAGTGCTTTGCAAGCTATGTACACCTTCCCTGGGCTTGAATCCGCCTATGTGAGAGGGGGTGGGAGAGATCCTTGAGGCTGTAGTTTGAGAAAAGCCCAGAAAGGCCATTGACACACCCCTCAAATAACACTTTAAGCACCCAGATCATAGGGCCTGGCACCTTACAGAGGGGACAAGATCATCCGCTGGCTCCTACTACTATCCTTAACTTTGATGTTTGATCGAAGAAGTCCCCTCCTGGCCTCTCCCTGTGAGTTCTCCCTACGTTGTGATTTGCAATATGTAAACAGCATATTTTCGTCAACATTATCAGTCAGGGAGACGTGAATGCTTTGTCTTTCTCCACTCAGGCTTGTACTCATGGGAGCTGCCCCAAACAAAGCAGCCTGAATCTAGGCATAAAGAGAAATCCAGTATCCAGCTGGGTCCCTGGCCCAGTCTGCCCTTTTGAGCAGCCAATATCATTAGCCCCCCATTGTCAGTGGCCACGTATGTTCTGGCGATGGGCCAGCTCAGCGCTGGGCATATGGCAACTGTTCCTCAATACAGGGCCATGACCACCTGATAGCAGAACGCTGATTTGTGGGGATTAGTCATGGCCTGGACTTGAACCCTTCCCCTCTGGCTTCCAGGATACCTGTGAAGGAAGGAAACTATATGGATTAACGTCTCAGCAAAACACTGGGATCCACACCCTTGTGAAGGCCATTTGTAGCTCCTGGTTTGGTTTAAAGACAGCCGTGGGATGAGAGCTTTTAAAAAACATTATCTGGAAGGAGAGCCTGTTCCTTACCCAGGGCTCAGTGATAAGAAACCACTGATTCTTGATTAGTTAGCTGTTTAGAAAGGCTCTTTTCTGGCCAGGACAAGCTGGCCAGCCCAGGCCCCTCAGAGGGCCTGCAAGAAAGGACTGGATCCCTCCTGATGCCCCTGACCCACTGCTTGCCCCCATGTCTCATGCCTTCCTCCCTTCGTCCTATCTCTCTTCAGAATTCCATTTGATGCTACACCTGGGTCTTGACCCCTGGACAGACCCCAGCCTGACTTCCCTTGGTCAGGACACAAGCCCTTTCCCTCTGACCAGCACCATGGCAGGGCCAGCCCGGGACCTCAAGAGGTGGTACATCCGGGGGACAAGGGTCATCCTCTCCAATGCTCCATGCAGTGTCTCACCCTTGGGGGCTAAGCCCGTGCTTTCACCCCACCCCTGGCCTGCACTTGGCCCCAGTCCCCTGTGGTGAAAGAGTCTGTGCTAGCACCACATCCCAGAGTTAGGGCCTAAGGGGGACTGACCCTGGCCAAGGCCGCCATATTGCACAACCATTGACCTAGAACCCAGTGTGAGCGGTGTCCCTTGAGTCGTGCAGCATGATGACTGCAGTTCCAGCTGCACATGCGGCCATGTGGGGAAGGGACAGGAGCAGGCACTATGTTTGCCCATCTCATGTTATTTCTTTTACTCCTCATCATAAGGTGCAGATGCGTGTATTATTGGACCCATTTTATAGATGAGAAAACTGAGGCTAAAGCTTTACCATAAGTTGCCTAAGGCCCCACAGCTTGTGATTGGTGGCGCTGGGAGTTGAATACCTTTCTCCTCTTCCAAAACACTTGATCCAGCTTCTTCCTCTATAAAATGAGATCAGCAGACTCAGTGATCTCTCAGGCCTAGGGCTGCACTCTCCAATGCAGTGGCCATAAGACACAAATGACTGTTCAAATTTAAATTAATTAAAATGAAATAAGTTTAAAATCCAGTCTTCCATCACACTGGCCATATTTCAAGTGGTCAGTAGCACTTCTGGCTGGCGGCTACTGTATTAGACAGTGCAGAACATTTCCATCACCCCAGAAAGTTTTACTGCACAGGGTTGGTCTAGAGTTGAGATCAGGAGGAAGTGATAAGCAGAGCATAAATGCAGAAATGTGCCTCGTCACTGGCCAGAGCCTGGACACGAAGCGGCGAGCCAAGTCTTGGTTCTTGGGGACTTCACGGAAGGTGGTCCTCCCATCTTTTGACCAGCTGGTCTCCCCACTGGATGCTCATCTGCCTCATCACCAGAGCCGCACTCCAGGGGTTCTGACTCACAGGGTCTGGAGTCGAGCCTGGGCATCTGTGCACTTGACCCAAATCTGCCCGGGTGAGGCCATCGAGCTGCAGGCTTAAGGATAACCTCTTTCTATCTTGAGGAGAGCTCCCTGACCTCTAGACTGTGGAGGCCGTAACCCTGTGGCCTCCAGGCAATGCCTCCCCCTTTTCCTCTGTTACCCAACAACCTGGACCCCTCTGGCCTAGGGCATAACAATGCAGAAACCCAGAACACTGCAGGCCCTGCTACTTGCGCTTAACTGCGAAACCCAAACACAATCCATCCTCTGCCCTTGGCCAGCCATGTACTTGAGCAGGGAGTTCTCGTCTGTCCTCTTGAAAGAAATTTGAATGTGATCATTCTCTTTTTAATTTCCTCCCTTATTGTGTTGTTCTCCGCCAGAAGGGGCGGGGGAGGTCAGTGCCATCCAGCTTTCAAAGCCTTAAGATGCAATATCCTAAAAGCCTACAGTGCAGGGCTTGTCATTCATTTAATGCCCGTCTCTTTGGGCATGTATATATCCAAAGTTGTCTTCGTAATAACTTGGTGATCCTATTGATAAGAACCATAATGACAGCAGGGGCCAGGCTCTTAGGATGTGTCCGGTGACCAAGAGGCATCTCTCTGTCCCTCCTCTATCCCTCTCTGTTTTTCTCAGCCTTTTCTCTTGTGTTTCTGTCCCTTCTTCCCTCCTATTTGCTCTCTCCTTTGAGTGACTACAGGATAGACCTAAAGTATTTTTCATTATTTATAATTATTGGATTGAATTTAGTATCTATGCCTGACCCTAAAAATACAAAGCAAAGCTTTGTCTCCGTTGACATTCATCCTCTCCCTGTTTTATGGAATAGCCTCCTTGCAAGCAAAGACCATTTTGAAGCCGTGGTCAGTGCCTCAGGGAGCCTGCCCCGTTGGCAGTGCTGATAGTCGCAGCCATCGTAGCGACCGTAGACCGTTCCAGGAGATGTAGGGAGCACGTCATGCTGCTGCCCACACGGCGTAGGCAGCGCCTACGGAGGAGGAAGGTCTCACAGAGGTACCTCACGATCACGCTGTGGGTTTTGCCCAGAGCATCAGAGCTGGCTGGTTCACATGGCAAGTCCTGCTGGGCCAGAGCAGGTTAGCCAGGAGGGCAGCGTTCCCAGGCTCGCGGCGTGGGCTCGGCACAGCATGGAGAAGGCATGGAATCGCAACAGCTTGGGGCCAGACAGACCCCAGCTCAGACCCTGCCTCTGCCCCTGGCCAGCCATGTACTTGAGCAAGTTATTCAACCCCTGCCTCAGTTTCCTCACGTACACTCTACCAGGTTGAGAGAGAGGATGTGTATGTTGCCCTGGCTCAGCAGTAGAGCATAATAAATACTCTAATTTTGACTAACACTCATTGAGTGCTTTTTAGGCACCAGGCATGACACTGATCCTTTTACATGAGGAAACTGAGGTGCAAAAGAGTTGACGTCCCCCCCCCCACACACACACACTGCAAGATCCCACAGAGCAGGAGGAAGAGCTGATATTGACCCACTGCCTACCACACCACCCATTAGTGCCTGAAAAGTTGAGCCTGGTCTGTTTCAAAGCTCAGATCCTCAAGTTCAAGTTCTTCAAGACTTTGCTGTCACATCCTAGACCCACCACTCCCGGCCCTCCCTGTATAGACATGCCGATGCAGCCCTTCCTGATATTATCAGCCCTGCTTCTTCCGTGGGCACTAGGGTGGGTAAGAGAAAGGGAAGGAAAGCAGAGGTTGTGGGTGAGAACGAAAAGAGTGGGCACAAAGGCCCAGCTAGGGTCAGGAGCAAATAATTGACTCAAGTAATCCCATCACTTCCGAGGAGCCCTTGAGATTGAACTGGTGAGTAAACACGTTATCGTGGCGCCATCTGCTGGGAAACATGGTTGTTGCAGTGAATTTGTGGCAAAAAACGAGGTCTGGGTCTCAGAACCTAGTTTTCCACCCTTAGAACCAGTCTCCAGCCTGGTTGGAGACTAGGCCAGCGGTGCCCTGAGACCTATCGAAGCCAGATCTTGGGATCTTTTGTGATCGTCAGGGTATAGTTTTCTTCTAGTGTGAAACAATGCCTTGCCTGAAATCGAATATAAGTCTGGCGCCCCCAACTCCCTCACAAAGAACACAGATTCCATCTTCCGTGTTAGAACCAGAGGGACTTTTCATTTCTTGGTGTTGGTTTTTGTAGACGGGGAGCATTTTTGTCCCATAAAAATGGACCCAAGCTACCTCCTAAAGACACATACAGACAAATATAAAATACCAGGTGACCCACTGTAAAATGAAACATTAAATATCATTTTTCCCTGTTTGTAAACATGTATTCAGTGATTTATAGTGAGAAACTGGCAGATACATTAAAAAAAAAAAAAAAGGAAAGCCAGAGCATAGAAAATGGCTCCATACGGCACCTGGCAATAGATTATCCTCTCCCGAAGGGCCAGACCTCTGTCTAAAGTCCTGTAAATTCAATCACAAGCAGGCGACCAAGGAGCACACCCAAAAGACCATTCCTGCCTTCAAGGAGCTCACAGTCTTTGGAAGAGCTGACAAGTTGTAGTAGGACTGTAACAAAGTATATGGAATTATGTGTGGGATCACATAGAACGGGAGACTTCTTGCCAGACCACATTGGGATGCATGTCAGGGGTATATTCCCTGAGTACCCAGGAGTTTGCCATAGAAGAATTTTTTTCTTCATTTTTTAGTAACTTCACTTGACCGTCAGATTTGATCTCTGTTCCCAGCTGCTCATCATCTGTTAAGGATTTAGCAAAATCATAGATGGCTCCCTGAATACCTATCTCCATGAAACCCTTGGTTTTCAGGACATGAGGGTCAGGGTCCAGGCTTTCTTGCCCTTGGAATAAAGGGAGTGGCACTCAGCTGAAAGCCCTTGATGTGTGTGTGTTAGCTTGGCTGTCCTCCAAATTAGACCTTGCCCTCCATGATGTAAGTGAGGATGATGGTGAGCTTCTTCTTTCTTTCTCTTGCTCTTCAATTTTATCCAAGAAGTTAGTGGAGGGAAAAAAAAATCAGGCACTTCTGAAAACCCATCCTGTAGCCCACCCCAAATCACATTCACCCCACCACAAACGTGCACTAATTCCCAGCTCTGTACCAGTCACTATGCTGCCATTAACAGGCCATTAACTGCCCTCAGTTGCACAGTTTCTTGGCAAAAACCAGATTGTGCAATAGAGTGCAATAAGGCACAAGTAAGCATAGAGGAAGCCCAGGACCCCCAGCCCAACTTGGGGTAGGGCATTTCCCATAAGCCAAGGCTTATGTGAACTGAATGCACAGAGAATCTTACGGAATTGATAAGATGGGGAGAACTTTTCTGCCCCGGGGCCACGTGAACCTGTGAGTGCTGTATGGAAAGGCAGGTCTGGAGGCCCCTCATCGCTCTTCTCTAGTCACAAGGGTGAGAGGCATACTGTGACCCTGGGTACACATCTTAGAGGTTCCATATTTATTCTGCAAACCCATCTTCCTCCTAGATCAGCCTCCTGTCTGTGGGGGGAAGTAGAAACCGTTTGCTATACTCTGTCTGAACCAGAACTCACATGTACCACCCTCTCCAAAAAAAGTGTGCCAGAGGGCCTATATCTGAGGGCTCCTGGGTCCTGGTCTGGCCTGCAGTGATGCGGATGCCAGACCTTGATCCTCAGCTATCTCTGTGTTTTTTCTCAACCTGGTCAACCATCCTTCAGGGTGCCTCGTCTGCTCCCCAAATTCCAGCCATGAGGCTCAGCATTGTCACCCAAACATCCTGACGCTGGTGTTGCTCTTTTTCATTGTCATTCTCATTTTCATTTTTAAAGCTCCCACTTGTTATGCATTTACTGTGCGTTGGGCAAAGGCTAAGTTTCCACACCTCTCAGGGAATTAAGTCATCTGGCTTCTTCCTGTTTGATGAAACTCTTTAATCTCTGAGCTTCAAATTCTTTGTAACATTCGTAACATATATATGTTTGTATGTATGTCGTGACATGTTATGTGTGATACAATTCAAACATGTCTCCTGCCCGTCCTTTGAAATCTCTCCTCCACCACTTCTTAGACAACAGTTTTTTCCCTTCTTTAATTTAGACGCTAAATGGGAATGTGTTGCAATAGGGGTAGGTTTGTGGATGGGCCATACTTGGCTCATGAATCCGTTGTAGCATTGACATTGCGCTGGAACTTCCTGTCTGGGCCACCCTGACTCGGGTTTAGAGGTCTTCCGGGGGAAGATGCTTCCCGTTTTGAGCACAGGTGGCCTAAGACATGTTGCTGGGAGGATGGCTGGATTGAAGGCTGTCAGCAGCCACTCCCCACTATGTCTGTGCCGCTTTCGGGTGGGCCTGGCCAGCTTGCTGTGGCATTAACGGCACCATGGGTGCCGATACGGCGTTATGCACTGATGTGCAGCTTTTTTTTTTTTAAGATTTTATTTATTTGACAGAAAGAGACACAGCGAGAGAGGGAACACAAGCAGGGGGAGTGGGAGAGGGAGAAGCAGGCTTCCCGCCCAGCAGGGAGCCCGATGTGGGGCTCGATTTTAGGACCCTGGGATCATGAGCTGAGCCGAAGGCAGACGCTTAATGACTGAGCCACCCAGGCACCCGTGATTTGCAGCTTTTAAGCCTCAACACGGGAAGAGCCAACACCGTCGAACGTGACTGCTCCACGCTGTGTCATCGACCAGAAAGCAAAAGGCATCCCTCCCGGTGACTGTGCCCCTCAGCCCACCCTCTTCCTCTCTTTTCTCTCCACAGCAATCCCAGTCTTCGTCCTCACTCCGCAGAGAGGATGCCCCGAAGACCCCTTCCCTGGAGGCTGTGTCGAGGCCGCCGAGGGGCCAGGGCCAGCCGCCGCAGGAGGAGGCCACCTTGCGCAGCTGGAGGAGCACCGACAGGCTGGACGAGACAAGTAACGGTTTTTAAGCAGCATCTGCTTGGTCTGTGGGTCCCAGGAGTGCTATTTGGAGGCTTCTTCCCACTCAGCCTCTCCTCCCTCCCTCAGCCCGAGTTGGTGTGGGCCCACTGGGGCAGCTGAGCCACAGGGTCACGAGGCCTCTAGCTCAGCACACACGTATAACGTGGTGGTGTTTTCCACTGTGCAGCCTTCCGGCTGAGACCTGTGGGACAGTGGGGGGCTCCGGGGCCAAGGTGTGAAAATGCCTCGGCTACGTGGCCACCTTTCGGCTTCCAATTCCACGTGGACCAGGAGAACGTGCCTCATGCAGGCCAGAAACGCTAATCCAACCTAGCCAGGGTATTTCAGTGTTCAGAAGGATTTGGGTCCCAGCAAGGCTGGTTTTAAGAGGGTCCTTTTTGAAACCTGACATGGTAGTTAGGGTAATACTCGCTCCTATAACAAACAAACCAAACATTTAGGTGGCTTAACATAATAGTTTAAGTTCTCATCACACACCAGTGCAATGCAATGTCCTGGCTGTGGGAGGCCTTCGGAGGCCCGAGGCTCTGCGGTCCTCCACGGCCTCCGAGCCTTCTGCTGGGTCATTCACATCGGCCAGCAGATGGAGGAAGAGAGAACAGAGAAGTCAGGGCACCTGCTTCCTAACCACCTCAGCAGGGACATGGCCCACACCACTTTCACTCCCAGACCACAGGCAAGAACCAGTCACACAGCCCCCACTTCAATGCAGAGGGTCTGGCAGATGTCCTGGGTGGGCGCATCCCAGCAACACAGCTCTGCCAAGAGACGGGCGGGGCACACGAGTCTTTGATGGACAGCTGTCATCCCCACGGCGCCTGAGGATGGCATGCTGCCCCTTCTGCCCGCTCCTTCTCCTCGAATGTCCCGCCCCTGCATAGAGCACTTGAACTCACCTCTCCAGAGACTCAACATCCACAACGCAGTCCATTATAAACCTGGCAAGTCATGTACTCCTTCACAGTGAGGACACTCAAATTAGCCAAATCGTTTTCCCAAAGTCACACATCCGAAGGCTGTGAGGTGCTTGCCACCACGTGGGTAACAACCAGGGGCCGTGAAGCCCCCTGCTCAGGCCACCTAGGTCTCTTGGGCTCCATGACTGACTGTCTGAGTCAAGATGCTCACTCCACTCTGGCACAGGTCTGTTCTTTCCTCACCTGGCTACACGTAACGGAAGCTAGGCACATTGTTCTCACAAGAAGAAACCACGAAAGGATTCTCAACTCCCATTGTATGTCAGATCTAGAATCCTTTTCTGAACAACAACCACAAAAATTAGCAGCAAAATATTCATCTTAGAAATATGCTCTTAAAGATTGTGCTATCGTTTCTACTCTCTAAGGGAAAAGATTGAACTAACAGCTATTGAAACAAATTCCATTGTTCTCACGGTGCAAAGAACCACAAACCATGCAATGTTTTTAACAGTCATTCCAAAAATTCCCCCAAAAGAGATCATTTCCATGTGAACCTTTTAGTAGAACCCATCGGTAGAATCTGCAGAGATTCTGGGAGCACAGGAAATGTTCCCTATTTATGTATATGGTTTGGGTGTTTGTTTTTGAAGTGCATTTTTCCATTCTAAATAAGCTTTTCTTTCCTTTCTTCCTGCTGCCCAGCGTATCTGTTCATTCATTCATTCATAGTCTTTCTTCCTTTATCTCTCACCAGAGACTGAAAGTTCCCACAGAGAGGGGACTCTAAAATTCCACAGGGCATGTTTATCTTCAATAAACAATAATAACTACCCTTTAAAAATCACTTTACCATGTACAGGGTCCATCTGCAGGCACTATTTTATTCATTCCTCCAACAGCGCTGCTAAGCGTTGCCATCCTCTTGTGTGGCAGATAAGAACCTTGAGGGACAATGAGGGTGAATGACTTGTTCAAGATCCCTCGGTTAATGGGGCCAAACGCAAACATCATGGCTGCAATTTGCAGGCTTTTTCAGCTACTGCATGATAATAAGTATCTCCCCTCCATAAAAACAAATAACACCCCAACAAATAGCCTTTCAAAATTCACACTTACACACTGGTAAGTTTAGAGGAGATTATAAAAACTTCTGGAAAACACTCCATCTCCCAAAATAGTTCCTTGCTGAATTAGGAGCATTCCAAATAAAGTTGGAAAGGGTTTTGATCTTCAAAACATGATTTCTTTTTACCTGATAGTCTGTAAAATAAAGCACCCACATATAATTTATCAGTTGTATATAAACATAAAATTTAGTTCAACAATAGCACACACAGAAAAGATTTAACACTCTTCTCAAACATCCATGCCTCTCTAAGGATGGAGATTTAAAATTACAAAACTATAAAGCACTTGTGTAGAAAACCTCTGTTTTTTCCAAGGAATGCTTGGCCTTGACATGCTAAAATGTCCAGCCAACCCCACAGGTCTTGAGGGGTGTCTAACCTGTTGAGCGGGAAGCAGATCATTCCCAGGGGCATTACCCAGTCTCAGAAGAGCAGAAATGTAGAAGAGAGGAGACCCAGAGGTGGAGGTCATCTTGGGTTAATGGCCCCCGGGCTATTTTCCGCAGTTCTGTTTATGCCCCAGGGGAAATGTTGCTTCCAGAGCATGTTAATTCACAGTTGGGGTCAGCTGGAGGGACACTGTGGGCTGAGTAAACCACAGCAGGTCCACTTTGAGCCTCCGCAGAGCTTACAGCAGTCAATGGCTGTCTCCCCAAACACATTTCCACTTGATAGACCTTGACTGAGCATCTACTCTGTGCACAGCATGTGCTCGGTGCTGGGAAATAGCAATCAGGGGACAGCCCCTTCTCTGCAGTTGCTGACAGGTGGTTGTCCGCGCAGTCACGAAAGAGAAAGAATTTGGACAAAGGAGAGAACGGAAGGGCGCAGGATCCCCAATGGATATTCCCAGAGGACTAAGAGAGTGTGGTAGTGGAGGCCAGGTACAGCTTTGAGCAGCTCCGACCATGCAGCTTGACAACCAGGATTTCACAGGGGTGGGCATTCAGGGAGCCCACTATGCTTTTGCGGAGATGGGAGTTGGTCAACTTCTAGCTTCCTCAGAGGACCATGATGAACTGGGATTGTAAAAGGCAGCAGAGAGGGGCCAGTGGTGGACTGAATCCCTGCCCTCCACATAGCAGGTGTCAAAGGCAGGTGCATGACCAGGACCACGTTTACAACACAGTCACCCCGGGAGCCGGCACAGAGTGGCATTCACGGAAGCTTTCCCGCTGTGGTTTCCTCCCATGGCCCCAGGGCAAGGGGGATGGAGGTAGACAACCAAGAAAATTAACTATAGTATAGATTAAGTCTTCAAAAATGAAAGTTTTTTGGCAAAGCCCAGAGAACAGAGTAGCCTAGCTTCTTAAGGAAAGAAGGCCAAGGATGTGCCCTTGAGAAGCAGTGTGTGAGTTGGGTCTCCGAAGCCCAGCCAGAGAGCTGACTTAGCAACTAAGTATAGGGTCCGGGGAGGGGGGCACACCTCTCGCCTCAGAGTGAACCCTCTCCACAGCCAGGGCTGAGTCCGCTTTGCATTGTGGGAATGTCTCTGTGTACAGACTCTAATAGAAAGATCTGAGGAACTGTGGTTTATTTGGAGGGGAGCTCAGGAAACACAGAGGGGGGGGGACATAAGACAGGGAAGGGAAGGCAAGCAAATGACTCCTTATGGAGCTGGACTGGAGCTCATCCCCACTGGGGAACAGTAAGGACCAGGGTAGAACACTCTGCTGGGCAGCAGGCAAGGGAGTGGGGGTACTAATCCACCAACTTCCCCTGCCACTGGTTGAGGGCTGCTCCCGGAGGCTGTGATGGCCCCTCACCCCTGGGGCAGCCAAGCAGCCTTCGGTAACCAGAGCCCACCTCAGGCCAAGAATCCCAAGTGCTGGGAGTTGGAAGCCCAAAGGGTGTACGCCGAAGCCATCCACAGCGCCTGCTACAGGGGAAATCAAAATCACCACTTACTGGCCATTAGTAGCCTCTCGGAGAGAGAGCCTGCATATTTCTGGAGAAACCCAGGTGGCCTCTTTGGTCCCTGAGTTCAGCACCACCTGACCCACGAGATTGGGACATGGCATTGGGAAAATGCAGGCAACATAGAAACCCCTTTCCCCAGAAGACCAACCATTACCCCTACAACAGACAGAGCCCGTTACATGTAAATGGTAATAACACCTTCATTAGGCTCTCTTCTGAATGTTTCCACGGCCGATGAAAGCAGGGTTGTGTGGTACGCAATAGTAACTACAGGATCGGTAGATACATATACCTATGTATGGAGTATGGAGTACATGGTGCTGATCTGTAGTCAGGGGGAAATAATAGTAGAAGCCAACTCAACAGGCAGAAGATAGGCAGGCTGAGGGCTAGCAGACAGGATGATCGAGGCTTTACGTATGTTGACTTATAAAAATACTCTGACGGCCACGGAGGGTCACACTGTCCCCACCTTTAGGTCAGGAAATGGGCTCAGAGGTGCTCTTTGACCAAGGTCCCCTGCCAGGAATCACAACCGCTGGGGCTCAGCCCTGGATCCACCTGAATCCAAAGTTCTTGTTCTTCTCCCTGCCCTGAAGCAGCCCAGGGATGGGTAAGGGGGAAAGCGCTATTAAGAACTCGTCTCCCGCTCTGAGCAGGCACATGTAACACACTTGATGGGTGTCACCTCATTTAATCCCCACACGGAGCCAGGGAGGGCTTAGCTGTGCCCCTCTCACCAATGAGAGTACCAAGGCTGAGAAGCTCCCAGAGCTTTCCACCCGGGCCCCTGACTCCACAGCCTCTGCTCTTCCCTCTGCACCCACTGGCCTCGGGACAGAGCGGGCTGGAGAGGTCACTGAGACCCAGCCCCTGCCAGAGGGACCTTGTCATCCTCGGGAGGAGGGCGCAGCCATGTGCACGATCAGCCAGAACCCAGACTGGGTCATGGAATGAGCCGGACAGGCTGTCACAGCAGGGGGACTCAGGGAAGGAGGAGGCCACATCTGGGCAGGGAGGCAAGCAAGTGCTCTAGGAAAAGCGGAACCAAGCCGATGAGGTCTCTGAGAGGTCACTGGAGCTTTGCCATGTGGAGACGGTGGTGGGGACAGACCCCAAGGATACAGGGAGCAGCCAGGGAAAGGCAGGACCCAGGCCCTCAGGTCCTCAGGCTTCCAGGAAGACGATGCTTAAATCAGCCCCCACTGGGCCCAGAATCCCCCTGGAGGAGAAGAAGCCCCACCTTCTGACTTGACAAAAGGGAACGCGGATGTCCCGCCAGCCTGGGCTGCAGTCAGCTTAAGTGCCACTGGGTCTCTGAGCTGAAAATGTGTTCAACCAGCATCTGAGTTACCTGAAGGCTGTGGTTCTTCAGCAGTCCTGGCAAGTACAATGCTCTATGGACAACACTGTGAAACACCGATAACTTTAATTTCATTACACGAAACAGTACTCACTTAGTTGGTAGGAAATCTGTGTTTGAAATGGCATCTGTCAGGACGCAACCTCAGTGTCCCAGCACAGCAGAGCTGGGGAGTCCTCAAGCCCAGAAGCTGGTGTCCACACACAAGTGGGTCTCCTCCAGAGCCCCACGGTCCTCATTGCCCAATCCCCAGGGAGTCCTGTAATGTTCCTAATACAGGAACACGGCTTCTGTTGGCAGCTGCTGTGCCCCAGGCCAGGGGACTGTGCCAGGTACTCGGGGCTGAGGAGCACCGTGCCGTCCTACTCACGGCCCAGGCACACTCTCCTGCTTGGCTTCCACAAAAATAAGACAAAGCAACTTTCACCCCCTGGCATGCAGATCAACCCTTGGGGCCCCAGCCACCCGCCATCACAGCTGCTCTGGACAAAACTGAGCCCAACATAGGCCATCCCAGACCATGACCCCACACTGAGAACCACTCCAGCCTGCCCTTGATCAGTGCCTTGATTGGCTTCCACAGCACAATCTATAAGCCAGAGCTGTCCTGGCTTTGGATGGAGATGCACCTCATCCCTGCTTCACCAGTTATGGGCTCTGTGACATTCGACAAGTTACTGACTTCGCTCACCTTTGTGTCCCCATCTGTCAAATAAGATTGGAACTACCAACCTCTTTCTCCCTCACGTCCTTTCCAGAATGAGGCATGTGCCTTGAGTTGAAAATAAACTTATGTGCTGAGCAGGAATAAACACTGTCACTCGCCCGCCACTCACACAGAACGCTTCTGGGACCAGATGTGTGGGGTTTTTCCATACCCACCAATTCTCTGACATCAGCCGGGTACCCTCCAGTTCTGTGCTGACCCTTTCTCCCTGCAGTTAGCTCCCAATCCCACGGTCAAGGGCTCAGGACTACCTGGCTCATGTCCCTGGTCATCACTTTGACTCCGGACCAACCTGCTCTACATGACCCCCTCCTCAGGCTCAGTAATTTTCTGGAGCAGCTCAGCTCACAGAACTCAGGGAAACACTTATGTTCACCAGTTTATTATATAACAGAGGATACAGATGAACAGCCAGAGGAAGAGGTTCACGGGGTGAGGCCCTGGAGGGTCCTGAGCACCGAGGAGCTGGGGTGCCTCTCTAGGCACGTGGATATGCCAGCCAGGACTTTGGGGACATTTATGGAGCCTTCATCACATAGCCACAGTCAATTATTAACTCATTTTCCAGCCCTTCTTCCTTCTCCAGAGGATGGGGGTGGAGCTCAAAGTTCTAAATTTCTAATCATGGCTTGGTCTTTCTGGTGGCCAGTCCCGTCCTGAAGCCACCCAGAGCCGCCTCCTTAGATGTAAAGATGCTCCCACCACCCAGGAAATTACAAGGGATTTAATTTAGGAGCCCTGTGTAATGAAATGGGGTCAAAGACCAAATATTAGCAGGACCTGGGGGCAGAATCCGGTGTGTATGTGTGTGCATGTGCGTGTGCGTGTGTGTGTGTGTGTGTGTGTGTGTGTGTACACATATATCTTATTTCACCCTGCCATCCCACAAGGCCATTGTGGGTGAGATCTGTAGAAGTGCCAAGGACAGAATGTGTTAACCTTGAGGGAGGCCAGGGCAGGTGATAGAGTCATCTCCCATCCAACCAGAGAAAACCATGGCCCAAGGGCAAAGAGCCAGACCAGGGCTGCCAACAGTAGTGCTCCCCACCCTTCTCCACCCCAGCCAGCCTAGGGCAGGAGAGGGACCATTCTGAGGTCGAGGTGACCCTCTACCCAAGCAGAGGTGCACTGGGAGCCCAATCTCTGAGTATCTCCTCATGTCTGAAGCCCTGGGGCCTGCAAGGCCTCAAGGGACTTCTTGGGGACCTTCAATTCTGCCTCCTAAAGAAGTGCCCTTTTGGACTTCCCAGAGTCAGCTGCTTCCCAGGACCCCAAGCCAGTGGTGGGGAAGACGCAGATGGCAGCCTCACCTTGCTGTCAGATGATAACAGCCCTGTCTGGTTTCTCCCTCCCCCCCCCCCCCCACAGACTTGGCCGAGGTTTTGCAGAGCCCCGACGGGAACTGGGTGGCCCTGAAGGATGGTACTCTGTCGCACACCTGCCTGCTGACCAAACCTAAGAGTGGCACGTTCCAGGCCCTGGAGGCAGCCTCCAGCATGGCCTCTGCCTACAACGAGATGGGCTCTGACAGTGAGGAGGACTTTGACTGGAGCGAGGCCTTGAGCACACTGTGCCCACGGCCCCAAGGCCGGCCCAGGAACCCCCAGCCTCAGCCCACACAGGCCCAGGGCTCAGACCAAGACCCCTCAGCCACCAACTCCGGGCTCTCCCCGAACCCCGAGGCCATGTGCTCCGACTCGGAGACTTCCTCTGCAGGCTCTTCCCGGGAAGTTGGGCGCCGGGCCAGACTGTCCTGGTTGCAGAGGAAGGCCCCCAGGGACCCCACAGCAGAGAAGAAGCGCCTGCAGGGAGAGCTGGATGTGAACTTCAACCCCCAGGCAGCCAGCAGGGAGACCTCAGACAGCAGCGAGCCTGAGGAGGCCCCCCACGCTGCAGACCGGAAGGCCAGGAGGTGGGGAAGGGCCCGCATGGGCTCAGAGGAGCCAAGCGAGGAATTGTCTTCTCCCAACGCCGGTTCCCAGGGGCTGGACATACATCAGGTAATCAGACTGGTGCACACTTTTCAGCAGGACGTGCCCTCCTCCAAGCGTGAGTGGTGTGGAAAGGTTTTGAAATCACAGACCCAGATTCTCATCTTGGTTTGCTGCTAAGTAGCTGAGTGGCCTAACAGCTCACATCCCCTCTCTAGGGCTCCATGATCTCCTCTCTGGAGACGAGAGCTGCTTACGGTTCCAAGTGGGTTTGCGATGTGGCCCCCAGGACAGCAACCGTAGCACCGCCAGG
The DNA here is from genome assembly GCF_037043125.1 of Eumetopias jubatus. Lineage (NCBI taxonomy): Eukaryota > Metazoa > Chordata > Mammalia > Carnivora > Otariidae > Eumetopias > Eumetopias jubatus. The sequence continues at coordinate 147,733,135 of NW_028274807.1, read as the reverse complement.
GAACAAGTTAGAAATACACATGCTCAGGCCCTGCCTGCTCAGAAACTCTGGGGATGGGGTCCGGGCATGTGTGGTCACCAGCTGTCCTAGGGATTCTGCTGTCCTAAAGCTGGAGGGCCACTGGCTCAGGGTTAAGGGTATGGGGTCTAGAGTCAGGCTGCCTGGCTTCAAATCCAGCTGTGTGACCTGGGCAAGGGCTCAGTTTCTTCATCTGTAAATGTAGATACTATTACAACCCCCTTCAAGAATGATGCAATGAGTGAATAAGACAATGTTTAGAATGAACTAAGCTCTGTCCTAGACACAGTAAATGTTATTTCAATATGAAAACTCGGGGCACAGTTTACTCACATTCTGTGATTTTTTTCAGCCACCTCCCACCCCCTCTCAGAATCCTCAGTGGCTCTGCCCACATGGATTAGTTCAGGAACCTCCTTTGAGATTGTGATAAAAGCTATGGGCTCTCTCCATAGAAAAATGCACCCGTACACACACACACACACACACACACACACACACCCTCTCTCTCTCCCTCTCTCTCTCTCTCACACACACACACACATACATGCACGTGCACTCACACACCATTTGCTTTGAATGACCTTATAGAAGCAATGGATTGCTTTTGAAACTGAGAGTCTAATGGAAGATCTAGTTAGGTTGCCTCTGCCTTCTGTAGGCTCACATTGCTGTCAACTTGACTTTTCACACTCCTGGAGAAACCACAGCCACTTCTGGAACCCCACTGCATCTCCAGTAGTACTCAGCCACCGTGCCCTGCATTCTTAGTTTGGGTCTCACCGAAAGCAGGCTCCGAGTTAAGGATTTGGATGTAGGTTTTAGGTGGGAGGAGAGCCCAGGAACCCCAAGAGTGAGCCAGGGCAGTGAGAGAGGCCTATTAAGGTAGGCTATACACAGCCGGGGCTCCATCCCACCAGGGACCCACAGAGAACCACATGGGACACACCCCCCACCCGAGGACAGGAGCATTCATCCACAGTCTCCCATCTGCCTTTGGTACAGAGTGGCCCCACCCAGGGGAGCATCAACTCCACGCACAACCCGTTTGCAATGGTGCCTGAGAAATCCTTCAGGCAAAGAAGGGAGAGACCCAGGTCTGCGGTGGTAAATGATCAGTGAGCCAGAAACTGTCCCCCATGGCTGCAGGCAGGTCGGGTAGCTCTAAGGGATACAGGCGGGGACATCACCAGCGTCTGCCACAATGCCCATCTATGAATGCATCAGCCAGATCCCTGATCACAACGTCCCCGTGAACATAGCTGTGGGCTCGGAAGCCCTCAGGTCACAGAATCGGGCATCAGTCCTGCCTGAGCTGCTAATATGTTGCCTAGAAAACATCCTTTCTTTGGTCCAAGGTCTCGTGTTTTCCTCTGTAAAAGCAGAGCATTACAAATCTGCCATGTGGGACTGTTGTGATCCTACAGTAGAAATATAAACTTCTGCTCAGTGATGACTCCTTGTTTATCTAGCTCAAGTGGAGACTGTTTTGCAGACTTTGGGTCACTTGCCCGAAAGGATATCCTTGAGGGTTGTCTGCATGACTCATTTGCCATGTATCCCCAACAACTGGCTGCGTGAAACTTCCTGTTTATTGTGAGGTGGCTTGAAAGTTGTCTTCTGGTGGTCATCTTGCAAGGCCTTGATAGAAGACGGGGCCAGCCAAAAAGCTCTAGGACCAGTGTGTTGCTTCTGTCCCCCGGCAGTGTCCTCTCCTCCCCGCTAGGTGGTAGTGGTGCTGCGCTAACTTGGGCCCTCCTTGCTCTCCCGAGAAGGCAGTTAGTCTTCTCAAAGAAAAAAAAAATATATATATACACACACGCATGCATATAATACAAAATACATATACATATGTATTTTATATGGTTAGATATATTTCATGAGGTTAGATCTTATATATGTGTACATACACATACAGGGATGTATATGTGTTTTTAACTGCCTATTTTTTAATTATGTAAATAAATGAATATCATGTAAAAAAAATTGTGAACATACAGATACAGTCCCCCCCACCACAACCTAAATCCCCGCCATCTCCCCCAAAATAACTGGAGTTGTATGTATTTGTGCACTCACGTATGTATAAGTACATTCAGAAACACAGTTCTGTATTTTAGCAGAATTGGCCTCTTACTCTCCACACTGTCCTGCTTGCTATCAACAGTTAATGATAGAAATGTCAGCGCACATGTCCCCGCAGTGCCTGTCAAAGATTGCCTCTCGGTGACCCCCGCAGGGAGCACGGGAGTGGGAGCCGTCCGTCCAGGGTGCAAGCAGTAAGGGTGCATGTCTTGTAGAGAATTTTAAAACAGTAATAAGTCCAATAAAAGTCAGTCTTTTTATTATCACCTTGCACCACACAGGGACAATTCTGAGCACTGTAACTTACAGTTAGCCCTTTAGTTCCTCTGTTCTTTGCTTTTCTGGATGATATGTGGTAAGATCTAACCTTATTTTTTCAAATTAAGCATTTGTCACCAAATTGTTAGGAAATAATTCATGTTTTATTTGCTGGCTTCAGATGCCCCCTTTAATAGATATTGACCTTCTTGTATTTCATGAGTCTGGTCGCCTTATGCTCTCTGTTTTGTTCCATGGATGCAGAAGTCCCATTTGTGTACAAATACAACTTTATTTCAATTATAATAACTTCGTAACATACTTTGATATCCAGTAGATGGTCTTCCCTTCACAGTTGTTTTTTGTTGATGATATTTTATAAAGTGTCTTAACTTTTCTCAATCCTTTACTCATACAAATGACTTTTTACAATCTTCTCTTCAACTTGAAAAAAAAATTAAGTTTTGATCAGATTGCTTCAAATGCATTTATCTATTTGGGAAAAATCTATGTCTTTATAATAGTGAGGCTCCCCATCCAGTGGTGTCATACTTGTCTCCACTTATTTACTTTCACTCAAGTTGTAGCGATTTTTTTCAGACCTCTCCTACTTTTGTTGTTCAGAGGTTTTTCAGTATGTTATACATTTTGTTGACATTGTGGATGAGATCTCTTTTATCTATTACACGTGCTGATTCGTTTCTGATAGTGTATAGATCACTATTGATTTTATGTTTATATTTTATAACTTAGCACCTAATAGATTCTTAGTCCTAATAGTCTTTCACATGATTCTCTTAGCTATTCTAGGTAGATCCTCATCTTGTCCACACAGAGGACATTTTTACAGTTTTTCCCATGATTTACACTGATTTCTCTTGCTCGTCTTCCGGCCCTGACGACAATCTGTGCTACACCCCGAAGCGGTAGTGACATTGGCACTCGGTCTGTGTCCTGCTGCTGTCCTTAGGCACCTGCTTGCAGTGTTACATGATTAAGTATGTTGCCTCTTCTACATTTAGTAGATACTCTCAAAACAAAGATGCATTTGCCTATTCCTGGCTTCCTAAACACTTTAAAGCAGGAATGTGAGTTTTATCAACTGCTTTATGCCATCTCTTGAGATGATCCTATAGTTTTTCTTCTGTTAATGTTTATAAATCACATTAATAGATTGCTTACTTCTGAAACATCTTTTCATTTGTTGCATAAATCACATTGGGTCCTGACTCCTTTCTGTAAAAACTGGTTTCTATTTGCAGGTTTCCATGTTCATGCCATCTTGTTTGGCTTTGCTATCAGGTTATACTAATGACTTGGCAAGGATTTTCTAGTTTTTACTATTTTCTAGAACACTTTATATGACATGATAATTTTCTGAAAGTTTGGAAGAATTCACCGATAAAGCTATCCAGGTCTGCCCCTCCTGAGAGGCAGTTTTAGAAGTGAATTTTGTATGTTAGGATATGTAGAAAACATATATATTAGAAAATATTAAAAAACAGGAAAGTAAAAGGAAAATATTACTTAATATAAAAACAAAACAAAAAAAAAACTGTAATGGGCACCTGGGTGGCTCAGTCGTTAAGCTTCTGCCTTAGGCTCAGGTCATGGTCTCAGGGTCCTGGGACCGAGTCCCACATCGGGCTCCCTGCTCGGTGGGAAGCCTTCTTCTCCCTCTCCCACTCCCCCTGCTGTGTTCCTGCTCTTGCTGTGTCTCTCTCTGTCAAATAAGTAAATGAGATCTTTTTTTAAAAGAATTAAATAAATAAATAAATAAAACTGTTGAGATTAATAAAATGAAAAGCTGGCTCAGGTAGATAGATGATAGATAGATAGATAGATAGATAGATAGATAGATAGATAGATAGATTCATTATATATAGATAATGTACATGTATATATAATGAATTTCCCCTCAAATACAGTTTTGTTTGCATCCCACAGGCTTTGATATGTAGTGTGCCCATCGTCAAACTTTTCTAAGTAAATTATCACTTCCAATGTGATCCTCATTTTAATCAAAATTAAGAGGTAATTAGAAGAGCGGATAGTTTTTTGGCTTCTTTTGCTTTGTTATTGTCTCTAATTTTTAGTCCTCATGGCATTGTGAGCAATAAATATGGCTTATATGGTTTTGCTGTTGGGAATCTGTTGGGATTTCCTTTGTGACCCAATACGTGGCCAGTTTTTGTGACTATTACATAGGTGTGTTTGAAAAGAACACATATTCTCTGTTTGTTGAGAACAGACTCCATGTACACATTGTTCTGGACGTCAGCAAGACAGACAAGGTCCTGCCTCAGAAGCTCATGTTCCCCTGCCTTCATGTCTGCCAGGCTTCACTTCCCTAACTTCCCTACTCTTTTCTACTGTTGTTTTCATGCTTCTGTGGTTTTCTTACTTTCTGTCCCTTCGGAGTCGGGCGAGTCCCTAGGCGGCAAACCAGTGCATGCTGGCAGCTCCACTCCCTGCTGGATCAGCTAATCAGCCCCGATTAGCATGTAGAGCCAGTTGAGGGCAGAAGTCCTGACCTGCATTCTCTAACTGCATCCCCAGCCTCAAATCTCACCTCACATGTAACTCTGCACGTGGAGTCACTCTGGAATCTGTTACCATAGACTGCCAAATGCGTTCTCTGACCTCCAGAACCCCAACCCTGATGTCTCCTGGTGGGATGACATCTGTGGGTCAGAATCACTTTCCCTCCAAAGCCCTGCACCCGATATTTTACCACCTCCCGCTTTGGCATGAAGAACAGACACCTGAAGACATCTTAATTTTTCCTTAATGTATAACAGTTTTCTCTTCTCTTCGACGTTTGTTTGATTTGCTGTTATCTTTAAAGAGCAGACATTTTGCCAGAAGGGTAGTGTGTGTGCTCTCATCTCGTGCTCTTGCACATAAGACAGTGAGCTCTTCTCTGCATACTCGGGTATTTTTTCAACTCAGGAGTGTTTCCTTCTGTCATTTTGATTCTTACTTCTTCCAGGCCACCCATAATCCTTACCTTGAATCTCAATTCTCTGTCTTCCATGTCTATGATCTTCTCTTACTGTTTTTCCCTTCTCTGATTGATCTTTTCTTCAGTCTTCTAGAATACCTTCCCAAGTTTGTCCTCCCATCACTCATTTGTGTTCCTGGGATTAATTCTGCGATTATCATTGTCAGATGTGGATTCTAATCCTGCCATCGTGCTCTTAGTCTTTCTGCAATCTTTTGTCTCCACAGTCTCGCAGTTCATCTCATGCCACAGCCTTGCCTTTTAGTCAGAGTGCTTCTCTCTTGTAACTTTCTGTACCTCTTCATTGAGACTCTGTATTATTATGCCCTAATGAAAACACAAAACCACTATCAGGCGTTGTGTCCTGCTTGTTAGTAAAATTTACGTGATGCCTTCAAGCTACCTTTGGTTTCCTTTGTTCTGCAGTATTTTTCCATAAATTCCATGTTAACTTTTTCTGTTAGTCATCCTTAAGTGAGGATAAAGCTGTCTCCACCCCACTGTTTGCCAATATCTAGCATACTCAAACCATTTCCCCTCTGCCAGCTTGAGAGGAGCTTTTTCCTACTCTCATCATCTTGTTGTATGATTCTTTGAACAAATGGCTAACAACTGAAAATGCATATGTTGAATGAATGAATGAGAGGAAAAGAACAAAAATCATTCTATATTTCTACATTTTTTAACAGTTTCAGTTACATTTTTTATTAACATATCATGTATTATTTGTTTCAGGGGTAAAGCTCTGTGATTCATCAGTCTTACACAATTCACAGCACTCACCATAGCACATACCCTCCCCAGTGTCCATCACCCAGCCACCCCTCCCTCCCACCCGCCTCCAGGAAACAAATAAGGGTTGCTGGAGTTTCTACATGGTTTTATAGACCGCCCCCCCGGGGCTTTACCTTTTCATGACCACACCTCCTAGAATGTAACATGGTACCATGGCGAGTTCTTCCCTCTGCCCTCCAGAATGTTTTGGGGAGGTACATTTTCTAAGTGGCTATAAAACTAGGAGGAAGTGAGAGGGTTGGGAGTAGGGTTTATCTCTGGATGCTTCAAATGCACCACCACTACAACAAAAGGCTCAGCTATTGTGCTTTTGTCTGGTTGGTTTTTGTTTTTTTTTTTATTGTGAGCATTTATCTCACACTCTGAACCAGGGTTTGAGGTTGGGAGAATATGGGGGGTGCGGGGGTGGGGGGGAGACAGCAATTATCCTGACTACTTAGGAGAGGGAGAGAGTGGACGGGTCTCCAAAAACATTTTTTTTTTCAGTTCATTTGCATGGGCCTTGTACTTAGTGAAAATTTTTCCCATCCATTTACTAGTAACAAGCTGACTTCCATTCCTTTTTAGTTATGTGAATTTTCACCTTTTCCTGTATCTTCCCACACAGTTTTGGTGGAAAATTTGGAGAAGTTGTAGAGTGATGTTTGCCAGATGTCATTTTAAAATGGAAAACTGCTAATTAATTTTTCGTTGATTGAGACATCAGGATGGCAGGAGGCTTCTATTTCAGTTTCCTTGACGTTTCATTTTTTGTTGTACTCATTAGTGCAGCTTGTTACCTTGGGGTTAATTTGCCCCCTGGTCTAGCAGGAGAGGTCTTAACTGTTCTTAAAAGACATTCTAAGAATCTTGCCACATTGGGAAACTACTAATTCTTTATAACTAACAATCTGTAAATATTCATTTATTTCATGTGTTCATGCCTTGCAACAGAAAGAAGTTAAAGTAGTTTACATAAATGTAAACACAAGAGAATAAAATGAAAACATAAGAAAGGCAGGACAAAGGGAAAATCAGGATAGAAAAAATAAATGAAGCTAGGAGTAACGTTAGTTCACAATATGGATGCAGTGAGGTCCTAATCACAAGCTAACAATGCCAAAAATTTGGCTCTGAGCTTTCTAGAAGACAATAGGTAGAGAATGATGTGAGCAGCTTGCTGAGTCATGGAAACCATATTAGAACAGTAAATCTATTCCTTAAAGGATGCTGCTCTTGGAGCTGAGATTCATGAGAAATTTATCCCGTGGCCCTCGTGGAGAGAAAGCAGAATGCATCACCCTCCACCATAACCTGCTTTGAATGAGCACACACATTGGAGGCTGCTTCTCACAGTGTCACTCAGTATGGACCAATGCAGGCACATTTCAGTCAAGTCAGTCTATCAGGGGCCAAATGCACTGATCTCTGCTGGTCCAGATCACTTCAAGATACGTGGAGGAGTAGATGGCTACCCCTCCAAGCCCTGGTTCATGAGTGTTGTTCAGTTCCAAATTCAAGGGGATGCTCTCTGGCAATTGTGACACCCCCCCCATCCCATGAACACTGAGGCACCCAACAGGTGCACATCCCTCTGAGGTGTGCCAAGAGAAAATCCCCAAGCAAGCCCTTCGACCTACCCCAATTGTATTTGAATTTCCTCCAGTATACGACCAAAGGGTGGTAATCCCTGCACCCAACACCCAATTCTTCACCATTGATTTTCAAATCTTTTTAGGCATGGGACTTTGCCTGAAATGAAAACTTAAGGAGAAGACAATAATTTGGCTGAAAGTGGAACTGCTCTGAGACAAAGCTGCCCTCTGCCCTTGCCCCTTCTTCCCACCTACACAGCAGCCTAAGCAAGTACAAATAATAACCTGGAAACAGTTTTGAGCAGGTGTGACCAATACCCCCTCAACAGAAGAAAAATCTTAGTCGGGCATCTGTCAAGTGATTCCCTCTAAGCATGACTGCTAGGTGTGCCTCCAAGATAGTTGCAGAGAACAGGTCTGGAAAACAAGAAGATACTTGATAAATAATGATGATTCTTAAATATTTTTGTGTCATAGACCCTACTGAGAACCTGATGAGCACAAACTCTTCTCCCCAGTGTGTGTGTGTGTTCCATGGGGTGGGGGAGGGGGGGTGGGGGCGGGGCGAGGAGGAGGAGGGATGCATAAACGCAAGCACTCAAAAGCTTACAGCCAATGTCAAGGAGTTTTTGGAGCAGGAACTTTCCTGAGTTTCCACAGACTTTGGGTTAGAAGTCCTGCTGTATAGGATTTTTAACCAGAAGTCATTGGATATTAAGGATCAGCCACTAAAAATGATGACATTTTTTGCATGACAGTTTTGCAACAGTTAAATTATAGTCTTTGTTTGGGGCAGATATTAAACAGCAGGGCTACCTATCAGTTAAGGCCTTTACTTATTTGTGGCAATCAAACCAGGTTTGCTCTGTGAAAAAAATGTTGAACTCTCTATCCCAAATGGTGGGGGCCTGAACCCAGTTCACTCAAAAGGGATAACAAGTCTTTAGGAATCAGTGACAAAAGGGGATCTGGAACACCCCTCCATCCCTCCATCCCAATCCCTGCACTGAAGGCCATCACTTTTAGGAGACTCTTCCTGACAATTCTGACTTGTGTGCTGGCCTTAAGGTCCAGGTTCTGAATCACCATCAAAATCCAAAGGTCTATACCCAGTTTCAATGCAGAGTCAAAGGAACAAACAAAGATGAAATCCACTGTTAATGCTGCTTCATTCCTAACAGATTTCTCTCCAAAGCAAGAGACCAGTTGTGGTCACTATGAAAATAATTGTGTCTCAAATGCCTGTTCCTCATGTACATATTGATCTGAGAAGGCCAGGCTAGCGATTTTCTAGATATTTTATATGGGGCTGCCGTAATTCTGGGGAATGAGTAGCTGCTCTTTTAACAAATGGCACAGTCTAACTCTGTCAGATAGAAGGTGATAAAGAGAAAAAACATGGACGAGCGGCAGAGCCCGTTAGTCAGATACGATTTTTTGCTCTGGGAAAAGGAGACATGCCCCAGATGAGATTAAGGTTTTGTCCGTTTGTTTCTAAATCAATTTTATAATCTGAAAGACTCGGAAAACAGCCTGGGATCCATACCAGGACAACTGACCTGTAATTGTAAAAACTAAAACTAAACCTTCCAAATCGATATCTAGGTGCTAAGGTTTCACACAACTTCCTTTAACCAAATGCATTGCCCACATCTGCCTTCCGTGCAGTTCCACTGGCCAAACTCAGGTGCTTCCCTGTGAAGGGGCTCTCACAGAGGCAGGAGGAAATAGATTATAATATTGAATTTGATTAGATTCCATGTGGCATGTCCCCATTCCCACCACGTTAGTTGGCCGAGGATTTGGTATCTGTGTATGTGTGACTGTTCTTATCACACCAGTGATAAGAAGAATAAATGTCTTCATCACCAGGGCACAACCTGTGAATAAAACTAGTTTTAGGTTAATAGCGATACATCAGGAGAGGACAAACCTCTGCGTGGAAGGCACCAGAGACAGAAATTGTCTGAGTCCTCAGAAAAAAAAACAAGTCAGCCGTAGAGTCGGCCAACCCCGAGGCTCATCCTCCCTTCTCCAGCTTCAGGACAACTCTGCCAAGGCATTTGCGAGGAAAACTCCATGTATTTGCCACATACGGAACTCCCAGAACTGGGTAACCTGTAAGTCAGGACTCTTCTCTGAAGTTCACTAAAATATCTAAAAGCAAGCTGCAGAAACTCTGCTTTTTAGGTCAGCGTCGGAGTTTTTCATCAGCAGGAACAGGGAGAACCATAGGACCCTAGGATATATTCAACGAAGGCTGATATGTAACATTTGAAAGTCATCCTGGAGCTGGGCTTTTTTTTTAAATGTGGAGAAAATGCTGAGCCTCCCACTGTTCCCTCAAATGACCTGGCAGATGAAAGACAGGCTTTGTAAAAAAAAAAAAAAAAAAAAAAAAGGGTTTCTAGGACTGGGGTTGCTCAGTCTAGAAGACGTTGACATGGCTCCCTTCAAACATGTGAAGAATTTTGATCAGGATGATGGGGAGGCGTAATAGGAGAAAAATTGCTTTAAATTAAAGCAGGCAGGATTTCGGGGTGCATAAAGACATCACAAGGGTGAATAAAGGTAAAGACAGTCAGTCCTCTTAAGGAAATCTGAAGGTATCCATCTCCAGAAACCTTCTAGAAAAAGTAGCTTCTCCCTCATTGAAACTTCCACTTCTTTGAAGGGATTAAATCCTTTGCCTGTCGGGTTCTGTCCCTACCCTGTGATTCTGCTATCTTCTGCTCCTAATGAGCCTGGTTTAATCTGGAGCATCTGGCCTTGTCTTGGAAGAATGGAAAGAGCTTGGCCTTCAGGATCAGGCCGGATTCAGCTTGGCCCCACACTGGTCACGTGACCTTGGACAGCCTACGCAAGCCCGGCGTCCTCGTGGACACAGAGGGAACTACCAGGCCACTTGAATGAGATCTGGCGTGTCTTGTGCCCAGTGCAGTACTCACCCACACTCATGTGCTCAACCACAAAAACTGTCCAGGCTTGGCCCCCACTCTCACACCCCATCACCTCCTTACACTTCTCTCTCTGTGTTTCTCAAACTTGAGAATTCCCAGATTCCTCAGGAATCGTTCAGAGGATGTCTGGTTCGAAATCTAAGATCCGTGGAGGTCAAGTTGGCAACACTCAGTTGCCCTGGTAATTCAGACGGTGCCTTCTTTTTAGATGAACAATGAAATTAAAACCAAAATTTAAAAATTATTATGAATAAGAACTTGCAGACCACTGAGAATTTATCAGCAGACTCTTGTTTAAGAAACCGTCCTAGCTTAGCTTAATGAGTATTCTGTCACTAGGTGTTTAAAACTATACTTTCTTATTTAGCCAGAGTCTCCAGGTTCCACATGCTACATTGATGTGCGCAAGGAAAAGGGAACGCTTTGTCCTTCTGTAACTGCCGTACCCTTCCTCCTCCGCCTCCCCAGTCTGCAGAGCCAGCAATGTAAACTAGCCAATCCAGGAACACTCAGCCTCCTGTGATTTCAACAAGTTTATCTCTTTAAAACCAACTTTCCTCTTCATAATCAGCCCTCCAACCCCTCCACTTTCTCTACTTTTGCCATCTTGGGGAGCCGGAGGGGAAGCCTCTGGAGTCCTTGTGGCTGCAGGGCCATCTGAGGGCTGCGCAGGTTCCTCTGGGTCCTTGCAGGTCTCTTCAGTGATGGAGCCTCTGTTCACGAAGTCATTCCCGCCCTGCTGGCATCCTAAGGCCTGAGAACTTGTCTGTTCCCTGTGTGCAAGGTCAGATCACAGTCCCTCTCCCTCAGGCCCCATCATGGCTGCCACTCTCATCCTCCGCAGGGCCCTGGCTGTCTGCCTCAAGGCAGCCCCTTCCTTCCCACCGTAGGAGCCCCTAGGAAGCTCATCTTCCAGTACCACCACCAATATTCCATGAGCCCACTTCTGGATGCTCTCTGCTCCACACAGGAGCTTGGGGAGACCTGGAGCCCCTTCAGGCCTCCCTCTGAAGCCTTTCCTCAGGGTCTGATTCAACTCTGATATAGCTGCCCCAAATTATTAGGGGCCAAAGGGTCAGAGACCACAGGCAGCTTATGAGGCTCCTTCTCCCTGGATCCCAACTGAGGAACAAGCAAAATCCAGCATTTGAACCTCAGGGAACTTCAGTTTCTAGAAATTTCTTCTGTCTCCACAAAATCTGGGCTACTCTGTCACCATGTTAAAGAGGTGAGCTGATCAATGATCAATGATCTTTTCGTTCTAGATCTATACTCTTTTCCCTAGGGTAATTAGGCTTAGCTAAGAAAATGAAGATACAGGGCGCCTGGCTGGCTCAGTCGTTAAGCGTCTGCCTTCGGCTCAGGTCATGAGCCCGGGGTCCTGGGATCGAGCCCCGCATCGGGCTCCCTGCTCCGCGGGAAGCCTGCTTCTCCCTCTCCCACTCCCCCTGCCTGTGTTCCCTCTCCCACTGTGTCTCTCTCTGTTAAATAAATAAAATATTTTTTTTTAAAAATGAAGATACAAGGGAATGCAGTTTTAGTGGGAACTGAAAAACATGAGTTTCTTATTCTCAAAATAATGTCCCCTTATATATACCAGTGCTGATCTATAAAGTGGGAGGATTGAGACAATGCACCGGTGGGCAGGCAATTCTTATTTTCAACCAATTACACAAAATGTTTTATGCCCAGACACACATACCGCTGATAGTTATCCAGCTTGCCCATAGGAATTTCATCCTATGATTTTTTTCTTTTTCACGTCACAAAAATTTCTTAGAATTCTCCACCATCTTCATAATGCTCTTGGTAATCTGTTTGAGTTGCTGTCCGACATGTTCATACTTAAGGTCCCTTTGAAGTACAAGAGTATATTCTTCAGGCTGGAGATTCTGCAGATCCTCAGCTTCTCTACATGCTGAGTCCAGGTTCCCAACAGACTGCCCTTCTCCCCCTTCCTCTGATTTCCGCTGGAAATCTGCCATCTCCTACTCAAGTACCATGTACTTATCTACTGTTGTCTCACCAGGAAGTAGATTGTGTATTCTTCTCAATGTTTCTTAGCCCTTTGGGGGCGTGGATGCCAATGAAATTCTAATGAAAGCTGGTACCCGTCCCCCTAGAAAAGTGCATGTAAATCGAAGTCTGCAAACAGTATCAAGGATCCACAGAGGCCAACAACAGACCCGTGTTAGCTGAGACCCCAGCTTAACATCTACTGTCCCAGCTCTCATGGGGACGGACATGAAAATCAGTACGTGGGGAAAAAGCGTAAGTTTATAACACAGAGTAGGGATGGCTTGATCTTTGTAGGAGGAAAACACAGACCTATTTTTCTTGGAGATGTAAATATTTGTTAATATACTTGATAAACATTACAGGACCAAATATTACTCAGTAAGTTTTGAAGCTCTGGCGGCTTTTGATAAGGATGCTTCTATCTCTGTTCATGGTATCACATCTCCTGGTGTCAGATCCCTGTGCGTATGCCTATAGTGTTTATTGAATTCCAGGGCCATCATTTAGCATTAGTACAATTCTCAACACTCAGATAAAACTTGACATATATCCTGATAATCTCTAGGACTTCATCCTTTAAGATTCCACTCAGCTGTCACCTATTCCTGTTTCTCTCCCGACAACATCCATCCAACCAACTAGGTGAGGGTTCCCCCTGAGTCTCATCAAACACTCATGTGTGTGCCTTGTACACGGTGTGTCAAGATGATGTCTCTCGGGCGCCTGGGTGGCTCAGTTGGTTAAGCGACTGCCTTCGGCTCAGGTCATGATCCTGGAGTCCTGGGATCGAGTCCCACATCGGGCTCCCTGCTCAGAAGGGAGTCCGCTTCTCCCTCTGACCCTCTTCCCCCTCGTGCTATCTCTCATTCTCTCTCTCTCAAATAAATAAATAAAATCTTAAAAAAAAGAAAGATGATGTCTCTCCATCATGCCATGAATGCTGCCAGAGCAGGAGGGTTGTCACTCCCACCTGTGAGCTTCAGTGACCAGCACAGGCCCAGCACATTGTAGGCACTCAGTACATGTTCGCTGAATGTGGACTGAATCGCCATTGACCCAAGTTTTCGAAGGTTCTTCCAAGGTAAAGAAATAGGCCAAATCTAAAGAAAGCAAACTGGGAACTAAAATGAATTGGTATTTCAGTGTGTTAAATCTGTTGAGTGAGCTGGTAAGAGAGGGTTCCTGAGTGTGGGTTTGGGGCCAGTTGCTGATTTCTGGGCTAGTTTAATGCACACCACATGATAGCAGTGAAACTATCTGGTAGACAAGCTCAGCCCCTTAAGCTCATCCCTAACCCTCCACAGTCTGACCCAGGCCCATTTCTCTTCCATCCCAAGCCCCGCACTTTCCCATTTCTAAGCCTTATTCCTCTAGCTACACCAAGCAGTCTCATGCACCCTGGGTCTTACTGGCCCTGCTACTTCCTCATCAAGAATGCCTGACCCCACGTCTACATATTAAAACTTTCCTCACTTTTCGAGCCTGTTCAGAGGCCATTCTCCCCATTGAGCTTCACCGTGTCCCCAGACAAAAGAATCCTCCTCAAGCATGCTGGGAGCACTGGTCACCTCTCATGAGGCTTTCATCACTGATTCTTGCTCAGGACCAGAGAAACAGTCATTTCCAGGGGACTCTTTTTCTTTTATCAACCCAGGGGCTCTTATTTTTCACTTTTGTGTCATCTGTTTCCTTCTACTCACCTTTATATAGACAGCTGCCTTCAGCATTTGTCCAGTTACAACGGTATCAAGTAAATTTGATGCACAAACATCATAAAGAATGAAAGACTCTGTCGCACCTTTTTTTAGCACAACAAGATGGTCCAGATTCTTGAGGCAAAATGTTATATGATGAAGCCCTTCCTGTTGAATGATTAACTGAAGGAAAATACCATATTTCCTTTTGTCCTCATAAATACATTGTTTACTCATCGATTCTTGAGTTTGAGAAAATTCACCTTCAGACACTATCATCTGGAGGCTCTTAGCCTGAGACTTTACTTATATAATCAACTTACTGTCATTGTTAGAGTCTAAAGAGTTGCTCTCCTTCTCTTTGAGTTCATCTTCTGAGTCATCTAATAATTGTGAAATGTTGTTCTCTGTCACTTTTCTTCTCTTTGCAAATATGAAAAATTTTGAATTCTCAGCTGTATGCAATGAGCTAAAAGCAGACTCAAAATAAATGATGATTTAGTCCGTTACTGAATCATCCTTCCAGGCCAATCCATTCTTCTGTTTTATTATTTTGGTCTCTTTTAGCATAATTGAGAATAATTGATGAGTAATGATGAAAGATAATTCCCAGGATGGTGAAAGAGCAAGATATTTCAAAAGATAGAAAAATAAGATCACAAAGATGCCATCATGTATCATAGATGTATCAAAGAGACCAGCGAACCCACATAGTAATTACAAAATAGAATGAGTTTTATTTTATTTAAAAAAAATAAGTAAATTTTCTCTGTGTTCTTTGGAAACCCTTCAGGAAGGAATAAAAGCAATGAAATATCAAGCCTTACAAATAGAGCAACTCAAAGAGGAAACTCAAAAACTAAAGTCAGGTCTAATGGACCCTGATGGTGTACTGAGGGTTATCGTGTTAAAATTCCATACATGTCTGTCCAACTTACAGCCAAGGACATATTGAGAGTCACCATCTGCCTGTCTTCCTGAAGTTCCCCAGGCCTGGTCAGGGATCTACTCCTATAAGAAACTTTGGAGGTGTTCACCAAATGGATAGTAGGAACCGAAGGTGTAATAATTAAGCTGGGACTGTAATTATCAAGGGAATGTCACACAGTATTGCTTGCCTAAGTGCAAGGACCTTGTGCCATCTCAAAATCTTTGCCCTTAGCCTAGAATACTGTTCATCTTTCTCTCTCCCTTTTAGGTGGGTAACCGCTATGCTTTGAACATCACTTCCACTTTGAACGTCACTTCCTCAAGGAAGCTTTCCCAAACTTCCAGCCCTGCCATTAAGTACCCCTTCGTGGGCTGTTAGAACTAGTGTGTCACCTCCACCAGGGGGGACTGCCAACCAGGTGTGCTGAGCCGTGTACCGTCAGCACACTGCTGCCCATGGCGGGCGCTCAGTAAGAGCATCTTGTGAATGAAAGGCCCTGAATGAATTCAAACCTGTTTCTGAGGACAGATGCTCACCTGCCTGGCCCCTTGAACAAAGTGTTAAGGTGCATGTATTTGAGAAAGTAAAAGTGAAAAGTAAAAGCCCACGTGTAGAGAAAGCAGATCGAGTTCAAAGAGCTTGATTTTCCTGGACTGTCCTTTCCTGGGGGTGATTGGGAACAAGCAGTATGACCGTGGCAGAGGAGTCCTCGGCTCATGCTTCTGGCTTGCATTTAAGGTGTCAGGTGATGTGTCAGAGACTGACATCAGCAATGAGCCTCGGCACCCTCAGGCCGGCGTGGCCACCACCGAGGAAAAACTGAGAAACAGGCTGTATGAGTTAGCGATGAAAATGAGTGAGAAGGAGACGTCTTCGGGAGAAGATCAGGAGTCAGAGCCCAAGACAGAGTCTGAGAACCACAAGGAAAGTCTGTCCTCTGAAGAGAACAGCCAGGGCGTCCAGGAAGAGCTGAAGAAGGTAAGTGCCGTGAAGCTGCCTGCGGGCAGCTCGGTGTGAGCAGAGGGGGAGGGGGAGGCAGAGGACGTTCTGTATTTGTACAGAGATGTGCTGGGCCCCCCACGAGCTGTCTCTCATATGCCCATCCCGTGCATGCGGGAGAACCCCAGAAGCCCCTGCTGATTAGCGCTGAGTGGTTCAGTCGGGGAGAGGGCCCCGCACGTCCCAGGCCTCCAGAGACCTGTCCTCTCCTTCTACGAACTATCCTTCCCAAGACAGCCCTTTACTTTCAAGTCTATAATTAATGCTCACCGCCTCTCTCATTAGGAAAGGCCACGTTACTGCCTTCCCTTACCCTTTCCCAGAGGAAATTTGCCTGTGGGTTGAAAGTACTCGCCATCCCTCTTTTAGTCAATGGTGATGCTTCAGACCATGGTCTTTGTGCTAAAGGTGGCCCGCTACATCATTTATCCCTGCAGTTTGCAGATTTAGGTTTGTCTTAGCCTCAAAATCATTTTCCAAACAAACCACATGTGGAATCCTGGTGTTTTAAACAGGTAAAAGTCCCCAAAACCCCAACCACTTGATCTCCAGCCCCAAACCACCCCTCCAAGTACCCAGGGACATTGCTAGGAAACCACAGAAGGAAGAACCCCTGGCCGAAAGGGGGTCCCAGGCCCCCTGCCCCCCAATAAGTGCTCTGCCCCTTGTCTTTCCCTCTACAGCTTCTCAAAGCACATGCATGCTAGACTCGGCCACGTTAGAGTCAGGGTATCCCTGCTGCTTACAGTGGAAGAGAAAGAAGCTAACATTTGTTGAGTGCCCAGTGCTTTGCTTATGTTAGTGAATTCATGTCATAGAGACCTACTGAAGTAGATGCAGAGGCTTGTCCTGAAGGTACTTACCCAAGGCCCACAGCTAGTCAGCTTCAAAGTTGAGGCTGCATCACAAACGTGCTTGGCCTCAAATCACAGGCTCCTTCCCTTACAACAGCTGCCTCTCCTGTAATCAGATAAGATCTTGCCTGGAAACATCTAGAATTTCTTTGCACTTGTGGCCAGTTTTTTCCCTCTTATGAGAGTACATTGTATAAGCTCACAAGTTCCCGGCAGCCCACGTGAATGGGGCAATGAGCCCCTTCGTCTGCTCAACAGCCAAGCTGGGGTGCTACATAAGAGGAGCCCGGCCAAGCCAGCAAAGAGCACAGATGGTCAAGAGCCGGCCCTGAGGAATGTGGAGGCCATCTTCCACGGCTGAGCCCCTGATCCTTCCAACAGCTCACACTCTGCCTTTCACTCATTCCCATCCCCGCCTCCATAACCACTGAGTCCTCATACTCCTCAATCCGTCAGGTCCTCTGCCCGCGGACAGGGCACGCATCTGTCCCCTGCCATGTCTGTGGGCTGGAGCCTGGAGCTTGGCCTTCACAGGCAGCCCCTCCCTGGGATGTGGGCTCCAACCCATTGCTTCCTCAATGGTAATGGGCTCTGCGCCTCTCTGTTACTTGAACCAATACCCCATGATAGTCACATTTGTCTGCCAGAACTCAGAGCCAGATGGTAAGTGAAGAATATCACATTATTTCCTACAACGGCTCTGCATCCTACTGGCTTTGCTGCCTGATGGTCACAAGGCTCCCCAAACCCCTGCTGTTCCAGCAGCCTGCCAGGCCATGATGAGTCACGGACTCCCACCCCTTGTCAGCCTGCCCGCCTCATCTTCTGGAGGCACAGCTACCAATCTGCACTGTGCTCTCTTGGACAGAACGTGAACAGGGGAAGGAGGGGCCGGTGGGGAAAAAAAATCTAAGACAAGCCCCCATCCTGCCCCGTGCCCTCTCTGAGCAAGAAACTAGGAGAGTTGCTTTTATTCAAGCTCCCAAATGTGTCAGTTTCTCAAAATTTAAGTCATTCCCCAGCCTACCATGAATCAGTGCATTAAAATATCCATCAGATATCACTTACCGTATGTAAAAATCCGGGTAGCAAACTGAAAAAGATAAGTAACATATATTTTCCACATCAGGCATGGGTTAGTCTGGGATGGGAACACGGAAATACAGGTTTATATCTTCAGTATTATTTAGAAGCAAAAAGATATAGAGATAGGCTTCAAGGTAACACTGAATTTGAAACGCAACCATGCAATTTGCAAACTCTGCAAGCTTCGGCTAGTGTCCTAACTCACTGCCAGTGCTTAGAACAAGCCGGGGTCATTTCTTGCCTCCCACCAGACCCTGTCCCCCGGCTGCTCTCCCTGTCCCTCCAGACCCTGCATGGCTACTCCAGTCCTTCCTCCACTCAGCAGCCGGAAGTGCCCTGCAGTCCCCGAGCTTGGTCCCAGCACTGTGACAGGCCCACACCTGCCGTGTTTTTCAGCTGATCCCTGGGACCCAGCCCCAGGCCTCATGTTTGATTACATGAACATATCTTGGCCTCATCTGTAAAATGAGGATAATCATACCCCCTGATAGAGTTGTGAGGGTTGAATTGTACACGATAGCATTCAGCACATAGCAGGAACCCAGCAAATACCGCATCCCCTATAACAACCTCAAGGAAAATAAACTTCACGGCTGTGAGTTAACATCCATCTGCTGGTCAGTACCAGCTTTGTACCTATTTCCAGGCAACACCTGGCATGTCTAACATAGGTCTGTAACCACATCTGGGGCTTTGTCATGCTAGGCAGAATATAAGCGGGAAGACACTGCATGAGAATGCCCCACGTTCCCATCTTCAGGATCAGACTAACTGACTTCCCCTGTGAGCCAACCACAACTAGTTTGTACAGTACAGGTGTGCACACACACACACAATGTCCGTACACGGCATGGTTTGGGCATGGAACTGGGCTCATGTAACTATTTCAGAAGTGGTCCGTGCTCCCCTAATCTCTTTACCCCGGCAGTGCACACTGGCCCAAAGTCCAACTGCCTAAAGGCCCCTGATGAAGCAGGAGCTCCTCTTCCTGTGCAGAAGGCAGGCAGGCAGGGGAAGGAGAGAGAGAGCCCTGCCTGGGAGCAGCCCTAACCAGTGACTGCCGAGAAGAAAGTCAATACCCCAGCTATTTGGCCTCCATGGGCGTGGTAACTCTGGCGCCGAGCTACACACTGACTCCCCAAGTTCCCCAGCCAACAGAGCTCTAGGCTCCCGCAGTGATGAACAGTCCTCCTTGACTCCCTTCCCTCCCCTGCCCCACGTCCCCCTCCTCCACCACTGTTTCCCGGGATCGCCTCCCGAATGAACTAAATCCCTGTCTCGGGTCTGCTTCTGGGTGAAACAGCTGTCACTGTCCCCCTGCCTCCACCCCTGGCCCTGCTCTCCAGGAGCCAAAGCAGAAGAATGTGCATGTTCCCACAGACACTTGACATCAGTGGCTGTTTCGTGTCCTTAATATGACAACCCATGTAAGAACAGGGGCTTCAGAATCCTGGTCCAGCCTCAGAAGAACCATTTTAGAAACATACTTTATCTTGACTGGAATCAGCCCTTTGCTGTAGGCAAACTTGCCCTATAGGTGGCTCACTTCTCTGGGGGTTGGAGGGATAGTTACCACCATCTGAATTTTTACCAACAGAAGAGCAAGCTTGCAGAGCTTGGGGCAAGCCCAGAAACCTCTTGGGGACTGGATTCCCAAAGAGTCGTTTTTTTCTTTAAGTCATCTTATTCCATCAAACCTCAGGGGTCAGCCCTCTAAACCATGTGATCTTTAGAGCCCAGAAGTGAGCACTTGCTTCTCCTCTACCATTGGGCAGATGGCCATGACAATGGTTCTGGGAGAAAGTCCTGGCCAAAGCAATTCTTAGAAGTGTCTGCCTCTAGGTATGCAAGGACAGCATTCTGGAAAGAAGGAGCAAAAGAATGGCTGAGAACTCCTGGCCTGACTTTAGAGACTACGTTCAGGGGCTGGGTCTCCCACAAGTCCCATAATCTTCCCAGGCTTGGAGCAGTGGTCCCCCAGGTCCCTTCTGGCTCCAAAATCCCCTGGTTCTAGATATGTAATAGATTAGATAGATTTTTATGTTTCCTGACCTAAGTACCCTTTATGACACTGTTTATATGACAAAAGATGTACCACAAATCAAGCTCTTCGAACATAAGTGTCTGTTGAAGGCCCAAATTAGTAAGTTCTTACATTATAGTCAAATTTGTATAGCCGGTATCCTGAAAGCATTTTATTTAAAGTGCCTTTGTTTATTACCATTACAAGTAGCTGGATCATTGGGCTTTGCTTTCACAAAGGAGTCACAGACCAGCAGCTATCTCCCCTATGTATAGTTTCATGGAACAATTCTCATCAAAGTATTGAGACTTCTCTCAACTATTAAATGTCTTTTTCCCCAAACAAGAGATAAATTTATGCATCTTCTCCTGGATGCTCCCCATTTACTAACACCAAGGAACAAGGATACACAATCCTGGTCCATGATCAAGGAGACAGATCTATGGACTGTTCCAAAATATCCAGAGCCTTGGCTTTCTGAAGTTTAATGTGCTCATGAAAACCTTTTCGTTGATATCGGTGTTAACATAAAGTCAACTTTGTCTGCATGTGTCTCACCCCTGTAAAATAACACACCGTTCACATAAGGATTCGGTGTCTTTCATCCCAGGTCACATTCTATTTCAGAAGAGTGTCTTCATCTCCAGTTGGTGCTAAAGAGAATATAGTGTTAGGTACTGACTGGTATCTTACAAGTGATTGATCTCAGTAGGGCTATGCCTATTGAAGAATTAACACCTCTTTTCTGACTGTCCATTTAACTGTTGCCCTGGGGGGGGGGGGGGGGAATGAGCTTTAGCTGTGCACTTAGAGCCACAGCTCTTATCCACAGGCCTTGAACAGGTGAGGAGGTTCCATACCACTCAGGATGTCATTGGCATCACTCATTCCCACAATTGAATCCTGTGTGTGTATGGGGAGGGACCTCCCAGCCCGGGAAGAGTTCCAGGTTCTCTCCTGGATCACTGGGGCTTCAACAGAACATCATCTCCTCTAGGCAGAAGATGAACTGAGCACTAGAGAAAGATTGTCCAAAAGTCCAGTGCAAAGATTCCTTACAGCCTCTGTGAAGTGCAGGCGTTATCTGAACGGACAGGAAAAACTGATGTTGCCTCAGCCACAGCAATACAATGGGGCATAAGACAGATGCAGTATGAAGCGAGAAAGGCAGAGCTGCTCTAGAAGGTTGCAGATAGAAAGGCCTAGAAAACAAGGTACTGGTTCAGAGTTCTTGCCCCAAAAAAGCCCAAAAGTAAGATGCCCTGAGGAAATGGGACCGTAGGAAGGAAGAGGGGAGAGAAGAAAAAGAACATGCTTTGTGTGTCTGCAGCTTGGCAGAATAAGCAAAGTTGTGCTCGTGGAAAACATTTCTGGGTAGAGAGAATATAAAAACAAAAGAAAGAAATATATACGAGTCTCACCTACAAACGCAAATACTGAAATCCTAAATAAAATATTGGCAAACCAAATGTTGCAATATTAGAATCACAATCCCACACAACTAATACATTTCTTCTGAGAATGAAAAAATGAAATTAATGGAAGGACAACTCACTGTTATAATAAATTGCTTAGTAAGGACTGTTTTTTAAAAGCACAGGATAATCCCAACTGATGCCAAAATGGCCCTTGGAAACATTCAACACATATTCCATTAAAAAAAAAAAAACTCTCAATGAATTAGATAATTCTGATGACAGATATTCATCTCAAAACACCTAGAGAGGGGCACCTGGGTGGCTCAGTTGTTAAGCATCTGCCTTCGGCTCAGGTTATGATCCCAGGGTCCTGGGATCGAGCCCTTCATCGGGCTCCCCGCTCGGCGGGAAGCCTGCTTCTCCCTCTCTCACTCCCCCTGCTTGTGTTCCCTCTCTGGCTGTCTTTCTCTCTGTCAAATAAATAAAATCTTTAAAAAAAAAGCACCTAGAGAGTTTTTCCTGAATGAGAACTCATTGTAAATAGCAAAAATATCTTGAATGTCGCAATATTTTACTATTGATCAAACAAATCCATGAGTTATAAATGCAAGTGCTTTTACATAAATATTTATGTTGTCAATCAAAATAGCATGTATATACATTTGAAAAATAATAAGAAAAATAATAAGATTTATTTTAAATTATAGGTGAATACTTTGATATTTTGTAATGATTTTTTAAATATTGACTATTTTTAAAGAAGTAAATGAGCAGGGGCGCCTGGGTGGCTCAGTCGTTAAGCGTCTGCCTTTGGCTCGGGTCATGGTCCCAGGGTTCTGGGATTGAGCCCCGCATCGGGCTCCCTGCTCTGTGGGAAGCCTGCTTCTCCCTCTCCCACTCCCCCTGCTTGTGTTCCCTCTCTCGCTATGTCTCTCTCTGTCAAATAAATAAATAAATAAAATCCTTAAAAAAATTTTTTTAAATAAAAATTGAATTAAAAAAAAAGAAGTAAATGAGCAAAAGTGACTGTAAAATCCAGACAGAAGAAATGGGCAAAGTGGCCAAAGAACTATCCTCAGAAAGAAGTTAGTCCCCATGGTCTTTGCCAATAAAATCCATCAGTCATTCGTGGTACACATTACTCCCATACAATTTAGCATTAAGAAATTAAAAGTATGCCAAAAAATTGAAGGAATCCAAGTTTACTTTATTTATTTAAAAACTTGGTCTGGGGGCACCTGGGTGGCTCAGTCGGTTAAACATCTGCCTTCAACTCAGGTCATGATCCCAGGGTCCTGAGATCAAGCCCCACATCGGGCTCCTTGCTCAGCAGGGAGCCTGCTTCTCCCTCTCCCTCTTCCTGCCACTCACCCTGCTTGCGCTCTCTCTCTCTCTCTGTGTCAAATAAATAAATAAAATATTTTTAAAAATTAAAAAAAAATAAAAACTTGGTCTGAATCTGACCCAAAAATCATATGCCTCCAAAAATTTACATACTACCTCACTGGTTAACAAACATTCAAAAATTCTTAATATGTTAACAAATTGTTTCCAATGGCCTATATTTTTTTTCCTGAGCTTTACTAATAATTTCAAGAATAAAAGTAATCAAATGGCACAACTGAAGCAGAAAGATATCTGGGACACTAAAGGTGATGTCCCATGTGTTTCTATGCACACTTTCTGGCACATACTATTGATGTCCAACTGCCTATTAAAATACTAATTTACAATGGCCAAGGAGGATTTTGTCTAGGAATGTAATAACCTCAATTTTAGGAAACCTATTAATATTTTTCATTATAATCACAGATTAAAGGGGGAAAACATAATTATTTTGATAAATTCCTAGATTGATGTTTGACAGGTAGTAGGAAATTCATACATATTCATAAATATTGAGTGAAGAATAGCTGATAAATAGGAAGATAAAAACTTAACAGTAATAGCTGTTAGCCTTTTTGAGGCTTGCCGATCTCTTCAGGAATTTGATGAAAACTTTGAGCCTCTCTCCATAAAACAGTAAAGAATGAAAATGATTTAGGGGTGCCTGGATGGCTCAGTTGGTTGAGCATCCGACTCTTGGCTTAGATCATGATCTCAGGGTCATGAGATCAAGCCTCACATCAGGCTCCACACTCAGTGCTGAGTCTGCTTGGGATTCTCTCCTTTCCCCTCTCCCTCTGCCCCTACCCTGCTCATTCTCTCTCTCTCTCTCTCTGTCTCTCTCTCTCAAAAAGTAAAAAATATAGTAAATAAAATATTTTTTTTAAAAAAGGAATATGATTTAGATAGACTCCCAGGAGGAGTCTCACTCACTTATGCATCAAATAATAGGAATACAGACCCCAGCCCCAACTGTGGACCCTGATGTGGCCCGTGAGCCAGCTCCAGTGCCTCAGCCAAAGCAGCCCCTGGAGAACAGTGACTTAGATGATTACCTACCTGCAAGAGCAATGTGGAAGTCCAGGAGTCCATCAGAGAAGTTCCAGCACACTGTTGGAGCAAAAACAAATCCAAGACTGGACACACTGGAGAGGGTAAAAGTAACAGTTTGACTTTACCCACCTCACCCCTCCTCCGAGGTGGCACAACTCAGTGCCAAGAGAGCCTTTCTTGGCCTGTGATTTCTCCCATGGGGGAAAGTAAGACCATGTAAGTGAGCACCCAGCTTCCCCAGCTGTGCAGGACACTACCAAAGAAGTCTGTTTATTGCTCACCCCATTCAGAATACTGAGTCATAATCTACATGACTAGGAGACGGTGAGCAGCTATGAGAACAGCAGCCAGGGCTCAGAATGTATCAAGTGGATTCAGATCCTGTTAACTGCATCATGGACTACCATCTAGAGACTGGACCACCACTGGGACACCTCATCCATAGGTCTCCCCATTGGCTCAGACACCCCCATGCTCTGTGTGCCTTACCCACACACATCTCCACCACATGGCTGGCTCCCTATGTGCACTTCCAATTGCTATAGCAAAAGCAAGCTTTGGCAAATGGCTAGTGAGCATGCATACAAGACAGGACTAAATCTGTGAGCAAGAGAGAGAACACAAACTTGAGGATAGCACTGCCCTTGGGAAAGCAAAAGGGTGGTTGTCAACACTCAGCCTGGTGCATTGCAGAATTGAGAGAAGGCATACAAGCTTAAAAATCCTGCCTCAGGAGGGAGAAAGAAGTGTGGAACAGGAGTATCCATAGAAGGTCTGAGAAAGCCTCAGAATCCCTGGTAAAGCTGATGGAAGGTGTTTCTCTCCTGAAATCAGTCAGTAAAGACTAGAGGAAGTGACTGCTACTTCAAATGCAAAGGTAGCAACACAAGACTTAAAGGAACATGAAAAATCAAGGAAACATGACACCACCAAAAGATCACAATAACCTTCCAGTAACTGGAAATCTCCAAAATCTCCAAAAAGTGGAGATTTGTGATTTACCCAATGAAGAATTCAAACCTTTTAAAGGAAGCTCAATGAGCTATGAGAAAACATGGAAAGTCAATTCAACAAAATTAGGAAAACAATGCATAAAACAAAATGAGAAGTTTAACAAAGAGGTAGAAATCATAAGAAGGAACCAAATAGAAATTCTGGAGCTGAAGAATACAATGAATGAAATGAAAGATGCCATAGAGAGAATCAAGAGCAGAATAGATCAAGCAGAAGAAAGAACATGTGAAGAAGAAGACAGGACCTTGGAAATTATCCAGCCAGGGGAGAAGAAAAGAATGAAAAAGAGTGAAGAGAGCCTATGTGAACTATGGATACTATCAAGAGAAGCAATCTGTGAATTATTAGAGACCAAGAAGAAGAAGAAAGAGAGAAGGGGGCAAAAGGCTTGTTTTAAAAAATGATGGTTGAGAGGTGCCTGGGTGGCTCAGTCGGTTAAGCATCTACTTTCGGCTCAGGTCATGACATCAGGGTCCTGGGATTGAGCCCCACGTCAGGCTCCCTGCTCAAGTCTGGCGGGGAGTCTGCTTCTCCCTCTCCCTTGGCTCCTCCCCACCCATGCTTTCTCTTGGTCTCTCTCACTCTCTCTTAGTCTCTGTCTCTCAAATAAATAAATAAAATCTTTAAAATAATAATAATAATGGTTGATTATTCCCAAATCTGAGCAGAGATTTGACCATCCAAGTTCATGAAGCTCATAAGTCCCCAAACAGGTTAAACTCAAAAATTTCTTCTCCAAGACTCATCATCATAAAACTAACAAAAATGAAGGATAAAAAGAATCTTAAAAACAGCAAGAGAAAAGAAGCTTATCACTTATAAGTGAATCTTCATAAGGCTATCAGCAGATTTCTCAGCAGAAACCTTACAGGCCAAGACAGAGTGGAATGACACACTCAAAATGCTGAAAGAAAAAAAAACCTGCCAACCAAGAATACTTTATCTGGCAAAGCTGTCCTTCAGAAGTGAAGTACAGATAACCTCATTCATTCCCAGACACACAAAAGCTGAGGGAGTTAAGCAACACTAGACTTGCCTTACAAGAAATGCTGAAAGTTCTTCAAGCCGAAATGAAAATGCACTAATTAATAATATGAAGGCATGAAAATATACAACACACTGATAAAGGTAAATATATGGTCAAATTCAGAATATTCTAATACTGTAATATGGTAGTGTGTTAACCACTTAATGCCAGTAAAAAGATTAAAGGACAAAAATATTAAAAATAACTATAGCTACAATAATTTGTTAATGAATACACAATATCAAAAGAGGTAAATTGTGACATCAAAAAACATAAAGGAAGAGAGTAGAGGGTAGTTTTGTACGCCACTGAAGTTAAATTGCTATCAGCATAAAATAGTTCGCTATATCTGTAAAATGTTTTGTCTAAGCCTTATGATACAAAGCAAAATCTACAGTAGATACACAAAAGATAGAGAGATGGGAGTCAAAGCATACCACTACAGAAAATCATCAATTCACAAAGAAAGATGGCAAGAGACAAAGACGGGAACAAGAGAACAACAGCCAGAAACCAATTAATGAGATACATTAATTACTCCTTACCTGTGAATAGTTACTCTAAATGTCAGTGGATTAATTTCACCAATCAAGAGACATAGAGTGGCTGAATGGATTAAAAAAAACAAGACCCAACTACACACTGCCTACTTCAGCTTTAAGGGCATACATAGGCATAAAGTGAAGGGATGGAAGAAGATATTCCATGAAAATGGAAACCAAAAGAGAACAATGGTAGTTATAATTATATCAGACAAAATAGACTTTTACTCAAATGCTATAATAAGAGGCAATGTCATTTTAAATGATAAAGGGGTCAATTCATCAAGAGTATGTAAAAATCATAAATATGTATACACCCAATATTGGAGCATCTAAATATATTAAGCAAATACAAACAGATCTGATAGGAGAAATAAACAACAATACAAGTGGGATAGGGGACTTCACTACCCCACTTTGAACAGTGGATAAATCATCCAGACAAAATCAATAAGGAAATGTTGAACTTGAACCAAATGGACCTAAGAGATATATATATGGAACATTCCATCCAACAACAGCAGAATACACATTCTTTTCAAGCTTACATGGGGCATTCTTCAGGATAGACATATGTTAGGTCACAAAACAAGTCTTAACAAATTTAAGAAGGTTGATATCATGCTAAGTGTCTTTTCCAACTACAGTGATATAAAACTAAAAATCAATAACAGGAGGAAAACTGGAAAATTTACAAATATGTGGAAATTATATAACACATTCCTAAAAAATCAATAGGTCAAAAAAGAAATCAAGGGGTGCCTGGGTGGCTCAGTCGGTTAACCCTCTGCCTTTGGCTCAGGTCAGGATCAAGCCCCGCATCAGGCTCCCTGCTTGGAGGGGAGTCTGCTTCTCCCTCTCCCTCTGCCCCTCATCCCTTCCCGCACTCATGCACTCACTCGCTCACTCACTCTCTCAAATAAATAAAATAAAATCTTTAAAAAATAATAAAGTAATAAAATAAAAGGGCAATAAAAAAAATCTTTGAACAAATGAACATGGAAACAAAACATATCAAATCTTATGGGATGTAGCAAAAGTGATTCTAAGAGGGAAGTTTATAGTGATAAATGCCTACATTAAGAAAAAAGATCTCAGGGCACCTGGGTGGCTCAGCTGGTTGGGTGACTGCCTTCGGCTCAGGTCATGATCCTGGAGTCCTGGGATCGAGTCCTGCATCGGGCCCCTGCTCAGCGGGGAGTCTGCTTCTCCCTCTGACCCTCTTCCCTCTCGTGCTCTCTCTCTCTCTCATTCTCTCTCTCTCAAATAAACAAATAAAATCTTTAAAAAAAAAAAAGAAAAAAGATCTCAATAAACAACCCAACTCGCCACCTCAAGAAACTAGAAAAAGAAGAACAAACTAAGCCCAAAGTTAGCTTAAGAGAAGAAATAACAAAAAACCAGAGCAGAAATAAATGAAATAGAGACCAGGAAAACCATAATAAAGATCAATGAAACTAGAGCTGGTTTTGAGGAAAAAAATAAAATTGACAAATCTTTAGCTAGACTAACCAAGGAAAAGGAGAGAAGATTCAAATAAATAAAATAAGAAATGAAAGAGGAGACATTGCAATCGATAGCACAGTAATAAAAAGTACCATGAGAAAATACTATGAACAATTGTATGGCAACAAGTTGGATAACCTGGAAGAAATGGATAAATTCTTAGAAACATACAACCTACCAAAACTGAGTCATGAAGAAATAGAAAATCTGAATAGGCCAATAATGAATAAGAAGACTGAATCAGTAATCAAAAACCTCCCAAAACAGAAGAGCCCAGGACCAGATGGTACAGTGGTTCATTCCACAAAACATTTAAAGAAGAATTAATGCCAATCCTTCTTAAACTCTTCCAAAAAAATTGAAAAGGAAGGAATACTCCCAAACTCATTTTATAAGGCCAGCATTACCCTTTTACCATAGCCAGATAAGGACTCTATAAACTGCAGGCCAATATCCCTGATGAATATGGATGCAAATATTCTCAATAAAATATTAGCAAACTGAATTCAGCAACACATTAAAGAATCATACACCATGATCAAGTGGGATTTATCTCTGGGATGCAAAGATGGTTCAACATACACAAATCAATAAGTATAATATACTACACTAATATAATGAAGGATAAAAATCATGATCTTCTCAATAGATGCAGAAAAAGCATTTGACCAAATTCAACACCCTTTCATGATAAAAACTCTCAATAAATTGTGTATAGAAGGAACATACCTCAACATAACTCACAGATAACAAGCCCACAGCTAACATCATACTCAATGGTGAAAGACTGAAAGCTTTTCTTCTTTTACAAGGGTGCCCACTCTGACCATGCCTCTTCAGCATAGTACAGGAAGTCTTATCCAGAACAATCAGGCAGGAAAAAGAAATAAAATGCATCTAATTTGGAAAGGAAGAAGTAAAATTATCATTGTTTGCAGGCAATATGATCTTACATAGAGAAAATCCTAAAGACTACAAAAAAACTATTAGAGCTAATCAACAAATTCAGTAAATTTGCAGGATACAAAATCAATATACAGAAGTCAGTTGTGTTTTATACACTAAGAAAGAAACATCTGTGAAAGAAATAAAATAATCCCATTTGTATTACCATCAAAAACAATAGAATGCTTAGGAATAAATTTAACCAAGAAAGTGAAAGATCTGTACTTTGAAAATTATAATGACTTTGATGAAAGAAATTGAAAAAGACACAAACAAATCAAAAAATACCCCATGTTCATGGATCAGAAGAATTGATTTTGTTAAAATGTCCATACTATCTAAATCCTTCTATATAAGCAATGCAATCCCTATCAAAATTTTATCAAAATTCTAATGGCATTTTTCACATAAATTGAAAAAAGCAATCCTAAAACTTGTATTAAACCACAAAAGACACCAAGTAGCCAAAGCAATCAACAAAGCTGGAGGCTTTGCACTTCCTGATTTCAAACTATGCTTCAAAGCCATAGATGTCAAAATGGTATGGTACTGGCATAAACAGAGACATATAGGTCAATGAAACAGAATCAGGAGCCCAGAAATAAACCCTCATATACCCAATTGGGAATACTTAATGGTAAAATGATAGTCTTTTCAATAAATTATAAGGGAAAACTGGTCTCATGCGGAAGAACAAAACTGGACCCCTATCTTACACTACTCACAAAAATTAACTCAAAATGAATTAAAGACTGAAGCTCTAAAACTCCTCAAGAAATGTAGGGAAAAATCTCCTTGACATTGGTGTTGGCAATGATTTTTTGGATATGACACCAAAAGCACAAGTAACAAAATAATACGTGAAATAAATAAGTGGAACCACATCAAACGAAAAAGCTCCTGCATAGCAAAAGAAACAATCAATAAAATGAAAAAGCAACCTACAGAATGAGAGAAAATATTTGCAAACCATATATATGATAAAGGTTAATATCCAAAATATATAAGGAACTCCTACAATGCAATAGCAAAAAGTAAACAACCTGATTTAAAAGTGGGCAGAGGACCTCAATAGACATTTTTCCAAAGAAGACATACAAATAACCAATAGGTAGGTACATGAAAAGATGCTTAACATCACTAATCATCAGGGACATGCAAATCAAAACCCCAATGAGTGATCACCTCACATCTGTTAGAATGGCTGCCATCAAAAAGAGAAGAGAAAACAAATGTCAGCAAGGATATGGAGAAAAGGGAACCCTTGTGTACACAGTTGGTGGGGATGTAAATTGGTACAGCCACTGTGGAAAACAGTACGGAGTTTCAACTACCATGTGGTCCAGTAATATCCAGTAATGTCTGGGAATATATCCAAAGGAAATGAAATCAGGATCTGGAAGAGATGTCTGCACTCCCATGTTTATGGCAGCATTATCCAGTAGCCAAGATATGGATATCTAAATATCCATCTACAGATGAATGGGTAAAGAAGATGTGGCATATATGTAAGATGGAGTATTATTCAGCCATGAAGAATAAGGAAATCTTGCCATTTGTGACAAGATGGATGGACCTTGAGAGTGTTATGCTAAGTGAAATAAGTCAGAGAAAGACAAATACTGTATGATCTCATATGGGAAATCTCGAAGAGGTGAACCCATAGAAACAGAGAGTAGGATGGTGGTTGCCAGGGTCTGTGGGATGGATGAAATAGGGAAATGTTGGTCAAAGCGTACAAACTTCCAGTTATAAGTTGAGTAAGTACCGGGGATCATACAGCATGGTGACTGTAGTTAATAATACTGTATTATACACTCGAAAGTTGCTGAGAGAGTAAATCTTAAGTGTTCTCACCACACACCAAAAAAATGGTGATTATAGATGATTGAGATGTTAACTAACCCTATTATGGTAATCCTTTCACAATATATAAGTGTATCAAATCATCATGTTATACACCTTAAATTTACACAATGTTATGACTCAGTTATATCTCAACAAATCTTGGGAGGGGAAGACATGTTGATTTTTCAAAAGCCATAAAATTAAAAGGCAAACAATAACCAGGAGGACATATTGCTTAAATACATAATGGGCACAGAATTATTTAGCCTCATAATGCTAATGGGTAAGGGACAATGCACATAAGCAGGCAATTCACCCCCCAAAAAAATGTAAATGACCAATAAGCATGTGAAAAAATATTTAATTTAAACTGTTATTTAATTCAACATGTAGCCCAGAACTTAGCATATGGTTTGTGCATTCATCTTCCCTTTCAACAAATGCACAGTAAGATGCTGGGAAAACAGCCATGAATGGGGCAAAGTTCATCATTTGTTTAGCCGAGCAACAAAAATGCAAATTGAAATAACGAAATGTCATTTTGCCTAACAAATTGGATGACTAAAAAGAACCATAACCAATGTTGCTAAGAGTTCAGGGAAAGAGGCAGTCTAATGCACTCAAAATAGTAGGAGCACACGTTAGGGCACTGGTAACTGGGTAAGTCCGAGCAATCAGAGTGGGCATACCGTTTGATCCAGCAATTGTACTTTCCATTCTTTATCCTACGGAAAAACTGGACAAGCAGCCCAGGGTGCATCGATGCAATCCAACAAGCATTGCATTATTCTTGTAGGGAAACAACGACCTACATGTTCAATAGGGACTCTTGGGGAAATGGAGGGGATGAGGTCCAGGAAACAGATGAGGCATCAGCACTGCAACAGCAGACAGATTTGGTCCAGATACAAATAAGTGGGTAAATTTGATGTCAGGAAGTTGGAGAGGTTTTGTTTTATGTTCTGTATCCCTCCCCAATCCATACCCCACTCTGTGAACTAGAAAGCAAGTCTGTCTTCTGAAGGTGAAAGGGTGGTAGAATTGAAGTTTCCAGATTGTAGAGAGGGTTTGAAATAGCTCTTGCATAGAATGGGAAAGGAAACTATGTGGACAAATAGAAAGGATCCCCACACAGCAAGGAAGGCCTGCATAAGGTCAGAGATCATGAACATTTACCTGAGACATAAAAAGCCTGCAAAAGAATACAGCAACCTTGAACACAAATAAATGCAAAATAAAAATCCATTCTATTTGAAGAAAGGGCCTATAAGTAGCAGGTATATTCATAAATCCACATCATTGAGCATACTTACACAGTACAGCTCAAGTGTCAATTCCAGGATTTACATTAGAACTCCGCATGTCAGGGGCTTCTAGTTTAGTCATTAATTTGCAATGAAATTCACAGATGAATCTCAAACCAAGTTTGGGAGCTGGGGAGAGAAGATAAAATGGAAATGAATTCTCTCCATACTAGGAACAAAAAAATATGACATTAAAACTTAAGAAAACTGCAAGGCTCCAGGAAACCCAGGAGTCTAATGGAAGAAAAGATAATGTAAAGGTGAATTCTTCCAAAATTAGGATAGAAGCCGAATGTAAGTCAAATCAAAATCTGAACCAGATGTTTTTTAACTTCTCAAAAGAAAGAAAATCTGATAGAAAAAAAAGTCAAGAATAATTTAGAAACATTTACAAAGACTAATATAGGAATGAAGAGGACCCCTGTATTAAGATATTACAGTATGCTTTAAAGGCACAGTAATTAAATTTGTGAGAGAGTGATACAAGATATAATGAAATAGTCCAGAAGTACAGCCTAGAATATATTAAAATTTAATTCACGATTTATCTCATGATTCCCACCTACCTCTAACCCCAGTTGGAAAAAGACACCTCTTAATAAATGGTGTTGGGACAAATATTCACTGTTATTTGGGGGAGGGGAGGATGTAGCAAAAGGGAAGGTCCTTAATTTTCCCTCCAGTGAAGGAAGGAATGGATTTTCCTGCTGTGCAGGTCTGACAGGACTTACAGGAGACAATAAAGACGTGCCCGCGTCCCTTGGGAGATGTGGCCGCACAATCTCTAGAGAGTGAATCCCTGTTCATTTGCCATTTATTCAACAAATAATTGTTGAACTATTCTAAGAGCTGCAATACAGCAGGGATAAGAGAGAAGAGTTACCTGCCTCGTGGAATTTACCTTCTATTGGAGGAAACAGGTGATACATATGTAAACAGGTTCAGGGGATGATGTCAGATAGTGATAAAGGCTAAGAAGAAGGTTAAGGAGGGCAATGATGGAGGGAGTTGAGAGAGGGGTGAGTTCAGGAAGGTCTTTTCAGACACCATTCTGACGGAGTGTCCCTTGGACTGAGGCCGGAAGGACAAGAAGGAAGAAGTCGGGCAAAGATCTAAAGGAAGGGCTTTCCAGGCAAAGCAACATAAGCAAAGCCTTACAGTGGAAATGACCCGGACAAGTTTAAGGAACAGACGAAAGAGCCAGGGTGGTTGGAGCAATACGGCAATGGGGAGAGCAGTGAAAGAAGTGACAGGGGGCCGTGCAGAGAACATCAGCTTTTATTCTGAGTGATATAGGGAGCACCTGGAAAAGTGTCCCCTGGGAAGTGACAAGGAGGACCTTTCATTTACCAAGATCCCCCAGGCTGCTATGAGCTGAAAGGATCACGTCCTTTCCCAGTGAACGTGGAAGGTGGTTTCACATCTTCCTGGGCTTCTTCAGAAGTGAGCATGTGCCCCAGCAACACCCCGGTTACCGCCCGCAGTGGGCAAATATTTCCAATCAGTATCAGGAACTATTTTTCTGAAGAACAGCCAGTAAGTATGCAGGAGCAAAAAAGACTGATAACCACAATCACCCCCTCTGCTGGGAAAGCAAGTCCTGCCTGCTGGACACCGACCAGGGCAGGTTCGGGCAAAGGGAACGGCCCCAGCAGCCCCCTCCTCCGTCACCCTCGCCAGTCCCGAAGTGGCCTTCACCGGGTGTCAGGTTGCTGACATCAAACAAGAAAATGACCTCAGGAAAACATACAGACCAGGGAGTTTAATTCTGGAACGAAGGTGCAGAATTTCTAAAACTTCACTTCTGTCATCACCATTAAGACAGGAAGTCTTATTTCTTTCATACATGGCCTTGACCATCAAAACCTAGATGATTTAGGAACCCAAACATTCCTAGAGGTCAGTTCTCTAATCTCTGTTATGGTTTGTAGTTTCATTTTATTACATATGCAAATTTATTAGGTTCGCGCTCCAATTTCCTTCCACAATTCTGTGTCACCCTCTTTCATCGAGTCACTTCAGGGACAGGGGTCTGTTCCTGGAGAATGTATTTTGACGGGTTGTAGAAGCATCGCCAGAGCGCCTTATGCTTTATGAGAGCTGAAACATATTTGCATTGAATTTTTCTAGCAGATTTCTGTCAACTATTTAAGAGGACATATGGAGTTTCTTTTCTTACCTTTGAAAAGGGAAAAAAAAAAATACATGAAATCAGGGCATTTGGATAAATTTCCTTGCTTCCTCTGGTAGTTTGATGGAAGCATTTCTTAAAGCCAAGACAGCATTTGTGGTATGGGACCAAAAAGGAACAAGGAGACTGTGAAGTCTGGACCACACTTAGAGCAGATTTCTTACAGACCACATTCCTTTTCACTGAGTGTCCTTGCTGGCTCGATCCTAGACAGGTCCAGGAAGGCTCAGAACCAGAGTTTGTCACTGGGGAGACCTCAAGCTCTGTAGTGTGGCTTGGTGGTTGGTGTGGCCAAATCAAGACGCTCGTTCTGCTGGATGTCAGTGTGGCCCGTCTCTCGCTGACCTATTGTTCACTGATCTGATTATTCAGTACGTTCAGTTCCACAGTCACTTCCTACAGACCATTGGGTCCTGGGAATTATGCGCGGAGGAGATGGTGTGACAGGTGGGAAGGAGCGTGGGCTTCGGAGACCAAAGTCTCTGGGCTCACATCCCAGCTCTGCATCTTCTTCTCTGAGCCACAGTTTCTTCATCTCTAGAGATGGAATTAAAACATCAACCGTGTCAGGTTGTTGTGAGGGCTAAATGTAATAATGAGAAGCCTGGAGTCCAAATGGCACCGGGTGGACCCACATTAGCTCTGAGTTGGCTGCCTTCTTTCTTCTTCTGTTCCCTCCTAGAGGGGTCTCGGGAGCAGCATTCAGCAGGGGAGAAGGTGGGGCCCCACATGGGTTTGATGCAACGTGAGCTCCTGAAGGGCTTTTCTACGCTGCATGAGCGCCACCCCTTTGTGTTCAAACAGGTCCTCAGAAGAGCCCTGGTAAAGCTCTTCCCTGCGTTACCTGGGATGTCCACGGTCTCCTGTTGGCCCCCTGAAGAACGTTCATTCATCACAAAGCTAAAAGGAGAACAGGAGGGCCCCCACACTTTCACCATTTTCTCCTTTTTTACCAACCCAGCTATGAAGGTTGTGTCCGCCCCAACCCACTCAGGAGACTTGACAGCAAAAATGATAGATTCAAGGGGCGCCTGGGTGGCTCAGTCGGATAAGCAACTGCCTTGGGCTCAGGTCATGATTCCGGAGTCCCGGGATCGAGGCCTGCGTCGGGCTTCCTGCTCAGTGGGGGGTCTGCTTCTCCCTCTGTTCCTCACCCCGCTTGTGCAAGCTCTCTCTCTCTCTCTCTCAAATAAATATCTTTTTTAAAAAAATGACAGATTCAAAAAAAAGACTAAACGGATGACCTGGAACTTATTCCATCCTGGCCATTGGTAATCACAGTCTCTTGCGTGGTCAGAAAGGATCCTTGAAATATTATATTTTCCCTTATTCCAAGAGCCCAGTGAACCCTTCTTTCTCTGCTGGCGTTGAAATCTCCTTACTGGTGTCAGTTTGTGCCAGCTCACTGGGCTCACTCGGCGGCTCACCCGGCTGGGCTTATAGTCCGTCCTGCTGCCCCCCTCCCCGCCCCCCCCCCCCCCGCCCCGGCAGCCGCAGCATGCTCTCAGCTCTCTTTCCAGAAAACTGCTCCTCACCCTTGTACTCCCCTGCAGCTGCCTCACCGCAGGCCCTGGTGACCTTGAATTCCAGCTGCAGGAAGAGTTTCTGACGCTTTTCTCTGCCTCGGGGTTCTCCCCAGCCCTCGATCTGTCCCTCCTCTGCCAGTCAGAACTGTCTTCCTAAAAACCTGAGCCTCTCAAGAGGCCTGTGAGGAACGTGGGCTTCAAAATCAGGCAGATCTGGGTGCAAAGCCAGCTCCTTCAGGGCATACCCCTCTCTAAGGCTCAGCTCCTCATCTGGGAGATGTGATCATAGTTCGTGCATCAGAGGGCGGTCAGGAGAGCTCAGGGAGGCAAGGTCAACGAAGTGCTCATCCCAGAGCTCGGCACGCAGTAAGTGCTGGGGGAAATGCTCTGAGAGCCTGTGGTGGCGCCTCATGGCTGGGAGCACAAAACTCAGACTCCTGAGCTTGGCATTTGGGGTGCTGCCCGCCCCCGTCTCCCTACTGTTTGTCATCCTCCACACACCCCAGGCTGCTATGGCAGTCCCCATGTCGTCACGCCTCCCGGACTGGTGTCCAAAGGACCCTCCTCATCTTCGCTGTTCCTTAAATTCTTTCTTGGGCTTCTGGACCAACCCCAAAGTCACAGAGTGGTGGGGCCCCTGCGAATCTGCAGCCCATTGCTCACAGTGCAGGGTAGGGCCTGTCTTCTGCTACCTGCCATTGGTCTTTGTGTCCCTCTCCCCTCTCTGCTCTCTGAGGACAGGGACGATGGCTGACTCGCCTCTGCATGGAGTAGACTCTTCCTGAAGGCTTGCATTCAGTTAGTGATGATGGGAAATAGCAGGTGATGTTTGAGGGCTTGGTTGGTTCAGTTTCCCAGCTAGGCAATGGCATCCCTTGTTTTTATTGCATATCAGTACGCACGGTTCACTCTGCTCCCAGTCAAAGGGAAATACGGGTGTGTGTATTTCCCAGGATATGTGTGTGTACCTGGCAGGGGCCCCGGGGAAGGGGGGGGCTGTCTGCATGTCCATGTCAGGTTGTCTACTGTCATTTCTTAGGACAGACCATTCATTCAGATATTACGTTCCCCTTTTTTGATGTTAAGTTACCCCCTGTTTATGAAATTATGGCGGTGGTAGGTAATACTAGATCATAGTGGCTTTTTTTCTCTTTTTTAAAATATTCTTTTTTAAAAAAGATTTTATTTATTTATTTGAGAGAGAGAGTGAGAGAGAGAGCACAAGCTGGGTGAAGGGCAGAGGGAGAAGCAGACTCCCCACTGAGCAGGGAGCCCGATGCGGGGCTCGAACCTGGGACTCCAGGATCATGACCTGAGCCTAAGGCAGATGCTTAACCGACTAAGCCACCCAGGCTCCCCTCTTTTTAAAATATTCTTAATTGGCAAGAAAAAAACTGGGAAATGAAGAGCAGCAAAGTTTAACTTTTTTTCAGTAAGAACAGTAAAAAGCATCCTTCAAAACACCAAGTAGACAAGGAAAGCTGTTTCGAGAGCATGGTATGCAGTGGAAGGCATCTAAGTCATAGGCCGTCACCAGTAACAGGTCCACCTAAAGGCAGCAGGGCAGGTGGGGTGGGGGAGTGTTGAGGAGGGGCCCAGTATGTGGACACTTGACACATGCTGTCTAATTTAATCTCCAAAGCCCCTTGAGCTAGATGGTGTTATCTCTGTCACGGCAGAGGCTCAGAGAGGTTAAATCATTTGCCCAAAGTGTCCCAGACAGTGAAACCTGAATTTCCCAAGCCTCGTGGTCTGGGGTGTGCAATGAGGAGGTCACATTAGCATCAGTCCTGAGTAGGAAGCCACAGGGCCACGGCACCCACCGCCCCCACCCCCCACCATCTCCCTGTAGCAGTTGGGGAAAGCTAGGAAGGCTTCTCCTAAGTGTGCACGGACAGCCCTGTCATAGGGGCCTGCTTGGGGCCTTCACAATTGTCTAGGGGGGGGGCAGCAATGCGTCCCAGAGCACAGGCCTCATCAGGCCGCTGCTGCCTGCATGCCTTCTCACAGAGGACTCCAGAGCAGCCATATCAAGGCCAACTTACGACTTCCCCGTACCCAAGCATTGCTGCCCTCGTGGGCCCTTTCCTTCATAAAACACACTTACAAATCACATTTTACAACTATGTTGATTTAGATTAATACATTATTGTGTATTAAAACATGTTCCTGAACCTAAGAGTTCTTTTTTTATCTTCTGATTTTAAAACAAATTAAAACATTTGTATAGGCTCCTGAAAGAATGATGAGCCATAGGCTCCATGCTTGCTGAGCTCAGCGGACAAGGAGACCCTTTGCAAGACCCTGCCAGAGCGGGAGTCCAGGAGACATGTGCAAATTTTCACACTTTCCCTGCCCACCACTCAACAATGTTTCACCACTGCCCACCCCTGTTTCATGGATTGGCCCATGGACCTCAGAGCATACTGCCTGCTTCTGTATCTCACAAAAACCCTAGTGCCCAGGTCCCTTGGGCCTCTATCTGTTTAGCTTTTCTACTCTTGTTATAGGCATCGGAACAGTTCCCAAGGTAGAGCGAGAAAAATTCCTCTTCTGCCCCAGACACCTGCACACATCATTTAACCCACAAAGCTTTTTTCCCACATTGTATTCGATGAGATCATATCAAGACTTATATCAAGTCAAATAAATAGACAGCCCAGGCCTCCGTCACAGCCCCAGTCTATCACACACAGCCAGACGTGTGTGTGTTTTGGCCCAGCTGAGTCAGGCAGACACGGGGGGTGCGCCCGGGTAGAGCCGGGCCTGGAATCAGTCCTCTGGCATCCAGAGTGTTCCCTCTCTGGGAGGCCAGGCATTTCACGCGCTCCCGCTGTTTGCGTGTTGGCAAGCTTGGGATATTCTGGTAAGGAGCATTCCTGTCTATTCCAGCTTGGAATGAGTCTGCATTTCTTTGTCCAACACAAAGCTTTGAAATGAATGATGATGCTGGAAAAAAAAAATCTCAGGAGAGTTTGCAAGGATTGCTAATAAGTATATCTAGCGTTTAGGATAGAAACAGCCTTTTCTGTAGAACTCTGTAGAACTCAGAATCTGCCACTGGCAACACCTTGCATTCCGCATGTCTTTGGCAAACCATTTATAAGGAAGAGGAAGGAAGAGGAATTTGTTCTGGCAACATGTTTTATATGAAGAGGGAGTGCATGGGCACAGGATGGAGAAATCACTAAGGCTAAAGTTTGTGAGGAGTGAGAAAAAAAGGAAAGAAGTCTCGCTGCTCTCTGCAGTCCCTAGAGAGAAAAGAGCGAGACAGCTGGGGTTTATGACTTGGGTCCTGCCCTGCTCTTCTGCTTTCTTGGGCCCATTGAAATGGCCACCATGGCGGGACCCCAGCCTCGGAGTGGTACATAACCTTCTGAAAGGTCTGCCTTGGTCCAGCTTTTGCTTACAGGCAGGCAGGAAACATGAGTCTTTCTTGAAGTTTCTTATTTTGCTGCCTCTGGTGAGTGACCGAGGAAACCGGGGTGCTTCTCGTCACCTTCTGTACCCCAAGTGTGGGCTGTTTGGGCCCACCCCAGAGGTAGTGCGGTCAGCATTATGGAGTTGACGTTCCACGTGGGGCTGGGACACAGACTGAACCCTAGAAGTGGACACTCGGGCTCTCAGCAGCAACCATCAGTGGTTGGGAGACCGAGACAAGTGGGTGTCTCGGAGCAAACAGATCCCATGGTGGCTCAACCACCGAAACCATGCTCTAGCTTCTCCATGTTGGCACACACCAAGCATTTAAAAAGGGAATCGTGCCGGTACGCGGCACTTAATAAAATTTGTCATTTAATTTTTATGTCTTTGATCACTAGAAGGTTGAACTTGTTACTGCATGGCCATTTCCATCCTTATCTATGGGGCCCTTGGCCTCAAGTGTCCTTGAGGCCAGCCTTAGTTGCCCCTAGGCCATCTGCTAATGTCCGCACTTTCACCTCTCCCTTATTTGATCCCACGAAACTGTCACATTGAATCCACCTTATAATTACTCTCTGGAGTACCATCAGCTACCATTATAGCTCTCTTTGGGCTCTCAAATTGTGCTTTGTTTGTGCCATTCAGCTCGGCTCTGTGGGGCTGTAAGCAATAAAGCAGAAGGATCCTCTAGCTCTTCACTTCTCCCACACGCAGGGCTTCCTGCCAGCAGCCTCGTCCACACCATCTTTTCATCTGAACAAAACCCTGTCCGGTGCTAAATATAGCTTTATTTAACATAATTGTACAAGGTGCTTTCTACTTTTAAATCTAGACTGGGCATGGAGCGGGACATTTACATAACAAGTTGGTGTCAGCCCTGTAACAAATCTTCTGATTTTCTTTATTGGACCAGTGAGGAAACTAAGGAACAGGGAGGTTTGCAACCCTGCTCCTGTCATACGGCTACTTAAATCTCAGGTATCCCAACTTCCGGTAGGTGCACTGTTCACTCCCACCCCCATGTCCAAGTGAACAGCCCAGTCCTTGGTTGTGCGCAAGGAGCCTCTGATCCCCTGCAAAGCCTGGTGGATTGCAGTGTGTATTTCCCCATGGAGAGCTCACCCACCAGACTTGGTGGGGAGTGCTCCCGCCATCTGGCTCACCAACCAGACAGAGATCTCGTCCAGTTTTTTCTTTTTCTTTCTTTCTTTCTTTCTTTTTTTTTTTTTTTTTTTTTTTTTGG
Source organism: Eumetopias jubatus (assembly GCF_037043125.1). Classification (NCBI taxonomy): domain Eukaryota; kingdom Metazoa; phylum Chordata; class Mammalia; order Carnivora; family Otariidae; genus Eumetopias; species Eumetopias jubatus. Next base: position 147,692,409 of record NW_028274807.1, on the reverse strand, counting down.
CCACTTCCCCCAGCTGGAGGCTAGTCAGCTTCTGAAGTGGTCCAGGGCTTTCCCCAGACCACAGACCTTCCAGGTGAAGCTGTGGGGCTCTCCTCCCACTAGCTGCCAGGTACTGCCACATTCTGACTTAGTGGCAAATGCAGATGATTTCAGGGGCCAGGGAAGTATGTCCCGGTGTCAAGTGGCTGGCGTAGGACTAAAGGCATGCCATGAGAGGGGGGCTTCATCCATTTTGCACTTCATCCCAGCACCTGGAGCAGCGTCTGCACACCATAGATCACCCCCAATAAAATGCGTAGAAGGAACAGTGTGGCGATTGCAGAGAATTGGCAAATATGTGTTTCATGGAAGGCATTCTTGTCAAAAAGCACACCTCTGGGCAATATTTGGCTTCCAGCTCGCAACCCCTATGGTTGAACAAACAAGGCTATTTATAGATGGAATGAACAATGACCGCCAAGCAACAGGGATGCCCAGCTTATCGCTTTGATGTGTTCAGTTGGAGTCAGGACATAGGACCTTTTTCAGTACCTCTTAAATCCTTTCCATTAATAACCCTGACCCTTTAATGACCCTGTCCTAATTGGAGACATGTGCAAATTTTCACACTTTCCCTTCTACTGTGCTGTGGTCTTTTTCTGAGTCTCTTAGTCACATGTCTTTCTTTTCAAAAAATGTACAAAGAACACCCCTTTTACCAAATAAGGGGCAGACTTTCTAAACACATACTTACGTCCTGAGAGAAGGGTGACAAATCTGCTTTCATTCATACAACGTCACTTTTTCTGAAATGGACATAAGCAAATAGTGGCAGCTGTTTTGTGCCAAAATCACTTTGCGCCCAGTCCATCTTCACCATCCCAGTTCGTCTTCACAATCCACCAGAGCAAGCCACAGAGTCCTGGAGAGCAGGGGACAGCCCCCAAAAGTTTCTCCCCAGGTGAAGCGTTGACCCTGGCTGTTCCCAGGGACACTGACCTTATTCCACTGGGTCTGTGTCACCATCCTTCCATCCCATTCTGCCGACACCCCAGACCCAATTGTTTGGGTTTGTAGCAAAGTCCCTTGAACCAAAAGGAGTGTGGTTCTTGGGTCAGTCAAGCAGCTGTTGTGGAGTAGACAGACTGGATGGGGAGCCCTCTGAGCACACGTGCCCTAACCCTACAAAGGGTTGACAGATACAAGACCATGTGCCTCAGCGTGGAAGCCCAGAGCCAGCTTCTAGACTGTGGACTCAGCCATTGACTTGTCACTTAAACACATCGATTCCCTAGTGAATTGGGAAGGGTATCAAAAGCATCCTCTAGCAAGTAGAATCTACTTGGAGGAAAAGACTTTGTAAAATCAAGCCATAGCCATCATTAATATTTTGGCCAGGATATATGAGTGAGAAAGGTAAAGGTACCAAAGGCTTTAAAATTCCAGATTTTCTTGAAACATTTTACTGGTAAATGGTAAACACACACACACACACACACACACACACACACACACACACACACACACACACACACACACACACACACACACACACACACACACACACACACACACACACACACACACACCCCTGGTCGGCAGTAGGCAATATTTGGCTTCCAGTTTACAAACCCTTTGATAGGATAAATAAACTTGACTCTAAATAGAAACCATTGCCATCCAGAAACATTGAACTCCAGCTTATTGCTTCTGTTCTATGTCCCAATGAACTCAAAGATGCGGATAATTTTTTGTGGTTGCAATGCCTCTCTCCATCAATGACCTTGGCCCAGATCTGAACTGATTGTAATTTTCAGCCCTGAATGTAAAAGCTTGTGTCAGTGAGGAATATATTCAGCTACAAATAACAGAAAATCTGGCCAACAATGGCTTCAATGGTAGGGGACTATTTTTCTCATGTAACAAGATGTTCAGAGGCAAGGGGTGACTCACGGTGGTTCAGCTGATCTGCGGCTGTCTGGGCCAGGCTCTTTCAGGCTTTCTGACCCACCTTACTCAGCATTTTGGTATTTGTCACAACTGCACACCTGTGATCAAGGCAGACAGGAGTGGGGAAGGAGAGCATCAGCCGGATCTATTCACCTGGTTAGGAAAACAAAAGCTTTCATCGAGACCTCTGGGCCAGCTTTCCTGTCAGGCTCACTGGTCAGAACTGTGTCACATGACTGCCCCTGGCAGTGAAGGAAGAGGGAAATAGAGTATTTCTCCATTCAGCCTCTATGGTCCAGCAGAGCAAAGGGAGAATGGGCTTGAGAACAGGTGTGTGGGAGCTAAACACACAGGGGCTACTGACACACTGCAGGGAAACTTCCAACAGACTCACTGACCAGATGACGAAGCTGAGTTCCAGAAGTACACAGTAACTGGGTCAAGATCCCATCATTAAATGAAGTTAGAGCCAGATCTAGAACCCAGGTCTCATAATGCCCAGTCCAGAAAGCCCCCTATTGGACGAGCCATGGATGTAGTCTGACAAAGTCTGTGACTGAAGCTCGGTTGAGGAAGTAGAATATCATCCAGAAAACGAGGTGTGGCTATAAAACCAGCAGCAGTGGGCAGGAGATGGAGTGGCCTCCCCTTGAGGTCTCCTTCCCTGGAGGGGAAGGACAGTGAAGGGGACAGAATCAAATAATTCAGGGTGAGTCACAGAAGCTAGGCCACGTCACATCGGGCCTCCTCCAGATGCTCTCCTGCCGGGTAGATTGTTTAGCTTCTTGTTCCTTTGGCACATCGATGTTCGTGTGTGTTATAATGGAATCAGTCTCATGATGAGCACCATGATGATGCAGAATTTCCATGTCAGTGTTAATGTGCTGTTCTTGTCTTCTGTCCCCTTCTGTTATTGGACCAAACAGAAGTATTCTGCTGTTTCTCTCTGCAACATCTCCACAGAAGTCCTGAAAGTCATCAATGCCACAGAGGAGCTGATAGCAGAGTCCACAGGGCCTTGGGAGTTCTCATCTGTCCCTCCCGACAGAGAGAAGGGGACGTTTCCTCTCGGGACAGACCAAGCGAGACTGGATGAGCAGCTGACTTCCCTGGAAGAAAACGTAAGACAGTGGGGATGTTCCCTGTCTAGGGCAAGCAGGTGCAAAGAAGAAACTGATGACGGTGTAACCCATCAGGAACAGTGCAAGGACCATACACACCACCACCATAGCTGATATATTCTCAGGAAGGGGCTCGGGCTGGGTTCTCCAGAAGCAGACCCTGAAGTGGGGGTTTGCCTGCAAGTGATTTCTTAGGGAAGTGCTCCCCCAGGGAGGCTGGTCAGGGAATGGGGAAAGACAGGGGGAAGGGAAGCAGTCAAGTGAAGGTGTGACCTTTTTTTTTTTTAAAAGATTTTATCTATCCGTTTGACACAGAGAGGGGCCGGAATGCACAAGCAGGGGGAGAGGCAGAGGGAGAGGGAGAAGCAGGCTCCCCGCTGAACAGGGAGCCCAACACCGGGGTCTCTGTTCTTTAAAGATGTCTACGATACAGTTCTTTCAGTGCTGATAGTCCTAAAATGGCCTTAATCCTGGACACACAGAATGGAAAAAGTTAAAGTCAAGATACGGTGCACCGGGAAAGGAGTGTTTTTGTTTTACCAAGTAACTGTATTTAAAAAAAAAAAATACAATACGTGAAATACTCACATTAAGTGGATTCCCAGGGCACACTTAAAGCAAAGACAACATGCCTTTTTTTCCTGCAAGGGGCATGTTGAAAAATGCAAAGCCAGGAGCCTGGGATCTTGACCTGAGCTGAAGGCAGAGGCATAACTGACTGAGTCACTCAGGGGCCACAACAAAGGTGTGACCTTAGACAAAGAGTAGCTTTGACCTGAGCCTGCAGGAAGCCCCCGGGTATCAGTTGCATCTCAGGGTTGTCCTGAGGCAAAGGAACTGGCCTTTCCTACAGCCAGCAGACACTTCCGTCTCTACAAGCAAGCAAGGAAAGTGTCTACAGGATCCCCAGGCAGTCCTCTGTACAGCTGAGCCTGGGAACAAAAGCACACTGAAGCTTGGGGGGTGGGAGATGCAGGAACTGTATCCTGTGGGGATCCAGGTGGAACACTGCCACAGGGAAAGGGGGTGGTTGCCAACAGAATGTAGGTCACAAGTGGTCTACCCTGCTTCCAGACTTGTGTGCTGGTAGTGGATTTTTCTAGCCTGACTTGGGAGGACAGAAAAGAGGTACCAGATTCTTACATATCAACATCCACACTCATTGTTGAGTGTTTTAATAAATTCCTGATGAGAATTTTCCAACACTGTAGACTAGGGGGTGACACAGAGATTGGGACATTAACCACTCGGGCCATAGTCACCGTCACCAGGGGGCATAATCCTGCCCACGGAAGTGATATCAAGTCAGGGGGTTCCATCTTTCCAGAGCCAGCAGAATCAACCCTGATTGTGGGGTGCTGTCATGAACACAGTTCTCAGAAATCAGGAACTGTTAGTAGAGGCAATTCTTGCAAAAAGTTGAAACAACAACAAATCAAAAATGACTCAAGTTTTAAAAAAAAATGCCAATTGTTTTAACTTAAAAGTTAAAGACTCTCTCCTTTGGAATTCCCATAAAACCTAAGTAGAGGTCCATCTGCCCCTTACCTCATTTTGCTGCCCTTTCTCTCCACTCATCTGTCCCCATTAGATGGGCACCATTGACATTTTGGGTTCGATAATTCTTTGTTGTGGGGGGTGAAGGATGTTCAGCAGCATCCCTGACTTCTGCCCATGAGATGCCAGTGACATCAAAATGTGACAGTCAGGGAGCTGGGTGGCTCAGTTGGTTTGGTGTCTGCCTTCGGCTCGGGTCACGATCCCAGAGTCCTGGGATCGAGTCCCACGGTGGGCTCCCTGCTTTGCGGGGAGTCTGCTTCTCCCTCTGCTCCTCCTCCCACTCGTTCTCTCAATCTCTCTCTCTCTCTCAAATAAATAAATTCTTTAGAAGAAAAGAAAATGTTTTTAAAAATGTGACAGTCAAAATGTGTCCAGACGTCAAATATTGGAGGGGGAGCTGCAGGGAGGCAGGAACCGGGTCACCCCCAGATTAAGACTCAGATGTATGAATCCCTGCAGAACACGGTCTTTCACATGAGTAGCCCCAGCCCTTGCCCAGAGTTTGACGCAGAGGTGCTCAAAGAGTGTTTACCTGATATATGATTCAGACGAATGAAGTCCTTTCCTTAGGAAGAAATGTTTTATTGCTAATATGGAGGGTCTCTGTTCTTTAAAGATGTCTATGATACAGTTCTTTCAGTGCTGATAGTCCTAAAATGGCCTTAATCCTGGACACACAGAATGGAAAAAGTTAAAGTCAAGATACGGTGCACCGGGAAAGGAGTGTTTTTGTTTTACCAAGTAACTGTATTTAAAAAAAAAAAAATACAATACGTGAAATACTCACATTAAGTGGGTTCCCAGGGCACACTTAAAGCAAAGACAACATGCCTTTTTTTCCTGCAAGGGGCATGTTGAAAAATGCAAAGCCTTTGTGGGCAGTTTTCATTTTGTAAAATCCTTTTATTATCCCTTACGTTTCTTTCCTTGGGTTCCTTAACATTTTCGGGTCGAAACACATGGCACTTACCCGCTGATGTGAGATGTCAGAAACCCCAGCAGGGACCTGCGCTCTAAGGCGGCGCGGGGGGGGGGGGGGGGTGGCGGGGCGGGGAATAACTCCCTGTTCCCGGTCTGGCCTGGGAGATGCCTCGCCTGATCCCCAAAGAGTTAACTGTTTCTTCCCCTTCTTCCCCTCCTCCCCTCCCCCTTCCAGCTTTTCAAATTGCACCTCGGAAGAAACTCCATCTACTTTCCTTTGAATTCTAAGGGTTTTGAGTCAGAGAAGGGATGACTCTTCTCTTTATCTCCTTAGAGATAAAGATCACAGAGCCCTGGGGCTGGTTTTGCTCTGCGGTTTCCAGGATGGAATTCAGCTGAGCAGCCCAGGGGCGGGGCTGATTCTTAAATGGGCCTCTGAGTGCAGCTGATTTAATTAAACCGGGACTTTTTGTCTGTGTTCTAAAGGGCCCTCCGTTTTTCTCCACTGCCTTGCTCCTTTGTGCCGAGGAGCCGGGAATGTCAGAACTAGAAACGGAGATACTTATTCTCACCTTCTGAACAGTTTCAGGAAGGGACTATCTTGAGGTGTGGGTATGGTTCAGGGATGCTGCAGCACCCAGAGAGTGGCCGTCGGGGCTGGAGGGGGGGGAGAGTGGTCCCCACCCCTGGACAGTGTAGTCCATGGAGAGCTGGAGCCCGGAGGAGCGCCCCCTAGTGGGAGCAGTCACCGTGCAGCCCGCCCAGGGAGAGAGCAGGGGCACGGAGACAAACTTCCCTCTCCTCCTGCCTTTGATCTCCTGCTGGTTGTCTCCATTGGCCAAACCCATCCCAGCCAGCAAGGGAGCCTGGGTGATGATGTTCAGACAGGTCAGCCTCACTGAGAACAAGGCGGGGCAGAGGAGGGTAAACAGTGGATCTAGGGCTCAACAGAACCCCTGGCAGATCATTCTCAGACCCCTGGTGTGAGGAGTAGGGACCCACAGAGGCCACCTTGTGGATTTATGCAGGGTTATGACTGGGAGGGATGAATCGGCTCCCTCATACCCCCACCACCCCCACTGGAGGAGCTTCTTCATTCTCTTCTTTGCTAAATGACCAACCGACAGCCTGAGGCACCCCATAATTCCCAGCACAGAGGTAGTGCAGGGACAGCCCCAACTTCCCTTTTAGCATTGCCCTGTAACTTTTGGCAACACCAAAGCCCATGGTGTCTATAGTGACAGCAGACACAGTAGAACTGCCCCATGATGGAGCCCAGCTCTGCCACAGAATCCAGGAGCAGGCAGAGGATGTTGGTCCTCCTTCTCAAGGCTCTCGGGCACCCCCGTGGCACAGGAGAGGATGTGGAGCTGGGCTACTTCAGTGGTCCTCTGCCTTCAAGAGCAAGCAAGAAATGCTATCAATTACTGTCTAGATGTAGTCCTCTATAATGTGTTTCATGGAAGGCAAGTCCGACAAGGATGCTATAAAATCAAATCAGTTTCAGCAGTCTGTATAGTCTTTCTAGGAAAATTGAGAGACGTGTTAGCACATTAAAGACTCTGAGAAGTCCTGCAGTGAAGAAATCTGTTTAATTCTCTTTACCCTAAAGGCTTTGCCCACAAAGCCCTTCCTTAATGAAACACCCGTTCTAGTCCCTTGAACCACTTTGAGGAAGATGAGTTGAACCAGGAGCTAGTCCATGGGGTCATGGGCATCAGTGGCTGGAGCTTGGAGAAGACCTAGCTTACACAGACATTGTAGCCATGGTTCTCGCCAAAAGTGGGCCTTTACTCAGCCAGCAATTCCAGGTTAATGGTTTTCAAATGGATTGTGTTTTAAGACTAGAATAACATTCCATCATTATAGCATGTTAACTTGTGTTATTTCACCCCCAGCAACAGAACCAACATCAGGTTGATCTATAACCACAATAACTCGAGTACCATTAGGTCAGAGTTTCAAATGTAAAAGGTCATAACGGTGCAAATGAGATTAAGTATCAGGGCATCACAGGGCAGGATGGATAAAGTCATGGGATCTGACATCAGCCCCCGGGAGCTCAAATCCCAACTCCATCACTTCCTAGCTTCGAGGCCTGGGGAAGTCACTCACCCTCCAGGACCAAATGTTCTCCTCTTTAAGATGGTGATGATAATAGCACCCACCTCAGGGACTGCCACGAGCAAGGGAACCTTCCCTTACCCCCTCGTGCCAGCAAAGCCCACTTTCAGGGAACACGGAGTAAAAGATGAACATTCTGGCCTTGCTGAGGGCTTGGAACTAGTTCATATTGTTTTGATTTGGCAGAGAAAACAAAGAACATTAGCAGATGACCATGTTGAAGACAAAACAAGAGACTATTAGGATGACACAGCTGTATGATGTAATGATGTTGAGTTTTGTGTGTTCTGGAAAAATCAAGGTTCCTGAGACCAAAGTTATGACAAGTTATGTTTAACCCCATTGCCACACTCACTGAGATTATTCGTTTGGTTACATAATCATTCCAGATTTTGTTTCATTGTGCAACCCTGTAAGTCTTTATTTTAAATTATCTTATCAAATACATTTTTTTATCGTCTCTCCTTGTCTCTCCCTCCCTCTCTCTTTTCTCAAGTTTCTTCCCCTCTGAAGAGAAGTTTTCAACTTCAAAACTTTTAAGACACAAATTTTTAATGTTTTCTCCCCCTTTGAAATATCCATCATTTCCTTCGTGTGACAAACAACTAAGCGTATCTTGTTTTCAAGACAAAGAATAAATGTCTTACATTAACTGTGAGGATCTTTTAGAAACAGAAGTTCTCTGATCCTTGCATATGGCAAAGAAGGATAAAACTAAGGGCCGACTGAACTATGGCAGTTGTCAGTGGACATTTGCTTCGAGGCCCCCTCTCTGACTGACGAATCACTTAACATGGCGTCCCCTGTGTCAGTCCCTGAGGGAAGCTCCCCCAACCCAGTTCATCATGCCTGGCGAGGCACAAATGCACATTCATCAAACCTGCCCCTGCCTTTGCTCCACTTTGAAATGTCTTGTAAAATTGCCAGTTTTAATGCAGATGCGTGAATCAGGCCAAGGAACTGACAGGGTAGGAGCACCTCAGCGTTATTCCCCTCCTCAAAAACACTCGGCATCGCTCAGTACAAAACACTTGGCATGACTTGTGTGCACAAGCTCTTGGCTTATCCTAACAGTTTTATTTTTAACTCAAGTTAAAAGAGCCGTGTGTGACCGTGTGTTTTCATTCAGATCGACTCTAAATTGCTGTGATTACATGTTTAGAGCTTTACATATGTTGATTAAATTTCAAAAACCTCTCGTTAAGTAATTAGCTTCTTTGGATCAATCTCGTTCCGTGTAGTTGGTTGTTGCATCACATTACTATTTAGGCTGAAGGACATTTGTTTCGCTCACCCTGGCCGGTATCCCTCAGTGTGAATTATTCCAACGATTGTACCTACTGTTTGCCCCTTTTTACGGCAATCGCCTTATAAACTCATGAGTCAAATTTTTCTGCCTTTAATTTTTCCTCAGATTATTCCCTTTGTCTGATTTTCTCTTTAATTTTCAAAGGCTCTTAAAAAACTGTCTTGTTTCTTTCAACATCGCACAATTTTCTAAGAAATAAACTGTTTTCCTACTACACATTGCAGGTTCATCTTAACGCTCTTAGCCTGCTTCAAGCAAGCCGAAGGTCATCAATCAGAGATAATTCACTCAAAATGTGTCATTGTTTTAAATTAATTTCATCTCTTTTATGCTTTCTGGATTTTTTTCAGTTGCCAAATGCCAACCAAGATTTTTCTTGGAAAAATCACATCATGAGTTTCTCTTTGTGTCTTCTGTCTTGGCACTATGGTTGTTACAGTCACTCGACAAATTTACAATTTATGTAGCTGACGCCATGTCCTTTGGACAATTTTATCATATTTTAAAGACTTAGAAGTTGCTTTTTCAGGGCGCTTGGGTGGCTCAGTTGTTAAGCGTCAGCCTTCGGCTCAGGTCAGGATCCCAGGGTCCTGGGATCAAGCCCCACGTCGGGCTCCCTGCTCGGGGAAAGCCTGCTTCTCCCTCTCCCACTCCCCCTGCTTGTGTTCCCTCTCTCGCTGTCTCTCTCTCTGTCAAATAAATAAATAAAATCTTTTAAAAAAAAAGTTGCTTTTTCTTGCAGGAAAGTTTGGGGGGTAGGTGTGGTTGACAGTGAGGGGGTGGTAAGACCTCATGCTACCATTTCAGTGTGAAGAATGTTTATAAATGGGGGCATTCCCTGACTTTTCCCCCAGTGCTGAGCCTGGTTCTCTCTCACTGCCCTGAATTACCAAGGTGCCCTGAAAGGACCCCCCACCCCCGGTCCCAGTTCCAAAACCTGAGCTCAGAAGCTGCACCTCCTCCACAGGTGTACCTGGCAGCAGGCACCGTGTACGGACTGGAAGGCCAGCTGAATGAACTGGAGGGTGCCGCCCGCTGCATCCACAGTGGCACCGATGAGACCGAACTGGCAGATCTGGAGGACCAGGTGGCCACGGCAGCAGCCCAGGTCCACCATGCTGAGCTCCAGGTAAGAACTCCCTCTCTGCACAGATGGAGCACCATCATGAAAGGGGAGAGGGCACCCCATCTTCCACAAGAATGATTGCAGAGCCTTTCTATCAGTTCTGTAGTGTGCTTGCACGGACCTTTTGGGTGGGTTCCACCAAAAGGACCCTCCTTTTTAAAAATGACAGCCTTGATAATATATCAGATTTCTCTTTAAACCTATGACACCTTCCTCTTGGACAAATTCCCTGACCCACAGGTGGGTCTCCTGGCCAAATAGATCCCCATTCCATCCCGAGACCATCCTTCCCTAACCTTGATCACATGGTTGATGACTTACTTGATGCCAGTTTCCCCCTCTATACACTAAAAGCCCCATGAGGACAAGACTACAGCTGCCTAGCTTAGCACAGTAACTCCAGTGCCTACCATAATACTGGACATGGGTTTGGCACTCCATAAAAATGAGGTGAATAAATGAATGAAATTAAAAGTGTGGATTTCTCAGACCAATATTTTGCATGATTTAGATATGGCCGATCCAGAACTGAAATGATGCTATTTGTAACTTTGTGAAGACACTAGTTTGAAGCTTTCATGGGTATTCCCATGGCCTCTGACTCTGGATCAGAATGGACTGTGGACTAAGTCGCTGATTCTCAGACTGGGGTCCATGAGACATGCTGGTCTCTATGGTATACGCTCAGTATAGACCTCTCTGGTTCAGTGATATTTCTACAGACCTTGCATCTTAAAACTGCATCCTAGGGGACCTGGGGTCAATGGAAACCACCTATGGATAGAGAAGATGATGATCTCGAGTGGTAATTATTTTTTAAATAAATATGTTTGTTTTAGAGAGTCAAAAATCCCTACCACTACTGGCAGCATTAAGCACTCTAGAGAATGTGAGGGCACCCATTCTCCACCCTGTGGATGAGTTAATGCTGCAGGCTAGGAATAGTCTCATTGCACATAGCGCTGTCGACTATTCATTATCAGCAAGAATGGCTGAAAACCATCTCTCCTCAAGTACAAATTATTTTCCAGAAATGGAATGTTGGTTTCCACCCAACATTTAATCAATTTATGATCAAAATTATATACAGTAGAATCAAATCATTTGTTTTCTGGGGGTATACTTTGCAGCAAATACTTCTTGAGTGGTTTAGCAGGAAGTAATATCATTTATGGGTGTTTGGCAGGGTTTTACTTGATAGTTATTCCTGCTCTAGATATTTCTAGTCTTAAATTACTGGAGCCATGTTTTATGGCAGAAAATCCTGGAGTCCAAAATGCCCATGTTCTATGTGTTTGAATGTGCCTAGTCTTTATACATTTTTTAATGTGACAGTAATGTTATCAATAATACCTAGTGTTCAGTGAGCCTTACTTGGTGCCACGAGTTGTACTCAACACCTGACCTCATTATTGTAATTAATCCTTTCAGCAACTCCATAACATAGCTACTGTTATTTTCCCCTTTTATTTCTAGGGAGCCTGAGCTCAGGGAGGTTAAACCACTTGCCAAGGTCAAATAGCTAAAGAGTAATGAAGCCAGGACTTGAACCTGTCTTTCTGACCTCACAGCCACATTCTTCACCAGTCTGTGCTGTGTGGTTTTCTGAGAAATGTGCTGGTCCTGCCATCAGACACATATCCACTTACAAACTGTAGTCCTTAATTTGCAAGGGAGGTTGTCAACATTGCCTTCAGTTTTATGGATCTTCACAATGTGGGACTCCTCAGGACCATGGAGACTCCCCCTACTGCCTGCCTGCCACCAGAGAATGAAGCTTTGTGCTCCCTGTTGTCTGTTTCATCCCAAGTTGTCCCCACTGAGGAGGGTAGATACGCTAAACTTGTTCTTGGATTAGGTCAGACTCTAGGGACTCTCTCACTTTGGAGCTTACCCTTGGCACAGGATTGCCCGGTGCTTTGGGAGATTGCAGGATGACCCATGGGGTGGGGGGTGTGCTACTGTGCTGTCCACTGTATCATGCAGCATCATCTCTGTGAGCTTCCTGGGGAAGGTCTCTCTTAACTCTCAGTATCAGGAAAAACTGTTCTTCTGAGCACTGGGGTCTTTGTCTTGTGGACATAGAATCCTACACTGATCTCTTTGCTTTGGCTCCCAGGAAACTCAGACCTGAATTTGTCATCCCCTCTAGCAAGTGTAAGGATCACTGGGTATGCAGTCTTAGGAATGAAGTGGAACATAACTAGGTAGATAGATAAGAGAGAGAGAGCAAAGTGTAGGCAAAATCAGCCCTCAGTAGCCTCCTTTCCTCTTTCTCTGGCCTTTGCCCTATGAACTAAAACGCAAAAACTTAACCCCTTCTTATTCCACAGCCTGCCAGTCAGCAAATCAGGAGGCGAGCAGCTTGCTCTCCCAGTGACCTCTCTCCCAAGGCCTGCCAAGCAAGGCCTTCCATCAAAACTGCTTGCAGGAAAGAACATGGGCATCTAATCCACACCAGCTGCACATGACTGATAAAAGTTTAGCCTGCAACCTTTCTCAGGGGCCTGTGCAGGTTACTGGTCTATAAGCCAAAGGAATGCAGCTTTCAATTTGAAATTTGAGGAGTCAGAACAAGAAGGCATCTGGGGGCCAGGGAGGGGCAGGGGCTGCACGGTGTCTCCCCTGGGAGCTGGCTGCTGGACAGCTTGGAGTATTTCACCAGTTGCCACAGCCTTGGCCTCCGCCCTCCGCATCTTCCTCTTCTGACCAAGACTACCTGCGCTTGGGGCGAGGGGAAGCAGCTCCCATATTCACTGACCCTTCAGTCCTTCTCTCTGCACTTCTGTAACATCTGTCCCAATAAGCTTTGTCCGAAGAGGTCCTCAGTAAATGACAGCAGAATCTGAATTTGTTCTGAGCAGCTCAAGAGAACGGAGGGATGGGGGAGGTGGCAGAGACCTCAGGGGCCACACACACTGGCTGCTGGCCGACTTTCGGGTTCCCTGTCTGATGCCCTGGCAACACTCAGGCTGTGTCCAGAGATCACAGGACAGCTGTGACCCCCATCTCCCCCCTCCACCACCAGCCTGTTCCCGCCTCTTCCCATGTCCCCCATGCCGGGCCTTGGCAGATCCTCTTAGAATGTGGCAGTGTGGCAAGAGCATGAGGACTGGCAGGAATTTGGAGCTCTGCCCCAGACCAGCTGTGAAATGTTGGCTCTGTTACTTATCCCTCTGAGCCACAGATTCCTCATCTATAGAACCAAGAGAATGGTACCTCTGTCATAGGTTTATGAATGAGTTCACCTATTTAAAATGCTTAGCATGGTGATAGCACATATTAATTAATTTCTAAGAGCAGGGACTATGTCTTCTTCATCCCTGGGGACATGGATGGGTTAGGGTTCTTTCTGGGCACTGACTGGGCTCTTGCTCTCTGTATTTGCCTTAAGACTCTTGAAACATAATCTGAACTCTCTCTGATCTTCTGATGTTATAGTGGAGGAAACTGATGCCCAGAGAGAAGAGAGAGTTTCTCAAGGCACTTGTCCTTTTAATGAAAGAAATGGACTTGAACCAGGGACTGGTGGGCCTCCCTCCTAAGAGTTGGTGCTGTGGTTTTGGTTCATGGAGTCATGGTAGAACAAAGAAGGACCTATAAATCATACTTGCCTTTCAAGGCTCTCATCAGGTGTGGCTCACTCTGGAAGCCTTCCTGATCACCTCCTTCCCCTCTCCCCACCCATGATGGGCCACGGTTCCCATCATGCCCAGGGCTTCTACTTATCTCTAGAGATATATCCCTGACAAGGGTGTTGATATACTCTAGAGCTATCAAACTAGACATTTAAATTCACAAAGGAAGGCCTGTGTTTTATTTTCTTACTACAGCACTAGATAGAGAAGGGCTTGGTAGAAGTTGAATGAATGAGGGGCACCTGGCTGGCTCAGTCGGTGGAGCATGCGACTCTTGACCTCGGGGTTGTGAGTTTGAGCCCCACATTGAGTGTAGAAATTACTTAAAAAAATAAAATCTTGGGCGCCTGGGTGGCTCAGTTGGTCAAGCGACTGCCTTCGGCTCAGGTCATGATCCTGGAGTCCCGGGATGGAGTCCCACATTGGGCTCCCTGCTCAGCGGGGAGTCTCCTTCTCCCTCTGACCCTCTTCCTTCTCATGCTCTCTATCTCTCATTCTCTCTCTCTCAAATAAATAAATAAAATCTTTAAAAAAATAAAATAAAATAAAATCTTTAAAAAAAAAAAGAAGTTGTATGAATGAATGAATGAGCATACATCAAAGCAGATTTGTTCATTATAGATTCCTGTCACTTTTAACAAAGATTCCCCCCACCTGTGCTTTTCCCCTACTGATTCTTTCTGTTGCATTAAGATCTCTGATATCGAGAGCCGGATTTCAGCCCTGACCATTGCAGGATTAAACATAGCACCGTGTGTGCGCCTCACAAGAAAACGAGATCAGAAGCAAAGGAACCAGGTGCGTTTGTCCCTCACTTCCTCTGTTGGAATATTGCACGACCTGGAAAATTTAGAAGATAAAATATCTTTGGCTTTGCAAAGGTGTGTTGACTGCTGTGTTCTGTTTGTAGGTACAAACCATCGACACATCAAGGCAGCAGAGGAGGAAACTGCCTGCCCCACCAGTGAAAGGTGTGCTTACAGTAAAACCACAGAGCTACCAAAGAATTAAGCCTGACTTACTTACTTTGAGTGATTCAGTGATTTGAGTTTGACGACCAGACCTAATGGGGAGTTCTCACCCAGAAGTGCTCTTGTGAAGAATTTTATCTTGACTTGAATCCCCCTAAGAAGCAGACCCCAGGACAAGGATGGGATTTGGGAAGTGATTCCAAGACACACTGGTAGGAGAAGCAAGAAATGATTCAGGGAAGGAAATTAAGTCAATGCAGTGCAATTTAATTCATAGTTAATTTCTCTGGGCAAATGAGGCTAACTCCCACCTGAGGACTTCAGGGAGATAGCATCGATTGCACTTCAGAGTTTCCTGCCCAAAGAATAGGAAAATGAGGATTTCAACTCTCAGCTATCAGCCCCTGACATTCACTGGGGGGAGGCATTAATTCCCTGGTACTTCTACCCCGTCCCATGCATGAGCCGAGAGAGAGTGACGGTGCTTGCAGAAGCACGCTTTTGGAAGGTGCTGGATGCCAGAATGTGTGGTGATGTCAGGGAAATGTGGGCAGGGCATCAGAGGCATCTAACACAATGCACAACCCACAGGGGATTCCAGCGATGCTGGTGTTGTCCCCCTCCTCCACTGGGCGTCTTCAACAATTTCCCTGGATTCAGGAGCCATATATGATGGTACCAAACTAGGACTTAGGTCTACAGATCAGAAGAGTAGACAGTCAGAAGATATGTTTGAGTCTTGGCTCCATCATTCTTTGTTCAGCATTTATTGAATCCATAAAGCCCCATACAATTACAATGTATTACAGATCCATGGTCCCTTATTTGAAACCCTTGGATAAGTATATGTTTCAGAATGTCTTGGACATTAGAAAGGTAATATGGTACATGTATAGTATCATTCCTAACAGCCCCCTCCCCGTGGTGTCTGGGGAAGCATCTGATAAACACATTAACAAGAGAATGTTTACTCTCGGTGGGATGGACAAGGATTTTAAATGGCCATATGTCAATGTAAGTCAGGTTTTGCCATTGGACAGTTTGGGCCCCAAAGTTTTACGGATTTACAACTTTTAGAGCCTTTTATATTCCAGAATCGCAAATAAAAATTTATGAACTATAGACGGCGCACCTGGGTGGCTCAGTCGGTTAGGCATCCGACTCTTGATCTCAACTCAAGTCTTGATCTCAGGGTCATGAATTCAAGCCCTGTATTGGGCTCCATGCTGGGCGTGGAGCCTACTTAAAAAAAAAAGAATTTATGAACTATGGTAGATTATCTCCAAGCTACCCTTTCCTGGAAAGCCATAAATGATTCTTGAATTTGTTTGGTGCATATCATAAAAATAAACACAAAATTAAAAGCTTCTGCAGTCAGACCTGTGGACTGGAATGAGATGCCAAATCTAGAACCAAAATCTGGGTCATGGGGACACCTGGTCTTTCTTCCTCAACACTCAGCCCAGCTTCTGGTTATCACTTATTTCTATTTGTTTCCTTTTAGCTGAAAACATGGAGTCATCTTCAGTGACCACCATGAAAACATTTAACCGCAACTTCATTCTCCAAGGCGCCTCGACAAACAGGACTAATGAAAGGAAAAGCACCACCAAGGATTTGATGGTAACTCAGCTGTGTCTCAATGCCCATCGCTTGCACTGTAGATGGGGCCTCCATTCTTTAGCCCTTCTGTCCGCAGCTCCCCCATCAGAGGCCCAGGAAGCATCCTTCCTGCATGATCTCACGGTCTGTTGGTTGGGGAAGCGGGGGGAGTATGGGGAACGGGGTGGGGGGTGTGCAATGAGAAGTGATGAGCACCCTACCTGGTATTGCTAACCTCTTTGATATGTGGATACATCCTCACAACTATATATCCCGTTCCTTGTAGGGTTTGATATGCGAGAACTAAAAATGCGTACATAAGAATGTAAGGTCTGGTTGAGGTGTCAGAGTTTTTATCCTGTTTTTGATCCATGTTCACTCTTCCTTAAATTTCTTGTTAGCCATTAATTACTTATTGCGTTCCTGAAAAAAAGTCAACAGCTGCCCCTACATGCAAAGGAAGGGACAGGAGATAATTTGCACAAACTCCGGAGAGCCTGTAAAGAGGGCTAACGGATCGTTTGACCAAACAGCTACCTATGCTAGGTGCTGCTTCTATGGGAAGGGCTAATCCAGCTAAACTGCCTCAGTGGTACCATTATGCTGAAGGCAGAGGCCGGGGGGGGGGGGGGGGGGGGCAGGGTGACAAGACTGAAGCAAGGGCAAGTTTACTCTGTTGCCTTTTACACATCACCCATCCCTCCCTTCCCCTTCCTCCCCCTCATGGTCCCTGTACCCTGAGTGCAGGAACCCCAAGTAATGGCATAATGGTGGCCATGCCCTTTGGGGTTACCGAGTGGCAACAGCCTGCCCACTGCTTTTTCTTCACTGCTCAGCCATGACCCCTGACCTTTTCAAGTCCAATTACTTTGCTCCAGGCAGTTACTTTAAAAGAGCTAAAACGCTGCATTTATCGCACTTAAAAGGGCAGACCATTAGGGCCAGGGAAGGAATCTGTTATAAATAAAATAGTTATAAACATTACCTTTCAGAGAGAGAGAGAACAGAGATTAGTGGTCGCCAAGGGCTGTGGGGGAGGGGCCAGAGGAAGACACCACTTGACGGGTAAGAGGTTTTGGTAGGCTTTGGAAACTGGATAGAGGTGGTGGCCACGTGACATTGTGAGGGTAGTAAATGCCCCTGAGTTGTTCGCTCTTTTTGGGGGGCGTGGGGCTGGGGGTGGGGGGGGATCGAGTCTGGAGCAGGGACGGCGCACTCATGTCTCCCCGCAGGAGCCCGCTCCGGAGTCGGCTGTGACGTATTAGCGCCCCGGGACTCCACTGCCAGTGACCCACTGCCTCCGGCCGTACACGACAGTGCCTTGACCCAACAGCCATCGAATACTGTACGGATTCCCACCCGTGGAGAGGGCGTGGGGGAGGCCACGGTGCGCCGCTGCCCAGGGCTGTCCCGATACCTCACCCAGAAAGCAGTCCCGGACTTGCGCACTGCGGTCCTGCCCGCGCTCTGCCTTAGGCTCGCAGGGGGATCCGAGACAGCCAGCCGCGCCGCGGGTTTCCAACAGCAGAGCTCCGTGTGCACAAGATGCATCTTTTCCCTGTCCGCTTTGCTACTCTGTTGTCTTTAAGATCTCTCTCTCTCTCTCTCTTTTTTTTTTTTTTTTTTTTTTGGTCCCTCTGATTCAACTAGAAGTACGTGTCAACAGTTATTTGTCCAAAGGAAAACAGTTGGGGGGTGGGGGGCGGAAGGAAGGGAGATGGGTATTATCATTTAATTCACCATCAGTTCTTATCTCTCACAAGCATCTTTGTCCCCCAAGCGCTAAGGCAAAAAAGTGCAAATGCCCCGCCGTAGTGAACCATCGGGACTGTCCCATTTGGAGAGCGTGCACCCGGGCGAGCATGCAGGTCTCCCTTTGGCCACCTCCTTCCCGGGAAGTTCCAACCCCCTCCCCCCCTCCACCCCCATCCTCCGGGCATAACCAGTCAACCAGTCATTCCCATCGCTTTGCCATCACAAGCCACGAAATGGAAAGCTTGGCCTCACCCACGCCATGGCCAGGTCTATCTGAAACAAGGTCTCATTGAGAATTCAGGGCTCTTCCCTGGAGTTACTGACAGTTTCCGCACTCTGAAGGGGAGGGGAGCTTGAGAAAGCCTCAACACTGACTTAACTTTAGGGCGCTGTCCGGAATCCACATGATGCGGGTTAGCAACGACTGCGCGGCCATGTCTAATGGGGTTTAGGTAAATGGATTCTTGCAGACAATAACCACGTGAGAAAATGTTGTCCTCCAAAATTTATTTCCCAATAAATATTCAGCAAAAGAAGTAGAATGACCTGAAAGGTAAACCTGGTTAAAGAATCGCCTTGGGAAAACTTACAGGCATGAAAAAAGCAAGGATAAACTGAATTTAATGGACACAAGAGCTGACACGAGCTGCACGTTGGTGGTCTCAAATGCATGACTCCGTACGTAGAGTGTGTTTATAAAGGCAAATGGAATGGAATTTCGCACAGTGAATTGAGCATTTGCAACCTTTCTTAAATCTGTCCCTGAGACATTCTGAATCTAAGGAAGCAAATGATGGGAGGCAAGTTTGACCGAAATTCATTAAGTGATTGCTTTCAGGGAGGCAATTCCTTCTACTTTTCATCGTTAGAGCAACCCTCTTCGGTAGGTATCCCCATTTTTCAGATTTGGAAACGGAGGGGACCAGAGAGATTAGTTTGCCAAAGTCACACCTTGAAACTAAGTCTAATTGGAATGCCCCACAAAAGCCTCACTCCGTGTTTGTTTCAACTTCTACATTCTTTTGCTGCTACACACATTCCCAGACCTGATTTGCTGCTGAGATGTGTGTTATGACTCCTTCCTAATGGGGGTCTGCCTATCTTCCAGCGATGCTCCCTGCTGATGCTGTGTATGTGTTATCCCACAGAAATGACTCCTTTGAAATAAACTAAGTCTTTGGCTCTTTGTTCTGTTGGTGTGACTCAAAGCAGACAAATTTTTAAAAACACAACAAAAAAAGATCTGAGTTCCAAATAGAATGTTTTCTTTAAGAGGCATGAAAAGCAACTATTGTTGTGTTACAGTGTTAAAATATTCAGTTTTCTTTGACAAAAACGTGTACTGTGTAAGCCTTGCAAAAAAAACAAAAACAAAAACAAAAAAAAGAAGAACCCTGCTCTATGGCATTTGAAATTTTATAAAGGTTTCCTTGTGCCAAATAAGTGCAAAGATTTAATTTACTATTAAAAACCATAAGCATATGTTATAGTTTCAGAAGAATTATTTTGTCATCAAGTGATTTTGATCTTTGGTGTCAATATTTATATTTAGATTAATTTTTATAAAGGAAAATATTTTAATGGTTTAAGAAAATGAGGACAATAGGACCATATCTTTGATGACTTCTGAAAGTTATGCTTGCCTTCATGTTATGTGCATATTGCCAAGAATTACTGTCAAGAGAAATGATAAAGAAGTAAAAGTCATTTATGAAAAATAATGTCTGTGGGTGTGTGGTTGTTTGGGTTGGGAAGGACTGAGCGCAGAGGGGACAGGGAAAGAACGTTCAAAGCTACTGTTCAAAGCTACCGACATTCAAAGCTACTGTTGCCCCCCACCCCCATTCTTTCCAGTTACACCACTTGCTTCTCCATTACTCATTGTCCTGAGAGCAGAATTCCCCAGTATAAGACCAGCAGTTCTCAAAGCAGGGGGCAGGAGGGGAGCAGTGTGGGTTTATCCCTCAGGAGACCTTTCCGATTGTCATAACTTGGTGGGGGGTTGCTACTGGCATACAGTGGATAGTGGCCGGGGATGCTGCTAAACATCCTACAACGCATAGCCACCCGCAACCGAGAATTATCTCACGCAAAATGTGAACAGTGCCAAGGCTGAGGACCCTGGGACCCTGGAGGTAAGCCTGCACATGAGCGGGGAGGCCCCTGCCGGTCTCTGCAGGGACGGGGTAGCTATGCAGGAAGCAGGACTGTGACTCTCCCAGAGTCTTTCACAGGTTCAGTGGCAACTGTGGGCTCTCTGGGGCCGGCCTGCCCAGACACTGGACGTTGCCATCCCCAAGGAGGAGTAGGAACTCTCCTCCGACTGGAAATGAGTGAGAGAATAACACGAATGGAAACCACGGGCCTTCGCCACCTGGTGGCCTAAGACGGTCGTATTCAAACTTGAGTGGGCATCAGAATCACCTGTTAAGATACAGATTCATGGGATTCACCCAGTCATCCCCAGCGCTCGGTCTACCTTTCTCTACATGACTATTCAAGTGCCTGGCACGACAGTATTTGCTAAGCATTAGAAGCAAACAAGCTAACATTTAGGTGGACAAGGCATTTCAGGTGGGGGGAGAAAAACATCAGTAGGCCCATCTGAGGTCCTCTTCAGGCAGGATTTTCTGGCTGGAATTCCTGGTTTCTCCATCCTCCCTCCCCACGGCCCCACCCCCACAGGGCAGCCAGACACGTAAGACAGTGAAGACAGTCCAGTCACGTTCTAGCGGCAGGAGCATTCCACCTCTAACCCAGAAGCCCCCAAAGCATTGCTGAGCAACCAATCTGCCTCGTCAATCTGAATATTCAAGAGAACCTATTGAGCCAACAAGTTGAGTATCAAGACTGAGGGGCAGCTATACTCCTAGAAAATTTACAGCTCTTCATGCTTCTGGGGTAAACGGGAACAGTGTGGCCATGATATTTTCCCCTAAGAGATTAGTGCTTGATTTGCCATGACCAAAAAATAAATAAATAATAATGTGACCTAATATTCAAAGCACTTGAAGGCTGCCAGAAAAAACTAGGCTCTACTCTTAAGACTTTCCATTTCACATTTACTCTGTGGCCTATCGCCTTATATGTGAGATGGGTTATAAAAATCTTCCTAGTGTTGTTAAAAGGTTAAATGAAAAAAAACAAAAAAACAAAAAAAAAGGTTAAATGAAATAACCCATGAGGAAACTCAGCAGAATCCTGGAGTACTAGAGGTACTATAGTGTTATAGGTATATTTATTATAGATGTATATATAGTATATTATAGGTACTTTTCCTTAGGACAAGAAATCATTCAGGGGCACCTGGGTGGCTCAGTCGTTAAGCGTCTGCCTTCGGCTCAGGTCATGATCCCAGGGTCCTGGGATCAAGTCCCACACTGTGGTCCCTGCTCAGCGGGGAGCCTGCTTCTCCCTCTGCCTGCCACTCCCCCTGCTTGTGGTGTCTCTCTCGCTATCTCTCTCTCTCTGTGTCAAATAAATAAATAAAATCTTTAAAAAAAGAGAAATCATTCAAATATGTACACCATGACTTAGGCAAAATGCTGTGCCTCACTCTTCCTACCAACAGTAAAAAAGATCATTGCTCTAAAATATGCACTCCATTTCCACCCTGACTCTGGGAGGAGCGCACTACCCTTGACGTTGGGCTTGGCCATGTGACTTGCCTTATGGTTGGTGGAACATACTTCTCTTAGTTCATTGGGCTGCTTTGACAAAATTCCAGAGACCGAGCAGTTCATAAACAACAGAAATTATTTCTCACAGTTCTGGAGGCTGGAAATCCAAGACCAGGGCGCAAACATGGCCAGGGGCTGCCGGAAGCTGTTGCAGACTGTCAGCTTCTTACTGTGCCCTCGAATGCAAGCAGGCAAGGGATCTCTCTGGAGCCTCTCCTAAAAGCACACTAATCCCAATTGTGAGGATGGCTCCTCGTGACTCAATCACCTCCCAAAAGCCCCAACTCCTTACGCCATCACCTGAGGGGTTAGGTTTCAACATATGAACTTGCGGGGGAACACAAACATTCTCCAACCCTTGGTTTGGACTTGGCCGCATGACTTCCTTGGCTAATAAGATGGTAGGAAAGAGCTACATAATTGGCTTTTTGAAATATGTTTATGGAGTTGGGTTTGTCCATTTACATTTTGCCATTCTGAGAACATGCCACAGGCAGCCCACTGTCCAAGGAACAGACCCAGACAACCAACCTGTGGCTTGCGGCCAAGCTCAGCTGAGCACAGCTGAGTGAGATCAGCAGAACCACCCCACCAACCTTTAGACATACGAGCAAGAATAAACCATCCCTCTTTTAAACCACTGAGATTGGCAGTAGTTTATTACACAGGAATGACTAACTGATTCACTCCCTGAAAAATGCATTTTATCGCCTTAGATTAATCCTTCTGTTGGGGGTGAAATGAAGATGAGTGGCTATCAATGGTAAAATTGCATGCCAATATGAAGGATGGATAAGCAAAGTGTTGAGCTGAAATGGTTTTGACATTTCACAATTTATATATGAAATTTCTGTTATGTTTACATGTTTCCCCAAAATGTAGCACCTCTCGCTCTCTCTCTCTTTCTCTCTCTTGCTCTTGCTCTCGCCCTGTGTGTGTATGTGTATTGATCTTTCCAAAAGGTCCTCTATTCATTGAAATTTTTGATAAAACACTAAAACACAAGAGACATTTGGTGTGTTATTTTAAAAATAACTTCTCACAACAACTACTCCATTTTCTCCCAGGGGAAGTATTTCCCATGCACAATTTGCATTTTACAGAACAGTTGGTTGTGTGAAACTTCTGTCTCTGCAATTGCGTTATAATTATGACAAAGTGCAGGTAAATGGAGTTGCATTTTAAACAGATTTCAAGAGGCTAGAAAACTTTAATACCCACTTCAAACATCAGAAACCTCAAAGAAGTTATTTAGAGGGACCCAGTTTGGTAGAATCAAGTCCTACAATATGGAAAACTATGTTTTATATCAAAGCTATAACGTTTGATAAAGATGAAAGCATTAAGGTAGTGCTTCTCCAATGTTAAGGTGCAAATTCTGCTTCAGCAGGGTCTGAGGTGGCGGGGGGGGCGGGGGGCACAATGCTGCGATTCTAACAAGCTCCCAGGTGATGCCAATGTTGCCAGCCGCACCTGAGCAGCAAGGTTCCGAGGTTCAGTGGAGTCCGTCAGAGAGCCCCCTGTGGGATAGAGGCCAGTTACCCACAGAGGTACCCTCTTCATTAACAACTCTTTTCTGACTTTCCCTTCCTTCATTTACTCACATTCTTCCTCCCTCAGCACGTATCCTGGGGTCACCTCCCCAAGGAACTACTGAAGTAGTTCAGAGTGAACTACTTCAGTGTACTGAAGTAGTACAGAGTCTCCTTTGGGGAAAACCCAAACCAAGACATGCCCTGCATGCATGTGCATGTTTGCATAGGCTTCCTGCACTGACCTTCTTCAGGAATTGAGTTCTATTCATCCCGCACAGAGCCCAGCACGGAGCAGGTGCTAGAAACAAATGTGGTTCATCTAGGATGGCCAAGGTGGTCCCAGCTCTAGGACGTGTGGTTGCCCCATGCCCATGTGACTGAACTGAAGATTATGCGCGACAGGGAGCAGTCCCTCTCATGCCCAGCCAGAGGTTGGGAGTGAGCATCTTCAAGACACTGAAGTGCACAGGAGAAATCTTAACACCAACATGGAGGAGCAGGAGGCACCCCCAAACCTTTACTTCACCCTTGTTCCTCTTCTAGAGGCAGTGGGGCAATCCCAGGTGGCAATAAACAGTCCAGGCACCTGCTCCCTAGAATCTAAAAGCACAAGCCCCTGTATCCATAGAGGCTCACAACCTGCAGGTCCCAGTAGATGCCAGTAAATTTGGCTTAGTTTAGCTGGGCTCCAGGCTGAGCAAGAGTTAACACAGGGTTCTTGGATGCAATCACCCCTTCTTGCCATCAGCGATAAGGCGGGAAAACTTTGAGATGCTCACTCGTTTCATTGACTTCTTTGAACACAGCCCATGTGCCCAGCCATGACCCATCTTTTCTCTGAGTGGATCCCTCTCCTTTATTCTTTGCCCACCAAAAGCCAAAACTTTGAGAACTTAACGGTTAAAGTAGTAGTCCAAAGTGGGGTACAGACGACACATGGGGTGTAAAGATGGTCAGCTGGGGGTAGGCGAAAGAAAATGCTAGAACTTCTCTTTATACTTATTTTTTATCTGGAAGTAAGTTTACCAATATGAAACATATGATAGATGAGAGGACATGTAAATAATTTACAATGGAATATACCTATTTTGAGCATGCATTGTCAGTTTTTCCTAATGGGAGATGTGATATCGGACCACCTACTAGTTGGAAAACCTAGTATACTTCTGATGACTCAAATTCCCCCTCGAGTTGGTCCCCACCCCTGTCCTGTTAGGGACAGTGTTAACTCTCAAGACCTGACCCAGTGCTTGAAGGGCAGCTGAAAGCAGGGCAGAGGTGGGGAGGTCATCCCGAGAGCCCCAATCTATTGGTTTGGCCTGGGATGGGTGTTGCTCCATCCCTTCAGGGAAAAGCTTTCTGTCAATCCTGACTGTCTTCCTTGCTCTCCTCCCTAGCCCAGGGAGGGAATGTCCACTTACTATCCAACTATCTTAATGAACTACTGAAAGACACCAGGTTATTTTTGTCCAGAAACGACTCAATGGGCAGCCTTGAGGTGTGGGGATTTCCCATCAAGTTTCCCTGTGGTTCTCTGAAGTGGACCCAAATGGACCCTCTTATCTCTGCTAGGAGAGGTAAGAGCCATGTGGCATTGAGAGGCAGGTGAACCAGGCAACAGCCTCCCCTCTATCCTGCTCTGCCTCCCTTGATTTATAGCACCCAAAGCCCTCCAGCCAGGTGGGCTCAGCTGTTCCCAAGCCCAGCTAACCTGAGAACCTCTGGACAGTCTATTTGTGCAGGAAAAGGGCACCAAACATCTGCACATCTGTCATCTCTTAAGATCTTCCATGAGTCCAGGAGAGTCTGTATTCTGCTATACTCAGAGCCATTTGGAGAGTATGCCTTTGGCACTTCCCAGACAGCCCCAACAAGTTTGCTAAGTTCTCAGTCTGTACTTGCCCAGGAAGGTTGGAGGGGCAGGTCTGAGAGCCTGGTGGCCTAAAGACCACGAGAGCCATCTGTGTTCTTCACCATGTGTTGTGTGTATCAAATGAAAAGGAGCAATGCTGGCCCAGAGCCATGATGGGCCACAACCACGAGGTGTTAGGTAGTAAGGTGACAGGATGAAAAGGCATGTAACTGTCGTTCACTGAGCAATATGGCCATTACTTAATTGAAGATAAAAGGGCAACTTGCAGGTAGTGGGAGTAATAAGTATTTTCTGTTGCACTTCCATCTTCAACATGCCTCCCTGTTTTCTTGTAATGACAGTAACTTGCACTTTTCAAGCCTGTCTTTTCTGGTGTATTCTTCCCTACTATTGTATTCACTTCATGATAAACTCACTCAGAAGTCAGAAAAAGATTTCCGTCTTTGAGGAAGGGCCAGTCTTTAAAAGCGGAAGGCTGGACAAGTATTCTTTGCCCTGATAAATGTAGACCATGTGTCCCAAATGCTCTGCTGAGAACAGACTCTGTGAATGAGCATTTCCATCCCATTTGTAATTTGGGTCTTTGTAGAACCATCCTGGTGATGAATGGGTTGCTTTCCTCGGTCTGGCAGAATCGAGGTTCCTTCCTTTCTGTCTTTGAATGACACTGTTATTGGCTTTTCTGTGTCCAGTAGCAATTCTGAAATGCTGCTTGTCTGAGCTTCAGTGGCTCTACTGGTGTCATTTGGCCAAATGTCAACTTGGTGCCCATTGATTGTTGAACTGTCTGATGACAAAGGAGTAAGTCACACCTTCTTGACTTGAAGCAGTTAGGATTGTGCTCTCCTGGCCTCCACTCTGTCTTTGATTGCAGGAGAAAATATACATCTTGGCTAATGCTAAAATGACAGATCTAAAATGTCATTGGGAAGCCTATTCCAGGCATTGTCAGAGCCCTGTACCGTATGGGAATTCTGGATCACAGCTCCTGGCAGGGCCCCACTTACTCTCTGTGGGTCACAAACCATTAAAACTAAGACCTTTCTCAACTCTGTGTCTTCCCACATTATATTCGGTCCCCTGGAACGCCTCCCTCTGACTGTGAAAAGCCCTACCTATTCTTTAAGAAGGCTTGGCTCAAATGTCACCTCCTCTCTGACGGTCCTGACCCCTCCCAGCCTAGGAGAACCCTAGTGTAACCCAGATGGTTGAAGGTGGAAGTAGACTCCATGCCACTCAAAAACTAGGTTCAAATCTACACTGGTTCACACTCCTCTAATTCTATTTCCTATGAAGCCCAAAGCCTTTCCCAGAAGGCTGTGAGTTTGTGCTTAGGAAGATCCATGGTTTCTGATCTTTGCTCCCTTGTTGCAGGCTCCATTTTTCACTGCACCAATCCAGACAGGAAATTTAACCCTTCACCATTTTCATTTAAAACAACAAAGACAACAATCTATCATCCCTTAAAAGTAGACATCACTGAAGGGCTGATGGGCAGCAGGAGCTTGTGGAAGTTGGGGGGTGGGGTGGGGAAGTAGGTGGGGACATATCACCTAATAGCTGAAAATTCCGTTTATTTTTTATTTATTTATTTTTTTGAGATCGTATATGGATCTCAAGATAGAGAGAAATAGCAAGTCTGTCCATATCCCCCACTTGATAGATAAGGAGAAATTCAGTAACATGCCCAAAGTTACACAGCTAGTATATAGCAGAACCGAGACTCACACCTCCACTGTTAGGTCTGATCCCGGGCTCTGAGCCACTGATCTGCACTGTCCCCCAGCAGCTTTGATGTCACTTCTT
Source organism: Eumetopias jubatus (assembly GCF_037043125.1). NCBI lineage: Eukaryota > Metazoa > Chordata > Mammalia > Carnivora > Otariidae > Eumetopias > Eumetopias jubatus. Next base: position 147,665,459 of record NW_028274807.1, on the reverse strand, counting down.
CTTCTTTTTTATTTAATTTTATTATGTTATGTTAATCACCATACATTACATCATTAGTTTTTGATGTAGTGTTCCATGATTCATTGTTTGCGTATAACACCCAGTGCTCCATTCAGTACGTGCCCTCTTTAATACCCATCACCAGGCTAACCCATCCCCCCACCCTGAAAATTCCATTTAGACATTCCCGTTCCTCAAAGTCCTCTTTCCAATCAATACTGGACTTCCTACACAGCGCCAGTCTCCTGTTATGCCCTGCCTCCTCCTCTCTGACCTCCAGGATTGCTTGGCCAACTCCACAGGCCTCTGTGATGTCTTGGCCCCACTGAAAACTCAGAGCAGAGGTGTCCCACTTTCTGCCCAAGCACTTAACACAGAGAAAGCTCTCCACCTATGCAGAGTGCTGGAATTCACTGTTAGTATTCATTTTCCACCTAAGTTGCATGATTCACTCCTTCCTCTCAACACAGAGCATTTTGCATGTTCCCCCATCACCATCCCATTTATCACAGATAAACATAATTTATGTGCATGCCTGGATTGATACGGTGCATTTTGTCTTTAGTCCATGATTAGAAGTAAGACACTAAAAAGTTTGAGAGGCAAGTGACCTGCTCAGATTTGTGAGTTTATTCTTTTCAATGGCTCTGTTTTTTTAGTGTAAGGAATACATGACAGCAGGGCTAATTTGGAGACTTCCTATGGAGTCCAGGAAGGAATCAAGACAGCTTAGATTAGGGCAGGGAGAAAGGAGAATTTTGGTGGATCCAGGAGACATTTTAGAGGCAAAAACGGGATTTAGGAATTGGTTGGATATGGGGAGTGAAAAAGATTGAGGTGTGAAATAAGGAAAACCTTGGTCCCATTCACCGAGCTGGGGGATGGTGAGGAAAGACAAATTCCTTTTTGGATATGTTCCATTTGCGATATTGACCAAGTGGAGAGGTGTAGGAAGTAGGTGGATCTACATTTGTAGAGACCAGGGCTGGAGGTGGAGATCAGAGGGCTCCACTGGGACACAGATGGAACTGGAAGTGTACACATGGATGTGGTCACTGAGGGACCTTATAAAACCTGACTGGTACCAAGGGCCCTGGGCCTGTGGCTCAGCAGGAGAAGAGCAGCCAGAAGGGTAGGAGGAAAACCAGAGAATAATGTCCACTAAAAATAAAAATCCAAAATAAATAAGTTAATTAACAATAAAAAATTTAAAAAGATAATAATAAAAATCCAGAAACTGCCAACCATCCCCAGAACACAAACAGCTGGGAAAAGCCCCGGGAGTCCACATGCACTTTTCCCTATAACTGCTGCCCTAAAGTAACCTATAGCTTCATCATAATACACTTACATTGTGGTTTCTACCCCCCTCTGGGGGGGGAGACGTCTGTCGTGATATCGGACAAGGACCATATAGGGCCCCGAACTCCCCCTCCCAACCTGTAGGAGGAGTCCCTTAGATGATTGAAAGCCATCTCAGAGACTGTCCTAGCTCTGACCCTTAAACAATGCAAGCACAAAAAGAGAAGACACCTCCAGCCCCTCGTACGTACAGTTGCCATCTCTGGGCGCGCCGGTTCCCCCATCCTGAAAGTGTACTTTTGCTTTTGCACTTTCTGATAAAGGCTTGCTTACTTGAGAGTTTGGCTCTGAAGTCTTCCTTGGCTGAACTCAAGAACCGAGGTCTGCAAGGAGGCTGGAAGGGACCCACCGATGACATAACCACCTCCCTACCCAGGCCCCAGGCAATAGTGAGGCTGAAAGCAGGTGCTCAAGGGTTGACGGCTGACTCAAAGAACCAAGCAGGAAGAGTGGAGAGAAGGGAGGAAGGGTAGGGAGGCCCCCAGGTTTCCTGCTAGGGCTTTTGGGTCAGTGGCAGCTCCATTTGCTAAAACAGTGGAACAGATAAGGCATATAGTAGTACTTTCTTTTACTCTGAAGTTTGCTCATATTTTTGTTCGAACTGATTTTGCAATCTCCACACTTTTTAATTAGCTACTCTGAAAGACACCTAAAATTATCATTCTGAGTAACTAAAAGAAGACTGGTTGTAGTGTTTCCACCACTACCGTAACTTAGCACCCTTGGCTATACAACATGGGGACTGGGTTTATGGCCAATGGTTTATAATATTTTCACAACATCCTAGCTCATGCATGAAGATAAATCTTACTCCATTTTCTCTGTTCATGTGCTTACTGTGACAAATGCTCTTGAAAATATTGTCTGTTATATTGCTTGGAGTCCTTTATTTATTTTGGAATTATACATCCAGAAACAAGGATGTTGGCCTCCAAACCAATTGTTCTTACTGACCGCTCTACAAATTTTCATGTTTCTGTTAAGGAGTGTTATCATTAAAGAGGACTAATATGCAAAGGGAATTAAGGTGAGGTGAACTGACTAGCAGGTTTTCTTTTACTTAATCTGTTTTCTCCCCCTCTCTCCGTGTCCTACCCATTTCTCAAGGCCGCGAATGGCTTTATTTACATAATTGCTCACATTTGTTTCCCTTCCTCAAAGGTGTTTTTGATGCAGAATAACTTCCGCTCTGTCTTTATTCTTTAGTTCAAGGGGAAATCCTAATGCATTTCCTTATTGTAGCTATGGTAGCTTATTGTAACCAGTAGAACCCAAATGGAAATGATCTGAGCCCTTCCTTGGTCTACCGATTGTTTGTAAATAGCTACCTCCTCTACTTCGGCCTTATCCTTCTCTTGACACCATGATGCGGCTGAATGCATCTGTGAGGTTGCCAGGCCACTGCGCTCAACCGTCCTCTACTGGTGACTACTCCTTATTCAGCCTCTAGGATGCACACACCTCTTTCCTTTGGTATCCAAAACTCCATCTTCTGATTTTCCTCCTATCTTAACAATCACACTGGCAAGTCTGAGCAGACAAGGAGCCAGCAAAGGTGCTGGAAATAGTGTGACAGATGATATGGAAGAAAACCAAGAGAGGGGATGTCATAGAAACCAAAAGAAGAAAGGAGTAGTTCACTTCATCAAGTACTGAAGTCAAGTAAGGCGGGGGGGGGGGGCAAAACATGAAATGACATTCAATTGGGAATATGGAGGTCAACCAAACTTGGTCAAGAATGGTCTCAGCGCTATGGAAAGACAAGCCTGTCTGGAGGGAGTTAGGAGAGATAGGTCTTGAGCAAGTGGAGAAAGTAATATAAACAACTCTTTGGAAGATTAGAGAAATGGGTCCTAGCAAGAAAAGGAATGAAGTCAAGGGAGGTTTTTATTTTTGTTCTTTCAAGATGGAAGATGCTAGAGGATTTTTGCATCCTGTTAGAACTATACTATAGAGAGAAAGACATTATAAATGCAAGCAAGAGAAGGGGATTCTTCCAAGAGCAACGTCCTAGAAAAGACAAAGGAGGAAAACAGTGATTCTTCATCCATTGTAACAAGATGCAAGGTAGAGAGCAGAGGCACAAATGCAAGGAAATTTGGAGATTTGGTTGGTTGGATGATGTTTGTTCCCATCCGATTGTTTCTATTTTCTCAATAAAGTATAAGCAAGGCCATCAGCTGGGATGAATATAGGGGAAGAAGTTGGGTTTTGCGAAGAGAGAAAAGGTCTGAAATCATCACTGTAGTGAGAAAAAGAACATCCTAGGAAGTACAGCAAGAAGTGAGGTACTGACTGCCCTTCTGAGATTTGTGGTTTAGAATTTAAAATGAGGCTGGCTAATGAAAACAGAAATATTGGGTGTAAAGCACTTAGTCCTGACCTGGTACATAATGCACACTCAGTAAATGCAAGCTATTACTATTTTGCCACATGAGTATGTCTTTATTATTTGCTTAGATGAGATACAATCCTATCAAGGAAGGGAGGGAGGGAGGGAGGGAGGGAGGGAGGGAGGGAGGAAGGAAGGAAGGAAGGATGAATCTTGGGTGAGATGGTTTTACCAGCATTGTCAGTCCATTAAATATGGAAAAAGTTTCCAATAAAGTAAGATGATTGAATGTAAGAGTCTTGAAAAGTAGACCTAATGGCCTAAGGAACCAATGAAATATGAAGAGCATGATATCAGTTAAATAAGATTTCATAAGGACATGGTACCACGAGTTTGCATCCAAATGTGGCTGTTACCAGAACCTTGTGCAGCCTTGTAACGTGAGGGCATGGTTGGTCTGGGATTACAAACCTTGGTGGGCAGACTACAATATGGGTGTATCATACGTAAAAAAGTAATATACTCAGTTAAAAGAGTAATAGAATCGATTAAGCAGCTCTTATACTGAAGTGAGCTAAGGAAAGAATTCTGGGAAGCTATTATTACAATGAAAATATCAGCATAAATTTGAGACTTGGAAAGGTCACTGGTCTATCCTTGAAATTAGACACAACAACCTCCTGCATCATCCCACTTCCAGAAAACATATGGGATGATATCACATGCAGCCTTAACCCTCACACTGTGATCCTTGGCCCTTCCCATACTGGGGACAAAGGCCGGGGCTGGGGGAGGTACTGTCCTTGGAGAACAGAACAAGGTGATTGATTAAAGTCACTTTTTATTTCACCTTATTGAGAGGACCACAGAGTTTGGATCACTTAATTTGTCAGTGTGTTGGGGAAGAGAGGGATCAGTCCTTTCACATAATAGTGCATCTTATCCTTAACTAGAAGTTAAAGCCTCTATGCCACTTTCCAAATGTATATTATCAGTATCACTTTCCAAAGAGCCTTTTTGAAGTTAGCTGACTTGTACCTATGATGCTGACCTTTTTTCCCCGTGCTGTCAGGGGTCTCATCTCCTCCATCTGAGAGATGCAGGTCTCCATGTCTTCCACTTGAGTATCACCAAGTCTCCATTCTCCCCCCTGCTGAGCATCCCAAAGCCCCTCCAACCTTACTAACTAAAAAGCAACTCCCGCTGGTGGTCTTGGTTATACTTTTTAAAAGCCTGTCATTATGATGTGTTAAAAACTTGCAGTGTGGGGATGCCTGGGTGGCTCAGCTTGTTAAGCGTCTGCCTTCAGCTTAGGTCATGATCTTGGGGTCCTTGGTTTGAGCCCCGCAATGGACTCCCTGCTCAGTGGGGAGCCTGCTTCTCCCTCTCCCTCTGCCTCTCCCCCCAGCTTATGCGCGCTCTCTCTCTCTCTCTCTCAAATAAACAAAATCTTTATTTAAAAAAAAATTTGCAGGGGCGCCTGGGTGGCTCAGTCATTAGGCGTCTGCCTTTGGCTCAGGTCATGATCCCAGGGTCCTGGGATTGAGCCCCACATCAGGCTCCCTGCTCAGCCAGGAACCTGCTTCTCCCTCTCCCGCTCCCTCTGCTTGTGTTCCCTCTCTAGGTGCCTCTCTCCCTGTGTCAAATAAATAAATAAAATCTTAAAAAAAATAAAAATAAATTTGCAGTGTGGAGGGTTGGTAACCACTTCTCTTTGTTCCTCCTCCAAAATGGCAAAATACTGTATTTAAATCCTTATATATTAAATGCCGAATCTTCTACTGCAATTACAATAATATATTTACTTATGATTGATTACCCTAGCATGTCTGGGTTAATAATATTCTTTTTATATAGTGTTGACTTGGTTTACTAATATTTTATTTAATATATTGACAGTGAATAGGAAAAACTGGTTTTCACTTTTTTTTGAATACTTTCTTTTTTTAACAGTTTTGTTAAGATTCATATACCATAGAATTCACCCATTTAAAGTGTAGAATTCAATGGTTTTTAGTATATTTACAGAGTTTATATAACCATCACCACAATTAATTTTAGAACATTCTCATCACCCAAAAAAGAAACCCATTAACAGCAACCACCCATCTCCCCTCACATGTACCCCTAACCCTAGGCAACCACTAGACTACTTTCTGTCTCTACAGACCAGCCAATTCCGGACAATTCACATAAATGGGATCATATAATATGTGGTCTTTTGTGATTGGTGTCTTTCATTTAGCATAATTTTTTCCAAAGTTCATCCATGTTGTAGCATGAATCCTTCCTGTTATGGCTGAATATTCATGGATATACCACATGTTGCTTATTCATTCATTAGTTGATGGACATTTGGGTGCTTTCTGCTTTATGACTCATGAATAATGCTGTTATGAACATACAAATTTTTGTGAGCATATAGGTTTTCATTTCTCTTGGGTATATACCTTGGAGCAGAATAGCTGGGTCATATTACAAATCTGTGTTTAACCTTTTGAGGAACTACCAGGTTCTTTTCTTTTAAGATTTTATTTATTTATTTGAGAGAGAGAGAGAGAAGTGGACTCTCCACTGAGCAGAGAGCCCGACGTGGGGCTCGATCCCAGGACCCTGAGATCATACCTGAGCCAAGGGCAGGCGCTTAATCTACTGAGCCACCCAGGCACCCCCAGGTTGTTTTCTAAAAGACATTCCACATTCCTACAAGCAATGTATGAAAGGTTCAATTTTTCCACATTCTCATCAACACTAGTAACTCTCCTTTTGATTGTAGACATCCTAGTGGGTGTGAAATGGTATCTCACTGTGGTTTTGATTTGCATTTCCCTGATGGTTAATGATGTTGAGCACCTTTTTCATGTGCTTATTTGCCATTTGTGTGTATCTTTTCTGGAGAAATGTCTATTCAAATCCTTTGCCTATTTTTAACTGAATCATTTTTTATTATTTTTATTATTGGGTTGTAAGAGTTGCATCTGTATTCTGGATACATCTCTCTTATCAGGCATATATGATTTACAGGTAGTTTCTTCCATTCTGTGGGTCACCTACCATTTAACTTTCTTGATGGTGTTCTTTCAAGCACAAAAGTTTTTTTAATTTCGATGAAGCCCAATTTATCTTTTCTTCTTTCATTATTTGTGCTTCTGTGTCATACCTAAGAAACCATTTCCTAGGGGTGCCTGGGTGGCTCAGTCGCTAAGCGTCTGCCTTCGGCTCAGGTCATGATCCCAGGGTCCTGGGATCGAGCCCCGCATCAGGCTCCCTGCTGGGGGGGAAGCCTGCTTCTCCCTCTCCCACTCCCCCTGCTTGTGTTCCTGCTCTCACTATCTCTCTCTCTCTGTCAAATAAATAAATAAAATCTTAAAAAAAAAAAAAAGAAACCATTGCCTAATCCAATGCCATGCATGAACATATACACTTACGCTTACTTCTAGGAATGTTCTAGTTTTAGCTCTTACCTTTAGCTTTATGGTCCATTTTGAATTGATTTTTGTGTATAATGTGAGTTAAGAGTTTAACTTCATTCTTTTGCATGTGAATATCTAGTTGTCCCAACACCAATAGTTTGAATAAACTATTCTTTCCTCCATTGAATTGTCCTGTCACCATTGTCAAAAAATCAATCGACCATAAATTTAAGGGTTTGGTTTTTTTTTTTTTTAAGATTTTATTTATTTGACAGAGAGAGAGAGAGAGAGAAAGCACAAGCAGGGGCAGAGGCAGAGGGAGAAGCAGGCTTCCCGTGGAGCAGGGAACCCAACGTGGGGCTCCATCCCAGGACCCTGGGATCATGACCTGAGTGGAAGGCAGACGCTTAACCACTGACTGAGCCCCCCAGGCGCCCCAATTTAAGTGTGTTTTTTCTGAGCTCTGAGTTCCAGTCCACTGACCTAGATGTCTATCCTATGCCAGTGCCACATTATCCTGACTACTGTGTTTTGGAGTAAATTTAAAATCAGGAGTATGAATCTTCCAACTTTGCTGTTCTTTTTCAAGATTGTTTTAGCTACTTAAGTTTCTTAAATATGAATTTTTATATTTCCATATGAATTTTAGGATGAGCTTTTCAATTTTTGCAAAGAAGACCACTGGAACTTTAATGGGTATTGTGTTGAATCTGTAGATTAGTTTGGGAGTAGATTACCACCTTAACAATATTAAGTCTTTTGATGCATGAGCATAAGATGTTTCTCCGTTTAATATTTAACGGCCTTCAAGAATGTTACATGGTTCTAAAAGTACAAGTTTTGCTCTTATTTTGTTAAATTTATTGCTAAGTATTTTATTAGTTTTGATGCTATTATAAACTATTTCTTTTACATCATCTTTGCTTTTGGAGTTCTAAAATGAGTTAGGAAGATTTCTATCTTTTTCTATGCTTTTGACATTTTATGTAACATGGGAATTTTGATGTGTGATGAACTTGACTATTCAAAACTATTTGGGCTAGGTTCCTTTTTTAGGAAAAGATATATTCTACCTTCTAACTTCTTGTAAACCAATTATAGGAATTTATGGGAAATCATCCTTGCATTTAGACTTTTACATTTATTCCTCTAAGGACAAGCACAGAATTCTCATAATTTTTTAAGTTATCTGTATCTGTAGTTACATCTCTTCCTTATTATCAAGGTTATCTTTATAAAGCTTCTCCCTTTCTCTTTCTTTTTTTTTTTTTTAAGATTTTATTTTTGAGAGAGGGAGGGAACACAAGTAGGGGGAGAAGCAGAGGGAGAGGGAGAAGCAGACTCCCCACTGAGCAGGGAGCCTGATGCAGGGCTCCATCCCAGGATCCTGAGATCATGACCTGAGCTAAAGGCAGATGTTTGACTGCTTAACTGAATAAGCCACTCAGGTGCCCCCTCCCTTTTTCTTGATTACAACTGCCAAGTGTTTGTCTATTTTAAAAGTTTTTTAAAAGAACACAATTTGGCTTCTTACTTATCAGTAAGTTATACCAATCAACTACTCTTGTTTTTCCTAACTTATTAACTTTTGCTTTTCTCTTTATTATTTTGGGGTTCCCCCCACATTTTTGGACTTATTTTGTTTTTTTCCTAGGACTTGCGTTGAAAATATAGTCCATTTATTTTCCATGTTCTCTCATAAGTATGAGTAATGCTACACATTTTCCCCTAATGCTGTTTTAGCTATCTATATTCCCTAAGTTTGGTTGTGTACTGCTTTAAAAATCAATTCTTTAATAATTTATAAATTCAATTTTGATTTCCTATTTAGTCCAAGAATTAATTAGAAGTATGTGCTTTTTAAAATTTCCAAGTGGGCGCCTGGGTGGCTCAGTTGGTTGAGCGACTGCCTTCGGCTCAGGTCATGATCCTGGAGTCCCGGGATCGAGTCCCACATCGGGCTCCCTGCTCAGCGGGGAGTCTGCTTCTCCCTCTGACCCTCTTCCCTCTCGTGCTCTCTATCTCTCATTCTCTCTCTCTCAAATAAATAAATAAACTCTTTAAAAAAAAGATTAAAATTTCCAACACCCCAATGTTCATAGCAGCAATGTCCACAATAGCCAAACTGTGGAAGGAGCCAAGAAGCCCTTCAACAGATGAATGGATAAAGAAGATGTGGTCCATATATACAATGGAATATTACTCAGCCATCAGAAAGGATGAATATCCACCATTTGCATCGACATGGATGAAACTGGAGGGGATTATGCTAAGTGAAATAAGTCAAGCAGAGAAAGACAATTATCATATGGTTTCACTTATATGTGGAACGTAAGGATTATCATGGAGGACATTAGAAGGAAGGGAAAAATGAAGGGGGGGACTCAGAGAGGGAGACGAACCATGAGAGACTATGGACTCCGGGAAACAAACTAAGGGATTCAGAGGGGAGGGGGTGGGGGGATGGGTTAGGCCAGTGATGGGTATTAAGGAGAGCATGTATTACAATGAGCACTGGGTGTTACATGCAAATAATGAATCATGGAACACTCCATCAAAAACTAATGAAGTACTGTATGGTGACTACCATACCATAATAAAAAAAAAAATTCTAAGTAAATAGTTTGTTTTTGACTACCTTCTTTTGTTAATAAATAATTTATTGAATTTTGATTTTTGGTCAAATAATATACCCTATATGATTTCTATATTTTAAATTTTGTGGAGAGTCTTTTTATGAAATACATATGATAGATTTTTATAAACATGCCATGGGTGTTGGAAAACAATTAGTACACTTTACATTAGGTGCAAAGTTTTACACATGCCTTTTGAGCCAAATGTGTTAACTATACTACTAAAATCAGTTATAGCTTTACTTAATTTTTGTTTATCTGTCCATTTTTGAAGTAGATGCATTTCTATATCTCATTAAGACTGTGAATTTATCAATTTCTCCATACTTTTCTCCCCTTTTGCTCTATGTGCATTTTGCCAAGTTATTAGGGAAATAAAAGTTTATGACTCATTCGTGGCTTGATATAACTTGAATCCATATGAACTATTCTTCTTTGTTCTGTTTAATATGATTCTTCTTGAATTCATTTAATATGATTCTTCTTGAATTCATTTTTCCTGATAACATTATTACACCTCACTTTTCAATTAGCAGTTGCTTGCAATAATTTTTTCAATCTCTCTTTATCACTTGACTTTGAATATGTCATAAATAGAAGCTAAAGTTTTGCAACATTTTAAAAAATATTTATTTATTATTTATTTTATTATTTTTATTAACTTATTTTAAGGGGAGAGAGAGAGAATGCAGGGAGGAGGGGCAGAAGGAGAATGAGAGAGAGAATCTCAAGCAGACTCTGCACTGCTGAGAGGGGAGTCCAACTTGGGGCTCTGTCTCATGACCCTGAGATCATGACCTGAGCCAAAATCAGGATTAGGGAGCTTAACCCACTGAGCCAACCAGGCGCCCCTTTGCAACCCTTTTTCATTTAATTTAATTGAAACCAGAGGTTTCAATTAAGGTATTATAACTGAAAAATATAACATTCATATTTTTGTGATTACCGATAATTATGTACTTTCTACTTCATTACAATTTAATGTTTTTAATTTACTACACGATTTCTTCTTGCTTTTATCCTCTTCCTGCATTTTATTGGATTAAAAAGGGCATTAAATTTCTATTCTTCTAGAAATTACCCACAAAATATTTCACTCTCATTACATACCAGTATTATTTAGACACAACCAAAATTTTTATTGGTGTCTTTATATACTTCTATTTCTTTTGTCCCATTTCTTTCTTTTCCTTGAGCTTTTAATTTTTCTGGACTGTGTCATCAATATTGCCTATGGAAGAAAACTCTCTGAGGTCTTGAATGCTTTAAAAATGCTTTAAAGACCTTTATTTTGCCTTCTTTTTGCATATTCTTTTACTTAAATATAAGACTTTGGGTTCAAAATCTCCAAATTTTGAAAGTATTCCATGATCTTTGAGAACCCAGTAGTGTCGGTATTTAAATGTGCAGCTTATTCCATCAATTGATTTCCATCTGTTTTTCCTTCAGAGGAAGGAAATGTCTAATCCATACATGGTATACCTTCTTGTCCGGCGCTAGACTTATTCTGCCCCAAAATATGTCTTATCTGACATCATCAGGGACTTTTTGATGGTAAAGTTGCTCAGTTAGCCACCCTGGGCCAATTACTGTCCCCTTCTTTTTAAAGATTGTATAACCTTTTATTATCATGATTACTTTTAATGACCTGTCATTCAAGTTCCTATTGTAGGTTAAGTAGGTTTCTAGAGACATGCTTTTATTTTTGGCCTATGCAAATATTCATAATAATGAGTTCTGCTGTAATAGAATTCTACTATTTTCAGTGATAAATAAAAGAATTAAATCCTTCTCACTTAATAATGTTTCAAGTATTTCATTTATATCACTTGTTGCTAACACAACAATCAGACACTCATAATAATAAGTTGAGATTTTTTACTAATTTTTCTAACTGACCTGGACACAACAGGGTGTCCAAAAGGTCTAGAAACATAAACAGTGTATTCACTGTACTTTTTCAGAATAAAAAATAGATTGGACCTATTGCTTTAAGCTTAGAGGTATTTAACCTGAAACGTTTTCTGGGAGTTGAAAAAATATCCTGAGAGTATATTATTTGAAAATGTAATTAATACTTCTAAAAATGTGCTTCTAAAAATGAATTCATCCTTATGTTTTTTGACTTTTCAGACACTCTGTAATTATTTCTGTTTGCTCCAGTCTGTGAATCATTTAGGTATATTTATCCAATTTCTGTATGAAAGAGTTTGCATACAAGACATCATGGGATTTGGACCAGAAGTCCTGGATTCAAGGCTCAGCCCAAACACTTACTACATGCTATGTGAGTGTGAGCAAGATTCTTAACCCCTTGTAGCCTTAACTTCCTGCTATGTAAACATAAGATAACACCTACTTTATATATATATAAAACTCTCTGGTTTGGACATTTTTAGCCAGAATGGTTGTTTGCTTAGATAATATCATCAGAGTCTTAAGTTTCAAACATTGAAATATATGTATAGTATAGGGAACAAGTCTTTCTTCTGTTTGGGGGCCTTAACATTGCCAGATAAACCATCACGTGTCTTGGTTTCTAACTGGAACCAAACATTTCTTAAATGGAAATCTGTAAAGACTGTTATTTATATTTGGGAAAACGCAACTCATTATCAGGACAACAATTTAAAGGGGACTTAGCCTCTCCACATCACATATGGCTCCAGCTAAGCTAAAAATCAAGAATATCAATCATCATAAACAAAGAAAAGGTGGAAGAGAGTCCAAACAAATATTTCCCCATAGCTATCAAATACTGTGAATGGAAAAACAAAAACAAAACCAAAAACCTATAGTAACAAAAGCATTTTTGTTTTTTACAGCATTTTACTATTTCAAAAGAGCTTTACATACATTTATTTCATTTGATTTTCCTAGCAGGTAGGTTTGGCAAGTATTCTTTTTTTCTTCCATAATTTACAAATGAAATTGAGATTCAGAGGTGATGTTATGTCCATGAAGTCATATACCCGGTAGACACAGGTAGCCCTTGGGCCTTTGACTATTAATATTAATCTACTCAGAGAGAAGTTCCCGTAATGGACCCTCACTAACCAATGCTCCAAGCCAATCACCACCTTCCTTCTGTAGAACGTCCCCCTGCCCCGATGCTGCTGCCTAGTCTGGCCCTGACACACCTTGCCTTCACCACGTGAAACACATGCTTACCAGGAGTCAGTTACGTTTGCTCCCAAATCTGTGCATGCAATTTTACATGTTACTGTAATTATTTAATTCCAGTAAAATGAAACTGATTAAATGAGCGCAAAAAGAAAGACAGCTGTCACTTCTAGGAGAAATATACTGACTACTTTGGAAAAATTAGATAAAAGCGAACTGCTAAAGAGAATTTTGGTCAAGAAAAGTGCAAATAAGGCCAACAAATATTGGCAGGAAGTAGCCATAAAAATCTAGATATATTTTGCATTGATAAATTGAAAAAAACTCTTTCTTATTTTAAATACAGAAAACCAAGGGTGCCTTGGTGGCACAGTCAGTTAAGTGTCTGACTCTTGGTTTTGGCTCACGACCTTGTCAGGGTTGTGAGGTTAAGCCTCACCTCACCTGGCTCCCTGCTCAGCGGGGAGTCTGCTTACGACTCTCGCTACTTCTCCCTCTGCCCCTCCCCCACAACGGTATCTCTCTCTCTCTCTTTCTAAAATAAATAAATAATAGATCTTAATAAATACACAAAAACAGGACACTGTAACCAATGTATTATAGGTAGAATGTGATACCAGGGAACTCCAATTAGTAAGCCAATAACCAAAAAACAGCCCTAGCCCAATATTGCAAGATTATCAAATTCTGTATTTTAGTAAAATACAAAACATAGTATGTCTAGCACTGCTATAGATCTTTACCAGACTTTTTTGATTAGCTACCCTACTAACAGCCCAAAAATACCTGGAAAGAGTGTCTAATATACTACAGATTCCAGATTTCTCCCCACAAACCATAAGGTCCCCAGAACACATGGGTCCTGCTTGGTGAAGAGAGAATGCTGCCCAAGAATTTGCTTTTCCAGAACTTAATGCAAAATATAATATACAACATTGCCGTTCTTTGCTATTGTTGCCACTATGTAATAGGAGACTCCAGCATAGAAAGGCCTCTCTGCTGAAATCAGCCCGAGTCTGAGGGAGGCATGTACTAGAAAATGTTCATCTTCCCCTGGTGAGTGGTTTCCTTGCCCAGAACGCAGGGAGAGGAAGAGTGACATGACAGCGGGAGGAGTCTCAGGAGGAGGCAACCATACCTAACCCTGAACTTGGAAGTTGATCCCCAGCCTGTGTGCCTCTTGGGTTCTCTCCAATTTTTCCATAAAAGTGCTACACACTATAACCCTGTGTTAGCAATGTTTAGGGAAATAAGGGAGGAGGAGCAAAGAATTCTTTGGGGCAAAGAATTCAACCAGAGTAAGAATTGAAAGTAGGAGAGGATCAAAAGAATGCAGTCCTCTGGAGAATCCTTGGAAATCGTGGGTAGGGTACAGGACGGCCCACAATTACGTTGGATGAGACTTGAATCAGTTTATTAACAAAAGGAAAAAAAGAAACCATAATCTCAGAAGACACAGTGCTTGGGTATGCCTAGATTACATGTTTATAGAACTTACGAACAACAGACTTCCCCTGTTTGGCAAAAGGCAAATCGGGACAAAGTCTACAAAGACATTTTTATTGTGCCTACCTTCGAATGAAAGCAAGGTGTCCAAATATCATTCTACAAAGCCCTAACTGTGCTGGGTATTTCTAAAAACATGGTGGTAAGAAGAGCTTAGGGGGCGCCTGGGTGGCTCAGTCGTTGAGCATCTGCCTTTGGCTCAGGTCATGATCCCAGGGTCCTGGAATCGAGCGCTGCATCGGGCTCCCTGCTCAGTGGGAAGCCTGCTTCTCCCCTCCCCCACTCCCCCTGTTTGTGTCCCCTCTCTCCCTGTGTCTCTCTCTCTGTCAAATAAATAAATAAAATCTTAAAAAAAAAAAGCTTAGAAGCCTGTAGACTTGGCACTTAAAGGGAATATCCTCTTCAGGTACTCACTGGGTGTACTTCAGAGCTTTGAAAAGCGAAGTACATAATTATTACTCGGTATAAATCTGTGATAAGTTAATGTTGAAATTCCACTGAGGACAAAAACACAAAATGCCTGTGTATTTGGGTTCCTTTGATCATCTATCTGCTTTGATTTTTCATAACTTGAAGTATTTGCTCCCTTCCTTCCTTCGTTTCTTTGCTTCATTCCAGAATGATTGTAAGTGCACTTAAAAAGACAGGGAGAAGAGAAAACTGGACACTTACAGACAGGTTTCCCAGATGAAAAAGAACAGCTCTCCAGGAGCAATAGAACTGTTTTTGCTTCTAAGACCAGTTAGGCAAGTCTCTCACAAAGCAACACAGGTTGACAACATTCTGTAAGACAGACGACAGTGAGTGTCATTTCTGCCATTTCCTCCCCTGGCTCTCAGCACAGGCTGATGACATCACCCCCACACACAACTCAGCAAGACCAGTTCTCGAGAGGGTGGGAGGTGGCAGGAACAAACTGAAATGAAGTACACATTTTCAGCTCCTCTGCTGACCTGATTTGATCCAGGGTTGGACTCTGGAAAATCTAGAACATCACCCTCCACTGCGTTTCCATCAAACCACTGACAAAAACTGGGCAGCAATGAACACATTGCTGGGAAAATGAACACTGTGAGCTCAAACGCCTAATTTTAAAAGTGGATCGTGACCAGATCCAGGAAGGCCCTGCTGCCGGGCATCTGCCTTTCAGCCGCTTGTTCAGGCAGTGGTCTAAGAGGTCCAAATTAGAAGCAGGTGCTGGGAAGGCTGGGCAGTACCTATTTGCCAACCAGCATGAAAGTAGTTTAATAATTTAACATGTATGCATGCAGTTGTGGACATCAGCTGGATGTCAACCCTCTAACATATATAACCAAATTATAAAAAGCCAAAGAATGTTGATTGGATTTCAGACTTTTTAAACTTGAACTTTAGGAACTCCGCTTCCAGTTTCAGTGTGAGAGTCCAGGTGTGTTGTTTACAAGGCAGACAGTAAACAAGGCGAAATGTGATCAAGTCTTCCCTTTAAAACTTCCATAGGCCACTGTCGGTCACCGTTGTTTATTGCAAAGATGTCATCAGCCCAAGGCAGCTGATGGACATCTGCCCTGCCACATGGCCTCTGAAGGGAGAGGGGACACAAGGTACCGTCAGTTTGTTTCCAGCACATCCTCCTAGCACCCACGTTGTAGCAGGCCAAACTCTCCTGGATCACGGCACGGAAGGCATAATCCAGGCCACAGACTGCACTGACAGGGGCACGAGGAAAGTGCGTGCCCAGCTTCCCTGAGCCCTGGGGTTCCCGTTCATGTGAACACTCTTCAGGCTGGTTCCACTTCATTTAACTGAAAACCCAAAATAGCAGAGGCTTAAGCACATGGAGTTCCTTGCGTCAGGTAACAAGACCGGAGAGGGGCAGTCCGTGGCCCCAGGCTCCCTCTATCATTCTGCGCAACCAGCTGCAGTCCGTCCATATGGCAAGGTCAGCTCATCCATGCCACAATGCTGTGGCACTTCCAGCAGCCCGTCTCCTTCCTAGGCAGCAGAGAGGAAGTGGAAAGGGGAGCAAATGGACCCTTCGTAATCGAGTCGGCTTCCTTCCTTCCTTCCAAAAGTGATCTTTTGGAAAGCCCCCTCAACATTTCTGCCTATGTTGCATTGGCCACATCTAGCAAGGAAGACTGAAACGCAGTACGTCCTTCCAGCCAGGCACATTGCAGCCCAGATTAAACTGGAGCTCTGTTTTACTAAGAAAGAAGGGGAGGATGGATATCAAGTAGCAGCCCGCAATCTCTGCCACAAATCCCAGGGCGCAGAACAGCAACACAGAGAATGACAACTGCTGACATATTAGGTACGCCGGACTAACCCAACGCGGAAGAGGAGCCAACAATTCGGTACCGCCAGACGCTCCCTCCAGCCAAAACGGTTCAGTTTAACTTTTTAATACAAGACACGAATTCCTTCCTTCATGACTCTGCCCTTTCACTTGGCACTAACTCTTCCCAAAAATGTCCCCTAAGGTGAAACAATCCAGGTCACGTATGGCTCTACCTTTTTTTTTTTTTTTAATATTTTCTTAACTCATTTGTTGTTTTTCATCATCATTCCATTCACGTCGTCCCACTGCCTGGACAATCGGAAGTGAAGTATCTACAGATCAGCCTTGACTGATTTTTCTTTTTTTTTTTTCTTTTTTCTTTTTTAAAGATTTTTATTTATTTATTTGAGAGAGAGAATGAGAGACCGAGAGCACGAGAGGGAAGAGGGTCAGAGGGAGAAGCAGACTCCCTGCCGAGCAGGGAGCCCGATGTGGGACTCGATCCCGGGACTCCAGGATCATGACCTGAGCCGAAGGCAGTCGCTCAACCAACTGAGCCACCCAGGCGCCCCATGACTGATTTTTCTTTTAAGATAAGCAGTCAATGTAGTTTTTTTTTAAGTGCAGACAGAAATCTGAATTTTCATGTGAAATATGACAGCTAATTTACCTTTTTTAGAACAATGGGTGGGCCTCTATTTGACCAGGTCCTAAACTCTACTTGGGTTAAGCGTCCACTGTGTCTTGGCTTTTTTCACTTTTGTTGTCATATGGATGCAGTTCTTTGCACAGAGCATCCTGCCTGCCTTTCTTCCCTGTCCTGCCTCCTTCCCTGCCTCCTTCCCTGCCTCCTTCCCCCCCTCCTTCCCCCACCCCACCCCGCTTCCATGCATCTGTTTGTAACTGAAGTAACTGATTTTCTTCCTACTGACCTTCTACAGATTTCTTTCCTGAAATACTCCTCTGTTCAATACTTCCCTCTCAACATCTAGTTTTGATATGCAACTATAGACTCTCTTCCAAAATCAGTCCTACGTCTTAAAATACATCCCATTTCTTCCCCACCACCCCTTGACTCTCAGGAAGCTCGAACTAAAGAATGCATAGCTAGTAAGTGGCATAGTCAGAATTTGAACCCAGGTTTGTCTGCCTCCAAATTCTATGCTCTTTTTCCTATATTCTGACTCCTTTATGGAGGTTAAGCATACAGCTCAAGCCATACCATGTTTATTAGTATTTTTACAGGGAAAGAATAAGCAAATCTGGCCAATTGAAAACATGCAGAACATGGACCAGTGAAGTACAGTTTCAGACAAACCTGGGTTCAAATTCTGACTATGCCACTTACTGGCTGTGCATTCTTGAAGAAGTAATAAACATTTTTGTGTGTTTAAACTTCTTGAGTCTCAGTTTCCTCACCTGTAACATAGGATAATAAAACCCATTTCACTTTATTATGAAGAGCATAAAATAATATAAAGTGCTTAGCACATTTCCTGGCCCACAGCTGAAGATTACAAAATACCACTAGTAATTCCCTTTGCTCACTTATTGTGCGCCTCACTTCAGAATGTGTTTCCTCTTTTTAGCCATAAAGTGGGTCAACTCATATTTACCAAATATTCATAGTTATTTAATGCCCTCCACAGTACTTGGATATACTAAGAAAACTTGCAAGTTCTCAAGTATAAAAGTGGGTAGATGGGCAAACTAATGTAACAGAAATTCAGTTAACATAATTTAGTATATGTGCTGCCAAAGCGAGCACTCAGTTAACATAATTTATAGTTTGATTCATTTCCCCACCCAAAGTTTCCCTGCTATAAAATGACACTTTTAGAAATACACATTTCTAAAAGCCAGGGGCACCTGGAGGGCTCAGTTGGTTAAGCGTCTGCCTTCAGCTCAGGTCATGATCCCAGGGTCCTGGGATGGAGCCCCGCATCGGGCTCCCTGCTCAGCGGAGAGTTGGCTTCTCCCTCCCTACCCCTCCCCCCTGCTTGTGCTCTCTCTCTCTCAAATAAGTAAAATCTTATAAAAAATAAATAGAAATACACATTTCTAAAAGTCTTCTGAAGCACAAGTTTTTAGTACTATACGAAATTTACACCATTGGTGGATAAAAAATTTGTACACGCATACATTTACACCACTGTAACACCTCCATATGGCAAGGTCACTGCAACATCCAAGTGTCAGGCACATTTATAGCAAAGGGTTTAATCTCAGGATGGATGCCAAGGTGAAGCTCATTCATTAATTCAAAATACATGCACTGGACTTTTGTTGTCAACCAAAATGAATCTACTGAATTTACTCTCCACCTAAAATAACCAAAACACAGGACACAGTATAAACAACAGTTTTTCAAGAAACTCTGTATCAAAGGATAGCAATCCCTAAAAGATGGAAAAGAAATGCGGTGAGCCCTGCAATTGCCTAGCTCACTGCCTTGAAAGGGTTTCAAGGAAAACATGGGCAGAGACCAGCAGACTCCTTAGGTTAAGCAGAAGAAGTTAAGAGCCCAAGGCAGTTAGAGTCCACAGACAGAGTACTGGAAAGAGCTTCAGAGAGAGGGGGAACTCTAAAGAGTTCTTGGGCCCTCCTCCAGTATTTAGCACAATACTGATCAGCACATAAATGTAAGGAAACCACCCAAAAGTTTAGAGGAACAGTACACAATACCCACACAGGGCTCGGGATAGTGCCTGTATATATCTCTTTTTGGTTCTGCTTCTCTGTTGAACACGTGCAAATACACGGAAAGGAATTTGTTCTAGGGAATTGGCTTATGTAATTGTGAGGGATCATTAAACAGCTTCTGAAAGACTGTACCTCTGTATCTGATACAGAGTCCAGTGGGAAGGTAAGGGAAGGAAGAGAAGATCCAAGCAAGCTGGAACCCTACATGCATAAGCTGGAAACTCAAGGTTGGACTGAAACTCATGCTCTTTCTTATGGCCTCTGTGCAACGGTATACAGCAGAGGCGGAACCTTGTGTCCCACCCAGCAGGGGGTTAGGTGTATCAGTTTGGGTCCTCTGAGAGGCAGACATCAAGATGGGTTTAGATGTGCAGGAGATTTATTGGTGGAACACCTGTGGGCGAAAGAGGAAGGAGTCAGAGAAGGTGACCCTGTGAAGGAGAGAGGGAAGAAGGGGTGAATAAGAAGAGTCTTGGATCTCAGCCCAAGGCTAGGAAAGTTCAGCCAGGCCCATGGAAAGTCCATGATGAAAGTCGTCCATCAGTTGAGTCCCTCATCTGGAGAACGGGCCTGCGCTGCAGTGGCTGGGGCTGTTGATCAATTATGCTCGCGGAAGCAGGAAATCTGAGGGGCGCATTCTCACCCACCCGCCACAGCCGGATGGATGAGGACCCGAGGTTCTAACCAGAGAGCACGTTTTCATAACTAGCAGACAGAAAAAACAGCTGCGTAAAACCCACCATTGTCTTCGCGGTAGGCAAACTGCTGGGGATGCTGTCCACTACATCACAGTGTCCCCTTTATGAGGGCCCAAGAAAAACAGCTCCTGTGGCTCAGGGCCAGGCAAAGTCATTCCTCCTGCGCAACCGGTATGTTTTCATCCTGTAGCTATACAAATTTTCTCTTTGTTTTAACCATTAGGAAATTAAGATCCAGGCCTGGGGTCTAACTCTAACTTTGGGGCTTTCATTTTTCAACTCTTCTACCTTTTTTCTATTCTTTCCGGCTTCTTTTAGTCAATACTACTCTTCTCTACAAGTGATCTATACTCCTTTCTGAAATAAGGCAGGAAATAATCACCTTCGACTAGGTTAGTACCTACTAGAACCAAAAAGACTAGATTTTAAATGCTTCAGTTTATTCCTTTTTTATAACAAAATTTAGCATTTCCCCATTAGGAATATTGGCAACACCACAGTGGTGTTAGATGAACCTGCCACTTTGCACTAATAGAACAGGTATTTTCATATTACATTTCTTTTTTGTTTTAAAGATTTTATTTATTTATTTGAGAGAGAGAGAATGAGCTAGAGAGCATGAGACGGGGGAGGGTCAGAGGGAGAAGCAGACTCCCTGCTGAGCAGGGAGCCCGATGTGGGACTCGATCCCAGGACTCCAGGATCATGACCTGAGCCGAAGGCAGTCGCTTAACCAACTGAGCCACCCAGGCGCCCCTCATATTACATTTCTGATGTCACAAGTCTCTCAAAATATCTTTCATCACCTTTTTGAAATTCTAGTACTTGTTAGACCTGCTACTAGATCTTGTTAGTTAATGCATTAGCAAAGAAACAATACTGTGTCATCAACGTATTGTTCTTAATTTCAATATGAGTAGTTTGCTTTGTAATCCTCCATGTTTTGTTATGCACTTAAAGCCTTATGCTGAGAAGGGGTCCATAGGGTTCACAGGACTGCCATGGCACACAAATAAAGAATTCCTAAACTTTAGTCTCTCTCTTTCCTTCCAGAAAGCCAACCAAGTTTGACAATTGAGCACCTGCCTGGGTGAGCCCACTCCCAAAGTCTCAGGTTTGTTTTCTGTGTGTAGCTCTCTCGATAAGATGTTACAGCCCTGGTACCTGACTCTGTATCAGTTAACCTATTTGCTGAGCTCAACTTCCAATTTATGTCTGGCACCTATCCTGTTCAAGGTTCTGTGTCCAAGTTGACAGGCTGGTTTTTTGGTATGTTCGGATGACACATACTGGCCCCCGCTGGATGTCGGGCCCCTGGTGAAGCTGGGCAGTGATTCTGCGGTGTGTCCCCAGACCAGTAGCATCTGCATCTCCTGGCAGCTTGTTAGATTTGCCAATTGTCGGTCGCACCGCAGACCTGAAACAGAAGCTCTGAGGTTCATCAATCCGTGTTTTATCAAGCCCTCCGGGAGATGCACGCTGGAGTTTGAGAACCACCGCGCTAGGGAATCGGAGAGCAGACCAACCCGGGGCGGGGGTTGGGGGTGGTCAAGGGGCTCTCTCACCTCCAACCTCCGTGGGGACTAACGCGGCTCCCGCCACTGGGGCCAGGGGCCGGGGTCAGAGTGGGTGGGTGGGGGGGACGGTTTGCGATGCAGGAGGTGATGAGCGGCGGCTGACGAGTCGAAAGCCAGGGCTAGGGAACTTGTTTTGCTTCTGCACCCCGGTTTTACTTATATTACCCCAAGCCTCGACGGTGACTAACGAAGAATGTCCCCCCATACTGACCCCTTGGCGCCGCCGCTGTTTGGCGAGAGAAAGGGAGTCAGGGAGAGCGCCCGAGCGCGGGGAGTGCACAGCCCCCAAAACCCGCCGGCTCTGCCCCGACGGTCCCGCAGCCCCCTGAATCCTTCCCCACCCGGCCACCCGCGCCGGAGGGCGTGCTCCCTGCCGGGAATTGCGGTCCCAGAAGCCCGCCGGCCGCGGGTTGGAGGGGCTCTGCCGCCTCCAGAAAACTACAAGTCCCAGGATGCCCGGCGCGGGTGGGTCACGAGGGAGGGGCGGCGGGCGCGGCTAAATAGCCTCCATCGGCCATTTTGTGGGAGAAGCCACAGCGCCGCCTCTTCTCTCGCGTCCTGGTCTCCGTGGCCGCCGCCTCTTCCTCCGCCTCCTCCTTCGCCTCTTCCTGCCTCCTCCCGGCTTCCGCCGCCGCCACTCCAGCCGAATCCCAGCCCCAGGGCGAAGCGTCTCCTTATTTATTTACGTTTTCTCGCCACTGCAGCCTCCAGACACGGTGATCCGGGCGGGCCCCGCAGGAATTTTATCCCCTCACCGGCCTCACACTAGTATCGCATGTCCACTATCCAGAACCTCCAATCTTTCGGTAAGATCCGGCCGCCACCGCCGCCGCCCCCTGCCCCCGCGCGCCTCCCGGCCGGCCGGCCGCCCCCACCCGCTCTCGCCGGGGCCGCTGGCCGGCCTGCAGCCCCGAGGGGCCCCCCTGCTGCCCTCCCCGCACCCCGAGTGGGGCTTTGTCTCGGCGCCCAGAAAATGGCGACTGGGCCCCTGGCGACCCCCTCCCCGAGGACGGCCGCGGGCCCCGCTCCCTTCCCGCGGAGCCCCCTGCCCGGTCCCTGCCCCGGCTCCCGCCTCGCCTGAGCCGCCGCAGCCTCTGCGAGCCCGGCCCGCCGCTCCTGGACCTGCCCGTCTCCTCGCGAGGGGATGCCGGGCCGGGGGCTGGGGATCTGCGTCCATTGGTGGTCGGAGCGGATTCGAGCAGCTCTTGGGGGCATTTAGTTAAAGAAGCGGATCCGGGCCTCTGATCTGTCACAGGGCTGCGGTCCAGCTTCTC
This sequence comes from Eumetopias jubatus, assembly GCF_037043125.1. Taxonomy (NCBI): domain Eukaryota; kingdom Metazoa; phylum Chordata; class Mammalia; order Carnivora; family Otariidae; genus Eumetopias; species Eumetopias jubatus. The sequence continues at coordinate 147,642,575 of NW_028274807.1, read as the reverse complement.
TATTTGCGTAGTAATTTGTAAAATTACGCCTCTTGACAGATGCGTATATGTGCGTATGTGTATATGTAGGTATCTTCTTTTTTACTTGTTAAGGGCACCGTTACGGTTAAATGATTGGGGTGGACACGTTTGAATGTTTCTCTTGTCATCACAGTGTAATCGAGATGACGCACATTTTTATAGTAGCTATAAAATTACAGTTTTTAAAACCACTTTTTAGAGGACTGCGTTCAGTGATACCAATCTACCTGTAACAACGTTTCTATTCAGTGTCCGTGGACGTAGCTGTTTATATTTTTCCTCTTTTTGTGAGAGTACCTTGGTGGTTTTGTTAACACCCCACCCCCATTACCCCCTCCCGTCCCCACCCGCAAAAATAGCAGAGGCACTAGAACCTTCTTTACTGTCTAGATTGTAGTGTGCCCTACATCTGGAAGTTACTTACTAAAAGATGTTTTTCTGCTTTGGAATATTTTTTTGTATCCCTTTGCAGACCCCTTTGCTGATGCAACTAAGGGTGACGACTTACTCCCGGCAGGGACTGAGGATTACATTCATATAAGAATCCAGCAACGGAACGGCAGAAAGACACTGACTACTGTCCAGGGCATTGCAGATGATTATGACAAAAAGAAACTTGTGAAAGCTTTCAAAAAGGTAAAGATGTTGGGGAGAAAAGATTATAGTTATTTGATGCACTTCTGAATAGGACACCTTTACTTGATTGACTCTTAATTAGTGTGGGTAAAAATTGTTGGACCCAAGAAAGCTGTGTTCATTCTCTTAACACCCAGATATTTGTGTTGTCTCCCATTTTAAAATAATATTTTCATGGCTTTCAAACAAAATGTGAAATACTCTGTTCTTGATGTTCCAAGTAGAATCATCTCCGTTATGTTTCCTGCTGATTCATTTACAGATTAATTTGGTAGCATTGGGGATTACAGGAGACAAAACCTGTTTCTTAAACATGATCAGGTCTACTGAAATAGTCGATATTAGTCTTACGGTGAAAATAAAATCTCATTGTATCTGACTTTAGTTATGTTAAACATATTCTTCTCCAGAAATTCGCCTGTAATGGTACTGTGATTGAACATCCTGAATACGGAGAGGTTATTCAGCTTCAAGGTGACCAAAGAAAAAACATTTGCCAATTTCTCTTGGAGGTGAGCGCTTGGGTGCTTTATGTACAACCTTGAGATTGCTTCCAAAATTGTGTTCAAGGGCAGCATGAATTATTTCCTTCTTAGTGAAAAAAAAAAATCATATGAATGAGGTAAATTGGTAAATTGAGAGAGAAATACAAAGTTGGTACTTATTTTGAAGTCAGTAGAACCTTTATTCATTTATGTTGTCATTCAAGTGACCTGATCATTCCTGTATCTACATGGCCAGTTGAGTTTTGGGTCATGTCAAGGTATTTTAAGTGTGTGTGGAATTGTTTAGTGTTAACAGTTAACACCACAAGTAACAGTGTTGCCATAGACTATTAACAATGATTCTTTTTATAGTCAGCGCTCCATGTTTTCTTAAGGGATGAAACACATTTCTCAGAGTGATTCTGTTAAATTTTGTTTTGCAGGTTGGCATTGTCAAGGAGGAACAGCTTAAGGTTCATGGATTCTAAAATGAACCTAAATACATGGAGAATTTCTTGAATAATTTTGTTCTCTAAACCCAGTTTGGCTGCCTTGTGAAATGATTCTCTGCAGTAAACGGACTTTTCATGTATTTAATCATTCAGACTCCCATTCACACCTGCATGATTACAGAAAACATGGGGTATGTAGGCTAGTAACACATAAGAAAATTGCAGTAAGATGGTAATGAAATCCCATATTCATCTTAACATGTTTCCAATGGAAAATATTTTGTTTTGAGTGTTTATTTGTTTATTGTTCAGTTTATTATTTTTCACTTGATTAAATGTTTTTTTGTTGTATTAAACCATGTATGTTGCAGCTTAACAATAAAGAAACATCTATGAATCCTTTTGTGAGCAATTAGGCTCCCAAATCTAAGCAAGTAAATACCCATATTTTGTCTTTCATAGTTGGAGTTCTCCTTCTGCAAGTTTTTTTTGTTTGTTTGTTTTGTTTTTTTTAATTAAGGGGCACCTGGGTGGCTCAGTTGGTTAAGCGTCCAACTCTTGATTTCAGCTCAGGTCATGGCAAGTATTCTTTCTAATTAGTTTTTACCTGCTGTTAAACCCAAAGCTGGAGGGGAATGTTTGTTATATAACTTGTGTTCTTCATTTACTGACTTAAAGATAAGAATAGGAACAGGAGTATAAGCTCTCCAAGAGCCAAGATTTATCAGAATGTAGTGTTAAACTTTCAAAGAGAATATGAAGTATAGTTTAAATTCAGAAGTGTTAGCACATGGAATTCTTTTATGTGTTTTTATTGATGATGTTCCTGGGCTGCCAACATAAATCTGTCCTTAAGTGCCAGGTAATACAGTAGGCTCCTGACAGACAATAAATTCAGTCACAGGCACTGTCCAGCAAGTGTTGGTGGGTGGGATCACTGTCTAACAGATGGAAGACGGAGGTGCAGAGATTAATTTACCTAGAGTGCCAGGAAGTGACTGAATTAGGGTGCCAGCTCAGGGCTTCCAGGCCAGAAAACTCATGTTCTTTCACTACATCATGGTTCTGGTATGTGTTTCACCAAAGGAAATGAGGACCATGGGTGACCATGCGTGCGGGTTGGGGCAGCTCTTACAAGATTTCTGCAGCTCATCTTTGAGTTCCACGCTTCTGCTTTTTATTGAGTAGTAATAATTTGCTCCATTATACAAGCCGTCATTAAATCCATTTCACCAAGATGAAGAAATGCATCCATAAGTGCCTACTCCAGCTTAATGTGGTGGAATAATAATGTGAGAAATGTCTCACTTGGGCCACTATATTCTGTACCAGCTGAACCCTTGCCCCTGTTTTGATGATACTGCTTTTGGAAAAGCAAAATCGGCCTCCATAGTTTACCTCTTAAAGACACTAAAGCAATAGGTTTTGTTACTTTCTCACCCCATGCTACTCCTAGAAAGACTGGCACTGTCAAGTGAGTGTACTGGAATATAGCGCTAAATTTGAGAGGCTCATTTCTGAAAAAATTTGACGAAGAAGATCAAGCAGTTTAGGAGCATTTCCCAACTTGAGAAATTCTCATTTTTCTGCCTGTAACATTTTGTAACGATTCCACCTCTAGTTGAGAGGTGCCATGGAAGTAGTTTATGAAAATGATAAAGCAGAGACCTAAGTTAACGTATGTTCAAGAGTTGCCTCTTCATTGTAATGTTTTAAAATAGATACGAGAGCCAAGCTAGTGCCCAGGAAAAACTGATCATTTAGAACTGAACGAAGAAGGTGGAGGGAAGAGAGAAAGCTTATAAGAAAGGCCGCCTGATCTTGGCACCCATTGATGAGCTCTCCATCCTCAATGTGTCGGGCCACTCCCACTGGCTGAATCAAAAGCCTTGAGCAAAACGATTTCTTTGAGGAGCACCTCTCTTGATCTCCCTTCTGCCGGTGAGCCCCAGACACCTGATTGGACTTCTCACCTGTAGGGCAGTCCCTATCCTTAGAAGAACAGATCAAGTATCCTTTTCTTCTTTCTTGTGTTTGCAACGCAATGGAAATAAAGGACATAATTAAGATCTGTGGATTTCTGCAATCTTCCTGAAGCTTCCTCAAAGGAGCTTAGAATACATACCACTCTCATGTGGGAAAGTTCTCTGACTGGCAGCCTTGGCGGTACCTAAGAGCACAGGAGCAGGGCTAACTGCTCTTGTCTGCTTCAGGGGCAAAAGGGACTAGGCAGCATTGTATAACTGAGGAGGGAAAACAGATTACGTCTTAAATGCAGCAAAAATAACTAGCTGAGGGGCGTCCCTCCTTGTGCTCCCCATGTGGGAATATTTAGATCTGCAGTTTCTTTAATGGTCTGTACTTCAGGATGCAAAGTGAAAAATAGTGAATAGAGGACAAGTAAATTTGTCCCCTAACCTTCTAGACTTGGCAGAGGTCTCGGCGAAGCCATTAGGAAATGAACCTTTGGTTGAGGCACAGCCTGGAGTAAAGTGCTACTAGAGGGACGTCCTCTGCCCTTCAGTCTCCAACCCCCTGAGGCAGAGAGTAGCCTGGGGAAGCAGCCTGCTCTACATACTTAGGAATTCAAGTAATAGCTGTTCTCAACCATCCTAGAAAGAGGGCAGCTGGAACGTGGAAGGAACAGTTCTAGTCCCAATCAGATGGCAGTTAACAAAAATGACAAATAGAAAATGCAAACGGACTTCCGTGTGCCACCTGTCACCGGCAGGGCTCCAGCTAAAGGAATGGGTAGTTACAGCTCACGAAAAACGAACCTCATCAGATTGCCCACAACCTCATTAGACTGTTCCACTGGGCCTCTTGAGGATTCCCCTTACTGAGCCAGAATTCCTTGTGGGAAGGAAACAAGGGAGGCGTGGCCCTGCTGTAACTAAAACCAAGGGAATCGTCATTTGCTGTAGATTGCTACCAGCTGCCCTTACTTGACAGGCGACAGCCAGGCCACATGGTGCTTGTCTGGGATCAAGGGGCCAAGTGAATCAGCTAGACTTAAGCAGGAGCAAAACCACATAAGGGACCCTCAGCATTGACAGCTCTTTCACATGGCTATGCTGGCATTTTAACTCCATTTTTTTCTTGATAATGGAAACTTGGAAAAAGTAAAGCTAATCAGAGGAATGGCTGTATTACTTCACTCCTGGAGAATCATTCAGAGTGGAATTGTTGCCAGAAAGAGGAGGGAATTTCAAACTGCCCTCGGACAGTCCTAATCCAGGCACTTCTGTGTTCAATGACGTGTGGCCTGTGGGGAGTCTCTGACCTATACAGAGAACTGAAATGGCCATTTAAAGTCAGCCTGGGCTGTGAGGACACCCATGTGGGTCACCTCTTAGCTCATCTGTCTGATTTTGAACCTAGCAGGGGAGCAGTAGATCTGCCAAGGGTCTGTAGCTCCGTTCCCAATGAATAGAGGGCATGATTAGAATTATGGTTGGTGCTTTCATCTCAAAAGAAAGAACAACCTACAGACTTTTTTCATGCAAAAAGCAATTAGATAGGTACCGTTCGTTGAAGGCACAAAAGGGGACTAAAGTTCAAAGCCAAAATACCCCACAGGGAATCTAAGTGATCTCAGCCCCCAAACTGGGCTTCAGGCTGAAGCTCTCTACTCCAGCCTGGAGGGTTTTGAACGAACTGAGCCTCCAGAATGGTCTAAAAGGAGGCTAGCTATAACCTGCAGGTTTGTCTCCATGTGTCCTTCACCCATTCTTGCCAGGACCCCAGGCCCACCTCCTGAGTCCTTCGGGCAAGGGACAGCATACAATATGGCAATGGATACAGAATCAGAATCCATGTAAACCATGACAAATTCTGCAGAGAAGACCTCAAGGATTTGGAGAGTAGTATAATTTTTTGAAGTGAAAAAAAGGCCCACCTGCTCCCTGGTCAAGAACTGAGTGCACTCTGAGCACTTTATTGCCACTGACGTGTTAAAAACACAGGAAACGTTAGCCCGATATTCAGACTGGACTACAGGAACCACTGGTGACCTACTTGGTAGACCAGGATTGTTGAAATAAAACAACATAGTGTGCCCGGGAAATTGTGCTATTAAAAAGTAGGGAATTGCACTGGGTGTTATACCCAAACAACGAATCATGGAACACTGCATCAAAAACTAATGATGTAATGTATGGTGATTAACATAACAGAATAAAAAGAAAAAAAAAAAGAAATAGATGGTTCCAAAAACAAAACAAAACAAAAAAACGCAGGGAATTAAAGCGGGGTGGGGGGGAGGGGAGGGGATTGATTAGAGCAAGTGTGTAGTCCTTTGACACCCCCTTGTGGCCACTTAAAAACTTGCTCACTCCTGGCAGTTCAATGTAGATTACTGAAGTTTCGGCTGTTGGGGGCATCATTAAAGCACCAGCTGACAAGTTTGATTTTGCCATCCCTCAAATGGTAGGCAGAAATTGATCCAGCCAATCCTTTATCATTACCAGCCATAAACATCTATTGCGATTTGCTTTTCCATGGGAGAGACAAGAAAATGCTTCTGTAGTCTTGCCCAGGGGATATATAAAGCTGCCTCCCCCACTATCTACCACAGTGTTATTAGGAGGAATTTAACTCAAATGTAAACAGAGACATCTGTTTATGGCCTCCAGAGGATGGGTGATTAAACTAGAAAGAAGGCTCCTCCTCAATTGTCATCTGTTGAGGAACACAATCTAGAGCTTTACGCATACACAGAGAACCTAAATATGTAGGGCTCTCGATCTAAACCTCTGTCAAAGGTTAGTGTGCCTTCTTTGGCTACTTGGGGCATCACCTGAAGATTGGCGATTTTTATCTGGGAAAAGTAATGACTGGATCCCCCAGAAGCTCATCAGGCCAACAATACACAATGCTCCTTTAGACCCAGAACAGGACCCACTTGCAGACCCTCACCTTCACAAGTAGGGGAGGCCTAACGGTAGCTCAGGGCAACCTCGAAATTGTACTGAAGGGAATTGACTCTACACGATCAGCATCAGCCTCATGAGATGGGCCCCTGACCAGGGAATCCCTGCTCAGGGGAGGTATTACCAGAAAATGTACTCTCTCTCCAACAGATCCTTTGAAATTTTCACATTTTTACCAAGCATTGCCCCTCATTCCCTCACTTCCCTTATAATAAAAGTAAAAATGGTTAACCTCTTTCCAACGCTTGCAGTCTACAGCTCTGAGTGTTCTTCATGTATCTGCTCAGGTAATACAGACTTCGTGACCCAGCATGGATTCCCTGGCCTACTATCACAATTGCCTCCTTGCAAATACCCTCACCTCCTTTGGTCCTCTCTGCACTCATTTGTCAAGAGGTCAACCCTTGTCAAACTCAACCACTGACTCCATGCCCGCACAGAGCAGCAGGAAGTAGCTGGAGAGAAATGGGGGTTTCTCCCTTTCCCTTGGCCCCCACCCTCCATCCTGCACAGCCGAAGGCTTTACATCACCCATCACTGAGATAATTGAAACTCCCTCATTTTTCCAGCTCCAAGCCTTCCCAGCTCACGCAGTTATTCATACTGTCCTCTCTTCTGTTTATAATGAATGACGTGTACTTGCTCCTCTCAAAACCCACCCTTCCATTTGTGTCCAGGGCACTGTCCCCTCTTCTCCATGAATTACCACTGTAGTTATTCTCTTTTCTCTGTATCATCCATTTCTTCCTTCTCTGCTGGATCCTTTCCAACAGGTAGAAATACTTGTAATATCTCCCATCTTTCAGACAGAAGGAAAGAAAACCTCTCTTGATCCTATATCCCCTTCAGCTGCTAACCAGCCTGCTTGCCATCCATTTATTTGGATGTGAAACAGGTATCTCATGACCAACATGACTGAAGCAGAAATATTGACTCCATCCTCCCCTCCCTCCCATTCCCTTTCCCAGTGTGCCTCATCTAAGCAGATGGTACCACCGTCCACGAAATAACTCGAGCCTAAAACTTAATCACCTTTGAATCTTTGCTTCCTTTACTGCCTACATTCCCATCCAAATCTGCTCAAGTCTTCTAGTTCTTATTTGCAAAATATATCTATGTTCATCTTCCCTCCCACATCTTCTGACCTACTCCAAGTTCGAGCCATCATTGTCTTTCACTGATTTCACAGTTAGTAGCCCCCCAACTGATCTGCTTGTATCCATTGACCACACAGAATCCTGAAGATTCTTTATAAAATTCAAATGAGATTTTATGTCTGTTCTCTGCACAAAATCTTCTGGGAACACTGTGCTTAATATTAATGCTGAACATATTACAGGGGCTCATGGCATCCCAATGACCTGTTCCCTGCCTACCTCCTGTTCTTGCCATCCACCCCTCTGACTTTCTATTCTACTTCCAGACATACTGGTCCCCTGCCTTAGTGCATTTGCACTTGTGTTCACTTTGCCTGGGATGCTCTGCCCCCCTCCATCTCTCTTCCTGTCACTCCATTTTATCTTTGTAAAATTTTATTCATTTTAGAGAGAGAGAGAGAGCACACACACAATGAGTGAGGGCAGAGGCAGAGGGACAGAATCTCAAGCAGACACCCCTTTGAGCACAGAGCCCGAAGCTGGAGTCCTGATCCTACGATCCATGAGATCACGACCTGAGCCAAAACCAAGAGTCTGTCGCTCCGCCAACTGAGCCACCCAGGCACACTTGTCGTTCAGTTTTAGTTCAAACCTCAAGAAGGCCAACCTGACTACCCAGTCTAAACAAGCCCCCCACCATCCATTGCTAACAAAACATCCTGTATTTTGCTTTCTTTGTACTACCTATCTTTATTCAAAAGTATCTTGTTCATTAATTGTTTGCTGGTTTACTTTCCATCTTCCCACCACTAACATGTAAGGTACATCTTATAGGAGATGCTGTCAGTGCCTCACCCATATCCCCTTGGCACTCACCATTCTGTACATGTTCCCTGGGTGCTCCAGATACAAGCATCTGTGACCTTTCCTTGAGGGCTTTCTCTGGCCAAGGGAGCATGCTGGGACCACACAGGGCAGGACAGAAGGACTAGGGACTTAACAGCTGCCCCTTGCCCCCTGCCTCAGTAGCCCTCAACTAATGACGGATGGTAGTTGGTACATAGTATCCCAGATCCCTCACCCTCAGGTGGGAAAACCTGGAAGCATGTTCTATACTGACTCCCAGAATTCCCCAGCAGGATGGGACCTCATTTGCCCAAAATGATAACCTGTCAATATGGCACCCTTTATTGGCTTCCTTTCTTTTCTTGCCTCATTTCCCCATTCTTCGACCAGTGCTTTCTGAGCACACCTCCCAAATAAACTACTTGCACTTAAATCCTTATCACAGCCTTCTTTGGGAACCCAACCTAAGACACCTCTGTATCTCCCACTCCCAGTGCTTAGAACCGGGTCTGGGAAAAAAATAGGTGTTCAGTAAATATTTATTGAACAAATGACTAAATCTCCTTTCCTCTGACCTCCACTCACCATTTGGGAAATTCCAGTCCAATTATATCACTTAGCTGTGGATCATTCCCAATTGTGAAGAAGCATGTGCATCCCTGAAATGGCAAAGGGCTATGATTTTTGTCAATGGATTGTTTGAAAATGGTTATTCCTGGCAAGCAGTCTCCTCACCCTGCCTGTCTCCCTTGCTGTCTCTCTAGAGTGCAGAGGAGTGGAATTCAGGTCTAGGAGAAAGAAAACTGGCACAATGAGTGGCAGGGGCATATTCTACCAGGGCCTTGGAAAGACCTGGGTGCCAGGCCCCTTTCCCATTCACCAACATTACCCTAGTGCCCCAGCCTGCTAAGATGCTGTAGGAGACTTAGTTATATTCTTACCACAAGGCTTCTCTATCACAGTGGATGTCCACTGGGGGAAAGAATGGATTGTGTAGTTGAAGGTATTGGGAAATTTGGCTAAACGAAGAAAAAGTTGGATCCCTACTTCACACCGTAAATAATGGTGGATTCCAGATGGATTAAAAATCTAATTGTGAAAGACAAAAATATAAAGGTAACCAAAAAAATTAGTGGGATGTGTTGTGACTTTGAGATGCAAAAGGAGGTTTTTCTTTTTTTCATTTATTTTATTTTATTATTTTCTTATTATTAACATATCATGTATTATTGGTTTCAGTGGTACAGATCTGTGACTCATCACTCTTATACAACACACAGCGCTCACCACAACACACACCCTCCCCAGTGTCCATCACCGAGCCACCCCATCCCTCCCACCCCCCACCACTCCAGCAACCCTCAGTTTGTTTCCTGAGATTAAGAGTCTCTTATGGTTTGTCTCCCTCTCTGGTTTCATCTTGTTTCATTTGTTCCTCTCTTCCCCTATGATCCTCTGCCTTGTTTCTCAAATTTCACGTATCAGTGAGATCATATGATTGTCTTTCTCTGATTGGCTTATTGCACTTAGCATAATACCCTTTAGTTAGAAGGAGGTTTTTCAATTATAAAATATACATAAGCTACAATTTACCATCTTAACCATTTTTAAGTGGAGTCAGTGGCATTAAGTATATTCACCTTATTGTGCAGCCGTCACCACCATCCATCCACAGAACTCTTTTCGTCTCGCAAAACTGAAACTCTGTACCCATTAAACACTAACTCCCAGCTCTGCCCTCCTCCCACTCCTGGCAACCACCTTTGTACTTTCAATCTCCATGAATTTGACTATTCTAGATACCCCATACAGGCAGAAGCAGGCGGTATTTTTCATTTTGTGACTGACTTTTTATTTGGCACAATGTCATCAAGGTTCATCCATGTGGTAGCACGTGTCAGAATTTCTTCCCTTTTTAAAGCTGAGTAGTAAATACTCGTGGTATGTATGTGTCACATTTGGATCACCCATTCATCCATTGATGGACACTTGGATTGCTTTCACCTTCTGGCTATTGTGAATAAGGCTGCTATAAATATGAGGGAAAAGGAATTTTTTAACTGAACCTCAAAACAAAGTATAAGGAGACAAATTGATGGTTTAGTCTCTGTTAAAATTAAAGACTGTGTTTTTTTCAAAAACACACTGGGCCAAGTTAACAGACAATGAGAGAATATACTATAAGGCCTAAATCTATGAAATGTTTAGAGCTAGTTTTTAGAATATATAAGGAACTCTTGCAAATCAGCAAGAACAGCCTTCTGTACTTGAGAATGATTTTTATTTCCATAATATTTACTGGAGGATATTCTCTGCCCTTTTCGGAAATGTTCAAAAGCCGGCACCTCTAAAAATTAATTGATTTGGCAAAATTTTTAAATTTCTGTTTTGTGAAAAACAAACAAAATAAAATCTAAACAACAAAATTTAAAAACAAAATCAAAGTGGAGGGGCGCCTGGGTGACTCAGTCAGTTAAGTACCTGACTCTTGATTTCAGCTCAGGTCTTGATCTCAGGGCTGTGAGTTTGAGCCCTGCATTGGGCTCCATGCTGGGCATGGAGCTTATTTAAAAAAAAAAAAAAAAAAAGTGGAAAAAAATTTTTAACATATCTCAAAGGGTTATTATAGTTTCTTTCAAATCAATTTTTGAAAAATATGTACATATCATCCCTTTCAAAAAAAAAGAAAATATTTTTTAGCTACACTCAAGGGAAGACAGTTTCATATTTTGGCCATTAGAACTGGAAATCATTAAATGAAAGCGTAAACCTTTTGTTCTTCATGAAACCTTAAACTTTTTTATTGTTATCTCTGTAATGTGTGGGTTTTGCACGTCTTTTGGAAAACACAGAAATTCCAGAAGAGCTCAATGAATAAGAGTTACCCATAATTCCACCATGCAGGGGTCCCACTGTTATCATGTTAGTGTATAACCTTAGAGCTTTTTAGGTTTTGTTTTTTGGTGGTGGTTTTTTTTTTTTTTTGGTATAGTTATTTTTATAATGACAGTGGAATTAGCCTATTATATTTTACAGCTAATTTTGTTGATTTTTTTCTCTCCCATTAACAATTTTTTATGCCATTAATTATTCTTCCTGCAGTGGTTGATAGACCCTACTCCCTAGGATCTTGCCTCCAGACTCAGGTGTGAAAATTTTGGGTGTTTCCATTGCAGTTTGTGAAAGCCAAACTTTGGAGCCAGGCAGACCTGTGTTTGAATCCCAGGTGTCACCCAGAACTATGAGACTTTGTATAAGTCACTGAACCTCTCAGAGGCTCAATGTGTATAACGATCCCTGTCTCCAGGGTGGTTGTGAGAATCTAAAGGATCTCATTTATGTAAGGTGCACAGTCAGCCAGGCGCCCCACCCTCTCCCCTGCCTTCCTCTTGAGCATCATCTGTTGAGGCTGATAGAACAGATTAGGAAACAGTGGTCAGGAAGGGTCAAAGTGGGCATCATCTTGGCCAAGGCATGCCTGACAGGAGCCCTCACTATTGAGAGGGCAGAGAGGGGTCAGGGAATTCAGAACGGATAGAGCTCAAAAGAAGCCAGAAAGGCTGTCCTGTGAGTCCCTCAGGACTGTCAGGAACGGGGAGAGGGAGACTGAGCCACCCAGGCGTCCCCGTTGGTCCATTTTTATTTAATGTCTGTGTATTTGGTGTAAGGCAGGGATCTAAATTCATTCTTTAGCATGTGGATATCCAGTTGTCCCAACACCATTTGTTGAAAAGATTATTCTTTCCCTCATTCAGTGACTGTGGCACTCTTGTTAAAAATCAACTGGCTATAGGGGCGCCTGGGTGGCTCAGTCATTAGGCATCTGCCTTTGGCTCAGGTCATGATCCCAGGGTCCTGGGATCGAGCCCCACGTCGGGCTCCCTGCTCAGCGGGCAGCCTGCTTCTCCCTCTCCCACTCCCCCTGCTTGTGTTCCCTCTCTCGCTGTCTCTGTCAAATAAATAAATAAAATCTTTTTTAAAAAATCAATTGGCTATAAGCAAGAGGTTATTTGTGGTTTCTCAATTCTATTCCATTGATCCATGCCTATCCTTACACCAAAACCAAACTTTCTTAATTACTGGAGCTTTGTAGTGAGCTTTGAAATCAGGAAACGTGAGTTCTCCAAATTTGTTCTTTTTCAAGATAGTTTTGGCATTCAGGGCCCCCTAGACTTCATCTAGTGTTAAAGTGTCACTTTGCCTTCCATGGGCAAGACTCTGTTCTGCGCACAGGTCTCTCTCTCTCAGGGACCTCGTGGGGAGAGCTTGATTCCTGGGCGACTAAATGCCATAATTATCTTCCCAGCTCATAGCATCCCTATCTTATCTTTATAATGAAGGGAAGCAGAATATGCTACCCTAAAATATGCCACTTTGGCATAAGGATTATTTTGAGCTGAAGGCAGACACAAGAAAAGCTCTCCTCTGCCCGCCCCTCAGCCCCGCCCACCATTTGCCTAAAAGCAGGACATAAATTTGTAAAGGTGTCAGCCCTCATCTCTCTACCAGGAAGGACAGGAGACAACTCTAGACCATTATCAGCCTGGAGACAGGACCAGAGAAATCTACTCAACAAACCTAACGAGACTTTTTGCACCGTTGGTTTCTGCTGACATTTGCCTTCCCACAATTTGCTGCCTCTAGAAGCTCAAAGTCTTCTCCCTTCCTCTTACCACTTCTCCACAAAATTACTGTTCTTTGCTAAGATGCTACATGGGCCCAAGTGCTAAGCATCCCTTTGAACTACTCATCACTGAGTACTCCTGTGTGTATATGTGATGCACCTGTTAACAAACTTCTGTTTGTTGTTCTCTTATTAATCTGTCTCTTGTTGCCCAATCTATGAGGCGCCAGCAGAGGATCCAGAGGGATAAGGAAAAAAGCTAAGTTTCTCCTCCCCTGCAATACCAGTACCTTAGACTCTGTAACCCAACAGTGTCACCCACCCTGGCTCCTGAAATCTCAGTGGGAGACAGAAGGCTCTAAGCGCCCAAAGGCAGAGAGCTCCAAGTTAAAACCCAAGCGAGCTTTCTGTGTGTTGCAGAGATTCTCACAATGGCCAGATGGTCTTTGTTTCAACAACCTGATTCGTCTTGGAAGCAAGAAAGCTACCAGACTGTAGTCAAAGAGTTGATGTGGCTGTGTTCCAATAAAACTTTATTTATGGACCCTGAAATTTCAATTTCATGGATGTTTCACATGTCACACGCCGCTACTCTTCTTTTGATTTTGTCCTCCACCATTTAAAAATGGAAACATCCTCATTTCTGAACTTACTGGCCACGGAGAAACAAGCAACAGGCTGGAAGTGGCCCAGGGTTCATAGCTTGTGGACCCTAACTTAACATGACACAGGAAACATGGCACATAAAGAGATCACACATAGAACCAAGAAACTTCTGTCAGTAGCTTGTTCTGATTACAACAGCATTTTGCAAAACCACACTTCTCCCTGATGTAAAGCAGGTTCTTATCTGAAGCTCCTAAAAGTAGAAGGCCTTACAAGTAAAATTCATAGCCCAGGAACAATGGACGAAAGCCTGTTTAAAGAGCTATTTCCAAAACAGGCAGGAGAGTGAGAGTTGAGACAGAGGCCACTTGGCCCCAAAAGCCTTGGACACCCCCTCCAGGTAGTCAGGGCCATATTAAAGCCTACATCTAAGACCAAAGGTGCATCTATGGATTCATCCTGAGTCACAAAGCACATCCCTGCTCAATTTGGAGAGGGAGAGGGAAAAATAAACAACATTTAGAGTTGCCTTTGGGGCCCATGCAGTGTTGGTGTCACTAGGACTTTGGTTGAAAAGACCTGGATTTTTCTGTCTGCTCTCTCTGTGACTGACAGACTCCAAACCCCAACTGTTGAGCCACAATCCTGGCACCACCTCATTCTGGCTATATGATACTAGGCATAGTTCTCTATGTCCCAAACCTCAGTTTCCTTATCTCTAAAATGGAGATGATGATGATGATGATTGATGATGATGATAGCCTCAGGGACTCATTGTGGGGATAACCACATGGTACTTGGCACATAATAAGCATTTAACAAATGTTCCCTTCTATTTTTATAAAGGAGAAAACATTAGTCATGTCCACTTTACAGAAATCAGTGAGGTGCATGAAGTGAAAATGTGAGAAAGTGAGATCTAAGGTGGCATTTCAGCCATCCCATTAGAAGCAGGGGTTGCAGAATCCTAGGGACTAAGTCAGTGCTCTCACTCGGTTTGGGGCAGGGAGAGCAGCCCCTGTTTACTAGTCATCTTTAAAGAACAAAGAGCGAGCTTTGAACTTGAGTTGCTTAATCTCAGTAGCACTGTAGTTATGGTTCCTCTTTTATTCTTATTTGTACCTTCTATTTCTCTTGATCAGTATTGCCAGAAACTTATCAATTTTTGTTTAAAAAAAAACTGCACAATACACAAAACACACAACATTTCCTTGGTTTTCTTGACCCTATCTATTATAGGTGTATTTTCTGTGTCTTTCATTTCTGCCCTGTATTATTTTATTCCTTCCACTTTCTTTGTACTGTCCTTCTTGTCACTTCTAAGGTTAGATGCTTAGCTCATTCACTTTTACTTTTCTTCTTTGCAATTGTAAGCATTTAAGGATGTAAATTTCCCTTGCGCAGCCCACAGGTTTTGGCACCTAGTCTTTCCATTATCATTCACTGAGAAATATTTTCTAGTGTCCATTAAATATAGTCTTCCCACTCCTTGGAGAGCTGTATGGTCTACCCTCCCTGCTCAGTGTTGCAGAAATAGGCACCTGTTCTCAGAATCCTCAACCTGGTTTTTTTTTTTAGAGCTTGTGTCAAACTTTCTTCAAATATTGTATTTGGAGATATCAGGTGTCAACTAATTTCCTTGAAGATAGCACTTCTTTTTCACTTTGTGGTTTCTCTTTGTTACAGCGTGGGGGAGGAGGATAAATTTGCCTTATATAACCACAAATCCCCAGCCGTAGCTTGTAATTTTACTAGCTGGAAAAAAAAAAAAAAAAAAAAAAAAAAAAGAGCTGCAGTATCCATATATGGCCAATAGGTGACGCTATCGACCCATTCAAGACCAACTCGTATATTTCCTACAGGTGGCTCTCATCGGTTTGTCCGTTTGCATTTGAGTTGGTTTTAGAGAAAAGATGCCCAAATTAGAAGAGGTAGAGAGGTTATATGATACTGGCTAAACACTTAGATGCTCGAGGCACTCAAGATAAAAACATAATAAATAAATACTTTGGTTTAAAAGGTGCAGAGAAATGTCCCTCTGAGAACTCATTCCAGAGGTCCAGCGACTTCACAGAAGGAAAAAGCATTTGCTTGCTTGCGGCCTGATGGCAGTGATCTGTCCAGCCCCTGTCACAGTCATCTGGCTCACTTGTTTCGGATTACAAATGAGCGGTCCTCCCCAAAATCACCTTCGAGGGTTAAAAAAAAAAAAGGTTAGGATCTTTATTGGGGAATAATTTTCCACCAGAGTGAAATAGGAGGTGGAAGAGGTGGTGAGGAGGACATCAGCCTTTGAATGATTAGACCTTTCCAAGGTACACATACCTTCATGTGTGCATCCTGTCTGTCTCTCTCTCTCAAATGACCTCTACTCAAACAACAGCCTCCTGAGCACTCCGTGAGATTTTATGTGATTAGGAACCACCTGGCGTCCCACTTCCGGGTATCTATCAGAAGGAAATGAAATCACTATTTTCAAGGAGGTATCTGCACTCTCCTGTTCATTGCAGCATTATTCACAACAGCCAAAATGTGGAAACAACCTAAGTGTCCACTGATGGACAAATGGATAAAGAAGATGTGGGGTTCAGCCATTAAAAAAAGAGGGGGAAATCCTGCATTTGGGACAACATGGATGGACCTTGAGGGCATTATGCTAAGCAAAACAAGTCAGACAGAGAAAGACAAAGACTGAACAATCTATTTATATGTGGAATCTAAAAAGGTGGAATTCACAGGACCAGGCAGTAGAATGGCAGGTGTCAGGGGCTGGTGGTGGGAGAAATGGGGCACTGTTGATCAAAGGATACAAAATTTCAGTCATAAGATGAATATGTTCATCTACAGCATGGTGACTATAGTTGACAATACTGTATCCTATACTCAGAGATTGCTGTGACAGTCGAGCTTTAACCTTCCTCCGTAACAACAACATAGTAATTGTGTGAAGTGAAGGATGTGTTAACTAACCTTATTGTGGTAAATATTTCATAATACATATGCGTATCAAGCCATCACATTGTACGCCTTAAACTGACTCATTGTTATATATGAATTATATCTCAATAAAGCTTGGGGGGGAGAATCACCTGGTGATTTTGTGAAAATGCAGGTTCTGACTCAGGAGTTGTAGTGCATGAATGAGATTCTGCATTTTTTTTATTTTTTTATTGTATGTTAATCACCATACATTACATCATTAGTTTTTGATGTAGTGTTCCATGATTCGTTGTTTGTGCATAACATCCAGTGCTTGACGCAGAACGTGCCCTCTTTAATACCCATCACCAGGCTAACCCATCCCCCCACCCCCCTCCCCATCTAGAACCCTCTGTTTGTTTTTCAGAGTCCATCGTCTCTCATGGTTTGTCTCCCTCTCTGATTTCCCCCGCTTCATTCTCCCCCTCCTGCTATCTTCTTTTTTTTTTTAACATATATTGCATTATTTGTTTCAGAGGTACAGATCTGTGATTCAACAGTGTTGCACAATTCACAGCACTCACCATAGCACTTACCCTCCCCAATGTCTATCACCCAGCCACCCCATCCCTCCCACCTCCCCCAACTCCAACAACCCTCAGTTTGTTTCCTGAGATTAAGAATTCCTCATATCAGTGAGGTCATATGATACATGTCTTTCTCTGATTGACTTATTTCACTCAACATAACACCCTCCAGTTCCAACCACGTCATTGCAAATGGCAGGATCTCATTCCTTTTGATGGCTGCATAATATTCCATTGTGTATATATACCACATCTTCTTTATCCATTCAGCTGTTGATGGACATCTTGGCTCTTTCCACAGTTTGGCTTTTGTGGACATTGCTGCTATAAACATCAGGGTGCACGTACCCCTTTGGGTCCCTACATTTCTATTTTTGTGTTAAATACCCAGTAGTGCAATTGCTGGATCATATGGTAGCTCTATTTTCAACTTTTTGAGGAACTTCCATACTGCTTTCCAGAGTAGTTGCACCAGCTTACATTCCCACCAACAGTGTAGGAGGGTTCCCCTTTCTCCACATCCCCACCAACATCTGTCGTTTTCTGACTTGTTAATTTTAGCCATTCTGACGGGTGTGAGGTGGTATCTCATTGAGGTTTTGATTTGGATTTCCCTGATGCCGAGCGATGTTGAGCACTTTTTCATGTGTCTGTTGGCCATGTGGATGTCTTCTTTGGAAAAATGTCTGTCCATGTCTTCTGCCCCTTTCTTGATTGGATTATTTGTTCTTTGGGTGTTGAGTTGGATAAGTTCTTTATAGATTTTGGATACTAGCCCTTTATCTGATATGTCATTGGCAAATATCTTCTCCCATTCTGTTGGTTGTCTTTTCATTTTGTGGACTGTTTCTTTTGCTGTGCAAAAGCTTTTTATCTTGATGAAGTCCCAATACTTTATTTTTGCCCTTGCTTCCCTTGCCTTTGGCGATGTTTCTAGGAAGAAGTTGCTGCGGCTGAGGTCGAAGAGGTTGCTGCCTGTGTTCTCCTTTAGGATTTTGATGGACTCCTGTCTCGCATTTAGGTCTTTCAACCATTTGGAGTCTATTTTTGTGTGTGGTGTAAGGAAATGGTCCAGTTTCATTCTTCTGCATGTGGCTGTCCAATTTTCCCAACACCATTTGTTGAAGAGACTGTCTTTTTTCCATTGGACATTCTTTCTTACTTTGTCGAAGATGAGTTGACCATAGAGTTGAGGGTCCACTTCTGGGCTCTCTATTCTGTTCCATTGATCTATGTGCCTGTTTTTGTGCCAGTACCATACTGTCTTGATGATGACAGCTTTGTAATAGAGCTGGAAGTCCGGAATTGTGATGCCACCAGCTTTGCTTTTCTTTTTCAACATTCCTCTGGCTATTCAGGGTCTTTTCTGGTTCCATACAAATTTTAGGATTATTTGTTCCATTTTTTTGAAAAAAGTGGATGGTATTTTGATGGGGATTGCATTGAATGTGTAGATTGCTCTAGGTAGCATTGACATCATCACAATATTTGTTCTTCCAATCCATGAGCCTGGAACGTTTTTCCATTTCTTTGTGTCTTCCTCAATTTCTTTCATGAGTATTTTATAGTTTTCTGAGTACAGATCCTTTGCCTCTTTGGTTAGATTTATTCCTAGGTATCTTATGGTTTTGGGTGCAACTGTAAATGGGATCGACTCCTTAATTTCTCTCTCTTCTGTCTTGTGGTTGGTGTATAGGAATGCCACTGGTTTCTGTGCATTGATTTTATATCCTGCCACTTTATTGAATTCCTGTATGAGTTCTAGCAGTTTTGAGGTGGAGTCTTTTGAGTTTTCCACATAAAGTATCATATCATCTGCAAACAGTGAGAGTTTGACTTCTTCTTTGCCGATTCGGATGCCTTTGTATTCTTTTTGTTGTCTGATTGCTGTGGCTAGGACTTCTAATACTATGTTGAACAGCAGTGGTGATAGTGGACATCCCTACCGAGTTCCTGACCTTAGGGGGAAAGCTCTCAGTTTTTCCCCATTGAGAATGATATTCGCTGTAGGTTTTTCATAGATGGCTTTTATGATATTGAAGTAGGTACCCTCTCTCCCTATACTCTGAAGAATTTTGATCAAGAAAGGATGCTGTACTTTGTCAAATGCTTTTTCTGCATCTATTGAGAGGATCATATGATTCTTGTTCTTTCTTTTGTTAATGTATTGTATCACGTTGATTGATTTGCGGATGTTGAAGCAACCTTGCAGCCCAGGGATAAATCCCACTTGGTCGTGGTGAATAATCCTTTTAATGTACTTTTGGATCCTATTGGCTAGTATTTTGGTGAGAATTTTTGCATCCATGTTCATCAAGGATATTGGTCTGTAATTCTCCTTTTTGACGGGGTCTTTGGTTTGGGGATCAAGGTAATGGTGGCCTCATAAAACGAGTTCCGAAGTTTTCCTTCCATTTCTATTTTTTGGAACAGTTTCAGGAGAATAGGTATTAATTCTTCTGGAAATGTTTGGTAGAATTCCCCTGGGAAGCCATCTGGCCCCGGGCTTTTGTTTGTTGGGAGATCTTTGATGACTGCTTTAATTTCCTTAGTGGTTATAGGTCTGTTCAGGTTTTCTATTTCTTCCTGGTTCAGTTTTGGTAGTTGATACATCTCTAGGAATGCATCCATTTCTTCCAGGTTATCTAATTTGCTGGCATATACTTGCTCATAATATGTTCTTATCATTGTTTGTATTTCTTTGGTGTTGGTTGTGATCTCTCCTCTTTCATTCATGATTTTGTTGATTTGGGTCATTTCTCTTTTCTTTTTGATAAGTCTGGCCAGGGGTTTATCAATCTTGTTAATTCTTTCAAAGAACCAGCTCCTAGTTTCATTGATCTGTTCTACTGTTCTTTTGGTTTCTATTTCATTGATTTGTGCTCTGAAATTTATGATTTCTCTTCTCCTGCTGGGTTTAGGCTTTATTTGCTGTTTTTTCTCTAGCTCCTTTAGGTGTAGGGTTAGGTTGTGTATTTGAGACCTTTCTTGTTTCTTGAGAAAGGCTTGTATTGCTATATACTTTCCTCTTAGGACTGCCTTTGCTGCATCCCAAAGATTTTGAGCAGTTGTGTTTTCATTTTCATTGGTTTCCATGAATTTTTTTAATTCTTTAATTTCCTGGTTGACCCATTCATTCTTTAGTAGGATGCTCTTTAGCCTCCATGTATTTGAGTTCTTTCTGACTTTCCTCTTGTGATTGAGTTCTAGTTTCAAAACACTGTGGTCTGAAAATATGCAGGGAATGATCCCAATCTTTTGGTACCAGTTGAGACCTGATCTGTGACCTAGGATGTGATCTATTCTGGAGGATGTTCCATGGGCACTAGAGAAGAATGTGTATTCCATTGCTTTGGATGGAATTTTCTGAATATGTCTGTGAAGTCCATTTGGTCCAGTGTGTCATTTAAAGTCTTTATTTCCTTGTTGATCTTTTGCTTAGATGATCTGTCCATTTCAGTCAGGGGGGTGTTAAAGTCCCTCACTATTATTGTATTGTTGTCAATGTGTTTCTTTGCTTTTGTTATTAATTGCCTTATATAATTGGCTGCTCCCATGTTCGGGGCATAGATATTTACAATTATTAGATCTTCTTGTTGGATAGACCCTTTAAGTAGGATATAGTGTCCTTCCTCATCTCTTATTACAGTCTTTGGTTTAAAATCTAATTTGTCTGATATAAGGATTGCCACCCCAGCTTTCTTTTGGTGTCCATTAGCATGGTAAATGGTTTTCCACCCCCTAACTTTCAATCTGGGGGTGTCTTTGGGTCTAAAATGAGTCTCTTGCAGAGAGCATATCGATGGGTCTTGTTTTTTAATCCAATCTGATAGCCTGTGTCTTTTGATTTGGCATTTAGCCCATTTCCATTCAGGGTAACTATTGAAAGATGTGAATTTAGTGCCATTGTATTGCCTACAAGGTGACTGTGACTGTATATTGTCTGTGTTCCTTTCTGGTCTATGCTGCTTTTAGGCTCTCTCTTTGCTTAGAGGACCCCTTTCAATATTTCTTGTAGGGCTGGTTTCATGTTTGCAAATTCCTTTAGTTTTTGTTTGTCCTGGAAGCTTTTAATCGCTCCTTCTATTTTCAATGACAGCCTAGCTGGATATAGTATTCTTGGCTGCATATTTTTCTCGTTTAGTGCTCTGAATATATCATGCCAGTCCTTTCAGGCCTGCCAGGTCTCTGTGGATAGGTCTGTTGCTAATCTAATGTTTCTACCATTATAGGTTACATATCTCTTCTCCTGAGCTGCTTTCAGGATTTTCTCTTTGTCTCTGAGACTCATAAGTTTTACTATTAGATGTCGGGGTGTTGACCTATTTTTATTAATTTTGAGAGGGGTTCTCTGTGCCTCCTGGATTTTGATGACTGTTTCCTTCCCCACATTAGGGACGTTCTCTGTTATAATTTGCTCCAATATACCTTCTGCCCCTCTCTCTCTTTCTTCTTCTTCTGGGATCCCAATTATTCTAATGTTGTTTCATCTTATGGTATCGCTTATCTCTCAAACCCTGCCCTCGTGATCCAATAGTTGTTTATCTCTCTTTTTCTCAGCTTCTTTATTTTCCATCATTTGGTCTTCTATATCGCTGATTCTCTCTTCTGCCTCATTTATCCTAGCAGTTAGTGCCCCCATTTTTGATTGCACCTCATTAATAGCCTTTTTGATTTCGATTTGGTTAGATTTTAGTTCTTTTATTTCTCCAGAAAGCGTTTCTCTAATAACTTCCATGCTTTTTTCAAGCCCAGCTAGTATCTTTAAAATCATGGTTCTGAACTCTAGGTCCCACATCGTACTAATGTCCATATTGAGTAGGTCCCTGGCAGTCGGTACTACCTCTTGTTCTTTTTGTTAAGGTGATTTTTTTCCATCTTGTCATTTTGTCCAGAGGAGAATAGATGAATGAGAGAACAAAATGCTAACAGGGTAACAACATCCCCAGAAAACATACTCTATACAAATCAGAAAAGACCTGAAACCAAGGGAAAAGAAAGGGCAAGAAAGAAAAAAGAAAGAGGAAAAAAAGATAAAGAAAAAGATAAGACCAAACAAAAACAGAACAAAAAAACCAGAATATGATTAAA
This sequence comes from Eumetopias jubatus, assembly GCF_037043125.1. Taxonomy (NCBI): domain Eukaryota; kingdom Metazoa; phylum Chordata; class Mammalia; order Carnivora; family Otariidae; genus Eumetopias; species Eumetopias jubatus. Next base: position 147,620,280 of record NW_028274807.1, on the reverse strand, counting down.
TATGATCAGGCTGGTGCATAGATCAGTGCCACACACTAGATTTTGGGTGTATTTTGGTCTGTTAGAAGAAAGTGCCTCCCAAAATTTTAAAGAAAGAGAAACTTATATATGTACAAAAATAAGGGTTGATATGATGAAGGGATGGAATATGACTGTAAAGATGAAAATTATAAAAAATTTTATAAAAGGAATTGTTAAGAAGTTCTTTGAAAAAAGAAAGAAGAGGATTTAAAAAAAAGAAAAAAGAAAAAAGGGAAGAAAATGTGATCAGGCAGGAGACTAGAACAAAGCCATACACTAGAGATTTAGGGTATATTTTGATCTGCTAGAAGAAACTGTATCTCAAAAATTTAAAGAGAGAACAACTTATATATATATATGCCAAAAATAAGGGTAACTACTATGAAGGGATAGAATATGACCCTAAAAATGAAAAATAAAAATGTTTTTTAAAAAAGGGATTGATAAGATGTTGGTTGAAAAAGGGAAAAAGAAAAATTCAAAAAAAAAGAAAGACAGTTAAAAAAATTAACTTTGAAAGACTAAAGAATCATGGTAAAAAAGACATGGATTCTATGTGCAGTATTCCCCTAGCGCTGGAGTTCAGCCGTTCTCATTGATCAGTAAACTTGGTCTTGGCTGGCTGTTCTTGCTGATCTTCTGGGGGAGGGGCCTGTTGCCGTGGTTCCCAAAGTCTTTGCCTGAGGTGGAATTGCCCCGCCCTTGCTGGGTCTGGGCTAAATAATCTGCTCGGGTTTGCTCTCGGGAGCTTTTGTTCCCTGCAAGCTTTCCATCCAGCTTTGGAGGACGAGAGTGGAAATGGCGGCCTCCCAATCTCCACCCTAGAGGAGCTGAGAACTCGGGGCCCCGCTCCTCAGTGCGCCCCCAGGGAAAAGCAGTCAATCACTCCTGTCTCCCCGGTCTCTGGCTGCAGACCTGTGACCGAGCGTTTTTATCTCTGGCACCCAACTCGGTGTGGAGTCTCCAAACCCAGCAGATCCCTGTGGTGCGCTCCCGTGCCGCTCCTCCCGGGGCATAAAGGGGAGTCTCCCCGAATCTGCCACTTGTTGGGTCCCTGCTGGAGAAGCAATGGCCCGACTGTGCCACGGATCACAGTTTATGGCAACCCCAAGCTGAGAGCCTGCGCCTCGGCTCCGTCTCTGCAGCCGGATTGCCTGCTCCGATACCTGGGAGCTCTGCTGCACTCAGGCACCCCCGGTCTTTCTGTGACCCCGAGGGTCCTGAGACCACACTGTCCCGCGAGGGTTCCAACCCCCCCCGCTTAGCCACTGCAGCGACGTCCCTCAGCAGAGCCGACTTCTAAAAGTTCCGATTTTGTGCTCCGCGGCTCTATCACTTGCCAGAAGCGGCCGACGGAGGCCCCCCTCCCCCGCTGTCTATCCTCCCGAATATCGCCTCGGATTCACTTCTCCACATGTCCTACCTTCCAGAAAGTGGTTGCTTTTCTCTTCAGAGAGTTGTTGCTATTCTTTTCTTCGATCTCCTGTTGAGTTCGTAGGTGTTCATAATGGTTTGATCCCTATCCAGCTGAATTCCTGAGACCAGATGAAATCCAGGTCTCCTACTCCTCTACCATCTTGCTCTGCCCCTGAGATTCTGCATTTTTAACAAGCTCCCAGGTGAGGCTGGTGATGCAGGTCTGCCAGCCACACTTTGTGTAGCAAGGGCTCATGACAGTGGTCTTATGGAGGGAGTCAGTGTGGTGGCTTCAGAGAAGCTCCAGGATTTGGAATCAGAAGCCTTGCCTTTAAATCCAGGCTCCAGAACTTTCCAGGCAAGCCAGAGAATCTCTCAAGGGCCTCAGCTTCCTTAGCAGGAACTCAGGGATATTACGCTTAATAACACATGGGGTGAAATGAAGTGACTCGAGCATGGCTCCAAAGTCAATGCCTTGCCAAGGAAGGAGCTTGGTCATGTTTTCGGGAAATGTGAGGCTTACACATAGGATGGCATGTGAATACTGATATAGAATGCCCTGGACCACTTCTCGTTTGTCATGGAAACGATCTATGGAATAATTTTCTAAATCTGCCCGGGACATAGTGAGGAAACACCATCCTCTCCCACATCCTCAGAATCTCTGTGGAGGGAAGGGACTTACCTTTTTAACAAGTGCTCAGAAACATTCTTGAGATGAGACAAGTTTGAAACACTGGTGTACAGAGTAAAAGATACAGGGAAACCTGCCTCCATATTGGAAACTAGGGAAATACACCGTCCATCTGCCTGAAGTAGCAGCATTGTTCCTCAGCTTTCATAAAGATGGGGTCAAAGGAAGCCTGGAGAGACAGCCCCAATCCTCTTGTGGAAGATGGAGGACAGAAGTAGGGGACAGCAGTCGCCAGACAGCCCTAGAGGGACACAGGCAGGCCTCCAGGCTTCCATCCATGAAGCACGTGCACTCCCAGAAGCAGGGCTTCCTGCTTGGCAGCCGGAAATCACTTCATGCCAGTCCTGGTCTGGGGTCTGCCCCCACCTTTTTTAAGACTTAATTTATTTGACACACACAGAGAGCACAAGCAGGGGGAGCTGCAGGCAGAGGGAAAGGAAGAAGCAGGCTCCCCCCTGAACAGGGAACCCGACATGGGGCTCGATCCCAGGACCCCAAGATCATAACCTGAGTCAAAGGCAGACACTTAACTGACTGAGCCACCCAGGCGCCCCTGGGGTCTGCCACTTCTCCCAGAGAATGAGAAAAGGAGGAGAATGAGCAGGATCACAAAGATTGTACGATTTTGTCCAGGACATTTTATCATTTTCATATTAAAATGTAATATAAGAATTCCTTTCCCCTCTAGCAATTCCACTCTGGGAATTTATGCCAAGGAGAGAATCAGAAAAGAGGACAAAGTTGAATGCATTCAGATAATTCATGCACCGTTGTTTGTAACACCAAGAAGTTTGAAACAGCTAACCAGAGACTGAATGGTTAAATACATTTGAAGTGAGGAGGATCCAGGGAGGCCAAGGCAAGCTTCAGGAAGCAGACTCAGCAGACACAAAGTGCCCCATGAGAGAACAGATGACCAGCATGATGAGACCACTGAGCAAGAGGGCAGGTTGGCAAGCGAGGAGGCCTTTAGAAAGGCAGGTGGTCAGAGCGCCTGGGTAGCTCAGTGGGTTAAGCGTCTGCCTTCGGCTCACGTCATGATCCCTGGGTCCTGGGATGGAGTCCCGCATCAGGCTCCCTGCTCAGCAGGGAGTCTGCTTCTCCATCTCCTCCCCACTCATGCTGTCTCTCTCTCTCTCTCAAATAAATAAATAAAATCTTGGAAGAAAGAAATGTAAGAAACTAGTTGGGGCTGCTCTGCAGAGGAAGGGGGGAGGGGAGTGGAACAAGGAAAAAGAATGGAAGTGAGGAGACCAAATCAAGGCTTTTGTCCAGATGAGAGACAGTGGTGAAGAGACAACATGGGTGGGTTAGACACTTGCTCTAGGGACAGAGCTAACAGGATTCACTATTGTCTTGACCATCAGTGACAAGGAAAAGATGACTCCCAGATCCAACCTTTAGAAACTGAGTGGCTGGAAGTGACATGACTGAAATGAGGAAGTCTGGGGTTGAGGGACAGGACTGAGGAGTGGAAACATTTGGATATGTTATGTTTTGGATACTTTAGACACTCGTCCGTTTGGAGACGTCAAGCAGGTAGTTGGATTTATGAGACTGGAGGTCATAGACACATCAATTCAGGAGGTATTAATTCATAGAATATTAAAAGCCACAGAATGCGTGAATTTTTTTAGGGAGAGATTACATAGAGGAGAGGTCCCAGAAGGAACATGTGAAACATCAGAAATACCAGTTTCAAAGAAGTATATCTGGGGGGCGCCTGAGGGGCTCAGTTGGTTCAGCATCCCACTCTTGATCTCAGCTCAGGTCTTGATCTCAGCATTGTCAGTTCAAGCCCAGCACTCTGCTCCATGCCTACTTAAAAAAAGAAGGAGAAGGAGAAGGAGAAGGAGAAGGAGAAGGAGAAGGAGAAGAAGAAGAAGAATATTGGGTGTGACATTGTTTTGTTTAAAATTTAATAATTAAAATGACATCTTAGTATATACATAGAAAAGATCTGCATGAATAGTCACCAAACTGTTCGTGGTGGTTACCTCTGGATGGTTGGTTGGGAGGGCTTTCATTTCTCCATTGTATGTCTCTGTCACATTTGAATTTTTATAAAGAGCATGCTTATTACCTTTGTAAAACTGAGAGAAAGACAATAAATAGAATTTCTTTAAATGATAGCACCCAGTGTTGGTGAGAATGCTGTGATGCGGGCATATGTGTCCTCTTTGGAGAAAGTATAAATGGGCACAACTTTCTAGAATGAAATTTCGATTTCCTTTGAACAAAATTACATGTCAAGAGCCTTAAAAAGTTTAGACCTTTCCACTTCCTGGTACTTTTGCTGGGGAAACCATCAGAGATGGTTGTTAGGAGACATGGAAAATTTTTAATAGTTTTAAGATGCCGATTTGCCATAGGCCCATGAACACTATAAATGCCCCAGACTCTGCTGGATCCAGCCATCCCTTATCCCTATCAGATCCCTGAGGGTGCTGGGTACTGGGGAAATAAGCAACACACTGGACAGGAATTACCACCTGATCATTATCCACCCTGTGTCTGCACCTGCCTGCAGGTCTCCACCGAACACCCACCCCCACACTTAGTCTGCTGCCCCAGGGAAGTTGCTCTCTCCCACGTCCAGCTTCTGGATGAAGAAGAGAGGGACCCATGAGATGGGCAGATGGCCAAGTTCTCCCTGGAAAGACTGGTTTCCCTGCATGGTTGGGAAAAGAACATCAGACACAGGGCTCATGCTCAAAGGCACCAGCTTCTAACAATTGGGTTTGGTGCCATGGAATGTCACCTTCCAACCCAACCACCAAAAGCAGCTTATTATTAAACTCTAGCCTCGACAGGCTCACCCTGAAACAAACACACTTTCAGATTCAAAACCCTCCTGTCTCCTCTCCAGGCCTCCTCCAGGCCTCCTCCAGGACCTCAAACCTAGATACACATGCATACAATTTTCTCCCTTTCCAAAGAGTGTCTCTGAAGTTGCATGAGCCTCGGGTCCTTGCAGACTGGGGATGATCAGAAACTTGAGCTGGAAAAGAGGGAAATAATCAAGTGGCTAGTAGGCCCCGCAGCTTTCTGAAAAGAGGCCCGGGAGAGGTCCCAGCAGAGCAGGAGCACGGGCAACCAGAACATTTGCCTAAACTGGGGTTAGGCAGTGTCACTGGTGGAGAGGGCTAACGGGGTGAAAATGCCTCCTGGGTTCTGCTGAGGAGCAAATGAACGAGTGAGATGATGTGTAGAAAGGTCTGAGCATGTGCCCTGTATAGAGTTAGTGCTTACTATAGACTTTATTATTAGTATCAATATCACTATTATTACTAGCGTTGTTGGTGTTACCATGAAGATCTGCCAACTGTATTTGCTGAAGCCCCTGGAGCTGCCATGGGGCCGGTTTCAGTCATTCCAAAGCCTGGCACCACTAAGGTTTGCTTTGCAAATTTCCATGAAGTCTGTCTTCTTCATTACTGTCATATTCTTGCACTAAAGTCCCAGGGGACTGTGCAGCAGGCCCACCCCTTGCAGGCATTATCTCTTGGGATATCTCTTGGGTTATCTCCAGGAGGGGTGGGGTAAGGCACTTCCCAAGTGAGGGGACTGCAGCTCGAGTTGCTTCTGGGCCTCACCCAAAGTCTGAGAGTCGGTGTGAGACAAGGCCCACACCTGAGCCCAGATTGTGGCTTTTCCAATCTTCCAGTGACTTCTCTGAGCAGTTACGTCAGCTTGGCTGTGGACAGAGAAGCTGGCTTATCCATCCCAGTAAAAAGTACTAAAGGTTACTTGAGGAGTCTGGGGGCTAAGGAGCCTGGAATCCAGGGTGCCAGTTGGATTACAAACCCAAGAAACCACTCTATATTTGCTCCCCCAGACTGTGCCCCTCACTAGCTGTCTGTGTTTTTACTACCATATTCCTCAACGTCTTTCTTTACCTTTGCAAAAGAGAAAGAAAAGTGTCCCACAAAACTGCCCCGGGGGGCGGGGGAGGGGACTGACCCCACACAAGCCTGGGAGAGTTGTCTCACATGGCAGGGAGTCCTTGTGCTGCCCTTTCGAACCTTGCCTACAGGAACTACCAATGAGGAAACAGTCCACTCCGTCTACAGTGGAGTTTCACCTTTAATTAAATGTTAATTCACTCCTGCCTTGTCCCTGTGGCCACGTGCTGCCGGGAATCTGTGCCCACAGTAACCCGGACCGAAGCCAGGGCCTCTCAGAAGACCACCAAGAGCCATCACTGAGTAAAAATAGATTTTCCTGACTATTAAATCCAGTGCTCCACCGGGGGAGCCGACGAGAGCACTCCAAAAGGTAGCCAAGAGCTGCCTCTGGGCAGAGAACAGATGCTTCCGGTAAATGTCCCCACCCCAGCATACACGCATGCGCACACACACACACATGCTCACAGACAGGTGTTACACAATCACCCATTGAATTCATCCTGTTTCTGGGAGGAAGTATCAGCATGAGGATGAGAAAAGCAAGAGCTTCTAACCATTCTCATGAAAGAAGTGCTAACTTGGTGCCAGGCACTGTGGGGAAATGAGAATAGGTCACCTTTCAGCAAATAGGGCCAGTGCCCTACCCACTGTGCACCTGGAGATCCCTTACAGTCCCTCGGCTTCCTACCCTAAACCCTTGCATCTCTCTGACTGGGGCCATCTCTGGCTGTGGGAACAGAGGGCAAGTGAACAGGACTGTCCCAAAGTGCCACAGACTTAATGCCGCCGGGAGGGGATCCAAGGAGGGAGGAGCGAGTGAATAAATACCACAGCTTCCTCGTGTCTTGTTCCCCTCAGCCTCTCTGAGATCCCTCAGTGGGAGGGAGCCCCGGATGCCCACCCTGGTCTCCTGTTCATTAATTTCCCCTGTCTTGGCGTTCATCCTTTTCTGACTAACTTTATAGAGTCACTTTTCAAATACACTACTTGCATCCAAATCCTAGTCTTAGCATTTGCTTTCGGAGGGACTCAAACTCAGACTCAATTTTACTCTTAATCTCAGTAATGACATTTCCAAGTTAGCTGTACTAAAAGTGAGCATATCAAACCCAAATATCTACTACAGGCCAAAGCCATGAGTGAAGAAGCCAACGGGTACATGAGGGGTTCTGGGGGCCCAATATTCTCTCTCAGGTGTAGCTACTACTCTAGTTAAGAGACCATTGCCATGCAAAGGGGTGGCACTATTGCTAGATCTCTCCATTTTTAAAGAGTCTGAAATTCTACCTTTTATATAGGCTTTCTTAATTTTTAAACTTTGGAATCCATTAAAAAATGTTAAAAGACTATGAAGTTAAGAGAAACCTACTCATGCACCAGAGCCCACCCACAGTCCCCCAGCTTGTAATGTCTACTTCCACTGGATCTGTCAATCATGCATCCACTGGCGACTTTTTCCAGAGTAATTTAAGTTGAGTGGTGAGGCCAGAAGGCATATTGTGGAAAGCTGAGAAGAATCAGAGGTGAGGATAGAGAAAGCCAATATAGATGGTTCATTCCAGAATGTAGAGAGTAGTTCTTGAGGTCACAGAAGCACCGTAGTTTTTAAACTTTGGTTGTCTGAGAATATTTGTAGGCAGAGAGGAAAGACCCAATAATAGAGACTGAAGACAGAGGAGAAAGGTGGGGTAGCCAATTGAGAAAAGTCTGTCAAATGAGGTTAAGAATGGACTCAGTAGTGCCAGGTGGGAGCTTGGCTTCCATGGTGAGGAAAGCCCAGCACTCTCTGAGATGGGCCCGGGGCGTATGGGGGCAGTGGGGTGTGGGATCCCTGACACCCTAAGGTAAAAATGTTCTGAAGCACACCAGGGCAGAGGGTCTGGTTCCTTTGAAAATAACATGTATTGGGTACTTTTATTTTTTACTTCATTTTAATTATCTAATTACAAAATTGGTAACATGCTTGTTGTGGAGATGTTGGAAAATGCAGAAAAGCATAAAGAAGAAAATAAAAATTTCCTGTTGTCCCACAACCTAGAGATAACCACTGTCCATATTTTGCATCTATACCTTTTTCCTTCAAAGTGGAATTATACTGTACATGCAGTTTTGTAATCTGATTTTTACTTCTTAATATATCATAAAAGGTGAGATGTCCTCTGCCTGGCTCTCTTTCTTTCTTTTCCACCTTGGAACCAAACCACCACATCATGATGAAGTCCAAGCTACATGGAAGAGCTCCATGTGAATGTTCCAGCTGAGGCCCTAGCTGGTTATCAGCATCTGCTAATATGTGAGCAACCACACCATCACAGGATTCCAGGCTTTAAGTTCTCCAGCTGAGGCCCCAAACATCACAGAGCAGAGATAAGCCATCTCTACTTTGTCCTGTCCAAATTTCTGACCACAAAAATCCCATGATTAAAAATAACAAAGATAAGAGCGCTGTGAATTGTGTAAGACTGTTGAATCACAGATCTGTAATTCTGAAACAAATAACGCAACATATTTTAAGAAAAAAGAAAAAGAAGAAGATAGCAGGAGGGGAAGAATGAAGGGGAGTAAGTCAGAGGGGGAGACGAACCAGGAGAGATGATGGACTCTGAAAAACAAACTGAGGGTTCTAGAGGGGAGGAGGGTAGGGGGATGGGTTAGCCTGGTGATGGGTATTAAAGAGGGCACATTCTGCATGGAGCACTGGGTGTTATGAACAAACAATGAATCATGGAACACTACACCAAAACAAATGATGTAATATATGGTGATTAACATAACAATAAAAAATTAAAAAAAATAACAAAGATAATAATGATATAATAAATGAGTATTGTTCAATAACTAAAGCAGTATTGCATTGCATGAATCTATAATAATTCTCCCTTCTTGGACCTTAGGTTGTCTCCATATTTTTGTTATAATAAATAACAGTGAGATGAGCTTCCACATAGCTGATTCTTTGCCTAATTAATCATCTATTTCCTAAGAATAAATTGATGGAGCTGCAAAAACTAGGTCAAAAACTATGGTCATTTTTGGATGAGCTTTGGGAACCCGTCGCTAAATTGCTTCCTAGAATGATTGCATCAATCTGCATTCCCATCAGTAGCGGGTGAGAGCATGTGAAAGCATCTAGTGAGTTATTCTTAGTCACTGTCCTCTGGCAATTTCACATTTCTTTTCCTCAAACTGTCATCCCCACCTCTGTTGGTACTTTTTGAGGTGTATGATCCTGAGGTTCCCCAACAAATCAGTAGATACCATGGTGGGAGTTGCTCAAGGCAAGGACCGGGTGGTAGGGCTATATGGCCCAAAAATTCTGCTCAGCACAGGGGTCCTCAGAGGGCTGCCAACCTTGATCACACCAGAGACCAGAGGCTTTTCCTGTCCTGCTTAGATGGAGCCACAGTGCTAACCCCAGAAACTATGCCTGCTTTTGCCCTGCTCCTAAATGTAGATGATAATAGTGGGAGAATATCCTTTCCTGTTATCCTGTTGTTGAGGTGAAATTCACATAACATAAAATTACCCATTTTAAAGTGATAAGTTCAGCGGTGCTTAGCAAATTCCAATGCTGTGCAACGATTGGCCACCTCTATCTAGTTTCAAAACATTTTCATTGCCCCGAAAGGAAACTCCATTTCCATTAAGCAATTTTCCTCATGTTGTCCCTGCAGCCTCTGGTAATCACCAATCTATTTCCTGTCTCTATGGATTTGTCTATTCAGAGTATTTCATATAAGTGGGATCACGCAGTATGTGGCCTTTTGTGTCTGGCTTCTTTCACTCAGCATGATGTTTTCGAGGTTCACCCACAATGAAGCATGAATCAGTACTTCATTCCTTTTTATAGCTGAATAATATTCCAGAGTATATGGCTATCCTACAGTTTGGTTACCCATGGATGGACACTTGGATTGTTTCTTTTTTGTTCCTTTTTACCGAGATACCTGTACTGAAACTTATCCCACAGATAGAGTCATTTCTTGTCACTTCTTTGTCTGAATTTTTCCGAGGTTCTTACACTCGATTATTGAGGAATACCCATCACTCTATTTTTCACCCCTAAAAACCAATTGATTCCTTACCGAAGCCATCCTTTAACCTGACTTGGATTCAATTTCTCCCACTTACTTTCTTTTTTAAAAAGATTTAATTAATTAATTAATTAATTAATTAATTAATTTAGAGAGTGTGAGTGGGGGGAGGGGCAGAGGGAGATGGAGAGAGAGAATCTGAAGCAGACTTCTGCCTGAGCATGGAGCCCAATGTGGGACTCAATCTCATGACCCTGAGATCATGACCTGACCTGAGCCAAAATCAAGAGTTGGACGCTTAACTGACAGCCACTCAGGCGCCCTCTCCCATTTACTTTCAGAGCAAAACAAAAATCTTTCCAGAGTCTATCAGGTAACTCAAAAAATTTTTTTTATAGAATAGGCTTTGAAAGAAGATATTCAAATGGGGTTGAGGCAAGCTATGGTGTCCTAGCAGGCATTTCTGATTTAGCTGGAGAAATTTGGGCCAAATAAATGGTTATAAAAACTCTCCTTTGTGCTTCCACATGGTTTGATACATTAAGTACTTGACTAGAAAGAGAAAAAAAGCCAGTTGTTTGGGTGTTAGAGCAAAGATGCCAAAGAAGGAATCGGTAGCACTCCCTGTCTTTACCCAGTCTGTTTTCCCACCACTGACCTCAACACAGGCCTCCCATTGTGATGTGTGATGGGCATGGTGCACAGTGGGTGTGAATTTGATTACCCCTCTTAGGCCAGAACTACAGTGCATCTGCCCCATTCTTCACATCCATTTGTTGGATCCACGTGGGAACTCAAGGGGGCCATGGCTGACACATTAGAGTCAAGGGCTTGGGTCTCATTCACTTATTCCATCTGAAGACCTACAGAAATGGGGCCTAAGTATAACTGGGCTCCACTGATTTATCTTACTTAGAGAAAAAAAAGTTCACTGAGGCTTAAGAATGAAAACATTTGCTTGGCCAAATCTTACTGACCAGTTCTACGTGTTGTTGTTAAAGACTGAACATCAGCATCAACCATCAACATCTTGATCTATTGAACAATTCAAAATAAATCTATCTAAACAGTATGATTCTTACTTTTTCTCCAAAGTGAACACTTGAAAATTACTCCAAGATTCTGTTCGGTATTTTCCGGTCTCAGAGGTCAAGTAGAATACAAGTTTTCCCCCACTATCTGAAAACAGAACGTTCCTATGAAACCTTGCATAAATTGAAACAGTGTGAATGGAAAAGCATTACCATTTTGTGGAAGCAAAAATCCTCTTCAAATATCTTTCAGTTAGCAAAAGAATGGGTACTGATATAGGTCTTTTGTAAAAGCAAATTGTCATAAAGCAAACTTTCAGATAGCAAGGGAAACCTATATTTTGATCTGGGTGAGGGTTTTCAGGTGTGATCGAGGATACAGTGACCAGCAGATGAGATGCCTGAGTATACATACCTCCCCTGGATGAGTATCTCTCAAGCGGCAATGAAGGTCGGAAGGTTTCACTGGTAAGCTGTCTTCTCTGCTACTTAGGTTGTAGGCTGCTAATGGGAATGGAGATAGGTTGAAAGGGAAGATATTTTGCAATACAAGTAGAAGCATATATTATTAGTCCAGACTGTTTGGGTCACCTGTACCAGAAACATAGCACAGATTAACTTAAGCATAAAAAAGCAATTCATTGATTAACTAATGTTCAGTCACGGTTGACTCTAGGAGCTCAAACTAAATCATCCATTCTGCCTTCTTCAGTATTGTCTTCACTTGTTAGGCTAGAATGAGGTCAGCTCCATCTGAACCAAAAGATGGAGAGGGTTAGTCCCACATAATAAAAGCCAGAACTTCAGGGTAGGCAAGGGCAAGAAATTCTACCACAAGAGACCATAAAAGTGACCTCCATGAATCTTGCCCTGAGAGACCACAATGCCTGATCTCATGGTGCCTTTTCAGCATAAGTGCTAGAAACACACTGATGAGCAAAACAGATACTCCCTCTGCCTTCATGGAATTTTCATTTTAAGGTCAGTATACTTTATTATGACTCCGTCCAGACTAGCCCCTGTCTTCATTAATCACCACACAACAGCTTATGGGAGGAGTATCAAAGGCCAGAGCCTGAGACAAGTACTGGGTACATATGATTTACAGAGGGATTGTTCTTAGGAGAGAGGGGAGGGAGGGAAACAGGGTGGAACAGGGGGAGAAGCTAAGCAAGAAAGTGGTTTCAGCTGGAGTCAGCTTCAGCCTTGATCCCATGGGAAGCTCTGGAGCATGAATTGTACCATAGAGTTGGTCTCAGCTTGAGGCAAGAGAGCTGGTCTTGTGTACCACCACTGGTACACTCATTGGCTGTGGGCTGCCCTGGGTGCACTGGGGGTGTAATATTCCAGGCCAGGTGGCTCTTGGTCTGGCAGAACAACCCTCTGAAGGGGATTGCTGTGAGCCATTAACCACCGACACTCCCAGATGCTGGGAGTGGACATACTGACCTGGTGAAGACATCTGCATGATATCAACGGTGCTCACACAGGAAGGATGATGTTGACTACTTATCTCATCATGTAATATACAATGCCTATCTATGTATTGGATAGCAGCTTTTATTTGATTAGTTAATTAACTATCCAATTAGTTAAATGATCCGACCAAAGAGCAAAATAATAGTTTGTAGTGATGGGAGTTTAATTCATGGGAGATGAATTAAACTTTCTCTATATCTTTCCTAGGACCTTGATGGTTCTTTTAGGGAAAATAATAATAAAAAATTAAGGCCGCATGGTAAGCTGAGTCTTTCTCAACAATGCCCAGGGTAGTGAGGGAATTTAAGGGAATGAGGTTGAATACTGTAAATTGTGTTTGGCAGCTGGAGAGTGCATGTCTACCAGGAAACCTATGCTTCCTAAAAATAGAAGCACTGATAAGGTCAGAACAATTATAGCCTTTAATCATTTGTAACTGAAAGCTTGTAACAGAAAAAAGTGGGAGTTGAAACCTCAAAATCTAATTTCTCACGAATGGACAAAAGATTATGTCTACTGGAACATCGGTTGCAGAAGAACAATGAGCAGTGTTGTTAAAAATTTTATTCTTTCTTCAATTTAAAATGATTCTGTTCATTAGGAGTTGCATCTTTACTAACTGGAAAAACTTTACAAGGCATTAGGAAGATATCAAAGGATCAACTATGTCCTAGAAAGGGAACTGGAAGTCCCGGGGGCCCAGAGTCAGCAGGTGTACTGCAGTCAGGGCTGAGGACTGGGGACCTGCACCCACTGTGAGAAATGGCCCAGTGAGGGTTTTGTGTTGAAGAACGGAAATGAACACACACCTGGCTCCCAATTACACAGACAGAACTTCCTGTCAAACATTAACATGACTTTACTATTTCCATTATATTCATTAGCGTAACTGTGCCCATACCAGGAGACTCCTGCCCAGGAAAGTAACTTGAAAGTTCATTATATGAACCTCCCAAAAGACACATCAATGCTTCTACAGGAAGCATCAACAGACAGCTTACTTTCTAAAACTCTTTGAATCCCTCACCTCAAAATCCCCGCCTTGCTGTTTCCAGCAATTCTAAACCATTATTTTGTGATCTTTATCAAAACCTAAGCAAGCATCTCACTGAAAAATTCACTTTATTTTTTTTAAATTTATTTATTTGAGAGAGAATGAGAGATAGAAAGCACAAGAGGGAAGAGGGTCAGAGGGAGAAGTAGACTCCCTGCTGAGCAGGAAGCCCGATGTGGGACTCGATCCCGGGACTCCAGGATCATGACCTGAGCCGAAGGCAGTCGCTTAACCAACTGAGCCACCCAGGCGCCCTGAAAGATTTACTTTAAATAAGACTTCTATTTCCAAATAAGATCCAGCTTCGTCTTTTCCCCTTGAAGACATAGTCAAAGTTCTATTGTGGTGGTGTTCTTACTTATCACAGTGAGCAATCAACTCAGCATTGTCTTATCAATAGGCTGTGTTGGTAATATTTGGGGAGCTTGTATTTGACAGAGTTTAATAGCTGTAGCTTTTCTCAGACATAAAACTTAGTGCTTGCTTCTCTCCCATCCTCAAACTCTTACTCCAGGGCCACTTCTGGAATCTCTGCTCTTAATATTGTGATGTTTTCCATCTGACTCTAAACCCCCTCAATGAAAACAACAGGGATAGAAATAAATTTTAAGCGTAGGTAGAAAAATTATATAAGTGAACCTTTATTCACCTAGCATTAAAGCTTTGAAATCTGTAAAAACAAAAATGATAAGTATACAAGGAAAAATGAACAAATCCACAATCTTTATGACAAAATTAAAAATATCAGAAATTGACAGACACAAACAAATAAGAATATAGAATATTTGAATAACAATTAACAATGTACATTAAATGTTATGGCCTCAAAATGAATAATACATTCCCTCTTCTTGATTCACTTTCTTTTTTTTTTAAGATTTTATTTATTTATTTGACGAGGGAGGGAACACAAGCAGGGGAAGTGGGAGAGGGAGAAGCAGGCTTCCCGCCGAGCGGGGAGCCCGATGCGGGGCTCGATCCCAGGACCTGGGATCATGACCTGAGCCGAAGGCAGACGCTTAACGACTGCGCCACCCAGGCATGCCGATTCACTTTCTATGCCGAGCCTCCATGACCCATCTTCTCAGTTTTCCTCCCACTTCATTGATGCCTCTTTCTCAGATCTTTGTTTGTTCCTCTCATTCTCTCAGACTTAATGTGTGTGTCCCACATCTCGTGCTGGGGCTCTTCTCCTCTCTATTTACACCCACTCCCTTGAAGAACTCATTTGGTCTCTTGGCTATAGATAGCAACTTCCTATAGCAGCTCCTAAATTTATATCTCCATTCCAACCTCTCTTCTGAGCCCTATATTCATGGATCCAATTATGTACCCAACATAACTCAAATTTAGCATTTTGGAAATTGAATTCCAGATCTTTACCTCCCAATCTGATTCATCAACAGTCTTCCCCACCTCAGTAGATGGCAACTGTAGAAAGTCACACAAGCCAAAACCTTGGCATGATCCTGAACTCCAAGCTTTGATTCCCCATTGCTAATCTGCCAGGAAATCCAGTTGGCTCTGCCTTCAAAATATATCCTGAATCCAGTCACTTCTCCCCACCTCTACTGCTGGTGATCCAAATCGCCATCATGTCTTACCTGAACAATGGCAATAACTTCCCAGCCCCCTCCCTGCCCCCATTCTTGGCTCCCTACAGTCAATTCTCACAAAGTTATCAGTGTGAACACTTAAAAACTAACCCTTTTCACTAGTAGTCAAGGTTCTACATAGCCCTACAAAGCCCTGCAGGATGTGCAAACATATGCGTGCACACACAGTTACCTACCTCTTCTACCCTCATATTCCACATCATCTTTTCAATGAGGCCTATCCTGGGACCACCCAATCAAATTGCAGTCCCAATCCCGCTTACTTTATTCTATTATTTTAGAAAATATTTGTCACTTTCCATAGCACTTATATCATTATTTTATAATTTGCTTATTCACTGTATTGCTTGCCGTCTGTTTCCTCTCAGCAGGATCTTTGTTGTGTTCACTGATGGATCTTAAGAATCTGGAACAGTGCCTGGCATGTGGTAGACCCTCAGTAAATATTTGTTGAATGAATATGCATTTTTTCATGCTAAGACGGAACATTAGCAAATTTTGACTATGTATTAGGTCACAAAGGGAATGCTGACAAATTTCAAAGAGCAGAAATTATTAGGTCACATTTAATGACAAAAGTGCAATATAATGATAAATTAATAACCAAATAATACTTCTAAAAAATCTTTCCACTTTGATATTTTAAAACACTTTCCAGCTTCTTTCCTTTCTTTCCCCCTTCTTTCTCCCTCCCCTCCCCTGCCCTGGAGCCCACCAACAAGCCTGTGATTTCCCAGTGATACTCCATGCTTTGTGCTACCAACATGCTCAGTTCTGGGCTGCAAGACTGTGGTAAAAGAGGAGGCCCTGGTGTAGAGCTGCCATTACCAGATCAACAACCACTTACATGTTAAGTACAGGTCATGGTCTGTCTATGAGATCATCAGCTCAATGGAGAAGAAAACCATGGGGGGCAATGACGTACAGCATTCTACACAACCACAGTGAGTACTGAGTACTGAGATATGGCAAAGAGCCCAGGCCTGGAGACCTGACTGAGTTTTTCACACCGGCTATGAGCACGGGTCCATCTCTGTGTAAGTTGGTTATGTGATCCATGCGTCTCCAAGAGCAGTTGGGACCATGGGACTTGGATATCTAGTGTTCATCATGTTCTCTTTCATTTTGTTTCACTGAATACAATTTTTAAAATTGAAGTGTACCATACATTCAAAAAAACATACAGATCATAAGTGAAGAGCTCTGCTGTGGACTGAATTGTTTACCCTCCCTCATCCCCCAAATTCATATGTTGAAGCCCTAACCCCCAATGTGACTGTGTTTGGAGATATGAACTGTAAGAAGATGATAAAGGTGAAATGAGGTCATAAGCATGGGACGCTAATCCCACGAGACTGGTGCTCTTATAAGAGGAGGAAGAGACACCAGAGTGCTTTCCCCTCTGCTCCTCTGCCACGTGAGGACATAGGAAGGAAGTGGCCATCTGCACGCCTGGAGGAGGGTCTGCAAATTGGCTGGCACCTTGACCTTGGATGTCCTAGCCTCCAGAACTATGAAAAAATAAGTTTCATTGTTGAAGCCACTAAGCCTATGATACTTTGTTATGGCAACATAAGCTGACTAACACAAGCTCAATGCATTTTCACAAAGTGAACACACACCCAGGTAATCACCAAGGGGGTCAAGATAGAAAATCATCAGCATTCCAGAAGTCCTCATCATTTCCCCTTTCCCAGTCCCTCTTTTCCTCAAAGTTAGCCAATATACTAACTTCTACTAAACATAGATCAGTTTTGCTTATTTTTTTGGACTTAAGTAAACAGAATTATACAGGGTAAGAAAACCATTTTCTAAATAATTCCTAGGCTAAGGGCAGAAAAAAAAAAAAAACCCACAGAACACGATTATATTAAAAATAAGAGCACGGTCTCTAAAAACCTGTGATACAATCTAGTTATACTTAAAGGAAAAATTTTAGCATTACACGAACTTACTAAAATTAAAAAAAAAAGACTGAAATAAACCCAATAATCTGTAAAAAGAGCAAGTGAATGGGGTGCCTGGGTGGTTCGGTCGGTTGGGCATCTGCCTTTGGCTCAGGTCATGATCCCAGGAAAGGAGTCTGCATCTCCCTCTCCTTCTGCCTGCCCCTCCCCCTGCTTGTGCTCTCTCCCTCTCCCTCTCTGTCAAATAAATAAATAAAATCTAAAAAAGAGAGAGAGCAAGTGAATCAAAGCAAAGAAATTAGGAGAAAGGAATTAATAAACATAAAGACAAAAAGAGAGAGAGAGAGAGAGGGAATAGGAAACAAAAATTAACAGAGACCATCAAACTAAATGCTTGTTCTTTAAGAAGACACTCTGCACTGGATGTCTTTCCTTTGTCCCTCGAGAGCCTTCACTTTCTCGACCTGATTCTGTGTTCTGAGCTACTGATCTCTATGTACTATATCCTGGCATCCCAACTGGACTTGGCCACTAGGGAGTACCAGCTGGAGGTGGGAGAGAAAAGAGAATCAGATTAGAACATTTATTCCTTTATTCCATTTATCGCCCTTTCTGTGGACCGTGTCTGCCTGTGTCTCATTGTCAAATCAGAGCTCCTCCCAAGGCGGCCTCCCCAGGGCTCTCTTCTTCCAGGTTTTGGTCACTGCTTCCTCCCCTCACCCATCCCTCTCTAGGAGTGATGATACCACCGCATTGCTAACCCCTGGCATTTCCCTGTACCCTGACCACACCTTTGTAAAGAGTTCTTTGTTAAACTCCTCTCAAATTATCCAATTTGAGAGTACCAACTATTTCCTAGCTATAGCAACACCCCCCAAATTTTTAAATTACAAATTAGTTAAAATTTTAAAGTATTTTGGCAAGACTCATCAAGAAAAAAGAGAACACACACTCCTAGGATCAGCAAAGGAGAAATGACTGCAAACATGGAAGAGTTTGAAAAGTTTATTTCAATCAATTATGTGAATCAATTATATGAATAAATCAATTGTGTGAAACTTTATATGAATAGATTTGGAAAACTACAGGAAATGGATTGTTTTCCAGGGCAATATAGATGATAAAAATTGGTTTGAGAAAGAAAACAACCAGAAAAGAAAAGGCAGTCAAAGATCCACCCTAAACAAGGCACCTGAGGTAAATGATTAAAACAAGACAAGAGAATTTCCATGTTACATAAATTGTCCTACAGCAGAGGAAAAGGTAGACATCTCCTCGACTCTCTTATGATTGTGGCATAAATATGACACTAAAGTTAGTAAACTAGAAGAAAGCAATTGGTCAATTCTACTTAAGAATATGGTGAAAAAAATATCCCAATAAAATACTAGCAAATTGAGTCCAGCAGTGAATTAAAAGAATAATCTATTATGGGTTTATTCCAGAAATGGAGAGATGATTCAACATTAAGATATCTAAAATTTAGTGCAGTAAGAGATTAAAGGGGAAATATGTCATATCTCACTAGATGCTGAACAACCACTTGATGAAATATTGTTCCACATTATATTACTGTCAGCCACGCAGCAGAGGTTTTTACCAGGGGGTGCGGTGAAAATGAAAAATAATAATCAATTCCTCATCCTGGATTGTGAGAGAATAAAGAGTCACGTGGAGGGAGGCACTCCCCCGTAGCCACAAGGGGGCTTAAAGGCAAAGAGGTGGGGAGAACATTCCCAGGAGTGGTTGAGGCAGGAGACACAACACAGCAAGTTTCAGGAAGTGGAGAACAGTTGTGACCCCGTCAAGGACAAAGAGGAACACAACATGGCAGAGTGACAGATGAGGCAGTAGGGCGGCCATGATCAAAACCCGGTACTCGGGCTCCTAGGTGGTACCAAGGGATTTCTGAGAGCAGACAGGATTCCAGATCCTCGCCTTCCTTATGAACTCCTTCCTAACACAAATCTCTCTGAGCAGAAGCTTGCCATCTGCCATTCCTCCTTCTACTGTAGACAAAGATCACCTCACCTCTCACACATCCCAAAGCTTCCAAAGAGAATTCTGCTGGGGCACAAATACTTCCAGGGCATCCAAAAACTGGACAAGTAAAGAACACGTCACTCGTGGGGGAGACTCGGGCCCTACCTTTTCTATATAGTGATGTGGTTGTAAAGGAGCAGGTATAACATATTTCTTTGAATTTTAAATGCAGCGACTTCTGAGAAAAAGTAAGCCTGGTCTGGTAGTTGGGTTTGATCCTGAGGACTGTCATTGCCAATGAGATTGTACCCAGGCATTTCCATAAATTGAATAGCCTGAATCTGAGACTCCAGGGTTCTGACAAAAATATATTCAAGATTCATATATTAAATGTATACACTGGAGATTCCGTCCTTTGCAGGATTCTATGCCTTATTTAATCTTAAAACAAAAAGAAGTAGATGTTAACTTAAAAGTGTGTGAAGGGTACATAGTTATGATATATTCTTTAGGTCCAAGAGCTTGAAGAAAAGTGCAACTGAAGTCCCGGGAGGTGGGCACTGGCTAAAGAAAATGGAGATTTTTCACCACCTCTTGGGGATGGAGAAGGATGCTGGGGGAAGGGCTCATTTCACTTGCTTGGGTCCTGGCAGATCCGGAAACCCTGCGCTTCGCAGCTATGGGGATCGCGGAGGGAGGGTGAGTGGCCAACATGAAGAAACTTCACGCTATTCTTTTGAAATCTCACTCTGCTTTCCACCTTTCCTTTCTTGCTGTGTCTCCGCCCTCCACCCTTCCGTTTATTTCTGTCGAAATCCTCTTCCTCCCCACCCCTCCCCCTTCCCACTTGCTTATTTTCTCCTCTTTCTGTTGTGTTGTTTCCTCTCCCTTCCTCCCGTGACTGAATCAGCATCAATCCTGAACTAAAAAACATGCTCTACTGTTAATTCATGTTTTCGTGTTTCAGGCTCCTAATTCTTCTGGAAATGGTGCGAGACGTATTTTATTTCTCTCTCTTGCAAAAAGTGTAATTCAGCTACCATTTCCTTGTGAAAGATGTCTGCTTGCTTTGTTCTCTGTGGCTCAGAAGCCCTTGATAAGCTAGGAAAGAGCTTGTCTGGAGTATATCACTCTACACACTTTCCCTCCAGGACGATGCTTTCCATTCTCTTAGAAACCTGGAACACAGCAGTTCCTGTGACTGTCCTTCCAAGAGCACAGCAAATGTCAGGACTCCCGTCCCTTCTTTCCACAGACCGCGCCTTCTTTTTCCCACCTTGACTGTGGGGCTCAGGAGGGACTTTTTGCTTTATTTCTGGTTGGTTGCACTCCCTGATTTCTGCCCTCAGGGATTCTTCTGTCTAGCCATCACTTCCTGAGGTTTTTAGTGCCATGGCCTCCCCGGCAGGCGGGCTTACATTGGTGGCCTGGAGGATCTGGGAGATTCCCCACCCTTGGGGACAGTTCCCTTCTCCTTGGCAGGGCTGCTCAATGACTTGTTCCTTCTGTGAAAAGTCAAAGTGCCCCTTTAGTCATGATATTTCCAGAAGCTTACTGTGAAAATGGGTGCAGAATGTCATTGTCTACACCCCTTTCACACCTTTAATAATCTACTGCATGGGGGCACCTGGGTGGCTCAGTCGGGTGAGCGTCTGCCTTCGGCTCAGGTGGTAATCCCAGGGTCCTGGGATCGAGTCCCACCTTGGGCTCCCTGCTCAGGGGGAGCCTGCTTCTCCCTCTCCTGCTCCCCCTGCTTGTGCTTGCTCTCTCTCTCTCTCAAATAAGTAAATAAAATCTTTAAAAAAAATTAATAACCTACTGCATGGACCCCAACCAGGCTGGAAGCTGGTTTTCATCTCAGTTCTGCAAATACCGGTGAGATTCTGGGCCAGTTTCTCAAAGTCACTGGGCCCCATCTGGAAAGATAACTTCTAAGGGACCAAATTTGTGATTCCATCAAGTCCTTTGGTTAGTTGGCATCACAGAAAAACACAGCGTCTTGCTAATGAGCCCCTGTCAGCCTGACTCCTCCTCTCTGTAATTCCTGAACATAGCCCAGTGCTGACACATGGTAGGCAGCGAATAAAATTTGATGTTTGAATGAATACATGACAGATTTCAACAGACACTCTGGAGCCTGCTTTGTCAGGGACGTGGTAAATGACATGAAGATCATGGAGTTATAAGGACTTTTAAGGACTGGGCTGCTCTCACCTCCTCTACAATTAAACAAGGCAGCCTTGGGGATGGTGTTCCTCCTCCCTACTCTGCCCTCTCCTCAGTCTTGTCTTCCCAGTGGATGTTCTGCTTGGGAATGAATCCTCAGGGCCCAGGGGAAAAGTGTTTAGCAAGCACTGGACAGAACACAGTATGCTTAATAACAAGTTAGGCTGCCCCCAAATCGCATCTTGTCTTTAGCAATATCTGTAATTGACTTCTAAGTAAACCAGCAGCTAAACTCACCACTAGCTCCGGGAGAAGGATCTATTGTCAAGCTCTAGGACAGAACATTTGGCTTGAAGTCAGCATCCTTCCATTCTAAAAGTGGCAGCAAATACAACAAAATTAAAAGCAAGGCCCATGCCTCTCAGAAAGAAAAGGGAAGTTGTAGTTGTTGTAAATGTGCTGATTTTCAATTTAATGGCACGATTATTTTTTCCAGAAAAAAACTATTATTTAAGCAACAGTATAGACTACTACGGATGGTGTCAAAGAATGATGACATTCTATGAATTTGCAGCAAGAGTCAGTTCATCGAGGTTAAATTTATTTTATGGGTGCACACCTCATCAGATTTTCTTTTTGTCTTAACTCCTTTTAAGTTAATATCTATTTTAATAACAACAATATAAGCAAACTATCCTCGGAACAACACATAAGGAAAAACATGTTGGTTTGCTTTTGCAAAGGTAGGAAAGGGCAGGGAAAGAGGCAGACATTTCATTGTACCATTTGAATTTTGAAATGTGTGAAAATTCTATTATAAAAAATGCTGATAAGATAATGCAGGCACATAATTTAACAATCAGTATTATAAAAGCTAGTTCTTTCCCCAACCTCCCCCTCCCCCCAGCCCACCACCCCCACCCTCGCCCTTCTTCAGAAGTATCTTCTTTCAAGCCTTGTAGTGCTTCTTCTTGGACTTAGTCTCACACTTGTAAATAAGATGCTCTTGATTTCCATTTATGGCATTTGTGAATTTAGTTCTCTTACAGAGCATGGCCTCTGCTGTCTCTTCTTCATCTTCTCGATATGGTTTTATCACACTTTTTTGGTTGAACAAATAGCCAATGTCAGTATTGTGCACTGGTGAACCAAATTCTACGATTTGCTTCCTTCTCTTACAGTGTTCTGTTTTTATTTGCTTAATTTTCTGGGGTATTTTTCAAGTGCCCCCCCCCCGCAGAATTTTTTTTTTAAGATTTTATTTATTTATTTGTCAGAGAGAGAGAGACAGAGCACAAGCAGGAGAGCGGCAGGCAGAGGGAGAAGGGGCTCCCCGCTGAGCAGGGAGTCCCATGTGGGACGCGATCCCAGGATCCTGGGATCATGACCTGAGCCGAAGGCAGCCACTTAACCGACTGAGCCACCCAGGCATCCCCCCTTGCAGAATTTTTTCCATTCTCCCCATCCTGCCATTATCACCGCTGGTTATCAACAGCAGCACCAAGGTGACTCGCTCGTTTACTAAGAGCCTCCTTTGTTCCCACTCACTTTTCACGGAGATTGTGTTACCAACACAGTCCTACTTGGAAAAAGGTAAATTGAGTTCTGTTTCCTCCAGGGATATGCCTCTCTCTCCTGGGGCTGCCAGAACATCCCGAATATTCTTCCTTGAACTCCCTCTCCTGCCTCACAAGGTAAGCGCGGCTCAAGGTGTAAATTCGTCTGCTCACATCAGAACACATTATAACATAAAAAGCTGGCTCCAACAGTGGACAAGGATTTGTTTATGTGCCCAGGATCACAGTGGATGGAGAGTGCCCGATATGTTCCCTGAAGTCAAAGACACCTGGCAATCAGGCTTATCCAATAACATAGGGGTAAGACAGAACCAACAAGAAGTGCTATAAAAGCTGACTTTTTTCCCTTCCCACCTCTGACTGATATTTTTGTCACCTCTTAAATGTAGTAGTCTTTGTAAAGTTCTTTCCTCCTGTGTTTTTACCTTCTAACCCTGTATGCCGGATACGACATTAACATCTTCCTGCATAATCCAGGTATTTTCGTAATTTTTTGGAAACTCATTTTGCCTCGAAAGCTTGCTGTCTGCATGACCACTGACAAACTACTTAACCTCATTGACCTCAATTTCTTCATATCTAAAATGGGAATAATAATGAACAGTATCTTAAACATTTGTTGTGTTTAATGAGAAGATCAATGTGAAGAGTTTAGTCTAGCACCTGAGACTTAGTAAATAGTCAAATATTAGCTATAATCTTTAGGTTGGAATTATCATTTATTACCATCATCCTCATTTTATTTGGTCATAGAAGGGAATCTTAATGCATAACTTCACCATCTTCTAATACGCAGCATGATTATTAAGAACTCTGGTGCGATACTATAGTTAATACACTATAGTCAATATTGCATATTTGGAAGCTACTAAGAGAGTAAATCTTAAAAGGTCGCATCACAAAAAAATTTTTTTCTAACTATGCATGGTGATGGATGTTAACTAGGCTTACTGTAGTGACCATTTTGCAATATGTACAAATATCAAATGTTGTATAGCTGAAACTAATATAGTGCTATATGTCAGCTATCCCTCAGTGAAAAGAGTAGTCTGGTGACAATCTAATTTCCATTCCTATGTAAGTAAGCTGTTCTCTTTCTCCCCAGTCTTGTCTCCATCATTGATGTTTGGAAAATTCACAATGACACACGTACCTTGCTTGCTTCTACTCTCACCCATTGAATGCTAGGCACTCAATTTAGCACTTTCAATCTGGACATTATTTTTTTTCCAGTTCTGAGGATTTTTTTTTGTACTACTTCTCTGATCATCTCTTCCCTTTCATCTTCTCTGCCCTATTTCTGGAACTTCTTAACTGGGTGCTGTACTTCTAGGATTGGCCCTCTAATTTTCTTGTCATTTCTCTCCCACTTTCCATATCTTTATCTTTTTATAATACAACCTAATATATTTTCCTTCTTTATCTTCCAAATAATCAGTTGAATTCTTCACTTCATCTATCATGTTGTAAACGCCCATTGGAGGGTTTCATATACTCTGATGATTCCCATTCCATAGCCTTCTTTCTTGCTTAATGGATCCAGTACTTCCAAGTCCGTCTGAGAAGCTGATGGTTGTTCTTTTATATTTTCTTCTGTTATTTTCATTGCCTTCATTTTCTCTGAGTTCCTTTTTTTCTGGTTTGTTTTGTTATTGCTGTTGTTTCCTGTTTTCTCCCACTCTATCATGCATGTTGGTGGCTTTTCTCTACTCGGTCTTAGTTATCAGCTCAGATTTATCATTCAGCCTGGAGTTGAGGTCTTCAGTCACCACCAGGCATCTAATGAATCATCCAAACCAGATTCCCAGAGTCTACACTATAGGAAAGCCTCAGAACACCCACCTATAATCTCCTGTGGTGAAGCCTTGAAGGGTTTGGTCAGAAGAAACTGAGCGAACCAGTCTGATCCTTTTTAGACATAGGGCCTCCCTTCTCCTTCAGACAAGACTGTCTGTAAGACATCCCCAAGCACTCCTTTATGACCTCCAGTCAAGCCCATGTCATACCTTTGGGGAGAAATGTGATCCCTATTAGCCAGCTTCCCTTGAATTTCTCAGCGCTCTCAGGCAGTTTTCCTTCCTAAACAGACATCACAATTTACTCCAAATTTTTTATTTAAAAAAATAATTTTTCTCCAAACCCAAACAAAAACAGTAAAACAAACAAGGGCATGTTTTCTGGGAAAAAAACCAAAACAACAACAATGACAAAAATAGGGGTGCGTTGGTGGCTCAGCTGGTTAAGCATGGGACTCTTGGTTTCAGCTCAAGTCATTATCTCAGGGTCTTGAGAATGAGAAGGCTTCAGGCTTCAGGTCCTGAGCTCAGCAAGGAGTCTGCTTCCCCGCCCCCCACTCTGCCCCTCCCCTACCCCTGCTCATGCACACACACTCTCTCTAAAATAAATAAATAAATCTTTAAAAAACAAAACCAAAAAAACAATGACACCAAATCAGAATTTAATGAGCATGGATCAGGGCACAGGGCAGGAAGATGAGAACTGCAACTCATAGGAAGGTGACATTTAGTAGACAGGGTCTTGACCTGATTGATGCTCAGATATCCTAGCTCGAGGGGCCCTGAAAAGAAAAGGTACAAAGCATCATTTTGGTGGGAAATGGGCACCAGCAACTGAATGTTGAGTAATTCTGTGGAAGAAATAAATACACTAAGAAAGAAACTTTAAATATTAAGAGTCAAAAAGGAGGTAGAAATATTAAATTCCTTTCAAAATCTGAAAATTTTTCAGAAGAAAATTAGGAGCAACATTCCCATTTTTAACAAGAAAAATTAAAATACAGCATGTTGGGACGCCTGGGTGGCTCGGTCGGTTAAGCGTCTGCCTTTGGCTCAGGTCATGATTCCAGGGTCCTGGGATCGAGTCCCGCATCGGGGGGGGGGGTCCTTGCTCAGCGGGGAGGCTGTTTCTTCCTCTGCCTGCCGCTCCCCCTACTTGTGCTCTTGCTCTCTCTCTCTGACAAATAAATAAATAAATAAAACCTTTTTTAAAATAAATAAAATAAAATACAGCATGTTGTTGGAGGGAGATTTACTTTCCATCACATACCCTTTTGCCAGACTTCTGTGCTATTTAAATTGGTTGCCAGAGACCCCACCAACCAAGCAGGAACAGAAGGTCTGGGAGCTGTGGAGGTGCATGATCTGGTATGTCCCTGTATCAGAAGCGGGAAATCGCTCAGCTGAGCAGCCTCGGGGCAGAATGAGCAAGAGAGGCCAGCCCTACAAGGCACAGTCTTGGTGCAATGTCACAGCGTAAAACCTCCCCCTTTCCCTGGGTCAGCTCAGATCACATCTGGATGTGGCAACCACGTCCCTTCATTGCACAGAGCAGCAGGTGTGGGGAAGTAGAAATCAAAAAGGAGGCAGGCAGTAGTGCATCCTGCAATTCACTCCCTGCCCTCAGCCATGGCTCATGCAGGTGAAGCAGGTGTGGCAGTTTTCCCATGAGTACTGACAGTTCTCTTGGCGCAGAGACATGTCCACACCTACTCTTAGTGCTCACTCTGGTCCACCCGCTGGATCTAGTCTCCAGGTTAAGGGAATGGCATAGAGGCAGGTGTCCCAGATGAAGAGGCATTTGCAGGAGGGTGCCATCTCTCTCTGTGGTTCCAGTGAGCCTGTACAGGCAAGACGTATCCTTGTGGGCTTCCTGGAACAGCCAGCATTCTTCCAGGGACTGCACTACTCATGCAACTCATCCCCGAGTCTGGTTTTTCCTTGTAGTACTTGGTATCCCTCTGGACATGAGAAGTTCAGTTCTGGCCTGCAAAGTCCAAGGCTGGATGCCCCACATCACAACTGCCAAGACCAGAAAGAGTAGCCACCGTGGTGTCATTGATCAGGCCATGTCTACCCTGAATCCTGAAACTGAAACAGACTCGGATTGTCAAATCCTCCAAAGATTCCAGCAAGTCCAGCCTCTCTGGACACAAACCTTATGCTTAATCCTTTACCTTTTCAAAAAAATTTATTTCAAAGATGAACAACCTAATTAAAAAAAATAAAAAGTACGTGCTCCCAGTTCATCAAAACAAACAAACAAAAAAACAAATGACCAATAAAATAGGAAAAGATACTAAAAATTTTTGTCAGTGTTTGAACACGATTACATCATTCTGTCTTTGTTATAAGAATAAAGGGTGGAAATTAAAATTTTCTCCAGATCTCATATTTTCATTGGTTTTTTGAAAGCGTATAAAAGACTTTCCCTTGGTCCATCTTATTTTTTTCTTATATCAGAAGAGCAAGGTAGGCTCACAATTTCAAAATGAAAACTAACTCAAAGAAGGAAGAGCCAAAATATATTCACTTCTTTAGTCACGCCACCTATCTTCTTGGATTCCTACTATCTACAGTCTGATTTATTTTGGTATTGAGTTCATGCTCATACCTGAAGCTGTCAGTATGATTACTGATGTCATCTTACTATGATGCTCTTAAAGCTGGAGATTTCTATATTTAAAAACAACATCACACCTCACAGTTAAAACTAAAATTATTTTAAAGTATAGGCTAGCAGGCTACCCATCACATTTTCTGACTTTGCTCTGGTATAATTTTTAAATCATGTAGAAAGAGTTGCATTCAGCTCTGTCCTCTATAAAGAACAATAGGAGGCAGAAGAATCTTAAAATAGAACACCATGGATGCCTGGGCGGCTCAGTCAGCTAAGTGACCGACTCTTGATCTTAGCTCAGGTCTTGATCTCAGGGTCTGAGTTCAAGCCTTGTGTTGGGCTCCACACTGGGGGTGTAGCCTACTTAGAAAAAAAAAAAAGAAGAACACAAGAGAAGCATTGAGGATGACGTGTGGTTCACGCATCTCTGAAGTTTATCTCCTTCCTGTCTTCAGCAGGACCTTAGGGTGGGACCCCAAAGAATCAGAGTTCCATCTCATAGACATTTAATGTAACCAGCATCTCTGGTAATAGGATATCCATACCTTTTTTTTTTAAGACTTTATTTATTTATTTGACAGAGAGAGAGAGACAGCAAGAGAGGGAACACAAGCAGAGGGAGTGGGGGAGGGAGAAGCAGGCTTCCCGCGGAGCAGGGAGCCCGATGCGGGGCTCCATCCCAGGACCCTGGGCTCATGACCTGAGCCGAAGGCAGATGCTTAACGACTGAGCCACCCAGGCGCCCCAGGATATCCATACCTTTAAGACCTTTGTAGGTCCTGAGCATTCTTTGAAAAGCCCCACCTATATTCTTATCAAATCCTTTAAAATGCACCCATGTCATAAATATTTATTGAGCATTGTCCTAAGCATTGTTCCAGAAACTTGGCATATAGTAGTGAACACAACTAAGATCCCTACCTTTGTAGAGCCTTTATTCTACATAATTTATATACAACTATAGAGGAGTCAGGTTGAATTAAGTATACTTGAATGGTTGGCCTGTCATATTAGGTAGACGCTTGTACACAGGTTAGGCTAGACTCTGCTGAGGCAACAAACAATCCCCCAAATCTCAGTGGCTTAACAGAACACAAGTGTGTTTCTGACTCACTACATGTCCGGTGTAGGTTGGAGAAGCTCTGTTTTCTTGGGAACCCAGACTTCAGAAGGCATCATCATCTTGTAGCTGCACCAGTGAGCTACAAGACCTCTTCAGTCTCTATAACTGAAAAGGAGTAAATTAGAGAATCATGCACTGGCTCTTAAGTGTTTCATACCAGAAGGGACAAGAGCCACCTGCAGTCACAGCCAATGGCAGAACCAGCCACAGAGTCCTGTCTAACTGCAAGGAAACTAGGAAATGCAGGGGATCCCAGGGTTATCCATGAGCAGTAAATGTCCCTGCCACAAAGCTTATCTAATATTTATTGATTTTATTTGTCAGTTTTCCTCTTATAGTATAGAGCCAGTCAGTGTTTTTCCAAGCCTCAGATATTTGCACGAAATGCCCATAGACCCTAACCGTTGTTGTTACAGTGGTTTATATTTACTGAAAGTTTGTCATATGTAGGCAGTGTTTTTAGTGTTTTGTAAGCATGCATAAATGTGCAGTTCATCTATTCTTCACAACAACCCTGTGACATAGGTACTAATCCTATCCCCATTCTACGGCCGAGGGGATGGAGGCACAGAAAGGATGAGTCACCTGCCCCAAGGCATACAGTTAGAACATGGCAATGCCTGAGTGTGTACCACCTAGTTTCACTGCCTTTAAGACGTGAAGGCAAAGACAGCCTGTGAGACATGCAGTGTTTATATTTTCTGCCTGTACCAACGCTTATGGTAACAATAGTGAAAAGAAGAGAGAAGGGGAAGGGGATAAGCAAGATCCTTCAGGCCCAAGTCAAGCCCAGTAGTGAGTAACCCATTTTCCTGTGGGTGCCTTTCTACCCAGCACAGCGCTATAAAGAAATGGGAGAAATAGGAGGTGGCCCATCCTTTGCAACCGACTCCAGTCCACATTCTGGTAAAATGGCATAAAGCACCTACTCAACCTGTGCACCCCGAATGGAGTTAATTCTGTTTCCAAATAAATATCTGATGTCATTAGCGAACAGAAGTTATTAAACAAACAGATGGAGTTCACCGAGGCAATGATTTTCATCATTGTGCTTGAAACAAATGTAAATGTAGCCTATTAACCCGAGATGTTGCCTTACCCCAAACTTAGCAATTAGAGATCTGCAGCACATCCCTGAGTCAGCACACCCATTCACCATGCGTGTTGTTTATTTCTGGGTTTGTACTCAGTGTGTCACCAAGATAGGCAAACAAGACTTAGAGTACACAAGCATGTGCTAGCACACACACGCCCATGACCTAGAGCAGAAACCACACTTGAGGGCCTGTGCTGTGCCATTCCATTTATACAAAGTTCCAGAAGTGGCAGAACTTATTTATAGCGACAGACAACAGAATAGCGATTACCCCTGGGAAGAGGCACAAGGGAATGTTCTGAAGCAAAGGAAATGTTCTAAACCTTGAACTAAGGGGTTTACACATTAAAATTTCATCTAATCCCTTAAGATTTGTGCAGATATATATAAAGTATACCTCAGTAGACTTACCTCACTCACGGGAAATCACTAGTCAGGTAGTATATGATTCCACCATAACAGGGTCACAAGCCAGGAGTTACCTTTACCACACTTTTAGCCGGGTGATCTTGGCCAAATCACTTAATCTCTCTACATTCCAACGTCCACATCTGTAAAAAGGGCTAGTCACTGTGCCTACTTTCAGGTGTTCCTACCTATACCCCCTTAGCCCTAGACCCAAAAAAACTCTATGTTATATTCATTATTTCATATATTTGAGTGTATATATCTAAATCTATATTTCAACATTATAAACTTCGTGGTCCATCAATACAGGAGACAGAATCATTAGCATCCAACAACTGGTTCATATTTCCTAAAGGCAGGAAGAACTTAATCTTCAAACAACCCCAGGGATGAGTTGGGGGGGGCGGTACTCAAGGAGGTACACACCTGTAACTCCAACCTTGAGAGTTGACCTTGTACAAGTTATGGATACCAAAAGGCAAGAAGTGGGGATTAAGGGGAGCCCTGCTGCTCTGGAAGCCTGTGCACCTAGCCAGGTCCGGGCCACTGTGCTCGGTTATGTAGGTTACACACTGCACAATGCCAGGGCTGTAGTCCATGTAAATGGCATCCCCTGCAGTTGTGTTGGGCAGGATCACTGTGAGAAGCACTGTCTCACCAGCTGAATGTCACACCTTCTCCAGGAGAACCTCCCAGGTAGGATCTCACCATGGCTGCCTTCTCCTGGTGATTTCTTAAGTGAGCAAAACCCGTCACTGCAGTGGACTTTGTTCCATCCTTATCAGAGTGCCCTGCTCCATTCAACTCCACCCAGTAATGATCCGGGAACACCTAAACCCAGTGGAGCCCCTGGACAGCCACAGGGGTGGAGGTGTGAAACTCTGCAACTATACTTGGGGGGGGGAGTTGGGGATCCCTGAACTGAGTCATGTGAGTCACACACACCCCCACTGTGTCTATAGTGGTAGCAGTAGTAAAACTGATAAAACCTGTAACTGTAGCTATTAGGGTGCCCAGAAAGGT
Source organism: Eumetopias jubatus (assembly GCF_037043125.1). Taxonomy (NCBI): domain Eukaryota; kingdom Metazoa; phylum Chordata; class Mammalia; order Carnivora; family Otariidae; genus Eumetopias; species Eumetopias jubatus. The sequence continues at coordinate 147,589,328 of NW_028274807.1, read as the reverse complement.
CCAGGACATAGGACTGGAGTCTTATCATATCAGAATGCATCAATATCTGTATTTTTTTAATTTGTAAAACCTCAGAAAAATCAAATCCTTTATGCAAACTTTTTTGCAAATTTCCCCATCCTCTGACTACCAGGTGAAGTTAAAAACTGGTGAACCAAACAAAACAAAACAAAACAAAACTGTTTTCTTCTGGAAACACAATCCTGAATTTTATTGTCTACTCCAATGTTACAGCAGTGGGGGGGCAGGGGGGACACAGTCAGGGCTTACAGCCCTCCTCGGGGGGACACTTAGATCTTTGGGTAGTGCAAGGTGGGAGCCCAAGGCTTTCCAGGGCTAAGTGGGGGGATGCTTTCTTCTTCCATTATAATCTGCTTTCTCCCTTATAGAAACACGTTAATTTTAGAAAACAGAAAATAAGGATTGCCTCACCACAGAAATGAATGCAGTGGGACAGCTCATCCATTTTTCTCACTCTCTTATTTTTCCTTTTTCTTTTTATTCTTTTATAAAACTCTCAGTGGATTTGCTACTGAAGTTGATTATTAAGGCAATTTTTTAAAAAAATTGCTCAAGAGATTGTTCAAATTTTCATGAACATCCACATGGGTCCTACACCCACCCTGGGAAAACGAGACTTACAGCTTTTTGAGAATATACAGATTGAGGGAAGTGGGGCAAACGCTGAAAATTCTTGCTTGGTAAGTTCTGCTTTTGTATTTCTCAAAGTGCGAGTGTTAGAGTAGATGCGTGTATGTACTATATATTTTATTGGTACTATTATTGGGAAATAGTTCATGAAATAAGGTGGCCCCTTTAGCCCCAGTCCATAGCTCAGAGCATAGTGGATATCTTGTTTATTGATTTTGACCAAACTGAATCCCTGCCTAAATGTCCAGAGTCACCTGTTGTGAAAGCCTCAGATAAAAACGGTTATTATAATTGGCCTCATGGTGAGAGCAGGTGAACCAGTCTATCAATGACATTGGGGAGGAAAAAGGATGAATGTGGGCTATAACAGAATAAAAAGTACTTAAGAAATATAACTACCAAATGCAATATATGGACGTGGTTTAGATTCTGACTCAAATAAACCAACTATAAAAGACACCTATTACGTGATACTTTTACCATTATTTTATTATGGGGAAGGGAACAGGAGCTTTTAATGTCCCTATCAGTTTACGAGTGAAATGATAATGTCTGATATTTGCTTTAAAATATTTGCAGAAAAAAAGTGTTGGCCAGGGGCATATGGAAGCAACAAAGTGTTAATTATTGAAACTAGATTTTAGGAGTTCATAGCACTATTTTCTTCATATTTGTGTATGGTTAAAATTTCCATAATAAAAAATGTTTAAAAACAAGCAATGGAGAAGCGTCTGGGTAGCTCCCTCTATTAAGCAACTGACTCTTGATTTCAGTTCAGGTCATGATCTCAGGGTCGTGAGATTGAGCCCTGCATCAGGCTCCACGCTGGGCATGGAGCCTGCTTAAGATTCTTTCTCTCCTTCTCCCCCTCCGCCCCTCCTCCTGTCTCTCTCTCTCTATCAAAAAAAAAAAAAAGAAGAAGAAGAAGCAATGGAGAACAAAGAAACTGGTGAACATAACAATTGAATGAAAAAATAAGTAACTAAATCTCTTGTACAGAAGAATCCTAAATAATTTATGTAGATACTCTGCCCTCAAGGAGGTGGAACATAGCTTCCCACCCCTTAAATATGGGATGCTCATGGTGACTTCCTTCTAAGAAGTACACAATGGAAAAAAAGAAAAGAAGAGTAACTTTGGATAGAACTAATGAACACGCTCCTGCCAGGTGTTCAAGGTCAACATCATCAGTGACAAGTCGTGCTGACAGCAGGTACCCCTGATATGATGTGATGAGAAGGGCACTTCACATCTGTGGGCTTCCTCTCCCAAACCCATAATTCCTGTCCAACCGTGAGAACATCAGACAAACACAAACTGAAGGACATTCTACAAAACACTTGCATAGTGTTTCTCAAACTTATCAAGGTCATCAAAAATAAGGAAAATCTGAGAAACGATCACAGTCTAGAATAGTCTAAAGAGACATGATGACTACATGTAATGTGGTATCCTGGATGGGATTCTAGGACAAAAAAAGGATGTTAGGTAAAAACTGTAAATCTGAATAAGTATGGGCTTGAATTCATAATAATGGATCAAAATCAATGTATTAGTCATGATCAGTGTAGCATTGTATTAACAATAGGGAAAACTGGGTATGGGGAATACAGAAAGTCTGTGATATTCTGGCAACTTTTCTGTAAAACTAAAACCGTTCTAAAATAAAAACCCCATTTAAAAAAAAATGACTAGTTCTGAGGAAGTGAAAGATACAAATGTAAAGATAATGTAATAGCAAAACTGACTCCAGGTCATTTAAATCAAAATCACTGGGGGTGAATATCAAGCATACTTAGTTTCTATAGTGCCTGAGAAAGAGACAGAGCCACAGAAGGACAGAGAAAAAGAGAGATGCATATGTAGTTGTTATGGACTGAATTGTGTCCCTCCAAATTTGTATGTTGAGGTTCTATCCCTAACTGTGACTATATTTGGAGATAGGGCTTTAGGGAGATAATTAAGGTTAAATGAGGTCCCTAAGGGTGAGGCCCTAACCCAATGGGACTGATGTCCTTATAAGAAGAAGAGAACAGATCTCTCTCTCTCTCTCTCTCTGTCTCTCTCCGTCCCTCCCCATGCACACAGAGGAAAGACCATGTGACGACACAGTGAAAAGGTGACTGTCTACAAGCCAGGAAGAGAGAGATTTCACCAGAAACTCACCCTGATAGCCCCTTGACCTGGGACCTCTGGCTTCCAGAATTGTGAGAAAATAAACTCCTGGTGTTTAAGCCACCCAGTCTGTGGTGTTTTGTCATGGCGGTCCAAGCTGCCTAATACAATGGATGCATGGTGACAGGAGTGGCAGATGGGAGACAGGAACACAGTGATTGCACTCTATAGACTGTGCATTGTTTGGGACTGAAATAAAGTTACTGATTACCTTCATCAGGCATACAATTTATATCTTCATACATGTTAAAGAGTAACTAAAAGGGAAAAATAACACCTATTTTCCTCTACTCTCCACACTTCTGACACCAAATGTGTGAGTTTTCCCCACGCTAACTTTCCAACTCTCCAGACACCAGTTGGGTGTCCTAGAATCCAACTATGACATTAACTACCTGGAGTGAGTGCAGACCCCGCAGGTTAAGGGCTTGGTCCTACAAGTCTGCCCCCACTTCTGATGTCAGTGACAGGTCTCAGGATGTCTCCCGTACTTCTGACAACTTGGCTACAAATTGGAGGTTCCCACAACCCCCTCCTCAAGTTCAATAATTTGCTATAACTGCTCATAGAACTCAGGGGAACAATTTATTGATTCATTATAAAGGAGATAATAAAGGATACAGATGCAGAGATACATAGGGTGGAAGTGTTCCATGTGTAGTGAACTTGGGATAAGTCACCCTCCTGGCACATGGCTATGTTCACCCAGAAGCTCTCTGAACCCCATAGTTTAGGGATTTTTATAGAGGTTTCATCACATAAGCATGATTGATTATTAACTCAATCTCCAGCCCCTCTCCCCTCTTAGAAGGATGTGGGTTGTGGCTAAAAATTTCAAGCTTCTAGTAATGCTTGGTCTTTCTGGTGACCAGCCCCCATTGAGGAGCCTGCCAAAAGTTGTCTCATTAGAACAAAATACGTTTCTATCACCTAAGAAATTCCAAGCCTTTTGGGAGCTCTGTCACAAACCAGGGGTAGAAACCAAATATATACTTATTATGTCACAGTAACCAATGAAAAAATAAAATAGGATGTATACAGTCAAAACTGGTGGATGGAAAACTAGGAAATAAAGAAAGCTCCATATAACCAATGGAAAGCAGGAAGGGGGGGGGGATCGAAGACAGAGAAAAAAGCACAGTAAATGAAGATCACCAAATAAGATGGTAGAAAAATGAATGAAAATACATCAGTAATCACAAATTCACCTTAAAAATGAAAGGTTTTAAGAGTCATGTAAAATCTAGTGATACAGCAAGGTTGAAGTAAAGGATGGAAAAAATCTACCATGCAGATCAATCTTGGTCCCAGTAGAATCCAAATCAAATGGTTCAAGAGACTTTAGGGATGACCCACAGAGGGAGGTAGAGGTAGATTCAGGAAATAAAACAGGGATGACAAGCAGGGAGAGGCTGTTGGTACTCAGGGCACCTGGATGGCTCAGTTGGTCTCAAAGGCAGACGCCTTTGGCTCAGGTCATGATCCCTGGGTCCTGGGATCGAGTCTCGGATTGGGTTCCCTGCTCAGCAAGGAGTCTGCTTCTCCCTCTCCTGCCCCTCCCATTTGTTCTGTCTCTCTCTCTCTCTCTCAAATAAATAAATAAAATTAAAAAGAAGAAGAAGAAGCTGTTGATACTCTTAGCCTAGACATGACAAGGGGAAGACAGTTTTGCCAGACCTCAAAGGATGCCAGAGCCTGGGAGGAAGGGTCTCCATAGCCCTACAGTCATGGCAAAACATAGCACCTGCCAGATAATGCAGTTTAGTGTGAGGGGGAAGAAGCAAGAAATACTTGACCTCTCTTCTCCACTCTTATGTCTCCTGCCTCCCCTTGGCAGCCTAACCACGGGCAGTTAGCAAGACAGCCGGCATGGTACAGTTTGTGGGCCAGCAGAGGAGAGAAGAGAGCAGGTGGGCAAAGGGCATGGCAGTATTCATGCCCGATAAAAAAAACTTTAAGACGCAAGACACTGTAAGGCAGGGAAAGGGGGTTTGCATAATGATAAAACAATTTGTCCAGTATATAAAGAAAATACCACAGAGGTTATACGGCGACAACAACAAATATACTATCATAGTGGAAGGTTAACATACCTCTCCCAGAAAGTGATGGATCCAAAGCACAAGAATTTTCTAAGTCTACAGAAAATTTAAACAACACAAGAAGCTTCATATAAGGGATATGTAGAGCATTCTACTCCCAATCATTTAAAACAAACAGTGTTCCTAAAACAAAACCATACAAATGTCTTTCAGTTGGGGGATGGATAAACAAACTGCAGTATATCCATATAATAGAAGACTATTCAGCAACAAAAAGAAATAATTACTGATACGTGTAACAACATGGACGAATTTCAAACACACTGTGCTGAATAAAAGAAGCCAGACTAAAAAAGTCATGTACCTACGTGGTGCAGAAAACAGATTAATGATGGCCCGGAGCTGAGGGTGGGGGAGGGGTTGGACCGCTCTGGAGGGTGATAGAGCCGACTTGGCTCAAGCAAAACTCACAGAACTGTCCACCCAAACCAGGAATGTTATTGCATACAAACAAGCTTTTAAATTAAATTTTAAAAAACATAGTCTATTCAAGCTCAATCAAATAGCCACATAATTGACCACAACCATGAAAGATCAGTATTATACACACCAGATCTTCTAACTATAGTGCAATAAAACTCTAAGTCAGTTGTAAAAATTTAGCTCCCAAATGTCACAGTTGTGGAAACTAAGAAAATGCATTTAAAAAAAAATCAGTCAAAGAATATCATGATGGAAACCACAAACTATTTCAAGCCGAATAATGACAGAAATGTTAAACATGAAAATGTGTGGCACGTAGCCAAAGTGGCACTTGGAGTAAAGAGCTGAGTCAGAGAAGACAAGAGTTGTTGTTTGTTGTTGTTTTAATAATAAGTAACCATTTTGTTCAAGAAGTTAGAAAATGGGACAGTGACAATTTAAAAAGTGTAAAGAAGGAAATGATACACATGAGAACAAAACTCACTGTAATTGCAAACAAGGCACACTGCAGAGAGGACTGGTAATAAAATGACAATAGGACTGTGGCTGCCAGCCACACAAGATAACTATGGAAAGAATGCAGAATCCAATCAGGCAGAAAAAAAGATAAGTTGAAGCTGGTCACGTGGAAAAGGAAATTAGGCATATTCCAGCGAAGAGTGCAGAAGTTCATCCCCTGAAATCAAGTGATTAAAAAAAATAGAGAGAGAGGGGCGCCTGGGTGGCTCAGTCGGTTGAGCGTCTGCCTTCGGCTCAGGTCATGATCTCAGGGTCCTGGGATGGCGTCCCGCATGGGGCTCCTTGCTCAGCAGGGAGCCTGCTTCTCCCTCTGCCTGCAGCTCCCCCTGCTTGTACCCTCGCTCACTCTCTCTCCCACGCTCTCTCTCTCTAACAAATAAATAAAATCTTTAAAAATAAATAAATAAATAAATAATAGAGAGAGATTACAATGAAAATTAGTGCCCAGGGGAAGCACTTGTTTATAAATCTCAACCCACCTGAACGGCTTGGTCGGGCCTGCCATGCCCACGGATCCTGGCATAGACAGGGCCCCGTCCTGAGAAAGGGCTTAGTATGTGCTGATCTGTGGCTCAGGTAGAATTGGCCTAGGACAGTTCTCAGGACACCAAGGTGCTTTTATTTTCATGGGTTTTACTTACCAATATTTAATATAGTTGGAATTTAAAAATACTTTATTCACTTAAAAATAACAATAATAAATTCAATACAACATCGTTTACAAACAATGTAAAATGAGAACAACCCAAATATCCACAAATATGGAAAATCATGAGTGAACCGAGCTTCATTTATTCAATGAAATACTATACATCTTATTTCTAGCTAACTATAGTTAACAATACACATAAATCTTCAGAAAAAAAAACTTTAATGGAAAAGGCAAGTGGCAAAAGAACAGAAGATACGACACCATTTACATAATTTTTTTCATTTATGTAATTTTTTTAAGGTAGAAAAAGAATTAATTAGTAGAAGCAAATTTTTGAAGGCCAGGCTGACTTTAGACTTACTTCAGCAAGCAGTGAGAGCTCATTGTTGAATGAGAGAATCATCAAAAGATTTTGAGCAGGAAACCCACACCTCTGCTATAAGATCAGTCTGGCAGTTTCTTAACCTGGGGTGCACAGACAGAATGCAGGGTGCTTGTGTCCTTGCACGGGAAAAAAAAAAATCTTTATTTTTAGGAAATGGAACATTTAAGTGTAGTAGACAAAGCACAATGCTATTGGCAGGACCTGTGACTTTGTCACCAACAAAAATCATAGATATTTTCATATCACAGTATAGTTGTAGTGGATGTCTTTAAATATCCTTTAGCTCATCACACTTTGAAATTAGAGTAGAGGGCGCCTGGGTGACTCAGTTGGTTAAGCGACTGCCTTCGGCTCAGGTCATGATCCTGGGGTCCCGGGATCGAGTCCCACATCGGGCTCCCTGCTCGGCAGGGAGCCTGCTTCTCCCTCTGACCCTCTTCCCTCTCATGCTCTCTATCTCTCATTCTCTCTCTCTCAAATAAATAAATAAAATCTTAAAAAAAAAAGAAATTAGAGTAGACTTTGGGGTGCCTGGGTGGCTCAGTCGGTTAAGTGTCTAACTTCAGCTCAGATCATGATTTCAGGGTCCTGGGATTGAGCCCGTCATCAGGCTCTGCACTCAGCAGGAGGCCTGCTTCTCCCTCTCCCTCTGCTGCTCCCCCTGCTTGTGCTCTCTCTCTCTGTCAAATAAGTATATAAAATCTTGAAAGAAAGAAAGAAAGAAAGAAAGAAAGAAAGAAAGAAAGAAAGAAAAAGAAAGAAAGAAAGAAAGAAAGAAAGAAAGAAAGAAAGAAAAAAAAAGAAAGAAAGAAAGAAGGAAAGAAAGAAAGAAAAAGAAATTAGAGTAGGCTTTAGATCTACTGCTGGATCTCATTGCTTAATAAGTTGATAAAGAAACATATATATTACCTCCCAAATTTGATTTTTTTTTTTGGAAAGAGAGAGAGAGAGAGAACACAATCAAGGGATGGGGGCAGAGGCCGAAGGAGAGAAAGAATCTCTAGCAGGCTCCATGCCCAGTGCAGAGAAAGACGTGGGTCTCGATCTCACAACCCTGAGATCATGACCTGAGCCAAAATCAAGAGTCGGTCGCTTAACTGACTGTGCCACCCAGGCATCCTCCTAAATTTGATTTTTAGAACATTTCGAAAATGCATTTCAACATAAGGGTTTCCTTGGTAATTCTGTGTTTCATTTTGTACATTTTCAAAAACAATTCTGGGACAGTTCATAAGCTTCACCAGACTGGCAAAAAGGTCCATGGCACCAAACAAGTGTGGAAAGTCAGATGGCCAAGAGTGGGAAGGGGAGAGCAGATGCGTGAAGGCTGCTACAGCAGTCTGATCCGGGGATTGCAGGGCCGGGGGAAGGGTGTGAAGGACACAGGGCATGCTCAGTCCTACAGCTCAGACGGACTCATTTCCTGCCCTGCCCCGGCACCTAGCACAGTGCCTGGAACATAGAGGCCACCAAGTCAAATTTGTTACATGACCGGAAAATGTAACGGGCGTGGGAAGCCGTTGTGAAGGAGGATATAATGGGCTGGTCCCGCGAGTGGGTTTCTGAGGTTAGAAAGAAGGAAGGATCAAGGGGGAGAGAAGCTGTTACATCTAACCCAGCTGTGTTCCAGTGGGGTCTGGATGTCCACTGGAGCAGGTAGAAGGATGGAGACTCACAGTGAGTCCACCGACGGGAAAGGATAGCCCAGAAGCACACAACGGTCTTAGTTTTTAATTTCACTGATCTTGTTCCAAATTTGCCTTTTCTCCTTTTTACATGGGACGCTTGAGCCATTGCCACAAAGCACATTTGTCAGTCTTCCTGCATGTCTCCACAGAAGCAGGTTGGGACAAGGCTTTTCCCAGCCCAGAACTTCCTTTGCAAAGGATGGCTTGCCTATATGACACCGCCCAGGCAAGCCCTGGATCTGGGGCCAGCATCAGAATTAAAGAAAAGGCAATTGGATTTCATACGAGTTAATTTTATGTGTCACCTTGACTGTCTCATCACATGCCCAGATACCTGGTTAAACAGATAGTGGCAGAGTAAGGCGAACCCTTTCCGCCTGACTGTCTTCGAGCCAGGACATCAGTCTTTTCCTGTCTTCAGACTTGGACTCAAACTGAAACTTACACCATCAGCTCTCCTGGTTCTCAGAACTTTGACTCAGACTAGAATCACACCCCTGGCTTTCCTGGGTTTCCAGCTTGTCAGCTGCAGATCCAGGGACTTCTCAGCTTTCATAACCACAATTGATCAATCGATTGATCTATCAATCTATCTGTCCCCTCTTGATTCTGTTTCTCTGGTGAACCCAGACCAATGGAAATGATCTTTGCCTATAACCCTTCACTAATGAAAATGTTACAAAACAACTGTTACAAACATCATAAATTCAGAGATAAATTGCTCCTTGTGCCTTATTAAATTTGCTAAATCAACAAAAGAACATCAGGAAAAACGAGGTAATGAATTTCAACAGAACTTAAGTTTAGCTGAAATGGTAGAGGTGAGGACTGTTTTGGAGGAGAGCAGGAATTAGGGTTTTCTGGGGCACGTGTACACACACACACACACACACACACACACACACACACCTGCTCCACGTCCTTCTTGTGCACTCTTCACGACCTCTGGCAATTTGACTTCCACCCTGAAGCCCCACTCTTAGAGCTGTACCCTTGGTCGCCTCTAGTCTCTAAACTCCTGCCATTCCCACTGTGCTAACGATGTTCATCCCTAGCCTTGAGCTTTCCAAAATAATGGACTCATCACAGGCAGTCTGTCTGATTTCACCCAGCGCCTTCATATCACAGATTATAAAACTAAGCATCTAAGAAACCTAGAGATGTGCGCAGAGTCATGTATGTGCTGGTAATTAGCAGAATTGAGACGACAAGCCAGGTTTCCTAAACACCACTCTCGCACTCACTTGGATAACCTGGTTTCCTGTCTGGTCCATATCCTAGTGAGCTACAAACTATCTTCAATTAGATATCCTCTGTTCAACTCAGACACTACAAGCCTCAACATACGCTTGTGAAAATGTCTTAAGTGGACAACTAGGGGAAAGTATTTGTCATACAAGAGAGTCAAGGGGTTAATATTCTTAATTTGTAAGAGTGTTTATTCAACACATGTTCATTGAGTGCTCGCCAGGTGCAGTGTGCTGGGCAGTGAGAATACAATGGCAAATAAGAATAGTACGGTTTCTCCTTGCACGGAGTTTACCGTCTAGTGGGCACAAACAAACTAAATCTGAAATTACCACTGGGAAAGGCAGTCATGCGCAGCCCCTAGCTTCCCACACAGGAGGGCAGCGTTCCCTTACAAAGAGATCAAGAGCCCTTCAGACCTGTGCTGGGTATGACTCTCCGCCCTGGAGTGTTTTCCTGTCCCACGTTTGAACAGGTGTCGTTCTTTGTTCTGCTTCAGCGTGGGTCAAAGGCCCTCGGGCGTGACCTCAGCTTTCTGTTTTTCAGACCCTGTGGGGGAGGACATGGGGTCCTTGGCCTGGAGTGCAAAGGGGATGTACGTGCAGACCGTCTCCCTGTGTTGGCCGGGCGGGAAGACCCGCTGAGCGGAGGAGACAGACACCAACTATTGGACTATTGAAGCAAATCTTGCTCTGTCTCTTCTCTATGTGAGTAAAGTGCTGTTCCCCCAGAGCCTGTGTGAGTCATGTCTCTCCCAGCAACCCCAACACCTGCAAACTATGCAGGGGCTTGACATTCTGGGACTGCTGCTCCTGGTGGGAGGCAACAGGTGCCACTCGCCCGACAATTATCATAATAAAACACCAGCTGAAGGAAAGGAATGCCTGTGGAGGAAGCACACCACTGAGGGCCTGGCTCATGTTGGATGTGCGACCTGGACTGAGGAGTGTCGGGAGCTATCCATGAAGTTCTGAGCTGAGAATGAAAGAATAAACACGAGCTAATTAGCGAAGGATGGAAGAAGGGACAGACACCATGGGCCAAGGAAGTTCTGTGCAAAGGCCCTGTGGCATATTTGAAAAACTGAAGGAAGGCTGGTATGCCCTCATGGCATAAAGCGAGGAGCAGGATGTGGCTCAAATAAGCCCCAAGAGGGAAGCAGGGACCAGACAGTGCAGGGCTTTCTAGGTCACCTTGAGGATTTGAATCTGCATCCACTGAGGAATGGACAGCACAGAAGTTTCTTAAGGAGAGGTTGACAGGGTGGGATTTGTGTTTTAAAGAGATGAGGCTGGTGGCAGTAGAAAAAATGGATGTGAAAGGGAGAAAGTAGATACCAAAAGCTAAGTGAGACCATTGCCAACATCCAGGAGAAGGAGAGTGGTAGTTTAGGCCAGTGGTTCTCAACCAGGGAAATTTCACCCCTCGGAAGACCTTTGACAATCTTTGGGAACACTTTTGAGAGTCACACAGTGTGTGGGGATGTTACTGGCATTTAGCAAATTAAGGTCAGGAATGCCACTAAATAAACATCCTACAAGACACACAAAGAACCCCCCCTCCCCCCGGCCTGAAATAGAAATAATACCTAGATCAACAAACCCTGGCTCAGGCTGTGGTGGTGGCGGAGATGCGGGACACATTGGAGAGATAATCAGGAGGGTAAAGCCAGCAGTCCGTAGTGACTGATTGATGATGAGGGACAAGGGAACGATTAGCAAAGAGAACCCTCGGTTTTCTGACTTGCTCACTTGAATGAGTGAAGGTGCCATCCACTGAGACAAGAAACTCTGGAGAAGTTGATGGTTTGCTGGAGGAGGATGAGGAGCTCAGCTGGAGACCTATGAAACTGAGATGCCTCTAAGACATCCAAAAGAAATCAGACCATTCACTAGGTCTACAGCTTAAGAGGAAAAGCCTGAGCAGGACACATGCATTCAAAAGGCTTCCATGAGTAGAACCAAAGCCAGGGACAGGAATGAGATTACCGAGAAAGGGGATACAGAGTGAGGAAGAAAGAGGGCCCAGGACAGAATCTTAAGAAACTCTTGGGAGAGGAGCACAAACCAGCAAAAAGCATGTAGGGGGCATCCGGAGAGGTGGGAAGAAAACCAGGGCATGTCACCTCCCAGAAGCTTCGAGTGGGGACTGTTTCCCCCACACCTTCTCCAACACAGAGCACCACAGATCTTTTTCAAGCTTTGCTAAACTGATCAGTCAAGAAAAATCCTGTTTAAAGATGTCAAAGTTTTCATTGGCAATTTGGGGGTAAGTAATGAGATTAAGCATCTTTGCCATGTTTCCTGGCCTTTTATATTTCTTGTGTTATTTGTCCATTTTCCTATTCTAGATATTCCTATTTTTCTAGATTGGTATGACCTCACTATACATTATGATTTTTCACTCTTTGCTATCACATTCTTACATATTTCCCCACAATTTATCTTTTTTTTTGAAGATGTCTTTTTCCATGCAGCTGTTTTACTTTTTTTTTTCCTGCGAGATTGTTGTTGACTTTGTCTTCCTGCTTTGATTTCATGCTGGAAGAGGCTGTTCCTTCCCAAAGATCATAAAAATGTCCTCTTATATTTTCTTAGGATATTAAATCCTCTTTTTACATTTAAACTTTTTATCTATCTAAAATCTATTTCTGTGACTGATGAGTGGGATTTTTTTCTCAATTCAGTTGAAAAATGTGTTCTTTCAATCTCCTCTTTATGTTAAACTAAATCCCATATCCATTACTCAAATATTGGCCTATCTCTTTTCTGTCTCTTTAGATCTCTTGGTATATTCCTGTGCCCAAACCAGGCTGTTTTAATTACTGTAACTTTATAGTACGGTTTGATATCTGGTAAGACACATCTGTATCATTTCATAATCAAGAAAAACCATAAAGGTTTGCATACATATACATGTGTATGTGTTTGCTTCTAGGTGTGGAGGATTGATGGGGAAATGTGTGTGTGTGTGAGTGTGTGTTCTCACGCATGGAGAGTGGATGGAGAAGTGCCTTTGAAAGACTAGGAGTAGTTTGGGACCTGCAAAGGAGTTTGAGACAGTACCTGGAGCAGAGAGTCCCCAGGGAAGTTTGGAAAAATAAAGGAGACCATAGATCTCTCAAAGGAGGCTGGTGCTCACACTTACGAAGCCTCTAAATTAAAGGAAGCAAAGAAGAAAGCTGGTAACATGGACTGATCTCTGTTATTTTTAGAACTAGCACCAACTACATTTTAAGGCCTCTTAAGCCCAGGAACCTTCTCTCAGCTCCTGGGGAATCACTGAGGATGTTAAAGTCAGCCGTTCACTTCTTAGAACCAAAGTCACTGACCTCTGGTGTAGGTAGAGCATCAGCAGCTGCTTGTGGGCTTATGGCCCCCTGGGTGCAGAGATCCCTCAGCTTTCGGTCAGTTGCCTTACCTTTCATTGACCCAAAGCTTTCAAAGAAAGAAAGTCTTCTAATTCAGCAAGCATTCACTGACTGTTACACATCCCCATCGCAGACCCTGTACAAATCCCCCAGCAAGGGTCCATTTCAAATAACTCAGGGTGAGTGACTGGTGCTCGCACGCGCGCGCGCGCACACACACACACACACACACACACACACACACACACACACAGCTTGGAGCCCTTGTCTCTGGGCTCAGAGGTCTCAAATCAGGAGCATTCTTCTCTGAAAGCCCCCCGAACTCTTAGTGGGTTTGGCCCTATCTGCACAGGACAGGAGACTAGTGGTATATAGGGTCTAGCTCTCCAGGAGAACGGGAAGGCCCAGGACATAGCCCAGACCTTAGTTCTTCCTTCCAGCTATTCAGGACCCACAAGGAGGGGTGGTCCAACAGAACCCTACTTAGGCCTCTTGGTGGATCATTCCAAGAGTCCTTGAGGTCACTCAAAGGAGCCAAAAGAGCCACCTGCTGATGCATTAAAAACAAGACTCGAGCATTTGAGTTGCTACATTTTTGTCCTATTTGGCTCTTCCAGGAAGAGCTTGTCCTGAATCTTAGCCTAATGATACCCACATAAAATGGGGTAGGGGAGGACACTGCTGAGTAACCAGTGAGCAGTCCTGGGCCGTGGCTAACGCAGTTGGTCTAAACTATACGACAGGGAACATCTCTGTATTACTTTGCTCTCCTGGCTCAGGTGATTCAGGGACCAGTGTGCCTGCTAGCCTCATGCCCAACATAAGGTGTTTATCGGCCTCCACTCCACGGAAAGATGGGGCACAGGGCCCACCTGTGCATACGCACGAAGTACCCAGGTTCTACACTGCCCTGCCCCCACTCCCCCTCCACGTAGGCTCGTGGGGAGGATGGAGGAAACCAAAAGAGAGATCAAAGGGTCCTTGGTCTTGGCATCGATGGAAGAGGGAGTCAGGCAGTGGACACCCTCCTGGCCTTGCCCAGGTAGGCCCCGGGAGGGATTGGGGTGGAAAGGATGGGAAGAGGGAAGGTGAAGCATAGGTGCTGGGCCTTGACCCGGCCGAGGGGATGGACCCGGGCAACGGCTGCCCCGCCCCCGCCCCGCCCCGCCCCGGAGCCGCCCCGGAGCCGCCCCGCCTCCCTTGCCTCCGCAGAGCCTCCTGCGAGCTGGCCGCCGGCTGCCACTGCGGCAGAGCCGCTCGCCCTCCTCTGACCGTCCGCGCGCAGGTGAGGACCGGGGACCCCTGCGCCCGAGCCGCTGAGGAACGAGCGGGAAGCTTCGTGGGGCTGGGAGCTGGGAGGGAAGGAAACAAAATCGGATTCCGTAGTCGGCCGTAGGGAGGGACCGAGGGGCGCGCGTCCCAATCCTGGTCGGCGGGGAGGTGGTCCTTCCCAAGCCGAGAGAGGTGGACGCGTCTTCACCGAGCCCATCTGCGGCTCCGGAGATGCGCTGGCGCTTGGATATCCTGGCTGTGTGGAGACGCAGGTCCAGAGCAGGGCCTCCCAGAACCTGGGGCGTTGTATCCCGGGGGCCCGACATCCCCTTGCAATCGTTTCCAGCCAGCAGCTAAAAATACCCCTCCTAGGTCTTTCAGGGGCGACTCCGGGCTCGTGGGTCGCCAACACCCACCGAAACCTCCCTTGCTGCTGTGATTTGAAGAAAAGCCCTGCCTCAGCCCTGTGAATGTTGTTACTAAGAGGTGGAAGATTTCTTCTGCCCCGGTCGGTGTGTACAGGTGGAAAAAATCTGCAAGAAATGATTGACTTATTTTTTGAAAATTTTCAGTTTAAAATTTCAGCAAACCTGTTCTTCTTTTTCTTACATCTAGGGAGTTGACACCAGAATTTAAACCCAGCTTCGGGTTTATATCCGAAGGGCTCGGTTAATCTGTCGCCCAAAAGGTTTCGATTTGGAAGAAGTGAAATGGGTTTGAAAGCGGGTTTTGCTTGGTGATAGGCTTTTCTGCTGGGGCAAGAGTTTGCTTACGGTAGTCATTAGCTTTTTACCTGAAAACTGAGGACTAAGAGGCAGCCGCGTGGATTGCTTACCTAATCACCCCCCTCGCACCCCGGACAGATGTTCTTTAGTCGTGCCCCCAAATTAGGCTTAATACCGCAAGGTTCTGGAACTGAAGTCAGGGGGCCAGTGATACACTGTCATTGTGTGTTCTCTTGCCTACAGTTTGGGAGGAAAGATGTTCACGGTGCTGACCCGCCAACCTTGTGAGCAAGCAGGTTAGTATCCCGCAGCCCGCAGCCAGTGTGATATTCTCAAGTCACAGTCCCGGCTTCAGCCCACAGTTCTTCATGCGTGGTCCCTGCGAATAGTTTTAACGTCTGTGGTTTGAGACTCAGTTGCTTACCAGGCTTTCACCACCAACATTCCTCAGGTAGAAGTAATGCTTTTGATCAAAGCTACACAAAACAAGGACTAACATGCATGTTTCGCTTAAATGGTTTTTCCTGTTTGCATAATCCATTAATTTGGCCGTTTGTGGTTTCCCTGTGTGTGAGGTTTGCTCGAGAATATTGTGGATTTTGTAATGAATTATAAAGTACTTAGATCTGTCCTCTACTTGCATCCCAGTGTTGTTGCTGGCACAGGACCTACAGTGTCCCCCACTCCCCACCCCCACCCTAGGTCAGCGTTCTTACCCTTGCTAGCGGAGGCACATGCGTAGAATTCACACACACACACACACACACACACACACACACACACACACACACTGCCAAGCTTGCCCTGCCTGCCTCTGGAGCACGTTTTGCAGTTGCTCATGTGGAAGCCCAGAATGGTCTGGCCTCTCCACTCTCAGGTAGACACCTTGTAATTACAGTGTTTGTTCACTCCTAATGACAGCACAGCTCTGGGCTGCATTCCCTAAATGAATGAGACCTGGTCTAGTCCCTTTTGTTTTGCGAGAGGCTTTTCTGCTGGGGCCAGGGTTTGCTGAAGGTAATCATAGCTATTTACCTGAAAAGTGCTGAAGCGCAGAGGATGGGCGGCCGCACAACTGTGATCAGGAGAGTGCTTACATATCACCCCCCTCCTGACCCTGGACAGATGATCTTTAGTCCTGCCCCAAAACTGGGCATTCTTGTCTTCTAAGAAGATATAATTTTAGGATGGTAGGGGCAATTTCTACAAATCTTTTTTTGTAAAAGGAAATTGTACCTAAGGAGCTAGTTTACTTGGATTTTCAGGTTTTCCTCAAAGGACTTTGAAAGGTTTGATGAATTTTGACAAATCACATCCATACACCCCATAATTCTAGGAAGATATAGAGCATTTCTGTGACCCCAGAAAGTGCCCCTGTGTTCCTTCCCCGTGAGTCCCTGCTCCCAACCCCCTGGGCAGTCACTGTTCTGATTTCTGTCACCTGCCTGTTTTAGAACTTCACATGAATGAAGTCATTTCAGTATAGAACAGTATTTGTTTGTTTCTCTTTTAAAAAAATGTATTTGCTACTTTATAAAATTTCCATTAGCCCACACTGGTTTGGTAAGACCCAAGTAAATATTTGTTCAAAATCATCTAGTTAAGCAATATTAGTTTAACTTTAATACATAGACCTAGTCCATTATGGTAATTATATACTTTTATACAATACAGATATAATTATCTTTATTCAGAGGCTGTGTATTTAGTTGAAGATTATTCATAGGCTTCGTTATTATTATTATTTTGCTTTTAAATGGGTATAGTTTACATGTTATGATTAAAATACAAAGGCCAGAGATGATATGACCCCTTTGGGAGGAACATGTGGCTTGAGGTCTAGCTGTGCATTGTGAAGATGTAGGAGACCCTATATGCCTTCAATGTAGACACAGGAAAATTGCCTGAGGTTGACTTCTTACTGGCAACCCAAATATTTTAGAAACTCGTACATGTTACTATTTGCATAACATTATGCCACTGTGTACTGAACTTTATAATCATTGATTATATCTGAAGTATAGAATTAATTTCTTTTATCTGATATTATTTTTAAATGAAATATTGTATCGCCTGCTTTAATAGAAAACCCATATTTTTTTAATCTACATTGAAATAAATGTTACTGTAAATCATCTCGGGGACAACCAGTAATATGCATAACACATCTGGGGAGATACCAGGAAACTAAACTATGCCCACCCTCTCTGCAAATGTTGTCTCAGTCCACTCTTTGGAGGAAAGATAAATGGGTACTGGAGCCCAATCACTGCTCCACCTTAAAAGTGTGGGTCTCACCAAAGCCAGAGGAAGTGACGTATGCACACAGTTATGCATCCAGTCTGTGGATTCTACAAAGAAAGCCAGTGCCTTGTTCCTACTTTCCCCTCATGTGTCTTCTGGGTCTTCCCATTTTAGGCCTCAAGGCCCTCTCCCGAACCCCAGCCATCATCGCCTTGGTGGTCTTGCTTTTGAGTGTTGTGGTGCTTGTGGCCATCACACTCATCCAGTTTCACCACAAAGAGGTCCTCCTTCCAGGACTGAAGGTAAGTATAAAGGGATTGGCACTGAAGGGATGGGCTATGACATCAATTACTCTAATGCAATGAGTTAGAAGAAAACCCTTTTCCCCACCTCCCTTGGGGAAGACCCAAGGGAGAACCTAAGGGTCTTTGGTGTAGGACCCAAGGGAGGAGCTCTGGACATACTGGTTTTGTGATGTTTGACACTAGAGAATGTTAATGGTAACACCTTCTCTAAGGACTGTGTGGCCTTGCTTTCACTCCTGACTCTTGGAACCAAAGCTAGACTTTGTAGCCAAGAATTGCAGATGGCTACCAAAGATCTACCAGCTTGTGCATTCCCCCAAGACCACACAACCCTGATCATGAGTGGAGACCAGGAGACCCAGCCTCCTCTTCTGGCCTAACCTGGTAAACAAAACATCAAGGACTTGAAAAGGTCTCCTTGAGCTGTATTTGTGCTACCTCTCTTGAGTCTAGAAGTGTGCCATGATCTCTCTAACTCTTCCCCTTGAAAAATTACTCAGGGTCTTATGCTCACTTTCAGAAGCTACTCTTAGCCCTTGATAAGTCTGTCCCCATATGGCCTCTCAGATGTTGTCTGACAGTCTGAGAACAATATGTATCCCACCAGCCTTGGCTGTAAGGCTGAGGGGAGGTGATCCCATGAGGGACTTGTCAAATGAAAGGGAAAGGAATCCTTCAGTCATTTGGGTAGAGTTTGGCAAAGTTTTTCTGTAAAGAACTAAATAGTACATATTTTAGGCTTTGAAGGTCATTTATAGTCTCGGTCACATATCTTTTTTTTCTTTTTTTGTCTTCTTATGATTCTTTAAAAATGTAAAAACACTTCTTAGCTAGTGGGCCATAGGAGCCAAGAAATTCAACTGTTATCTGAATCTCATTTAGCCTTTACCCTTGACCTCATGAGTCCTTTCTACATCTTCCTGCTCTTAGTGACTGTTCAAAGGCTATATTTGAAATAGAAGTTTTTAAAGTTTTTAAAAGATAAAAAAGAAATGAATATTGCCTCAGCTTTGTGGGTGAGTTTGACCTACCATTCTGAGGCTGCTCTTCTGAAAGATTAAAGTAAAATCTCCTTTAGATAATGGCATTTGGGTCTTTTATAGGACATTTTACTTAAGAATCTCAACACTGCCCCATGAAAAACAGGAAGAAAAAAGAAAAAAAAAGAAACCTTATTACAACTGTCCAGTGATGATGGAAAACAAATTATCTGGTTGTCCAAAGACATTAGCTAAGGCCTAGAGGAGCCATTTTTCCAAGCTCTAGGCACTGCCTTCTTCTATAGACTATAGAAAATTAGGATTGCAACTGGGAGTAATACCATCTCCTTAAACTTTATAAACTGCTCTTCAGTTTAGTGAACACTTTTCCCTGAATTTTCTCTTTTCTCTTGTGGCAGCTATAGCAGGGAGACAAAGCAAGCATTGTCACCACCATCTTGCAAGTGAGAAATCATAGGTTTGGCCAGTGAATGGCAGACTAGAACTGAAACCTTGTACCTCCTGTTCCCAAGGCCAGGGTTTTCTTCACTCACCTCCCTCTTCTCCCTGATCCTACATTCAGAAAGGGAGCCCCAGGAGAAGGTACTGCCTCTAATAGGAGAACTTACCCTCCTTTGCACAGGACGGAAGGTGGGGAGGATGGGTGCAGATGCAGGAAGTTTTGCTGAACTGGGAAATGGAAGTATCCCCCAAATGGGGGGAAAGCTAATAGCCCTCTTAGACCCCAGGAACCACTCCTACACCCCATATTTCAGAAGAACCAGCTCTAGTTGTATTCCAGGGTTATCTCTCTCCACGGCACAAAGGAATGTGCTAACCCAGAGCCATGCTTCCCCTTCTAGAACAAGCTGTGATGCCTGGGACTCCAGAAGCCAGGGTCCTGCAGAGGAGCTCTGGGAGCCAGTATAGAACCCATCCCAGGGTTGTCCTCTACCAAAGGGCATCTTGAACACCTGTCTCACAGGTATCCCACTCAAGGACATACTTAGACACCAACTTCTGCTAGTCATTGGTTGAGCGGCTGCTCCTTGGAAGACATCCACTCCCTAACGTTTCTGGCACAGTGTATGCTCAGGTGGGCTCAGGCCACTGCAGAAAGCCTTTAGGCAGGTGGAAAGTGCATGGCTGGGCATCACCATGGTAAGGCCTGAGGGATGTGGGCAGGGAACCCTCAGCGACTGTTCCACGTAGATATGGTTATTGTTATCCTCATTTTGCAGATGAAAAAGTAGAGGAACAGAAAGGGCAGATAGCTTCTCAGAGTTACACAGACTGGAAATAGTAGACGTGGTGCAGAAGAAACAAAAGAGAACAGGGAATGTTGGCCTTAAACAAGGGTTTAGAAGGACTGGAAAGAAGACACGCCCTCACCCATTAGCACACAGTTCAAAGGGGATTTTTAATCTCCTCAAATCTTGTCGTCAGGCCCCCGTCACAGTTGTAGGGGAGAGGAAGTTGTAGAATGTTGGAATACTGGCTCAGGAGACCCATTCTGCTTAATTGGGTGGATTAAATGTGAGAAAAGACAGATGTTCTGAGCCGGTGGAACCAAGAGCAGAATGGCCACTTGAAAGAACATTCCACATGCAGCTCTTTTCAGAGTGAGGACAAGCCTCTTTCTTTTGTTTTGCAGTGTGTGCTAAGGATAGGAAAGGCAGTTGTGGAAGTGAAGCTGATCATTCAAGGGCTTTTAAATTGTTCTGTTTTCATACCTTGAAGTTTGTTTTGCCTTTGTGTGCAGCTGATATTTGGTTATGAGGGGCCAGCTCCACAATGGCCTATCTGGGGGGACCTGGAATGTTCCTTAAGACCCCAATCAGGATAGCTGGCTGTTAAATCCAGCCTTGGCTTACCTAACCTTGGTTTATCTGAGTTGAATAGCAGAACTATTAAAACTTAGTCAAGGGTCAAAATGTCCCCAGTTCCATTTTCATTGTTACTGGTCTGACCTGCTCTACCAGCCTGAAGAGTAAATATGATGGCATCACTTTTCTTTTTCACTCAGGCCCCCCCTTGCCTTATTATCATTAAGTCTAGTATCTTCCTTTTGAGACCTTGCCCTCCCCACCCCCACTCACAACTGTCTAGAAGCCCTGTGGCTTCCCAGTCCGATATGATCAGTATCACATTGCCATTGCCCCTTATGGACACATGACGTCACTGTTGAAGAGAGGTCTACATAGTCCCTCTCGGGTCACATTAGATCCCCATGTTGAGTCACACTCCCTAGCTTGGCCATTAACTCTCCAAAGCACAACCACAGGACCAGGCTGTGCTAAAACCATTCATTTTTAACCCTCATTGGTTCTCAGTCATCGGCCTGGAGCTCTGGTGCCCTGTGGCCCTTCCTGGTTTACCCCTCGGAGAGTGAGAATTAGATAATTGGTTTCCTCCTTTCCAGAAAGACAGAACTCCTTCATCACTTTGGTCCACCTCCTCTCCAGCCAGATCTGCACACTACATAACTACGAGTTTGCTTTTGAGAGACTTTTTGTCTGAACAAAGAAAGTCTGCAATAGCACACCTTCAACCCTGGGAGACCTGGTTTCCTTGGAACTCAGTGGAAGCATGGGGGCTCTGTGTATAGGGTTGATGGTCAGTTAGACCCAGGCTTGAGCCCAAGTCTGGGACTGTGGGCAATTATTTACCTCTGTGAGCCTCAGTTTCCCCATCTGTCAGGTGGGAATGATGACAACACCTGCCTTCTGAATGCAACAGTAAAGCACTTTGTGTCGTGCCTGGCATATTATAAGTACTCAGCAAATGTTTATTACTACTATTCCTATTATTATGCTAATAGTGATGATGATGATGATGGTGGTGGTGATGATACTAATAAATAAATCTAAGAAAGCTGATCTTATGATCTTTGCTTTTGCTTTGTTAGAGGCTCACACAGTCCTTAAGTTTTGGATCATGCGGTTCATATGGGAGGCTGTTTCCCTTTGGTTAACCCACTGAGTGTGCCTTCAGTCCCACATTCTAGCCATGTTTTTTCCCTGACACTGCATTAGACAGAAGGGTTACTTATTGCTTTCCACCTAGCTGAACTGAATGAAATTCAGTCCCCACCCCATGTCCTCCATCAAACCACATTGAGTGCCACTGATCTAGGCAAATGAGCTCTGAAAATTGGCTAAAGACCAATTTTTCCATTTTTGAAAATGTCAGGGAATGACGGTGGTTACTCAGAAGTAGCACTGGGCTCAAGGCTGGTCCCTGTCAGCACATCAGCAGGTGCCTGAAGGGCAGCCACTTCTCCAGGCTCACTGTGGAACGTCTCGGCCTGCTCCCACCCTGATGAAAACTGGATCCCAGCCGGGATGAGGATGAGAATGAGAACGGCTCTTCTTCCTCCTTTGTGATCTTGGCCCAGCAGCCCCAAGTTTCCTTCAAAGGGAAAATGCACTGTTTGTGAAGAGCTGGGATCCAGAAGATGTGGGAAGGGTGGGGACCCCATAGAGTGGTTGCTCTCGTGTATGTGCGCTCCCTCCTCTAGTCAGCACCAGGCGTGGAGGGGCTGGGGAGGGGTCCTGAGGGGTCAGCAGCAGGTGGGAGGGGAGAAAGCAGACTGTTAGGGAGGCTCAGATCTCTTGAGTGCCTTGTTTCCTTCAGCTCCACCTGTGCGCTAATTTCCTTAGTGAGCCTCTGCCCAGAGCAGGCTGTGAACAATGCCTCCCTTGTTTGCAGGGGGTGTCATGTCAGGATCCCCGTTGGCATTAATCAGATTGAAGGCTGGGATTGAGAGGCTGTCCGAGTTCAAATACAAATGGACACAGGATGTTCTGTCTCGATATAATGGAGAAGCTGTGATTGAGGAGCTGGAGCAACATGTTTTTATTTGGTCCCATTTCAAACGAAACAATCACTTGTTAATAGTGGAAAGTTGGAACCCTCCCAAATGTCTAGAATCAGGGAATTGGCTAAATAAATTATGGTACATCTCACAGTAGGTGTGGGGAATGTATTGAAAATGATGATATCCATATTTTTACTGGCAGGGAGAGAGGTGCATGATACGCTTATTGAATAAGAAAAGAGCATTGGAAAAGACTATGTACAGTGTAATCCTGTACTGAATTGAAAACATATGCCTAACCACATATTCATATATGTAGCTGTATACAGAGAAGTCCATTAGAAAAGATATATAGCAAGGTGTTAAAACAATAGTGGGATTTGAGGGGTGTTATTTACTTTTCTGTCCTCTTTTCCTTGCTTTGTAATTTTGTTTATTTTGCTTCATTGATCTTCCTATATAGCCTGTATTTATTGAGCAGCCATTGAGTATCAGGCATATGGTCTCCTATTTACTTCTCAAGGTTAAATTGTCTGAAGATAAGAAAACCCAGAGAGCTTAGGCCTTTTACCCAGGGTCGTAAAGCAAGCATCCACCTGAGTCGCCCTGCCTCCAGAACCCAAATTCATCTTCCTCACTGAGATGAGCAGCCTAATCCAACAGCAGTGGAATTGGGGAAGAGCTGTGACCCAGAAGCCTCTGCTGCCCTGGGCTGACTCCAGGTTCAAACATATACTGACCTCAGTCAGCTTTACTCATTCCAATCCCCAGAGGCTGCTAATGCATGCTCTTTCCTGCTCAAGCTTGGTCCAGGGCCTGGGTGCACAAGACCCTCAGGGGAAGCTCCCTGGCGCCTGCCTCTAGCTGGGGAGATGGTCCAGGACTCCTAGCCGGCAATCCTGGGCACAGCTAGTCCTGGCACTGCCCTGGTAACACCCTCTTGTCTGTGTGTTCATGTACCATGTTACCAAAGCGGGACAGTATGTCAACATTAGCTGGTATTTTGGGGTTTTTCTCCTTAATTATGAATACTTTCCTTCTGAAGGCTAATGCAGGTATTGATGTGTTTCTCCCTTGTGAGAACTTCCTATGTTTATTTCTAGGCTGATGGGCCTGGAAGTTTAGAGAATAGAAGGCGCAAGGGGACTGACTATCCATTTCCCTCCTGAGACCTAGGTGGCTTCTTTCCCCCACCTCAGAGGTCTGGATGAGGAAGAAACCGGGGATAGGCAAGATCCTTGGAGTGCTAATTTTCAACCTTGGCTGCATACTGGGGTCACCAGGAGAGCTTTAATGGGTCTGGGATGTGGCCTTGGAACTGGGAAACTCCCCAAGTGATTCTAATGTGTGGCCAAAGCTGAGAACCATGCCCCAGAATACCTGACCCACCTCACCCCATTCCATTCCCCCATAGTCCAAGGAGACAGAGTTGGTTTGGAGGAAATCATTTTTTTTCCCCTTGGTCAGCCCCTACCTAAATGATGCAGTGTGAATTAAGCTCTCGAGAGTATTCCGGGTTCTCAGTGGCCCATTGGAAAGGAGCCCTCAGAGAAGCCCAGCCCATTTCTGACTCTCCCTTTCCCCTTTTGTTCAGTACGGGATCGTGCTTGATGCCGGGTCTTCCAGAACCACCGTCTACATATATCAGTGGCCCGCGGAGAAGGAGAATAATACTGGAGTGGTCAGTCAAACCTTCAAGTGTAGTGTGAAAGGTAAGGCCCAGAGTGTGTGCAGGAGGACCATAGGGAAGCAAGGGAGAGTCCTAAGGGCCTTTGGAGGCCTGGAGGGATCCCAAGAAGCTGCCCAGAGGCAGGATATGAATACTGGACGGGGCATCAGGAACATATGCAATCCTGTGCTATCGCTGATCCTCATCCATACAGTGATCTCGGGCCACTCACTTCCCTTCTCTGGGCTTCAGTTTTCTCATGTCTGAAACATGGCGGTGCGTGGTGTGAGATTTTACCCTGCCACACTTGCATGAATGAAGGCTGGTGGAAGACACAAGTCTCCTGGGTCAGAACCAAGGATGGTTTATTGCTCACAGTAATAGCAGTAGGCAGAGTGTCAGCATTTTCTTGAGATGGTTCTCTGAGCCTCACTTTGCACAAGATGATGTAAAGAGGGCCAGAGAGTATCTGCTCACACAGTGGGTTGTATTACAGAAGACGAACCCCAAGGTTAGGGAATCTGAAACACTTACAATGCCTGCCTTTTGGTCTGGGGGAGAACACTGTCTCTGTCTTCTAAGCCTGCTTGTTATGCAAACATCCTTGAAAATACAATCCAGAACAAAGGCAGTCAGGGCCTCTGCTCATAAGACATGCAGAAACATGAGCAAGTCATGGAAAATTGTATTCCAGTAGGGGAATTGTATTCTACTTGGCTGTGTATGTTGTGGGGGAGGGTGGTAGGAAGAGATGGACAAGGATGGACAATACATAAACAAATGGACGTCACTCTATTCCAATAAAGCTTGGTTTATGGACCCTGAAATTTTGAAATTCATATAATTCTCAACTGTCACAACATGTTGTTTTAATTTTTCCTTGTTATTTAAAAATGTAAAAACTATATTAGCTCACAGCCTGTACAAAAAAAAGATGATGAACCAGATTTGGCCTGTGAGATGCCAACCACTGAAACAGAACATTCTCGGCATCTCCGCAACATAGCCTGAATGTTATATTCACTGTTTCCTTGTTCTCCTTTCTAGTTTTGTCCTTATGCATTTAGTTTTTCCTGTTCTTGAAAATGGAATCAAACATGTATTTATATAAATGGAATCAAACATTTATTCTTCTGTAATTTGCTTTGTTCACTAACATTGGGTGTTTAAGATTCATCTACATTGACAGGAGTAGCAGAAGCTCATTCATTTTTTTTTTTATTTTTTTATTGTTATGTTAATCACCATATATTACATCATTAGTTTTTGGTGCAGTGTTCCATGATTCATTGTTTGTTCATAACACCCAGTGCTCCATGCAGAACGTGCCCTCCTCAATACCCATCACCAGGCTAACCCATCCCCCTACCCCCCTCCCCTCTAGAACCCTCAGTTTGTTTTTCAGAGTCCATCATCGCTCATGGTTCGTCTCCCCCTCTGACATACTCCCCTTTTCTTCCTCTCCTGTTATCTTCTTCTTTTTCTTTTTTCTTAAAATATGTTGCGTTATTTGTTTCAGAAGTACAGAACTGTGATTCAACAGTCTTGCACAATTCACAGCGCTTACCATAGCACATACCCTCCCCAATGTCTATCACCCAGCCACCCCATCCCTCCCACCCCCAACCACTCCAGTAACACTCAGTTTGTTTCCTGAGATTAAGAATTCCTCATATCAGTGAGGTCATGTGATACATGTCTTTCTCTGATTGACTTATTTCACTCAGCATAACACCCTCCAGTTCCATCCATGTCGTTGCAAATGGCAAGATCTCATTCCTTTTGATGGCTGCATAATATTCCATTGTGTATATATACCACATCTTCTTTATCCATTCATCTG
Source organism: Eumetopias jubatus (assembly GCF_037043125.1). Lineage (NCBI taxonomy): Eukaryota > Metazoa > Chordata > Mammalia > Carnivora > Otariidae > Eumetopias > Eumetopias jubatus. The sequence goes on along the minus strand of NW_028274807.1, from coordinate 147,563,257 downwards.
TTGATGGGCATCTTGGCTCTTTCCACAGTTTGGCTATGGTGGACATTGCCGCTATAAACATTGGGGTACACGTACCCCTTCGGGTCCCTACATTTGTGTCTTTGTGGTAAATACCCAGTAGTGCAATTGCTGGATCGAACGGTAGCTCTAATTTCAACTGTTTGAGGAACCTCCATACTGTTTTCCAGAGGGGTTGCACCAGCTTGCATTCCCACCAACAGTGTAGGAGGGTTCCCCTTTCTCCACATCCCCGCCAACATCTGTCGTTCCCTGACTTGTTAATTTTAGCCATTCTAACGGGTGTGAGGTGGTATCTCATTGAGGTTTTGATTTGGATTTCCCTGATGCCGAGCGATGTTGAGCACTTTTTCATGTGCCTGTTGGCCATTTGGATGTCTTCTTTGGAGAAATGTCTGTTCATGTCTTCTGCCCATTTCTTGATTGGATTATTTGTTCTTTGGGTGTTGAGTTTGATAAGTTCTTTATAGATTTTGGATACTAGCCCTTTATCTGATATGTCATTTGCAAATATTTTCTCCCATTCTGTCGGTTGTCTTTTGGTTTTGTGGACTGTTTCTTTTGCTGTGCAAAAGCTTTTTATCTTGATGAAATCCCAATAGTTCATTTTTGCCCTGGCTTCCCGTGCTTTTGGTGATGTTTCTAGGAAGAAGTTGCTGCGGCTAAGGTCGAAAAGGTTGCTACCTGTGTTCTCCTTTAGGATTTTGATGGACTCCTGTCTCACGTTTAGGTCTTTCAACCATTTGGAGTCTATTTTTGTGTGTGGTGTAAGGAAATGGTCCAGTTTCATTCTTCTGCATGTGGCTGTCCAATTTTCCCAACACCATTTGTTGAAGAGACTGTCTTTTTGCCATTGGACATTCTTTCCTGCTTTGTCAAAGATAAGTTGACCATAGAGTTGAGGGTCCATTTCTGGGCTCTCGATTCTGTTCCATTGATCTATGTGTCTGTTTTTGTGCCAGTACCATACTGTCTTGATGATGACAGCTTTGTAATAGAGCTGGAAGTCCGGAATTGTGATGCCGCCAGCTTTGCTTTTCTTTTTCAGTATTCCTCTGGCTATTCTGGGTCTCTTCTGGTTCCATACAAATTTTAGGATTATTTGTTCCATTTCTTTGAAAAAAGTGGATGGTATTTTGATGGGGATTGCATTGAATGTGTAGATTGCTCTAGGTAGCATTGACATCTTCACAATGTTGATTCTCCCAATCCATGAGCATGGAACGTTTTTCCATTTCTTTGTGTCTTGTTCAATTTCTTTCATGAGTATTTTATAGTTTTCTGAGTACAGATCCTTTGCCTCTTTGGTTAGATTTATTCCTAGGTATCTAATGGTTTTGGGTGCAATTGTAAATGGGATCGACTCCTTGATTTGTCTCTCTTCTGTCTTGTTGTTGGTGTATAGGAATGCCACTGATTTCTGTGCATTGATTTTATATCCTGCTACTTTACTGAATTCCTGTATGAGTTCTAGCAGTTTTGGGGTGGAGTCTTTTGGGTTTTCCACATACAGTATCATATCATCTGCAAAGAGTGAGAGTTTGACTTCCTCTTTGCCGATTTGGATGCCTTTGATTTCTTTTTGTTGTCTGATTGCTGTGGCTAGGACTTCTAATACTATGTTGAATAGCAGTGGTGATAGTGGACATCCCTGCCGCGTTCCTGACCTTAGGGGAAAAGCTCTCAGCCTTTCCCCATTGAGAATGATATTCGCTGTAGGTTTTTCATAGATGGCTTTTATGATATTGAGGTATGTACCCTCTATCCCTATACTCTGAAGAGTTTTGATCAAGAAAGGATGTTGTACTTTGTCAAATGCTTTTTCTGCATCTATTGAGAGGATCATATGATTCTTGCTCTTTCTTTTGTTAATGTATTGTATCACATTGATTGATTTGCGGATGTTGAACCAGCCTTGCAGCCCAGGAATAAATCCCGCTTGGTCCTGGTGAATAATCCTTTTAATGTACTGTTGGATCCTATTGGCTAGTATTTTGGTGAGAATTTTTGCATCCATGTTCATCAAGGATATTGGTCTGTAATTCTCTTTTTTGATGGGGTCTTTGTCTGGTTTTGGGATCAAGGTAATGCTGGCCTCATAAAATGAGTTTGGAAGTTTCCCTTCCATTTCTATTTTTTGGAACAGTTTCAGGAGAATAGGTATTAATTCTTCTTGAAATGTCTGATAGAATTCCCCCGGGAAGCCATCTGGCCCTGGGCTTTTGTTTCTTGGGAGATTTTTGATGACTGTTTCAATTTCCTTAGTGGTTATAGGTCTGTTCAGGTTTTCTATTTCTTCCTGGTTCAATTTTGGTAGTTGATACATCTCTAGGAATGCACCCATTTCTTCCAGGTTATCTAATTTGTTGGCATAGAGTTGCTCATAATATGTTCTTATAATTGTTTGTATTTCTTTGGTGTTGGTTGTGATCTCTCCTCTTTCATTCATGATTTTGTTGATTTGGGTCATTTCTCTTTTCTTTTTGATAAGTCTGGCCAGGGGTTTATCAATCTTGTTAATTCTTTCAAAGAACGAGCTCCTAGTTTCGTTGATCTGTTCTACTGTTCTTTTGGTTTCTAGTTCATTGATTTCTGCTCTGATCTTTATGATTTCTCTTCTCCTGCTGGGTTTAGGCTTTATTTGCTGTTCTTTCTCCAGCTCCTTTAGGTGTAGGGTTAGGTTGTGTATTTGAGACCTCTCTTGTTTCTTGAGAAAGGCTTGTATTGCTATATACTTTCCTCTCAGGACTGCCTTTGCTGTATCCCAAAGATTTTGAACAGTTGTGTTTTCATTTTCATTGGTTTCCAGGAATTTTTTTAATTCTTCTTTGATTTCTTGGTTGACCCATTCATTCTTTAGTAGGATGCTCTTTAGCCTCCATGTATTTGAGTTCTTTCCGACTTTCCTCTTGTGGTTGAGTTCTAGTTTCAAAGCATTGTGGTCTGAAAATATGCAGGGAATGATCCCAATCTTTTGGTACCGATTGAGACCTGATTTGTGACCTAGGATGTGATCAATTCTGGAGGATGTTCCATGGGCACTAGAGAAGAATGTGTATTCCTTTGTTTTGGGATGGAATGTTCTGAATATGTCTGTGAAGTCCATTTGGTCCAGTGTGTCATTTAAAGTCTTTATTTCCGGGCGCCTGGGTGGCTCAGATGGTTAAGCGTCTGCCTTCGGCTCAGGTCATGATCCCGGGGTCCTGGGATCGAGTCCCGCATCGGGCTCCCCGCTCAGTGGGAAGCCTGCTTCTCCCTCTGCCTCTCTCTCTCTCTCTCTCTCTCTCTCTCTCTGTCTCTGCCTCTCATGAATAAATAAATAAATTAAAAAAAAAAAATAAAGTCTTTATTTCCTTGTTGATCTTTTGCTTAGATGATCTGTCCATTTCTGTCAGGGGGGTGTTAAAGTCCCCCACTATTATTGTATTGTTATCAATGTGTTTCTTTGCTTTTGTTATTAATTGCCTTATATAATTGGCTGCTCCCATGTTCGGGGCATAGATATTTACAATTGTTAGATCTTCTTGTTGGATAGACCCTTTAAGTAGGATATAGTGTCCTTCCTCATCTCTTATTACAGTCTTTGTTTTAAAATCTAGTTTGTCTGATATAAGGATTGCCACCCCAGCTTTCTTTTGGTGTCCATTAGCATGGTAAATGGTTTTCCACCCCCTCACTTTCAATCTGGGGGTGTCTTTGGGTCTAAAATGAGTCTCTTGCAGACAGCATATGGATGGGTCTTGTTTTTTAATCCAATCTGATAGCCTGTGTCTTTTGATTGGGGCATTTAGCCCATTTACATTCAGGGTAACTATTGAAAGGTATGAATTTAGTGTCATTGTATTACCTGTAAGGTGACTGTTAACTGTCTGTTGTCTGTGTTCGTTTCTGCTCTTTGCTGCTTTTAGGTTCTTTCTTTGCTTAGAGGACCCCTCTCAATATTTCTTGGAGGGCTGGTTTCGTGTTTGCAAATTCCTTTAGTTTTTGTTTGTTCTGGAAGCTTTTTATCTCTCCTTCTATTTTCAATGATAGCCTAGCTGGATATAGTATTCTTGGCTGCATATTTTTCTCGTTTAGTGCTCTGAAGATATCTTGCCAGTCCTTTCTGGCCTGCCAGGTCTCTGTGGATAGGTCTGTTGCCAATCTAATGTTTCTACCATTGTAGGTTACATATCTCTTCTCCCGAGCTGCTTTCAGGATTTTCTCTTTGTCTCTGAGACTCGTAAGTTTTACTATTAGATGTCGGGGTGTTGACCTATTATTATTGATTTTGAGAGGGGTTCTCTGTGCCTCCTGGATTTTAATGCCTGTTTCCTTCCTCACATTAGGGAAGTTCTCTGCTATAATTTGCTCCAATATACCTTCTGCCCCTCTCTCTCTCTCTTCTTCTTCTGGGATCCCAATTATTCTAATGTTTCGTCTTATCGTATCACTTATCTCTCGAATTCTGCCCTCGTGATCCTGTAGTTGTTTCTCTCTCTTTTTCTCAGCCTCTTTATTTTCCATCATTTGGTCTTCTATATCGCTGATTCTCTCTTCTGCCTCATTTATCCTAGCATTTAGTGCCCCCATTTTTGATTGCACCTCATCAATAGCCTTTTTGATTTCGATTTGGTTAGATTTTAGTTCTTTTATTTCTCCAGAAAGGGTTTCTCTAATAACTTCCACGCTTTTTTCAAGCCCAGCTAGTATCTTTAAAATCATGATTCTGAACTCTAGGTCCGACATCGTACTAATATCCGTATTGAGTAGGTCCCTGGCTGACGGTACTACCTCTTGTTCTTTTTGCTGAGGTGATTTCTTTCGTCTTGTCATTTTGTCCAGAGGAGAATAGATGAATGAGAGTACAAAATGCTAACAGGTTTACAACGTCCCCAGCAAATATACTGTATACAAATCAGAAAAGACCTGACACCAGGGGAAAAGAAAGGGAAAGAAAGAAAAAAGAAAGAGAAAAAGAAAAAAAAGATAAAAACTAAAACAAAACAATACAAAAAAGGCAGAATATGATCAAATATGATCAGGCTAGTGCATAGATCAGTGCCACACACTAGATTTTGGGCGTATTTTGGTCTGTTAGAAAAAAGTGCCTCCTAAAATTTTAAAGGAAGAAAGACATATATGTACAAAATAAGGGTTGATACAATGAAGGGATGGAAGATGACTGTAAAGATGAAAATTATAAAAGATTTTATAAAAGGACTTGGTAAGATAAGTTGTTTGAAAAAAGAAAGAAGATTTAAGAAAAAAAAAAGGAAAAAGGGAGAGAATGTGATCAGGCAGGAGACTAGAACAAAGCCATACACTAGTGATTTAGGGTATATTTTGATCTGTTAGAAGAAACTGTACCTCAAAATTTTAAAGAGAGAACAACTTATATATATATATGCCAAAAATAAGGGTAACTACTATGAAGGGATAAAATATGACTCTAAAAATGAAAAATAAAAAATGTTTTTTTTTTTTTAAAAAGGGATTTATAAGATGTTGGTTGAAAAAGGGAAAAAGAAAAATAAAAAAAACAGTCAACAAAAATTAACTTTGATGAAATAATGAATCATGGTAAAAAAAAAAAAAAAAGCCATGAATCTATGTGCAGTATTCCCCTAGCGCTGGAATTCTCCTATTCTCCTTGATCGATCAACTTGGTCTTGGCTTGCTGGCTGTTTGTGCTGATCTTCTGGGGGAGGGGCCTGTTGCCGTGGTTTCCAAATGTCTTTGCCGGAGGCGGAATTGCCCCGCCCTTGTCGGTCCGGGCTAAGGAAGCTGCTCCGGTTTGCTCTCAGGAGCTTTTGTTCCCTGCAAGCTCTCGGTACAGCTTTGGAGGCCCAGGGCAGAAATGGTGGCCTCCCAATCTCCACTTGAAGGAGCTGAGAACTCGGGGCCCCGCTCCTCAGTGCGCCCCCAGAGAAAAGCAGTCACTTCCGTGTCCCCGGTCTCCGGCCGCACTCCGTGCTCACCCGGCCTGTGATCGAGCGTTGCTATCTCTGGCACCCGACCCCGTGCGGAGTCTCCAAACCCAGCAGATCCCTGCAGTGCGTTCCCGCACCGCTCCTCCCCGGGAAGGAAGGGGAGTCTCCTCGGATCTGCTGCTTGTTGGGTCCCTGCTGGAGGAGCAGTGGCCTGACTGGGCCGCAGATCACAGTTTATGGCAACCCCGAGCTGAGAGCCCGCGACTCTGCTCCGTCTCTGCAGCCGGCTTCCCTGCTCTGATACCTGGGAGCTCTGCTGCACTCAGGCACCCCGGTCTCTCTGTGACCCCAAGGGTCCTGAGACCACACTGTCCCGGGAGGATTCCACCCCCCGCTTAGCCACTGCAGCGACTTCCCTCCGCCGAGCCAACTTCTAAAAGGTCCGATTTTGTGCTCCGCGGCTCTAGCACTTGCCAGAAGCGGCCGGCGGAGGCCCCTCCTCCGCCGTCTATCCTCCCGAATATCGCCTGGGATTCACTTCTCCGCAAGCCCTACCTTCCAGTAAGTGGTCGCTTCTCTGTTCAGAGAGTTGTTGCTACTCTCCTGTTCGATCTCCTGTTGAGTTCGTAGGTGTTCAGAATGGTTTGATCCCTATTCAGCTGAATTCCTGAGACCAGACGAAATCTAGGTCTCCTACTCCTCCGCCATCTTGCTCCTTGTTCAGAAGCTCATTCATTTTTCCCTGTTGGGCACTTGTATGTCCATGGTTATGGAAAGGATGGATGTGAATAAGGTTGAGTATATTTATATTTTTATTTATTTACAAAATTACAAATTATAAATATATTCACGTATTTTATATGTATATTTCATATACTTATGGCCATTTCTGTTTTTGTGAAGTGCCTGTTCATGTCTTTTGCTCACTTTTCTACTGAATGCTTGACTTTTTCTCATTGATTCATTAGTTTTTTATATATATATTGTAAATATGAGTGCTTTGTTAGTATTATTATGTTGTTCTCCTATCTCCTTACAGCTTGTGGTTCGCCTTTCTAAGTCTCTTCATTATGTCTTTTGATGAACAGTTCTTATTTTTTATGTAGGAACAGTTATCAGTCTTCTTGTTATGATTTGCTCTTTTGTATTCAAGAAATCTTTCTTAGCCTGAGGTCATAAAGATATTCTTCAGTCAAAGTTTTGTAATTTTGCCTTTTACAATTAAGACTTTTGTACTCATAACAAACCCCAGTTAGTGAGCATGGGTATGTGTGCTCCTTTTTAAAAGGAGCCTCTTTAGAGCATCATGATCTTTGACTTGGCCTGGAGCTTCCTGACCAGTGCATCCTGAATGTGTTAACAGGTATACCTTTGGCCCACAGGACAACAGGTTAGAGACTCTGGACTCATCCCCCCAGCCCCAAGCAGCTTCCTTCATTTACCTCAATGAGCTTCCCAAATATAATAACTTTTGGGAGGGTCATGACATTGAAAAAGATGGGAGGGGGGCAGAATTAGCCTTTCCCGTAGGGAGACTAACAGACTTCTTTGAATAACAGAGTGTTCTGATCATCTGTCCTTCCATGGAGGGCAGCTAGAAGCTCACTTAGTACATAAGTGTCCCAGGTTAGGTTGTCAAGAAGCTGATTTTGAGCTAGAGTTTAGGATGCAAGATAATTATTAGAGATCCACACCTGTAGAAGAAAGGAAGAAGAAGGAGGATTGGTCAGAAAGAGAAGTCAAACAACCACATGAGCCTGACCAAGCTTCAGCCAATCAGAGTTATCCTGCATGGCCTCAATTGGCTAGACTAGGATACCCCTGTTGCCATCAATTGTTGGATGTTGCCATTCTGGGAAGAGCAAGACACTGAGCAAGGCAGCTCTCTGCCACAGAAGAAAACCATGCAGGAGCTGACAGCTGAGACACTAAGTCTTTATTTGAAGCTGTATCTCCTTGGCATCTCTCCAGGCTCCACATAACAGGGGACTTAGATGTTTATTGAGTACCGCTTGCATTGGTATCCACAAGACATAGGTGGCTGCAACCTTGCTTGAAGCTCAGCCAGAGATCCCATCTCTGTTGTCCTAACCTCTGAGTCATTTGCTTACCTTCAAGCAGGATGCTTATTTAGAAAGATGAGACTAGCCACTTCAAGAAAAGAGAGGATGATGTAGGATAATGATTAAGACTTCACCTCATCCCTCCTGTGTGAGCTGTGGGAAGTTTCTAACCTCTCTGTATCTTGACCTCTTCATCTATAAAATAAGCATAATAATAGTAGCACCCATCCCATAGGAATCATTTGACGATTCAATGATATAATATATGTAAAGCAGGTGGCAAATGCGTGGCATACAGTAAGCACTCAATTAAGTGTTAGCTATTATTATTCATAGAGCAGCACACTTTAGAGCTCCTGGTGGATATTCTTGCCAAGAAGTTAGTCTGTCCCAGATCTGTCTTTAGACCCAGAGAACAGTTCAGCCAAGTCAGTCCTGATGGTCTTCTGACTATAGGGGGAGATGTGACCTTCATGGAGGAACACAGGCAGTCTCCTAGGGGACGGGGCCCTCGGCCACCCTGGATGTGATTTAGGGGAAGGGCAGTGTCATGGAGCCCACACCGTATCCATAAATGGGTCTTCCCTTTGATCGCAGTAGCCTCAGGGATCCATATATATACTCCAGATGACCAGAAGACCACAAACTAAAGCTCAAAATACAGAGTTAAAGTTTGGTGAGTGCTGTCCCCTTGAAGACATGTGGCTTCTCCAGGGATAATTTGGGTCTCTGGTTTCCCAGTTGCAAATTTCCCAGGACTCCCCTGCCTTGGCCAGTCTGAGGGGGTGATGAATGCTTGCTTGCCCAGCCGGGTTTCCCAGATACCCAGGCTCTTAGAAATTTCTTTCTTGGCGGGGGTGGAGGGGCCTTGGTGAGTATCATCAGTCCTCAGTTACTGCTATTTTCCTGAGTTCACTGGGTGCTGCCTTAGCTGCTGGTCCCCATGCCAGTGTCCAAAGCTCTGAGCTGCATGTTATAAAGCCATTCCCTGGAGGGCACTGGGCCCCTACACCACCCTCATCTCTTTCACGGTGTGTGGTGCTCATGACTGCGGCTGCCTCCTCCCACAAAGGACATTCATGTGTTCCCTTTAAAGCAGTGGTTAAAGTTCTTTAAACTCCACTGGAGCTTAAGGGTAACCATCTCCTCCATTGAAATACCTTAAAAAGTTGTGTTGGGGACCAGGCCATTATGGTGTTGAAAGCATCCTTTTCTTGGGTACATATCTTCTGCTTCTGTCTCACCTCGAGTAAATTTTGTGTCATCTGTCCAACCATCTTTCTCCAGATTGGAATAGTGATTTCAACCCTCCTTTCTTGGAGTTGTGAATCCCAGGATCCCGTGAGCCTGTGAGCCCAATCTTGTCTTTCCTTTAGGAAGCTTATAGGACCTTATGCAAATAGGTCTCAGGTGACATGCTCAGATATCCCAAGTTTTGACATTCCAACAAGGCTCCTAACAGGTCCCTTTCCAGAGACCAGCTCTAACTGATCAGATTGGACTACATGATCCCCTTAGTATAGAGTTGCACACTGGTTTGAAAATCTCATTGACTGATTCATTTATTCATTTATTTAATAAATACGTATTGGGTATCAACTGTCTGCCAGTTACTGTTCTTGACACTGGGGATTCTAAAGTGAAATATGCAAAGTCTCTGCTATTGTGGAACTTACATTCGAATCAAGGAGATAGATCATAAAAGGGTATATAACATGTCAGGGAGAAGTGCTGTGAAGAAAAATCAAGTGAGGTAGGTGGACAGAGAATGATCATGCTCTGTTTGGAGGAGATAGTTAAGCAGAGGCAAAAGTGAAAGGAGAGTGTGAGCCACACACATTTTTGAGGGAAGAACGTGCTGAGCAGAAGGCCTGGCAAGCAGAGAGGCCGGAGGTGGAAGCTTCTTAGCATTTTCTAGGAAAAGCAAAGGGACCAGTGTGGCTGGAGCAGAATAAGTAAGAGGAAGAAAGGTGAGTAGTGAGGCCAGAGCCGTGGTCAGGGCCAGCTCAGAGGGCCTTGAGAGCAGTGAGAGGTTTGACTTGAACTCAGATGCATTTTCTTCAGAGTATACTGGGAAGCCATTAGGAGATTCTGACCAGGAACTAACATGGATATGACTTATACTTTTAACAGAGCACTCTGGATGTAGAACATGTAGTCAGAGGCTGAGATCAGAAGCAGGGAAACCAGGGCTATTAGAACAGTGCATGTAATGATGTCATAAAGTTATGATGTGGTGGTGATCTGGCTGAGACTGTGCTTGTCAGTGTGGGGCAACTTGGCTCCCCTGGGAACATTTAACAATGTCTGGGGACATTTTTGATTGTCACCATTGGGGTTGGTGGTTCTGCTGGCATCTAGTGATAGAGACCAAGGATGCTGCTAAACATTGTGCAGTGCACAGGATGGCCCCACAACAAAGAATTATCTGGCCCCAAATGTCAGTGGTACCAAGATTGAAAAACTCTGATCTAGAATGGTTCTGGGGGAAGGGGAGAAAGAGTGCTCAAATTTGAGAGGTATTTTGAAAGTAGAGCCAATAAGATTTTATGAAAGATTCGATGTGAGATGTCTAAGTTGGTGGTGCCTGAGCACCAGTTCTGACCTGAGCAACTGCGTGTGTGATGGTACCACTTCTTGAGAGGGGAGTCCTGGGGGTGGGTCAATTGGGAGCATGGCAGGGATTGAGGAATTTGGTTTTGGACAGATTAAGCTGGAGATGCCCATAAATCATCTAACTCCGGGAACAGCAAATTTTTTCTGTAAAGAGCTAAATGATAAATATTTGTTACTTGTTGGCCATATGGTCTCTGCTGTAACCATTCAGCTCTGTCACTTTAGCACAAAAGCAGCCCAGACAATGTGCAGACAAATGAGCATGTACGTATATGTGTTTCAAGAAAATTTTATTCATCGATGCTATATATAGGGTCCATAATGCCTAATGGGATATACCCTAGGACAAAAAGAACTTTAAAAAAAAATCTTAAACTGTTTTCAATAACCATATAGTTGGTGATAGTGCTGGTATTGCCATCCTAAGACCTTTGTGGGTGGATTGTGAAATAAAGCAAGCGAGCTATTCAGTTGGAGTAGCTGGGAAGCGGGATTTTTAGCATAGGAAAAAGAAGGTCAAGATCAACTTAAGTAAAAACCTGTAGTTTTGAAGTAGAAGTACCAGTAAGAATTCATGATGCATTTTCTCTTGAAACAAAGTTTTCCTAAGTCTGTCCTCTGAAAAGCCTTGCAAAGGCTTCCAAATTTCAGACACCAAATATCATACTCAAAAAAAAGAAGCCAGTACTCCTTGGAGAAGTGGCTGATTCCAGAGCTGGGGGCAAGAAGTGCATAAGATCACACATCTAATATCAGAGAGCAAAGAAGCTCTCAAAAGTTCTGAGATCACATCTAAAGGACTCAGGGGTCCTGTTGAAGAGAGCTCCACTGGCCAACCCCGGGACCATCAATAAGAATAATAACTGCAATGAATCAAAACACATCCAATATATCTTCAAATTCATATGTTCTTAAGATACACAACAAACAAATAAAATCCCTCACTGGATAAATTAGGAGGATACAAGACATGCAATCTCTATTTCTTAAGCTGATGAAGGGGAAAAATCCAGCACTTACCCTGCTTTCCCTGTACAAACTGTATTGTAGGGTAACCAAATAGTTAATGAGAGAGAAGTTTTCCTCTTATGAAAGCATTTAGGTTATAAGTGAAGCAAGAAAGATGGAAATGAAACATCACCATTTCATAAATCCTAGTGGGCTAATGGGTCTAAGCAATGATCTCTGATGCCTGCTCAAGCACAAAGAGAAATAGCAGATATGCGTGATTTGCACTGGAAGTTCACATTAAGCCCTATAAATTATTTCTTCTGAAAAAGTCCAAACCTGAATCTGACTGAGCTTCTGCATTCAGTTACCAATTTATGGGAAAAGCCAGGACTCAACAGCATGTTACGTGAGTCATAGGGATGCAGTCAGCAAATCTTAGGCTGTAGGAAACTCTATAAGACAAATGAAATTGCAAAGCAATTTTTTTTAATCTCAAGGGAAAAATAGAAAGGGAGGACAGAACTTATGGGTAAAAGAGACTTAACAGACATACCAGCCAACTGCAATGGATGTAATTTATTTGGACTCTAATTCAAACAAACTGGCTAGAAAGAGGATGCAGGGGGAAGGATGGGGGGGGAAATATATGAATATGGAGGAAATGTGCACCTTGGCTAGAATTTGGTTCTATTAAGGGATTATTTTTAATTTTTATGGACATAATAATAGGGCAGTGGTTATGCTTATTTAAAAGAATTCTTGCCTAACCCTACTTTTAGTTCTGTCTGTGATGGTACATTTCAGCTCACGGAGATTTCTGACCAAACTGAGGAACTCTGTCATGGGTTTGTTTGCATTATTTGTCTCTCTAGGTATGTTACTTCTTGAAATTTATAAATGCGGACTTTTCGGTATTATTTTATATTTAATGTCTAGGATGATGTCTTGTTAAATTATATATAGTTATACCAAAATGTTTCCTGAAGATAAACCATGGCAAGATTCTTTTTTTCCCTCTGTGTTTGAACACATGGGACATAGATTTGAATTTTTGTTTCATTTTTCCTGTTCCTCCTTTCACTATGTCTCTAAACCTATTTGGTGGAAGTTCTGTCAAGCAATGAACTTCCCGGAGCACCTGGCTGACTCAACTGGAGGAGTGTGTGACTCTTGATCTGAGGCTTGTAGGTTCAAGCCCCACATTGTGGGTAGAGATTCCTTAAAAATAAAATCTTTAAAAAACAAAACAAAAAACAAGTGAACTTACCAAAGGCAAGTAGTATGAAAGGAGACTAGAGAAGCAAAAGGCCAATAAGACTGATTATTTCTGAACAAAAAAAAAGAGAATTTTTGCCTTTTAGTGAAACATACTGAAGTATTTAGAGAATGAAATGATACCATATCTGCAGTTTGCTCTGTAGGGAGAAAGAGCAGATGAAATAAGAGTTGATCATTGTGGAAGCTGGGAGATGGGTGCATTGGGGTTCATTATACTACTCTCCCTACTTTTATTTATATTTGAAATTTCCATAATGAGACTTTTTCTTAAGCAGATCCTGGCTCATTTTTTTCACTTTTGTAATTCCTCTCTTCCATATTTTGGATGTTGACTCATCAGTGTGACCACATCCACCTGTTTTCAACCCCTACTCAAACCCATTAATTTTCAAAGCTGATTTGTTTTTTATTCAGAAGTTATACTGCTCTTGTTGGTTCGTGGGAATGCTAAGAAATGCTGACTGCTTGCTCTTCAGGCTCTGGGATCTCCAGCTATGGGAAAAACCCCCAAGATGTCCCCAAAGCCTTTGAGGATTGCATGGAAAAAGTCAAGGGACAGATTCCAGCCCACCTCCATGGATCCACCCACATTTACCTGGGGGCCACAGCTGGGATGCGCTTGCTGAGGTAAGGGCTGGAATGGCCCCAAGGAGCCCATATGATCAAAATAGCCAAGAATGTGTTGAACCCTGCCAAGAATGTAACTCTATTTCTGGGAACAAATGTGAAAGAAAGAAGCCCATATTCTGCATAAATTGAGGCTCCAAAAGCTGGGAAAATTTCAGGCTTTATTTTAATACCCAGAAAGAAATCGTTCTAAAATGGATTCCCTCCCCATTGGTGATTTTCCTGAGAACTCTAGAAGAAAGGAAGGTAACATGAAATCTCATGAGGTGTACCTCTAATTCTTTAGAAAAGTAAAAATTGTTTTTGATGCCTGGTCTTTTGATACCTGTGCACAACCAGGTCCACTGACTGCAGCCCATATCTATGTGGCTTCTACCCATGTACACAATGCCACAGGAATCTGCTGGAAAATAGTGGAATTTCTGCACTTCACCCCAGTCAAAGTCTTTGGAGCTATTAGGAAACAAACAGCTCATTTCACTCAATTAAGGATCCTTCTAAATTTGTAGCCATGATTTTGAGCCCAGTTGCACTGTCTTTGAGAGCCCTTTCTCTGTTTTTTTTTTCCTTTATTTTATTTCCTTGACCTTGAAATAAAAGAAAAATAGTTTTTAAAACATCAAACTTAAATCTACTCAGGGTAGAGGCTGCTCCAAACTTTGAAAATAAGGTTTTAACCCCCAAAGATGACATTTATCCTGCTTCAAAGCCACTTTGTCTGTGGTGCCAGTAACATAAAATTATATGTGTGGGCATGAAGAAGATACACAGGAACAAACAAACAGAGTCACTTCAACATGATCATTAAAAGAAATCAGGAAGCACCCTCAGATGAAGTGGGCCTTTTCCTTGTGGGTTTTCTCTCCTTGTTTCTGTTCCTAAGTCCTGGTTGACCAAGTAAAACATGGGAGAAAATTGGATTTCTTTGCTCCCTCTTGGAATCTGAAGTGTGTTTCAAAATTATTGTTTCCTTAAAATAGAAATGATATAGAAATTCCTTCCTTCTGCCTTTTCTTTCTTATGGAAACAAAGCACCCAACTTTTTCTCAATTGCTTTTTCTCACAGTCCTCCCGGTGAGGAATAATTAATAGACTCTGTGATTTATAGTCCATGACAAAAACCATGGAATAGGAAGTGCACCACTTGGGAACACAGTGAATGTCCCATTTGAATAAATTAAATATTAACTCCTCCTTGTAAAACTTTCTGATGGTGATCCATTCCTTCTAAGGAACTAGCTGACATTTTAATTGCCAGAAAAGTCAAATATAAAAAAAAGCAATAGTGAATCCTCTGGGATGGGAACTGATAAAACTAGAAAAACTCTTGAATTATTTTCTGAGCAGTGATAATTTGCTGCTGAATTAGCATGACCTTCAGCTGGTAACATGGCTCTTTCTTCTTGAGCCAAGAATGAGCTGGTGCCCCTGGCTTTCTTAACCCACTGATGAAAGGGAAAATAATCTCCCAAGCGAATCTTTTTCCATAAGGTAAAATGGCAGCAAATGAATATTACAATGCCATATCATTGGGTGATATAGGAATGCTGTGTTGCCACTCTTCTGTGGGTCAGCACACTGATGGATTTCAATCCAATGATGGCCATGATAGCCATCATATCCCCTCATGATAAAGCCCTTCCCAAAAGCAAAGCAGGGACTGTTGAAAACTCAACCTTCTTCCTTTCCCCCTCCTCCTCAGATCCCCCTTCCTTCTGGCCTGATGAGGGCTCCTTTATGTGGTGCCCCCAGAAGATTACTTATGCCACCCCTATGGCTTCACCAATCCCTTTTCCTGTGCTGATCTGAGACAGAGCAATGGTGATTAAGCAGGAAGCTCTTTTGGTTAACTGGTTGCTAGAGAATGGGATGGGAACAGGTAAGGGAGGAGAGGATGAAGGGTATTTTTACTTGAAGCTATTTTTTTGATTGGCAGTTTGACAGGTAACAAGTGCATCTGCCTTCACGGTTGCCTAGGAGGCTTCAACTTGCAAAAAGGGTTGCCATTTTTGCACACATCTGGAAAATTGTCCCTGTCAGCAGAGGGGTGAGAGGTTTACCTTTTAACCTGAGTGAGATTATTTTAAGACTCTCTTGTCCAGGCACTCAGCCTTTTGTGTTCTGTGCCTTGCATAGGTTACAAAATGAAACAGCAGCTAATGAAGTCCTTGCAAGCATCCAAAACTACTTCAAGTCCCAGCCCTTTGATTTTAGGGGTGCTCAAATCATTTCTGGGCAAGAGGAAGGGATATATGGATGGATTACAGCCAACTATTTAATGGGAAATTTCCTGGAGGTGTGTGAAAACAAGTGCATGGTTTTTAATCTTGCTATTTATCCCATCCCCTGTGGGTGGCCACTTAAAGCAGAGGTGCATGTTGACAGGGGCATCTGTTCTGTGTCATCCTTATCATATAATGCATTAAGGAAACACCTATGAAACAATAGCCAAGAAAAGACACATATAGCTGGGGCAAAAACATTGTATCATAAGCAGGACCAAATGCACAGAGGAGAGGGAATATTATCACTTAACTAACTAATAAGAAATTGGAGGTGGGGGGGGACCTAAATCTAAAGCCTATGGGTCTTTTGAAGGGTAGCTGGAGAATGACCCTTCCCAAAGCTCCACAGCCCCCTGAAATTTCTGGAGCCCTCAGGCTTCCCAACCCATCCTGTGTCCCCGGGTCCCTTATATTGCAGTCCCCACATGCCCTGCCCCTTGTTCAAAGGAAAGCCAACTCCAAGAGATAATCACCATGTTACAGAGGGCATAAACCATATCCAGCCCAACACCTGTGTTGTTCCCCCTCAAATATATTCTTAAATTTTAATTAATTGCCAACAATTAATATTTTGGAAATTTCACATAAAAATCCACATTTATAGCTTGTCCGGACCCCCACCCCCACCCCCAAAATTGGAAGCACTGGTCACAATGAACTCACATTCCACGTGACAACAACTAACTGGAATAGAGTGTAGCTCATGTGGTCCCCAGTTTGCCACAGTCCCCACCATTCCCTATTGTCAACACCTAATCTGCTTCACTCACTTATGTTGCCTGCCCAGCCTCTGAAAGCATTTGAGTTCACCACCCTTGAAATAAAGGAGAGAGTTGGCCCCTGAATGTTCCCCATGTCATACTTCTTAGCAATAAGAGATGGGTCTTGGGTGGAGAGCCCTGGGCAAACAGAGATGGTGCCTCTCGACTTTTCTCTTGCTTCCTTTTCCCACTGTGCAGAAGAACCTGTGGCATATGTGGGTGCATCCAAATGGAGTGGAGACCACAGGTGCCCTGGATTTAGGTGGTGCCTCCACCCAAATATCCTTTGCGGCTGGAGAGAGGGTAGGGCTGAACACCAGCGACATCATGAAAGTGTCCCTGTATGGCTATGTGTACACGCTCTACACCCATAGCTTCCAGTGCTACGGCCGGAACGAGGCTGAGAAGAGGTTTCTGGCAATACTCGTTCAGGTACCTGAGCCGGGGCGGGGGAGGTAGGGGGGACAGCAGGTGTTCCCTGGGGGTCTTGAGGGGAGGGGGCCTTGGCTTCTGGGGTCTGTCCTTTCCACTCCAATTAGAACGTGGATAGAAATGAGAGCATGTTCCAGTTTACTCATGGGGGTCCAAGCTCTCTCTCTCTCTCTCTCTCTCTCTCTCTGTTGTATTGACCACTTCCAGTGAATTTGAGTCAGAAGTCTAGGGAAATTCCAGGGCACCAAATGTTTTGTAAATGATTCAAGACCTGGGATCCCTTTATGGACACAAACTGTTTTAAACCAATAGCTAAATAAGCCTGGGAATTTTGCGACTCCCCTGAGTACAGACAAAATAATAAAAGTGGTACCAAGAGAAATATACTTGCTGACAGGGGAGAGGACTGAGCCTTCCCTGGGCTCAGCCTCCTTTTAGATGGGCCTATATTAGTTAGGTTTGATGCCCTTTATATGGTGGGATGTTGGAGTAACAGAACTCCATCACATTGGTCAGTAATTCACACAGTAACTGTTCCATGGCACAGATGGCTACTTCAGGCATCAGCTGGAAGGCTGTCACTGAGGTAAACTAGTGTTAGTGTGGTGTGTGTCAGCAAGCACAAGCTCCGTGGATGAGACCCTAGACCCCAAACCCCAGTGCTCAGGGGACATCCATCTCAGCCATGCATGGCTAAGAAGGGAAGATGAAGACGAAGGAAAGGGACTTTGACTTTGACCACCTAGAGGGGCATGAGGCCAACCAGAGGCCACAGATCCTGGCTTCTGGTGAGACCCAGGGACAGGCGACAAGGGCTGGGTTGGCCTATGAATATAGTGGACACAGCACCATAGGTTAACCCCCACCCCTCCCACCTACTTCGGCAATTAAGGAAGGAAGCAGTATTCCCCCAGCCGCTAGCCTGCAGGGAAAAATGGTCTGGCTAACCAAAGTGCCATCAGCAAAACTGACATCTTCAGACCCCTGCATTTACCAAGTAGTCATGCAGGGGTGTGTGTGAGAATTCACTCTCTAGATCTGGCCTGCTCCCCAGAGCTTCTCTTTGAGCCTCACAGGAAAGGTTGGAGCCCCAGTACACATGCATGTGGCAGGCATTGTTGGGAGAGGCTGAGTACTGCCTGGGAAGGACAGAGTGGGGGATCCTGCAGGCAGCTCTTGGGGCTCAAGAGACCCAGTGCCCACCCTAGACTCACATCACACCCACTTGGCCAAGCCAAACCCCACAGGGAACCCTATCAGTCCTCCCTAGCAAGGTCTCCATAACCAACACTCCTCCCCACTTGCTTACTAACGTACGTCAGCCAAGATGCTTCTTTCCAAGACAGAAGTTCTGGAAACACCTCTTTTCCCCATCTCCTTTCATTTCTAGCTATGCTTAAAGCCCCTCCCTCCAGCTCTAGTCTTGACAAGGGTGGAGGGCAGGGTCTCCTCTGAACTTGGAACAGGAGAAAGGGGGCAGGTGAAATCATCCTTTTCCCAGGGTGAGTGAAGCTCAGAGAAGCTAACCTCTTAAATTTGGCTGGCCCTGAGGAATGTTTGTGTGTGTGGTTTTTATTTTTATAATGTTTATTAAAGAATGACTATCCAAGAATCTACGGTAGAGAAGCAAATACTCCACCTGTCTGAGGTTTCATTTGGGCTTGAGAACGTAGGTCTCAAGGTGTGAGCCCAGGCCTAGGGACAGAGTGTGGGAGACCCCAGGCTCTACTGTGGCCAGTCAGCTCACAGGGACGGGGGCAGCCCTCCAACTTGCTTGGTAACCTCTGGATGCCTGAGAGGATGGCTCTGCCCTCAAAGCCTTCTGACTCAGGTGACGGGAAGGATCCAGGTGTGCTGAGGATCACCCACAAATGCATGTCCAGACCTGCCTGACCAGTACTTTTGTGTGCCAAATACATGTTACCAAGCCCCGACTTAGAAGGTTCACCAAGATGACTACATCATGAACACTGGCTGAGTAAATTCCACCAGTCTGGGTCTGGTTTCCTCATCTCTCACAGTGTGGTGAGAATGATACCTGAATATAAGCCTTGCAAACTGTTTTTGTATGAACAAGCCTCCAGTTGCCCCAGGGCTGGAGTCTCTGACAGCCTGTTAGACGCTAGGGATGTGCATTCATGGTCCTTCTTCCCCTCTATTTAAGAAAGTTCTTTCTTTTGTTTTTAAAATAAGACACATTGAATGAAAAAATTTAGAAAAGCAGACCCAAAAAATATAAATAATAAAACAAAACAAAAAACCCTAGAATTAACCACCTTAAACATACTGTTGCATTTTCTTCCAGTTATTTTTTTTCATGCACGAATATGTGTATTTACAAATTTGGCTTCATATGGCATATATAGCTTTATATCCAGCTTTTTTTAAAGATTTTATTTATTTATTTTGACAGAGAGAGAGAGCGAGAGAGGGAACACAAGCAGGGGGAGTGGGAGAGGGAGAAGCAGGCTTCCCGCTGATCAGGGAGCCTGATGTGGGGCTTGATCCCAGGACCCTGGGATCATGACCTGAGCTGAGGCAGATGCTTAATGACTGAGCCACCCTGGCACCCCTATATCCAGCTTTTTCTTTTACCTAACAATATACCATGAGCAGTTTCCTGTGTTGTTCAATATCCTTTGAAATTATTATTTTTATAGACACATAATATTCCAAGTACCATTATTTAAAAAGAAAAATTGTATTGGTCATTTTGTTATAAAAGAAAGTACATTTTTATTGTAAAAAGTCAAACTATGCAAAAAACATATTAAAGTAACAATGAAAGAAATCTCTTTCCAACCCTATTCACCAAATATCTTCACTGTTCACAGCTTGATACGTTGTTCTAGACTTTCCAGATCGATATCTAACTTATTTTCTTTACCCTCTAGTATTTCACAATTTGTCAACCATTCCTATCCTGATGGACACCAGGCTATGTCCTGTTTTGTTGCAGCAATAATAATCCAGTAAAGCTTCTTGTGCATATAACCTTATGAAATAGTGATTTTGCTTCTGTAGGATAGAATCGAAGGGTAGGTATATTTTTTATATAAGTGGATAAATAGGCAATCTTCCAACAAAATTAAAAACCATCCAAATTCCCAACAACAAAGTTGTGATGACTCTTTGCAATCTGATAATTTCAGGGATTCTGGGATATTCTAGTAATAAGTCCTTAGATAAGGAAGATCTGTTTCTGGATTTCCCGTTCTATTCATCCATTTTTCCATTCTTGAGCCAATTATTCTAGTTGCAGTAGTTTGTTTTTCTAGTCTCAGACATTTATTCTGAACTTCAAAATCATTTTAAGCAGTAACAGAAAGGAAAACTTTTTTCATTGAAATTATGATTGCAGTTGCATTGACTGAAAATTAATTTGGTAAAAAATTGGCTAATCGATAATATTATGAATTCCCCTATAGAATTATAAAATATCCTTCCAATTATTTAGTTCTTGGTTTGTATCCTTCAATAAAACATAGTTTTCATTATTGGTCCTGTGCCTTCCTTTTAAATTAGTTTCCTGGTGTGTTCTTTTAATAGTTTCCATCACTATTGAAGATAGTTCCTATCTCCACTTTTCCACTTTTGTTGGGATTTACTCAAGTCCAAGTTATGCTGCAGTTTTCCAGTGGACTCCTTGGCTCTCAAGCCTAATGGTTGACCCTTTAGTGCCAGTGCCGTGCAAATACTAAGTTCAGGGGAGATTTGTTGAATGTTGAGGGCCTGAGCAACTTGGACCATTGGCAAATTATATTTAAAGAACGCCATCACAAATCATTCAAACTCCAAAAAGAGCATAGAAGTAATCTTTAGGGGCACCTGGGTGGCTCAGTCAGTTAGGTATCTGCCTTCAGCTCAGGTCATGATCCCAGGCTCCTGGGATCGGAGCCCCACATCTGGCTCTCTGCTCTGCAGGGAGTTTGCTTCTCCCTTTGCCCCTCCCCACTTCATGCTCATCCACGTGCTCGCTCTCTCTCAAATAAATAAATAAAATCTTAAGATAAAAAAAAAGAAATAATCTTTCCTGAGCTTCTTCTATGTTCCAAGCCAGAAATTGATAATATCTTGCTTCTTCCGCAGGCCAAGCCAGAAATAATTTATTTCATTTTAACTACTTAAAAAGTATGTCAGATTTGGAAGGGGAAATTAAATAACCAGTTGACTGATTTCTTTTTTTCCCCCCTTTAAACCAATATTTCAGCCATAGGGTGACCCTGGTGTGACATGTTACAAATTAGACATACCAATTTTTGAAAATCATGAATTTTTTTCATACCATTGAAGCAGAAGGAGCCTGTTTGCTACCTCCACAGACTCAGTCATATTAAGATCTTCTGGAGGATGCTCATTAGAGTCACATTGGATGAGTGCTGGTCTTCTGGACGCTTATGTGTGGAGTCCTGTCACTGGCCTTTGTTAAATGATTGCATTACTTTGTTGTGTATCTCAATTTCCTACATCAGTTAATTGAAAGAGTTGGAATAAATATTGTCTGAGTCAAGACTTTATGGCAGGAGATGCTTAAGTGGCTTTGAAATTGGACAGAGTTCAAATCCAATTCCTTAGAAAAGGGAGTCCATAAATAGAACCAAACACACTTTGGAATTTAGTATAAGATAAGAAGAATATTTTTCACCAGTAGATAAAATATTGGATAGTCATTTGAAAAAAGTAAAGTCAGGTTCCCTATTACAATCTTTACACCGAATAAATTACAAATGGATCAAAGATTTATATGTAACAAGGATATTTATTGCAGCCTTGCTTATAATGCAGAATGATTGGAAACCATCTAAATATTCATATTCATATTCCTTATCTAAGGAATCTCTCCTCTATAGTTTATTTGTACAGTGGAGTGCTATGCAGTTACTAAAAAGAAGAGGTCATTCTACATGCATGATGGGAAAGATGTGAAAGGTATATTTTTAAGTAGGAAAAGCAAGGGGAATAACTGTGTATAGAGTAATACGATTTATTGTTTTTAGAAAAAGGAAGAGGGAGGAGAAGAAAAGATATTTGCATATGCATACAAGAATGATCTCTGGCAGGAAATCACAAAAATGGGCAATAGTGGTTACTTCTAGGGAGGGGATCTGGTGGCTAGAAGTGGTTGGGAGGGAACCTTAATTTTCATAATATACTTATTTGTAACCTTTTGGATTATTTTGTTAGGGGGATAGGTGATATTCTATTCAAAATGATCAATTAATCTAAACATATCTTGTTTTCCCATACAAATGGATTTCATAAAACCTGCTTCCCAGGACTGTCTTAAGGAGTGGGTCAGATAATATGAGCGAGAGCCTGGCATTGTGCCTGGTGCAGGTTCACCCACCCCCACTGGAGTTCTCAAGACAACCTGGGAGTTGCCTTCAAGTGCACACTGACACAAAATGGCATGTTTTCCATCCATTTCTCTCTTGGCATGGGAGGGTGCAATACTGAGGAGTTGCAAGAGGGAAACACTTTGGCCCTCCACAAAAGAGTGGTTTCTGACACCTCCTTCTTGTACCTACAGGATTCTCCCACCAAAACCAATATCATCAACCCCTGTTACCCTCGGAATTATGTCACCACCCTCACTGGGGGCTACATATTTGACAGCCTGTGCACAGCAGACTTGAGGCCTGTAAACTATGACCCTGATGACATCATCACTTTTGAAGGAAGCGGAGACCCATCACTGTGTAGGGAAAAGGTGGCTTTCCTGTTTGACTTCAAAGCTTGCCATGACCAAGAAGCCTGTTCTTTTGATGGGGTTTATCAGCCAAAAGTTAAAGGGGCATTCGTGGTAAGAGCAAAAACCACCAAAAGATTCCTTTTTTCCCCCCATTGAAGATTTAGCTCTCCCCTTTGTTTCTCTTCTGCTGCCCAGTTTTCCCACTTTTTTATTCCCCACACTGAAAGCTCCATAACATACCGCGTTCTGAGAACTGACTTCCTTCTGTGCGACCCCCTTCCAGGCTTTTGCAGGATTCTACTACACAGTCAGTGCTTTCAATCTTTCGGGGAGCTTTTCCCTGAAAGCCTTCAACTCAAGCACCTGGGATTTCTGCTCAGAGAGCTGGAGTCAGGTCAGTATTTAAAGGGAAAGGGGCAGCATCCATACAACACAGTGAGCGGAGCCGAGTATATTCCATTTGTGTGCATGTGTGCACTTGTTCCGAGTTGGGACTTTATGCCGTTCTGCTTTCACCACACCCACAAAATGGGATAATAAGGGAAACTACCTCATACCCACATTGTGGATGAATGTCCTGACCATAGGCACAATGGTTACAACAGCATGTGGTGTACCCATACTGCATAGGGGTGTTTTCATTATGATCTGATACAATTGGATGATTTTATGGTGATGGTATTATGAAATTCTAGGGGATGAGAGTCTTTAAAATGTGTTCTGAAACTTGCATTTTCAAATGTGCCTGCCTCATGTGTTTGGGACCTCCTCTTCAGCTCCCGCTGCTGCTCCCCAGGTTTGACGAGGTATACGCCCGCTCCTACTGCTTCTCAGCCCATTATATCTACCACTTGCTCGTGAATGGATACAGATTCACCGAGGAGACCTGGCCCAAAATACATTTTAAAAAAGAAGTAAGTCAAGGCACAGGTTGTTTTCTCCTCTTCCTCTTGAAAGACTTGTGTATATAGGTGCGGAAGAAATGTAGAAGTTAAGAGGGTGATTTCAGTTTGCTGAGGGGAAACTGAAGAGACTTCAATCCCTTGTGAGTTTTCCAGAAGAGATGGTGGAGAATCCAGAGGAGGTGTCACTGGAGACCCTTCCACATGGGTGAGGGATCAGAGGCCAAGAGCTCACAGACCCTGAGCTCCTCGAGCGCAGGACCTGTTTCATTATCTTCAGCACAGGAGCGAAAACCTAGAAGGTGTTTACTAAATGTTTGTTGAGTGTATATATAAATATCTTAAGGATCAGACTTTTCAGCTGGATAAGAAGCTTTAAATAGGGCAGTGATTCTTTAAGAGGCTAGTAACTGCTCTCCATTTTACACAGATGTCAGGGTAACAGAGAGTATTAGGGATTTACAGCAGCATGAAGTAAGAACTTCTCTTGGCATGTGCCTGAGGTCACTGTATTTACTGGTGACTGTTTGACCTGTCACCCTTCAGGCCTTGTTTCCAGGCAGGACTCAACCTTGCTGATATGTTCACCCAGCCTATGTTCCCGGGATTTGGGAGAATTTTCTCATTTCAGGAATAGCCGATCTAAAGCTTGGAGTCAGTCTGTTTGATATTAGCTTTAGCAATAATTAGATTAAACCAATCAATAGCCAGCATTAGGCCTGTGACTGTCTACTTTTACATAAATAAAATTGAGTCATCTACGAAAAGATAAGACTGTCTGGAGACATATAAGGACTCTTGGTGGCATGCACTCTCTACGCTTTGCTTCTAATGAATCTAATTAGCAGGAAAGTACATTCTGAGAACAGAGAGTGATGTCCCCTCAGATACCAGTTTGGATGGATACAGAATTCCAGCCTTCAAATCCCTTTCTTTTATTCGTAAAGAAGTTTATATACAGGGGCGCCTGGGTGGCTCAGTCGTTAAGCATCTGCTTTTGGCTCAGGTCATGGTCCCAGGGTCCTGGGATCAAGCCCCGCGTCAGGCTCCCTGCTCAGCGGGAAGCCTGCTTCTCCCACTCCCCCTGCTTGTGTTCCCTCTCTCACTGCGTCTCTCTTTGTCAAATAAATAAAATCTTAAAAAATAAAAGAAGTTTATATACAGCCAAATTAGTATTCAAACGTGAAGGCATAAAAAGATTTAGAAGATTTGCCACACAGAGACGTCAAAAATATTTTTGGAGGAAAAAAAACAAATAAGAAGAGAAATAAATCCAGGAAATGTTATAAAAATATAGGCAGGAAGAATAAATGATGTGGTGGCTTAAACTGTATATTTAAAAAAAGAAAAAAGAAAACTTACACCAAAGAAAAGGAAAAGAGTCCATTCATGACAACCCAAAATCCAAATATAGCTAATATCCAGTGTGAAGGGAGCAGGGTAAAGGGTCACAAGAGTGGCCTAAAATGCTCATCCTGTAAAGGTGGACTTTATTTATATATCATTTTTAAGGCAAGAAAGGAAAAAAATATAGAAAAAGGAAAATAGCACTAATTGAAAATTTAAAACTAAGATATTAGAAAGAAGTAGTCCAAATATATCAATAATCACAATAATCATAAATGGACTAAGCCTACCAGTTAGAAGACAGATATTGTCAGATTAGATTGTTAAAAATCAAGTATATATTGTTTGTAAGAGAAACCCTTAGGTGTTAAGCAAAAGGCCATGGAAGTTTGAAAATTTAAAAAAAAAATTTAGGGGCACCTGGATGGCTCAGTCGTTAAACGTCTGCCTTCTGCTGGGGTCATGATCCCAGGGTCCTGGGATCGAGCCCCGCATCGGGCTCCCTGCTCAGCGGGAAGCCTGCGTCTCCCTCTCCCACTCCCCTGCTTGTGTTCCCTCTCTCACTGTCTCTTTCTCTGTCAAATAAATAAATAAAATCTAAAAGTAAAATAAAATTAAAAATTAAAAAATAAAAAAAATTTAACTATCAGGCAAACACGCTACCCAAAAGAAAACAGTATAGCTAATTTTTAAAAATTTCAGTATAGCTATTTAATATCTGACCAAATAATCTTTAAAATAAGGAGGATCATTCAAGATACGAAGGAATACAACATAGTGATATAGAGTTCCTTCTGAAGATTGCAAATTTGAAACTTTTTTGTATCTAGTAAAACAGCCTAATAAAAACACAGAAACAAAAACTGATGGAACTAACATAAGAAATTGACAAAGTCTCTTTCCTATTTAGACTGACCCCCTGTGCTTAGAAACTGGTCCTGGCTTCAGTAAACTGCTCATTACCCTCTTTCTTTAGCCACAGACACTTCTGTACCGGACAGTAGAGAAACTCCCACTGTTATTAACTGAGCCATCATCCCACTTGGCTGTGACGAGGTTGTGAGGACTCTGACGATTTCTCCACAGTGCTGAGGGTAGGGTCTCAGTGACCTGGATTCTAGCCCAGTCTCTGCAGTGTCTGAACTTGGGCAAGTCCTTTGAGATTAGGCCACAGTTTCTGGTGGGTGTTTCATAAGGATGACAGTGGTGTATGTGTGTAATTCCCACCTCGAGCCCTACCCTGATAACTAATCCATCTTTCTACCATACAGGTGGGGAACAGCAGCATAGCCTGGTCTTTGGGCTACATGCTCAGCCTGACCAACCAGATCCCAGCCGAAAGCCCCCTGATCCACCTGCCCATGGACCCACCTGCCTTTATGGGCATCCTTGCCTTCTTCACAGCAGTGGCCTTGCTGTGTCTGGTGTTTCTGGCGTACCTGTATGCTTCGTCCAGGAAGCAGAGGCGCTCCCAGCATGTCTTCGACCACACAGTGGATTTTGAGTGAGCCTTGTGAAGCAGCTCCTGGAGCCTGAGGGCTGCCCGGAACCAGCCTGGGTAGCACCAGACAATGCAAGCGAAATGTCCATCTTCAGGAAGTGCACCTAAAGTCAAAGACCTAGATCATGTGCCTCTCCAAGACTGATTTACACCAAAGCACCTCTTGGGGAGTCCCCCAACTGTTCTGGATACGTTGTTCCTCCAAAAACCCTACCACCCACTCACTGACCTATTGGGGAACTGAGGAGAGACAGGCCATCAAGGTCAGGCTCTTTAATCCAAGTGCCCTAGAAGAAGAGTAAGTTGAGAATATGACAGTTTGATGTTGAAGAATTGACCTTGGGGCTCAGTTTGCATTTTTCCTTCCTCAGAAACACCTCCTGGCAAGTTTGGAAGGTGGCAGGCGCCCATGAAGCATTTAACATAGTTAAATATGTTGCATTATGGCTTCCTCCCATTGATTCTTAACTAAGATTTGGCAATCCCATAAACATTGAGCTCCCTCAGACTAGTAGAATAGAGTATCTGGGGGAGAAAGCTCCTTTACCCCAAGGACAGTGGCTATGGCCAGGCTCTGTCATACAGGCAGAACTTGAAGGACAGAGACACACAGAAAATCTCCCTGGAAACTGCAGTCCATTTCCAGAGTGGGATTCCCACTCAGGGCACTGGTCAGTCAAGTGCAGCCTGTGTGTATGTCTTCATTCTCACCTGCCCTTCCCATGGTTGGGTCTTCTCATAAAACATTGACTCCTAGTGAGGCTACCACGTAACAGATCTTTTTGCCTTTGCTAGGCGTTTGCTTAGGGCTGTTTCTTCATTGACAGTGTGGTGTGTGTGTTTCACCCACTGTTCCCACAAGTGTACTTGATGCTGTCCTCAGATAGCCTTGCTTACCACTTTCCTACAAAGGATGAGAAAGAACTCCAGCAAGTCTAATGGTGACGAACTAAAAATCAACATTATTTCAGATTGTTGTTGGTTAGCTGAATATGGAATAAAGGACTCTTATTTTGTTTTGACTTGAAATGTGTGTGTTTGTTAACTTGCAAACAGTACTTTTCCTCCTAAGGACCCAAGGTGGTATTTAAGAGAGGAAGTTCTTAAAATGAGGAAAAATTTCTTAGGAAATCTTTCCTAGTATACTAAGAAAATTATGCATTAATATCACCTTTATTCCAGAGAAGTAGAAGTACTTTACTTTGATAAACCTTTGGCTCCTTGAGATAACTGAGTCAAACACTTCTCTATCTTATTTGACATTCAAAACTTCTGTGAGGCTACAACCTGCCACTCAGATCTTGATTCCCACCCAGAATGGTTGCTCCCTTCCCAAAATGCACCTTTGCTCACACAATTCTCCCTACCCTGCCTGTGGGTCATCCTCCCAAACATCCAAACAATGCATATTTCTCAAGGCCTAATTTGGCTCTGCTTCCTCCACAAAGCTTTCCTTACACACACACACACACACACACACAAAATGATCTACTGGACCACTTTTTAAAAACTAGTTGGGAATACATACATACAGACATACATACTAGTTAGGTAAATTCTTATATTTATCTTGTGTGTGCATATGGCTTATTTCTAAAATAGACAGTAGTCTTCTTAAGGGCAAATCCCTTTTGAATCCCATTCATCACTCATTCATTCAACAAAATTCTAAGAAATACCTACTACAGGCCTAACACCTTGTCAGGTGTGATCTTGGATTTGGATAAATGCTATGAATGTAATATACTCAACATATTTGTTGATTGATGTTATTGCCATAAAGGACAGAAGGGTGGGCAATAAAGTATGGAGATATCAGATAAAAATAGCATCCAAATCACCAAGAGTTTGCATGAAAAAACAGATATGTCTGCAGGGAAGAGGGCCAACATTCCATGAAGGCAGGTCATAGTCAACGTTTCTAGCTGATTCAGGAACTTGGAATAAGCTGATGAAGTATTTTGGATTTTCTAACATATATCAAAAAATTCTTACCAAATGGACCATCATGAAATCTGCAGTCCAAGTAACATATCTAGTAAGACTATGGTAAGCAGGAGTCTAACATGGTCCCCATCGCCTTGCCCCCTACTGTTACTTGGGAGGTTACGTTGTTAGATGGCAAAAGGGATTTGTCGATGTAATCACCAATCAGTTGACCTTAAAAGGGAGAGATTATCCAGGTAGGCTTTTTCTCCTCACGTGAACTCTTTAAAGGCAGAGTGTTTGCTCAAGAAGTCAGAGAGATTCAAAGCATGAGATGGGTTTGATGTGCTGTTGCTAACTTGAAGATGGAGGAGGCCAGGCATGAAAGAACCCAAGAGCATCCTCTAGGAACTAAGAGCAACCCTTGGCTGACAGCCTGCAAGAAAGCAGGGGCCTCAGTCCTACAACTGCAAGCAACTATGTTCTGCCAGCAACTTATAGAAACTTGCATAAACTTAAAATAAACTTGCATAAACTTCCAGTTAAGAGCTCCACCAGATTTAGCACATCGATTTCAGCCTTTTGAGACCCTAAGCAGAGAACCCAGTTGAGCCCACCCAGACTTCTGACCTATAGAACTGGAACGTAATACATGGGTGTGGTTTGAGGCCACTAAGTTTATGGCAATTTGTTATACAGCAATAGAAAATTAATACTACAGAACCCAGGCCCCAAGACTCCAACCAAAACAAGTGCTTACCTTTGAAATATGAGTAAAGATAAAGGTAATTAGGTATCACAAGTTGTGTCTATTCCTTACAATGACCATGCAGGAAAGGCATGGGCTCAGAGATAAAATAACTTGCCAACACCACCCAGCTAGTAAGCATTTTTGGAGGTGGAGACTGTGAGTTGAGATTCTGCTCTGGTTGAATCTAAAGCCCATTATGTCTGTCACATTTCCTTCACAGAAAAAGGCAGTATCACATGGCAGATAGGAGTGTGGCTTTAGAATGTGGTAGACCAACATACTCATTCACATACAGACACTTGATTTATGACAGAGGTGTCATGTCAGAGCAGCAAAATAGATGTGGGACAACTGGATTTCCATATGGAAAAAAAGGAAATTCGACCGCTTCCTCACACCATTTTCAAAAATTACTTGCAGGTCAAAGACCTAAGTGTGAAAGATAAGTGTACAAAGGTTTTGGAACAGAAAAGAGAAAATTTTTAAGATCTTGAGTAAGGGAAGGGTTTCTTAAGCATTACACAAAATGCATTAACAATAAGAGAATACGTGATACATTCTATTACATTAAAATTAAGAACATCTGTTCCTCAAAAGACACCATTATAAGAGTGAAAAGACAAGCCACAGAGTGGAAGAAGGTATTTGCAATATATATAACTGATAAAGGACTGGTTTCTAGATTATACGGAGATTTCCTACAAATCAGCGAGAAAAAAGGCAAATGATATAATTTTCCTAAATGGGCAAAAGCTGTGAAGAGCCGTTTTACAAAAAGAAATCAAACTGTCCAATAAATATGAAAAGGTGCTCAACCTCATTCATGGATGGGGGCAATGCATATTAAAACTACAATGAGTTAACATAACACACCCATTGCTTGACAAAATTAAAAACTCTGACAACACTAAATGTTGGTGAGTGTGGAAAAACTAGAACTCTCATGCACTGTGGTGGGGATGTAATTTAATGTAACCATTCTGGGAAACTGATATTATCTAATAAAGTTGAAGATATGCATACCAAATGACTCAAAAATTCCAGTCCGAGGTATATACCTTAGACATACATGTTCAAATGCACAACAGGCTACATGCCTAAGAATGTTTTTACCAGCAGCCAAGATGCCTATCCCATAAAATGGAAGGGTATATAGTGATATATCTGTACTAGAAACCACCATACAGTATGAAAACAAAAGAACTGCAAATCTGTGCTCAAATGGGTAGATCTTACCAAGGTGACATTGAGGATAAAAAGCAAGTCACCAAAAAAAAGCCATATATATATATAATTCCATTTATATGAAGTTCAAAAACAGGTAAAACTAAATACAGAAAGTCAACTCTCAAAGAAAGCAAGGAAATTATTACTCTTAAATTTGAGGGAAGATGGAGGTAGTGTTTGGAAACAGATACATGAATGTCTTAGTGTAAAAGGGCTGCCATGACAAAGTACCATAGACCAGCTGGCTTAAACAACACACATTCATTTTCTCACAGTTCTAGAAGCCAGGAAGCCTGAGACCAAGGTGCCAGCCAATTCAGTTCCTGGTGAGAGGCTTCTTTCTGGCTTGTAGACAGCCCGCCTTCTTACTGAGGTTCCCCTTGGCCTTTCTTCTGTGCTCGTGTGGGGAGAAAGACAGTGAGCTCCCTGGTATCTCCTAAGGGCACCAATCCCATCAGGAGGGTCTGACCCTCATGGCCTCATCTCACCCTAATTACCTCCTAAAGACCCATTTCCAAATACCATCACAGTGAGGGTTAGGGCTTGAATATATGAATACTGGGGGATACAAACATTTGGTCCCCAACAACAGGGCTTCCGGGGTGACAGGAATGTTCTGTAACTAGCCAGCAGTCACAGGTGTTCCCTTTTTCCAACCATGTATACACTTTGTATATGTCTTGTATAACATTTAAAAAATAAAATTATAGGGGCGCCTGGGTGGCTCCATCAGTTAAGCATCTGCCTTCAACTCAGGTCACGATCCCAGAGTCCTAGGACTGAGCCCCACGTCGGGCTCCCTGCTCAGTGGGGAATCTTCTTCTCCCTCTCCCTCTGATCCTGCTCATGCTTTCTCACTCACTCTCTCAAAAAAATAAATAAAATCTTTAAAAAACATTTTTTAATAAAATAAAAAATAGGGGTGCCTGGGTGGCTCAGTCGTTAAGCATCTGCCTTCGGCTCAGCTCATGATCCCAGGGTCCTGGGATCAAGCCCCACATCGGGCTCCCTGCTCAGCGGGAAGCCTGCTTCTCCCTCTCCCACTCCCCCTGCTTGTGTTCCCTCTCTCGCTGTGTCTCTCTCTGTCAAATAAATAAATAAAATCTTTATAAAAAAATAAGTAAAAAATAAAATAAAGTAAAAAATAAAATAAAATCATAGATCTAGGTTAACTCAAAGATTTTCTACCTCTATGATCTTCAGAAAGCCTTTCAATTTCTTTGAGCCCTGATTTCCTCATAAATAAAATAAGGATAATACCTACCTCATGGGATGGTTATAAGAAAAGAGAAAACATAGCACATAGCCAGTGTCTGACACAGAGTATAGCCTACGAATACAAGTTAAAAAGTAGTTCTTTCACCCATTTACTTATTCATTCATTCACTCACCATACATTTTCCAGAAGTCTACTATGTGCTAAACGCTGGGCTGAGGGACTGAGGTTACAGGAGAAACCAGACAAACGTCTTTCCTCTGAAAACACAGGAGACGTGAGGCCCTCTGCTGGCGCCAAGGAGAAATTCCTTCCCCCACTGCGATTTCTTTTTCTCCGCCTCTCTAAAGATGCTAAAAAAAAATCAGTAGCTGAGAAATATTTTTAGTATTATAAAATAATGTGATAACTGGAGGTCTGAACATTTGATGATATCAAGGAACTGCTTTTAATTTTTGTTTGGGGGGGATGATGGAATTGTGGGTTGTTTTTTGTTTGTTTTTCAAGAATCCTTACCATTTAGATACTTGCTAAACTATTTCCAGATGAAATGATGTATCTGGTGTATCAGTCAGGGTTTAGCCAGAGAAAGAGAACCAGTAGGAGATATATGTGAAGGTACTGGTTTTGCAATAAATTGATTCATGTGATCATGGGGGCTGAAGGCAAGTCTGAAATCCACAGGGCAGGCTGTCAGGAAGGGCTCGAGCTAACGCTTCCGTCCACAAGTGAAGAAGTCGGCCATTTGAACACCTGCTGGGAGAGCATTCTAAGCAACCGACACAGTATGTGCAAAGACTACACGTGGAATTTCTTCTTGCTCAGGGAAGCCTTGGCTCTGCTCTTAGGGTCTTCCAACTGATTTAGTCAGGTTCACCAAGATAATCTAGAATAACCTCCTTTACTTAAAAACATCTAATGATGGGTTTTAATCACATCTACAAACCTTCACAGCAACACCTAGATTAATGAATAACTAGGGTCTGTAGTCTAGCCAAGTTCACACATAAAATTGACCATCGCATCTGTGAGTAAATGGAACAGGGCTGGCACATGGTTTGATAGTGCTTGAGCCTGGGATGATAGGTACAGGGGAGGTTCATTATACTATTCTATCTGATTTGTACTTCTGTCTGCCTGTACTTCACAATCATCTACAATAAAAATGTTTTAAATATACTTTTAAAAACACTCAGAAACTCACTGCTTTATATTTGATATTTTTCTTTCTGGATCTTTTTCTCCACACATTCTTACATAGCTAATATCATGCTGGAGTTACTATATCTTACCTCTTTCAGTGTTACACCATCAGCACCTTCACACCTCATTAAAAATTCTTCCCAAATATCAAAATTATTAGGAACTCAAGCTCTGGCTCCACACAAACCTGGTTCAAATCCCAGTTCTGCTGTTCATTGCTGAGTGACCTTGACCTAAACTTCCTAGGCTCCCTGTGACTCAGTTTCTTTTAATAGAATTATTCAATTCATTCATTCATTCATATTAATGGAGTGTATCCTCTGAAGTCAGATCCTGTTCTAGGTGCTCTGGCTATACCAATGAACAAAGCAGACAAAATCCTTGCCTTTACGGAGCTGACATTCTAGTAGGGGAAACAGATACTAAGAAACTAAGTACATAATGTACAGGGGTTTGTAACTAATCCAGAGAAAAATAAAGTGGGGTATGGGGGATAAAGAGTGCCAGAAGCAGGAGATGGGGGTTGCTACTTCATGTAAATAGGCCAGGAAAGTCCTTTCTGATGAGATGACACTTGAAGAAAGTGAAGGAATCAGCTGTTTGAATATCTGGTGGAAGAGCATTCTAAGCAAGGGACACAGTATGTGCAAAGGCCCCGGGGTAGGAACATGTTCAAGATACAGAGAGGAGGCCAGTGTGGTTGGAGCAGAAGGAACTAGAAGATGTAGGAAATAAAGTCAAAGAGTTAACAGGAAGTAGACAGGACAAGAGGAAACCACTGGAGGGTCTGGACAAAGGAAGGACACCTGGCTTCTGTTTTAAAGGGTCTACTCTCTAGCTGCAGTGAGAAAAATAAAGTGAAGGGTACAAGGGCAAAAACAGGAAAATCAATTGGTAGGCAATTAGAATCATCCAGATGAGAGGTGCTGGTAGCTTGGACCGAGTGGTAGCAGTGGAGGCTGTAAGCAATGTCCAGATCCTGCATATATTTGAAAATAGAGCCCACAAGATTTGCTGGTGTATGTAGAGTGAGAGACAGAAGGATTCGAGAATTATTCTAAAATTTTGCCTCAACAACTGAAAGTACCGGGTGGCCATTAACAGATTTGAAAACAGCAGAGGAAAGGGGTTTAGTAGGGAGAAGATTAGGATCCAGACTGCTTTTGAAGAAGGCTGTCCATACCAGCACAAATCCACATGCATGGGGAGAACAGGAGAAAAGAAGGCAGCAACAACATTTTGCGCCTGAAATGCTGACCAGCCAGGGGTAATTGACTTAGCAGACCCAAGAAATCCTAACCTAAATCAATGAGGAAATTAAGAATCAACCAATTAAATAGTAGCATCCTCAAAAATCTCAGGAATTTGTGGATTAGGTACGGCTGGAAGTTGGGTTGGTGGGCATAAAATAAACATGATTAGTTTAAAGCTGTTTGAGAAGTAGGAGCTCCCTGGATCCCTTCTCCTGCTCTTTGCTGATGAGAGACTACCTCGCCCTAGCGCAGGCAGAGGAACTGAAAGGCACAAATCAGTTGAGGGTGGAGGCATCATACCCCCAAACAGCAGGATTAAGGGAACTGGGGTGTATTTAGTGTTTAGACTTCAAGCCCTCTACCCCCATTAACCCTGGGGGCTCTAGACTACCCCTGCTCTCCAGGCAGAACTTTGGAAAAGCCTTCTTTTATGGGGAATCCAAGCAGCCCATGAAGGACAAAATGTGTTGCTGGTGGGGTGCCTGGGTGGCTCAGAAGGTTAAGCATCCGACTCTTGTTTTCAGCTCAGGTCATGATCTCAAGGTTCTGAGATTGAGCCCCATGTCGGGCTCATGCTGGGCATGAAACCTGCTTAAGATTCTCTCTCTCCCTCTGTCCCTCCCCCACTCTCTTAAAAAAAAAAGTGTTGTTGGCATTTGGGGAGTTCCCCAGTAAAATTATCCTATAGTGAAGCTTGAGTCAACTACTGACAACCTCCATTTTTACTTCATCCCCTACCTTAAATATGAGAAGATAAACAAGGATTGCCCAGTGTCTAAGGAGTCTCATCACAGTTTTACAGTGGAGTGTTAAGAAGGAATGCAACTAGATATTTGTATTCTTTATCAAACACCTTTACCAAGAGTCTGTCTGCATGTTGTTTTCTTACCTCCCCTACATTTTGCCACCTGCCCTCTTCCTTCCTAAAAAATAGTGGTGTTCCAAGAGGCTCTGATTTTGTTGCTTCGCTCTTGTCTATCTAAAACTCACTTCTGAATCATCTTAGAACTTGACCTCTCAGTAGGGGGAGTCTCATTGCCTTTCTCTGCATTTCAGAACCACGGTCAGGGATAAAAATACACTTCTGGTGTGAAATGGGCTCCATCACACTGTCATAGTATCTCTGGCTGCTTTTGCACTAAAACAGCAGAGTTGAATAGCTGTGGCTGAGACTGTATGGCCAGCAATGGCTAAAATATCCACTATTAGGCCCTCTGCAAGAAGCGTTTGTAGAGCCCTGATACAGATGGTCTCATTTAGTCCTAATAGCCCTTGAGGTTGACATCTGTCATCCTTGTTTTATCACGAAGGAAGCTGAGGTTGAGAGAAAGCATGTAACTTGCTCAGAGTCATAGAAATATTGGTAACATCATCAAAGTGTCTGTTGACAATAGCATATGGTCTCCCATCACAGTCATTTCCCCACCTTTCAGGACCCTCAATGAGGAGATACCGTAGGTCAAAGAAATCCAAAGTATTGAAGTGTTAAGCCAGCTAAGACATCATAAGTACTTTTCCTGGAGCTAATGGCCATTCTATATGTCTCTGTCTCTTTACTTTTTCAGAAATGACTCTGTCCATTGGAGCAAGAGTACCAGCCTCACCATAGGATCCCAACCAACCCTCCAGCTCTCCCCACAAACCTCCTGCATCTATCTCTGCCACCCTTTCCCCAAGCAGACAGCCTGACCTTTCTGAGATAAACTCATTCTACAGTTGAATAGGGAATATCACTGAGTTCCAACACAGCCATCACAGAGGGTGGGCCTGTCCCACTCTTCCAGAGCTCTGCCAGCCCTCGAGGCTGGAGGAAAAGCCCTCCCCTGTTCCCAGGCTCAAATGAGCACAAAGGTGAGAATAAACCAAATCCAACGCTTCTGAGGGAGAGGCTGCCCAGGCTATGGAGCCCCCTCCTACCAGATGAATTCATCCCAGGCTGCAGCGCTGAGCTATAGAGCAGTCTTCTCAGAGAAGACCTATTCCACAACTAGAGCTCTTTGAGGGCGGAGGCTGTCTTACTGACCACAGGGCCTTATTTAGGGCAGGGCTTGGCACTTGTAAGCAACAAATGAGAGCTATAATCATTATGTGTGCATATGAGCTTGCTAAATAAATGAATCAATGACTGATGGTCTCACAACAAATCTCTTAGCACCAGGATAGTTAACCACATCTACAAACTTATAATCTACAAAGTATTTTTCACATCTTCTACCCCAGTGCACCCTTCCAGCAATGTTTAGGGAAATACAGAGAGCTCTCAAACCTCAATTTCAGAGAGGAAAGGCCATTAAAAGGTTAAGTAACTCAACCAACATCACACAACCAGAAAGGGACAGAGGGGAGATGTGAACCCAGGGCTGATTCAACAGCCTGTGTTTCTTCCAGCAAAACCACACTGCTTCTCTCTGCCAGAACCCAGATGGCCTCCTCACTATGTACATGTCTTTTTTTTGCTATCTTTCTCTATCTCTTCCCTTGTCTCTAAGGTCCCCTTTTTCCTCCCTCTCCCTTGTCTCAGGTCCCATAAAAAAAAGGATTCCTTGACTGTACTAATGATTAAATATTGTTGCTTTAAAAAAAAAAAAAAGTATGCTTGGGTTTCTACCCAGGGTTTCTCTGCAAAATTTTAGTCTAATAACAGTAGGTAAAGAAAACATACAAGGCCACTTGCATTTAAGAACTCCACACGTAATTTTATTTTCTTTACTGAACCACGGTGACTGAATTTTAAATATATTGAGCACCCCTGATTGCTTTTTATGCGACTGTCCTTCAACCTGACCGCATTAAAAGTTCTCAAGATTTACCTCCCCTAGGAAAAGAGCAAGCTCCATTTACACTGGAAAGCCTTTTTAAAACAATCATATAAATCAAGTAGCAAAACTCAGAAATAAGTTCAGCAGACACATGAGCCCTGGGGCAAGTTCCAAGTACCAACTATAAGCTCAGCAATCCCGAGAGCCTGCCAGCCACTCTGGGTCAAGGTCACCCAAGACCTGATGCCTATCAGATGTCCTGAAGAATTCCTGTCAGGGCCAGGCCAGACAAGACTTTTGTCCTTCCAGAGTGCCTCATCAGATTCAGATTCTCTCCTGCTGCAGATTGGACATGAATAGGCATACTGGCCAGCATAGTGGCTGTACTGATGCTGGGGTAGGAAATGAAGTTCAAGTGTATGGCAGCAAGGATATTATATGGCTGCCCCTGCCTAGGAACATCCATCCATTCAGCCATCCACCTCTACAGCTCTGCTCTACACCCGGTCCAGGTAGGGACTATTTCCCTTGAATGCCTCATACAGCGCCACCTCAGGCTCATCATTCTCCAGCAGATGCAGATGGTGTGGGATGAGGTACTGAGCAATGAATCCCAGCAAGCATTTCAACAGCTGCTCCTGCACCTCAGAAATGACACGGTTCAGAAGGGGGAATGAACAAGGACTTTCTGTGGTTCTCTTGGAGGCCTGTGGCTATGAAGACATTATGGGGAACTTGCTGGCCACACATCATGGGGAAAGTGAAAGTGTGAGGATATTCTTCAATTCTCATGCTTTACTTCATTGCACCTGGGCACAAAGCCTGGGTCCCCCTGCCCCTCATCTTCAGGAACCTCTGGATGACAAGGTTGGCTTCGTTAGACAAGTGAATGGAGTCAGTATCAGCCTGCCTCAGCCTATCCAGCCTGAGGTAAGGATTTAGTATATGAAGATGTACTCAACACACAGCGTCATCACCGTAAAGTCAAACTTGCTGATAGAATAAAAACGGCCTTTCAGCACCCCTGTAGGTGCCTATTTCCTGGAAAACTTTGATGGTGATTGTATACTTCACTGTGAAAACGCTCAGACTCTGAGAGTCTGCCCCACCTGGCATTTTTCTCTGATGCTTTTCTCCCACTCCTCTTCCTCCTCCCAGGATTTCCCCTCCTCATTCAGGCAGCAAACCCAGCAGAGTGGTTAAGTGCTCTGAGAGTGCCTTTGGAAGTCCATGACTTTGCCCACAGTATCTAGAAGCTTGGTAACTGGCTCCACTGCATAGGACCAAATAATAGCTGAAGCCATCTCCCACATCTTAGAGGTCAAGAACAAGACCTCGGGAAAGCTGTCAGAAATCCCTGCCAGCTGGTCATTGATGGAAAAATGAAACCCTGCAGGAGCTCCTCTGGTAAACCCCAGGCTGCTGTTCTCTGGAAGAGATTCTCAGTCATGTCAACAGCCTCTACAAAATCAATCAGATCTTAACAAAGTTCCACCTTACCTTCTGCACTCTGGTGAAAACAGCACACAAAGATGGGGAAACTTCCTTTGGGAGAGATACCAGTGCTCCTACCTATGATTACACTAAAGAATGTATCTGCTTTTACCTGTTCCTGGAGCTTGTTCTGGATTGAGGGGCCCATTAGCTTGACCGGTTCATTTTACAATTGTTCAGCTGTTTCCAGAGCACACAGCTAACGTTTTCTTTTAACAGTGGGTCCAGTTCTGTAATATAATGTGAGAATGTATATCTAATCTTAGTGAGTTTTCCATGCAATGGAATATTCTATCTTCCACGGAGAATAAGGAGTTTAATGATTTATTTTAGGGCATGATGATTTCTTTCTGTCAACTCCTTCTTATACTTAAAGGCAACAGAAGCCTTCACATTTGCTGTGGCCTTACCATGTTCCTTAGATCTGCTATATTTCCCAAGTATTTTCTTGACACTGGACCAATGGTTTGAAAGCACAGAACCCAACACTACCTCTTTGGTTGCTAAACACAAAAAATAGACCACAAAACACCCCATCCAGGCATTTGGAGTACTGGACAAACTTGTACTGCTGAAGAGCTGGGTGCTACATCCCAGGAGTCCTGACCCATGTCAGAGTCCATCACCTCTTTGGGAACTGGTAGCTGGAAGTGAGGCAACAAATGTGTTGCTAAAACAACAACAACAACAACAACAACAACAAAACCCTTCATTTGCTCTTACTAAGGTCCCCATGATTTAATAGGCCAATGTCTTCCTCAAGATGGGCATCTTTCTCATCACAGAATATTCTATCACCTGTGGTTTGTGACTTTACCTCCTGCTCCACAACATAAAAGATCTAAAACTTCGCCATTGATAAAACCTTCAGAGTTCTTTCCTTCTATATGTCTCATCAGCATGTCTGTGACCTAAACATTAGCTCTGAGAAAAGTAAAATCTGCATGGCTCTTCCTTCAGGCAGAAAAAAAAAAGATACAAATAAAGACCATTATAAAGTTAAAAAGAAACATTATGTCTGCCAACCAATACTACATCTGTAAAGTGTCATAATAACCTTCTTTGAGCACTACTGCTTTCTTATTCTTTGTTCTCTAAAATCAAGGACTCTCAGGGCGCCTGGGTGGCTCAATCGTTGGGCGTCTGCCTTCAGCTCAGGTCATGATCCCAGGATCCTGGGATCGAGTCCCGCATCGGGCTCCCTGCTCAGCGGGAGGCCTGCTTCTCCCTCTCCCACTCCCCCTGCTTGTGTTCCTGCTCTCAGTCTCTCTCTGTCAAATAAATACATAAAATCTTTAAAAAATAAATAAATAAAATAAAATCAAGGACTCTCAGAATGAAACAGTTTCTTTTTGTAAGATTTTATTTGAGAGAGAGAGAGCACGAGGGGGAGGAGGGGCAGAGGGAGAGGGAGAAACAGACTCCCTGCTGAGCAGGGAGCCAGATGCAGGGCTCCATCCCAGGACCCTGAGATCATGATCTGAGCAGAAGGCAGCCGCATAACCGAATGAGCCACCAGATGCCCCAAGAATGAAACAGTTTCAATTAACCACTCAGATGCAAAGCTTCAGAAAAGGGGTTTCTACACAAAATTCTCAGACACAGGACCATGGGTCCATTTTGCTATCTAGGACTGATGTGGACCCCTTTACACAGTCCTGCTTTGCATCGAGCCTATCAAAACAGTGTTTCATTTAAATTTCATCTAAACTTTACATCTGTCCACAATTCTGTAGCTCAGTCTTTTCCTTCGTTTGGTTAAATGACCCATGGTGTCTCTGGTGTGCAGTCTCCCTCATTACAATGAATCAACGCACCTGATTTTGCAGGACTACAGGTTTATTCCTGATGGCTTTATGTTACTTGGGCTGAGACACTGTCTTGCTCGGCTTTGGGGCTCCTAAGATGAAAATTTTGAAAGTAGATGTAACATGCACTTTTTTCCACTCTAAGTATATCGTGCCAGGTAGGCTTATGACTACCATGCCAGTTTGGTCATTACTGGGATGTGTTCACATCTCGGAAAGGTTACAGAAACAAGAAAGAAGTCAGGGTTCTAGGTAGCTTTCGGTTCACTTCTTGAACAGGCTTAGGTTTCTCTTTTGGGAACTCGACAAACATTTTGTCTGCTAAACTGACGCTTCCATCCCCCGTGACTGAAAGAAACAAAGGAGACACAGCTACTCAGCTGAAGCTGACAGGCACTCTGGGATCCAGCTGATTACAGGAGTACAACTCTGGACACGCTGACACCCGCAGGGACTCTAAGGGGAACTGGGCGTGTTGCTGCCGTCCTCCGCGTCCCCCAGCCGGGACCCGGGACCCGGGACCAGCGCTACCTCTCTGCTCGGTGCTCCCTGGCAGAAAACCAAAGCGGGGCGCCCGCCTTGCCCCTCACATCCACCTCTTGCCATAAGCAAGCGCAGGGGGACGCAGGTTCAGACGGACATAGCTTCCAAAACAGCCCACGCGAATGACCAGCGAAGGATCCAAGCCTAAGAGTGCCTGCAGGTTGCCACGTTTGTTAACAGGGACGGTCCCCGGCTAGCCCTTCCTCTCGGTGATTGGACGAGCAGGGACGGCGTAGGGCAGGAAGGGAGGGAGGAGCCGGATAAATTACTGGGCGTGTCCATGACGCCATCTTGGGTCCTGGTGTGGTCCTGAAGTTGCCCTTCCTCCCGGTGATTGGACGAGCCCGTTGGGGGTCCCGGAAGGGGCGTACCCAGCCAACCTGAGCTGGGCGCTTGGTCTGGTCGTCTGGTTTCTGAAGTCTGTAGCTGGTGATTTTCTTTTTTTTATTTTCTTTTATTTATTTATTTGAGAGAGCGAGAATGAGAGATAGAGAGCACGAGAGGGAAGAGGGTCAGAGGGAGAAGCAGACTCCCCGCTGAGCAGGTTTTCTTGCTCATTCCTGGACGCCCGCCACCTCGCGAGGTACATAAGTTTTAGGTGGACTTACCTACCCATTTTAATGGAGCTTCGAAGAAATCTGAAAACCTCCGTGGAGTTGCTTGGGGAGGGGGTCTTTAGATGCTTCTTCATGGACGTGGTGTCATTCTTCAGGGAGAGTGGGGATCATATCCTCGGAAGAGGGGACACAACTGCATGAGTAGCCGCGAGACTTACAGCTACAACGGGATTAGGAGTGAGGGATGCAGAATTACCGGGGGGGGGGGGGGACCTAGGAAGGTGTTGGGGTGAGATTTGGGGGTCCTTGAATGCCAGGCTAGGGAGTTTGGACTTTATCCTGTAGAATAGGGGATAAAAATGAACATTTGGAGAACTTTAAACAGGGGTGACATAAGATAGTGAAATTTATTTTTATTTTTTAAGATTTTATTTATTTGACAGAGACACAGTGAGAGAGGGAACATAAGCAGGGGGAGTGGAAGAGGGAGAAGCAGGCCTCCCGCCGAGCAGGGAGCCCGATGCGGGGCTCTATCCCAGGACCCTGGGACCCTGGGACCCTGACCTGAGCCGAAGGCAGACACTCAAGACTGAGCCACCCAGGCGGCCCCAGATAGTGAAATTTAGAAAAATAATTCTGTAACTGGAGAATCCCAAGGTATTTCTTCAAGTGTGTTTAAGTGAACCAGTTGGGGAGCTTGTTTTTAAATGCAGATTCTTGCCCCTCCCTAGACCTGCAAATCAGATTATGCGCAAATCTGAGAGTAAAGATTTGAATTGTCACAAGCTGAACACACTGGTGTAACCAACACCTAGATTGAGATATCACCAACAGCTCAGAAGCCTCTTACTCCCCAGCCACTGCTGCCTGCACCAAGGTTAAACATGATCATTACTTCTAACAATCATAGATTGCCTGTTTTGAATTTTATATAAATGAAATCATACAGCATATACTCTTTGTATCTGGCTTATTTCGGTGTTATGTGTAAATTCATCAGTATCGTTCC
Source organism: Eumetopias jubatus (assembly GCF_037043125.1). Classification (NCBI taxonomy): domain Eukaryota; kingdom Metazoa; phylum Chordata; class Mammalia; order Carnivora; family Otariidae; genus Eumetopias; species Eumetopias jubatus. The sequence goes on along the minus strand of NW_028274807.1, from coordinate 147,521,126 downwards.
TTATAGTTGCTGTTGACTCCATTCCTAACAACTTTTATCCATTGTTTTACTAGTGGCCTTTGAGTAGTTTCCAGTTTGGGGCTATTAGCAGAAAAAAAGTGCTGCTATGAACTTTCTTACTCATGCTTTTTGCTTTGAAAATTATAAAGCAAGATCCCAAGGCCTAAATAATAATTCATTCACTACCTGTTTATTGAGGCTACTGTACAAAGGAAAAAAATGGCCAAGGTCCTGCCCTCATGGAACTTATTCCAACTGGTACAAAACTATTATCTGTGAACAGAAAAATAAGTCAAACAATTGCAATTGTGATAATAACTCTGAGGAAATAAATTGAGCTAAGACAGGAGGAAGGGGACTAACCTATTTTTTTATGTGATAGGTTAAGTCTCTTAGAAGAGATATCTGGAAAAAAATACAAGAGATGGTTGGCACTGCCATGCATTGAGTATGAACAGAGGTGAGAGCATTCCTGGCAGGACGAGTCACCATGTGAAAAACTCATAGACAAGGAAAGAACTTGGCCTGTTCAAGACCAATGTAGCTGAGGCACAATAAGAATGGGAAAGGAGAGATGGCACAGGTGTGTTTGAATATAGGAGCATATGATGCAGGGCCTTATAGGCTAGAGTAAGAAGTTTAGATTTTATTATTTTTTTTTAAGATTTTATTTATTTATTTGAGAGAGAGAGAGCACAAGCAGGAGGAGGGGCAGAGGGAGAGACAGACTCCCCTGCCTAGCAGGGAGCCCAACGTGGGGCTCTTTCCCACGACCGCAGGATCATGATCTGAGCACCCCTAGATTTTATTTGAAAATACTGTAGAAAACCACTGAAGTGTTTTAACAATGAAGTGATGTTATCTGATTTATTTTTTTTTTAAAGATCCCTATGTCTGATGAGCAGAGAATAGATTAAGGGAAGCAGTGGGGAAAGCAGGTCATTTAGGAGGCTGGTAGAACAGTCCTGGAAAATACTGGCATAGAGTTCAGAAGAAAGGACTGAAAGACATTTGGGAATTACCAGTACAACGATCTCCTTAATCCAGCGATGAAAGGTAACACTGTATATTTAGGCAAAGAGATATCCTATGGGTGTATTCTTATGTTCTGCATCAAGGGCACAGCATTTCTACCAAAAATGCATAATCTGGATCTGATCACGGGGGAAACTACAAGGCCATATTGAAAGACAGTCTATAGGGGCACCTGGGTGGCTCAGTCGTTAAGCATCAGCCTTTGGCTCGGGCCCTGATCCCAGGGTCCTGGGATCGAGCCCCGCGTTGGGCTCCCTGCTTGACGGGAGGCCTGCTTCTCCCTCTCCCACTGCCCCTGCTTGTGTTCCTGCTCTCGCTGTCTCTCTCTGTCAAATAAATAAATTTTAAAAATCTTTAAAAAAAAAAAAGTCTAGGGCGCCTGAGTGGCTCAGTTGGTTAAGCGACTGCCTTCGGCTCAGGTCATGATCCTGGAGTCCTGGGATTGGGTCCCACATCGGGCTCCCTGCTCGGCAGGGAGTCTGCTTCTCCCTCTGACCCTCCCCCCTCTCATGTACACTCTCTCTCTCTTTCTCGTTCTCTCAAATAAATAAATAAATCTTAAAAAAAAAAGTTTAAAAAAAAAGTCTATAAGCCAATTTGCCTGTATTTTAAAATGTCAGTATTATGAAAGACAAAGATGTAGGAACTATTATAGATATTAAGACTAGACATGGGTGGCCGCAATGGCGATTTTTAGTGTGTATGTGGTGAACAAAGCTGGCGGCCTCATCTACCAGTTGGACAGCTACGCGCCCCGGGCCGAGGCAGAGAAAACTTTCAGTTACCCCCTTGATCTCCTGCTCAAGCTGCACGACGAGCGTGTGCTGGTTGCCTTCGGCCAGCGCGACGGCATCCGGGTGGGACACGCCGTGCTGGCCATCAATGGCGTGGACGTGAACGGCAAGTACACGGCCGATGGGAAAGAGGTGCTGGAGTACTTGGGCAACCCTGCCAATTACCCGGTGTCCATTCGATTCGGCCGACCTCGCCTCACCTCCAATGAGAAGCTCATGTTGGCCTCCATGTTCCACTCGCTGTTCGCAATCGGTTCCCAGCTGTCTCCAGAACAGGGCAGCTCAGGCATTGAAATGCTGGAGACCGACACGTTCAAACTGCACTGCTTCCAGACACTGACAGGGATCAAGTTTGTGGTGCTGGCAGATCCTAGGCAAGCTGGAATAGATTCTCTTCTCCGAAAGATTTATGAGATCTACTCAGACTTTGCCCTCAAGAATCCATTCTATTCCCTGGAAATGCCCATCAGGTGTGAGCTGTTTGACCAGAACCTGAAGTTAGCCCTGGAGGTGGCAGAGAAGGCTGGAACTTTTGGACCTGGGTCATAGGCTGAGCCCGCAATGGATCCCCCAAGTTTTGAGAGATCCTACAACAGGGATCCTGCTGTATCCACTCCAGTGGAGATCCCCGCAGCCTCGTTAGTGCACTTGAAAATGGGAGGGTGCCAAGCCTGATGACATGTACCGATCCCCGAGCCTTAAAGCCATGCTCTCTGCCCTCCTGTATCCACCGTGAGCCTACTTCCCAACTCTGTACAGGTTTATTTATGGAGGGAGTAGGCCCATAAATGCTTAATAAACATTCCTTTGATCTGTGAAAAAAAAAAAAAAAAGACTAGACATGACAGCTTCCAACTTGTAACCCTCCATTAGATTATGAACCAGGAAACAAAATTTTTCTTTATTTGCACTAAAGGACATAAGTGGGACAACTGATAACATGTGAATAAAACTACAGAATAAATGATAGATTATGGTAGTATAATTTTCCTGATTTTGATCACTGTACTGATTATGTAAGATAATGTCCTCATTTTTTAGGAAATGGCTGTTAAGAGATAAAGGAACATTATGTCTAACATCCTCTCAAATGATTCAGAAAAAAAATGATAGAACAGGGGCACCTGGGTGGCTCAGTTGGTTAAGCGACTGCCTTCTGCTCAGGTCATGATCCTGGAGTCCCAGGATGGAGTCCTGCATTGGGCTCCCTGCTCGGCAGGTAGTCAGCTTCTTCCTCTGACCCTACCCACTCTCATGCTCTCTATCATTCTCTCTCTCAGTAAATAAAAATCTTTTTAAAAAATGATAGAACAATAAAGCAAACATAAAATGTTAACATCTGGGGAGAGGTGCCTGGGTGGTTTAGTCGTTAAGCATCAGACTTGGGATTTCTGCTCAGTTCATGATTTCAGGGCTGTGAGATCAAGCCCCAGGTCGGGCTCTGCATTGGGTGTGGAGCCTGCTTAGGATTCTCTTTCTCCCTCTGCGTCTGTCTCTCAATAAATAAATTCCCTCTGCCGTCTCTCTCTCTTTCAATAAATACATACATATACACATACATAAATATGTATATATTTGGGGAATCTAAGAAGCATTTATGGGAATTATTTGTACTAGTTTTGCAACTTTTAAGTCTTAACTACTTTAAAATAAAATGTTAACAGAATTGCTGGGATCACTTAGAGAAAAAAAATCTAGTACTAAGCCATGAGTAACAACATTTAGACCAAAATCTGAAATACTTATGAGTAATGGAAGGAAAAACGGAAGAACGTTACAAGAAGTAAAATGAAATGTGGATACAGTTATAATGAAAGGCATAGCTTCTGTGCGCTTCTTCACCCTAAAGTCCCAAGAGATGACCTGCCTTCTGCTAGACAGGCCGTGCCACCAACGCTAACCTCACTGCTTGCTACGGCGAAAAAGCTAGCAAACCTTGGACGGGCTCCCGCCATGTTTTCCCAGTGAGCATGCGTGCGCGTATGCACGTACGACCCCAACCAATCGGTGCTCACGTCGACGACTCGTTAATCGCAGGGGCGGGGCGGCCTTCTACACATGCGCACGGCCGAGCGGGCTTTCTTTCTTCTCGCCGAGCGCCGCCAACATGGTGAGTGTTGGTGTGTGGGTCTCCTGGTAGGGTGTTCATGCCGCTCCACTTCCGCCTGGTAGGGGAAACGAAAGCTTGGGACGACCCCCATCGGATCTTAGTTAGTGTGCGGTGAGGGTCCCTGGGCGGGGGAACCACGGAGTTTAGGAGCTTCCCGGGCGCGCGGCCGACGAGCGCGTGGAGGGCTGTGCAGGCCCGGCAAGCCTTGGGCCTCGCGTGCGCGCCGTGGCCGCCAGAGCTAGAAAGCTGGAGCGGCCCGGGGCGTACCGGGGCCCAGCCGGACTGGGGCTTTGGAGGCCCCATACGCCTGGAGGCCAGCGGGAACACGGCTTTTGCCCGCGCCCGCTTTGCGTATTTCGTCCATCCATCAGGTCGTGCCGTGGCACTTGGGCGTGTTCCCCCAACGTTCTTTTTCGGTATACTTAGTTACGCTGCCTTTGAACAGCAAAACCTTATAAACAAACGAGTATTTTTAATAAGTCTCATTCTCTCCTTTCCCCTCGATTTTAGGTGTTCAGGCGTTTCGTGGAGGTTGGCCGGGTGGCCTACGTCTCCTTTGGGCCTCATGCTGGGAAGCTGGTCGCAATTGTAGATGTTATTGATCAGAACAGGGTAAGTGTCAGGGAAAGTGTCAATTTCACATGCTATGACTGATACGCAGTATAGATGGTAATTTTCCCAACGGCCCTCTAAGGTAGGAATATTGCGGGTGGTGGGTTTATTTTACCATTGAGGAGACAGGCAGTGCGAAATGAGGATTTCAAGCACAGACTAGAAGTTGGCCAATATTACTGAGTTTGAGTATTACCTCTGTCACTTAAGGCAGACCTTTTAACAAATTATGGGTTGAAACATTGGTGAGGTTTAAATGAGTTACTCTGTGTAAAGCGTGTTTAGAACAAAGCCAGGTACATAGCATTCTATGCCCTTGTATGCTACTGTTGGTACTTGAGGACCACAAACTAAGGGATTGACCAAAGATTGTGAATGAACATAACGTTGATTGTTGGAAACATAAGGATTAAAGACTTAAAAACTTTTGTCCAGTAAGTTACATGTAGTTAGGTTATAGGGTACACTACTAATAGTAGTTTTATCTTTCTCAAAAGCATTTAAGTGGTAGAGATTTGGTGATTCTGAAAAGACATATATATAGAAAATCTGCTTGGGTTGCTATTATGTTCTGCACTGAGATTTGTTATCTTGTTCTAGGCTTTGGTTGATGGACCTTGCACTCAGGTAAGGAGACAGGCTATGCCTTTCAAGTGCATGCAGCTCACTGACTTCATCCTCAAATTCCCTCACAGGTAACTATCCAACACCCAATACCCCTCCCCCAGCTTTGCCTATATACTGGGAAAAATTTGCTTAGATTGGGGCGCCTGGGTGGCTCAGGTGGTTAAGCGACTGCCTTCGGCTCAGGTCATGATCCTGGAGTCCCGGGATCGAGTCCCGCATCGGGCTCCCTGCTCAGCAGGGAGTCTGCTTCTCCCTCTGACCCTCTTCCCTCTCGTGCTCTCTATCTCTCATTCTCTCTCTCTCTCAAATAAATAAAATCTTTAAAAAAAAAATGTTAAAAATATAAAAAAAATTTGCTTAGATTAATTCAAAAAAGTTTTGCTATTTTGTTTGTTTCTTGAGAACGTAGTATACAGTGTTGAAGAGTAAGAGCAATTCAGAAGAGGGATTTTCAGTATAAAAGTAGGTGGCCATTGTTTACTTTTTAAATGTCCTGTGATTATCTTTCCACCCTGTCAGTTGTCTGGCTTTGTCTTTGTCCAGATTTGCCGTCCTTTTTCTTGCCCCCTTTCAGGATTTTCACAACAAAGACCTCCCTAAGGAATTCTGGTCCCCCAAACATATTTTAGTCACCTTTAGCTTCAAAACAAAAATACTTATTCTTTTCTCTCACAATACTAGTTGTCGTTAGTTGAGCTTTTAGTGTGTGTCAATTGTTAAGTATTTGATGTACGTCATCTTGTTTTGATAGCTACTAAGGAGGTTCTATTCCCGACTCCTTATAGGCAATTGAGGAAATCAGTAGTGATTCTTTCTTGATGTGATGTAGATTATGGAAGTTAAAACGCCGTGGTGGTTACTCTCAGGACCGTCGGAGACGGTCGCAGTGGAACATTTGTTGTAACATGTCCTACTGATTTATTTCTTAAGCGTGCAGGGTTTTGATACTTGAAATATTTGAAAGAAACTTCAAAACGGTTATAATTAGATTTTGTGGCGTTTGGCCACATCTCTTTAAGCATTATTATACAGAAGGCCTGAGGATTAGCTTTACCTCATTCTTTATGAAAAGGAAATTGCTTTGTGTACATCCACTACAGTAGAGTGATGTTATATGCAAGATCAGAGGTAATTTTAAATACAAAAAATGAGCTGGTTTGCATTTTTTATTAAAATGGTGTGTTTGAGGGGCTCCTGACTGACTTTGTCCATAGAGCATGTGACTCTTGATCTTGGGGCTGTGAGTTTAAGCCCCATGTTGGACCTAGAGCTCACTTTAAAAATAAATAAAATCATGTGTTTGAGATTTTAAGACATCCTGGTTTAGTGAACAACATTCAGGTAAGACATAGTGTGCTAAGTGGTATGTGGCATATGGTGTCACCTAGGGCTGGAGGTATCATGGATGAGAAAGGTGCTTTTGACATCATTTGCGTATGCTTTTTAACTTAAAGGAGTATAAATTGTGCTCTCAGAGGGCTCAAAGCTCTCCTTGGATCTGTGTGGCTTCAAAACTGATGTCTTAATCTGCTCTTGGTTCGTCCCTAGTGCCCGCCAGAAGTATGTCCGACAAGCCTGGCAGAAGGCAGATATCAATACAAAATGGGCAGCCACAAGATGGGCCAAGAAGATTGAAGCCAGAGAAAGGGTAATGGCTTAGGGTCATTTGAATTGTGACCTTTTCTTTTTTGGAGGGGTGATAGGTGGCATAAGTGATTATTTATTTTTTAACAGAAAGCCAAGATGACAGATTTTGATCGTTATAAAGTCATGAAGGCAAAGAAAATGGTAAGTTTTGAAATTAATACAGGATTTTTATAGTCTAACTCTCAACTTGTAATTCTGCTTGCCCAAGCTTGGTAGATCAAAGTTGAACTCATAGGGGTTTTAGACATAAGGTTTGTTTTCTTGCATGTATATTCTCTACATATAGGATGAACAACAAAATAGTTTTTTTGTGCATACATGATAAATAACTTACATTGAAATTTTTCAGAGGAACAGAATAATCAAGCTTGAAGTTAGGAAGCTACAAAAAGCAGCTCTCCTGAAAGCGTCTCCTAAAAAAGCACCTGCTGCTAAGGGTGCGGCTGCAGCAGCTGCTGCTAAGGTTCCAGCTAAAAAGATGGCCGCTGCAGGCAAGAAGGCTCCAGCCCAGAAGGTTCCTGCCCCGAAAGCTGCAGGCCAGAAGGCAGCACCTCCAAAGGCTCAGAAGGGTCCGAAAGCTCCAGCTCAGAAAGCACCTGCTCCAAAGGCATCTGGCAAGAAAGCATAAAGAGTATAAGAGGCTATTAAAAACAAGTAATAAAGGTTCTTTTTGACATGCTGGCAAGTGTACTTGATCTGTGGCATAAAGTCTATTGCTAGGGTTGGGATTATGGAGCAGATTGATAGGATTGTTAATGTTACCGTTAGAGAATTGTTTTTTTTAGCCCAGGTCTGTCCAGATTCAGTATAAAGCCATCACAAAGTCATAACTAGCATGCTCGTGGGAAATTGATCGTTTATAGCACTGGGTGAGTTTTTCCCCTTGTACAAATATATTTCCTATAAAGTCCCAGCAGCTTTTGATGCTTAAGAGGTTAGTAAATTTTCTTTAGAAAATAAACTGTAGGAAACCAAGACAAGTAAACAAAATAACACTATGGTATGATAAAGTTTTTCTGTTACTATTCCCTATTATTGCTAACCAAAAGCTGGCTTCTGAGCCTCACTGGGATTCATGGGGACAAAACTCATTTTGCTTAGTGATACTAATAAGCAAGTGATGCAGTGTAGATAGGGGAAATGCAGGCAGTTTGGGGTTACCCAGCCTTTCTTGAAGGGTGGGGAGTTGTCTAGGTAAATGGGGGTTTTAAGCTACAAGAAGGCAGGTATGTAGGTTGGGGATGTGGTGGGCTTGGCTAGAGAGACCCCAGAACAAGGTGTCAGGTTAGTGTTAGATATATGAGTGTAACGAGCCATTGAGCATTTCCAAATGGTGATCCCTCAGATTTAGGTCATACTGTTGGGACTGAATCTTAAGGAAAGGATACTGGGAAGGTCAAAGGTGGTACAAGTTTGGCAGTATTCCTCACCTTGACAGTGGTCCAAACCAAGAAGCAGTAGTGCCACTGTTAAGTAGGCCTTCATGGTTTGGGCTGGAAGGAAAGTAAGAAAGCCAAATGTGCTAACAGTTTCTGGTTCGTACTTTGGGCTCATTGTGGAAGAAGAGAGCTGGAGCAGGGTTACTCCAGGGATACAAGTTTTAAGGCACCACACAGACTTCCCAGTCTGGTAGATAACAGGTGCTGACAACCTGCATTCAGGTGCTGGCTCTGCTGCTGAAATGCTGTGTGGTTTAAGCATGTTCCTATCTTCAAGCCTGGTTTCCTCCTATGTGGTGTAATTTTGTGGAGTAGGGAAGTAAATCATGATTGGACAGCCCAGTGACTGGTTCATAGCAGTATCCGGGATAGTTGTGACACAGCTCTTAAAGACAGATTTGGGGTTCATGGTATGTAAGCAGTCACTCAAGATTGCCCAGGGACAGAGACAGATTGGGAAGGAGTGATCAGAGGGGAAACCAGGAGGTGGACATGGAAGCCACGGAAAGTATGTTGGTTATTGTCAAGGTGTGAGGGTTAGAGGGCAGTGAGGGAAGAAGTGTTACACGGAGTTTGGAGGTTTTAATTTTGTAAAGGAGTGATGGGTACATTTGGATGCTTCTGGAAAAGCAACTAATTGGAGGAAAGGAATTCAGTTTTTGAGGAAAGAGGACAGAATGGAGCCTAGAGAAGAGGGATTGATAACATTTGCATGAGGAGGAAAAAAGTGGGTTTAGAAGCTTAATTTGTAGTTGAGCTGTCAGAAGATCACTCAATGGCTTGTCACACTCATGAATCTTAACACTAACCTGCCACCTTGTTCTGGTGTCTCTCTAGCCAGTCCACCACTTTCCCAACCTTCATACCAGCCTTCTTGTATCAGAGGTCTGATCTCTGAATTTCTCCAGTTAGAAAACAAGGTCACATGCTGAGAAAGGGGGATGAAGGAACGTAGAATTGCAGAGAATGCAGGTTTGAAATTGCTCATGGAGGAGAGGGGAGAGTGCTGCTGTCAGATTGCCATTGATCTGGAAGGCCCTTAACCTCCAATCTGTGCAGTCTGCTCAGAGGATGAGAAAGCTTCAGGGTGGAAGCTGCCTTTACGCTGCACCTAGTCAGTACTGCAATATGAAACAGCAGAAATTGGAAATCCCAGTCTAGCGGACCTGCAGGAAAGTGACCCGAAAAGAGTAGGTCCTTGAAAAAGGAGTAGGAAATACAATGGGTGGGGCCAGAGAATAAAGATTTTTGAGCTAGGTTGTAGTCCTCAGGAAAATCCATCTGGCAGCATAGTCTAGATTGGACTGGGGATGGAAGAGGAGATCAGGAAGTTGTTAAAATACACAGGTACAAAAAAATAAAATACAAAGGCACATAATAGTCCACTCTGATTATAGAGGACTGCACACTTGTCCAGTGTGGGGAAAATAGAGCATATTGATTTCAGAGTCAGAGCTAAACTTCAATCCTGTCATGCAGCTCTAGCTCACTCTTCTACTTAACATAAGCCTCATCTAATGAACAGGGACCCTGATGTGCCTTACCTTGTGGCAAGGATCAAATGGGATAGAGTGAGGACAAAGTCCATATCCCCGACACCTAACAGTTCTGTTCACACATTAGATAATCTGGGTTGGATTATGGTGAGGTAAACTTGTCCTCTAGGCAAAATTAGGCTGTTGGATAGTGTGCTTTTCAGAGAGCCTTTGCCCCTCCAGCAGCCTCCAATTTCCAGGTAATCAGTATCTCCCAACTGTGACACCCCACAAGAATTTGTCTTGAATTCCATTTTCTCTACTTCACATGTTTCTTTACCCCTCATCTGTTGGTATCTTTTAGTACCTAAGTTATTAAAGTTACCTCTAGGTCTGTCAGCTAGCTGATTTTTATTTATCCAGAATAAATCATGAATACATCTACATTGTAATAAAATATTGGAATTGGGATTAAAGGGCCCCTTGATTATCTCTACTAGTTATGGTATCTTGCAAAGGAAACCACTGTGTACGTCCTTGCAGACATTTTTCTTGCATTTACAATAGACATTATAGAGTTTGCTTGTTTTAAACACAAATCTTACATTGTGCGTATTCTGCAACTTATTTCTTTTAATACATCTGGAGATCTTACCTAGTCAGCCCCTATCAATCTACCTAATTATCTTCTGCATAATAATCCCTAGTGTGAATGTTCGAGTGACCTACTGAAGTTCATTGTGGAGGTTTGTTTGAACTCTACTGATAGACTTTAAGGATAGTGCCAATTTTCGTCTGTCATAAGCTAATTCTCTGAATATCCTTGCACATTCCTCCTTCTGTACGAGTCATTGTTTATTTGAGGCACATTACCAGTCAGTACACTTGCTGGGTTGAAGATTGCGTGTGTTTTTAATCACTCCTTTGGTAGGTTCTACCAATCTAGTAACCTTGCTCTATCAATTTACTTCTATCAGCATTGAGGACATTCCTGCCTCACAGTCATGAACTCCTTATATCTTACATTTCTGCCAATCCAATGTGAGAAAAGTAGTATGTTATTTTAATTTGCACTTTCCTGGTCCAATATAACACTGAGTATCCTAGCTTTACATTATGTTTAGCCATTAAGGCAGGTCCTTTCTTAGAGTTATCTTAAATTTTTTTCCTTTGGTAACCTTACACATTTTCAGTTTCACTTTCAGATAAATTTTATCTTTTTTTTTTTAAAGATTTATCCATTCATTTTAGAGAGAGAGGGAGAGCGTGCATGCAAGTGGGGTGAGGGGCAGAGGGAAAGAATCTCAAGCAGACTCCCTGTTGAGCGCAGAGCCACTGCAGGGCTTGGTTCCATGACCCATGAGATCATGACCTGAGCCGAAATCAAGAGTTGGAAGCTCAACCCACTGAGCCACCCAGATGCCCCTCACTTTCAGATAAATTTTAGAATTTGCTTGTCGAGTTATTTAAGTCCTATTGTGATTTTAGGATTGCATTGCATTTATAGATCTGTTGGGGGTGGGGGCATGCCACATCTTTGCAATACTGACTTCCATCCAAGAACATGGTATATCTCCAATTACTCAGGTCTTATATGCTTTTCAGAGTTTGTATATATCTCAGTTTTTCCTCATAATTTTGAACTAGAACCTTTCTAAATTGGGCATTAGTGGATATAAAAGGGCTATGAGTTTTTTATGTGTCCACACTGCTGACCTTCTTACTAGTTCTAATAGATTTTTTTTTTAGTTGGTTTTCTTGGATTTTTATTGACTTTTTTAAAAGTAATCTCTATGCCCAATGTGGGACTCGAACTCACAACCCTGAGATCAAGAGTTGCATGATCTACTGACCTAGCCAGCCAGGCACCCCTAATGGATTATTTATGCAGATGATCATGTAGACAGCTTCTCTCATAATAAAATAGCACTCTACCTCAGTAGGTAAAGTTAGTCCCAGAAAAATAATAGATCCTGAGATGTTTTAATGGATAACACTGCAACTTCTTTCAAAGGTATATTCTTGCCAGTCCTTCAAATAGATGTCTTGAAGATTACCATCCCTGACAAGTACCACGAAGTCTTACCTCAGATACCTGAGTGTTACAAGGCCCTCAAGACCATTTTTGGAATGGGCCTCATTCTATACTTCTGTATAAAACAAATCCTGTAATTGTGGTGAGCTAAGGAATAGAAATCTGTATCAATTCTGGTAATAGTTAATCCTGATTATAGTTATATCAATCCTACTAATTGTTACTCAAATAGTTACTTAAATTATTTAAGTTCTTCGTTTTTGGCTATCGGATATTTTTGGCTATTTGATTTTGAGAGAGTTGTGTTAAAACTCCATTTATAAGTATGGATGTGTTAATTATATTTCTATCAGGTTTTTGTTTTACATATATTAAGATGATGTTAGAGACATAAAGATCAGTTGTAATTAGACCTTCATGTGGATTAGCTTCTTTTCCAATACAAGTGTTTCTCTTTTAATACTTTCTTCCTCCAATTGTTTTTTTCAGGCGTTAATATTGTCATACCTGCTTTCATTTTGTCAGCAGTCATTTGATAGATCTTTTTCTACCCTTTCATTTTCAGTGTCACCGTGTCATTTTTATTTTGTTTCTGCTGTGTCACACGTAAATAGATTACAACTGTTTTTAATCTAATCTGAGTCTCTCCATACATCAGTGCAAGCCATTTATTGTGCACTGCATTTCATCACCCTATAATTGGACTTCTGTCATCTCTGTTTTCCACCTGCCGACCTCTGGTGTATTACCCCTCCTCCCCTACATTTCCACCCCTTGTTTCTTGAATTGGTTTGGAAGTCACATACCTTCTATTTCTGTTACTGTTCATCACAGAATTAAACCAATATCAGTATATTTTACCCACCCTCGCTGAACAATATTTAAAGAGGCAACGTGGGGCACCTGGGTGGCTCAGTTGGTTAAGCAGCCAATTCTTGATCTTGGCTCAGCTCTTGATCTCAGGGTTGTGAGTTCAAGCCCCACATGGGACTCCATGCTGGGCGTGGAGCCTACTTAAATAAATAAATAAATAGGCAACATGTATTTGGTTTAATATCCTTTACTAATTGCTTGGTTTACCACCGCTGCTTCTGTCCCACCTCTTCCTCTTAGATTCATGAATTTATTTTTTTTATTTTCATAGACCGCATCCTCCAGTATTTCTTTCAGTTAGCATTCATGAGTGATGAACTTTCTGAATACTTGCTTGTCTGAAAATATTCTTATTTTCCTTTATATATTTGAAATGTTTTTTATTACATTTCTGATAGCAAACATGCAGGTTTTTTTCCCAAATCAGCCAATTTTCTAACTCTCTGAACACCAACTGGGTGTCCTACAAATTAGTTTAGTTCTTTGTTTTTAAGTAGGCTCTATGCCCAGCCTGGAGCCCAGCTTGGGGCTTGAACTCACAATCCTGAGATCAAAACCTGACCTGAGACCAAGAGTGGGATGCTTAACTGACTGAGCCACCCAGGTGTCTCAAAATCAATTTAGTTCTGGCACTGCCCAGAGTTAGGTTTGGACCCCACAGCTTAAGGGGTCTGCCCCACTTCAGATGCTGATCGCCAAGTCCCAGGCCTCCTGCACTTCTGACTACCCAGCTATACATCGGAGTTCCCATGACCCCTTCCTCAGGTTTGATAACTTAGGAATAGCTTGCAGAACTTGGGAAAACACTTTACCTACTATTAGCAGCTTATTATAGGGATACGACTCAGGAGGAGCCAAATGGAAGAAGTGCATAGGGTAAGGTGTGAGGGAAAGGGCAAGGAGTGCACATGCCCTCTCCAGCTCATCACCTTCCCAGCACCTTGATGTGTTCACCAGCCTGGAAGCGCTCTGAACTCCCCAACCCATTAGTGTTTTGTTTTGTTTTGTTTTTTAAGATTTTATTTATTTGACACAGAGAGAGGGACAGCAAGAGAGGGAACACAAGCAGGGGGAGTGGGGAGAGGGAGAAGCAGGCTTCCCGCTGAGCAGGGAGCCCGATGTGGAACTCGATTTCAAGACCCTGGGATCATGACCTGAGCTGAAGGCAGACGCTTAAGGACGGAGCCACCCAGGCACCCCCCATTAGTGTTTTTATTGGAGGATCATTATGTAGGCATAATTGATTGAATCATTGACCACTGGTCATCAACTCAATCTCCAGCCCCTTTCTACTCCAGGGGATGGGGGTGAAAGTTCTAGTCACATGGTTGGTTCCTCTGGCGACCAGCCCCTCCCTATTCGTGAAGCTCTTTAGGATCCCCAGCCACCAGTCTTCATTAGCATACAAAACGACACTCTTATTACCCCAGAGATTCAAAGGGTTTTAGAAGCTTCCTGTGTTGGGAACCAGGAAGAAAGATGAAATGTTATAACAAAAGATGTTCCTACCATCCCTATCACTGAAGAAATAACAAAGGTTTTAAGAATTCTATGCCAGAAACTGGGGAAGAAGCCCAAATAAATATTTCTTTATTATATCACAATATTACATTTTATGTCCATGTAATAGCTTAGCTCTTTAGTTTTAAATTCAAAATGATTTTCCTTTAGAACTTTGTAAACATCCTCCAGTGCCCTTACTTGATCTTACTATGGACTAAGTACTGTTGGTAAAAGCAGGTTCGGGAACAAGAATTTGTTCACTTCTTTGTTCCAGCCACTTTACACAAGTCTCATTTCCTTTTCACAACGTTCCTATTTTCAGAAAAAGCTGACTAAGAGGTGAAAAATTTCATTCACTTAGTAAATATTTTTGGAGTGCCTACTAAAAGAGCTCACAGTCTACTCGGAAGAATGACGCTGAGAAAGCCGATGTCAACAGTGTAGTAAGCACCATTACAGGGGTAAGCATGGGGAGCCTGGAAGATCATCACCTAGGACATCAGAAAAGACTTCTTTGGGACGTGTGGGTGGCTCAGTTAGGTAAGCGTCTGCCTTCAGCCCAGGTCATGATCCCAGGGTCCTGGGATCCAGCCCCGCATCGGCCGCATCAGGCTGCATCCGACTCCATGCTCAGCGGGGAACCTGCTTTTCCCTCTTACTCTGTAGCTCCCCCTGCTTGTGTACTCTCTCTCTCTGTCAAATAAATAAATACAATCTTAAAAAAAAAAAAAGACTTTTTCAAGTGACAGCTATTCTATTTCTTTTCCCCAAGTTTTTATTTAAATTCTAGATAGTTAACATACAGGGCAATATTGGTTTCAGGAGTAGAATTCAGTGATTCCTCACTTACATACAACACCCAACCCAGTGCTCATCACAAGTGCCCTCCTTAATCCCTATCACTCATCTACCCCATCCCCCACCCACCTCCCTCCATCAACCCTGGGTTTGCTCTCCATCATCAAGAATCTCTTATGGCTTGCTTCCCTCTCCTTTTTCCCCCCTTCCCATATGTTCATCTGTTTTGTTTCTTAAATTCCACATATGTATGAAATCATACAGTATTTGTCTTTCTCTGACTTATTTCACTTAGCATAATGCACTCTAGCTCCATCCGCGTCATTGCAAATGCAAGATTTCATTCTTTTTGATGGCTGAGTAATATTCCATTGTATATATATATGCCATGTCTTTTTTTAAAAATTTTTATTGTTATTTTAATCACCATATGTTACATCATTAGTTTTTGATGTAGTGTTCCATGATTCATTGTTTCTGCATAACACCCAGTGCTCCATGCAGAGCATGCCCTCTTTAATACCCATCACCAGGCTAACCCATCCTTCCACCCCTCTCCCCTCTAGAACCCTCAGTTTGTTTCTCAGAGTCCATCGTCTCTCATGGTTAGTCTCCGCCTCCGATTTCCCCCCCTTCATTCTTCCCCTCCTGCTATCTTCTTTTTTTCTTTTTTTCTTAACATATATTGCATTATTTGTTTCAGAGGTACAGATCTGTGATTCAACAGTCTTGCACAATTCACAGTGCTCACCATAGCACATACCCTCCCCAATGTCTATCACCCAGCCACCCCACCCCTCCCACCCCTCAGCACTCCAGCAACACTCAGTTTGTTTCCTGAGATTAAGAATTCCTCATGTCAGTGAGGTCATATGATACATGTCTTTCTCTGATTGACTTATTTCGCTCAGCGTAACACCCTCCAGTTCCATCCATGGTTGCAAATTTATGCCATGTCTTCTTTATCCATTCATCAGTCAATGTACATTTGGGCTCCTTCCATAGTTTGGCTATTGTTGTTAAGGCTGCTATAAACATCAGGGTGCATGTGCCCCTTCGAATCTGTATTTTTGTATTCTTTATGTAAATACATAGTAGTGCAATTGCTGGGTCATAGGGTAGGTCTACTTTTAACTTTTTGAGGAACCTCCATACTGTTCTCCAGAGTGGCTGCACCAATTTGCATTCCCACCAAGAGTTTAAGAGGGTTCCCCTTTCTCTGCATCCTTGCCAATATCTGTTGTTTCCTGAGTTGTTCATTTTAGTCATCCGGATAGGTGTGAGGTGGTATCTCATTGTGGTTTTGATTTGCATTTCCTTGATGATGAGCAATGTTGAGCGTCTTTTCATGTGTCTGTTAGCCATCTGGATGTTTTCTTTGGAAAAATGTCTATTCATGTCTTCTGCCCATTTCTTAACTGGATTATTTGATTTTTGGGTGTTGAGCTTGATAAGTTCTTTATAGATTTTTGGATACTAGCCCTTTATCTGATAGGTCATTTGCAAATATCTTCTCCCATTCTGTAGGCTGCCTTTTAGTTTTGTTGACTGCTTCCTTTGCTGTGCAGAAGCTTTTTATCTTAATAAGTTCCAATAGTTCTTTTTTGTTTTGGTTTCCCTTGCCTCCAGTGAGGTGCCTAGTAAGAAGTTGCTGTGGCTGAGGACGAAGAGGTTGCTGCCTGTGTTCACCTCTAGTATTTGATGGTTTCCTGTCTCACATGTAGTTCTTTCATCCATTTTGAATTTATTTTTGTGTATGGTATAAGAAAGCGGTCCAGTTTCATTCTTCTGCGTGTTGCTGTCCAGTTTTCTCCACACCGTTTGTTGAAGAGACTTTTTTCCATTGGATACTTTTTCCTGCTTTGTCAGATTAGTTGACCATAGAGTTGTGGGTCCAATTCTGGGTTTTCAATTCTGTTCCATTGATCTATGTGTCTGTTTTTATGCCAGTACCATACTGTCTTGATGACTACAGCTTTGTAATATACCCTGAAGTCTGGAGTCGTGATGCCTCCTGCTTTGCTTTTCTTTTTCAGAAGTGCTTTGGCTTTTGGGGGTCTTTTGTGGTTCCATACACATTTTAGGATTGTTTGTTCTAGCTCTGTGAAAAATGCTGGTGGTATTTTTTAAGGATTTTATTTATTTGAGAGAGAGAGCAAACACGAGCAGGGGGAGCGACAGAGGGAGAAGGAGAAGCCGACTCCCTGATGAGCAGGGAGCCTGACCAGGGCCTGGATCCCAGGACCTTGGGATCTCGACCTAAGCCGAAGTCAGACACGCTTAACAGACTGAGCCACCCAGGCGCCCCTGCTGGTGGTATTTTGAGAGGGATTGCATTAAATGTGTAGATTGCTTTGGGTAGTATAGCTATTTTAACAATGTTTATTTTTCCAATCTATAAGCACGGAATGTGTTTCCATTTTTGTGTCTTCTTCAGTTTCTTTCGTGAGTTTTCAGAGAACAGATCTTTTACCTCTTTGGTTAAGTTTAATCCTAGGTATCTTCTTATTTTTGGTGCAATTATAAATGGGATCTATTCCTTGATTCCTTTTTCTGTTGCTTCATGATTGTTGTATAGAAATGCAACAGATTTCTGTACGTTGATTTTATATCCTGTGACCTTGCTGAATTCATTTATTCTAGCAATTTTTTAGTGGAGTCTTTCGGGTTTTCTACATAGGGTATCATGTTGCAAGTGACAGCTATTCTAGTATCTGAAGGTTTAGGGACAATATCTGCAAAATCAGATACTTTTGAAGGGTTTTTAAAAGCAGTGTTATGGGCGCCTGGGTGGCTCAGTTGGTTGAGCAACTGCCTTCGGCTCAGGTCATGATCCTGGAGTCCCGGGATCGAGTCCCGCATCGGGCTCCCTGCTCAGCGGGGAGTCTGCTTCTCCCTCTGACCCTCTTCCCTCTCGTGCTCTCTATCTCTCATTCTCTCTCTCTCTCTAATAAATAAATAAATTCTTTAAAAAAAATAAAATAAAAGCAGTGTCATGCCCAGATTCATATCTTAGATCACCCTGTCTATCCTGTGGGAAGAAGGGAGCAGAGGGGGCCAGACTTGATACCAGAACAGTTAGGAGGCTGCTATAGCAATCCAGGTAAGAAGAGATGCAGAGGAAGGGATCAGTTATGACTCCCACATTGAATGATTTGGTTGGCTGGATGGAAAGTGGTGCTGAATCTATGCTCCATAGGGTTAATGAGGTAAAAGGTCACCAGCAAGACCCCCACTGACCCCCTTTCTTCACAGGAATGTTAACCTTATCTTTTAGAGGCAAACAACAGGAAGAGCTCCAGCTGGCCTAAACCAGCTTGAGCTTGACCCCTGGCTTACAGCTGTGCAGATGGACCATGGAGTGGTCATTATAATGTTAAAATTTCCCCCTTAGTTAACATAACACAGAATGCATGTATAGGCATGTTTTCTAAGTACCCCTGTGCAACCTAATGCCCACCTTTACATGTGATGACAAAAGTCACCTTTCTGAATATTCATCCCAACCTTAAGTAAAAAAGAACACACTTGCCTCCACTGGGGGAATCACAGCTTTGGAAGTTATTCCCCACGATCTCCTTATTTGCTGCAAATAAAATTTCCTTTGTGTGACAGCTCCATCTGGTGTAGTCTCTACCTGTAACTCACCAAGGATCAAACTCACCTAGTTGGGTTACCATGCAGTTTGGGGGAGGGGGAGGAGGGAGGGACAGGGCAACCCTGGAAAGTGGAACAGGAGGGTGAGGGAAGGATGACAAGATCCGTCTGGAACTTTTTGAGTTTTAGGTGCCTGTGGATTAGCCAAGTAGAAAGAAACAATGGGCAGGTTGATACACAGGACTCTAGCTCAAAGGTATCTGCACAACGCCTGGCACGCCTGGCCAATAGGAAACACTGCTGCCGGTGCTATTATTCTATCTGGATTGGAGAAAGAGATATGGGAGTGTGTTTTAGGAAAGCGGCAACGACACACAGGAATAACAGTAATGTCCGCAACAACAGAGCTAGAACTTACTCTGAGTTACTTATGATGCAGAACCAGAAGTTGTCATTAAGTGCTTTGCACGAGTTGACTCACTCAATTGCTGCACTGAGTTTATGAGTTCGAAACTACTGCCGTTCCCAACTGAGAAACGGGAAGCACAGAGTTTCAGTAACTGGCACAGGCCATACAGTGAATAGGTGGTGGAGCCGGGGTCAGAACGGGGACAGTCAGACCTGGGACTTGGCGACCTCAGGTCACAGTCTCGAAGCCGCTGGACAGAGACTGGGGCTGGGAATTCATTAGGAGAGGAAGTTACTGCTGGCAAGCGCTGGAGCTCGCACGCAGACCCACGCGGAGTGTGGTGCGGACTCGATGTCCCCGAGTTGCTGCTCTCCGGCTGGGGCGCGGCGCCGCGCAGGCAGGGCGGGAAGAAAGCCCGCGCCAGGGCGCAGGTGGCGACTCTGGCTCGGGACCATGGAGAAGGCCAGCCTCCGGGCTTCCTAGAGCGGCGCGGGTGGGAGCGCCTCCGCTCGCGCTTCCGCCTCGGCTGCGATCTGCGGGAGAGGCCGGGCGTTCGGCGCTCCGCCTCCGCGCGGTGGCGCGTTCCGCACTGTCCGCGAACTCAGGCGTCGGGCTGCGCGGACGCAGCCCGAGGGGCCCCTGCCCGCGGAGGCGCCGTCAACCCTCCTGCCCCGGAGAGCTGGCCTGACGTCCCTCGGCTCGCGGTACTCAGGGTGAGGGCCGGTGACGCGTGGGGTCGCCCGCTTACGGGGCTGGAGTGTGCAGATTCCCGTCGGGTTTCCGGTCACCATCGCCCCCCTGGGACGTCGGGCGTCTTCCCCTTTCCCCTGGGGCCAGATCACCACTTGCATTTTGTCCCGGGGCCCCGTTACCCTACATTTTCTCTAAATGCTCGTTTTGGTCTTTGCCACCTTTGCTGGAACCATTCAGTACAGACTACTTAGTAATTCATTCATAGTGGGCCAGGGATTTTCTTGAAAGCCACAAATCCACGCAGTTCTTGACTCTTGCTTCAGAGACATTCTTTCGAGGAATTTTCAGCCTCACCAGGCAGATTTGTAGAATTTACAAAGGAAGCAGATTCAGCACCGCATGAGCCACTGGAGAAGGTGCACTGAGAACATCCAGAGTGTCCTAGGAATATTGTTTCCAATGAGAGAGGCACGGAGACTGAGGGGAAAGAGGTGGGGAACAAGGCAGGGTCAGCCTCATTGTGATTCTCTCTCTTAGCTCCACAGGTTCTTGCTTTTCCAAACAGAGAGGGCAGTGCATGAAGCCAGGGTTCGTCAGCCATGCTCCAGACAGTGTGGTCCCAGGTGAGCTGAGCTTTCTTGCAGCTTCCCACATTCAAAAGAAATACGATTGATCACTACAGGAATAGTAGCCTGGCCTGGCCAGTCCCATGCTTAGCTTTGCATCCATCAGTTGAGTATGGCAGAGGAGTATGTTAGGGGAGGTGATGAAGGTGAGTAGGTGAACTTGGGAGGATCAGATCGGTTGGGAAAGAAGGAAGCACCAGCTAAGAAACTCTCCTAAAAAGTGAGAGTCTACATCCATGCAGACTGTGGACCATGAATGTACGGTTCACAGATGAGCAGCTTTGGCATCACTAAGGGGATTGCTAGAAAGGTAGAGTCTTAGGCCCCAACCCAGATCGCCAGAATCAGACTCTTCACTTGTACAATATCTGGGGAACAAATGGGCAAGTTAAAATTTGGGCTGTGCTAGTCTGCCTCACACCATACGGAGGAAGGCCACCTCCTGCATTTAAACAGTCATTCCCACAGGAGGAGTTTGCCCTGCAGATCACAAAGTCAGGGTACAGTGAAGCCACCACTGGGGAGCCTTTGGAGAGTGTGGATTGATGAGGGA
Organism: Eumetopias jubatus; assembly: GCF_037043125.1. Lineage (NCBI taxonomy): Eukaryota > Metazoa > Chordata > Mammalia > Carnivora > Otariidae > Eumetopias > Eumetopias jubatus. The sequence goes on along the minus strand of NW_028274807.1, from coordinate 147,500,300 downwards.
GGTGGATTCTTGCTGAGTTTGGAGCTGATGCCAGGGCCTCCGGCCCTTTGCATAGATTACAGCTTAATCTCTGCAAAAGCCTATATCCTTTGTTGGCACAAATTCATGCAGCTCTGGAAGCAGTTGTCCTTCCAGAATTTTCTTGGCACTAGAGGATGCTTGCATTGAATTTTTCTCCAGCATCCTAGATCAGGGAATGAGAAAGCTGGTGTCCTGTGTATTGGATGTGTCATATAATTAGGAAGCCCTATCCAAGACTTAAGAATAATGTGTATGTAGACATCAGACCATCCACTTCTGCTTCACCACTTAAGTCAAAATTAGTTCCAAGTCAGGAAGTGTTTAAACATCTGTGGGGGCAGTCTGTTCTCTCCTGGTGCTTTGTGTGGGGTATAGTAGTCACTCAGGATTGGCCTCCAGTAAGGAAACCCCAAGGGACAGTGGTTGAAACGAGATAGAGGCTCTCATGCAAGAGAGGTTGGGGAGAGGCAGTACAGGGACATTGTGGCAGTGTTACCCCACACCGGGCTCTTTCTCTTTTTTTGCTTCACCATCCTAGCACTGGCTTTCATGCTCAGGGCCGCTTCATGGTCCAAGGTGCCTGCTTGATCTCCAGCTGTCATGTGTGCATTCCAGATAGAAGAGCAGATGACAAAAAAGGCGAACCTCTCATCAGTTTGCACTCTTTAAGGAACCTTCCCAGAGAGTCCCCGACAGTTTTTGTACTTGTGTTTCATTGACCTCACTTAGTTGCCAGAGCTGGGAGCAGCCCCAAGTAAAATTAGGATTCTATAATTAAAAAAGAAAGGGAGGGGGAAAAATACGCACATATATGTTTAGACAATTGTCAGTCTTTTTTTTTCCTAAAGATTTATTTATTTGAGTGTGAAGGCGGGGAGGGAGACAGAGGGGGAGAGAGAGAGAGAATTCTCAAGCAGACTCCCCACTGAGCACAGAGCCCGACGTGGGGCTCGATCCCCACACCCTGGGATCATGACCTGAGCCAAAATCTTGAGTCAGCTGCTTAACCCACTGAGCCACCCAGGCGTCCCTAGACAACTGTCAGTCTTATCTGCGATCTCTATGAGAAATGTTCCCCTAATCTCATCTGTACTTTTAAGTGCTGAGATTTATATAACACCGTGTGCCAGGCGTTGTTTTAGTTCGTTACATATATTAACTCATTCCACTTCCACTCTTACAAGAGCCTTATAAGATAGGTACTCCTATTATCCTAGTTTTCCAAATGGGGAAACTGAGGCAAAAGAGTTTGAGTATCTCATCCAAGGTCACACAGCTGATGGTTATCAGAGATAGAATCTTATTTTATTTATTTATTTTACAGATAGAGACATAGCAAGAGAGGGAACACAAGCAGGGGGAGTGGGAGAGGGAGAAGCAGGCTTCCCACCAAGCAGGGAACCCAATGCAGGGCTCGATCCCAGGACCCTGGGATCATGACCTGAGCCAAAGGCAGACACTTAACGACTGAGCCACCCAGGCGCCCCTCAGAGATAGAATTTAAGCCTAGGGAGTCTGACCCTAGAGCTGAGTTTGTCAACCGCAGCACTGTTGACATTTTGGGCCAGATAATTCTTTGTTGTGGGGGCCTGTCCTGTGTGTTGTACGATGATTAGCAGCATCCCTGGCCTCTACCCACTAGATGCCAGTAGCACCCCCCACCCCATGGTTGTGACAACTAAAAATGTCCCCTGGGGCGCCTGGGTGGCTCAGTCGGGTAAGCGTCTGCCTTTGGCTCAGGTCATGATCTCAGGGTCCTGGGATTGAGCCCCACACTGGGCTCTGCACTCAGCGTGGAGTCTGCTTCTCCCTCTCCCTCTGCCCCTCCTTCCCCCACTTGTGCGTGCACTCTCTCTCTCTCAAATAAATAAATAAATCTTAAAAGAAAAAAAAAAAAGAGTCCCCAGACAGCGAGTGCCCTATGTCTCCTGGTGGGCATTTCCCCGTTGAGAAGCACTGCTCTGAAGCCCGTGCTCTTTGCCCCTGTGCTACGCTATCTCGGAACCCACTTCCTCTGTAGGGGAATCAAGAGCCCCGCTTCATCATGGAGAAGAAGTAAGTGCTAGCAAAGGACAGAAGCAGAGTGGTCAGAGGTGGAGCAGAAAGTTGAGAAGCTGAATGTTGTCGAAAACAAGGAGCAAGGAATGCACTGTTATTACAGGGGTGCCTCAGAGGTGTGGAGGGGTAGAAGCCATGATATAAGGAAGGAAGGTCCATGTTCCCAGCTGTTGGCTCTGAGGGAAGACAGAAGGTTGGTTAACATTTGGGGGCAATGAACTATCTATTGTGCACTGTCCAGGAAGGTAGCCACTAGCTATATGTGCCTGTTTAGAATTAAAGTTAATTAAAATGAGAAATTCAGTTCCTCAGTCACACAAGCCACATTTAAACTTGCTGGTCAAGGTGATACCTGATTTATTCAGTGTATAGTTACTGTCTTTCCCTTGCAACTGATCAGAAATCAATGGGGAGACATTTACGATTATGCAAGTATCCTGCTCCTCTTGGAAATTTCCTCCTTGATGTAGCATCCATGGGTGATTCTCGTCTGAACCAATCTTTACCATGCTGGCTGCAATCCTATATAGTACGTCTGTAGTTCTGTTTCTTCCCCCCGGCAGACACTAGGCACAGAGAGGTTGTTGACGTGACAGACTGGGGTAGAGTTCACTGTCAGTCAAGGAGAGACGGTATAGTGCCACTCACTTGTATAAGCGGTCAGTTCACTTTGAAATGTTTGCTTCCTTATACAACTTCGTGATACTCAGATAAAGAGGACTCCCTTTTGTCTATTTCAAAGTGCTTAACATCACTGATTCCCATCATCTGTAATAGAGAATACTAATTTTTACGTCGCCTGTGTGTTCTGATGATTGAGTGAATTGATGTAAAAGTAGTTGACACAGGACAAGGGATGGTTTCCTTCTCCCCTGAGAAGGTGGAAGTGGCCCCATCGGGAGCAGGGGGACACACCTGGTACAGAGGGCAGTGTTGGCAGGTGATCTGGGGGCAGGTGCCTGCTCAGGGATGAAGACTGCCATCCTGTCCCTGGAGTTGGGTGTTAGAGGAGGCGGCGACAATGCACATTGCCTTCAAGGGACAACCAGCTCTCTGATAAGATGCCAGAAAGACGGAGAACCAACCGGAGTGGAAGGAACTCTGTGCCTGTGGGATTCTTCCTCTGTCTATAAAAACGCATGGAGGGGGAACACCAGAGAGAAACCGAGTGGATGGAGTGGATGAATTCAGGGTGAATGAGAGATGCTATGGTCGTATTAGAAGACATGCCAGAAAGATTGACCCAGCTCATGGAACCAGACATGGGGTTGATGTGACGACCAGGCAGGGGCACCTCAGAGGTGTGCATGTTGAAAATGTGCTGAGGGCTGTCCCCGACTGGGGTACGGTTGTGGCTGTCCTTGTCAGTACAAGCCTCCCGAGGGGCTCGGAGCCATGGACTCCAGTAGAGTCAGCCCTTCCCTGGAGTTCAGGCCCCTCCTTAGCCATCACACAGGGCTTGAGCAGGAGCCTGTTGTTTCAGGAGCCAGTGACCTTTGAGGATGTGGCCGTGTACTTCACCCAGAATCAGTGGGCCAGCCTGGACCCCATGCAGAGGGCCCTGTACCTAGAGGTGATGCTGGAGAATTATGCAAACATAACTTCCTTGGGTAAGTCCTTCCTTGTCCCTGAACCAGCTCTGCCCCAAGGGTCCCTGGCTTCCTCCTTGGTGGATCCGGGGTCTCTCATATCCCCAGGACTGACGCACCATGAGCTGAGCTCCCTAATCCCCTGTTTTGGGAGTAGCTAATGGGAGAAAGATCTAGGCTCACTTTGGTTTTCAGCAGGATTTGCCTCTTCCCTGTTTCTTGATAGGGACTCTCCTGAGAGGGGTTTTTGCTCTGGGCACAGACAGCTGAGAGGGTTCCTGGATCCTCCACTCTTCCAGTTCCCTGGAGTGCTGGGCTCCATCTGTCCTGTGTGAGAGTCTCCTAGGACCCCCTGTACACACCTCTAATGACAGTAGGAGCTGTCTGTCTTTTCTGATAGAGCCAGAGTAAGCCTCCTCTTGAGCAAAACAATTTCAGCCTTCCTTAGAACCCCAGATTCTCTCCACACTGAGCTCACTTAGTGTCCTGGGTTGTCAACTTGTTCACCTGGCAAAGCAGAGGGTGGGCTGATGGGGTCAGCAGCGACTCTCCTCAGCTTCCTGTTCCTTTTCTTTCTCCTTCAGCAGCATTGCCATTCCCCAAACCAGATCTGATACTCCAGCTGGAGCAAGGGGGAGCACCATGGGGCCTGGATCCCTGGACACCCCTTGAGGGGGAGGCCCTGGGAGGTGTCCACATAGGTAAGCAGGAGAACTTACCATCTTCCTCTTTGGCTTGGCCTCCTCCTGTCTTTTAATGATTCAACATGAAAAAGGTTTTGCTTCTGTCATACCAGTTCTTATGAGGATGAAGATGTTCACTCTCCTTCAGAAAAGTGACCCTTGATAGAGCTTCAGCTCCATACTGAAAAGACCCATTGAAAATTTCATTTTCTGTTATTTTTCTTTGCAAAGCTAGAGGATTTCAAAAATGCATAGTGAAAATAGGCTTTTAGGGGGTCAATTTAGGAATAGAAACACAATGTAGTGTAAGAGCTTGTTTCTTCTTTTTAAAGATTTATTTATTATTTGAGAGAGAGAGAAGGGGGAGGGGCAGAGGGAGAGACAGTCTTTAGCAGACTCTGCACTGAGCACGGAGCCTGATGCGGGGCTTGATCCCACGACCCCAAGATCATGACTGGAGCTGAAACCAAGAGTTGATGCTCAACCAGCTGAGCCACACAGCACCCCAGAGCTTGTTTCTATAAGAACATTTTATGTATGTAGGTGTATGAAACTGTACATGGGAAGAGAGTTTTTATGAATTCCTAAACACTATCAATTAGCTTTTCAAAGAAAGCCTGTTTATTGGGAACGAATGGTTTCCTTTTCTGAAAGGTACAGAATTGAGGTGGATGAGAACCATCCAGAGATTGGGTGTTTAGCCTTCTCATTCAGTTGGCCCTGTTCTCATGCTCTCTCCATCCCTTATGTTGTTCAGAGTCTTATAAACCAAAGGCTCCTTCCTAATTCAGTCCACTTCCGTCCTCATCAACAGTGCCTTTGTGCTGACTCAGCACTTCCTGTCATCTTTTTTTTTTTTTAGATTTTATTTATTTATTTGAGAGAGAGAGCACGAGCAGGGGGAGGGATAGAGGGAGAAGTAGGCTCCCCACTGAGCAGGGAGCCCAACTCAGGGCTCGATCCCAGGACCCTGAGATCATGACCTGAGCCAAAGGGAGACACTTAACCAACTGAGCCACCTAGCACCCCACTTCCCATCATCTTGATGAGAAACCTATCCCCGCCAACCACCTGCAGTGGTGTTTCCCTTTGCCAAAGCTGTGCATGGTCTTCTTTAGTCTGCCAACGGCTTTAAGCCAGTGCTGTCCAATAGGACACTGTCTAGTGATGGAAATGTGCTATATCTGTGCTGCCCAATATGGTAGCCATTGTCCTCATCAGTTCTTGAACTGTGGCTAGTTCAAACAAAGAACTGAATTTTAAATTATGTTCCATTTTAATTAAATTTAAGTAGCCACATCTCAGTCAGTTAAGTGTCTGCCTTTGGCTCAGGTCATGATCTCAGTCTGGGATTGAGCCCCACATCAGGCTCCCTGCTGAGCGGGGAGTCTGCTTCTCCCTCTCCCTATGCCCCTCCCCCTGTTCATGCTCTTGCTCACACTCTCTCTCTCAAATAAATAAATAAAATCTTTAAACAGCCAAAAACATAAAAATAAAATAAATTTAAGTAGCCAGAGGTGTCTAGGGGCTGCCTTATGGGCAGTGCAGCTTAAAACAAGTACACAAACAGTCTCCACCTGCCTTTTTAGCTTCTAGATCAGTGGTTTCCAATTCCAGTGAGCATAAGAATCTCGTGAGGGGCTTGTTAGAACATGGACTTGCTGGATATCACCTCCAGAGGTTCTAATTCAACAGCACTGGGGTGGGGCCCAGGAATTTGCATTACTAGCAGGTTCCCAGGTGATGGTGGTCCGGGGACCACACTTTGAGGACTACTGTCCTTGAGAATCTCAAGCCATACCTTTTAAAATCTGGATTTCAGCTCATCAATGAGTTCTCAGCACTTAAAAATTAGTTTGGGGCTCCTGGCTGGCTCAGTGGGTAGAGCATGTGGACTCTTGATCTCAGGGTCATGAGTTCGAGCCCCACATTGGGTATAGAGATTACTTGAGATAAATAAATAAATAAAATTTGAGAAATTATGTAGTTGTGAAAAACCTAGTTCTTCTAATAGAAAAAACTCAGTTAAAAAAAAAAAAAACTAGTCTGGACTACACTAGACTTAAATAGACCAAAATAGTATAAAATCTGCCATGAATGCATCAAAATGCATCACTCTTTCTTTTTTTTTTTTTTAAGTAAACTCTACCTTTCTAGCTTCAGAGCCTCTGTTTTCTTTTTCTCATACTAGGTGGTAAAAACAAGATCGAGCGTGAGGAGCAAAGCCCAAGACTAAACATTTCTAAAGACTCAGCAGCCCATAGACTGATGGTGGAGGGGCTGCTCACAGAAGCTCCCCAGCACCCTCACCTTAAGGACAACTTAGGAAGGCCACAGCCATGTGACGCAGAGGAGAAAACAAACCAAGGAGGTTTCACGGACTTGCTGGTCCAGGACTACAGAGCTCCCGTCATCAAAAGGGAGGAGGCAGGTAGGAAGCTGGAAGGAAGCACCAGTGTCAATACCCACCTCCTGTCAAAGCAGGGCCTCCCTGGAGGACTGGCATTTTATAAATGTGGTGAGTGTGGCCGATATTTCAGCCAACATTCAGACCTTTTGCAGCATCAGAGGATTCACACTGATGACAAGCCCTACAAGTGCAGAGAGTGCGGGAAAGCCTTCAGGTATAACTCAAAACTCTCCCGACACCAGAAAACCCACACCGGGGAGAAGCCTTACTCATGTCAGGAGTGTGGACAAGCCTTCGGTCAAAATTCCCACCTCCTTCAGCACCAGAAACTCCACGGTGGAGAGAAGCCCTTCGGATGTCAGGACTGTGGGAAAACCTTCAGCTACAACTCAAAACTCATCCGGCATCAGCGAATCCACACCGGGGAGAAACCCTTTCAGTGTAAGGACTGTGGGAAGGCTTTCCGGTGTAGCTATGACCGAATCGTCCATGAGCGCACCCACACTGGGGAGAAGCCCTACAAGTGTCAGGAGTGCGGGAAAAGTTTCAGTTCAAATTCAGTCCTCATCCAGCACCAGCGCATCCACACCGGGGAGAAGCCCTACGCATGTCGGGAGTGCGGGAAGGCCTTCCGCCGGAGCTCCGTGTTTCTCCAGCACCAGAGGCTCCACACTGGGGAGAAGCTCTACAAATGCAAAGAGTGCTGGAAAACGTTCAGCTGTAGCTCTCGCTTTACAGTGCACCAGCGCATCCACACCGGGGAGAAGCCCTATGGCTGCCAGGAGTGCGGGAAGGCCTTCAATCAGAAGGTCACCCTGGTCCAGCATCAGCGGCTCCACACCGGGGAGAGGCCTTATGAGTGCAAGGTGTGCGGGAAAGCCTTCACGTGGAGCGCAAGTTTCATTCAGCACCAGAAGTTGCATGCTCGCAAGAAGGCCACCCAAGTGACAGGGCCAGCCGCAGTTGGGCCCCACTGCCCTGCTTCTGGCCACCCCCCTCTGCCTGCCCAGCACCAGCACTTTGCCCCCTCCAGGCCAGTGGCCGCCCCGCCTTCCCCACACCCCGCACTCCTTCCTCCCTCCCTGCCTCTCTTTGTGCTGCTCCCCTCGTCTGAAATGGCTAGTTCTTCCCCTGTTCAAATAGTGCATTTCTTTCAGGATCTCACTTCCCCTGGGAGCCTGAATCCTTTGTCTCACTCCCCATAAGCTCCTTCATGTGCTCGAAAACCCACCCACCTAGAGTTACCAGTTTCCCTGGGCTCCTGACCATGCCTGTGTTTGTCTTCTGAGCTCGTGGAGTCATTATTGTTTTCCCAACTCCATTTGTGTTCTCACGTGTTAAGAACCATGTTTGACTCTTCTCTTCCATCCCCTGGGTGGGAAATGGTAGGAGTTGTCCTTTATGGTGTCCAGTTTGGGTGTGTACCCGTCAGTCTGCACCTGCATTCTCTACTAGACTTGGTAGAGTTTACAGAACACTTTGGGGCTTAGGGGTATGGCATTCCAATGACATGGCCTGTTGTGATTCAAGAAATATGGGAGGAGGTAAGCAGAGAAAGTATCCAGTGATGGCTTTCAGGAATTAAGGAGGGCCATTTGGTGGGGCAGTAGCAAGGCTCACCGTGTGGAATCGGAGCCCAGGACTTCTTATTATCTCGATAATGACCATGATGAGGATCCTGTGTAACTAAGCAATAGACCAAGGAAATAACCAGTAAAAAGAATATGAAGTGATGAGTCAGCATTGATAGCAAGAATGTAAAATCATGTTTCTAAACTTGATTGGAAGGGGATGTGGCTTTTCTGTTTGGGTTCCTTTTCTTTCCTGTCCACATCCTTGTTTAATTTCAGTGCCCACTCAAACATGTAGGTATGAAAGTATTTGGGCCTGTGCAGTAGAGGGCAGGTGCCTGGGTGTAGCCATCTCTCAATTACACGTGGAGTGAACCTTTTGGCATCACACTGGTGAGCCTCTGAGGGAGGGAGAGAAATCTGACCCTGACTTGCAGTAGCTCTTGCCTCAGAAGGGAGTTCATAACTAATCATACACACACGCAGATGTGTTCTCACACCTGTTCCACGTCCTCTCTGATTAAATCTGAATTTTTGAGTCCTGATACTTTTAAGTTAATTTTATAATGAACTACTTTGATAACACGAAGAATTGTGTATGGACACTAATCTTTTTTTTTTTTTAGATTTTATTTATTTAGAGCGTGCATGAGCTGGGCAGGGTGGAGGGGGGTGGCAGGGCAGAGGGAGAAGAAAAGGGGAGAATCACTAATCGTAAGCAGACTCTGTGTGGAGCGCTAGTCAGATGCAGGGCTCCATCTCAACCCTGAGATCTTTACGTGAGCTGACATAGAGTCCCACACTCAACCCACTGGGCCATCCAGGCGCCCCCTGTTGGTGGGCACTAATCTTACTAGATGTATGATGTCACTGGTTTGGCCATACTTTTCATCTAGTGGTATGGGCCCTGATCCTTCTCACAATCACTGCTTCAGGACAGTGTAGCAACATGGGAAGGTACTTTAAGTAGTTAAGCAGGAATACAGCACTAAGGAAAAGATACGTACACTGTTATGATAACACCATACAATTATGTCTGCAAGGGAGGGCATAAAGAAATATTTTGGTTTTGGCTTTGGTTAGGCTTATTGAGATATACCTTATAGTCTTTACCCTTTTAAAGTAGACAGCTTGGTGAGTTTTGACAAATGAATACAGTTGTGTAATCAAGATAAAATTTCCATCACCCTCAGCATAGGGAGAAATGTAAATGGTTTGTGGGATGTTGGAGATTTTTCTTTATTTTCTTCCTTGATAAGGTTTGTATAATACATAGAATTCAGGAGAAGAAAAGGCAGAAACTAAACTTACCTTCCCAGCTGCAGTCAGAGCTTCCAGACTGCAAAATGCAAAGATCCCTCACCTAGAATCACTGTTTAGAAAAGCAGTCAAAATGTAGGAAAATGACAATGACTGTGGTTTCTTTGTCATTATTTCTCTGTCACACACACACGAGATGTATATAAATGTCCTATTTATTTCCCACAAACACTATGCAACAGGGCCTCAGGTTTTCTGGGAGGATTATAGCAAGGAAGGGGGGGGAGGGGTGGTGGTGAGAGGCTCTGAAGCTAGCCAGACCTCAGAAAAGCAGAACTTCTAAATGTAGTTTAAGATGAGAAGAAAGCAAGGAGCGTAGGGAAAAATAAATATGAGCTCTGGGCTGAAAAATGGCTTTGGATTTCTCACAGCCAATAGATTTATGGGTTTCTGATGATGATGACTTATTTTCTCATTTATTTCTTTCTTTATTCATTAATTCAACAGGCATGTAGGGTTCCCCCCATTGTCGCACAAATGTGCAATACAGCCTCCATAGCGCTTAGTACGTGCAAAAAGATGAATGATGTGCCATTCTTTTTAATGCAGGGACCAGTGTTGCAAGGTTGTCTGGCACTTAGTAGTCACTCAGATGTTTTTTGACAAGGGTCATGTGTAGCTCACAGAAAGGACAGATGTGTAAAAATAAACTCATACATGACTTAAAATCCAATGTAGAGTTCTTCCAAGAGTTTTATTTTCTCTGAAAGTGAAATGACTGTAAACGTACTGACTCCTCCCTCCCTCCCAAACTTACTAGTTTAACACGAGCAAGAGGACTGCCCACATCCTTCAGGAAAGGGATATGGGTATCATGTTACCGGAATTGTTTAGTTTTGAGACTTTTGCCTTTATCAGTGAGTTGGCTATGTTATTTGAGACCCTTTAAAAATAACAGAAGCCTATTTCAATGAATGTAAGTACACTTAATTTTAAGGATTCCTATGTGTAGCCTGGCACCAAACAAGAATGCAGCAGGAGATCTGGAGCCTGGAAAACCCAAGCAGGAACAACAGGCAGTCTCTGCCCTTTCTCCACTTTTTTTCTTCTTAAAATTTGATTTATTTATTTGAGAGAAAGAATGATAGCAAGAGCAGGGGGGAGAGGGAAAAGCAGTCTCCCTGCTGAGCAGGGAGTTCGACGTGGTGCTCGATGTGGGGCTTGATCCCAGGACCTTGGGATCATGACCTGAGCTGAAGGCAGACACTTAGCTGACTGAGCCCCCCAGGCGCCCCTCTTTCTTCACTTCTGATTCCTCTCCCCTCTTTGCAGTGCTGCTCACTCTGTCCCTAGGCACACAGCAGAATTTGCCATGGGTTAGAATTGATCACATCCTAGGTCACAAATCAGGTCTCAACTGGTACCAAAAGATTGAGATTATTCCCTGCATATTTTCAGACCACAATGCTTTGAAACTAGAACTCAATCACAAGAGGAAAGTCGGAAAGAACTCAAATACATGGAGGCTAAAGAGCATCCTACTAAAGAATGAATGGGTCAACCAGGAAATTAAAGAAGAATTAAAAAACTCATGGAAACCAATGAAAATGAAAACACAACTGTTCAAAATCTTTGGGATACAGCAAAGGCAGTCCTGAGAGGAAAGTATATAGCAATACAAGCCTTTCTCAAGAAACAAAAAAGGTCTCAAATACACAACCTAACCCTACAACCTAAAGGAGCTAGAGAAAAAACAGCAAATAAAGCCTAAACCCAGCAGGAGAAGAGAAATCATAAAGATCAGAGCACAAATCAATGAAATAGAAACCAAAAGAACAGTAGAACAGATCAACGAAACTAGGAGCTGGTTCTTTGAAAGAATGAACAAGATTGATAAACCCTTGGCCAGACTTATCAAAAAGAAAAGAGGACCCAAATCAACAAAATCATGAATGAAAGAGGAGAGATCACAACCAACACCAAAGAAATACAATTACAAGAACATATTATGAGGAACTCTATGCCAGCAAATTAGATAACCTGGAAGAAATGGGTGCATTCCTAGAGATGTATCAACTACCAAAATTGAAGCAAGAAGAAATAGAAAACCTGAACAGACCTATAACCACTAAGGAAATTAAAGCAGTCATCAAAAATCTCCCAACAAACAAAAGCCTGGGGCCAGATGGCTTCCCAGGGGAATTCTATCAGACATTTCAAGCAGAATTAATACCTACTCTCCTGAAACTGTTCCGAAAAATAGAAATGGAAGGAAAACTTCCAAACTCGTTTTATGAGGCCACCATTACCTTGATCCCCAAACCAGACAAAGACCCCATCAAAAAGGAGAATTACAGACCAATATCCCTGATGAACATGGATGCAAAAATTCTCACCAAAATACTAGCCAATAGGATCCAACAGTACATTAAAAGGATTATTCACCATGACCAATTGGGATTTATCCCTGGGCTGCAAGGCTGGTTCAACATCCGCAAATCAATCAACATGGTACAATACATTAACAAAAGAAAGAACAAGAATCATATGATCCTCTCAATAGATGCAGAAAAAGCATTTGACAAAGTACAGCATCCTTTCTTGATCAAAACTCTTCAGAGTATAGGGATAGAGGGTACATACCTCTATCATAAAAGCCATCTATGAAAAACCTACAGCCAATATCATTCTCAATGGGGAAAAGCTGAGAGCTTTCCCCCTAAGGTCAGGAATGTGGCAGGGATGTCCACTCTCACCACTGCTATTCAACATAGTATTAGAAGTCCTAGCCACAGCAATCAGACAACAAAAAGAAATCAAAGGCATCCAAATCAGCAAAGAGGAAGTCAAACTCTCACTCTTTGCAGATGATATGATACTGTATGTGGAAACCCAAAAGACTCCACCCCAAAACTGCTAGAACTCATGCAGGAATTCAGTAAAGTGGCAGGATATAAAATCAATGCACAGAAATCAGTAGCATTCCTATACACCAACAACAAGACAGAAGAGAGACAAATCAAGGAGTCGATCCCATTTACAATTGCACCCAAAACCATAAGATACCTAGGAATAAATTTAACCAAAGAGGCAAAGGATCTGTACTCAGAAAACTATAAAATACTCATGAAAGAAATTGAAGAAGACACAAAGAAATGGAAAAACGTTCCATGCTCATGGATTGGAAGAACAAACATTGTGAAGATGTCAATGCTACCAGAGCAATCTACACATTCAATGCAATCCCCATCAAAATACCATCCACTTTTTTTCAAAGAAATGGAAGAAATAATCTTAAAATTTGTATGGAACCAGAAGAGACCCCGAATAGCCAGAGGAATGTTGAAAAAGCAAAGCAAAGCTGGCAGCATCACAATTCCAGACTTCCAGCTCTATTACAAAGCTGTCATCATTAAGACAGTATGGTACTGGCACAAAAACAGACACATAGATCAATGGAACAGAATCGAGAGCCCAGAAATGGACCCTCAACTCTATGGTCAACTCATCTTCGACAAAGCAGGAAAGAATGTCCAATGGAAAAAAGACAGTCTCTTCAACAAATGGTGTTGGGAAAATGGGACAGCCACATGCAGAAGAATGAAACTGGACCATTTCCTTACACCACATACAAAAATAGACTCCAGGGCGCCTGGGTGGCTCAGTTGGTTAAGCGACTGCCTTCGGCTCAGGTCATGATCCTGGAGTCCCAGGATCGAGTCCCACATCGGGCTCCCTGCTCAGCAGAGAGTCTGCTTCTCCTTCTCACCCTCCTCCCTCTCATGCTGTCTGTCTCTCATTCTCTCTCTCAAATAAATAAATAAAATCTTAAAAAAAAAAAAGACTCCAAATGGTTGAAAGACCTAAACGTGAGACAGGAGTCCATCAAAATCCTAAAGGAGAACACAGTCAGCAACCTCTTCGACCTCAGCCACAGCAACTTCTTCCTAGAAACATCGCCAAAGGCAAGGGAAGCCAGGGCAAAAATGACCTATTGGGATTTCATCGAGATAAAAAGCTTTTGCACAGCAAAAGAAACAGTCCACAAAACCAAAAGACAACCAACAGAATGGGAGAAAATATTTGCAAATGACATATCAGATAAAGGGCTAGGATCCAAAATCTATAAAGAACTTATCAAACTCAACACCCAAAGAACAAATAATCCAATCAAGAAATGGGCAGATGACATGAACAGACATTTTTCCAAAGAAGACATCCAAGTGGCCAACAGACACATGAAAAAGTGCTCCACATCGCTCGGCATCAGGGAAATCCACATCAAAACCTCAATGAGATACTACCTCACACCCATCAGAATGGCTAAAATTAACAAGTCAGAAAACGACAGATGTTGGCGGGGATGTGGAGAAAGGGGAACCCTCCTACACTGTTGGTGGGAATGCAAGCTGGTGCAGCCACTCTGGAAAACAGTATGGAGGTTCCTCAAACAGTTGAAAATAGAGCTACCATACGATCCAGCAATTGCACTACTGGGTATTTACCACAAAGATACAAATGTAGGGATCCAAAGGGGTACATGCACCCCAATGTTTATAGCAGCAATGTCCACAATAGGCAAACTGTGGAAAGAGCCAAGATGTCCACCGACAGATGAATGGATAAAAAAGATGTGGTATATATACACAATGGAATATTATCCAGCCATCAAAAGGAATGAGATCTTGCCATTTGCAGCGATGTGGATGGAACTGGAGGGTGTTATGCTGAGTGAAATAAGTCAATCAGAGAAAGACATGTGTCCTATGACCTCACTGATATGAGGAATTCTTAATCTCAGGAAACAAACTGAGGGTTGCTGGAGTGGTGGGGGGTGGGAGGGATGGGGTGGCTGGGTGATAGACATTGGGGAGGGTATGTGCTATGGTGCTACGTGGATGGAACTGGAGGGTGTTATGCTGAGTGAAATAAGTCAATCAGAGAAAGACATGTGTCCTATGACCTCACTGATATGAGGAATTCTTAATCTCAGGAAACAAACTGAGGGTTGCTGCAGTGGTGGGGGGTGGGAGGGATGGGGTGGCTGGGTGATAGACATTGGGGAGGGTATGTGCTATGGTGAGCACTGTGAATTGTACAAGACTGATGAATCACGGATCTGTACTTCTGAAACACATAATGCAATATATGTTAAGAAAAAAAAAGAAGAAGAAGATAGCAGGAGGGGAAGAATGAAGTGGAGTAAGTCGGAGGGGGAGAGGAACCATTAGAGATGATGGACTCTGAAAAACAAACTGAGGGTTCTAGAGGGGATGGGTTAGCCTGGTGATGGGTATTAAAGATGGCACATTCTGCATGGAGCACTGGGTGTGATGCACAAACAATGAATCATGGAACACATCAAAAACTAATGATGTAATGTATGGTGATTAACATAACAATAAAAACTTATAAAAAAAAAAAGAATTTGCCATGGGTTTCATGTTTACAGCTCCATCCAGGGAGCAGCAACGATCTCCCAGACTGTGGCACATTTCCTGGGAGAGAGAATCTGATCTGCCCAATTTAGGTGAGGTGTTCACTTGTCTACTCTCCCCTGGCTGAGGGGTTAGATCACACAGTGTGAATGAGGCTGCTGGGGTCCCACTCTGGTACGGGGGAGTTAACGGGGCTGATCAGACACCCGAGAGGTATCTTGCCGACTTCTGAGATCACAAACTTTTCTCTTGTTTTTGTTATTCCAGGTCTCCTGGCAACTACGATAACAGGAGAAGCTTCAGGATATTTTTTCCCCAATGCCTGGAAGCTTTTAACAATTCAGCTTTGACAGCCCTCTGTGGGAGGTGTTGATCATCCTCCATTAATGTTTCTTGGTTCACAGTGAGCTCTCAGTCTTCATTCAGATCTTCTTTTGTTGATGACTTGTGACTGGCTAGTCTTTGGGTGGAAGAGCTGGTGACGTTATGGGAAGTGAGGTTATGGTCCCCTCTGATTTCCATATGCTCTGTTTGGGGTAAACAGGCACTTCTGGCCATGGGCTGAATGAGGGTAAATCTCTGTGGCTCTTGGAACTTTTTCTCTGGGGTCTTTGTATATAGCTCACTCAACAGCTGCAAGGCTGGCTCCCTGGTTAGAGCTCTCCATCTGGTTCATTTCTTGTTATAGTTCTTGATTTTCTTTGTTTTTCCACAGCCACTCCAACATGGAAGTTGGCTGGTGATAAAAACAATATGGCTGCATGATTTCTCCTTTAATCTAGCTACCACTGCCATGCCTCCCGAAGTAATAGGCCTCCAGCAGGTACTCCTTCCATCTCCCTTAACCGATCCTACCCTAGTCCTCATCCCCTGAAGCTGAGATTTCTAAGTAGCACCGTCAGAGAGCTCATTGTGTACACTCCCTGTATCCTTTACTGTAAAGGAGGTGGCACACCTCCTCCAACAGTCCAGTCTAAATTGTAATGTGCTTAGCTGTCCTCAGTGTTTGTAGTGTGAAATCTGGCTAATTCTCTAGTTTCTGGCCTCGTCCTCAGGTTAGCACTCAGTATGTCAAGTCTGGCCCTATTAAGACCTCAGAGGTTGGACCAAAGACTCCACACTATCATTTTTACCAGTCCAGCCCCTGGACTGGGTTCCAGCAATAGTGCGGGCTTAAGAGATGCAAACAGCTGTCTCCTGTATGAGGTGCCCTGCAGGCCAAGAAGTCTGGCTTTCCCATCACAGTTGCACGTGGAACCCCCAAACATTTGCGTGGTTCCTGGCCCTGCTGCGGCCCCATCTGCAGCTAGCTGCTATCGTCTGCAGGCAGGGTTGCAGCCAGACGGTCGGTCGATGCCGCTGCTAGACAGCTGCAACACTGACACCTGCTGCGAGAGGCGGCGGCTTTGCAAGCCGGGCGCGGGAGCGTCCGGAACCAGCGCACCACCGAGAGGGAAACCTCCAGGCTTCCTAGAAGGGAAGGCGGGCTCCCGCGGTGCTTCCGGCTCGTCGCTGGTTGGTGGAGCCGGGCGCTCCCGTGGGAGGGGAACTCGGTTGCGGGTGCTCTGGGTACCGTAGAGCGGCTGCTCTGAAGCGGGGCCGCTCGGCCTCTGCAAGGTCTGGCAGCCTTGACTTGGAAGTGCCTGGCCGAGGAGGGCCGATACCTGCGCCTATGCCCCGGCCGCGGAGAGGGTTCCTTGGTTCTCGTGCGCACCTGCCTCCGGCCCGCCTTCCTATTGCAGCTGGAGGTGTTGGCTGGCGTTGCCGGCTTCCTGGAGGTCCGAGCGGGTCTGTGCCCACTGCCACCCAGCGGCGCACTTGAGCATCTTTTTCCAGCTTTGATCCGCGGCCGAGCCGCCACCTGCATCTTGTCCCGTAGCCCTTCTCGGTCCAGGCGTCCTCTGCCCTCTTTCTCTCCGGAGGCGGCCTCTCTTAGTCATGGTGTCAAAGATGAACAAAGCCGGCAGGTTTTAATCAGTAATAATTATTGCAGGAGGGAAAAGAGTCCAGGGTGAACTGGACGCAGTTTTGACTGGTACAGAAGGGACTGGACCTTTTAAAGGGAGAATGGAGGAGGAGGGAGCGGGGTGAGTGGGGGCTCCGTAGAGTACGTGAAACCCATATGAGTTTGCTGACCGAGCTTAGGGAAGTTTGACTCCTGCCCTCCTCCAGAGACTGGGAGACAGGGGCCCTGTCTTTAGGTGTTGGCTGGAACAAACAGTAAATTCTTTTGGCAGCCCTGAATTTTCTGACACTCTAAGAGGGGCTACGGTCATCTTTGGGATGTGGCCCCTTGAGATGTGGCCTTGAGCTGTTAATGTTTTGTTCGTCTTTACAGGCCAAGGTTAAGGCTTAGTAGAGAAAGGGCTCAGGAGAGCCTGGCTAGAGTTTGGCCAAGGACAGAATCTTTGTCAATAGTAGGGTCACTGAACACATTCAGTAAAGACTATTTCTCCTCGAACCCAAGCAGTCATTGAAGCCAGGATTCTCCTCCAGCTAAGGCTCAGTTCTGGACAATGGAGTGTTGTAGTGGTTTATTTTGAGAAGCCTTGTCCCTTGCCAGCAAGTGATTGGAAAATAAACCGAGTAATTTTAACTGTGGGTGAGGGTAGGGGCCAGGCTGCCCTGGTGTGGTAGGATAGTCATTGTTCGGAGTCCAGGAGTCCAGGGATGGTGGGGAGAGATGGGGGAGTAATGCGCTTATGGGCTGCAAGAGAGGGGCAGTCTCACTCAGAGGTCTTCTGTCTTAGACTCTTCCTTTTCCAAAGTCAGGGAGCCAAGCGGGAAGCTGGGACTCAGCAGCTGTGCTCCAGAAAGTGTGGTCTTAGGTGATCCTGATAACCTTTTTTAGATGAGCTCTCAGAGAAATCCATACAGGACTCAGGCCTGACAGGGCTCCCCCTTGCTACGCAGTTATGGAAGGTGTATACGTGTGTCTCTGCACATGAGGGTGTATTTGTTTGGGGAAAGTGGTTTGAGGTGAGATGAGATTATCCAGGGAAATATCTTGTATTAAAGAGAGGACATGATATTCAGACGATCCATTTAAATGTGTGAAGTGGAAGCACCTGCCAGTAAAAGTTTCTGGGAACTATAAATCCATATCACTTTCAACAGATGAAGTCTACCAACAGGCAAGAAAAGCCTTTTAGGGGAATATGTTCGCTCTGTAAATTGTGCATGAAGAATAGCATAAGATTAGGACTTCTCTGTTAACAGGTATATACTGAGCTCTGTGTGTGCCATGCTGTGAAAGAGGCTTTGGAAGTATCAGGGGAACACTACTAATAGTTACATAATGTACTGAGTTCTTATTTTGATAGATTCAGTCATTTAATAAATATTTATGGAGTTCCTACTTTGTGCCAATGGTCACCAAAATTGCCTTCACAGAACTCTTGATTCTAATGAATGACACAGACAGCACACCAGTGAGTGTATAATACACTATAAGGGAGTGATACATGTTAAAATGGAAAGGTGGGGAAGGGAATATAAAGTGACAATAGTGCATTGAATTCAGGGCAATGATATTTGAGCAGAATAATGCAACAGAGCAAAACAGGCAGAGGGAGCATTAAGGTCCTAAGGCGTGAACTGTCTTAAAATATTTGGGTTTTTAAGCAACAGAAAGAAGGCAAATATTTCATAAGTGCAATGAGCTAGTCAGGGCAGTTAGAGATGATGTGAGAGAAAGAGAAAAGACAGGGAGAGGGACAGAGGGAGAGAGGCGGGCCACTTCTTGTGTGGCTTTGATATTGTGTACTTGGGCACAGCCTCCTCTACCTGGAGTTGTAAAGGAAGGTCTCACTGAATAGGTGATGTTTGCTCGGAGATCTACAGGAAAGGAAGAACCAGGGGAGAGACTGCCAGGCCAGTGGGAGAACAAACCAGGAGGTAGGAGAGAATTGGATTTGTTGAAGAGAAAGGGAAGCTGGGTGGTCAGACCACACAGAACCCAAGGAAAGTATGGCGCTGGTTGAAGTTGTAGAGAGATGCAGGGGCCTGATAATATAGGACCTTTACTCATGGGAAAGACTTTGGATTTCATCATAAGAGCAACAATTGGCCGTTGAAAGGTTTTTGAGTGCTTCGTGCAGATTTTATGATATTACTGGGTCTACTGCATAGAAAGACCCTGTTGGGGTTTAAGAGGCTAGTTAGACTATTGTAGGAGCCCACCGAAGAAATGGTTGCTCTCTTGCTATAGGATGCATTGCTATCTGGGTCGAGCAAATCCCTTTCTTTTTATTTTCTCAAAATATTCTTAGTTAGTCTTTTCATCTATTCTTTCATATAAATTTCAGAATCCAGATTCTTTGGGATTTTAGAAGAAAAATGATTTCTATTGGGATTGCCTTGACTTATAGATTAATTTGAGAAATGACAGTTTCATAAAACGAATGCTTCTCATTCAGGAACATGTTCTGTTGTCATTTGTTCAGCTCTTATGTTCTTCAGTGAAGGAGTGTGTGTGTGTGTAAACTATAGATCATGTCCAATTTCTAATTGATTTTCGGGGCAGAGTATTTTTTTTTCCTTTTTTAAAAGATTTTATTTATGTATTTGACAGAAAGAGAGAGAGAGAGCACAAGTAGGGGAAGCAGCAGAGGGAGAGGGACCTGAGCAGGGAGCCCAACACAGGACTCGATCCCAGGACCCTGGGATCATGACCTGAGCCGAAGGCAGCCACTTAATGACTGAGCCACCCAGGTACCCCACTATTTATTTTTCTGTCATGATCTTCATCTGGCCATCTAATTTTTGACAGCTCATGCCTCCTCCCCTTCTGCGCCTAGCTCAGGGCTTGAGTAGGAAACTTTTGTTTAAGGAGCCAGTGACCTTCGAGGACATGGTTGTGTACTTCACCCAGAAGCAACAGGCCAGTCTGATGCCTCTTTAGAACACCCTACCCTGAATCTCCACAATTTTGGAGATATATGGGACTGTAGCTTCTCTAGGTAAGGCCTCTCTTTCCTCTAGGACTCAAACTCTGTACTCTGGAACTTCCTAGTTTCTTTCCTCTTATAGGCTCAGGTGTCTCTCCTCAGCTCAGTTTTCATAAGTCTGTGAGCTGAGTTCCCCAGGGTCATCAGCCTCAGAGGTTCCTGGTTGGGAAGAGCCCTAGGTTCTTTTTGGTATGAAAACAGACATTCCCCAATTCCCTAGAAGAGGCTCTGCTCTGGGCAAAATGGGAAATGAAAAGTTTTCTGATGTCCTTCTTAAGCCCTTGGTCCCTACCTCATCCTTGTTTTCTTGAGACCTTGGTCCTCTACTGCTACCCCTATTTTAGCGCATACGCAGATAGGGCCTCATAAGGTAAGTTTCTTAAGTTTCTGGGCCCTTGGGTGGCTCAGTCAGTTGGGCGTCTGCCTTCAGCTCAGGTCATGATCCCAGGGTCCTGGGATCGAGCCCTGCACTGGGCTCCCTGCTCGGCGGGGAGCCTGCTTCTCCCTCTCTCTCTCTGCCTGCCGCTCTGCCTACTTGTGCGCAACTCCTCTGTCAAATAAATAAATAAATAAATAAATAAATAAATAAATAAAAAATAGTTTCTTCCTGAGTAGGACGGTTGGGCTCCTTCTTTAGAGGGCTCCTAAGACCCACCAACTTTGTCCTCCTGGGTGTTCCAGGAGGAACTGAAAGCTGGAGCTGAAAGGAGCTCCAGAATCAACTCTCCGAGTACTCTCCTGTTCTGATTGCTTTGCTGGAGCAAGGGGAGGTCCCATGGGCCCAGATCCCTGGGCACAGGTTTGCAGAAGGGTTCTGAGAGGTGTCAGTATAGGTAAGTAAGAGAACCTGTGAGCTTCCTTTCCTACTTCTACTCTCCCTTTGTTTTAATAATTTATCAGACAAAGGGGTTTTCTTTCTCAAATGGCTGCTGTCGGGGATGAAAATGGTCACTCTTAAAGTATTGTAGGACATTTGACGGAGGCTCAGTGGAGCACCAGCCCTGAACCAGAAAGGATATTCCCCAGGTATCCTGCCTGCAAAGGTTCTGCACGTTTTGCCACTTATTTGTGTTACCACCCTCCTCCAGCCACACATCTTTTGTTCATGTAATAGGATAATTTAATTTTCTACTGTTTTCAATACAAAGATGTATTTTAATTACAATAAGAGGAATTTAGGCTTCCATGAACTAGCCTGGGGGAACATACATAACATTATTACTCATTGTTTCAATGAGGAAATGTTTTTGGTTTTTTTTTTTAATGTTTTATTTATTTATTTAAGCGAGAGAGCAAGCATGCATGAGTTGGGAGAAAGATACAGGGAGAAGAGCAAGAATCCCAAGCAGATTCACACTGAGTGTGGAGCCCCACGTGGGGCTTGATCCCACAACCCTGAGATCATGACCTGAGCCGAAACCAAGAGTCAGACGCTTAAGTGACTGAGCCACCCAGGCATCCTGAAAATGTAATGTTTCTAAACAGTGACCTAAAAATAAACTTTGTAAGGAATTCGTGGTTGTAACTGGGATGGAAACTAGCTTTCTTCATTTGAAAGAAGTCCATTAAGTGAGATTTTTAAAAATCCAGAAGAGTATATTGGTGTCCTTTCCTATTCTTCTCAGCCTGTTCCAATTTCTCAAACTATACAGAGTTTTTATATAGCATTTCCCCTTCTAATTCAGTCCTACTGTTACTTTGAGGTGGTGCCTTCTCAGGAAGAGCTCTACCCAAGGAAGGACTTAAGACTATTTTGGTGAGAAAACTTCCCTGCATCTACTGGGAATTCTCTTTATGGGTTGTCTGTTTAGCCTGTTAATGACCTTCACAGGGGGATTCAGGGAACTTTTCTTTCATTCTCTTATAATAGATAGGCAATAGGTAGGACTCAGGAGAAAAAAAATCAGAATTCAAGCTTAGTGTATCCAGATGCACTTTGAGTCAATCCCAGATCCTCTCTAAGAAAACCTATAAGAAAAAAGACAATGATTTTGATTTCTGGAAATTATATTTATTAACTGTGTTTTCCAGTAGTAATTAGGATGAAAACCTCTGAAAAACCATTGTATTATAGCAGTTTAGAGCAGGAAAGAAAAATATGGGATCTCTGTGGTCCTATTTGATGGACAGGAATTTGTTCTCATAGTCCATCATATGGGGACAGGAACATGGGAAGGCTGAGACTGCATGCCTTAAATTGTTTGTAATAGTCCTTGGTGGGCAGATAGTTTATTTATAAAGAACTTGATCGTCATAGTAGATTTCAGATACCTAATCTGCAGTAGGTTAGTTTTTTTTTTTCCAATAACAAGATAAAACAGAATAAAAGCCCATCTAGAATAATGCCTTATATACAGTACAGGAAAGATAACATTCTGATGGAGAGAAAAACCTTTGTAAACTGTACAGATAAGAAAAAAAATGTAAATGCTTTTCCAATACTTAACAGAAAAGTTTTTCTCAGATACTCAACAACTAATGGAATTAGTTTTGGAAATAGGATTTAGGCATATAGTCAGGGCAGGAACATGGGGCAAGTGGTAGCAAAATGAAAGAAGATAAGCCGAGTGGGAGGGAGAGTTTCCTTAGAAGAAAGTTTGAGTCCATAAAAGCCAAGCCAGGCAGATATAAAAGGGAGCAGGACGTTCCTATATATAACTGGCCCTGAAGATATGACTAAACATCTTCATTATTGGAGGGTGTAAAAGAAGGAAGAATGAGGAGGACATCGTGTCCCGAAAAGCATGGGTCCATTGTGGGGAAATGGTGGACTCAGCATGACAGTTGTCCATGCTCAGCAGCAGAGCTGGAAATTTGTGTCTTCATACTGTTAAGAGTAGACATATAGGTTCTAACAGGACACCTGGAGGCCAGCACGAAGGAAGTCGTGGCCAGCTATCAGGAAGGTCAGAGTCCTGTCCTGGTAGCACTTCGCAATAAGCCGGATCAAACCAGACAAGTCCAAGATGGTGGATGCCACAACAGGAAACTCCTGACCAAATTGGGAAGAAAAAGTAGGAAACCCCGCTTCACACCCCAGGTAATGAATATTCTGCCCTCTGGTTAACAACTGTCAGTAAAAGAAAGAAACCCAACCCCCTGGGCATGCATCTCTCTCTCTCTCTCTCTCTCTCTCTCTCTCTCTCTCTCTCTCTCTCTCTCGAGCTCACAGCTCTCATATCTTGAGAGTGTACTTTTCACTTTAATAAACTTTCCCACCTGTGTCACTTGTCCACTGTCCTTGAATTCATTCTCATGACAAGTCCAAGAACTTTCAGCAACTCCTTTGAGTCTGGCTGGGTCAAGGCCCCAGGGCCCGAGGTCTCCCCAGTTCACCCAGCAACAATACCAAGGAGGGTTTGTAAAAAAAACCTAGGGGGGGCGCCCGGGTGGCTCAGTTGGTTAAGCGACTGCCTTCGGCTCAGGTCATGATCCTGGAGTCCCGGGATCGAGTCCCACATCGGGCTCCCTGCTCGGTAGGGGGTCTGCTTCTCCCTCTGACCCTCCCCCCTCTCATGTGCTCTCCATCTCTATCTCATTCTCTCTCTCAAATAAATAAATAAAATCTTTAAAAAAAAAAACCTAGGGTATCATAAAGTCAAGCAGTGGAAAAATACAAGGGCAACTAGGAATTTTTAAAAAATTTGTGCAATAAAAGAAATATAATCTTTGTATACTTTGTATATTTGGCTCTATAGTGAGCACTATTTACATGGTAAGGGAAAAGGTCTTTCTGAGTTGCTGGAGTAACTGGAGGTAGAGATATTGTTGGGTGACATCTGGGCACTGCAATCATTATTGCCACCTGACAGATTCTGGCTATATTGTAGGGATGACCAAAGGGTCCAGAATTTATAAACATTCCTTTACACAACAGTGCATACATTTGTGTGTGTGTGTGTGTGTGTGTGTGTGTGTAAATTCTTCTGATTAGCTTGAGTATAAAAGCATGGCTCACAAAAGATGAGTTGCTATGATATAGAAGGACCCACTCCAGTATTCTAATGTGGGGCTTGATCTCAGGATGCTGAGATCATGACCTGAGCTGAGATCAAGAGTCAGACATTTAACCAACTGAGCCACCCAGGCACCCCTGCTTCTGCTTTCTTTGGTTACCTCATTTCCAATAAAATTTTGTAAAACTTTGCTAATTAAATCTTACTCAACCATATGTAAATGTTGCATGAAGTTTTCTCAAGGCATTTGTTGTTTGCTAGTTATAAACTAGCAAAGCTATAAGCAGTGATAATTTGGCATCGTTTCCATTAGTTTCATATTTCTTTTTCCTTTTCGGCATAAATGTTCAGATAAATGGACATTAGATATTATATGTGTGCTTTGTAAAGTCTTAAGTGTATTGTATATAACACCTTCCTAAGACAATGCTGAATGAAGATGGTCACAGAGCCATGTTGTAATTAATTAAAGAAATGACATTTTTGTGCTCTGTCAGATGTTGAAATAATTGTTTATCTTTAAAAAAATTTTATATATTTATTTTAGACACAGAGAGAGGGAGACAGAGAAAAAGAGACAGAGAGAGAGAATGCAAGTGGGGAGAGGGAGAGTGACAAGCAGACTCCATGCTGAGTGTGGAGCCTGATGTGGGGCTCAATCCCATGACCCCGAGATCATGACCTGAGCCAAAATCAAGGGTCGGACACCCAACTGCTGAGCCACCCAGGTGCTCCAATTGTGTTTATCTTAATAAAATTTGTGTTCTGGCATAATTTACAATTTTAGAGCTTGGAAATATGTAAAATCTTTCCCATGGAGATTAATAGTATAATAGTTTAATTGACTTATAATAAATGGCCTTAAAGTTTTTTGTTTTTAAACACATTTCCCTCGAGGCGCCTGGGTGGCTCAGTCGTTAAGCGTCTGCCTTTGGCTCAGGTCATGATCCCAGGGTCCTGGGTTCGAGCCCCATATCGGGCTCCCTGCTTGGCAGGAAGCCTGCTTCTCCCTCTCTCACTCTCCGAGCTTGTGTTCCCTCTCTCGCTGTGTCTCTCTCTGTCAAATAAATAAAATCTTAAAAAAAAAATAAACACATTGCCCTCATACTAGCGGGAAGGTGCTCTTGTTTAAGAGTCTTAAAAGAAACAGCCTTGATGCAGGTTAGCTGGGTCCAAGGACCCAGAAGAGGTCCTGCAGGCCCAGCCAAGAGGGTACTTGGCTTCACATAGGATGGAAATCAAACACAATCTGAGAGAAGTAAGAGCAGACAACTATAGATACAGAGCATCTGGGAGATTTGGAAAGGAAAGGGAAGGAAAATGAGTGTCGTCTTTGCTTGAGACCTGGGGTTTTTATTGAGGACAATTGTCTGGTGCACCTGTCTTCTCAGTAATCCAGAAACAAAGTGTTAGGTGTCCTCCATAAATCACTTATGCCCTGGAGCCAGGGTTCTTGATGAGTCATTGGTCTTGGTCTTGGAAAACTTTCATGAAGACCCTGCTCGGTCCTTAGATATTATCTGTTGCGTTGGAAGACTCCAACGAAATCATTAAATCCTTGACCTTTACAAGGAGGACACACACTATCTGTTCTATAACACCTGTGTAAGGGAGGGGTGTAGGTCCTGATAAGAATAGAAGCAGGAAAAGGAATGAAAAAGCAGTTTTTCATGGATCGCTTTAGTTTCCCTGTCTCAGCCTGATCCCAAATCCTTTTCCTGATTCCATGTAGCCTAGAGACTCTCCTTCCCCTACCCAGGGAGAAATCTGGAAGTGCATTTTCTTGAACTGGTGAACCATAGATGTTTTTCATGCAAAGCTGAGGGGGCATGAGTGAGCCACCCAGTTTCTAGAAAACTGGGATTATCAAAGGACGCATACCGAATCTCTAGGCTCCTCTCCCTGCTCAGCGTCTAGAATGCTCCAATCATTCTTCCTAATCCTGGAGAAGAGGGAGTGTAGCTCAAGAGCCCCTGGATCCTGGGGTCCCAAACAGACTAGGTTCTGCGACTGACAAAACCCAAAGGCAGAGAAATGAGTGGTGGTGAAACAAGAAAGGAATTTATTTCAGTGAGCGACTAATGTCTCAAAGACTGTCTCCAAAATGCCAAAAATACTTCCAGGTTTATGTGAGGAAAATGTGGGACAAAGTCGGTGGGTACGTGCAGGTAGGCAGTGAAGGTTAAAAGCCATCAAAGTCTTGGAATCAATCACCGGTAGGGTCTTGCTGCCTCAGGGCAGTTCTTGTTGCTTGAAGGGGTAGTTTTGGTTCCCATCAGGGGATACTTGGCTCTATGGATCTTCTTCCTGAGCCAAGAGACAAGCTGGAAAGAAGAACCCAACTAAAAAGTTTGAGGTCAAAATGGAGGCAGCCAAAGTCCTCTTTCAGGAGGACAGTTCTTACATAGAACAGTATCAAAGCTTGGCTTTGATACAAAGAAGCTACTAGCTTGGCTAGTAGAAGCCATGCCTCTGAAGCTATTCTCAGGAGTATTAGAACCTTCACGGTAAAACAGAGCCTTCCCACACTGGCGACCTCCAAGAAGAGCCTCTTGGGATAAGGTGGAGACATTTGCTTGGCTTGCAAACATGCAATAAAGGCAAATCATGGTGGCTATCCCATTGGCAGGTCTAGCTGTGTAGTGGGGTGCTCTGACAAGTCTTTGAGGATAGAGTGGTTCTGAAGACTGGCAGAGGAGAAGCTAAATGAAACATTCAACATTCCATTCAGCAAGCTTCTTTGCCTGTTTCCGTGTCTGTTAAGTGGGTATAATAGTGATACCACCCTCAAAGGACTGTTGAGGCTTAGTAATTAAATGAGTCAATGGATTAACAAAGTATTTACAGTAGTGCCTGGCACACATTAAGTGCTTGCGGGTTGTTTTGTTTTCTAATTGTGTTTTTTGGTTTCGAAGATACAAGTGCTGCTGGGACTTCCAAGATGTGGCACACTTTAGGGAAAGGGCTATTAACATTTAGCCTTAGACCGTTTTCCCACGCTTTACCTGGATATGTGTTCCAGGCCCAGCCTGGAAACAGATTTCAGCTAAGGGCCCAGCAGCCTTCCCTGTGAATAGTGGGTCCTTCATATTAAGTTGAAGGAAACAGGCCAAGAAGCTTGCTTCTGCTCACACAGCTAAGAAGTGGTACAGCCAGGTTTCCGGACCTACGTAGTCCATGCTCTCCACCAATACACAGTTGGCTACTCAGGTGATGGGCCCCACACCCCCTCACTGCCGCGCAGCCACAGAACCTAGGCAGCTTTGGCAGTGGTCCCTTTAGGACCTGGAAGAGCAGCCAGGAGGGGAAAACGCCAGGGAACCCTGGGTGATTCCCGGGATTGCAACCGTTCTGTGGCCTAGGCTGGCCGGACGACATCCCCCGGAGGGGCTACCGAGAGAGGGCGCTGCAGGACCGGAGCCTAGAGCCCGCAACTCTGGCGCAGTCTCGGAGAGTAGGGATAGTGGCGGTAGCACCTGGGCTAGGGAACCACAGAGACGAGCACGTTTTCAGGTTCCTAGAGAGGAAGGGAAACTGCCCTACGGGCTTCCGGCGGAGCGTGTCCTAAGCTTTCC
Source organism: Eumetopias jubatus (assembly GCF_037043125.1). Classification (NCBI taxonomy): domain Eukaryota; kingdom Metazoa; phylum Chordata; class Mammalia; order Carnivora; family Otariidae; genus Eumetopias; species Eumetopias jubatus. Next base: position 147,472,790 of record NW_028274807.1, on the reverse strand, counting down.
CGGGAGCGCTAGTTCGCCGCCTTTCCACGCGTTCCCAGCGTCTGCGGCGCGCCGCGTTAGCGGTCGCTTGGGCTCCGGGTCCGGCTAACGGGGTCACATCCCGTCGGCGTTCTCCAGTACCCGGTTCCCCAATTCCTGTGCCTCTGGGGTGAGGGGGTACCGGGACAGAGGGGGCCCCGGGCGGACAGACGGCATTTGCCGGGTGCCCGGCCGCAGCAGCCCTACCCGTGCCTCTTTATTTTCTCTTCAGTCTCACCTCGAACCCCAACGGCGCTCTGTGAAGTGGGGACCCCAGCCATGCTCCAGATCACGTGGTGCCAGGTGAGCGAGCATCCTCTCTGCTCCGTTGCCCTCCTTACCCGCCCTCCCACCCTTAGATGTCAAGAGAGAGCAGATGTCGGTCGCTTTATCGGGGTTTAAGCTCGAGCACAGGGGAGCAGCACAAAGGAAAGAATCCTCAGGCTTACTCTCCGAGGAGAGGTCAAGGAGAATTTTGTAAAGATCCTTAGGTGGGAAGAGAGTGCGGTCTAAGCAAGTAGAGGCGGGGATTTATTCGCACCTACACACTTAGAGGTCATGTTTCTTCATGCATCGCTTGCGTAATGAATTTGTTAAATCTCCAGCCCTGGGCATGATTTTTAGTATTGTAATGAGGGAAAAAGTCGTGAAAGTTCAGCGCTCGGGTCGATCTTGGAGGAGACTGGTTTGGACCGGTCGGGGCTTCCTCCTTAGCCGGTGCTTTGCTCTGCAAGTTAAGTGATAATAACCAGTAGGGGGCGCCTGGGTGGCTCAGTCGTTAGGTGTCTGCCTTCGGCTCAGATCATGATCCCAGAGTCCTGGGATCGGGCCCCGCATCGGGCTCCCTGCTCCGCGGAAAGCCTGCTTCTCCCTCTCTCACTCCCCCTGCTTGTGTTCCCTCTCTCGCTGTGTCTCTCTCTGTCAAATAAATAAAATCTAAAAAAAAAAAAAGAAAAGGCCAGCAGGCAGCAGGGAGTTTCAGAGGTGCACATGGGACTTGTTCCCGAGGTTCCTGTTTCACAGGCTTGTGGCTTTCATTGTGTGGCTGTCACTATCAGGTGTGGGAGGAGGAGCTGAGAGGGATGGAGAGATGAGAATGCCCAAACTAAGATACAGTCAGGATAGAAAGGCAGGTGTGGGGGATTGATTGGGATAGAGTTGAAATCAAGGCTGAAAAGTAGAAATCTGCATCACTGCGTACAGCGAAGACCTTTTTCACCTCTGTCCACAAGATTGGAGCAGTCTTTCCTTGGGTAAAGTAATTCTGGTATTTTTTTTGGTAGACCCTATTGGATTTTTTACGTAGACATACCATCTACAAATAAAGACATTTTACTTCTTTCTTACTGTCTGGATACCTTTTATTTCTTTTTCTTGCCTAACTGCACTGGCTAGAACCTTCATTTAATGTTGAGTACAGGTGGTGAGGGCAGATATCCTTATCTCATTTGTGATCCTAAGGTGAAAGCATTCAATATTTTACCATTAAGTATGATCTCCATCATAGGTTTTGTTTTGTTTTGTAAATGCCCTTTATCAGATTGAGGATGTTCAATGCCTAGCTTGCTGAGGATTTTTATTAAGAATGGATGTTGGATTTTGACAAATGCTTTTTCTATGTTGGTTTAGAGGATTATATGATTTTTCTGTTTTAGTTTCTTACTGTGGTGAATTACATTAATTTTTCAAATGTTCAACCAACCTTGTACTCCTTGGATAAAAACCACTTGGTCATGATGTGTTATTCTTTTACTATATTTTCGATTCTCTTTTGTTAAAATTTTGTTTAGAATTTTTGCATCTATGTTTGTAAGAGGTATGGGTCTGCAGTTTTCTTTTCTTGTCATCTCTTTGTCCCATTGAATGAGTTGGGAAGTATTCTGCCCTCTTCAATATTTTGGAAGAATTTTTGTAGAACTGATTACATTTCTTCCTTAAATGTTTGGTAGAATTTACCAAAACCACTTAGGTATGGAGTTTTCTTTCTGTTAAGTTTTAAAATAGAGTTTCAGGTCCTTTGGTAGATATAGGGCTATTCTATTTCTCTTTGAATGAGTGTTGGTAATTTGTCTATTTTGTGTGCCTGGGGGGCTCAGATGGTTAAGCATCTGCCTACAGCTCAGGTCATGATCTCGAGGTCCTGGGATTGAGCCCCACATTGGTCTCCCTGCTGAGCGGGGAGCCTGCTTCTCCCTCTCCCTCTGCCTGCCACTCCCCCTGCTTGTGCTCTCTGGCTCTCTAATAAAAAATATAAACAAAAAAAAAAACCTTAAAAAAAAGAAATTTGTCTATTTTATCTCAGTTGTAGACATTAATGGTATAAAGTTGTTCAGAATATTTCCTTATTATCCTTTTATTATCTGCAGTGATGTCACCTTTTTTAGAACTAATTTTGCTAGTTTATTTCTTCTCTTTTTTCTGATTAATCTGACCAGAGATTTATAAGTTGCATTTATCTTCACAAAGAACCAGTTTTTGGTTTTGGTGATTTTCTCTATTGTTTCTTGTCTATTTTATGTCACTGGCTTCCATTTCGATCTTTATTTTGTTCTACTTAGTTTTTGTTAAATTTGCTGTTCTTTTTCTAGATTCTAAAGGTGAATCTGAGGTCACTGATTGAAGACCTTTTTTACTTTTAAATTTTGTTACACAGGCATTTAATACTATAAATGTCTTCCTAAATACTGCTTTAGCATCATCCCTAATTTTGGTACATTGTGTTTTCATTTTCCTTCAGTTCAAAACACTTTCTGCATTCCTTTCTATTTTATTCTTTGATCTATGTGTTAATTAAGAGTGTGTTCTTTAGTTTATAAATATTTGGGAATTTTCCATGTGTTTTCTCTGTTACTTCTAATTTAATTCTGTTGTGGTTAGTGAACATTCTTTGTATGACTTGATTTCTTCTTTTATGATCCAGAATATGGTCTGCTTTACAAAGTGTTCCTTGGACACCTGAGAAGAATGTGGATTTTGCTGTTGTTGGGTGTTCTGTAAATGTCCATTAAGTCAAGTTGGGTAATAGTATTATTAATGTTTGCTATATCCTTGTTGACAGGGGTTATTGAAATTTCCAGCTATAATTATGGATTTATTTGTCTGTTTCTTTTGCAGTTTCATTAGTTTTTGCTTCATGTATTTTGAAGCTCTGTTACTAACTTCATAAACATGTAGAATTGTCATGATGACCTAATCCCTTTATGGTTATAAATGACTTTATCTCTTAATATTCTTTGTTCTGGGGCGCCTGCGTGGCTCAGTTGGTTAAGCCTCTGACTTCAGTTCAGGTCATGATCTCAGGGTCCTGGGATTGAGCCTGTGTTGGGCTCTGAGCTCAGCAGGGAGTCTGAGGATTCTCTCCTCCTCTCCCTCTCCCTCTCCCCCTCCCCGCACTCTCTCTGAAATAAATAATCTTTAAAAAAATATTCTTTGCTCTGAAATCTACATTGCCTTAAATTAATATAGCCACTCCAGCTTTTTCTTTGACTAGTCTATATTTTATTTACATCTTTTTGCTTTTAACTTATTGTCTTTACATGTAATATGCATTTCTTGAAGGCAGCATATAGTAGGCCCTTGCTTTTTAGAAAATCTAATCTGATAATGTTTACCTGTTGGGATGTTTAGATTTATGTATTTTGGCATAATTATTGATATGCCAAATTGATATTAGATTTGAGTCTGTCATCTTTGTAATTGTTTTCTAATTGTCCTTTCTTTGTTCCCTTTTCTCCTGATTTTCCACCTTCTTTAGGACTAATGGTGTGTTTTGTTCCATGTTTTACTCTTTGTTGGCTATATATAAACTATAACTTTGTGTTACTGTTTTAGAGATTGCTGTAGGGTTTGTAGTGTGCATCTTTAATTTATCAGTCTACCTTCAGTTACTTGTCCATTAGGCTTTTCAAGGTTCTCTCATAGCTCCCTGATGGCTCTGTCCTTTTGGCTTTCAGGCTTTTTCTCTGTTTCCTTTTGGTTGGTTTTTATTGCTAAGCCTTCAAGTTCACAAGTTGTTTTTTTCTTTTTCTGCAATGTCAGATTTGCTGTCAATCCCATGAATTATATTTTTCATCTCAGACATTGCAGTTTTCATATCTAGAAGGTTGATTTGGGCCTTAAAAAATACATCTTTGGGGTGCCTGGGTGGCTCAGGCAGTTAAGTGTCGGATTCTTGATTTCTGCTCAGGTCATGATCTCAGGATAGTGAGATCCAGATGCATCAAGATCGAGCCAAGTGTAGGGCTCCACACTCAACTGGGAGTCTGCTTGAGATTCTCTCGCTCTCCCTCAACCCATCCCCCCCCAGCTCACGTGCGTACACGTGTTGTCTCTCTCTCAAATAAGTAAATCTTTAATATATATCTTCCTTGTCTCTAGTTAACTTTTGAACATTTGGAGTGCATTTATAATAACTGCTTTAAGGTCCACTCTGCTAATGCTAACATCTGTCAGTTCTGGGTTGGTTTTGATTGACTGGTCTCATCATAGGTCACGTATTCCTGCTTCTTTGAATGCCTAGTAATCTATGATTGAATGCCAGATATTGTAAATTTTACCTTGTTTGATTCTAGATTTTTTTATAGTCCTCAAAATATTCTTCTTTTTTTTTTTTTTAAAGATTTTATTTATTTGACAAGGACACGGTGAAAGAGGGAACACAAGCAGAAGGAATGGGAGAGGGAGAAGCAGGCTTCCCACTGAGCAGGGAGCCCGACGTGGGGCTCGATCCCAGGACTCTGGGATCATGACCTGAGCCAAAGGCAGATGCTTAACAACTGAGCCACTCAGGCGCCTCTCTCAAAATATTCTTAAAAAAATTTTTTTAAGATTTTATTTTTAAGTAATTTCTACCCAACATGGGGCTTGAACTTAAAACCTCAAGATCAAGGGGCCCCTGAGTGGCTCAGTCGGTTAAGCTCCTGACTTCGACTCAGGTCATGATCCCAGGGTCCTGGGATCTAGCCCCACGTTGGGCTCCCTGCTCAGCGGGGAGTCTGCTTTTCCCTCTCCCTCTGCCTGCCTCTCTGCCTACTTGTGCGCGCGCGCGCTCTCTCTCTCTCTCTGTCAAATAAATAAATAAAATCTTAAAAAAAAGAAGAAACATCTCAAGATCAAGAGTTGCATGCTCTACTGACTGAGCCAGCCAGATGCCCCTCCCCCAAGTATTCTGGAATCTTCTCTGGAATAAGGTTCAGTTTACTTGGAAACAATTTGATCCGTTCTGGCCCTGATATTTATGATTTGCTAGTAGAACCTGGAGTGGTGCTCAGCCTAGGAATAATTATTCTCCACTACTGAGGCAAGAGTTTCCTGAGAGCTCTGTCCAATGGCCTATGAATTATGAAATTTTCCAGTGTGGATAGTGGAAATAGGCACCGTTTCTGGCCCTGTGTGAACGCCAGGCATTGTGCCCTTCAGTCCTTTCAAATGATCCTTTCTCTGGCTTTGGGTAGTTACCACACACCTGTGCCCTGGTCATTCTGTTGAATACTCTAGGGAGCCCTCTGCAGGGAATTAGGTTTCTCTGTACACCTCTCTTCTCTATGGTATTCTGTCCCGAACTCGGCTGTCTTGGTCTCCTCAGAATACACCAGGGAATCGGCCGGGCTCTGCCTCATCTCCCCCTCCCTGTCTTGCAGCCTGGAAACTCTTTCAAGGTAGTAAACTTGGCAAGTCATAGGGCTCACCTCTTTATTTCCCGTCCCTCTGGGATTGTTGTCCTTCATTGCTGTCACCCAGTATCTGATAACTTGTTTTGTGTAATTTGTCTTGGTTCGGGCAGAATAAACCCAATCCCTTTAGCTCCATCTGAACGAGAAGCAGAAGTTTTCACTCAGCATTTTTATTTTTTATTTATTTTTTATTGTTATGTTAATCGCCATGCATTACATCATTAGTTTTTGATGTAGTGTTCCGTGATTCATTGTTTGCGTATAACACCCAATACTCCATGCAGAACGTGCCCTCTAATACCCATCAGCAGGCTAACCCATCCCCCCATCCCCCTCCCCTCTAGAACCCGCAGTTTGTTTTTCAGAGTCCATCATCTCTAATGGTTCCTCTCCCCCTCCGATTCCCCCCCTTCATTCTTCCCCTCCTGCTATCTTCTTCTTTTTTTAACATATGTTGCATTATTTGTTTCAGAGGTACAGACCTGTGATTCAACAGTCTTGCACAATTCACAGCGCTCACCATACATACCCTCCCCAATGTCTATCACACTGCCACCCCATCCCTCCCACCCGCCCCCCACTCCAGCAACCCTCAGTTTGCTTCCTGAGATTAAGAATTCCTCATATCAGTGAGGTCATATGATACATGTCTTTCTCTGATTGACTTATTTCGCTCAGCATAACACCCTCCAGTTCCATCCACGTCGTTGCAAATGGCAAGATCTCATTCCTTTTGATGGCTGCATAATATTCCATTGTATATATATACCACATATTCTTGATCCATTCCTCTGTCGTTGGACGTCTTGGCTCTTTCCACAGTTTGGCTATTGTGGACATTGCTGCTGTAAACATCGGAGTGCACATACCCATTCAGATCCCTACATTTGTATCTTTGGGTTAAATACCCAGTAGTGCAATTGCTGGATCGTATGGTAGCTCTATTTTCAACTGTTTGAGGAACCTCCATACTGTTTTCCAGAGTGGTTGCACCAGCTTGCATTCCCACCAACAGTGTAGGAGGGTTCCCCTTTCTCCGCATCCCCGCCAACATCTGTCATTTCCTGACTTGCTAATTTTAGCCATTCTGACTGGTGTGAGGTGGTATCTCATTGAGGTTTTGGTTTGGATTTCCCTGATACTGAGCGATGTTGAGCACTTTTTCATGTGTCTGTTGGCCATGTGGATGTCTTCTTTGGAAAAATGTCTGTTCATGTCTTCTGCCCATTTCTTGATTGGATTATTTGTTCTTTGGGTGTTGAGTTTGATAAGTTCTTTATAGATTTTGGATATTAGCCTTTTATCTGATACGTCATTTGCAAATATCTTCTCCCATTCTGTCGGTTGTCTTTTGGTTTTGTTGATTGTTTCTTTTGCTGTGCAAGAGCTTTTTGTCTTGATGAAATCCCAATAGTTCATTTTTGCCCTTGCTTTCCTTGCCTTTGGTGATGTTTCTAGGAAGAAGTTGCTGTGGCTGAGGTCGAAGAGGTTGCTACCTGTGTTCTCCTTTAGGATTTTGATGGACTCTGTCTCACATTTGGTCTTTCAACCATTTGGAGTCTATTTTTGTGTGTGGTGTAAGGAAATGGTCTCATTTCATTCTTCTGCATGTGGCTGTCCAATTTTCCCAACACCATTTGTTGAAGACACGTTTTTCCATTGGACATTCTTTCCTGCTTTGTCAAAGATTAGTTGACCATAGAGTTGAGGGTCCATTTCTGAGCTCTCTGTTCTGTTCCATTGATCTATGTGTCTGTTTTTGTGCCAGTACCATACTGTATTGATGATGACAGCTTTGTAGTAGAGCTGGAAGTCCAGAATTGTGATGCCACCAGCTTTGCCTTGCTTTTCTTTTTCAACATTCCTCTGGCTATTCGGGGTCTTTTCTGGTTCCATACAAATGTTAGGATTATTTATTCCATTTCTTTGAAAAAAGTGGATGGTATTTTGATGGGGATTGTATTGAATGTGTAGATTGCTCTGGGTAGCATTGACATCGTCACAATATATTTCTTCCAATCCATGAGCCTGGAACCTTTTCCATTTCTTTGTGTCTTCCTCAGTTTCTTTCATGAGTATTTTATAGTTTTCTGAGTACAGATCCTTTGCCTCTTTGGTTAAATTTATTCCTAGGTATCTTATGGTTTTGGGTGCAATCGTAAATGGGATTGAATCCTTAATTTCTCTCTCTTCTGTCTTGTTGTTGGTGTATAGGAATGCCACTGGTTTCTGTGCATTGATTTTATATCCTGCCACTTTACTGAATTCCTGTATGAGTTCTAGCAGTTTTGGGGTGGAGTCTTTTGGGGTTTCTACATAAAGTATCATATCATCTGTAAAGAGTGAGAGTTTGACTTCTTTGCCAATTCGGATGCCTTTGATTTCTTTTTGTTGTCTGATTGCTGTGGCTAGGACTTCAAATACTATGTTGAATAGCAGTGGGGAGAGTGGACATCCCTGCCACGTTCCTGACCTTAGGGGGAAAGCTCTCAGCTTTTCCCCATTGAGAATGATATTGGCTGTAGGTTTTTCATAGATGGCTTTTATGATATTGAGGTATGTACCCTCTATCCCTATACTCTGAAGAGTTTTGATCAAGAAAGGATGCTGTACTTTGTCAAATGCTTTTTCTGCATCTATTGAGAGGATCATATGATTCTTGTTCTTTCTTTTGTTAATGTATTGTATCATGTTGATTGATTTGTGGATGTTGAACCAGCCTTGCAGCCCAGGGATAAATCCCACTTGGTCGTGGTGAATAATCCTTTTAATGTACTGTTGGATCCTATTGGCTAGTATTTTGGTGAGAATTTTTGCATCCATGTTCATCAAGGATATTGGTGTATAATTCTCCTTTTTGATGGGGTCTTTGTCTGGTTTGGGGATCAAGGTAATGGTGGCCTCATAAAACGAGTTTGGAAGTTTTCCTTCCATTTCTATTTTTTTGGAACAGTTTCAGAAGAATAGGTATTAATTCTTCTTGAAATGTTTGGTAGAAATCCCCTGGAAGCCATCTGGCCCTCGGCTTTTGTTTGTTGGGAGATCTTTGATGACTGCTTCAATTTCCTTAGTGGTTATAGGTCTGTTCAAGTTTTCTATTCCTTCCTGGTTCAATTTTGGTAGTTGATACATCTCTAGGGATGCATCCATTTCTTCCAGGTTACCTATTTGCTGGCATATACTTGCTCATAATATGTTCTTATAATTGTTTGTATTTCTTTGGTGTTGGTTGTGTTCTCTCCTCTTTCATTCATGATTTTGTTGATTGGGTCCTTTCTCTTTTCTTTTTGATCAGTCTGGCCAGGCGTTTATCAATCTTGTTAATTCTTTCAAAGAACCAGCTCCTAGTTTCATTGATCTGTTCTACTGTTCTTTTGGTTTTTATTTCATTGATTTGTGCTCTGATCTTTATGATTTCTCTTCTGCTGGGTTTAGGCTTTATTTGCTGTTTTTTCTCTAGCTCCTTTAGGTTGTAGGGTTAGGTTGTGTATTTGAGACCTTTCTTGTTTCTTGAGAAAGGCTTGTATTGCTATATACTTTCCTCTTAGGACTGCCTTTGCTGCATCCCAAAGATTTTGAACAGTTTTGTTTTCATTTCCGTTGGTTTCCATGAATTTTTTAAATTCTTCTTTAATTTCCTGGTTGACCCATTCATTCTTCAGTAGGATGCTCTTTAGCCTCCATGTATTTGAGTTCTTTCCGACTTTCCTCTTGTGATTGAATTCTAGTTTCAAAGCATTGTGGTCTGAAAATATTCAGGGAATGATCCCAGTCTTTTGGTACCGGTTGAGACCCGATTTGTGACCTAGGATGTGACCTATTCTGGAGAATGTTCCATGGCCACTAGAGAAGAATGTGTATTCCGTAGCTTTGGGATGGAATGTTCTGAATATGTCTGTGAAGTCCATTTGGTCCAGTGTGTCATTTAAAGTCTTTATTTCCTTGTTGATCTTTTGCTTAGATGATCTGTCCATTTCAGTGAGGGGGGTGTTAAAGTCCCCCACTATTATGGTATTGTTGTCAATGTGTTTCTTTGCTTTTGTTATTAATTGCCTTATATAATTGGCTGCTCCCATGTTAGGGGCATAGATATTTACAATTGCTGGATCTTCTTGTTGGATAGACCCTTTAAGTAGGATATAGTGTCCCTCCTCTCTCTTATTACAGTCTTTGGTTTAAAATCTGATTTGTCTGATATAAGGATTGCCACCCCAGCTTTCTTTTGGTGTCCATTAGCATGGTAAATGGTTTTCCACCCCCTCACTTTCATTCTGTGGGTGTCTGGGTCTAAAATGAGTCTCTTGCAGACAGCATATCGATGGGTCTTGTTTTTTATTTATTTATTTATTTAATTAATTTATTTATTTTTAAAGATTTTATTTTATTATTTATTTGAGAGAGAGAGAATGAGAGATAGAGAGCACGAGAGGGAAGAGGGTCAGAGGGAGAAGCAGACTCCCCGCAGAGCAGGGAGCCTGATGCGGGACTTGATCCTGGGACTCCAGGATCATGACCTGAGCCGAAGGCAGTTGCTTAACCAACTGAGCCACCCAGGTGCCCGGGTCTTGTTTTTTAATCCAGTCTGATAGCCTGTGTCTTTTGATTGGGGCATTTAGCCCGTTTACATTCAGGCTAACTATTGAAAGATGTGAATTTAGTGCCATTGTATTGCCTGTAAAGTGACTGTTACTGTATATTGTCTGTGTTCCTGTCTGGCCTATGCTGATTTTAGGCTCTCTCTTTGCTTAGAGGACGCCTTTCAATATTTCTTGGGAGGGCTGGTTTCGTGTTTGCAAATTCCTTTAGTTTTTGTTTGTCCTGGAAGCTTTTTATCTCTCCTTCTATTTTCAGTGACAGCCAAGCTGGATATAGTATTCCAGGCTGCATATTTTTCTCATTTAGTGCTCTGAATGTATCATGCCAGTCCTTTCTGGCCTGCCAGGTCTCTGTGGATAGGTCTGTTGCTAATCTAATGTTTCTACCATTGTAGGTTACATATCTCTTCTCCTGAGCTGCTTTCAGGATTTTCTCTTTGTCTCTGAGACTCATAAGTTTTACTATTAGATGTCGGAGTGTTGACCTATTTTTATTGATTTGAGTTGGGTTCTCTGTGCCTCCTGGATTTTGATGCCTGTTTCCTTCCCCACATTAGGGAAGTTCTCTGTTATAATTTGCTCCAATATACCTTCTGCCCCCCTCTCTCTTCTTCTTCTGGGATCCCAAGTATTCTAATGTTGTTTTGTCTTATGGTATCGCTTATCTCTTGAACTCTGCCCTCGTGGTCCAGTAGTTGTTTCTCTCTCTTTTTCTCAGCTTCTTTATTTTCCATCATTTGGTCTTCTATATCGCTGATTCTCTCTTCTGCCTCATTTATCCTAGCAGTTAGTGCCCCCATTTTTTTTTTAAAGATTTTATTTGTTTATTTGACAGAGAGAGGCACAGTGAGAGAGGGAACACAAGCAGGGGGAGTGGGAGAGGGAGAAGCAGGCCCCCACGCTATGTGGGGCTCGATCCCAGGACCCTGGGTTCATGACCTGAGCTGAAGGCAGATGCTTAATGACCGAGCCACCCAGGTGCCCCAGTGCCCCCATTTTTGATAGCACCTCATTAATAGCCTTTTTGATTTCGACTTGGTTAGATTTTAGTTCTTTTATTTCTCCAGAAAGCCTTTCTCTAATAACTTCCATGCTTTTTTCAAGCTCAGGTAGTATCTTTAAAATCATGATTCTGAACTCTAGGTCCGACGTTGTACTAATGTCCGTATTGAGTAGGTCCCTGGCAGTTGGTACTACTTCTTGTTCTTTTTGTTGATGTGATTGTTTCAGTCTTGTTATTTTGTCCAGAGGAGAATAGATGAGTGAGAGAACAAAAGGCTAACAGGGTTATAGTGTCCCCAGAAAATATACTCTAAAGAAATCAGAAAAGACCTGAAACCAGGGGAAATGAAAGGGAAAGAAAGAAAAAAGAAAAAGAAAAAAAAGATAAAAACAAACAAAAACAGAACAAAACAAAAACAGAATATGATGAAATATGTTCAGGCTGGTGCATAGATCAGTGCCATACACTAGATTTTGGGTGTATTTTGGTTTGTTAGAAGAAAGTGCCTCCCAAAATTTTAAAGAAAAACTTATATATGTACAAAAAAAGGGTTGATACTATGAAGGGATGGAATATGACTGTAAAGAGGAAAATTATAAAAAATTTTATGAAAGGAATTGATAAGTTGTTTGAAAAAGAAGGAAGAGTTTTTAAAAAAAAGAAGGGAGAGAATGCGATCAGGCAGGAGTTAGAACAAATCCATACACTAGTGATTTAGGGCATATTTTGATCTGTTAGAAGGAACTGTATCTCAAAATTTTAAAGGGAGAACAACTTATATATATGCCAAAAATAAGGGTAACTACTATGAATGGATAGAATATGACTCTAAAAATGAAAAATAAAAATGTTTTTTAAAAAAGGAATTGATAAGATGTTGGTTGAAAAAGGGGAAAAAAATTTCAGAAAAAAAGACAGTTAAAAAAAATTAACTTTGAAAGACTAAAGAATCATGGTAAAACCATGAATTCTATGTGCAGTATTCTCCTAGCACTGGAGTTCTGCCATTCTCATTGATCGGTAAACTTGGTGTTGGCTGGCTGTTCTTGCCGATCTTCTGGGGGAGGGGCCTGTTGCCGTGGTTCCCAAATGTCTTTGCTGGAGGCGGAATTGCCCGGCACTTGCCTGGTCCGGGCTGAATAATCTGCTCGGGTTTGCTCCCGGGAGCTTTTGTTCCCTGCAAGCTTTCCGTACAGCTTTGGAGGATGAGAGTGAAAATGGTGGCCTCCCAATCTCTGCCCTGGAGGGGCCTAGAACTTAGGGCCCCGCTCCTCAGTGCGCCCGCAGAGAAAAGCAGTCACTCTGGTCTCCCCGGTGTCCGGCCGCACTCCGTGCTCACCTGGCCTATGACCGAGCATTTCTATCTCTGGCACCCGACCCCGTGTGGAGTCTCCAAACCCAGCAGATCCCTGCAGTGCGTTTCTGTGCCGCTCCTCCCGGGGGAGGAAGGGGAGTCTCCCCGGATCTGCCGCTTGTTGGGTCCCTGCTGGAGGAGCAGTGCCCCAACTGTGCCGCGGATCATGGTTTATGGCATCCCCGAGCTGAGAGCCCACTCCGCTACGTCTCTGCAGCCGGCTTCCCCGCTCCGATACCTGGGAGCTCTGCTGCACTCAGGCACCCCCGTCTTTCTGTGACCCCGAGGGTCCTGAGACCACACTGTCCCCCGAGGGTTCCACCCCCCCAACTTAGCCACTGTGGCGACGTCCCTCAGTGGAGCTGACTTCTGAAAGTTCCGATTTTGTGCTCCGCGGCTCTATCACTTGCCAGAAGCGTCCGTCGGAGGTCCCCTCCCCCGCCGTCTATCCTCCCGAATATCGCCTCAGATTCACTTCTCCGCATGTCCTACCTTCCAGAAAGTGGTCGCTTTTCTGTTCAGAGTTGTTGCTGTTCTTTTTTTCCATCTCCTGTTGAGTTCATAGGTGTTCAGAATGGTTTGATCCCTATCCCGCTGAATTCCTGAGACCAGATGAAATCCAGGTCTCCTACTCCTCCGCCATCTTGCTCCGCCCCTCTGTTTTTTATTTTTTAAATTAATTTATTTACTTGAGAGAGGAGAATCCCAAGCAGACTGCCTACTGAGTGTGGAGCCCGATGCAGGGCTGATCTCATGACACTGAGATCACCATCTGAGCAGAAATCAAGAGTCTGAGGCTTCGACTGAGCCACCCAGGTGCCCCTTCACTCAGCATTTTAAAAAACATTTCCCCATTTACTTTCACCATGTGGTCTGTTGTCATCTTGACTCCCCAGTCTTTGTGTGTGTGTGTGTGTGTGTGTGTGTGTGTGTGTGTGTGTGTTTCCTGCTCTGGAAGTGTTTAGGATTTTTTTTTTAATGTTCTCATTTTTCCGAGACTTCTCAGTGATACACCTTTGTGTAGGTATTTTTTATTTACTGCCCTAAATACTTGTGGGTCCTCTCTCCTCCTTGGTGCTTTTAAACAGATAGAATATTTTGCCAAGTTTTAATAAGCAGAGCACACTTAAAAAATCCTGGGCTCATCCTTGGTTTTGTATGATGATCAGCCTCCTTTTTGTTTGCTTCCCCCTCTGCCAGCAGTTAACATTCAGCTTTCTCTGCTTTTCTCATTTAGTTATCTACATTCATCCTTTCTGCTTTCTAAAATTCTCTGAACTCCCTAGTCTGCTTTGACTCTTCTCCTCTTGGGCCATTATATTGGTGTCACTTTAGTGGGATCAGGGCCGGAGTGGAGATCAGTACAAAAGTGTGGTGGGCTGTGTTTATACAGATGTTCCCTGTGCGTGTGCACAGAAAACCCATGGAAAGGAGCCAGAGTGACCAACGGGCACATAGAGCAGGGCCCGGCAGAGTCAACACAGAGGTCAGCAGAGGAAAGAAGGGCTGTTTGTGGGGATGACCACAAAGGGGTGCAGTGGGTCTTGGACTTTTCCTGTAGATGAGGGTGATGTTGGCTGAGGGCTGGCCCCCTTGGGGAGTTCGGGGCACTGGAGAACTGTCCTTGGCAATACCACCACACCCGGTAGGTCTCTGCCCCAATACTTAGGCTCCTCTGCCTTCACACAGGGCTTGAGCAGGAACCTGTTGTTTCAGGAGCCAGTGACCTTTGAGGACGTGGCCGTGTACTTCACCCAGAATGAATGGGTTATCCTGGACCCTTCACAGAGGGCTCTGTACCGGGAGGTGATGCTGGAGAATTATGCAAATGTGGCTTCCCTGGGTAAGGACTCTCTTCTCCCTGCTGTTGTCTGCCTCTGCCATTTGTGCATCCTGGCTACTTTCTTCCTTAGATATTGTGGCCTCTCTGATAACCCTCATGGGCAGTTGCTCCAAAGGCTGAGCTCCTCAGAGGCTGCTGGGTGGGGAGAGTTTTGGGTTCCCAGGTTTGGAAATCTGCTGTCCCTCTGGCCCTGGGAGGGACTCTGCCCCATGCATGAAGGGAAATGAAGAGCTCTTGGGAGCTCAGCAGAGCCCTTTGCCTCTGTCTTCCAAGTTCCCTGAAGAAGATCTGGGACTCCCTCATGCGAGTGGGGGGTTATTCCAGGACTCTGCCCCTGTTTGTGGGAATTTTCTGTCCTCTAAGATAGCACAGGCTGACTTGTCTTCATTTCCCTCCCTGGCTCAGTGAAGAAAGGTACAGACAGCCAAGAGGAGACCTCGCTTCCTGATTCCCTTTACTTTTTGTTCCTGTTTCTTTTCCCTGGGCAGCTTTTCTATTCACCAGACCTGTTCTGGTCTCCCAGCTAGAGCGAGGGGAACTGCCATGGGGCCTGGAACCCTGGGAGCCTGCAGGCAGGGAAGCCCTCAGAGGCATCTGTCCAGGTGAGCATGAGAACCTACCAGCTGTCTTTTTTGCTTAGCCTGCTTTCCTATTTTCACATTTGAATGTGTGTGAAGTGTTTCTTCTCTTGTGAGACTGTTTTCTTTTTTCTGGAATCATTACATGTGATTCTGCGTTCGTGGTGGTAGCCCCTCTTAAATGAGGAAGGGCCAGTCTCTTTCAGGAAAGGCATGGCTGCAAGATTTCTGTGGATGTTCATCTTTGCCTCTCCACCTCACCACCTGCTAAGGGACACCATGTGACTGAGTGAGCAGCTCTTGAACCATGAAGGCTCTTTTGAGCCCTGTCTTGTGGAAAGTTTATTTTTCTGCCAGTTTGTTGTTGCAGAGTTGAGGATGTCTACCACCTTAGAAGGAAAATAGGCTTCTGGGGCCTATCTAGCCATCCACATATTCACAGAGTATATTATTTCTATGGGAATTTTTTTTTTTTTTTGAAGATTGTATTTATTTATTTATTTGACAGAGAGACATAGTGAGAGAGGGAACACAAGCAGGGGGAGTGGGAGAGGGAGAAGCAGGCTTCCTGCAGAGCAGGGAGCCCGATATGGGGCTCGATCCCAGGACCCTGGGATCATGACCTGAGCCAAAGGCAGACGCTTGATGACTGAGCCACCCAGGCACCCCTGGGAATTTTTTTTTTTTTTTAAGTAAACCCTACACCCAATGTGGGGCTTGAACTTAAAATCCTGAGATCAGGAGTTGCATACTCTACTGACTCAGCCAGCCAGGCTCCTCTCTGGGAAACTGAGTTATGAGTTCCCAAACACTTACTTAAATAAAAATAAAAAATAAAATAAAATTTTATGATTTAAAAAATTATTTAAAAAAATGAAAAAATTCTTTTTCGTAATGGAAATTTTCACACATAGACACCAGCACAACACACCCCATGATTCCCTTGCCTCAATACCCACCTGAAGCCTGTAATTTTTCCCCTACAGACACTTAAAAAAACTTTGATTTTAACAGCTGAACTTTTGAAACAAAACTTATTATAAAAGAAAGGTGAATGGCTTCCTCATTTTGAAAGGTATTGATCTGAGAATTAAAAATAACAAGTGTATTTTTTTTTTTTTTGCCTTTTTTACTTTGTTTCACCCCTATTCTGCCTGGAAAAATTTCATGTGCTCTTCAGACTCTTCTCAGAGAATGTCCATAAATAATGCCCAACTCCCCCCACTCCAAGCCTTGTGTTAAAGTTCTGCCTTTCCCAGGACTTCAGCCTATCTGGGTAAAGAGCATTTTTTAAACAGTTTGCTTGTAAACACAAGAGGTTGCCACGGCCCAGTGCTGAAGATTATATTAGCCTGCAAAAGGCCTTAATAGGAGAGGGAAAATAGCTTTTGGTTTTCTCTATTTCACATTCCTGCTGTCATATTAAACTATATGCAGTGTGCAGCAGTTTAGGAAAAGCACAAGTGTCATTACCAGGTCCTCCCTGAGGCTTATGTCCGTTCTTGGAAGGGTTCTTCACACGTGCAGTGAGTGCTCTTCTTTTTAGAAGCAAGCCTCCATGTCTTCCCCTTTCTTTGCCGCCGCTGTCGTGTTAGCCCACCATAGTCCTCTTAGCCATCACATTGGAGGCTGCTGCTTTACTAGCATCAGCTTGATGACAGAGACCATTCTCTTTTCAAAGATTATGACTTGGATAATGTAAAAAATAAGCAGCTTTTAAGGAATCAATTGTGGGACCCTTTGTAGTTCGAGCTGCTTGACCTGCCCCTTCTTCAGTCTGGTGGTCTTCCTCTGACCTTGGGGTCTGTAGTCATCATTTTTCCATACCTTCTTACCTCACCCCTTCACTTGGGAGAAAGCGGTTGGTCTTTCCACCCTAGTAGGTAACAGTCTTGGCTGTTTTCCCATCTTTACACTCTTTATGGGAATGCCTCCCGGCCTTGCTGTCCACCCACCCATAGTGTCTTCATTTCACTTGTGGGGCTCTGCTGTGTGGTGGTCTTCGGTAGCCATTTTGTGTGCCTATAGGAAAATAGCCACTTGATCCTTTTCCCCTTCAGCACTATCAGAGGCTGACACCTTTTTTTTTTTTATTCCCTGTGATCTCAGGGGGTGAGACCAGAGCTGAGAAGGAAGAATCAACTCCAAAGGAACACATTTCTAAAGAAACGGAGTCCCACGGACTGACATTAGGAGGGCTGCCAGGGAATGTTCCCCAGCGCCTGGACTTTGGGAGCAGCCCAGAGCAGCAGCATGGTCACTGGGTAGCTAAGAAGGCCAAGTCAAACAGGAGAGATTTCACAGATGGGCCAGCCAGCCATCACGAGGCCTGCACTGTCGGGAGTGGGGAGCAATGTGAGAAATCTGGGGAAAACGTTAGTGTCAGCACGCAACTCAGTACGGATCAGACAGTTTCTAGTGGTCAGCTATCATACGAATGTAGAAAATGTGGCAGATACTTCAGTCGAGTGGCGGATTTTCAGGGATGTCACACTGGTGAAAGGTCTTTCAAATGCAAAGAATGTGGAAAAGCCTTCAGATACAACTCATTACTTATTCGGCATCAGGTAATTCATACTGGAAAGAAACCATTTAAATGTAAAGAATGTGGGAAAGGTTTAAGTTCAGACACGGCCTTGATTCAGCATCAGAGAATCCACACTGGAGAGAAGCCCTATGAATGTAAGGAGTGCGGCAAGGCCTTCATCAGCAGTTCTGTTTTCCTCCAGCACCAGAGGTTCCACACTGGGGAGAAACTCTATGAATGTAACGAATGTTGGAAGACTTTCAGTTGTAGCTCAAGCTTTATCGTCCATCAGCGAGTGCACACTGGGGAGAAGCACTATGAATGTAAAGAGTGCGGGAAACGGTTAAGCTCCCCCACAGCCTTGACTCAGCATCAGCGCATTCACACCGGGGAGAAACCTTTTGAATGTAAGGAGTGTGGGAAGGCCTTCAGTCAGAAAATCACCCTGGTCCAGCACGAGCGAGTTCACACTGGTGAGAAACCGTACGAGTGTGAGGTGTGTGGGAAAACCTTCAGTTGGTGTGGGCGATTCACTCTGCATCGGAAACTACACACACAGAAGATACCTGTGCAAGAGTAGGGTTGTCTGCAGCTGGGTGTGCTGTGCCTCCTTGTTTCTCCCCACTCCGTTCTTCGCCAGCACACTCTTTACAGTTAGAAAAGAAGAAACAAACCCCCAAACTCAGATGTACAAGGAAATGTAACTGGCTGATACTCTGTGGAGTTTGTGGTGTCCCTGAGTGCCCTGCAAGATGAATGAGGGATGTGTGGGAGGGCCTACATCAGAGGACACCGCTGTGAATTACCAAAACTCCAGGCTTTAAGAGGAGATCTTAAAAAGGTTCTAGAGAAAACAAAAGATCAGGTATAAGAATGCATTAGATTTCAGAACAGCAGTCTTGAAAGTTAGAGGACAGTGGTGTATTCCTGCAAAATTCTAAGGGAAAATAAGTTCCACCCAGTGTTTAGTACCCTCAAGTGAGAGCTTAGTATAAACTTAGATTTTGAACCTTTATCTCCCATGCATCCATTCTCAGGTGTGCAACACTACACAAGGGGTCAACCAGAAAGGAAACCCTATCACAATCTATATTAGGAGTCTTCTAGACTCAGAAACAGAGGGCCCTTGTCCATGTGGAGCCATCTGTATTTTGGAGGATATTCCTAGTAGGCTGCAAGTTTTCAGAGACCTACCTCAGGTGCAGTGCCCACCCACACTACTTACTCTGTAGTTACTTATTGCTCAGTTGTAGTCTGTGCCTTTGCGAAAGTTGGGGTATATATGTACCCTTTGAGTCAAATGCAAGGCCCTATTTATTCATCCATCTCATTGCTCTTCCAAGTGACCCTCACAGCAGGAAGCATTTCCTTGCAACTTCATTTAGTTCTATTTTACCATGGAAGAAGTGTCCGTTATTTTCTGTTACCAGTAGAGATGAGGGGAGATATAAACGTGTTCTGTTTTAGCATCCCCCTTTTGCAAGGTGCTTGACTTCGCCCACTGCAGGAAGCAGAGTAGTGGATAATATTACAGAGCCAGGCTGACTTTGGTATGAGCCCAGGTGTGTTACCTTGGTTAAGTACAGACCCTACTAATTTCCTTATCTGTAAAATCTGGATGACAGTCTACCTCAGGTTTGTGTTGAGGATTAATTGCATTAATACACATAGGAGTGCTTAGAACAATGGAACCTAATAAAAATGTTACTTACTATAATACCATTGCTAAGTGTTGACTTATGTATACACCAGTGAAATAGTCACCATAGTCAAGATAATAAACAGAGCCATAACCCCCCAAAATTGCTTATGCCCCTTGGTAATCCCTCTCTCACAGCTTTGCACAGCAACTGCTGATCTGCTGTCACTTGGTTGAGTTTTGCTTTTCTAGGATTTTATATAAATATTCCATCATATGTATTCTTTCTGGTCTGTGTCTTTCAGCATAAATTATTTTGAGGTTTACCTATGTTACATATTCATTGTATCAGTGGTTCTTTTTTTTTTTTTTGGCTGAGTAGTAGTCCACTATGGAAATACCAAATTTGTCTGTTCATCTCTTGATGGCCATTTGGGCTGTTTCCAGTTTTTGGTTATTACAAATAAAGCTGCTATGAACATTTGTGTTTAAGTCTTTGTAATGACATATGCTTTTATTTCTCTTGGGTAATTAAGAGGAGTGGAATGTCTGGGTCATAAGGTAGGTATATATTTACATTTTTATTTTTTTATTTTTTTAAAAGATTTTATTTATTTGACAGAGAGACAGCGAGAGCAGGAACACAAGCAGGGGGAGTGGGAGAGGGAGAAGCAGGCCTCCCGCGGAGCAGGGAGCCAGATGTGGGACTCGATCCTAGGACCCTGGGATCATGACCTGAGCCGAAGGCAGACGCTTAATGACTGAGACACCCAGGCGCCCTATATTTACACTTTTAAAAAAGATTTTATTTAAGAGGGAGAGACAGCATGTGCACACACAGGTGCGGGGTGGGGGGGGGAGAGGGACAAGCAGACTCCCTGCGGATCAGGGACCCTGGACGCCCCGACGCAGGGCTCGATCCCAGGACCCTGGGATCATTACCTGAGCTGAAGTCAGATGCTCAACTGGCTGAGTCACCCAGGTGCCCGCCCCAGTATATATTTACATTTTCAAGAATCTTAAACCTCTACAAAGAAGTTGTACCATTTTATATCCGTACCAGCATTGTATGAGAGTTATACTTCCAAGACATCTTTGGCTATGCTTAATATTGTTTTAAATTTTAGCTCTTATAAAGTATAATGCTGTCTCATTGTGATTTTACTTTGCATTTCCCTAATGACTAATGATGTTGAACATATTTTCATGTGCTTATTTGCCAGTGTCCGTATCTTTTGCCTATGTTTTTATTGGGTTGTTTTCTTTTTATTGATATTTGGGAGGTCTTTTGGGGGGGTGGGGGGGCTCTTTATATATAGTGGATACAAGTCCTTTTCCAGATAAGTGATTTCTAAACATTTTCTCCCAGCATGTGGCTTGCCTTTTCATTCTCTCTCTTTTTTTTTTTTTTTAAGATTTTATTTGAGATTTAGTGTGCATGGGTGGGATCGGGAGAGAGGGACAGGAAAAGGATAAACTCCCCGCTGAGCGGGAAGCCTGGTGCGGGGCTCAGTCCCAGGACCCCGGGATCATGACCTGAGCCGAAGGCAGACGCTTGACGATGGAGCCACCAAGGCGCCCCAGTTACTGTAGTTTTTCTAAGTGTTGAAGTCACACAGTGTTAGTGTTCCTATTTTGTGTTCTGCCAAAGTTGTGGCCATTCTAATTCCTTTGCATTTCACAGGAATTTTAGAATCAGTTTGCAGATTTTTACAAAACACATCCTCAAATTTTGGTAGAGATTGTATGGACTCTTTAGATTAATTTTGGGGAGAATTTACATCTTTCTTAACTGTATAGTCTTTTAACTCAAAAACATGGTAAGCCTCTCCTTTGGATCTTCATTTCAGCAGTTTTGTAATTTTTACTGTATGTCTTTCACACCTTTTCTCAGATTTGTCTAAATATATCATTTTTTGATGCCATATATAATAGCAAATTTCTAAATGTTCATTGATGGTATATAGAAATGCAATTGATTTTTGTATTTTGACCTTGTATCCTGCAATCTTGCACAACTCACTTATTTTAATAACATTTTTCTAACATTGAGAATCATGTTCATAACCATTTTACTTCTTTCCAATTCTGGATTTTTTTTCTTGCCTTATTGCACTGGCTAGTGGCTGGGGATAGTGTGTTAGGGAGAGCCAGTCCTTGTGGCATTGGCCAGGTGAGGGACATCCAGCTCTAGACCTTCAATTTTGCTGATACATGAGCAGGCTCACTGACAGCTGTAAAAGCAGCTCAAGTGTCCCATGTCCTGGTTCACCTTGCTTTCTAGCTGCCTGTAGGTCAGCACTGCCTGTACTCTGTCCCTCTGGTGAGGATGCTCTGGGAAAGAATGGGACTCTTGTTGCATGCTCCCAGTTTTCTCCTCTGACTACCCATGATTCCAATTCTCATTCTCACAACTTGGGGATTTTTATTTGGGTCTACCCAAAACTCTCATATTCTCCCTGCACTGGTATAATACCAGATAGAGGAATTCCGTGTCCAATATTGTACCCCTTCAAGTTAGACCTGATTGTGATAATTGGCTATTTTTTTTTTTTTTGTAAAGATTTTATTTGAGAGAGAGCAAGTGAGTACAAGCAGGGGAAGCAGCAGAGGGAGAGGGAGAAGCAGGCTTTCTGCTGAGCAGGGAGTCCAAAACGAGGCTCCAGCCCAGGACCCTGGGATCATGACCTGAGCCAAAAGCAGATGCTTAACTGACTGAGCCACCCAGGAGCCTCTGGCTAGTACTTTTTAAGGGTTTGTGGTGTGTATATGTGTGTGTGTGTGTGCACCCATATATGTGTGCCCATCTTTCTAGACTCATGGTAGATGTTCATTTTGATAGGTTTAGAGAAGGGGCAATATGAAAATAAAAGTCCTCATCACGCTATTGTTCCTGGCAATCTAATTCATTTATTTAAAACAATTGTACAGAAGCTTTACAATAAAAATACTGGAAATTTTATAAAATACACGGTTTCTATGATAGGCAAAATCTCAGTGTTAGGCAGCCTCCATATGGTCCGCAGTGATTCTAATCCTTGCATTCATGCCCTTATGTATCTCATCTAATACTGTATTATGACTGGCTTGTGTTGGTAGTATATTGAGGTGATGATGGCGCATGACTTCTGAAGCTAGGTCATAACCCTAGTTGGCCTTGGCCTTTTTTAATTTTTATTTTTAAAAAAGATTTTCATTTTTTAAGTAAACTGTACAACCTGTGTGGGGCTTGAACTCATGACCCTGAGATCAAGAGTCACATGCTCCACCAACTGAGGCAGCCAGGTGCCCCTGGCCTTGGCCTTTTGGATTGCTTACCTTAGGTAGAATCCTGTAGCCATGTGAGGACACTCAGCTGTGTGCAGAAACCGGTGTGGGAAGGGACTGAAGTTTCACACCAGTAACCAGTACCAACTTGCCAGTCACGTGAGTTATCTTGGAGGCAGAAGCTGTAGACTCAGTCAAGGCTTTCAGATGAGTGCAGCCCTAGGTGACACCTGCATGGAACTTCATGAGAGATCCCAAGCTGCTATCTTCCAGCCAAACCACTCCTGAATTCCTGGTCTACAGAAACTTTAAGCAATAATAAATGTATATTGTTTTCAGCCACAAAGTTTTGGGATGATTATGCAGCAGGAGATACCTATTGTACTCTCCATGACAGGACTTTAAGCTGTGTTTTGTTAATCTAATTCCTGTGGAAGTGTAACAGCACTCCAGCCGGTCTTAAGGGTTAACACTCCTTACTTGCTGACCTAAGGCCTCAGTCTGTAACAGAACTATTTTACTTTGAGATTTGCAGACCATTGGCCTTGAGAAGAACCGGAACCTTCCCAGGTCCCAGAGGCTAGCAAGTCTGTTTGAAGCCACCTCGGATTTCTGATCAGTCTAGCAAATTTTTTTTTAACCAAAATATTTTTTTAGGCTACACAAATGATTTTACTAACCTCCCTTTGTGTATCTATAGACCTTGCCCTGCTTTCCAGAAAGGAGTACTCGGGCACATCACGACACAAGAACAGGACCCCCATGCACAACCCCAGCACTGAAAATGTTTCTAGCTGGTCCCAAATCTGCACGTGATCAAGAAATGCTACAGGCCATTGCCCACTCTGCCGATTAACTACCCTAAACCCCTTTAAGCCCCCCGGGCCAGGCAAAAATCACAAAGGGGGCTTTTGGACAAGAGTCCAACTTCTCCCTCGGTTGCCGGCCTCCTGAATAAAGCTCAGATTCCTTTCCAAACAAAACTCGTCTCTTGAGTGACCTCTCAGGTAACAGACAACCAAATGGGTTTGGTAACAAAAGGAGTAGAAACTTTTGTGATAGAGCCATACATCCAGATAGCAAGGATCATTCTATCTTATAGCAGTGGGAGGTCAATTCCCCTCCATAGCACTGAAGTTCTTGGTGAGTAGGAGGCGTAAAGTCCGTTCACGTTGGCAACCACACCGGCCCGCCGTGGTCACTGGAACACGGGGACCCAGTGATTTCCAAAGTCTTGGTCGCTATATTGAGGGCACTGATTGGCTGACTTTCGGAGTGTTTACCACTAATTGGCTCATGTTCAGAAGCTTGGGCTGCCATTGATTTGCTAACTTTCAGAAGCAAATTGGGACCACCCAAGTGAGACTGTCACTCTATTGGCTAATTTGCAGAACATGTGTACTGACCCAAAGTTGTGCAAATTAACGGCAATTAGTTGAATATGAAAAACAGGTAACTTTAATCTGTTAATCTGTTTTAACTTCACACAGCCAAACCTGCAGGAGAGACTGTTAAGGGATTATCCAGATCTTTATTTATGGAAGGTATGATTTTTTTTTTTAGCCAATTATTTCAGTGCCAGTTATCGGGTGGAAAAATAGCTCTAAACTACAGATTTGTTGGTAAATTTATTGGGAAAAGCTAAACAGGACATTTAAGTCAATACAGAACAAAATCATCTGACATAGGACATGTTCTGTATATACAGGATGCCTGGCAACTTTAGTCACCATTATTTTGGTAGCTAAATGAGTCTGTCCTAAAAGGACCCACACGTGCATGTTCTAGTAAGGGAGAGGGCTTTACACGGGTGGATGGAAACAGTTTTCCTAAGGGCGGCCTAGCTTGGGGGACCCAAGCAGTGTCGGCTTGGGTGCTTGGGTCTCTAAGAGGTGAAACACCGGGAGCCATTCTCCCCACAGCAGCGCAGGCCGGGTGACGCTCGGAATAAAGGCGGCCGACCGCTGACGGGCTTTCGATTAACCCGGGCCCCACCTGGGTCCGGACCGGGCACCAGAGCCGCAGCGTGCCTGACCCCTAGAGGCTGCAGCGGCGGCCGCGGGAGAGGCACCAGCCAATGAGCAGGCCGGCAGCGGCCCGCCGCGGCCCCGCCTCTTCCGCGCGGCCGGCCGGGTCACGTGGTCCGGGCCGCGGGGACCACAGAGACGGGCTGCCTCCGCGCGGCCTAGAGGGGCGCTGGGCGCTTGCGCTCGCTTCCGCATCGGCTTGCCTCTACCAGCTTTCCGGTGTTCGGAGAGGGAGAGCGTGGGTTCCAGCGAGGTCTACGTGCAAGGTCCGCCCGGCATCGGCTTCCTCGTTTTACCTAGCGGCTCGTCAGCGCCCCCCACCCCTGAACTCGGGCCCAGTGTCGGCTCATCCCCCCTCCCTGACTCGGAGCTCGGGCGCCTGGGCCTCGCAGAGGCCGCCCGAGGTGGCCGCGCGGCCTTCTAGAGCCCTGGCCCAGCCCCCTGCCCACCGAGGCGTGATCCTCTTTTCTGTCCTAAAGAACTTGGCCCAACAGCTTCCCGCGTCCATTACTGACGTTTCTGTTTAGGGGGTGGAGATCCCGGTCGGGTCTCCGGTCAGCATCACCCACTGGAACACTGAGTAACTGTTAATCCGCATCTTGCCATCTCTGTCCCTCCTTTCCACTGGCCCCGTTTTTGGGTCAACGTCATGGTTCCTGTAAGTGCGCTTTTAGGTTTGTTCAGACCCAACACTAGGGACAGGATTTGTCTTACATCCCTCCGTCCACTGCGTGTGAATGGGTTCAGGAACACTCTTGGACTGAGCAGGAAGATGAGGATTGTCCTGAGGACCAGGCAGAGCAGTTCATGAGGTTGTTGGGGGCCATCAGCCGGGTGGGGGAGGGGTCTGAGAGAGTCTCCTGCCAGTGCTGGAAATGAGACTGGGAAGGCTATAGGCGGCTGTGGGTGTTGTAGGACAGGGTGCAAAGCACTCATCGCTCTTCTTCTCTTAGCTCCTAAGGTTGTTGCTTTTCCAAATCAAGAAGACAGTGCACGAAGCCAGGGGACATCAGCCATGCTCCAAACATCTTGGCCTCAGGTGAGCTGAGCTTCCTTTCAGTCTTTTAAAATTAAGTTAGCTATCAGGTAATTAGGAAAGGACCAAGAAGGCCTGATTTGGCCACGCTCTGTTTTCCCCCTTAAGTTTATCTCCACAGGTATGGCTGTAAATAGTGGTGGAGGAGATAAGAGTTGTGTGTATGAGAGTGATGAGTGTGGATGTGTAGGCTTAAGTGGGAAAAGAGGCACCCAAGCTAAGAAATTCTCTCAGAATGTGGAAAATCCAGATCATGTTCTGCAAATAAAAGTTGCCTACTGAGATCAGAGAAATTCTGTGTTGAAGAAATTGTTCCACAAATTGTAGAGGTATCCCAGGGAGACCTTTTCTCATGGAAGGTACCTGCTAGCAAAGTGGATAGTCCATAAACAAACTAGTAAGTTAATTACATGTTGCTAAAGTGCAGTGCTTCTTCAAAGTGTGGTCCCTACATGGGCAGCATCCATATCCCTGGGAGGTCATTAGAATTGCAAATTCTTGGGCCCCACCCTAGACCCAGAATCAGGGAGGACTGTGAGTGGGGCCAGGAATCACTTGTAACAAGCTCTTCACGTGACTTTTTTTTTTTTAAGATATGATTTATTTGAGAAAGAGCATTAACAGAGGGAGGGGCAGAGGGAGAAGCAGAACCTCGCCCCCCCCCCCCCCCACTGAGCAGGGAGCCTGCTGTGGGGCTCGATCCCAGGAGCCTGGGACCATGACCTGAACCAGAAAGCAGATGCCTGACTGAGCCACCCAGGCGCCCCTCTTCAGGTGATTCTTATGCCCATACCTTTTCAAATCTGAGAAGGCTTGAAGAAGCTCCCTCTCAAGGTGGTGGTCAGGGAAGCCCTCGTGGAGGTAGTAACATGGGGGTTGAGATCCCAAGAATGAGCTAGAAACAGTTTTGGGAAGCACTGAAGAGAGAGCTGACGAAGAGCTTTCCAGAGAGAAGGATGGCAAATGCAAAGGCTCTATATCTGGGAGAAACCTGGTGTACTCTAGAAACAGGGAGAGGTCAAAGAAAATAGTTTACTGTGAGGTGGGAGAAGTAGGCACATGTCTTGTAGGACACTGTAAAGACTGATTTCTATTCTGAGTTCAGTGGGAAGGAGCTGAAGGATTATTAAGCAGGGTAGGTGACATGGTTGGTCATATGTATTAAAAAGATTTTCCAGCAGACTTTGGGTGTCTCAGTCGGTAGGGCATGTGACTCTTGATCTCAGCATTGTGAGCTCAAGCCCCGTGGCCCCAAGTTGGGTGTACAGATTACTTAAAAAAAAAAAAAAGATTTTTCCAGCCCAGTGGTGAGTTGGTTGTAGAAGGGTATGAGTCAGTTAGAAGCATATTGTAGTCCAGATAAGAGATAAATATTGTCCTTTTTAAAAAAATAGGCTTTATTTTCCGAGAAGTTGTGGGTTCATAATAGAGTGGAATAGAAAGCACAGAGAGTTTCCATACACACCCTGCCCCCTGCCTCCATACATGCATAGCCTATTATCTTTTTATTTTTTTAATTTTTGTTTATTTATTAAGTAAACTCTACCCCCAACATGGGGCTCAAGCTCATGAACCTGAGATCACATGCTCTAAGGAATGAGCCAGCCAGGCACCCCTAAAATTTTTTTTTTTGAGTGTAGTTGACAGACAATGTTACATTAGTTGGAGTGTAACCTAGTGATTTGGTAAGTTTATACATTATGCTACTCTTGCCACAAGCATGGTTACCATCTTTCACCCTGTAACACTGTTACAATGTCGTTCACTATATTCCTTATGCTGTACCTTTTATTTCTATGATTTATTCATTCCATAACTGGAAGCCTGTGTTTCCCTCTCCCCTTCACCCGTTTTGCCTATCCTCCCCACTCCCTGTAACCATCAGTTCTCTGTATTTACCAATCTGATTCTGCTTTTTGTTTGTTCATTTTTCTTTTTTAGATTCCACATATGAATGAAATTATATGCTGTTGTCTTTCTTAGTCTGACTTATTTCATTAGCATTAATACCCTCTAGGTCCATCCATGTTGTTGCAAATAACAATCTCTGGGCTCCTGGGTGGCTCAGGCAGTTAAACGTCTGCTTCCAGCTCAGGTCATGATCTCAGGGTCCTGGGATCGAGCCCCTGCTCAGCGAGGAGTCTGCTTCTCCCCCCTCCCTCTGCTGCTCCCGCCTCCCTCTGCTGCTCCCGCCTCCCTCTGCTGCTCCCCCCTGCCTGTGCTCTCTCGCTCTCTCTGTCAAAGAAATAAAAATCTTAAAAAAAGAAAAAACAGAAAAACAACAACACAAGAAACAAGTGTTGGGGAGGATCGGGAGAAAGGGGAATGCTCTTGCACTGTTGGTGGGAATGCGAACTGGTGCCCCTCCCCCCGCTCGTGCTTGGTCGCTCGCTCTCTCTCACTCTCTCTCAAATAAATAAATAAAATCTTAAAAAAAACCCAACCAAACAAAAACCAATGACACAGTCTCATCCTTTTTATGGCTGCAGAATATTTCAGTGTGTGTGTGTATATCACATCTTCCTTATCCATTTGTCTATTGATGGACACTTAGATTGAATCCATATCTTGGCTATTTAAATAATGCTGCATTACACATAGGGACACATGTATCTTTTTGAATTAGTGTAATTCCACTACCCAGTAGTGGAATTATTGGATCACATGGTATTCTGTTTTTAACTTTTTGAGGAACCTCCATACTGTTTTCCACAGCGGCTGTACCGCTGTGCCTTCCCACCAGTAGTGTGCATGTGTTCCCTTTTCTCCGCATCCTCACCCACACTTGTTATGGTCTTTTTGATTTTAGCCATTCTGGCAGGTGTGAGGTGATACCTCATTGTGGTTTTGATTTGCATTTCCCTGATGATGAGTGATGTTGGGCATCCTTTCTCATGTGTCTGTTGGCCATCTGTAGGTCTTTGGAGAAATACCTATTCAAGTCCTCTGCCCATTTTTTAATCAGATTTTTTTCTTTGTTTTTTTGGTCTAGAGTTGTAGAAGTTCTTACATTTTATATATTTTTGGATATTAACTCCTTATTGGATATATTATTTGTAAATATCTTCTCCCATTCAATAGGTTGTCTTTTTGTTTTGTTGATGGTTTCCTTTGCTGTGCAAAAGCTTTTTACTTTGGTATAGTCCCAGTAGTTTATTTTTGCTTTTGTTTCCCTTGCCTTAGAGGACACATCTAGAAAAATGTTGCTATGGCTGATGTCAGAGAAATTACTGTCTGTGTTCTCTCTAAGGATTTTTATGGTTTCAGGTCTCACTTTTAGGTCTTTAATCCATTTGGGGTTTATTATTGTATATGGTGTAAGAAAGTGGTTCAGTTTCAATCTTTTGCACGTAGCTGTCCAGTTTTCTCAGGACCATTTATTGAAGAGACTGTCTTTTCCCCATTGTATATTCTTGCCTCCTTTGCTACAGATTAATTGACCATATAAGTGTGGATTTATTTCTGGACTCTCTTTCTTATTCCATTGATCTGTGTATCTATTTTGTGCCAGTACCATACTGTTTTGATTACTACAACTTAGTAGTGTATCTTGAAATCTGGAATTGTGATACCTCCAGCTTTGTTTTTCTTTCTCAAGATTGCTTTGGCTATTCTTAGCCTTCCCCATAATCAACATCCCCCACCAGAGTGGTACTTTTGTTACAGTTGATGAACCTACACTGACACGTCATAATCACCCCAAGTCCGTAGTTTACATTAGGGTTCATTCTTGCTGGTGAACATTCTGTGGGTTACAAATATATAATGACATGTATCCATCATTATAGAATCATACAGAGTATTATTATAGTATCATACAGGGTATTTTCATGGTCCTAAAAATCCTCTGTGCTGTACCTATTCATCTGTAGCTCCTTGGCAACCATTTTTTTTTTTTTTTTTGCTGTCTTCAAAGTTTTGTTACGTAGTTGGAATTGTACAATATGTAGCCTTTTCAGATTGGTTTCTTTCACTTGGTTATATGCATTTAAGTTTCCTCTATGACTTCTCATAGCTTTATAGCATAATTCTTTTTAGCGGTGAATAACATACCATAGTCTGAATGTACCACAGTTTATCCATTCAGCTCTATTGAAGGACATCTTGCTTGCTTCCAAGTTTTGGCAGTTATGAATAAAGCTGTTATAAACATCTGTGTGCAGGTTTTTATATGGATATAAGTTTTCAACTTATTTGGGAAGATCCCAAAGAGCATGGTTGCTGGATCATATGGTAAGAGTATGTTTAGTTTTGTAAGAAACTACCAAACTGCCTTCCAGAGTGGCTGCACCATTTTGCATTCCTGTCCGCAACAAATGAGATTTCCTGTTGCTTCACATCCTCAGTAGCATTTGGTGTTTTCAGTGTTCTAGGTTTTGGCCATTCTAGTGGTATCTCAGTGTCTTAATGTATGTTTTCCTGTTGACATATGATGTAGAGCGTCTTTTCATATACCTGTGTGCCACCTGTGTATCTTCTTTGTGAGGTGTCTCTTCTTGTCTTTTGCACATGTTTTAATGGGGTTGTTTGTTACCTTTGAGATTTAAGAGTTCTTTGTGTATTTTGGTTAAGTCCTTTATCAAATAGGTCTTTTCAACTATTTTTTCCCTGTGGTGGCTTGTTTTCTCATTTTTTTAAAAAAGATTTTATTTGTCAGAGAGAGAGTGAGAGAGAGCATGTGCGTGCGCACAAGCAGGGGAAGCGGCAAGCAGAGGGAGAAGCAGACTCTCCACTGAGCAGGGAGCCTGATGCAGGACTTGATCCCAGGACCCTAGGATCATGACCTGAGCCGAAGGCAGATGCTTAACTGACTAAGCCACCCAGGTGTCCCTTCTCATTTTCTTATATCCTATTTTTTTTCTTTTAGTTTTTAAAAGGAAGATATATTTGACAAGTTTCACTTAGTGCAATACACCTAAAAGGAAATCACAATACAATGAAAGATTTAAATCAAGGCCTCAGAATTTCATACAAACACCCAAGACCAAAATCCTAAAGTATCTCAAATTTTCTCCGTTAATTTAATTTAATTTTATTCTTTTTTTAAAAGATTTTTATTTATTTGAGAGAGAGTGGGAGCAAGAGAGATCACAGAGGGAGAGGGAGAAGCCGACTCACCACTGAGCCAGGAGCCTGACGCGGGGCTCGATCCCAGGACCCTGGGATCATGACCTGAGCCGAAGGCAGACGCTTAACCGACTTGAGCCACCCAGGCACCCCTGAAGTATTGGCCTTTCAATGTAGGGATTAATTCCTGCTCATCTTTTCTTTCAAAACTTCTTTTCTTCAAAACATTTTGGGTAGTCTTCCACACTTACTTTTCGGTTGACACTGTTGTTGTTGCTGTTATTATTTATTTATTTATTTTTAATATTTTATTTATTTATTTGTCAGAGAGAGAGAGCACAAGCAGGGGGAGCCACAGGCAGAGGGAGAGGGAGTAGCGGGCTCCTCGCTGAGCAGGGAGCCCGATGCGGGGCTCGATCGCAGGACCCTGGGATCATGACCTGAGCCGAAGGCAGACGCTTAACGACTGAGCCACCCAGGTGCCCCTTGCTGGTGTTTTCTGGCCCTCTTCATAAGTTAAAAAAAATTATTTATGGTCAAATCATTTCTGAGATTCATTTAGCAAATTTATATTAAGCAGCTAGTATCTGCCAGGCACTGGACTGTGTGTTAGTGAACCGGTTATGAACAAAACAGAGTCCTTGCCTCTGTGTTCTTTTGGAGGGAGATTGATAATGAACAGTCTGATTTGTTGGATGATGAGAAAGGCTGTGGAGAAAAATAAGGTGAGGTACATGGGGACCGTCCATGGGAGAAAAAAAGGTATATCCACAACCCAACTACCTTAAAGCAGTAAGTTTTCCTTTTTCCAGACTCTGGAACCCTGGGGATATTTGGTGGCAGGTGGGAGGGACAGTGGGGGAGGAAGACATTGGTGGCCGCAGGCTGGGAGGAGGAGGAGGAGGGGTGTGTGAGAGCAGCCCTGGAGAAGTGAGGAAGTGAGGTCTGACTTGCTCTACGTGGAGGTGAACTTTAGTTCACCTGTGGTCCTGTGGTTGGTGTCCTCAGAGGCCTTACCACCTTGTGGTTCTGTCTAGTGTTGGGATTTTTTTTTGGCTCAGATTATTTTGGGGGCCCTTTGGACCTTGTCATTGCCCAGTTTAAAGGCCACTTCTTGCTTTGAGGAGTGTCCACATTTGTTCTTTTTCTTTCAGTGTCTCCTTTTGAACTGGGTTCCTTAATTGTTGTTTTAAAAGGACACCCTCTGGGCGCCTGGGTGGCTCAGTCAGTTAAGTGTCTGGTTTCGACTCAGATCATGATCTTGGTTTTGGCTCAGGTCATGATCTCAGGGTCATGAGATCGAGCCCCTCATCGGGCGCCACAGTGAGCGTGGAGCCTGCTTAGGATTCTCTCTCTCTCTCTCTCTCTCTCTCTGTCCTCCCCCTCCAGCTCCAACCCCCACTCACGCTCTTGCTCTCTCTCCCTAAAAAAATAAAAGGGCACCCTCATAAGGACCTGAGTGTAGAGAGGCCATGAACAGTGTGCCAGCATTTATCCTTGGGATATATTTCTTCCAGGCTTCCTCCAAGAGCAGTTACAATAGCCTTCCTTTCTCCCCGGCCCCGGTGCTGCCCCCAGTGCAAGGCCGCTACCCAGAGAGACGGGGGCTTAGCTGAGCCCCTCTTGGTAGGTGTTTTCACTTTTGGTGACTGGAAGAACAAGGCTGCTTTATAGGGTACTGAATGTCTCCTAGGATGTGGACTTGGGGGGAGGCGGCACAAGAAGGTGAGAAGGCACAGAAGTCATGAAACCTCCCATGTGAGAATCTAGTCTCTGTGGTCTGTGCCACCCCACTGTAGAAGCAGAGAAAGTAGCCAGTGGACACCATTAGGGATTGCTCTTGGGCCTCATGGAAGGTTCAGAGGCTCTGGCTCCTGGGGTGGTATTGAGGTTTTGAAAGAGCTGACCCCTCAGTCCACACTCGGGGAGGGAGTCCCTGTGGCTTGGAGGGAACATGGTAAAGACAGATTGACAGGTGCTGTTGGGAGTTAGGAGTTTGAGAAACTGTTCTTCAAAGATGGGACAGCACCAGGTAATGATGAGGATCAGGGGCAAGCCATGTTTTAGGGGAAGCTCGTGAGCCCGGTATGGGAGGCAGCTTGGTGTGTGGGAAGAGCCCAGGTCTGCTGTTTGATGGATCTGGATCTGATGGAGCCCAGCGCAACCAGTTCCTGTCTGTGTGGTCTTGGGCAAAGTAATTAATCTTTCTAAACCTTAGTTTCATCATGTGAAAATGGGAGTAATAATTCCTACTTCATATGTATGTTTTAAGATTAAAGGACATACAGGGGCGCCTGGGTGGCTCAGTCAGTTAAGCGTCTGACTCCTGATTTTAACTCAGGTCATGATCTCAGGGTCCTGTGCTTAGTAGGGAGTCAGCTTGAGATTCTCTCTCTCTGCCTCTGCCCCTCCTGCTTGTGTGTGCTTGTGTGCTCTCTGTCGAATGAATGAATGAATGAATGAATGAATGGATCTTTAAAGAAAAGATTAAATGAAATATATGTCCTAAAGGTACCCCCCTAAGAACTTGGTGCCTAGGGTCTTAATTAACAAGTATGAATTCCCTTCATCCTTGTGAACGTGGATGGCTCCAGGGGGAGGCAGAGAGGGGCCTATCTTGGCAGGTGGGATGGAGCTTAAGACTAGGGGATGGATCTGTGTCCAGAGACAGGAAATCCCAAGTTTTCTTTGAAGATGGGTGGTTCAGAGAAAAGGCCAGAACAGGCAGACTGCAGGTTTCCTTCAAGAGAGCTTTCTGATAAGGTAAGAAGGTATAAAAAGAAATTTGCAGAATGCTGGAAATATCTTTAAGGAGTGGCTTGTCTGCACTAGTGGAAGTGTTGGGGAAGACCAAGGAGATGCAGGGTGCAGGGAACAAACGGGGAGTGCATGTGTACTCTGGGTGGGTGGAGACAGGGTGAGTGGCGGCAGCCTGCAGTGGCTGGTGTATAGAAAACAGTGGCTGGTGTATAGAAAACAGGTGCCCCCCACAAGAGGGCAGGAGGTGTGCTGGAGAGACAGAGTCAGGAACATGGGGGTTGATGTAGTGACCAGGCAGAGAGCCCCAGCTGCCATGCTGTGAGATGGGGATGACAGTTTGGGGCCTCAGAGCCATGCAGATGGGAGAGTGTTGGGGTTCTCCATTTGGAAGTGGGAACATTCGCTGAGGGCTTGCCCCTTTGGGTGCTGGGTGCTCTTCTCACTAGAGCAAACCTTCCAAGAGGCTCAGAGTTGCAGACCCTGGCAGGTCCGCCTCTTCCCTGCAGCTCAGGCCTCTCCTCTGCCCTCACACAGGGCTTGAGCAGGAACCTGTTGTTTCAGGAGCCAGTGACCTTTGAGGACGTGGCCGTGTACTTCACCCAGAATCAATGGGCCAGCCTGGACCCCATGCAGAGGGCCCTGTACCGGGAGGTGATGCTGGAGAATTATGCGAGTGTGGCTTCCCTGGGTAAGGACTCTCTCCGTGGTCCGTTGTCATAGTTTGACATCTTCCTCAGATGTTTTAGGGCTTCTAGAAGTCCTTGGATTTGATGACTTCAGAGATTAGTTCTGCAGTCCTCAGCCTCTGGAGATGCTGGGTGAGGAAACAAATCCCTGGTTCCCTCTGGTTTTGAAATCAGACTTCCCTACATCCCGGAAGAGCCTGGTTCTGGGCCCTGGGGGGGAGGATGCTTCCCTGTGCCCTAGGTGAGCCCTTTGTTCCTCCATGCTGCCAGTGTTCTGGAGATGTTGTTCTCCCCCCATGGGAATCAGTGCCTATGTTCTTCCTGAGGGCATCTCTTCCTTTAGGTCAGGGCGAGATTGCAGTTTCTTCCTGAGGAGAGTGGCTATCTCCTTGGCCTTGCCTTGGAGCATAGTTTGGAGCTCTTCCTCAGCACCCCCCCTTTTTTTCAAAGATTTTTATTTATTATTTGACAGAGAGAGAGTGAGCACAAGTAGGCAGAGTGGCAGGCAGAGGGAGAGGAAGAAGCAGGCTCTCCGCTGAGCAGGGAGCCAGACGTGGGGCTCGATCCCAGGACCCTGGGATCACGACCTGAGCTGAAGGCAGCCGCTTAACCTACTGAGCCACCCAGGCACCCCCTCAGCACCCCTTGGTAGCTCAGCTGGTCTCCTGGGCATTTCATCTCATCCCTCCCTCCCTCCCCCTGTTAGCCTGTTGTGAGGTGGGCCGAGCAAGATCTCAGGAAAGCTCTGGAAGTCTTCCCTCAACTTGTTTTTCCTTTTTCTTGCTGGAGTAGCGTTTCCATTCCCCAAACCTGATCTGGTCTCCCAGCTGGAGAGAGGGGAAGCGCCATGGAGCCCGGATCCCTGGGAAGCAGAGGTTTTGAAAGGCACCTGTCCAGGTGAGTAAGAGAACATAGTGGTTTCTGATTTTGCCTTCCCAATTTCTTAGAAATGTTTCTCCCGCAGCAGGGAAGCCGTGGCTCCCTGTCGTTTATAAGGCAGTACTCAGTGCACTCTGTGACCTCCGCCCAGTTCCAGCCCTGAGCCTGGGAAGACCAGTCCCCAGGAGTGTGTGGCTACTCACCTCCCGCAGAGAGGCTGTGACCCAGTGCTCTTAAACCACTTCTTTTCTCACTTACCAGTGGAAATACTTAATTTTAAGCCAATTTTATGCAAAGAAATGGGTTTCAGCCATACTTTGAGGAAAGTATGATTCTATAGGTCAGACTAATTTATTTGTGTCACAGCTATGAATTTTGTTTCTAGGCCTTCAACAATGAAATAAATGCCTTTAATTTGCCTTTTTAGTGTTTAAGTTACCTAAAAGTTCTATATGCCAGAATCTTTAGGTCTGCATTATATTTGTCTTATATATAGCTATAGAGGGAGAGGCAGGGACTGTTTCTCCACCACTGCACCCAACACACAAACACACACACACACACACACACACACACACACACACACACGTGCATACATGAACACACATGTGCACACACAGCCAACACACACAGCCTAAAATTTCCCTGAGACTGCTCACCATTCCTGGGAGCTCTTGATTACTTGGGTTTTCTTTCTTTTGGAAGAAATTTTCTGTATATGCTGTGATTTTGTAAATCGCAGTTCTTTTATCAGAGCTATGCCTGTGGCCTACAGCTCTCCAGTTCAATTTGAGTTCCAGCTGACTTTCTGGAAGAATCTTTTATCCCAGAAGATTATGTGGAATATTTATTTATTTGCTTTAAGATTTATTTATTTTAGAGAGAGAGAATGAGGAGGAGAGGGAGGGAGAATCCTCAAGTGGACTTCATGCTGAGCACGGAGCCCAATGCGGGGCTTGATCCCACAACCCGGAGATCAGGCCTGAGTGGAAATCGAGAGTCAGACACTTAACTGACTGTGCCACCCGGGTGCCCCAATGTGGAATATTTAAAAATAGACTCATTGGGCCATTATTTAGAATTTAGGATGGTTTCCTGGCTTGCAGGTGGGGACGTTGAAATGCAGTGTTCTTGAGTTTGGATTGCAGCCCACTAGACCCCTGCTGGTGCGAGAGCTCTGCCCATCTCTTCTCCC
This sequence comes from Eumetopias jubatus, assembly GCF_037043125.1. Lineage (NCBI taxonomy): Eukaryota > Metazoa > Chordata > Mammalia > Carnivora > Otariidae > Eumetopias > Eumetopias jubatus. The sequence goes on along the minus strand of NW_028274807.1, from coordinate 147,436,644 downwards.
CAGGAGTGTGGATTTCCTTCCCTTTTTGGGGTCTCTCTCTCTCTCTCTCTCTTTTTCTCTCTCAAAAATTTTCCATTTCTTGCTGATCCTCTTATCTCTCCCATTCTGGTTTCTCCTGTCCCCCCTCCTGTCTTCTTTCCTTTCCATTCTGGAAGGTCTCATTGTGCTCCTTTCATCTGCCTTAGTCTGCTTCCCAGCCTTCCTCATAGGAGGCACTTCCTCCTATTTCCAGTGTCATCCTCCCTCCAGTTAGTAGATTATCATTTATCTTTTTCTCTCATGGATGACATACGAGATGTCATATGTATGGATGGAGTATGATCCATCTGTCTGGATGCCTGTAGCCACTTCATGAGTACATTTTTCAAAATCATATTCTACAAGAGAAAACAGGAGCCCTGGATCCTGTTCCCTTCCCAGCTCAGTAACTCAGAACACTTATGGTTTCTTTGGGCAGGTGGTGAGTTCTGGATCAAGGAGGAGGAGCCAGCTGTAAAGCAGGAAACCTCTGAGGAGGCAGAATTGCCCAGAATGCCAGGAGGAGGACTTCTCAGAAACGTTTCCCAGCACTTTGACTTTAAAAGCAAGGCGACATGGCAGACTTTCAGTCTGAATCCGAATCTGATACTTCGGGGTGGGATGAAGTTCTACGAATGTAAAGAGTGTGGGAAAATCTTCAGGTATAATTCAAAGCTACTTCGGCACCAGATGAGTCATACTGGGGAAAAGCCCTTCAAGTGTAAGGAATGTGGCAAAGCTTTTAAGTCCAGCTATGACTGTATCGTACACGAGAAGAATCACATCGGAGAAGGGCCCTATGAATGTAAGGAGTGTGGCAAAGGTTTGAGTTCCAACACGGCTTTGACTCAGCATCAGAGGATCCACACTGGGGAGAAACCGTACGAATGTAAGGAGTGTGGGAAGGCCTTCCGAAGAAGCGCAGCCTATCTGCAGCATCAGAGATTGCACACCGGAGAGAAGCTCTATAAGTGCAAGGAATGCTGGAAGGCTTTTGGGTGTCGGTCACTTTTTATCGTCCATCAGAGGGTTCATACGGGGGAGAAGCCCTACCAGTGTGAGGAATGCGGCAAGGCCTTCACTCAGAAGATAGCCTCCATCCAGCATCAGAGAGTGCACACCGGCGAGAAGCCCTATGAGTGCAAGGTGTGTGGCAAAGCCTTCAAGTGGTATGGCAGTTTTGTTCAGCACCAGAAGTTGCACCCTTTGGAGAAGAAACACACCAAGGTTCTTGGGCCATCCCTGATGAGTCCCCCGTGTGCCCCTCCAGCCTTATCTGCCGTTCCTGTCCAGGGCCTGTGCTCTGCTCCCGCCGTGGCCGCACCTTCACTGACCTTTCCACATGCTGTGCTCATTCCTACCTCTGGGCCCTTGTTCGTGCTACTGCCTGCACCTGGAATGCCTTCTTCACCTGTCCAAATAGTGCGTGTCTTCCAGGGCCTTCCTCCCACTGTGAAGCCGTCTCCAGTTATGCTGGTCCCTTCCCCTCATGCCTCATGAGCTTTATTTCAGCACTCTATCGGCTTTTAGGCCCAGCAGATCTTCAGCTTCACTTGAGTTTCATTTGTATGTTTTTTTTTTTTTTAACTTTACACGCATTACTACTGTTTCAGCATAAACTCCATTGTAATCTATCTTATATTGAAAGACTGTTTATGTATTTTCTTCCAGGGAGAAAGTGAAACTACCTGACCTTAGCACTGGTCTCTTTCAGGCTTGAACAGTAATGGCTGTATGTGTACTGTGGGGGTGCGGGTGTTAGAAGGGCTGGCAGGACACTTGGTTGTCTTCGAGTGTCTGGGAGAGAGAGGCTTCCCCTGCGCTGGGCCATTGTGGTTAGAGCCAAGCGGCTTGGGGGAGGCAGAAGAGGCGCATAGGAACTGGGGTGAGGGTTGGGGGGGGGCGCTGGAATCCACTTCCAGCAGCAGACTCAGAAATTAATGCAGCTTGTTCAGTGGGCTAAGGTGGTCCATCAAAGCAATCGAAGTCATGTTGCCCTTGGCATGGATCATTGAGGATCTCCTATGTCTATGCAAAAGATCATGTGAGATAACCAGTGAAAAACTAATGTATGCAGTGATCACAATCATTTATGTGATTGATAGCAATCGTGTTTTTAAACACAGTGTGTTTTTTTTTTTTTCTTTAGTTTTGCTCTTGATATCTAGTTGTTTCTTTTTAACTTTGGTTTCCTAAGTAAATACACACCAAAGTAGTCATCTTTCTTCCATGTGTTGTGTACATTTTTCTCCTTGGGCATTCTGGTTTTCTGTTTGCAAGCATTGGCTTCTACATTTTATGTTCTCCAGATAGCATGAATTGTAAATATGAATTTGGTGAATTATGAAAGAAATAGCATCTGTGTAAAGCCAACATGGGGGAAATCTGAATAAGTCTCTAAAATTATTTTTTAGGAGTAGAGGGAGCTGTGTGGTGGGTCAGTGGCTAAATTTCTGTGATAGGTCAGTGAAGTGGAATTTTGGATTGCTCTTAGTTTTGACCTTGGTGGGGATCTTTTACAGCTGTGCAAAGGACCACGTGAAGCAATTTCTGGAAAAAGAATCTGAGTCCTGCATTATCGGCATTAATATAAAGTAACTCCTTAAACATTGATGAAAGGGACCGTACATTTTATTCTTCTAAGTTGCTTTTGCTACCCAGGTGTTTCTGCACATCAATTCACAGAAAAACCTTTAAATTAATGGTACTTATACTTTCCTGTGTGTCTGAATAACCTGGTCTGAAAAGAGTAATTTTCTGGCCTAACTCCCAGAACTCCTGATTTTGGATATCTGTGGTGATGGCTAGACATACACTGAGAGAGAAACTCTGAGCACAAAGTGGCTGTGGGCTGTTGGAGGTGTGTGTTGATACAGGGTTTGGGAGGGACTGTCTTCCTGCACAGTGGATCTTCAAGACAGAGACCTCTAAAAGCAGTGTGGGTGGCATTGGTTTAGAAGAGATAAAAGCAATTAAAACATGGCTGGTAGGGAACGAAAGAAAGGGGCAAAGAGGTCTGAGGTGGCTATGAGGCGTTCTAGAGGTCTCCACTGCCAGAGGTTTGTGGGGCCTGACATTGGCTACCTTTTGCTATTTTCTTGTTGGGTGAAATAATGAAGAAATATTTTCGTATTAGAAAGTTAGTTCTCCAGGGAGCTCTTGGGCTAAAGCAAGCACAAATTGCCTGCTATGGATGATCGGGAACTGAACAACAGTAAGAACAGGATGTAGCAGGGGGATGTGGCAAACGGCAGTACTCAGAGCAGTATTGACGGGCTTGGATGCATCCTTCACAAAACGAGTTTGAAGCTTTGCAGTTCAGAGAGCTGGGGATGGTGTCTGGTGGTGGGAAACAAATTAAGCACAAACTAAAGAAAACAGACCAAAAAATCCAAAACACAGTTGGCAAAAATAAGATACGCAGCAGAGTTTTTGGTGAAAATGGTGGTTAAACATGTTAGCATTCGTGCCCTCCTGAAACCCCACTAAAATAGCAAAAGATTAAAAATTAAACACCCGCTGACAAGGACGATGAAAATATGATGTGAAGAGCTTGGAAGCTGGAAGGCGGGTGAAGAGTTATAACTTTGAACAGCCACCAGGGGAAGCTAAGCAGCCATCCTATGTGGCAGATTCCGCACAGAGGCTTAGGAGTTGAAGATTTAGGTTTCTGTGGAAGTAGAGGATGCTGGTGGAGCTAAACATAGAATTTACAAAGCCTTTACGAAGCACTTAGATTCTCAGGTCACCTCCCCTATCCCTCTGTTCAGTGGAGCAGTAAAACAGAGGAGTTTTGGAGGTCAGGGGTACCATGCTGAATGTCAGGTCCTTCTCCCCCACCCTCTACCTTTCTGCCCCTGCTTCTATTCCAGAATGCTGCCAATTAGACTTGTGCACCTTCTCAGCTAGAAATCGGAAGAACTTTCTTTGGGAGATCGGATGAATCAAGAGAAAAGACAATGTCTTTTTTGACTCTCTGGCGATGTTCCAACTGTGCATGTAGAGCTTCTTAGCCAGCCTTTTATTTTTTAAATTAAAAAAAAAAATTTTAAAGATTTTATTTTGTGAGAGCATGCGAACGGTGGGGGGAGGGGCAGAGGAAGAAGGAGAGAGAATCCAAAGCTGACTCCCTGCTGAGCACAGAGCCCAACATGAGACTGGATAGTAGGATCTGAGCCAAAATCAAGAGTTGGATGCTCAACCGACTGAGCCACCCAGGCGCCCCTCCCTTAGCCAGCCTTTTAATGCTCCATTCTTAGATATAAACCAATAGCCAAGGATATGAAAGAGGCTGGAGCAAGGAAAAAGCCCACTTGAAAGAGACTATGGCGGGAAGAATTTATTCTGAGTTTAGAGAGAAGAGGTTCACATCTATGAAATGATAGGCTGCTCCAAACAAAGGAAAACTCAGAGAACGGGAAAAACCTCTTGAAAACTAAAAGTTGGTATCAGAAATGAGAGAGTGAGCACTGAAAAATAAAGGCAAGGGAATCCCCTAGAAAGCATGGCAAAAAGGTGAAAGTGACCAAAAGAGGTGCAGTGTAGGTGACCTAACAGGTGTTAGAGGGGAACAGAGAAGCAAATCCTAAAAGAAATGCTGCCAGGCGACTTCCTAGAATGGAAGCCTAGGGTTTCGTGCCGTCATCAGCATGTGTTAAGTACTTGGAGTAAAGTTACCCCGCTGCAGGCCTTCATGTCCCTCCTGGCAGTAATAAAGTGGGACTCCAGACCCATACCCCAACCTACCATGCTCCAACCTCAGCCTGCCCAGTTTTCTAGTCCGGAGCCTTGGGATAGTCTCTGCCTGCATCAGACGTTTACCTCGGTCACCATGAGGAGCCCTGACCTCCCAGGATAACCCCTGTCTCCTGCAAATTTAATCCTCCACATCTCTGCATTCCCCCTTTGTCTTCATCTGCTCCCTCTTCAGCTCCTGCATACCTTTCTTCCTTCTGCTCTCTGAAATGGCCAGTCCACTGGTAGCGAAGTCGCCTGTGTGCTGAACCTCTCAACATTGCCTTTACCTTTGTGCTCTAATCAGAACCTGCCAGTCCCTTGAGGATATTGCTGCCCCAGCGCCCTCTGACAGGGTGGTCCCCCTCTCACACAGGGCTGATTCCAGATCGCCTGGGTCCTCTTTGTTTCTCTTTGCCAGTTCCAGACCATTCTTTTTTTTTTTTTTTTTAACAACTGATAATTTATTAAAAAGGCTGATTTAAGCATCTGCAATGGTGACTTCAACCTCCACTCCTGGCTCAGTACTGATGGAAGTAATCTGCTTAACAATCTCAGAAGGACTGTGCAAATCAATGAGTCGCTTGTGGATCCTCATCTGAAAAGGATCCCAGGTCTTAGAACCTTCAGCGCAAGGAGTTTTTCTTGTAGTGATTCTCAGGGTCTCGGTAGGCATCCGAACTGGTCCTTTCACTTTGAGATTCTTTTCCTTTGCGCCTCTGATCAAGTCAGCACACACCTTTCCCAAAGATTTTACGTTGCGGCTGGTGAGAGTAGTTCTAATTCGGTGAATCGCCACCTCCGGTTCCACGGGTGTCTTCCCGGTGTCTTTAAAAAGCCATGGCTGCGACGCGGCTTCCTGACCGACTTGTTCCTCAGTGAGAGCGAACAGCGGTGAGTCAGAAGCAGGCGTGGGGCGTCCAAACCTCCGCTGTAGCTGCGACCGCGTCTTCCTCAAAAAGAGCCAGTTCCAGACCATTCTGCCTCTCCTCCCCTTTCCTAAAAACCACCTTTGAATCTCAGGTCATCAGGCTGTACTGCCAGGCTTCTGGGTCACACCCATTTATTTCTAGAAGCTTTTAGTTCCTGGCCTGCTTGCACTCTCTTCAACATTATTCTTGTCAGAGTTCTTGGTGATTTCAATAGCTGATCCCTCCAGTAACCTCGCCCTCTCATTTCCTTCCTGGCCCTCCATTTTATCCCAGGCTCTCCTCTGATCAGATCTTAGACCTTGCTGCTACCAAGCACCTCACCTCCTCCGTGGCCTCAGCACTTTAAATATCCTGCCCTCTTAGCTCTTTTCATTCTCTTTAGAATCCTGATATCAACTGTCCTTCACTTCCTTCGTGCCTGTCCTTTCTCCTTCGCCCGGCATGAATTCCATGCTCAACTATCATAACAGTGCCTTCACAGTCTCCCTTAACTCCCTTGTCATGTTCACTTGCCCCACCTCAGACTGAACGCAGTTCTTTGCCTTCTCCGTGACTGCACCTTCCCTACCGAAGGCGACCAGGAAAACACACTACATGCTCAGTTGTTTCACCTGAAGTTCATGACCAGTAACTGCAAGTGGGCCCCTGATGCTTCCCGACAGTCATACTACATTTCTGGGGTCCACGGCACTCCCCCACTCCCTTGGACCACTGTTCTGTAGCTTCTCTCTTCTCAATTCTGTGGTGTCTCCTTCTCAGTCCTCGGGCTCATGATCATTTCTCTCCTCTGCCGGGAGAACAGTTAGGCTCCAGAGAGCCTGGGTGACACGTGTAGAAGTCAGGTGGAGCCAAGTTGGGCCCGGGATTGCTGCGGCCACCTTGTCTTGCCCACCTGCCTTCCAGCTTGCAGTATCTGGTTTTCCACCGCCATATTCTCAATCACGTACACCAAGACACTTCCACATCCAAGGTTCACCCACTTGGCAACCCACTTCTGGTTCCTAATTCTCTGTTGGCCGGTGTTCAGTTGCTGACTGCAGATCCACCTTCACTAGTTTAAGTGCAAAGAGATTTGGTATATATTCCTAGTTAACTTGCAGAATTTCCAAGAGGGAACCAACGTAGAATGTCACATAGGCAGAAGCCAAGAAAAATAACCAACAATGACAGTACCAAATGGTTCTAGTGGAAACCCAGCAGCAGCTGGTGTCTGCTACTGGATTGTCCTCTACCCGCATTGAATAGAGGGACTGGACCACCAGGAGGTTCCTACATGTTCTGGAGAAAAAGCAAGTACCCACACAACTATTTTGGTAAGAGACCGTAGGGCACTGTGATCTTCCATCTTCTGCAAGGGTGTACCTGCCACTGAAGTCGGTTATATGTGTACATCTGCATAGCAAGGGCTTCTGGGAAATACTTTTTGGATTTTACCTGGGGGAAGTGAGATTTATAAGGTTGAGAAGTCCTAAAATGGGAAAAGGGTTTTCAAAATATTTTGGGCAGTCATAAAATATCGGATATCCATTAGAGGCACAGAAGATGATCCAAATGACCGAGGGATGCACTCTGCTCTTGAGTGGGGAAGATCAGTACCGTCAAGATTTCAACTTTTGCCAAATGAATTTATAGATTAAAAGCAATTCCAACCAAAATTGCAAAGGGGATTGTGTATGGGACCTGAAAAACTGATGCTAAAGTTTATATAGGAGAGCAAAGAACAAAGGATAGCCAAGACAATTTTGAAGAGCAAGGTGGGAGATTTTGTTCTTCCAGATATTAAATATAACGATCATTGAAAAGAACAAAACAAAGAAAACCCCTCAAAAATCTAAGTTGTAAAATAGATACACTGTAATATGATTTGCATAAATTAAAAACAAATCTCAGCCCAAAATATACTATTTAGTAATATATACATTTTATACAAAATGCAAAGTTATAGAGAAATGAAATCTACAAGCATCAGTGGCATAGGCTGGGAAAATATAAAAGATCCACCTTCATTTCTCTCTTACTATTTTTCTCATTTTGTCCCAAATGTCTGGAACCCAATCCCAAATGCTGCTCACCAGTTGTCCAACACCCTTCACTGTTGCCACCTCTTTCTTGTCTGAAAACGAGTCAGATATTTTATTTCTAAAATATCTTGAGTTAGGGACGCCTGGGTGGCTCAGTCGGTTAAGCGTCTGCCTTCGGCTCGGGTCGTGATCCCAGGGTCCCGGGACTGAGTCCCTCATCGGGTTCCTTGCTCGGCAGGGAGCCTGCTTCTCCCTCTGCCTCGGCCCTCCCCTTGCTTGTGCGTGTGCTCTCTCTCTCAAATAAATAAATGAAATCTTTAAAAAAAAAATCTTGAGTTAATAATTCTCAAAGTATGAAATGTGGTCTTTTAATCTCTCTGTAAGTAGAGCAGTACTAGTATCTTACTTCATGGCTCTCCAGAAGTTATGTAACTAAAAATCATACAATGTTAGGGGTCCCTGGGTGGCTCAGTCGGTTGAGTGTCCGACTCTTGCTTTTGGCTCAGGTCATGATCTCAAGGGTCATGAGATCATGCATCTGTCAGGGCCAGAGAAGGAACCCATGCCCCTTGGAACCCATGGATATTGCTGGAGAACATGATTCTAGTGAAACACCTGAAACTCAGCCCCACTAGGAGCATCACCCTGAGGCCAAAGCTGAAGACTGAGTCGCACCCTAATGCTAGCCCTCCACTCAGGCTCCATGCTCAGTAGGGAGTCTGCTTGAGATTCTTTTCCTCTGCCCCTCCCCCCACTCATGCTCTAGCACTCTCTCTCAAATAAATAAATCTTTAAAAATCAGGGGCACCTGGGTGGCTCAGTCGTTCAGCGGCTGCCTTCGGCTCAGGTCATGATCCCAGGGTCTTGGGATCGAGTCCCACATCGGGCTCCCTGCTTAGCGGGAAGCCTGCTTCTCCCTCTCCCACTCCCCCTGCTTGTGTTCCCTCTCTCACTGTCTTTCTCTGTCAAATAATAAAAAAAAACTAAAAAAAAAAATCGTATAATTTTAAAAGCCAGATGATTGAATGTGTAAAGAAAACATTTTTTTTAAAGATTTTATTTATTTTAGAGAGAGTGAGCATGAGCGTGCATGCAGCAGGGAGTGGCAGAGGGAGAGGGAGAGAAAGAATTTCAAGCAGACTCCCCAGTGAGCTTGGAGCCTGACTTGGGGCTCAATCTCACGACCTTGAAATCATGACCTGAGCCGAAATCAAAATTCAGATGCCTAATTGAGCCACCCAGGCGCCCCTAAAGAAAACATTTTGTTAGTTTTATTACCTGAAGCCCAATTATAAGACTGGCTCATGTCTTTCTCTTAAATAAATCAGTAATCAATGTTATAACTTTATTTCTGCTGATCTACTTGCTAATTACAGTGAATTTATGATGTTACAGGAAATTTAATTGGCCCAAAAGTTTCAGTCTACTCCTTTTTGTTACCTCTACAAGGACACCTTGGATTTCAATAATGATAGATACTTTCCTGGTTTACCACTTAATATTTAAGCACAGTATGTTGCATATGAGGCTTCCTATCTCAGGTCTGTATAAAAAGAAGCTCCAGAGATGGTAAAGGGCCTTTCTCAAGGTCCCAGTGGTTGGGGACAGAAGTGAAATATTTTGATGCCCACTTTCAGCTCTTGACATTAACTTTTGAAGGAAACATCACAAGTATAGTGCTTTTCAGTCTATCAAGTGATCGTTACAGGGCAGAGGTCTTTTTTTTTTGCCCTTGTTTTGCAGGCTATCTTAGCAGTTCAGTTCTAATTTGTTTGTTGTAAGTGACTACTAGCAGATGGCTTAATTAATTGCAGGAGCAATGTCCATTAGACTGTCAAAGTGTAAATAATGAATCTTAGCCGTAGACGCAGCAGAAATCTGAAGCCATGTTGTGCCTGTTTCTGAGAAGAGAGATTCTCTTTCTTTACAGGTGCTGTGTTCTGGGAATAGGTCAGTTTTCCTGTACTTCTCAGGTCTCTCATTTTCCATAAACAGGATGGCTAGTTGTTTCGTAAACGCTGAGGGTCTCCATCATTTGTATAAATTCTCCACTTTTAACTTCTTGATCATATAAAGCAGGTTTTTTTTTTTGTTTTACACTTTTTTTTTTTTTTTAAGTAAGCTCTGTGCCCAACATGGAGCTTGAACTCACGCCACGTGCTGTACTAATCGACTGAGCCAGCCAGGTGCCCTGCATATAAAGTATCTCTTAAAACTAAAAACATTGTTTTTCTAATTATAGGAGAAATACATACTTAGACCAAAATCTTACCTAGAAAACACCTTGTCCTGAATTTCAACACTTTTAATACTTTGGTATATACACAAACATGCACCCAATCAATCACACAATCATGCACACATGCATGCATACACAAATTATAAAATGCATATTCTATCACAGATTCCTTTTTTCAGTTAGCAAAATATCATGTGCATGTCCTAGTCAACAATTAATATTATGTGTATTAGCTGCATAATATTACATTGCCTGGATTTATATTCTTTACATAACCCGTTATTATTGAACATGTAGGATAGTTCCATTTCGAATCTCTTAAATACTGTGATGAACATCGAGTACATACGTAATTGTTACAGTCATTATTTTTTAAGTTTATTTCTGCATACTTTTTGAATAAAAATGGAGTATTTTCAATAAGGTAGGGGTCCCTTTTGTTCTTCTCTTTCCTATTTGCCTCTTCCATTATTTCTCCAGAGTTAATCCATGAATAATAAATGGCAATCCTTTGCACATTTAAAAAAGTTGATGTAGGTGCTAGTGTCCCAGGAATGCTAGAGAGAGTTATGCCGCGTACAACCACATACGTGCTTCTCTGTTAGTCTCTGTGGGTTATTAGTCTCTTACTCAGCAACTTGCCTTTTTTCTCTTAACATTCTGCTTGAGTGATACTACTAGAGGACTGTGGTTCAGCAAAATGAGGGAGTGAACCAAAAGAAATATTTAGGGGTGCCTGGGTGGCTCAGTCAGTTAAATGTCTGACCTGTGGTTTCAGCTCAGGTCATGATCTCAGGGTCATGGGATTGAGCCCCTTGTCAGGTTCCTTGCTCAGCAACAGAGTCTGCTTCAGATTCTGTCTCTCCATCTCCCTCCCCCTCTGCCTCTCCCCTCACTTGTGTGTGCTTTCTCTCTCTTTCAGATAAATAAATAAATAAATAAATAAATAAATAAATAAATAAATAAAATCTAAAAAAAATATTTAGAGTCCAGGGGATGGAGGATCCAACATTCATAGAATAGTGAAGGGCTGGGAAGACAGTCATTCATTTGTCTTAGGCACCAACCAGTTCAACTTGGAGTAGGATGATGAAAAATTGTCGGAGGCCTCTAGGAAAAAAGGAAAAAAAAAATCCTCATTCCAGGTCCATCATTATACAGTGTTAGAATGTCAAAGATAAAGAAAAGATCCTAAGGGCTTTTGGGGGTGGGAGGTGATGGGGGACATCAAGGAACTGGTATCAGGATGACATCAGATTCTCATTAGCAATATGGGATGATCCAAGATAGTGGAGTAATTCCTTTAAAATTGAGGAAAATTCTTTTCAACGTAGGATTCCATTCCTAGCCAAACTATCCATTAAAAGTAAATTAATATGGGGCACCTAGCTGGCTCAGTTGGTAGAGCACACAACTCTTGATCTTGGAGTCATGAGTTTAAGCCATTTGTTGGGTGTAGAGCTTACTTAAAAAAAAAATAAGTTAATGCAAGTAGAATGTCAGGTGCTAACTGATAAATGTACTGGTAGTGCTGAAGTTGGAAAACCATTTTACAACCATTATAATGAAGATAGGTTCAGTTAAGAATCTTCAATGGTAAGATGTAATGAGGATTAGATTATTTGTATAGTCTTAAGATGTTTAACAGTGGAAAGATTGTAAGTTGCAAGAGAAAGCACAGTAAGAGTCTAGAAATTGTACAACACCTTGACTGGATAATCAAAATTACCACAACCAGGGGTGCCTGGGTGGCTCAGTCAGTTAAGTGTCTGCTTTTGGCTCAGGTCATGATCTTGGGGTCTTGGGATTGAGCCCCGCATTGGGCTATCTGCTCAGCAGGGAGTCTGCTTCTCCCTCTCCCTCTGCCCCTCCCCCACCTCATGCGCTCTCTTGCTTTCTCTCAAATAAATAAATAAAATCTTAAAAAAAAAATACCACCACCAATGAGGGGGCCAATGGAAATCACATCCTCTGTAGGTGATAACCTAAGAAAGGCACATTACTTATGAGTATTCTAGCATGGGTTGAATATCCTGAATCTCACAAGGAAGCATGAGATAAAGCCAAAATAGAGTACATTCTATTCAAAAAGGAGTTTTACTCTTACAAAAGAGACACAAGTAAGTGGCCTTTAGGCATTGTCATATCTGGATGTGGTATTGAGAGCTCCTGCAGCCCCCATCTTCTGAGCCAGTGGGAAGTCAGACAAGGTGACAGGGCTGAACCCAGAGAGTCCCAGAAAGGTGGAGTCCTGATCACACTACACTTTATATTTTCTTTTGGAAGTATCTTTAAAGATAAAATTAACATAACATAATATAAAGTTAAAAGAAAACTACTTATTGCCATCTGAATTCTTCATCAAGACATTACTGTACATTATTCAGGTCTCTGTATGTTTGTATGATTTTTAAATATATGCATGTGTGTGTATATATGCATACACACAATTTTTTATAACTCCCAATGGAATCATACTATAGATCAGCACTTCTCAAACTCAAATGTGCTTAAGAATTATCTGGAGGACTTTTTAAATCACCTGGTGCTCATCACAAGCGCCCTCCTTCATCCTCATCACCTATTGCACCCATCCCCCCACCCACCTCCCCTCTGGGAACCAGCAGTGTGTCCTCTATAGTTCTCTATAGTTTGTTTCTTGGCTTGCCTCTCTCTCTCTCTCTTTTTTTCCCCCTTTGCTCATTTGTTTTGTTCTTAAACTCCACATATGAGTGAAATCATATGGTATTTATTTGTCTTTCTCTGACTGACTTATTTTACTTAGCATTATACTCTAGCTCCATCCATGTCATTGAAAACGGCTGGATTTCATTGTTTTTTTATGGCTGAATACTATTCCATTGTGTGTGTATGTGTGTGTGTGTGTGTGTACACATATCTTTATCTGTTCACTAATCACTGGGCAACATTTGGGCTCTTTCCATAGTATGGCTATTGTTGATAATGCTGCTATAAACATCAGGGTGCATGTATCCCTTTGAATTAGTATTTTTGTATTCTTTGGGTAAATACTTAGTAGTGGGATTACTGGATTTTAGGGTAGCTCTATTTTTAACTTTTTGAGGAACTTCCATACTGTTTTCCACAGTGACTGCACCAGTTTGCATTCCCACCAACAGTGCATGAGGTTCCTTTTGCTCCACATCCTTGCTAACACCAGCTGTGTGTGTGTGTTTTAAGATTTTATTTATTTATTTGAGAGAGAGAGAGAGAGAGAGAGAGAGAGAGAGCATGAGCAGGGGGGAGGTGGGAGGGACAGGGGGAGAAGCAGGCTCCCTGCTGAGCAGGGAGCCCGACAGGGGCTTGAACCCAGGACCCTGAGATCATGACCTGAGCTGAAGGCAGACGCTCAACTGACTGAGCCCCCAGGTGCCCGTCGCCTGCTGTTTCTTGTGTTGTTGATTTTAGCCATATTGACAGAACTGAGGTGATATCTCGTTGTAGCTTTGATTTGCATTTCCCCGATAATGAGTGATGTCGAGCATCTTTTCATGCGTCTGTTGGCCATCTGGATGTCTTCTTTGGAGAGATGTCTGTTCAGGTCTTCTGCCCATTTTTTATTTGGATTATTTGATTTTTGGGTCTGGAGGACTTCTTAAACACAGATTACTAGGTGCTGTCCTCAGAGATTGCCACATTGCAAGGATTATAGCTCAGTCTTCCCAAGTACTAGTGGATAAGTGATCTGGAGTTCTGCCACCTCAGACCCTCTGAATATGCATGACTCATGTCCCTATTCCTCCCATTTCTCTTCCTCCTCATAGGGGAACAGCTGTCTTCATTCTAGAAGCCCCCTTTTCATCCAGAAAAACACAAAGCCTGCATTGCATTCTCTCCCCATTCTAGTTAATTCTCTCAATAAACTTATACTTTTAATAGCAAATCCCTGGGGCACCTGTGTGGCTCAGCCAGTTAAGCGTCTGCCTTCAGCTCAGGTCATGATCTCAGGGTCCTGGGATCGAGTCTGGCATCGGGCTCCCTGCTCAGCGGGGAATCTGCTTCTCCTTCTGCCTCTCCTCTCCTTGTAGTCTCTCTTTCTCAAATAAATAAATAAAATCTTTAAAAAAATTAATAGCAAATCCCTGCTTCTAAACAAAGGTATTGTTTTACACGGCAGTAGCCTCCAATTTGCTGTGTCCTTTTTTTTTTTTTTAAAGAAATAAGCACTTATTAACTGCCCCCACAGGGAGAGGAAAATTCAGATTTTAGTATCCAAGATATCTAGCTACTCTCCTGGGAGAGGAAAAAAATGTTGACTCCTTGATGATTGACAGCAGCAAAACTGAGAAAACGAATCATAAGCCACTTTCTTAATCAGCCTGCCACATCCATGATGCACCAGATGCTGCAGTAAGCTCTGGTCTGTCATCGGGGCAGACTTTGAGCAATGTTTTCTGCCTTGTCCTTGACTGATTTACCACGTTCTTTACAAGGTATTTCCCCCCTAAATGACTGCATGTTCGGTCTGTTTGATTTTCTACCTACTCCCAAATGGAGGTCCATTATAGACATAGTGAGAAACAGGTGAGCACAGACCTCCAGGGAATATCAACCAGACTGGATCTAAAATGATAACTGTTCCTTAGAGACAGATCTGTTTTAAGGTGCAGTGGTGCTTCCCTAACACTAGTGATTGGTAGATTTATTAAATTCATTCATTCACTCTCTTAAAAATATTTACTGGGTGCTTACTACATACCAAGCCCTGCACAGGACTGGAGACATGATGTGGACAAGTCCTCACCCTCCTGAATGTTACAATCCTTTGTGAGAGACAGATCGTGGGACAAATAATTGAACGAATTATTATAATTGTGGCAAGCATTTGAAGCAAAGTTATGGGGTATTGTGAGAGAAGCCGGGGGAGGGGAGGGCCTGAGATAGGAAGGCACATGAAATTCAAACTCATTTGAGGGGCGCTTGGCTGGCCCAGTTGGAAGAGCATGAGACTTGATCTTGGGGGTGGTGAGTTCAAGCCCCAAGTTGGGTTCAGAGATTGCTTAAGTAAATAACTCCTAAAAAAAGTTCAAATTCCCTTGAAATACTGAAGGAAATCTAGTGTGGCTGGGGTAATATGTGAGGAATGGAGGAAACACAAAGTATAGAGTCATTTTACTAGTGCAACTTGCTTATTAAGTAAAGATTTTTTGAAGATCTATCCTAAAGCAGATGAGTGTGGTGCCTGGACTGTTTTTACCCACACATTTTATTTTGAAAATTGTTAAAGCTCTAGAAAAGTTGAGAGAATGGTACAATGAATACTTGTATACCTTCCATATATTCAACAATTGTTAACATTTTTTCACATTTATATTGTCTATCTTCATACGTATGTATGTATATGTTTCCCTAAATCATTTGAAAGTAAGTTGTAGACATCATGTTTCACCCCTGACTTCTTCAGCTGTATCTCCTGAGAATTTAAGGATATTTTACCTACCTAATATCATTCTCAAAGCCAACAAAATGTACCAACAATTTGGTACCATCATCTACGTTATAGTCCATTGAAAAGTTTCCCCAAAATATGTGTGTGTCTTTTAATGACTTAATTTTTAAAAAAACTTTAAATAATCTCTACAGCCAACGTGGGGCTTCAACTTACAACCCTGAGATCAAGAGTCACACACTATAGTGACTGAGCCAGCCAGGTGCCCCGCCCCCAAATGTGTTTTTAAAGCTATTTTTTTCCCCCCAATCCAGGACCAAATTAGGTTTTTGCATGGATTTGGTGGCTATATCTCTTCTGGAATAGTCTTCTTAAAAAAAAAAAAAGCGATATTGACTTTTTATTTTTTTACAGTTTTATTTTAAATTCCAGTGTATTTAACATACAGTGTTACATTATTTCTGGGTGTACGATATAGTGATTCAACAAATACTGATTTTTATTTTTTAAAAGATTTTATTTATTGATTTGGCAGAGAGATAGGGAGAGAGCACAAGTAGGCAGAGCGACAGGCAGAGGGAGAAAGAGAAGCAGGCTTCCCGCAGAGCTGGGAGCCTGATGCGGGACTCGATACCAGGACCCTGGGATCATGACCTGAGCCGAAGGCAGACACTTAAGTGACTGAGCCACCCAGGCACTCCCAAATACCGATTTTTTAAAAAATTTTATTTATTTATTTCAGAGAGAGAGAGAATGAGAGAGAGAAAGCACGAGAGGGAAGAGGGTCAGAGGGAGAAGCAGACTCCCCGCCAAGCAGGGAGCCCGATGTGGGACTCGATCCCGGGACTCCAGGATCATGACCTGAGCCGAAGGCAGTCGCTTAACCAACTGAGCCACCCAGGCGCCCCCAAATACTGATTTTTAAACATGGCTTTATTGAGGTCTATTTCACATATACATAATTCACCCATTTCAACTATACAGTTCAATGATTTTTCGAAACTTTACTGAGTGGTGAAAACATGGCCTTTAATTAGTTTAACAATATTTTCCTCCTCCCAATAAGATCCTTCATGCCCAAGCAACCACTAATCTACTTTCTGTCTCTATAAATTTGCTTTTTATGAACATTTCCTGTATATCTGGCTTCTTTCACTAAGCATAATGTTTATCCATGTTGCAGCATATGTCAGTAGTTCATTCGTTTTTATTGCTGAATTAACATTCCTTTGTATGGATATACCGAATTTTGTCCATTCACTAGTTGATGGACATTTGGATTCTTTCCAGTTTTTGGCTATTATGAATAAAACTGCTATGAACATTCATGTATAAGTCTTTGTATGGATGTATGTTTTCATTTCTCTTGGATAAATCCTTAGGAGTAGAATTGCTAGGTCTGATGCCAGTTTTAGATTTACATTTTTGAGAAGCTGCCAAGCTCTTTTCCAAAGCGGCTGCACCAACTAACATTTCTACCATTAATGTCTGGGGGCTCCTGTTTTGCCACACCCTTGACAAAGTCTGTCATTTGTCTTTTTCATTCTAGCCATTCTAGCAGGTGTGAAATGGTATCTCATGTGAGTTTAATTTGTATTTCTCTAGTGACTGAGGTTAAACATCTTTTCACGTGCTCATTAGTCATTTGTGTATCTACTTTGGTGAAATGTCTGTTTATATCTTTTGCCCATTTTTTGACTGGGTCATTCGTCTTACTGAGTTGTGAGAATTCTTTGTGTATTCTGGATACAAGTCTTTTATTGGATACATGTTTTGCAAATCTTTTCTCCCTGTTTGTTGCTTGTTCTTTCATTTTCTTAATGGTGCCCTTTGAAGTGCAAAAGTTTTGAATTTTGGTGAGATTTAATTTATTATTTTTTCCTATACGATTATCATTTCGGCGTCATATCTTTTTTTTTTAAAAGATTTTATTTATTTGACAGAGAGAGCACAAGCAGAGGGAGAGAGAGAGGGAGAAGCAGGCTCCCTGCTGAGCAAGGAGCCTGATGTGGGACTCGATCCCAGGACCCTGGGATCATGACCCGGGCCGAAGGCAGCCGCTTAACCGACTGAGCCACCCAGGTGTCCCTCAGTGTCATATCTATGAAACCTTTTCCTAACCTAATTTTTTCCTAACCTTGAAAATTTACTCCTATGTTTTCTTCTACAAGTTTTACTGCTTTAGCTCTTACATTTAAGTCATTGGTCCATTTTTAGTTAATTTGAGTGAAATCAGTGTAGGTTTTGGGTAGATGCTCTTTATCAGGTTGAGGAAGTTCCCTTCCCTTCCTTGTTTGTTAAGAGTTTTTATCAAGAATAGGTGGTTGATTTTGTCAAATTTTTTGCTGTGTCTATTGGGATGCTGTAATTTTTTGTCCTTTGTTTTGTTAAGATGGTGTTAATTATAACATGTAATATAAAAACATATAATATGGTGTTATTAATATTGATTTTTGGATGCTAAATGGACACGCATTTGTGGGATAAATCCCACTTGGTCATGGTATATAATCTCATACATGTTGTTACGTTCAGCTTGCTAATACTTTGTTGAGAATTTTTACATCTATATTCATGAGGGATACTGGTTTATAGTTTTCTTTTCTTGTGATGTTTTTGTCTGATTTTGGTATAGAATGATCCTAGCCTCAGTAGAATGATTTAGGCAGTGTTCTTTTATCCTTTATTTTCTGAATTTGTAGAATATCAGTATGAATTTCACAAGTGAAAGCCATCTGGGATTTTTTTTTTATGTGTGTGGAAAGATTTTGAGTGGCTAATTCATTGTCTTTATGTGTTATAGATCTATTGAGATGTTCTATTTTTTTCTTGAATTGGTTTTTGTATTTCTTGGGAATTTGGACAGATTTCTCCCAAGTTATCAAATTTATAAGCATTAAGTCATTTGTAGTATTCCCTTTAATTTCTGAGGGGTCAGTGGTAATGTCCCCTCTTTCCTTACTAATTTTTGTGATCTGTATCATCTCAGTTTCTTAGTGCAGGTAAGGATTTGTTGATTTCATTGATCTTTTAAAAAAATCAATGTTGGTTTCATTAATTTTCTCTATTTTTGGTTTTCTATTTAATTAATTTCTGCTCTAATATTTATTACTTTCTTCCTTATGCTGACCTTCCATTTTTGTTTGCTCTTTTTCTAGATTTTTAATTAATTAATTGAAAGGATTTATTTATTTATTTGAGAGAGAGAGTGCATGTGCTCGAGTAGAGGAGAGGGGCAGCAGGTGAAGATGAGGGAGAAGCAGACTACTTGCTGAGCGCAGAGCCCTGCACAGAGCTCCATCCCAGGACACTGAGATCACAACCCTGAGATCACAATGCAAGCCAAAATCAAGAGTTGGACACCCAACTGATGGAGCCACACAGGTGTCCCTTTTTCCAGATTTTTAAAATGAAAGATTAGATCATTGATTTGAGATCTTCTCTAATACAGGCATTTTCTTTTTTTCTTTTCTAATGTAGGCATTTAAAACTCTTTCTAAGCACCACTTTAGCTGCATCCCATACATTTTAATATATCGTGTTTTTATTTTCATTCAGATCAAAATACTTCCTAATTTCACTTGTAATTTCTTCTTTAACCCATGGGTTAGAAAATGTGTTCATTAATTTCAAAATATTTTTGCATTTCCAAAATTCCTTTTTGTTGTTGATTTCTAATTGAACTCCATTATGGTTGGAGAACAAACTCTGCATGATTTAAATTATCTTAAATTCATTAAGACTTGTTTTATGGCCTAGCATATGGTCTGTCATTGAGAATGTTCCATATGTGCTTTAAAAGAATGTGTATTATGCTCTTGTTGAGTGGGCTGTTGGATAGACGTCTTTAGGTCAAGTTGGTTCATAGTGTTGTTCAGTTCTTTGTCCTTGCTGATTTTTTGCCTGGTTTTCTATCAATTACTGAGTGTGGAGTATTGAAGTTTCCAATGATTATAGTTGAATTTAAATTTTTTTAAACGTAATTTAATTTTTTCCAGTTTTGAGAAATAATTGACATATATCACTGTATAAGTTTAAGGTGTAGAGTATGATGATTTTATTTACATATATTGTGAAATAATGTTGTTTTGTGCTAATAAAAGGGTAGTTAGTACCCCCTCCAAAAGGAAGGTTGTCCCCAGTGTTGATTTGTATGGTCACTTACTCAGGGTATTAACTGTTTCCTTCCTTCTCTGTATTTCCTGTATCCTGGAAGTTTGTCTAGAGGTTTGATTAGGTTCTGGTAATATCTCTGGCAAGAACACTTCATGGTGGGGTGCTTGGCTGGCTCAGTTGGCAGAGCATGTGACTCTTGAGCCCCGCGCATGGTGTAGAGTTTACTTAAAAAACAAAACAAACAAAACAAAACAACTTCATGGTGATGCTTTATCTTTCATACTGCATTTCAGGAGGCACTTAACACCAAGATAATGCTAAGTTTGATTGCTTGGTTAAGGTGGTGACTGCTAGATCTTTTTTATTATAAAGGTGAATTTTTCTCTTTGAAGTTACTATGTAATTTATGGCATGATACTTTAGCATCATGCTAATTTCTTATTCCCCAACAACCTTTTATCTCATGGTTTTAGTGTCCATTAATGATTTTTGCCTGAACTGATCATTGGGGATTGTAAGAGAGTGCTTTTCCAATTCTATCATTTCTTCTGCATTTATTAGCTGACATTTTTGTAAATATCTTTTTATCTCCTTCTACTTTGATTATCACTGTGGACTCATATCTTTAAAAAATATTTTTCAGTGTGTTACAATCAATTGCAGTCATTATTCTTATTATTCTTAAGTTGTCCCACATTTGGCCACTGGGAGCCCTTTCCATCTGGCTACTATGTCCTCTGGCCATGTCCCTATTAGTCTTTGAGCATTTTTATGCTTTCTGGCCCAACACAATGTCCATGCTTATTGAGTACTTTTGAGCCCCAGCCCAGAAATCAACTGTTTTTCCGAGTAGCCCGGGTATGGGGGTAGTATTTAGAAACCAAGAGCTGGGAACTAGATGTCTTGTGTTATCTTGAACATGGATTGTGCAAAGTTGAAATTTGATATGTTTAGTCCAGTTCATGGATGTGGGGCTGTTGGACTTTTTAGCTGGATTTCCAACTCTCTTCATGTGGAAACCCAAACTGAATAAGCAGATTTCTGTAATCTTGGTGCTGAAAGGTGGTGATCAAGAGGCATCGACTGTTGGTTCTCATTTGAACTTGTAGCCATCATGGTGTTTCATTGTAGTTGTTACTGTTGTTTTTGTATAAGAAAAGAGTAAACAATCTATGATTATCTGACATATCTAATTCATACAGCTCTCTTATTCCAAATAACGGACAGAGTGCCTGATGTGTTGAAGGCTTTCAATAAGTGCTTTTTGAAGAAATAAATTACGAAAGCATCATTGTACAAATAGTTACTGCCTTCATCATAATTCAAGCTGTAGCTTAATGTCACCAGAAGGCTAAGCAGTAAATATGTAGAGATTCAGAGCTATAAATTATAAAACAGGCCTCACAACATATTAAAATACAGATAAATGATATCTACGGGAGCCTAGTTTGTTTGAAATTGAGTGAACTATTCCCATAATTATAGGATTACTTTCAGAACACGGAGCAAAAATTATCTTAAAACATTAAGGAAATGTATATTGGTAGATAAATGTCATTAGCAAAGGGAAAGTGAACAGTGTGAGAAGCAGCAAGTTTATTCTTCATTAAAAAAATATTTATTTATTTATTTATTTATTTATTTGAGTGTGAGAGAGAGAGAGAGAGAGAGGGAGGGAGGGAGCTTGTGATTGCGAGTGGGGGGGGAAGGGCAGAGGGAGCAAGAGAATTGATCCATGCAGGGCTGGATCTCACGACCCTGAGACCATGACCTGAGCCAAAACTGAGTCTGATGCTTAGCCGACTGAGCCACCCAGGTGCCCCGAGTTTATTCTTTCTTTATTGGTGGGAACGGGGGCAATATTAGGCATTGTTTACAACTTTATTTTACCTGCACCCAGATTTTCAGCAAGTTATATTTCTAAGAAAAAGTGGTATTGTCATGTGAGTGAGCACAACATTAGCTATAGAAATAAAGGAAAAAAAAGCAAAACTGATTTGAATCATTTTAGTTCATCCACCTGGACACACAGACAGACCAAAAAATAGTTCAGTTTATTGCTGTCAGGATCAACTGAGAGGTCTTCTGAATTTTCTGGTATGCCAGCATCCACAGAGGGGATTGACTCCCGCTCAGATCTCCATCCTCATTTTTACACCGCTTGAAGTGAGATCCACACAGATTCAACAATTAACAGTTTCCATATTTGATTATTCTCTCTCTCTAGATAGACATACATACATACATATATACACCCACGGTATTTTTTTTTTTTCTTGAACCATTTGAGAGTAAGTTGCAGACATCACATCCCGTCACCCCTAAATACTTCCATGGGTATATCCGAGAGGAAGAACATTTTCTGATGTAATCCCAACATAGTTGTCAAATTCAGGAAATCGAACATTGAGCCAATACTATTTTCTAATTTATTGTCTACATCCCAATTTCACCAATTATTTCATTAGAGTTGCTTATGCATATTTTTATTTCTAACCCAGGATCACACATTGCATTTCATTTTCATGCCCCTCTAGGGTTTCAAATTTTTAATTTTTTTCAAGATTTTATTTATTTATTTGAGAGAGAGAGAGCGCACAAGTTGGGGGGAGGGGACAGAGGGAGAAGCAGACTCCCCGCTGAGCAGGGAGCCTGATGTGGGGCTCGATCCCAGGACCTGGAGATCATGACCTGAGCCGAAGGCAGACACTTAACTGACTGAGCCACCAGGCGCCCCCTCTCTAGGGTTTTTTAAAATTTTTAATTTAATTTAAAGAAGCCAGCCTTTCTTTGTCTTTCATGACTTTAACATTTGACATAGCTTGGGTTTCTCTGAAGTTTTCTCATTATTAGAGTCTGATTATCCATTTTGGCCAGAATATCCCAGAAGTGATATTATGTCCTTCTCAGTGCACCTTATCATGAGGCATACATCGTGGGCTGATTTCATTATTTTTTTTTAAAGATTTTATTTATTTATTTGAGAGAGAGAGAGAATGAGAGAGAGAGAGCACATGAGAGGGGGGAGGGTCAGAGGGAGAAGCAGACTCCCTGCCGAACAGGGAGCCCGATGCGGGACTCCATCCCAGGACTCCAGGATCATGACCTGAGCCGAAGGCAGTCGCTTAACCGACTGAGCCACCCAGGCGCCCTGATTTCATTATTGATACACACATCAGTCATTTGTTAAGTTGATGTCCATTGGATCTTTCCACTGTTAAAATACCATTTTTTCCTTTTGTAGTTAATAAGTACTTCTGTGGGAGATATTTTGGGTTTATGGAAATATCCTGCTCCTTATCAAACTTTCATCTATTCTTGCCTGAGTCATCACCCTGATTTTTAAATATAGATGATATATGCCTGTCTATATAGTCTGTGGAGCATAAGACAGAACTTTAATCAAGTTTTATAATTCTATTAAATTATCCTTGGCAGGTGAAATGGCTGCAGAACGCCATATCTGAAGCAAACTTCAGACTATTTATTCAGTAGACTGACAAGCCAATCAGGTGAAAGCTGCCAGATATTTTTAAACGGACTATAAACAACACCAGGGGAAGAAAGAATCAATTCCAGCTGAGACTGGAACCTCTAAGTCCTCAGGTGATGATTTTCCTGCTGCTCTGAATCAGGTACAGCTTGACAAGGATGACCCTCTAGATGATCCGCCATTATTCTTAGGACTGGGAAGACCCTTTATTCCTCCACTGATTTACGGAATGGTTATTTAAAAATGTACTTAGTTTCCAGGGCTGAGGTTCTTTCTTAGGGGGAAGCTTCAGTTCTTCATGGAGAATCTTTAGACTTGTAAAGGAGGTGTGCTGGCCATGCCCACACTGGTGTCCCTCCAATGCCTGCCATTGAAGGGCAGAGAGGTCCCTGGCTTCACCCGGAGAGGTGGCTTAAGGCTTTCTCTGCCTCACTGCTTACAGTGCATTTACTAACCTCAGATGAGAACCCTTGTTTTATATTCATTGGCTCCTTGACATACATCATATGAAAAAATGGTGATTCAGAAAGAAGATCCCAAACTGGGTGATTTGTCAGTGACAAAGTCCTGCTGGGCTTTTCTAAATATCTGTGGCTCTAGGTTGGAATTATTCTCATGGCTAAATAATGAGAAAGTTATTTTCATTCATTTCTTCACTGGCAAGGAGAATTAATACCTATGGGCTTGCATGAAGATTTACATACAAGGAGAGTCTCCATAGCCTTAGTCATAAAGAAAACTGCTGACCAGAATAAATGTTCCTCAAGCTAAAAAAATAACTACCATGATGGCAAGAGATGAAACCTAGTTTTTATTGAAATATAATTATTATGCAATGAAATGTACATATCTGAAGCATTTGCTGAGATTTGACAATTGTATACACCCAGGTACCATCACTAAACCAAGGCATAGAACATTTCAGTCATTCCAGAAATTTCCCTCCTGTTCTCTTCCAGTGAATACACAGGAGCAGCCACTATTCTGATTTTTATCACAACTCTTCCCTTCCAGGTATTCATTATTCTAACCTGTATCTCGAAAGGTTGGTTTTCTCTTTGATCTTCGTACAAATGGCATCATACGGCACGTATTCTTTTGGGGTCTGGTTTCTTCACCAGATGCATCCATCTAGTTGTAATTGGTTTCTTAAGTTGCTGTGTCCTATTTCCCAATATTATTTGGAGGCAAATTCCAGACATCCTATCATTCCATTTATAAGTATTTCAGTTGATGACTCTAAAAGGCAAGTAGTTTCAAAAGACCCTACATTATCACATCTAAAAGAAATTAGCACAAATGGTCTGACAGACTTCTGATTCTCTGTCTGGCGGGGATGTTGGGTGTTTTGGTCCAGGCTGGATCTGAAACACAGGGAGTTGGGAGCTTGCCCATGGCAGAGGGGTGTGGAGTGGGGTGAAAGCATTTATGAACCTTAGTGAGGTGCTGGGGAAGGGAAAGTCACAGAGAAAGAGGGAGGAGGAAGATGACATAATCCTGTGGTCAGGATGGGTCAGGAATCCTGAGGGCTGGGAGCTTGCTAAATGCATGTGGAATAAATGAGTGACAACGTCAGTGACCTTGGATGACAAGATACCCTGTTCTCTACTCCTTTTGCCTTTTTTTTTTTTTTTTTTTTGGATTTCCAGCTGCCAAACCATATACCTTAAGAAGCGTTTATTCCCCATAAGTGTGTTTATTATGGTTAAAGATTCAACTATCTTGCCTTAGTACATACAGTATCTCTCAACCCCAAATACCTTTCTTTCCCCATTTGTTTAAAACAGTCTGTTCACATACCCACCCCCTCTTTTTGTTGGGATTTAATTTGACTGGAAGAGATTGGTCTCTTCTCCCAGATTATTGTGACATTGCCTGCATACTGTCTTTCCCTGTTCATTAAAACCAGTTCTTTCCCATTTTAATTTCCTATTCCAAAAATGGTGTGTATCAGTCCAATCCAACATGCAAATCAGTAACAGCATATTTCATGTTCTGGGTATATTTCCCTGTGCTTGTCTCTGTTTCTGCTGCCCTCCTGCTGTTTTCCTGCCTGTGTGTTCTTTTATTCTGTTGATAGCTTTCATTTTGGCCTACCCTTCGCATCTGGCCCTGCATGCTGGGCTGTGGTTCTGCACTGCGGTTGGGCTGTTCAGCGATTGGACTCTTTCCAGCCCCCACCAAATGCTGTCGCTTTCTGTAGCAGGAGGATGAGCTTAGGATGTCTTTTACTGTGCCTTGAATGATATATTTTGCTTTGAGTGCAAGAGCCCATACCAACTTGAAATGCTGTCTGTGCTCTGTATTTAATGATAATGATGATGCTAGAAAAAGCCACATACTTTTAGGGCCATCTTTGAGCAGAGCCCTCTCCCTTGGCCATTATTTTGCAATAATATTCCAAGAGGTCTGTCGATTATATTGCAAAATATCTTCGTGAATATTCTGTTCTGTTAACATTTTTTTCCATTTGCTATCACATTTTGAATAATTTTTCCCCTCCATAGAAGTGAAAATTTAAAAATTAGAATTGTTGTAGCTGATGACCAGGATAAGTGTTCTTCAAGCTAGAAAAATCCCCCAAAACCCCACAAAAACCAAAAACCCCAAACCAAAAAACTATTATGACAGTAAGAGACTAAAGCTTTTATTGAAATATAATTAGCACACAGTAAAATGCATATATTTTAAGCATTTGATGAGTTTTGACAATTGTGTATACCCATGTACCACCACCAAAACAAGGTATTGAACATTTACATCTGCTGGATTGTCCCGCCTGCCCCTTCCAGTCAATTCCTGGCACCCAGACACAGCCACTCTCCTAATTTCTATCAGCATAGATTAGTTTTGCCTGTTCTTGACCATTGTGTAGATGCAGTATGTGTGCTTTTGTGTCTGGCTTTCTTTTTCTTTTTTAGACTTAGCATATCTCTGAGATCCATTCGTATTGTATCTATAGCCCATTCCCTTTAATAGCTGAATAGTAACACTCGTATATTTACACAGTTTGTTTCTCCTGTTGATGGGTTGTTGCATGGTGGGGATTATTTGAAATAAAGCCGCTATGAACACTTGTGAATGAGTCTTTGCGTGAGTGTGGCAGAAGACTCTAAGATGGCTCCCGACATTCCCCTCCTGGGGTTCACACTCTTGTACCGTCTCCTCCCTTTGGGTGTGGGCGGGACCTGTGACTTGCCTCTAACCCATAGAATATGGCGAAGGGGATGGGGTGTCCCTTCTGTGATTATGTTATGATCATATCTTCCATTTTGCTTGTAGACTCTACTGACTTTCTTGCTGGCTTTGATGAAGTAAGCACTCTATGAGGAGGCCCACATGGCAAGGAACTGAGGGCAGACTCTGGCCAATAACCAGGAGGAAATTGAGGCTCCCAGTTGGGGGCCTGCAAGGAACTGAATCCTGCCAACAACCCCATGAGCTCAGAAGGGGGTCTTTCCCCAGTCAGGGCTCAGATGAGACCCCAGCACCAGGCGGGCCCCATTATGGCAGTCTTGTGAGACGTGCTGAAGCAGAGGACCCAGCTAAGCTGTGGCTAGACTCCTGACCCACAGAAGCTGTGAGATAATAAATGTGTGCTGTTCGAGCTGCTAAGCTGGTGGTAATATTACACAATAATAGACAACTAACAGGGTGGGCATATGCTCTTATTTCTCTTGGATAAATATCTGTAAGTAGAATGCCTAGATCACATGGTGGGTGTACATTGAACTTTTTCTTTTTTTTTTTTTTTAAGATTTTATTTATTTATTTGACAGAGAGAGAGAGCACGAGCAGAGGGGAGAGGCAGAGGGGAGAGATAGAGGGGAGAGGCAGAGCAGCCCATTGCAGGGCTCGATCCCAGGACTCTGAGATCATGACCTGAACTGAAGGCAGATGCTTAACAACTGAGCCACCCAGGTGCCCCCTAAGTGGTTGTATATTTGACACTCTCATGAGCTGGTGTGAGTTCTGCCTGCTCCACAGCCTCGGTCAGCAACACTTTGTCAGCAGTCTTTTTGATTTTCCATTCTAATGGTCATGCAATTACTTCTCGTTGTGGTTTTTAATTTGTATTTACTTGATGACTAGTGAAAAATAAACCTGTTTTAACCAGTTGAGCACCCTGTTCAAATTTTGTCTCTCTTCCAAGAAACACATCTTGTTTGTTGTTATGTGAGATATACAGATGAAAAGACAGGGTTCCTATCTTCAGGAAGCTTATAATGAAAACATCAACATGGAATTACATGTGGAAAGTGTAATGGAGACTAGAGGATGTAAGGTATGTGGTATGGGGAGAAATATGAGTAATTCGGTGTACTCATTGCTGGGGGACGTAACGTGCCAATATGCTCTAAGGTGGGTGCTTGTGAATTTTATTTTAAGACAAGAAATCAGGCTTACAGACTGGTATCAGTTGAGGTGGGCTAGGTGCTGCTGTAGTAATAAGCAGGCCACCATATTTCGACGGCTTAAAATAATAAAGGTTTGTTTCTTGCTTATATGCACATCCGTGGTGTGTTGTTCTGGGACTCTGTTCTGCATCCTTGTTGTTTTCATTATAGAACTCTGGGTGACAAAGTGTCCACCACCTGGGATGTTGCTGACCACTGCGTCAGAGGGAAAAGAAAGCTTGGTAAACTTGAACAAGTTCACTTATGGGTAATGTATTTGCTTCTCTCTTTTTTTTTGACCAAAGGAATGACTCAGAGGGCAGGGATATATAATCCTATGATCCAGAGGTTAAACTACTTGAAAGAGCCGAATCTGGATTTCAGCTGGATCTTATGATTCCAAACCTAACACTTCTTCCCACCCCCACCTCGGTGTCCCAAATGATCCTTGAAATAATGTTGTTTCATTTACTTACTCGCTCCATAGTTTTTTATTCTCTTTCTAGGCCTTAAATATCCCCTTATTCGTATTTCATCAGTACGGGCCAGATACCTCATGTAAAAAGAATTTATTTAGCATGCCCGTTTATTTTATTTATATACAGATGACTGTTTTCAATTTCTTCCTTCCCAGTTC
The DNA here is from genome assembly GCF_037043125.1 of Eumetopias jubatus. NCBI lineage: Eukaryota > Metazoa > Chordata > Mammalia > Carnivora > Otariidae > Eumetopias > Eumetopias jubatus. The sequence goes on along the minus strand of NW_028274807.1, from coordinate 147,408,647 downwards.
AGAAAGCTCTGTTGGTAATGAATTTTCATTAAAGTAGTACAAGATTGGAAAATAAAATAAGCTTCAACACATTTTCCAAAATAATCAACACAAACCCAATGTGAGAACCAAACAATTATTACCTTCAGAATTAGCTCCAGATTATTAAAATGCAATTAGGCTTGGAAAAGTAACCCGGCAGGGGGCCATGTTTCTTTTTTTTCTCATTTTCACAATAAATTTTCTCAGTGTATAGGGGACGCCCCCACCGTACTCTATTCCTAATATCAGAACAACACCCAGGACTCAAGGGTAAAATAATTTGTTTCTTCCTCTACTGATTCCAAAAATACTAATCAGAGAACGATCAGATACTAAATCAGATATGGCCTGTCTATGTGTTGTAGGTGGTTCACAGGTTTTATAATTTAAAAAAATTAGCTACCAACACTTAGACATCTTGCATACGAATTTGGATTTGCAACTTCTCGGAAAACTGGAAGAGTTAGTAACTCTGGGCCCCATTCCCTTGTGGCCAGCCCTTGGGGCCCCTCGGGAGGGCCACGTGTCAGATCCCCACTATCCCCATAGGGGGCCTCTTCATTCATTTGAGTTGTCTAGGCAAAGGCAAAGAGGAACTGGGCATTTCTCATCTCTCTCTCTGGGATTCTCTGCGTCTTCCCAGCCCCAGCTGTCAGAAGCCTCTTGATGCCTGAGCTGCTTGGTAGGGAAGCTTCCCTAAGAGCTGCCTGCAGGACTAGGAGCCAGATGCCACAGCAGCAGGTATCTGTGAGTTCAGCTCAGGGCGGTGCCCAAGTTCTCTGGGCTCCTGTTGTGGACTTCAGGCAATGCCTGGCTTCCTCTTGACTTGGTGTCCTGGCTTAGCTTTCTGCTTCTGTGCTTGTTACAGGGACAGTCCCCGCCTTGTTTGGTCCCTCGAGGTGCACAGACTCTCGAGGCTGGTGTAACTTTCCCTTCCTTGAGAGGGCTCTTCTGCTGGCTGCTCACCTGCAGCTCCCTGATGGCAGCCCCAGCCGGCAGCCTGGCCACTCACGCTGGCTCTGTTCACTGCTCAGGCTCTCAGGTAGGCGTGGTGCTGCTTGAGGTTGTTATTGGCTTAAATTTTGTTACTTATTTGCATAGAGTAAATCTTTAACAGGGTCTTTGGCTCAGGAAGCTGGAAGATGAATTGACCAATGGAACAAAAGAGAGAGGCTAGAAACTGACATATACATGCATATACAGTCAGCTGAGTTATGACAAAGGTAACCCTGCAGTGTAGTGGGGACAAGATGGTCCTTTTAAATAAAAGCATTGGGTCAACTATCTATGAATATGGGAAAAAAGTCTATGTTTACCTCTACCTCATGCATACACAATCCAGGTGGATTTCAGAAGACCTCTGAAAGAATACAGAGGAGAACATCCTTATGACCTAGAGTAGTATTGGTTTATTTAGTTCATTTGTTTTTAGTCCTGCAACACAAAGCAGGATTGAGAGTCTACTGTACACTGGACTCTGTGCTGGGTAGCAGGGATACAAGAGCCGAAAAGACCCAGTCCATGCCCTCAAAGAGCACATGGTTTAGCTGGGGTAAGAGACAAGGAACAACACCAAAGTGTGACGAGAGCCATAGCGGTGTGTGTGTGGGCCCAGATGTGGGCCGGCGGTGGGGGGGGGGGGGGGCGGACAGTTCAGCCTGGGGTGGAAGGAGAGAGGGCCTTCTGGAATAGGTGATGGTGCATGAGGGAGGAGTTGGCCAGGAGGAGTGGGGGAAAGGACGTGCCCTGTGGAGAAACCGGCATCTACACAGGCAAGGAAAAGCAGGGCACAAGAATTGCTATCCATTTCTTTATAGTGTGTAGAAATTCTCTTGGCTCCTCTGTTGGATTATTGCAGAGAAATGTCACTTGTTTGCTTAGCACATTCACCACGACGTGATGCAACATCCAGGATGGCTCTGATCCTAGTTGCCCAGATAGGGACAGGTAGATTTGGAGCCCCTGGGTGACTTATCCACGTCCACCTAGTGCTCCAGTGGGGATGGTGCAATTAGAACTCAGGTATTTGGATGTCTACTTTTGTATTCTTTCCACTATGCCAAGTGGTTGCCGGTTCAGCCCCGGCCAAGCTCTTAGGACATCAGAAAGCCTTGCAGGCTTTGAGAACAAGGGTCTTTCAAAGATGCTCCAAACAGCCATGGGCCAGGTTTACAATGAGCCAGTTAGCACCTTCCGTCTGCCTAGCACGGTTAAACCTAAGGGACTGACACACAGCAGATTACAGGACAGGGTTACAGAGGACCAGGGCCACAGGTATGCTGAGAGCACAGTGTCCATTTTACTTTACACAAAATGGCTAAATGTAGGAAGGTGGCTTTGGAAGGAAATGTGCCCTTGGACACCATGCCCAACATCTGCCGCTAGGTGGAGCTCAGATGCAGGCGTAAACAGGCCACTGGAGGCCTTTGCCTTCCCCGCATCTGCACAGAGAATAGGTGAAGGGGCTGATGTCTGTAACAGAAATCTGGACGAGTAGGGAGACTTGGATACACACACACAGGGCGACCACTTCCCCTTGCAGGCTTGCCAAAATCTGCCTTCGTCCATTTACAAGCCCCACGGCTGAATGTCCCTGTTGGCCTCACTAGGTCTCTATGCCCTGAAACCAGCAAGGAGACTGGGAGTAGGGGCAGTGGGCTCTCGTCCTTGCCCTGTCTACATTTACCCACGGGGACCACAAGCAGCTGGACTCCCCCACATGTGTAAGACACAATCCTGCGCCCACAAGACCCCAGACGCGCTTGCATGCAAATCAGCAAGGACGATATTTCTGGGTTTCCTGATGGCGACCTTCCAAATGGCCACAGCAGACCTACTCTCCTTTTTCGGTGTTCTGCTTTGCTATCCATTGGGAAATCTGTGTGGATGGCAAGCAAGCCTCTTGGCACTTTGAAGCCTCAGTTTTCTCATCTGTGATGTGGGGATAATTACAGCTTGCACCTCCCAGGGCCGTTGTGAGCATCACATGAAAGAACAGAACCAAGATAGCTTTGCAAACCGTGAAGTGCTCTCTCTATGCTCATTGTGGCCCGACTGCTGGCGCAGTCAGCAGTCAGTAGTCAAACTAATTCTTTAGTTTGCTATTTTTCCTTTTCCTACTCTGGGGTAGCATTTATCATGTGCCAGGCAAGGTTCAAAGTGCTTCATCATTCAAACATCTCCCCAGTGCCCCATAAGGCAGTGCTTCCCTATCCCTACCAGGCTAGTTAGTGATGGGGAAGGGGGACTTAAAACCCAAGCTGTGGCTACAAAACTTACCCTTCACCTCTGCCCTAGATGGCCTCTCCCGATCAAAGACAAATTGCCGCCATGGAAAACCATGTGCCTTATTTTCCATATTGCATTTATGACCAGATGGAGGCTTAGAAGTACTTTCCCTGTGGTTCTCACCTCCGTTTATACACATCTGCAGCCTCGAGGCTCCTCTTTGGGTCTTGCTGTCCCGATTCACTCCCCATCGACTTCTCCCTTCTGGGGCAGACTGGAAGAGGGGAGGGCGATTGAGGGGAGAACTGGAAAAGCTAGGACGGGGGTGCTCTGCTCTCTGGGTCCTGCTGCGGGGAAGGTGAAAGAGGGTGAGGGGTCCCCCCCAACTTCCAGGCACCATTTGGTTGCTGTTAGGGAGAGGGACCCTTCCCAGGTGGGCTGTCATTGTCCTCTTCGGGCCCTGTTGGCTGGCATCACACTAGGCATCAGAATTGGAGAATACAAGACATTTTTCTTCGGGCTGGCAGCCTCCTCACCGCCTCAGGGCTGTTACCTCCCATCACGGGCCAATGAGGCTGCCTGTAATGGAGCTTCCCTCCATTGTCTTCTCTCGAAGGCCCCAGGGGATCTGGGAGCCTGCCAGGTCACAGGCAGCATCTAGGAGTTGAGGAAGGGTCTTGTACCAGATGGGCATTGGATCTTGTGCCTTTTCGGCTTTTGCAATTTCATGGAGCGATGCTTGTTTTCACAAGGTTCACGGTTAGCATTTGAACTTAAATTCATTAAGAGTCAGGGTGTGAGGAGAGGGAGCTGGGGGATGTGTTTTGTAAGTGTACCAAGCTAGAGAAGCCGCAGAAGGAGGTCGGCTCAGCTGAAGGGTACTGGTGGTTAAGACCCCCGGTCCTCCCAAGATGCTGAGATTCATTGACCAGATTGTACTCATTTGTTTCTATTAAAGTGTAAATGACTGATACATGATGCAATTATCCTTAGATTTTACACTGGAACTGTAAACAAGGTTTCTTTCAGCCAGATTCTCCAGAGAGCAGTTCCAGGAGCAAACAAAAGGAGTTGAACCACTGTGGGAAGCTCCTTCGTCAGGTCCCAGCTGTGTTCTCAAATAACCTCAGCCAACCCTTGCAGGGGAGGTGCCTCCAGTGGGTGACAGGCTAGGGATGGACCTGGAACCATGGCTGAGGAACACCTTCCTGGGTTGGCCACTTCCATGGGCACGATGGCACATCTGGCCCACTCATACTGGAATGACAAAGTTGGCTCCTCTCCCTGCTGCCCGGAGGGCTCTGTGGAGGGAGTGGGGACCCAAGGAAACCTCTTCTCTTCCCAGGCCAATCCCAGAGGCAAATATTTTGTCCTGTGGTCAGATCCCATGTCCCAGCTTCCAATTCAGCAAGTGTGGCCCCACAGGGGAGTCACATCCAGATGCAAAGAGATTAGGGGATCGGTGAAATATTTGCTAAGTGCTTTCCAGCCAGAGCCTACTCAAGTAGATGAACCGGTGGTCAAGTGATCGCACGGTGACGTTGCCATCAGGAATGGCAGGAGTGGGTGGCAAGGGAAGGGGGGGCGGTATTAGGAAGAACTGTTTGCAGCAGGGACACGCTCACATGGTGCTAAGTCAGAATTGGGCAAGTGATGGAGGGGCAGAGGGGGCTTCCAGGCAGGGGCACCGTTTGTGCAAAAGCCCGGAGATGGAAGAAAATGGGGCGTGCCCTGGGCGGGGCAAACAGCTTGGCCTTGAAGAAGGAGCCCTGGGGAGACATGAGGTCAGAGAGGTGGGTGGGCCCCTTTAGGAGGGTCCAGAAAGGGAAGGAATGCCCAAGGGTGCACTACAGAGTCTTAAGTCAACAGCACCGTCCGAGAACCCAACGGTCTCCAGCGCGCCGGTCTGGTTGCCGCGACAGCCGGGAACAGGCAGGTCAGAGGGTGCAGAGCAGGGCTGGGCTGCCCAGGGCAATGGGGGCAGAGGTCCTTTCACACTAGATTAAACATGAATCACTTGGGGGCTCCTTGCCATGCCCGGACCCTTCTAAAGTTCACTGATCCCGAGTGTCTGGCAATGTGATTTGTACCGGCTGCCAAGTGGGAAGTCTCTGGTCATCTCAGAATGATTTTTACAGACTCAGTCCCTGTTTAGGGGCGGGGGGGTGGCTCGCAGCCCAACACAGCTACAACAGGGGGAGAAACGCAGGGCCCGCAGGAGATTCCAGTGGCCAGAGAGTGGCCAGGACCCTCCCTGAGCCCTGGGATGGGGGATGGGAATTACGGAGCCTCCCTCCAGCCTCACAGCAGGTGTACCATCCTGGTCACTCCCAGCCTGAGGCCACAGGGCTCACAGGCAGGGCTTCCTCCTTTCTGGTCTGGTCTGGAAATACCATTTCATCTTCCCTGAGATGGGAATCCTGGCGTTGGCGGCCATAGCACGCAGGGCCCTGGAAGGGGCACTGGCAGCAAACGCTGATACAACATCAACCAGTTGCATTCACTGCGCAAAGCACTGGGCTTCTTGGGACCTGTGATTTTTCACCTGTAGAAAGGGGTCCACGTGTCCACCCTGCAGGGCTAAAGACTGAGCGAGACGATATGTGGTACGCTGCCGCAAGCCAGCTCAGTCCTTCCAGCTGCGATCTGGCATGGCACAGAGGACCATTCTTCTGCCACCTTGGGCCATAGGGACACAGAGCCTCCACCCACCGGTTGGCAGAGGCCTGGCAGAGCCTGCGGACCCAGCCTCGGCCGGCGTCCCGGGCGCCCTGCAGCTCCCGGCCTGCAGGGGGCAGCAACGGGACACGAGACCGGGGCCGGGCCTCTCCCAGGCGAGCCAGCTGGCTTTCTCTGCAGCCTGGGATAGAAAGTTCTCCTTTGCATCGGTGAATGCAGCTTGGGTCGGTTTGTTTTTAAATGGGTGATGTCTGAGATTCCTTTATGAAAGCGCTTCACATCTGGCATTCAAAGAAAATCATTGGTCTAGACTCTCCGGCCTGATAGCAGCTTCTGTGAAATTCGGGCCCATCTTTCTAGTAGAAGTGCCTCCCTGCTCCGCCACCCGCTCTCCCTCCTTCTCTTCTTGTGACCTTTTATCTCAGCGGGAGCTCTGACTAGAAAGAGGGTTCTGGAAATGTGGTGTGTTTCTCATTAAGTTTCTGCTGCATAAAAGTCACGTGATAAAAAGCTCTTCCCCCCACCTCCCTTTCTTTCTTTACCCCGCGTATCTACAATAACTCCTGCTGCTTAGGTTTTATTTAATTTGGGATAATTGAAGACTGAAATCTTGTTGATAGGAATATTCTAAAAAATCTGCTTCTAGGGTGCTGGTGGCATGTTTGGTTCACTTTTCCTTGGTGTTGAGATGGTCAAACAGAATCCCAAATAGGATCTGTCCTCAGGAAGGCCCCAAATGCCCCCTTTTCCTTCTCTTTCTGAATTGGAAAATTTCTTTCTTTACAACTTGAGGCTTTGATTTGGAGATTTTAAGATCGGAGGCTGCTGAGTGGGCCCTGAGGAACCACTGGGGCTCCGCAGGGAGTCTCAGGGCTCTGGGAAGGTCATTGCTGCGAACCAGCTGCTCTCTTCCCTGCATCTGTTGAGATGCTGTCATCTGAACCCAGGGGTCAGTGGCAATGAAGAGGAGACAGAGAGGGAGACCGGGGGGGGGGGCGGGGGGGGGGCACAGATCCTGATATGCCAAGTCTCTTTTACCCCGGGGCCCTGGCCCCACTTCTTAAGGCTACAAGCCTGCTGCTGTCTCTGTGAAATGTAAAACGATGGGTCAGAGTTTGCACCACTGGTGTCTCAAAGTAGGTCCACGGCTTCCCGCCTAAAGCGGAGGCCTGGGAGTGGATGAACTGAGTCGTACCTGTTCAGGTGAGCCTTCTCGTCATGGTGGTGTGAACCGGGGTCTCTCCTCACCCATTGCTCTGCAGTGCTCAGCCAGTGGGACATGGCAGTGAGAGGGGCTGGCCTTTCATCTTCCTTTGAAGAGCAATGGGGCTACTGGAGCTCCTGGGTCAGCATCATCCTTGCAGCCTTGTGGTGGGCCCGGGGCCCCACGGCTCACTGGGCCGGCTCCGAGGCCCCTCCACAGGAGGGAAGGTTGTTGGCTGTCCCTGCTCCTGGCTTTCTGCTGACGTTTGCCCTTCCCTTCTCCTCCGAGGGCATCATGTCACCTTCTATCACCAACCCTTGCAGAAGCCTTTGGGATACAGCCCACCCATGTAAGCTTCCGTTCTGAACAACAGAAAGGACACAGGGAGTGGGGTGTCTCTTTCTGGTCTGCCTGCCACTCATTCCCTGTGGGGCCTCGGGCAAGTCCTTTCCACCCTCTGCCTTCATCCTCATCTTTGCAATCTGAGGCTGGATCCGAGGTTTGCTAGACTCCCAGCTCAAAGAGACCATGGGGGCCGTCAGCCGACTATTGCCCCGCGGTGTTCTGTTTTTCTAAATAAAGTTTTATTGGCACAGAGCCACACCCACTATTTGCATACTGTCTGGCTGCTTTTGCACCGCCACGCAGAAGGGAATAGTTGTGAGGCCCAAGGTACTTACTGTGCGGCTCTTTACAGGAGAAACGTGCCGGCCTCTGGTCTATGGCTTCGGTTTTATTTCACTTGCCTCGTAATTTTGTTTTGCGGTGATGGGTCACTTGAATGAGGGGCAGGAGGCTGTTCCAGCATCCCAGCCAGACCGCAGGTGAAGGACTCCCTCAGTCAGCTTGGGCTGCCATAACTAAATACCACGGATTGGGTGGTTCAAACAACAGACAAACAGCAGATATTTATTTTCTCACAGCTCCGGAGGCTGGAAGTCCATGATCAAGATGCTGGCAACTTCAGATTTAGGCTGAGGCCTCCTCACCTGGCTTGCGGGTGGCTGCCACCTCTCTGTGTCCTCACACAGCCTTTCCTCGGTGCCCGGAGGGCCGAGAGAGAGCGTGTGAGCTCTCCTGTGTCTCTTTTTCTAAGGACACTAATCCCATTGGATCAAGGCTCCACTCTTAATGGTCTCACTTTAGCCCCGAATACCTCCTTAAAGGCCCTGTCTCAAATACGGTCACATTGGGGGTTGGGGATTCAACATAGGAATTTTTGGGTGGGAGACACAATTCAGTCCATGACAAGATCCTACTCATTTTCTCAGGAGACTTTCTGATGATGGCCAACCTGACAGATGAGGAAATGGGAGTCAGATGCTCACTCTTGTGTCTTAGGCTGGATTCCCCAGAACAAACCCTGAGGTGAGGACCGTGTGCATGTGATGCACTGAAGACATGCTCGGCAGGGGATTGGTCAGGGAGGCAGGGAGCCCACGAGGGGCAGGGCAGAGCTCAGGCGCAGCACCCAAGGGCTGGCTTCGTCCTGGCCCCACAGGGCAGCCCTGGGAGCCTGAGACTCCGCACCTGTCAGGCACTGGCTAAGGGCTGCCTTGGGGCAAGGCTAACTCCCAGGCATTTCCTATCTCTGCCAGTGTGGGCAGGCAGCTCTGGTCGCCTGAGGGCAGTCCCTCCAGAAGCAAGATCACACAGAAGCCAGTGGAAGGCCACACAGCACGCATAAAGGGAATGGCAGGCCACCTTGGCAAGGCATTGGCTGTGTTGCTACCTCCCAGACAGGCAAACCTGAGTCGGTAACAAAATGTCTATCCAAGAGTACCCACGGTCGATCTCGTAAAACAAAACTGGCGCATCTGCCAGAATGTTCTAGTTGGAAGAACTGAGGAAGTGACTAAACCTTGTGTCCGAGGACATTCCCAGACCTGGCACACAGTAGTTGCTCAGTTAGGGCTGAGGGCTGCTTGCAGGGGGGCTGACTGGAAGCCGGACAAGGGACTGGAGTGAGGGACCCCAGCCTGGGGTCAGTCTGAGAGAGCCAGCCCTGTCCTGGGCCTCTCCGCCCAGCCAGGACACCTGCCCCTGGCTGACAGGGACTTTTCTGAGTCTGGTTTTCAAAGACTGTCTTTACCACAGGGGAGTGTGGCCTTTCCCCAGGGGCGGTGAGGTGGAGGGGCACTGAAATGGTATGGGAGGGTGGGGGGGGCACATGACTCTTGTGTAGCACCAGTGGGATTATGCTTCTATCTTGATTTTTTACACGCCTCAGAACAAATAGAATGGTGGCCGATTTCACACGTTTTTGTCAGTTTTGTCACATCGTCTACATTTTTTTTTCTTCTTTGGGAGAATTGAACTGAAAAACTATTAGAAATAATGAGAGTTCAGTAAGGCAACCAGTCACAAAATAAATGTACAAAAATCAATAGCTTTCCTATTTCCAGCAGTAACCACTTAGAAAAAATAATGGAAAAGAAAGATCTCGTTCGCAATAGAAACAAAAGGTATTTATCACCTTGAAGCAAACTGATAGGAGAAGACAACGTGCTGCCCTTTCCTCCCTCCATCCCAGGCGTCCCTCTATGTTGGGGGAGAGACCTGCTATGACTACAGCTTGGGTTCCTGGCCCCCACCCTTCCGGCTTTGCCACGGGAGGGCTGGGGGCCGGGGTTTCCCCGGCTCTCTTGGTGGGAAGCATGTTGAAGATGTAAGCTCATGACAACTGCTCTGGGCAGGTGCCAAGGGACTGCTGGGCCTGCTGGTGGCCCATTGCAGTGGCTGTGGGTGGTCACCCAAGCCCGGGGCCGGGCCTGGGTTGTAGGACATCCGATGCGGCAGAGAGCCATGGGACATGGTACAATTTCCCGGAGGGCCTACTGACTCTGGAAGCGTACAGGTTTGACCCTTTCTACCACTCTGTGGTGTCTCAGTGGACAAGCTGGCCATGCCAGTGGCGGTGCAGGCCGTCAATGTTATCCTTGGTAAGAGTTTCTTCTGTAACCAGGATGGTGTCATGTCTGGGATGGGGTTAGGTCAAGGAAGGGATCCAGGGCTACTTCATCCCACTTTCTAGGATTCCTCCGACATGGGTGGAAGGATCACATATATGAGTCAGGATGTTTTTCCTTTGTAAATGGCGGGAAGCCTAGCTTAACATGCCCCAGACCCCAGCCACCCCTGCAAAAAAAAAAAAAAAAAAGGTACTGTATCCCCCTCATTGCCCCTTGGTGCAGTGCACACCAGTTTGCCCACTGCCAGCCCCCATGGCTGCCTGAGGGGCCTGCTTTGTGCATTCGCATGTGGGCTGGAAGTGAAGGGTCGTCAATGCCCTGTGGGAGTAGCCTGACACTGTGACAGGCAGGAGAGGTGTGCCAATACCCCAGCTCCCTTGCCCCTTGGACAGGATGGCTCTGAACTGTGTGCTCCACAAAGTGTCCTGGAGATCCTGGGGTGCCTGGGTGGCTCAGTCAATTGAGCATTTGCCTTCGGCTCGGGTCATGATCCCAGGGTTCTGGGATTGAGCTCCACATCAGGCTCCCTGCTCCTTCCTTCTGCCACTCCCCCTGCTTGTGCTCTCTCGCTCCCTCTCTCTCTGTCAAATAAATAAATAAAATCTTTAAAAATAAAATACTTAAAAAAAAAGTGTCCTGAAGTTCCTGAATGGGACTCAGCCCAAGCTGGCCTTTATCTGCTCCATAATGTAGCTTCTCTTCCTTGCCTTACTTCCCCATTCCCCTGCTGGTGTTTTCTGGGTTTGCTTCTCACATAAACTCTTTATTGCATATGAATCCTTATTTCAGGGTCTTCTTTAGGGGTAGCCTCAAATGAAAGAGGAAGGAGAGAGGGAGGCTGTGGATATTGATTTAGCCTCATATAACTGGAGTCCAGGCATAGATTTGGTTTCAGGTAAGGTTGGACCCAGTGCACTCATCCAATCTTATTAGGACTTGGTCTCTCTCTTCCCATCACTTGGCTGGGCTTTTTCTCCAGGAGGAATTCCTCAGCACAGTGGCTCCCAGCAGACCCAGGCTTACCTTCTCCCAACTAGACTACAGTATGAGAACCAAAACTGGTGGAAATGCAAACTGGTGAAGCCACTCCAGAGAACAGTTTGGAGTTCCTCAAAAGTTAAAGGTAGAATTACCCTGGGGCGCCTAGGTGGCACAGTTCGTTAGGGTCTGACTCTTGGTTTCATCTCAAGTCATGATCTCATGATCCCCTGTTGGGATCTGTGCTCAGTGGGGAGTCTGCTTCTTTTTCTCTCCCTCTGCTGCTCCCACTCTTTCTCTAAAATAATTAAATAAATCTTTAAAGAAAATAGAACTACCCTATGATCCAACAATTGTCTTACCAAGTATTTATCCAAAGTATACAAAAATACAGATTCAAAAGTGTACATGCACCCTGATGTCTATTGCAGCATTATATACAATAGCCAAACTATGGAGAGAGCCCAAATGTCCCTCAACTGATGAACGGATAGAGAAGATGTGGTGTATACATATACAATGGAATATTACTCAGCCATCAAGAGGAATGGAATCTTGCCATTTGCAATGATGTGGATGGAGCTAGAGTGTATTATGCTAAATGAAATAAGTCAGTCAGAAAAGGACAAACACCATATGATTTTGCTCATATGTGGAATTTAAGAAATGAAACAGATGAACAGAGAAGAAGAGATGGCAAACCATAAAACAGACTCTTTTTTAAAAAAGATTTTTATTTATTTGAGAGAGAGAGCATGTGCACGAGAGAGCATGAGAGAGAGAGAGGAGAGCAGAAGCAGGAGGAGGGGCAGAGGGAGAAGGAGAAGCAGACTCCCCACTGAGCAGGGAGCCCGATGCGGGACTCGATCCCAGGACCCCAGGATCATGACCCGAAGGCAGATGCTTAACCGACTGAGCCACCCAGGCGCCCCAATAAATAAATCTTTTTTAAAAAATAAGAAAATGACCATCCCAGCTGAAGTACTGCTTCCTTCTGCTTTTCATACTGATGACTTCTGTAAAGAAACAATCTTTGACAAGAGAATAGGGGATGAGAAAGGACCTAATATCTGGAGGCGGCACCTGTGCACCCGGCATCATCTGTATGCTCGGGACTCACTTCACATCAAACCTGTGGTGCTCATCATGCGGGTGGATGCATTGAAACTGGAAGATGTTAGGTCAGGTGCTGGGAAAGCAAAACAGGGACCCCGAGTCAGCACTGTGATATCCCTGAGCTATGGTATTTCCACTGTTCTAGAATGCTTTAGAACCTTCCCTCAGAGAATGGTGTCGGGAGAAGGAACTCTGCTCTGCTGGTTCTGTGGGTAAGATAGACTCTCTTCCCACTGGTCTACATACAATATTACAAAGCAGACACTTTAACCAAGTGGGGCATCATCCTACATGGTGTAAGAATTAGAAGCAATCCATCAGTGCTTCTGAAATCACAAGGAGCTTAATAGCAAACAATCAGTAGTTTGCTCAGATCCAGGCTGGAGAAACCTATGTAGTTCACAAAAGAGGCAAGAGAAGCAAAAGACAGCTTAGCTTGGAGAGCAGGGACTCCATCTGCAGTTGTTATGACTTTGGCTGCATGGTGCCTGGCACACAGTAGGTGCACGGCACATATTTGGTGAGTGAATGAACAAATACGTGGATGCTGGTGGCTTTTTTTTTTTTAACAATACTACTTTCCAAATGTCTTTCCATGGCGACAAATAAATCATTTCTGATGGTTGCGTAAGAGTTACTAATAGTTCAGTTTATTGAACATTTTATCATTAAAATATTTAACTATTTAATTCCTTATTTTTGAACTGTTGGGTAGTTTTCCATTTTGGGAGATAGTAAGCAATGCTGTGAATGAATATTCTTGCACTTACATTTTTGTACATTTTCCAGATTCATTTCCCTAAGATATATGCAGGAAATAATTGCTTGGCTAAGTAGCATGCACATCTTAAGGGCTACTTATTTAGTTTTTGGATGCACACAGCCAAATGTATATCCATATTGGTAATTTATTTGTAAAATTAAGCAAACAGGATTTGCCCTTGATACAGCCTTGGGCTAGACCCACCTGTCACATCTTAGCACAAATTAACACTCCAAATCTAATTAAGTAATTTTTGTGGATTATTGTTTAAGATAAGCAAGCCACTGGATGAGATTTGAAAATCCTTTGCTTGCTTTTTATTTCCATCATCCTGTTCTGTGACTCTCTGAAGAGGATGAGCAGTGTGTCTTTGGGCCTATGACACCATGTCTCCTGCAGCTTCTACTCTGCTTTGCTTCCTTTTCACCCCCCCCCCATAACCTCACACAGGATCTAGATTCCAAAAATACTTGTGGAATTAAGTGTTAGCAAGAGTGTGGGAAACCCAGACTTGCACACACTGTTGGTGGGAGTATTAATTGGTACAGCCACTTTGAAGGCAATTTGGCAGTGTCTATTAAAATGTAAAATGTTCATACCCTGTGATTCAGCAATTATACTTCTGCATGTCTTCTCAAGAGAAACTTTTCCACCTGTGCAGATGTTCACTGCAGCACTGATCTTAACAGTGAAAAACTGGAAACAACTCAAATGTCTGTCAATTGGGGAATGATTGAAATGGAGAAGATTCTGTTCTGTGCACTAGTTAAGGGGAATGAAATAGACCAGAGACAAAGAATTGGGTCCAGTATACTTAATCCGGTCCAGCAGACATATCTTATTCTTATTGCACAGTATTTTTGCCCTGTATAATCTACTACTATTTTAGTAGGTTGAGTCTTGTTATTTGTTATGTTCTATATAGTCTCTGTGAATACTGAATTAGTATTACTACTAGTGGACGTGAGGGTGAGGTTCCTTCCTGCAAGCCTCTGGCCACATTTTCATCAACCAATAAATACATAACCTTGTTTTACATTGTTTAAAGACACTTTATTTAATATATATTATTGATTCATTGACATTGAACTCACAGCCAATAGCACTATGCCTTGAACCTCAGTGAGGCTTATTTAACAGGTGTGTTTTCTCCATGAGGCACATCACAGCCTTTTTGCCCTTGGGAACACCAGATTGCACCTCAGCACTTGATTTAGCCATTTTAAACAGTGAAATTACAAAAAAAAGAAATCACAAAAATGTGACATTAACTGGACCACAGAAAGAATATTTTTTTACAGTATGAGAACCAAAACAAGAAGGCAGAGCATCCCTCTGTCCAACCTGAGGGGGAAGGTGCATGTCAGGTGACTCAGATTTTTGCCACTCTGCCTATGTCCGTGATTGACCACAAAAAAGCTGAGATCACTGATTTTGGGGTTACAAATAAATTTTAGTGAGAAGGGGATCCATAAATATAGAATCTGTGGATAATTAGGGTGATGATATATACCTTTAAAATATAAGGACTCTTTTAAAAACATAACCCCCATTACCATGATTACTTCTAGATTCTTTAGTATTATTGAACATCTAGTCAATGTTTGCATTTTTCCAATTAGCTTATTAAAAAATTATGAACCCATGAATTTAAACATATTCAATGCATTTAAATTTATTGCAATGATTATTCTTATTAATTTTATTATTATTTTTAAAGATTATTATTATTGATGCTCAGATTGCCCCATCTTTGGCCGATGGGAACTTTTGCAAGTTGGGATAACCCCATCAGTCTGAAAATTTTCTTGTTTTCTGATACTATTAAATGTTTTAGGCTCCTCGTTTATTTCCTGTACCAGACTTGGAATTAGCTATTCCTCTAAGCACATTTGGTTCGTTTTGGTGAGAAATGGTATCTACAGACCCCAAAATGAGCACTAAGGGAACTCATTGCCCTCCCGAGAGGGCCAGGTGTGCACAGAGGACCTGCACACAGCCCCTGGACCATGACCCATTGTTGTTTCCAGTGTCTTGTGTCTCAGGGGGAAAGAACTAGGAAATATGGATAGTTATCTATCTATATTTATCTATCTATCATTTATCTATTTTCTATCTACTTATCATCTATTATCTACCTATCTTCTACTTATCATCTATTATCTATCTACATATCATTTATCTATCATCTATCTATCTATCATCATAAAATACATTATGAATTTGAACTAATGCTTCCTTTTCAGTTTCAGGATTACATGGTTTTTACTTAAACTTTTCCAACGTCTGCATTTCCTTCTTCCCACACCCAAAATCTTTGTTCTCCAAAATAGCATGGATGATAGAATTGGAATATTATGTAATTATTCAACAATTTTATCCTACATTACTCATGTATCAGTCTTAGAATTCCAAACCCACACACTCCCACCAGCAATATTATTATTGAAACAGTTACTTTCTGTTGTTGTTTTTATAATTCTTTTTGTACTTAGGATATATTCCACTAAAAGTATGTAGTCAAATTACTATACCTTCTGTGTTGTTTTGTCACCCAAGTGGATATACAGTTAGGCTCACTTAATTCCTTTTGTTTTTTCATATCTGGGGATTAATATTTTAAAGTTTAATTGTCTTAAAATTACATAAAAAATTACATAGCATTGAAGATATATCTAAAAACCAAAATATGTTCAAATAAGTCTAGCTTCTCTCTCTCTCTCACCTATTCTGTACCTTCTTTTCCCCTATAGACAACCCTTTAAAATTGTTTGTGTGGCTTATTTTCCACTGAAAAATTTAATTAGTATTTAATTAATCTGTATAAAATATATCTATATATCTCCTCCTTTCTTACAGAAATAGTAGAATATGATACACATTTTTCTGCACCTTAGTTTTTTTTTTTAAAAATCATTTTAGCAATGTAAGTTGGAACTTACTCCAGAGTAGATGATAGAGATATTCTTCATTCCTTATCATATGGATGTATCGTAATTTTTTCAATCAGTCCCTGATTGTGGCATTTTGGTTGTTTTCTGCCTTTCCTATTACAATTGGTACTGCAATTAGTGACCTTGTGTGTATATCTCTTTTGTAGTTTTGGCAATATATGTTTGGGATAAATTCCAAGAAGTATGATTATTGGATCAAAGGGTAAATGAATATGCGATTTTACTAAATATCTCCAAATTCTCTCCATAGGGGTTACATACACCATTTTGCATTCCCTCTAGTGATATATGAAAGGGTCTGTTTGGCCAAAGCTTCACCAAGAGAGTATATTGTTGAACTTCTAGATTTTTATTAGTCTTTTGGATAGAAAGAGAAATGATATCTCAGTTGAGTTTTAATTTGCATTTTTGTTACTACTGCTCAGTTTTCTGAGGAAAATAAAATGTATTGAAAACATATAAAATAAGACATTTCTGAGGAACATCTGAGTCTCCATCTCTCTTGAAACATTAATTCAGCAGTACCAAATCAACATTTCCACGTGGCATGACTAGTTGAGCTGAGTACCAGCTATCCCCTTCAGATGGGCATATATTTTCCAGTTTAATGTAGACTTCACTTTACCTCTTTACAGGGTTATACTACCTGACTTTCCCTGTCAACATTTGAATTTGTCAGCCCATTTCTTGACCTGGAAAGTTGGTGTAACAGTTAGCTATCGCCACAAAAATTCTGTGTAACAGTCACAAAACCGCAGTGGTGTATGACACTGAGCATTTATTGCAATTGCATGTGTGGTGGTTGGCTAGGAGGCTCTGCTGATGTTAGCTGGGCTCGTTCACATGGCTGGGGGTTTGGTTAGCTATCAACCGATCTAGATTGTTCTTGGCTATATGGTTATAGAACCATCTGAAAAGTGTGATCCCATATATGTAAAACAGTATGCACTGGATGGCATGCTTCTTGTCTAGCTACTGCTCATGCCATGAGCCCTCACTGTCAGGTTTATGGTTGGGGCCTGTGTCCTATTGAGACCCATATGTCCTATTGTTGCTCTGGACCTTCCTAATGGCCCAATTCCCCCCCCCCCCCGCCCCTTGACACATTCCCAGCAATCTAGTCTCAGGCATTTGCTCAGTATCAGAAAGGACTTTTTCTTCTCCCCAGGTCCTTTTAGCTCTGTCAAAGATGGGAATGTACTCTCGTTCTGCATGAAGGATGTGGGGGATGAAAAATATAAGTAGTAATGTTGGCCTTGATGGAAAAAAGACTGCACACCCCAAGAGAAAAGCGAATTCTGCCAGGAAACCACATATAGACTCAAACTGTAAGTCTTCCCTGGGTCTCCAGCCTGCTGGCCTACCCTGCAGATTCTGGACTTGCTAAGCCTCCTAAGTTGTGTGAACCAATTCTGTAAAATCTCTCTGTCTAGACACACACACACACACACACACACACACACACACACACACACACACACATTCTGTTGGTTCTGTTTCTCTGGAAACCCCTAATACAGAATGTTGGCAGGGGAAGAGTTTCCAACCTGGGTTGTTGCTTGTTTTCTTTTAAACTAACTTAAAATTAAATACATCTCACCGCTGTGAGAATTAATTTCCTTCAATGTTATACAAAAAGATGACTTTCTTGCATAAACAAAATGCTGACTTTATTTCTTGTCAATTATAGCTTTATTCTTAGGGTTCAATTCCTTCTGAGTTGCACCATGGAGATTTCTGGTTTTAACTGACAATGCAGGGTCTCAACTCTGGATAAGTGTTCTGTAACCCTTAGATTGTTCTCCCTCAATGGTGGATTGAAAGAGGTGGTGAGGTGGTAAAAGGACCAGGGTGAAAAGAAGTCTCCTTGCCTTGCCACAACCTTTAGAGAGTGGTTGTGGTTATGCCGTGAAAAGATTTAGACCTTCCTTAAGCACCATTTATTCTCAGAAATTGTTCTGGGCTCTGGGATGGGTTTGGTTTAGGCCAAACCCAATAATGGGGATGGTACATTTTTGTCTCATTTAATCTACCAGAATTTACTATCAATCTGGGACTCTGTAGTAGAAGGCTCTGTGTGTCCTGGAGATGCTAAGTTTTGTACAAATGGCAGCACTGACATATAGGTCTTGACTCGCCCTTGAGGATCCCTGAGAGCGTGTGAGAAAGATCTCAGTAGCCAGACTTGGAAAAGGAGAGGAAGTGAGAGGGGATATCAGCCTGCTGGTGTGTCAGGTACTCTAGACTCTAAGGTTTTCAAAGCAGCCGAGGCTGGGATGCTTGGCTTCCTATCACATGATTTTGCAAATATTCCATGGAGTGTTTGTTCTAAATATCCTTTGATTTGGCAGAAACACCTTTGCATCACAAGGAACTGGCAGCTGGAAGAACTGAAGGAACTCTGCAGTGAGGGCTGATTTCTTAAATGCTCATAAATTCTGCATGCTGTGGAAACAACAAAACACATAACAAACATACACTCTGAAAATCTTCTTATGAATCCTCTTCAGTCTGTGCTTCTGCAGAAAACAAGGGTATCATCTGAAAAATAAATAATCACATAGTCTCCTAAACCCACAATGGGTGAATGAGACTGCTGGGCTTGACTCTTCAAATTTGGGTCTTACTCCCCAGGTTCCACCATTAAAACCCAGTAAGCAGTGGAGTGAGGGGCAGTAGGAGAGAGAAGGAGGAGAACAGTGGTAAGGCCAGTCTCCTAGAGGAGCCACTGCTCTTCTTTGGGAAAATAAACTGACATGAGGAAGGTGAGAACAACAGTGAGCCATCGTGGCATAGGGGTGCTTGAGCCAGACACACTTGGGTTCAAGTCCAAGTCCTACTGCTTACCAGCCACATGACTGGAGATGAGTCATCTCATGCCCTGACCCTTAGTTTCCATATGTGTGAGATGATAATCATAACTACCTCAGAGTTGTGGGCAGGTCAAGATCATGTATATGAAGAATATGGCACAAACTCAGTCTTCGTAAATGTCAGTTGTTTTTGTTGCTTCAATTTTTATCACACATCAGGTTGTGGCGCTGAGCAAGGCTGATGGGCAGCCATTTCTACCCTCTGTGAGGGGTGGCGAGTGAATCAGTAGGAGGGTGGGGCTGAGAGTTGAATTCTTGGCTCCTGGTCCATGGCTCAGTCTAATGAAAGGGCCAGATTCTTGATAAACCATTGCCCGAATGATTGGAGCAACCGAACCTGCCCTGGGGACAGGTATGTATTTTGTTCTTTGACCCCTGGCCACCCTGCTCAGGAGAGGCAGCTGATCACGGG
Source organism: Eumetopias jubatus (assembly GCF_037043125.1). Taxonomy (NCBI): domain Eukaryota; kingdom Metazoa; phylum Chordata; class Mammalia; order Carnivora; family Otariidae; genus Eumetopias; species Eumetopias jubatus. The sequence goes on along the minus strand of NW_028274807.1, from coordinate 147,389,447 downwards.
GCAGCCTTGTTTATCTGACCTCTGCTTATCTGGGCCATGGGTTTATCTGGACACAGAGTCCTTGCCTGGTTCTCTTGTGTCTCTCCTGCACTCCCTTCAGGACAGAGAACCCCCTGGAGATGCTATGTCTCTATTTACAGAGACTTCTCTGGCCTTCCTAGGACACATTTCTCTTAGATTATTCAGGGGTGTGTGTGTGTGCGCCTGTGTGTGTGTGTGTGTCCCCTAATTCAGATTAATAGGAGGTCTGTAAAGTGAAAAATCCGTAAAAGAAAATGAATCCGAGGCAGTAATCAGGGGCACCTGGGTGGCTTAGTCACGTTGAGCATCCAACTCTTGGTTTGGGCTCAGGTCATGATCTCATGGTTCGTGGGATTGAGCCCCACATCGGGCTTCACACTCAGTGCAGAGTCTGCTTGAGATTCTCTCCCTCTGCCCCTCTCCCCAATCTCTCTTTGTCTGTATCTCTAAAATAAATAAATCTTAAAAAAAAAAGACAGTAATCACTTCACGAAGAGTCTCTTCTCCATCTCTCTGTCTCTGTTGTTTCTGTTCTTCTTTAATTTCTCCATTGTTTAGATAAACTTGGTGCTAATTCCAACTATGGCATCATGGTAAAATCTTGGCTTTTCCATACTACCTGTGAAGTTTATATCAGGGTTATCTTTCCTTATAAAATGGAATGATGTTGAAGAAGTGAGCTACCCAATGTGACAGCAACATGGCATACTGGTAAAGTTAACAGATTTAGGTACAGTTGGCCTGATCTTGTGTCCTGGCCCTGTGACCTGCAATAAATTCCTGACCTGCTTTGAGCCTTAGTTTCCTCATATGCGTTAAGTGATCTTGGTTTTCTTACTTTTTGTATATGCCTGACATTTTTGTAGTATTTTTGTCCTGGTTGAAATTAGAATTGTGATATGTTCTGAAGGTGAATAAGAACTGATCATCAACATTGAAATGTTAGGTCATTATTTATAACCGTGCCTTGGAATCTTCTGGGTCATGTCAGGCTGTCAGGGAAAAGGCCAAGATCTCCTAAGGTTTTATATTGGGCAAGATTGAGAGGAACTAAAGATTTTTAGATAAGGAAAGATAAATTAATGTCCCTTACCTTTGAGATCAAGAATCAGAGTAATGAAAGAATAAAGATCCCACGCTATGTGGAGTGTACAGCATGACAACACGTCATTCTCCACAGTCCTGGGAATACCCATCCAACCCAGACCTGCTCCTTCTATGCTTGTGTTGCTCAAAAAGAGCAAGAATGGGGGTGCCTTGGCTGGCTCAGTTGGGGGAGAATGCAACTCTTGATCTAGGGTTTGTGAGTTCAAGCCCTGCATGCTTGTAGAGATTACTTAAATAAATAAAACTTAAAAAAAAAAAAGGAGCAACAGTGGGGCCACTGATGGCCAGGTGCCTAGGACAAGTCTGCTGAGAGCTAGAGCTTGATCCCACAAGGCCACTGTCCTTGCACCAGCAGTGTCCTGAGGCTGTGGAGAGCCTGCTGTTTGAGAAGTCCTGTGTTGTGTGGTAGGATTGTGGGGCAACTGAGAGAGTTTCACAGCCTTCCCTGTTGGATTGTGTCTCCCAATAACCCACCTCTGTGGTAAGACCCTGGGGGATGGGCCGTTAATGGGAATGGAAGGGTGCTGCACATGAACTCCAATGGACCTGGGTTGAATCTATGGCAAAATGTATGGGATGGCCAAGACTATGAGAACTCTGAGTTTGGTGAACACCAGTGACCCTGAAAGAGTCCCAGTCTCCCGATAGATTTCAGCATATGTGATGAAGCTAAATTCAAGGAAGAAAAAAAGCAGAGGTTCTTGGATTCCAGGTGGCTTGTACAAAGTCTTCTTCAAAAAGGCTCTGTTACACTGTTTTTGGTGTGGGGGTTTCCGATCCCAGAGGAGGTGCCCTAGTACTCCCACCCATAGCTCCTTAACCTGGGGGTCCATTTGGGACATATGTCAAAGGGGACACAAAATAAGTATAATAGAAGTACCCTGTAAACAATGCCCTTTATGCAACTTTAAGCTGTTGTAACCATTATCATTACATTGATCTTCAATGGAGTGTTTTTATTCATCTTAGATGGAGTATACAGAAACTATCCCCTGACAGGTGGATGCAAGTTCTTATCACTGTTCCAAGAAGAAAATTCTCCCAGGAATATGCTTTATGGAACCTTTCCCGGTGATGCCATTTTCCTCTGTTTACTGGTAAAGCCCCCAGAGCAATATTATCCCCAAGACACCTTAATGTGGATAATATCCAATCTCTTATTCCTTTTAAAAAGGCAAAGACTCTTGGTAGTTTGCCTGCTGTGTGGTGTGTGTGTCACACTTTATCATCGTTACTGAGCACTGTGAGTTTAGTAAAAGAGGAGATTCCTGTGCTGGCAAAATGAGAGATCAGACATTCTAAAACCTTTCTGTTACAAACTACTAACAATGCTAGATAAAACATGAGAAACATAATTTTATATGCAAGATGACCTTGCAAGAAAATGAAGAGGTCATTAGACACTAGGGACGAAGTGGGAGAGGGAATGCAAGTATGTGAGTGAGCACGGATGTTGTTGGCTGTCTGGAGGCACCTGCGACCACAGACATGAATGGAAGCAAGAGACTGGGCTTGGCAAGAGTTGGAGTCTTCTTTCCACTCCATGTGAAGCTATGATCCACAAAGGTGTACACTCTCAGTGAAAACATAAACCAGGAAAAACCCTCCTTGCAAAGGGATAATGCAAGGAAACTTGTCTGTCCCAGCTAAGTCTTGATCCTGAGTACAGGGGGAAAGAATCCTCTGTGAATCTGTGGACCTGGGCGGGCCCCTGAGTGGGGATGGTGCCTGAATACCATTATATGCAAGGTTTGAAATAAACAACCTGAGAATTTTTAATTTAACACAGGCCCAAGAGAGTCAAGCCCCCAACACCTGAAGAAGCAAATGGAGATCCTCTCCAGACTCAAATAATTCCCCCTGATGTAATTCCTATGATTCTGGACTCATGATAAAAACAAACTGTACGACTTACAAGGAGACAAGGTGCCTTGAGAAAGTCAGTAGGAACACCTGTGTAGGAAAATCTCTTCTGTTCCTCAGTACTCTTAATGCCCTCAGTACTTCTCTCCTGGTCACCAAAGGTGTGAGGCTCTTCCCATACCAAGCAATTCTCCAATGCCAGATGGGGGTCCTACAATTTAACTCAAGTCTGACACTGTCTACCTGGGGATAGCGTCAGAGCCCACAGGTCAAGGAATTTGTCCCTTAAGACCGCCTCCCCCTACCACATAGGTCAGACGCCAACGGCAAGTCCTGGTGGTCCCTTGTGTCTCTGACCAACCAACTATAAATTGGAGGTTCCTAGGACCCCCTTCTTGGGCTCGATCATTTGTGGGGGTGGCTCATGGAACTCAGGAAAACAATTTACTCACTAGATCACAGGTTCATTTTAAAAGGATAGAACTCAGCAACGGCCCGATGGAAAGGATGCATAGGGCAAGGTGTGGGGAAAGGGTGTGGAGCTTCCTTCCACATCTACACCATTCCCCTGACACCCCAACCCAGAAGCCCTCCTACCTTTTCCATGAGGGTTTTCTACGGAGGCTTTATTACATAGGCAGGCTTGATTATGTCATAGGCCATTGGTGATTGATTCAGTCTCCAGCCCCACCCCGCTCCCCGGAGGTTGGCGAAGGCGAGAGGGTGGGTCTGAAAGTTCCAGGCCCTTAGTCACCTGGTGGTTCCTCTGGCAACTAGTCTCCATCCTTGGGGATTTTCTAAAACTCATTTCCTTAATTTAGTAAACTCAGGTGTGGCTGGAAGAAATTTGTTAGGAGTAACAAAGACACCTTTATTTTTCTTATCACCTGGGAAATTCCAAGGGTTGCAGGAACTCCATCCATGCCAGAAAGGGATGAAGATCGAATACATTTCTTATGAATCATAATATCACAACGACATACCTGACAAAAGACTCAGTAAATCCTCGGAGATGAGAATTATCAGATACAGAATATGAAAGAAATATTCCTACTGTTTTTAAAGAAATAAAAGAAGGAATTGAAAAAAAAAGGAATCGAAAATATGAACAAAGGAGTAAGAGAGTAAAAATGGCCAGAAGGAACTGAAAAATAACCAATTTGTACTTCTGGAAATGAAATGAAAGCCTAACAATGGAAATTTACAAACCGATGGCAATTAACAATGGAAATTTGAAACTCAGTGGGTGTGTTCAACAGCATATTTAGGACTGCTGAAGCAAGAGTTAATGAACTGGAAAAAACATGAAGAAATCACAAAGAATGTGGTACAGAAAGGTATCGATTATGAAGTTACACACAGTCTGGTTTGAGTCCTAATTTGTCTGAGAGAAAGGGAGAGACAATGGTCAAAGAAGTAATTGCAGAGAACTTCCCAGGATAGATGAACGACACCTAAGATGCCTTACCTGTAAATGGGGACAGGGATTTCTGCCTTGCCGAATTATGGCGATTAAATAAAATAAGAGATAAGAAAATACTGAATATACTATCATTAGACTGTATAAATTTCAGCTCAGTTCTGCTCCTCAAACAGTGATTGAGCACATACAATTATAGCTACCACATACAACATTTGCTAAGTGAGGCAGCCTTCTAAGCTGTCAGCTTCTCTAAGTGTGCTCCTTGGACCAGCACCACTGGCATAATCCAAGAGTTCGTAAGCCAGATGGTTTCTGGGGCCCCACCCCAGACCTGCTCAATCAGAATCTGCATTTTAACAAGATCCCCAGATAATTTGTATGCACATTACAGTGTGAGAAACACTGATCTAAGCACATGAATTAATTTATTTAATCCTTAAAACAACTCTTTGATTCAAATCCTGACTCTAAAGCCCTCACCCAGTCTTGGAGTCCCGACACCCAGCACAAGGTCTGGCTTGAGGTGCTGGTCCTGAATAAACATACATTTTGCTCTTTTTCCCATCTGGAAGGTGAGGAGATTACTGCCGAGGCCAAAATTAGGTCCGGGGAGGGTCTACCTACCACAGGGTTCAGGGGCAGTTGAATCCTGTGTCCCAGGGCTTTATCTAATTCAAGTTTACAGTGCAATGGAGTGAGAACTTGGAGTTCCTTAACCCCGAAGCCCTGCAGCCATTTCTAGTCCCGTCTATTTACTCAGTTCTTGCAGAGGAAGAATTAAGAGTTAGAATAAAGAAATCACCAAGGCCCGGTGACCCAGTCTTTCCTTTTGATAGGTGGGCATATTTATGACCGCAAAAGTAGCCACGGGCACCCTGGATGGGGGTACAGCCTTGAGAGCCAACAGCCTGGGAAGACCTGGCATCATTTGCAAATTGGTGGATGTGTTTCAGGAAAGCCCTTGCTCCACTTCTGGGTGCCTCGGCACTCACCCAGAGGGAATCATTAATCAGCCCGATCGCCTTAATTAAAGCTCTCCAATATTTCAGTGGAGATTAATATCTATGTGCAGAGAGCTGAAGTTTCAGCTTTAAATGCAATAAGCTCAAAACTCTGAGTCACACATGCTCTAAATTCTATCAGCCCCTCCAGGGCAGAACAATGCAGAGGATGGCTCGGAAGGTCTTAGGGGGACTTGGTGTGCATGGAATAATTATTGCTACTAAATACCATTACTACTGCCACCATCCTACTAATGTTAGCCACTACAGTGGCTGTGTCCCAGGCACTGTGCAAAGTTCTTTGCCTGCATTATCTCTTAATCTTTACAACCAGCCCATGGGGTAGGACTTATTACCCTATTTTTCAGATGAAACAGTTGAAATTAAGTAACATGCAGAGCTTGTGAATGTCATTGCTGGGATCTGAATATACTTTTAGTTCATGTCCTCAAACAACCTCCCAAGATGCTCGGGTTTTCTTATGCTTCTCTCACCTTTGGGGGTCCCATGACATTCCCGTAGAGTCCTTCCCAACCCTTTAATTGGCAAAGGGATTACAGCGGTTGGAATGTTTCCTGCAGGAAACATCTGAGTATGTCTCTATCTGGCTGAAACTATCAGGAAATATGTCACCTCATGCTCCTGGCTCCTGGACAATGGTCCGGAGGAAGGTGGGCATCAGAGAGGAAGATGGATATCATCACAGTGGCTCTGGCCCTCAGGGTAGGTGGGACCAAGAAAGCCCTCTGCAGACATGACACTTGAGTGGAATCTGAGGGTGAATGGGAGGGAACCAGGAGGAGGTGGTTAGAGGCAGTGGGAACGGTCAGGGAAGAGATGACGAGCGCCATAGAACTGGACCATGTTCAGCCTGGTGGAGTGTGGCACTGGGCACAGGACGGCAAGGAGAGCTGGCTGGGGGCAGATCATACAGGGTCTTGAATGTCATGGATTTGGAACTCATCTGGAGGCAAGCCCTTTGTGGTGGCATGGAGACCCACAATCACGTTAGCTTTGCAGCAAATGGATTGGCGAGGGAGAGGCTAAAAGCACCAAGACAAGAAGGAGGCTGTAGTAGTAATTCAGGAAGCACTGGGGAGGGAGGGAAAGAGAAATGAACACATTTGGATGTGATTTAGGAAATCCAATCGACAGGACTTGGTGATTGATGCATAGAGGGATCTGAGGGTGTTACCAGGTCTCTGGCTTGAGTGAGTGGGGACAGATGGGGAAGGTAGGGGGAAGAACCAAATAAAGGACACTGTCCACCTGACAGGGGGTCTGATGGCTCCAGCTGCCTGTCAGGAAAAGCCCCAAGTTTAGCCTTCATGAAAATGCAGATCTGAGGCTGGGGCAGAGCTGCTGATCGGAACCTCTGTGCTCCTCTCTGTGTCCTGGATGAGGATGCTTTGGCGAGCAGGACAGAGCAAAGCCGCACACATATGCCAAGTGGACGAGTCCACAGATGCTGATAATTGGTATTCTAGTAACCCGGACGGTCAGCAGGGGGGCTTTTATCTGTGTTTTTGTGGCATTTGCTTGGGGTGACTCAGAGCGATTTGAATGTCTTTGCTGCTTGCAGATGTGGCTGCATGGTAATGCATTCCTTTGTCTTGTCCAAATATTAATAAAAATACTTTGCATAGAGCTGTATGCGCCTTTCTGGAAGGTCTGAGGTCTTTGAACAGGTTCTGGCTGAGGGAGAATTGATCTCTGTGGGGGAGAAAGCTATATCCCTGTGTCACACACCAAGGCCCTCGGCTGAGGGTTTCAGAGCTGTTGGTGAAGGGACGGTGAAGGGACTGCTTTTTCAGAGGTGATAGCATCTCCTGAGGCGGCTCAGCTGTGGTATCAAGATTGGGAGCCTCTGACTCCCACTGAAGCTGATTCTCCCTCTGACCCTCCCCGCTCTCATGTACTCTCTCTCTCATTCTCACTCTCTCAAAATAAATAAATAAATCTTAAAAAAAAAAAAGAAGCTGAGCCTGGAAAGACCGAATTATACCCACCTGAGGTGGAGCTGGGCTTAATCACAAGGAGCTTGGTTTCTTCCCGATGTCCAGGCCACTCACTACTTCTGATTTTGGACAAAGGGGCCCTGGGTGAAGAAGTGGAAAGAAATGCCAGGGTAGGTGTGTGCTTTTGCTCACCCCTCTTATGTTCAAAAAAGCCCCTGGAGGCAGACATTCTCATTCCACTTGGAGATGAGGAGCTAGAAGCCAAGAGAAGTTAAGACCTTGCCCAAGACCACACATTGAGAGCTAGCGCTGTGACCTCACCCCAGGGCAGTCTGATTTTTCCCTTCTTAATAAGATACAAAGAAGACAGAAGAGAACATCCACAGGGTTCTAGGGGGACATTTCTGATTCTTCATGTGGAATGCACACAACACCTCAAAGTTCTTCCCAAACCCCAGGGAATCAGCAAGGCTCTGCTGAGCTAATGGAAGCCATGAAAATTAATGGCAGAGTCAGGTCCAAAGTAGCCACAAGGGGCTAATCAAAGGCCAAATCTAACAAGATGATATGGAACGTGTGTTATATATTAGTCAGATTCTTGAAAGTAACGTCCACTAGACGTGCCCATGCATCGCAGAGGTGTTTTGCATTTAGTGAGCTCAACTACCCAGTCAAGTAGGCACTGTTATCCCATTTTACAGACAAGGGAACTGAGGTGTAGAGGTTAAGTGATTGGTCAAGGTCATGCTGCTAAGAAAGTGGGGGGTCCAGATCTGACCCAGGACCAGGCAGTCTGATCTAAAAGCCCATCTTCTTGACCACTGGGCATTGTTACCTTGTGATAGCAGCTAGCTCAAAACCTTGCTTGTATGGAACACGAGATGCACTTCCACTAACATCAGAGAGGGAATAAGGATGCTTAGGTTGTTTATCATTGCCACTGCCATTTGACAACTTAAAGAATAGAGTAAACAGAGCAAAGGAATAAGGAGAATTAAAGCTCGTCTAATCATTACTCATAGATGATATTATTAGTAACTAAAAATCCCCCAAGAGATCCAACTGAAAAACTATTTACAGCAATACAAGATTACAGTAGGAGGGTCATATTTTAAAATAGCAAAATCAATGATTTTTCTGTATTAGCAATAATCACCTATAAATATTTTTTTAAAAATCCTATTTAAAACAGGAATACAAATGTTAAAGTCTTAGCCAACAAGAAATATACAGAAACAATATATAGACAACCACATTCTTAGTGAGAGACTTGAAAGAAGACAAGAATAATTTAGGAGACACACCTACACGAGAGTGGGAAGACCCCATACTTATGGGTGCCAATCATTCCCATGTTAATTGTTGAGTTGCCATTCTGTTAATTCTATGTCGACGTTTTTCCAATCAAGATAATGGATATACACGGGAAGACAATCATCCCCAAATTAATGGTTCCATGAATTTCCTGTAACTATATTCAAAGATAGGTCTTTTAATCGAGGTGACACATGTTCTTGGTTAAAAAAATCAAATTGTACAAAAGGGTTTATGAAGAGAAACAACTGTTTTTTCTTCATCCTTCCCAGCCTGGGCCCCACTCTTCGGAGACAGCTCCTATAAGTACATTTAGCTCTTTCTTCTGAAAGTTACCTCTATATTTTTAAATATATTTTGCTGCAATTTATAGACTGATCAGTTTTGGACATTAATTATTGACCTACTGCCATGACAGATGAAGACTTAGTTCCCCTCCCCTGCTTCTCCATCTCTCCCCAATGTCCCAGTATAATACTATCACTCTTTATTTTTTCTCTGGGTTACATTTGTCACTTTTGGAGCAATCTGCTTGGATTTTATTTCTTGTTAGGTCCATAATAGCAACTTCTCCCTCATGTTGTAGGATGAGCTTTACATCCCTACAGATCTCCTACCCCTTCCATTCCATCGTCTGTATTTAAATGTCCATGTTGTCAAGGTGGTGGAGGTTTATATTATGTTCTTCGATCCTGAAGTCTCCTTGTTGGATTCTAGGTCAGTTTTTTTTTTTTAAGATTATATTTATTTATTTGAGACAGAGAGAGAGAGCACACGCCTGAGTAGGGAGGAGTAGAGGGAGAGGGAGAAGCAGACTCCCTGCTGAGCAGGGAGCCTGACAACGTGGGGCTTGATCTCAGGATCCCAGGATCATGACCCGAGCCGAAAGCAGATGCTTAACCAACTGAGCCACCCAGGTGCCCCTCTAGGTCAGTTTTATTTTTAATTATTTATTTATTTTAAAAGATTTTATTTATTTCTTTGACAGAGAGAGACACAGTGAGAGAGGGAACACAGGCGGGGGAGCGGGAGAGGGAGAATCAGGCTGCCCGCCAAGCAGGGAGCCCGATGGGGGACTCGATCCTAGGATCCTGAGATCATGACCTGAGCCGAAGGCAGACACTCAATGACTGAGCCACCCAGGCGCCCCTCTAGGTCAGTTTTAAATGGAGAAAGTCATTAACAGACATTGCATTGTCATGACTACATATACATTGTTCACTGTAGAGCCCACCAGTGTGCGGGGGATGACGGTACCTTCCCTGCACGGGTTTGTTTTTATTTTCCCCGGGGTTGAAAAAAGAGCTTTCCTTTTCTTTTTCCACTGTTTGGTCTCATTGCCTCCTTCGCTTCAAATTCTCATGGAAAGTATAAGATCTCCCAAATCTTGCCCCAGTGCCTACGAGGCTTCTGTCCTGTTCCTCTTGGGCTGGGGTACGGGTCTCTCCATGCCTTCTCCCCCTCACCCTCTCTGTGGGCTCTATTGTCTCTTGGAGGACATGTCTACTTCCTTATTTTGGGAGTGGGGGCTCACATCCTATTGGATTCCTAAGAAAGGACAGATGGGAGCTAATTTTTCTCCCTTCCACGGAACTAAAAATGACTTTATTCTACTCTTATTCTGAATGGCTTAACTCTCCCTGATAATCCTTGTCTGAAGCATTTATTTCATTCCGGGCTGCAAACTGGTAGATTTTCCAATTTCTTCTTTCCTTCCACAACTATTAGCTGGCATTCCTGTATAAAGAAGATTTTTTTCTTTTTCTTTTTTCTTTTTTTTTCACTCATTAACTAGGTGTAAACTATTACTCCTAAAAAGCAGAGAATGGCTTAGTTCTTCCCTCTCTCTTTTTAATGTCAGTTGAACACATCCGTGAAACAGAAAGCACAAAAGTCGGGTAGCCTTTCCATGGGGTTGATGTATAAGCAATCCACGGTGATTTCTGGGTTTCTTCCTGTTTGGGAATCAGAGGGACGGAGTGGAGGTGGGGGCATCCTGCACCAAATGGATTCAAATCCCGAGACCTTGTTTCAGGACCGGTAGAGAAAGAAGATAAATCTTACCTCCTGGGAAAGCTCCCCGGCCTCTCCTGTGGCATCGTGCAAAGAATATTCGAGGCACCAACTCGACCCACTGTAATTCTGGCGTTTTAAAATTTCATGCTCCAGATGTTTTTAGAATTAATTGCTGTTCCTAGTGAAGCTGTGCCCGCCTTAGCAAAGGCGGCTTCTTCCTCGCTCTCCCCACAAGCCCTGCCCTCACAGGGGGGCTTGTGTAAAGGAAAAAGATCCCAAATGACTCTCCAGTCCTATTTGCTTAATCTGTTGTGTTACAGTGAATACCCCTGGGTTTGGAGTTCATTGGAGCTTTGCAGTAAAAGGAGAAAAGGAGGACATTTAAGATGTTCTGTAATCCCCTTGTCTCTTGGAGCAAAGATTGTAATTTCTGGTTCAAAGGAACTCTAGCAGAGAAATCTGCCTTGTTTTGTTTGTCCCAGGGGAAAAAAAACACAACAGCCACCCCCCCCCCCCAAATGGCCTCCTTTCCTGCTGTGTGTGTGCATATCTACACATTCACCCACTCCTCCTTGGCTGGGGATTTCATTCCTTTCTCAACCCAGGTGTGGGTGCTCTGCGGCTGTTTTAGATTCTGAGCGGGGGTGGGGAGGTGGGCCGGGATCCGTGGAGATGCAACACATATGGTGTGGCCCCATTCCGTGGTGGAGCGCGCCTTTTCCACACGCTCCCCGGACGGTTTCTGGAGGCGAGTCATAACGGCTCACAAAGTTCCCTGATCAGGAAAATGACAAGCTGGAGCTGAGCAGAAGTCCTGTTTATGAAGTGTCCTGCCCAGTGTGGACATGGAACAGGCAGTCGAGACATGTCACACCACTCCCGCCTTGCCTCCAATAAGGGCTATTCTAAAACCTCCCCTAGACCTGCCGGTTTGTGCCTCCATGTGTACATGGATTAATAATGGGGATCAAGGGCGCCTGGGTGGCTCAGTTGGTTAAGCGACTGCCTTCGGCTCAGGTCATGATCCTGGAGTCCCGGGATCGAGTCCCACATTGGGCTCCCTGCTCAGCAGGGAGTCTGCTTCTCCCTCTGACCCTCCTCCCTCTCATGCTCTCTGTCTCTCATTCTCTCTCTCAAATAAATAAATAAAATCTTTAAAAAAAAATAATGGGGATCAAGGGGCGCCTGGGGGGCTCAGTTGCTAAGTGTCTGCCTTTGGCTCAGGTCATGATCCCAGGGTCCTGGGATTGGCCCTGCATCAGGCTCCCTACTCAGCGGGAAGCCTGCTTCTCCCTCTCCCACTCCCCCTACATGTGTTCCCTCTCTAGCTGTGTCTCTCTCTGTCACATAAATAAAATCTTAAAAAAAAAATAATGGGGATCAAGTGGCATGCTTTGTGTGGAGGTAGATGGGAAAGCTCTGTGCTCACAGGCAAGAATTCTTCTAGCAGTGCCATGCATAAAGGGGAGAGACCTTGGGGAAGATTGTACTAGAACTTCCTCTCCTCTGCATATGTGGGTGGGGGGTGGGAACAGTGCCTTCTTATGTTAGGGAACTAGGCCACCAGAAAGGCAGTGCTCATGATTCACATGACTCCCAATTAGTTTGCCATTTTTTTTTTCTTTCAAAATGACTATATATATGCATTTTTCTTAATACTTGAATATTGTAAAAAAAAAAATCAAACACGAAAGAGAAAGTTCAAATCCCCCCATCCCATGGTGAGAACTACTGTTAGTGGCTGGGTATACAGGCGTTTGGATTTGTTAAAAACAAAATTCAACTGAGTCAAATTTGAAGATTTTATTGGCTTTATTCAATGATTCATGAATCGGCAGCATCCCATCTAGTAGAAAGAAAGGAGCTCTGAGGAGCTGTACAAAATGAAAGACTTAAGAGGCAAAAGGGAGCAGGAACAAGGAAGTTATACTAGGCAAAAGGTTAGGTTGGTTGTTGCAAGGTCACTGTCCTGTAGGGGTGGGCGGGGGTCTATCAGGCAGATGACAGGACTAGTGCTGGTCAGGGGACTCCTGATCGACTGGATTAAGATTCCATTTCCGGGATACCCAAACTGTAATTAAGTGAAGTCTTGCTTTGGTGACAGGAGGTTTAGCATAAGGGACTTCATTTTGGGCCTGTTGTCTTGTTTTGAGCAGACTTAGAAAATGAATGTAAAGATAGGTGAATAACTTCAATTTTATTACATAAATGGAGTATCAAATTCTGTTTTCTCTCTCGTAACGGACATATTTGGCCCCCTTGTCTGTGTAAACCTGCATCAGCAGCATCTGTCCGAATCTGCCCATCTTTGCATGGAATCTATTGCCTGGAATTTTGGATCCTCTTTCCTCCTGGTCTAAGGTCCTGATGTCACAGAGACTCCCTGTGGAGTGTCCTCTAACCTCTTACCTGGGGACTGGGGACAAGTATATCTGTGTTTTAGCACCTTCTCCTCTCCTTAAGCACAAACCACAGTGACATTCTGAGACAGCGTGGGCCCCAAAGCAGGCAGGGCCCCCACGGCACCAAGATGCCCATTTGTGTTTTGGGATCCCCACTATTCATGAAACACTTCAACCAGTTGTTCTTTCTCAGAGAAGGCCAGTCTGGGAAGCTTTGAACTAGGTCTCTGTTAGGCTGCTCCGGCCTCATTTTCTTTTCTTCCTCGTTTCCTGTTTGATTGGAAGTAGCTGAGACAGGTGATACTGACATCTGATACTTACAAAATCCCCTAAATGATGTAACCAGCTCTACACCCACCGCCCAGGTCAGGGCGCCGGACAGTCCAACGCGCAGGTGCTTTCTCTTCCCCGCCTTTCTCTCTGCCCACGTTGTAGAAGCTCTTCTGGCTGCCTGTAGGGCCACCTGTAACCAGGAAACACTTAGCTGGGCCCCTGCATTTCGTACCCCAGACACCACTTCCTTAACTCCAGCCCCCCCCCCCCCCGCCCTCCCGCGACCTTTCCCAAAGAGGTCACCACCGTGGAGGAACCAGCCTCTTTCCTCCAGCTTCTTGCTTTTTGCCAACTCCGCTTTCCGGCATCCCCACCTCGGCCTGGACCCAGATCCAGACGGGAGTTCGGGGCAGCAACCCCCCTGCAGCCCCGACACAGTCCGGAAGGGGTTAAACTCAGGCGAGCACCAGCTCCAGCAGTTAATCCGGGATTCTCGGCACTGATCTCCGTGCCTGTCATTTGCATTTCTCTCCTTTGTGCGGGCTTTTCTTCCTCCCTTTCCCCGGGCCCGGCGCCCACATTAGCATAGCGCGCTCGGCGCGCCGGCTGCAGGGCCCCCGCTGTGTGCCAGCCTGAGCAATCTGCGGGCGCCATCAATTTTTCAGCACTTTGCTCATTTCTCATTACAGTCAGGCCCGTGCGGCTCCCCACTCAACACCCTCGTCGGCCGTCCTGCCGGCGCGCTGGCGAGCCAGGCTCTGTCACGTCCCTCCCCGACCCTCCGGAGCATGCACTTGCTTGTTGAGGCTCCCACCATAATTAATCACAGTATTAATCCTGGCCAAGCCTGTCTTCCTGAATAATTATGTCAACACGCTTGGGTGCCTGGGCCCGACAGAAATTTTACCAAACCTTGAGCCCCAGACGATATCCTCGTAGGCAGGACTGCCCCGGGCTCCTTGCCTACCCCTGCCGCACACTCACGTGCACACATGCACGCGGCCCTGCTCGCGCACACGTGCAGGCACACACTCTGCACAAAGCTAGAGGCCCGAGGGACGAGCAGAATGGTGCAGCTCACAGTAAACAGCATTTCTTTTCAAACAAGGAAACATGGCCACACAATGAAGTTATCTTTAGGTACCAAAGTGGGTGGTTGTCATAGCAATGCGTGCATTATTAAGAGAGTGTTGTTCATCCTGGCAGCTAATCTTATAATGAGGCTGGCTCATTATCACGTTGAGGCAAAGTTGGCTTTTGCTCTCCTTTTAGCTGTGGGTCTGGGGTCCAGCAGGGTCCCTGTCTCCAAGCTGGATCACTGATTCCCAGCATGCATCTTTAATTTGGCTACCCCATCCTCCTTCCCTGTTCTTCCCCGGGTGTGTGGGGGCGGGAAGTAGGGGAGGGGGGGTGGTGGCAGATGCAGGAGGCTGGGGCCTGGCAGGGCTCCTGGTGCCTTTGCCTCCTAGATGTCCCACAGTTGGTGCCTGCTATAGTGTGTGAAGCACTTGACCATACCTGAGAACGACATTGGCCTGGTTATCTGGGGCTCATATGAATGAAAATTCCGGATTGGCTTGCAAACAATCAGTTCCACCACTTTTCTTCTCTGCCTGCTCCTCAAGTCTGCCCTGTCCCAGGACACCAACCTAATGGACCACATACTACATCACAGCCAACCTTTCATGGGGACTTCTTCACTCCCCAGTGGTCACTGGAATTTTGTGAGTCCCCAGGATTCATTAAAAGTCCACTCTCACCTCAAGTTTGGGAGTCTGGTGACTCTCACTTTATGACCAGATATCCAGTTAGTTGTTTTCTTTCTTTCTTTTTTTTTTTTTTAAAGACTTTTTTTTGTTTATTTGTCAGAGAGAGAGAGAGAGCGAGCACGAGCATAAGCAGGGGGATGAGCAGGGAGAGGGAGAAGCAGACTACCTGCCGAGCAAGGAGCCGGATGCGGAACTTGATCCCAGGACCCTGGGATCATGACCTGAGCCCAAGGCAGACACTTAACCGACTGAGCCACCCAGGCGCCCCTTATCCAGTTAATTTTAAATAGTTTTGGAGATCATTTGCCATTGCCTTTTTTGTCGGTCTCTGTTCGGGTTTTTTGCAGATTGCTACAAAAGTCTATTGGGCTCAAGTTTATTTTCACGCAGCTTGTGATTTTCATCCTCCTCTTTCCTTTTAAATTAAACTGCATCTAATTTTGCTCACCGTCTGGGTTAGGGGAGCATCCTCTACAAAGGGAGAGGAGGAAGCAAAGTAACCAGCTGCCTGGTATGCCATCCAGGGAGATGGTCGCCACGGACCTGAGAGGTGAGCCAGGGAAGGGCAGTGGCTTGTACCGCCCTGTCTTATGAAGTGTTGTGTCACAGTGAGCAGAGGTGCTGCCTTCCCAGGGACAGCCCTCGGCAGCGCACAGATGCCCCCTGCACTGCCCAACTCCAACCTACCCGTTCCTCAGAGGCCCTGGGATGCGCTAGCGTTTTGTGCCGGGTTTCCTCAGGGCACAGTCCACAGACATGAGAATCACCTGGGAATTGATTAGAAAAGCAGATTCTAGAATCCCCTGACCGGTTGGAGCTGCCGGATTCTACAAGTTCCTCAGGTAAATATGATGCACATAGATTATTTCTCATGAGCCTCTTTGTTTAATTTAATAGAGTGTTTCCTTTACCTTTCCCCCCCTTTTAAAAGTAACGTAGGGATCCGACGAGGCTGGTTCAAACAATGAAAAGGAGGAATAGTCCTTGTCTCCAGGCTTCCTCCCCCATTTTTGTTTTTTTTGTGTGTATCTTCCCAGAGATATTCTTGCATACATATGTGTATAAATCCCTTTAAAATCCACAAATGGTGGCATCCTAAACACACCATTCTGTCACTTGCTTTCTTCACGATGCAATATATCTTGGCTATGGTTTCATATCAACACATTGAGATCTTCTTCATTTTTTAAAATGACTTCGCAGTACATTTTGTATGGGATGTAGCATGTTTTATGGGTTTCGGATAGAAGCTGGTGTCAGCTCCTACTCAGGCACCTTTCTTTTCGCAGGCTTTAAGAATTCTGCCTCAGAAATCTGCAACAACCCCTGGGGAAAGGGAGACAATTGATGTTTTTGTGAGCCCTACTTTAGACCCTAGGGTAGCCTGTCTAGCCCAAGGCAGACCCTGATTCCAGGATTTCAGTGTGGGTGGCTTATTTGGGAGGTGATCACAGGCAACACCTGTAGGAGAGTGGGGATGAGCTGGTGTATTTATACACCACTGACTGTTTGTGGGAAGTGGGGTGTTAAATTCCCCGGCACTTCTGGTCTGTTTCACTGGGCGGGCAGGTTGTAGTGTCTGGAGAAAGCAGATCTCAGGCAAAGAGATGCTAGAAGTTGGGCAGGTGGGCACTGAGACAGAAAGGAAAAGGGCATGTGGTTGCGGTACCAACAGCAGGTTGCTACCCAACTGAAGGCCAAAGTTTCCAGACTAATCTCTATACTCAAAAAGTGCAACTGTGGTGCTGGAAAAACAGATTCTATTCCTAGTTCTGCTCCTACTGGTCGGTGACCTTGAGTGAGTTGAATCATTCAAGCTTTTGGAGCTTTACTTTCCTCATCTGGAAGATGGGATTGGTAGCACCTACCTCTCAGGATCGCTTTGAGGATTAAATGTGATTTCCAGTTTTGGAAAAAGGGCTTCAGAGCTCGGCACGTGGGTGACTACTGTTCTTGCATAACAGCTGACCCTCTGGGAAAGAAGGCAACTTGTGTCCTTCAGAACCTGCCCGAGATCACCAAATCAGAGCTCCAGTCCCTGAAGTCACTCATGTTATTCTCTACAAATACCAAAGTCAAATTCAGACCAATCCAAATGGCACCAAGACGGCCACCAGAATGGGAACAAAATGATTCCCAGGCAAATCCTTTCCATCAGGAGAGAAGCCAACCCTTTGATTCCATAGTAGCCAGACTACCTTATTTATTTTTCAAAAATAGCCTAGATTTTAGAGTCAGAAAGATTCTTTTTAAATATTTTTTTATTTAAATTCAATTTATTTAATATATGGTGATTATTAGTTTTATTGATAGAA
The DNA here is from genome assembly GCF_037043125.1 of Eumetopias jubatus. NCBI lineage: Eukaryota > Metazoa > Chordata > Mammalia > Carnivora > Otariidae > Eumetopias > Eumetopias jubatus. The sequence continues at coordinate 147,371,985 of NW_028274807.1, read as the reverse complement.
TTTAGTGATTCATCAGTTGCAAACAACACCCAGTGCTCATTACATCACGTGCCCTCCTTAATGCCCATCACCCAATTACCCCATTCCCCCACCAGCAACCCTCAGTTTGTTTCCTAGAGTTAAGAGTCCCTTGTGGTTTGTCTCCCTCTCTGATTTTATCTTATTTCATTTTTTCCTCTCTTCCCTTATGATCCTCTGTTTTGTTTCTTAAATTCCACATATCAGTGAGATCATGTGATAATTGTCTTTCTCTGGTTGACTTATTTCACTGAGCATAATAGCATCTAGTTCCATCCATGTTGTTGCAAATGGCAAGATTTCATTCTTTTTGATGGCTGAGTAATACTCCACGGTATATGTATGTATACCACATCTTCTTTATCATTCATCTGTTGATGGACAGCTGGGCTCTTTCCACATTTTGACTGTTGTGGACATTGCTGCTATAAACATTGGGGTGCATGTGCCCTTTTGGAATCACTGTGTTTGTATCCTTTGGATAAATACCTAGTAGTGTGATTACTGGATTGTAGGGTAGCTCTATTTTAAAAAAAGATTTTATTTATTCACTTGAGACAGAGAGATACAGAGAGAGAGAGAGAGCATGAGCAGGGCAAGAGCCAGAGGGAGAGGGAGAAGCAGACTCCCCACCGAGCAGGGAGCCTGATGCGGGACTCGATCCCAGGACCCTGGGATCATGACCTGAGCCGAAGGCAGATGCTTAATAACCATCTGAGCCACCCAGGCACCTCTATTTTTAACTTTCTGAGGAACTTCCATTCTGTTTTCCAGAGTGGCTGTACCAGTTTGCATTCCCACCAACAGTGTAAGAGGGTTCCCCTTTCTCCACATCCTTGCCAACATCTATTGTTTCCTGACTTGTTCATTTTAGCCATTCGAATCTGAAAGCTTCTTAAAAATTGTGTAGTTCCTTGGTTTCAAGCATTTTTAGCCTCAGGACCCTTTCTTTAAAGAGAATGACGTTCAAATGATGTCAAATGAAAGTGGAGTGCTCCTCCAGTGGAATTTGATGGCGACCCAGGCCCTCCCTTGGGGTCCCGTTGCACCCACCTACTCCCTTGCTCACCTCTGACAGGCCCCGGTCCCCCGCCAGGCTCCGTAGGTGCAGTTTGTAAACATCTTGTCTGGTACAACCCTTTTCAATGAGCAAAGGAAGAGGTGGGGCCCCTTGTTATCCTATGCTGGGGCCTCTTTAAATGGCCCAGGGAACCTAGACCTATGCACCCAGGGAGGGTGAAAACCCAGTTAGGGCTGTAAGACCCCAATCTCGGAGATGATGAAACGGCAGAAGTCTCCATCCCCTTGCTCTGATTCTGTGCTTTAAGGATACATTCTTTTTTTAAAGATTTTATTTATTTATTTGACAGAGAAAGACACAGCGAGAGAGGGAACCCAAGCAGGGGGAGCGGGAGAGGGAGAAGCGGGCTCCCCGCCGAGCAGGGAGCCTGATGCGGGGCTCGATCCCAGGACCCTGGGATCATGACCTGAGCCGAAGGCAGACGCTTAACCGAATGAGCCACCCAGGCGCCCCAGTTGGCTTAAGAGTCTTTCTTAGGGGTTGAGCCATTAAGGATACATTCTTGAGTCCCTTTTCCTCCAGCCCCCACTCCACCTCCTTTGACCCCACCTTGAAGCTCCCAACCTGGTCCCCTGGCATTGTCAACTCATTTGCTGTGAAGCTCAGCACATTCCTTCCCCTGCTACCCTTTGCTCTCAGGCATATAAACCTGAGCTTCCTGCTTCCCCCTGCCCCCAGGGACTGGCCTGCTGGGCTCACCTCCTTCCCACCAAGCCTTCTGCTTCGGGGAGGGGGATGGGAGAGATGAGCTGACTTGCCTAGTGTGGCAAAGCATCTGCAAGCCCCTGGTGCACGGCGATTTTGACCAGGTGTGATTCCCGGTAGTTGTTAGGCTGCTGTTTTCAGGCATCTTCTGTTTTGCCTTTCATCTTATCCAAAGTAGCCTCCTCTAAGGAGGCTTTGTCACCACCCCAGGAGTCAGGTAAATGGCAAAGGGGACACACTGATGGGCACATTTTTTTTCTCCAGGGGAGGAAACAATGGAAGTGGAATTGCATGTTGCCATATGGTTTGGCAAGAACAACCCTGATCTTTCTATTGACATTTTGCCACTTCCTGGCAGGCAGGCCCCACCACCCCCCGCCAGCCTGTGTTTCCCCATGTGTAAAATTGGGGTTGTGACACCTTCCTTGGGTTGCTGTGAAGACGACATAGAATGACATGTGTGAAAGGGTTTTGGAAATAAGGCCTTCAGAAATGGAAGGGATTCCTTTACTAGTGTACCGTTTTGATGGCTCTGGAGGTGTAATCTCTGTAGGGCTGAACAGCAACCTCAAAGGAAGCCGGGCACAGAGTGCGAGATATGCCTCCAGCGAACCTCGCCCTGCCTGGAGGGAGCTGTGCCCTTCACATGCATGACCAATGGGGACGGGAGTCAGTGTAAATGTCCCAGTCTTTCACTTCTCCAGTGGGATGATTCGGAGGCACATCCTTCATATCCCAGAGGGCCCCCAGCATGACTAAGCCCCACTACTGCTCAGAAATGTGCTCTTTACTGGGTTTCCTCCGTTCCCTGCGTTGCACTTCCAATTCTCCTCTTACCCTATTCTCTGGGGCTCCCCTCCCAAATAAACTACCTGTACCCTGGTCTTTGTTTCAGGGATTGGTTTTAAGGGAGCCCAGACTGAGACACACCGTGCATGGGCAGCAGTAGGAAGAGGGCTGAGAGGATGTGGAAGGTCAGAGGAAGGGAAGGCCTCCCACAGCTGAGAAGCTGATAGAAGGCAAGGAATAGAGATCCTTGCTAATGGCCCAGGATGGATGCAGGACCCATGGAAGCTGCCTGTGCCCTGTTGGCATGACCCCAACTGGAGCCTAAGGCTTCCAACCCTGGGCTAGCTTGTCCTCAGAGTGTTCTCTGCCCAAACCCACTCCCAGCTCAGCTGTGCCCTGCTGAGGTGAGGACAGAACACACTGTGCCACGGCAAAGTCTCAACGTCTCCTTTCAGGGCACACTTAGTGAGCACCTGTGCTATGAGGAGAATTTGCGGCTGCATCTGCTGGGGATGTGTCATGTACCCCAAAGCATTGTGATGATGCTAAACAACAGAAGCATACAAATAGGAGGCGGGGGAACAGGGAATTTAGGAACGAACTTACTACATGAACTTGGGCACATTTAACTTCTCTGGGTCTCTATTTCCCATCTGTAAAATCGAAGAGGGTTGGGGGCGGGGGGGACTGGCAGATCCCCATGGGTTGTCCCAGCTCTGAAATTCATATCTGACTTTTCTTCACTGACCCTAGTACCAGGCATACCTGGCAGGGACCCACCATGAAGAAATAGCCTTACAGGGAGCTCAGTGGTGGGGAACTGTGAAAATGTAATTCTCCAGAGATGGTGTGGACAGGTTGTGAGCTAACCTCCAATCAGCCTCGACTTATCCCTGCCAGGGGAGGCTCTGGGGGAGAATGCTTCCTGGCATCTTCCAGCTTCCAGTGGCTTCAGGAGTTCCTAGACTTGTGGCCACATCACTCCAGTGTCTCCCTTTCCACATGGCCTTCTCCTCTGTGTCTTCACAGGTCTTTCTTCTCTGCATCTGTATCTCCTCCTCTTCTGACTCTTCTAAGGGAACTTCCCACTGGGCTTAGGGCTCACCTGGGTAATCCTGGATGATCTCATCTTGCGATCTCGAACTTAGTTACATCTGCAAAGACCCTTTTTTCAAATAAGTTCACAGTCCCAGGTTTCAGGTGGATGCATCTTTGGAGGAGACACTGTTCACCCCATGACGTCTGGCACTTCTTGATGTCCCTGAATGTAAATTGTGATACTCAAGTGCTTGAGCCTGCCTGTGGAGAGGCAGGTTCTCTAGGGCCCTGGTTCTCTTATTCTCCAGGTCACTTGGGATTGGGTATGACAGCATGAGAGGTTACTACTGGGAGAATGAATAGGAGCCAGTGGAGCCTGAGACCTTGGCCGGCCTCAGTAGCAATGGTGTCCAGTCTACAATCCTGGTTCTGACCAAGCATCTGCTCCTCCCTGAGGTGAAGGAAAGAACTAGGAGGGCAGTGAGTGGAGGGCATACCTCCTGGCATGGGGAGGTGGAGGGGTTCCCAAGAAGGGGGCTTTAGCCCAACATAAGGCTTTCATCATTGGGACTGGCCAATGCTTTCATCTTTCCAGTCTGGGCCACCTGAAACTCATTACCTCAAAGGGTTGTCACTCCAGGTGGGCAGAAAGAGCAGCACCTGGAGCAAAGAGGCCCTGTCCCAGGGACCTGGTAATCGAGAGGATAGGTGGAAGTGAGCATGAAAGCTGAGTTAGTCTGATTTTTCAGCCCTGAGAAGCCTCCAGAGGAGAGAGAGAGAGTGAGCCAGGTTAGTGGGGACATTTCCTCATCAGAGGGCACTGAAGTGTTCTTTGGGGCTCTGGGGGCTGTATCGCCAGGTGCAGTAGCCTTTGGGGCCTCTGTTATTATAGCGCTGGCCACAGCTTCCCCCAGGTTTTCAAATCCGGGTTGTCAATTATAAGAGGTCAGCTTGCAATGCTCAGTACAAGTGGTGATCTTTCTCATCCCCAAAACCAGAATGAGGGAAAGGTTCTCAAAGGAAGAGAGTTTGAGCGGTACTTAAAAGCAGAAGCCACAAACCCCCCACCAACCCTAACTGGGCTGCCAGGTCAGGGCACTTGAAGAGGCAGAGGCAATGTCTCCTCTTGACCAGGAATTCTACTTCCCAAGACAGTCAAAGGCCTCAAGTAGTCAGTGATTCTGTGAATCTGAAAACCATCTCCAGTAGCAGCTGTGCCTCAGTTTCTCCTGAGAACTAAGAGAATCTTCTTGGTCTGGACACAAGCCTGAAAATAGAGAATATGTGTGTGGGGATGAGCTGTGTACTCCACTGGGCCTGGTAGGTTCTGGAGACAGGAAGGACAGGTAGGGCGTGCGGACAGCTGCCACAGGAGCCAAAATATGTTCCCATCCCAATGCCCTCCGTGGCAAAAACAGAAAGACAGGAGCAGAGGGAGAGGAGATGGTCCTGGGGCAACTCGCTGTTATCACAGTCATTTTACAGAAAGGCTGTCTAGAAGGAAAGCTGATCCCTTCAGAATTGTAGTTGGTTTTGCCTGAACTCAGAGTATGAATAGGATGGGGGAGCCCCTTCTCGTAGTACAGACACCCCAACATCAGGAAATGAGGAAGCCAGCCCAGAATGGTAGGGGATGTGGGAAACATCTGGAGGAAACGAGGGGGTTTCTTCCAATTACTTGGTGAAGAAATACTGGGATTCCATACCAGCACTGCACTGTACTATGGATTGTTTGTAATGTGTCTCATAAATGTGGAAGAATGATATTGAAAAAGATGTAAACTGAGGTTTATATTTTCAGTTCACTCCTTTTTACCACAGAGGTTCCCCCCCCATTCCCCACCTTTCAAGGAACTAGGATACCATCATGAGAGAATTCCCCAGAACCCTCAGGGGATGGGCGGGGGAAACTCCAGCATAGACAGAACACTCAGGGGACACAGCACAAGGGAGAGCAGAATGTTGAGGCAAGAGGGCTTCTCCCAGGCTTGGGGAAGAAGGGAGCGAGAAGGAAAGAGATGAAAGCACAGGCTCTGATGTTCCTAGAAAGAGGGACTGCAGTTCTGGTTTCTCGGTGGAGCATCAGGGAAACAGGCAGATGAGACCCAAGAGTGGGTTCTGTGTTCTGTTTCTTGGGTAGAGCCCTGGGGAGGGGTGGGAATGGCTATGGGGCATATTATGACAGCCTGGTAGAAGGGTTCTGTCACCCCCACATGGTATGGCATAGAAATAGGGACGAGAGATACTGGGCCTGAGGTAGCCAGAGGATGGGAACAAGGGACAACTCAGCAGCAGTTTGTGCAACCTGGTGACTGGGGATGATAAGATGGGGTTGGCTTAGCTGATACCTAAGGAACAGGTGACTTACTGATCAGTTGTTCCATCCAGCTCTGCCCTTGCTATGCCTTGGCCCTGTGGAAGTTTCCACGAACTTGGACTTACAGCATGTTAGTTTGAGTTCCCTGGAAGCAGAGCCTGAGACAAGGATTCATGCATAAGTAGTTTATTTGGGAGGAGATCCCAGGAAGTGGAAGTGAATGGGTGGGAAGAGTGAGTCAGGAAAGGAGGAGAAGCCAATAAAGAGGGCATTAATGATCAGGTTACTGCTGGAAGCACTTAGAGCTCGGTTTCTCAGGGGGCCCTCTGAAGAACAAGCCTCAAAATTGTGTTCCCAGAGGACTGTTAAAAAAACAAAATTCAACGAACTAAATTTGCAGATCTAACTGGCTTTATTAATTGACCCATGAATTGAGCAGCATCCCATCTGGCAGCTAGAGGGAAGCTCCAAGGAGTTGTACAAAATGGAAGGTTTTTATACAAAGGAGGGTGGGGCAAGAAAGTTATTAGCAAAGGAAAAGGATTGTTTCAGGCAAGGTCACTTTCCCTTAGGGGGAAGGACAAGGGATCTTATCCTGTAGATTACCTCATCTTCCTTTGGGGGATGGAGAGGGCCCATGTGACAGAGTACCTCATTGGTGCTGATCAGAAAATTCCTGACTGGAGTGGTTAACACATTTCTGGGGGAGGCTGGAACTGCAATTAGATTAGGTATTAAGCCCCAGTTTGGTGATTTGGCCTGTGATGCCATTTTGGACCTGTGGTTTCTTTTTAACAGGGCAAAGAGGCTAGTTATCTCCCTACTGAGGCAGCAGAGAAGAGAGGTGTGGTGGCATATGCTTAACTTAGGTACTGGCAGTGTGCATGGCCCTGTGTGGACCTGTCCCCCACAACTGCCCAGCGGAATGTGGTGTGGAGCATCCTGAAGGCCTACTGCACAAACCTGGGAAGGGCAGGGGCAAGCAATTGCTTGAGTTTAAGTTACTGCCCCCCCGGTGGAATGAGCTCGAAAGAGAAATTAAGTAGAATAATAGAAAACTAAAGAAAGTTACATTTGTTAGACAACAGTGTTTGTAGACTGAGATTTTATATCTGCTTTATATAAAATATGAAGATTAACTTATGTCAGTCTGGTATGATGGAAAGAATATAAATTCTGGAGTCCGACCAACATTGGGTTTGAATTCAGGTCCTATCACCTAGTTGCTGGGTGACAGTGGGTTAATCATGTCATGTCTCTGACCTTCCTTCCTGCATGTGTTGAATCAGGAATGATGACACTTGTCCTAAAGAGTTGTTGAGGGATTAACAGTGATTCATGGGAAAGCCCCCATGATAGGTTTTCAACATGCATTGTTTCATTAAACCTTAGTTTTCTTTACATGGTGTTGGTCAGCTTATTCTTTTTTTTTTTTTTTTTTGGAGAGAGAGAGAGTGTGTGTGAGCACATGTGCATGTGTGGGTTGGGAGGGGATGGGGAGAGACAGAGGGAGAGGGCGAGAGAGAATCCCAAGCAGGCTCCACACCCAGCGCAGAAGCTGACATGGGGTTCGATCTCAGGACCGTGACCTGAGCTGAAGTCAAGAGTTGGGCGCTAACTGACTGAGCCACCCAGGTGCCCCTTGGTTGACTTATTCTTAACAAAAAGTTAAGAGACTTTTTGTTACAAAGACAGCACATCTCTCTTTGAAGAAAGACCTTCTTCTTCTCTTCCCGGGAATGACCACATAACTTTATTCAAAAAGTTCTTAGCAAAGATATTTCTTCTGGATACTGTACTAAACAGATTTAAATGGGGTGAACCCAGATGTTATTGTCCTCTGGAGTCCAGCACCGTCACACCTGGAAAGGAGACCATACAGAGCTTGGCCGTCTTGCGTCTCTTTCTATCTAAGTGCGACCCATGTTGCACATGGGCTCATTTTCCCAACTGACCTCTGAGAATGAAGCATTTGACTCTGGTATTTGTTTTGGGGGCTGGAAGCAGTATAGCAGAGGAATTCCCTTCCTTTCTCCTTTCCAAAGTCTCTTCCCACACGCCAATAAACCTGTCTGTTCTTCAGTTTATTACGACGAAGGGTGAGAAATGTGTCCGCGTTGGTTAAAGGCAAATCAACTGCAGCTGGATAGAGCTGCGATCAAGGTTTAATAAGAGTGGCGAGGTGGCAGCAATGTCTGGGGTATAGCCCTCATTAAAAACTGGCTGACTCAGTAGAAAGGCTCCTGCAGACAAAAAGTCTGCCCTCCTCAGAGGGTTGAACTTGGAGTGTGTCGCAGCTCTCCCGGAGGAAAGCACCGTGCGGGCACTAGAGCAGACAATCCTGCCCAGCATGGTGACCTTTGCTTCAGAGAGCAGTACTTGGGCTGGGGCCCCCTAAATGGACATCACAGTACCTGGGAACACTCAGAGCTCCCCACAGCCCCACCTCACTCACAATGGAAGCCTCAGGCATGCCACAGAAAGTCCTGGAAACTCAGCTCCAGAATCTAGCTAGGCATCATTCCCATTTAATCTCGTCTGGTGTCCTCAAGTTTCCATTCCACCAAGAGGTGCATCTCCGCCCAGTCCTCGGTGGGTTATCTATTGAGCTTTCACATTTTCTGTTCACCCCTGGATGCTTTCTGCTAACTGGATGACCTAGGCTTCTTGCTTTGAGAGGAGAGTTTGTCCTGTTGCATGAATTGCATAACATGTGTATTAGTCAGGTTTTATTACATAACAAACAGCACACACCTATTGTTTCTACTTATTGATCTGTGGGGCAGTGCAGGTGGCTCTGTTTCAGACTGTGGGTCACCATGGGACTCCTCCCTCTGGTACCAGAGGCTCCTGGGAGCAAGGCCTTCTTATGGCAGATGGCAGAGGCTTGAAAGGCCAAGCTAGATGAAACAAGTGCTTTTAAAGTCTCTGCTCACTTCACATCCACTCACATTCTACTGGGCAAAGCAGGTCGCATGGTCAAGCCCATCGTGGGTGGGATGGAGATGTACTTCCTGCCTCTTTCAGTGGCGGGGCAGTGCAGAGTCACATGGCAAAGGATGTGGATGCAGATGCGGTGGTGGGAGTAGTGAAGAGTTGGAAAGAGTAATCCAAAATAACACATTTTGCCAGACTCCATGCCTTGAGGAGCCTCTGGGCAATCTGGGAGAACCAAACATCTGACTGCCAAGGAGACAAATTCTCCTTTGGTGCTAAATTGTCTTTCTGTGGATTACCAAAATATGCCCTTTGTGGGCAGATTATCAAAGTTGCCCTTTCCTTTGGGATTATGTAGTCCCTAGTCTGGGTGCTTGGCTTGGCGAGTAGAAGACGGAGTGGAATTCAGCCCCCACCTGCTCCTTGGGTGGGCACCTTCGTGCAGGGTCAAGCTGCAGGTCTGGGTGCCGTGACCCTGCACCCACCCAAGGAGTGACTCACAAAGCCCGGGAATGCATTTTGTCACAACTGACTCCAAGCACTGCAGGCTGGAACAGTCTGGGATAGTTTTCTGTTTTTTTTTTAATCCAACTCAAAAAAGCAGGATTTCTTTGGACTCCACCTTCAGAAAAGAAATGGGGACTTTTTTCCTTCTCAGAAGTAGCCTTGCCAGCCAACCACACAGGCCAGAGCCAATGTAAAAGGAATGAGATGCTTATGAAACATTCATGATTGTAGAGCAGCACATTTCTGTCTTTGAAGTAAGACCTTCTTCTCTTCCTGGGAATGACCACATAACCTGCAATTACCCTCATATTCCAATGTCAGAGGAAACACCACACCTTTCTGGATAGCAAGTAATAACCAATGCTGACAATGTAGGCCCGTGAGTGCAATGGTCTACAATGACTACTCACAAAGCGCAAATGAAGTGCATAGTGTACTCCATCACTGTCCTCCAGTTTTTGTGGTGGCCAGGTGTGTGAGCATGTCATTCTCATTTTCATACTTCCTAATTATCAGAAATACAACCAATGGATTAGAATTCTAGACTCTCTATCAATTATCGTGGCTTCAGTTTGAGTTTGGAGGCAGAGCCAAGCTTTGGTAGATGGAATTGTTGGCTCTGCATCCCTCACTCTGCCCTATGTCCTCACCCTTGCCATGGCTTCACTGTGGGTGGAGTGTGGCCCTCACCCCTTTCAGTTCTGCCATGTGACATCCTTGGGCCAGTGATATATGGATGGCAGTGAGAGGTTGCCAATTCCAAGCTCAGGTCTTTTTTTTTTTTTTTTAAGATTTTATTTATTTATTTGACAGAGAGAGACACAGCAAGAGAGGGAACACAAGCAGGGGGAGTGGGAGAGGGAGAACCAGGCTTCCCGTGGAACAGGGAGCCCGATGTGGGGCTCGATCTCAGGACCCTGGCATCAGGACCTGAGCTGAAGGCAGACGCTTAACGACTGAGCCACCCAGGCGCCCCCAAGCTCAGGTCTTAAGAGGCCTTAGATTTTCTGCTCTTTCCCTGTGCATCAGAGAAGACCTTCTAGACCTCTGGGCCCTGAAACCAATACTTGTGGAGCAGATATGAGCCAAGCCTCAGTGAGGGTTAGCCCTCACAAGCTACATCCACAGCTTGGGGCAGAGCTGCTTGGCCAATCCCAGCCTGAATCAGCCAACTTCCAGCTGACCTGCAGACCCACAGACCTGCAGATATGTGGGTGACATGAGTGATTATTACTAAGATTTGGAGTGGTTTATTCTATAGCATTATTGCAGCAACAGTTAACTGATACACTTGTTTCCTAATGGAAAGCCACAGTATGATGACCTTGGACACGAGTCATGGCCGGGACACAAGAAGCACCCAAGCAGAGAGGACACTCTCTTTCTGACTTGAAGGCTGGGATCTGCATGAAGGAGAAAGTGTGTGACTCAATTAAGATACAATTAAGATCCTCCTCCATGGCCTCCCTTTTATCTACTGTCCTCATTATCCGGCTTCCTTTTCTTCTCACCGTGGGACTGGTGCTGCTATTGCATGCTGATGAGTTCGTCTGTGGCCCAACTTCTAAAGTAGAGCTATCTGGGTAATTAATTTGGATTTAAGCTCCTCTAGCCAGTCCTTGACAGGCCCGCAACTGAGTGCTTTGGAAGGCCTTGATTTCTCCTGAGCATTTTTTGGGTACTTAGAGGTCAAGAGTCATTTGGTACCTATCTATCTAAAGTCAGTCTCAAAGTGAATTTTGAAAAATGTATGAAAATGTACAGTTGTTTCAAGTGACTTAGCTTACTCCTGGGAATCTCCCTCCTCCCCCACAAATGCTATGAAGTTTTTTGCATTTCATCTCTACAATTTGGTTACAGAGCAATTCTCCGTCATGAAAGTGTGGAATATTTGCTAGGCATGAGGCTCGGCTGGAGCTCAGACTGGATATGGGCATCTTGACAGAAGTCCCCCATTGAAGTAGGGCGACGAGCAGAGAGAAACAAAACTCCAACAGACAAGTGGGGAATGAACTCAGGAAGTAACAGCCCTAGTTTTACATGTCACTGTTTCTGGATGCACAGTGCACTTTCCAATTTTTCATATTTCTTTGTCTTCTCTCTACCCCCTTTGAATCCTCTTAAGGTCTAGTCTTTCTAGATTTCACCAGGGTTAAATGAAACCATTTTCCCTGAAATCCTGTGGTGCTTACTACAATGGCTTTCAAAATTTTTGTTGTGTCCCACAGTAAGAAATAAATTTTGCATCAGTTCCTAACACACACACACACACACACACACACACACTTTTATATGTCTAATTTTTTAAAAAAAATATTTTATTTATTTACTTGACAGAAAGAGAGGAGAGCACAAGCAGGGGGAGTGGCAGGAAGAGAGAGAGGGAGAAGCAGGCACCCTGCTGAACAGGGAGCCCGCTGTGGGGCTCTATCCCAGGACCATATCATGACCTGAGCCGAAGGCAAACGCTTAACCAACTGAGCCACGAGGTGCCCCATAAGTCTAATTTTTAAAAATTTTTTTATTGTTATGTTAATCACCATACATTACATCATTAGTTCTTGATGTAGTGTTCCATGATTCATTGTTTGTGCATAACACCCAGTGCTCCATGCAGAATGTGCCCTCCTTAATACCCATCACCAGGCTAACCCATCCCCCCACCCCCCTCCCCTCTAGAACCCTCAGTTTGTTTTTCAGAGTCCATCGTCTCTCATGGTTCGTCTCCCGCTCCGACTTACTCCCCTTCATTCCCCCCCCCCGCTATCTTCTTCTTTTTCTTTTTTCTTAACGTATCTTGCATTATTTGTTTCAGAAGTACAGATCCGTAATTCAACAGTCTTGCACAATTCACAGCGCTCACCATAGCACATACCCTCCCCAAAGTCTATCACCTAGCCACCCCATCCCTCCCACCCCCCACCACTCAGCAACACTCAGTTTGTTTCCTGAGATTAAGAATTCCTCATATCAATGAGATCATATGATACATGTCTTTCTCTGATTGACTTATTTCAGTCAGCATAACACCCTCCAGTTCCATCCACGTCGTTGCAAATGGCAAGATCTCATTCCTTTTGATGGCTGCATAATATTCCATTGTGTATATATACCACTTCTTCTTTATCCATTCATCTTGTCGATGGACATCTTGGCTCTTTCCACAGTTTGGCTATTGTGGACATTGCTGCTATAAACATTGGGGTGCACGTACCCCTTCAGATCCCTACATTTGTATCTTTGGGTTAAATACCCAGTAGTGCAATTGCTGGATCGTATGGTAGCTCTATTTTCAACAGTTTGAGGAACCTCCATACTGTTTTCCAGAGTGGTTGCACCAGCTTGCATTCCCACCAACAGTGTAGGAGGGTTCCCCTTTCTCCACATCCCCGCCAGAATATGTCGTTTCCTGACTTGTTAATTTTAGCCATTCTGACTGGTGTGAGGTGGTATCTCATGGAGGTTTTGATTTGGATTTCCCTGATGCTGAGCGATGTGGAGCACTTTTTCATGTGTCTATTGGCCATTTGGATGTCTTCTTTGGAAAAATGTCTGTTCATGTCATCTGCCCATTTCTTGATTGGATTATTTGTTCTTTGGGTGTTGAGTTTGATAAGTTCTTTATAGATTTTGGATACTAGCCCTTTATCTGATATGTCATTTGCAAATATTTTCTCCCATTCTGTTGGTTGTCTTTTGGTTTTGTGGACTGTTTCTTTTGCTGTGCAAAAGCTTTTTATCTTGATGAAATCCTAATAGTTCATTTTTGCCCTTGCTTCCATTGCTTTTGGCAATGTTTCTAGGAAGAAGTTGCTGCGGCTGAGGTCAAAGAGGTTGCTGCCTGTGTTCTCCTTTAGGATTTTGATGGACTCCTGTCTCACGTTTAGGTCTTTCAACCATTTGGAGTCTATTTTTGTGTGTGGTGTAAGGAAATGGTCCAGTTTCATTCTTCTGCATGTGGCTGTCCAATTTTCCCAACACCATTTGTTGAAGAGACTGTCTTTTTTCCATTGGACATTCTTTCCTGCTTTGTCAAAGATGAGTTGACCATAGAGTTGAGGGCCCATTTCTGGGCTCTCGATTCTGTTCCATTGATCTATGTGTCTGTTTTTGTGCCAGTACCATACTGTCTTGATGATGACAGCTTTGTAATAGAGCTGGAAGTCCGGAATTGTGATGCCACCAGCTTTGCTTTTCTTTTTCAATATTCCTCTGGCTATTCAGGGTCTCTTCTGGTTCCATACAAATTTTAGGATTATTTGTTCCATTTCCTTGAAAAAACTGAATGGTATTTTGATGGGGATTGCATTGAATGTGTAGATTGCTCTAGGTAGCATTGACATCTTCACAATGTTTGTTCTTCCAATCCATGAGCATGGAACGTTTTTCCATTTCTTTGTGTCTTCCTAAATTTCTTTCAGGAGTATTTTATAGTTTTCTGAGTACAGATCCTTTGCCTCTTTGGTTAAATTTATTCCTAGGTATCTTATGGTTTTGGGTGCATTTGTAAATGGGATCGACTCCTTGATTTGTCTCTCTTCTGTCTTGTTGTTGGTGTATAGGAATGCCACTGATTTCTGTGCACTGATTTTATATCCTGCTACTTTACTGAATTCCTGCATGAGTTCTAGCAGTTTTGGGGTGGAGACTTTTGGGTTTTCCACATAAAGTATCATATCATCTGCAAAGAGTGAGACTTCTTCTTTGCCGATTTGGATGCCTTTGATTTCTTTTTGTTGTCTGATTGCTGTGGCTAGGACTTCTAATACTATGTTGAATAGCAGTGGTGAGAGTGGACATCCCTGCCGCATTCCTGACCTTAGGGGAAAAGCTCTCAGCTTTTCCCCATTGAGAATGATAATTGGCTGTAGGTTTTTCATAGATGGCTTTTATGATATTGAGGTAGGTACCCTCTATCCCTGTACTCCGAAGGGTTTTGATCAAGAAAGGATGCTGTACTTTGTCAAATGCTTTTTCTGCATCTATTGAGAGGATCATATGATTCTTGTTCTTTCTTTTGTTAATGTATTGTATCACGTTGATTGATTTGCGGATGTTGAACCAGCCTTGCAGCCCAGGGATAAATCCCACTTGGTCATGGTGAATAATCCTTTTAATGTACTGTTGGATCCTATTGGCTGGTATTTTGGTGAGAATTTTTGCATCCATGTTTATCAGGGATATTGGTCTGTAATTCTCCTTTTTGATGGGGTCTTTGTCCGGTTTGGGGATCAAGGTAATGGCGGCCTCATAAAATGAGTTTGGAAGTTTTCCTTCCATTTCTATTTTTTGGAACAGTTTCAGGAGAGTAGGTATTAATTCTTCTTGAAATGTTTGGTAGAATTCCCCTGGGAAGCCATCTGGCTCTGGGCTTTTGTTTGTTGGGAGATTTTGGATGACTGCTTCACTTTCCTTAGTGGTTATAGGTCTGTTCAGGTTTTCCATTTCTCCCTGGTTCAGTTTTGGTAGTTGATACATCTCTGGGAATGCATCCATTTCTTCCAGGTTATCTATTTGCTGGCATAGAGTTGCTCATAATATGTTCTTCTAATTGTTTGTATTTCTTTGGTGTTGGTTGTGATCTCTCCTCTTTCATTCATGATTTTGTTGATTGGGGTCATTTCTCTTTTCTTTTTGATAAGGCTGGCCAGGGGTTTATCAATCTTGTTCATACTTTCAAAGAACCAGCTCCTAGTTTCATTGATCTGTTCTACTGTTCTTTTGGTTTCTATTTCATTGATTTCTCCTCTGATCTTTATTATTTCTCTTCTTCTGCTGGGTTTAGGCTTTATTTGCTGTTTTTTCTCTAGCTCCTTTAGGTGTAGGGTTAGGGTGTGTATTTGAGAACTTTCTTGTTTCTTGAGAAAGGCTTGTATTGCTATATACTTTCCTCTCACGACTGCCTTTGCTGTATCCCAAAGATTTTGAACAGTTGTGTTTTCATTTTCATTGGTTTCCATGAATTTTTTTAATTCTTCTTTAATTTCCTGGTTGACCCATTCATTCCTTAGTAGGATGCTCTTTAGCCTCCATGTATTTGAGTTCTTTCCAACTTTCCTCTTGTGATTGAGTTCTAGTTTCAAAGCATTGTGGTCTGAAAATATGCAGGGAATAATCCCAATCTTTTGGTACCGGTCGAGACCTGATTTGTGACCTAGGATGTGATCAATTCTGGAGAATGTTCCATGGGCACTAGAGAAGAATGTGTATTCCGTTGCTTTGGGATGGAATGTTCTGAATATGTCTGTGAAGTCCATTTGGTCCAGTGTGTCATTTAAAGTCTTTATTTCCTGGTTGATCTTTTGCTTAGATGATCTGTCCATTTCAGTCAGGGGGTTGTTAAAGTCCTCCACTATTATTGTATTGCTGTCAATGTGTTTCTTCGCTTTTGTTATTAATTGGCTTATATAATTGGCTGCTCCCATGTTCGGGGCATAGATATTTACAATTGTTAGATCTTCTTGTTGGATAGACCCTTTAAGTAGGATATAGTGTCCTTCCTCATCTCTTATTACAGCCTTTGGTTTAAAATCTAATTTGTCTGATATAAGGATTGCCACCCCAGCTTTCTTTTGGTGTCCATTAGCATGGTAAATGGTTTTCCACCCCCTCACTTTCAATGTAGGGGTGTCTTTGGGTCTAAAATGAGTCTCTTGCAGACAGCATATCGATGGGTCTTGTTTTTTAATCCAATCTGATAGCCTTTGTCTTTTGATTGGGGCATTTAGCCCATTTACATTCTGGGTAACTATTGAAAGGTATGAATTTAGTGCCATTGTAATGCCTGTAAGGTGACTGTTACTGTATATTGTCTCTGTTCCTTTCTGATCTGTGCTGCTTTTAGTCTTTCTCTTTGCTTAGAGGACCCCTTTCAATATTTCTTGGAGGGCGGGTTTCGTGTTTGCAAATTCCTTTAGTTTTTGTTTGTCCTGGAAGCTTTTTATCTCTCCTTCAATTTTCACTGAGAGCCTAGCTGGATATAGTATTCTTGGCTGCATATTTTTCTCGTTTAGTGCTCTGAAGATATCATGCCAGTCCTTTCTGGCCTGCCAGGTCTCTGTGAATAGGTCTGTTGCCAATCTAATATTTCTACCATTGTAGGTTACATATCTCTTCTCCCGAGCTGCTTTCAGGATTTTCTCTTTGTCTCTGAGACTCGTAAGTTTTACTATTAGATGTCGGGGTGTTGACCTATTTTTATTGATTTTGAGAGGGGTTCTCTGTGCCTCCTGGATTTTGATGCCTGTTTCCTTCCCCACATTAGGGACGTTCTCTGCTATTATTTGCTCCAATATACCTTCTGCCCCCCTCTCTCTTTCTTCTTCTTCTGGGATCCCAATTATTCTAATGTTGTTTCATCTTATCTTATCACTTATCTCTCGAATTTTGCCCTCCTGATCCTGTAGTTGTTTCTCTCTCTTTTTCTCAGCCTCTTTATTTTCCATCATTTGGTCTTCTATATCGCTGATTCTCTCTTCTGCCTCACTTATCCTAACAGTTCATACCCCCATTTTTGATTGCACCTCATTAATAGCCTTTTTGATTTCGACTTGGTTAAATTTTAGTTCATTTATTTCTCCAGAAAGGGTTTCTCTAATAACTTCCACGCTTTTTTCAAGCCCAGCTAGTATCTTTAAATCATGATTCTGAACTCTAGGTCTGACATCATACTAATGTCTGTATTGAGTAGGTCCCTGGCTGATGGCAGTACCTCTTGTTCTTTTTGCTGAGGTGACTTTTTTCATCTTGTCATTTTGTCCAGAGGAGAATAGATGAATGAGAGAACAAAATGCTAACAGGTTAACAACGTCCCCAGCAAATATACTCTATACCAATCAGAAAAGACCTGAAACCAGGGGAAAAGAAAGGGAAAGAAAGAAAAAAGAAAGAGAAAAGAAAGAAAGAAAAAAAAACAAAAAGAAAAAGATTAAAAACAAAAACAGAACAATAAAAAAAAAACCCCGAATATGATCAAATATGATCAGGCTAGTGCATAGATCAGTGCCACACACTAGATTTTGGGCATATTTTGGTCTGTTAGAAAAAAGTGCCTCCTAAAATTTTAAAGGAAGAAAGACTTATATATGTACAAAATAAGGGTTGATACAATGAAGGGATGGAAGATGACTGTAAAGATGAAAATTATAAAAGATTTTATAAAAGGAATTGATATGATAAGAAGTTGTTTGAAAAAAGAAGGAAGAAGATTTAAGAAAAAAAAGGGAGAGAATATGATCAGGCGGGAGACTAGAACAAAGCCATACACTAGTGTTTTAGGGTATATTTTGATCTGTTAGAAGAAACTGTATCTCAAAATTTTAAAGAGAGAACAACTTATATATATATGCCCAAAATAAGGGTAACTATTATGAAGGGATAAAATATGACTCTAAAAATGAAAAATAAAAAATGTTTTTTTTAAAAAAAGGATTGATAAGATGTTGGTTGAAAAAGGGAAAAAGAGAAATTAAAAAAACAGTTTAAAAATTAACTTTGAAAAACTAATGAATCATGGTAAAAAAAGCCATGAATTCTATGTGCAGTACTCCCCTAGTGCTGGCGTTCTCCGGTTCTCCTTGATCGGTAAACTTGGTCTTGGCTTGCTGGCTGTTCGTGCTGATCTTCTGGGGGAGGGGCCTGTTGCCGTGGTTCCCAAATGTCTTTGCCGGAGGCTGAATTGCCCCGCCCTTGTCGGTCCGGGCTAAGCAAGCTGCTCGGGTTTGCTCTCAGGAGCTTTTGTTCCCTGCAAGCTCTCCGTACAGCCTTGGAGGACGACAATGAAAATGGCGGCCTCCCAATCTCCGCCTCAGAGGAGGCAAGAACTCGGGGCTCCGCTCCTCAGTGCACCCCCAGAGAAAAGCAGCCAGTCACTCCCGTCTCCCTGGTCTCCGGCCGCACTCCGTGCTCACCCGGCCTGTGACCGAGCGTTTCTATCTCTGGCACCCGACCCCGTGTGGAGTCTCCAAACCCAGCAGATCCCTGCGGTGCGTTCCCGCGCTGCTCCTCCCCGGGGAGGAAGGGGAGTCTCCCCAGATCTGCCGCTTGTTGGGTCCCTGCTGGAGGCGCAGTGGCCCGACTGGGCCGCGGGTCACAGTCTATGGCAACCCCGAGCTGAGAGCCCGCGCCTCGGCTCCGTCTCTGCAGCCGGCTTCCCCGCTCCGATACCTGGGAGCTCTGCCGCACTCAGGCAGCCCCGGTCTCTCTGTGACCCCGAGGGTTCTGAGACCACACTGTCCCGTGAGGCTTCCACTCCCCGCTTAGCCACTGGAGCGACGTCCCTCAGCGGAGCCGACTTCTAAAAATTCCGATTTTGTGCTCCGCGGCTCTATCACTTGCCAGAAGCAGCCAAGGGAGGCCCCCTCCCCCGCCGTCTATCCTCCCGAATATCGCCTCGGATTCACTTCTCCGCACGTCCTACCTTCCAGTAAGTGGTCGCTTCTCTGTTCAGAGTGTTGTTGCTACTCTCCTCTTCGATCTCCTGTTGAGTTCGTAGGTGTTCAGAATGGTTTGATCCCTATTCAGCTGAATTCCTGAGACCAGACGAAATCCAGGTCTCCTACTCCTCCGCCATCTTGCCCCGCCCCTCCTATAAGTCTAATTTAATGGGTCACTCTTGTCTTAGTTTTGGCTGTCCCAGAAGTAAGACCCTGAAATAAGGATTCATGTGCAAGTGGTTTATTTGGGGGATGAAGCCAGGAAAGACCCGTAGAGGAGTGGAGAAGTGATCCAGGGGAAGGAAGGAAGGCATTTGAAAGTGCATTATCAACAAATGCATAATCTCATTGGGGAACTCTGGAGACAGTTTTTGTGGGAGTCAGCCTTCAAGTCTGCCCCTGTGATCCTCACCTCCAGGCATTCGTGCCTTTGTGTAATTCCTTTCCACACTGAATTATGTGTGTGGCTTGTGTATCCAGTAGAATATGGCAGAAGTGATGCTCCACCATGGTAGGTTAGCATCCGAGATGGCCCCAATTCTCCCTACCTGCTGGAATTTGTGACCTTGTACAGTCCGCTCCCTAGGTGTAGGTCATTTACAACCATATAAGAAGTGATGCAGTTCTAACCATAGAATATGACAAAGGTGATGGATGTCATTTCTGAGATTAGGTTGCAAAAAGACTCTGGTTTTTGCCTTGCTTGTATTCTCTGGCTCTCTCCTTCACTAGCTCTGAGAAGAAACCAGCCCCCATGTTGTGAGCTACCCTATGGAGAGGCCACAAGGGGAGTGGCCTGGTGAGGAATTTTGAGTCAGAGGCACGAAGAGTCCCCCAGCTAAGCTGTGCCCAGATTCTTGACCAATAGACATTGTGAATTAATACATATTTTAAAGCTGCTAAGTCTTGGGGTAATTTGTTATGCAGACATCAATAATTAACACAGTATTTGACTTTTGAGGCTGGACTGCAAAAGACTTTTCTGTTCTCACCTTGGTCTCTCACTCTCTTGGATTAGAGCCCCAGAGGAAGCCAGCTGCAGATCACGAAGTTGAGTGGTGGTGCACTGAGGCCTGTCAGCAGCCAGCAATGTCAATGAGCCGGCTTGGAAACAGATCATTCAGCCCCAGTCAGGCCTTCAATTGATTGCCGCCCTAGCTGACATCTTGACTGCAAAATCATGAGCACCCTGGAGCCAGAACCACCTATTTGGGCTTCTTCTGAATTCCTGACCAATTGTGAGGTAATACTTATGTGTTGTTCTCCAGCTGCTATGCTTTGGGGATAGATTGTCATATAGCGGTCGATAGCTAATATAGCATAGAACAAGTGACTCAGAGTTATTCTACACAAATGAAGGAGCTGGGGTATTTATACACCAAACCCCACCCATCAGTGGATGAGGGCTGCTTCTAGGGGGATACCAATTCCCCAGCACTTATTTGTTAGCAGAAAGGGCTTCAGTGGCCAGAGAAAGGCTTGCAGGCAAAGACATGCAGGCTCTGGCAGTTGGAAGTCAGGCCTGTGTGAACCCAAAGGTAAAGATGAGGGGATATGGGTAAGGGTGTTTGCAGAGCCTGCAACTCTCAAACTCCACTTAGATCTCATCTACATTACCTCCCTCCCTTTAGGTAGCTTGGAGCACTCCTCCACTCCTTCAGAGCCTAGTTCTTCCAGAATGGTTTCTCTGGTGGAAGGAAATGGGAAAGGACAAGCCTCTCTTGGGGTGCCTGGGTGGCTCAGTTGGTTAAGTGTCTCCCTTCAGGTCAGGTCATGATCTCACCATCCTGGGATCGAGCCCCGCACTGGGCTTCCTGCTCAGCAGGGAGTCTGCTTCTCCCTCTTCTTCTGTGCGTGTGCTCTCTCTCTCTCTCTTCCTCTCTCTCAAAAAAAAAAAATATTAAAAAAAAGGACAAGCCTCTCTTTATATAATTGTGCCCATCTCTGGTGCTTCCTTTGGGGGCTGTTGGTATTTCTTGGGCCAACACTGACTGGTTGTTGATATTTTCTGTGACATGAGTCCAAGGGCGAGGCTTTCTTGAACGGTGTATGTCTGGGTCTTTGAAGGGTTCAGTGGTAACTCCCTCATGGAGGCTGACTTCTCCCACCCCCCACTTAATTTTCACTATGGAGTCAACCATACCACCTCCTCCTGCCTCCCTGTGCCTAGCAGGCAGGCCACCTGAGTGGAGTACAGGAAAGACAAGTCAAGTCCAGCCACTTTGATGCTTTACCTTTAGGGGACTCAGAACATCAGCCTCACCAAACAATGAGGCATGGGCTGCTCTGGGCTGTCCCCTTCTGCCCTGTGCCTCCCCTTCAGGCATGCCTCCTGCTCAGTGGATACAGTGCCTCACTGGGGTTGAGGAGACAGTCTCCCCATCTTGCAGGAATCCCAGATTTTTACTGCTGACTCTTGAGGCCTTCTCACTTGGCTTTGAGGTGGGAATAGCACTCATACCCATTGGGAAGAACCACATGTCTTAGATCCAGCACTGCCTTCCAGTTGGCGGCTCCACTGTGGGTCCCAGCTTCATATCTGGAACAGCAGGAAAAGTCTAGCCTAGTAACCCATAATACAAATTAAACACCTCTTACAATTATGGGCAGTGAGTGGGTACTCCACAAATATTCATTTCTTCCTTCTCAGTGTTGATGATGGAACCTGTACCAATGTGGCTGGTCTGAGGACATGGGGTTTAATACAGAACTGGGACTCAGAGACAGAGGGAAAGAAAGGCACACATGAGTTCCTAGTGCAGAGCCTTGGGTGGAGTGGAGCAGGTATTCTCCAAAAGAATGAAAGACGGAGCTGACACAGGAGTTTTTTCAATAGAAAGCAAATGCATAGAGATACAGAGGTCCAGCATCAGTTTCTGGTGCTTGTGGGGGACCAGAGTTGTGACCTCAGCCTGGTCTTCTGTGGTCAGCCCCCATAAACCAGGGGCTTCCTCTTCTGGGGCACCAGGCAACTGCCACCTGACTTGTCTCTTTTCTATAAAATGTGGCCAGACCCAAGATCCTCACCATGAGCCCTCCCTTCCAGAGGCTACCTGGGCTCCCTCGCCTTCCCTTTCCTCCTTCCTTTCTTGTTCCATCCATATATTTCAGTATCTACTACAAAGGTCAGGAAAACAAATCAATGAAGAGAAGGACCCAATAATCCTGAGACCTGACTCAGGGATGGGAGGTGGGGAGTGAAGTCGCTCAATAAAATGAAAGAGAATTTAAAAATTCCCTGAACAAGGCACAGCATGGGGTCCTGATCAAAGGGCCAGGCAGCTTCAGCTTCACATGTGCAGGATACTCTGGGGCCGGGGGCGAGGCAACCCCCTCCCCACCTCCCTTCCAACACAGACACACAGACACACAGACACACATACAGACACACACACACACACACACACACACACACACGTCCATGCACACACACATGCATGCATGCACACACACTGCTTGGACCACCACCTGACTGCTAAAGAAAGATCTGATGATGAATTTCTAGAGTCTCGGAGGCAGAGGGGAGAAGGCCTTGGCAGGTCACTTATATCCCTGCAGTGGCCCCATTTTCCAAAGCTGTCTCAAGATCCCTATTGGCAGGAGAGAGTCAAATGCTCTTTGAGGACCAGACAAACATTAGGATAGTGATGAGGTGCAGGATGTTACAAGTCCTATCTCGCTTTTTCTGATCCAACCTTGGAAAAAGGTGAGAACATAAGAACCCACCAGTCTGCAAGGAGTCGTATCAGCTTTTTAAAGTCTCTTCCTTGTGAATGGCAGTTCTTCCCTGAAGTCCTTCCTGGCACCCACCACCCCACCCCCAGTCCTCTGGGCTGACTGAGCACTCTCCCTCTGAAGCACTCACTGTACCCCAGTACTCTTCCACCAGGACACCGGGGGTGTGATATCGTTCTTCATCATTAGTCTGTCCCATTCTATTCTAAGAGGCCAGTGGTAGAGCAGATCAGGGGCAGACTGCCTGAGCTCACACCAAGGCAGCACCCTGCTTGGCTGTGTAACTGTGGACACACGATGGAACCTGTTTCCTCATATGTACAATGGCTATAAAACCCATATTCCTTCTTTTGCCCAATGACTCTTCAAATATTTAAGGGTAGGCTTTTCTCCTCCTAACTCAACAGGCTCTGTTATTTTCACAATTCTTTATATAACACAGCTTCCAAAGATCCAAAAATGTTTTGAGCAAGAACAGCATTGTGGGAATAAGGGTAGAAACTCTCCACTTTGGGGAACCTCATGCGGATGTATATGTTCTGGCATGTTTGCTATCAAGTGACTCATTGCTTTATATTAGGCTTATTGTATGTAGAGATGTAGAAAACATGAAGACCTCCATATACACATAGATGGGGAAGGCAACATATGTGCATATTTGTATCTGAATGCATGTGTGTAGGCATGTGATTATTTTCCTGCTTGTTTCCAGAGTTTTGAGGTGGTTTTCCGATTAAAACAGAATAAAAGATGAGGCATTTAATAATAAAATCAAATCAATATGATGAAAACGATGCAGAAGCAGATGCTTTGAGATTTCCAAGTTAAGCAGATTAAACATGTGCAGGAAATTTGGCTGTTTCTTAAAGGTTAAGGCTTTAACCTTTAAGACTTTAACCTTTAAGACTAACCCTTCTGGTTACCTTGTTTTTGTTTTGGCAAAAATGGTTTCATTTCATGACTATTTCTTGCTTGCAGGTCAGAAAAACGGCAGCTGGATCTAGGGAGATAAGATATTGAAGTAGGTTTAGGAGTTGGCAGCCAATGGCATGTTGGTTTGTGTCTTTTCACTTACCTTTTCTTTGTCTTTTTCTTACTTATGTAGTGACAAAACCAAAAATAAATCCTATATTTGTAAGCCACTTTCCACATTGTTCCTCTAATGATTCTGTATGTGGTATAAACATTATTCTTCCCATAAACTGAAGCCCCAGAGAGTTAAGAGTGACATGTCCATTGTGTGGACATACCACAGTTTATCCTTTCTCTTAGTGATGGAGCTCTCAGGTGTTTCCACTTGGGACTTTTATAAACAAAGCTACTGGAACTTTCTTGTACAGGTCGTTTTGTAGATTTATGTTTTCATTTCTCTTGAGTAAATACCTCGGGGTAGAATTACTGGGTCATAGAAGACACGAATGTTTAGGTTTGTTAGAAAGCCAAACAGTTTTCTATAGTGATTTTACCAGTGGTGTCCAAGAGTTCCAGATTCTACATGTCCTCACCAACTCTTGATATTGTCAGTCTTTGTTTTTAGCTAGTCCTGTGAAGGTGTAGAGATATCTCACTGTGGGCTTAATTTGTATTTTCTTGATGACTAACGACTTTGAACACCTTTTGTGTGTGACTTGGCCACTTGGGTATCTTCTTTTTCATATGTGGTTTGGCCATTTGAATATATTCCTCAGAATGAAAGTAATGAGCTAATGCTACTCACAATAATGGACTAATTTCAAACACAATAATGTTGAGTTAAAGAAGCTGGACACAAAAGAGAACATACTGTATGACTGTTTTTATGAAAGAACAGACAAAACCGATACATAGTGATAGAGGTCTTAATCTAGCTTAAGGGAGCTAGGGTTGGGAAAGGGTCTGGAAAGGGGCAGGAGAGAAGTCTTTGTGGAAGTATTGCTTATCTTGATCTGGGTAAAGATTACACAGGATTCTTTTTCTTTGACTCTTTGCCAGAACACCTCTGTGTGTGCTCACTTAAGGCGGCTGGCTGTCAAACCCTGATTCCAGCTCAAAAGGGGGCTGGAGAAGGGAGCCTGGCAAACCACTGAGCCACAGTCTGTCTCCTTCCAAGTTATTAGCTTTTGCTTCATCATACAACTAATCAAAGCCACTTAGTCCAGATGTTTGTTTTGTGCATTGCACAGAAGTACTTAACAGAGGGAATGAACAGGAACTAGAATACAAGGTGTGGGCCCTGGCTACGCCACCCCAGAGTAGATACCTTTTCCTAGTCACCCTCCAAGAGGGGATCATTTTTGTAAATTTGTAGGAAGTCATCCTTCAAGCTAACAATGGCATTGTGAATAATATTGGGTCATGAAAAGCTGTTCATGATGAAAACCTGCCTTGGTACTAGTTGAATAGCAGTTTCTGATCATTTTGGTGGGCACACATCTCTTCGTAAAGATAAAAGCCCAACTTGGGAGCATTTTTATGCTTGTTCATTCATTTTTACTCCATTTCTTCTGTCCATCCACCCATCCATCCATTCTTCATGCAACCAATATTTTCTGTGTACCTTGGCTGGTGAATACTATGTATTGGGCACTGTGCTAGCTTCTGGAGATGAACTTTTTTTTTTTTTCCT
This sequence comes from Eumetopias jubatus, assembly GCF_037043125.1. Lineage (NCBI taxonomy): Eukaryota > Metazoa > Chordata > Mammalia > Carnivora > Otariidae > Eumetopias > Eumetopias jubatus. The sequence goes on along the minus strand of NW_028274807.1, from coordinate 147,346,819 downwards.
TTTAAGCTGGAGATGCAATGGCGTTTTTTTGTTCTTTTTTTTTAATGCTCCTTTGTCTGACTCCCCCTTTGAAACATCTCTGGCCAGGGTGTGAAAAATATCTTTGATTTCATGGCTGGAGAGCACAGCTCTGCCTTTGGATATCATATACAAACTGGAGATAGCTCCACAAAGCAGTGTTTTCTCAACTTTGCCCATCAGCACCTCTCTGTCTGTGGTTAAGGAGTCTTGCCTCCTTGCTATCACTTGTGTTGATGCCCCGCCTGGTGTTTGGCACCAGAAGACTACTGGAGGGTCTGGTGTAAAGTGTAGCCTCTTCCACCAATTTAGACTTAATTAGAAGATAATTTTGCATTCTGAAATAGAAAAAAAGGTGGGGTGGGGTACCATAATAATCAAAGTAATCCTTACATTTGCATAGTACTTTATCTGCTTCCAAACCATTTTCACATGAAATATCTTTACCAACCCACAATGGGAAGGTAGGAGATAGTTATTGTTACCATCTTTTTTTATTGAAGTAAAAACATATAACATGAGGTATACCCTTTTCACAAAATTTTAAGTATATAGTACAGTATTGTTAATTCTGAGTACAATGTTGTACAGAAGAGCTCTAAAACTTTTTTGTCTTGCATAACTGGACCTCTACGTTTCCATCTCCCTAGCCCTGGCAACTACCATTCTATTTTCTGTTTCTACAACTTTGACTACTTTAGATACATCATATAATTGGAAACATGGAAACAAGGTACATGTCCTTCTCTAACTGGCTTATTTCACTTAGCATACTGTCTTTGAGGTTCATCCATGTTGTAGCATATGACAAGATTTCCTTCTTGTTTATGGCTGAGTAATAGTCCACTGTATGTATATGCCACATTTTTCTTATCTGTTCATCCACTGATGGACAGTTCGGTTGTTTCTACCTCTTGGCTATTGTAAATAATGCTGTAACTAATGCAGTAAACATAGGAGTGCAGACATTTTCTCAAGATCTGGATTTTAATTCTCTTGGATAAATACACAGAAGTGGGATTGCTAATCATATGGTAGTTCTATTCCATTTTTTGGGGAACTTCCATACTGTTTTCCCTAGCAGTCACATCATTTAGGAGGTAGATATTAACACACACAGGAAACTCCCACTGGAATGACCAGCTAGACACATTACTCCATCACTTGCTAACAGGGCTGAGTACTAACTTTGGACCCTTATGGAGTCTCAACAGATAAGGAATGTTAGTCAATCACCTTAGAATTAGCCAATCAGTCTCAGCATTCTCTTGGGATGGAGACATTCCTATTAACCCTTAGCATCCCTGTTCACCAGCACTTCTGACCCTCTGGCCTGGGAGTTGGAAATCTAGGGAAATGTTGGGCAGCTGGTGGCCTTCTTCCATAAGACATGGGGAGCAGAGCAGGGAGACAAGGAGTAAAAGGCCCAGAGAGAGAAAGTGACTCAATTAATGCTTCTTGCTGAGTTGATGGCAGGACCAAGAATAGAATTTTAGATGATCAGATGGTGTAAATTTCTCTCATAGCAACTGACCTCATGTTGCACTGTGGGATTTTTGTTTCAGAATAAAGATTTCAGTGATTTCTTACTAATATATTTTTAAATTTATCATCTAGCAATGGATTTGCAGAAGCGAGCTGATGTCGTATGAGTTGAAGAGGACCAGGCTAGAAGAGAAATGGTCATGATTTCTGGTTAGGTGTGTGTTGTTAATACCAGTTTGGTTAGGGGCAGGTGTTAGCAAAGAAGGGCCATGGCTGTAGGTGGAAAGTGGGAGCATGGGAGTTTACTGAGGATCTCCTGCCACTCATACTGGTTTGCTCTTGGATACCTGGGTGGGCTGGAGCTGACCAGGACAGTATAGAACTTGTGGTGCTTGGATTTAAAAAGCAGGTTGATGTTCCCTACAGTAGGGACTACTGTTCCCTCAGTCATGGGACTACTCAGCCTAGCAAGATAGAGGATGGAGGTCATGTGGAGTAGAGACAAGCCATCTTAGCTGAGGCCATACTAGTCAGTCAGTTCCTAGATGTCCTGGCAACCGACTGCAGAAGCATGAGTGAGTTGAGGCCAGAAGAACCATCCACCTGAGCCCAGCTCAAATTGTCAACCCACAGCAACTTGAGCTAAATAAATTATTGTTTGAAGTCATTAAGTTTTAGGTGATTCATTACATGGCAGAAGTTAACAGATAAAATGCATAGAATGTACACTACCAAGAGTGAACCCTAAAGTAAAATAGGGACTTTGGGTGGTTATGATGATCAATGTAGGTTCATCAATTGTAACAAATGCACCACTGGGGAAGAAGGGATGTTGATAATGGAAGAGTGCATGTGTGGTGGCAGGGTGTGTGTGGGAACTCTGTACCTTCCTCTCAGTTTTGCTGAGAACCTAAAATTACTTATAAAAAATACAATCTTAAAAAAAAAGTTAATGGATATAGTCTATTGCAGAAATGACCAAGAGAATCCCCAGAATCTTAGTGCTGTCGCCATGGAGGCCTGGTATGAGCCCTTTATAGCAGAGGGCATGTTGTGTCTTAATCTTTAGGATGATCCCGTTATTATTTCCACTTAAAAAGCAAGAAAACTTAGGCAAAGAGAGGTTAAAGGATTCTCCCAGGGTCATGCAGATGTGAATGTTGTAGCCAGATGCAAATGCTGGTCTCACTTATTCATGATGCCAGTTTGCTGGCCGTGGTTCACTCTCTCTGTGTGCTGTAAGGTCAGTTCTGTGGCGGTAAATCTCTCCTCATCAGTCAGAAGGCCTCGCCCTGCTCTTTCAGGCAGTAGTACAACACTGGCTGAGGGCTGGGGGTGGGAGTGAGGGCCACAAAGAAACCTGGCCCTGCCCTCTCCCCGTCCTCACCTTCTTCCCTGGATTTGCTTGCACTGCTCAGAGCCTCTCTCAGTTCTGAACATCAGCAATTCTGTTATCACACAGTATCAGCACCAGGGCTCCCTGGGACAGAGTGCCTATTGGAATCCTCCAGAAGCCCACTTATCCAGCGTCCCACACCAGAGAGATCCTGGCTCTCCAGAAACAAGCCCCTTTCTGTCAGCATGAGATGGAATTAACCTCCCAAAGGATGCTGTGCAGCCTTTATGAACCAATCACAATTGGCTCCACATTGAGTGTCCATGGGCTTTATTTTATTTTTCCTCCAAATCTCGTGGCTGTTGCATTAGGCACCAACTCCACAAGTTGCTTAGAAACTGCTTTGCGTCAGTGGGCTCATCCAGGTCCCCATGTGCAGGCAGAGTGATAAGCACCACTATTTATTTTTTTTAAAATACAGACATATAATTAAGGAAACCGTTCTGATGTCTGCAAAGTCCCGCTGGCAATGAACAGCCAATGAGAAAGGCCTCAAGGTGGAAGAGAGCTGGGGATTTCAACGAGAAAAAGGAATAAATAAGACCCCCCCATTCACTCCTCTCTCTGTAAACTTAGGTCAGCGCCAATTTTAGGTGACTCACTTTTTCCCCCCCGATTCGGTTCTTCTCAGGCCCTGCCCAATCCTTCAGAGCTAAAGATGTTTCTCAAGGGGGAGACACTTTCAACTCCATGTCTTAGTATTCTGAACAAGGAAAAGGAAGAGAAGAGAAAGGATGCAGATGGCAGTGGACATCTGTTGTGCTTCTCAGCTCAGCTTCCATGTCCTCTGCTTCTGCTAACAGCACTTTGATTTTGCATGGGGGTATCACCTCTCCCCTATTTCAGGTCACAGGGTTTGTAGGGAAGACTCCACCCAGCTCCAGGGAGCAGACATATGACTCAGGCCCTGCCAGGGGGAACGATTCAGGGCTGGACACATGACCCAGGAGACTCAGTCTTGAACTTGGTTAGAATTCGGGGAAAGGTGGCATTTTTTTTTTTTTTTTCTGCTGGAGTTCAACCTTGGTAGCGCAGATACCTGGTTCTGCTGGTGGCCATCTTTGTTACCATGTGGGCAGAAGCCTGCTGAGAATGAAGCCAAAACAGAATAAATTTAAGGGATGGAGATCACATTGTCAGAGCCACCGGATCCAGCCTGATTTTCAGTTAAATGAGTCCATACGTTTTTTCTTTCTTTTCTCTTTTTCTTTTTTGCTTAGGCTAGTTTGACTTGGGCTTTTGTCATTTGTAGCCAAAATAGTCCTGGAAAGCATTTGTGCAATCCCTCACTCCTTTCTTCAAAGCTCTGCTTCCTACCTTCTAATCAGGGCCAGGGCAGAAGGACTTTGCTTTATTCTGGTCCCTTTAAGCTCTGGGCGCCTACTGGGGCAGGTCTTCTCCTTCACAGGGAGGGTGGCTGAAGGAGAAGTCGGTATGGGCTCCACAACATGGTGAGAGGGAAAGACGTCTGTAACTCTCTTTGAAGTCAGTAGAAATGAGTATTACAGCTCACTGATGTGATGGCTGAAAAGCAACATCAGGCATGGGCTCGTCACACCAGGAATTTTGGCTTTGAGAAAGGGTGACAGAATGTACGTGTGAGAAAAGCCAATGACACAAGTCCACAGTGCAAACCCTCACGGGAGACCTGGTCGGTCAGGGTTGTGGGGGCTCTTGGAGGGCTGGTAGAGAGGCAGGCTTCTTAAAGCTGTGGGTTGGGAGGTTAGAGTGGTCAGTGAAGGAGAAGGCAGAGGGACATGTTAGCAACTCTGTGATGGAATCAGGTCCAATTTTAGAGGCTAGAGACTGCCCAGGCCTTGCAAGCCAAGCCTCCATCTCTGGGTAAGAGGGTCCTCCTATTGTCATCTGCTTCTGCTTCCCTCTTCTGCCTCCCTTTCTCTGTCCCCTGAAGTCTCATGGAGCAAGGGACAGTGGGAGAGTATGGTCATGGGGAATCACTTCTATCCTCTCTTCCACCCCTGGGAAGCCAGCACAGGCTTTGAATCGCATCAGGGCGGAAGTACGTTAGACTGAAGGAAGAGCTAAGCAGGACTACTAGAAGGGTTCACATCAGTTGCCAAGGCAACATGCTGACTCTTTCCCTGGAGGAATTTTAAAATAGGTCACACATTCCTTTTTATGGGAGGCTGGGAGTCCTGCCAGGAATGATGATGGGACCTGCAAAGGACTCAGCATGAGAGGTCAAATCCTGTGAAAGCCCAGATTACATTTATAGAAATCTGTACAAAAGGACAACTTCCTCATCCACTGGGCTGCTCCCATGGACCACCTGTTTGCACAGCCTGGGAAGCAGAAGAGGTGGTCCAAGGGATGAAGGGGCCTATGTGGTTATGGTTTCTTGCAGGCTCCCTCTAGGGGTATAAGTGTCTTAGTGTCACCTGGGTGCCTCCTTCCTTCTTTCACAGCAGGTGCAGGTGCCTCTTGGTGGCTTTCCTTGCAGGGCTGAAATAGGGTCCCCCCAAGCATCCCTGTCTTCTGGTACTGGTTCCTTTGGACTTTGGATCCAGGTTTGACTCTCTGAGCTGCCTTTTACTAAACAAGAGGTACAATCAGGCTACTGAAACTTTTTGAGCCTTGGTTCTTAATCTGTAAAAATTGGGGCACAGATCACCCACCTGGAAGTTCTGGGCAGGGGAAGAGAAGAAATAGTGCTGGGAAACAGCTCAGCCCTGTGTCTGGCGCAGAGAAGACATGTAGACGTTATCCGCTTCCTTTTTAAGTTCAGTGTTTTCATCTCTTTTAGAGGGGATTACTCAATTTAGGGCGGTCACACCTCTTGAGAATCTGGTCCCTGCTCAGGTGTCCCTTAGCAGAGATGCCTTTCTTGAAGCCCCGCTTCATGCAAGTCTCACCCCATGCTCTCTCAGGGCTTCCTTTATTCTCCTTTCTAATTTGTACTTATGTATTTATGATCTTTTGATGATCTGCAGTAAGAACAGGAGGGCAGGGATCTTGTCTGCTGCATTCTCCTCCATCTCCTCAGTGCCTGACACATGGTAAAGGTTCAGTAAATGTTTGTTGAATGAACAAATGAGTGACCAGAAACCCTCCTTGGTAGTTGCACATGTCTTTGCTTAGTAAGACACAGGGGAAATGAAGACCTTGCTATCTAATAAATGTAATTTCTCTGGGAGGAAAAATCTTTGCAAACATGAGCCCATGTGATGTATATAAATAATTAAAATAGGCCCTTGGTGGTAAAGAAGTAATTCCCGGAGTTACATGGTCTGGTTGAATTTTGCTTTTGTTTGCTCTAGTTTAATGCAGAAAGCTTCAAAATCTGCATCTATTGCTTCCACCTGCTATAGTCTGTGGACTATATCTCATTTGCATTGCTTTAGGTCCTTGGCAGAGGCATTTCAGCTCAAAATCTCTCCCTAATTGTTGCCCCTTGGATGCTTGTCCATGTGTTTCTCTCTTCCTTCCGACAGGGCTGTGGGTGAGTTTGTGCCTTGTACCATCCTGCTTGTGCTTCCTTGGGGCTGGGCACAATAACAGCTACATCACAGTCTCAGTGCATGCACGTGTACACACACAGGCATACATGTATGTGCATGTGTGTGCACACAAGTATAAGCACATGTGAAGCATTGGGCAGACAGGGTTGGGAGGGTGATCTCCTGGAGAGATGAAGAAGCCATGACTGTGGAAATGAATGCTAGAATTGGAGTCAGGTGGGTCAAGAAGAGAACACATAATTGGTCATTGAGAGGTCCTCTTGCCATAGATGATAACAGAGAAAGTCTACAAGGGAACAAGGAAACATTGATGACAGAATCAGAGATGGGTAAAGATAGTGATTCTGATTCCTATACTGGGTCATATGGAGGCTCAGGGTAAGTGAGGTCTTCAACTAGTTCCTGTGACCTTCTCTTCATCATTCAAACTGGAGAGAAATTTCATCTCCACAAACTACAAATCACATCAAAGTATCCTTTATATCAGCAGGGATTGACATGGGGGTTCCTTGGGAAGGTTTGCTGGATGAATGACGCCCAGTAATCCTCCCAAAATTCCTTCAGTAATGGAGATAGTGATGGTGTCAGAGAAAGGTAACTGTCTACTCTCCCCTTCCATAGTAAATGTTGAAATGGAAAGAGGTTGGTCAGTTAGAGACTGCGTTCCCAGCCTGCCTTGTACTTGATAGGAGTCATGAGACTTGTTCTCACCAATAGAATATGAGAAGAAGTGATGTGTGTCACTTTAATAAAAGGAGCATGTGAGCACATATGCCCTCCTGCATCTGTTCCCTTTCTGTCAGTTTGAAATATATGATACTGAGGCCTTAGGGAATAAGAGGGGTGGACACTAGATGGAAGGTTCCTAGTGTCTGGATGATCATGTGGAGGGGATTGCTTGCAGACTCGAACCCCCTCCCAGGTACATGAGCAAGAAATAAACTTTTACCATAGCAGACCATTACATGTTTGGATCTATTTATCATAGCAGCTTGGTCTACACTGAATAACACAGACAGGGGACTCCAAGTTTGAGCCAATAGAGTGGCAGGGTAGAGAAGATGTTCACACACTTCTTCATGACTAGACTGAGAAGCTGACTTTCCATAAAGGTCCAGATAACTTTTAGCTGGGCTCAGGATGGCCATCCTTTTTGAATAGGTAATTTATTCACATGGTTTAAGAAGTAAATGTTATGAAAAGATATATAGAACTCACTCTTATCTACCCCATCTATGCTATTTACTATGCTCCCCTAACATGCAAAGGGGTCACCTTCTTTTTTTTAAAGATTTTATTTATTTATTTATTTGACGGGGGGGGAGAGAGAGAGAGAGCATAAGCAGGGGGAGTGTCAGGCAGAGGGAGAGAGAGAAGCAGGCTCCCCACTGAGCAGGGGGCCCGATGCGGGACTCCATCCCAGGACCCTGGGATCATGACCTGAGCTGAAGGCAGACGCTTAACTTACTGAGCCACCCAGGTGCCCCATACCTGGTCTTATAATCCTCTTCATGCAAATTGTGGTTAAATGATGTTTATAGGCCACCAGAAAGTTCCTAGTTCTTGTCACAACTACCCCTCTGATCAACTCTTTGATAACAGACTGATTTAGGACAGTATTGATATATTTCAAGTGAAGGCTTTAGGTTTGAGAGACATCAGCTCCAACATGAAATAAACTTATAATCCAAAAGAATGATAAATTCATAAGCAAATGTCCCTTCTGTCTTTTAAGCTGCTTTTCAATTTGGCCAAACCAAGTGAGATTCACACGGTCAGTGCAGCACAGAGGAAAATTGAGGGCAAAAGAGGTTTAAAAATTTTTTTTAAATTACGTTTTTTTAAAAAATATTTTATTTATTTATTTGAGAGAGAGAGAGAGAGAGCGAGCACAAGCAGGGAGAGCAACAGGCATAGGGAGAAGTGGGCTCCCTGCTGAGCAAGGAGCCCGATGCAGGACTTGATCCCAGGACCCTGGGATCATGACCTGAGCTGAAGGCAGATGCTTAACTGACTGAGTCACCCAGATGCCCCTTATTTTTATTTTTTATTAGGTAGGATCTGCACCCAGTGTGGAGCCCAACATGGGGCTTGAACTCATGACCCTGAGATCAAGACCTGAGCTGAGATCAAGAGTCAGACGATTAACTGACTGAGCCATCCAGGTGCCCCATGAGCAAAACAGTTTTTAACACATATGCTTACTTAGACAGATGGGCCTTATAGATTGGTATCCACAATGGATGATCTGGTGCAGTTATGTTCTGAGGGCCGTGTGTTTTTCACAGAGTAGCTATAACCATAGGTTCTAATTGAAGATCATCTTTTTATCCTCAAAATTTAATTTTTTAAGTTTTTTTTTGTTTCATATGTAGAATCTAGTGATTCATCAGTGCATATAACACCCAATGCCCTCCTTTACATCAAGTGCCCTCCTTGATGCCCATCAGCAATTATCCCATCCCCCCACCCACCTCCCCTCCAGCAACCCTCAGTTTATATCCTAGACTTCAGCGTCTCTTATCATTTGCCTCCCTATTTTCATCTTATTTTATTTTTCCTTCCCTTCCCCTATGTTCATCTGTTCTATTTCTTAACTCAAAATGTAACTTTTAAGCATGCTTTAAGCACAGGAGGTGCTCAATAAATACTGAATGAATGAATGAATGAATGAATAAATGAACCATTGGAGAAAGCCTATTAGTAAGAAATTGAATGAAGAAGTAAGTCCATGCTTTATTATAGAGTATCAGTTTTCATTCTTTTATTGGTTTTACTTCATGGGTTACTTCCTCTGTCAAGAGTTGGTTTTATTCAATAATCAGTATTTATTGTGTGAAGGCCTAGTATGAGGGGTTGGTGGACATATAGGGATCACCAAGTCTCTATGTTGTTTATTTAATTTTAAATTAGAGGATATTTTAGCCTGTAGGAACTGAGATGTCACAAGTTGTCTGACTCTGTAATGACTTTGCTCCAAAATCTGTTACTGCCTTTAGAAAATGCAGTTTTGCATATTTTCTGCCTATTATGATCCAGGTATAAAAATCATCACCAAATAGGAATGAGAGGGAAACAAAGGAAGTCCCACTAGTAATCCAGGCATTGCGTCTGAGCTCAAACACCTTACTACCATTGGACATCCCACATCACCATGGGGAGGGGGATAGAAAGGGAATGAATCAGCCTGGTGCTCCAGGGACTTACCCAGTTCCAGTGGCCTCTGCCCTGACCCTAAGTCCTAGCCCCACTTCTTGCTATTATATTGTCACCAGTTAAAGGCAGCCCAGCTCAGTCCTTTTTTTTTTTTAAAGATGTTATTCATTTATTTATTTGAAGGAGAGAGAGAGTGGGAGGAAGAGCAGAGGGAGAGAGACAAGCAGACTCCCGGCTGATAGTGCAGAGCCCTATCTCACAACCCTGAGATCATGACTTGAGCCAAAACCAAGAGTTGGACGCTTAACCGACTGAGCCACCCAGGTGCCCCCCAGCTCAGTCCTTTTGAAGGCAGTGGCCCACTCACTTTTTGAGGGAAGACATAGTTTGTTCTTAGTTACCAACTGACTTCTGTCCTTGGCCACTCAGTAGGACTTGCTAAATTGAATCCGAGCACATATGATACAGTGTGATCTTCAGCAAATGTGTTGGGAAGTGAGCACCCTACCTTCATATTTTTTTTTAAGATTTTTTTATTTATTTATTTTTATTTATTTGCAAGAGAGAATGAGAGACAGAGAGCATGAGAGGGAGGAGGGTCAGAGGGAGAAGCAGACTCCCTGCTGAGCAGGGAGCCCGATGTGGGACTTGATCCCGGGACTCCAGGATCATGACCTGAGCCGAAGGCAGTCGCTTAACCAACTGAGCCACCCAGGCGCCCTCTACCTTCATATTTATAACTATTATGTTTTCTGTTTAAATGCAATATGTAAGTATGTATTCTCTTTTAATTTTATTATTTGTTTGTTCTTACTGTCCTTAGGCTAGAAAGCATGCAAAACCAAATTTTCTGGTAAAACCCTGTAAAAATGACTGATTAAAGATTATCCCACCGCACTGCCTTCAGTAGTGGGCATTTCCCCCTAAGAGTTGGGAAAGGAAGAGGTGGGAGGCTGTGGTGAACTCTACCAATACCCGCACACACATGTCTCTGCTGCAAAGGGAAGTAAACAGCCATCTCTTATTGAGAATTGACTGTGCCAACCGTGTGCACTCTGTTCTTTACCTATATAAGCTTAGTTCTTTCAAAATCCTGTAAAGGGGTCAGTTTCTCATTTTATGGATGAGGAAACCAAGGCTCAGAGACACTGGTGCATAACAGATCACCTATCTGTGAGTGATGAAGAGATGTTGATTCCTTCATGAGGTCCATCATCAAAGGCAGATACTGCAGACTGTGGCCAGATCTGGCTCGTTTGGTATACAGTGCTTACAAATGACCCCAGGTAATTTACTACACTTAAAATCCAGGAAATTTCACATAAGAATCTAGGCTTTGGGTTTCTCTTGAAGAACATCAATTGTATGGTATTATTTGCTGAGTAATGGCTCTTCTCTCAAGTGGGGGGAACCCTCCCTAGGTCACCACAATCCCTATTTGGTCCACTTTATTAATTTATATCCTCTGCCTAGCCCTTTAGTCATTTGAGTTTGATATTTTTGATCTAGATTTCTTTAGGAGTAATGGTAAGTGTGTGGTAGGGGGTGGAAGTAGAGGAGAAGGTAGGGGTGTGAGGGATAAAGGGTGATATGGCAGAAGACATATTGCAGGATATTCTGGAACCAGATCAACATTTCCAAGCTGTTTTAACCATTTTGAATTTGGACAGCTTGGGGTCAAATGAAGGGGCTGCACTAGTTGATCTCTGAATTCCCATCTAGTTCTGAGCTTCTTTGTAGGTTTTATCTCACCTGCAAAACCATATTCTTTCCTTGTTGTGAGTGGATTTGTCATAATTGCTATGGGAAAGTGACTTTATTGTCAAGGTCACCACTGGGCAGTAATCTTGGGTTGATGGTGATCAGCATCGGTAAGTTTACAATTCCAGAATTTCTACAGTATTCTACATGTCTTCTGGAGCTGTGCAACATGGCAGCCATGCCAGTGGCATGTGCCACTGTTCTAGATGGCTAAGATAGCTAAGAGAATTTCCTTGGTGACTATTAAGTGTAGGCTAATGACATAGACTTGAAAAAGATATATAGACAACTACAAAATGAATTAGTCACATTTATGGAGTGCTGGAACATGAAAAAGTGTGTAAAGCAAGAAGTGGTGTTTCAAATTTAGATAGGAAGAGATCGAAAGCTGTCACATTGCTTCTTACTCTGGAAAGTTATCATGAAAGAGATCTGTGTTTATGAGCTGATTCATGGTGAAGGGAAGCTGCCAGATGGGCTGGTGTCAGAAATATGAATGAAAGAAAGAAGAAAAGTGATATCTTCAGGGAAAGAGACTTTTTCTAAGAATTTTTCCTTCTATATTAAAAAATACTTAGGTGGAGTATTTCTTTTGGCATGAAGACAAATATTCCAAAAAAATAGATTGTTACCTCATCTTTAATGACCCCAACTGATTTAAAAATCTACACACTAGAGAGAAATGCAAATCAAAACTACAAAACGATATCACCTTATACCTGTCAGAATGGCTAAAATAAAAAACAGAGGAAACAACAAATGTTGGTGAGATGAGGAGAAAAAGGAACCCTCCTACACTGTTGGTGGGACTGCAAACTGGTGCAGCCATTATGGAAAACAGTGTGGAGGTTCCTCAAAAAGTTAAAAATGGAACCACCCTATGATCCAGCAAGCACACTATTAGATATTTACCCAAAGAATACAAAAATACTAATTTAAAGTAATACATGTGCCCTGGTTTGTAATAGCCAAATATGGAAGCAGCCCAAGTGTCCATCGATTGATGAATGGATAAGGAAGATGTGGTATCACACACACACACACACACACACACACACACACACACACACACACAGGAATATTATTCAGCCACAAAAAAAAATGAAATTTTGCCATTTGCAGCAACATGGATGGAGCTGGAAGAGTATTTTTTTTTTCTTTCTGTATCTTGGACGTACTTGGAGCTGGAGAGTATAATGCTAAGTGAAATAAGCCAGTCAGAGAAAGACAAATACCATATAATTTCACTCATATGTGGAATTTAAGAAACAAAACAAACAAGCAAAGGGAAAAAAAGAGAGAGCAAGTGACAAACCAAGAAACAAGACTCTTAACCATACAGAACAAATCAGTGGGTGCTAGAGGGGAGGAGGATGGGGAGGTAGGTGAAATAGCTGATGGGGAGTAACAGTACACTTATCATGATGAGCTCTGAGTAATGTATAGAATTGTTGAATCACTATAGGGCTCCTGGGTGGCTCAATCAGTTAAGTGTTCAGTTAGGGAGTTAAGCAGTTAAGTGTTTGCCTTTGGCTCAGGTTCAGGGTCCTGGGATGGAGCCCCACATCAGGCTCCCTGCTCAGTGGGGAGTCTGCTTCTCCCGCTCCCTCTGCCCCTTCCTACTGCTCATGCACTCTCTCTCTCTCTCTCTCAAAGAAATAAATAAAATCTGAAAAAAAAAGAATTGTTGAATCACTATACTGTATACCTGAAACCCTGAAATATAACACTATATGTTAACAATACTGGAATTAAAATACAAAACAATAAAAATCTACACACTAGGAAGATTTTAATGTAATATTTACATGTCTTTTATGATAGTCAAAATTTCCTTTTTTACCAGCTCAGGTAAAAATCACTATCCCCGCTCCCCCTTTATTTTTGAAAATCTCAATGTATTCCCAATTTTTTCTTTATTTTCTTTCTTTCTTTCTTCCTTTTTCTTTTCTTTGAGGTTTTTTTTTAGGAAATTTTATTTTTTTTAATTTTTTATTGTTATGGTAATCACCATACATTACATCATTAATTTTTGATGTAGTGTTCCATGATTCATTGTTTGTGCATAACACCCAGTGCTCCACGCAGAACGTGCCCTCTTTAATACCCATCACCAGGCCAACCCATCCCCCCACCCCACCTCCCCTCTAGAACCCTCAGTTTGTTTTTCAGAGTCCATTGTCTCTCATGGTTTGTCTCCCCCTCCGACTTACTCCACTTCATTCTTCCCCTCCTGCTATCTTCTTCTTCTTCTTCTTTTTTTTTTTTTTAACATGTATTGCATTATTTGTTTCAGAGGTACAGATCTGTGATTCAAAACTCTTGCACAATTCACAGCACTCATCATAGCACATACCCTCCCCAATGTCTATCACCCAGCCACCCCATCCTTCCCACCGCCCCACCACTCCAGCAACCCTCAGTTTGTTTCTGAGATTAAGAATTCCTCATATCAGTGAGGTCATATGATACATGTCTTTCTCTGATTGACTTATTTCACTCAGCATAACACCCTCCAGTTCCATCCACGTCATTGCAAATGGCAAGATCTCATTCCTTTTGATGGCTGGATAATATTCCATTGTGTATATATATCACTTCTTCTTTATCCATTCAGCTGTCAATGGACATCTTGGCTCTTTCCACAGTTTGGCTATTGTGGACATTGCTGCTATAAACATTGGGGTGCACGTACCCCTTCGGGTCCCTACATTTATATCTTTGGGGTAAATACCCAGTAGTGCAATTGCTGGATTGTATGGTAGCTCTATTTTCAACTTTTTGAGGAACCTCCATACTGTTTTCCAGAGTGGTTGCACCAGCTTGCATTCCCACCAACAGTGTAGGAGGGTTCCCTTTTCTCTGCATCCCCGCCAGCATCTGTCATTTCCTGACTTGTTAATTTTAGCCATTCTGACTGGTGTGAGGTGGTATCTCATTGAGGTTTTGATTTGGATTTCCCTGATGCCGAGCGATGTGGAGCACTTTTTCATGTGTCTGTTGGCCATTTGGATGTCTTCTTTGAAAAAATGTCTGTTCATGTCATCTGCCCATTTCTTGATTGGATTATTCGTTCTTTGGGTGTTGAGTTTGGTAAGGTCTTTATAGATTTTGGATACTAGCCCTTTATCTGATATGTCATTTGCAAATATTTTCTCCCATTCTGTCGGTTGTCTTTTGGTTTTGTGGACTGTTTTTTTTGCTGTGCAAAAGCTTTTATTCTTGATGAAATCCCAATAGTTCATTTTTGCACCTGCTTCCCTTGCTTTTGGTGATGTTTCTAGGAAGAAGTTGCTGCGGCTGAGGTCGAAGAGGTTGCTGCCTATGTTCTCCTTTAGGATTTTGATGGACTCCTGCCTCACGTTTAGGTCTTTCAACCATTGGAGTCTATTTTTGTGTGTGGTGTAAGGAAATGGTCCAGTTTCATTCTTCTGCATATGGCTGTCCAATTTTCCCAACACCATTTGTTGAAGAGACTGTTTTTTTTTCCATTGGACATTCTTTCCTGCTGTGTCAAAGATAAGTTGACCATAGAGTTGAGGGTCCATTTCTGGGCTCTCTATTTGGTTCCATTGATCTATGTGTCTGTTTTTGTGCCAGTACCACACTGTCTTGATAATGACAGCTTTGTAATAGAGCTGTAAGTCCGGAATTGTGACGCCACCAGCTTTGCTTTTCTTTTTCAACATTCCTCTGGCTATTTGGGGTCTCTTCTGGTTCCATACAAATTTTAGGATTATTTGTTCCATTTCTTTGTAAAGAGTGGATGGTATTTTGATGGGGATTGCATTGAATGTGCAGATTGCTCTAGGTAGCATTGACATCTTCACAATGTTTGTTCTTCCAATCCATGAGCATGGAACGTTTTTCCATTTCTTTGTGTCTTCCTCAATTTCTTTCAGGAGTATTTTATAGTTTTCTGAGTACAGATCCTTTGCCTCTTTGGTTAGATTTATTCTTAGGTATCTTACGGTTTTGGGTGCAGTTGTAAATGGGATCGACTCCTTAATTTCTCTCTCTTCTGTCTTGTTGTTGGTGTATAGGAATGCGACTGATTTCTGTGCATTGATTTTATATCCTGCCACTTTACAGGCAGAATTCCTGTATGAGTTCTAGCAGTTTTGGGGTGGAGTCTTTTGGGTTTTCCACATAAAGTATCATATCATCTGCAAAGAGTGAGAGTTTGACTTCCTCTTTGCTGATTTCGATGCCTTTGATTTTTTGTTGTTGTCTGATTGCTGTGGCTAGGACTTCTAATACTATGTTGAATAGCAGTGGTGATAGTGGACATCCCTGCCGCATTCCTGACCTTAGGGGGAAAGCTCTCAGCTTTTCCCCATTGAGAATGATATTTGCTGTAGGTTTTTCATAGATGGCTTTTATGATATTGAGGTATGTATCCTCTATCCCTATACTCTGGAGAGTTTTCATCAAGAAAGGATGCTGTACTTTGTCAAATGCTTTTTCTGCATCTATTGAGAGGATCATATGATTCTTGTTCGTTCTTTTGTTAATGTATTGTATCATGTTGATTGATTTGCGGATGTTGAAGCAACCTTGCAGCCAAGGGATAAATCCCACTTGGTTGTGGTGAATAATCCTTTTAATGTACTGTTGGATCCTATTGGCTAGTATTTTGGTGAGAATTTTTGCATCCATGTTCATCAAGGATATTGGTCTGTAATTCTCGTTTTTGATGGGGCCTTTGTCTGGTTTGGGGATCAAGGTAATGGTGGCCTCATAAAATGAGTTTGGAAGTTTTCCTTCCATTTCTATTTTTTGGAACAGTTTCAGGAGAATAGGTATTAATTCTTCTGGAAATGTTTGGTAGAATTCCCCTGGGAAGCCATCTGGCCCTGGGCTTTTGTTTGTTGGGAGATTTTTGATGACTGCTTCAATTTCCTTAGTGGTTATAGGTCTGTTTAGATTTTCTATTTCTTCCTGGTTCAATTTTGGTAGTTGATACATCTCTAGGAATGCACCCATTTCTTCCAGGTTATCTAATTTGCTGGCATAGAGTTGCTCATAATATGTTCTTCTAATTGTATTTCTTTGGTGTTGGTTGTGATCTCTCCTCTTTCATTCATGATTTTGTTGATTGGGGTCATTTCTCTTCTTTTTGATAAGTCTGGCCAGGGGTTCATCAATCTTGTTAATTCTTTCAAAGAACCAGCTTCTAGTTTCATTGATCTGTTCTACTGTTCTTTTGGTTTCTATTTCATTGATTTCTGCTCTGATCTTTATTATTTCTCTTCTCCTGCTGGGTTTAGGCTTTATTTGCTGTTTTTTCTCTAGCTCCTTTAGGTGTAGGGTCAGGTTGTGTATTTGAGACCTTTCTTGTTTCTTGAGAAAGGCTTGTATTGCTATATACTTTCCTCTCAGGACTGCCTTTGCTGTATCCCAAAGATTTTGAACAGTTGTGTTTCCATTTTCATTGGTTTCCATGAAATTTTTTAATTCTTCTTTAATTTCCTGGTTGACCCATTCATTCTTTAGTAGGATGCTCTTTAGCCTCCATGTATTTGAGTTCTTTCCGACTTTCCTCTTGTGATTGAGTTCTAGTTTCACAGCACTGTGGTCTGAAAATATGCAGGGAGTAATCCCAATCTTTTGGTACCGGTTGAGACGTGATTTGTGACCTAGGATGTGATCTATTCTGGAGAATGTTCCATGGGCACTAGAGAAGAATGTGTATTCCGTTGCTTTGGGATGGAATGTTCTGAATATGTCTGTGAAGTCCATTTGGTCCAGTGTGTCATTTAAAGTCTTTATTTCCTGGTTGATCTTTTGCTTAGATGATCTGTCCACTTCAGTCAGGGGGCTGTTAAAGTCCCCCACTATTATTGTATTGTTGTCAATGTGTTTCTTCACTTTTGTTATTAATTGGCTTATATAATTGGCTGCTCCCATGTTCCGGGCATAGATATTTACAATTGTTAGATCTTCTTGGTGGATAGACCCCTTAAGTAGGATAGAGTGTCCTTCCTCATCTCTTATTACAGTCTTTGGTTTAAAATCTAATTTGTCTGATATAAGGATTGCCACCCCAGCTTTCTTTTGGTGTCCATTAGCATGGTAAATGGTTTTCCACCCCCTCACTTTCAATGTGGAGTTGTCTTTGGGTCTAAAATGAGTCTCTTGCAGACAGCATATTGATGGGTCTTGTTTTTTTATCCAGTCTGATAGCCTGTGTCTTTTGTTTGGGGCATTTAGCCCATTTACATTCAGGGTAACTATTGAAAGATATGAATTTAGTGCCATTTTATTGCCTGTAAGGTGACTGTTAGTGTATATTGTCTGTGTTCCTTTCTGGTCTATGCTGCTTTTAGGCTCTCTCTTTGCTTAGAGGACCGCTTTCAATATTTTGGAGGGCTTGTTTTGTGTTTGCAAATTCCTTTAGTTTTTCTTTGTCCTGGAAGCTTTTTATCTCTCCTTCTATGTTCAATGACAGCCTAGCTGGATATAGTATTCTTGGCTGCATATTTTTCTCGTTTAGTGCTCTGAAGATATCATGCCAGTCCTTTCTGGCCTGCCAGACCTCTGTGGATAGGTCTGTTGCCAGTCTAATGTTTCTACCTTTATCGGTTACATATCTCTTCTGCCGAGCTGCTTTCAAGATTTTCTCCATGTCTCTGAGACTCGTAAGTTTTACTATTAGATGTCGGGGTGTTGACCTATTTTTAATGATTTTGAGAGGGGTTCTCTGTCCCTCTTGGATTTTGATGTCTGTTTCCTTCCCCAAATTAGGGAAGTTCTCTGCTATAATTTGCTCCAATATACCTTCTGCCCCTCTCTCTCTCTTTCTTCTTCTTCTGGGATCCCAATTATTCTAATGTTGTTTCGTCTTATGGTATCGCTTATCTCTCGAATTCTGCCCTCGTGATCCAATAGTTGTTTATCTCTTTTTCTCAGCTTCTTTATTTTCCATCATTTGGTCTTCTATATCGCTGATTCTCTCTTCTGCCTCATTTATCCTAGCAGTTAGTGCCCCCATTTTTGATTGCACCTCATTAGTAGCCTTTTTGATTTCGATTTGGTTAGATTTTAGTTCTTTTATTTCTCCAGGAATGGAGAATAATAACTAATAACTTCCATGTTTTTTTCAAGCCCAGCTTGTATCTTTAAAATCATGATTCTGAGCTCTAGGTCCGACATCGCACTAATGTCCACATTGAGTAGGTCCATGGCAGACGGTACTACCTCTTGTTCTTTTTGCTGAGGTGATTTTTTTCGTCTTGTCATTTTGTCCAGAGGAGAATAGATGAATGAGAGAAGAAAATGCTAACAGGTTAACAATGTCCCCAGCAATTATACTCTATACAAATCAGAGAAGACCTGAAACCAGGGGAAAAGAAAGGGAAAGAAAGCAAAAAGAAAGAGAAAAAAAAGAAAAAGATAAAAACAAACGAAAACAGGACAAAACAAAACAAAAAAAGCAGAATATGATCAAATATGATCAGGCTCGTGCCTAGATCAGTGCCACACACTAGATTTTGGGTGTAGTTTGGTCTGTTAGAAGGTAGTGCCTCCTAAAATTGTAAAGAAAGAAACACTTATATATGTACAAAATAAGGCTTGATACAATGAAGGGATGGAAGATGACTGTAAAGATGAAAATTATAAAAGGTTTTATAAAAGGAATTGATAAGTTTTTTGCAAAAAGAAAGAAGAAGATTTCAAAAAATAAAGGGAGAGAATGTGATCAGGCAGGAGACTAGAACAAAGCCATACGCTAGAGATTTAGGGTATATTTTGATCTGTTAGAAGAAAAATAAAAGAAGAAGAAGATAGCAGGAGGGGAAGAATGAAGTGGAGTAAGTCGGAGGGGGAGACGAACCATTAGAGATGATGGACTCTGAAAAACAAACTGAGGGTTCTAGAGGGGAGGGAGGGTGGGGGGATGGGTTAACCTGGTGATGGGTATTAAAGAAGGCACATTCTGCGTGGAGCACTGGGTGTTATGCACAAACAATGAATCATGGAATACATCAAAAACTAATGATGTAATGTATGGTGATTAACATAACAATAAAAATTATTTAAAAAATTAACTTTGAAAAACTAATGAATCATGTTAAAAAAACCATGAATTCTATGTGCAGTATTCCCCTAGCGCTGGAGTTCTCCCGTTCTCCTTGATTGGTAAACTTGGTCTTGGCTTGCTGGCTGTTCATGCTGATCTTCTGGGGGAGGGGCCTGTTGCCGTGGTTCCCAAATGTCTTTGCTGGAGGCGGAATTCCCCCACCCTTGTGAGTCTGGGCTAAGCAATCTGCTCGTGTTTGCTCTCGGGAGCTTTTGTTCTGTAGAAGCTCTCGGTACAGCTTTGGAGGACCAGGGTGAAATGGCGGCCTCCCAATCTCCTTCCCGGAGGAGCTGAGAACTCGGGGTCCTGCTCCTCAGTGCGCCCCCAGAGAAAAGCAGTCACTCCTGTCTCCCCAGTGTCCGGCCGCACTCTGTACTCACCCGGCCTGTGATCGAGCGTTTCTATCTCTAGCACCCGACCCCGTGTGGAGTCTCCAAACCTAGCAGATCCCTGCGGTGCACTCCCGCGCCGCTCCTCCCGGGGGAGGAAGGGGAGTCTCCCTGGCTCTGCTGCTTGTTGGGTCCCTGCTGGAGGAGCAGTGGCCCGACTGGGTTGCGGATCACGGTTTATGGCCACCCCGAGCTGCGAGCCCTCGCCTCGGCTCCGTCTCTGCAGCCGGCTTCCCCACTCCGATTCCTGGGAGCTGTGCCGCACTCAGGCACCCCCAGTCTTTCTGTGACCCCGAGGGTCCTGAGACCACACTGTCCCTCGAGGGTTCCACCCCCCGCTTAGCCACTGGATTGACGTCCCTCAGCGGAGCCGACTTCTAAAAGTTCCGAATTTGTGCTCTGAGGCTCTATCACTTGGCACAAGTGGCCTACGGAGGCTCCCACCCCCGCCGTCTATCCTCCTGAATATCGCCTCAGATTCACTTCTCTGCCATGTCCTACCTTCCAGTAAGTGGTCGCTTCTCTGTTCAGAGTTGTTGCTACTCTCTTCTTTGATCTCCTGTTGAGTTCATAGGTGTTCAGAATGGTTTGATATCCATTCAGCTGAATTCCTGAGACCAGATGAAATCCAGGTCTCCTACTCCTCTGCCATCTTGCTTCTCCCTCCACTGTATTCCCAATTTCAAGTACAAGAGAGAGCAAAGTGAAGGACTTTATAAAGAAGCAGGAAGTGTTTAGCTTTCAGTGTCTTAGGCCTCAGTTGACTCATTGGGTCACATTAGAAAATAAACAGCCTGCTTCGCATTTTCTGCTACAACGGGAGTTTTTAGATGCTCAGAACCTGGGACACTTGTGCACGTCTAGTGAATAGGTGAACCTTAGGATTCTGTCAGACAAGTTTCTCCTGCATATGACAGTCGGAATCTTGTATAACACTCTCTAACCTTTTCCTTTCTCATGGGTTCCTAGTTCTGCCATCTTCTGCTTGCTATAAAAGAATCAGCCCATCTTTTTTTTTTAATTTTATTTTATTATGTTATGTTAGTCACCATACATTACATCATTAGTTTTTGGTGTAGTGTTCCATGATTCTTTGTTTGTGCATAACACCCAGTGCTCCATTCAATACATGCCCTCCTTAATACCCATTACTGGGCTAACCCATCCCCCTACCCACTGCCCTCTAAAACCCTCAGTTTGTTTCTTAGAGTCCATAGTCTCTCATGGTTCATCTCCCCCTCCAATTTCCACCCCCTTCATTTTTCCCTTCCTACTATCTTCTTCTTCTTCTTCTTTTTTTTATCATATAATGTATTATTTGTTTCAGAGGTACAGGTCTGTGATTCATCAGTCTTACACAATTCACAGTGCTCACCATAGCACATACCCTCCCCACTGTCTATCACCCAGCCACCCCATCCCTCCCACCCCCCACCACTCCAGCAATCCTCAGTTTGTTTCCTGAGATTAAGAATTTCTCATATCAGTGGGATCATATGATACTTGTCTTTCTCTGATTGACTTATTTCACTTAGCATAATACCCTCTAGTTCCATCTACGTCGTTGCAAATGGCAAGATTTCATTTTTTTTTTTTGATGGCTGCATAATATTTTATTGTATATATATACCACATCTTTTTTTTAAATTTTTTATTGTTATGTTAATCACCATATATTACATCATTTGTTTTGGTGTAGTGTTAACACCCAGTGCTCCATGCAGAATGTGCCCTCTTTAATACCCATCACCAGGCTAACCCATCCCCCTACCCTCCTCCCCTCTAGAAACCTCAGTTTGTTTTTCAGAGTCCATCATCTCTCCTGGTTCATCTCCCCCTCTGACTTACTCCCCTTCATTCTTCCTCTCCTGCTATCTTCTTCTTTTTCTTTTTTCTTAAAATATGTTGCGTTATTTATTTCAGAAGTACAGATCTGTGATTCAACAGTCTTGCACAATTCACAGCACTCACCGTAGCACATACCCTCCCCAAAGGCTATCACCCAGCCACCCCATCCCTCCCACCCACCACCACTCCAGCAACCCTCAGTTTGTTTCCTGAGATTAAGAATTTCTCATATCAGTGGGATCATATGATACTTGTCTTTCTCTGATTGACTTATTTCACTTAGCATAATATCCTCTAGTTCCATCTACGTCATTGCAAATGGCAAGATTTTGTTTTTTGTTTTTTTTTGATGGCTGCATAATATTCTATTGTATATATATACCACATCTTTTTTATCCACTCATCTGATGATGGATGTCTTGGCTCTTTCCATAGTTTGGCTATTGTGGACATTGCTTCCATAAACATTGGGGTGCACGTACCCCTTCGGATCACTACATTTGTATCTTTGGGGTAAATGCCCAGTAGTGCAATTGCTGGGTCATAGGGTAGCTCTCTTTTCAACTTTTTGAGGAACCTCCATACTGTTTTCCAGAGTGGCTGCACCAGCTTGCATTCCCACCAACAGTGTAGGAGGGTTCCCCTTTATCCACATCCCTGCCAACATCTGTCGTTTCCTGACTTGTTAATTTTAGCCATTCTGACTGGTGTGAGTTGGTAACTCATTGAGGTTTTGGTTTGGATTTCCCTGATGCCGAGTGATGTGGAGCAATTTTTCATGTGTCTGTTGGCCATTTGGATGTCTTCTTTGAAAAAATGTCTGTTCATGTCTTCTGCCCATTTCTTGATTGGATCATTTGTTCTTTGGGTGTTGAGTTTGGTAAGTTCTTTATAGATTTTGGATACTAGACCTTTGTCTGATATGTCATTTGCAAATAGCTTCTCCCATTCTGTCAGTTGTCTTTTGGTTTTGTTGACTGTTTCTTTTGCTGTGCAAAAGCTTTTTATCTTGATGAAGTCCCAATAGTTCATTTTTGCCCTTGCTTCCCTTGCCTTTGGCAATGTTTCTAGGAAGAAGTTGCTGCGGCTGAGGTCGAAGAGGTTGCTGCCTGTGTTCTCCTCTAGGATTTTGATGGATTCCTGTCTCACATCTAGGTCTTTCATCCATTTGGAGTCTATTTTTGTGTGTGGTGTAAGGAAATGGTCCAGTTTCATTCTTCTGCATGTGGCTGTCCAATTTTCCCAACACCATTTGTTGAAGAGACTGTCTTTTTCCCATTGGACATTCTTTCCTGCTTTGTCAAAGATTAGTTGACCATAGAGTTGAGGGTCCATTTCTGGGCTCTCTATTCTGTTCCGTTTATCTATGTGTCTCCTTTTTTGCCAGTACCATACTGTCTTGATGATTACAGCTTTGTATAGAGCTTGAAGTCCAGAATTGTGATGCCACCAGCTTTGCTTTTCTTTTTCAACATTCCTCTGGCTATTCGGGGTCTTTTCTTGTTTCCATACAAATTTTAAGATAATTTGTTCCATTTCTTTGAAAAAAGTTGATGGTTTTTAAACTGCGAGTTCTAGAGGGGAGGGACATGGGGGGATGTGTTCGCCTGGTGATGGGTATTAAAGAGGGCATGTATTGAATGGAGCACTGGGTGTTATAGGCAAGTAATGAATCATGGAACATTACATCAAAAACTAATGATGTATGGTGATTAACATAACATAATAAAATAAAAAAACAATATAATAGACAAAAAAAGTTGATGGTATTTTGATAGGGATTGCATTGAATGTGTAGATTGCTCTAGGTAGCATTGACATCGTCACGATATTTGTTCTTCCAATCCATGAGCATGGAATATTTTTCCATTTCTTTGTGTCTTCCTCAATTTCTTTCATGAGTATTCTATAGTTTTCTGAGTACAGATTCTTTGCCTCTTTGGTTAGATTTATTCTTAGGTATCTTATGGTTTTAGGTGCAATTGTAAATGGGATCCACTCCTTAATTTCTCTCTCTTCTGTCTTGTTGTTGGTGTATAGGAATGCCACTGATTTCTGTGCATTGATTTTATATCCTGCCACTTTACTGAATTCCTGTATGAGTCCTAGCAGTTTGGGTGTAGAGTCTTTTGGGTTTTCCACATAAAGTATCATATCATCTGCAAAGAGTGAGAGTTTGATTTCTTCTTTGCCGATTCGGATGCATTTTATTTCTTTTTGTTGTCTGATTGCTGTGGCTAGGACTTCTAGTACTATGTTGAATAGCAGTGGTGATAGTTCAGCCCATCTTTTGATCCACATACAAAAAGTACAAAAGTGGAGAAGGATAATGAATCCTGAAAAAACCTTGAGTTTTGTAGTTATCAGTATCCCATCCTATCCCCTCAGAATTTACCTCTGTAAGACAAAGGCTGCTACTGTGACATCTGTGAATCTCTGCCCAGTAGATTTTTATATGGTCCTGGGAGCACACAGCCTGTATGGAAGGCAAGCCAAAAGATCGGTGTTCTGGAAGCAGCAGTCAACTAATCATTTTAGGAGATGGTGGATAAATATCCCAGATTTTCATGTCTTGGGGAGGATAACTCTGATGTTTGTGTCATACACTGGCTCCTGGAGGTCCTACGAAGGCTGAGCTGCAGCTGTCCCAGGAAGAACTTGTTGGATTACATGTTGGCTGCCTTCTCTTCCTTGCCTCACTTCTCCACTCTGCTGGTGTTCCCCAGATCACCAACTATTGCACTAGAACTCTTGTATCAGGACCTGCTCTAGGGAAATCCAAACTAAAACATCTGCTGAAAGGATAAAGAGGAAACTCCAGAAGAAGTAGGTACTGATGACCACCATAGCTGTGAAAGAGAGACTGGAAAAAGTTAAAAGGTGCAACCACTGAACCTGGTGCATTTAGGACTCTTTTGAATTCCTTCTTTTTCCTCAATGACTTTGCCGAAAATGAGGCCTTCTATGATTATTAGATATTAGGAAGACCATAGTAAAATTTTTGAAGTGTGGATGTAGAGCACCTAACAGAGTGCCTGGCACATAGTACATGCATATAGTAGCTTCAAATTCATGAACATGGACATGTCAGACATGTTGGTCAACAACCTCCCTCAGTCTTTTCAGTGTTCATTACTGTTACATCTGTTCTCCTCTTCCACCACTCATCATGGACTGTCCATTTGATTTTTCCAGTCCAGGTGTGGGTTTTACATTCACCCATATTAACCCTTTTCTTGTTAGATTTACCTATTTCCAGTTACTGGAGTTCTTTTGGCTCCTGATTCTTTCACCATACTCCTGCTGCTCTGTCCAGCTTCTCTCTCCCCACAGTTTTTCTCAGGACCTTATCTCTGTCCTCATCCAAGGCACTGGCACAGTTCTCACCCAGGAGTGAAGTTAAGAATCTGGGCAGGAAATCATGTGACTGGTGCCACTACTTACCTTTATCTTAGGAGTAGTTGGATAGCAAGGAGAGAAAGTGGCTTAAAGTAGCATAAGAGAAAGAGGGTTTATTTTAAGCACTCTGGGAAATTTCATGTACTCTCATTTCTCTCTGCCATATGGATCCTCGTGGTTTCCTATTTCTGCTAAGGCAAATGCTGCATCTGCCAGCTCATGCAGACTTGGATTTCTGCTCATTTGCTGAGACTCACAGTGAGCTATCATGGCTGCCCTCAAGGAGTTCCTTCAGATCCCAAGACCACTTGGCTTTCCAGCTCAGCTCCATATGTTCACATGTCCTTCAGATTGACCCATTTTGGTACAAGTGTCCACATCTGCTTCAACCATCTGTGGCCAAAGACAAAATCAAATTATATAATGAGCCGCCCCTTCAAGATTTTGAGTGGGGCAGTTTCTTCATGTTGAGCCATAAAAGAGAAGAAAATGATTGCAGATATATCTAGAATTCCTCCAAAAGCCAAAAATGACTCTAGAGTCAAGAGGGCATTCATGGTGTAGATTCTGGAGACATCAGCATTTCAAGACCTCATAACCTTAAAGTGAGGTATGTAGTACCCACCGAAGACAGCCAAGTCCATATTAATGTCTACTGGGAGCCTACTTTTATTAGGAAGGCATTTATTTATTCATTACTGGGGAAACCCAACAATTTCCTATAGTTCCATTCTGATTTTAATTAGAATATTAATCAGCTATGCTCTGCACAATTTTGGCTAAAAATCCACAATGCAATATACTAAAATTCCTAGGAACAGAGCCAATTTAATTTGTATTAGATATTTTGCCGCAGGTTAGCATTAGGAACTTATTATTGCATGTCTTATCCAGCTATTATTATTATAAATGTGCATATTGTGCAAATTAAAATCATATTTTATTCAGGATAAAACCTTTCTGTTTGCTTGAGTCCTAGTGACTGTGTCTCTGTTCCTGAGGGAATTTAGTACTTGTGACATCTCTCATGGTAGATCTAGCAAAGAAATGCCTTGGGACATTCAGCCACTTACCATTTCTGGAAGGACATTGTTTGCACTGAGGACACAGAGAAGGACCAGATGATGGCCATCGCTGTGTCTTTGTTCAAGGATCTTTCCGCACATAGAATAATGTATGATAAATATTATGATGGGGAAGTGCAGGATGCTATGGTATACTTGGTGAGAGCCCTAACCTTGTCAAGGGAGTCAGGAAAATCCTCCTGGAGTCTAGGATGTATAAGCCAAGACCTGACAATTGAGTAGAAGTTAAAAAAGGGAAGAGAGAGTAGGGTATGGGAAGAATGACCTAATGTTCAGTGTGGTTGCATTATAGAGGGTGCAATGAGGATTGGCAAGGCCAGAACTGGAGAACCAGAGTGGAGCCAGGTAATGGAGAATTTTGAAGCCATGGTATGGAATTTACCATAAAGAACAATGGGAAGCCAATGAGGCCTTTAGTAGAGGAGTAGTATGATGAGATTTGCATTTTAGTAGAATCCCTCTGACTAAGAAGTAGAGCATGTGTTGGAAGGAAATAACAGTAGAAGCAGAGACATTTGTTAGGAAATAATTTCCATGATGCAGTCAAGAAAAGATCATGACTGGGACTATGGGTGTATCTATGGAAATGGAGAGAAGTGGGTGGATGGAGGGATAATTTGGGGGGTGAAATTGATAGGTGGTGATGATTGATTAGATGGGCAGGTGAGAAGGAGTGATAGATCATGGGAGAATTCTAGGTTTGCTTGAAACATCTTGGTGGATTATGGTGTCATTTATTGAGATAAGGAATATGGGAGGAGAAGCATTTTTAATTTTAAATTTTGTCGAGGGGAGGAGGCTGGGGAGAGGAAATGAGTTCAAATTTGAACACATTGAGTTTGAAGGGCTGGGGAATCCATAGGTTTGAAGGGCTGGGAGACCCATAGGCTGCTCTCTTGGAGGTAGGTGGACATATGGATCTTCTTTTCAGGAAAAGAGACCTGGTGGAAGATAAAGACTGAGAAATCTCAACACAGGAATGGTCTTTGAAGCCATGAGTTTTGTTGGAGTATTCCAGGAAAGCATACCAGTTGAGAAGAAAGGAAGTTGCAAGACAGAGCCTTGAGCAACAACCTGAGGGTGGGGGAAAGAGGAACATGCAAAGGAGACTGAGAAGAAGTGTGCAGGGTGGCTGAGGGGAAACCAGGAAACACTGGAGCCACCTGCGCTTAGGTAAATGTGTCATGGAACTGAGAGGGCAGAGTCAACAGTTTCAAATGCTGCTAAGGGCTCAAATAAGATGGTGCCCCAGAGAGCTGAACTCAATCCCATATGCCTATAACCCCAGAGTCCATAGCCAAAGGTTTTAGCCCCCACTCACCATTGCATACTTATATTCAGTTTCCTGTCCTTCTTTCTTTTTGAGTTTAAATGTATTTTCACCATGAAAAGAAATATACCCAGTATCAATAGGTATTCAGTGTAGTGACTGGGTTTTGACTTGAACTCTCTCTGCCATTTTGATTGGAAAGCTTCATCCAGAAATATATAATCATTGCTTTTCTGTACTCACTGTTTCACCATCACATAAACGTTCATATTTATTTAGTAGCTCCATTAAAATAGTGGTTCTCAAATGAGGTCCCTAGAACAAAATCAATAATATCACCTCAGGTGGTAAGCAGAATTCTAAGATGGACCCTATATTCCTGACTCCCTGGTGTACATGTTCTCCATAATTCTCTCCCTTTGAGTGTGAGTGGGACTTCTGAATATAATGGGTTATCAATTCCATGATTATGTTAATAAAAAGAAGGGATTTTCCAGATGTAATTAAGGTCCCTAATCAGTCAACTTTGAGTTGATCAAAAGGGAGATTATTTGGATGGGACTGACATAATCTATTAAATCCTTAGGATTGAATCCTTCCTCAGGAAGGAAACCTGAGCCTTCCCTGACAGAACAAATTCAAATAATGAAATAAATGTCTTTTTCTGGCCTTGGAATGATGAAAATTGCTATATTGTGGGAGAGCCCATGAAAAGTCTGTGTGGCAAGGACCTGAAGGTGACCTCCAGTCCCTGGATAACAGCCAGCAAGAAAAGGGGCCCTCAGTTCTACACCCACAGGGAGGTGAATTCTGCTACCAGCCACCCCAGCTGGGAGAAGACTCTGAGTTCCAGAATGGAATGCTGTCCAACCGATACCTTGATACCATTGTGCCACCAGCCAATGTTGCTGTGGGCTGTCCCTCCTAGTGGGCTCTGAATGCAGAGAGTTCTCTGCTCTCCTCACCCTGTGCTGCACACATCCTCTTACTGTCTTCTCCTCCTTCTATGGCACCTGCTGGGGTCCATGGGTCCCTGGTGACCCCCTGCCACCAGCACAAGTGCAGCCAAGGTCCCAGTTCCACCAAAGCATCTGAAGAAAGAGTCAAGTGGCCTCTGATCATTCAGTCCAGACACAGGCCCTGACTGAGGAAAATTTGCCCCAGCCATGAGCAAAACCCACTGGAAAGAGGGAGGGACAGTGTAATTCATTTAAACCCTTCTGGTCTCAGTTTCCCCAAGGAAAATGGAACAAGAATGGTTCTTGATTTGGTCTGGACTCAAACCTGACTGTACACTTTCAGCTGTGGCCCAAGGGCCAGTCTGGCCCTGCTCTGAGCCTCACACCCCTCACCAGGTTCTGAGCAACAGGTAGGGAGATGCAAACCAAAGGGCACACGGAAGCTACAGGCAAAGAGCCATGGTGGGGGGGTGGTGGTGGTGGTGAGTGGCTATTCTTCCAGAATCTAGTTTTATTTGACTCACATTGTCTCTCCCAGACACCACGACATTTTGGCAGCAGAGCTTAGTGGTTCAGACAGCTGTGTTGAATCTCGGCTCTGCTAATCAGCAGCAGTGGGATCTAGGCAAGTAGCTCACCCTGCATGTTCCCCAGCATCCTCACCTGTAAATGGATCAGTAGTAGAACCATCTCCATGGTCATGGTGAGGAGTCAGTGGGTTAATACACATAAAAGCTACAAGGTGTCCTTGTAATAATCCCTGCCCTCAGAAGGTGCCACAGTATGACTCTTGTGGTGGGTGTGGGCAGCAGGTGGGAATAGTGACCAGAGAGGCATCCAGGAATAAGCTGTTTTCCTGATCTGGGTGCTAGCTTCACAAGTGTATTGTGTATATAAAAACTCATTGAGCGGTGTGTGGAAGATGTGTGCACTTTCTCTATATCATGCCTCCAGAAAGGTGTGTGTGTGTGTGTGTGTGTGTGTGTGTGTGTGTGAGATCTGATGAGCACTGGGTGTTATATGCAAATAATGATTCACTGAA
Organism: Eumetopias jubatus; assembly: GCF_037043125.1. Classification (NCBI taxonomy): domain Eukaryota; kingdom Metazoa; phylum Chordata; class Mammalia; order Carnivora; family Otariidae; genus Eumetopias; species Eumetopias jubatus. The sequence continues at coordinate 147,317,449 of NW_028274807.1, read as the reverse complement.
CACTACATCAAAAACTAATGATGTAATGTATGTGATTAACATAACAATAAAAATTATTAAAAAATTAATGATGTACTATATGTTGGCTAATTGAATTTAAATAAAAAAATATACATAGCGAAAACATTTGGGACCTGTAGCTTGGTGAAGAAGAGTTCTTAGACACAATACTTAAATCCAAAAAAGAAAAAAAATTGATAAATTGTACTCCATCAAAATTTAAACTTTTACTTTCTGAAAGACCTTGTTAAGAAGATGAAAAAACAATCTACATGGAGAAAATATTTTCAAACCATATATATGACAAAGGACACATCTATATGCAGAACTCTCAAAATTCAACAACTGTCCAGTTAGAAAATGGACAAAAGTCACAAAGAGATATTTCACTAAGAAGGATGTACAGATGACAAATAAGCACATGAAAACATGTTGAATACCCCTAGTCATTAGGAAAGTGCGAATTAAGGCCATGATGAGATATCAGTATATGACTATTTGAACAGCTAAGATATATATATACACACACACACACAAACACATATACAATACACACATATATAATTATACATATAATACTATACCAAACACTGGCAAGGATGCAGAGAAACTGGTTCTCTCAAATTGCTGGTGGGAATGTAAAATGGTACTGCCACTCTGGAAAATGGTTTGGCAATTTCTTAAAAATGAAGCATACACTTATGGAATGACCCAGTATCACACTCCTGGCCCTTTACCCCAGAAAAATGAAACTTGTGTCTATACAAAAAACCAGAATATGAATGTTTATAGCAGCTTTATTTGTAACAGTCCCAAATAGGAAGCAACTAAAATAGCTTTAAATGAGTGAATGGCTTAGCAAACTGTTTGGTACATCCACATCATGGAATATAATAAAAAGGAACAAACTATTGAAATACACAACTTGGAGGGATCTCAAGGGCATTATGCTGAATGAAAAAAGCCAATCTCAAAGGGTAACATACTCTATGATTCCATTTATGTAACATTCTTGAAATGACAAAATTATAGAGATGGAAACAGATTAGTGGTTGCCAGGGGTTAGGGTGATGAGTGGGAGGAAGTGGGTATGATTATGAAGGGTTAGCAGGAGGGAGATCTTTGTGGTGATAGAATGACTCTGTACCTTGATTGTAGTGGTGGTTACAAAAACTGATACAAGTGGTAAAATGACATAGAACTGTATTCACACATTGTACCAATGTCAGTTTCCTGGTTTTGATACTGTGCCATATTATGTAGCAAGTAACTGTTAGGGAAAACTGGGGGAAGGGATCATAGTACCTTTATTTTTGCAACTTTCTATGAATCTATAATTATTTCAAAATAAACAGTTAAGGGGTGCCTGAGTTGTGCAGTCGGTTAAGCGTCAACTCTTGGTTTTGGCTCAGGTCGTGATCTTGGGGTTGCAAGATCAAGCCCTGCATCGGGCTCCAGGCTTGGAGTGGAGTCTGCTTGGGATTCTCTATCCCTCTCCCTCTGCCCCTTTCCCCTGCATGCTCTGTCTCTGAAATAAATAAATAAATAAACTTAAAAAAAATAAACAGTTTAAAAATAAAAAAGTAAAATACTTTATAAGTTTACATTGATACTGTCCATTCAAATTTAGGATTACAGAGTAAATCTTACTGATCTAACATATGTGTCACCTTCCCCTGCATAGAAAACCTGATTCTCAATGACACTATAATAAGTACCTGTTTTTTTTTAAACACTTCCAATAAAATCTGTTGGAAAATAATGGCAATACTCCCTCAACAATGTAGTTACTGAAAACAAGAATTTTGTAGTTATTTCTTTCTTTAAAGGTATAGCCTACTAGAGATGTACAGGCAATTCCTTTAGAGTCACTTAAAGTATTTTTTCTTGGGATTATGTCTCCAAGGTATATATATCTGTGTTCATTTGTTCTTTTGATTTTAGGGGTTGCACTTTAAAAATTTAATTCGTTTTGAAATTATGTAAATTATTTGTATGGTTTCAAGTCAAATCCTCAAAATTAGCTATATTCAGAGAAGCACAGATTTTATTCCTTTCATTCTCCTCTGTTTATAGGTAACCATTTAGAAAGTTGTGTGGTTCATCCTTCCATAAATGCATATGCACCTTTTAGGAACTATACAAACTTCACTGCAATAAAATTTTTACTTAACTATTTACCTTGGCAATTACTTCCTTATACTGTACATCTTTTGACAGGTGTATAACACTCCACTGTGTTTATATTATAGTTTATATATAAATATATTACCTATTGTATTTTATTTACTCACTTTCCTATTGGTGGGCATTTATATTTTTTCCAGTTTTCTGTTATATATAACACAGCAGTAAAATGTCATATGCACACGTCTTTTCTTATTTTTGCCAGTGTATCTTCGGGATAGATTCCTAGAAGTGGGATTGCTGGATTAAACAATAATTTTTATAGATATACAGTTGGCTTTTGATTTGTTAGAAAACAAAACACAATGAAACACTAAGGTAGAATGCAGAATTTCAGTTCTGTGAAGATGACCATGAATTTTGACCCCTTGGTTCTTCCTTAGTGTAGTGGGATGCTCCATCACAGGGATGGTCACTGTGAATTGGAAGGTGAGTCTTCTGCTTGTCCCACCAGCCCCTGCATGGTCTTTGGGCGATGAGCCGAATCAGAAATGCAGGCAAATATCTGTGGTGGTGCCAAGCAGGGTACCAAGTTATTCCTGGGACCTGCTCTGCCCTCCAGCCTCCTGGGGAAGCCCTAGCCCTACCTTTTGTGGTGACCATTATCCATCCTTTGATATAACAGGACTCCCCTGGGTTGCAGGCATTAGGCTCATTCAATCCATCCACCCTAGGAAGGGTAGATTATTGGGGAAGCTGAGAAAACTGAGATTCAGAAGAGATAAGTCTCTTTTTCAAAATGCCATAGCTAATGAGTGATGGAGCTGGTTTTCAATCTTCGTCAGTAGAATTCTGGAACGTGATACAGTAAAGATGTTTCTCTGATTTTTTTTCTTTTCCAAAAATGATCCAAATCAACAAAGAGAACAAGAAATAGAAAATTATGAAACATTTGAAACCCTGAATCACAAATACCAAGTCAGAGAGAGGAGGAAATGAAGGGTTAAAAAAAAAGAAAGTGAAGATTTGTGGCTGTCAAAGAGTCTTAAATTAAGGATTGCTTCTACTTGCACTTATTTTCTTCTCCAGTGCTTTGTAATCCTCTTCAGCCAATTTAGAAAATGCCCCTCTATGCCCTGGGAGGATTATATTTCAATAGGAGCAACATTTGATTATATGGAGGAGCTGAGCAGGGACCGGTGAACACCAGCGGTGACAGTGAGTAATGAAAGCAGGGCCAACAGCTTGTGAATGGGGATGAGAGCTGTGTGGTGGTGCTTCCACCCTTAGTTAAATCGAAGGGTCCAATTTGGTCTGCTGAACAAACATTTATGGAGGTTTATTGAACACAAAATTAATTTAGGAGACATTAATCTAAAGAGAATGCAACTGACAGCCATAGTGGTGGTGTTTAATGGAAGACAGAGTAAAAAAATGAACCCTTCCTTTTGTTGAGAAAATACGAGTATCCCAGGGCTTTCACAGACTCTTTTGAACAATACAGCCTCCAGATAGACCAAGCGAGCAGAATAGAACCCTTAAGAATGCACAATCTAAGAGATAAACACCCTGAAGTCATGTTGGCTTCAGGTGCCATCTGCCCATTGGCACATATTCTTCTCTTGCTTTTGTTTTCTTTGCGTGTATGTTTGGACTGGGTTTGTTCTGCGTAACGAGGCTTCTCGCAGTGTGGTCCACAGACCAACACTGTCAGCATTGCCTGGGAGCTTGTTGGAAACCCAGACACTCAGGTGCTGCCCCAGACTGACTGAATTTGCATCTGCATTTTAACCAGATTCCCAGGCAATTTGTAAGCACATTAGAATTTGAGACACACTGTTTCATAAAATTCCCGTCTTTATGAGGAAAACATAACAGTCTAACCTCAGTTGTCCAGAAAACTAAGAACTGTCTGAAACTTTCCCCCTGCAAATTATAAAACTAAGGACCAGTGCAGAAAATTCAAAAACAAAGAATAAGAGACATACAAAGGCAAAAAGTCGTCGTTATCTTATGAACCCAATATGACTACAATGAACATTTTGGGATGTGTTCTATGCATATGATGTGTATTTTGAAATACAAAAGGCAATCCTTCATCCATTCAGTTAGTCATTCAATAAACACAGAGCACCTAGTAGGCACTGGGTGCTGGGGATACAGTGATGAACGAGACTGATAAAGTTTGTGGGGAAACTAAAATGTAACCATATGAGCCTTAACCAGTTCCATTCCAGGGGTGGCAACCTCTTGTCTCCACTTGCCCAATCTCTGCCTTCTTTTCTCCTATGTCTGTGTGTCTGACCCTCAGCTCCAGAGAGACAGTCTCCCCCTGATCTGCCCTCATTGGCCTTCTCTCATCCGCAGGTTTCTCCCCTAATCTCCCTCTCCTTCAGGTCTTGTTAATTATAAGTTTACTGACATTTACTGAATGCTTACAAAGTGCTAGGCACAGTACTAAGTGCTTTGCATGTATTATCTTTTGTCCTTGCAACAATCCTACCAGGTACATACTATCATTATTGTCCCTGTTTATGGTTCAAGAAATTGCCCAAGGTCACCTGGATAGTAACTGGTGGTCAAACCCCAGGGCTAGCATTGAGTGGATATACTGATTCATGCTAGAGTGTTAATGGATAGTAACTAGCATGTGTCTCATCTGAGCATTTAATAGGGATCTGCCAGGGAGCAGACAAGATGCCGTAACCAAAAGAATGAATCTCTAATTGTAACATTTTAGGAAGAGGGGAAGGTCCAGCGGGATGGACAGATGTTAGAAAAGGATCTTCCATGTATACCTTATTTCATATCATTTAGCTTTTTAGTGCTCTTGTGACTTTGTTAGGGCTAAAAGAGAGAACACCAAAAAGAAGTTCCAGTTATTGACTCTAAAAGACCTTTTAGAAATTTGACCTGCAACCCTGTTTGTTTTAAATTCACAGCCAGGCAAATGTTGTTGACCCAGAAGCCTCCTCCTCATTCTTCAACAGAATATTTCCTGCTCTTTGAAGTCTTTCTTGCATTACTCAGGCTGAGCTGACCCTTCCCTCCTTGCTGTAACATGCTCTTTCCACCACCTGGATGGGACCTGGTCTCTCCAAGCCTTGGTCTCCTCGTTTATAAGATGGGAATATCATCACAGGGTCAACATCATAGGACTGTGACAAAGGCTGTAGGAGGTATGTTTACAGCTCCATGACCAGCCAGCATGTGGTAAATACTCAGTAATGGTATTTATTTTTCTTTTCATAGTGTAGCTTTTTATTTGCATGTCTCTATCTCCTTTTTGATGTTTTCTGAAGAGCAAGCACTGCATCTTACTCATTTTTTACACCTCAAGGAGCGAAGATAGATCTAGAATTGGTGTGCACTGAATGAAAGTACTAGCAGAAAAGAAAAAGAATATATTAGGCAAGAAATGAACAGGATTTCATTTATGGTGATGCCTCATCCTCTGGGGCATAGACGTGGAAGAGGACACTTGGTATTTAGGGACAGTCGGGTAAATATTTTGCAGGTTCCCAAAGCATTGATGAGAAATCCTGATTTCTGGATTAAAATATCTGGTGATCTTGCCTTTCCCTTTATATTTGTGGTTATAGTGAATGGTTTGAAATATTTTTCTGTGTCAGGTTTTGTAGTTACGGGTTTAAAGAGAACTTGTCATTGGTTTAGGGGAAATGCAAACTGATCAGTGAATTGGAAAACCCCTAGAAAAGAAGGTTAAAGGATCCAGTATTAGTTGATATTAGAAGAGAAAACCTTTCTAGTAATTCCACTGCTGGGTATTTACCCAAAGAAAACAGAAATGCTAATTTGAAAACATACATGCAGCCCAATGTTTATTGTAGCATTTTACAATAACCAAGATATGGAAGCAACCCAGTGTCCATCAAAAGATGAACGGATAAAGAAGAGGTGGTATATATATGTATGTATATGTATATATACATATATATACATATATATATGTATATGTATATATATACACACAATGGAACATATTAATTACTCAGCCATAAGAATGAGATCTTGCCATTTGTGACAACATGGATAGATCTAGAGAGTATTGTGCTAAGTGAAATAAGTCAGACAGAGAAAGACAAATATATCATTTCACATGTATGTAGGATCTAGAAAACAAAACAAACAAAAAGCCAGACTCTTAAATACAGGCAACAAACTGGTGGTTGCCAAAGAGGAGATGGATGAAGGGATGTATGAAATAGATGAAGGGGATTGAGAGTTACAAACTCCCAGTTATAAAATACATAAGTCATGAGGGTGAAATGTACAGCATAGGGAATATAATCAATAATATCTTAATAGCTCTGTATGGTGATAGGTGGTGACTACACTTGCCATGGTGAATGCTGAGTAATGGACAGAATTGTCAAATCACTATGTTGTACACCTGAAACTAATATAACATTGTATGTCAATTATATTTCAACAATTAAAAAACAGACAAAATAGAAAGTGAAAGAAATAGAGGAACGAAAAAGACAGAAGATGTATAGAAAGCAAATAGATGGCAGTGGTAAATCCAACTATATCAATAATAACATTAAATGTATATGAATTAAAATCTAATCAAAAGTCAGAGATCTCCAGATTGGAAAAAGAAACAAAATCCAACTACATTCTATCCATAGGAGACACGTTTTAGATTCAAAGAGACAAACAGATTGAAAGCAAAAGGATGGGAAAAGGTATAGCATGCAAACAGCAACCACAAAGAAGCTGGAATTTTAGCTATGTTAATATGAGACATAGAGACCTTTACATGTGCCACTAGAGATAAAGAAAACCTTTTAGGGTAAACTGATAATATTACTAAGGTGATCAGAAAATTGTGTGTATGTGTGTGTTGTGTGTGTCTATATACACAAAGAATAGTGTTACACTTCTCAAGTCATGTTTACATTGATTTGGACATAGACTTCTCTCAATTCCAGTAGTAGTAGTAGACAAAGTGAGAGGGCTCTGATAGTTGGGGGTTTTAGATCTGCTCTAAGGGCTTTATATTTGATATAAGGGATTTAAATTAGTCATAAGTGGGGGTCTTTTGAGACCAACTTGAGCGGTTACCTGCTTCCTAAGTTATAGAGAAAGGTCTAGGAGTAGCTTTTATCTATTTTTTTTTTTTAAATATAAGCGTTCTTTTGCTATAACAAAAAATCCTGGTTAATGAATTTCTTGGGAAATTTTATGCAGATAAACTATGAACAGAACACAACTCCAAATTAATTCCACAAATATCTTAGGTTATTATTAGCAAAGGAAGGTCTGTGTTTCTCAAGGGACTAATAATGGCCTAGGACAATTTTAAACTTCAAGATTAAACAATAGTAACACTATAATTTTAACGTTAAATGTCTCTGAAAGGCCGAAGAATAATTCTCTCCCAGCTTTTGGTTGCACTCTCTGGCCTCCTCTGACTGACAGCAGAGCTTGGAATGGGGAACTCTCCAAATGGTTACTCTGATATGGCATCTGCAATCTCTGAAGGCTGGGGTCATGTCCATTGCTCCAGCTTCCTGTTTAAGAAGAAAGTATTCTTGCAGCTTAACTGCAAGCTTAAGCTTTGTTTCTCTTTAATTTGTTTTTCCTCTCAGCACAACATTATTTCCTTTTTTGGCTATAACCCTGAGTGGCCAATGGACATGAAGTATGTTTAGAGTATGCTACCTGGGCCAGATCCACCATGGCTAACCCACTTGTCAGTCTAACCAAGATTCTCCCTCAATACTCAAAAGCCACTGTTTAGTGGCCCTAGACCTCCCAAAGGGGAGATGGGGGGAAACCTCAGGCCAAGTCAACTGCAGAAAATGCATGGGTCCCTGATCATTGTGCTTGCAGAAGACTGTCAGCTTGGCTCTCCTGTTTGGATTTCTGATAGAATAAGAGAACAAAACTCAATCACTTATCAATAAATGCATGGAAGCAGCAAGTAGTGAGCTCCTACTTTGCTCTAGATTTCAATCCAGCTGTCAGAGATACAAATGTGCACAAAGCCTTAGTCCCTTCTGAGAAGGAGTCAAAGGTTGATATGTGAAAAACACACATGTAAAAACTATCTGGAACAGTGTGTTATGGTATCAGATGTATGTAATAGGGAAGCTCTCCAGTCTTCTATGAATGGAAAGGTGCCTTAGGAAAGTGGCCACACCATAGTCAAGTGTGCTCTCTGGGGTTTGGCTCCTGTTTTGGTCTAGTCTAAAAAGTAATGCCTTAATCATTTGTCTGTCATCATTCATTCATCATCCATTCACTGATTCATTCAGCAAACATTAAATACCTACCAAGGGCCAGGCACCTTGAGTTACTGTTATCTCAGCAAGCCCAAACAGACAAGGAGAAAGACCTTTAGAATCTAGCATGACAAGGGCACTGTTAGGGGTGAGTTACATATGAGAAGCCTGGTGGTATAATCTTTAAAGACTTCATGGGAGGTGATTAATCTAGTGGGGCTATTGGGTGGCACTTGTCCATTTGCTTAATGACAATATTGGATGAGTGGGTAGGCAGAGAGGGGAGTTTGAATGACTTTCAGCTGAATAATGTACCTAACATTCTCTGGTGGGGAATGTATGGTCAGAGAATTTTAAAACTGGTGTTTTAAGAAACTGTATGATATGGTGGTAGGATTTTTTTTTTTTTAAACTGGTGGTAGTGTTTTTACAAATTTTTTAAATTTAAGTTCTAGTTAGTTAACATACAGTGTTGTATTAGTTTCAGGTGTACAATACAATGATTCAACACTTCCATACAACACCTAGTGCTCATCACAACGTGTGCACTCTTTTTTTTCTTTAAATTTTTTATTGTTATGTTAATCACCATACATTAGATCATTAGTTTTTGATGTAGTGTTCCATGATTCATTGTCTGTGCATAATACCCAGTGCTCCACGCAGAACGTGCCTTCGTTAATACCCATCACCAGGCCAACCCATCCCCCCAGCCCCTCCCCTCTAGAACCCTCGGTTTGTTTCCCAGAGTCCATCATCTCTCATGGTTCATCTCCCCCTCCGATTTCCCCCCCATTCTTCCCCTCCTGCTAACTTCTTCCTTTTCTTTTTCTTAACGTATATTGCATTATTTGTTTCAGAGGTAACAGAACTGTGATTCAACAGTCTTGCACAATTCATAGCGCTCACCATAGCACATACCCTACCCAATGTCTATCACTCAGCCACCCCCTCCCTCCCAACCCCCACTACTCCAGCAACCCTGTTTGTTTCCTGAGATTAAGAATTCCTCATATCAGTGAGGTCATATGATACATGTCTTTCTCTGATTGACTTAGTTCACTCAGTATAACACCCTCCAGTTCCATCCACGTCGTTGCAAATGGCAAGATCTCATTCCTTTTGATGGCTGCATAATATTCCATTGTGTATATAAACCACATCTTCTTTATCCATTCTTCTGGCGATGGACATCTTGGCTCTTTCCACAGTTTGGCTATTGTGGACATTGCCGCTATAAACAGTGGGGTGCACGTACCCCTTTGGATCCCTACATTTGTATCTTTGTGGTAAATACCCAGTAGTGCAATTGCTGGATCGTATGGTAGCTCTATTTTCAACTTTTTGAGGAACCTCCATACTGTTTTCCAGAGTGGTTGCACCAGCTTGCATTCCCACCAACAGTGGAGGAGGGTTCCCCTTTCTCCACTTCCCCGCCAACATCTGTCATTTCCTGACTTGTTAATTTTAGCCATTCTGACGGGTGTGAGGTCGTATCTCATTGAGGTTTTGATTTGGATTTCCCTGATGCCGAGTGATGTGGAGCACTTTTTCATGTGTCTGTTGGCCATTTGGATGTCTTCTTTGGAAAAATGTCTGTTCATGTCTTCTGCCCATTTCTTGATGGATTATTTGTTCTTTGGGTGTTGACTTTGATAAGTTCTTTATAGATTTTGGATACTAGACCTTTGTCTGATATGTCATTTACAAATATTTTCTCCCATTCTGTCGGTTGTCTTTTGGTTTTGTGGACTGTTTCTTTTGCTGTGCAAAAGCTTTTTCTCTCGATGAAATCCCAATAGTTCATTTTTGCCCTTGCTTCCCTTGCCTTTGGTGATGTTTCTAGGAAGTTGCTGCGGCTGAGGTCGAAGAGGTTGCTGCCTGTGTTCTCCTTTAGGATTTTGATGGACTCCTGTCTCACATCTAGGTCTTTCAACCATTTGGAGTCGATTTTTGTGTGTGGTGTAAGGAAATGGTCCGGTTTCATCCTTCTGCATGTGGCTGTCCAATTTCCCCAACACCATTTGTTGAAGAGACTGTCTTTTTCCCATTGGACATTCTTTCCTGCTTTGTCAAAGATAAGTTGACCATAGAGTTGAGGGTCCATTTCTGGGCTCTCTATTTGGTTCCATTGATCTATGTGTCTGTTTTTGTGCCAATACCATACTGTCTTGATGATGACAGCTTTGTAATAGAGCTGGAAGTCCGGAATTGTGATGCCACCAGCTTTGCTTTTCTTTTTCAACATTCCTCTGGCTATTTGGGGTCTCTTCTGGTTCCATACAAATTTTAGGATTATTTGTTCCATTTCTTTGTAAAAAGTGGATGGTATTTTGATGGGGATTGCATTGAATGTGCAGATTGCTCTAGGTAGCATTGACATCTTCACAATGTTTGTTCTTCCAATCCATGAGCATGGAACGTTTTTCCATTTCTTTGTGTCTTCCTCAATTTCTTTCAGGAGTATTTTATAGTTTTCTGAGTACAGATCCTTTGCCTCTTTGGTTAGGTTTATTCCTAGGTATCTTATGGTTTTGGGTGCAATTGTAAATGGGATTGACTCCTTAATTTGTGCCTCTTCTGTCTTGTTGTTGGTGTATAGGAATGCGACTGATTTCTGTGCATTGATTTTATATCCTGCTACTTACTGAATTCCTGTATGAGTTCTAGCAGTTTTGGGGTGGAGTCTTTTGGGTTTTCCACATAAAGTATCATATCATCTGCAAAGAGTGAGAGTTTGACTTCCTCCTTGCTGATTTGATGCCTTTGATTTCTTTTTGTTGTCTGATTGCTGTGGCTAGGACTTCTAATACTATGTTGAATAGCAGTGGTGATAGTGGACATCCCTGCCGCATTCCTGACCTTAGGAGGAAAGCTCTCAGCTTTTCCCCATTGAGAATGATATTTGCTGTAGGTTTTTCATAGATGGCTTTTATGATATTGAGGTAGGTACCCTCTATCCCTATACTCTGAAGAGTTTTGATCAAGAAAGGATGCTGTACTTTGTCAAATGCTTTTTCTGCATCTATTGAGAGGATCATATGATTCTTGTTCTTTCTTTTGTTAATGTATTGTATCATGTTGATTGATTTGCGGATGTTGAAGCAACCTTGCAGCCCAGGGATAAACCCCACTTGGTCGTGGTGAATAATCCTTTTAATGTACTGTTGCATCCTATTGGCTAGTATTTTGGTGAGAATTTTTGCATCCATGTTCATCAAGGATATTGGTCTGTAATTCTCGTTTTTGATGGGGCCTTTGTCTGGTTTGGGGATCAAGGTAATGGTGGCCTCATAAAATGAGTTTGGAAGTTTTCCTTCCATTTCTATTTTTTGGAACAGTTTCAGGAGAATAGGTATTAATTCTTCTGGAAATGTTTGGTAGAATTCCCCTGGGAAGCCATCTGGCCTTGGGCTTTTGTTTGTTGGGAGATCTTTGATGACTGCTTCAATTTCCTTAGTGGTTATAGGTCTGTTCAGGTTTTCTATTTCTTCCTGGTTCAATTTTGGTAGTTGATACATCTCTAGGAATGCATCCATTTCTTCCAGGTTATCTAATTTGCTGGCATAGAGTTGCTCATAATATGTTCTTCTAATTGTTTGTATTTCTTTGGTGTTGGTTGTGATCTCTCCTCTTTCATTCATGATTTTGTTGATTTGGGTCCTTTCTCTTTTCTTTTTGATAAGTCTGGCCAGGGATTTATCAATCTTGTTCATTCTTTCAAAGAACCAGCTCCTAGTTTTGTTGATCTGTTCTACTGTCCTTTTGGTTGCTATTTCATTGATTTCTGCTCTGATCTTTATTATTTCTCTTCTCCTGCTGGGTTTAGGCTTTATTTGCTGTTTTTTCTAACTCCTTTAGGTGTAGGGTTAGGTTGTATATTTGAGACCTTTCTTGTTTCTTGAGAAAGACTTGTATTGCTATATACTTTCAGGACTGCCTTTGCTGCATCCCAAAGATTTTGAACAGTTGTGTTTTCGTTTTCATTGGTTTCCATGAACTTTTTAAATTCTTCTTTAATTTCCTGGTTGACCCATTCATTCCTTAGTAGGATGCTCTTTAGCTTCCATGTATTTGAGTTCTTTCCAACTTTCCTCTTGTGATTGAGTTCTAGTTTCAAAGTATTGTGGTCAGAAAATATGCAGGGAATAATCCGAATCTTTTGGTACTGGTCGAGACCTGATTTGTGACCTAGGATGTGATCTATTCTGGAGAATGTTCCATGGGCACTAGAGAAGAATGTGTATTCCGTTGCTTTGGGATGGAATGTTCTGAATATGTCTGTGAAGTCCATTTGGTCCAGTGTGTCATTTAAAGTCTTTATTTCCTGGTTGATCTTTTGCTTAGATGATCTGTCCATTTCAGTCAGGGGGGTGTTAAAGTCCCCCACTATTATTGTATTGTTGTCAATGTGTTTCTTCGCTTTTGTTATTAATTGGCTTATATAATTGGTTGCTCCCATGTTAGGTGCCTAGATATTTACAATTGTTAGATCTTCTTGGTGGATAGACCCTTTAAGTAGGATATAGTGTCCTTCTTCATCTCTTATTATAGTCTTTGTTTTAAAATCTAATTTGTCTGATATAAGGATTGCCACCCCAGCTTTCTTTTGGTGTCCATTAGCATGGTAAATGGTTTTCCACCCCCTCACTTTCAATGTGGGGGTGTCTTTGGGTCTAAAATGAGTCTCTTGCAGACAGCATATCGATGGGTCTTGTTTTTTAATCCAATCTGATAGCCTGTGTCTTTTGATTGGGGCATTTAGCCCATTTACATTCAGGGTAACTATTGAAAGATATGAATTTAGTGCCATTGTATTGCCTGTAAGGTGACTGTTAGTGTATATTGTCTGTGTTCCTTTCTGGTCTATGCTGCTTTTAGGCTCTCTCTTTGCTTAGAGGACCGCTTTCAATATTTCTTGGAGGGCTTGTTTTGTGTTTGCAAATTCCTTTAGTTTTTCTTTGTCCTGGAAGCTTTTTATCTCTCCTTCTATGTTCAATGACAGCCTAGCTGGATATAGTATTCTTGGCTGCATATTTTTCTCATTTAATGCTCTGAAGATATCATGCCAGTCTTTTCTGGCCTGCCAGATCTCTGTGGATAGGTCTGTTGCCAATCTAATGTTTCCACCATTATAGGTCACATATCTCTTCTCCCGAGCTGCTTTCAGGATTTTCTCCATGTCTCTGAGACTCGTAAGTTTTACTATTAGATGTTGGGGGGTTGACCTATATTTATTGATTTTGAGAGGGTTTCTCTGTGCCTCCTGGATTTTGATGCCTGTTTCCTTCCCCACATTAGGGAAGTTCTCTGCTATAATTTGCTCCAATATACCTTCTGCCCCTCTCTCTCTTTCTTCTTCTTCTGGGATCCCAATTATTCTAATGTTGTTTTGTCTTATGGTATCATTTATCTCTCGAATTCTGCCCTCGTGATCCAGTAGTTCTTTATCTCTCTTTTTCTCAGCTTCTTTATTTTCCATCATTTGGTCTTCTATATCACTGATTCTCTCTTCTGCCTCATTTATCCTAGCAGTTAGTTCCCCATTTTTTATTGCACCTCATGAATAGCCTTTTTGATTTCGACTTGGTTAAATTTTAGTTCTTTTATTTCTCCAGAAAGGGTTTCTCTAATAACTTCCATGTTTTTTTCAAGCCCAGCTAGTATCTTTAAAGTCATGATTCTGAACTCTAGGTCCGACATCGCACTAATGTCCGTATTGAATAGGTCCCTGGCAGATGGTAGTATCTCTTGTTCTTTTTGTTGAGGTGACTTTTTTCATCTTGTTTTTTTTTTGTCCAGAGGAGAATAGATGAATGAGAGAACAAAATGCTAACAGGTTAACAACGTCCCCAGAAAATATACTGTAATCAAATCAGAAAAGACCTGAAACCAGGGGCAAAGAAAGGCAAAGAAAGAGAAAAAAAAAGAAAAAGATAAAAACAAAGAAAAACAGAACAACAACGATGAAAAAACAGAATATGATCAAATATGATCAGGGTAGTGTATAGATCAGTGCCACACAGTAGATTTTGGGTGTATTTTGGTCTGTTAGAAGAAAGTGCCTCCTAAAATTTTAAAGAAAGAAAGACATATATGTACAAAATAAGGATTGAGACGATGAAGGGATGGAATATGAGTGTAAAGATGAAAATTACAAAAAATTTTAAAAAAAGGAATTGATAAGATGTTTGAAAAAAGAAAGAAGAGGATTAAAATAAAGGAAAGAAAGAGAAAAAAAAGGGGAGAGAATGTGATCAGGCAGGAGACTAGAACAAAGCCATATACTAGAGATTTAGAGTATATTTTGATATGTTAAACGAAACTGTATCTCAAAATTTTAAGGAGAGAACAACTTATATATATATATATGCCAAAAATAAGGGTAACTACTATGAAGGGATAGAATATGACTCTAAAAATGAAAAATAAAAATTTTTTTTAAAAAAAGGTATTGATAAAATGTTGGTTGAAAAAGGGAAAAGAAAAATTAAAAAAAAACCCACCAAAACAGTTAAAAAGAAATTAACTTTGAAAGACTAATGAATCATGGTAAAAAAGCCATGGAATTCTATGTGCAGTATTCCCCTAGGGCTGGAGTTCTGCCGTTCTCATTGATTGGTAAACTTGGTGTTGGCTGGCTGTTTGTGCTGATCTTCTGGGGGAGGGGCCCCTTTGCCGTGGCTGCCAAATGTCTTTGCCGGAGGCGGAATTGCCCTGCCCTTGTTGGCCCGGGCTAAGCAATCAGCTCCGGTTTGCTCTCGGGAGCTTTTGTTCCCTGCAAGCTTTCCGTACAGCGTTGGAGGACGTCAGTGAAAATGGCGGCCTCCCAATCTCCGCTCTGGAGGAGCCGAGAGCTTGGGGCCCCGCTCCTCAGTGCGCCCCCAGAGAAAAGCAGTCAATCACTCCCATCTCCCTGGTCTCCGGCCGCACTCCGTGCTCACCCGGCCTGTGACTGAGCGTTTGTATCTCTGGCACCCGACCCCGTGTGGAGTCTCCAAACCCAGCAGATCCTTGCAGTGCACTCCTGTGCCGCTCCTCTTGGGGGAGGAAGGGGAGTCTCCCTGGCTCTGCTGCTTGTTGGGTCCCTGCTGGAGGAGCAGTGGCCTGACTGTCACTGATCACAGTTTATGGCAACCCTGAGCTGAGAGCCCACGCCTTGGCTCCGTCTCTGCAGCTGGCTACCCCGCTCCGATACCTGGGAGCTCTGCCACACTCAGGCACCCCCAGTCTTTCTGTGACCCCGAGGGTCCTGAGACCACACTGTCCCACAAGGGTTCCACCCCCCACTTAGCCACTGGAGCAATGTCCCTCAGCGGAGCCGACTTCTAAAAGTTCTGATTTTGTGCTCCGTGGCTCTGTCACTTGCCAGAAGCGGCTGATGGAGGCCCCCTCCGCCGCCATCTATGCTCCCGAATATCACCTCGGATTCACTTTTCCGCATGTCCTACCTTCCAGAAAGTGGTCGCTTTTCTGTTCAGAGAGTTGTTGCTATTCTTTTTTTCGATCTCCTATTGAGTTTGTAGGTGTTCAGAATGGTTTGATCCCTAACCAGCTTAGTTCCCGAGACCAGATGAAATCCAGGGCTCCCGCTCCTCCGCCATCTTGCTCTGCCCTCCTCAACACGTGCACTCTTTAATCCCCATCACCAATCCAGCTAACCCCTCACCTACTTCCCCAGTGGTAACCATCAGTTTTTGTTCTCAATAGTTAAGAGTGTTTCTTGGTTTATCTCTTGCTTTCTCTTTTTTCTTTTGCTTATTTGTTTTGTTTTTTAAATTCCACATAGGAGTAAAAATCGTATGGTATTTATCCTTCTTTGACTTATTTTGCTTAGCATAATACTCTCTACTTCCATTCATGTCATTGTAAAGAGTGAGATTTCATTCCTTTTTTATGGCTGAGTAATATTCCATTGTGTGTATATGTGTGTGTGTGTATGCACATCTTTATCCATTTGTCAATTGATGGACACTTGGGCTGCTTCCATAATTTGGCTATTTGTAGATAATGCTGCTCTATAAACACTGTGGTGCATGTATTCCTTTGAATTAGTATTTTTGTATTCTTTGGGTAAATACCTAGTAGTGCGATTTCTGGATTGTATGGTAGTTCTATTTTTAAGTTTTTATTAGGAAACTTCATACTGTTTTCCATAATGGCTGCACCAGTTTACATTCCCACCAACAGTGCACAAGGGTTCCCCCTTCTCCACATTTTCGCCAATACCTGTTTTTTCTTATGTTGTCGATTTTAGTCATTCTCACAGGTGTGAGGTGATATCTCATTGTTGTTTGGATTTGCATTTCTCCAATGATAAGTGAGGTTGAGCATCTTTTCATGTGTCTGTTGGCCATCCAGATGTGTTCTTTGGAAAAATGCTTATTCATGTCTTCTGCCCATTTTTTTAAATTGGATTATTCGTTTTGTGGGTGTTGAGTTGTATAAGTTCTTTACATACTTTGGATATTAACCCTTTATCGGATATGTCATTAGCAAATATCTTCTCCCATTCTGTAGGTTGCTTTTTAGTTTTGTTGATTATTTCCTTCACCGTACAGAAACTTTTTATTTTGATGAAGTCCCAATAGTTTATTTTTGCTTTTCTCCCCCTTGCCTCAGAACACATCTAGAAAGAAGTTTCTATGGCTGGTGACAAAGAAGTTACTCCCTGTGTTCTTTTCTAGGAGTTTTATGATTTCAGGTCTCACATTTAGGTCTTCCATTTTGAAGTCATTTTTATTTATTTTTTACTTTTTTTTTTTTTTTTAGAGGAGAGAGCATGAGTCGGGTAGGGAGGGGCAGAGGGAGAGGGAGAGGGAGAGAGAGAATCTTAAGCAGGTTCCACTCCCAGTGCAGAGCTGGACGTGGGGCTTGATCTCATGACCCTGAGATCATGACCTGAGCCAAAATCAAGAGTTGAACACTTAACCAACTGAACCACTGAGGCACCCCCATCCATTTTGAATTTATTTCTATGTATGATGTAAGAAAGTGGTTTAGTTTCATTCTTTTGCATGTTGCCGTCCAGTTTTCCCAACACCATTTGTTGAAGAGACTGTCTTTTCCCCACTGGATATTCTTTTCTGCTTTGTTGGAAATTAATTGACCATATAATTGTGGGTTTATTTCTGGCCTCTCTATTGTGTTCTATTGATCTATGTGCCCATTTCTGTTCCAGTACTATACTGTTTTGATTACTAAAGCTTTGTCATATAACTTGAAGTCCAGAATTGTGATGCCTCCAGCTTTGCTTTTCTTTTTAAAGATGCTTTGGCTATTTGAGGTCTTTTGTGGTTCCATACTATTTTAGAATTATTTGTTCTAGCTCTCTGAAAAATGCTGTTGGTATTTTGATAGAGATTGCATTAAATGTGTAGATTGCCTTGGGTAGTATTGATGTTTTAACAATATTTGTCCTTCCAATCCACAAGAGTGGAATGTCTTTCCATTTCTTTGTGTTGTCTTCAATTTCTTCCATCAGTGTTTTATAGTTTTCAGAGCACAGGTCCTTCACCTCTTTGGTTAGGTTTATTCCTAGGTATCTTACTGGTTTTGATGCAATTGTACATGGGATTTATTCCTTAAATCTCTTTCTGCTTCTTTGTTTTTGGTGTATAGGAATGCAACAGATTTCTATATGTTGATTTTATATCCTGTGACTTTGCTAAATTCATGTATCTGTTCTAGCAGTTTTTTGGTGGAGTCTTTTGGGGTTTTCTGTATATAGTATGTGTCATCTACAAATAGTGAAAGTTTTACTTTTTCCTTTCCATTTTGGATGCCTTTTATTTTTTTGTTGTCTGATTGCTGTGGCTAGGACTTCCAGTACTATGTTGAATGAAAGTGGTGACAGTGGACATCCCTGTCTTGCTCCTGACTGTAGAGGAAAAATTGAGAGTTTTAAGATATTATCTACCTACCTACCTAAATATCCATTTAGGATATTAGCTGTGGGTTTTTCACCTATGGCCTTTATTATGTTGAAGTATGTTCCCTCTAAACCTACTTTGTTGAGGGTTTTTATCATGAATGGATGTTGTATTTTGTCAGATGCTTTTTCTGCATCTATTGAAATGATCATATGGTTTTTATCCTTTTTTATTAATGTGATGTATCACATTGATTGATTTGTGAATACTGAACCACACTTGCAGTATGGGAATAGATACGAATTGATCGTGGTGAATGATTTTTTAAATGAATTGTTGGATTCCATGTGTCAGTATTTTGTTGAGGATTTTCACATCAGAGATATTGGCCTGTAGTTCTCTTTTTAAGTGTTGTTTTTATCTGGTTTTAGTATCGGGGTAATTCAGGCCTCATAGAATGAATTTGGAAATTTTCTTTCCTTTTTTATTTTTTTGGAATAGATTGAGAAGAATTGGTATTAATTCTTCTTTAAATGTTTGGTAGAATTCACCTGTGAAGCCATCTGGTCCCAGACTTCTGTTTGTTGGGGGTTTTTTGATTACTGATTTAATTTCTTTGCTGGTTTTTGGTGTGTTCAAGTTTTCTATTTCTCCCTGTTTCAGTTTTGGTAATTTATATGTTTCTGGGAATTTGTCCATGTCTTCTAGGTTGTCCAATTTGTTGGCATACAGTTTTTCATAATATTCTCTTATAATTGTATTTCTGTGGTGTTGATTGTTATTTCTTGTCTTTTGTTTGTGATTTTATTTGTTTAGGTCCTTTCTCTTTTCTTTTTGATAAGTCTGGCTAGAGGCTTATCAATTTTATTAATTCTTTCAAAGAACCATCTCCTGGTTTCATTGATCTGTTCTATTGTTTTTTGTTTGTTTGTTTGTAGTTTCTATATCATTTATTTCTGCTCTAATCTTTGTTATTTCCTTCCTTCTGCTGGCTTTAGGCTTTGTTTGTTGTGCTTTTTCTATCTCCTTTAGGTGTAAGGTTAGGTTGTTTGAGATATTTCTTGCTTCTTGAGGTAGGCTTGTGTTGCTATAAACTTCCCTCAGAACCACTTTTGCTGTGTCCCAAATGTTTTGGATGGTTGTGTTTCATTTTCATGTATTTTTTTATTTCTTTTTTTTATTTCCTGTGGACCCAATTCATTGTTTAGTAGCATGTTGTTTAACCTCCATGTATTTGTGGTCTTTCTAGATTTTTTCTTTTGGTTGACTTCTAGTTTCATAGTGTTATGGTCAGAAAAGATGCATGGTATGACTTCAATCTTCTTGTATTTGTTGAGACTTGCTTTATGGCCTAACATGTGATCTATTCTGGAGAATGCTCCATGTGCACTTGAAAAGAACGTGTATTCTGCTCTTTTAGGATGGAGTGTTCTGAATATATCTGTTACGTCCATCTGGTCCAGTGTGTCATTCAAAACCATTGTTTCCTTCCTTGTTGATTTTCGTTTTCTTTCTCTCTTTCTCTCTTTCTCTCTCTCTCTCTTTCTTTCTTTCTTTCTTTCTTTCTTTCTTTCTTTCTTTCTTTCTTTCTTTCTTCTCTTCCTTCCTTCCTTCCTTCCTTCCTTCCTTTTTCTTTCTTTCTTTTCTTTCTTTCTTTCTTTCTTTCTTTCTTTCTTTCTTTCTTTCTTTCTTTTTTTAGTTCTATACATTCATTTTTAGAGAGAGAGAAAACATGCAAACAGAGGGAGAGGCAGAGGTAGAGGGAGAGGGAGAGAATCTCAAGCAGACTACCCGTGGAGTGCAGAGCCTGACATGGGCCTAATCCCACCATCCCAAGATCATGACCTTAGCCGAAATCAAGAGTTGGGCACTTAACTGACTGAGCCATCCAGGCGCCCCCTCCTTGTTGATTTTCTGTTTGGATGATCTGTCCATTGATGTAAGTAGGGGGTGGTAGGGTTTTTATAGTTGGCAGAACCTCTGCAGTTTTTGGATATTTTTATTCTCAATTATCTTGCATATCTTGGGGCATTGGTTAAGCAAACATCTGTTTTTGTTCATGGCATTCCAGGATTACCTATGTGACTTACTCAGGTAAACCTTCAGAAGAGGTAGGTGTACTTGGCTTCTACCTTAAGGTCAATGAGAGACTAGGAAAGGAAGGAGCCCCTAAAGGGGCTGAGGGAATGAGCTCTGGAGCCTCATGGATCTGGTTTTTATTTTCAGATCTCCTACTTAACCTGGAACCATTTCTCAACTTTCTAAACTCCAGTTTTCTTTATTTGTAAAACAGAATAAAATCTACCTCATAGGTTTGTATTTGAGAATTAAATAAAGCAATGCAGATTAGATTGGGTTCTAAACAGTGTAGACTCTGAATGGAGGGTTAGTGTGAAAGTGGTTTATGAGGAAGTGGACTTAGAAAAAATATTTTGTTTTTTGTAAGAAAAGCAGCTACATGCATTTATTTTCAATAACTCACTGATTTGAGATTCCACCCTTTAAACATACAACCCTCTATATTGTTCCACTGATCAGTCTATTCATTCATCAATGTTTTAGTAACTATAGACTTATAGTACATTTAATATGATAAAATGAATTCCCCTTAATATTCTTCTTCTTCTTTTTTTTTTTTTTTACTATTTTGACTCTTCTTACACATTTGTTTTCAAACTTGAAAATTTATCTAGAAATTTTGATTGACAGTGGCTCAGCTTATAGATTTAGGGAGAAGTGACATCTTTACATTTTTAATCTTTCTATCCAAGAATATGGCATTCCTCTCCATATGTTCCTATGTTCTTTTAGATCATTAAGTACAATTTTATAGTTTTAATCTTATAGGTCATGTCCATGTTTGTTGGATTTATTCAGATGGATCTTATATTAATGTGAGTGGGATCTGTTTGTGTGTGTGTTTAGAGAGTTTTAATTATTTAGTTACTCTTTATCCACTGGTTCTAGCTTTCCCTGTTAGGGACCTGGTCTTCAAGGTGGGGTATAAATATCAATGGGGATACATGAGGACTTTCCAGGCAGTATTAGAGTATGGTGAGTCTAAGGAAGTCATTTTCTGGATCTTCAACTGCTATAGGTAGGTCTTACTCAAGGTCGACCTGCTTGAAAAGAGAGTGGGGTCTGTTTTTGTATTGACTTTTCTAATTGAATTAGATTTTTATTCTTGGTGTATAAGAAACCTACTGATTTTCTGCATTTATTTTGTAACTGATCACTTTATTGAATTTACTGATTATCTCTGATAGTTTTCCAATTGATTTTCTTGGGTTTTTGAGGAATGTAATGATAAGATCTGCGAATATGGGAAACTTGCCCTCTTGTTTAGAATATTAATGTACTTATTTTACTTTTTAGTTATTTTATTGTTTAACATGCTTACAGTTAGCCCTTGAACAACATGGGTTTGAACTGCGTGGGTCCACTTACACGCAGATTTTTTTCAAAACATATAGTATGGTCCTGTACATGTATTCTCTGTTACTTACGACTTTCTTAATAACATTTTCTTTTCTCTAGCCTACTTGAAGAATATAGTATGTAATACATATAATATACAAAATAACTATTAATCAACTGTTTGTTGTGGGTAGGCCAGTAGGCTATTAGTAGTTATATTTTTGGGGAGTCAAAGTTATATACAGATTTTCAACTGCATGGAGAGTCAGTACTCCTAACCTCTGTGGAGCTCAGAAAGTCAACTGAATACTGTTTAGGACTTCAGTTGGAATATTTATGTTTCACCATTAAGCTGTTAGTTTTGTGATTGTATATATTATTAATTTTATTGAATTTCTAAAAAAATCATGGTCTTTTGCTTTTTGGAAATCTCTCATGATTATCACATGATTTCTCCCTTTGATCCATTATGGATCAAATATATTGAAGAAATATACTACTTAGATTTCCTAATTTCTTAAAAGATTTTATTTACTTATTTGAGAGAGAGAGAGGCAATGAGTGAGAGAGAAAGCACAGGCTGGGCGGGGGGAGAGGCGGAGGGAGAAGCAGACTCCCCGCTGAGCAGGGAACCCAAAGCGGGGTTGGATCCCAGGACCCTGGGATCATGACCTGAGCCGGAGGCTTAGGTCTTAACTGACTGAGCCACCCAGGCACCCCAGATTTCCTAATTTTTAACTGTGCCTACCTTCCTGGATAAATCCCACTTGAATTAATTTTAAAATACCAATAGATTCTATTGCTATTATATTTAGACTTTTCATGTATACTTACATATGTTGGAGTGGTTTTTAAAAACAATTATCATGGGCAAGATTTGATATCAGCTCTATGTCAGTGTCTTTAAAAGAATGGAGATGTTTTCTTTCTTTTCTTATTCTCTGATATATCCTAAATAGCATATGAAGTTTGATTTTGAAATCCCTGAAACAATTTAAAACTGGCACAAACAAGAGAAGTAGTTTCTCCTTCTGACCGTTTCCCTAATTTTGATCTGGGGAGATAGGAAAAGATGAATTATTTTCAGCTTCTCTTATCAAAGGGTGTTTTCAATTATCACTTAAGCCATTAATTGGCTTTTCTGAGGAGCAATTTCCTTTTCCTATGAGAGGACCCTCAGGGTGTCTGTGGCCCTGTGAACTGCCTCCTGGGCTTGGGGCATGGGAACTTAGTGGACTGACTTCACAGATTGTCATTTTCTCCCCCATGAAAAGACTTCATTGAGAAAAGAAAGCAAAGCAGGAAGGAGGGCTGGGTGCTTAAATCCTGTCCTTACTTTACCCCTTCTGCCTCCCACCTTCTAAGGAACTCTGTCGTTGGGTATGTCAAATATATATTTGCCCCGATGCCTTCCAATGCATCCGAAATATCCCCAATGAAAATCTCACTGAAATATCTCCTAATGAAAACTTCACCTGTCTCCTTGTCCTCCAAATGTCCTTTCCTTCTGCCTTCCCCATTAAATTGATGGCACCTCCATGCAACTTCCCAAATCAAGAGTCTGAGTTTTGTCCATGATTTTGCCTTCTCTTTTACCCATCCCATTTGATTTGTTCACAAGTTCTCTCAAATCCATCATTCTTTCTCTTTTTTTACCCATCATTGCTGCCTTACCTCCCATCCTTAAATCTGACCTTCATTGTCACGTTGGCCTGTTCATTAGCCTCCGACTCCAGTCTTGCCCCTGGCATACTCCCACTCCTCCAAATCTCCTTCCACACTTCTGCCAGAGTCACCTTTTAAAAATGATTTTGATTTTTATTAAAGTACTGTGTATAGTTAAAAATATCAAACACAGTCACTGGTATGCATTTTTTAAATAAAAAAAAAGCTTTGAAAACTGATTTTTGGGAGGTACCTTAGCACCAAAACTCATTCTGGTGGCAAAACCTGACCTAAAGTTAAAAGCTCTTTTGCAAAAATATTGTGTTGGAATGCCTGTGTTGTTCAGTTGGTTAAGAGTCTGACTTGATTTTGGCTGGGGTCATGATTTCAGGGTCTGGCTCTGTGCTGGGCACTGAGCCTCTTGGGATTCTCTCTCTCTCTCTCCCTCTGTCCCTCCCCCTCACTTGTGCTTTCTTTCTCTCTCAAAAAGAATATTGTATTAATTATGGGGTGCTGCCCATAATTATGAGCACATAATTGTGTGCTTATGATACAGTATATGCATATTATCTTTTAAAAATCAGAAAATATCTGAATTCTGAAATACATCTGGCTTTAAAGATTCAAGGTGGAGTGGGGGGCCCCATCTCATTCTTCAGAGACAACTCTTTAAATTCCTTTAGCTTTTAAAAATTAGCTCTTTCATCTGGGCTGCTGACATGCCATCCAGACTGAGGAAGACCTGGAAACTTCAGGGCCATGTGGTCCACAGCCGCATGGGCAAGCACCAAAAACACTCAGGAGACCAGGGTCATGCTGGTGGCATGCTTCACCACAGGATCAACTTTGATCAATATCACCCAGGTTACTTTGGAAAAGTTGGTAGGAGGCATTACCACTTAAAGAGGAACCAGAGCTTCTGCCCAGTTGTCAACCTTGATAAACTGTGGACATTGGTCAGTGGGCAGATGCCGGTAAGTGCTGCCAAAAATAGGACTGGAGCTGCTTTTATCATCGATGTGGTGCAATTGGGCTACTACAAAGTTTTGGGAAAGGGAAAGCTCCCAAAACAGCCTATTATCCTGAAAGCCAAATTCTTCAGTAGAAGAGTTGTGGAGAAGATTAAGGGTGTGTGTGTGTGGGGGGGGGGGCTGCATCCTGGTAGCTTGAAGCCAAGTGGAGGGAGGTTCATACTAACAAATGCTTTTAAAAATTATATTTATATTCATCTTTTGAATTTCTTGATTTGTCAATTTTGGATATTTTTGCACATTGACTTTCTATTATAATTTATTAAGATTTGACTGACATGTTTCCCAACTGTCTTAGTCCGCTAGGGCTGCCATAACAAAGTACTACAGACTGGGCAGTTTCAACAACAGAAATTTATTTCCTCACAGTTCTGGAGGCTGGAAGTCCAAGATCAAGGTAACAAGAGGGTTCGTTTCTCCTGAAGCCTCTCTTCTTGGCTTATAGAGGGCCATTTTCTTCTGGTGTCTTCACATGTTCTTCCCTTTGTATATATCTGTGTCTTAATTTCTTTTTCTTGTAAGAACACCAGTCATATTGGATTAGGGCTCACCTTAATGACTTCATTTAACATTTATTACCTCTTTAAAAATTCTATCTCCAAATACAGTCACATTCAGACGGGGATTAGGACTTTGACATATGAATTTTGGATACCGTTCAATCTGTAACACCAACTACATCTGTTCATCTATATGTTTATAAAACTTTTGGTTTACTCAGTTGTCAGTTTGCATTGTTCATTGTTAGCTTTGTGCAAATACTGTTTATTACAGAGTATAGGAAAGCACTATAATTATATTTCCTTTTTAATTTTTTTCCTGGTGTTAATAATTGTCTCCAATCATTAATTCAATTGTTAACCTGTGTACCTATTGTTAAATTTTTTCTCAAATGCTTTATCAGACCTGTCTGTGTTAACATGATTTTTTAGGTAGTTAAAAGTATATTTAAAAAAGCCCCAACCCTATTCCACCAGTCTGCTTCTCCTGAAATGGTCACTCTTTAAACCCGTGAGGTAGATAGCATCCCTCTTTGGGTTCTTTCTTTGGATCCAGGTTTTCCTTCCTCTTCATTTTCTTATTTTTTTCTAAAGCGCATCAGCAGTAGCTTTCTAGGGAAAGGCATGAGATATAATTTTTTGGCTTCCTGCATGCATTAAAATACATATATATATTTATTTTATTTTATTTTATTTTATTATGTTAATCACCATACATTACATCACTAGTTTTTGATGTAGTGTTCCATGATTCATTGTTTGCGTATAAAACCCAATGCTCCATTCAATACATGCCCTCTTTAATACCCATCACCAGGCTAAACCATCCCCCCAGCCCCTGCCCCTCTAGAACCCTCAGTTTGTTTCTCAGAGTCCACAGTCTCTCATGGTTTGTCTCTCCTTCCGATTTACCCCCTTCATTTTTCCCTTCCTACTATCTTCTTCTTCTTCTTCTTTTTTTTTAACATATAATGTATTACTTGTTTCAGAGGTACAGGTCTGCTTTTCGACAGTCTTACACAATTCACAGCGTTTACCGTAGCACATACCCTCCCCAGTGTCTATCACCCAGCCACCCCATCCCACCCCATGCCCTACCACTCCAGCAACCCTCAATTTGTTTCCTGAGATTAAGAATTCCTCATATCAGTGAGATCATATGATACACGTCTTTCTCTGATTGACTTATTTCACTCAGCATAATACCCTCCAGTTCTATCTACGTCATTGCAAATGGCAAGATTTCATTCCTTTTGATGGCTGCATAATATTCCATTGTATATATATGTACCACATCTTCTTTATCCATTCATCTGTCGATGAACATCTTGGCTCTTTCCATAGTTTGGCTATTGGGAACATTGCTGCCATAAACATCAGGATGCACATACCCCTTCAGATCCCTACATTTGTATCTTTGGAGTAAATACCCAGTAGAGCAATTGCTGGGTCATAGGGTAGCTCTCTTTTCAACTTTTTGAGGAACCTCCATACTGTTTTCCAGAGTGGCTGCACCAGCTTGCATTCCCACCAACAGTGTAGGAGGGTTCCCCTTTATCCACATCCCCGCCAACATCTGTCGTTTCCTGACTTGTTAATTTTAGCCATTCTGACTGGTGTGAGTTGGTATCTCATTGAGGTTTTGGTTTGGATTTCCCTGATGCCGAGTGATGTGGAGCACTTTTTCATGTGTCTGTTGGCCATTTGGATGTCTTCTTTGAAAAAATGTCTGTTCATGTCGTCTGCCCATTTCTTGATTGGATCATTTGTTCTTTGGGTGTTGAGTTTGGTAAGTTCTTTATAGATTTTGGATACTAGACCTTTGTCTGATTTGCAATAGCTTTTTTTTGCAAATAGCTTCTCCCATTCTCTCAGTTGTCTTTTGGTTTTGTTGACTGTTTCTTTTGCTGTGCAAAAGCTTTTTATTTTGATGAAGTCCCAATAGTTCATTTTTGCCTTTATTTTCCTTGCCTTTGGCGATGTTTCTAGGAAGAAGTTGCTGCGGCTGAGGTTGAAGAGGTTGCTGCCTGTGTTCTCCTTTAGGATTTTGATGGACTCCTGTCTCACATTTAGGTCTTTCAACCATTTGGAGTCTATTTTTGTGTGTGATGTAAGGAAATGGTCCAGTTTCATTCTTCTGCATGTGGCTGTCCAATTTTCCCAACACCATTTGTTGAAGAGACTGTCTTTTTCCCATTGGACATTCTTTCCTGCTTTGTCAAAGATTAGTTGACCATAGAGTTGAGAGTCCATTTCTGGGCTCTCTATTCTGTTCCATTGATCTGTGTGTCTGTTTTTGTGCCAGTACCATACTGTCTTGATGATGACAGCTTTGTAATAGAGCTTGAAGTCCAGAATTGTGATGCCGCCAGCTTTGCTTTTCTTTTTCAACATTCCTCTGGCTATTCAGGGTCTCTTCTGGTTCCATACAAATTTTAGGATTATTTGTTCCATTTCTTTGTAAAAAGTGGATGGTATTTTGATAGGAATTGCATTGAATGTGCAGATTGCTCTAGGTAGCATTGACATCTTCACAATATTTGTTCTTCCAATCCATGAGCATGGAACCTTTTTCCATTTCTTTGTGTCTTCCTCAATTTCTTTCATGAGTATTTTATAGTTTTCTGAGTACAGATCCTTTGCCTCTTTGGTTAGATTTATTCCTAGGTATCTTATGGTTTTGGGTGCCATTGTAAATGGGAACGTCTCCTTAATTTCTCTCTCTTCTGTCTTGTTGTTGGTGTATAGGAATGCCACTGATTTCTGTGCATTGATTTTATATCCTGCCACTTTACTGAATTCCTGTATGAGGTCTAGCAGTTTTGGGGGGGAGTTTTTTGGGTTTTCCACATAAAGTATCATATCATCTGCAAAGAGTGAGAGTTTGATATCTTCTTTGCCGATTCGGATGCCTTTTGTTTCTTTTTGTTGACTGATTGCTGAGGCTAGGACTTCTAGTACTATGTTGAATAGCAGTGGTAATAGTGGACATCCCTGCCGCGTTCCTGACCTTAGTGGGAAAGCTCTCAGTTTTTCCCAATGATAATGATATTTGCTGTAGGTTTTTCATAGATGGCTTTTATGATATTGAGGTATGTACCCTCTATCCCTGTACTCCGAAGGGTTTTGATCAAGAAGGAATGCTGTACTTTGTCAAATGCCTTTTTTGCATCTATTGAGAGGATCATATAGTTCTTGTTCTTTCTTTTGTTAGTGTATTGTATCACTTGATTGATTTGTGGCTGTTGAACCAAACTTGCAGCCCAGGAATAAATCCCACTTGTTTGTGGTGAATAACCCTTTTAATGTATGGTTGGATCCTATTGGCTAGTATTTTGGTGAGAATTTTTGCATCCATGTTCATCAGGGATATTGGTCTGTAATTCTCCTTTTTGATGGGGTCTTTGTCTGGTTTGGGGATCAAGGTAATGGTGGCCTCATAAAACGAGTTTGGAAATTTTCCTTCCATTTCTATTTTTTGGAACAGTTTCAGAAGAATAGGTATTAATTCTTCTTTAAATGTTTGGTAGAGTTCCCCTGGGAAGCCATCTGGCCTTGGGCTCTTGTTTGTTGGGAGATTTTTGATGACTGCTTCAATTTCCATAGTGGTTATAAGTCTGTTCAGGTTTTCTATTTCTTCCTGGTTCAGTTTTGGTAGCTGATACATCGCTAGGAATGCACCCATTTCTTCCAGGTTATCTAATTTGCTGGCATAGAGTTGCTCATAATATGTTCTTATTGTTTGTATTTCTTTGGTGTTGGCTGTGATCTCTCCTCTTTCATTCATGATTTTGTTGATTTGGGTCCTTTCTCTTTTCTTTTTGATAAGTCTGGACAGGGATTTATCAATCTTGTTCATTCTTTCAAAGAACCAGCTCCTAGTTTCGTTGATCTGTTCTACTGTTCTTTTGGTTTCTATTTCATTGATTTCTGCTCTGATCTTTATTATTTCTCTTCTCCTGCTGGGTTCAGGCTTCCTTTAAGTGTAGGGTTATGTTGTGTATTTGAGACCTTTCTTGTTTCTTGAGAAAGGCTTGTATTGCTATATACTTTCCTCTTAGGACTGCCTTTGCTGCATCCCAAAGATTTTGAATAGTTGTGTTTTCATTTTCATTGGTTTCCATGAATTTTTTAAATTCTTCTTTAATTTCCTGGTTGACCCCTTCATTCTTTAGTAGGATGCTCTTTAGCCTCCATGTATTTGAGTTCTTTCCGACTTTCCTCTTGTGATTGAGTTCTAGTTTCAAAGCACTGTGGTCAGAAAATATGCAGGGAATGATCCAATCTTTTGGTACCAGTGGAGACCTGATTTGTGACCTACGGTGTGATCTATTCTGGAGAATGTTCCATGGGCACTAGAGAAGAATGTGTATTCCGTTGCTTTGGGATGGTATGTTCTGAATATATCTGTGAAGTCCATTTGGTCCAGTGTGTCATTTAAAGTCTTTATTTCCTGGTTGATCTTTTGCTTAGATGATCTGTCCATTTCAGTCAGGGGGGTGTTAAAGTCCCCCACTATTATTGTATTGTTGTCAATGTGTTTCTTTGCTTTTGTTATTAATTGGCTTATATAATTGGCTGCTCCCATGTTAGGTGCCTAGATATTTACAATTGTTAGATCTTCTTGTTGGATAGACCCTTTAAGTAGGATAGAGCGTCCTTCCTCATATCTTATTACAGTCTTTGTTTTAAAATCTAATTTGTCTGATATAAGGATTGCCACCCCAGCTTTCTTTGGGTGTCCATTAGCATGGTAATTGGTTTTCCACCCCCTCACTTTCAATCTGGAGGTGTCTTTGGGTCTAAAATGAGTCTCTTGCAGACAGCATATCGATGGGTCTTGTTTTTTTATCCAGTCTGATAGCCTGTGTCTTTTGGTTGGGGCATTTGCCCATTTACATTCAGGGTAACTATTGAAAGATGTGAATTTTGTGCCATTGTATTGCCTGTAAGGTGGCTATTACTGTATATTGTCTGTGTTCCCTTCTGGTCTATATTACTTTTAGGCTCTCTCTTTGCTTAGAGGACCCCTTTCAATATTTCTTGGAGGGCGGGTTTTGTGTTTGCACATTCCTTTAGTTTTTGTTTGTCCTGGAAGCTTTTTATCTCTCCTTCTATTTTCAATGACCGCCTAGCTGGATATAGTATTCTTGGCTGCATATTTTTCTCATTTAGTGCTCTAAATATATCATGCCAGTCCTTTCTGGCCTGCCAGGTCTCTGTGGATAGGTCTGTTGCCAATCTAATGTTCCTACCCTTGTAGGTTACAGATCCCTTATCCCGAGCTGCTTTCAGGATTTTCTCTTTGTCTCTGAGACTCGTAAGTTTTGCTATTAGATGTCGGGGTGTTGACCTATTTTTATTGATTTTGAGGGGGGTTCTCTGTGCCTCCTGGATTTTGCTGCCTGTTTCCTTCCCCAAATTAGGGAAGTTCTCTGCTATAATTTGCTCCAATATGCCTTCTGCGCCTCTCTTTCTTCTTCTGGGATCCCAATTATTCCAATATTGTTTCATCTTATGGTATTACTTATCTCTCGAATTCTGCCCTTGTGATCCAGTAGTTGTTTATTTCTCTTTTTCTCAGCTTCCCTATTTTCCATCATTTGGTCTTCTATATCGCTGATTCTCTCTTCTGCCTCATTTATCGTAGCAGTTAGACCCTCCATTTTTTATTGCACCTCATGAATAGCCTTTTTGATTTCGACTTGGTTAGATTTTAGTTCTTCTGTTTCTCCAGAAAGGGGTTCTCTAATATCTTCCATGCATTTTTCAAGCCCAGCTAGTATCTTTATAATCGTCATTCTGAACTCTAGTTCTGATATCTTACTAATGTCCGTATTGTTAGTCCCTGGAAGTTGATACTGCCAGTCGGTTCTTTTTTTTGAGGTGATTTTTTTTCCATCTTGTCATTTTGTCCAGAGGAGAATAGATGAATGAGAGAACAAAATGCTAACAGGGTAACAACGACCCCAGAAAAATACACACTAAACAAATCAGAAGAGTCTGAAACTGGGGGAAAAGAAAGGGAAAGAAAGAGAAAAGAAAAAGAAAAAGGAAAAAAAAAGAATATGATCAAATATGATCAGGCTGGTGAATAGATCAGTGCCACACACTAGATTTTGGGCGTATTTTGGTCTTTTAGAGGAAAGTGCCTCCCAAAATTTTAAAGAAAGAAAAACTTATATATGTACAAAAATAAGGGTAAATACGATGAAGGGATGGAATATGACTGTAAAGATAAGAATTATAAAAGATGTTATAAAAGGAATTGATAAGATAAGAAGCTGGTTAAAAAAAGAAAGAAGAGAAATTTAAAAAAAAAGGGAGAGAATGTGATCAGGCAGGAGACTAGAACAAAGCCATACACTAGAGATTTAGGGTACATTTTGGTCCGTTAGAAGAAACTGTATCCCAAAATTTTAAAGTGAGAACAACTTATATATATAGATAAGGTTAACTACAATGAAGGGATAGACTATGACTCTAAAAATGAAAATTAAAAAAGATTTTAAAAAGGAATTGACAAGATGTTGGTTGAAAAAGGGAAAAAGAAAAATAAAAAAAAAGAAAAAGAAAATTAAAAAAATTAACTTTGAAAGACTAAAGAATCATGGTAAAAAAGCCATGAATTCTATGTGCAGTATTCCCCTAGCGCTGGAGTTCTGCCATTCTCATTGATCAGTAAAATTGGTCTTGGCTGGCTGTTCTTGCAGATCTTCTGGGGGAGGTCCTGTTGCCGTGGTTCCCAAATGTCTTTGCCCCGAGGCGGAATTGCCCTGCCCTTGCTGGGTCGGGCTAAGCTATCGGCTCGGGTTTGCTTTCAGGAGCTTTTGTTCCCTGCAAGCTTCCCGTACAGCTTTGGAGGACGAGAGTGAAAGTGGCGGCCTCCCAATCTCCGACCCAGAGGAGCCGAGAACTTGGGGCCCCACTCCTCAGCGAGCCCCCAGAGGAAAGCAGTCAATCACTCCCATCTCCCCCGGTCTCCGGCCACAATCCGTGCTCACCCGGCCTGTGACTGGGCGTTTCTATCTCTGGCACCCGACTTGGTGTGGAGTCTCCAAACCCAGCAGATCCCTGCGGTGCGCTCCTGCGCCGCTCCTCCCAGGGGAGGAAGGGGAGTCTCCCCGGATCTGCCGCTTATTGGGTCCCTGCTGGAGGAGCGGTGGCCCGACTGGGCCGCAGATCACAGTTTATGGCAACCCCGAGCTGAGAGCCCATGCCTCGGCTCCATCTCTGCAGCCGGCTTCCCCGCTCCGATACCTGGGAGCTCTGCCGCACTCAGGCACCCCCGGTCTCTCTGTGACCCCGAGGGTCCTGAGACCACACTGTCCCGCGAGGGTTCCACCCCCGCTTAGCCGCTGGAGCGACGTCCCTCAGCGGAGCCGGCTTCTAAAAGTTCCGATTTTGTGCTCCGCGGCTCTAGCACTTGCCAGAAGCGGCCGACGGAGGCCCCCCTCCCCCGCCGTCTATCCTCCCGAATATCGCCTCGGATTCACTTCTCCGCACATCCTACCTTCCAGAAAGTGGTCTCTTTTCTGTTCAGAGAGTTGTTGCTATTCTTCTCTTCGATCTCCTGTTGAGTTCGTAGGTGTTCAGAATGGTTTGATCCCTATTCAGCTGAATTCCTGAGACCAGACGAAATCCAGGTCTCCTACTCCTCCGCCATCTTGCTCCTCCCACTCGGAATTCTTTTTAATTCTTTCATCTCATTCTTCCACTCAATGCTAGACTTTATAAGCTCACCTCCAATAAACTGCTTCTCTTGACATTATCTTTTCCGCTACACTTCTCCCACCGTTCCCTTTTTGTTTCCTGAAGTAAAAGTTATAATCTATCTGAGGTGAGGAATTTTTAAATTTAGTATTTCAACCACCAGACCTCTAAGTTATGGTAATAAGAGATATTTTAAAAGACTGTCACCACAATCCAATATAAATACCTGAAAAATTTAAATAAATTGAATGCTTTTAGGTTGGTCACCACAATGGTAGCTCTTGAGATAAAGATTGGTGTGCAGATGGTTTGCTAAGGAACTGCGTCCAGTAGAATTTACTAAGGGAATGGGGAAGAAGGACAGGGAAGGGAGAGAAGCCTGACAAGGATGTAATTTTAGGCAGAGTCAGAAGCCTAAGCCTGATCCTCTAGAGGAACTCTGGAGTGTAAATTATCCTTCAGAATTTGTCCATCCTTGAAGCAAGGGAGTTGGGTTTTCATAACCCAGCACTGTCAGTCATTGGCTCTGGGGTAGGGCAACCAACCATCCTAGTTGGGTCCAGGACTGTCTTGGTTTTAGCAGTAAAAGCCTCATGTTCCAGCCAACATGTGTTGTTGGCAACACTAACAGGAACTTCCAGCTCTCTATGCTTTGGGGCAAAGTGGTTTCAGTAGCTCAAGGGAAGTCCTTGGAAAAGAAACAGTTGCATCCATTAGAAGCTGTGGTGGGCAGAATAATGACCCCCAAAGATGTCCACATCCTAATCCCCAGAACCTGTGAATACCTTATCTTAGGTGACAAAAGGGACTTCGCAGATGTGATTAAAGTAAGGATCTTGAGATGGAGAGATTAGCCTGGATTATCCAGGGGCCCCAATGTCATCACAAGGATCCTTATCATTGAAAGGGGGAGGCGGGAGAGTCAGAGATGTGATGGTGGATGCAGAGCTCAGAAGGATGCCATTTATGGCTTTACACGTGGAGGGGGCCACCAGCCAATGAATGCAGGAAGCCTCAAGAAACAAGAAAGGACAAGAAATGGATTCTTCCCTAGAGCCTCCAGAATGAATAGAGCCCTGTGGCACCTTGATTTTAACCCCATGAGACCTATTTTGGACTTCTGACTTCCAGAACTGTTAAGATGATAAATGTACGCTGTTTTTTTTTGTTGTTGTTGTTATTTTTAAAAAAATTTCTATTGTTATGTTAATCACCATACATTACATCATTAGTTTTTGATGTAGTGTTCCATGATTCATTGTTTGTGCATAACACCCAGTGCTCTATGCAGAACGTGCCCTCTTTAATACCCATCACCAGGCTAACCCATCCCCCCACCCCCCCTCCCCTCTAGAACCCTCAGTTTGTTTTTCAGAGTCCATCATCTCTCATGGTTCTTCTCCCCCTCCGATTCCCCCCCTTCATGCTTCCCCTCCTGCTATCTTCTTCTTCTTCTTTTTTTTTTTTTTTAACATATATTGCATTATTTGTTTCAGAGGTACAGATCCGTGATTCAAGAGTCTTGCACAATTCACAGTGCTCACCATAGCACATACCCTCCCCAATGTCTATCACCCAGCCACCCCATCCCTCCCACCCACCCCACTCCAGCAACCCTCAGTTTGTTTCCTGAGATTAAGAATTCCTCATATCAGTGAGGTCATATGATACATGTCTTTCTCTGATTGACTTATTTCACTCAGCATAACACCCTCCTGTTCCAACCACGTCGTTGCAAATGGCAAGCTCTCATTCCTTTTGATGGCTGCATAATATTCCATTGTATATATACCACATCTTCTTTATCCATTCATCTGTCGGTGGACACCTTGGCTCTTTCCACAGTTTGGCTATTGTGGACATTGCCGCTATAAACATTGGGGTGCACATACCCCTTCGGATCCCTACCTTTGTATCTTTGGTCTAAATACCCAGTAAAATGTACGCTGTCTTAAACCACCAAGTTTGTGGGACTTTGTTGCAAAACGTGTTGCAAATTTGTGGCAAATGAATACAAAGGCAAAGGTTCACTGCAGCTGGGGGAGGGGAACTTAGAAACGGTAAAAACATCTGAGGCGGGATCCTGTGGTGCCCCAACAGTCTCTGCTCCCTTCAAATCAGAAAACTAAATTAGATAGCTAAAACTTCGAACCACTAGTCAACAAATTAGTTTACTATGAAATTAGGGAAGTGTGGCATAGTGATCAAGCCATGGGATCTGGAGTCTGATGCCCATTTGTTAAATCCTGGCTTTGGGCACTTATAAGCTCTGTATAATCTTGGCATGTTACATAAGCCTTTTGGATCCTTAGTGCCTCATCTGTAAAATGGGGGAAAAACCCAAGAGCTATTCTAAGGATTAGATGAATATATCCTTAAAGCACTTGACACGCAGTAAAATCTCAACGCAGATATTATTGGTAGCCCAGTGGGATCCCCTCTTTCTCTGTTCAACTGTTTACATTCTAAAGGCAGCAAAGGTGAGAATCAAGCTCGGTGAATATTAGGGATTAAAATCACTTTACTTGCCCAGAGGTTATAGTACACAGGGCTCTGTGTTTATAATCTCATAAATACTATGTACATATGAGAGTTTACTTGTCGTCACAGTGGGAATTATATAATACTGAGTCCAAGCGCAGAATGTATGTTCCAGGTTTTAAAATTACTTAGAAGAGAGTTGTTGAATATTGTATGGGGGGCTCCTCTATATGTCTATGGTTTAGCATTTTTTAAGTCTATGGTTTATTTAAAGTATGCCTTTCACCTTCATTGGAATTCGCTCTCCTCCTGAGATCTTTGTTAAGCCCAGCAAAGTCATCCATTAGAGTTGTGCCAGTCTCTCTTCCCAAGGTGATCTGGGGGGTATTTTCCCAGCCTTTTGATATGCTACTCAGCCATACCTGGGGAGAGTTTTATAAACAACCATTAAGTTGTTATTAGAAGTGTCAGGACTGGTCTAACTAGTCATTCTGTAATAATTACTGAAGTTCAACTGTAAATATAGAGCCACTTAGTGTTTCAGATCAGCTTCAGCTGAATCTAGAAATGGGCCCTACAGACCCCTTCTGGTATCCAGGTAGGCAATTACCTGGGGTCTTTTATTCATCTCTTTTAGAGACCAGCAGCTAAAACTCACATCAGCTCATATGGAGACCTTGAAACAGCCCGTCAAGGACTGCAGAGCAGTTGATTCATACTTGGCAGTAGGAACCATCCAGAAGTGGTATATTTGCGATCCGTTCTGTCCTCCCTTTCTCCCCAGGTCCTGCAACTCAGAGCTAGCAGGGCTTTCTTCTGCATTCTGGGGCTGTCTCCGGTTTGGGCTGAGGCTCTTTTAAACTGGGTGCTCCCCCTGCCACTCCAGCTCTCCCTTCTACCCCTGGGAATGGTGGCAGAGAAGGGGCGACAGCCCGGGAAGGGGAGGAGGATCTTGGCTGAGCTGGAGCCCTGGGTGCTGGCCCGGACTCCGTGAGGAAGGGACCGGGTGTGGCAGAGCTTGCTTTGCTCTGAGGCCGCGCCAGCTCCCGGAAACGCTGGAAACCCTCCCTGAGGAGGACCCGTTAAATCAACAACAAAAGACTTCACATCAAACCTTAGAGGGTTATTTTAAGGCCAAGGGGAAAGCAGCAAGCTGGAGAAAGGAGGGAGGCAGCAGTGGTAAGTCAACCACTGCCTCCTCATTTTTCAGCCACTCAGCCCTCCAACTACGCTTTCCCCACTTCCATCCAGCTGCTCTGGAGCCTGGGCCTCCCCCCCTCGCCCTGTTCGCCGGATGAACTGCCCTGTCTGGGCCTTGCCTTAGCCGGGGCCTCTCAGGGATAGAGCTGTGTTTGTCTCCACTGTGTGTTGAACTTGGCAGGTGTAGGCGCATCTCATTCCAAGTCAAACTACCACCTTTCAAAAGAGAAGTCCAGGCCTGGAATCCAGGGCTCGGGCTGGGCCCTGTGTACCACCACCAGTGCTGTCCTTCTCCCCCGCCCATGCCAGGCCCGCCTTGGGTAATGACTGAGAAGGGAAAAACCAGGCATTCAGGGCTGGAGGTTGCAGGAGGCAGCTGGAGGGCTGTGGGCATAGGAATGAGGGCAGCTTCACGGCCAGAGGCTCAAGTAGCCCTGGAGAGTCAATGATTGCTTTGGACAAATGAGCAGCTATTGACCATCCTGATGCCACCTGGGTGCACAACCTGAGTGTGCAGAGCCCGCTCAAGGATGAGGTCCTGGTTTTCAAGAACGAGCCTTCTTCCAGAGGAGATCTGGAAAGACTGAGTCCACTCAGGAAGTTTCCCTCCCTTTTCCCTGCTGTCATGGAATCT
Organism: Eumetopias jubatus; assembly: GCF_037043125.1. NCBI lineage: Eukaryota > Metazoa > Chordata > Mammalia > Carnivora > Otariidae > Eumetopias > Eumetopias jubatus. The sequence continues at coordinate 147,280,555 of NW_028274807.1, read as the reverse complement.
GTTGCTCCCACAGAGACCGGTTGCCCTCTAAGGACCGGGAAGGGCAGCCTGCAGATCAGAGGAGCAGAGAGACCTCTAGCCTCAGTTTCTCATTTGAGAATTGTTGCCAGATAGTGAGATCCCTTGTCCCCTTGACCAGTGTTCATGAACTCCCTGACAGTTCAGAGTAGCTGCCTAGGTGTCAGCTCCATCGTGTGTTAGCTACGTGACTCGGGCTAGAGATGGTTTTCTACTAAATGGGGGTCTCGTCTACCCACTAAGTGCTGTGAAGATTACAGAACATGTGGAAAAGTGCTTACTTGGCTGTTATTCTAATCAGGCCTTGGGCAGATGTCATAGCATTTTCACAGACGGCTTCTCACTTAGCTTCATAATAGCTCCACGAGGTGGGGAGGGCAGGGGAGGGGTGAGAGTAATTACATTTTCTTTTAAAGTTTGAAGAGCTTTGCCATTTGAATGATGGCCTTGGCAGGCCCACATCTGGCACAGAGTAAATGACCCCAGCAGTATTTCTGCCCATGTGGGTTTTTCTTTCTTCTCTCTTTTTTTTTGGTTGGTGAACTTGCTCTGAAACAAAGAACTTCAAGGGAAGTAGACGGCGTTGAACATTTTCCAAGACCCCCGAGGGCCACCAAAGATGGGTAATCTGGTTTGGGAAAACGATGCATCATCTTAACATCTACAGTCTGTCCAGTATGAACTTCATGTGAGTCACTCGTGGAATTTTAAATTGTCTTGTAGCCACATTGGAAAACTTTTTAAAAGGTGAAATTAATTTTAGTAATATATGTTTTTAACCCCTGTGCATTAAACATATTACCATTTCAACATGTAATCTAAAGATTATTGATGAGATACTTTATATTCATTATATTCGTTTATTCATTTATTCGTTCGTTCATTCATTCATTCATTCATATATATATTTATTTATATTTGAAGCACAGTGTGTATATTACATTAACGGCACATCTCAATTCCACTGCTAAAAACTCATGGGAAGCTCTTGATCTGTATTTTGATTTCAGAACTTTATAGTTGCCGGAACAGCCTCACATACTCAAGTCATTGCAAGTATACTAAAAGTTTTCCAGTCATGGAAATGAGTACCAGATTTTAAATACAAATTTAAATTGGGGCGCCTGGGTGGCTCAGATGGTTAAACGTCTGCCTTCGGCTCAGATCATGAGCCCAGGGTCCTGGGATCGAGCCCCACCTCCCTCTCCCTCTGCCTCTCCCCCTGCTTGTACACACTCTCTCTCTGCCAAAAATAAAATAAAATCTTTAGAAAAACACAAATTTAAATTAATTAAAATTAAATAAAACTAAAGTTCAGTTTCTCATTCACACTAAGCAACGTTTAAGATGCTCAACGACCACATAGAGCTTGTGGCTGTCACCTAGGACAGTTCAGGAGAAGTTTCTACCAGGATGTTTTCTTGTTCACTTGTTATTTCCATACTTAGAATTTTCTTCACTTTCTTTGCAGTGATGTTTTAAGTCATTTGCCTATTTTACAAGTATTTAGAACTACATAATACCCTCTGTCTATCCATTCACCTGGGCACATTGCAGGACAGGGCAAATGATCGAGGGGTTCTACTGGTGACCTCTTTGCATGGTGAAGAAATTGAGCCATAGAGCCCCCGTGACACAGGACTCTGAGGGAGGGCCCCAGTGTCAACCTGCATATTAAAGAGTTTAAAATCTTAATTTCTGCCTTTTTTGGATGGAAGACAAAAACAAACAGAAACGAAAGACCTAACATTGCCTTCCTACACCCTTATGGATCACCTTTGCACATCATGCTTGGAAGTCCAGGCTTGGAGCACCAATGCTTTGGTCTCAACCTTTCCCCAAGCTCAGGCATAAGCCCTGGTCCTGGACTTTCAGGGAATGGGTGATGTTTATTTCCCTCTGGCCTCCCCTCCTGCTCCCAGAGTTCCTTGATCCTGGTTTTTTTTTTTTTAAGCATATGTAATTACATTCATTTAGAGACTTGATTAAATATTACTTTGTCCTCCAAAACAAAACCCCAAAACAACAGAATGTCTCCAACAAAAGTCACAAACGAATGGCTAAATCTTTAGAATTTGACCTAATTTTGTTCTTTGGGGGCAAACTGTGCACTGGTTTTTTCCCTCTTACTCACACTTGGCTAAATATCTGGCATACTGTAATGGGACATCATAGAAACCTGTGCTTATATTTCCAGGATTTTCAGTGCTATGATTTTCTCCAAACTCACTATTTTCAGAAATAGAAGTGCCTTCCTATTTATATGTGGATTATGTATTGTTTCATTTGTCGGAGATTTTGGAGTCTAGACCATGTCTGCTTAGCAGCTTCATCTTGGCTGGGTTCTGGGTGGTCTGTTTCTTCTCCCATTTTTCTGGGTATCCCTCCTCACGCCTTTATTTTTCTTTCTTTAGTTATTTTGCTACTTCAATTTTCTGAGGTAGAATTTTTGGAGTCCTCAGCTTTTTGTGGACACAAGTTTGACTCTTAATGACCCATGCAGGAAGAGTTGCATATTTGGTGCTTTTCTTCTCTGCTGCTTTCCTTGAGGAGGATCCAGATAAAATTCTCTGAGGGAATGAAAGGATTCTTGGCAAACTGTAGGGACTTTCTTCCTTTCCTTTGCCTTGAAGTATATAAACAAAATATTCCAGAGCCCTGAAATGTTGTTTTCCACAAGTGCCTCATGAAGAATACACTTTATTAGGGGAAATCTAGTATGTTCCTCTCCAAGTTCACCCTGGTTCCAGCATATGGGTGACCTTTACATGGCTGTGCTGGGGCCTGCTCAGGGGTTGAGACCCCTCTTGCTGGTTATCATCATCTACAGGACACATTTCTGGTTTCCTTGATCAGTTTTTTAAAAAAGATTTCATTCATTTACTTGAGAGAGAGAGAGATCGAGTGGGGAGAGGGGCAAGCAGACTCCCCACTGAGCAGGGAGCCCATTGCAGGGCTTGATCCCAGGACTCTGAGATCATGACCTGAACTGAAGTCAGACGCTTCACAGACTGAGCCACCCAGGTGCCCCTGATCAGTTTTATTCCAAGAAATCCTAACATCGTTTCATAACTTCTTATTGCTTCTGCTGCTTTTCCCATTGTAGTTCTTTAATTTCAGATATTATTATTCTATAGTATCAGCTCCAGCCTTGTCTTCCCAGGGAAGAAACCCCAACTGGGAGTGGTTGGGCTCTGCTTGGTTTATTCGGAAAGTCTCCCCTATAAACACTTGTGCAGGGTTGAGATTTGCACACATCTCTATGCATGAAGACATCTCTTAGACATGGCAGGTTACTCTGGGTTTCCTATGACCTTCACCTGCCTTCTGGGAGTCCTGCTGAGAAGGGGCAGGACACCAGCAGAGCAGGAAGGTGTGGCCAGGGCCAGGATGTGGAGCATCTGGATTTCCATCAGCAGTGCATCAACCTCCTGTCTGCTTTGTGAATGGTTTTAGTAATGGTGTTTATATATATTTTTTTAATTTTTAAAAAAGATTTTATTTATTTATTTGAGAGAGCGAGAGCAAGAGCAAGAGCAAGAGAGAGCAGGAAAGAGAGAGAGAACACAAGTTGGGGGGGCAGAGGGAGAGTGAGAAGCAGGCTCCCCCCTGAGCAGGGAGCCTGATGCGGGTCCTGGGATCAAGACCTGAGCCAAAGGCAGACACGTAAACAACTGAGCCACTCAGGTGCCCTGTGTTAGTATTTTCAAATCAAGGCTACTACTGATTTTGGTTTTTTTTTGTTGTTGTTGTTATTCTTTTTCTCGCTTCTTGACTGCCTCCTTCACTTTTTTACTTTTGCATGTGTCCCATTTAAGAAATCTTTGCTTACCCAAGGTTGTAAATGTCATATCAAAAGATAAATTGCTATGTTTCCTCTAGAATATTGATCATTTTTGCTTTCATATTTGGGCATGTGAACCATCTTAAAACACTTTTTAGTGTAATGTGAGTTAGGGGTTGTGTGGTTAGCCAATTTATCCAGCAACATTTATTGGAAAGTAATTCTTTTCCCACTGAATTGAATGAATCACTTGATCGTATGTGTGTGAGCCTGTTGCTAGACTCCCTTCTTTTAATCTAATATTGCGTCATAGCCTCACAATGGTGCTTGATATTTGTTATTATGCATCTCCCAGGTTCACTCTTTTTCAAAATTGCTTTGGCTATTCTTAACTTCTTTGCATTTCCACATGTTAAGGATCAGCATAACAGTTTCTGTGGTGGGCTGAAAAATTGCCTCCAAAAGATATCCATGTCCTAATCTCTATGATTAGGATCCAATGATTATTACTTTATATGGAAAAAATTAAGTTAAGGATCCTGAGATGGGGAAGTTATCCTGGATTATCTGGGTAGGTTCTAAATGTTTTCACATATTTCCATATAAGAGAGAGGCAGATTTGACTGCACCAAAAAAAAGGTGATATGAAGATGGAGCAGGGAGATTTCAAGATGGCGGCCTTCCAGATTGGTGTGGTGTGGCCATAAGCCAAGGAATACTGGTAGCCACCAGAAGCTGAGAAGCAATGAACAGATTCTCCCCTTAAGCTTCTAAAGGGAGCAGGATCCTGTAAACACCTGGATTTTGGCCAGGTGATACTGATTTCAGACTTCGAGCCTCTAGACCTGTGAGAGATTAAATTTTTATTGTTTTAAGCCACCAATTTGTGGTGATTTGTTATAACAGCCTTAGGAAATGTATCACTTCCAAAGAAAAATCTGCCAGAAGTTTGTTGAGATTGCACTGAATCTACAGATCACTTTGGGATACACTGACATCTTAACAATATGGAATTGAATAAGAATAGAAAGGCTTATCCTGGCTGATGGAGGGTGTTTCTCTCTGTGTGTGTGTGTGTGTGTGTGTGTGTGTGTGTGCATGTGCACACCAGAGAGAAAGAGAGAGATGGAGAGAGAGATTGATGGGGCCAGTACAAAAGAGAAAGGGTAGACATGGGAAAGGAGCTTGGACCACAGGGAGGTGCTGTGAGAGGGGTCATGGTGAGAGTATAAACAACATGTGGAGCAGCCCTGCTTGAGAGGGAAGGTAAACATGTAGTGAGGACATTTGGAAACATAGGGCCCAACCACACAGGGATCTTTGGGGCTGGAAAGTGGGGCCAAGGTCCACTATACCTGTGATTTCCATGGCAGCCTATAGCCAGCCCATAACAGTAACTGGAGGTCGATCAGGCAGAAGGTTAAGTGAATATTCTCTCCACAAATATTGATCTAGAGGAAAACAAGACAAAAACATTAGCTTTCCAGATGCTCTCTTATTTCTTCCCTCTTTGTCATTTAGGTACCTATAGTCCTATATATATTTCATATATATGTGTATATATGCACACTACATCTTACTAAGCTATATATTTCTGAAATGTATACAGTAGTGTGTGTGTGTGTGTGTGTGTGTGTGTGTGTGTGTATAAAACAAAGGATTATCACAATGTGTAGAAGATTCATACAAATCAGGGGCGCCTGGGTGGCTCAGTTGGTTAAGCAACTGCCTTCAGCTCAGGTCATGATCCCAGGGTCCTGGGATCAAGCCCCACGTAGGGCTCCCTGCTCAGTGGAGAGCCTGCTTTTCCCTCTCCCTCTGCCTGCCGCTCTGCCTACTTGTGCTCTCTCTCTGTGTGTTAAATGAATAAATAAAATCTCAAAAAAAGAAGATTCATACAAATAATGTATTGTTACATTTACGAAAAATGGAGGTTGGGGCGCCTGGGTGGCTCAGTCGGTTTAAGCGACTGCCTTCGGCTCAGGTCATGATCCTGGGGTCCCGGGATCGAGTCCCACATCGGGCTCCCTGCTCGGCAGGGAGTCTGCTTCTCCCTCTGACCCTCTTCCCTCTCGTGCTCTCTCTCATTCTCTCTCTCAAATAAATAAATAAAATCTTTTAAAAAAAAGAAAAATGGAGGTTGGATATAATGAGAAATTCAAAGAAACATGAATGGTTAATAAACCCTGGGAGTCTCAACTTCACCAGTGCTCTGTGTGAGCTCCAAATCCGTGCTACTCTGCTGGTGAATCTGGGGCTGGGATTCTGTGAACTGCATTGCTCTGCTGACTCCCTGTTAGGTTCTGCCAGAAGTACTAGAAGGAAGTTGGAAGAAACATCTCTTGTTTCTCCCAATGTCACCTCAGAAGAAGCACAGTTGGTTCCTTTTCCCAGATTCTTTCCTCCCTGAGACAATCTCATTGCACTCCTTTGACGTGCCCTTGGCATCCAGGTAAGGGTTTCTCTCTGTGTTTGGAATCCCCTTCTCCAAGCTCCTGAGATGTCCACACCACTCAGGCAATGAGACCTGTTCTGTGGTCCTCCTCGCCCTTTATTTCCCCAGCCTTGGGGGTGGATGTGCTGTTGGCAATTGCCACCTTTGTCCTACTTCTGACTTTTCCAGGCTTCCAACATGTTTACCCAATTACCTATATCAAATTCTCTGTTAAGACAATGAGCATCGTTTTTATTTTCCTAACTGGACAATGACTAATACAACAACTAATGTATAAAAGGCAAAAAAAAAAAAAAATCTGTATATCTATATATCCGCACCCTGACACCTATTCAGTTGGCAAAAATGGACAAGGTCAATAAATATTCAGGGAGAGAGAAAATTGAAGAAAAAATGTATTTTAAAATAGGACATCTTTTCAGGTAAAATTGAGGAGTCCATTGTAGATATATGATGCTTTGGGCACAGAACTGTGAGCCCTTAGAAGCCAAGCTGAAGCAAAGGACCTGTCAATGGGATGGTCCTGAGGGTGACATTGTGGCTCTTTCTTTGAGCTTTAATGGACCAGAAATCTGCTTTTTAAAGATATTCCTCGGTTGCAGGAGACCTTAGACTATCCTGATCCATTTAACTTTGGGGAGTTTCCCAATTCACTGTCTCTGGGGTGGTCTCCTGGTTTGGCTCAGGAGCAGGGGACTCTTCAACCCTGACTATTTCCCTGAAACTTTCAACCCCTTAGGGGATTCCTAAATTAACGTCCAGCACCTTTTCTTAAGATGGAAACTCATCTTACAGAAGACGCTGTTCTCTGGTCAACTTCTTCCATTCAGACCTTCTCCTCCCTCAGGACCTTCTCTTCCCTCTATTCTCTGCCTTAGGGACATTGCTATTCTGTGGCTGGAGTCTCAGGAAACAACCCTCCCTCATCTATTGGTAGGATGACCAACTCATCTGGGTTTGCCCAGGACTTTCCTAGTTTTAGCACAGAAAGTTCAGTGTCCCAGGGAACCCTTCCCTTCTAGGCAAGCTGGGATGGTTTGGTCACCTCATCCCTTGGCTCATTTCCTGCCATCACTCCACCTATAAGTTGGTTCTGGGCTACATCCACAGCCCCACTGTGCCACATTGCTTCCATGATGAGGGTGTGAGGGACTGAAAGATCTGTTTGCCATCTTCCCCAGTCTGAGGGCCCTGTGTGAGCCCATGGTCACTACCAGAGGAGAGGGATGGATCTCCAGGTCCTCTGGACTTCCACACTCACAGGTGCTATGGCAGAGCAAGGACTTTCAAGGGTGATGATGTTTCCCTGGACTGCTTGGTAGCCTTGGCTGTGGAGTCTCACCCTGGAACATGGGTGTCCAAGGAGGGAAATGTAAATAGGGGGAGAGGCCAGGATTGGATATCTCTCAATTTAAACACTTTCATTAAAGGATCTTGAGAGGAGAATCTGGCCTCTGCCGCACACTACAAAACCATAAAATATGACCATCTAAGACCTACTGAGCTCCTGAATGAGGAAGATAATTTAAGAGGTATTTAGGTGTGTTCCTAACCAGCGAAATGTGCTCAGTTTCTGGTTTCTCAGCCCTATGGAACTTCCCAGGAGGGGCAATGTAGAGTAGGCAGCCGTCCAAGGACCACTCACAACTGACTCAGAAAGACCCTGCCTGGTCTGTTCCAGCTTCTTGCCCAGTGTGCCTTCCAGGCATTTTCCAGTTTTCTGGTTTCCCTTGGAAACTTTATTTTTTTAAATTTTTATAGTTTTAAAAGATTTTGTTTATTATTTTGACAGAGAGAGACACAGTGAGAGAAGGAACACAAGCAGGGGGAGTGGGAGAGGGAGAAGCCGCCTTCCCGCGGAGCAGGGATCCCAGGACCCTGGGATCATGACCTGAGCCAAAGGTGCCACACAGGTGCCCCACCCTTGAAACCTTTAATAAGCCATTTCCTGATGGATTCACCAAGTGACTCTCATCCTCCTCCTCAGTCATTCCCCTGGCCTCTTACTGGGGAGAATTTCCTGTTTCCTCAAGGTCCTTCCCTAGCCAGGCCCTGTCAAGCAGTTCACACAGAAGTTTTCTGGGAGCTCCATCCACTACTCCTGCTCCTCAGGGCCTTATTGGTTTGGTCTTTACATTCACAGGGTGGTAAGAGTCCATGTTTGCCCTTTGATTAAGAAATCCTGGTTATTTTCTTTGAGGCTACATCCCTGCCAGAGACTCACACTCTGAGGCCAAGGTCCACCAGAGTTGGATGAGCCCCCTTTGAACTGGGGTGCTCCAGTTGCCCTTGGATCTCATTGCTGACAGGAAATCTTTCAGAAAGTATGGAGTCCGGCCACATAGGTCTGGGGGCCCAGGCTAGATGGGAGATGATTATGAACCCAAGGACTTAAGACTTTCTGAGATCTTTGGAAAACTGAAGGTGAGCCCGCAAACTTCCAGCAGCTTCTGCAACAAATGTCACTTCAGGTGTTGAATTGCATTCAGGGCAAAGGACTATATCTCATTTTGGGCTCCAAGGAAAAGATATGCCACAGGCCCTAATCTAGGTTGGCGAAGATCATAGGGTACAGGAGAGAAGGAAAGAGACGAATCAACTTTTTCTGAAGAGAAATTAGATCCTATGCCACCTTAGTCCTTGTGGCCAGTCTCCAGGCTGGCCCATTATCGTCCCTGTGTGCCCCTGTGTTGGCACTGAAAGACTTGAGCGAGGGGCTGGGACTGTCTCACTGCTTTTTCTGGGCAATTTGTGGACATAATGTGTGGATAATATGCTGTTCTACACCGAGTCAACAGAGCTGTGTTCTTTCCAGGTTTTTCACTTTTAATGTGGATAACAATATTTCTTTTTTCTGACACTGAAAGACACAAGTGAGGATGGTTTTACTTATTGATTAATTAATTAATTAATGATCATATCCTCAATTGTTATTTGGTTAGTAGCCCTCAGCTGAAGACAGCACCAAGTCTCAGGCTTACACTCAGTACTCCATGGGCTAGGATCCTGCTCCCCATGGAAGCTGAGGTCTCTGTCAAGGACAAGCTGAGGGTTCTGTCTTGCCATCAGAGGCTTTCCAAAGCTCAGTGCCACTCTCCAGGTAGGGCTTGGCCCAGGGGAGAAGCTCATCTTGAAGTGCCACAGAGGGGAAGGAGTGATACACAAACATTCTTCCGTGGGTATCCTGAACTCAGTTAATAACCTAGTTGGTGACCATTGAATCCCTGTGTTTGGGGGATAAAATATATATATATATATATTTTAGAGAGAGCAGGGAGAGGGGCAGAGGTGGAGAGAAGCAGACTCTATGCTGAGCAGGGAGCCTGATGCGGGGCTCCACCTCATGACCCTGAGATCATGACCTGAGCCAAAACCAAGAGTCAGACACTTAAGTCACCCAGACGCCCCTGGGATGATATTCTCTTCTTTCCGGATGTTTCCTGTTCCAGGTGTGTCTCTGAGGCAACAAATTGATTTAGAAAAAGTGGGAGGAGGAACAGGAATATGAAGTGTCAAGCTTCAGCTGGGGTTGAGCCATGGCTCCCCTTACCTGGCTGATGTTCCCTTTATTCTGAAGACTAGTAGCAATCCTTCCCTGTAGGAGGGAGGCTGAAGAGGGGGGAGCCCAACTGCACTCACATCTCAGTCTCCTCAGAAAGGAGATAGGCGTCCATCATCTGAGGCCTGAAACTCACTGCTACCTCAGGCATTGGGCCCTGAGATGTGTGTTGTGTTCCAGAGAGTTCCGAGCCTGCATCACAGAGCAATGGGGCAGTCACAAAGGATTCCTGAGGGTGGGGGAGAAGAATCCACAGCCCCACCCCTGGCATCCAGCCTAAGAGGTCCCTTCACACTCCTGGGGATCTGGATGCCATCCCCTTCCCTGTTTCCTATTGCCAGCCCTGTCCTAGCTTTGTATCCCATATATACCTTAGTGCAACCTTTCAATTTATTCTACCTCTAACCGAGACATTATCTGGGTAGCAGTACCTGGTATCTCCCTTGGACATTTGGCTTAGACCCCAGCAATTCCATAGACTTAGAAAGTCTGGAGTTTTCCTAGGAATTTTGCTAATTCCCAAGCACTAATTAAAAGAAGACACCTTTCTGGAGGTGTGACTCAGAGAAATTGCACACATCTTCCACACACCGCTCAATGAGTTTTTATATATAGAATACACCTGTGAAGCTAGCACCCAGATCAGGAAACAGCTTATTCCTGGATGCCTCCCTGGTCACTATTCCCACCTGCTGCTCACACCCACCACAAGAGTCACACTGTGGCACCTTCTGAAGGCATGGGGATTATTACTGGGGACACCTTGTAGCCTTTATGTGTATTAACTCCTGACTACTCACCATGACCATAGAGATGGTTCTATTACTGACCCATTTACAGGTGAGGATGCTGGGGAACATGCAGGGTGAGCTACTTGCCTAGATCCCACTGCTGCTGATTAGTAGAGCCGAGATTCAACACAGCTGTCTGGCTCCAGAGCCACACTCCTGCACCACTAAGCTCTGCTGCCAAAATGTCGTGGTGTCTGGGAGAGACAATGTGAGTCAAATAAAACTAGATTCTGGAAGAATAGCCACTCACCCCCCCGCCACCCGCCCCATGGCTCTTTGCCTGTAGCTTCCATGTGCCCTTTGGTATGCATCTCCCTACCTGCTGCTCAGAACCTGGTGAGGGGTGTGAGGCTCAGAGCAGGGCCAGACTGGCCCTTGGGCCACAGCTGAAAGTGTACAGTCAGGTTTGAGCCCAGACCAAATCAAGAACCATTCTTGTTCCATTTTCCATGGGGAAACTGAGGCCAGAAGGGTTTAAATGAATTACACTGCCCGCCCTCTTTCCAGTGGGTTTTGCTCATGGCTGGGACAAATTTTCCTCAGGGCCTGTGTCTGGACTGAATGATCAGAGGCCACTTGACTCTTTCTTCAGATGCTTTGGTGGAACCTGGGACCTTGGCTGCACTTATGCTGGTGGCAGGGGGTCACCAGGGACCCAGGGACACAGGTGCTGTAGGAGGAGGAGAGGACAATAAGGAGATGCATGCAGCACAGGGTGAGCAGGGCAGAGAACTATGTGCATTTGGGGTCCACTAGGGGATGACACATGGGCCCCTGACCTGTAGGGACAGGCCACAACAGCCTTGGCCAACGGTGTTTGTCCTGAAGCCTGTGGGTTGCCACGGGCTCCTGAGTTTGAATCCCATCTGGTTGTGCACCCTGGATGGGTTGCTTCAGCGATCAGTTCTGGCTTTTGTCATTTGTAATCAGGGTTGACAGTGACACTGATCACACCAAACCACTGGGTGGATTTAGTAGAATAATGTGTTATTAGTAGATTACTAGTGACTAATATATTATTTATCTTATGTGGACATGAGGACATTTTTGTTTCTCTTCCCTATGATCTCTTTCTGCTCAACCCTGTTTACCTTGATATGGATTTAGTAAATGTTGATGGGAGTTTACTCCCTTGTAAAGGAGAATAAAAGAAAAAAACAATCTTTTTAAAACCCTATTAGTGCTACTGGGTATTTACCCCAAAGATACAGATGTAGGGATCTGAAGGGGTATGTGCACCCCGATGTTTATAGCAGCAATGTCCACGATAGCCAAACTGTGGAAAGAGCCAAGATGTCCATCAACAGCTGAATGGATAACGAAGATGTGGTATATATACACAATGGAATATTATGCAGCCATCAAAAGGAATGAGATCTTGCCATTTGCAACGACGTGGATGGAACTGGAGGGTGTTATGCTGAGCAAAATAAGTCAATCAGAGAAAGACATGTGTCATATGACCTCACTGATATGAGGAATTCTTAATCTCAGGAAACAAACTGAGTGTTGCTGGAGTGGTGGGGGGTGGGAGGGAGGGGGTGGCTGGGTGATGGACATTGGGGAGGGTACGTGCTATGGTGAGTGCTGTGAATTGTACAAGACTGATGAATCACGGATTTGTACTTCTGAAACAAATAATGCAATATATGTTAAGAAAAAAAAAGAAGAAGAAGATAGCAGGAGGGGAAGAATGAAGGGGAGTAAGTTGGAGGGGGAGACGAACCATGAGAGACGATGGACTCTGAAAAACAAACTGAGGGTTCTAGAGGGGAGGGGGGTGGGGGGATGGGTTAGCCTGGTGATGGGTATTAAAGAGGGCACGTTCTGCGTGGAGCACTGGGTGTTATGCACAAACAATGAATCATGGAACACTACATCCAAAACTAATGATGTAATGTATGGTGATTACCATAACAATAAGAAATTAAAAAAAAACCCATATTAGTGCTGAGTGTTTTCAAGGATCTCACAGGACTGCAGGCAGGAGCAGCATAGATGGAGTCATGGGGAGAAAGCAGCCCTGGATCCTGTCTTGAAGGTAGTGCAGAAACAGGAGTGTTCCCTGCCCTTCACTGGGGTGGGGGGTTGCCGCATTCCTTGAGTAGCCACTGAAGATGCTCCCCCCAAGTTGTCCCCATGTGGTCAGGGTGACTCTGGCCTTTTACTAAGATGGCCATCTCCATGCAGCCCCTCGGAGGTCCTGGGCTCCCTTCCCTTTGGGCACCGCCACCCCCACCGCCTGCTCGTCCACACTCTCAGACAGGGGTGCGACAAACACGCCCAGACCTGACACCTGAAACTCATCTCCTTCCATTCTCTCAGGGCCCTGGGCCTGCCCTCTGGCGCTGTGCCACCCAGCATGGCGGCAGGTAGCCATACAAGCTCTTCACATTTAAGTGAAAGGGAAATACAGTAAAAGGTTCAGTGCCATTAGCTGACATATACCCATGTCACCTTTTCTCCTCGTCTCCCATCTTCTGACGTCGCCTCTACCACAGCCCTTCCTCCCCACCTTCCCTTCATGCTGGCTTTCCTTCTGGGCATGCACGTGTTACGTTCAATGTCCCCTCAGGGCCTGGCATTTGCTCTTCATCTCCCTTGAGACACTCTTGCCTAGGTTGTCACCTGGCTGTCTTCTCGTCATTGAGTTCCAGCGAAGTCATCCCTTCGTCGGAGGCCTCCCTACGCCCTGGAGATGCAACCCTCCATCCAGCCCGCTTCTGTCCTCTGCTGCATTCCCTGGCACCTGCTGTCCACTTACTTGTTCCCACATTTAATACCTGTGGCTCCCCACCAAAATGTCAGCTATTTGAAGGCAAGGACATTTACTCCTTCTTCTCATCACTGATGTCCACTGACTGGGACAGCACTTGGGGCAGAGTGATCATTCAATAAATGCTTGCTGACTTGTCTCCTAAACTTGAATTTCCAGATTTCAGTCATTTGCGCTTGGTCCTCAGGAGGCTGGCCTTGTTTGTGTCACATCCGTACTAGGACTTAATATTTGTCCTTAAACTGACCTGCATTCTAACTTTATCCCACACCAATGAAGTTACAGAATTTATGTGCTGATTTTCCTAAACATGCATTAAAATATGCACATGATTATTTTACACTTTTTAATCCATGCTTCCTGAAAATCATGGTGCTCATCTCAAGTGTACACACGCTTTTGGAAACAATCCTGCACCCCAGCCCACCCTTGGCTATTCCTCACACCCCCTCCAGGCCTGGCTGCTCTTCCCCATTGCCCTTCCATCCCAGGTAGGAGTTCAAGTTCATCATTGGGAACTGACATCCTGGGGCACTTGAGAGTTTGACTAGCTTGGCTCTTTGCTGCCATATGCGTGACCCGCTAGCCCCCTATGTGATTATCTGACCCTCCCAAAAGGCCCGGCCAACGTGTACAGTCCAGACCAGCTCACTGACCACACCGACCATCCCCAGAGACCTGCTGGTTGGGCCAAAACCTTGATAAGCACAACTAGTTTTTTTCTAAATTTGGCAGTGGCCTCAGGTCCTTCTCCACTAACCGTGTCAGAAACATGAGTTCCGGCCAAGCCAATTTCTCAGACGCTACTTTCAGCCTTAGCTGAGTCAGATAAAGGAAAGGAAGAGATGAAGAAACCTTCCAACCTCAGGTGCCCTGCCTCCAACTTCTGCTCTACTGGAAAATCCAGCTGGCTCTGCCAGGCCAACTTGGCCTGGTCCGTGTATACTTTAGGTTGCGTGTTCTGCATCATCAGCAGCTGGGATGTCTCCATAAATGGGACGTGTCATAATCTGGCACGTGTTATTTTTCCTTTCCTGTCTTCTCTTTGTGTTGTTTTATCTCCTTTTTCTGAATATAAAGCATGGTTTCATCACTCAAGGGGCATTCTCCTTCATTCTTCTTGAGTCTGTTTCCTCTCCCTTCCTTCTTTCCTCCCTTCATTCCTTTCTTGTCTCCTTCTTCCTCCCTCCCCTTCCTCTCTTTCGTCCTTCCCTACCTCCCTCCCCCCTTTCTCCCTTCCTTCCTTCCCTATCAGTGACCACCAGACCAATGTACTCTTTCTGCTCCTCTTAAGATACAACTTGTTGGGGACCTTAGCAAGCCCCTGCCTTGCTTCCCATGGTCATATCACCCACAGCCTTTCATTTCCTCAGTCACCATGCTGTCCCTCCCTCCCCTGAGCCTTCTGGACCTCCATTGTCCTTTCCCATCATGTTGGGCAGCTCACTGTTAATCATCCTTACATGTCACTTCCTCCTGAAGTCTTCCTGTCACAGGTTAGGTTAAATGCCCCTCCTATCTGCTCCCATAGCATCTTGTACCCCCTCTATCAAAATCACAGCATTGCATGGGGCAGTTGGTGCCAAGGATTGCTCCCTTGGTGGCAGCAGGGGGCCTCATCTCCTTATAATCACCACTAGCCCACCCTCTAGATAATCATGCAGCCCAAATAAGAAATCCCAGAGCCCCTGCTGTAGCCCCTCTGGATGGTTAGCTTTGTGAGGGAGAAGCCCTGTTCCTGCTCATCACTGGGTCCCTGGCGCTTAGCAGAGGGCTGTGGTAAATACTCAATAAATATTCATTGACTCCGTGGCTGTATGAATTGATTTTCTAGAATAATTGACACTGGCTGAAGTTTTATGACTCTACTAAGTTATAGACAGATAACAAAAGGAAAGAGTGAATATACCAGATACTACTCCAGTATAGCTGACAAAGTTTAAGTAGAAACAGGTCCTAACATAACCAGTTCATTGCCAAGTTAGGTTCTTGGGGCAGAGAAGGAGAGAGAGAGGTGGGGGGGCTGGGAGAGAGAGAGAAAAGGGGAGGAGGGACAGAGGGAAAGGGAGAAGGAGCAGGGGGAGGGAGTATAGAGAGGGGGGAGAGAGATTTTCATGCTGCTGCCCACCTGGGTTTTACCTCCCAATTCCAATTACCATGATCAGATGATCGAAAAGGAAACAGTATGATAGTTTTAGACCTCTTCTTTCTTGGTATCTGCTCCAGGTAGCTTCAGAGAATGACCTTTTACTTTCGGAGAAAGCAGGTCCAATGGTGGAAATAATGTAAAGGAAATGCAAAATGCAGTTTTTAAAAAAGGAATTTTGAAAATGGCATCATAAAATCAGGATTTCTTCCTCTTTTTATTTCCAACCTGAAAGTTTAGAAAATCTAAAGAACTAAAAATATCACATATCATCATTTAAGTGATGTTCAGAGAAAAATTCTCTTCTTAAATATGAATATCAACAAAAAAGAATTAAAACAAAAGAATTAAGCATCTAACTTGGTTTGAAAAAAATAACAAAATAAAGGAAGAAAAGTAGAAGAAAAGAATGAATAATACAAGAGGAAAAATGATGAATTACAAAGCAGAAGTTTACAAAGTGAATTAAATATATCCAGGTTCTGATTCTTTGACAAAACTGATGAGAGAGATAATGTGTTAGTTATCTTAATAATAATAAAAAAGAGAATGCAAAAATACACAAATTAAAAAAAATTAAAGGAGGGACGCCTGGGTGGCTTAGTTGGTTAAGCCTCAGACTCTTGGTGTCAGCCCGGGTCATGATCTCAGGGTCCTGGGATCAAGCTCTGCATCAGGCTTCCAGGCCAGGGGGGAGTCTGCTTGAGGATTGTCTTTCTCCCTCTCCCTTTGCCCCTCCCCCACTCTCTCTTTCTCAAATAAATAAATAAATCTTTAACAAACTTTTTAAAGGAAAAGTAAAATTATAGAGGAAATTAAAGAATCACAAGAGACTGCTTTGTTTGACTCTTTGTAAATGTATCTGAACACTTAGATACAGTGGATAACGTTCTAGTATCCTTTACCAAAATTGAATTGGGAAGATAGAAAATCTTAATAAACCAAACACTGTAAAAGAAATGGAGAAAACTGTCAAAGAGCAGCCCAGGTCCAGATGGTTCCAAGAGCAATTCTCCCAAATCTTTCAAGAATAAATCATTCTAGTGTCATTTAAATTGTTTCAAGGCATAGAAAAAAGAGAAAAGCTTTCAGATTCTTTTCGTGAAGCAAGCATAATATTAATACCAGTCTCCATAAAACTGCACAAAAAAGAAAAATCACCATTCAATCTCACTTACACTGATGCAAAAAATCCTAAATAAACCCAAGAGCACTTTGATAGAAAAATATACCATAACCAGTGGCATCCGGTCCAAGAACATATGGTTGATTTAATAGTAGGAATGGCTTAATAGGATGATTTAATACTAGAAAATATTTGTTGTTTTTTTAATCAAAGAAGTTGCATGAAAAAATCAGAACTTCATTAAATCTTTTAACATACATTTTAGTGTTTTAATATTTTTGATTGAGATATGTGACATATAATAGTTTCAGTGTTTAGAGCTTCTTGACTGTCTTCACCCGGTCTTCTTTCAGGGAGAAGTTGGTTAGCTCTGCAGACTGGCTCTGTTGCATGCGCTCCCGGGTCTGCTGGTTGACCCGGTTTAGAGCACAGGTGAGGCTCTGGGCTGAGTGTGAGAGAGAAAGAAAGCCCCTCAAGGGTGCCCCTAGAGGCCCCGTCTCCCCTCCCACCAAGGGACAGCCAAGAGCATTCATCTTCCCAGCACTCAGGTTTGGATTGTCATGGAGCTCCGTGAAAAGTGGGCCTTGCCTCTTGCGGGGGGTGGGGGAGGGTGGGATCCTACAGGACCGGTACTTCTGCAATAGCAAAGGTGGCCACTCATTCTAAGTAGTATTTTTAGATGCCGTCCAAGAGTGACGTTGACCTTGACGTGGAGGAGGAAAAGTTACCATATTGGGGATGAACATCATAGTGCATCTCTGTAGGCACCGCGGCTCAATGATGGCCTAGGGTCGAATCAATGAGAGGATTGCACCCATTTTGAACATTTCCCCCTGCCATTCCTACTTGTGTGTGTGATAGATATCAGTGTATATTGAAGAGACACAGAGAGGAAGAGAATGGGGAGTGAGTGAGAGGGGGAAACTTGTTTTATTTTTCAGAAAAGATCAATAATTAAGGATCAATACTTTCTCCAGTGAACCTGCTGGTTACCTGGTTCTGGTTTGCAGAGCAATAGCAAAAACTGAGGTGACTGCCCTTGCACTGGGAAGCATTTGCTAACTCCTCGCTCACAAAAGGGTTGGCCAGACAGAACACAGGCAGACTTACAACATTTTGGCGGGGGGGCGGGGCGTACATACTGCATCCTAGTCCCTTGGACAGCTGGGCTTGACCTCAATTCCATCGTCAGCACACCTACCCATCTATGTTGGTGCTGTGAGGACAATGTCTGCTCCAGCTTCTACCTACACGCACCCGATGCCTTAATAGAGAAACATAACCAGTAAGGTCCTGGAGACCTGCTCTTCTGGAAAGTCTCTCCTGTTTGGCCAGCCCTGTGGAAATCTAGCTCTGAGACACAGCACTGGAAGCCCACAGAAGCAGAGGTGAGTGTGGCGCTTATTAGCCCCAACCTCTCCCTGCCGCCTGGAATCTTCATCACTCCTTCTCCAAGGGTTGGTAGTCAGCTTCTCTTTAATCTCTTCTGGGGACGTAGTTTACCTTTGCAAAACCACACGCCCCTATTTTTTTTTCTTAATATAAGAGAGCCTCTTTCAATGAAACTTCACTTACTGTATCATTTTAAAAACCTGTCAACTTTATAATTGAAAAATGACATCTGCCATTGTTTTGTTTTCTATTTCTTTGATATAGAGGTGTTGAATGTCTTTTATCATATGCTCATAATAGTCATTTATATTCATTCTTTTGTGCTTTATTTATTTATTTAAAGATTTTTATTTATTTATTTGAGTGGGGGTGAGGAAGGAAGAGGGAGAGGGACAAGCAGACTCCTTGCTGAGCATTATCCAGGGGTTGATCTCATGACCTGAGCCAAAACCAAGAGTCCGATGCTCAACCAACTGAGCCACCCAAGCGACCCTCATTCTTTTGTGATTTAACTTTACATTTCCTTGGTTCACTTTTTGCCCCCTATTTGGTGTGATAATGTTTTTAAAATTAACTTATAAGAACTTTTTGTGACTTAAAATAACTTTTATATTTTTCATATTTATTTTTATATTTTTTTCCTAATTTACAATTTGCCTTTTTGCTATTGTTGGTTTTGATGGATATTTTAAATTTTATGTAGTTATATCTTTCTGTCTGAAATCTTTTATTGTTTTTATTCACAGAAGCCCCTTCTCCATTCTGAAAAAAATTAAGTATCCCTTATATTTTAATCTGTATTTTTACATTCTTTAAAAAAATCTTTAGTACGTATTTAACTCATCTGAATTTCTGTTCATTGTAAAGTCTGGCCTAGAACTAATATTTATTCCCCTCTCAAAATTGCTCATTTTTGGGGCACCTGGCTGGCTTAGTGGTTGGAGCATGTGACTCAATCTCAGGATTGTGAGTTCGAAACCCACATTGGGTGAAGAGATTACTTAAAAAAAAATTGGCCATGAGGGCACATTCTGCGTGGAGTACTGGGTGTTATGCACAAACAATGAATCATGGAACACTACATCAAGAACTAATGATGTAATGTATAGTGATTAACATAACAATAAAAAATTTAAAAAAAAATGAATGAAAGAATAAGAAAAAAAAATTGGCCATTTCCCCCAACACCATTTTATTCAATAATCCATCTCTCTTTCTTGATTCACAGACCCTTGTAATATGCAACATTCTCAATCACTCTGGACCCAGTTTTCTTTCACCCTTATAAATTTTTTCATAGTATTGAATTAGAAATCTGTCACTCTCTGACTTTCACTCCTTGAGCCTTCTTCTGTCCCTGTATCACCCAAATAAGAGGGCCCGATGATGTCATTCTGTCCAAAATGTTAAGTAGCTCTGTAGAGGGCTGGCTCACTGTTAGAGCACCTGGTAGGGCTGACACTTGGCTTTTGTCTTCTTAGTGGAAGGAGCTGACCTCTAGATCTCTAGGTCACCCTGTGGCTAGGTTAGAAAGCTACCTTGTGCTTCTGACGGCAGCTTTCTCCAAAGGCCAGGTATAGGCAGAGCAGCCTCAATTGTCAAAGGAGAAGCTTTTTCTCAAAATATGTTGTTTTTGAATGTTTACAAACAAATCAGCCTTACCCTTTGGTAGTTGGATGGATGGGTGGGGAAGGAGAAGGAACAGAGATGGTGGTTCTAAGTCTTGAAGGGGAACAGCCACCCCAAAACATGCCACTTTGGTGTAGAAATTATTTTGAGTTCAAAGCTTTTGATTTCCTGAAATCTCTTACCTGCTTTAAAGCTGAGCCTCCCCGCAAAACTCATTTGTCATCAATACTCTCCTTCCCCCGAAGCTTTAATCTCTTCTTAGAGACAAGCGACTGGTAGCACCACCAAGCAGTTATTGTCACAAAACTATCATATTCCCATCTATTCTAAGGGTCCATTTATCTTTCCAAAAAGTTCTTTTTCCATAGGTGCCCTTTCTGTCCCCTCACCTCTTCTAAGAAGTCTTTTGCTCTCCCAAAATGCCCCTCTGCCCCCATCTCCTCTTGAGATGATATGTAAGGCCACATTCCACCTGTGAGTCACATTTTTGTGTGAACTCCCGTGTACGTAAGTGAATAAAAATGTGTTGTTTCTTGCTAATCTGTCTTTTGTCAGTTTAATTTGCAGATCCCTAAGTACTGAATATCAGAGGGTAGAGAAAAAGCCTTTTTCTCTATGATAGCCTATAATGTGGCAGGCGATGGAATGAGACCATGGCACTCTTGAGGCCAACTTGCCCATTTCCATCTATGGAAAGGGGGAAGAGACTATTCCCGTGCACGAGTGTCTAAGGGATGGTCTGCGCCTAAGCTTCAACAGCCACAGTCGATGGCAGGGAGAGACAGTGGTTGTCACAGGACACTCCCAGATTCCAGGTCCCTCACCCAGCATTGGTGAAAGCTGATTCTTTTGTGACTGACTAACCTCTTGGGATTCTTGGATAATCCAGTTTGTGTGGGTAGAAAACCTCAAGAGGGATACACTGAACCAACTGTTAGCAAGGTTTATGTATACTCAAGTAATGAGAAAAAGTAAAGAGATTGACATACATTTGTGGAGTGGTTCAAACCAGTTAAACCAGATAGCTACTGGCTATCCCTCCCAAATCTTGTTGTCTTCAGACTGAATATTTCTATTATTATAAAATCTTCTTTAAAGTGACTAACTTGGGCGCCTGGGTGGCTCAGTCGTTAGGTTCCTGCCTTCTGCTCAGGTCATGATCTCAGGGTCCTGGGATAGAGCTCCACACACTGCTCTCTGCTCAGCGGGGAGTCTGCTTCTCCCTCTGCCCCTCCCCTGCTTGTGCATGTGCTCGCTCTCTCTCTTGAAAAGATAAATGAATAAAATCTGAAAAAAAAATAAAATGACTTAACTTCCTGACACCCTCATCACCCTTCTCTTGTTCATTGCCTGTGTGCCAATATTGCCATTGAACTATGGCCCCTAGAATTTACCAGATAATCCAATAGTTACCAGGTTGGTGATCACTCCTGTTCTGTACGGAGTGTATACACCATATAGGTTGGATATTTCTGTTTGTCTCATCATTTCTGCCCTCCAACTTCTCCAACCTGGTCAGAGCCTGCGATCCTGGCACCTACATGGCTGGCATGGGTGCATCAATGGCGCCCTTACTCTCTGGCCAATGCAGGACACCAGTGAGAGGTCCAGAGGACAGGAGGAGAGTGAGGTCCAGGTGCTTATTCCTCTAGTTCTCTCCCACTCTGTCCTCTACTCAAGGCCACAGCTCCTTTCGGGCATACTTCTCAAACAACTCCTCTCTCCTGGTTCCCTTCTCTTGAGCTGGAGATCTAGGGATGTCAACAGGTCCCACTCTTGTACCAACCTTGGTGTGTTTAACCTTGCCTACATTTTGTAAATAGTTCCTTCATTAAATACTCCTTAATTACTCCATTTGACTTTGTCATCTATTTCGTAGGAATATGCATTTCATGAAGCATCCCAGGTGTTTCCTGTGCACATTATATGTGAGAATCATTGAGGGGTGTTGGGGTGGCTGAAACAAATTCCCTCCAGTGTTTTACATGATAGAAACAGTTATACATCTGTTATGAGCCTTGCCTCCCTGTGAGAGGGCAGAGCCATGCACGTTGTTGTCCCAGGATTATTGTCTGGCTGGATATCGACATAGCCATCAATGAATAGCTCTGCGGTGGACCTCCTGACACGGGTAGCTCCCACCGGGAAATCAGAGTCTAGGTAAAGAGGAAGCTGGGACTTTGATAAGCCAGGACTGGTGGAATTACAGAAATTCAAAGTTGAGCAGTCGAGACAGAAGTGGTTCTCTGACCTCTCTCTCTGCGGGGGCCTGGGGACAGCAGTATCCCAGAGAGAAGCTGGCTGCCAGGGTCTCAGGGGTGACCAGTGAGCAGGGAAGGGCCCACGGCTGGGTGGACAACCCAGGACATGCTGCCCTTTCAGAACATATACTAGAAGAAGTTACTCTTGAGGTTGGGGGAAGGTGACATTCAGAGTTGCCTTCCCATTGCTCCGTTTTGCTTAAAGCAAAATTCAACTCCCAGTATACTTACAGCAGGCAATAGTAACTGTTGCTTGTCTATGCACCTGCACCGGGCCCGCCACGTTAGCTCTCCTTTCTTCAGCTCATTATCTCAGGGGCAGCCTGAGTGATTCCTTAAAATGCAAATTGGACCCCAACCCCTCACTTCCCTCTTCTGTAATAAAGGTCAGGACTGGTTTTCTAGTGCATTTAGGGGAAGCTCACAGACATTCACACCTCAGAGTCCCACTTCCATTATGTGCTTGTGTATCTGTTTATTTCCTTAACCTTCTGATCGGATGACTTAATTAGATGAGCAAACTAGAGCAGCTGAGCTCATGTGAACACGGTCAGTGTGATGCACGTAAAGAATCGACCACCTGGTTGTTCAACCCAACACTGCCTGTGGAAAAGGAAGGACTGAATCCAGCAGGTGTATATGGACGGCACCACTCAACGGAAACATGATACAAGCCTATTCTATCAATTTAAATTTTAAATTTAAAACAACCAAGTGAAAACAATTTTAACAATTTTAATAATACAGAATATGTAATAAGATCAAATTGCTTCAGATTTTCAGTTTTCACTTTGATTAAAATTAAATAATATGTGGAATTTAAGAAACAAAACAGAGGATCATGGGAGAAGGGAGGGAAAAATAAGATGAAATCGGAGAGACAGACAAACCATAAGAGACTCTTAACTTTAGGAAACAAACTGAGGGTTCCTGGGGCAGGGTGGAAGGGGATGGGTAACTAGGTGTTGGGCATTAAGGAGGGCTCCTGAAGTAAGGAGCACTGGGTGTTATATGCAGCTGATGAATCACTGAACTCTACCTCTGAAACTAATAATACACTATATGTTAGTTAATTGAATTTAAATAAAATTTAAAAATTCAAAAAAATTACATAATATTAAAAGTCAGGTTCTGGAGCATTAGCCCCGTTTCAGTGCTCACTAGCCCCAAAGGGCTCCTAGCGGCGATCCTGTGCAGTGCAGTCTTAAGGCTCTTACAAGCGTGGCGTCACCAAAACTGCGGAGCAGGCCACCTGGTCTCTGCTGTTCCTCGTCTCCCTTCAGGAACTCTCAACACCTCCCCCCAACTCCCTTTGACCCTGTGGGCCCTCACTGTCATCCTGGGCAGTCTCCACTCCTTCCAGTTTGTCCCCAAGCTCTCCTGGATGCCCTCTGCATCGCTCTCTTAGGATGTTAGGGGATGGATTAAAGGCTTTTGCAGGCCGGTGTGAAGGAGGCTTCCGATACAAATCTCCTTTTCCAAATTATCCTCTAATTGCTGGGAGCGGGTAGGAGCCAATCATAATGAATTCTGCTGCAGAGCTTTACTTAATCCTGGAGTATAATATTCAAGGACTCAGCCTGGTGAGCACAAAACTTCAGTGTCCTCGCCGCAGCCCCTCCCTCACCCCTGCAAGCCAGGCCACTGGCCGTGCAGCTCCTTTTAGCAAGTAATAAAGTAGCTGCCAAGTGTGCAGAGTAGATGACGTCAGACCCCATCTCCTGACATCTGGAATCCCCACAATCCTCCTGCGTGAAATCTGTCCTTGTTCCCTTCACAGGGGCTCAGAGGGTCAGCCAGGATGGGGATGTGGGGCTGTCTCACCCCTAGCCATGGGTCTCTGGGCCCTCTGCTGTCTGGAAGGTGAGGGAAAATATCTGAGCAGCAGAACAGTTTAAAAAGAGACTGCCTTGGAGGGAGGCTCTCGGAGAGCTATAGCTCCACAGCCAAGTGCAGGGTGCTATGAGCAGAGACTCTCCTCCTACCCACAGGGGCTGTAGTGCCAACCAGGACAGATACAGGGTGACCTGCAGCTGCTGGAAATGACCCCCTGCAATGGTTTCTGTCCCCTACAGTGGATTTTTCGTTGTTGTTGTTGATAGTGTTCTTCTCCTTTTGTTTGACATACAGAAAAAAATGTATATTTTGATGCATTTTGACTGTTGCAAACACCCAATGTGACTACCCTGCCCATCAGGTTATGCATTTTCGTTGCCCCAGAGAGTGCCCTCAGGTCTCCTTCTTAGAAACGCCTCCTGCAGGGACAACAACTATTCTGACCTCATCACCACAGTTTAGTTTTACCTCTTCTTGAACTTTACAAAAAATTGAACCACGTAAGATGTACTCTTTTATGTCTGACCTCTGCTTAACACAGAGATCCATCCATGTTGTTGTGTAGGGTGAGTTTATTCATTTTCAGTGCTGAGCAGCATTTCATCAGAAGAAATACCTCAGTTTGTCTGTTTTTCATTCTCCTGTGGATTTGGGTAATTTCCAGTGTTTATCTTTTGTGACCAACGTGACTATGTCTTTTCAGGGACACGTGCAGTCATTTCCCTACGGTACATGTCTAGGAGCGGAATTGCTGGTCCCCAGGGTAGATGTATGTTTAACTTTATTAGAAACCCTCAGTTTCCCAAAGTAGCTGTTTTGTACCCACAGCAGCTTTTTACAAGGGTTCTGGGGCCTGACCAGGCAGCTGGCGGTCCACCTGGCAACCAGATCGTGGGAGCCTGAAGGGGCTGTTTGTGTACCCTCCATCTGGATGCGGGTCAGCAGAACCCAAGCGGGAACCAGCTGAAATCAAGAGGGGAGTCATTAGCTAATGGAGTCCAGTGTGTCTGGAGCCAGGGTACCTCCATCATGTGCTTTTGGTCTCTCAGCTCTGCTTCTCACGGGCTGTGGTTGACCTCCCAAACTGGCCTTCTCCACATGGCCGAAGTATGGCTCCTGACAGCTTGCATCCCCTCCTGACAGCTTGGCAAGCACTGGGTATCTTCCAACCCAAAGATAAAAACTACCTCAAATGCCATTTTTAACTTTTCGGATTGGCAATAATCGAAATGTTTGTTAGCACTCTCTATTGACATGGTTATGGAGGAATGGGCAGTTTCATACATCGCAAGTGAGAGTAAAAACTGATACAACTCCCGTAGAGGGAAATTAGGCCCCATATACCACAAGCAATCCCACTTCTAAAGGAATTTGTTACACATAAATTCTCAGACAGGCAGGGCAGTACATGCACAAGGTTAGTCATTGCCATGTTGTTTGAAATAGCTAAGATAGGAAATAAGCTAAATGCACATCAAAAGGGCACTAATTAAACAAAGTATGGGACATATATTCAACAGAATACCCTGCGGTTGTACCGTTAAAAAAAACACAGCTGAGGAAGAACTCCACATACATACTGGTGTGGAAAGACCTCCACCAAGTTACAATTTGGAGAGAATAAATCCAGGAGAGGAAAATGTGTGTTTTATGCCACCATTTGTGTAAGTAACCAAAGGAGGCTGTGGTAATAAAATGGTATTTGTTTGTATATGCGCCCAAAGAAGTCCATGATTATGGAGGAGAGTTGAGGGGAGGGAAGGAACAAGACTTTTCACTTTATACATTATACTTTTCTAGACTCTTTGATATTTGAACTATATAAATGTATTACCCAGTTAGGACATTAAACACTAATTTTTTTTAAAGATTTTATTTATTTATTTGAGAGAGAGCAAGAGTGAGAGAGAGAGAGAGAGAGAGATCAGCAGCGGGGAGGGGCAAAGGGAGTGGGAGAAGCAGGCTCTCTGCTGAGCAGGGAGACCGATCTGGGGCTCGATCCCAGGACCCCAAGATCATGACCTGAGCCGAAGGCAGCCGCTTAACCACCTGAGCCACCCAGGTGCCCCACTCTGATTTTTTAAGTTGAAAATTCTAGCACCTAGTGAACAAAGGCAGTAGCCCCTAGGGGTCTGTGAAAAAGTTCCAAGGGGTACTGAGCAAGGGTTGTTTGAAGGGAATGATTTTCTTGATCCTTAATTTCCATACACACACTTTTCTGGTTTGCTTTGCATGAGAATACATCTGAAATGACAAAATGTGTTCTCAATTTTATTTATTTGTTTTACAAAATGAAAAAGTTGTACTTTATTAAGGGGAAAAAAGGCAAAAATGCATCACTCTCACTCAACCCATCTGACTATGGTACATTGCCTCAGGGTGTGAAAACCTCAGGGAGAATAGGGGAGGACTCCTTTATTGTTAAATCAAGATTCCATTACCCCCTGTGATGGACTCTGAAAAACAAACCGAGGGTTCTGGAGGGGAGGAGGGGAGGGGGATGGGTTAGCCTGGTGATGGGTATTAAGGAGGGCACATTCTGCGTGGAGCACTGGGTGTTATGCACAAACAATGAATCGTGGAGCACTGCATCCAAAACTAATGATGTAATGTATGGTGATTAACATAACAATAAAAAAATTAAATTCAGAAAAAAAAAGATTCCATTACCCCCTGGACTCTCATATTTCCCCATCTTATACATTTTATGTTAAGGGGAAAGACAGTCTAAGAAACAGTGACCATGTTAGGATGCTTTGAAAATAGACATACAGTAGCCTGAGTGGTGGGAGTCAAGATCATTGCCCTTCTTGAAGGTGAGGACAATGACAGCGAAGCAAAGAGACCATCAGTCAGAAACACTGAACACTAAAGAAAAGAAGAACTCAGCATTAAAACATGTATTTAACTATAAGCAATACTTTCCAACAACACTACGGACTAATCCCAGGTCAAGTCTTCAGCTGAGAGGAAGAGCACAATAGCACAGCCTAAGCATGTAGCTTAGTGACACTGATTCGTTTAAGTGTAGACCGAAAGCCTTGCCAACACATTCACAATTCTCAAGATACATCAAATAAAACCCACAGATAAAATTTTTAAGTGATTTGTTTTGGATTTTGGATGCAGTATATCCTATTCAGTAGGGCAATTTAAAGGCCTTTTTATGAAATCATATCATGAAATAATCCAGTGATAGCTAAAGCTTATTTTATTTTACCATATAAAATATTTAATCGTTTTACCTTCTATTAAAAAGAATAATATTATTCTAGTTTCTGGGCTGATTAATTTTCAGCCGAATATACCTTTTTCTCTTTCATTAAATGCATATGACAAGTTAGATCCTATTTCATCTCATTAGGAAATGCATTTCCAATTATATTTAACTTTTTATGTTTAATAATGATCAAAATTGGTAATACTTTTTTTTTTGTAATTTTGATCAGTTGTGTGATAATTCAATCCAGAACCATTTTTTTAAACCATGGAGAGCCTTAAGGTTATAGGAATAAAATATTTTTTTAATGTGTTAAAATATATATGTATTCAATGTATTTTTAATGTGTGATAGGGTAATCAATAAAGGACTTTCAAAGTTTTAAGGTATGCTAAATTATGTTAAAGGTGTGTGAAGTAAGTAGGAAAGAAACGTGAATTCAAGGAGAAAACTGAAAGATGTAAAATTTCTCAACAGTGAAGAAGAGCTCATTCATATATTTTAGATTGGGTGGTATGAGCATGAAATTATTATGAGCTCCAGATTCCCTTTAATATTTTAGAAGACTGATAGTTTTATGTTTAAATGTCAATATTTCCAGTACAAAGAAAATTGTATCAAAACTCTTACATGTGAACCTAGAATATGCTATGGGACACACTGTTTTTCTTTTCTTTTTTTTTAAGTTTTTATTTATTTATTTATTTATTTTAAAGATTTTATTTATTTATTTGAGAGAGAGAATGAGAGAGAGAGAGGGAGAGAGAGTGCACAAGAGGGGAGAGCGGGAGAGGGAGAAGCGGACTCCCCGCTGAGCAGGGAGCCCGATGCGGGACTCGATCCCGGGACTCCAGGATCATGACCTGAGCCGAAGGCAGTTGCCTAACCAACTGAGCCACTCAGGTGACCTTTAAGATTTTATTTATTTATGAGAGAGAGATTGAGAGAACAAGTGGGAGGAGGGGCAGAGGGAGAAGCAGACTCCCTGCGGAGCAGGGAGCCCTATGCGGGACTCTATCCCAGGACCCTGGGATCATGATCTGAGCCGAAGGCAGATGCTTAACTGACTGAGCCACCCAGGTGCCCTGGACACATTGTTTTTCAAAATTCTTTTTGAGATGTGCATGTAAGCGAAAATGTGAGGACCACTGACCTAAGGAAAGGCCACAGTTACAAAGACAGGAGCTACAGTTTCTCCTTCCTGATCCCACCCTCTCCACCTCCCCAGTCCATTCAACTGGACCAGGGAACTCTGTGCCTGAGCAGGCTTCAGTCAGCCCTGCCCACAGAATTTTCTCTTCCCCACTGTCCATCAAAAATAAAAATAAAAATAAAAATAAAAATAATAGGGATGCCTGGATGGCTCAGTTCGTTCAGCAACTGCCTTCAGCTCGGGTCATGATCCCAGGGTCCTGGGATCAAGTCCCGCATCATGCTCCCTGCTCGGCGGGGAGCCTGCTTCTCTCTCTGCCTACAGCTCCCCCTGCTTGTGCACTCTTTCTCTGGCAAATAAATAAAATCTATTAAAAAAGTTAAAAAAAATAAAAATAATAAACAACACATCAGTTAGCTCTTGCTACAATGATACTACATTAAAAAACAACGACAACAACCAGAAACACCTCAGTGGTATACTAACAATAAATATTTATCTCAGGTTATGAATCTCTGGGTTGGCTGGCCAGTTCTGCTCATCTTGGCCCAAGCTCTGTTGGGACCCTCTGGGCTCACTCATGCATTTGTAGTTACTGGGATGGCTTGTCTTCCCTCCACATGAAATCTTATCCTCTAGGAGCCTGGTTTGGGTTTGTTTTCATGGCAGGTGGGCAGAGTCCTGAGAGGGAGAGAAAGCATGCCAGGCCATGTGAAGGCCTCACACAGCACCGACGCACCATGATTTCCAATGTGTCTTATTGTCCAAAGGAGGTTACAAGCTGCTTCCCCACATTCCAAAGGTGGAGTTGCAGGGTCACAATGCAAAGGGTAAGGACATGAGAAGAGGTAGGGAGTTGGGGCCATTTTGCAATGAATCTCTCACAAATTAGAACAGCTATTATGACTTAGGTCCTTGTAATGGGCCAGATGCTGTTACCAGATGTTTCAAACGGGTGAATCTATTTGTCCCCAAAAGCATGGAGAATCTACCTGTAAGTATTCTACTATTTTTTTTCCTGCTCTTCTCATAGGTATCTTGAAAACCTTTTCTCTTATAGGAACACTGAAAAACACTTTCCCCCTCTAAACAGGCAGAGACAAAAACTTAAGGAAGCCGTAGGGCACAGTGACCAACAGAAAAGTTAGGATACATGTTGCAGAGCAAGGTTTTCTGCTCCCCCAAACCAGGTAAGGCTGGGGCTGCTGGACGGGGGTGGAAAAGGCAGACTGGGGAGGAAGGTATGAGCTGTGAATGCTCTGAGTGAGGGGAGAATGTCCTCTTGTCTTTAGGATGAGGAATGGGATGGGAAGGAGCTGTACTCACTTCTCCTGAAGTGGGCGACCCCACTGATCTGTAGCTGGGACACCATCCACCAGAACCCCCTGAAACTCCTCTAAATTATGGTGTGGAGTTGGAGCCATTTTCATGGAATGCACATAAAGGTAAACCTTACATCTTTTTTTTTTTTTAAAGATTTTATTTATTTATTTGACAGAGAGACAACGAGAGAGGGAACACAAGCAGGGGGAGTGGGAGAGGGAGAAGCAGGCCTCCTGCTGAGCAGGGAGCCCGATGCGGGTCTCGATCCCAGGACCCTGGGATCATGACCTGAGCCGAAGGCAAACGCTTAACGACTGAGCCACCCAGGCGCCCCAAGTAAACCTTACATCTTGATCAAGGTAGAAAGAATGGAACCATGTGGTAATGTCCTTATGAGCCAGGGCAGCTATGGACAGACTGACCTTGCATGACGGGCTACTGTTATTTGAGGACTTATTATGGGCCTGGTACAGTGCAAAGTGCATTACCTGTGCTGCTTCATTTCAGCTCACAACCAGGACAGGGGTAATTTATGTTGTAGGATGGCCAGTGGTCCCAGCCAGCTTTGTAAGCTTTCTCCTTGCCATTCAGAGAAAAGGAGGGGAGAGAGGAGGAGGGGAGGTGGAGAAGGAAGGAGAGGGGGAGAGAAGGCTTCTTCCCTGACAACAAACAAAAATCTTTCCCTTAATTCTGATTGGTCCGTCCTGGGTTCTGTGCCCATGGCTTGTCCAATAACTGTGTACCGAGAGAATGCCCAGTGCCAATTAGCTTAGGTCTGGGCTGCTGAATCAATCCTGGCAAGGGAAATGGGTTATTATTATTGGCTGAGACTAATCAGAGTCTACCTCTGGAGTAAGTGTCAAGTTCTCAAACCACGTTGGCACTACTCAATGGGGGGAGGGGTGCAATGGAATTTGGGAGGTCATCCACTACACCTACTACATATGTGCTCTTATCACTCTCACATTGCAGAAGAAGCTGAAGCTTAGGGAACAGAAGGGTAGTGTAAAAAATGGTCTGTAGCCAGCAGACGAGGGGGTTCAAGCTCCAGCCCTTCCGATGCTGATGGGGAGCCTGGGCATCTCACTTCGCAACTCTGGTCTTCCGTCCTTCCTCGGCCTTCAGGTGGTTTAGCTCTATGGTACTTTCTGGTGTTCATGTTCTGGATTCAGATTCCATGACCTGTTCAAGCTCACAAGGCCAGTAAGCTAAGTGCCCGGAACCAGAATTTGGTCAAATGGCCACACCTAGCTCAAGCAGGCTGGGAAATGTAGCCTCCAGCTGTATGGCTAAAATTTGGGGTTGATTTTGTTCTATAAAGAAGAATAGATATTGAGACACAATACTCTGACACAACTTTTCTTTGAATAACATACTCCCTTGGAGCAGATCTGAATAGTTAAAATGTTAACACATTTTATTTACTGATTCATATATTTCTCACAAATGCAATTAATGATGTTTTATTCCCAGATACAACATGTAGAGGAATAATAGCTTGAAATTTTAATTGATGTATCTTCATTCTTGCTAATTTATTTTAATCTACAGTCCTTCCTCTGTTAAAATTGGACTGCGAGGCTGAGCCTTATCTCCTCAGGAGTGGACTGAAATGTGGAGATAGAAATGAGCCAGTGTTCAGCTTTGGATTTTGAAACAGACTTTTGAAGCTCATGGCAGAGGCAGTAACTTTGAGAGATAAGACTTTTTAAATTATAGACTGCTTGAAACCAGAAGCCCAAAGTTTATTCCCCAAACAATAGTTTCTGAAGGAGGGCATGATGATGGAAGAGTTTGTTTTCCTACCCAGAAAGAAATAAGACCCGTAAGAGGGACGAAGAGGGGAGATTCAGAGAGCTGGAGAAGGGCTGGGCTGGGACCTGATCAGGGCTCTCCATCATTTCCCGCATCCAGGACAGATCCCCGGTCTGGGGAGGACCCTGGGCTGCTGGGGTTATCAGGCTGGGCGGTAGAGCCTGATCACCCAGGTGGCACCCCAATTTCATCACTGTCATGTGATTTGGGCGCCTTCCTTCTGTGCCTGCACTTCCTTTCCTGTAAGGTAGAGATAACAATATCTACTTTATGGTGTTATTGTTAGGATTCAACAAATAAGAACGTACAAAATACTTAGAATAGAGTCTGGTACATAATAAGTGCCCAGTAAATCTCTTGTTCTTATTAACATCTGAGAGGGGAAGGATCTCTATAAAGTTTCATTTTGTCTCCCATTTTTAAACTCTCTAATTACGGCATTTCTTCCACATTTTTTTTCAGTTACACATGATTCAGATGTTTTACACATGAGAGTTTAAATATTTTGTTAAGTAAATACTACTCATAGTGCATAACACTCTTTAATTACATACATTACGTTAGGTAATGAGGATGTAGAAATTCTTACACTCTGAGAGCACTACATGAGATTCGAAATCTGTAGATCATGTTGGATCATACACCTTGTAGAAATTGTAGACTTAATTTCAAAAAGGTTAAGTAAGGAAACATTCAAAGATGTATCCAACTCATAGCATACCTGTCACCAGCCATTAACAATGTTTCCAAGTTGACAGGCATGGCGTCCATCCATCTATGGATGCCTGCAGGTCCATTGGTTTGAGAGATTATGAAGAAAAGAGACCCCAATAAAATTTGGTAGAAACACATTTTGGGGGAAGATTTCCACAAGCATAGAACTAATCTGGATGATGTGGAAAGGACTGGCTTCGTGCTGCCTTGAAGGTGCAATTGTGGTTGAGTCCAGGTCCACTTGACTGGGAGTGAAGGACATGGCTTTCTGGGACAATCCCAGGGTCTTGTGTGGAGTGGTTAAGCATTTCTTAGTAGTATTTCTTTCCCCTGTGCACCACACACTCATGTGAACACACAAACACACAACCCACATTCCAGCAGGAAGCACGGCTTTCCCCCTAATCATCTGCTCTGGTTGCCATAGCAACCCTTGTAGCCAAGTTCCTAGCTGAACAAGTTTTAGGAGACACCAGAAGATTTTCCTGCACTGTTCTCACTGGAGGAACAGAGGCTGGATGGGGTGGAGATGGCTCAAAGAGTGGCCTGCAGCGAGGGCAGTGGAAAAAGGGCCCTCAAAGACACCAAACCAGCTCCAGGTAGAGCCACAGTGGAGAAAGGCTGCCCGCCTATTTGGAGTGGCTCACCAGGCAAAGGTCAGATTGTATGTGGAACCCCCTCTCTGGACCCCGCAGGGTGCAGGGCTCCAGGAGGCGTGGATGGCTGTGTGCAGAGCCTCAGCTGCTGGTACCCAAGTGCTGGCCTGCATGCATGTTCTCTCTCTCCTCCTTATGGCTGGCAGGGTTTGAGCTGGACACAAAACCTCCATCTCCCGCTTCTCGAAAAATCTAAACCGTAAAATTTCTAGTAAGATTTCTGGTAAAAAAAAAAAATTCGTGGTCAAAACTAGACAAATGTTTCTTACTATCATTGCTTCTCAAGGCCTACTTGCTGCCGCTGCTGACTTAAACCAACAGGCAGCTCAGTTCTTACCATATTCCTTCTGTGAGCAGGACCCTGAGTGTGGTAGGGCCTGGGCACGGGGTCGAGAGCAAGGTGAAGGTAAAGGAATTCACCTGAGAGAGTATGGCCTCCTGATGCCAGCACAAGGGCTGGAAATCTCTTTAAGGCCTATTTAAGGACAGAGAGTCAACATCCTCTAAGAAGCTACAAGGTTGCACGGTAAGGAAAGTTCCTCAAGCTTCGGGAAGTCCTTTCCTTCAACAGTATCGCATTGGAAATTGGTGATATGTTTGCAAGGATAAGGAAGATCTTCTCGTGTCTGCCTGATGGAGAAACTACAAAACTTGAGATGAAGCTCAAGTGACTGCTGAGGAAATTTTATAGCTTTTATTAGAAAACGAGAAATGATTTATAATAAATGAGCTAAGATTGCTACTCAAAAGGCTAGAAAAAAATAGCAAGATAGACCCAAAGATCTGAAGAAATAAGATTCAAATCTTAGCTCTGCTATTTATATTGGGTAAGAGAGTTTGGGGTGGGTTAATTCACCTCTCTATACCTCAGTTTCTTCAGCTGTAAAATGGGTATGATAATAAAAGCATCTACCATCACACAGTTACTGTAAGGATCAAATGAAATACTATATGCAAAAGTGCTTTGTGAGTGGTATGACATATTATTGGAAAGAATTTTCATGGGCGTGGAAAGGTATAGCATGTATATACAATCTGTTTTTGTAAAAAAACCAAAACAGATATAATACATAGAAAAATCCACATGGGTAGTTACCGATGTATTAAAATCCATATCTATGGCAGTATTTCTCAACTTTTTCAAACTAAACTCCCTCCAGAGTCTTTTTAGAATTTTCACCCCAACAGAATTTTAATACTACAGATATACTGTATCTCTCTCTATGTATGTATTGTATGACTATTTGTGCTTTATAGAAGAATAAGCTTTTCTCTCCTCGAGGACCACTTTTTGTCCCCTTAGGGGCTGTATTGTGCCCATTGAGAATGGATGGTGTATGGACAGTAGAAAATGCAGATTTTTCTTTGTGCTTCTTTCATATTTTCCTTTACTTTCCCCCTTTATTTCTTGCTGTTCACGTCTTCCTTCTTCCTTTCCTTCTCCCAATTAACATGTATTCCTTGTGTAATTTAAAATATCTTAGTGATTATTTATTTATTTATTGTGATTTAAAAAAAAAATCAAGATGGATGATAAATGTACTGAATACTTCCAGACCCCTTCTTTATGTGTTAAAAGTTAATACAGGTTAAAGGCTCAGAGCATCCTGGAATCAAACTGCTTGAATTGGAATCATGACAGCATCTCACAATTGTGTGACCTGGAGTATGTTGCTTACCTACTTAAAGCTTCAGCTTACTCATTTTCAAAACAGTGATACCTGCAGTGTATCCCCCTAAAAGTGGCTGACATTAAATCATCATTCATGCCAACTTGGTGGGGGCTAACCTATTTCCACGGCAAGAAATGCATGTAGTTGGGGGTCCTCCCCTAGATAAAATGCCTTAACCCTCAGAAGCTGCTGGAAGGTAGAGAATTTTCGACACTACAGCAAAAAGAAGGTTGTCTTGTCCCTTGGGCCTCCAACTGTGTGGGCGTTTATTTGCCTCGTCTTTTCCATCCATCCTTCCTCAGCCTTAATTAAAAACCTAATTTCTCTATTACCATAACAATGAGTGAAACAACAACTGATTTGTTTCGCCAAATTAATTCTCCTTTTGGGAACCTGGGAGAACATTATTTATCAGAGCAGCAGACAGAGATTTAAAAATGGAAACATCTTTCCAATATGGACACCAAATTCAGAAAATGATGGGGCTAATATTTCAATGTTTGAAGGTCTCTTGGAGATTTGTTCACTGCGGTGTCCCCAGCACCCAGGACAATGCTGGTGAACAGAAAACACTCAGTAATTACTTGCTGAATAGGTGAGTGGAATTAGTATCACCAAGATCTCACTCTTCACGAGTTTTAGCTATTGCTTGCACAAAGTATTTACAAGCAAGTGCAAGAATTTAATTTGTTTTGACGTTCCATTGGATGTTTTGTGTATTTCCGCCTGTTGGCAACGAAGAAAGAACAGGTTTACCTTTTCATGCGCAGTCAAAATGAAAAAACTCCTCTAAACATCATTCTATTTGCCAGTGATGAAATGTTTCCAGAGAATGAAAAACACAAGATATTTCCAACGTAGGCTCCAAAGTCACGTTTTTAAGGAGATAGGACGGTGTCATGGGATATGACAGCACCTTAGGGATTAACTTGTATGAGATGGTGAACTCACTATTTTACGTGTTAAGGTAAATATTTTGATAGTTTGGAGGACTCCCTCATACCTTCTTTTTCTACTTTATTTTTTTTAAGAAACAAGAAAATTAAAAAAGAAAGAAAGAGAAAGAAGAAAGAAAGAAAGAAAGAGAAAGAAAGAAGAAAGAAAGAAAGAAAGAAAGAAAGAAAGAAAGAAAGAAAGAAAGAAAGAAAGAAAGAAAAAAACTTATATAACCTTAAAATTGTATCCAGAGGGGAAAGGGTTAGAGATAACTTCTCCAAGACACTTTTATTGTATTACAATTTCATCTTCATTTCTCATTTTGCGTATCTTAAGGTTTATTCTGAAGAATTACTGAATGGAAATAAAACGCAATTATATATCATCAATAAAGAAAAATTTGCAACATGGGAACTAGCACCTGTGATGGGTAAGGTTCAATAATTCTTATATTTTTGTGACTAGATTTTTCGGAGCTGAAAATTGCTGCCACCAGCTATGTTTGGGCTTTTGCTTCAGGCACTCCTAGAGTATGATTTAGGAACTATTTCCAACCCTAATGGGATAATTTAGTATCCAGTCCCCAAAACCATGTGGTCTGCAGCTCTGCCTTGAAGAATTACAGACTTTCAGAGCCAGGAGGTAAACAAAACCCAAACAAAAAAACATTCAAAAGATACTGTAGTCCAGTGGCATCAAACATTTTCCAAGCAGCAGAACTTACTCAAATGCAAGTTTCTCTGGAAGCTATAGCAGATAATGTCGGGATCCCATCCAGATCCCCTTAAATCTGCTTCCCATGGCTTAGGTGCACCTTCATTTCCAATGGCTGGTACTGCCCCTGGACTAGCAGAGCCTGCTTTGTCCATACTGGTGGAAAAGCTGAAAATTTATATCCTTCTGGAGTGGCCCTTACCAATGATTCATCAGTATAGGAAGATGAGAGCCTAGCTCCCTTGCCACAGGTCACAGCGACTCTGAGATTAACTTACACTCCAGTGCTCCCCGTGGGATCAGGCTGAGGCTGCTCTGCTAATCACAACTTTTCCTTGGCTTTCCCCACTGCCAGGTCTGGCTTCTCCAACTGCCTTACGAGTTTCCCTAGAAGTCGCCAGCACACACAATTTTTCACCTCAGGGTCTTTTCTGGGGACCCCAACCTAGGACAGAAGCCTGACATATACAAATGGAGTGAGTGACGTATGGGAGGGACGTTTACAGACCATTATTGCGTCGAAATTCTGCACTTTCTTTTTTCTCATTGTTTCAGTTTTGCTCTCAGAGGGAAAATCAAGGCTGGGATGGTGGAAGGGAGGGGGAGGGGAAAACTTCATATTATAAAGATTCTAGGTAGATGGTGCCCTTTAAAATCCTATGGAAGACTTTGCTATTTCAGGAAGTGTGTTGCTGGCAGCCGACACTGCTGGTTCTGAAGCCACATCATTTAGGCTGTCCTGAAGGTCACCTGTAGCTTCAGCTGACAGTTTCTGAACACCCTCATGCCTTCATCCCTTGAGCCCCTGCACCTCTCTCTGCTTCCGGGCTTCCCTGGCCACAGAAGTTACCAGCCAACACACAGACAGGACAGAAGTACCGGAGAGCTCATTCTCCCAAGATCAAGCCTCAACCCAGGGCAGTTGGGAGTCAGTGAATGAATAAATATCTCAGCCTCTTCACCCCTTGCTGGGCCGGTTGTGAAGTCTAGGTTCTATCCTGTCTCTCAGAGAGGTCCTGCCAGGATTGAGTTCCAAGTGCCTATAGTTGTAACCTGTTCGTTTGCCCAAACTTTTTTATGGGTTTCTTCCGTTCCTGCCTCCTTTCCTCACTCCCTCACTATGTTTCCTTGGATTATCTGCCAAACGAGCTACACTTGCCCAGGTCTGCAGCTCAGGGTTGGCTTTTGGTGGAAGTCAAAGCAAGACATTCAGTCTGCAATAGACCCAGCCAGAGTCTGAAATCGAGGTCAGGTCTCGAGGAAAGGCAGTTGCCAAGAGCCAGGGCTGTGCATGTGAATGGGGAACAGGGAGCTGGGGTAGAGGCTGCCCCAAACTGAACTCAAGTCTAGCTTGGTGATGGGAGTATCTCAAGAAACAAAAGCAGAGGGGCGCCTGGGTGGCTCAGTCGGTTAGGCAACTGCCTTTGGCTCGGGTTGTGATCCCGGGGTCCTGGGATCGAGCCCTGCATCGGGCTCCCTGCTCAGCGGAGAGCCTGCTTCTCCCTCTGCCTGTCACTCTGCCGATCTGTGCTCTCTCTCTATGCCTCTGTCAAATAAATAAATAAAATCTTAAAAAAAAAAAAAAAAAGAAACAAAAGCAGAAAGCTAGCTCCAGACTGGGCAGTCAAGACTTTGGTCAGGGGAAGGCTATAGCTGTAGACCTCAGGAGAGCAAGACTAATTCCTGATGGCACCGGGTGGTGCTCTGGGGTTTCTCACACATCCCCACCTTGGTCAGGGCTCCCTCCAGAGTCAGGGATGAGACCTCCTGGCCTTGTGCTGAGCACAGCTGGAAATGGGTAGCACCCGGGCACGCCTGGATGCTAGCTTCTCAAAAGGGCTGTCAGCTGGATACATGGGTTTTCCAGGATGGGAACTAGGGTGAACAGTGGTGCCAGGGTGATGGGTTTGAGTCAAGAACAGAAGATCTGAGGAATCATAAAGATGCTGAGACACCTTCGCCTGTTGAATTTGACTTTGTGACCTTGTTGAGGGCAAGTCATTCCTCTGTGGGCTCTTTTCACAGGTTAATTTAAAAATATTTAACTACCAGTGAGACACAGGCACTGACTAATCAAAACAGCCCTTGTTGAAGTGACCGGAAGGCCCTCCTCTTAAGCACCAGTCCTGCTAAGGGCCAAATGGGGTCAGTTTCCAAAGCAAGGTTTATGGGCAGTGGAAGAAGAATTGAGTTGAGCACAGCTTTCCTGGGACACAAGAAGTTGCCCCCTCCCCTCTGTAAATTACAGGTGTGATTTCAGGAACCTGCCCAAATTATCTGGAGTTGTTGCCCTGTTTCTGAATGTCTCCACTCAGACCTGGGAGGACAGAGCATGGCAGGGGGAAGAAAAGATCTACCTTGGAATCTCCAGCATTGCCACACACAACCTGTGAGATTCAGGTTCCTTACATTTCCCCAGGCCTCAGTTTTCCCCTTTGGGGTGTGTGTGTGTGTGTGTGTGTGTGTGTGTGTGTGTGTGTGTGTGAGAGAGAGAGAGACAGAGACAGAGACAGAGACAGAGACAGAGACAAAGAAGTGGTGGTGGGGGGGCCTTCATGCTCCAACAATAATACTACGGCCATCATTTGCAAAGTGTTATGTCATAGGCCTGACACTGTCTGAAGTACTTTTCTTGCATTATTTCCCTTAATCCTCACTAACAGCCTGATGTGCTAAATATTATTTCCATTTTACAGGTATAAAAACTGAAACTCAGCTAGAAGGAGATAGAATTGGGGTTTGAGCCTAGATCTATTTGACGTCAGATTCTGAGCACTTAACCACCGAAGCACACAGATCCACACTGTTTCAGTGATACTCTATGGGTCCAAATCCTTATATAAGGTACAGCCTATCTGCCTTTCTTTAAGGATAACCAGAGTGCCAAATTATAAACTAACACAACAGAGCAATAAAGGGTAAATAATTGTAGTTCAGAAGGATTCTCCAGTGTA
Organism: Eumetopias jubatus; assembly: GCF_037043125.1. Classification (NCBI taxonomy): domain Eukaryota; kingdom Metazoa; phylum Chordata; class Mammalia; order Carnivora; family Otariidae; genus Eumetopias; species Eumetopias jubatus. Next base: position 147,241,624 of record NW_028274807.1, on the reverse strand, counting down.
TGCAGTAATTCCTATAGCAGGGAGGTGTCCTTGGGTACCAAATTTGCTCAGAATTTGATGTGCAGTTCTGTTTCCATGGGATTTTATTTATTCCTCCCTTATTACTCATTTAAAGCAATGAGGATGATTTATATTTATGGATCTCTTTTGAGAAGCATAGAATCCTTCACCATCTCCCCCAAATCTCAAACCTTCCACACAGGGGGTTATCATCCCTGTTTCACAGATGGGAGAAACAGAGGCACAGAGAGATGAATGGATCAGACCAAGGGCACTGATGGGGGCAAATCTGGGCCTAGAATTCACAGACCCTACATTCCTGCCTGAGCATCCATGGCCTCTTCTGATGCTTTCACTAACCTAAGCCTCGAGGAGGATGAAACTTCATTTGAAAAATTTCCTGCAGACTCTGCATAGTTAGTGTGGGGCAGATGCCTGGCCTGATTAAACTCCCCAAAGAGTATTTTTCTTGTGCCCAAAGGGCAATTGTTTCTTACCCATTTCCATGCAGCCTTTTAGCTACTTGCATTTCCATAGAACTTTGATAAGAGGGGAGATGAAGCATGCTCCTAGGCAGCCCAGCCATATTTTCCAAACCTGTTGGAGAAATAGAGCCTTTAGGGACCTGTTGTCCTCTCACGGTTGGAGGAGATTCCATAGGAGTTGTGCACCGTTGGGTAGACAGTCACTTCCCAGAGGAATTCTTTGGAGGCCAACGGATGGTGGAGAGGTGGGGTAAGATTGGCTTTCTGGTGGCCTGGCTTCATTCAAAGATGTTAGAAGCCCTGAAGGAATTCTGGCTTGCTTCTGTAAATGTTTCTTGTTCTGAAGGGTCCTGGCTTAGGCAGTGGCTGGCAGTGGGAGGTGGTGCTCCTTGCGAAGGGCAGGGTGGGCAGGGAGGGGAGACTCAGAAATGGAAGGAAGTTTCTGAAACCCATGTGGGCTGCTCTGTCTTCATTTCCAAACCCAGAAACCTCACAAGCATAAAAGGGAGGTGGCTGGATCACAGGAACCAACGTAGAAACTGGAAAAAGTTCTGGGACTGTGAAGGTGGTAGGGTCCCAGGGTGGGGGAATAGTGGCAGGGCAGGGGCCGCAGGTGGCTTTCCAGCTGTGCCTTTTCTCTCCCCCATTGTCTGGAGAGGATGATGGCCCTTTGGGTCATTTTTCACAGGGCAGGAGGAAGTCCCACCAGAGGGAGGTCCAGATGGCAGAGGGAAGTGTAGAAGGTACGATGTGCAGGTGGTTTGGCAGTCTCCCTCCCCTGATGGGGTGAGCCTGGAGTGCTCCCTGGGCTCTGAGAGGTGCCGCTGGCGGAGCACCATGGGAGCCTTTCATCTCCAACCAAGTGGATATACTGGTGGGGGAAGGTGACCACCCCAAGGGGCTGGGGTGAGCACTCTCAGGAAACAATGATAAGACCCTCTGAGAAGTGCATGTACTATTAACAAATCCAACAAAGGGAGCAAGTTAGGCAGGAGGAGTAAAGCTAATGGAACAAGAATTTAAAATAAGCATAATAAATATCCTCCAGGGGATTGGGAAGTAGGAATAAACATTTATGAAGAAAACGAATTAGAGATAATAGGCATGATAAATACACTTGTTAAATGAGAGCACCCAATGGGTGGGTTGAGAAACACTGCAGACTGAGCTACAGAATGAGGTATGGAGAGGGACATTTGGGTCAACTCTGACAGAAGGCGTCAGAAAGGGAGAGAAATGGAAAGGACGAGAGAAATCAATATGGAGGCCAACATTACAAGGGTCGACGTTTGTTTCTAAGACCACCACCAAGAGGGAAATGAGTCAACAGAGGGGAGAAAATAAGTCTTTGAAGAATGAGTGACTGAGAATTTTCCAGACTTAATGAAAGAACTGAGCCCTCTGATTGGAGGGGCACGTGGTGTGCCTAATGGTGTAGATTCACACACACACACACACACACACACACACACACACACACACACACACACACATTGAGACACATTAGAATGAAATTTAAATACATCAAAGACAGAGAAAAGGTTCTGGAGACGGAAACAGATCTCTACAGATGAATCCATTTCAAACAGACATTAAATCTCTCAGCTGCCACGTGGGATGCAGGGAGAATAGAGAGCAACGGCTGCAGAGTGGGAGAAAATAACCTTCATACCTAGAATGTGATATACATCTAAGTTATCACTGAAATGTGAATAGGAAGAAAGACATTCTCGAAGATACACAGTCTCAGATGCATACTACGTACAGACACTTGAGAAAGGGTCTCCTGGAGGAAACAAGGAGACGTGGGGGCAGTAAGGGTAAATAAATAACTGAGTCCATTTACTGTTGCCTAAGTAGATAACACAAAAAGTGTATATCCACAACCTTGTGGAACTGAAATGTCAGGCCACGTCGGCATTGCAGGGGTGCTGGTGCAGGTGGAGGAAAGGGAGAGTGAAGAGAGGTCAAGGGGATGTGGGAGAAGGTCAAGTTCAGCCTTATTCAGATGGAAGATACACACGATGACATGGAGCTTCTTTTTTAGTGCTCGCGGCTGCCCCTTGGTCAGCGGCCCCTCCCCACTCCCCAACCCTTCACAAAGATGCCCAAAGCAGAGTAGGCTTGTCTAACAAATGCCAACCATAATGAGCACTCTTCCCCTTCTCCTCCTCCTCTTCCTCCTCCTCCTTATTCTTCAGATTTTATTTACTTGTCAGAGAGAGAGAGCACAAGCAGGGGGAGTGGCAGACAGAGAGAGAAGTCTCTTTGCTGAGCAAGGAGCCTGATGTGGGACTCAATCCCAGGACCCTGGGATCATGACCTGAGCTGAAGCCTGACGCTTAACCGACTGAACCACCCAGGCGTCCTGCATCCTGCTCCTCAACAGTGACAATGACAACCATTCTGAATCTTGTCCTTCAAATAAGAAAAACTCCGGGACAAATCCATGTCAGGAGAACTTAGGGCTGTAAAGTCTCATCTGACTAGAGGGACTGAGTTGCTCCTAGGTGAGATCAGTGCCACCCTGACTTGTCCTTCGCCTCACTTGACAGGATGGCCAGGGCTAGGTCGTCTGGTCTGCGGTCATCCTTCTCATTGGCTTCATCGTTCCGGGGGGCTATTTTCTCTGTCCCTGGTCTCCACTCTGCCCTCGCCTCCCCAGCCCTTCTCTTGTATTTACTACTGGACTTCACTTACAGAAGCTGATTTTTGACACCACTTTTGATGGCTTTTTGTATGATTCCAAGCTATGTTGGTATCTAGGTCTGTCTACAGCAAAGTGGTCAGGAGCTGGGTTCTGGAGCCCCCCATGCACGAGCCATGAGAGATCAGACAGCTGAGAGCTCTTCTCTGTGCTCCAGGTTCTGAATCTGTAAAAGAGGGAGTACTCATGGTCCTTCCACCCGGGGCTGGTATGGGGGTACAGAGATCATGCAAGGAAAAGGCTTCATGCTGTACTTTAACTGTTCAATAAATGTTAGTGTTTTGGTCAATACTACATCGTTTTTCTGTCTTATTTTTCCCTGGAATGACACAATAATCCTAAAATTATGACCATGTGTTACAGACTAGTGACCACCTAAATGACTTGCTGTTGGGTCTTTCTCTGAAAGATAGACAGTGGTCCGGTCCATATTTTAGAGAAATATCTCTATATATCTGTATTTATCTATCTATCTATCTACACACACACACATACATTTAAATACACACATACACAAAAACATATGCATATACATACACATATATAATATATATATGTAGATAGATAGATAGATAGATACAGAAAGAGACAGAGACACAGAGACACAGAGAGAGACTATGAGCTCCATGAGAGCTGGTTGTGGTGGGTACTTTGGCTTAGAGTCATCAACAGATTCAGTTTGCAATTGGAGTTGTTGCCATGCATGAATCTCCCCAGATACTATCTGGTTTTTTGAGCATTTGTGGGTGCTATGCATGGACCTCCTTTCCAGCAGCTCCAAACCTGACCCCCCTCGTTAGCATGATGCTGGCCTTAGGCCCCTTTCTCTCACTTCTCAAATCATCCCCTTTTTCATTCCATGAACAGAGAGGACTACGAGAGTAAAGAAGGAACATTAAACAGCCTGCTTTAACGTCCCCCTGGCTTCACAGGACTGGGGACCTGGTACCCCTCTGTGGTGCCCCTCCTGCACTGCCTGTCATGGACCTCCTGGCAGGTGCCCAGATCTGGCCCAGTTTCTTAGGCTCACCTCCTCTACTGTATACCACCCCCTCATGGCTCTGCGGGGTGTGAAAGCTGATCCTGGGCTGGCCCAGTGTGAATGCCCTGGCCCTTGGGAGAGGATCCCACAGACGTAGGGCTGCAGAGATGAGCACAGATGCAAGTTATAAAGTAAGGGGGAAGGTGAGTGGATTTTGAAGGGAAAGGACAGCCCGACCAACAAATGTTCGCTCTCCACCTGCCAAGTGGAAGTTGCTCAAACATATGGAGGCTACAGTCGGCTGCACAGCAGGCATCCTGGCCAGAAACTCCTGGAGAGTGGGGCCAGACTCGCCTCCAAATTGTCCCAGTGTGGCTCTGTATCTCTGTTTGAATATGCCACAGGCGTTTCAAAACCAAACCCGTGCTGTGCCGCTCCTCCTCTCATCCTTCCCAGCCCAGAGGATGCCTGCTGGCTGCTGGCTGGTAGCTCTCCCTTGGGGAGGGTCTCCTGGAGAAGAGATCCAGCCCTTCTTGAGAGGGGGACCATAATCAGAATATTTAGTGTGATTTTTTGGGTACTAAGCCAATACCCAGAATCGTGCCTGGCAGGTAGCAGGTATTCATTCAATAATATTAGTTGAATGAATGGGGAGGGCTTTCAGAAGGCGGGATCTTGCTTCTGTTCTTAGCAAGTCTTTTCTGTGTAGAGGTCTGAGAGAATTCATGTTTGTATTTCCCTGGGCATTGGTGGCTGTGGTTTACCCCTCCTCCTCCCCCAGCTGCTTTGAGGGGCTGCTACAGCTCACAGCAGCCCCTCTTCTTTGGAGAATAACCCTTGGAGCTCACTTTGCCTAGGAGTTATGAATATTCCCATTCAAAGCAGCCCATAGAGGCTGGCTTACTGATAAAGGGGTACAATGCCCTTAGTTGCCTCTAGGCTGCTAGAAATCATAGGATTTTTGCTCCAGAGCCCCCATTAATTTCAGGCCAAGGTTAAACTTACTTGAGACCAGATATATTTGCCCCTCCCCTTCCGTGTCCTGCTTCCCTCCCACGTACTGAATCCCTGTCCCAGGCTCTGCTTCTAGGGGAACCCAGCTAAGACATCCTCCAAGAGACTTCTGCTTTCACTCTGAGCTCAGAACTGTTGAGTTTGGAAGGGACCTTAGACATCAAACTCCTTTATTTGGAAGATAAGGAAATCGAGGCCCAGTGTCAGGGCTGGGCTAGAAGTAAACCCACACTAAGAGTTTTATCTGGCAACTGCCTGAGATGCTGGGCATGGGAGGCTCTCACTCTGGCCCATAAACCTATATGCTGTGGTGCATGGTAGAGTCCCCTCACCCCCTGATCTAACCTCATCTCCTCACCCCCAGGGTTTTCAGGGCTGGCAGTGGGGGGCCCAATATCTGTACCAAGACAGCTAGAGGGACTCTGTTCGCGGGGAGGAGAAAGGCCATTGTTGTTGCTTTCACAACCATGAGGAAGAGGCCAGGCCCACCCCTGGCTGACTGTCCTGGGCCACCATGCTTGGGAGTGGGGGGGACACCTTAGAGGACTCTGTCTTCCTTTTTTTTCTTTATCATTAAAATCTATCTTCAGAGTATTTCTGTTTATAATCATGTCCATAGTGGCTTCTTTTCAAATGTGACCCTTTTGGTGGCCACAGCCTGGCTGAGGTGCTGAGGACCCTGAAAGCTTCTAAGAAAGACCCTGAAGGGGCTTGTCCCGCCCCCAAAAAATGTTGGATTCCTAAGCCCAGCACCCGCGAAGGTGACCTTCTTTGGGACTAGGGTCTTTGCAAATGCACTTATATGTAAATTAAAGTGAGGACATGCTAGAGGGGGACAGGCCCTTAGTCCACTATAAATAGTACCCTTACAGGAGAGGAGAAGACAGACACGCAGGAAGGATGCCATGGGATGACAGAGGCAAAGGCTGGGATGATACATTTGCAAAGCAGAGGAAGCCAGGGAGCAACTGCCACAACCAGAAGCTGGAAAGGGCAATGAAGGGGTCTACCCAGTCTCAGGGAGCGTGGCCTGGCTCGCACCTTAACTGCAGACCTCTGGCCTCCAAGACTGTGGAAGAATTGATTTCCGTTGTTTTGAGCACCCAGTTGGTGACTTTTTTTTTTTTTTTTTTTTTGCAACACTGGGAAATTAATACAGGGTTGTTTCTGGAAACCCAGGTTACTGTGTACCCTTTATGCTTTGGGGAAACAAATGCCTAAACAGGAACCAGCAGGAGAAAAGCAGTTAACTGGTATCCCCACTTTGGACGCCCCACACCCTGATGGGGGTCCAAATTCCAAGAACGAGAACCCAAGAATGAGTTTTTGCTTTTCCTCATGGGAAGATCGTGGGGTTGTGAGGGAAAAGGGCTGTTGGGCAAAACAGGGAGCAGAGCCCTTCCTGGGAATGGGGCTGCCTGAGTTCTAATCTGGGTTCTACACCCTGGGGATTGGATGGAACACGCCAGTCTACCTTGTTTTCTCTTGGACATAGCTGAGTTTGGGGATGGACTCTGCACCTGGTACCACAATTTTCTCAAGCCCAAGAAGGCCCGCCTCATATTTTCAGGTGAGGTCTTAACGGTCTGTTTCTGCCCTGATCAGGCTCAACAGGTCCCAACAGTCTTGAGTTCAGATTCCAGGCAGCCATCTTTCCCTCCCTGCATTCTGCTTCCGCTCCAGACTCCAGTTCCCTTCAGACCATCTCTCCATCTGGTCTTCATTTGTGCCTCAGTGGAAGACCCCCACAGGGACCCCACATTGTCCACCATGGTCTCTCAATTTGGCCCTCTTGCCTTTTAAAAAAAATTTGATGAAGCTATTGGTTCATTAGTCTGTTCCATGAATTTTTACATAAAGACTTATGGAGAAATTTCCCTTATGCTTATTAAAAAAGTTTTTAAATTCTTCCAATGTTACTTTTTAAAAATTAACTCACTAAAACTAATGAAATAATACAAAGTTATATATACACATATATACACGTAACCATTTCTACCTGCATGCCCCTCCATTCCTTCCTTTTCTGATAACCTCACTTCCTCATCCTCAAAATAGCTGTTGGAGAGACTGCTGAAGGCTAATCAGTACCCATTCTGCCTGATCATCTCAGTGTAACAAACCTTAGATTTTAGGTATTACAGTGCTCCCTCCCTAAAAGATTACATTTCCCAGCTTCCTTTGCAACAATGTGTGGTCACATATCTAGATTCTGGCCAATGAGATGTAAGTGGAATTGTCATGTGAGAGAAACTTCTCAGAGACCTCATTTAAAAGTAAGCTTTTCTTTCCCTCTTTCCTTTTTCCTTCTTGCTCTCTTGAATATGATGGCTGGAGCTCCAGCATTTATCTTGGACCATGAGGAAAAGGGCCATACCATGGGACAGTGGAGGAGTGACCCAGAAGAAACCTCTGTTTCCATGACTTTGTAGAGCTATCATATTGGACTGCCTACCTCCAGTCTCCTTTTATGTATGGGAGAAATGAGCTTCTATCTTAAGTCACATTTTTTTCTAGTCTCTGTTACTCGCGATGAAACCTAATTCTATCTGGTAACAAATATTGGCCAACTTGGTGTTTCCTCCCACATACTTCTCCAGATCATACAAACAGGTGCAGATACATAAACATATATGCAATTTTGTGTGTGTTTCTGTTTAAAAAATGGAGTCAATAAATGTCTCTGCTTTTAGCTTTTCTTACTTGACAATGCATTGTAGATATTGAAGTATTGCTTATAGTGGTCCAAAAAGAAAGTAAAAAACAAAACTAGAAGCAACTTATAAAGGTTACTGACCTTGGCTGATGGACACTCTTCCCAGCTCCAAAGCAATTGGCCTGGAAGAAAAAATAAGAAGAAATTTGATTACATTGGACCATTTCCATCATGAAAGGGGTAGTGTTTTGTCCTTATTATGGACACTTATTCCAGATACAAACTTGCCTTCCTTGCATTCAATGCTTCTGCCAAAACTATCATCCATGAACTTATAGAGTGCCTTATCCACCATCACGGTATTCCACACAACATTGCTTCAGACAAAAGAACTCGCTTCACAGCAAAGGAAGTGCAAGCAATTGGCCCGTGCTCATGGAATTCACTGGTATTGCCATGTTTTCCATCATCATGAAGTGGCTGTCTTGATAGAATGATGGAATGGCCTTTTGAAGACTCATTTACAGCACCAGCTGGGTGACCATACCTTGCAGGGCTGGAACAAAGTGTTCCAAATGTACATATGGTCTGAATCAGCAACCAATATCTGGTGCTGTTTCTCCCATAGCCAGGATTCACGGGTCCAGTAATCAAGGGGTAGAAATGGAAGTGGCACTACTCACTATTACCCCTAGTGACATATCAACAAAATATTGCTTTCTGTTCCCATGACTTTACACTCTGCTGGCCTAGAAGTCTTAGTTCCTGAGGGAGTAATGGTGCCACCAGGAGACACAAGGATTCCACTGAACTGGAATTTGAGATAGTCACCAGGCCATTTTGGGGTGCATGCTTCTGAATCACCCGGCAAAGAAGGGAGTTGCTGGGTTGGATGGGGTGCTTGATTCTGACTCACAAGGGGAAATTGGACTGCTTTTCTGCCATGGAGGAAGGAGGAGTATGTCTGGAATATAGGAGATCCCTCAGGGCATCTCTTAGTATCACCATGCCTTGTGATTAAGGTAAACGGAAAACTGTAATGACCCAATCCAGACAGGGCTAGTAATGGGAGAGACTCTTCAAAAATGGGTTTGGGTCGCTTCACCAGGTATAGAAGTATGACCAGCTGAGGTGCTTGCTGAAGGCAAAAGGAATACAGAATGGATAGTAGACGAAGATAGTTGTAAGTCCCAGCCATGATCACATGACCAGTTATAGAAACAAGGCTGTAATTGTTATCGCTATTTCTTCCTTGTTTTATGAATGTTTGTGTGTGTATGTACATATATTAAGCAAATATTTTTGTTTTCTTTCTTCCCTTATTTTTCTTATTACATAACATAAGAGGTATTGTCTTTATATCAGTATTTAAGTATTGTTAATTTTACATCATAGTATTTAAGATACAGGATATCAAAGAGAGGGGTAAAGTGCACTCAAGGAGTTTAGGGGAAGGGGAAAGGGTTTTTTCAGTTGTATGCAGAATAGTTGTATCATGTTAGGTGGAATTATAACCTTGTCCTTATTCAGTATGAAGTATGGTTTAAGGAGACATATATAGGTGCCAAATTGACAAGTGGTAGACTTGTGATGGTTAATTTTATGTGTCAATTTGACTGGCCTAAGGGATGCACAGGTGGCTGGTGATACATTATTTCTGGATGTGTCTGTGGAGGTGTTTCTAAAAGAGAGTAACATCTGATTCAGTAGACTGAGTGGAGAGACTGGCACTCACCAATGTGGGCAACATCATCCAATCCACTGCGGGCCTGAAAGGAACAAAAAGGCAATGGAGGGGTGAATTCCTCTCTTCTTGAGCTGGGACATCCATCTTCTCCTGCCCTTGGACATCTCAGCATCTGGTTCTTGGGCTTTCAGATTTTAGGACTTACACCATCAACTTCTCTGGCTGTCAAGCCTTCAGACTCAGACTGAATTTTGCCCCTGGCTTTCCTGGTTGTCCAGCTTACAGATGTCAGGCTGTGGGACTTTTTGGTGTCCATAACTGCATGAACCAATTCCTATAGTAATTCTCCTCATCTATCTATCTATCTATCTATGTATCTATCTATGTATCTATCATCTATCTATCCATCCATCCATCCATCCATCCATCCATCCATCCATCTAGCCATCTATCTACCTACCTACCTATCCCATTGGTTCTGTTTCTCTGGAGAATCTTGACTGATACAAAGACCTATTCTTGATCCTTTCATCGAAAAATTGAAGCTTTTGGTCAGGACCTAGAAAAATAAACAAAGTTTGGAAAGATAAAAAAAATCATGTGTAATCATCCCTGCTACATATTTTTTAAATTAAAAAATATTTTTATGAAGACATATATGTTTGGCCCCAAAGAAGAGAACTTAATTGGCAGAACTTAATTGGCAGAGTTGCTTAAATAGGGAAAATAAAGCCTTAAAGTGGAAGAAAGCCTGGTAGGCTGTTACAAATACTTGACCAGTTGGGTTGAAGGTTACTAGGTATCTAGTGTTAGCGGCTGCTAATTTGACATGTGACTCAGAGTAAACCACTTTCCGGTAGGCCTTAATTTGCCCCCCAAATATGATGGGAAAATCTCTTGGGACTTCTTTGGCTCAAAGACTACTGAGTTGTCAGTAAGGATGCAAGGCCTCCAGGCAAAGTTCCTAGTTCTACGCACCAAGCCACCACTGCTTTCCTTTGGGTTGCTATACAGTACAGGTGATTTCACAGACCTTGAGGCAAATGCCTCACTGCCTCTGGGCCAGCCCCACAGAGAAAGTCTTGAAGAGCAGGTTGAAGGATCAACATAGGGCAAGAAGCATCCTTCTTCTATCAGTGACTTGCTTGGGTGATATTTGTGGCACAAAACAAAATAAAACAAAACAAAGCCCAGGCAAGTAAGTGCTTCTGGTTTAGTGTGGTGCAAGATCCATCAGGGTGTGGTGGGTCCTCAGAGGAGATGCTTGGATGCCTTAGGAGGGATGGGCCGGGCCATCAAGGACTATGCCAGCAATAGACAGAAGCAGCTTTCAGTTGAGGGAGACAGGAGAATAGAGCAGTAGCAGGCTCATGACTGGGGTTCTTTGTTGCATGTGAATTGACTGGATGATGCAGTCAGAGAGAGGAATTCACTAAAGATATTGGGCAGCTTGTGGTATCCCTGGGATATCTGGAGAATGAGGTTTTGGGGGTTGGAAATGGACAGAGGAAGGCTGTACAGACAGAACCACGCCAGTGTTGTACCACAGATGCAGACTGATGGCGATGCTCCTGCTTAGTTGACCATTGGACTCGGGAAGCTATGATGATATTGCTCCCATCAGCAGTAGGAGGAATTCTCCTCTGTCCTCGCTTCTTTGGGTCACTAACTTCCAACTGGAAGTCTTGGGAGGGTGGGTGTGATTGACTTAGTTCCAAGCCTAGACCGTCTGCCTATGCCCTACCTGCATGGTGTCTTTGACCTCTATGATGGGAGGCAAGACTGATGGAGAATACCCTAAATATAGGAAAATGAGGTTGGGATACCAGGCAGCCAAAGACAATGGGGAGGAACATTACTGACTAGGCAAAATTAGTTTCACATGAACGTATCAGATCTTTTCAAGGCTTAGAGAAAAGAGACTGAAGGTCAAGTTACAAGGTGGAAAAAGTGATTTTGAGGGTCCTTAAGTGTCCATATATTAGTTAGTCCTTAACTAGGATTTGAAACCACTTAGAACTTGGATAAAAAATATCCAAACCAGTACTCCATATGATTAGCTTGGTTCATATTTGAAGAAGGAAGTGTGACCTGGTGTGCCTTCCCCCATACTTGTTTGAAAGGAGAAGAAATGAACCAGGGTGACCTGGCTCTAAGATCAGTCATCACAAAACTCAGGAGGTCCAAGAGAGTTTAGCAGCAGGTCAGGTGTCAGACAAGGAGCTTTTAGCCACTCCCATGGGGCAGGCAGGACAAAGTAACTCCCCATCCCAGTGGCAGCCAGTGTGAGGCTACAAACAGTAGACACTTTTATGAGAAGCAGGGTCTCCACTTATTCTTCTTCCCTAACCCTGAAACTATGTGAGAAGGTCTTTGGGCACCCTGCTCAGATCTCTTAGCAAGAGGAATCACACCCATATATGTACCTGTCCAAGTGCACACACATGTAGCCTCCCCTAGAGTAAGCCAATTCTTCCTTGAGACCAAGGAAACACAAAGAGGGCGGCTGGGTCATGGGTGACCATGAAGGTTTGGGCCTCCAACCTAGGCCTTCTACTCACTCTCTGGACTCTTGAGGAAAAGGAAGAAGAGCTCTAACAGAGAAAGCACCTGGCTGTGCCTGGGATGGCCTAGAGGGGCTTCAGCAAGGGGCCTACCTAGGGGTGAACCTTGAAGGAGGGGAGGGCTTTGCTGCCTGGGGGAGCAGGAGAGATAGTCTTTGCAGGGGGATGAGCAGGACAAAGTCCCTCAGTGCCCTGCCCTCCTCTTGCAAAGATGGTCGGTGAAGGTCTGAGCTTTTCAGTGATTCACTGAAATATTTTCTCAGGTCTTGCTAAGGCGTGCGTCCTTGATCCTATGACTTGAAGCCAGGTCAAACAGTAACAGGTATTTATGACAGCATGAGATTTCATACCCAGGAACACAAGGGGAATCTTGATGATGGAAGAGGTTGCTATGAGACTTTCCTAAGCCACTCTGGGTTTTCAGGAGTCAAGCATGGTGATGATGTGGCCCTCCCAGAGACAGGGGCTGTGCCAAGTAAATGTTTCACAGGCAGTGAGCATGGTAACATGGATCTAGTTGTCAAGTCACAGGGCTTTTCTGGACAGAGAATCAGGGAATTTTCAAAACAGGTAGAGTCTTGGAACTCTGAGTTAGGGGCCTAGAGAGGGTGAGATTTGAGGTCACTCAGCTATGAGTGCAAGAGCAGCTGGGTACTAACAATTTTTTGTGCTACTATGTTTTAGTACTCTTTCTATCTAAGTCAGGGAATTGTGAACAGACCCAGAATCTTGGTCCTGGAATTTTCTGCCACTTGAGGCAGGAGATCCCTTAATGGACTGGCATCCTCACTGGCTACCACTGGACTGATCCTCACTACCAACACTATGAAATATACTGATTAGGCTCACCTGGGACCAGGTAGATGTTAACATCCTAAATCATTGGGATTAAGAATGAGGACGTGTGGATTTCCATGGAGAACTGGGGAGCTGTTTCTGACAAAAGGGAATCTGGCTGCTTGGAAGACAAAAGCCATAGATGTCTACTTTGCTAGTCTATCTGGATCTAAGTGCTTCCTCTATACAGGCTGCAGGTGCCTTGAGTTTCCTTGACACTGGGAAGGCCAGACTGCTCTTGTTTTTTAGTTCCCTGGGGAATCCCAGGCTTGCCTTTTACACTCAGGTGCCCAGAAAGGGCAACCACAAGGCAATGCCATTGCCAGGCTGTCCAGGGAAAAGGGAGGGAAGTAGGGGAGCAGTTGAGTCTGCCATAATATGTCACTCTACCTCAAATGAAAAGATTAAGCAGCCTATTATTTTTAACCACATAACTCATTAAAAGAAAATGCATAGTCTTATAGTCTTCTTTGACTGAGATGAAGTACCTTATTAATGCTTGATACACCTGCCAAGGATGTGAAGGGTAGGCGGTGAGCCTGGTGCCTGGGGACGAGGCGCTTTTGGGAACCACAAAGGATGCCCACCCTAGAAAGCCTGAGGGCTTTGGAGTGTACTGTCTCGCACTCTGGGGGCAGCACCTGCTTGGATAAAGGTTGCATCCTTGGGGAAGGTTGGGCAGGGCGATAGATGTAAATGGATGCGCTTTCTTGGAGCTCTCTCAGGGCCAAATGTTTTCAGAGGCTGTGGTTGAGCATGATCACTGGGATCTAGTTGTCAGAGAATCCAGGAATTTTTGAGACAGGTGGGGCCTTGGAAATCTTCCAGTTAGGGCCCAGAGAAGGTGAGAGAGCTATTCAAGGTCACACTGCTATGAATATAGAAGTAGCTGGGGCACTAATCCTTTTTTGTGCCCCTATGTTGTAATACTCTTTCCATCTGATTCAGGGGACTGTGATTTTTACCACAGAGATACACAGTTCCTGTAGGCGGTGTGTCTGGTCTTCTGGGTGCCCCAGCACTCTGTTCCCATATAGCTCTATAGCTTTGTTTTATAGCAAGCACTTGTTACTCTCAGCCTGTAAACCTTCTCTGCCTGCAGGGCCTGCTGGTACACAATGGGTACCAGGCAGTTAACCATCCGAGGAGCAGCCTGAGATAGGAATTGATAGATAAATACCCCAACTCCTCATCCCTGGGTCTGACCACTCTGAATCATCTTCTTCACTCTTATTCTCAAAGTATCATGCCAGGACCAGCAGCATCGGCACCACTTGGGGACTTGATAGGAATGCAAATTCTCAGGCCCTACCTACTGAGGACCTACTGAATCAGAAACTCTGAGGTTGGGAGCCCAGCAACGTAGTTCAACAAGCCCCCTGGGTGATGCTGATGTGTGTTCAAGGCTGAGACTCTATTCCATAGTCTCCTAGAGCTTCCTCCCTTAAAGCCTTGGGGAGGCTGCTTAGTAATGTGCCTTCCTTGGTCTCCCCTCACTTCTCTGCCTCACTCCCCACTCCCCTACTGATGCTTTCTGAGATGGGCTCCAGACGATGAGCTGCTTGCACTCAAATCCTTGCTCCCTGCTTTCCCCCAGAGCCCAGCAAAGACGCTGGTACAAGGGGCCCCCGACCCCTCTGAGGTGTCTTTTCTCTTTCTTATAACCACTGCTGGTTCTGCAGACAGCGTGGGAGGATGCAAAGCCCTTGATAAGTCCCATCCCGCATACCAACATGTAAACCGGCTGGTTTCCACCCAGGCACCAACTAACTACCAATGTGTGGCCACACTACTCTGAGAAATGTACTGGTGTCCCCAAACCACAAAGAGCACTTCCTTTAAACAACAGCAGTCAAGAGCTGCTCTTTCAACTTTCCGGGTCGAATCAAATGGAGGAGTAGCCCTGGCCACCCCACAAAACACTCACTGTAAACTCCACATTTGCAGTCCCACAGGCATCACCCTTCCTTAAAATACAACCTTGCTGGAATTTTCCCCTCTTTTTCCTTTGTGGGCAAGAATTGGTGAGAGAACACTCCCTCATGTTACTGTAGGCAGGGTGGACAAGAATGCAGCTTTCTAAAAGGCCAGAATTTGTCTAGCCAGACTGGGGACATGGGGTGGGTTTCTGCTACATAACTGAGGTCCAGGGGCTTAGTAGGCCTGAGGGGGAATAAAAAGGCTAATTGCCTTGATTTTGGCATGTAGGTGCTCTCCTACAGGATTGCTGATTGTCGCCACAGCCTTGCTCGCTGCTAACTAGCCTCCCTATAAGGCTAGGTATAGAGGGGTTTCCAGGTCTCTAACCCTGTCAGCTGGGAGAGCTTGCAGTGCTTACCTGTGTTAGTTACTTCCAGTGCTGACTGATCGCAGGGTTGCCAGCCCAGGGCCTCAGAGCGAGAAGAACAAAACAAAGCAGATATTAACCATGTTGCTAGTGGCTACTACAGAGCAAAGGTGGATCCTTCTATTTTTTCCAAATTAATAATTATAAGAAATACCTTTTAAAGGAAATAAACTAATACTTTGCTTCCAGATACGATTGGTAAAACAGACAATTCTAAGAATGTAAGTGTTTTATAATCTCGGCTTTTTGTTAACAGCTTTACTGAGGTACATTTTACATAAATGTTCACCAAGTGTCCAATTCATTGCTTTTTAGGAAATTTACAGAGTTGTGCAACCATTGCCATGACTCAGTGGTTAGTACAGCATCTACACCCTCCCCCAGTAAGATCTCTTGTGCTAATTTACACTTCATCTCTGTTCCTACACCAGCCCCGGGCAACTACTAGTCTACTTTCTTTCTCCATAAATTTGAATTGTGGCTGTTTTAAAATGCAGTATTTCTCAGCTGCTGTGTTCTCGTTTGTCCAGCTGGAGATTAGGCAGGAGGCAGTGGGGGTGATGGAAAACGCACGGCCCAGGAACCCAGTGGGGACCTGTTCAAATGGACTGTCACCGGGTATGTGGGGCTGCAGGTGCCTCTTCTTGGGGCGTGGTTTCCTCTTCGGTAAAGTGAGCATCCCAATACTGGCTTTGCAAAGTTGCTGAGAGATACATGACATGAAAGCACATTGTGAGCTAGCAAGGTGGTATTATCCTGATTCAGAGATGAGGAAACCAAAGCTTAGTGGGCAAGGTGATGCTCCAGAATTACTCAGCTAGAAAGCGGTGGACCTGGAGTTTACACTCTGTCGTTCTGGTGCCGAGGCTCAGGTGTTTTCAAGTATGCCTCACTGGTCCTCCCAAATGAGTAGCAATCAGACACGTTTCCAAGTCTCTAAGCTGCACAGAATAACATAATTCTTCACTAAGCTTACTTATAATCGACCTTCATTGTGAACCGAGAGAACAGCAGCTTTTTAAAAAAAATTTGAGTATAGTTGACACATAAGGTTACATTAGTTTCAGGTGTACAACGTAGTGATTTGACAAGTCTATACGTGATGCTTGCTCACCACACGTGTAGCTCCCATCTGTCACTGTGCAGCGCTATTACGGTGGCATTGAGTAGATTCCCTATGCTGTGCCTTTAATTCCCGGGACTTACTCATTCCATAGCTGGAAGCCTGTATCTCCCACGCCTCTTCACCCATTTTGCCCATCCCCCTGTGTCCCTTCCCTCTGACAACCATCAGTTTGTCCTCTGTATTTATAGGAGACTGGCAGCTTTTGTAGCCAGCTGCTACTGGAGATGCCCACATCCAGCTAGCAAGAACTTCCAGTTTCTTCTAGAGTCACAGTTATGCCGTCTGTGGCTTCTCTGAGTTCCTATGTGGCAGCTGGGGCCCAGGCAGCTAAGGCACCTCTCATCCCACAGGCTCCTTCCCGTCACTCAGCAATTCCATTTCACACTGGTTCACAGCAAGTGTTCTTAGTCAAGGAGGGTCACTGCTTGGCTCTCCGGCTCTGTTAGCCAAACTCTGGGACTCACCTGCCGGCAAGTACAGGGCCACTCCCATAAAAGGCAGCCTCACATTCTACAATCCCGACCTTGGTGACCAGACTCTCAAAGCCATTCTGCCATTAGTCATTTGCTAAAGAGTCATCCAACAGGTTTTGTCCCAGGAAACAAAGAAGCCACAGCTCAAGTGATGTCTGGGACACGAAATCTCCCAGATCACTGCTCAGCTCAGTACATCTGCCAAAATAACTACCTGGAAAAAATAAAAAAATAAAAAAAATCCGAGACGCAGAGCCTCCCTGAAATTCTGAATGTGTCTGTAAGGAGTAAGGCAAGAGGGACTTATGGGATGCTGGAGGCTGCCGTTGGCCTGGTGTGGGTCATGGCCCCCACTCTGGGACTCAGTTTACTCCTTTGGAAAATAGGTTTCTTCAGTTGAGTTTTTTTTTTTTTTTTTTTTTTTATTTTCTACAGCGTTCTCCCTCCACCCCCTAGCCCACACATACCAAGTTCTGTTTTTATTCACTTTGTATCTCTGGGCTTTATGTAAGATTTTATTAAAAAAAGATTTCCATTGCTAAAAAGAATGGAAAAAGCCTGGGTTTGTTGCCTCCAGCTCTAACAAATAATTTAAGACTTGGTAAAAGACTTCTTTCAAAATGGAGCACCGTCCCTGTGATTGATGTAAAGTAGTGCTTGGCCAACAAGCATTCTACAGCTTTCTTTACAGACAGTGCTTTAGGAATTCACCGATGGGTGAGCCTTCAGAAGTTTTATTTGGAACAACAGATAAGGTAACACACACCAGGCGCGTCTACACAGCAGCCTTCAGCCTCCACGTTGATAATCTGCTGTGGTCCTAGCTGTATGTAGGTTGCTGAAGGAGGGGGGCTCAGTCAACAGGAAGGGGGCTCAGTCCACCAGAAGGAGGCTCAGTCCACTGGAAGGGAGCCCGTGGAATGGGCACAACATGAAACAGCAGAAGGTGCCTCGGTGAAGCCACACTAACGTTTTGGCCAGAGGTCTGTTTCTTCCTTCATACCAAATTCATCCACTTTCAGTCAAGGGTGTATGCAGGGCTCCCTTGCTGACCCTCCTGGGACCGTGAGCCTATGTGTGAGTGTGCTTGGTGTGTGTGTGTGTGTGTGTGTGTGTGTGTGTGACAGAGACAGGGCTTGGGAAGGAGGCAGAGAGAGAGAAAGGTACAGATAAAGGCACACACAGAGAAAAAAACTCACAGAAATAACGTTACACTGAAACAGACATACACAGACGGATGGAAAGCAAACTGGTGGACGGAAAGATAAATGTAAATACAAGAAACAGAAAAACAGAAAGACACACAGAAACAGAGATGTGGTCAGCCCAGAAACATTTGTTGACTATAGCTTAAAAGGGATTTTAGAGAGTTATGAAACATTAACAAACATGACCTATGGATTGTATTTAGATACTGATTTAAGGAATTAATGCTAGCTTTTCTGAGTGTGCTAGCGGGATTGTGGTTATGGTTTTTACAGAGTCCTTATCGTTTAGAGGCATCTGAAATATTTATGGGTGATGTCTGAGCTCGCTTCAAAATAATCTAGGGGGGCAGTGGGTGAGAATGTCCATGATTGTTGAAACTGGGTGATGGGCACATGAGAGGTCCTTATTTTATTCTGCTGCTTTTGTGTGTGTGTGAAATTTTACATAATGTGGAGTTAAAAAATATTGGTTGAGTGCCCAGAATGAGTCAGGCATTTTGTGGGAATGGGGGCAGGGAGAATAATACAGAGACAGAGACAGACATGGAGTTTGAAGGATAGAGACAAAGACAGAGATAGAAAGAAAACCCAGAGAGACAGAGGAGAGAGAGAGAGAAATGAGTGCTCAAGGCATGTGTTAAAGCAGGCTTCATCCCAGGGATACTGTGATATTGACAACTATCCCAGCATTCCTTGGGCAGGCTAGGTTAAAACCCGGATGACTTGGACAGTAGTCAGTCCACTCACCACCAGCCAATGCAAGTCTTCAGCTCCTGGCAGAGCCTCCTGTACTGTGTTTCTGGGAGTCTGCTGGGAGCTCAAGCCCAAGTCCACTCAGCCACCACATGGTGTCCCCAGGCTCCCAGCCTCTTTTGCTGGCCCTTGGCTCCAAATGCTGCCTCTGTGGGGCACCTCTGTCCTTCTGTCTCACCAGGCACTGGGGTTTCTCCGGTCACAGCTCCTACATCTAGAGGGCACTCTGATGCATTGTGGGCACCTCCATCCTGCCCTCCCAGGTGTCACTGCCACCTGTCCTGGGCATGGCCATACCTGCTGCACATCTCCACCCCTGCCAGTCTGTGCTTCCATCCCACTGCAAGCCTAGACAAAGAAAATGTAGAGTCTCCACGTGACAAAATGCACCGTGGAGGAGAGTAGGGTGTAGGGTGTCTCACGCTGCTAACTCACACAGAGCCCGAGAATGCCAGATCTGGGCTGCTCTGGCTCCAGCACCTCCCAACTCCTCAGTCAACAGCCCTTTCCCCTCCCACTCACGGTGCCCTGTCTGTCAGGACAGACCTGAGTCCTTGGGGCTGGGTGAGACAAATCCCAGGGAAAGTCACCACAGGCCAAGCTGACCGCCCTTCAGATGGCTTCCCTCCCTCGAGGGTCTGTGGTCTCCAGAAGTCTGTCCCCTGCTTCCCACCCCCAAATGTCTTGAGCCAGACAGAGATGGAGCTTGGCAGAAAGCAGATCCCTCCTGCACGTACTTATCTAAGCGGGGACACTGTAGGCTCTGTTGTCTGTGATGTCACTTGGCTGGATGTGGCTCTTCCTGAGGCCCATCCTCTCTCTAGGGTCTCCCTCTGCATTTAAAGTCAAGGGGACACCATGAGGCTGATGGATGCTGAAGCCCCCCCAGACTTGGTCTTCTGAGTCCTAGGAGAGACAGAAACTTCCAGCAATGAAGGAGTGATTCCTAAAATCATTCTCTGAGGGCAAGGATGTGGTGCATGGGGATGCTTTCATCTTAAGATGGGGATGATTCCTTCCTCTTTCTTCCTTTGTCATTAAGGAAGGAGGGATGCTGGCAATGACTGAGTAGCGCCTGCAGAGTGCCTGGTACTGAGTCCTTCACTGGTGGGGTCTCTGTACGTGTTCCCTTCCCATGTCTACATTTTCCTCTGACTCCCACCAGTAAGACCTCTCCTCTGGGAAGCAGGCAGCCCTGCTGGCCGCACTTCCTCAGGGAAAACGTGCATTCCAAACTTTCTCTGCCTGCTTCCCAGAGCACGCTCTCTGTGCATCTGGATGGGAATTAGGGAACAGGTTTAGGGCTGAGGCCAAGAAGCCTGAGTCAGGGGTGGATGGAAACTGACTCAAAGCTGATGGATTACCCTAAAAAAGAAGGGGGGCATAGCAGAAAAACTCACCTAGCTTTTGCTTAGATTTAGCAAGTGTTTACTGCACATCTAGTGTAGGTGAAGCATTATGATAGATGTTTGCACATCCTATGAGATGAATGGTACTATTTTAATAATAACTATTATTATAATAGGAGCTAGCATTTATTGAGCATGTACTGTGTGCTTTCACACATACTATCTCATATAATTTTCACAATAATCCATCGAGGTGGATACTTTTGTTACCCCCCTTTTACCAGTGGAAAGTGAAGTTTGGGGAGTCCTGAATCCCACCTGCGTTGCTACCTTATTGCTCCAGCCCTCCTGACTCAGGGTATTTGAGCTAGGGAAGGCTCAAAGGCTCTGCATGTTGTGGCCCTGTAACTTGGAGAAGCCTCTCCTAAGGTTCTGATGCTACTTTTACTTCCTAAGGCAAGCAGAGGGGAACGGGCAGCGAAGAGGCTTTCCCTGTTGTTGGGAGAGCACACCAGTGATATCTGAGACGCTGAGACCCCGAGCCAAGCAGACACCTTGCCTCATCCCTCCTGTTACTTAAGCAAGCTGGGACCCCATCACCCCACTCAGCCAGATGGGTTTTGATGGTCCCCATCGGGGCTTATGTCACTCAGCTGCCTCAGCGTTGAGATGAGAGTCACCACCACTGAGCTCAGGTGACCCCTAACCCTGCCATTTCTCTCATTCTGGCTTGGACAGCTGAGGTTTACCTTTATATTTTACTCCACCCCAAATTCAGTCACCCTCCTACTGCCTGTCAACTGTCTCTTCCCCTGAAGAGATTTTCCAGATGCATAGACGTGGCTTCCAGCCCAGCAATCCCTTCCAGATCTAGCAGCCTGAAAGTCTATTGACTCCCCATCTCATCTCCTCATTGCTCCTGTCAAATCAACCAGGGAGAAGTCCAGGCTGTTATCAGAGACTCTTTAGGTCTCCTAAAGCTAGGTTACTAGAAGTGTGTTTTATGGACCAGTGGCGGCAACATCCCTTGTTAGAGCTACACAACCCGCTGAATCGGATATACTTATTTATTTATTTTTAACAAGATCCCAGGTGGTTCTTATGTTAAGAGTTTGAGAAGGAACGCTAAACAAGTGGTTCTCAAACTTGGCTGCACACTGGAACCACAGGTGGAGTTTAAAAAAAAAAACCACCAATGCCTGGTCCCACCTCCCAGAGACGCTGATTTCCTAGGTCTGGGGTCCGGGGGGGTGGGGCAGGGGTAAAGGGTTATTAGGAGCTGCCCAGGTGACCCCATTGTGCTGGGAACCACTGCCTAGAGCATTGGCTCATTCCACTTTACAGGACATTAAGGGAAATCAAGAGGAGTGGCCTACTTGCAGGGGCTTCATCACCCAGAGCTCAGGGTGAACCCGCCCAGGACCGGCCCCTCCTCCTGGCTCCCCCCCCACCTCCCCCCAGCAGGAAGAAGCAGAGACCACGCTCTCTGGCAACAAACCGAGGGGGCTTCTTCAGCTGCATATGATGGGAAGGTGGGATGTAGGGATCCAGAAGTTTCTGCTGGGGTGCTTCCATTGTTCGGGAGCCACAGTCCCTGCTAGGAGGGGAGGACTTACTGGTCAGTTCATCTGGAGGTCAAACGCCGGGAAGCGTAAGCGCCTTTCCCGAGGGACGGAAAAGCAATGAAAGCTGTAATACTCAGGCTGCTGCCTGCCTCGCTCTTATAGGAAAAACAGAAGTTTCGGTGGGCGGAACCCGAGGAGGCGCGCCGCGGGCCCTCCCGGCGGCCCCGCCAGGCGGCTGAATTGCGCGGCCGGCGGCAGCCACGCCCCCTGCAGCCCGGTCCGCGCGCAGCATTCACCCCTGCGGGGGCCCCAGGTCTCGGCGGTTTCCTCCGCGTAGCTATTTTGGGAACAGGAACTCGGCTGTTTGGGTGGAAGAGGGGTAGCCAAGCGCCTGGAGGCAGACGGGCCGGGGGAGAGGGCCAAGGGCTGGGCGACACCGAACAGAGGCAGCTTCCCCTGGCCTCGTTTGCTCGCTCGGGCACAAAGACGCGGTCACATGGCCAGTGGGGCTGCCACTTGAAAGAGCTGCTTGTGCCAGCTTCAGGTTTCAGGGAGCCAGACACAGGAAAGACTTTCTGTTTTGTTTTGTTTTAAAGCAACAGGGGCTAAGGCCAACTGCATCTTCAACTCCGGAAGGGGGTCTACGCAGGCACACAAGCCAAACAGACTTCTCCGACTTTGTTTTTCTGACACATCGGAAACCACACGGTTCAGAGAAAATTCATCTCACATGCTGGGGCCTGCTTTCCCGGAACGTGTCCTGCGACTGCTGTGTCAACACTGTCACACTCAGCAAGCTGCCCTCCCGGTGGGATGGTGTGATTGGCCAAGGGAAAAAACACAACCCAAACTGGGGAGGGCGGTTGTGCACAGTTCAAAGGGAGGGTGGACTTCCAATTGGACAAGGCGCTTCCCCGATTACACAGTTGTCACTGACCCTTGCAAAGGCCACTGCTGCATCCCCCTCGGGCTGCCTGTTCCCAGACAGGGCTGCATCTGTATGCTCAGCTGCTGACTCCCCTACTCTTGAGGCACCTGTGGGGAGGGGATGTGAGACAGGGGGATGAGGCCTGGGACTGAGGATCCTCCTCAGCTCTTCTCTGAGATACTCTGCCAGGAGGCGCCTTGGCTTAAGAGGAAGGGCGGCTGGTATCTTGGAGGTGGGCCATGTCAGACCCCAGGTTGCTACATCCTAGCTGTTTCTCTGAAACGAGGAATAGTGTTTCCTCCTTTTGGAGACTTTCTAAGGACGGGGGGGGGGGGGGGGGGGGCGCAAAGGATGGTGGAGGTGCTAACCACCGGGTGGGGACATCTTAGGTGCTCACTCAGCGTGGGCTCCCCCTTACCCCTTTGTCGTTGGAGGCCTCTTGGGTGCTACTGCCATTCCTTCAGCTATAATTTGAGGCCATAGCCTCTTCGTTTGCCTTCAGGAGACAGAAGACAGCTGCCCCTTCCATCGAGAGCGTTATGGGTATAGAAGGTTGCAGTTACAACAGCCCCCCGGGGAACCAAGTACAGCAACAGAGCTCCTTGTCTTTCCCTCTATTCATTAAGCCCCAGGACCACTGGGCAGCAGGAAACTTCTAGTTCATTGCCGTGATTCCAGTCATTTCTAGGGTCCACTCAGGATCTGTAGTTTGTAGTTTGGTCACAACACAGTCCAAATGATACTGTGGAATTTCTTGCCCCTTCTGGTTCTGACTAAGCCCCTAGGAGTGGGCGGTGGGTGGGGGTCTGTGGGCTATGTGTTGGGAGGGAGCAGCCGCGTTGTTCTGTCCTGCCTTGGGTGCCTGCCTGGAGGGTGGTGGCCAGCAACTCCATACAGGTGGACCAGGTACGGGCAGCCCTATTGAGGCCTGTTACTCAGATAATTCATACCCTGGGTGTGGCCAGAGGGTGGTCTGGTCTCCAAAAAGCTCCCTTAGAACCAAATCGGCCATGCTTCCCTTTAGCCCTCACCATACAAGCTGCATCCGCTTTTGGTGTATGTCTCCTTGAATTACCTCCTTCACAGGCAACTGCCAAGGCAGCGCGCTGACTCTTGCTGCCGGGGGATGTGGTCCCATCGAGATCTTTTCCACACCACACTGGGGCTGGGGAAAGTGCCGCCGGTCTCCTTCCTCTCCCCCACATCGGCTCCCTTCCATTCTGTTGGCTCCAGCTAGCTAGCTGAGTGAGACCACCACCTTTGGAAACCTCCGGAAGAGAAACAAAAGGCCTTTCTCTCCTCTCTCAGGATTCTCCAAACCTCATGGAGAAACTCTCTTCTACATCTTGCTCCTTACTCCGATGGTGATGATGATAACGGTGATGAGTGGGTATATATATACAGTGGGATACATGGCTTCTCATTCTGGATCTTTAAACTCTGCTGTCCTCTATTCAGGCAGAAGGAGGACCTGGTTTTGTCTCCTGGCACCTCTTTGCATCAGTATATCCAGTCTCAGACCGGGAGTTGTGTTCTTTAGCAACTCTGGGGTTAGGGGTTTTGCTCCCTGTGCTGGGGGTATCTCCTAAACAATGGATGGTCTTGATTTTAGTTTCTAGTGGCTGGCAAGTCCTAACAAAGAGTTATGGGGGGGGTTGTCAAAAGAAAACCCATTTCATCAGTATTTCATGTATCGACCAGCCACAGTTATGTAATTTTGAAGTTAACTGGTTTCTGCTCCCCTTGCAAGTTGTCCACTAGCCACTGGTGGTCATCACATAGTGTGACCTTGGGCACTGCACTTCAAATCCCTGAGCCTTGATTTTCCAAGGCTGGATCATCTTGGAGGCCCCTTCCAGCTCTCAATTTCTAACATGAATGTGTTTGGGATTCTGGACAAGCCGCTGTATGCTGAGCCTTGACGTCCATATGAAATACAGTGAGTTCTCATCAGGCTCCAATTTCTCTAGTGATGGAGAGGAGGTCTGGTATAGATTCAGTATAACCCACTGATAATCCAAAACCCCACGTTAGCCTTTGGTTTTGATCTCATGTCTTAGAAGAGCGGACAAGCTGCAAAATTGACCAATTTGAATTCTACCTGTCCCTTCCCCTTCTATCCTCTCAAAGACATGCTAATTTGATCTGTAATGTGGCCAAAGGGCAGACAGTAGAAGGGAGGAGAAGCCAGAGGCATGAAAAATCCACAAACTGGATCATCCACCCCCTGGATAATGGGCAGTTGCCTGAACAGAATGCTCAATGAGCACTCGTACCTTTTCAAGCCAGCCCCTTTCCCCATGCCGCAATAGCTGTAATCTCCATGGCAAAACGCATTAAACTGTCAAGCTCCTTAGATAGATTCCACCATTCCTCACTCAATTCACAGGCAGGCTAGAGTTTTTGAAATTAGAAACTGGTTTATTGCCATTTCAAAGTAGCAGAATTTAAAACACCTTACCAATGGGGCGCCTGGGTGGCTCAGATGGTTAGCGTCTGCCTTCGGTTCAGGTCATGATCCCAGGGTCCTGGGATCAAGCCCCACATTGGGCTCCCGGCTCAGCAGGGAGACTGCTTCTCCTTCTCCCTCTGCCTCTCTCGCTGCTCACGCTCTCTCTCTCTCTGTATGTCTGTGTCTCAAATGAATAAATAAAATCATAAAAAAAAATAAATAAAACACCTTACCAAAATGCTAGTCTGGGGTGGGGGTGGGGTGGCCCAAGGACAGGGCTTTCTATTGTGCAGACAAGTAAAGTAAACAGAAACTTGCATAAATCTTCATGTTTGCCTTCATAATGATAAATCTCCTTGAATGAATACTTCTTAACCCATGAATGTACCTGACTTGTAAATACTACTGAGATCCCACTTGACTTTCACTGGTCTCTCTCTACACCATGATCTTTTTTTAGGGGGCGGTACCCATCCTTGCTAACCATAATCTCTATGTATCTCAGTTCACATCTTTGAGAAGAAAATCTGATTTGGCTAGCCTATGGATATACTGCCTTTGGGTCAGATGAGGTTGTGTCCATTGCCTGCTTTACCCAGAGTCCCTGCCTGGAAGAGCCTGTTCCATGTACCTTAAAACTCTGACCATGGGTACTTGAAC
This sequence comes from Eumetopias jubatus, assembly GCF_037043125.1. Taxonomy (NCBI): domain Eukaryota; kingdom Metazoa; phylum Chordata; class Mammalia; order Carnivora; family Otariidae; genus Eumetopias; species Eumetopias jubatus. Next base: position 147,215,831 of record NW_028274807.1, on the reverse strand, counting down.
TAGAAGTGAACATGTGAGCTGGTCAGTGCTTGTAAGCCTCTTGGGCTCTATGGTAAGAGACTGGACCAGTCACGTGCCAAAACTCTTCCCTACTGTGGACCCTACGGTCTGCATGAGTCTCTGAAGGTCCCTCAAGCTCTAACGTTTTATGTCTTTCCTAAGCCTAAAGGCCCCTACAGTGTCTCAGATCAGAGTTCAGCAGGGATGAAGACTCACCAGGATAGAGCGCCTGCCTTGGGGCAGGCTGGTAGCCAAGAGGCCCTACACCAGGATGGAGGTTGGTGGAGAAAGCTTGGAGTCAACAGAAATGCAGAAAAATCAGGGGCCAGGACTCTGTTGACCATGACCCCCAGGAAGGGAGGACAATCAAACCTCAGGGTCTAGGCTGCATAGAGAAGAAAGCCAAGTCATGCCTGGGGTGAGAAACAAATGATGGGAGGATGTGAAGGTTTCAATACCAAAAAAGAACAGGTGTAATTCCACATGAGTTCAAAACCGTGGATGATAGATGTTGAGCTCAGAAATGAGAATAATCAAATTTAAAATTCCTCAAGTCCTGAGATGGACAGGGATTATGTTGTTAACTTGGATGTGGGTAAATTGTTTGGAAACCCTATCAGTTAGCTTTGCTGTGTATCAAATGACCTCAAAACTTAGCAGTTTAAGACAACCATCAAAATATAGTAGAGTTGGGTATAATAACATCTCCTAGAAAAGATTGTGGGGAGGGGGCAGGCAAGGCTTGGATGTTTAAACCACTGTTGAGTGAAGAGTCCTAGCAATGTGGAAGGCCAACTACCAATTTCCAAAGGAAGCCCTCCATTATAAGACATCTTTGGATGCTAGAAAATCTTTCCTGGGGCCAAACTGAAATCTGCCTTTCCTGCCATTTCTACCTGTGGGTCCCAGTTCTGTACTTTGGGCCAGAGAGAGTAGCAAATCTGTGTCCTTGACACAGTCAGTCCAGAAGACTATGAGGTGCTAAGGTAAGCAATCTTTTTCATCTTCTGGGTTACATTCCTTCACGTGCTTGAAGATCCTGATTGGATCTCTCCTCTGCCTTGCCACATGACCAGCTGCACACAAGTCCCCATTGTTCTAAGTTCCTGACTCAGTTAATGAAGGTAATTCTCCTCTGAGAGGAGAGGCAGAGATTCACCAACCAGGAAGACAGAATTGTTTCTAAATCCTCTGAGGGTCACCTGCAATAGAGAGAGTATGGTATTTAGACAGGTTATCCCAGCATCCCTAAAGCCTAGAACAGCTAATTGAGCGAAAGGTCAATTTCCTGAGCCTAAATTATGTACTTAATGTATTTTTGTTTCTCTACCACTTTATAAATGGAGAACTAGTCAAAATAAACATATAGTTTCAAGAGGTGAAAAGAACTTATCAAGGGAATTTTTGACTACAGCATTTTATTTAAACCTTTCAACAACCCTGCATCCAGACTGGATCATTCCATTTTTAGGTGAGGAAATTGAGCCTCAGAAAGCTACCTTTACCAAGCCAGGTCAGCCTTATTCTGGGCAAGTTGGAATATAGTCCCCATCTGCCACTTGTGGATGGGGATTTAGGTGAAGACATGGGTCTGGGGCACTAATGCACTTGGACGTGCGTGTTTCTGCTTGGCATGAGCTAGGCAAGAGCAGTGCCCCAGGGGCCAGGAAGGAGGGTTCTTTGTGATCCTGTGATACCAAAGAGGCAGTGGAACATTCTGCTCTCAACAGTTGCTTGCAAAGCCCCATACATACACAGAGGCCACTGTGTAGCTGACTGGGGAGAGAGGCAAGGAGGCCTGGGGTGACAGGGGGCTCAAAACAGCAGCACAGGATCAAACACTGCTGGCTCCTGAGAAGACAGATTGCAGGCGAATTTGAATTACTGAAGACTGAGCAGGTTTTCAGCACTACTCCCTCCCGCAGCTGAGACCGCATGCCTCCCCTCCCCCAGCTCTCACCTCTTCCTCTCTTTCCAAGCTGTAAATTGGTGCTGGTTCTTGTTCATGCCACTGCCAGGCAGGGAGCTGGGGAGGAACAATCCCTTCTGCCTAACTCTCTTTCTGTGAAAGGCACAAAGAGAAGGCTTTGGTTCTCCTCCCCAGAGGCTTAATGCATGGATACATCTGCCTGTGCCCACCTGTGAGCCCTGAAGACCTGTGCCCACCTGTGCTTGAATTCCACCATCTCCAAGGTCTGCCTTTTTTCCTTTCTTCCTTCCTTCCTTTCTCTCTCTCTCTCTCCCTCTTTCTTTCTTTCTTTCTTTCTTTCTTTCTTTCTTTCTTTCCTTTCTTTCTTTCTTTCTTTCTTTTTCTTTCTTTCTTTCTTTCTTTCTTTCTTTCTTTCTTTCTTTCTTTCTTTTTCTTTCTTTCTTCTTTTTCTTTCTTTCTTTCTTTCTCTTTGAAAATCTAGAAAGACAAGATTTAATAAAAATTTTTTTCAGGTAGAAGGAAATTTGTCCATGCAGGAAGGCCTAATTGAAACTCCCTTTCTGTGTCAAACTCATTCATGTGTCCTATGTTTCACATGGACCATGACAGCAACAGTTCCTGATTCAGAATTGTGATTTGGGCCTTTGAATATCTGTGATAAGCTAAATAATGGCCCCCAAAGGTATCTATGTTTTAATTCCCCGAGTCTGCAAATATGACACCTTATATGGCAAAGAGACTTTGCAGATGTGATTGAGTTAAGGACCTTGAGATGAAATGATCGATTATCCTAGAATATCTGGATGACCCAATGTAATGACAAGGGGCCTTATGAAAAAGAGGCAAGATTTTCAGAGAGAAGGAGGGAGGAAGAGATACAGAGACAGAGAGACAGAGAGAGAGAGAAAGAGATTTGAATATGCTATGATGCTAGCTTTGCTGATGGAAGACGAGGCCATGAGCCAAGGAATGCAGGCAACTTCTGGAAGCTGGAAAAGGCAAGTAAATGGATTCTTTCCCTAGAGCCTCCGAAAGGAACATAGCCCTGCCAACACCTTGTGATTAGCCCAGTGAGACCTCAGACCTACGAAACTATAAGATAATAAATTTGTGCTGTTCTAAGCCAGCAAGTTTATGGTGATCTGTTACACCAGCAATAGGAAACTAACAAGGTATACACCTGTTCAAACTTGCTTGGTGTGCACCAAGGCAGATGTGAGGACATGTCACAAGTGGGCTTCTGTCTTTGGCTGGGTTTCCCAGAAGCAGACCCTGAAACTGATTTGAATGCAAGTCATTGATTTGGAAATGTAGAAAAGTAGAGAAGTAAGAGAGGGAGGCAAAAAAAGTTATTCTTTCTGAGCAAGTTACTGCTGTGGACAGTTGGGGGTGAGTCTGTCTCGGGATCTTTGGGACAGAGTGTGGAGCAGGACTCAGAGATGTTCTGTCTGACGAACAGGGAAGCTGGGGTCTGTTGTTGGCCAATGGCTGCCTTTGGAGGTTCCAAGCTCTTCTAGCCTGTTGCCACATGGACTAATCAAAGTTCTCAAGGAAAGAGTTGCAGGTGCTCCCAGTAAAAAACCATCGGTGTGTGGGGCAATGGTGAGGTTGAGGCAATATGGTGGCCCCACAGGGTCTGCTAGGTATGATTTAATGGGAGGTCTGCCAAAAAAAGGCTGCCCCCATTCTGCAGATTCATGTGGATCCTCTCAGTGTTAATGTGGGCTGTGCCTTGGAGTCTGAATAACGGCAAGGTTGAAGACTCAGCATTTTCATTTCCGCTCTCACTGTTGGACCTAAGGAACAAGTGGAGGGTGTGGGGTGTGAACAGCTGGCTCCACATCAGCAAGGAGGAGGTAATTTTTCCTGGACCGTGGCCTTTGATGGCAAGGTGGAGGGTTCTGGCTAGGGATGGAAGGCGCTCCATGAAGAAAAGAAGGAAGGTTTCATATGACTTGCTTCCTTGATAAAGACGGAACTTGATGAGCCTTGACAGTGGGAGGGAAGAATAAAATCAAAGTCACCAAGAATTTTAACATGAAAAGGGAAAAATAGTCTCAAAGTACACTCAGGCCTGGTAAATAACACATCTGAAATACAAGCAGAAGGGTGCCATGTTCAAAAGAATGGCAACAGAATCACTCTGCAGAATAGGGTGACCCAGAAACTCATAGATCCAAGTGGACAAGCTCAGTGGAGACTATTCCAGTGAGGCTAGAAGCTGGGAAGGACAATCTGTCTCGTGTCAGGGGTTTTACTGATGGGGCTGGGCTGGAGTGTCAGCTCTCCAGATTCCTGCAGCAAGCCCCATTTTGCTGAAAGCACGGCACATTCCTAATGTGGCCTGCTGACAACTTCAACTCCCAGCAAGCCAGAGAAGGCTGCAAGGGGAGAAAAATTATTCTGGAATGGGTCTGACCACCACCACCAAACTAGCCGGCAAAATGGAAGAGATAAAAGCTTTGTATAAAGTGACCATTTTACCCTGGGATTCATCAGTAAAGTATTGGGGATGGTAAGAAAATGGATTCTAGACATCAGAAGGCAGATTTCTAAAATGCCACAAAAAATAGGCACCATCCTGTGGCTAGAATATCTAAATGGTGATATGACATAAGACAAAATCGAGACTTTAAAAACAGAATTATAACAATCCAAGAAGAAGGCATTTCCAGAGAAGAATGTGCCAGTAATGAGGCTCTCAGATTAATTGTACTCTAAAGAAAAGGGGGCACAGTCGAGGACTATGATAAAAGTATGATAAAGGGCAGGAGGACCTCAGGAAGACTCAATGTCAGGAAAACCATTGGCTACCCCAAATGCTGAAAAAAAAAAAAACCAAACACTTATTGAATGCCTTCTGTGTTCTAATCACTGTGCAAGGCGTGTTCTCCTATTTGGTCCCCATATTAATCCTATAAGGGTAGAAGAGGACACTGAGGCTCAGAGTGACTGAGTGACTCCTTCAGGTTCACACAGCTAGTTAGTGGGTTAAGCAAAACCATTTATAAGTGAAGTGCACTAGCAGCTGATTTGACCTTTGCTCAGAAAGCGCTGATTTCATGCCTCCATATTAACCTGGAGAAATGTTGGTCGCTAGTGGATTACCAACAGGCTCTGCCTTCAGCCTGGGTTTGGTTAACATTGTTTTAAATGCCCCTGACCTAGACTGCATAAAGCCAGGAGGCACACAGAAGGAATTTTGATAGAGATTCAAGATTATTATGAGGAGTCGGACTTCACAGACAAACCCGTGTCCACGCACAGGTTGAGGGCCCCCCTGGGGGACTCTCTGGGTGCTTTGCGGTAGGGGCCAGATAATCATACACCTCACAAGACCCAACATCATGTTGTGGCCACGTCTGGTGACAACGGCTTGGTGGTCTGACTGCTCTGAGCAACTACACTCACACTTCAGGCAGGACTGCCCTGCCTGGTGGTGAGGGGTGCCCAGAGTACACCACGTGGTTGCTCCACTGCAGGACCCCAACTAGTGATGCTATGGGTTGCCCAGGGCCCCTTCCAGCTCCTGAACTACAGCACACAGGTCCTCATTGCGGGGCTGCCTTTCCACAGCCATACTGTCTCACGTGCTCCTCACTGCCTCTTCCTGTTCAATAGGATCCTCTCCGCTTTCCGTTGTTATGAGTTTCTCATAGTTTTTTGTCCATCGAGAGCTCCTCTTCTTATTTTTGAGAGTGTTCATATAGATATGTAACCTATTCTTCTTATATTTTCTATCATTTCTAGGCTTTGGCTTAAGAGGGCCTGACTATAGCGTCCGCCACCAGCCACAATGAAACCGGAAGTCACTGCTGAAAGCGATTCATGAAGTCTCTGTTTCAGAGCCATGGAAGGCAGGAAAATTAAGTTGTTTTCTTTTTAATTCCAACTCAAAAAACACAAAGAGCTGTTTATGCTTGTTGCCCACGTGACAGCCACTTTCCCTTTTCCCACACACCCACACAGTTGCCTCCCCTCGTCAAAGACTGAAAAGGCAGTTACAATAATACTGCATCAAATACTTTTCAGACTTGTGGCAACTTTTGCTTTGTGAAATCCCGGAACAAGTCTTGGAGTATCTCCCAGAATAATAATTGCTTTTAAGGTATCCAGTGAAATTATAATAGCTAGAGGCTGTGAAAAATAATAATTTATTTGGTGATTACATAATGTTTCTATTTTTTCCGCCATAGATTACTACAGCCACAACTTTTCAATTTTTTCCAGCTCACTTAATTTGAGCTTTCAGAACTCCTTGTACTTGCCTTCTTGCTCTTTTTTTCTTTCTTTTTGTCTTTTCAAGAAAACTATAAGAAAAAGGGGAATTAGACTGAGTCTTTTTACCTCATCTTATTATCAAGAATCTGTTCTACAAATTGAACATGAAATAATATCCAAATGTGACTTAAAATTAGTAGGACTAGTAAGATTCCCAGAGTCCAGTTGTATCCTTTGATATAAATCTCAGGAGATTTTTTAAAAAGACAAAACAAACTTGGAGAGCCAGATTCATCAGATTCAACCATAAAAGATATGTAAGAAAATCTGGATAATATGTAGGAGGATCCGTACTCTTATTGAGCATACGAGGGTTTGAGAAAGTCATAGAATGGTGAGGCTCCAGGTTGTCTTTACTGGATTTAAGTTCTTGGTGAACCAGCCCCATCCTTCCTTTCCAGGCTTTTTCCCCATTATTTTCCCTTGTTCTCTCTTTACACACACACACACACACACACACACACACACACACACACACACACAGAGTTCAGAGACCAGTCCTTCAAATTAGAACCGGATCTGCAACATGAGTATTAATATTCTGAGGCTGTCATTAACCTTGTTTCTTTCAGGGATCAGCAGAAGTTCACCAGGATCCCCAAGATATTTTCATAGTTGATGGTGAAGGCTAGAGTTGCCTGTTAAAATACAGGATGCCCAGTTAAAATTGAATTTCAGATAAACAATGAATATTGGTCCCTGCTTATCTTTAAAAAGAAATTTGTTATGTATCTGAAATTCAATTTCAGCTGAGCGTCCTATATTTTTGTTTTGTTAAATCTGGCAACCCTAATGAAGGTGGTACATCAACCAGGGTCTTGTCAGAGAAGAGATGACTCACTTAAATTGAGGAATTTGAAAAGAGTTTCAAGAAGATATTATTTACAAAGGTGTGGACAGTCCCAGGAGACCACAAAGGATGATGGGAAATACTCTGGAGTTAGAAATAGCAGGGTACAGTTACAACCCCTCAAGGAGCAAGGAAAGGGGGTGGTTTCAGAACCTAGAGACAGAGAAGTTCTGTGGGGAGGGCTGTCTGCTGAGCAATGACCTTTGTGTGAGAGGCTGAACCCAACTGGCGTCCTGGAGGAGAGAGAACCTCTCAAATGTGGCTTAAAACGATCAGCTTCTTGGGGCTGGTGTAGACAGGAGGGGATTGGATCTAAAGGGTCAAATGGAAAATATCCAGCACAGGACATCTTGGTGACTCTGGGCATCTTGGTAAAGTGGATCTAGTATCAAATAGAACTCTAGGGTGCAAACACTTCACTGTCCACTGCCTACTTGGGAGGGTCCCTCTCTCCTGGCACAGCCTCAGTGTGTAAGCGTAGGCAGATCAGGTGTGGGCCCCAGTGGGACACAAACTCCCCCTCTGTGGGTCTGTCTCTTGGGTTTATCTTTCCCTTCTCCCCAGCTGTAGGTCTGAGAGAAAGCCCAAGGAAACTCCTTGGCCTGTGTATTAGGCAGGGTTCTCCAGAGGATCAGAAACTACACACACACACACACACACACATGTGTATATAAAACTACAAGATGAAAGCACATGTTTACATTGAGTGAATAATGGGAGCCACACTACCAGTCACATGTTTTATGGCAAGAGCTTCCTCTAGTCTTTCCATGGCTAAGTATCGGTCTACCTCATGATTAAGTAGGATCAATTAATACGGTTTTCAAAAGATGGTACTACCTCTGAATCCTAGATGGCAACATGTCCCTAAAGTGCTGGAAAATCCCGAGTTTGTCAAATTTCCAAAAGAAGAACTCCAAATGCAGTTTCTTGAGTTCGATTGTGTTTTGCTGTGTTATCATTAATAACCAGCTGGTGATAAGCCTAGCCAAGTCACATTTTACAGAGGTTTTAATTCCCCAACAAGATCAACAAGAGATTCACTGACTTTCCACAAAAGTGATGCTTAAGTGTCTAAGTTAGATTGTATTTTTAGTCTCCATAGAATCCTACCTCACCCAGAGGTCTGAGTGCTGGGATAATGCCTGTGTTACTAGTTCAAGGACATCTTGTTTGATTAGATGTTCAATCAATCTCTTATTCAAAGCAAGAGCTCCACTTATAGATTTCAAGGGAATTGGCAAAAATCATTATTGAAGGCTCTTAGCAGAGGCCTGGCATGTGAGATTTGTGTTCTAGAAAGGTCTTTCTGACTGTGGTGTGGAAAAAGGTTTGGGGGGGTTGGATAAAGATTAGCACCAGGGAGACCAGCTGGGGGTCTAGTGCAATCCTCAGGGGAACGGTAGGGTCTGAACTGAGCCAGGGATGGTAGAGTTGCTGAAAAGCCGGGTGTCTGGCCTCACGAATCTCCAAATTGCAGAGAACATAATTGACCACTGGCCCGGCTCCTGGGTTCAGAAACCCATGCTTCTGTTGAGCCATGCTTCCCACGGACTGCTCTCCACCAGCTGTTGGGGATGGCAGTAATAAATACACAGGAGTGTTCTGAGGGACCCTGAATGCCCAATAATGGCTTTGTGGAAACTTCCTTATGCTACGGAACAGGGTGGGGCACTTCCACCCAGCCTTCCTTCCCTTCTCCCTCACTCAGGGTCAGACTGCGTCATGGTCTGCCAGCTCGCCTGAACTTCCCTGGCTTCCTCCACGTTTCCTCTCACAGACATCCTCCTTCCTTGAAATCCTTGGTGTCAGCTCCTTGAAGAGCCTCGACTACCACAGGAGGCAGTTGCAAAATTAAAACATTTTGTTTTAAATACCTAGGAAATAGACCTGGCGAAGTAGGAAGGAGAAGGATGAGTTGAAGACGACTCCCGGGTTTCTGACCAGCAAGAAGCTGGATAGTGGGGGCATCTGAAGAGGTAGAGAACCCGAGGAGAGCAGCAGGTTTAGAGTGGAGATTTGCTTTCTAGCTCTGGGGACTCTGTGATGACGGGGGAGCCCCCGATGCTGGAATGGCCACTCTTTGCCCGCCCTTACGTCTGAAGTGGACAAAGTGTTGCCGTTCCAGCTTCTTCCTTTCCTGAGGTTTGAAGCGTGTCATGGTGCGGGAAGCCAAGCCACTGTCATTTATTCACTAATTTCCTCTGCTCTTTAGCTGAGAATCCTCACGCTTTTCCCAGAACACAGTCCTTCAGATCCTGCGCTTAAGCTCCAGCCCTGTCCTCAACCTGGAAAGTTCACCCAGAATTCTTCACCTTCTGAAATAGTTCTGTCTCTGAAAAGTAGCTGTGTGAGAGAATGGGAAAGCAAGGGGTTTTATGTTGTAGGGCGGACACGTAACCTCCAGCTTTGCTATTGAGAGAGGCAGCTCTGGCGGCACCGGGAAGGACAGCATGGGGTCAGTTTTTTGCTTTGTGACCCTGGACATGTTCTTCACCTCTCTTTGCCCCAGTTTCTTCATCTGTAAAATGTGGATGGCAAGAACCTCCATCTCATGGGGCTGGGGTGAGGTTTAAAAAGTCAATCTTGACAGTGACTGGTACATGGTACTGGGCTGGGGCACTTCTGTTTGCTTCTCATGTGTGCTTTGCTTTATATTTCACCAGGTTGTGTACAAATCTGTCTATTCCACTGGACTGGAACCTGTCAGAAGTCAGGGAATACGCCACATTCTTCCTTGTAACCCAAGAGTGACCAGCACGGTGCTTGGCAAGAATGCAAAAATGTAATTAAGTATATTAGTTAAAATGGCTTCTAGAGAAGGATGGTGGCAAACTAGGAATTACTATAATAATAGACGTATAGATTGAATCCTCACTCACACCAGACAATGTGTTGAAATACTTTTCAAAGATTATCTCACCCAACTCTCCCATTGGCCCTAACCGAAGCCATTATTATTCCCGTTTTGCAGAAGAAGAAAGACTCTCGGAAGTTTAGTAACTCAGTAGTGAGTCGCAGAACTGGGATGGAAACCCAGCTTGACTGGCGTCCAAAGACCACGCTATTCATGCTAATGTTGCCAGAGTCTTCCATGCTCCCCATTCCTCAAACTCCTGCAGGCTAATTTGTGTTGCTTCCCACCTCCACCTCCTGGGGCCCCAAAGCCACCATTGTTGTCCCCTGCCTGCTAATTGCATCCCTCCCCACCCATCCCTTCTCATTCCAAGCTGACCTTCCCCTGCAACATTCCAGGCACTAGATCCCTCCTTTCCCACCGGTACCTCCTGTTGCCCCAGAACCTTGCTAAATGGTTGTATTAGTGTATCCAAAGGTGTTTGGTACTCAAAAGATTGCTTTTCCAGGACAGTGTTCCCCCTCAGGCTGTTGATGCCTTAAACCCAGCATGTGAGAACTTTGAGTGCAAGACAGGCTGGAGGGGAGATAAATGGGCAACAGAAAGATCCTTTGGTCCCCCCTGAAGCAGATTTCAAACACTGCTACTTAGTCAGGAACATTGTTTCTTATTAGAGAGAGAGAGAGAGAGAGAAAGAGAGAGAGAGAATGCACTGGAGATGTGACATGAACCTGTTTGTGCCAAGCTTACACCTAAGGGGATCTGTTAATAGAATCAGAAATCTGTTATGGCCTCAGAGCCTGTCATTTCTCTGATCAGGCAACTGAAGCCCAGTGAGGTTAGTCACAGTGACATATCCAAAGTGGCATAGCCGAGGCCAGGAGGAAGGCACATCACTAGAGCAGGGCCACTCATGCGGAGGCTCCCTCCCATCCTTCCTTCTCTCACTCACATGCATGTCTTTGTTGCTTTTGCTAAGCCAGAGGGCGAAATCACAGCCACAGCTTGGAAAGGTTTGTTTCCAGGGAAGACAGGTGCTGAGGTCACACAGTTGCCTGCTGAGTCACTCTGGACGGTCACGTCAAGCACATTCTCCTGTGGTCAACTCCCCGGGGTGCGACATTTGTCACAGCTGCAGAGGAGCCTGGGCAATCCTGTCTGCGAGAAGAAACCCTTCTTAAGAGTTTTGACTGCTTTAACCAATCTTTGAGGGTCTCTCTGTACTACAGCCCCAGCAATCCCATGGGCTTCCCCAGGAGACACAAAGTCCTTTAGCAGGACCACATAACCCCCAAAGTTGGGGGGGAATAAAACATGACCTAGGAGGAGAAGATGAATCTCTCCATGAGAGCACCATTTCTTAGGAAATTACAAATGACCAGAATTGACTCAAAGAGTAGAAAACCCATACAGATCAATAATTATGGAAGACTCTGAAAAATTACCTAGAATCACCTGAAAGAAGAACCACCAGTTTTTGATAGGAAATGATTGAATAATTTTTAAAAAACTTTTACCAAATACACAATTGCTATGTAAATTATTCCAGAACTTAAAAATGTGAGAAGCTCCTCTGATTCTTTTCACAAGGCAAGCATAACCCTGATACTAAACTATGACGATTGCCGTTCAAGAAAGAAAATCATAGACCAATCTCATAATATATATAGATGTAAAAATTCTAAATAGAGAAGTAACAACTCAAAAGTATAGTGAAAAGAATATGCATCGAGGGTTCTGGGAATGTGAGGATGCTTTGAAATCAGATAAACTCTAAGTACAATTCATCACATCAGCAGACCACAGAGCATTAATGGAAATTATATCTATTCCTGATGTTTAAATGGGAGTAGAATGATATTTACTTGAGGTGCTGGTTATTCCCCTGCCCTGTCACTTTAGGCTGAGAGATAGTAATGTATTCCTGCTGGTTCCTGGGCACCTGATCGTCATTTTTTGGTTGTTCCTTCAACCCAGCCCGTACTCCCCATGCTTAGTTTCCTCATTCAATTCCGTTTAGTTAATTTTTTTCCGTGTGCCATCTGCTTACTGCAGGATCTTGACAAACACATGTAGCATAATGGATAATATTTACTATAAACCAATAAGTAACATCATATTTATTAGTGTAATTCAATTATTTGCTCATGGGGAAAAAACTCTTAATTGTCCTCTTAGATAACTTCTGGGTCAATGAGAAAATTGGAGTTGAAATTGCAAATTCTAGAAATTCGGAATAATAGCCAAAAAGTAATATTAGTAATAATGAAATACAGCATTTCAAGATTCAGGGAAGATGGCCAGAGCTGATTTCATAGGAAAATAAAGCCATAGACATATATATATTAGAAGCTACAAGTGAAAAAAAACTTTTAAACAGGCATTCAGGAATTTAGGGGAAAAAAATCAAAGGTAAAAAATGGAAAGCAGAAATTAATAAATTACAAAGCAAGAGAAGGAATCAATCAGTTTCAAAATCTGTTGTTTTATGGGGCGCCTAGGTGGCTCAGTCATTAAGCGTCTGCCTTTGGCTCAGGTCATGATCAGATCGAGCCCCAGTTGGGCTCCCTGCTCAGTGGGAGGCCTTCTTCTCCCTCTCCCACTCCCCCTGCTTGTGTTTCCTCTCTCGCTGTCTCTGTCAAATAAATAAATAAAATCTTAAAAAAAAATCTCCTGTTTCTTTGACAAAACCACTTATATTAGGAATAAATAAAATTAAAAATTAGAAAGGAGAATTAATGAAAGATACAGAGGACATTTAAAAAGTTTCAGGGAGGACGCCTGGGTGGCTCAGGTTTTTAAGCGTCTGCCTTCAGCTCAGGTCCTGGAATCGAGTCCTGCATCAGGCTCCTTGCTCAGCGGGGAGTCTGCTTCTCCCTCTGCCCTTCCCCCTGCTCTCTCTCGCTCTCTCTCAAATAAAATGAATAAATAAATAAATAAACATTTCCCCTTAAAAAAAACTTTAAAAAAAGTTTCAGGGAATGAACCCGATGAAATGATTAATTGTTGAGAAAATGTAGAAATTACCAAAATTTACTCTAGAAGAAATAAGAATTCTAAACAGACCAATAATCAGAGAGGAAATTAAGAATGCCCCATCCCCTAATCACTAGGCCCAGATGGTTTCTCAGGTAAATGAATTCAAATGTTCAAGAAAGATAGAAATCCAACACTTAAATTGTCTCCAAGCACAAAAGAGAAGTGTTTCCACAGGAAGCCAAAATAACACCAGTACTTGAATCAGACAGAGCACAAGGAAGACACCCGACCTCATTTATGAACAGTGATGTAAAAGTTGTAATAAAAATTAGCAACCAGTCTGAGCAGTATATTAACAAAATTATGAATGAAAGCTCAGTGAGATCCATTTTTAGTAAAGTTAAGGACAACAGTATAGTGTTAGGAAGTCATCGGCGTAATTCACCCCAATAACAGATCAGAGGAGAAAAACCATATGGTCGTCTCAAGGATTCAGAAACATCATCTGAAAAAAATTCAATATTCATTCCTGATGAGATCTCTGGATAAAATAGAAATATATAGACACACCTTTTTTTTTTTTTTAAAGATTTATTTATTTGACAGAGAGAGACACAGTGAGAGAGGGAACACAAGCAGGGGGAGTGGGAGAGGGAGAAGAAGGCTTCCTGCTGAGCAGGGTGCCCCATGCAGGGCTCGATCCCAGGACCCTGGGATCATGACCTGAGCCAAAGGCAGATGCTTAACGACTGAGCCACCCAGGCGCCCCTATGTAGGCACACCTTGACATGAGAAGGTTGTCTCCACCCTGAAGTCAGGTAATCAGGTTTATAGTGAAAAACTGCATAGCAATATTTCCATTAAAGCAAGTGATCCAATGTGGCTTCTGAATTGACTGTTTTGGTTTTCTGGAAGTTTCAGCCTTTGCAAATCAAGCGGTTTATAAGTAAGGAATTGAACAACGGATGGGGGAGGGGAGGTGGGGACCCAGAAAAATCAAATGACAAACTATTAGAGATAATAAGAAAATTCACTAAAGTAGTTAGAAAATATATAGTCATTAGCCTTTCTATTCACAAATAATGACAGATAATATTTTTAAAATGTCTCATTCATGAGCACAACAAAAAGATGAGATACCTTAGCAATAAAAATTCTGCAGGATACTAGGGTTCAAGTAGTCCAGTTTGATGCCCTTGCACGGAGCCTGACATGGAAAAGAAAGATCTTTTTCTGCCTCACTTCTCCCCGGATTAAGTGACCAACCATCCTGGTTTGCCTGGGACTGTTCTGGTTTTGCAGGAAACCCCTCGCTAAAACATGAAATGGCCTGGTTTGGCAATGGGTATAAAGGTTGGAGGAAAAATACAAAATCTGTATGGTGGCCCTCAAAATAGGGCCTGAAAGCAACATTGTATTTCATGTCAAGAAGATACACCTTTCTGTAGTTGCTGTTTGTATTTTTTCCCCTGAATGCTGGTGTTGGCGGCCATGATTTGCTGTTCACAGTAAGAGAAAATTTATTGTTGCATCTCTCCAAGTGAAGGGGCTTAAGTATGCAATTTAGGTGCATTGCAGTTGTAAGCATTAACAGTTTGACTTTAATTTGCCTGTGGGCTAACTCTTGGGGATTGGATAGTGATAACACTAGGTATTTTAAACAACTTTATGGGGATATAATTCACATACCACAAAATTGTTTAAAGTGTACAATTCAGTGCTTTTTGGTATATTTATAGAGTTGTGTAGCTATCTCCACAATCTAATTTTGGAACACTTTCATCACCCCCAAAGAAAACCCTTACTCATTTGCAGCCACTCTTCCCCCCACCCCCATACACCATAGGCAAACACTCAACTACTTTCTGTCTCCATGGATTTGCCTATTTTGGACACTTCATATAAACAGGCTCATACACTGTGTGACTTTTGTGATTACCTTATTTTACTTATCATAATGTTTTCAGAATTCATCCATTTTCTAGCATTTATCAATACTTCACTCCTTATACTGAATAATATCCCATTGTATGGGCATACCACATTGTATTTCACCATTCATTAGTTGATGGACATTTAAGTTGTTTCCATTTTTTGGCTATTGTGAATAATGCTGCTGTAAATGCTGCTATTTGCATACAAGTTTTTGTGTGGACATGTGTTTTCATTTCTCTTGGGTCTATACCCACAAGAGGAATTGCTGGGAATTTTACCTCTTAAGGGAATACCAGAATGCATTTTACATCCCTATCAATATGTTTGAGGGTTTCAATTTCTCCCCATTCTTGCCAACACTTGTTATTTTTTGACTTTTTGATTATAGCTGTCCCAGTGGGTGTGAGGTAGTATCTCACTGTGGTTTTGATTTGCGTTTCCCTGATGTCTATGATGTTGAGCATCTTTTCATGGGTTTATTAGCCATTTATAGATCTTTGGAGAAATGTCTATCTAGATCCTTTGCCTGATTTTCCAATTGGGTTGTTTGTCTTTTTATTGTTGAATTGTAAACATTCTTTATCTATTTTTTGGACACAAGTATCTTATCAGATGTATGATTTGCAAATATTTTTTCTCATTCTGTGGATTGTCTTTTTTTTTATTTTCCTGATAAAAAAATTTTAGTAGTGACAAAGTCTGATTTATCTTTTCTTTGTCACTTTGTGATTTTGGTGTCATACTTACTAAACCACAGTCTAACTCAGGTCATGAAGATTGACTGCTAATTTTCCTTATAAGAGTTTTATAATTTTAGCTCTTACTTTTAGGTCTATGATACATTCTGAGTTAATTTTGTATGTGGTATGAGACAGAAGTCCAATTTCATGTTTTGATGTGGATTCCAGTTGTCCCAGCACTGTTTGTTGAAAAGACTATTCTTTCCCCCGTTGAATTGTGTTGGCACTCGTGTTTAAAATCAATTGACTGTAAATGTAGGGTTTATTTATAGACTCTCAATTCTATTCCATTGATTTATATGTCTATTCTTATAGCAGTACCAATATGTCTTAATTACTATAGCTTTATAGTAATGTAAAGCTATACATTTCAAGCTTAAATTTTGAAATCTGAGTGGGTGAGTTCTGCACCTTTGTTCTTTCAATTCAAGATTGTTTTAGTTATTATGAATCCATTGCATATAAATCCATTACATATAAATTTTCAGATTTTCTTGTCAGTTTCTGCAAAAAAGTCATCTGGTATTTTTTATAGGGATTACATTAAATCTGCAGATCAATTTGGGGAGTATTGCCATAGTAACAATATTAAGCCTTTTGACCCATGAATATGGATGCATTTAGGTCTTTAATTTCTTTTGACAATATTTTATATAGCTTTTGGTGAACAAATCTTGCACTTCTTTATTAAATTTATTCCAAAGTATTTTATTCATTTTTATGCTACTACAAATAAAATTGTATTCTTAATTTCATTTTCAGATTTCTTATTACAAGTGTATACAAATACCATTGATTTTTGTATATTGATCTTATATCTGCAATCTTGCTGAACTTATTTATTAGTACTAGTAGTGTTTTTTTTCTGGATTTCTTGTTTTTTTTTTTAAGATTTTATTTATTTATTTGACAGAGAGCGAGCTCAAGCAGGGGGAGCGGCAGAGGGAGAGGGAGAAGCAGGCTTCCCACTGAGCAGAGAGCCCAATATGGGGTTCAATCCCAGGACCCTAGGATCATGACCACCCAGGTGCCCCTCTTGTGATTTTCTAAATACAACATAATGTCATTTACAAATAGAAATAACTTAGCCTCTTTCTTTCTAATTTAGTTACATTTATTTCATTTTCTTGCTTAATTGTCCTAGCTGGACCCTACAGTACAGTGTTGAATAGCAGTGACAAGAGTGGACATCTTTGCCTTGTTCCTGATCTTAAGAAGAGATGATTCAGTCTTTTACCTTTGCATATGATGTTAATTGTGGGTTGTTGTTTTTTCAAGCTCTCCTTTATCAGGTTGAGGAATTTCCTTTCTATTTGTACTTTGCTGAATTTCTTTTTTTAAATCATGAAGTGGTGTTGGATTTTGTCAAATGTTTTTTCTGTGTTTATAAAAATGATCATGTAGTTTTTGTTCTTCATTTTATTAATGTATACTTAATTGATTACATAGTTTGATTTTTAGATACTAAAACAGCTTTGTATTCCTGAGATAAAGTCTACTTTGTCACATTTACACGTTGCTGGATTCTGTTTTGCTAATTTCTTTGGAGAAATTTTCGTCTCTATTTATGAAGAATATTTGTCTGTAGTTTTATTTTCTTATGGAGTCTTTGCTGGTTTTGGTGTTGGTGGAATACTGTCCTATAGCAAGATTTGGGAAGTGTTCTCTCCCCTTCTATTTTTTTTTAAGATTTTATTTATTTATTTATTTATGAGAGAGAGTGAGAGCAGGGGAGGAGCAGAGGGAGAGGAACAAGCAGATTCCCTAATGAGTGAGGAGCCTGATGAAGGGCTCCATCTCAGGACCCTGAGATCACTACCTGAGCCAAAATCAAGAGTCAGACACTTAACCAACTGAGCTATTCAGGTACCCCTCCTCTTCTATTTTTTGGGAAGATTTTGTGAAACATTGGTACTAATTCTTTTTCAAATATTTGGTAGAATTCACCAATAAAGCAACCTGAATCTGGACCTTTCTTTGTGGAAAATTTTAAAATTAGTAATCCAATCTCTTTACTTGCTACAGATCTACTCAGATTTCATGTTTCTTCCGGAGTCAGTTTTGGTAGTTTGTGTCTTTCTAAGAATTTGTTCAATGTTGCAAGGCTTTGGTTAATCTACAGAGTTATGAAAATTTTGATTTTAACATTTGTTTTTTCCCATTGTTTTAATGTTTTCTGAGGAATAGATTTATGGAGGTCCTTACTCAGGCAGTCTGGAAGTCTCACCTACTTTAATTGTTAACATTGTGATTCATTGGGCGCCAGTGGCTCAGTCGTTAAGTGTCTGCCTTTGGCTCAGGTCATGATCCCAGGGTCCTGGGATCGAGTCCCACATCGGGCTCCCCGCTCTGCGGGAAGCCTGCTTCTCCCTCTCCCACTCCCCCTGCTTGTGTTCCTGCTCTCGCTCTCTCTCTCTCTGTCAAATAAATAAATAAAATCTTAAAAAAAAAAAGTTGTGATTCGTGTGGTTGTGTTTTCTAAGAGTTCAGATAATAAAATGTGGACACTTACAATATAAATGCCAGTATAACTCAGATATCATCTGAAAAGAAGGCTAGTTGACTATGTAGTTTTTAAAAAATATTTTATTTATTTATTTGAGAGAGAGAGAGAGAGCACAAGTGGGAGGGGAGGGGCAGAGGTAGAGGAAGAAGCAGACTCCCCGCTGAGCAAGGAGCCCGGCCTGGGGCTGGATCCCAGGACCCTGAGATCATGACCAGAGCAGAAGGCAGATTCTTAACTGACTGCGCTATCCAGGTGTCCCTGTAGTTTTAATGATAGATGGAAAGACACAACTATCTGGATTAGGTAGGTAAAAAAAATCAAAACATAGCATACTACCTAATACTTAGAAAGAATTTTGGATTGCACATGGTGGAGAAGGGGATGTGAAAACACAGATGGAAACGGAATCTCCCACGTGTGGGATGAGACAGACAAATGCTTGTAGTCTCATCAAATATTTCTTCATCTCCAGACAATGCAATAAAGCTTACTTGAAAAAAGGCACCTGCTGAATTGACTTAGGCATACCACACAGACAAACACGCATTATCTTGTTGTTCCCTTGAGTGCTTGATGAAATTGAATGAAGTTTCATTTCTTGATCTGGAGATTGCAATGAACATGGCCTGTGGGTGAAACAAAGGGGCCTGTTTTTAACTTGAAGTATAGTTGAGACATTAGTTTCAGGTGTACAACAGTGATTTGATGAGTCTATACATTATGCTATGCTCACAAGTGTAGCCACCATCTGTAACTGTACAATGCTATTACAATACCATTGTCTATATTCCCTATGCTGCGCCTTGACTTATTCATTCTATAACTGGAAGTCTGTACCTCCCACAGTCCCTCACCCCTTTTGCCCACCCCCCCCATCCAAAGGGCAAATTTTGCTAACAGATGTATTAGCCCCTTATAATCTGGTGGGGATTTTGTCAGCTCTTATCAACAATCATACTTTCTACAGTGTATGAAGGGCTGCATTTTATTACAAAAGACAACAATAACAACTTACAGGAATTAGTTTCTAGTTCTTCAAAAATGTCTATCCATTTTGTAACACAGACTTGTTTTGGAGAGCTGGAAGCTAATTCTTGTAAGTCTAAAACCCTGTTTTCTGTTGTGAGTAAAATACTAAGTGTTTCATGTCAATGACTTAGGCTGAGACTTGAGGGTGTATCTAGCTTGATGTCATCTCATTGCATTGATACCAGGAGTCAATGTAATGTGCATTTGATAAGAGCAGAACTTCAAGTTAAAATAAATTTTACATTTGATTGTTTTCAGTTTTGCCATTACATAAAATAAGAGAAAAATATCCTAAAGGCTGCAGATAGTTCAGAGAAACATTATTGAAAAAGGAAACACAAAGAGTAAAAAATATCCTATTTTATTATGGGACAGAAAGAAATGTGTTATTTTTATCTTGTATTAAATACAGGTAATATCTGTTTAGCTAGTCCAATTGTGTTGTTCTTTTTAAAAAAGCCTTACATTTGCATATCTTAAGAATATGTAATAATATAGCCTGTGAAATTTAAATATCAATCAAAAGGCGTTTTTAAAAAATAGTTTAAGTAACTTGCTCTATCAGGACAGAAAGAAACATACAAAAATATTGTTACACTCTCATTCATATTTATTTTATTTGTGCTACTATAGATTGCTGCTAATTGTCACTGTTAGCAAGTCTTATTGTGTTTAATAATATGTAACAGAAAAGTAAACAGTATGACATAATATATAATTTCAAATAAATTTCATATTTTTATATTAAAGTAGAAAACAAGTATATTTGTATTTATTATATACTATATTATTATTATATTTGATTTCATGTGCTTGTGTCCTGAGTTGCTTCTCTACAAAGTGGTTAAGAAACACAAACTACACAAAAGCCTGGGCATTTTAGGGATTCCCGTGCTTCAGGGCCAGTGGTGGAAAAGATACAACCACACTGCCCGCCTCTGCCAGGGCCTGGCAGTGTCAATCCCGAGGCTAGGGCAACAGCAGTAGCTGGTGGGAAACTCTGGTGCCCAGGGAGAAATTGTAGGGCAGTGTACCTACAGGAAATGAGCCCATGGGATGCCTCCTGGTGACTCTCAGAAATATCGGTGGGTTGGAGGCCTTTAGAAGAGAAACTAAGATCTTCAAGAAACAAGTATGGTCAACCACCAGCAAATTTTGGTCGTTGATGTTAGCGTGACTGTATTCATCTGTTTGGGTTAGCATAACAGAATAACACAGAATGAGTGGCTTAAACAATAGAGATTAATTTTCTCACAGTTCTCGAGGCTAGAAGTCCAAGATCAAGGGGCTGGCAGGACTGATTTCTTCTGAGTCCTCTCTTTTGGCTTGCGCATGACTGTGCTCTCACTCTGCCCACATGACCTTTCCTTTGTGAGTGCACAGGGAGAGAGAGAGAGAGATCTCTGATGTCTCTCCCTCTTTTTATAAGGACACCAGTCCTATTGGATTAGAATCACACCGTTATGACATCAATTAACCTTAATTACCTTCTTAAAGCTCTTTCCCCAAATAGAGTGACATTGGGGGTTAGGGCTTCAACCCATGAATTTTAGGGGGACATAGTTCACTCCATAATGGTGACCCTCATTGGCACGCACAGGCAGGCAGAGCCTATAGAGAAGAAAACAGAAATGAGATCCAACGAGAAAGGAGGCCGCTTCAAGAGATGTCAGTAGTTACACTCTCATTTAATTATACAAACTCTCAGATGGATCCCACAAAGAAAACCCAGCTATCTGTTATCTATAAGAAATGCATGGGACTGCAGAAGCAAGGTGGGGACAGAAGAGATAGAAATGGAAGAAAAAGATACAAAAAGAAGAGAACTTTTCTTGCTTCGTGGAGAAGCACACGAGGAGGCCAGTGGGCTATGGCCCAAGAACTCAGCCAGAAGTAGATTGTATATTCATATTCATGTACAAGAAAAAGATTGAAGTTAAAAGAATGGACACATCTATGTCATCCAAGTGCAAATGAAAAGGGACCAGGGCTCACAACATTGATCTTAGAAAAAATATGACTGTAGATGAAAAATACACTGAAAAGGACCAATAAGATAATTTCATCAAATTAATAATGCAAGGTACAGTCAAGATAAGGTATCTGTGTATCTAGGTATGTATTTGTCTATCTGTCCTTTTTACAGTAAGAAACTGTAATTAGTGTCTCCCAAACCTTGAAAGATTAAACAAATCATTAATTTTGATAGAGAGGATTTGAATAATAAAATCAATAAGTTTATTTAATGAGAATCCAAGGAACTTTGTGTTCTTTCAATAAAGAATATATACTCTGTTTTATTGCCTATAGAACACACACACACACTATCCTATATTCTTTGTTCACAATATCATGAAAGTTGAAAGTAATAACCAAAAAAACCTCTAAGTAGTTGGGAATTTAAAACAAATGCTTTCCTAAATAACTCTTAGGTTGAAAAGAAAATCAAAACTGTAATTATATAACATAGCAACATTTGTGGACTAGGTCCTGAAGCTTTACCGAATGGGAAGTCAGTAGCCTTAAATTCTGTCATTAATAAACAGAATGAAAATAAATGAGCTTCTGATTCCATTCAATAAGTTATATAAAGAACATCAAATGGAGAAAAGAAATTAATGATAATAAAATGCAGAAATTAATTAATTAGTAAGCAGAAAAGCAGCAGAGCTGATAAATACCTCTGAAAGCTGCTTTCTTTTTTTTTAAAGAAAAACAATAAAATAGAAATTATGCTGACCACAAAGGCTGAAGAGAGAAAATGCAAATTTGTGAAATTATAAATTAATAAAGGATGCCCCAAGTGGCATTCAACAAAACTGTGGTTCTAAATTTGCATGAAGATCTAGTCCCTTCATTTTACTGGAGGATTCTTTCATCCAGCATGTAAACATATCACAGTACGTTTTTCTGTTTGCCTGTTGGTAGACATGTGGATTGTTTCCTGTTTTTTGGCTCCAACAAACAACACTACAATGGGCATTGTTGTACATAGACCTTATGCATGTGTGTAAGTGCTGCTAAAGCAGTAATTCTCCAGGTGTAGTCTCTGGAGAAGCAGAGAGAGTATCATCTGGGACCCAGTATGTGATGCAAATTCTCAGGCCCTGCTCAAGACCTAATGAATCCGGAACTCTAAGGCTGGGTCCCAGCAATCTGTGTTCTAATAAGCCTTCCAGGTGATTCTGACAGATGGTCTGGTTCGGGAAGAACTGCTTTAGAAGAGGGATCATTGGATTGTAGGGTCAGTGCTCCTTTTTTAAAAAAAATATATAGGATATTACCAATACGCTCTCCTAAGGGCTCTGCCAATTTATACTTTCTTTAGTGGTGTAAAAAAAATCTGGTCATCTGTACACAGTCTTGCAGTCCCTTGGTGTTATAAAACTTTCCAAATGTCAAACCAATAAGTGTGAAACAGTCCTTCATTGTTTTAGTTTTCATTTCTTTGGTAACTAGTGAAGTTAAGCACCTTATCCTTGGCTTTTTGACAATTTAGTTTTCTTCTTCTGTGAATTGCTTGCTTGTATTGTTTGACTGTTTTCCTATTGAGTAGATGATCTCTTTCTAAATGACATGCAGAAGTTCTTTGTATTTGTCAGGCATGTGTATTGCAAATATCTTTTCCCTGTCTGTAGCTTATCTTTTCACTTTAATTATAGTGATTATAATTGTATGATACAAAAGTTTTGCCTTTTATATGGTAATAAAATTTATCAAACTTTTCCTTCTTTCTCTCTTTTTCTATTTTTGCCCTACTTTGTGGGTTTTTGGGGGCATTGAATCTTGTAGAAGAAATTTCTCCGCAAAAAAAAAAAAAAAAGAAATCCTCCTTGACCATAAAGGCATTTTTCCTACTTTTCTCATAAAATGGGGACAGACTGAGAAAAGATTAGTAAACTCTTAATATGAATATACAATCTACTTCTGGCCGAGTTCTTGGGCCATAGCCCACTGGCCTCCTCGTGTGTTTCTCCACAAAGCAAGAAAAGTTCTCTTCTTTTTGTATCTTTATTTTCCATTCTAGCTCCTCTTTCCCTAACTTGCTTCTGCAGCCCCATCTTTCCACATCCAGGCAGAGACTGCAAATCCCAGACACTAACTGGGTATGTGTGATGGCTGAGGGTATGGTGGTGGTCATGAAGTTCATAGTGAAAATGATGTAATGGGTTCTGACAGGTGTAATATCCACCAGAGAAGCACCATTAGCCATATGGAGAACAGAGATAATAGAAGTCCACACAGAGCATTATAGTTTTTCATGTGGTACATTATTTAGACACAGGTAGAGCAGGGCATGACAGGTTACCTAAAATTGGAAAATGCAATGACTGATGTTGATATTAACTTGCCCTTTAGAGATTTGAGAAAAACTTTGAAAGAAACCAAAGAGATCTCTTCAGCAGCATCTAGTTTGGATCTACTCTGAGGATAAGAGAGAAGAATACCAATTTGTGGGCTTTTGGAAAAGATACTGAAGAATGAGGGAATGGAATTGCATCTAGGATGATCAGAGGAAGAACTCCCCTCTGAAGATGATCTATTATAGGATTCAGAAGTAAACAATAAGAAATTACTTAGCATGCTTAATGGAGGGCTAAGTACAGAGTCTAGGAATCAGTATCATGAAGTTATAAAGAGAACAGGTTAAGGTGATAAAGCAACTGAAAGAGAAAAAAGAAACCAATAAAAGAGAAATGCATGAGAAGGAATGTTTGCATAAAAACCAAAATCTAAGTACCAAAACTAAAATCTCCACTAAAATCAGAAGCTTTGTCATATATGAAGAAGATATGTCAAAGGAAGAATAGGTAGTAGTGTGGAGGATAAACTTGAGATACTATCCCAGAATGCAGATGAGATGTACAAAGAGTGACACTGAAGGAAAGAAAAGATGATAAATATAGAATAAGAATACAAAGATTATTCATTTTTCTTAAGAAAATATAAAAATCCTATAAAGGGTCATGCAGAGCAACAACAACGAAAAACCCAGCAGAGCTCATCTTTTCAGGGCTCAGGGTCAGAAAATTCTGGAGTATCACATGTAAGGCTTAAAAAAAGGTGATCCATGAATTTCATTCCCCATAAAGTGTCATGTGCAAAGGCACATGACTTTACCAGATAAAGAGATCCTTCAAAATAGATCCAATCCATGTATCCTTCCTGTAGAAAGAAACTATTAGTTCAACCCAACAAGAGAACATGAAAAACAAGAGCTCAGGTATGAACGAGTTTAAAACTAGAGAAAGCTAAATAATTAATGTGCACAAATTATACAACCGAATAAGCCAATGGAGCTTTTGCAGAATGAAGAGGCAGTGAGTACAGCGCAGAGATTGAAGAACTCCTGGCAACCTGGGTGAGGCTTAGAGACCATGTACATTTTTTTTTTTTTTACTTCTTTGAGAGAAGTACATCTCACATTTTCAAAAGCATATTTTACAAATATCTTTAAAAAGATCACCATCTCAAATGATACAAAGCTTTCCCAATTCCGTAAGATGAAGGTGAATAACCTAATAGGAAATTTCTCAAAAATGAAAAGACAAGTCAAAAAAGGAAGATGAAAAATGCAATTAAACATGCAAAATAAAAAAACCCAAATACTTATTTTTACCCTCCCAAAATGAAGAGGGCTAAAAAAGGGAAAAGATACTATCTGGCTTTCGCAAGGGTGAGAAGAAATGTACGTCGCTTATGCAATGTTTATAGAAATGTAAATTGGAATGATTTTCCTGGAGGGCAATTTGGCAACATGTGCCAAATGCCTTGCAAGTAGGCATGCTCTTTGACTCAATAATTCCACTTCTAGGAATTTTTCCTTGTGCTTTTCCTTCATAGTACTTGCCTTGTTTTTTTTCCTTTTAATCGGTTTTTGATTATATATTTATTTGTGTGATTATATGATTAATGGTTATTTCCATAAAGGCAGAGATTAGTCTGTTTGTACTTATTATTTACCCTAGCACTCAGCACATCCTTGGAAGAATAAACAAAAACTTTCTTGCAGAAAAGATACACATACACGCACATGCTGTAAGACAATTTTCAGTGAGTTAGGGCACAGGCAGAGGTACGCTGGAGCTGGCTCACACCAGTTTTTCTGAATCTTGATTGTAGCAATGGTTGCACAAAGCTGTACATGTGTTAAAATTCATAAAACTGTCAATTTTATGGTGTGTCCATTTTTAAAAAAATAAAAAAGACAGAAGTTATATTCTCACAATTCATCACTTCTTATTTTACTATATTTTATTATTCTGATGTTCTCGAGGTTATTTATGTGTATTGTATCTTATGGTGAAAATACTGTATAAATGTGTGTTCATGCCAATCTCTCCCCAACTCCGTGTTGAGTGACATCACTATAGTATCTTGAAATTGGCCATGGCGGGAGGATGTATGTCACAGAAATCGGCAAATGCCACATATCAGGGCTTTTCTCCTTGGAGAGCCAGTTGTTAAAAATTTACCAGCTCACTCCCCATTATGGGCCCAGGCTTTCGAAACAGAAGTTCCTTGAGTATTTGGAGCTTGGACCTTGTGGGAGGAAGGCGTTGGGAGGGCAGATGGGCAGAGCTCCTCCATCTGCTTCTCTGTTGGTACCCATGAATATACACAGGAGTAGAGGAGCTGTCTGGGGAAATGTAACAGAGACCTAACATTTTCCCTTTTCAGGCAAAGGTATTAAAATTTATCTGAGGACAGGGATCAGTCTGTGGAGGCCACCGGCTAGGAAAGGGTGCAACACCCCTGTGGTGAGCACAGGTAATTCACCCATTCCCAGCCGCGGGGTATTGGCTGCTAATGCCTCACAGCTGCCCTCTTCTTCAGAGAATTGCCCTCAGCTGACCAGAAGCTGCCTTGCCTAGAAGGTCATGCTCCCCATTCCTCCTCTGGGAACAGCCCATAGCCTGGAGGCATCCGGCATGAGGTATAACAGGTTGGACCCCTTTATCCGCAGGTGGGTCAACCTGATGGTGCTTCCCCTGGGATCAGGCAGAAGCAGACTCAGCCGAGACCACATCCTTGCCTAGCTCCTTCTCTGCCGGGTGTTCCTTCCCTCCCTTCTGAGAGTGCTCTTCAACAAATAAATTGGCCAAGAACCCCCAATTTCAGGCTCTATTTCTGGGTCCTGACCTCAGATAAAAGCAAGAGAGATTTTATTGGGAGGGTAGGTGACAACTTGAGTGGAGTTGGGGCATGTGTTGGCTTCCAGGTCTGCCCTGGTAATCCCAACATGGTTATCCTGGTGGGGTCATTCATGCTCTGAGGAAGCAGCCATGTGAAGGAACCCAAGATCTAAAATTTCAAAGACCAGGTCACTTCCGTCACGGAGTACACTTATCTGAACAGAACACTGATGTGGGAACATGCTTCCCACCCCTCTGGGACCCCTGTAAGCTGGGCAGAGACCCAGGAATGCAGACTCAGCAAGATTGGGATCTCTGTAGATTCCCTGGCTTCAGGAAGCAGCGATAATAAGCCTCAGGATTTGTGGGGGCTAGTGGAGGTCAGGTGCAGAGACGCCTAGAACTGGTAGCCAAGTTGGGATCTTGTCTCTGGGCCCTGTTGGGCTGTTAACAAGCAGTGGATGGGGCCCCTGGCATCACCAGGAGTAGAAGAAGCCATAATGGGAAGATGCTGCAATAGTGTTGATGCGTGCACATTAAAAAAAAGAAAAAAGACTTCTGATTTCTTTGGGGGGGGCGTCAATGGTGTTTCTGCTTCAGTGTTGAGTGAGATACACTGGGAATGAAGGAGGAGCCCTAGGGAGTTTTGCACCTACTCATCAACAAATATTATCAAGTCAACCATGTGTCAGGCGCTGTTCCACATTATCTTTGGTGATCTTCCCTGGAAATAGGTTGTGTGGCAGCAGTTAGCATGCAGGAGGTTGTCTGGGGAGGATTCTCAGAAAGAGTCTCAGTAGGGGAGTTAAGGAGGCAGGATTGGGCAGAGGGGAATGAACCATGATGCAGCCACTTCATGGGTCTTACCTAGTCTGGCGGGGAGCTCTTACAACTGGAATGGCCCTTTGGAGTCATCCCAAGTTGGGGTAAGGGGGCTGCGCCTTGGTACCCCCAAACCTACAGGTCACTGATGTGGGCTACCTCTGTGGAGGAATTGTAACCTTGGAAGAGGCACTCCCTTTGGTTGAAGGTTATTCCTGAAGAAGGGCTGATCTGTGAGGCAGCACCCTGCGTAGATTGGCTAATGAGAATCTTGCCTTGAACTTGAGATTTGGGCAGCAGACCATGTCATCCACTGCATAGATCCGAGGGATGCAACAATGATCAAAAGAGACAAAATCCCTGCTTCATGGAGATTATATTCTAATGAAGGGAGACAGATCATAAACAAACAAGATGAACATGAAAATTTTTATCACAGTGATCATCTCTGGGTGGTTAAGTTCATAAGTGATTTTAATTTTTCTTTTATTCTTGCTTAGGTGCATTTCCTAAGCATTCAGTAATAAACGTGTTACTTAGACCATGAAAACACAAAAATTATTTAAAAAAATTTTTGGAAGGTTGTATGGGTGAGGATAGTCAAGATTAATTTTGATTATGTAGACTCATCAGGGTAACTTGTCCTATCAAGGTGCTTAAATGATAAGACGTAGCACTAGTTGGGCAGAGCAATGAAACCAGAGATTGCACGAAGGGACCACACCCCATGTGACAATTTGGTCTGTGATGCAGGTGGCATCGTAGCAGAGTGTTTAGGATTTGGGAGTCAGAAGGTCTAGGTTGCTGGCTGTCTCCCCGCTTAACCTCTGTGAGGCTGTTCCCAGATCTGCAGAGTGTTGTGAAGTTCACAGCAAGTGACAGATGCCAGCCTGTGAGAAAGGATCTAGCACAATTCAGAGCAGATAACAAGTGCTGATAAATGGTAATGGGGATGATTGTTAATAAAATCACTAAGATTCACTCTCAGTGGATTAAAATATTATGTCAAAAAGGGAAGTACATTCCAGGTGAATTACAGAATTACATGTAAAAAAATGTATCACTACATTCCAAATGAGTTTAAGAATTTTGAAAAAAAAATACCCTTATGTTGATATTTAAATACCCCTAAATCAAAAATGCTAAAAGTATAGCTTTACATGCGTTTTAACAAAAAAATAAAAGGTAAGAAATGGAATTTGGGTACCATTAGAAGTCTCCTCACGAAGGGCAGATTTTCCCTTGCAGAATCAATTTGCTTCCCTCCATTCTGATAGAAGCAGGGGCTTTGCTTCTTGTTTGGAAATTCCTTCGAAATATCTGTTTAGAATTCTGCAGTCACAGCCTGCCATTTCCCTCTGCTCCTGCCTCCTACTTTACAGGACCCAAAGCTCCCCTAATAGGAACCATCTCCAGAGACATTATCTGACCTCCTCCATCTGAGATCTAATAACTCGGAGAGTTTTACACCATGATCCAAGGAAATATTTTACCTAGCAATTTACCAAGTTTCACAGAACCATTTTCCCAAACACTGACAGTGCTCTGTGAAGGAAAAGTAAGGTAAGTACAGAAAATTGCAGAGATGAACCCAACATCCAATAACTTCACAGATGGATCATTACCAGACCCTCGTGAAATCTTGTTTATCTTGTTAGAGATAAATTAGTTAGAAATGGGCAAAATGGTTTTGATAAAATAACTGTATTTGGCATATGTTGGCTCTGACCTTCAAAAGCACTTCAAGTCATTCATCTGTTTTAGTTTTCTGATTTTCACTAGCTCCTCATGAAAAAATGAACATGAAAAATAATTTTGTATATCACCATTGTTTTATTTATTATTATACATTACCTTTTGATTATAAGAGTTGTATATTACAGAGAAGTATGAAAATAAGGAAAAGAGAAAAGAGGGGGAAAATCAATATTAATCTCATGAAACAGATATAACCATTACTAATATTTGGGGATATTTCTTCTATTTTGTTTTCCATCTATACAGAGATGCAACACAATTGTGATAAACACCGCACTTTGAGGAGGCAGATTGCCTTTTTAAAATTGAAGATTCTATGGTAAACTTATTTCCTTTACATTGTATTCAAGAACCTGGTTTTTAGAGATGCAATGTACCCTTCTACTGAGTTGTAATTTATCCAAGTGATTCCTTATATTTGGACATGCAGGTGGTTTTCGATTTATTACTACCGTAAGTAACTTTGTTATGTATCTATCAATAAACCTCTTTATCGTTGGATTTCTTATTATTTCCCCAAGGTAATTCCTAGTGGAATTACTGGTCAGAAGGCATAAACATCTTTAAGGTTTTTTTGTACGTTAATGGTGCCTCTCTGCACCTCAGTTTCCATATTGTAAAATAGGATAACAATAATAGCAGCCCCACATGATTGTTGAGAACAAGTGAGACAATTTATTGCAAGTTTGTAGCAAACTATGAAGTAGTGTACAGAGTTTATTATCATTAATCATTCCATTCTGTCCCATTCCAATCCACACCAGTTGGTTCCCAGGCAGGCTAATTAGCCGCATCCTCTCTCAAGCTTGCCGGACACAAAGGCAGAACATTAGTAAGTTTCTGGGTAGCCAGCGGCTGCTGGGGCGCAAAGCAGGCGGTTTATTCCCTTGGGAAGTTGCCAGGGCTTTTTCCCCATTTCCCTCCCTGTGTTATCTGCTACAGTGATGTTATGAGCTGGAACAGAGCAGTTTGGGGAGTGGTAAAAACTTGCCTGCTTTCTGCCCTTGCAAACCCAAAAATTCAATCCAGCTTGGAGAAGTCTGCCAAGGCTTCCTGGAATCAGGAAGAATGACGAATAAATAACGGTGTTTTTATTTTTTAATGGAGGCTTCAACTTCCTGAATATACTCGTCGAATACGTATTTACGTGCAGAGGCACACACATACGCGCACTACATGCATCATTACCAAGATTGACATCAGTTTTGGGGCCAGGGTCTCAGGGCCAAGGCCAGCTCAGCCAGGCTCAACCCCAGTGGCGGCTGAGTCTACACGGGGAGGTGAGGAAACAAAGCGAAGAGACACCAGCAGAAGCCTTCTGAAGGCTGTCTCCGCCGTCAGAACTCTCCGACCATAAACGGTCTAGGGGATAATGGGCTTCAAGCCACACAATGAAGCAAAATGGAAAAGAAATGCAGGCCAGTTAAATAAAGTTGAAACGACTGGTGTGCTGGGGGACAGCAATGGCTCACAAGGAGAATCTCGTTTCATCTCTCATTTGCATATGGAGAAGATTGATTTTCTACGGCTAATCCAAATTTATGACACATCAGGTGATATTTAAAGGACTCAATGGAGCATTTAATAGCCAAACATTTTTCCTGATTAGTACCCACTTGACCTGGTGACCCAGAGATGAATGCTGATCACCCTGCCTGCCCCGGCCCCCCGCCCCCATCCGTCCAGTGGCTGTGAGTAGAATGGCTGCCAAGCCCGCAGCAGATAAACAGACCAGACTGTAGTTGGAGCGTCCAGCCATTTAGAAGTCTGGTACTCTCCAACGGTGGGCAGGGATTGAGGGGAAGCTGGTGGGTTTGTCCCTTTTTCATAATTAGACATGTCAGGGACTTTATAGCTTTCATGCCCCTAGTCTCATTTAGGCAGAATACGTCCACAGAGCATTCATTCATTCATTATGTGCCATCATCTTTCTTATACGTAGTCTTAATAATCTTAATAGATAGAGATTCTTAATCTCAACTGCTAGATGAGAAAACTAAGTCTCAGGGAAGTTAGGTAATTGGCCTAATCACCTAGCTAGTAAGTGGTGGGGCCAGGATTGAAACTCAATTCACATGACTCCAAAGCTCAGACTCTGTCCAGTTCAATACTGCTCACCAAAGACTCATGGATCATTGGCTTGGGTAGTAGCTGGATCCGAGTAGAAACTATCAGGGGTCTGGGTCAAGGCACAGAAGAGAGAATAGCCAGAAGCAGGCTAGAGTCTCTGCATGAACTGGGAACCGGATGTTGGGAAATTTTGGTCATGGCTTTTGTCTCTTCACAGCATCCATCTGGGGAGCAGGGAAGGGTGTTCACTGGTCACAGAGCTTGTGTCAATCATCCAGCAGGAGTAGCTCTGTTGCTCCATCATCTGTGGGCCTATCAACAAGGGGGCTTCCCTAGGGATAAACTTACCCAACTCTTAGTTTCACATCAGCAAAGGTGATTTCTCCTACCAAGGTGGAAATGGACTTGTTTGTGCTCAGGAAGCCTATGTGGCCCTCGTTAAAGATTTTAGGAGTGTATTATTTATCTATTGATGCATAAGAAACCACCCACATAATTTTGTGGTGTAATACAATAACCATTTTTTCCCTCATAATTCTGTAGGTCAACAATTTGGGCTGGGCTCAGCGAGGCCATTCTTCTGCTGGTCTGTCAGAGGACACTCACATGGCTGCTGGACCGGGCAGCTCCGCCAGGACTGGGTGATCTCACGTGACTCCGGCTACTGGTATGGCTCTTGGCTGGGCCTCAATCTTCATCTCTGCATCCTCCGGCCAGCTAGCTTGGGCGCCTTCACACAGTGTTCTCAAGGCTCCAAGAGGGTGCAAGCAGAAGCTACAAGGCCACCAAGGCCCAGACTTGGACCTCCAACATCATCACTTCTATTGCACAATCTGTTGTTCAAAGCAGGACACAAAATGTCCAGATTCAAAGGGTAGAGAAAGACTCTGCCTCTTGTTGGGAGAGCAAAGGGACACATAAACAGAAGAGGGAGGAATCTGTGACCAGCTTCTACAGCCTCTCACAGTGAGAGATAATCCCACCCAAACAAGGGAGATGCTCCGCTGAAATGCTCTGCACACTGTAGCATGTGCCGGAATGAATCATCTGGGGAGCTTGTGAGGTTGCAGATTCTGATTCCGCAGGTCTGGCGTGGTCTGGCCTGAGCGTCTGTTTTTCTAACAAGTTCTCAGGTGATGCTGGCACCACTGGCTTGCCGACTACACTTGGAGCAGCAAGGTGATAATCATCGATATGGGGGTAGTGTCCACTGCCTCTGTCCTGCGAAGCTGGGTTATTGCTGGCCTGGCTGATAAGGTGCTGGCTCTTCGAAGCGTAGAGAGTCACCCTGCCTGTGTCTTGAATTTCGAGTATGCAGTCAGCACCAGCGTCTATGTCCACGGCTATATTTTCCATGCGTGGTTTTTATGATCACAGTAGGAAAATGATCGGATCTTCATGTTAAAATGTTCACTCTATAAAAAAATGCCATCAATCTCTTTGATAGGGTTTTTAGAAGATTCTAAATAGTTTCATATTTCAAGTATTATTAGAGTAGTTTGCTTCGGCCAGATTCTCTGAGTCCAGAACAGGTAAAGCTTGTCTGACTACATTCAGTCCCAATTTTCTTGCATGATAACCCCTCCTGGAGTGTGCATACCACTGTCTTCAGGCAGGGTCCCCAAGCTCAGGGACAGAAGCTTGAGTCACAAAACCCGGGGCTAAAGCCTGGGACTCTGGTCCCTAGGAGCCCACACAGCGTATATATTCTCTTTCTGACATGAACAGATGATGTAGTTTGTAATAAAATAAAAGCAAACATTCTGAGCTCGTGCCTGTGTTCTGGCTGATGTGGAAGCAGTCGGCCATTTATAAATAAGAGTGGCCAATCATTACATTCTTTTATTCAATCATTACAACCATTACATTATTTGTTCTTTGTTTTGTTTTCTTTCTTGGTGTCACCAAGACATTTTATTTTTGTCCTCCCATGTGCTGGTCACCTGGGGAAAACTGAGACAATGCATATAGTTCTTTGGATAGTGAGGTGCTACAAAATGAAAAAAGTGATAAGAAACACGGACCTGGATGATAGGCCACTAAGGTGCTTTTTGTTTTTTTGGTTAGTAAATAGAAGTCAACTCAAGATTAGGCATCAGGTCCACACCTAGAGACGGCTGTTTGTTTTCTGATGGTTGCCTAGGTTCCTTTCAAAGTAGAGGGTTGAAAGTACAATACTACTGGGCAAGGGGGAGGAAAAGATCTGGTTATAAATTAACGGAATGTAAGTGTTGAAAGGGAACTCAGGGGTCAATTAACACAAGCCTGTCATTTTACAGATGGGAAAACTAAGGCCCACAGAGGTGACACGGGTTCCGAGAAGCCACAGAGCTTGCTGCCAGCTGTCCCAATTCACTCTACAGAGTCCAACAAGGGGATGTGATTTGACATTGGGAGGTTGCTGTCATGCTATTGGCCCTGCCTCTAAGATTTCTTCCCTCCTCATCGGAAACCTGTGGTCCTGTATTTGAGATTTTCCAAATCATTGCTGCAAATTTGTGAATCTGCTAACAGCCCTATTTTTTTCTCTTATGGCGTGTTCTGTTCTTTCCTGGAAGTTTCTCATTTCACACCATAACAATTTTATTAAAGTTGCCCTGACAAATGAGGAAAATAAAACCATTTTGAGGCTTGCTTTCCATCAGCCTCTGTCTCTCTGTCCTGTGCTGTATTAAAGATAGAAAGGACAACAAGAATCCCATATTACAGCCAAACCACCTTCAGTCTTTCTAGAATTATACGCTGAATTGGCCTTCCTTTGAGAGGGCCCATTAGGGTTTGTGGAGGAGGAAGGGGGAGAAATTCCATGTATGATGCTGGATACTTTCCATATACCAGCCTATTGAATCATTGAAATGACTTTCTTCCATCTTCCTGAGAAGAAAATGAAAGCTCAGAGAAGTTAAATAACTGGCCCAAGATTCCACAGTTAGTAAGTAAAAGTATCTGGCTTGGAATTCAGACCTCCAAACCCTTTGATCTTTGCTGTGTAGCAGTGATTTGCAAATGCTTGTCCAAGTTTTGTTAGAGTCATTGTGGAGATTTTTAACCATAAATTCTGAGGATTCATTCTCTAGCTTGATCTCATAAATCTGGGTTGGGATCCAGATGTCCTATTATATATACTTAAAATTTTTTATTTTATTTCTATGTCTGTATCTACATCTATCAGTTAAGATTGGATATATAATGAATTGCCCCCAATTTAAAAGTTTAATACAAACTTCTGTTTAGTTCATGATTCTGAAGGGAATTTGGACCGGCCTCAGCTGGGTGGTTCTTCTGCTGGCCTTTCTGGCCTCATGCCTTGGTGGTCAGCTGCCAAGCTGATTTGGACTTGCTAGTCTAAGGTAGCCTCTGCTGGAACAGCTGGTATCTGTTCCCGTCGGTCTTTCGCCCACCAGCAGGCTAGCCTGGGCTTTTTCACATGGTGGCAGTGTCAGGGGTCCCAAGAGCAGCAAGAGAGGGCAAACCCCAATGCACATTCCCTTTCCAAGCATTTATCACATTTGTATCCCATGTGCTACTGTCCCATTGGCCGTCACAAGTGGCCTGACCCAGAGGTAAACCCAGAGAGGGATGACACACAGGCAAGGATATACGGAGGACAATTATTGTGACCATCTTTGTAACAAATCTATCTGTTTATATAGGTAGATACAGATATTTACTGAACACACACGGAGATAAAAGTTCCAACAGACCTTAAAGGTGTGAAAATATTTCTGTGATTTATCCAGCCCCCTCCATCCTAATCCTACACCCCAGAGGCAACCACTTTTAAATAAT
This sequence comes from Eumetopias jubatus, assembly GCF_037043125.1. Taxonomy (NCBI): domain Eukaryota; kingdom Metazoa; phylum Chordata; class Mammalia; order Carnivora; family Otariidae; genus Eumetopias; species Eumetopias jubatus. Next base: position 147,181,149 of record NW_028274807.1, on the reverse strand, counting down.
TCTGGGTAATTACCTCCCTATTATTGAGTTATATTTTATACACCATTGGCCATCACAAGTCAGACGACCCAATTTAAATATATCTAGATATGTCTATCTCTGTTGTATGTGTGTGCATATATATATATATACACATATGTATGTGATGAAGCTCTGTGTAAGTAGAACAGATGGATCAACCAGTGAGCTTCATTCATATCTACATCTATATCTCTATCATCTATATCAATATATTTGCTTTTCATCTTTTCGGTGTCTATTGTCCTCCCTCTTCAGAAGATGCAGGTGCAGCCTCTTTTCTCTTACCTCTGCCTTATCAAGCCATACACCCTTTGCACTCCATCTCCTGCCAATGGAGCTCCCACATCTTTCCTTCCTGCCAGCCTGGGATTCAGGTGGTCTAGGTCAGATAAGAGAGTTAGTCTTCGTTTAAGCTCCAGAGTTTCCAAAACTTTTCTGACATCATATTTTACTCTTACTCTTTGTTCTCATAGACTGGGTCTTTCAAAAAGCCCATTTACTGCTTTTTCATTAGGGTTTTGAGACCAAGGAAAAGTATATTCATGTGGTTAATATACCATCTTGACTTGGATGTCAAGTAATATTGGATGGAATGGAATGGAAGTCCCGTAATATTTTTCTCGATTTATCAACCTAAAAAAAAAATCTGTTGATTCTCTGCTTTGAAAGGCGAGAATTTTATTTCATCTATATTATCTCTTCTACTCATTTCTATTACTTTAGTTTTGGGTTGGTTATATTTTTATTCTTATTTTATCTGTTTTTGTCCAATTCTAGGCAGTGGGAATACAGCAACAACAAAAAAATAGATGAAGTCCCTGCATTTCTAGGGCTTACATTCTAGTGAGGCAAACTGAGTTTAAATTATATGTACATACATATGCATATAATTATTACAAATATAAAATAATTATGTATAAAATTATATATGTATAGATATATGAAATTTATGAACATTTCTTTTTTTAACTATTTTTTTAAAATATTTTATTTATTTATTCATGAGAGACAGAGGGAGAGAGAGAGAGAAGCAGGCTCCCAAGGAGCAGGGAGCCCGATGCGAGACTCGATCCCAGGACCCTGGGATCATGACCTGAGCCGAAGGCGGACACTTAACCATCTGAGCCACCCAGGCGCCCAATTTATGAACATTTCTTATTCTTTTATTCCTCCTTTTTATAGATTAACGGCTGCAGTAGCCACTGAACTTTCTCCGGGGAGAAATTGCATTTCTTTAAAGTTCTCTCCTCCAAAAGTTATTTCAGGTCCCCTGGGGCCACTGTTCTTTGTTCATATTGGCCTGTCTTCTTTGTTCTGCTTGTTTACTTCAACAGCTAGTGAATCTTGATTGTTCCATCTTATATGTGAAAGAATAACTATGGCAACTAATATGGGTAAGTAGCTGGGATTTTCTCCACTCTTTTGAAGGTCCATTTTCTTCATAGGCTGCCTGTAAGCTCTGTGTAAGTGGACCAGATGGATTGCCCAGCGAGCTTCACTTCAGGAGGCCTGGCAGGGACCAGGTGATCACTTGATGCTCCTCAAATGTTTGGAAAGGCTCCAGCCCAAAGGAACAACCCCTTCATCAGATGTCCAGGCATGCTATTCATTTATTTGGAATTCCTCTCCTTTGGTCAAACTCTGATACCCTAGGGGCAGGAGTCATTTCAGGGTCTAAGCCAGGCTCCAAGCCAGGATGTATCAGCTAGTAATCTTATATTCATGGAACAGAAAGCAAAACTCAAAATATCTTAAACAACAAGGGTAATTAATTTATTGACCCAAGTGATGGAAGTCTCAAGTCAGAGCAGCCCTCAAGGTTGATGGATCAGATGGCCCAGCCATCACACTAAGGAAATTCCTCTTCTCTCCACACTGCCTTCCACAGTGTTGTCTTTGTTCTAAGGCTGGCTGGTTGAGATTGATGGCTGACATCAGCAGGTGGTGCCGTCACTTCGGCTTTTGTGTCCAATGGGAAAGAGTGTTTCTGTCCCAACTTCTGCCCAAGCAAGAGATCTCAATTCCCACTGAGTGAATGGCTTAGGTCACATGTCCACTCCCGGACCAATGGGCTGAAGTCAAAGGAGATAGTGTCCTGGTTGGTCTGAATCAACCAGGACCCACCCCTGGTGCTGGGTGGGGTGGGGCCAGGCCCTGGAGCGGGAAAGTGGATAACAAAACTCAGGGCCCTGATTGGAATTTCAGGGTGGAGAAAGGATGCTGGAGAAGTAACCAGCAATATCCACTGCTACAGAAAATAGCATGTTAGACAAGGTGTCAGTAGGAACAGAGACTGAGGAACAAGAGACTGAAAGGTGTGGTCCAAGTTTGGAGACTGGCAAGTATCCCCATGTGACTGCATAAAGAGGGGAGTAGCTCCTGTACCTGCCTTTGCCTGGAGTATGACTCACCTCTGGGTCCTTGATTTTTTTTTCCACAAGAGAAGGGGATCTTCATGTTGAGGTCTTTGTACCTCAATTGGTCTACTGGATGGACTACAGGGGTTCTGTAGACCTCATGCAATTATGCACAAAGTTGGATGTATTTGCACATTTTTCTGGGGCAAGATACCTTAATGTTACTCAGATCTTTAAAATGGCACTTGATTCTGAACAGGTTAAAATCATAAGCCCAAGTGAGGTCACCCATGTCTGGGAAAGTGCAGAAGGCTGGCAGCCTGTGCCCTTCTTGCTGGTCTTTCTGATTTACCCTCATCACTGCCCACCTGTATCCTACACCCAAGTACATGCCTCTTTCTTCCTACTTCTCCAAATTTCCATGGACTTGACCTAGTATGTACTTGATCCTTCCCCATTAGCTCACTTTTAAATCCCTTTTAAACCAACAAAGAAAGGACAGATTGTTTATAAGTCTGAAATATTTTGGAAAGAATAGCCTTGTAATTTCTATATGAAAATAGATTCCATATGGTATGTGGGAATAAATGTAAAAAATTTCACCAAGGCTATACCAGAAGACGTTACACTTGAATAACAAAGTAATTTTAAAGTATTAAAGGAATTCCTTAACATAAGCTCAAGGGCAGTTATCTTAAAAGAAAATTATGTAACAATTAAAACCTCTGAACATCAAAAAGTAACATAAAAGATGAAAGGCAAATAAACTAAGAAAAATATATGAAACATGTGTGACCAAAAATTAATATAATTAATCTATAAAAAAAGTCCTTGTAAATCAAAGACAAAATACAAATTCTCCAAAAGACAAATGGGCTACAGACACAAACAGTTAGTGTACAAAAGATAAATTACAAACTAATAAAAATGTGAGAAACTTTCATTTTACTTAGAATAGAAGTAGTAAAAGGAAGACAATGAGATTTTTCTTTAAACTGTAATGATCAGTAAAAAAAAAAAAGCTATAAGGAATAGAAGTCAGGTATACCTACTGATGGTGTTCAGATTAGCACCACATATTTAGAGAGTGACTTGATTGTTTTTAGTTCATAACAATAGTCCTAAAAATGTGCATCTGTTTTGATTTAGCAATTTCACTTTTGGAAATTTAGCCTAATAAAATAGTCACTCACATAGGTAGAACTGTGTGTTCAAGGATATTTATTACAATGCTTTCTGTAATAGTGAGCCCTGGAAACACTCTACTGTTCAACAATAGGATATTGGTTGAAGAACTTATGGCTAATTTTTACAATGGAACACTGGCTATTATATATAATTTTGAAGAAATATGTCTCTGGATATGGCACTATGCCAACAATATATTGATAAGTGAAGAATGTGTATTATGAAATAAAAAGTACCATGTTCTTGCTCTTACAATATGTATATATGTATAGAGACGCACAGAAAATGATCATCCAAACAACACTGTCCAGCAGAAATATAATGGAAGCCCCATATCTAATTTTACATTTTCTAGGAGCCACATTACAAAAGGTAAAAAGACACTAATATAACTGATAATATGTTTTATTTGACCCAATATATTCACAATATTATAATTTCAACAGGTATTTTATACCTCTGTGTGTGTGTTAAATCTTTAATATCTAATGTGTATTTTCCCTTACAACACATCTCAATTCAGTCTAGCCACATTTCATGGGCTCAGTAGCTAAGTGGGAATAGTGGCTACCAATTTGAACAGCACAAATCTAGAATCATATTCACCATGGTTTCAATAGCAGTTGGAACAATTAGTGTCCTGTGTGCTCTGTACGTTATTGTGTCTTCTGGAAAAACTATGTATTACTCTGTTTCATAGGAGAAATAACCAAGAAATGCTTTTATTTACTGAGAGAAAGGAGTAAAAAGAGTAATTTTAATACCAGATCAGGCAGACTGTAGAAAACACTATGGAGCGTCCTCAAAAAATTAAAAATAGAGCTACCCTATGATCCAGTAATTTCAGTACTGGATATTTGCCCAAACAATATGAAAACACCAATTCAAAAGGATATGTGCACCCCTATGTTTATTGCAGCATTGTTTACATTAGCCAAGATATGGAAGCAGTGTCCATCGATAGATGAATGGATAAAGATGTCAGGTATTTTTATATCTATCTATCATCTGTCTATAATAGAATATTATTCAGCCATAAAAAAGAATGGGACCTTGTGATTTGCAACAACATGGATGGAGGTAGGAGGTATAATACTAAGTGAAATGAGTCAGAGTAAGGTAAATACTATATGATTTCACTCATATGTGGAATTTAATGAACAAAACAAACAAAGAAAAAAGAGACAAACAAAACAACAGACTCTTAACTATAGAGAACAAACTCTGGAGGTTACCAGAGGGGATGTGGGTGGGGAGATGGCTGAAACAGGTGGTGGGGATTATAGAGCACACTCATCATGATGAGCACTGAGTGATGTATAGAATTGTTGAATCACTATATTGTACACCTGAAACTAGTATAACACTGTAATTTTACTGGGATTAAAAAATAATAAAAATAAAAATAAATTAAAGAAAAATCAAATCATGCAGAAGCAGAAGGGAGAATCAAGCACACTGGCCACATCAGCCTAGAAAATGGAACACAATTTCTCCCAGAATCCCAACTCAGGAGGGTGCCTACTTGTTTTAAAGAATGCTGGAATTTCATTCAAGCAAAAATACTGATCAAAGAAAATAGCTATCACTGGGGCTTTGGAAATCAGACAATTCCCTTGTAAAGATATTCCAAGAAATTCTGTGGAGGTGTGATGAAAAAAACATGTAAAGCTTTTCTTCATGTAGATGTTAACATTAAATGAAGAGTGGTTAGGACAATTCTGCAATACACCCTTCAATTAAGCCAGATTGATGGGTGGAAATGTTCCAGTAGGGAAAACATAAAAATAGAATTATTATTTAATCACAATTTAAATTATTCAAGTATCTGCACATCAAGTAGAACTTAAATGAACAGATAGAAATAACTTACTTTAGTCATCTGGACACATATAAAACGGACATACAGATACACAAGAGGAGCCATGTGGAGGAAAAGGTGAGCTGCACAGCTAGTATCCTTCTTGTAAGTAAGCTTGTTTTGCCACATTTGAACCTAACAATTATTTTATTTAACTCTGCTGTCAGACTGTAAATTCCATGTCTTATTTGCTGGGGCTTCCTTAAGACCCAGCACAGGGCCTGCTACATTGCTACATGGTGGGTACTTAATTGCTAATTTTCTTAATAGCACTATTTAGTGAGTGTCTGTTATGTGCCAAACCCTGTTCTGCTTGTGATACATCACAGAACAAGACAAGAGTCCCCTATCCTCATGAAGTTTCCACTCTAGTGAGGGGAAACAGACAGTAAATGGTAAAAACACTAAATAAGCAAATTTTATAATATTGTATAAAATGATAAATGCGGGGTGCTTGGGTGGCTCAGTCGTTAAGCGTCTGCCTTCGGCTCAGGTCATGATCCCAGGGTCCTGGGATCAAGCCCCGCATCGGGCTCCCTGCTCGGCGGGAAGCCTGCTTCTCCCTCTCCCTCTGCCTGCCGCTCCTGCTTGTGTGCTCTCTCTCTCTGTCAAATAAATAAATAAAAATCTTAAAAAAAATGATAAATGCAATGAAAAAAAAAAAACAGAGGAGGGTACAAATCCACATTCATGGCAGCACTATTCATAATAACCAAGAGGTGGAAGCAACCCAAGTGTCCATCAATGGATGAATGGATAAACAAAATGTGGTACAAAAATACAATGGAATATTATTCAGCCTTAAAAGGGAAGGAAATTCTAACACATGGTACAACGTGGATAAGCCTGGAAGAGATTATGTTAAATGAAATAAGGCAGTCATAAAAAGACAAATACTGTAGGATTCCACTTGTATGAGGTATCTAAAATAGTCAAATTCGTAGACACAGAAATAGAATGGTGGTTGCCATGGGCTGTGGGGAAAAGGAAATGGAGCGTTGTTCTTTAATGGGTACAGAATTTCAGGTTTGTAAGATGAAAACATTCTGGAGGTTAGTTGCATAATTCTGTAAGTACACCTAACACTACTGAACTGTACACTTAGAAATGGCTACAATGGTAAATTTTATGCCATGCATTTTTACCACAGTAAAAAATAATAAAAAAAATAGAAGTGGATAAAGTGGATTGGCGGGGGGGGCATCTCAATTTCAATGATGTGACTAGCATAGGTGTTATAGACTGAATATTTGTGCTCCCCCATTCATATGTTGAAATTCCAACCCCCAGTGTGAGGACATCAGGGGCAGAGACTTTGGGAGGTATTTAAGTCATGAGGGTGGAGCCACCATGATGGGATTATAAGAAGGGAAGAGACACAAGATCTGTTTCTCCCTACCATGTTGAGGACACAGCAAGAGAGCCATCTGCAAACCAGACACTGGACCTGTTGACACCTTGCTCTTGGACTTCCTAGCCTCCAGAACTATGAAAAATAAATGTTTGTTGTTTCAGCCACCCAATGGATGGTCATTTGTTACAGCAGTCCAAACAGACTAAAACAAAGAGCCTCATTGAAAAAGTAACATTACAGCAAAGATTTGAAAGAAGGAAGGGGATGGCCATCCAGATATGTGGATATCTGGAGGATACTTGCATTCTAGGCAGAGAAAACAGCCAACACAAAGGAAAAGGCCTAGTGTGTGTGAAGAGATGTAAAGAGGCCAATGCAATGGGAGTGGAGTAAGAGGGGACAGAGAGGGTAATAGGGGCGTTGGGATGGCAGCTGGATCACTGGGGCCTTGTGCACCGTTATAGGACTCTGGCTTTTGTCTGGGAGAGGAACCACTGAGGGTCCTGAGCAGAGAAGTGACATGAGCTTAGGTTTTGAGGGGATCACTCTAACCAGGGGAAGGATGGAAGCAGGGAGACCATCTAGAAGGCTATTAGAGTGAATGAAGAGACAAATGAATAAATGGATAAGATATTTTCAAGCTGTTACATATTATATAGTGAAGAATTATTTTTACTCAAAGCAAATTCTGGCCTTTGCTCTTGGCTTCTGGAAGCTGATCTTTAGTTCCCTAGAATGTCCTGCCTGATAGGAATGTCTTTGTTTGCCTATGAGCTTTGACCTCACAATGTGATTTATAGTGGGGGCTCTGGAACATGCCATATCACTTTTGAACTTGGGAAGAACTGGAAACCAAAGGTTTAAATTGACCCTCAGGAGGGGCTGAGAACTGAAGCTCAGCCTCCGTCTGTGGTCAGTATGTAATGGAGCCCCAGGGAAAGCTCTGGACTCTGATGATTGGTTGGCAGGACTCGTATGAGTACTGTCACTTATAGCCAGGAAAGGGGAATGCAGTTCAGGACTCCATGAGAGAAGATGATGAAAGCTTTGCATTTCCCCCTTCCCTGCCCATCTTGCCGCGTGTGTCTTTTCCTTTGGCTGGTTCTGATTTAAATCCTTTTTCTGTAATAAAACTGTAATTGTAAATATAGCACTTTCCTAAGTTCCATGTGTAATTTGAGAAAATGATCGAACAGGAGAGAATCTGTAGAGACACCCACATTTGTCACCTGGTCAGAAGTGCGGGTGAGGACTTCCAAACTTGCAGTTGGTGTCTGAATCTTGAGCAGATATGGTAGTTTTATGGAGGGCTGTGCCCTTAGCTTTGAGTTTGGCAAACCCATTCCAGCTATGTATTTCATCAGAGTCTCTACTCAAAGATATCACACACATTTTTGTTTTTTTACAGATTGTCACTACCTGGACCAGAAGTTTGCAGACACCAGTCCATGGGCTAAATCTGTCCCACTGCTTATTTTTTTTAAATTTTTATTGTTATGTTAATCACCATACATTACATCATTAGTTTTTGATCCCACTGCTTATTTTTGCAAATAAAGTTTTATTGGAACACAGTCATGCTCATTCCTTTACATATCATCTGTGGCTGCTTTCCTGCTGTTCTAGCAGAGTTTAGTAGCTGCAACAGAGATTGTATGGCCTGCAAAGCCTAAAATATTTACTCTTGAGCTTTTTAGAGAAAAAGTTTGCCAATTTCTGATCTGGACCTGACCCAGATGTGGGAATTGGGTGTATGGACTCAGAGGGTCACTAAACATGGGCTAACTCTTATTATCTTTCACAGGACAACACATGGGCAGGACATACAGGACAAGGGAAGTGAGTTGCAGTAATGGATTTGACAAAAGAAGGGAAAATTACCAGACAGGCATGGCACTATTACGTGATTAATGTGAAATGGCAAGCTTCAAGGTTGACCTCTACCTTAACCTCTTTGTCATGAAAATATATTCCATAGGGGCACTTGTGTGGCTCAGTCAGTTAAGTGTCTGCCTTCAGCTCAGGTCATGATCCCGGGTTCTGGGATGGAGCCCCGCATCGGATTCCTTGCTCAGTGGTGACTCTACTTCTCCCTTTCCCTCTGCTCCTCCCCCTGCTCATGCACTCCCTTTCTCTCTGTCATAAATAAGTAAAAATTTTAAATATATATATATTCTATAGAAGGATTTTTTTTTTATCTCCATGACACACATTTCCAATTTTAGGCTAAGCAACAGTGGTGATTTACATTAAAAACTCTACAAACCTTGCGAACAACTGAGATAATAGATGTTCGACTCTCTAAAAATGCCAACTGGCATCATTCTGTCCAGAGATTAGGTCAAGTTCCATTGCAAATCTTGCGGAAAGTGAAATGCCACCCTGAGATTTCTACATGACCCCAGAGGTCACATTTGAGGGCCACCCCTCACACAGAGCCGAGCCTCTGCTGAACTAGTTCTGTTCTTGGCTCTTCTTCCCACCTGTGCCCGCTGTCCCCAGACTGACTCATTGAGTCATCTTTGACACTCCCTCCACTTGCCCACACTCACACAAGTTCCTTTCAGGTGTATTAGAACTTGCTGAAAGTTGGGAGGCATAGGGCAACATGGTGGTCAACACTGGCAACTGTCCACAGAATACTATAGTACCATAGTTCTCAAACCGTGTACCGAGGCACCCTGGGGTGCTGCAGCAAACTCACAGCAGTTCTGTAAGATATTTTACATTTTCAAAGGAAACAAAGTGATAGTCAATGTCTGTCAGCAGGCACCACATAAGTTACTGGCTCAAAGTAGTTCACTGTTTCAACAGTAGATTGCACTACATTCCTTTCAATGATATCTTTGTGAATCTTGGATGATCAAGGTTGCTGAGATTAAAAGAAGTATAGAGTGAAAATCAACATGGAACAGGAAATGAGGGTGGAAGCATCTAATTCTATTCCAAAGTTGAGAGGTGCACACACCCAAGATGCATTCATCTGATTGGTAAATTGTGGTTATTTAAAAAGAAAATAAAATAATTTTTTTATTATGTTATGTTAATCACCATACATTACATCATTAGTTTTTGATGTAGTGTTCCATGATTCATTGTTTGTATATAACACCCAGTGCTCCATGCCCTCTTTAATACCCATCACCAGGCTAACCCATCCCCCCACCCTCTCCCCTCCAGAACCCTCAGCTTGTTTCTCAGAGTCCATAGTCTCTCATGGTTTGTCTCCCCCACCGATTTCCCCCCCTTCATTTTCCCCTTCCTGCCATCTCAAGAAAATAAAATAATTTTTAATTTAAATTTTTTTTTGGGCTCCTGGGTTGTTCAGTCAGTTAAGCATCTGCCTTTGGCTGAGGTCATGATCCTGGGATCCTGGGATCCTGGGACCAAGCCTGCACTGGAGCCCCTGCTCAGAGTCTGCTTCCACCTCTCCCTCTGCCCTGCTCAGGCTCTAGTTTGCTCTTTCTGTCTCTCTCAAATAAAAGTAAATAAAATCTTAACAAATTTTTTTTTCTTTCAAACTGCTAAGTTGTTAGGACATATTAAGCTATTTGAGCTTACCACTTAATAAAAGAACCATTAGGAATTTCGTTTGGCCTAGGGGGTGCCATGAAAAAAGTCACAAACACTAAGGGTGCTGTGAACCAGGGAAGTTTGGAAACTCTTACAGCACTTAAACTGTTGAAAAAAAGTCGATGGGCCACTTCTTCCATAGTAGATGCCAGGTCCTGGCCAAGGGCTCAGCATTTTAGCCTCTCTTCTATGCTGGGTTTCTATTTCCCAGCTCCAGATTGCTTCCTGTACAGAACACTTGAGTCATCCTGTGCTAACCTACTTTTCCCAGACTGTACCCCCAGGGTGTGCCCTTCCATCCTCCAGCAAACTATCAAGGTATTTTCCACACAAAGATGATTTCCCTACCCACCCAAGAAATTCTTTGACTAGCAAATGAAAAAAATACTTTTTGGTCTTCTAATATAAATTGTTGTGATACTGGAGATGAGGCTTTGCATCAGGAAAACACCAGGCACTCAGGAGTAGGGAGAAAGAAAGGCCAACTCAGAAGCAAGATTGGTGATTAAAAGGAGGAGAAAAAGGTCTAAGAAAAGGTTGCCTGCTTCACAGCTGCACCCTGACCCCAGGCCATGTCACCTGACACATTTAAATCTGCCCAGGGTCCAAACATGGAGCAGGTAACACAGACACAATCTCTTCCCTGTCGCTACAAACTTTAGATCTTGCCTAACCTCAAAAGGCAGGATTTCATATTGTCTCGATTTCCGCCTGCAATTAAATATACTGGTGAAAGCTGTGAGAGCAAAACCTGGTAATTTCATCTAGCAGCTATGCCTGTTTTCTCAATTTCTTCAAAATTAATGAAATTTTTCTTAATTGCATCATCTTTGGGCTTTGAGCACACACACCAACCACTCCTTTCCTTGCTTTATCCTTTATTCGGTTCTTATTTAAAAGAACGTTATACAACCTTTCCAACCTTAGGGGGAGGGTGGCAGGAAAAAACAGATGCTTTCACAAGAGCAGCTCTGACCTGGCACTTATGAAGGTTTTGCCTGCACTATTTGCTCTGAAGTCCGATTAACGAAAATATTCGTGTTCTCTCCACCTCCGACTTGCTGTAGCAAAATCCTCCTCCATATCCATCACTGTCTAACGGCTGACAGAATGATAGACACACAAAATCATTCCTTATTGTAGCAGAAATCTCTCACCCAAACGGGTTTTTTGTAGTTACTCTGACACATCTTTGGCCATAAATCTCCTTTAAAATGGGTTCTACATTCTGCTCTGCATTGCAAGAACCACGTGTTCCCATGTTTCTTTGCAATAATTTGCATCCCACAGCGGATAGGACCTCTGCCCTGCCATTTACATGATGGATGTAATGCGTGAGGAGGGACATGGCATTCTTGGGGCTTTGGTTGGGAATGCCTGGTTGGAATGATTTCTTGTTCATCCATCCTGAGGACCCAAGATCTCCCATGTTTCATTTTCTATGTGCAGAGATCTGGATCTAATCTCAACCAAGTCATTTAAAAAAATGACTCCTACTGATCCAGGCACTGGACTAAGGACTTAGAGTAGCTGGTCTCCAGATAAGACTGCCATCAATTCCTTCCCATACTGCAAGCACATGTTGTTCCTCACCTGTAGAGGGGGAGCTTACTTCTGCTTCCTTTGCATCTGGGCTGCCTCTTTTGTTTGCTCTGACCATCACAATGTGGTAGCAGTGAGACCGAGCCAGTTCTAAGGCTCAACTTCAGGAGGCCTGGCAGCTTCTGTCTTTTTTCTCTTGGGATCCAACTGCCAAATAAGAAGTACAACTACTCTAGACTACCATGCTGTGAGATAGCCCAAGTTTCTACATGGAGAGGCCACAGAGAGACAGAGAGGGAGAGTGCTGCTTGGATGGCCCCCAGCTGTTCCAGCCATACCAAGTAAGGTGTAAGATGTGTGTGCCAAGAAGCCATCTTGGATGTTCCAGCCCAACGGACACCATTTGGAGCAGAAGAACCATCTGCTGAGCACAGGCTAAATGGCAGGGTTGTGACATCACAAATGCTGCCGTAAGTCACTAAGTTTGGGGATGGTGTGTTGTGTAGTAGCCAATGACCAGAACTACTTTTAGTAAGCATTATTTCATTTAATAAACATAACAACCAACTTGGTGAGGGACAATCTGCCCAGCCCCCCAATCCCCACCCCAATTCACAAAGGAGGAAATGGAGACTTTGAAAGTTACATGATCTGCCCGATGTCACACAGCTAACTGTGACATGGCTGAGTTGGCACATGGTCCCAGGCCTGCCTGATTCCAAAACCTCATCACTTCTCCACAGAGAATGAAAAGCCCCACACGGTTTATGATAGGGGTGTCCTCCGTTCAAAAGAAATCTGTTAAAATACTTGGATTAACAGGTGCTCATAGCTCCTGACCACCTTTCCCTTCATGTTTCCCTAGAAGAAACCCCCATGTCAGGCTTTCCACGAAGATGGATTGTGGCCATGTGAACTGTGTCTGGGAATGACAGCTGATGACAGGAGCAGAGAGGACAAGGGGACAGCTGGGGAAGGAAGTAGGCTTTGTTGAACAGCTAGCATGTGCTGCTTGTTGTACCTGATGGACTGATTTAATCCTTAGGCAGCCTACTAAGGAGGGCATAATCATCTCTGCTCTACAGATGAGGAAACTGAGATGCAGAGAGGCTGAGGAACTTGCCTAAAGTAACCTGGAAGTGAATTAGCAAAGACAGGATTTGACTGCAAGTCTGTCCAGGTCCTAAGTCTGCAGTCTTTCTGATCTAATTATTACCAAAGACCTGGCATTTTATGTACAACTCTGAGATTTTTAATGTTGGAGGTAAGGGGGCTTCCATTTTTGCATTTTATTTATCTGTATCCTAATTTTGCTAAAGCCAAAAGTCAACGTGGGGACAAAAACATCAGAGAAGCAGTGACATGTTTCAAAGAAAGGCCAATGAGAACTAACTGAAACATGAACCTATTCAGGAAAGCAAAACACAAGCGAAAAGCTCCTGGGGCAACCTCCTCACGTAACCAGGTAACCAGGTGGTGGTGGAAGGAGGCCTGCCGAGGGTGACGTGGACAGCAGGACCCATCCTGGCAGCAAGGTCTCGAGGCCTCTCACAACCTCTCTATAAAACTGCTATAGCAGAGACAACCAGTTGCTATAGTGGTTTCTAAGGAAATGTTAAAAACAACTTGCAAAAGTTCCCCGCACCCATTATGGTCCTTTCCAACTATAGCAGCAAAAATTCCAGCAAAGAGCTCATGGCCCTGTATAGTCACCTATAGTTTCCGTCCCTGCATCCTGGGACAGTCTGTCTGCCTTTGTGAAGGTGCACAGACACACGCACATACGCCGGTGCATGCACACTCACGCAAGCACACATACTCCTGCTTGAAGGACCTCACAGCATGCTGCCTCTGTCAGCAAGCCAACAAATGTCCTAGTTTCCCTTGGGTTTCCTGGTTACTTAAGAGTCAGCCTGGATAGCTGTCTCTTTCTCAGAATAGAGGCTGTGCGGACCAGCTGAGTGTTGTCTGTGTTCAGTGCAGTCTGCCCTGTCTCTTCCTGCATTCCTTTTTCCCCTGCCTGCGTCCCCAGCATGGAAGGGACACAGGTGTCTTTGGAATGCCCCTCTTCCTCAGACCCACAGCAGGTGCAGAGGCTCTGGAGGTCTGTGCTGCTGGGTGGGCTTGCCTCAGGAGGGAAGGCATGACCAGCTACTCGTGGCTTTGTCTAGCCCTGCCCCAGGCTGTGCCCCACTCTGGTCTCTGGTCTCCTCTCACTAAGACGGGAGTTCTGCAGCGGGGCAGGTGTCCTCCCTCCTCTGACATGTTAAGACCAGGGAGTCTTTCCTGGTCAGCAGACTGCCATGTTGGGGAAGACCATTCTGTCCCTCCAGCTCTTAAAGGCTCAGCCTTGTCATGTCCTTGTGGGGAGGGTCCTCCGTGTCCTCCTGGGAGGAGCAGGCCATGGATGGGTCTACCCTTTGGTTAGAAACACACATGTAGGGCTGGCTTAGTAATTAGATATGTGGCTGGTCCCCTCCTTTTTTTGTTGCCAAGTAACTGCAGCATCTGGTTCACCCCAAGAATGACTCTCCTATTAAAAAGGAGAGGAGAGGAAAAGAAAACCTTATTAATCCACCCACATGTGCTGGTAGAGCTGCTGGTGAAGCAGATGAATTAACAGTCTCGTTTTGTAATTCTGTTTAAAGCAAAGCAGCAATAAGCCCCACTCTTGCCACCCCTCTCCCCATCTCATAAATGCTTCTGGAGGCTTTAGACAACTGCAGCTTATGAGAAACTGAGTGAAAATATTTTTGGAGCTATGAAGTCATCTGTCATAACACCAGGAGGATTGGATCTTGGGCTCCAGCCTCCATGACCAGATATAATACCATATCTTGCTGCTTTACCCAGAGCCATAAGATTATGTTTATTTTCCTCTCCACAGCTGCCTGAAAATGATCTGTGAAACTGTCTGAAGAGGCTCTTTGGTCATCACTGCAAGGCAAGTCTCAGGCTATGGCTGAGCAGGCACATGTTCCCAAATAAAAAAGATTATGTATGAAAGAGAGAGGACAGATTAAAGATCAGAAGGGTGACTTGGTCAAGTCATGCAATCCTTCTGAGCCTCAATGTTCTCATCTGAAAAATGGGAATGAGAACATATATATTTGCTGTACAAAGTTATTTTAGGGCTCAAACAAGTTGGATGTCTTGATTGGGTAAGCTCTGAATTGCTCATCTGAAGACCTTCGTCTTATGATCTTTCCCAAGGTCTAGGTTGATTTCATTTTCTTCATCTGTAAGGAGAGGAGATGCACACCTAAGGAGGCTCTTAAAATTGCCAGCCCTGGGTTTATGATAGGCAGAGCAGAGCTGCTATGGGGCATCTGGGAGCTCTGGCTGCTTTGGGGTGGTCCCGGCAGATTTGGTGATTTCATCTCCTTTAAGGAGGAAAATACGTGCATGTCGGTTTCTCATCTCAGTCTCAAAGTTATTCTTTCTTTGTGCCAACATGTAATAGGCACTTATTGAATTGATTTGATGAGACTCTAAACAAAGCAACACAAAATAAAATGGCCTTGGGAAAAGATGATGGTGAAATGACCAAGTTTTAGATGAAGACCAAGTATAAGATGTCAGCTCTATGTACCCAAACTTATGGGTTTCATAAGGAGATCATGCCTCACTCAAAGCAGAACTGCCTCAGACAAAAGTATACAGGAGTCAAAGCACTTGAACTTGGAAGGTCTTTAGGGATTCTCTTTCTTCAACTCTTATTTCACAGATAAGGAAAGTAAGAGGAAGAGATTTGGCCAGAGTGGACCCTGAAGATGAAATGTGTTGCCAGGTCCTCTATAACCACTGTATTTCCAGTAAACACAGGACCATAACTTCATCAAAAAGTGGCCAACGTTCCAGGCCCATATTTGCAGTTTTTAATCCAGAATACCAAGATGTGGTGGATTCATCAAGGCTCAGTCAGAGCCTCTTATCCAACCAGATCTTAGGGGCTGGCAGGGCAGACTGTTGAGACATTGTAGGCACCAGAAATATATCACAAGGCCCCCAACAGATGAAACACAGAGCCTGGTTTTGAGGTAAAAGGATAGTGTCTGGGCAGAGGGTGAAAGAACAGCAAGCTAGGTTGGCAGGAGGCTAAACAGGAGAAATTTGAGATGGTGACAGAAAGGTGGCCCTGAGTGGGTAAGAACGAGACAGTTCCTATAAAAGTCGAGGCAGGTGGGAGAAAGAAAACCAAAGCCAAACTGCTAGAAGTGGAGGGTAAAACATCAGCCTGGTTCCCAAAAACAAAAACAAAAACAAAGCAACACAAAACAAAAAACCCAAAGGGATGCCCCAGTACAAGGAATGGATAGAAGACCAGCCCAAGTCTTGTGTGGACAGAACAGAGTGCCTGGCCTAGCACCCCATTAACTATCGTGGGACCCAGAAAGGATTGCCTAAAGGTGATAATGGTAGCTACAGTTATGTTGGAAAGACTGCAGGGGTGAGAAGGCAGACGGGTCTTGTTCTCTGTAAATTGTACTCAACCTATTTCATCCAGAGGGAAAGGAAAGGAAACCAAAGGCAGTTGAGTAGATGAATAAGGGCTTCTAAAACATTTGTTTCCAAAACCCTTTTTAAAAAAATTGAGCAATAGTGGCAAAACACTGAAGGGCTGGGGTCCTTTTTTATTAGACTGATATTGTCCAGCTAGTCCTACAGTGGATGACAAGGATGGGAGGGCTCTCTTGACACAGCCCTGGATGGTATCTGGAGGAAAGCCAAAGCCTCTAGGTCTCCTCCCACTTCCAGTCTTCAGCGTATTTTTGGAAATATATGGTACAGTTAATGTCCCATTCTCATAAAGATTTGAGCCTTGAAATCTCTACCTTTATTCACAGCTGGACCTGGGCCTATTGACCATCGCTTAAGTGATTCCATGCCTTGGGGAGCCTAAGTTGGGGCTTTCATGTTCAAAGGACTTGGTCCATTGAAGACTTGGAACATGGACTTGCTCTGATGTTCATAGTCTTTGGTTCTCATAGCCAAAATAAGGCTGATTTCAAAAAGGTGCCCGTATTATCTTCCTCTCTTCCCCCACTTTCCATATAATCAACTGTTCAAGGGCAGAGGAGGACAAGGCTACACAGGAGTGGAGGAGTGACTGTGCTGGCAGCGTTTAACTCTTGGGTTCTCAGAGCGTTTCTCTCCAATAGGCAAATATCTCCAAGACATCCTTCTGTCATGAAAAGCAAACCACGTCAGATGAACTTTTCAACTGGACTTTGAGATAAAAGGTGAAAGATTTTGAAATCCGTATTCAGCCAGTTTATTCCAAATTTGCACACATTTAGAGGAGGGCACAAATTCTTTCCTTGAATTGGGAGAATAATGGGAATGTTAACTATTGTCCCAGCTCAAGACGTCAAGATGGGCTGGTTTAGTTCAGCCCAGAAATGGGCTCTAACACTCAGGTGTCAAACTGGGCAGGGGCAGGGGTATCTGCCCATGGGTGAATGGCATAGTGCCACAGGATAGGGAGAGGGCATACACATAAGCAAGGGGTAAGCAACAGAGGAAAGCACTGCTTGTTATGTTATGATAAGACCATGAACATTGGGTGGGTGCTAAGAAAATACAGTTGGTGCTGGGAGAGCCGAGGAGCTCCTGAGGAGGCTTACCTGGCATAGACTCTTGCAGTTCACTTGCAGGGGAAGAAGATAGTGCTTCCTGTGGGAGAAAATGTGATAGAGGTATGTGAAAGCTAGAGACTAATTGAGTACCCATCATGAGCTAACTATCGTGTAGGTGTGTGGCATATGCAGCTTTTCATGTAGACGCTCCACCTATGAACTCAGTCATGGTTCTCTAATTTGCAGAGGTGGAAACTAGCAGCTCAGAGAATTAAAGGCCTGTGAGAGCTGTGGTTTCTTCACCCCAGCCCCAAAGGCCTAGAGCTTTGGGCTGGACTTGCCAGCCAGAAGAGTTTATAGCACCCTGCCTTGCTCTGGGCAACAGCACACGCTGGCCAGCCTTTATCTGATAGACCAAGAATTGCTGCTTTAACTTGGACAGAGAGTGAGCAGCTTCCCACCAGCACCAAGATTTATCAGCAC
Source organism: Eumetopias jubatus (assembly GCF_037043125.1). Classification (NCBI taxonomy): domain Eukaryota; kingdom Metazoa; phylum Chordata; class Mammalia; order Carnivora; family Otariidae; genus Eumetopias; species Eumetopias jubatus. Next base: position 147,163,191 of record NW_028274807.1, on the reverse strand, counting down.
CAAGCACAATACCCTGTGGGAACAGCTGGCCTAACCTGCCCAACTGGACTGGATGGTGAGATGCTTCCAGGCTCTTGAGGGTTGTGCCTCTCTCTATAACTCAGCTTTTGCCTCTCTCTGCATGCTCAGTTTGGCTCTAAGAAATATAACCATAACCATGGAAGTCCAGAAAATGGAACCCATGCCAAGTAGTTCAATTGAGGGAATTTTCAAATGGAACCTAGTTACAGAGGTTTTGGAAGAGCTGAAAAAGAGACAGAGGTACAAATTGAAGATTAGAAAGGTGTGACCCCTCTTAAGGCTAGAGGGACAAAGGGCAGAGATGGTGTCACCAGAATGTAGGAGCCAGGGCTGCCTAGGTGGAGCTGAATCTTGGCATTGGAAACATGGGAAAAGTTGCCCAGTGGGAGCTAGAACCATTGAGAGGTATGGTCACACATGCTCTCAGGTTCCCACTGGGGTCTTCCAACTGGTGAACCTAACAGGAAGCCAGTGGACAAGGAAACCTGGGAAATGTAGTTTTCAGGGGGTTGATACCACGTAGAGCAGAACAGAAGGGCAGAGAGTAGATCTAAGGCCAAATAGGCAAATAGTCAGTATAATATAGGGTGAAACTACAAGTAACACACATATTCACCTGTGGTGTATTATGTGTCAACTCCCCATCTGTCCTCCAAAAGCCACGAGGGAAGCCATCAGCAGAAAGAGAATAGAAAACCTGTGGGCTATTTCTCTTCTCCTCCTTTCTTATACATGTATAAGCTTTGGATCCTTCTTTGTTGCCCGAGTTGGTTGATTCTGGGCTGGTCATTTCCTGTAGCCTGATTATTGGTATACTAACTGTAGAGAATTCTACAGTCTCTTTTTCTCAAACTTCTTATCCCAGGATTTGCAGTAGAGTATCTTTATTGACTCTGTATCCTCATTTCTTACTGTTTTTGATTTTATTTGATGCTGTACTATTCAGTGCAAATGTTGGAGTGGGGACTCACCTCTAATTTGTTTTTTTTAGGTAGGCTCCATGCCCAGCATGGAGTCCAACACCAGGCTTGAACTCATGACCAGGTGCCCCTCACCTCTAATTTTCTAAATTGGACTGCAAACAGCTCAGGAATGCCACCTGGCCTCTGCATTATCATAGACAAATGGATTGACAAATGTCCCAGTCTTTAGTGGGAAGGGGACATCCTCTAATCTTTGGTGCTGGCCGAAGAAGTATCCCCTTCCCCACTCATTGCTTTAAGACATGCTCTGTGGATGAGTCCTGTGTCATTATTCACTCTATCATCACTTGCCACCCCCACACTAAGCTGTTATGTTTGTTATTTTTACCCTTTCATGTGTAGGTTGTATGAGTAGAGGTGAACGGATTAATCACTATGTTTGAGCTTTAAGCCCCTTTACGCCAGCTGGCAAAGCAATTCATGCCTCACCTTTCAGCTGAACTGCCTTCCTATGTATGGAGACATATATAGAGCCTTACTGTCCTATGTCCTTGCTATAAGGCAGTGCCCAGGAGACCACACCATTTCCTGGGCCCCAGGGATGGTTTTGCATGACTCAGTAGCTGTCTTGCTGTAGGCTCTCTGAGGTGGTGACTTGCATCCAGAGATGTGAATGTCTGTGCCAAATTCTCAAACAAAGGTCCTTTAGGGACATCAAATATTTTACATGAGCCTCATGGACTTCTTACTTGGTTGTCTTATTCATTCACTCAACAGATATTTACTGAGCATCTATGATGGACTGGGCCCTAGGGATGTGTTGATGACTGTAGGTGAATAAAGGGAAGAGAGTATGCCTTAACTTGATTGATCTGCCCTACAACACTAGCAGGACCAATAACTATGTTCATTCTTTCTTTTAAAAACATCCTGAGAGAGGACTATGTGATAGTCATTTAATGATGGACATGGTAGGTAGTCGTATTTGTCTATGATCTCTGTGTGGTACAGCTTACTTCCCCTTCCCATTGCCTTTGAGCCTAGATGTGGAATTTGCCCTGGCCAGTGAAATGTGAGCAGAGAGGACAGGGTGCCAGTTTGGAGCTGAGGCCTTAAAAGGCATCATATACCATTTCTTCTCCATCTTGGAGTCTCTAACCTCCACCATAGGAAAAACCTTCTCCACAAAGCTGTTGGGGCTGCATGTGGGGTCCTGAGATAACAGAATAGTCAGCTTGAAGCCTGGAACCTGGAGCTGAGCCCACCTGAGGTGCAGCTGACCTACAGACTCATGAATAACAGATAAATGCTAATTGTTGACATCCACTGAGATGTTGGGATTGTTCATTACACAACATTATTGCAATACAAACCTAGCTATTAAGATAAACTCTCCAAGCTTTGGTTGTTTTCCATTTATAAAATGGAAACAATAGTACCTACTTCTTGCAGGTCCTGGCTCCATGGGTTTCATGTAAAATACTAAGCACAGTGCCTGGCATATATAGTAAGTGATTCATAAATGGTAGCTCTATCATCATCATTAGTATAAATACAACTACAAGATTTATCCATTGAGTCCTTTTCAATGACAATGGTATTCATACTCTGCAGTAGGTTCTAAAATAATCTCTAGCCATGTTTTTATAAAGCCAGAGCTCACATGATGCCTAAACCAACGGGCTCAGATCATAATTGCTCTCTAAGCTGACAACATTTTAACTTGGATTTCCTTTAATATATCAAGTGAAGACTGTGTGAATTGCAGGTGCTAAAATCCATTACCAAATCACTTGGTCTGAGGAGATCTGTGGGCCAAGGGAATATACTACCACAGTCCCTACACATCATTAAAGAGCTGGTTTTCTCAAGAACATCAGGTGAGAAGAGTAATTTAATGAGAGCAATAATAGGCTTCCAAATGAAAATTCAAGTTTTGAGAATTAGGTCATCCTAAATGAAACTCAGAAACCTGGGCCTAAAAATAGATTAATTCCATGGGGGGTAAGAGACAGAGGCAAAAAGTGGGAACTGAGACCCTTGCACAGAATGAGGATACGCAAATGCCCCATTCTTATTAAATAATTTGCTGGTTAATTTTATGTCAACTTGGCTGGGCCACAGTGCCCAGATAATTGGTTAAATATTATTCTGGATGTTTCTGTGAACATGTTTTTTTGATGAGATTAACTATTAAATCAGTGGTGATTGATAGCAAGCAGATTTTCTTCCACAATCTGGGTGGGCCTCATCTGATCAGTCAAAGACCTTAATTTAAGAACAAAGATTTACCTCCTCAAGCAAGAAAGACTTCTGCCAACAGACCGCCTTTGGACTCAAACTGTAGCTCTTCCCTGGGTCTCCAGCATGCTGGCCTACCCTGCAGATTTGGGACTTACCAAGTCTCAACAATCACATGAGCCAATTCCTTAAAATCAATCTCTCTCTCTCTTTCATATATATATATATATATATATATATATATATATATATATACATACATACACACATCTCTGGAGAATGATACAAATAATGAACTAAGGAAAGTCTATTCACTATCAAAGAAAAGTGACTGACAAGTTTGAATCTCTTTCAATCTTCCTCTGAATGGAAAAAGATTCTTCTTTGGGCATTTGCAGTCCAGGGTTATGTCATATGGGTTTCACATTCATACTTATCCCAGGACGCTACAAACCTAGAAATTAATAAAAAGTGGTCCTTGGTAGGCAACATCTTTGGGGCATCTTGAAAGAAGCAACACTGAAACCCTTTGGGAGAGATTCCTCCCACTCAACCTGTCTACCCACATATAGAGCCCACCCAACATGAGCTTACAATTTCAAATTATAAAACACATGCTGAAACAAAAATGCCATGAGCCAGAATCAGTAGAATCAACCAACAGGAGATTTAGACTCCTAGGAACTTCAGATGATAAAAGGATACATCAAATTCAGAATATAAAATACATGTGTTTCAAGGAATTAAATAGAAACAGTATCATACAGAGTTTAGCTCAGTGTAAAATTTTGGGCATGTTACTTAATCTGTATGTCTCAGTATGTCTTCAGTGGTTCCCTGAAGTCTGAGTCTTACCAGATCCTTAAGGGTTTGGATGAATTCTCTATGTTGAGCCCCACTGCCCTGGTCATACTGGATTAGGAACATCATAGGACAGTAGATATTCTTCTGCCTTCAGAATGGAGAATCATCCTTTTCATTGCCTGGCCCACCCTCCTCACTCTGTACACAGGTGGGAACATTTTCCCTGAGCAGAAGAAGCAATAGATACTTTGTGTGGTGCTTTCACAATATGTCTAATCCAATAGGAAAGATGCTATTAGGTTTGGCTGGCAACCTTGGTTACCAACCATCTCTGCTTGAGGATAAGCAAAGAAGGTGAGCCGCTGGATCAAGGGCCTAAGAACCAAGTTACAGGAAGGATACCAGTTAGCTCAGCACAGCAGGGACCTGACTAAATTATGGTGCCAGAAGCTGCAAGAAGGGGACCAACTGAGGTACAGAATGGAGGACAGTGTACTAAGGAATGGAATGGTCATTACTGAAAAGTATCTCTATTGTAAGACTTACCCTTCAATGAATATGGGGAAAAAGTGGAGGAGGGCACACCAAGGTGGCTCAGATTAGAAATAACCTGGTTATTTTTTCCTAAGGGAGATGATGGGAAAACTGTCTCCATACATGCAAAGTTCAAGTAAAGGTGGCTCATTTCATGGGAGAGAGGTTGAGGAGCATTTTCTTAGAAGGTGGGTCTGATGATGGGCTCCCCAGGGATTATAGCAGGAAAGCCAGGTATGAGCCAGAAGAAGTTGGACACCGCTACAGAGAGGGGTGGGTCAGGGAGCCAGGGAGGCAAAGACTTCCCCACAAGCTGCATTTTATACCTGCATGTGTTGTTTGAGCCTCACAGCACACACAGGATGGCCCAGAGGTGGATAAAACACAGAACTGTGAGGAAATCACACCCTTGCAAACAAAGCACAAAGGAGGTGAGCAATTCACCTAGGGGCCAGGCTAATGCATACTCCCAGAGAAGCCAGAGAGTCCCTCCCACAGTGGTAGGTGGTATGTCTGCCTAGTGAAAGGAAGTCAGTCCTAGGGACACTGGGATGCACAAACAGATTACTGGCAGGAGAAAATGTAGCAGGAACTGATCATCCAACCTGGTTTTACTTGTTGACAACTGTTCCTCCTTCCTTTCCTTTGCCCATCAGTGGGACACAACCCACATTGGGAGAAGACGGCACTTCCCACCCACCAGGACGGAATGTGACTGCCTCCTCACTAGCTGGCAGAGTTTGAAGGGCAAGCCCTCCCTGCCCTCAAGGAAAGGGGAACCAGTTTTTTGGTTGCTAAATGTTTGAGCTCTGGGTTTTAATGAGCCAAAGTTAATTGTGAAAGAAAGGAAAATAGGGCTTTTGTACAAAGAAACAAGAGCGTAGTTTAGAACCCAAAGGAAGACTATGGGAATGAGAGGAAGCAAGGGGTCCTGGATGGGGCCAGGAAGCTCAGGATATGCCCTTTGAACACCAAGAGGGGAGGTGCAAGGGAGCTCAAGACCTCCAGCTTGTGATAGTGGCTAGAGATTCCCTCTTTGTTAGACACTTTATGGAGTTAGTCTGAAAATCCCCAGACACTTATTTTATACCAGAATAAAACACTTCATTAGCCATTCTGGGGTATGAGTAGCATGGCCATGACACCAAGGGAGACAATCTGTTCTTTCATAGCCAGTTGCTGACAACACCTGCTTCCAGCCTAGCACGCACAGGCTTGTCTGGAAGAGTACATCCAGACAAACCACAGACATTAAACCCACTTGTAACTTTACCTTTTTAAAGGAAACAGCACAGGAAAATAAATCTAATCCCCTGAAACAACAATAACCCAAGTGAGTCCATTAATTTGCAAACCACCTCGGGCTTCTTACACTTGCTCTTCCCTTTGCTTAGGATGTGTGACACCCTCTCTCATTTCATTCCACTGTCTGCTGAAATATCACCTCCTTAGAGAGGCCTTCCATGGCCACCCTATCTGAAATAACATCACCCTCAGCTCTTTTAACTCTACTTTTCTTCATAGCATATATTATTTCTGGCCTCATTCTGCATATTTGTTTATTTTCTGTTTCTCCTAGGATGTTAGCTTCAAGAGGACAGAGAATTTGTCTACTTTATTCACTTTTATATTCTCATTATCTAGAACAATGCCTGGCACATGGTAGGCACAGTCAATAGTAGGTGAATGAATGGACCATCAAGATAGAAAAATTAGTACTTCGGGTAAAACATAGATCTATTTCAAAGGAGTTCTGTTTCAAGTCAGTGAGATATCATCCCAGCCCAATATGACCCCTTGGGAGCTAAAGAACACCAGATTTTCTTACTAAACGAGTCTTCTATTAGAAAAGAAAAGTGGTGTGGGAGCCTGAATTACCTGATGGACTGTTCCATCTATTGATTTCTCGGTCATTAATTTATCTTTGTGTAGTAGTCAGAGCTCAAGAACATCAATCAGCTAATGCCTGTCACCAATCCATAGCAAAAACATAGGATCTGCTTTGTCACTTCCGTTCTTTGCTTTATTGTTTTCCTTCTCTAATTTAAAAGTAATTTTATTTCCTTCTTTTAATTTAAAGAAATACAAGGAAAACATAAAATAAACTCAATGCAAAGTGGTATATAATAAAAAGCAAATTTCTTCTTAACCTCAAAGACCCTTGGTCTCCCTCATCAGAGACATTCATTAGTATCTCATTGTGGCTGCAATTTACACTGCTTTCAGTACAATGAAATTAATCAGTTTTTCATATATTTACAGCCGTTTGAACATCCTCTTCTCTAAGTGATCTGTTCAAGACCCTCGCCTATTTTTTTTCATTGGGTTGTATGCTTTTTTTCTTATTGATTTGTAGTCTTTATATTCAAGATACAAGTCCTCTGTCAGTTATACGTCTTCCAAATATTTTCTTCCAGTCAGTGGCTTGTGTTTTCATGCTTAAAGGTGATTTCATGCTCTTAAAGGTGATTTTTATGAACAGAAGTTCTTAATTTTGAGTCCGGTTTAGCAATCTTTTTAAATATCCTATCAGTGTTTCTTATGTCTTGTTTAACCTAAGAAATGTGCAAAGTTCATAAGAGTGGGGTTGGTTAGGGAGCCAGGGAGGCAAAGACTTCCCACAACTTGATTTGGAGTTTTGAAACTTGAGTATGAAGATAAGTATATACCCATCAAATTGTCACCATAAACACTGCCATAAACTGAACCATTACCTCTAAAGGTTTCCTCCTTCTTTTTTTTTTCATAAGAACTCTTAACGTAAGGCCTACCATCTTAATAAGTTTCTATTTCATTAATTCCTATGTGTTTCTGTATTATATCCTTCCTCTAAGATAATGAGGATATTTTCATATATTATCTTTCAAAGAATTTGCTGTTTTGCCTTTCATATTTAGATTTAAAAACCACTTGGAATTGATTTTTGTGTATAGTATGAAGTAGAGATTCAGTATTTATATATTGCTATCTCATTGTCTCAGCACCATTTATTGAAAAGTCTTTATTCAAATTTTCCACAATGCCACCTTTGCCATAAATCACATATCTCTACACATATAGATTTGTTTCTTGGCTCTCTTCTGTATCATTGGTACATTTGTCTCGATTTTTACCTTCGTTAACTGTATCTCAGTTACTGGAGCTTTATACTAGTAATTCTTGTTGTCTGGTAGAGCAAATCATCATGCTTTATGTTACATCCTCAAGAGTGTCTTGGTTATTCTTTGATTTTTGTGCTTTAATAGAAATTCTAGAAAGAACCTTAATTTTTACAGAAAGAAAAACTTATTCATATTTTGTTTGGGGTATCAACTCAACAAGAATGGATGGCTCTTAGATATTGAGTGTTCTAATCTATGAATGTGGTATGCTTTTCCTATACATATGTATATATATGCATGTGTGTATATTTATGCATCTCATATACATTACACATATACCCTCTACATCGTAGAATGAAAGGAATAGTTGAAGAACCAGGTTTCAAAAAGGACAGGAGCTAGGGCACTCCAGGGATCTGGGGAGTAGGGAGTAATATAGTTTTTATATTAATCTCTTCAGAACTCAAATTCCAAAGAGTGACCATCTGATTTATGTCAGGTGCCCACCTCTTTGTCATGGGTAGGTAGGGCAGCCTGGCTTCTCAATAACAAATTCAGAGGCTTTTATCAGAAGATTTTGGACTGGATGTTGCTGGGCAGAAAAAAAATAATACATATCTACTACTGATACAGAAAGAGAACTATGGCAGGAGAGACACCAGAGCATGAAAGCAGAAAGAAAAAAGGGAAAATAGGAAAGAAATGAAAACAGAAGGGGTGGAGTGGTTTGGACTAGTGTGAGCCATCTGAAATGGGAGAATATGAGAACAATCAAAAATAAATAAATAAATGGCTGAAGCTCCTCCTCAGGGATTCAGTAGGACTTTTATGGGTCTTTATGGGTCCCTTCTTTCATTAAAAATGTTTAAAAATTATATTTGTGACTGTGCTGGTATAAAGACAAATATAATCCAGGCTGGATTGATTATTATATGTTCATTATTATTATGGCCATTCTTTCTTCTGATCTTAAAAGAAACTATAATTAAAATATTTTCATGGGTCCTAGATGTTGTGCCTAATGATTGAGTCGGCTTTGCCTCTGCTTTTTTCTCTTCTTCTTCCTCACTGCTCCCCCGGAAGGTGCAGCCTGCTTCGGCATTTACCATTTCCAAGCATGTTGGCCCATTTTCTCAGGGCTAGCACCTGGGGGCACTTTGCCTGAAGCTGGAATCATTGGCGATTTCCTTATTTAGCAGCTTTTGAATAGTAAGCAATGGGAGATGGTGTGTAAATACCCCAGTTCCTCACTCCTCCGGCCAGAAGCTCAGAGGTAATTGCTCTTTATTGACTCCCAGAGGCCCAGGCAGGATTAGCCTCTAGTCTCCTAAAGTGTAATTTGTTTGATAATGGACCTTTTATTGTCTTCCCTTCCCTTTCAATTCTTCACTCCCCTACCCATGTTTCCTGGGATCCCCTCCCAAATAAACCATTTATATTCAAATTCTTGTCTCAGGGTCTGCTCCAGGGAGAATCCAAGCTAAAGACCTACTCTTTTGCTTATCTTGTATTTTGGGACAAAGCTCTCAAACATGCCACCTTGCAAACCAATGGGAGGGCATGGTGCTTTACTCTGCAGAGAGGAGAACAATTGCCAACCAATTATTTTCTTACATGGATGTTAGTTGGGAGGGGTAGGCTCTTTTGTTTTAATTTCATATGAGAACTTTAGCAATGGCCAGAAAAGAATGGATGATTTAATTCAGTCAAAACCTGGTGAGATCTTTCTTCTTGGTGCTTTGGCTGGCTGAATCACTTAGTTAATACAGACCAACAACAGCAGGGCAAAGCACTTTTATAATATAGAAGGTTATGGAAAGACTAATTTATATTAATCATCTGAGTTAGGTTTTCATTTGCTTTAATGTGGTGGATTTGGTCATGGGAAGAGCAGACTTCATGACTGCCCCTCAGAATGAAATTTTAAAGGAATGCATATTTTTGGAGAACCATGTTTCTGTAACATACCCAGAGTTCTTGAAAAGATGTTTAGCTTGCAAAACTTCACGTGAAGAGCCATTATTTACTTTATGATCCAAGGCAGAGTGCTTGGGACAATCTGGAAGAAAAGAATCTAGAGGGGGGCACCTGGGTGGCTCAGTTGGTTAAACATCCAACTTGTGATTTTGGCTCAGGTCATGATCTGGGGTCATGGGATCAAGCCCCATGTCAGGCTCTGCGTTCAGTGGGGAGTCTGCTTGAGATTCTCTTTCCCTCTCCCTCTAACCCTCCCCACCCCCCTCACACACACTCTTTCTCTCTCTCAAATAAATAATTTTTTTTTTAAATAAGAAAAGAACCTAGAGGAATCATACAAGTTTTCATGGCATACTTATAGGTGGAACTTTGGAACAAATGTGCTTTATTCTTTCTTATGGTTTTACCCAGGTTGATACACCTGTGATATTCCTCTCCACAGTCCCCAAGGGGTCAGATCACACATAACATAATGATGAATAGCATGACCTTCAAACTCAGAAAGATCTGGGTTGGAATCCTAGTTCTACCACTTATGTTTGACCTTGGGCTAGTTATTTAATCTCCCTACAGCATGGCTTCCTGATTTGTTGAATGAGGATAAGTATTCATGGGTTTATAGACCTATGAACTTAGTGTTAGTGTAAAAAATAATGTGGGTGGTGCCTGGGTGGCATATTCGGTTAAGCGTCCCACTCTTGGTTTTGATCAGGTTGTGATCTCAGGGTCATGAGATGCAGCCTCGCCTTGGCTCCATGCTCAACTTGGAGTTGGCTTGAGATTCTCTCTCCATCTCTCCCTGCTCCTCCCACTCGCTCTCTCTCTCTCAAAATAAATAAATATTTTAAAAAATAATGCACAGAAGTGCTTCACATGTACAAAAATACAGATGTACTAACTATTGTTCTTAGCCGATGTTCCCTTGAGTTCCTCTGCCCTTTGGTAACTTTCCTAGATTATTCACAATGTCCTCAGCAAGTACAAAGCTGCTCCTACTCAAGGCCAGGGTGGTCTTTTGTGTAGATGCTCACCTAGTGTAAGATTCTGAAGATGCAAGATCTTGCCCCACATCGATTTCTCCCAGCCTTGATGACATGCTTTTGTCTCCTTGCCCACCTTGTCAGAATGTCCATGTCAGACGCTCTTTGGGATTGCATGACTAGGGTTGGACTTGGCCAGGTCAGGAGATATAGTCTCTGAACAGCCACTGAAAGGATGATGACTGGTCACCAACATGGCAATTGAAGGCTTTTGTCACATTTTCACCTTTGTAAAGGCAAGGTAGTTTAGTACAAGAATGAGCAGAGGCCTAAAGAACAGGGAGGCAGGAAAAGCAAACTTCAGTTGGGGCCAGGGAGGGTATAACTGACCCCCCAAGATACCCAAAACAATGAAGGCACATAAAGCAAAGAGAAGGGTAGACTGTGTTCAGGGTTATCCAAAGACCAGCAGTGGGATACCGTAACAGGTGACTGTGAACTTGGGCACCCTGAAGAGTCAACCCAGATGACCCAGGAGCTAAAAGTAATAACCACAGAAATAGTAACACATTCTCTTGGTCCTTTGTTTTATAGTCTGCATACTGATTACCTCCATACCTCATAGAGAGCTAACTGGAGGCTGCTCTATATCATAGTCACCAGCGCCATGTTTGGTTCCTGGGCAGAGACACCAAGGTAGAGCAAGCAGTTGGGAGTGAAGAGACCTGGAAGGGAGTCTCCACTGTGGCCATCCCATTTATGAGCTGAGTTACAGGGGCAGTATACAGCCAACGGAATCTCAAAAGATTTATCCATAAAGTGAGAACATAATGATGTCTACCACGGGGCTGTCGGGAGAATCAAATGAGGCCAGTTATGTGAGATGCTTCATAAATTTGACAGGGCTGGGTAAATAATATGTTATTTAATTTGTGGCACTTAATCCAGAGTTTTGTACCTGTAACAAGGTGTTAATATTGAAGTTTCCACTGAGACAATGAGACACAATAGTGTGAAATTCCAAAGTCAGATCCCTCATGTAAAAATTACAAGGAAAATTGTCGAGACCTGGTTTCATGACTCCTGAATCTTTTCTCAGCCACTCAACTATACTTTGTACACAAAGTGTATAAAAATATTAGTGAGAGAGCAAAGAGAGAGAGAATTTTGAAAGGGTGTGTGTTATTTATGTATTTACTTACTGAGAAAATAATTGCTATGCAAAGGGATTTCTCACTCCACCTTAGGGAAATGGTACAAAGTGCTACTTTAGCCTCAGATTTAGGGAGAGGGTTGCCATCAGACTACTCAGAAAGCTGTGACAAATGTACGCTGCAATCAAAGTGTGGAAGGAGAGATCAGTGTCTTCCTGCATGGTGGACAGAGACAAAGAGGCTGCAAGGTTGAAGAAACAGAGCCGGATGTAGGTGTGCTCTGCAGAAGAGGGGAGCCGGATTGGGTTTGTCTGCCTTCATCTCTACTGAGGTCCCAGGAGTTGATGGGAAGGCTGGATCCCTGGGGGCTGTGGAAAGAGCCCGACCAACTACTAGAACAGAGAGACATCTGTCTGGATGAAGGGAACGCCCTGTGAAGAGCCAGTAGGAAACCTCCAAGGAGCCCACACAAGCTCCCTGAGAAAAGTGGCTCCAAACATCTGCCAGAATATGAAAGGACAGATCTGGTTCTGCTCTCAGCCAAGCAGGATTTTTCCTACCCCTCTTCTCCTCTATTCTTCCACTGCTGACCACCCTGCGGGGTCAGGATTTGTCCATCATGCTGGCCTCTGTACAGTCTGATGGCTTCGTACTGTGAATACACCCTCCCTGAGACACTGCCTAACTGGAGAAATATGCTGCAGAACCTGTAGGATTCACCAGCATCCCAGGGTAAAAAGAAATCCCAGGAAAATTTCACCTTTCCCTCTGCCTCTTGGCAGGCAACCCCAACCAACTCTTGATGTGGGACCCCAGTCAAGACTGGCTACATAATTTGTAGGGCACAAGACAAGATGAAAAGGCAGAAATCATTGTTTGAAAATTATTAAGAAATTCGAGGCAGCAAGAGTAGGGCATTAAACCAAGCCTAAGGACCTTCCGAATGGGAAGCCCTGTGTAACTGCGAGAGGTGCACACACATAATGCTGGCTCTGACCCCAATTTATGCCCTCCATTAGAAAGCACTAATAGAGGATTCTGGAGTCTGGCTGCCATTCCGGCAGATCTTCCTTAGACTGTACGCTCAGAGTGATTCGAACAAGCCTCTCAGCCTGCCATTCTCCTCTTCCTTCTCCAGGTGGGTAACTGAGGCACGGAGGATGAATAGTGCCAGCTAGAGCTCTAGGAGAGTCCATGGACACAAGAAAGTCTCCTCCCAGCAATGTGGCCAGGGTCTTTGGGCTAAAAGAATTCTTTGACAGGACCCGGCCCCTCTGTAAGAGCACAGGGATGGCTTGGATGTTCACCTTCAGTCATGAGAGCTGCAGAGTGGCCCTCAACTTACAATAGCATGGGCTGGTCCAAAGCCCTTTGGGATTTTGTAGGGCTGGTGGTTAGAAGCCTGGCTAGATTCTTCTAGGAGGCAGCCATATCCCCCATGAGCTGAGACTCTTCTGAGAGGCTGAAAAATAGCAAGTTAAAAAGAAAAAAAAAAATCAGGAGAAGGAGGTGTAAGACCCACCAAGGGGCCTCCTGCAGGGTTCTCGACCCTTTAACTACATGGGTTCACTGACAGGATCCAGCTCAAGGGAGACAGTGAGATTAGAAATGCCATCTACCTCCCAGTGGCTCCCAAAGCAGAAGAAAGGTTCTGGTGGCCATGCTCCTTCCTGGGCTCTCTTGCACTCCTCCATTGTCCGGGAAATATGGCCTTGGAGGCAAACAATCCCATTACAATGAGGAAGATCACCCAGCCATAACGTACCCAAATGGATGCATGTACTGGTCTAGTATGTGCCTTTCTCCTGGTTAGTAAGCTCTCTAAGGGCATGGACTGTGCCCAACTGGCTTCTTGTGTGCCAGAGTGTAGGAAACATGCTTCAACGTATTTGTTGAATAAATGAATGGATCCAAATGAGAAAAGTGAATGAAAAATTTCACAGAGGGTTTGAGTCAGGCCTCCTTATAAGATCTGGTTCTATCTCCATTTGTCATAGGTTACCTTCCCCACAAGCAGAGCCTGAGAAGATGATCGAGTGCACATGGTTTGCTGGTGGAATGCTCTCAGGGGAAGGGGAGGGAAGGAGGGAAGCCAGATGGAGAAGAGGACAGAGCAAGGATGGGGTCTTAGCTGGAGACTGCTTGGGCTTGGCCTGATCCCATGGGGAGTCGGGAGCATGAATTGTGCCACAGGCTTGTCTCACCAGAGGTAAGGGATTGGCCTTTTGCATCCCCATGCCGATCAGTCATGGGCTGCTTGCTGCCCCTGGTGGGGGAGGTGTGTAACCTCTAAGGGCAAGTCTCCGGAGAAGCAGCTGTGACCCCTTAGCAGCCAACACTCACAGCAGCTGAGGGTGCTTCACCAACGCATCTCCGTCTGACCACCCAACTCTTAGCCCCTCCCCCAACAGGCACGCCTGAGCAGGTGGGCACGAAGATTTAGATTCTCAGAATATGAGAAAGCTAGGCTTTGGTCTGCAAGCCTAAGCCATGTTCACGGCCTTGGGGTATCTGGTGCTTTCCCAGTGATCACAAAAGGGATGCTTTGTTTTCCCTTTGGCTGCCAGTGCTCTTGAACACAGAAGACTCTGTCCAGGACCCTGGAGGGGAGATGCAGGGACTTGGAGGATGACCAAAACCTTGCCCTCGCTCTCTGCTAGACACTGCCTGTGTGGAAAGCAAGAGGGGTGTATACAGAGAGCAGTCAAAGTGACTCATAGCTGCAGTGGAGAGTTGTCAGGAATGGGCATCAGCTTCCACAGCCCCTGCTAAAAACTCTCCCCCTGGCTTTGAGTGGCATTTGGATGAAAATCCAAACTCTGCACCCTGTGGGCAAACCTCGCCTCACCCGGTCCCTGCTCACCTCTCTGGGCTCATCTCCTTCCACTCACCCTCTTTCATGCTCCAGCAGCCCAGCATCTCTTCTGCTCCACAGATGGCCAGATCTCACCGCTGCCTCAGGGTCTTGGTGTTTGCTCTACCCTCCACCTGGAGTGCTTTCTCCCTCATCATCTCCCTAGCGAAGCCAATGTTGGTCACTCTGTCCAATGAAGTCTACACCCCTAACCTATTACAACCTGAGCCATCGCACCCTGTTATCTTTATTACCTGTTTATTACACTCTCCCCCTTTGCAAATGCAAGCTCCATGAGAACACAGATCTCAACTAACTTACTCCTGGCCATGACTCCAGCGACCACACATAGAAAAGTCAGAGAAGGGAGCTATTTGAGAGTGAAAGAGAAAGAATCATACAGTATATCTGGTAGAAGTCAAGTTTGATGTTCCGATGAAATATGTGGATGGAAATGCCCGGGAGACAGCTGGAGATGCCTGGCTAGACCCAAGGGAGAGTCTGAGCCTGGGATATATATTTTGGAGTCCTTCCCATAGAGCTAATAGCTTAAGTCCTGGGTGTGGATGAGAAGCTAAGAGCAAAGCCTTAGGCAACACCTACTTTCTGAATATTTGTTTCATCACTGCCTAGAATGCTCTTCCACCTGCCACGAAGCACCTCTGTCTCAAAACTAAAGTTGCAGCTTGAGAATTCCTTTCCTCCTTTCCCCTGTTTATAATCCTTGCCCTGTTGCAAATGTGGGATAGCACCCGCAGTCCTTCTGGAAGCAGCCCTCCCCCTCCTGGCAGCTGACAGGAGGCTCTCGGGCCAGGCTGGTGCTCTGCATATGGAGGTTCAATTACTGTCAATGGGAGGCCCATCTGCGGGGCGAAGGCAGAATACACAGTGGAGATTGGTACACCAGATAGTAGCCCTGGATCAAAGAGGAACCCAGAGTTTGTGAAGCCCTTTCATCCTCCCTGATGAAAGGTGATACACGAAGGCAAAATTATCATGATTATTTCATTGGGTTTCAACTGGAGATGGGCTATAGCTCACTAGTATGGACAATAGCTAGCAGGGTGCAAGGACGTTTCTGTAATATATACGGACAGCCTGTACACAATCAAATGTGTGTGCGTGTTTGTGTGTGTGTTCATCAATAACATCACCCGAGCACTCTTTATTGTCAAAGAAGCCCTAGAGAGAATCACAGATTTGAACTCACTGAGTCCTATAGATACAGACAGACCATGAAATATACATATTTTGTAAATGTGTATAGAAAAGTCATAGAGCAAGGGGTAAAGGAAACAGTAAGGACGTTTGGATTTGTCAGCGTCTCTCCAGAGAGAGCCCTGAGGATATACCATTCTTTTAGAATAAAGCTCTTATTTCACAGTGCATCAGTGGGAAAATTAACAAGCTCCTTTCGTCCTGTTCCATAATTCATTCTCTTTGTTTTAGATATTGAGCTGAGCTGGTGACTTAAAACCATGCAAAATTGCCTTTAAATGCAGGTCTGGGCCCGGCAATTTCACCTTGCCAGTGATGGAAGACCACTTGTCCCTTCATTAGGGAGATGGACATCATGTCACTTTGTCATTCAAATTCCATTTCGATTTAACTTCATGTCCTTTGCTGGTGCTGGCTGTGGCCCTGCAGAGGATATGGTTTCTGGGTTGAACATTTTCCTGCCATTCCAGGGTTAGTATTGTGGCTGGATTTAGAGGTCCTTAGCTTGGAGTGAGAATAAGACACAGTGTAAGTGGGGTGGGGGAGGGGAAAGCTTTCTTAGGCCCTGTGTTTACCTGACCTTGCACACAGCTTCTTCTTCCTCAGGGAGAAGCTGACTGCTGTTTTTGGCAGCTCTTCATGCTGAGGAAAAGTGGAAAGGCCACAGGAAGGTGACAGCTGAGGCAGGGCTATAACAGCAGTTCCCCAGGGTGGGCCATTCACTGGGCTGACAATCCAGTTGATGCTTGCTTGGGTTGGGGCCTTGCACTAATTTGGGTGCTGACATCCTGGTGACAGGAGCAGAGGGAAAGTGAGCTGGAGAGCAGAGATGGGAAACCTTGAAATGACTCCCCTAAATGATGGTTGACTTGTTTTGTGACTCATACCCCCAAGGCACAGGAAGGCTGAAGTGTCAGCGAGGCGGGCTGGGTACATTTCTATTTAGGACATGGCTGCAACAGTGGCCTACAGAGTCAGCCCCGTGGCTTCCTTGTAAGGGCTTTGTCCAGCTGGGTCTGGATGTCCATCTTCCCTGCTTACATTTTTATTCCAGCAGAAATAAAGGGCAGAAGAGGTACTACTCACAGGCGGTTCCTCTCAAAGGACATATCAGATTCTTGAAAAGAGCATAACAGGTTTAAGTGGGTCAGATGCCATGACTCAATAGCTTCTCCTTGATTCTTCAATCTCACATCTGAAGCTCAACACCTAGCCAGGTTTCCGGGGGCCACACCATCATGGTACCAGCTGGGCTTCTCTTCGGGAAGGTTGAATAATCCACCTGCTGCAAAATTTCACACTCAGTTCGAGACTCTGAACATTATCTGTAAGTGTAAGCTAGTGTTTTAAGATCAATCAAGGTCATGCCAGGGAAATTCTGTCCTCTGGAAAGAGAGCCACAATGACCAGGCCACTGCAAAGCCCCATGAATGCCAAGAACCCTTAAGAAGAAAGAGTCTCCTCTAAATTAGTTGGAGGACGAAGAGACAAAAGAATACTACAGACCTTGGACTAAGAAGTGTGGGAGTGAGTTTTACCTCCATTTCCAGCAACTGCCAATGCACACAGTCCTTTTCAAAAATGTCAGTGGCCTCGAAGAAGAGACAGCTGCCTCCCCAGCCCCTCATTCATCACCTGCTTGTTGCCCTAGGACTGATAAGACAACTCCAGATCAAATTCCCTGGCAGCTGAGAGAGCTATGAGATAAGGAAAGGGAACCCAGGGGTCCAGTGGAGTAGCAAAGATCAAACTGTGTATTAAATTTTCCAGGAACTAAAACCTTGCTCCCTCTGCAAACCTAGGGGAGCACCTCAAATCAGTTAGCACCACGTAGGCTCTTATAGAGAAAAACAATGCCTTCAGCTTCTACAAGAAGAATTAAGACAATTGAGCACTAACAGACCAGTCCATTCTCACTGGGCCAGAATTGGTAGGAAAATGAAGTCAAAGGGCAGAGATGAATCTTGTAGTGGAGGTGAGAGGTAAACATGAGAAGCTTTGAGCAAGAGAAAGAATACTAGACTAAGCAAGATGTGTGGGTTCTTGTTCTCTCTCTCTCTCTCTTTCTCCGCTGTCTCCCCACTTTGAAAATACACTCAAACCCCTCAGGGATTTAGTTTTTTGTCTAATGGTGAGGTAGGAGTCTCTTCAAGTTCAGATACCTCTGGCTTGAAGCTTTTAAAATTTCTTATTACCAAGGTCTTCACAAGGCATTCCATCTGATGGCTGACTCTTTTGACTAATTTATTTTCCTTAGTGACACCTCAAGTTTTGGCTACAAAATACCCAAGAGGTATTGCTAAAGCTTTAACTTTCTTCATACAAATTCACCAGTTTTGTTTGAGAAGTTGAATCCAGACATGAGCTCTCAAAATATCAGTGACCTGAGGAAATTCTGGGAGGTGATGGAACTGTTCTGTATCTTATTTGTCATTATACAAGTCTGCAAGCATTAAAAATCATAGAATTATATATACCAAAAGGTAAATTTTATTATTTTACATTTTAAAAATATAAAGACAAAAATTGTCAGTGATGCTCTAATATTAAATCAAGCAAACTTCTTAATCATTGATGAGCTCTCTTAATTCACCCAGAAAGCAAAAAAGATGGTAGATGTGGTAGAGTGATCACATCAATGACCTCAGTTCTTCACCCCTTCTGATGACCTCGTACTCTCTCTGCATCCACCATGTAGACTTGCTTTATCCAAAGGGATATTAGTAGATGAGAGAGACACAAGCAGATGCTTGAAAGAGCACTTACATGTTTCCATTTGCGTTTTTGTTCTTGCCTTCTGTCACCACCATGACAACATGCCCCAGCTAGCCTGCAGGAGAATGGAACACAAACATGGGAGCAGAGCTGAATGATCAGTCATTCTAGCCAAGATGACCTGTAGTCAGACAATTACCAGATATGTGAGTGAGTCCTGAGACCAGAGCTGCTTGGCCAATTCAGCCTAAATTGCCAGCACATAGACCCATAAACTAAATAGAAGCTTATTATTTTGGATTTTGAGACTGTCTGTTATGCAGCCTTATCATGACCATGGATAACTGGTACAAAAGTAAGGAATTATGAACCATGAGAAAGAGGCATTTGACCCAAGGAATGAGTTAACTTTGGGGAGGTGGGAAACTATGGGATTTGGGCATACTTTCCTGAAGTGCCCTTTTCTTTCTTTGTTTGTTTCTTTATATGAATAATGCTGTACAGGGAGATGAAAGCAAGATTGGAGTGGAACGAATCCAGGGATGTGTCACCTTGTGATCAGTTCCTGATAGTGAGGGTCTCTCCACATCTTTGAATTTGAATCCGTGGATTTTTTAAAAATTTTTTCTTGTTATGTTAATCACCATATATTACACCATTAGTTTTTGATGTAGTGTTCCATGATTCATTGTTTGTGCATAACACTCAGTGCTCCACGCAGAATGTGCCCTCTTTAATACCCATCACCAGGCTAACCCATCCCCCCACCCTCCTCCCCTCTAGAACCCTCAGTTTGTTTTTCAGAGTCCATCGTCTCTCATGGTTCGTCTCCCCGTCCGACTTACTCCCCTTCTTGAATCCATGGATTTAAGCATATACAGCCTCAGATGAATGTAACCAAATGATTGTAATAAAAACAGAGCAGTGCCATTGTAGTCTTCCATGAATACATGTGAATATGTAGGTATAGATTATGTTTGTTTGCCTCCTTACTATCTGAAATCTCCACCAGACTCTAAGGTCTATGAGGATAAAGACCAATTCTGTCTTGTTCACCACTGTGTAGCTCATGCCTAGCATGGTACAAGGCATAGAGTAATTGTTTCATAATCATTTACTGAATAAATGAGTGAGGTCTGGAAACAAGGCAGAGGAGGAGCAAGACAGAGACTGGTTAGGGGAATAGCCCTTTGGCCCCCACCATGGGCACCCCAGGTGTTGCATGTGGGCCAGTGGGTGATTTCCTGTCACATTCACAACCACTATCTTTATCTGGCTCAGGGATGGTCTGGGCCAAGTAATCATGTTAGGGCTGCAGAAGACAGTGGCATACACACACCTAAAGCTGCAAAGGGCTAAAAATATTAGTCTTCAAATATTAATTCATTCAAAAAGCATTACCCAAAACCCTCGTCTGTGTACAGCTCTAAGAAAATATGGTTGTTTTTTCCCTTCCTCTAACCCAACTGTCTGTTCCAACATCTTACCATCTATATGCTAGCTAACAAATGATAAAGAGAAGCTTCCCAGAAACTGCCCAGAATGTCCATTGCCAGGATCCTTCTTGTCTTATTTCTACTCCCTTGTCTCTATCTGCCATTTTGGTCCCTGCTCCTGCCTCTGGGACTTGTGACCATGCTAAGGAGCTTCACCTTGAACTTGGTCAGTCCCTGAGGGCATCTTTGGCCTGGCCTCAGAGGTGAAACTGGCTGGAGCTGCCAGTGTGGTCCACCAGGGCTCAGAAGGGTTGGCTACACTCTGGCTAATGCGGGAGACACCCAGCTCTGCTCCTGCCAGACCCTGAGTTCCAGCAGCTCTGGCCTAACCTGGCACTGCTTTCCTTCTTGTGCCTTTCCTCTGCTGCCCCTTGTTGTTCTCCCTTCCCTACCCATTCTTCATTAAAAAAAAATAAAGGCAGAAATCAGTAGAAAACGCAAAGCTTTCCAATATGTAGCGTTTTATTTATTTATTTATTTATTTACACATTTATCTAGCAGTAAGAATAGCTTTGAAGCCTGGATTTTCCTCCCCACCTTGATCCTAAGCCCTGGGTCTCCAATCCTCTTCAGGATGGGTTTGAAAGAACTGGGAGAAAGCAAGACAATATGAGTGACCTAGATTTAATTAAATTGAAACAATTAAACATCAAGCATTGGCAAAGCATACTTTGTGGTCAGAGGACAAGTGTCAGAGTCAGATGGGCATTCGATAGTGGGAGACCTAAAGTGACCACAGGGGAAAGGGTCTTGGGTCATTAGAATCTGTTTGGCAACCAGCAGCCTGGATGACATCTCTTGTCCTGCCCATCATCAAGGAAGTCCCACCCTCTTGCACCTCCCCACCTCTGCAGGGCTGAGCACAGGCACTTGATAAGAGGCCTTCAAATACATTTTGCAAGATGCAATATCACAGAGTCCTTATATTTCAGGAGACGCGAGCTCCTCCTGAGTTTTCAACGTTTCACAGATCTACGCAATTGCCCAGAGGTGCCAAAATAACAGAGCAGCAGAAATAAAGTTGCTGAATTGTAACCAAGATGGAAGCTCTCTCTACTTTGAATACTGGATACCGAACAACTTCTGCATTTAGCACCTCAGCTGAGACACTAGAAAATGGTCAATCCGTATGGGTTTGTTTAGACCAATGTGGAAGGAAGCTCTTCATGGAGTGTTGAAGGAAATGAGATGAACATGGAACTGGACAATAGGAGAAGAGGAGATCCCAGAGCAGACACTCATCCTTAGCCTCCCGTGTCAAAAAGATGCAGCCATTCCTTAGGAAGGAGAGATGGGGAGTAACCACTAGAACCCCAGGAGAGGTAAGCCTACATATATTTTATAATTTGCATTTCAATTAGGGCACAATTAGTTTAATATGTGCATTTTATTTTATTTTTTAATATGTACATTTTAAATAGAACTTTCTCGAGGTGATCCTTTAGTGACTCCCAATTAGTGCCTCCAACTGTAGGAAGTTCAAGCACAGTGAGAGGGCAGGTCAGGGAGGTACTTTGGAAGGAGACACTATCTTACAGCATTTTTTTTTTAAGATTATTTATTTATTTATTAGAGAGAGAGAGAGAATGAGTGGGGGGAGGGGCAGAGGGAGAAGCAGACTCCCCACTGAACAGGGAGCCTGATGCAGGTCTCCATCCCAGGATGACCTGAGCCGAAGGCAGCCACTCAACTGTCTGAGCCACCCAGGTGCCCATTTTACAGCCTTGGTGATGCCATCTCAAGGAGGCAACTTTCTAGACTGCTTGTGGGTATGGCCCACTCTGCTCAGAATGCTAAATATCACCAATGGAATTAGTTTGCTGAAAATGCTAACCCCATGTTCCAGGGAATTTGACTTTGTGTCACAAAGAGTGCTAAGATTGGAGCCCCATGCCAGGGTGAGAAAGGCCGGAGTACCAGGCATTTGCCTGATGGGCAAGGTCTCTGGAGGCCACTGCACATTCCAGAGGGCAGAGTCAGAGCCCTTGCCTGGGGAGGGGTCTCCTGAGCCACGGCCTTTGCTGGAACTTGGATGCCCCACCCCCCATTCAGTGCTTGCCTTCCCTCCTCCATCTTATAGTCACCAGGCATCTAGAAAAGCTCTCTCCTTGTTTTATCTGGCAGAACTTTGGGACAATAATTGGATTGGGTTCAACTGGCCAGGAAACCAAAGCCCACAGAAAAATGCCTCATGACTCCTGCCAGCCCCTGCTCCCTGCCAGTCCCAGTGCCGGACAAAGAGCCCTGCCAGCGTTTGGATTCAAGAGGGGAAGTACATTCCGTATGTGGAAGCCACATAATGGAAGTTATGTACTTTTCGGGGACTGAGCCGGCCAGCGCCACGGCTGCTCCCATTATGTGGCTCATGAAAGGGTTTCACCTCCTGCACTGGAAGGGAGTTGGTCTGTCTGCAACAAAGGCGTTCGCCTCTGTGGCTTTCTGAAAAAGAATGTGTGTGCTTGTCAAAACAGAACTTCCCTGTGTACTTGGAAGAGTAGGCCTGTCTGCCTGCCAGAAGGGAGCAAGGCTCAGTCTGGTTAAAAAGGGAGAAAAATTCCACTGAGCAGGCCCGTTAGCCACTGCCCAGGACAGCCTCCCTCTCTCACAAAGACATGTATTCCCTGTGCACAGCCGCCTTCCCTTGCAACTTCCCACCAGCTCAGTTTGATACGGTCTGCAAGGTGGGGAGCCAGTGAAGTCACGGGGGTGAGTGTTTTCCTGTCATGGAAAGGTAAATCAAACTTTTCTCCATGGCGGACAGGAGCCTCAAGGCTCACGGAATTATGAGTAATGTGTTAGTAAACACTGTCACTTTGCTTTTCCAATCATTTTTTTCCCCTCCGAAGTAGGCTGCTGTTTCCCCTGTGATGGTGGAAAAACAGAGACACAAAGATAACTTGCCTCCGGTCCTGGAGGAGGGCCCTGAAAACCTGCTTGGGGATTCATCAGCTGATTGTGATAGTGTGGCTCTCCTCCAGATGTCTGCTCTGGATTCGACCTCCCAATGCAAGCCCAAGAATGCGCTCGACCAAAGCAAAGTTCAGGGTCCAAATTAGGTAGGACTCTATGAGTACAATAAACACCACTAGTTTCTTCTGCAGAGATAATCTAACCTGGGTGTGATTGGCAAATATTTCCTTCCAGTACCTGACAGACCCATTCCCTTGGTGGCTCCAGATTGCCAAAGAAACCTTCATAGAACTCAAAAGTTCACCCAGAAGAGGGATCCCATCTCCTTGAAAATGGATCATGTCTCCGTAAGATACATTTGCACAATAGACTATTTGAGGCTAGATGTGGATTCTAGGTCCCTGATGGTGAGAACTGCATCCATTTAATTTGAGTGGTGGGTTACCTTTCCCTAACAAATGAAAATGACCTCCCTGGTTCCTAGATAGGAAAGAAAGAATACAGGCAGAGTCTGGGTTAATTTCACATTTGCCTTGTTCTTTGTGGTTGCAGAAGCATTATGTTTTGAGATACCACAGTCCTCAAGTATCTGCCTGAATTTCTGGAGACACTAACAAAAGTCTTTGCAGGATGAAGGACATTTTTGGATCTAGTTCCTAAAACTATAGTTGTGAGCTCCAGGACAGCAATAAAGTATCACCGCAGATAGTAATTGTTAATTTATGCAAGCTTGTTTAGATGTTAGTGGGAATTTGTTAACTGATGCATGCAAAGTTACAAGTTGTTTATTGCTATCAATAGCTTACATCTGTGAGCGTGGTTGTTTTGTTATTAAGAACATGCCTGACTCCCTTGGGCTCTGAGAATGAGTGTGTAACACAAGCACTTGTTTCGATGCCATGCACCATTCCATTCCAAGCAGAACTTCGTCATTGTTGGAGAGGTTAAAAATCAACAGTAGGGTATAACAATAAATGTGGACAATAAATGAAACTTCAGGAATAGTCTCCCCTGTTAACACCTGCTGATTTCCAGAGGGTTCATCTGCTGGGTGTGCTCTGTGGTTCCTGATGACTCAGGGCTAATACCTAAAGCCAGTGGTAAGAACTTACAAGTGGGGTCAAACTGTGATTCAAGAAAAGGATACTAAGTTTAAGAAAAACGAGGGGCACCTGGCTGGCTCAGTCAGTAGAGCATGCGACTCTTGATCTCCGGGATGTGGGGTGGAGCCCCACATTAGGTGTAGAGATTACTTAAAAAAAAACCAATTGTAAAAGTTTTTGGAGAGACTCTGGAAAATTTGAATGAAGACAGGTTATTAGATACTCTGGGTTGGCGATAATATACTAGGGATACATTAAAAAACAAAAGTGCTTGTGTGTGTGTGTGTGTGTGTGTGTGTGTTGCTTTGAACTACCTTAGAAAAAAGTGGATATAGGTGAAACAAGATTAGCAAAATATTGATAAATGTTGATGTCTGAGTAATGGGTCCATGAGATTTCAGCATACTATTCTCTCTATTTTGGTATACATACATTAAAAATTTCTGATTTTTAGAAAGAAAATGATGGAGAGATGCATCTTTCCAGCAAGGGAATCTTGAAAGCTTGCTGCTGCCTTACTTTGTGATGGGGGCAGGGGTTGTTCAAAACAGCGGAATGAGCTCAAAGATTGAGGTGGATGGGGGCTGCCGGTACGGGCGACAGCTGCGCAAGTTCGTACTGAAGGTGGCCCACAGGTTGATCACAGCTTAAAGACTGGGATCATAAAGACCACTGTCTCTACCCTCTTCTCAGCCTCTCTTCCATTCATCCTCAAACACATATCGAATATCCAGTATAAAGTTTCCTGGAAAAACAGAAGGAATAAAGCATATGCCCTGCTCTTGACAAGTGGACACAGCAACACAGAGAGAATTAGTTGAATAATACAAACCCGAAGCATCCTTGGACACTCAATCCACCAATCTTCTAGGATAGATCAGTGGAAAATTATGGTGGCCACATGGTGTTGTGAGGATGGAAGGGCCAGCCGTCTTCAGAGGGTCTGGGGACTTTGGCCACAGACAGATGCTTGGGAATGCTGGTCAGGCTGCCCCTCACAGTGGCCTTTCTGATTTGTCAACCAGGATCACAACAACCAGACCAAGGACCCTGGTCTTTGCTGTCCAGTACTTTGGCTGAGGGACCTAATCCAAGCATAGTGATTGCTGAACTATAGCTCCTTGATCCTAGGCACTTCCTTGCTGGGCTTCAGTCACTGGCCCTGGGGCCATATAATCTGGACAGCCTCCAGGAGGCATATGGAATATGCATGCTGGAAGCTGCCTTTCCTGGTGATATTGCTCATATTCCCAGTGGGCCGAGTGTATTTGAAAATGTATTCACCTTGGCTCCTGGGAATAACCATTCTAAATCTCCTAACTCTGCCCTGTTCTCTTCCTGCCTCCTTTCCTGTCACGGACATAGACCCAAGCAACCCCATCCTTCACATTGCAGCTCTTCCAAGAACCCGCAATCACTTGCAGCCCAGTGTCTTATTCTGTCCCCCACCTCACCTCCATACCTGTTTTATTTGAAGAACTCCAAACAATTGTTCAGGCTAATAGCAAAAGATAATTTGAACGAGAACAAGTCTCTGGTGAAAGAAAAGCCGTGGTTAGAGAATGCTTTGTTCAGACACAATCTTGTTTCTGAAAAGTATGCACAGTACCGCGAGCTGCTTATCAAACAGCTCCAAATGTAGGTCTTACCTTTTGAATTGCTGGCTTTTAAACTGGCCTCCCTGGCATCTCAGGTCTCTGCAGAGGTGCTTGAGGGGCCAACCCTGGTTGTGAAAGAGGGGCAATATGGAAGAGGACATCCGAGCTTGAAGGGTCCCATGGCCTGCCTTCACCTCAAAGAACTCCCCTTTCTTCTGCTTCATCTAAGACTTTAAAAATTTCCCTGTCTAAAAAAAAAGAAAGTTGAAAACCAACTGCTTTAATAAGTAAATATTCCAACGGATTGTTGATTTACATATAGTCTTTGCTAAAGGGCTTGAAAAATGATTCCCTAAGATGTCTGAACGTGCCACCTGCCATTTTGTTTCATCTATTTATTTTGCTAGCAAACCTTTCTTTCATAGCTATCATGAAGACAATTTTTTATACAAATTTGCAGAACTAGGGGACCCGAAGGTATTGCATTTTCTATAGCTAATCTTTTTCCCAAGCAGAAGTTCAGTGTCACCAATCAGCCAACATCCTATTACGACATGGCTTTGTGGCTCACTGCACCTTCCCCGGATTCCATATTGACATTTAGAAGCCACCTGAACATGGCAGGAGCCATGGGGGAAATAGTCTCTCGCTGATCATGAAACCTAACCTTTTCCTGCTGGAGAACCAGATTGATAAATCCAGATAGCCTCAGACGTGCCCCTCCTCACCCTCCTACTCCCATAATTCCCACAGTGAAAGGCCAAGCAACATTTGATAGTGACAGGAAAAGCGGACACACCATTGATCATGAAATCCCGGGGCAGCAATGAGAGTTAATCACTGCCTTCTTGCCACTATTTCCAATAAAAACAATGGCAAAGTTACTGCCTCATAACCACAAAGCACCTTCATGTTTCAGAGCAGATAAACAAATTGCGGGTGCCACTATCTCTTCCAAACCCAAGAGTAATGCACTGAACAGAGGCTAGGGAAAAAAACTAAAGAGAAGAGAATGATGTCCTGACAACTGTCGTGTTCCCAGTAAGGAGTCAGACAACCGTATTCTCTGGCCAATGGTGGGGAATGGGGGTATTCCATTTTATGCCAACAAATATTTATGGAGCACCTGCTCCAAGGAAAGTCCTATGATCTCACCAAAGGCTCCACAGCGACAGTGAGAGATGTGTGTCTTCAAGGAGCTTGCAATCTGGTTACCCGACAAGGTTGTATTTAACTAGCTAGAAAACATAAAGCACAAGGTGTTAATGCATGAGAGCTGACATAGGCACCAGTGTCAAGGATCTGGGAATGGCACATCACCCCAAGACCCCGACTAGAGGGTATGAACCAACCACCATGCCCCCCCCCCCATGCATTTGACAGGAGCCATACTGCTGGGTTGCTCCCTGGTAATGCTGCAGCCCTTTCCATGTAAGCAACACCTGTGCAGGATGGCGATCTCTCTGTGGCTACTGAGAGGACCCAGAGACCTAGAGAGATTCCCTAGAAAGTGGCTTATTGGTCCCAGGAAGTGCAGACAAGATGAATGCTACATATACAAAAAAAAAAAAAAAAAAAAGGATGGACGATGGTCTACTTGGCCTGATTTCGAGACCAGAGACTTCTTTATTCCAAAATATTTCTCTGATTTGCCTCTTTTGGAATAAAAGTTTTGTCCCATAAAAAAATGCTACCTTTGTAAGGAATAGCACATGGGCCAATGTGCATTAACAGATGTTCAGAGCTGGCAGATTTGATAGAAAGACTTATCATTCAGCTACCCCACTCCTGTTCCTCAACCTCATCAGGAACTTCAGGTCCCTGATTTCTCCACTTTTTTGCTGTAAATCATCTCTTCCCTCTTCATCCAGCTGAGGAGTGGATACTTGCTCCAGAGAGGGTTATTATAAAGTTATGGAGAGGTCCTATTGAATCCAAAGATGGGCAACTAAGCTAGCCCTGTGGGGATTGAAGTCTTTAGGAGTTGGAGCTGTTCTCTCCATATCTTAGGTACTGTTTTCTCACTTTTTCTTCTTTCTACCTACTGTTTTCTCCTCTGTCTGCAGATCACCTTCTTTTACCATCTCATTAACTTGCTCATGGCCCCCAAATGGCCATTCCAGCCCTATGTATATTGGGATTCCCAGTGTCCATGTTTTTTGGTTCAAATCCCCAAAGTAGGGGTTCTTTTTTTTATTATGTTATATTATTCACCATACATCGCATCATTAGTTTTTTTTTTAAAGATTTTATTTATTTATTTGACAGAGAGAGAGAGAGACAGTGAGAGAGGGAACACAAGTAGGGGGAGTGGGAGAGGGAGAAGCAGGCTTCCCGCTGAGCAGGGAGCCCGATGTGGGGCTTGATTCCAGAACCCTGGGATAATGACCCAAGCCAAAGGCAGACGCTTAACAGCTGAGCCCCCAGGCACCCAGCCACCCAGCATCATTAGTTTTTGATGTAGTGTTCCATGATTCATTGTTTGCCTATTACATCCAGTGCTCCATGTAGTATGTGCCCTACTTAATATCCAGCACCGGGCTAACCCATCCCCCCACCCCCTCCCCTCTAAAACCCTCAGTTTGTTTCTCAGAGTCCACAGTCTCTCATGGTTCATCTCCCCCTCCAATTTCCCCCCTTTCATTTTTCCCCTACTATCTTCTTCTTCTTCTTCTTCTTCTTCTTCTTCTTCTTCTTCTTCTTCTTCTTCTTCTTCTTTTTTAACATATACTGTCTTATTTGTTTCAGAGGTACAGGTCTGTGATTCAACAGTCTTGCACAATTCACAGCGCTCACCATAGCACATACCCACCCCAGTGTCTATCACCCAGACACCCCATCCCTCCCACCCCCACCACTCCAGCAACCCTCAGTTTGTTTCCTGAGATTAAGAATTCCTCATATCAGTGAGGTCATATGATACTTGTCTTTCTCTGATTGACTTATTTTGCTTAGCATAATACCCTCTAGTTCCAACCATGTCATTGCAAATGGCAAGATTTCTTTTTTTTTGATGGCTGCATAATATTCCACTGTGTATATATATATATATATATATATATATATATATATATATACACCACATCTTCTTTGTCCATTCATCTGTTGATGGACATTTTGGCTCTTTCCATAGTTCGGCTATTGTGAACATTGCTGCTATAAACATTGGGGTGCACATACAAAGTAGGGGTTCTGATGACTCAGCCCACATGCCATGGCTTGATGGTAGGCCTGCAGCCAGGCGTCAGTTGGGTCAGGTGCCCCCCTTTACCTCACACCAACAGCCCAATCGGGGAGGTAAGATCACATGATCCAAGGCATCCCACAACACACACTCACTATAAATCAGTCTGCTTGGGCCACCACAACAAAGTACCACAGACTGGGTGGCTTAAACAACAGAAATTAATTTTTTCACAGTTCTGGAGGCTGGAAGTCTGAGATCTAAGTGTGGCAGGTGAGGCCAACACTGGATGGAGAGGGAAGAGATGATTTACAGCAAGAAAGTGGAGAAATCAGGGACCCGAAATTCCTGATGAAGTTGAGGCCTATTTCTTTGGCTTGCAGATGGCCACCTTCTTGCTTTGTCCTAACTTAGTCATCCCTTGGTCTGTGTTGTCTGTCCTAATCTTATTTTTTTTAAAGATTTTTATTTATTTATTTGACAGAGGAAGAGAGAGAGAGGACAAGTAGGCAGAGCAGCGGGCAGAGGGAGAGGGAGAAGCAGGCTTCCTGCTGAGTGGGGAGCCCGATGCGGGGCTCCATCCCAGGACCCCGGGATCATGACCCAAGCCGAAGGCAGACGCTTAATGACTACGCCATGCAGGTGCCTCTGTCCTAATCTTCTTATAAGGACATCTGCCATATTAAATTAGGGCCCACCCTAGTGACCCCATTTTAACTGAATTACCTCTTTAAAGGCCCTATCTCTAAATATAGTCACATTCTGAATCATACTGAGGATTAGGGCTCAGCATTTCAACTGGCGGGCCCAAGCCAGCCCATAAAGACAAATATGTCCACTAGAAGGGATGTGGGAGGGAAGAGAATGACTGATTTCTCTCATACCATGGTCATTATTTTCTCTCCAGAATCCTCAACTCCTGTACCATTGTCTTTTCATCACACACCTGGAAAAAAAAAAAAAAAAAAAAACACAACCCTTTATATCAGTCTTAGGGTCTTAGCCTATACTTATGCTGAAGATCACTTTTAAAGAAAACCATTCCACTACACAAACTGGTGCCACAGCAAGTTCTCCATCATCAGAGGACCCAGAGAGATCTCTGCATGCCCTTAAACAGCTCTTCTCTCTTTTTCACAGTGTTTGTTTCAATATCTTTCTCCTCTCCTCAAACCTCTTCCCTCTTGGCAAATATTCTTACTTATAGAAGATGGAATGCATCTGAGAGGGACTCTCCTTTGACTTCCTGCTACTGAAGTTACAAACACACCTGCATCTGCTCTCATCTTCTTCTCTCTCCTTCTAGTTGATAGGAAGGAATTCCTCTCCTGCCTGAGACCAGTCCCAACCTCTAGCTCTGGGTCTCTCCCCTTCCAATCTCTGGGATCTCCTCCCTCAATGATCTCTTCTCTACTCCACCCGGTTCTTTTTCATCAGATTTCTTCCATGTGAAAAAAAATAATCCTTCCACAACCCATGTTCTCTCTAGCTAATCCTCAGAGCAAACATTTAAAAAGGCTTGACTATAAATGCTATCCACTTCCTCACCTCCCATTTGTTCAACCGTCAATGCGGCTTCTGTTCCAATCACTGCTAAATGTGCATCGCTCCCCTTGCCACCCCCTATCATACTCTTTAACTGAAAAATTACAGCTCCCCAGTCAGGCTTCAGTTTAAATATCATTTCTGGAAAGCCATCTCTGCCCTTAAGACTGGGCTACATACCTTTTATCTGTGTTCCCACATAACATTTGACTTTTTCTCTTATCATGAAACTCATTGTGATGACTTCCAATGATCCATTTACTTCCTGATTATAAGCTCCTTGAATAGAAGGGTTATTTTTCACTTGCTAAGGTATCCTACTGCCTGCTTCAGTGTCCAGAAGAAAGATGTTCAAGGTTATGGAGCTAGTGATTGGCAGTGCCATTCCTCAAACCCGAGTCAATGCCAAACCCATTCTAGAATAGGCTCTGTCTCTAATTATCAAAGAGATTTCTTTAGACCAGGGCTTCTCAAACTTTAATGTGTGTGCTCATCACCAGAGCATCTCATTAAAAGATGAATTCTGATTCAGCAAGTATAAGGTGGGCTCCAAGGTCTTCATTTCTAATAAGCTTCCAGGTGATGCTACTATTGTTGTTTCATGAGTCCCACCTAAAAACAGGGGTCTAGTGATATAAAAACAAAATACTTCTGTAGGCTGTATCAGAGAGAGTCTCCCTCAGCCAATGTAAGCTCAGATCCCGAACACAGTGTGAGAGGGACTGAAAAGAGGTTCCTCTGCCCTCTGTCCTCTTCTTTCTCCAGCCTCAGAGCACCTACTCCCTGACAGCCAATGAGAAATGAAGTCAATGATTCTTCCTGTGCAGTTATACATTTTAACTCACACTGCAATTCTTGACTGTGTTTCTCGCTCTAGGAAAGATTCCAATTTGACAGTGGAGGATGAAATAAATCCTGAGTTATCAAATTGTATTTCCTGGATCTGTCTAAACAAATTC
Source organism: Eumetopias jubatus (assembly GCF_037043125.1). Taxonomy (NCBI): domain Eukaryota; kingdom Metazoa; phylum Chordata; class Mammalia; order Carnivora; family Otariidae; genus Eumetopias; species Eumetopias jubatus. The sequence goes on along the minus strand of NW_028274807.1, from coordinate 147,131,874 downwards.
CCTTAAAACCTGCTGAGGAAACGGTTTTGCTATTTCCCCAGTAATCTGGGTAGAGTTGATGTCATTCAAAACTCAGAGATCAGCCAAGGCCATTCCTTTCTGTTTCTTTAAGGTGCCTCACTCAAAGGAGAACTCCTCACTTTAGAAATGCTTTCTCTGTAAGAAATTGAGACAGTGCCTGTGAGCCAACTGAGCAAGGGATTGTCACTCCACAGCTGGAGAAGGCAGCTGGAGGTCACAAAGGGCTACAGTGTGCCAAGTATCAAAGTCACTGACTGTAGGTCACTTCTACTGAGCACACTCAGCTCTCTATTTCTAATCGAATTAAACATAAGCCCTTCTTTTCAACTTTGTCGCCACCATTACCTTACTCTACCATACCTACTCAACTTTCTTAATATTACTTTAATTTATTTATGTATATCCTATCAATACACAAAGAGGGAGCACCAATGAGTTGAAAATTTAATAAAACAAAAACACATAGATATAATGATGCGAATGGGAGCAACCAGAAAGTCATTAAAACAAGAAGAAATTAACAAAAGCTAAGTCTCTAGGACTTCAGGAGACTCTAGGACTTTAGTTTCCAAATATATTATCAATTTCTTTCTATTCCAAAGTTGTCTAGGAAAATCTAAACCATAGCCAGCTGTCTTGCAAAAATCTAAATTTGTACCGGTGCTCAAAAAGGAGACAGGAAGAAATGCGGGGCTGGATTAGCTTAAACCCTCCCTTCTATCAAGAAAACCTCCCATGTGTGCTCTCTAGATGAGGGTAGGGTCAATGGCAATGTGTTTGTCACATGCGCTTGCTTTCCTTCCCAGCTAAGATGTACATTTCTGCACAAAGGTTATCTCTCTTCTGAATGCCAATTTCTTATGAAAACTTGAAATATTACCACTCCCCTAGATCACCTTCAACTCCCATTTGAATGAGCTCCGCTGAGCCTTATGTATAAACTGTTGCATAGAAAGTCCACAATTATTCCCCTCTTCACATCCATGCCCCTCTCCAGTGTGACTTAGCTGCTTTTCCTATCAAGAAGTGGAATTATTCCCCCACTCTTAAAACCTGAGCTGGCCACATGACTTTCTTTGCCTAATACAATGTAGCAGAAGTAATATGTGGGAGTTTCAAGCCTAGACCTCAAGAGACCTTGTGTGCTTCTGCTTGCACCCTGGGGCCCCTGGCTCCTGCCATGGGAACAAGTGCAGGCTAGCCAACTGGATGAGGAGAGACAGCATGGGGCAGAGTCAACCCAGTTGTCCCAGCATAGGTACCAGATATATAAGGGAGCACAGCCAAGATGAGGAAAGTCTGCCCCAGGCAACCCACCAGCTGACCACAGGTTGATGAGTGAGCCCACCCAAGATCACCCAAGTCTGGCCAAGATGAGAAGAAATGTCCAGTTGGGATTCACAAATATTTTGATAAAATCTCAGTGTTTATATTTACCAGATTATGTTAACTCATGGATATAAAAATGAAATCGATGGTGCATTCCCAGAAGAATTCCTGGATTTATAAATAAGATTAAATCATAAGTGTCATTTTGAGGACCTTCATGAATGTGTGGCCAGAGCCAGATGGCTAGCCTCCCTACCTCCCCACCTCTTCCATGATAAGCCATGTGCCTAACACAGAGCTAAGCACACAGTAGGCCTTCAGTGTAAACAGGATGAATACATACAGCTTCACATCTGTCTTAAAGATTACAGAAAACTGAAATTGATCATTAAGAATCCTGCAGACCAAGATCAGCTCTAAATAAGATTACTTCTTCCCAGTCCCTGGGGGACAGATAAGGGTAGGGAAACTTCCATTTTTCTGGCCCAGTAGGTTAGGAGTTTTCAACTTTTTTTTTTTTTCCCCTGCTCTCATACCTTGAGGGACATACACTGTCTTAGATAATGGTAGCTCACCACAGAATTGTGCAGGGCCCTTCCTCCCGTGGTGGGAGGTGGTACTTATCAGAGTAACAGTGCAAGTGTGCTGTTTGAAAATGCCTTCCAAGTAATTCTGATCTGCCCCCTTCTAGCTACATGGAGAATCACCGGCCTATTATCTCAGATTGGACAACAATCTGTTTTCAAGCCCTCCCTAAACTATAAGCTTCTAGTCCTCTGCTGTCCAATATGGCCTCTAGGCATCTATGGCTGTTCAGATTTGAATTAATTATAATTAAATAACATTAAAACTTCAGTTCATCAGGAACACATTTTAAGTGCTCCACAGCCACTTGTGAGCAGAACAACACCGAGAACATTGTCATCACAGGACATTCTACCAGACAATTGCTGTTCTAGTGAGCCTGGGAACTCCCCTTAGGCTCCTGCAGCCTCTCTGTCCCATAGTAACTCGTCTTGCTGTCCAGTCCTTGGTTTATCTGCTCCCTTTGCATTTCCATTTTATTTATCTTTTCCACCTCTTGCCCCTTGTGCCCCTTCTCCCCCAAGTTCACAGAAGCCACCCTGAGCACCTTCCCCCGGGTCCTGGATGTCAGCAGCTTCAGTATTTTCCTTTCTCGAGGAACACATTGAAAACCCACATTTACATTTAAATGAAGGTCCTACTTCAACCAGACAGAGGTATGCCTCCAAATAAATCCATATGTTTCAGGCAGGGGAATTATCTTCATTCTCGTAATATAACCTGTCTGGACTCCATTGGAAATTATTACAAACCCACCGTTCCCTGTGCCTTCAGGAACAGAGTGTCGATGTGGTCTGTCGGCTGGGAATCCAGGTTGTAAACCTTTGCTGAGGGCTGGCTTCCACTCTTTCTTTGGCTGTGCTGTCTCTAAAATAACCGATAGCAGTTTAAAGCTGAGCAATAAGTCTTGCTGCTATAATTGGACATGGAGCAGAAAAAGACCTCAAGCTGTAATGGGAGGTATGTTTGCTAAAGGCAGTCCATCTTTCCCTCTTTCAGGAATCTGCTCATGCCAGCCATTTCCAAATCTAAGAAGGATCATCTTGACCTCTTCTTACCTTTGGGTGACCTAGTTCATCTCTAAACAGACAACACAAAGCTGCCAAATCAGAGTGTGTATTTTGTTAATCTTGGAGAACTGGGAGTGGGTGGGGGAGAGAAATTAATGATCCTGGCAGTGAGGGGAATAAATAAGAGTACACATGCTGATGCTGGGTTCCTCTGGAAGCAGATCTGGAAACAAGGATTTTAATACAAGTAGTTTATATAGGAGGTGATCCCAGGAAGCACCAGTTTGAGGTGAGCAGGTGAGAGAAAAGGGAAGGAAGCCAATGTAGGAAGCATTGATTACAGCTATAATCAACTGTGGCTCAATCCACTAGGGTCTTCCGGGAGACAGTGTAGACCGTGCTTTGGTGTTGTTGAGGTGGGGCATTTATCTTTCAACTCCCAATTTGTTGATTTATGTTCCTGGGGACATTAACTACCTACACCGTCCATGAACAAGTCAAACACAATCCTGTGGTGAGAGATAGCCCTCAGAATAATTGCAAGACTGTCAACAAGGAAGGGAATGGTAACACCAAGGGGCTATGTATGGGGCACCAATGGTTCAGCTACACCCCTCTTCTTACTAGATGGGGATTTCATCCATTTTCATAAGCAAGCAGGAGGTTTGTAATTATATCACCTGGACCATTTCAAAAATCATCCCCCGTCATGATGCATGGTGAGAACCATATCATGTCACTCTTTCCCCTAGAATATTAAGGTCAACCTGGACTCTGAGAAGTTATAGCAGGTACAGTGGATTTGCTGCATTGGCCTGTTCAAATTTCTTTTTGCCATCCATGACTGTGATGGAAGGGTCTGTGGATCACAGAAACCTGCCTGTGTTCCGGCTGCAGAGGTGGGCACACGGTCAGGCCAGGCTGATCATGTCCCTCTTATGGTCATTAAATGTTCAAGGGGTCTGCCTGGTTCTCAAGCAGGGTCAATCAGAATCCTTTAATGAGATTTCATATATGGATGCTGGGAGAGTGAGCTTCTTGAAGGCCATGTAAGCCTGGAACCACCAAGGACTATCTTGCCATCCACAGAAAGAGAACATCTGGAAAATGAAGCCATACTGAGGAAAGTAGGACCAAGGAACTGATAGACAGAGAGTGAGTTATGATGAAAAGGTGAGTGCCTGGATCCAGGTCTGTCTGAAGTCAGTCCACTCCTACTCTCAAAGCTCACAAGCCAACAAATGCCACTAGCCGCTAAAGTTAATTTTAAGCTGGGCTCCTGTCACTTAATTGAAAGAATCCTTTCTAAACAACGTGTTCCGGAATATTATGCTTTTTGTTGTCTTGAGGGCAGACTCTTCAACCATTAGACTATACAGAGAGAACATCGGCCACTGCATTCACCGTTGGAGTGTCAGCATCACCTTTGTGTGCCCTGCCTTTCCTCCAAGGACCATGGAGGAAGGCTAACTTCGCCTGAGATTTTCTTGACTCGTGGACACTGTGAATTGTATAACTGATGAGTTTCCCTCCTCGAATTGGTTGTTAGGAAGGCCTGAGGGAAAATGTGTTCTATTTTTTTCTCCCTTCATTGCCAAATTTCTTTACATCTTTTATGTCTTGAACTATAGGTATTTTTGTACACCACTGAAAATCTGTTTTCTTTTTCTTTTGAATGCGAAGAATTGCAGCAGCTGTGTTCACACTCTCCAACTCCAGCTTGTAGCTACCATGGGCTTGCATGCAACAGCAACCCTACTCACTGAACTTCTCGATTTTTCTGCCTCAGAGCTTCTTCAAAGCCCCACAGGAGCGTGGCCCAGGGGGTTGGGCCTCTATCAAAGGAGGACGGGAATTAGAATAAAAATGCCCGAGCTTCCTGTTGGCCAAGTGGACTCTTTTGAGGTGCATTCTACACTATTCCTTAGGGACCCCTCTCCCCTGAAAATTTGTGCTCAGGTGCCCATGGAAATAACCAGTTTTTATTTGCTTTAAGAACTCACCACTGGGGCGTCTGGGTGGCTCAATCAGTTAAGAATCTGTCTTCGGCTCAGATCATGGTCCCAGGGTGCTGGGATAGAACCCCGCATCTGGCTCTCTGCTCAGGGGGGAGCCTGCTTCTCCCTCTTCCTCTGTGTCTTCCCTTCACTTGTTCTCTCTCAAATAAACAAGTAAAATCTTTAAAAAAAAACCTCACCACTTACCGGCTTTTCTTCCTCTTATCTCACTCCCCCCATTTCTTTATGTTACTTCCTGGAATCACCTTACAAAAAAACTGCAGGCACCTTACAAAAAAACTGCAGGTCCTTGTCTTAGACTCTGTTTTTGGTAGAACACAAAGCAAAAGAGAAATAAAGAAATTAAGTTGAGATAAGCAAATAAATTAGTTAACAGCCATTTTTCCCCCCTCATCCCACTTGGGAAGATGCTAAATGAAACAACAATTGTGGAAAAAATAGTGCAAATTCAATATGTTTGGCTGAAAATGGCATCGAGAGTGTCTGAGAAAGGATCATAGTCCCTTGGCAGGGAGGGCTGTGACGAGATTCTGGAGGGAGGCCCAACAATCACAAGGCTCAGTCGGACACATCGCTGCCTGCTGGTTGCAGAATAAAAGAAAAACCGCTAAGGGGAGGATCTCCTTCTAGTCTTGCAGGCTTGTGACCCATTTATAGATACATACCACGCCATTATACTAAAGAGAATTATATTAAAATAAATGGAAAACAAACAAATTCAAACCTTGAAACTTGAAAGAAAAATAAATGAGCTAATTATTTCCACATCTAACCATTTGGTACAAATGTCTGGCAGGATGTAACATTCTCCCTCCCTTTTCTGTGAAGAAAATTTCCACAGCATTTGTTCCCAACGGTGTAATGTACTTCCTGTTGTGATCTGTGAGCCGTTCACACCAACCTGATGGTTCGCTTCAGTTAAACCTTCCCCTTAATGCCAGGCAGAAGCGATTACGCCCTCTGGGAAGGGATAGGTGCCCCGTGGCCTGGGGACCCCCCTGCTCTGAGACCATCCCAAATCCCTTCTCCCTGGTTTAGACCTATGAACCTTTGAGCCTCAGAAAATTCAGCCAACACCCTGAGGACTACTCACCCCTGCATGCTAGGGCTCTAGGGCCAAGGCCTTGCTCCTTCAGAAGTCCAGAAAGTGGCTGCTAACAGGACCAAGCCCAGAATTCTTCTCCAGGATACACAGCCAGGGTGGCTTTCCACACGAATAAAACACAAATTAAACGTAGCCAACAGAGTTTGGCTCCACATCAATCTCCTTACAAAAAATAAAATAACAAGGGAAACTGGAGCTGAGGGAAAGAGGAAGGAGATGCTGTGGAACCACCGTGAGCCTCCTGCGCGGGGCACTGTGAGGCTGGAAGGGTCGCTCTGGCCAGGGGAGACCTGGGCTCTGTCCTGGCCTCAGTGGCTTCACCTGTTAAAGCAGGGCTTTGTACCAGCTACTTGGGGTCCTCAGGAGACCCTCCAGGCCCCAACATGTGGAGTTAGCTGAATTTAGGGTCCCTGAAAGGTCTTTGACTGTGGCCCCGGGAGGTCCCAGAGCTGCCCGCCACTTCCCCCCATGTCTCCAGGAAGCATGGAGGAGGCATGGGTGACCACAGGGCCCACTAGGAAGGGCCTCACTGGTGGTTTTGTCTGGCAAGCCTCCCCCTGGATTCCCTTGGGGACTATCTGACTCAGCAAGCTCCCAGGAGAGCTTTGCCTCCAAGAGATCCGAAGCAAGGATTGTAAAAATAGAGCCAAGAGGCTGTGATTACAGAGGAACTGTTTCAATCCATCAAAGACCCAGGCTTTTAATGCCTCGCACTGAGGCTCAGGCTTGTGTGGAATGAGAGTGGACCTGGGCCTTTGTTTCTGCCCTTGGCTGGAGTCAGGCGGGTGTCCCAGGAGGGGAACTCGAGTGGACTCCCAGACTCCTGAGCCACAGCCATTTCCCTGGCTGAGGTGACCATGTACTCCACGCCAAGTGCAGGGGCTAGGGAGGGGTCTCAACTCCTAGAGGGTCAGGGCGATAGGCTTGAGGGCTGGAAAATCCCCCAGAGGAAATACTTGCTAGGCCTTACTAATCTGCATTGGCCTGAAGGCAGGGCAGGGTAACAAGGAGGCTATTTAGGGGGGTGAGTCTTGGTTCCAGGGAACAAGGCACTGTGGGGCTTGGGGTGAGTGGTGTCCCATGGAAGAAAGACACAGGGCTATTGGCTCACCTGGAAACAGGAAAAGGAGGTATAAAACTCCAAGGCATTACGGTTGGTCCTGCTCTGTGTCCTGAGGAAAGCTGGTCACATTCTGGGCCCCTGAGATTTCTCACCTATTGGCAAAGCTCAGTGAACGCTCCTGAAGAAAAGGAAATGGCAGTGGGCCACATGACTGCCAGTGTGCAAAGGCTCAGGGAGCCCTCTGGTACCCCAAAGAGGCAGGGCAGCTGGTATGAAGGGTAGGTGGAGGGAAGGCCATGGTGACTCCTGCCACACACACACACACACACACACACACACACACACTTCCAGCCTGCAGAAGCTTCCGGCCTGCAGAGGTCAACCCCGCCCACACTGCTCAGAGAGGGCGGAGCCCAGGCTAACAGTGGGACAGGCCCACAGGAGGTTACACAGCCCAGCACTCACAGGGAGCTGTTTTTCTCTCTGTAAGCACTTGGCACCACTGCTTGCGGGCACTGGGTCTGCTCTCTCCTGGGAAAACCAAGAAAAGAATCGGAGGAGGGACCATTGTGCCCCAGAAAGAATGGCCCATTTCTCTTTCGCTCTGGGGCAGCTGAGTTTGGTGCTTAAGAGCTCGGGTGCTGGGTTCAGGCTGCCACACATTCAAGTTTGGGCTCTGAGACAGCGTCTTCCATCTCTTTCAGCCTTGTTGCCTGATCTCTCAAATAGAGGGATCAAAGGCAACAACCTCAGAGCGTTAGCGGGATGATGCAGGTATCTTGTTTGTGAGAGTCTAGCAAATAGTAATGGCTCAATAAATGCTGGTTATTGTAACTCTTGAGCTCTGAAACAATGTCGCCCAACACATGAAAGAGTCTCCATAAGGAAATCCAGGCAAAGGTGCTAACCTCTAGGAGGCTGCTGCCCCCAAGGTCTTACTGAGGGGAAAGGAAAGGGGCTTATGCATGAAAATGCTCTAGTTCGGGGCCTCCCTCCGCCATCCAGCTTCCCTTGTGTCCCAGCCCGACCAACCACATTGGCTCAGGGGCATAAAGAGATGGCCCTCCTTGACCAGGAAGGTCTCTGGCTGCGGACGGAAGAGGAAAGAAGGGGCTTCTAAATCCTTGAAAAGCCCATCCTTGAGGAATCATGACAATATCGAGACCATGGAGTTGGAACCCTAGGTTCACAGATTTCAGTTCAATCATTTCTACATTGTGTAACCTTGAGAAGTGCAGATACTCATCCTTAATTTGGGAATTACTATGAGGAGTAAATGAGATCATGTATGGATAGCTCTGAGGAATTTTTTTTTATTCCCACATTTTATTAATTTATTTTTTTAAGTTTATTTTTCTAATAATCTCTACACCCAGCGTGGGGCTCAAACTCATGACCCGGAGATCAAGATTTGCATACTCTTGACAGAGCCAGCCAGGTGCCCCCCTCAGAAATGTCTCATAAACGTTAGTTTCCTTTTGTTTGGAGGATAGCTCCATGAAATTTGTGTCTCATTCTCTGTTGTGTCTTGGTTCACTCTGTACAGAATCAATTGCCAGGCTTCTAAAGTGAAGATCCCATTACCCTCTGTGTCAAGCCCTGCTCGACCCAAAATTGCACCTGCACGCGTGTGCACACACACGCACCCAGCCCTTTTAAAAGGAAATTTACTTCTCATAACCAATCACACCAGCAGGAATGAAGCAGCTGTGATAAGAACTGTGAATTCAACCTCAGTGTCCCCCTTGTCTCTTCCTCTCACCAAATACCTGAGCCCTCTAATGACATCTGCTCTGCCCAACACTTGAGCTGCAAAAGGATGAGTCACTCCCTAGGAGGCTGCAGCTCTGCTGAGCTCTTATGTGCCATCCCGGTCGGGTCCCCGTGGAAAACATCGGGGCCCACAGCCAGAGTCACGTGTTACACCTTCTGGATGGAAGAGAGGTTTCAAACCCCAAGGATACAGTTATTTGAACTTCATGGTTTACAGCTCCACATGCATGATGCAAAAATCCACCTCTGGTTCCTATTTCAGGGAATAGCCAGCCACAGTCACTCAAATCAAGACACAGACAGCCCTGCTTGAGTCTGCCCCCACACACCCATCTGTCAGTCACTCAACAAACAACTTGCCTTGCTATTGCCAGGCACCAGGCAAACAAGCCCTGTCAGTTCCAGCCTGTCTCCTCTCCATCCTGGGGTTACTGCCCAAGCCCAGAACATCACTGTCTTGTATCAGTCCGTGACAACAGCCTCCTGATAAACCACCCACGAATCTGGTCTCCTTCTGTATTGGACAGTATTGGACTCTGACGGTCTGGTACTGCCTTCTGCTGTAGCCTTGATGTCGGGGCTCCCACTCATACCCTCTGTGTTTCCCTGAAATGAACTTCCTATAGTTCCTTGTTCTCTCTGCCCAGAAGGACTATCTGGCTTCCTTACCCTTCTCCCACCTGCCTGGGGAACTAGGATTTCCTGAAGGATTGACCTCAAAACTCATGTCTTTGGATAACCTCCCTGATAACCCTGACAGAATGAGTCACACTGTCCTGGAGGCTGTTTGTTTTACCTTTATCATGGTATCGTGTAAACAAATCCCATCCACGTTTGTCTTCCCCACCTGACTCTGAGCAAATCAAGGCCAGAAACTCTGCCTTGGTCATCTTCAGGGACACTGTCCCCGGCACTGAGGAAGGGCTCTGCCATAGCTGAATGTGTGTGTCCCCCTTTCCCCAGATTCATATGTTGATTCCTAACCTCCAGTGTGGTGGTATTTAGAGGCAGAGTTGGGGGGAGGTAATAAGATTGTGAGAACAGAGCCCTCATGAATGGGATTAGAGCCCTTATAAACTAGACCCCAGAGAGCTCCATCTCCCCTTCCACCATGTGAGGACACAATGGAAAGACAGCCATCTCTGAACCCGGAAGCAGGCTCTCACCAGACACTGACTCTGTGTCTTGATCTTAGACTTCCTGGTCTCCAGGACTTCGAGAAAGTAAATCTCTTGTTCATAAAGCAGTCAGTCTATGACATTCTGTGACAGTAGCCTGAATGGACTAAGACAGGCCAGATAACGTTTTATGGAATGGATTATTTATCTAATGTTATAAAACAAATCACTCCAAAATTTAGGGACCTCAGACAATATAATCATTTATTATTATCTCTCACAGTCTCTATGGATCAGGAATTTGGGAGTGGCTTAGCTGAGTGGTCCTGACTTGGAGGTCTCTCAAGAAGTTGCCATCAAGGTTCCAGCCTTCACTACATCATCCACAGGCTTGACTGGAGCTGGAGGTCCACTTCTAAGATTATTCACTCACATGGCTGCCAGTTGGAGGCTGGCTGTTGATGGGGGAGCGCCTTCATTCATTTCCATGAGTTAGGGTTGCCATATAAATACAGGATATGCCATTAAATTTGAATTTCAATTTATTTTCAAATAAATAAAGACAGATTTTAGTATAGCTATGTCCCAAATTATATTATATTTTTTAAGATTTTATTTATTTGACAGAGAGAGAGAGGCAGGCAGAGGGAGAGGGAGAAGCAGGCTCCCCACTAAGCAGAGAGCCCAACGTGGGGCTTGATCCCAGGACTCTAGGATCATGACCTGAGCCCAAGGCAGATGCTTAACCAACTGAGCCACCCAGGTGCCCCCCAATTATATTTTTATTTGCTAAATCTGGCTACCTTAACGTGAGGGCCTCCCTACAGGACTGCCTAAGAGTCCTCACATCATGGGGTCTGGTTTCCCCTAGAGTGGATGATCCCTGCAGTACCTTTTGTGACCTAGCTTCAAAAGTCACACCCTGTCACTTTCCCCACAATCTCCTGGTCATATAGGACAGCCCTGATTTAGTAGGCAGGTGCCACATGAGGGCATGAATACTAATGGGGATATTTTGGAGGTGAGCTTTCATATGGAGTAGATTCTCCAATTGCTGAATTCCATTCCTAACATCTCTAGTTATTCTCAGGATGCCAACTGAAACAACCCCCATCCCCACTTACAATGCTGGTGGGAATGCAAACTGGTGCAGCCACTCTGGGAAACAGTATGGAGGTTCCTCAAAAAGTTAAAAATAGAACTACCCTATGACCCAGCAATTGCACTTCTAGGAATTTATCCAAAAGATACAAACACAGTGATTCAAAGGGGCACATGCACCCCAATGCTTATAGCAGCAATATCCACAATAGCCAAACTATGGAAAGACCCCAGATGTCCATCGACAGATGAATGGATAACAAAGATGTGGCATAGATATACAATGGAATATTACTCAGCCATCAAAAGAACGGAATCTCGCCATTTGCAACCATGTAGATGGAATTAGAGGGTATTGTGCTGAGCGAAATAAGTCAGAGAAAGACTGATACCATATGATCTCACTCAAGTGTGGAATAAGAAACAAAAAAGATGAACATAGAGGAAGGAAAGGAAAAAATAAAATAAGAAGAAAACTGAGAGGGAGACAAACCATAAGAGACTCTTACCTATAGGGAACAAACTGAGGGTTGCTGGAGGGGAGGTGGGTGGGGTGATAAGGTCATTGGATGATGGGCATTAAGAAGGACACGTGATGTAATGGGGACTGGATGTTGTATGCAACTGATGAATCACTAAATTCTACCCTTGAAACTAATAATACAGTATATGTTAACTAAATTGAATTTAAATAAAAAATTAAAAAAAAAAAAGAAACATCTAGTTACCCATCTTTAAAGTGGGAAGCACAGCCAGTCCTGCTGGGTGCTTCTCTTAGATCAGATCCTTGAAGATGTGAACCAGCCATTCTTAAACGCCTGCTTTAGTGGAAGGAGGTTGAAGCTTGAGTAATCCCAAACCAAGTGGGGTATTTTAAAAAACCCCAGCTATTCATACTGGAATTATAAACCTAAATGCATGCAACATCCTTCTCAGTTCCCCATCCCATAAATTCCTCCCTTATTCCAGGCTCCTCCTCTCCTATTGTCAGAAGCCACCTTCACTCACCACAGAAAGCTGACTGCACTGAAACATATTGCAAAGTATTCAGACAACAGGATGGTCTTCATCAACTTCTGGAAAATAGATAATAAAAAATTGACTTTGCCCCTGCAGGAGATAAACTACAAGACTCATCCTTGATCCTACCTCAGGGCATTTAGACCTGCCATTCCCTCTACCTGGAGATTCTCCATGACCCTCCTCCTCCCCACTCCGAGAGCCTAGCTCCCTCCTCTCATCATTCGGGGCTCTGCTCAAATGTCACCTCCTCAGAGAGGTCTTTCCTAACCAGTCTATGTAATACAAAGCACCACCCTCTTAACCTGGTCAATTTCTATCCCTTTCACCTTTGTTTTCTTCATACCACTTGGCACTATATGAAATCTCATTTTTCACTGTTTATGTGTATGTCTGTTTCTTCCACTTAGAATGTAAGCTCTAAGAGGACAGGAGATTTGTGCCCTTCTGTGTCCCCAACAAATTGAACAGTGTCTGGTACATATTAGGCAAACAATATGTATTTGCATAATGAACAAATAAATGAATGAATGAATCCTAGCAGATAGATTGTTTATATTAGACTTTTTTCCCCTTCAAGCTCATTCATTAATTCACTCATTCACTGAACAAATATATATTGTCTGCTAGGTGTTATTTTGTTTATAGAGTAATCAGAATAGACAAGGTCATATCCATAATCCTTTTCAATCTGAGTCTCTCTCTATAGACTTAATCACTGCTATTTTGGGTATGTAATTTGCTGTAAGACATCACCCTTAAAATTCCTGGAAGCCCTCCTGTCTAGTTGAGTGGACTTATCAGGAACTACCTTAATTCTTTCAGCATCTCATAACCACATCCTTGATTTGATAGTATCTAGACAGCATGTCTTAATTTGATCTTTTCCTCACTCAAGTGGCTAGAGATGGAAAAGATTTTATTTTTCAAATCAAGTATTGCTATGTTCCCTCTAAAGTTGGCCTGCAAACTCAAAAGAGAATCTATTTCTTCTTGTGGTAGGTTATCGTATATAGCTAGTTAAGAGCCAGTTGACACTTTCAACATTCTGCCTGGAGATGCTTTGGACATGTTCAGAATTCCATTTGGTACTTTTTCTATCTTCCACATTAGCACAGGCAACTGGCTGTTGGCTGATCAGAATGATCTTGGCTGGTGCAACTTGCTTCTGTACCAACTACCTTTCATTCTCCAGTAGGCTAGCCAAAGGCATGTTCTCATGGCAGTCAGAGACCAAAACTGAAACCAAAACAAGAACTTTAAATCGCTTTTTACGTGGCTCAAAGCAAAAATTTATCACTACCTCTCATTACTGGGCAGATTGGCTGGAACCAGCTGGGCAGTGCTCACTTGGGCTCTTTCATACAGTTGTAGTCACATGGTGGCTAAAGTCAAAGTCATCTAAAGACTTGACTGGGCCTACATCCAAGATGGCTTAGTCACTCACATGCTCAGCGACTCAGCTAGGACAACTGGAAGTGTGGGGTCTGCTGAGCAGACTAGCTTAGGCTTTTCCACACCATAGCAGTCTTAGAATAGCTGGAGATCTTACATGATAGTTGGCTTCTCCCCGAGTTTGCATTCTAAGAGCTCTATATTACTTTAAAAACTTTCAAAATTACTTACACCTTTACTTCTCCACTGCACTTCTCATGTGGCAAGGCGTTGGCCATGAGTGGAGTGAGGGGGCTCTGCTTGCCATCTAAAACAAAGGAGCAAGTCTACCCACTGGTGGGCAGCAACTACGGAGTAAGCATTCAGGTGCCTGAGAGGGTTGGTGTGAACTCAGAATTGTGTATGTTTTCTTTGTTGATGAATGTGGACTTCTGAAGTTGGGGCCTCCTATTTTTAGAGTTTCTGGCACATTTGACTGGAAATCTCATATGACATCAGAACATTTGACACCTTCCTTGTTCCTCTGATATCAGAACAAATCCACTTGTCTCCTATCTTACCAAAATGACCTCATATTTCTATCTTAGCTGGAGCTTCCTTGAAAGCAGAGCCTGAGATGAGAACTTAAGAATATTTATTTCAGAGGTGACCCCAAGAGTCAGAAGGGAGAGAGTGAGGAGACTGAGATCAAAGAAGAGAAAGAGCCAAAAAAGAGGCATTGAGAAGTGAGGCACCACTGTGTGCAACTGGTCTCAGTTCCACTGGGACCTCCAAGGAGTCAAAAAAATATCTCCTGGAGCTGTCCATCCAAAGGATGGACATTTATCCAGTCAGGCTTTTATCCACAAGCTTCCCCCTCATTGGGGGTTGCCCCTGCAAGGCTCACTGTGTACACAGGCGCAGGCAGAGAGAGAGTGAGCCTGGCCTGGGAGAAGCCTTGGGGCAGAAAGCACAAGGGCCTAGGCTATGGCAAGATGCTGTCAGCTCAAGTGAGTCTGAGCCTGCCCAGCACTGTCCTCTGTAGCTGTGGCTGGCGGCTGTGTCCTGGGCCACTAGAGGCATCTGGGTCAGTTTCCAGCAGCCATTTTTTTTCTATCCAGAGGCAAAAGTTTTTATCTCAGTTCTTGTTCTTGTAGCTCACCGGAGGCCATTTAGCCAGCTCATTGCCAAATGCCAAGGAAAGAGTCAGGAAATTCCCATCCTGATTCCACTCAATCACACTTGCTTTCCCTCTGAGAGAAATAAATGTGTAGGGGTTTACCTTTTCTTTACCTTGAGGTACTCACACTGTTTTGCGAAGGCTTTTATTTCTGAATCACATTCTTCTCAGAAAAGGGTATGTGAGGTACAGGGAAGCCAAAGGAATAGCCCCACATGCTCCAGAGAATGAGATTAAAACTCACTCGCTCAGGGGTATCACTGTTACCTGAATCCCAGCTGGCATTCGAGATCCTCTTTACACCTGGAAGGCTGGGAAAAATTACTTTGAAACTGTCTTCCCATCTCCTCCAGGCCAATTCCACTGCCACAAAGAGCCTAGACTTCTGCTAATTCTTGGGAGTTTCTGTTCTTCTAGGTCCACTGCCTCACAGGCTCCAACTTCATGGGATGTTTTATAACACACCAATCCCAATGAGAAGCTCAAGTTCGGTTTCGTTCTGACAACAAACAATTGTTCACATCCAGCATGTGTGTATTTGGTGAATTTCACTAAAGGCTGGGGAGCGCGGATCTCAAGAAGGGGGTCTCACCCCATTTCACATAGAATTCAAACACCTTATTGCTTCCTCTGTCTCCCCCTCCCATCTTTTGCCACCACAAGTAACTTTAAGAATGTCGCGGGAACTCAAAAATGTTCTCCTTCTGTTACTCAGTGCTGCTCTCAGCAAACTTGTCCACTAGATGCTCTGAACATTGAGGGGCTTTTAAAATTGTTCCCTGTGTCCTTATGAAAGTTTTGTTTTGTTTTTAAAAACAAAGATAGTTCTCTAAGTAAGAGAAGTTTGGTGCCAGCTACTAAGGACAATATTACCCTATTCATTTCATTAGTGATGTTCACGATGTGTTACCTGAAATTCTGGGCCTGCTGCTAAGATACTCCCACCCTCCCCACTTTCTTACTGGCTTATTTGCCAACATTCCCTCTTGGTACCTTTGCCTGGTGATGAGAGACCATCCACACAACTCACGCCTTGGGTGTGACCTGCAGGCTATCGTATGAGCAAAAGCAATGGAAACCATTAGTTAATTAATTATGAGAATTTACTGGAAGAATGCTAAGGTGGCTCATGGAATCCAAGAAACCAGGGAAAGCCCTAGCTCCATGAAGCCTGGGATCAGAGCTACATGGAGCACACAGCTTAAGTCTGGAGTTTCAGAGCTATCTCTTTAAGTGTCTCCTGTTAACGTGACTCTGCTTGAAAGACTGCCAGTCCATATTTGTATATGTCCCAGATTTCAAATTTCCAGGACAGAGACTCTGATTGGCTCAGCCTGGGTACAGCATCTACATGTGGATCTCTGAACAACAGTTAAGGGCAGAAGAAAGTGAAGGCGCAGGTAGAGACATGGCCTGTTTCCACAGGTGGGGTCAGGGAGGTGACCAGGGGATCGGGTGGGGTTATTGAACTAGGTAACCCCTCTCCTCCAGAAGGGCTGCTGCAGATATTCATTGATAGTCTTGATCTCATTCATCCTGGGGGGGGGTGGTCCTCAGTTCTAATATCACCACCTTGAGGGGCCCAGATCCTCAAGCCTACTTGATATTGATGGCATTGATTTTTTTAAACAGAGTGTAAGCTGTGGACTCTGGGGAAATTCTAGGCTTTCAGGCTTTTAGGCCTGAGAAACATATTCTTTTTTATTTTTTTAAAGATTCTATTTATTTATTTGACAGAGAGAGACACAGTGAGAGAGGGAACACGAGCAGGGGGAGTGGGAGAGGGAGAAGCAGGCTTCCCGCTGAGCCGGGAGCCTAATGCGGGGCTCGATCCCAGGACCCCGGGATCATGACTGAGCCGAGGGCAGATGCTTAATGACTGAGCCACCCAGGCGCCCCTGAGAAACATATTCTGACTTTTTCCACCATTGCCCGGTGGGCCATGATATACCTTTGGGGGCTGTATTTCATGGCTCCTGTTGTCTTTATCCCCCTGCCCCTCCCCACCCCCACTCATGCTTGCTCTCTCTCTCTCTCTCAAATAAATAAATAAAAAATCTTAAAAAATCAAACCAGTGATTCTAGTCTTGCTCATTTAGACTTTGGGATCGTGACACTTCTGCCACCTACTGCAGAGTACCCTAATTGCTGGTTGAACGTTATGATGTGTGACTAATAATTGTTGGTGGCATTTTTCAATTATTTTCTATGTGATAAGCACTGTTGACCCCTCTGCATAGTGTATTAGCTTTCTTGGGCTGCCATAACAAATGATCACAAACTTGGTGGTGTCAAATAATAGAATTCTATTCTCTTATAGTTCTGGAGGCGAGAAGTCCAAAACCAAGGGGTTGACAGGGCTGTGATCCATCCAAAGGCTCTAGGGGAGGATCTATCCTTGACCCTTCCAGCTTCTGGCGGCTCCTGGAGTTTCTCTGCTTGTGGCAGCATAATGCCAACCTCTGCCTCCATGTGGGTTTCATCTCTGTCTCTCTGTGCCCTCTCCTCTTATAAGAATATCAGTCGTTGGAATCAGGGTCCACCTTAATCCAGTATGATCTCATCCTGAGTTAACTAATTGCATTTGCATAGACCCTATTTCCAAGTAAGATCACATTCTGAGGTTTTGAATGGAAGTGAATTTGGGAGGGGGCAGTATTCAACCCACTACATGTGGGGATTATTACATAATAGTGTTTCCATTTTATCAGTGGGAAAGCTGAGAACCAAGAGGGGAGGCCACTTGCCCTATCACTCATCTGCCCCCTGGCAGAGCTAAGTTGTAGGCTCAGTTCAGTCTGATGCCAAATCCATGCTTTTTCTACTACACCATGCTGCTTCTATAAAACCCATCTGCAAACTCAAGCCTAGAAAGTAACGACATCAATGGTCATCCACCCTTTGGCCCCCAGATTATACCATTGGAGGCAAAAGGGTCTTTGAGAATTTGGTTTTCATTTCTTTTTTTAAAATTTAATTTTATTTTATTATGTTAGTCACCCTACATTACATCATTAGTTTTTGATGTAGTGTTCCATGATTCATTGTTTGCATATAACACCCAGTGCTCCATGCAGAACGTGCCCTCCCTAATACCCATCACCAGGCTAACCCATCCCCCCACCCCCCTCCCCTCTAGAACCCTCAGTTTGTTTCTCAGAGTCCACAGTCTCTCATGTTTCGTCTCCCCCTCCAATTCCCCCCCCCGCCTCATTTTTCCCTTCCTTCTCCTAATGTCTTCCAGGCTATTCCTTATGTTCCACAAATAAGTGAAACCATATGATAATTGACTTTCTCTGCTTGACTCATTTCACTTAGCATCATCTCCTCCAGTCCCATCCAGGTTGATGTAAAGTTGGGTATTCATCCTTTCTGATGGCTGAGTAGTATTCCATTGTATATATGGACCACGTTTTCTTTGGTTTTCATTTCAGGTATGGTGTTAAATCTAGGAGGATGATGAACTCATCACTCTTGGAAGCAGTCATTTCATGTACTGCAATTCTGTGCAACCGGGATGAAACTATCCAACCATCACACAAGGGTGGGAATGCCAGGGACCACTCTCCTCTGTGCTCCTAGTTGTAAGTGGCCATGACCTTAAGCAGGTCCCTTTTCTGGGCCTCTGTAATAGAATAGCCTAGCCCTGAACAACGCCTTCACTGCAGGTGTTTCTCAAGTGTATACAACACACTTGTATAGTCACAGGAAAGTGTTTTTGCCTGTATATGTTAATATTTGCTGGAGTGTGGGCAGGGTAGTACAAAGAATGTACATTGACTTTTCACCCCAAAGTTAATAGTTAACTTTGTCTCTTTGACTACATTGCTTGTTAACTTTGATCAGAAAGAAAAATCCTGAAACATGGGATGGAACTGTTTGAACATTTACCTTTCTTCACCTTTACTTGGTACAGTTTATTTTTATTAAGTTAGGTTAGGATAGCTTTTCAAAAATATGATATTTCAAAAATATAATCTACCACTATGCTATTTACCATATAAATCTTGGAACAGATGTGAAGTGTTCAGAATAGGAAAATTTTCTTTATAAGCTTGTGCTGTTTTTAAAGGTTAGAGACATCTATTACAGCGATCTAGAAATCATTCTTTGTAGGTGGCTCAGTAAAGGCCTGTGGTAGCTCTGTGTGGTGTGAACACCATAAATTTTGGGGTCACACACACCTGGGTTCAAATCCAAGTTCTGTGATCGATGAGCCATGTGACCTTGGTCAAGTCGCATAACCTACAAATCTCAGTCTCCTCCTTGACTGTGCCTTGCAACAATCACTGTAAAATTATGACTTTCTAAGGAACATATGCAAAAGTCTGGCACAAAGTAAAAGGTCAATAAATGTCACTCACTCCCCTCTTTTGGTCAGCTGTTCTGCTGGGTCAAGGTCTGCCATTTTGAAAATGTGGTTAGGACCTTATGATGAAATTCTCTTCTCTTCCAAGTTTATTAGTGAAATGGAAAAGGCTGATCTATTTTTCTTATTCGGATTAGGCCTCAGGGCTATATTCTGGAAGAAACCCAAGCAGCATGGAATGCTTCTTCCCTTTCAGGGAGGTGTCTATGTTCAAATCTGTAAGTCCAATCTGCCATTCTGCCTCACCAATGGATTTTACCTATTATGCCCATGAAACAAAAGAAACACAGTGGACCCGGCAGCAGGCTCACTTGATAAATCATTGTTGGAACTAGAGGGAGTTTTGTTGTGGAGGTGACAAGACACCACAGCCTGCTTTGGTGTCCAGCCCAGATAAAATGTGGCTCAGACTCAGAATTGTTTACTGTTCAGTGATGTGGCACATTTCCTGTTGGCCCTGCACAGAAGTGACAGATGCCCGTGGTCGTGAACCAGGACTTGGTCTGCCAGGGGAGCTTGTGTAGAAGGGACTAGACTATGGAGGAAAAGCCATCATGGGGATGAGGAGGAATGGGTGAGGTTGCTGTGTGCAGAATCCCAGACAATGATGCCAGAGGCAGGGGAATGGGTCAGATCACCTTGGCAGGCCTTCCCAGGTCCAACAACAAGCAGATAATAAACCTCAGTAGGCTTCCTTCATGTGCCATCCAGTCCCTGTGCCCTCCAGGTGGAGGAATGAGGAGAAATGAGAAACAACTTCTGCCTTTGAGCTCCCCATTTAGTGCAGGAGACAACCTAGTAACAATTCAGTGGCAAAGAGGTAGAGCAGAGGCCCTTTCTGCTCCTAGAAGGAGGAGCACAGTTAGAAGCAAGGCCCCTAGAGCCCAGTGGCCTGGATTCAAATCCTGCCTGAGCCACACCCTATTGTGTGACCTGGGGCAAGTTATCTGACCTCACTGAGCCTCAGTGGCCTCATCTGATGATAATAGTTCCTACCTGGTGGGGTTGATAGAGGATAAAAAGAATATTTTTTTAAGTGGTTGGCATATTATAGCACTTTGGTGTTAAATTGCACATAATCCTTAAGGAATCCATTATGGGCTGAGACACCCCCTTTTCCAATCTGAAAATCAAGGCACTGAATATATAAGTAGGGATTTCCTGATTTATAAGCATATATTCATGAAAAGCCTTACAGAAGGTGGAAACATTAAAGCATATTTGTATTTAACAGACCACCCTACACAGAGAGAATCCAAGTGTTTGATATGAGCACAGTATCTGTTTTTGCCACTGATTCTTTCTACCAAAGGCTTAAGGGGCCCTTTCTATCTTGGGGAAAGCTGGAAGCAGCCCCAAGTCTTCAATATACCTCCTCAGCTGTAAGACTAGTGCAAAAAAGAACTGCATGTGATGAATCTTGGGACGAAAACAGAAAGACTTAGTGAAGCAGAGAGAGCCAGCTGGGGCAAAAACGAGTGCTTTCCCAGGCGAGCTTAGTGGTGAGTCTGTTTTCTGTTTCCAATAGTCCCCTGTTTTCATTCTACCCATTCCCAATCCCACACCAGCATGGAGCATGCCCTGAGCGTGTGTGTGTGTGTGTGTGTGTGTGTGTGTGTGTGTGTGTGTGTGAGCATGCATATATGCTCATGGGCACACACACATACACACACACATGTGCATGCACATGAGCACAGACACGCCAGGATTAGCCTCCTAGGCTCTCCAGGCTCTGATGAAATGACATCGCTTCTGACTGGATCTAACAGGCCCCATAATACATCCACTTGTGTCCTGTGGTCTGGGAGCCAGCTCTGTCTCCCACACACCACTTGTCTGTTGGCCTGTCCATCTTCTGACCCTGTTAGCACGTCCTTGTTTCCAGCCCAACACCCTCCTCTCTGACTTGGAGACACAATTTGGCCATCAGGCTCCACAGGACACAGCCTGCCGTGGCCTTCTGGCTCAGTCCTGGGAACCCGACCAAATCAGTTCCAGCCACTGGGACCTTACCCAGTGTAGACAGCCAGGCAACCTTGAGCACCTGTTCAGGTGAAGAGGTGTCACTCTATCTCTCGGCAGCTGAAGCCTCTTCTAATCCCCACATTCTACCATTTTTCTCTGATCTAGTTTGTAAACAGCACTTTTCCCACTCTAAGGAAGCATCATGGTGGCGAGCAGTGATGAGCGAATGGACCTTGGGTCAAAGGCCATTCTTGTTGTAATATTTGTGTTGGGGGGAGGTTCCATGTGCATCTGGGCCTTGATTTCTCCCTCCCATATTTTAAGCATCCCATAAAGTTGCATGGGTGGAAACCCTGTAAATTTCTAAGGGAAACCATCCTTTCTTGCCCTCTCTGCTCTCAGATCTGCTCTTTCCACCTTTGTCCCTCATACCACCCTCTCTCTATCAGAAACAATATTTTCATTATTGTCGGTTTCTTTGGCCGCCTCTTTCTGGCTACTGATTCTGTTGGATAGATTTACATAAATAATTAGAGACAGAGAACATGAGGACTCTGAGTTCCTTGAGAGCAGGACTGTGTCCCCAGCCCAGTGCCCAACTGAGTGAATGAATGAACAAGTGAATGAAGGATGTGATGCATTTGCTACATAGAATGGAAAGATGCCCCATACCATACAGACCACACTCCATCTGCTAATGTGACTGTAAGATCCCATGAAGATTAGCTCCACAGTGAAGACTTAACAGGGTCAAAGATGGTATGCTACAGAAGTGCCCCTGCTTCCGCTTGACTCACTCGGACCTTCCCTTTTAACCCCCACCTCCCAGCCAGCACTCTTCCCAGAGTTCATCATCAGAGCACCCACATGCTCCAGTCAGAACAGACATTCAACATCTCTCTCTCCCTCTCCCTCTCTCTCCCACCCACCATCATTGAATCCTGGTGATCCCACACACCCAAATTTCTCTTTCTTGACTGTGATCACTAATCTTAGCCATCATCATTTCTTGCCTTGTTTACTATAGAATTTTAGACCTTCCCATTTGTTCAAGCAGAGTAATCATCTTATAGTGGAAATTGGGTCATGTGATCTTCTTGCTTAAAATCCTTCAGGGACTTTCTACTACACTTAGAGCAAAATAGAATTCAAAATAAAATTTTGAGAGTAAAATCAAAACTCCATGGCACCACCTATACATTAGAATAATGCTAGCTGCTGTAACAAATGGAACAAAAAACATGTAACAGTTGAGACACAATAAAAGGTCACTTCTCAGATGCATAGCAGTCCAGGGTGAGTGATCCTATGCAGCCGACAGGTGTCCTCTAGGATATTCTAACTCCCAGACACTAGAAGTTAAAGACACAAGGATAACATATGATAGAACAGTTTTCAAGATTCATCATTCTATATTTTTGAATAAGCAAAATATAGTCTAATTCTACTGGTGCTTTAGAAAAGTGCACTAGAATAATTTGCAAACCCGAAATCACTTAAAATTAAATATTAAAATAAAAACCAACATTCATCAAGTTACACACAGGATCTGTGCACTTCTCTGTACTTATGTTACATTTTAATATAAATTTTGTTTAGAAACAACAAAATTTCTGGTTTGAAGAGATTGTTGTTACTGCTTCACGAAGAGCAACTGCCATCACTTTACAGGTTAGTGATCAGCAAAGAGTTAAAATTTTTAACTTGAATGTAGGTTATCTGTTTATATATAATTATGCAATGTAAGAAAATGCAGGGAAGCTTGTCATTAAAAAATGATGGCATTTGACAATAACATAATAGAATACTTTAAATGTTAATGTTATATGTTGTGATATTATCTTATAAAGCAAAAACTATAATCTATTCAAATTAGAATCAATGTATAAATACCTAGTATCTGCTTGTGTTAACATTTTTGAATCAAGGCCTTCATTTTAATTGAAAAGTGAATATAAATCTGTAACATAATAATATGAATTATGTTTTATAAGAGCGGTGATTGAAGGACCAAAAAATAAAAAATAAAATAAAATAAAATAATATATGTGAGCCCCAGATTTAATGCACCCAGATGCTCTCAGTTGGCCCTTGTGATGGAACTTTATCTAGAGCCTTGTTGGCTTTATTAAAAATGTCAGAAAAGGTAGTGTTGATTTTTTTAGATCCTAGATGAATACAGTGGGCCAACCTGAATGATTTTGCATATGTTGGTTCTAAGTAGAAAAGTTAAAGATAACCCAGGAAAGAAAACATATGATTTATTTAACATTATGATGTATATATGCATGGGAAGAGGGTCCCTGCTCTTTGTCATGGATGGGAGAGAAGAAAGGCCACCTTTAATTTAATTGAAAAGTGAATATAGATCTGTAAAATAAGAATACGAATTACTTTTTATAAAAGAGCATTGACTGCAGCACCAAAAACTAAAAAATAAAATAATATATGTGAGCCCCAGATTTAATGCACAGTGACCTCACCTGTTAGGGAACACAGCCCAGTTGGTGTGTTGTTCCTCCCAAGGAGAGGGGAGAGGGGTATGGAACAAGGAGAAAATGAGAGGGGACTCTACGGCTTCAGGGGGTACTGCTAATTGCTGTGTGCAAGAAACTCATCACTTAACAGTTCCAATGAGCTCTGACTTTGATTAATAGAAAAAAATGGGGCACTAAGACCCAGATCATGATAGAACGTACACATTTCTCCTTTTTTTATTATTATGTTATGTTAATCACCATACATTACATCATTAGTTTTTGATGTAGTGTTCCATGATTCATTGTTTGCGTATAACACCCAGTGCTCCATGCAGAATGTGCCCTCCCTAATACCCATCACCAGGCTAACCCATCCCCCCACCTCCTCCCTCTAGAACCCTCAGTTTGTTTTTCAGAGTCCATCGTCTCTCATGGTTCGTCTCCCTGTCCGATTCTTTCCCCGCTTCATTCTTCCCTCCTCCTATCTTCTTCTTCTTCTATTTTTTTTTAACATATAATGTATTATTTGTTTCAGAGGTACAGGTCTGTGATTCAACAGTCTTGCACAATTCACAGCGCTCACCATAGCACATACCCTCCCCAATGTCTATCACCTAACCACCCCATCCCTCCCACCCCCACCACTCCAGCAAACCTCAGTTTGTTTCCTGAGATTAAGAATTTCTCATATCAGTGAGGTCATATGATACTTGTCTTTCTCTGATTGACTTATTTCGCTCAGCATAATACCCTCCAGTTCCATCCACGTTGTCGCAAATGGCAAGATTTCATTCCTTTTGATGGCTGCATAATATTCCATTGTGTATATATATCACATCTTCTTTATCCATTCAGCTGTCAATGGACATCTTGGCTCTTTCCATAGTTCGGCTATTGTGGACATTGCTGCTATAAACATCAGGGTGCACAAACCCCTTCGGATCACTACATTTGTATCTTTGGGGTAAATACCCATTAGTGCAATTGCTGGGTCATATGGTAGCTCTATTTTTAACTTTTTGGGGAAACTCCATACTGTTTTCCAGAGTGGTTGCACCAGCTTGCATTCCCACCAACAGTGTAGGAGGGTTCCCCTTTCTCCACATCCTCGCCAACATCTGTCGTTTCCTGACTTGTTTATTTTAGCCATTCTGACTGGTGTGAGGTGGTATCTCATTGAGGTTTTGATTTGGATTTCCCTGATGCCGAGAGATATTGAGCATTTTTTCATATGTCTGTTGGCCATTTGGATGTCTTCTTTGGAAAAGTATTTTTTCATGTCATCTGCCCATTTCTTGATTGGATCATTTGTTCTTTGGGTGTTTGAGTTTAAGAAGTTCTTTATAGATTTGGGATACTAGCTCTTTATCTGATATGTCATTTGCAAATATCTTCTCCCATTCTGTCGGTTGTCTTTTGGTTTTGTGCACTGTTTCTTTTGCTGTGCAAAAGCTTTTTATCTTGATGAAGTCCCAATAGTTCATTTTTGCCCTTGCTTCCCTCGCCTTTGGCGATGTTTCTAGGAAGAAGTTGCTGCGGCTGAGGTCGAAGAGGTTGCTGCCTGTGTTCTCCTTTAAGATTTTGATGGATTCCTGTCTCACATTTAAGTCTTTCAACCATTTTGAGTCTATTTTTGTGTGTTGTATAAGGAAACAGTCCAGTTTCATTCTTCTGCATGTGGCTGTTCAATTTTCCCAACACCATTTGTTGAAGAGACTGTCTTTTTTCCATTGGATATTCTTTCCTGCTTTGTCGAAGATTAGTTGACCATAGAGTTGAAGGTCCCTTTCTGGGCTCTCTATTCTGTTCCATTGGTCTATGTGTCTGTTTCTGTGCCAGTACCATACTGTCTTGATGATTACAGGTTTTTTTTTTTAAGATTTTATTTATTTATTTATTTGAGAGAGAGAATGAGAGAGAGAGAGAGCATGAGAGGGGGGAGGGTCAGAGGGAGAAGCAGACTCCCCGCTGAGCAGGGAGCCCGTTGTGGGACTCGATCCTGGGACTCCAGGATCATGACCTGAGCCGAAGGCAGTCGCCCAACCAACTGACCCACCCAGGTGCCCAATTACAGGTTTGTAATAGAGCTTGAAGTCCAGAATTGTGATGCCACCAGCTTTGCTTTTCTTTTTCAACATTCCTCTGGCTATTCGGAGTTTTTTCTTGTTCCATACAAATTTTAGGATTATTTGTTCCATTTCTTTGGAAAAAGTGGATGGTATTTTGATGGGGATTGCATTGAATGTGTAGATTGCTCTAGGTAGCATTGACGTCTTCACAATATTTGTTCTTCCAATCCATGAGCATGGAACGTTTTTCCATTTCTTTGTGTCTTCCTCAATTTCTTTCAGGAGTATTTTATATTTTTCTGAGTACAGATTCTTTGTCTCTTTGGTTAGATTTATTCCTAGGTATCTCATGGTTTTGGGTGCAATCGTAAATGGGATTGACTCCTTAATTTCTCTCTCTTCTGTCTTGTGGTTGGTGTATAGGAATGCCACTGGTTTCTGTGCATTGATTTTATATCGTGCCACTTTACTGAATTCCTGTATGAGTTCTAGCAGTTTTGGGGTGGAGTCTTTTGGGTTTTCCACATAAAGTATCATATCATCTGCAAAGAGTGAGACTTCTTCTTTGCCGATTTGGATGCCTTTTATTTCTTTTTGTTGTCTGATTGCTGTGGCTAGGACTTCTAATACTATGTTGAATAGCAATGGTGATAGTGGACATCCCTGCCACGTTCCTGACCTTAGGGGGAAAGCTCTCAGTTTTTCCCCATTGAGAATGATATTCTGTGTGGGTTTTTCATAGATGGTTTTTATGATATTGAGGTATGTACCTTCTATCCCTATACTCTGAAGAGTTTTGATCAAGAAATGATGCTGTACTTTATCAAATGTCACATTTCTGCTTCTTATTCTCTCATGCATATCTCCTTCTGCCACCTCTCTTCAGAATGACAGTTCTCTGTAAAGGGCACATATCTGTTGGAATGTACACCTGTTTGGAGCAATCTGTGTCAGATAATATGATTCATATTATGTGTCAGCTTGGCTGGGCTATGGTGCCCAGTTGTGTGGTAAAACACTAGTCTAGATGTTGCTGTGAAGGTATTTTTTAGATGTGATTAACATTAGCAATCATTTGATTTTGAGTAAAGATGAACATTTTTTTAAATTTTTTTATTGTTATGTTAATCAGCATACATTACATCATTAGTTCTTGATGTAGTGTTCCATGATTCATTGTTTGTGCATAACACCCAGTGCTCCATGCAGAACGTACCCTCCTTAATACCCATCACCAGGCTCACCCATTCCCCCACCCCCCTCCCCTCTAGAACCCTCAGTTTGTTCTTCAGAGTCCATCGTCTCTCATGGTTCGTCTCCCTCTCCGACTTACTCCCCTTCATTCTTCCCCTCCTGCTACCTTCTTTTTTTCTTTTTTTTTCTTAACATATCTTGCATTATTTGTTTCAGAAGTACAGATCTGTGATTCAACAGTCTTGCACAATTCGAGTAAAGATTAACATTTAAATCAGTAGACCTTTTTTTAAAAAAAGATTTATTTATTTTTCAGAGCAAGAGAGAGTGGGGGGAGGGGCAGAAGAAGAGAATCTCAAGCAGACTCCCTGCTGAGCATGGAGCCTGATGCAGGGCTCAATCTCATGACCTCAAGATCACAATCTGAGCCAAAATCAAGAGTCAGACACTTAACCAACTGAGCCATCCAGGAGCCTGTAAATCAGTAGACTTTGAATAAAGCACACTACCCTCCATAACGTGGGTGGGCCTTATCCAGTTAGTTGTAAACCTTACGAGTGAAGACCGGGGTCCCCTGAGAAAGAAGGCATTCCCCTTAAGCCTGCACAATATAGAAATGTTGCCTATTTCCAGTCTTTGGATTCAAGACTGCAACATTAACTCTTGCCTGAATTTCCAGACTGCCAGCGTGCCCTACACACTTTGGACTTGCTAGCCCCCTCAATCTCATGAGACAATTCCTTAAATAAATCTCTCCTCTCTCCTTCCCTCCCACCCCACATATATATTCTATTGGTTCTGTTTCTCCAGAGAACCCTAACTAACACAACATTCTTCTTAAAAGAAGGTCTAGAACATCACAACCAACCACCGTCACAAAAGGACGCTAGACCGATCAAGCTTGTCAGAGTGAAGTCTGCCAACCAGACTAGAAGGTCTTGGTGCTGACTCTAGCAAGCAGAGGAAAATGGCCAAGGGTAAGATTCAGCTTTCTGAGGGTCCCTGGTTTACCAGTTTGTTCTGCCAAAATTCTTAGATCCATTCCTAACCACCCATAGAATAGAAATGGCTGCTTTAGTTGGATGGGGTGGGGAGTCCGGGCAAGAGTTTCAGGTACTCAATGGTAAAGTCCTGTTTATCTGCAGGAATTGTGATCATGAGGGTAATTTGCTATAAGTGTTTCCCTGAAAACTGTCACAGAGCAGGGTGGGATCACATCCATTTTTTGCTCCAGGGCTCAGAACCTTCTTCTTTCTCCACCAGCAACTCCGTTAGCTTAGGGCACAAAGCCATACCAACAGAGCAGCTTCTTCTTCTTTTTTTTTTTATAAAGATTTTTATTTATTTATTGAGAGAGGATGGTAGAGTGAGAGCATGAGAGGGAAGAAGGTCAGAGGGAGAGGCAGACTCCCTGCTGAGCAGGGAGCCCGATGTGGGACTCGATCCTGGGACTCCAAGATCATGACCTGAGCCGAAGGCAGTCGCTTAACCAACTGAACCACCCAGGCACCCATCAGAGCAGCTTCTTACATAGAGTTTTGGCTCCAGAAAGCTTGCTAATTCATCATTACCAGGCCAGTTTAACCAAAGATCCTTCACCTAAAGCAAATCTTGTTTCCTCAGTAATTTCCTCCTGTTCAAACAGCATTACAAAACATATCCTCCAAGGGAAAGGCTCTTATTTCAGTACGAGTCATCCTGGGGACAACTTCTAGTCAAGGTTCTTCAGCCAAGAGCTCTAGAGGTAGCTGCAGATTTTGAGTCCTCTCATCTTTTTGTCTTTTAGTCAATTCAGAAGCTGGAATTGAGGTTTGCAATGGAATGCCAACCTCAAGAATGCATGGTGTATTCCTTTAGAAAAGACAACTTAAGACCAGAGACCCAACTGGATGTTCCTGTCAGTGTCTGCCAAAGGTCTAAGGATTGCATTCTACAGATAATGGCTGGACACATAGGAGTGGACACACAGGGCACATTTTACACTCAAGAAGCTGATGGTTTCTGACGGCCCCATATGCCCCCATAGGGGAATGTGGATATATGTCAGAATTCATGTATTAGTTCTCAAACAGGTATCAAGTGCCCATGATGTGCTCAATATGTCTCTGGGTGCTGAAATCTGATGCTCAGTTTCCCAGAAATCATAGTGAACGGTTTGGGTCCATCATTTCTCTTAAGACTCTCTGGCTACAGGAAAGGTGTATGGGACTCTCGAGCGCAGCACTGGTACATGAGCATACTTGTGGCCACAATGGAATAGAATATCCTTGATTAGCTATGTTCCAGAAAATCTGTATGATAGGCCATAAGTCAAATGTCTGATCACCCTTCTTGATGTTAACTCTCCCTGACTTCCTCTCCCATAACCTGTCTAGTGAGGAATTTGAAAAGGTGAACTAGCAAAGGCACAGGTGTGCCCAGACCACAACCGGGCAAAGAAGCCACAAGAGGTCCTGAGAATTTTCAAACTGGATTTTTACTATGAAATATAGTTTAATCAATTACTAAACAGCCCAGAAAAAAAGGAGGACACACTCAAATGGGGTAATAAATGAGAATGTAAGAAAGGGTTATTTTTGAAGGTGTGGAGAGGGTGGGAAGCCAAGGGGGCAGGTAAAGTACTTGTGTCTAGTAACTGTGGGGTCCTGAGGTGGCAAAGGGAAGGAGCGATGATCTGCACAAGAGCCTTGGCCTTTGGAGGAGGAGCCCAGCACCCACACAGATGTCTCCACATCTGCTAGTGCCTCCCATAGATAAACAGAAAACAGGGATGACAGGGATCCTTGCTATGTCTGCTGGGAAGAGCAAATAGAGACTATCCAGCACAATGGCTGATGAACAACAACACCATGAAAGAAGGGTGCGTCGTTGAGCTCTTCCTGTGAGCCAGGCACTGTGCTAGGCACCAGGAAATGCATTCCCTCATTTTACCCTCAGATAAAATGGTTGAGTCACATGACCTTCTCCTGGCTAAGAATCAGATGTCAAAACTCCTGGAGCTCCAGAAACAAAACCAGTGTTGTGTCCATGGTGGAGGGGCGGGGAGCAGGAACAAATATTCTCGTCAAGCTATTTGGAAAGAAAAGGAGCTTCAGAACAGAATGTGAGGGTAGGGGGAGGGCACTATTAACCAAATAGTTCTCCCCAAGTCCCAGACACAACCTCTGGCCTGAGTCCTGGATTCAGGGCTCCAGTCCCACCACCAATGAATCAGCCAACCTTCTGTAAACTATCTCCCTGACGCTCTGTGAGTTTTTGAACCCCCATCTCCCTGCCTGCCTAAAGGAACACTCAGTTCCCAGCAGTTCAGTTCTGTTGACACAGAGTGAATGGGAATGAATTACTTTTCACTTCCTAGTTTGAAGTTTCTAAAATTATCGTGCTGTCACAGAGCAAAATTAGTCAAAGTCCAAGCGAGCCATTAAATTAACACCCCATGAACTTACCTCTCCTTACTTGATTCATAAGGCAGTTTACAATTTTAAACACCATTCTTACTGAGGAAAAACAAAAGGAGAGCTTGTCTGGAACTTTCTAGATTGCTTCCTGGGGTCAACCGACTGATTCACATACTCTGATGTTTTTCACACATTGCCCTGTTCACTGACCCTATTGTCAGCTTAGTAATTTGTGGTGGAAGTGAAGGTGACTTTTTGGAGCTGGAATTCCTAGGCCTACATGGTATGAGAATGTGGTTAACCGCTTAGAACTAGGTTGTCCCTGGCACCAGGTCCTTGAAGCAGTAAAAAGCTAGAACTCAAATTCAGAGATAGAGAGCACTCACCGACTCCCAGAGGCCACCAGCCTTGGGAGTTTGCAACTTGTGTTAAGTGATCAGAATCCTATCCCTTGACCCACGGACTTGTTCTTCTCATGGGGAGTGGGTGCTGCAGGCACGGGGCTCACCAGGTGACAACTCATGAGCTAGACAGGCAGCTGGGAGGCCAGAGCTTTGCTCCTGCTTTGCTCCTGCTTTGCTGTTTATCTAGTGTGTGCAATGGGGAAAGTTACTCCTGGTTTAAAAACCGGCAAATGTTTCCCGTTGTTCTTCAGTGGGAGTCTGGCATCCTATCTGGCTTAGCCAACCTTGCTAGGCTCTACTTTCAACTGCCCTGCTCTGTGCTGGGCACCTGACCTTGGCCCGCAGAGCCCTCCCCTGCTCTGCTCTGTGCCAGGGTGCCCACCATGCAAACTACACATACTAGGATTTCTGCCCTCCTTTCTCTGCTTTGAGTCATGTCTCTGGCCGTGGCTACATCTTATTCATGGGTCCAGCTAACATCTGGGCTCTGGCTTTGTTTCCCCGGCCCAGGGTGGTAGCAGATGGCCACTGTTGCCAATCTCAGGGTGACCCCACTGTCCTCCAGGTATCCTTTCAACTTTTTCTCTTCCTTTATTCCCCTGCACCAACTTCCTGGCATGGGCTCTGTCTTCAGGTCTGCATCCCCTGATACACTGGCTTTCTTTTTGTTACATAAATGGGCCATGCTATTTGCTCTTTCTACCATCCCCTGAGAAGATCCAAAATGCCGCTACACTTTTCACCAAGACATCTTCCCTTTCTGGGGCCCGGCCAGTCCAGAGCAAACTCTGCCTCAGATTCCTGCAGAGGGGATTCTTGAACCTGAGGTTGTCCGCTGCTGACTCACTTCTACCTTCCCGAATTCTGAAAAAGCCCAGAGATACCAGTGCTGGCACAAAAGGTCACTGCTCATTTTAATCAAACCACATAGCTCTGCATAGCTGGGCTGTGGCCTTCAGTCAAGATTTCCTGCGTGACAGATTTTCTCTCTTCTTGGATAACAGTGATATTTGCTGCAAGCGTCTAATAGAGCTTGAAATTACCCTGGCAAGTTGTTTACTCTTCTCCAGAGTGGTACTAGGCTCTGTGCAGTGTTTATCCAGCACTGTCAATGTTTTTATTAAGTAAGCCCTTGCACATCCAAAGTGTGCCATAGGCTCTGTAAATATTTTATTAGCCTTTGTAATTAGTTCTTACATCTCATAGCCCTTCTGGGAAGTGGTTCAGTGTGACAGTCCCTATTTTACCACGGAGGTGAAAGAGAGCCACCCAGAGATGAGAAAGGGACCTTGAATCTGAGGCAGAGCGTGTAGCTCCTCCTTCCAACAAAGGGCAGGGACCTTACTTGCTGCAATTGATGGGGATCTGATAGTCCAAATAGAGAACGGTGAGAATAACCGTCCATCACCCCCAAAATGGCTGGCAATGCCTCTATAGGGCTGTGCTCAGAACTGAAGGAGAAAACAGAGAAAAAACTGGGGCACACAGACAGATCAGCACGTGGTAGGCATTGGATAACACCGGTTCCCTTTCCTCCACCCCCAGCTCTGCTCCTGCTCAGTACCACGCTTGCACTTGATCCATGCACCCTCCCAGGGCCAGACAAGGAGGGACAAAAATGGCCTCGGTCTGCAAGTGGTGTACGGGTGTGGTTCCAAAGTGAGACCTATGAAATCCCTTATTGGAGAGAATCTGTTTTCTTTGAGGTCAAGTGAATGTTGATTTTTAAACATGCTTTCCAGAGAAGAAAAAAAAAATTCATGTAGAGTCAGTAGATGAACTTGTTGGTTATGATATTTAAATACTTCTTGGTATGCCAAATAAGGAGAGAGATGTAATCAAATCCACCACCACGACGATTTTGTCAAGTCCTCCTTATATTTCTAAGAGTTTTCATCCTACGTATTTTGCTGTTATGTTTTTCATTGCACAAAAGTCCATGGCTGTTTTCATCTTCCTCAAGGATTGTATCTTTAATGAGAAAAAATATATTTCTTTTCTTCATTTAATGGTTCAGGCCTTGAATTATCTCTACATTGAAATACCACCTTTCTTGTTTTTTTAATGGTTCACATTTTCCTGGTATAGCAATGAGTATTAAAATCAACATTTCCTCATTAGCATTTATTTTTAGAGATGTCTCTTAGAAACTGCAGGTAGATGAAATTTCGTTTTTGTTTTTCTTTTTAACCTGAGGGTCTATTTTTTGAAGGGAGAATTCAGCCCATTTATGATTATTGGCTTATGGGACATATTTATTTTTAATGTTTTTAATTCATTCATTGTTGGTCCTGATTTATCTACTTTTTTCCTAGTATGTGGCCGGGCTGTGTTTTGGTTTTTTTTTTTCCTATTCTATCTCCCTTGCCCCCATTCACCTATGCTGTTCCTGTGCTCCATTCTGATGGTGGGTAAATATCATCATATTTAATCCTCTATCTTCCAGTGCTACATGAAATTAAATAATGGCCACTCAGTTCCCACAAGACATTTTACCAGCTCAGCCCCCATGGTGAAGGAAACTTTAGAGTATTTCTTTACTTGTTATTCCCTTCCTCCTTCACCTTTGGATTTTGCTGAGATTGCCCATAATTATAAATTCCAAACCCTCAGCTTTCCCCTTCAAGTATTTACCTTCATTTCAAAAATCCCACGTTTACACTTTACATTTCCTGGTTATATTATCGTGTTCTGCTTAGATATACTTTAAAAAATTGTTTATTTGATTCATTTTCATTTCTGTGGGTTTTTTTTTTAAGATTTTATTTATTTATTTGACAGAGAGAGAGGGAGAAAGAGCAAAGAAGCAGGGGGAGTGGCAGGCAGAGGGAGAGGGAGAAGCAGGCTCCCCGCTGAGCAGGGAGCCCGATGCAGGGCTCGGTCCCAGGACCCGGGGATCATGACCTGAGCCGAAGGCAGACGCTCAACTGATTGAGCCACCCAGGCACACCTCATTTTCATTTCTTTTGGCCTTTATTTAAAAGCTTTTAATCAGTGTCATCCTCACCTGGGTTTGCCAGAGAGCAAAGCCTGGGACCAAGGCAAACTGGGGATTTGATCCAGGGGACGGGATAAGTGACCGGAGGTGAAGCAGGGAAGGAGGGAGAGCAGTTCAAAGATGCACTATTGCTTGGCCATGGCCACAGGTGAACGGTTGTTCTATCAGGGGGACAGCCTGGAGAGCTGCAGGACTATGTCTTGGCACTCTCCACCCACGGGAAGAAAGAGGGAAGGATGCCTCAGCCAGCTCAGGATCTGCCCCCCACCACCAGTTGGTCAAAGATGTGACTCAGCGGGTGTTAACTCCACTCCATTTCCAGGTTGAACGTCCATCAGAAGGGAGGTGGCTCCTGCCTGGACCTTTGCAGAGAAACCCAAGGGGGAAGTAAGAAGCACACGCGTGGGCCCAAGGCCAGGTACTGTCAGGCAGCACCTGCAGGAAGCTGGCCAGATCCTATGTAGGACCCAACTCTGCAGCCGAGATTCCAGTAACAGGTGAGGCTGGGACCATCTGAACCAGTATATAGAGGGCTTGCAGTGTAAGTGTAGTACCTGCAAATCATCCCACAATCGCATCACACCAAAAGATTTAGAATTATCCCCCACACCCCAACCCTTCCTCAAGTCTGCTCCCGATATCCTGAACTGCTTTCTTCCGATATTAGCCTGCAGGTTTCTTTCTTTCTTTTTTTTCCCCTTGGTCAAGGACACATATCTAGTTAGTGTCAGTACTGGCAATCAACCAGACAGATGTGGGCTCATGTCTATACTCTTTTTTTTTTTAATTTTATTATGTTATATTAGTCACCATACATTACATCATTAGTTTTTGATGTAGTGTTCCATGATTCATTGTTTGCATATAACACCCAGTGCTCCATTCAGTACATGAATACCTCCTCTTTAATACCCATCACCAGGCTAACCCATCCCCCGCCCCCCTCCCCTCTAGAACCCTCAGTTTGTTTCTCAGAGTCCATAGTCTCTCATAGTTCATCTCCCCCTCCGATTTCCACCCCCTCATTTTTCCCTTCCTGCTATCTTCTTCTTCTTTTAACATATAATGTATTATTTGTTTCTGAGGTACAGGTTTGTGATTCATCAGCCTTACACAATTCACAGCTCTCACCATAGCACATACCCTCCCCAATGTCTATCACCCAGCCACCCCATCCCTCCCACCCCCCCACTCCAGCAACCCTCAGTTTGTTTCCTGAGATTAAGAATTCCTCATATGAGTGAGGTCATATGATACATGTCTTTCTCTGATTGACTTATTTCGCTCAGCATAATACCCTCCAGTTCCATCCACGTCATTGCAAATGGCAAGATTTCAGTCCTTTTAATGGCTGCATAATATTGCATTGTATATATATACCACATCTTCTTTATCCATTCAGCTGTTGATGGACATCTTGGCTCTTTCCATAGTTTTAGCCTGCAGGTTTCTAAATACTTTCATAACCCTAGTTTCTTATTCACCAATTTTTAGAATTTATCTATTAATATCCTGTTACAATGAGTCAAAATTTCATTGTAATGCCACCAAAACCCACTTCCCTGATCTCATCATTCCAAAAATGTTTACAGAATTGTTTTTTGTTTGTTGGGTAACAGTCAACATTTACATATTGTGGCTATAAAAATAATGTTCATTGCAGTGGCAAGGAGAAGGTTATATTTTTTTCCTGCACAATTTTTTTTTCATTTTTCTGAAATTAATGGTCTCCTGGTTTTTATGTACCTGTATCCTACCCACACGCGGCATCTGATCTACCATATGGCAAGCAGCGTTTTCTTTCGGAGTGCTCCTTCATATCAGATAAGCTTTGTGTAAACAGTTCCCTTCATTCTCTTTGTTTGGCTCTCTCTTTTGCAGCCCGTGTTCTCCAATCCAGCTCCTAGGGCCTGCTACAAACTCCTCAGCTAGAGACTCTTCTTGATGGGGGCACATTTCTTAGACCCTACACTACGCCTTCCTCTTCTTTGGTTTACTCCCTGAATTTGCTGGAGGTCATCCATCAGTTGTTTCCTAGGAAAAGGTGATTTGCAGGGTGTTTTTCAGTCCATGTCTTTATTTTCTCCTTCACACCTGAATAAGATTTTGGCTGCCAATAGGCTCCTAAGTGGTATGTTACTTCCTCTCAGATTTGTGAAGATGATTCTCCTGCGTCTTGCACCCAGCGTTGCTCTTCAGAAGACCCATGCCAGCCTGACTTTTAATCTCTCTGACTTTCTTTTCCTTTGGAAGAGTTCGGTAGCTCTGAAATTTCATGTTTTGCTTTCAGTGGGATCTTCTTTCACTTTTGCTGGATGTACTCTTTCAATAAGGAAACTTGGGTCTTTACATGTTTGGGAAATTTCATTGAAGTATTCTTTTGACATTTTAGCTTCAACCATTTTCTCTCTTTCTGGAACCCATCATTTAATGCTAAATGTCTTAAATTGATCCTTTAGGTCTCTTATCTTTTATTCTATTTTTCTTATCATCTCTTTTCACAAGGTTCTATTCTTGTTTTGTAGCTGTAACATTTTATTTTTATCTCTTATCCAGTTTTTTTATAAGAGGCACTTAAAAGGCACTCTATAGAAATTGGTTAAATGAATGAACCTCTGGGGGTAATATAATTATTTGAATTATTTTGGAGTTTTTGTCCATTCCTGGCACTATCTTTGATCTCCAGATTCTTGTTATTTGTTGATTTCATTTGGTATCTTTCTTCAAGTTGAGTCGGTTAGAATTGGGCTTGGCTGAAAGCAACAGAAAGCCACCTGTGGTGATTTAATTAAATAGGGTTTATTCTCTCACACAGGACAATTTAAGGGCTTACATTTTGTCCATGAGATGATCAAACATCCAGGCTCCTTCTAACTGCCTGCCCCACCCCGCTAAGCTGCAAGATGGCTGCTTCATCCCCAGGCATCACATCCACATTCCAGATAGAGGTAGAACAGAGGAAAGATTAAAAGACAAGATGTGGATGTGGTTTAGTATATGTGCTTTCAAAGACCTTTCGTAGAAGCCCCTGCAGGGAAATGTGCTATTATATCTCATTTACTAAGCATGTGCCGCATGACCAACTCTA
Source organism: Eumetopias jubatus (assembly GCF_037043125.1). NCBI lineage: Eukaryota > Metazoa > Chordata > Mammalia > Carnivora > Otariidae > Eumetopias > Eumetopias jubatus. The sequence goes on along the minus strand of NW_028274807.1, from coordinate 147,095,212 downwards.
ACTGCAGGAAGTCTGGGGAGGGAAGTGTAGGCACATAGCTGCCCAAACAGAACCTTCTTATCAAAGAAGGGAGAATGGGTGGTAGCAACTGGCAGTGTCTAGTGATCATTTGCTGACTTTATATTTAGAAGTAAGACACTAAAATCTGATTGTCCATGTGCAGGATTGTTAACTGGAGAGTTTTGCTGTAGATCAGTTGGATCAGTTGGATAACCTGATAATTCTGACAAAGTCAGTTTTCTAGAGTCCCTGAGGATGACTTTTTTTTTCTTTTTAGATTTATTTATTTGTTTGAGAGAGAAAGAGAGCACAGGCACGCATGGGGGGAGGGGCAGAGGGAAAGGAGAGAGAGAATCTCAAGCGGACTCTGTGCTGAACGTGGAGCCAGGCTCAGGGCTCTATCTCACTATGCTGAGATCATGACCTGAGCTGAAATCTGACTGAGCCAACTGGGTGCCCAAGAATGGCTTTTGTTCAAGAAAATATTATTTGGAGATTTGTTTTCATTTTTGTTAAGAATGAATATTCAATTTATTAAAGTTACAATTTTTGAAATCTCATTCTTAAACTTCTGACTTATATTTACAAATGTTGTTATTATTCTATTTATAAGCCTTACAAGTCTTGTTGGTTTTTATTTTAAGATTTTATTTATTTATTTGTCAGAGAGAGAGAGAACACAAGCAGGGAGAGCAGCAGGCAGAGGGAGAAGCAGGCTCCCTGCTGAGCAAGATCCTGACATGGGGCTCGATCCCAGGATCCGAGGATCATGACCTGAGCTGAAGGCAGACGCTTAACCGACTGAGCCACTCAAGTGTCCTGTAAGCCTTATAGGTCTTAAAAATCACCTCTAAGGAGTTTTTGAATGATGTCTGGTCCCATTTTAAACACCATTCATTAGATACCGTCAAATATTTTTAAATGCATATACAAATTAATACATTCAATTTTCTTTTTAAATTCTTTATTTTCCTGAATTAACAAACAATACTTTCCTGAACACATAATTTTTATGTTTAAAATATTAAATTTATAATTATGTTGAATCTAAAGTTATCTTAAATGTTTCAATTCAACTTAAAAATCACATACTTAAAACAAATATTTAATACACCTTTCTCCCTTCCTTCCTCCCTACCTCACTTCGTTCTTTCCTTCCTTCTTCCCTCCCTGCCTTCCTTCCTTCCTTCCTTCTTTAAATTTTATTTAATTCCAATATAGTTAACATACTGTGTTATATTTTCAGGTGTATAATATAGTGATTCAGCAATTCTCATCGCTGTGCTCATCATAAGCGTACATTTTAATCCCCATCACTTATATTACCCTTTCCCCCACTCACCTCCCCTCTAGTAACCATCAGTTTGTTCTCTATAGTCAAGAGTCTGTTTTTGGTTTGTCTCTTTTTTCTCCCTTTTTTCCTTTGTTTGGTTTCTTAAATCCCACATATGAGTAAAATCGTATAGTATTTGTCTTTCTCTGATCGACTTATTTCACTCAGCATTATACTCTCTAAATTGATCCATGTGGTTGCAAATGGGAAGAATTCATTCTTTTTTATGGATGAATAATATTCCATTGTATATATATATACACCACATCTTTTTTATCCAATCATCTATTGATGGACACTTGAGCTGCTTCCATAGTTTGGCTCTTGTAAATAATGCTGCAATAAACTTGGGGGTGGATGTATCCTTTTGAATTAATGTTTTCATATTCTTTGGGTAGATACCCAGTAGTGCCATTATTACTTGATCATATAGTAGGTCCATTTTTAGTTTTTTGAGGAGCCTTCATACTGTCCTCCATAGTGGCTGCATTAGTTTGCATTTCCACCAACAGTGCACAAGGGTTCCTTTTTCTTCACAACCTCTCTAACACTTGTGGTGTTGATTTTAGCCATTGTGACAGGTGTGAGGTGATATCACATTGTGGTTTTGATTTGCATTTCCTTGATGATCAGTGATGTGGAACATCTTTTCATGTGTGTGCTGGCCGTCTATATGTCTTTTTTGGAGAAATGTCTGTTCATGTCTTCTGCCCATTTTTTTTATTATTATGTTATGTTAATCACCATACATTACATCATTTGTTTTTGGTGTAGTGTTCCATGATTCATTGTTTGCATATAACACCCAGTGCTCCATGCAGAACGTGCCCTCTTTAATCCCCATCACCAGGCCAACCCATCCCCCCACCCGCCTCCCCTCTAGAACCCTCAGTTTGTTTCCTGAGATTAAGAATTTCTCATATCAGTGAGTTCATATGATACTTGTCTTTCTCTGATTGACTTATTTCGCTCAGCATAATACCCTCCAGTTCCATCCACGTTGTCGCAAATGGCAAGATTTCATTCCTTTCGATGCCTGCATAATATTCCATTGTGTGTATATATATATATATATATATATATACCACATCTTCTTTATCCATTCATCTGTCGATGGACATCTTGGCTCTTTCCACAGTTTGGCTCTTATGGACATTGCTGCTATAAACATCGGGGTGCATGTACCCCTTTAGATCCCTACATTTGTATCTTTGGGGTAAATACCCAGTAGTGCAATTGCTGGATCATATGGTAGCTCTATTCTCAACTTTTTGAGGAACCTCCATACTGTTTTCCAGAGTGTCTTCTGCCCATTTTTTAATTGGATTATCTGTGAGTTTTTTGGTGTTGACTTGTATAAGTTCTTTATATATTTTAGATCCTAACCCTTCATCAGATATGTCATTTGCAAATATCTTCTCCCATTCAGTAGGTTGTATTTTAGTTTTGTTGGTTGTTTTCTCTGCTGTGCAGAAGCTTGTTATTTTGATGTAGTCCCAGTAGTTCATCTTTGCTTTTGTTTCCCTTGCCTTTGGAGACATATCTAGAAAAATGTTGCTACGGCTGACATCAGAGAACTTGCTGTCTGTGCTTTATTCTAGGATTTTTTATAGTTTCACATTTAGGTCCTTAGTTTATTTTGAGTTTATTTTTGTGTAAGAAAGTGGTTCAGTTTCATTCTTTTGCATGTTGCTGTCCAGTTTTGCCAACGCCATTTGTTGAAGAGACTGTCCTTTCCCCATTGCATATTCTTACCTCCTTTGTTGAAGATTCATTAACCATATAATTGTGGGTTATTTTTGGGCTCTCTATTCTGTTCCATTGATCTATACGTCTATTTTTGTGCCAGTACCATACTGTTTTGATTATTATAACTTTGTAATATAACTTGAAGTCCAGAGTTGTTTTGCCTCTAGCTTTGTTTTTCTTTTTCAAGATTGCTTTGGCTGTTTGGGGTCTTTTGTTGTTCCACACTAAACTCTAGGATTCTTTGTTCTAGTTCTGTGAAAAATCCTGTTGGTATTTGGATAGGGATTGCATTAGATTTGTAGATTGCTTTGGGTACTATGAACATTTTAACAATATTTGTTTTTCCAACCCGTGAGCATGGGATGTCCTTCCATTTGTTTGTGTTGTCTTCAATTTCTTTCATCAGTATTTTACAGTTTTCAGAGTACAGTTTTTCACCTCCTTGATTAAGGTATCCCTAGATATTTTATTATTTTTGGTGCAAAAATATTGTAAATTGTAAATGAAGTTGTTTCCTGCTTTCTGCTGCTTCATTTTTAGTGTATAGAAATGTAATGGATTTCTGTATATTGATTTTGTATCCTGCAACTTTACTTAATTCATTTATCAGTTCTAGTAGTTTTTTAGTGGAGTCTTCAGGGTTTTCTATGTATAGTATCGTGTCATCTGCAAAGAGTGAAAGTTTTACTTCTTCCTTACCGATTTGGATGCCTTTTATTCCTTTTTCTTGTCTGTTTGCTGTGGCTAGGACTTCCGGTACTGTTTTGAATAAAAGTGGTGAGAGTGTACATCCTTTAATATACATTGTAAATTTGAGTTCAAGGTTTTCATTTATTAGTTATAATTATTAATTATAAATTCAATTTCTATCATTATAAATACCTAAAATTCCAGCATTATAAATACCTAAAATACCAAGTACAAAATATTCCTTCTAAGAAAAAATATCAATACAGTGATTTTTTTATTCTCTAAGCCTTTCTATCCTTATTTCTAAATCCTATTGTGGTTTAAAGTGCATACCCACTAAAAGTCCAGTTCTGCCCCAAGTAACCAAGGTTATTTCTTGTTAGGGATTTTGCTAGGGCATGATACCTGGAGCTGCAGAAACCAGAAAAATCCCTTTCTCCACCCATACTGTCATATCGAGCCCCTCTTCAGTAGGTTGAACCATATGAAATCACCATTTTTATAGCATCAAAGATGTTTGAGTATTGGTTTAACTTGAAACATTTATATCATGGGTTCCAAAACATAGGGAAGCAACATTCTCACAGTCCTTTATACTTAATTCTCTAGGTCACACAGTTCTTATATATATCTAAAAAGCCATTTGAGTGACCTTGAGCTATCTTCATGAAGTCGTTTTTAGGATGTCATTCTAGCCTCAACACCGCTTGACCCAGGGTCAAACAGTACCTTCTAAATTTGGTGTGTGTTCACTTCTGTACTCATTATTGGTGCAATGAACAAATCAATAATACCCATATGATAGCAGTGTGAGTAATGAGACCCAGCAGCAATACATTCCCACTTTACTTCATGTTAACTCTTCAGTCTGGGGCTGTTTATCCTCTCCAGAAGTTATTGCTTCAGTCTGTCCTGAGGAGTCCATGCTTGACCACCAGCCCCCTGAGGAAGGCTGTGGGGGAAGTCCTTCTGTGCAGGATGAAAACTTTCACTTAATTCCTCTAGTTAAGCTCATTACTTCCCACCCTTGGCTGTCTCTGGTGTAAGTCTTTCCAAATCAATCTCCCGGGCTTCCTCCAGACACTGTGGGATGGAGAGGAATACAGCTGAGGTGGAGATCGCTTTAGTCAGTCCATCTGGTTCCAGCCACAGTGCTGCCCCTGGTGCCTATGAGTCCAGTTCTGTGGAGTGAATTGGCTCTACCATGCTCCACCCACTTTTTGACTTCCAAGTATCTACTGAACTCTCTCATCTGCTGCTGTTTCTTCTACAGTCTTTTGGACCTGGTGGGTTTTTTCCTTTTTAAAATTCATTTACAATCCTTTGATGGGGTTATAGGAAAGAGAAATAGTAAACATGTGGTCAACTTTAATTGGAAGTCCATCCATTTAGGTTTTACTTGATGCATTAGAAGTTAGAAGCTCACTGCTATTTCTAGTCCTCTACAGATCTTGGATCTCATTTGATTTGCATCTGGTTTGTGTTCTTCTGCCCTGACTTCTCCTCTCAGGAGAGTTGATAGATGTGCTGGCAGGAGACTGGTAAGGACTCTGTAACAGAAGATCTCCTTCAGGGACAACTGTCCACCATCATGGCCCATGTCTAAAGCTCTGTTCCCTTGCTCATCCTCTGACCTCCCTTCTCGTCATATGAAACGTCATCTGTTACTTCCACAGTAAACCTTGAAAAGCTATTAAAACCACATCTCAGATCATTAGCAAACAAAAATAATTTTCTCCCTTCCTAGAGGACAGGGAGGGCTCTATCATCAAACACTCCACTGAGCTGAAAAGGAATAGATTGCTCAATGACTTCTAGCATAGACTCTGTTGAATCTTTGGAGTATAGACACACATTCTTATAAGAATGGGGAAGAAAAGAAACATTAGAATTTCCTTATTAGAAATGTTAAAGATGCATGCCTTGCTGCAACTCCCTTACCTCTAACCTACTCTTGAGATGTCTGCCTGAATGGCACTGTGGCTGTGAGACCATAGCCCTAAAAAACTGACTACATAGTTTCAGGGCTCCCATACCCACATAGCCAAAATTCACAGTTGTGACATGGCACAGAGAGGGGCAGGCTTCCCCAGGGGCACAAGGCATACCATACACTGCTGGTGACTAAGCGTGGTACCTGTGAGTTTAACTTGTTCTATGTGTCTGTGTGTATCTTCCTAAAGAAACTTGGAAGCTCTTGGAAGCAGATATATTGTTGATACTGCTAGGTATCCCCAATGGTGCCCTGCATGATTTAGTGACCAGTAAATCTTTTCTGAAATGAGTGAGTAAAAGTCAATAGAAAGGGAGCAAAAATAATGTGATATCATATAGCTGAAAAGTAAGGAGAGTGCATAAGTCCAAATTTTTATAAGCCTAAAGATTTGGGGGAACTAGACATAATCATTATGGGCAAAATCATCTTTCTCACATGAATCTTCAGCTAGAGCACTCTGTGAGGGGTGATGGTCAATGTTGAACATGAATATGATGACCTTCTCCAGATTGCTCTTAGATCCTGGCATGGATTTGAAATCTGACACACCCAGAAGTGTTCAAGTGTGACCAAATAAATCTGCAAGAAAGGAGGAGCATTTGTGGATACAGAATGCTGTACAAAAAGACATAAAAAATGCAGCCAACAAAAACTTTTGTGTTTCTCACATTGTGAGATTCTGATCAAAAAACACAAGTGCTCAGGAAACTAGGATGCGGTCCTCAGACTACACAGTCATTAAAGCGACTGTTGTCTCCACTTCATTATATTCTGCTTGGAGAGATGAAGACTTCTTGAGAGCAGCTGGATGGAAGAGTGGAGACAGTGGTGTTGGTGTGAGTAGGGAGGCGTGGTCCCCACATGGAATGCTGCTGGTGGGAATGGTGACTGGGATGGAAGGGGGTCGTGTTTCATGTACACTGTCTCTCCGTAGTCTTGGCAATACTCTGGAATCACTCCGGAAATATACCAGTGCCCAGGCCCCACCCCGGCAAAGTCTAGGTTGGGGATGGATATTGATGGGTTTTAATCTTCCTAGGTAAATGAAGGCAAACATAGCGTGTGGTCAAGGTTGAGAACCACTAGTTTATGGGTTGTCATTATTAACCCACTGCCAGATTTCAGGTCTGAGGAGATTCAAGGAGCTTCCAAGGAAATAGAGGAATGGGACAGTAAGAAAAAATCAAGTAGTATGGAAAATGAGATCAGTGATGTGGAGGGCAAACTTGAGAAATTGTCTCATGAGGTTCAGAAATGCCCTTTGGGGTTGGAGTTGGCATAAATCCCAGTATTCCTACTTACCAAAAAAAAAAAAAAGCTCCCAAGAATTTCTGCTCTGTCCCTTCACGATCCTCTCCCCCATCCCTAATCCACCCCTAGCAGCCAACACTGCAGAAAATCACATCCATGATGTGGCAGACAGGTTTGGCTTTCAAAACACAAAGTTAAGAGAAGAGATGACAATGCTAAGAGGGACGGTAGCAATCCAGGATACAGAACTAAAATCCATGGTAAGAATCATTGCCTTCCCTGGGGCAGAAAACCAAGGCAAAAATTGAACTCATAACTGAAGACAAATTTCTTGATTTTTCCTGATCTGAACACAAAGATTGAACGAACATCCCATGCTACACTTTAAATAAATGAAAAAAGAAATGAAAAGAGATCCATATCAATATGTGTTCTGTCAGTTTTACGGAGTTACCCTGATGATGAAAAAGCGTCCGACAAGTGCCTACACACAAAATACAGGTCGTTCAATCCCCACTTCGTTCTGGGTCGTACCCACAATACTCAACAGCTCGTTCACACGGAACTCGCTGCCCCAGACACAACATCTGTCTGTACACCATGTACACCTGGAAATGCAGCTGCCTCAGCTTAGGGCCCCTTCCCCAACCCTCTTCTGAAATCCTCTTGGGTTCATTCATCCTTCAAGGCCTGGCTCAGACTGTATCCTCAGCCAGCTCCCTGCCCATTCGGTTATGGGAACGAGTCTCCTGCCGCCTTGCTCCCCCACCACATCTCACATTCTGATTAGAGTCGCGTCTGCCTCCTTGCTAGACTGCGAGACCCTCTGAAGGGCCGGAAGCACTGCCCACCCACCACGTACACCCCCAGTGCCTAACTGACAAAGCCGTGCTTGCTTCTTAGTTTGGCTTTTGGCTCCCTTGGTGTCCCCTAGAGGTTTCTAGGATAGGCCTTGGCTCTGTTCTCCAGAGAACAATGAACGCTGAGTCACCCGTCAGTGAAATTGCTCAGGAATCATTGCCTGGACAGCCAGAGTGAATGCCTGCCCCGTCTGGTGGGTGACTCCAGCCTCCAACAGAGCCAGCCATCTGGGACTTGTATCTCTCGCGCAGGCACTCTCACAAAAATCTGTTGACTCTGAGAATTTGGGGACTGCCTGAGCTTTCAAGGCCGTGATTTAGAGTTGGTAGCCAAGCATTGAGGCAAGTGAGGAACCTGAGACTCAAAGAGGTAAAGTGTCCCACCCAGAGTCACATAGTCCCCTTAGCACCACATGAGGATCGGCACTCAGAACCCGAGTCTCCACCATCCCAGGCTGCTTCCAAGATGGGTGAAAGGAAGCAGAGGCAGAGGCTAGTCATTCTAATTTGCCCCATTCCTACACTTCTCTGTGGTGGTTCCATTTCTTCAAAGCACACGGACCATGATCTGTCCCTCTCCTGCCCTTCACCCACTATACTGGTTTCTCATGGGTTGAATGTTGATTTAAAGACGTTGTCAGGCTTCGCACTAGCCTACCCGAGGAAGAAAAATTAAGTATGACACATTTCTGGAGAATTTGCTTCAATCCTCAGCTTCAGAAATTAAAACCTAATTTGAGATTTAGCTTTTGACCTCTAACAGGAGAGAAGTAAGCAAACCCAGCCAACAGAAGCACTGCACAGAGTCATGGAAGCGCAGTCTAGCATTTTAGCAATTAAGAGTACTTGCCCATAAAGCACTTAAAAATCCATTTAGACTGTCCAAATCGGTTCAAGCTCTTTAATCTTGGATAAAGTAAACAAGACTGTTTTTAAGTTTTTTTTGTTTGTTTGTTTTGGTTGTTGTTGGTTTTTTTCTCGCCCCCTCTATTTTAAAGCAAGACTATTGGGAGAGAAAAAAAATAAGATATTCAAGGCCAGACCTCTGTACCTCGGTAATGTATAACAGCTGCAGAGGCTGGTCAGACCTTTTGGTGATATTTTCAGTCTGCCAACACCGGCTAACCCTTTCGTAGATTGAAAACAGCACATCTCCTTGAAGTCCATTTTCCTTTTCCCTTGGGGCTTGGCAATTCCATAAGGGCAGGCCCAAACCTTATTCTGCACCCCACCAGAAGTGTAGCTCAGCCCAGGGGGTTTCACCATAGCCTGCAGGCACCCAAGCCAGCCAACTTCCAGTCCTGCAAAGCTTCGAACTACTCCTTGCCCACGTTGGTTCTCCACCCGGAGCACATTTCCATCCTTCTGCATCCATCATGGCTCTCTTCACTGAAGGGACACCTCCAGAGGAGCTTTTCCCGATCTCCTTGGAACTTGCCTGGTTTATTTTTCTGCTACTGCTCTCTTGGCAGTAAGTTCCGGAAGGCATGGACTGCTACACATTTCTCTGTGTTTATTTGCTTAATGTCTGTTTTCCCTACCCAGCTCCATGCAGGCGGGACAGCAAGTGCTTTATCCACTTCTGTATTCCATTGCCTAGCACGTGGCCTGCCAGAATGGGGACTGAGTGAAACAGAGTAACTCAGACAGCGAGAGCACCGGTACACAATTCTCCATTTATTCTCCCTTTCAGTTAAAGGGCTTAAAGTATAGTGTGCCCTGTAACCATCATGGCTCAGCCAACTGATTACTCACCTAAAGCCACGAAACTCCAAGTTTACAGGGTGTGACACACCAAGGTGTGGCTTGGAGAAAATCTGCACAGCTTATCGGAACCAGGTGCACCTACGAGAGAATTTCCCGAGTATAGGAGGTGGAATGTGGCCAGAGGCTGGAAAGCTTAGTTCCACTGGGAGACGTTGTTCAATGAAGCTGCAGTCACGCTTCACTTTTCCCGGTTCTTGTTCTACTGGAAATTATTCTTCTACACGAGGAATTTTCTCAACAGGAGGGTTCCAAAGAGGGCAGCCAGCCTGCCCCTGGGTGTGCAGACAGGTGTGGTGCTGTGAGGCAGCAGTATGCAGAACTTCGGACCCCGCTGGGGACCAAACACTTAAAAGTTGCTTGGAATCTCAGGAACACAAAGCATCGAATCTTGAGTCCCTGACACTTTTGCAAGGTGCCACACTTCATTCCTCAATGGAGAAGCGACGTGGCAAACATAGCACTCAGGCTCAGAATACCAACCCCTTTGGGTTTCTTGTAGAGTTGATTTAAGTTTGAATGATCTTTTTTTTTTAACTTTTTATGAAATGATTATAGATTTACAGGGATTTGCAGAGATAGTATGGAGAGGCGCTGTGTACCCTTCATCCATTTTCCCGAAGGGCTACATCTACATAGTTGTAGTACAATGTCAAAACCGGGAAACTGACATTTGTACAATGTATATGTATAGTCCTATGTCATTTCATCACCCATGTAGATTTTTGTAAGCACCGCCACAATCAAGATACAGAACTGTTCCATCCCTGCAAAGATCACCCTCCTACTGCTCTGTATAGTCATCCCCACCCTACCTTCCACCATTCCTTACCCCTGGAAACCACTAATCTGTTTTCAGACATAATTTTGTCATTAGGGAATAATACATAAATGGAGTCATACAATATGTAATATTTTGAGGTTGGCTTTTTTCATTCACATAATGCTCTTGAGATTTGCCCTGCTTGCTGTGTGTATTAATATTTTATCCCTTTTTATTGATGATGGGTCTGTTGTTGTTTACCAGTTAACTGCTCCCTTGTTGAGGGGCATTTTGGTTGTTTCTCGTTTTTGCCTATTACAAATAAATAGCTATGTTATGAACTATCGTGTAGAGGATTTTGTGTAGACATAAGCTATCATTTCTCTGGAAGTACAATTTCTGGTAAATGCATGTTTAGTTTTTTAAGACACTTTCAAACTATTTTCCCGGGTGACAGTACCATTTTACATTCCCAGGAGGCGTGTATGAGATCCAGTGTCTCCACATCTTTGCTGACATCTGGTATTGTCACCATTTTTTGGTTTACCTAGTTCAATTTCTGTGTAGTGATAAATCATCATGTTCTTAAAATGCATTTCCTTAACGGTTAGTGACGTCGAACATCTTTTTGTGTGTTGATTTGCCACTACATATCCTCTCTGATGAAATGACTTGTGTCTTTTGCCCATTTTATACTTTTTTAAGATTTATTTTATTTATTTATTTGTCAGAGAGAGCACGTGCAGGGGGATTGGCAGGCAGAGGGAGAAGCAGGGTCCCCGCTGAGCAAGAAGCCCAACACAGGACTCGATCCCAGGACCCCAGGATCATGACCCAAGCCGAAGGCAGACACTTAACTGACTGAGCCACCCAGGTGTCCTGCTTTTGCCCATTTTTAAATAGGATTTTTTTTTTTACTATTGATATGCACAAGTTCTTCATGTATTCTAGCTATGAATCCTCTGTCAGCTATGCGGTTGCAAATATTTTCTCCCGGTTGATCGCTTGTCATTTCATCTTCTTAATGGAATATTTTATAATATTTTTAATTTTGATAAAGTCTAATTTATTGATTTTTTTTCTTTTATGGAGCATGCATTGGTGTCATGTCTGAGAACTCTTCATCAAGACCTGGGTCCTAAATATTTTTTCTTATATTACCTTCTAAGAGTTCATGGCTTTACATTTTATTTACATTTAAATATATAATTGATTTTCAGTTAATTTTTGCATGAAGGTAATGTTTAAGTCAAAGTTCATTTTTGTTGTTGTTTTTGGTTTGTTTGTCTATGGATACCCAATTGTTATAGCACCATTTGTTGGAAAGACTGTCTTTTGTTCACTGAATTGCTTTTGCCCCTTTCTCCAAAATCAGTTGCTTCTACTTGTGTGGGGTTATTTCTGGACTCTCTATCTCATTCCATTCATTTATCTATCCTTTCACCAATGCCACCCTGTCTTGAGGACTTAACTACACCTCTGTGATAAGCCTTGAAACTGGATGGGGTGATTCATCCCACTTTTTCTTCCTTTTCAAAACTGAGAGTTACTGGAGGAGAGGGAGGTGGAGGATGGGGTAATTGGGTGATGAGCATTAAGGAGGGCACTTGATGTAAATAGCACTGGGTGTTATATGTGCAACGGATGAATCCCTAAATTCTACCCCTGGAGCTAATAATACACTAGTGTTGATTAAGTTGAATTTAAATACAAAAATTTTTTTAAAAAGAACTTGTCAGAACAAATGAAAAAAATTGGTTTAGCTGTCTAGTTCCTTGCCTTTCCATATAAAGCTTGGAATAATTTTGCCAATATCTAGAAAAAAGGACTCACTTGGATTTGGTAGTTAAGCCTGCATACTGTTTTGGGAACATTGGCATCTTTATTCTGCTGAACCTCTCAGTTAATGAACACAATATGACTTTTCATTTACTTAGATCTTCTTGAATTTCTTTCCGGTGTTTGGTATTTTTCAGCAAACAAGTCCCATGTACGTTTTGTTAGATTTACACTTAAGTATTTTCATTTTTTTAAAACTTAAATGGTATTATATTTTTTAATTTAAGTTTCTTTGTGTTCCTTACTAGTATATAGAAATACAATTGATTTTTTAAAAAGGTTTTAAAGATTTATTTATTTTAGAGAGCGAAAGAGAGAGAATGCTGCCCCTTGGGGGAGGGGCAGAGGGAGAGAATCTTTAAGCAGACTCCCCACTGAGCATGCAGCCCTCTGCCAGGCTTGATCTCATGATCCATGAGATCATGACCTGAGCTGAAACCAAGAGTCATATCTCCAACCACAAGCAAGGCAGAGGGAGAGGGAGAGGGAGAAGCAGACTCCCCGCTGATCAGGGAGTCCCACATGGGGCTGGATCCCAGGACCCTGAGATCATGACCTGAGTGGAAGGCAGACGCTTAACCGACCCAGCCACACAGGTGCCCCTTTTTTGGGCATTTTAAAATTATTAATTTAATTTTCATAATTGTTATAATTGTTATGGGCTATTCAAATAATCTATTTCATGCTGGGTGAGACTACTTTTCAAGGAAATGGTTCATTTCATCTAAATTGTTAAATCATGTGTGTAGACATGTTCATAGTATTCCCTTGTCATTCTTTTATGTCTCCAGAGTCTACAGTGATAGCCCCTGTTTCATTCCTGTTATTAGTAATTTGCCTCTTCCCTCTTTTTTTTCTTTGATATTCTTGCTAGAGGTTTGTCAATTTTATTGATCTTTTCAAAGAACCAGGTTTTTGTTTTATTGATTTTCTCTATTGTTTTTCTACTTTCAATTTCATTGATTTCTGCTCTTAACCTTACTTTTTCCTTCCTTCTGCTATCTTTGGGTTTATTTGCTCTTTTTCCATTTCTCGTGGTGGGTAGTGTAAATTACTGATTTGAGACTTCTTCTCTTATTTAATGTAAGCATTTGCTGCTGTAAATTTCCCCCTTAACACAGCTTTAGCTACAAGTTTTAATATGTTGTATTTTCATTTTCATTCAGTTTAATGAATTTTAAAATTGCTCTTAATATTTCCTTTTTGACCTTGAACTGAAGTATGGTTCCATTGAGGCCAGAAAATATACTCTGTATTATTTCTATTTTTAGGAATTTATTGAGGTTTATTTTTCATTCCTGTGACTATTTTATAACTGGAGGTTTATACCTCTTAAACCCCTTCACCTATTTTGCTCATCCTTCTACCCCCTTCCCTTCTGGCAACAACCAGTTTATTCTCTGTATTAATGAGTTTGTTTCTGTTTTTTGTTTTGTTTTGTTTTTTAGATTCCACATATGGGTGAAATCATGTGGTATTTGTCTTTCTCTGTCTGACTTATTATTTCACTTAGCGTAATACCCTCTAGGTCCATCCATGTTGTCCCAAATGGCATGATCTCAGGTTTATATTATGTTTTATGGATCACAGTATGGTCTCTTTTGGTATGTATTCTTTGAGCATAAAATGTGCATTCTGCTATTGTTGGGTGAAGTGTTTTATACATGTCAATTAAATCCAGTTGGTTGATGGTGCTGTTGAGTTCTTCTATATTTTTGCTGATTTTATGTGTGGTTTTCTATCATTGTTGGGGGATGTTGAAGTCTCTGATTAAAACTATGAATTTGTCTATTTCCCTTTTCAGTTCTATCAGTTTTTGCTTTACATACTTGATAGCTCAGGTGTTTGATACATACACATTTAGAATTGGCCTGTATTCTTCGTAGATTGACTTATCGTTATGTAATGTCCTTCTCTATCTGTAATAATTGTCTTTGCTTTTAAGTCTACTTTTCTGGTAAATTTATATAACTATTCCTCATTTCTTTTGATTAATGTTTGCATGGCATATCTTTTTCCAACCTTTCAACATACCTATACCATCATATTTGAAGTAAGTTTCTTATAGTGTATATTAATTCAACAATTTTTTAAAAAGACCTATTCCACCAAAATCTGTCTTTTAATTGGTGTATATGCTCATTTACATTTTTAAAAGATTTTGTTTTTATTTATTTATTTATTTTAGAGAGAGAGAGAGAGCAGAGGGAGGAGCAGAGGGGGAGGAAAAGGAAGGAGGAAAGAATTTCCAGCAGACTCCACGGCCTGACACAGGGCTCAATCTCATAACCCTGAGAGCATGACCTGAGCTGAAATCAAGAATCAGACACTTAAATGGTTGAGCCTCCCCAGGCACCCCTGTTCATTTCCATTTAATGTAACTATTAATATGTTAGGACTTAAGTCTACCATTTCACTTTTTGTTGTCTATTTATTCTGTTCTATTTTTCTTGCCATCCTGAGGGATAATTGAGCATTTCTTTAGAATTCCATTTTGATTTTTCTGTAGTGTTTTTGAGCGTATCTCTCCACATACCTTTTTGGATGATTGCTTTAAGTATTATATTGTATATCCATAATCGTCACAGTCTGCTGATGTTGACATTTTGCCAGTTCAAGTGAAGTGTATAAAACATACTCCTCACTTTGTGTCACCTTACTCTCTCCCATTGGTATTATAATTTCCTCCAAAATTTCATCTATGTCTTTTGAGTACTACATTTGATGATGTTGTAATTTGCTTCAACCATCAAACATAATTTAGAAAACATAAGAGGAGCAGGCAAGCCTCTTTACCAATATTTTTTTGTTGTTATGTTATTCCTTTCTTCCTGATGTTCCAAGATTCCTTCTTTTATTATTTTCTTTCTTTTTATGGAACTACATTTAGCCATTCTGTTAAAGTATGTCTGCTGGTGACACATTCTTAGTTTTCCCTCATCTGTGAATGTCTTGATTTCCCCTTCATTCCTAAAGGCTATTTTCTCTGAATATAAAATTCAGTGGTGGCAGTTCTTTTCTTTCAGCACTTGAAAAATATTGCGCCACTTTCTTCTGACCACTATGGTTTCTGATGAAAAAGCCACTGCCATTTGAATTGTTTCCCCTCTAGGTAACACCTCATTTGTCTCTGGCTGCTTTCAAGATTTCTTTGTCTTTAGGTTTCAGAAATCTTGGCACAGATTTCTTTGGGTTTATCCTATTGGAGATTTGCTCAGCTTCTTGATTATATAGGTTTATGTCTTTTGCTAAAGTTGGGAAATTTTCAGTTGTAACTTTTTTTCAAATACTTTTCCAGCTCCACTCCTTTTCTTCTCTCTTTCTTGGACTCCAGTGCTACAAATACTAGCTTTTTTGGTTATGGTCCCATGTGTCCTTGAGGCTCTATTCTTTTTTTACTAGATTCCTTAGGATTTTCTGTACGCAAGATCATGTATTTTGCAAATAAAATGGTTTTACTTTTTTCCTTTCAATATGGTTGTCTTTTATTTCTTGCCCATGTCTCATTGTCCTGACTAGAATCTGCAGTACAATGTTGAATAGCAGCGGTAAGAACCACTTGTCTTGTTCTTGATTTTAGGAGGAAAGCTTTCAGTCTTTTGCCATTAAGTATGTTAGTTGTGGGTTTTTCATAGATGCTCTTTATCAGGTTGAGAAATTTCCCTTCTATTCTTTTTTGAGTGTTTTCATCATGAAGGGGTGTTGAATTCCTTTGGCTGCTTTTTCTGTACCTGCTGAGATGATCATGTGGATTTTGTCCTTTATTTTATCAGTCTATTTTTTCTCTGTGTTTCAGATTCTTAATTTCTATTGTTTTACCTTTCAGTTTATTGATCGTTTTCTCTGTCCTCTCCATTTTGCTGTTGAACTTACCCATTGAGTTTTTATTCTGGTTATTGTATATTTTAGTTCCCAAATTTTCATTTGGCTTTTTTATAGCTTCTCTTTGTTAGCTAAGATTTTCTAAGATTTTCTTTAAATTTTCTAATTTTTAACTTGTTCAAGTATATTCATAATTTCTCACTTAAGCATGTCTATATTGGCTGTTTTCAAATTTGTATCAGTTAATTCTAATGTGTTATCTTGGTGCTGGTGTTGGTATTTGTATTGGTATTTTGTGTTGATATTTGTATTCAGTGTTTGGTATTATAGTTGTCTATTGATTTTCTTTTGTCATTCAATTTGAGATCTTCCTGTTCTTGGTATGACAATTGATTTTCAGTTGAAACCTGGACATTTGGTGTACTATAAAGACTCTAGATCTTATTTAAATTTTGTATTTTAGAAGGATTCTTCTCACACTGCTCTCATGGGGGAAGGGGAACATCACTTCATTACTGCCAGTAGGGGTGAAAGTCAAAACAGAAGGAGGGAGGAAGTTCTTTTTTGCTCCTGGGCAGGAGTAGGAGTTCAGTCTCCTTACTGGGTCTCTGCTGTTATTATCCTGACTGAAGGGATGGGGGTGGCACTTTGTTACTCTTCCCCATCATCTCCCAATGTGCAGGGGTGAGCTCATTACAGCTGAGCAGTGGCAGAAGTCCTGACTCTCCACCAGGTTTTTTCTGACACCCCCCAGTGAGGAGGGGAAAAGGTACCTCATTATCGCCCAGTGGAAGTAGAAGTCTAGGCTTCTTGGATGATCTCCACTGACAGAGGATGGGGGCAGGCAGTGTTTTTACCTCACAGATGAAAGTCCCAGCTCCCTACCTTCTGTGACACCACTCTGTCAGGAGGGTTGAAGTGCCTTGTCACAGCCTGGTGAGGGTGGAAAGCTAGACCTCCACTTGGCCTTTGCTAGAAGGGGTGGGGTGGGGCTACAGTGCTTTCTGTGATGTTTGGCTGGAGGAGGACAGTTCTTGCTTAAAAGTTTTCTGTCTTTAAGACTGCCCCTTTCCTGGTCCTTTGGCTAGAGAGAGTGGGCTTTTCTTGGGGCTTCTTTTTGTCTTCAACCATTGACATTTCTGAGTCTCTGGCTTCCTTTGTCCCCAGTCTGGGATCTATGAGGCCAAAAGAACACCCAGGGAAACATCACCTTGTCGTTCCTGGGTATGAATGTCCCCAGCCAGGGTCCACCTTTCAGAGTCTCCTTATGTTTCTTTTATATGCCATGTCAGAGATTTTAGCTAGACTTAGCAGGAGGCATATAACAGAAAGCACATCTGCTCCATCTTTCCAGAAACCCTTCCCCCTTGGATTTTAAAAACTGGCATTACTAGTGCTCCTGGAACCCCCATATAAGTTGCTTCGTGGTGCTGGTGCATTCACAGCACAATCAATGCCTTGGGATGGGGACTACAAGGGTCCAGGTTTTAATGGAACACTGTGAACAAGCTCCAAGAACTCCATTTACATCCTGTCGGACACTTCCAGTAATTTTAATAAATAGTCTGAGGGGATCTGAAAAATTAGAACACATTTACCAATAATTTAGGCTGGGTAACCCATTGGAAGTCATCATAGTTGTACAGTTGGTCAACAAAGGTGATGAATAAGAAAAGAAGTAAAATCAAATTTCAATTCCCTTTATCTAATAAACTTGAATATAAAAATGCCTCCAAATTAATGGGCTCTCAGGCAACGTAGACGATGAGTGAGCTCAGGAAGTTCCCACAAAATCTCCATTTCTTTACCTTTTTTAGGGAATTGAATCAACTGGCTCATGCTCCCTTGGTAATCCTCATGACCTCACTAAGTCTCTGTTTCATATAATCTCCAGGAAAAAGCAAACCAACAAGGAAAACTGAAACCTCATCCAGACTCACTCTGTAAGAAATTCAGCACCTCCTGAATATTTCTATAGGTGGAGAATTACAGATGCCTCTTCTCGCTCTAAACTGCTTCCAGCTTTGTCTTACTGACTTCTGACGGTCTACTTTCTGCTTCTGCTGGCTATTGTGTTCTCTTGGCATTGCTTTGCCCAGATGCTGACGTGGCTTCTTTCTCCCCCCTCGTTTCCCAAGACACTGCTAATAGAGTGCTCTGTGGGTAATGGGATTCACTGAAGGTTTGAGAATAACAAAGGGGAATTATTGCACAAGACAAAAAACAACTTAAAACTGACCATCCCTGCCTTGGGCGTATCTTACCGCTGGCACTCTAACTTCTGACTTGAGCTCACTAGGGAAAAATTTAAAATCTCTTAATACTAAGCGATCTAAGCAAAGTAGTTTCCCTCTTTTTGTCTTGACAAAAGCCAGGGAGCTTATATTTATAGCCAAAGAGCCATTAAAGCATTTCCTTAAAGAAAAGAATTGTTTTTTCCCTGAGAATAAATACTGCCTTCTCAAACACAAAATTGATTGAAGTCGGGTTTTTTTTTTTTTAACAGCATTTATTCCAGGGCTTTAAAATGATCATGATTTTAACCAAAAGGCAATTCATTTAGTCTGACAAGTTTTTTCCCCCAATGTAAGAATAGATCCATATGAAAAACCTTTCAATGAATCGTGGATCACCACAACAAAAACTAATGATGTATTGTATGGTGACTAACAGGACATAATAAAATTTAAAAAATTAAAAAAAAAACCTTTCAAAGTTTTAAAACCAAATCAGATCATAGTGCATGCCTAACAGAGCCTCAGCTTTCTTGTCTATAAAACTGGACAATATCACGTACATTCAGAACTGTTGTGTTATAAGTGTCTCACAAAACATGTGAATACTGTAGGAATCAAAACCTGGTCTCCAGCACACAAAGCACACTTAACATGTTAGCTGGCCCTTTAATGAGTAGAGTAAAATGAAAAGAAATATTTGGGTGGGAGTTACCACACCTTACCAAATACATGAGCCTTTCTCCATCTGCGATGTATTTACTTTCTGCAATAGAAAGAATTTCAATAGAGTATATGAAGATCAAAAGTGACTCAGAGGATAAAAGGAATCTTAAGAATGCCTCTTCCCAAAATAATCTTTCTCCTTTGTACATCAGTCCATCATTCCCTCAGTACATTATCTTGAAATTAAAGACATGAAAAATTAATTGTCTATTAACTTTTATTTTCATTTTTTGAAGTTTAAATTCCACTGTTATTTTCTTAATTTAATGTGCCTTTATGAATGTAAAGATATTTATCAGTGTTTTTAGGTTCGCATACAACTTTACTCTCCCCAGTCTTTTCTCAGCCATTCATTCTTCTAGAACTGTGAGGTTGTAAAAAAATGGAACCATTATGACTGAGGAAAAAATAATAATATCCAGCAGCTTTCCCCTAAGGAAAGCCAGAATCTCTTGTCATATGCTAAATTGAGTCACCCCACCAATCCCCTCCCCCCCCCAGGTCCTCTGAGCTTTCTGTATCACTAACTCCTTTTCACAGCCTGACTTGACAACAGCCATTTTCTGTGGGGCAGAGGGGTTTCAAAGCCAGTTTTGGAACTCTCCTCCTGTCTGGTTTAGGTAAAAATGGCAATACCAAAAAGTAAGAGATGGCATTCCCAGGAGACTGGTACTAGACCTTCAAATGTCTTTTATTTCAAATCCTCAGATGTTAATGTCATTTCTGTCTTAGTTTGGTCTCCCCCAGAAGCAGAGCCTGAGACAAGACTGGTTTATTTGGGAGGAGATCCCAGGAAGCAGGGGTGTAGGGAAAGGGGGTGAGCAAGCCCAAGAAGGAGTAAAAGCCGCTCTATGTGCATTATCAAGGTTGCTTGTGGGCAACAGGGTCTCAATTCTGGGACCTCTGGCAAGTGTACAGAATTCCTTCCAGAATGTTCCATCCAAAGGATGAGAGGCTGGGCATTTGTCTATTGGCTCTTATTCTCCACTAGTTGATGGTGGTTCCTGGAGTGTTACCTCCCCACACTTCCATGCTGTGCTTGTGTGAGGGTTGAGCGGGCTCCAGCCTCAGAGATAGATGGCTCTGAGGCAGAAAAACAGGAAGGCTCACCTCATGTTTGAGGTGGACATTATCATGTGGGTCCATACTTGAACTTACCACCAGAACTACAGCTGAATTCATAGGTGGGCTGAGGGGATGTGTCACAAGGTACCAAAACCATTGTCTGTAAACATATTGTCCCTTCTGCATCTTCTGGTCCCCACTGTGCCCATGTGGGTGCTCTCCAAAGCAAAGGATTTTCCAAAAGAAGACTAATTAGTCTAGTCCCAATGACACTGGCATGGAAGGGTGCTGTTAGTAGCTTCCCTTATGGGTTTAGGGGCCCTAAGTAAAGGATGGCCCTCTTCCATCTTTCCTCCAACCCATACCTTTGTCTGCACTCCCTCCTGCAAAGCACTTTTATGGGATGGTGAGGAGCCGTGCAGCCTTAGCAGGTCCCAGGGGTAGAGGAAAGCTGCTGTTTAAGGGAGCATGTCACTTGACCATGAAAGAGGGTGGCAAAGAATCATCTGACCCTGCCTAGCATGTCTCCCTTGAGCAGCTTACCTGGCCTGTTCACACCTGGCCCTGTGCGGCCTCTTACCAGTGAACTTGTCCCATCTGTTTTCCTGGGTCTACTGGTCTGTCCCCGTGTGCACCAAGGAACTTGGGGAGCAGGACGCCATGTCTTCATTTCTCCACTCAAGACCTACTTGCGGAGGGAAGAGGGAGGGAGGAGGGAAGTCCGTTGCTGGGAGATAAAATTATTTGCTTATATCACAGTTGCCAAAGAGAAGTCATCTGACACATGCGGGGAATTCCCAGAGCTAACCATTGAAAGCACTACTTAGATGAAATCTCTTGCAAAACGAAGTAGTTACTTAGGCACTTACTTTAGCTTTTATTATTTTTTAAGAAAGAGATGCTCCAAGGGCCAGTGACTCAGATCACCAGGTGACTTGGCTGTGGTTCCTATGAGTGAGTCAGGCCTACCAAACTGCCGAGGACAGAGGTGAAGAGGAAACAGGCTGAAAAACGCCAGAGAAACGCAGTCAACACAGACATGATGGAGGCTTCCGGAGGCTTCTGCAACCTTCTCTGGCCAAAGGCCACACGGAGCCATGGACTCCCAGACACTCACAAGTGCATGCAGCTGAAATCACTTCAGCTTGCAACTCTTCAGTTTGAGTCAAGAGCAGGTTGTAAAGACCGTGGGGTGAGGACCACTTCAAGTGGGCTCTTTTTCTTATTTATTTGTTGGGTTAAAAACCAAAAAAAAACCCAAGATGTGAGCACTCATACTTCCATAAACTGTGAGTTTTCCCTCCCTTCTCTGTTCCCTGCATCCTCTCTCCCTATTCTGACATCTTGACAATCCTAATACTTGCCCATTACACAGAATATGCACCAATTAACATCACTATGTGAATCAAGAAAAATAAAGAAAAGTTGACTGCTTCTCCTTGAAAACACAAAAGCCCAGAGAAATGAGGTGTCTTTGAACAGAAGCTGCTTCAACTCTGTGCTCTTCATAGCCTCTAGCAGCTGCCTGGGCTTGTCTAATCTAGTCCTTGGGCTGTTCACCATCAAAAGCATTGCCCGCTACACAAATGTACGACTCTAATTACCCAAATTGCTAAGTGTTATGCACAGGAAATCGCATATTACATTTGTAATTCTATTTACAGTGTGCAAAGCACCTTCCCCATATTCCCTATAATCTAACAACAATCCTGAAATTATTATCACTATTTATAGATGCAGAAACTGAGGCACACTGAGGTTGAGTGACACGCCCTACTTCAAAGCAGGCAGATCCCAGCACTGAACTCGGGTTGTCTGGGCCTAAACCAAACTATTTCTAAGACCCCCTGGCAAACTCCCACCAGCTTGGTTACTTCCAGCCTCCCTAGCCCTACCTCTGTCTCCTGAGCGGAGATGCTTACCCCTCATTCCCAGCACGTGGATGACCATTGCAGATAATGTGCAACTTGGAGAAACAGCAGCTGTCTCCCCAAAGACAGCCTGGTTCTGTTAGCTCTGTTTAACATCTGGAAGAAAGAAAGTGAACATTTAAGGTGAATGTTTAGATGAAGTTAGAAACTATGAGGGAGTCGAGCATTGCTCAAGGGCCGTTGAACATGCAAGGCTGTAACTGGGAAAAGAAAATCAAGGAGATGAGGGCTCTTCCAGAGCTAGGAGGAGACAAGGAGGTAAGGTCAAGGATGGAGAGGGGAGGGGCAGGGGCAGGGCAGAAACCACACAAAGATTCACATGCCACACTTGGCACTCCACGCTTACACTCACCCAATTCCGCCCTTGCCTTTCCAGCCCTCAGTCCTCATGGACAGTGCTCGGCACCTTGGGGTCTTTCTAAGAAGAAAGGTATCCTAGGTCAGGGCTCTTGTGCTGGCCTTGTTGGACTGCTCCTGCTCACCAAGACTTTTGTGGAACAGAGGTGGTTGGGTTTGCTTCCAGGTCCATCCCACTGCAGTAGGCAGTTGCAGAAGCAGCATGATGGTGTTCTGGGGTCTGCAGGCAGTCAGACTCTGTCAAGATTCGGGGTCAGTCAGCACAAGAAGGGGAGCCTAAGGATGGAATGTTGATTGGAGGCTGGGACTCCAAGCCGATCCATGGCTTTAAAACTCATGTAAATGCCAACAACTCTCAAATGTGTATTTGCAGCCCAGACTCTACTTCCTAGCTTTAGAGTCATTCTTTGATATTACATACTTGGATGTGTCATTGAAATCTCAAACTCATTTAAAAAGGAATTTGTAAATTGTCTCTTTCATGGGGGACAAGCCAGGCTCTGGGCATTGTCCGTGAGTTTCTCCTCCTTGCTCCCACATTCAGCCCATCACTGTGTGCTACTGTGCTTTCAAATCCATCCACTTCTTTTTATCTTCAAGACTGGCTCCCTGGGCCTAGCCCCCACCACCTCCTACCCAAATCATCAAATTCACACCTGCACTGGCCTTCCCAATGAATCTCTGTCACCACAGAACAGCCAGAATGACTTTACCAGAGCATGAAGCAGATCATCATTCCTTGGCTCAAAACCTCATCCAATGGCTTCAGAACAGAATCTAAACTCAGATGGTGCCAGCTACATCACCAGCTTCCCCTCAAAGCCCTCTCTCCCACTTCCCACACTCTGGTCTGTTTAGCTCCTCTAAGCGACCAAATCCTTTCTCACTTCAGGGTCTTCACACCGTGGTGTTCCCTCTGCCTGGAATTCCTCCCTCTTTGCCACCTTTGCAGTGGCTGCTCCTTCTTACATATTCATTCTCAGGTAAGTGCCACCTGAGACCTCCCAGAGCCTTTTCCAGACTCTCAATCAAAAGAAGGTCCTTTTCCTGCTCTTCTTTCTCAGAGAGCACCCAGTTGTTTCCTTTCCCAGGAAATATCAAGGTCTGCTATCATGTATGTATGTGGCTTACTTCTTCAATGATTGGCCCTTCTGCTGGACTCTAAGCTTCACGAGGACAGAGATCCTGTCTGTTCTGTTTACCCTATATCCTGAGAGCCCAGTCCAGTGTCTGGTGTATAAAGATGTGGTCATCGATAATGGCTGAATGAACGAATAAATTTTAAAACAGAGCAAACTAATTTGTTCTCTCAACAGAGCTTCTGGCCTTCTCCCCTCCAGTTTCTGTCCCCATCCACCGCTAGCTCTGAGCACACAATTTAATGCTGTGTCAGGATGCGTATGCTGTCAGGCAACTCAGAGAAGCAAGGCAAATCCCTCCCCTGGGTCATGAGCCACACCCCTTCCCTCCTTTCCTCCTTTATTAATTTAGCAAATAGACCCATATGTAATCATCATAGTCTATGACATAATAATAATGACATTAATGGGACTTTTGCAATTTGTTAGGCACAGTCCTTTGCTTTCTCATTTAGTCCTCTATAGAACCCCATGATGCTATTACTAGCATTGGCTCCATTTTACAAAGAAGAAAATCAAGGCTTGGTGATTTGGTGACTTTCCTTAGCTCTGATGTTAGGAACTGGCAGAACCAGGATGTCTGTTGGAGGCCATAACCCATAGGCAACCCTGTCTCCCAAGTGTTCACTGGTATTCAATGTATTTTGAGATTCGACCAACCCTTAAGTCCCCATGTATGAACCAAGCACTGTGCACAGTGTTTCTGTTCATGTTTGTATTTTATTCCCACAACAACCTGGTAAAGTAGGTCTTTATTCTTCTCATTTTCACAGAAGAAGGATCAAGATCCCAAGAGTTGAAGCACCTTCATATGGTTCATTGTGGAAGAGCCAGGATTTGATGTAGCTCACTTCCACTGAAGCCACTGCTCTCTCCATTCCTGCATATTTTGCTGCTCTGCCCAAAGAGAAAGGAACAGAGAGAACCGGGGGACTTGACTCGCCCACACTCTGATTAGCAGAGTGTGGCCAGAGGGATAAGCCACTCCCGGAGCAGCCCTTGTTGCTCTGTCACTGCAAGAATGGTTCTGGAAAGCCACGGGACAGGAGAGGGGACGGGTTTCAGAGTCAGATGGATGCCCATATAATTCACAGCTTTGCTCACAAGCTGGGTGGCCTTGTACCACGTACTCAACTCTCTGAGCCTCTGGTACCACTAAGAACTCTGTGAGCCTCTGATACCATTAAGGGGGTCCTGGTGTCAACTTCGTGGGGCTTTTTGTGGGGATTCAATAAGACACAGAAAGAAAGCCCTTAATATAGGGGTCAGCATATGGTAGGTCCCTGTTGGTAGGTTTGGTATTTCCAACTTCCTGCCCACTGGGTTCTCAGGCCTCAGGGAAGAGGCACTATAATTAGGCTATTCTGCTGTGGAATTCTTCAGAGGTTTGTGCCTCTCTTTTTTTCCTTCTATTGTCTGTCCCTTCCTCTCCCACCCATAATTTGAAGCTGACTGTTCTGTCTGCAGGAAATGTGTTAAATGAGACAATGTTTGTGTTCGCGCCTCCTTCCACGAGCTTTGCTGGCATGTGCCTCTGTTCTGGTCCTTGGGGAGCATCTGAAATGTGGTCAGGTGTGCCCACCAGCAGTCTCACAGGCACAATGCACACAGCTACTAGAAGAGAAATTTCATTCTTGGAAAAGAATATGAGACTAATATATTCAAGTGTGCATGGATTTTAGAGACCAGATCTGGGTCCACATCCCAGCACTGTTATTGACTGTGAGTGTGGCTATGTGGTCAGTGTCCCCATGCATGAGACTTTCAGAATCTGATCAGAATAATGAGGGGCAGTGTTTTGAAACATCTGGACAAATGTCAGGCACATTGTAGATGCTTGACAAATAAGTATCTAACACAATGGTTGGAATCTAAAACAGCTGGCCACAGGCCCAACCTAACCAACTTACCTCTTTTTATAAATAAAGTTTTATTGAGACACAGCCACACCCATTTGTTTAACATATTGTCTATGGCTGCTTTTGTGCTACAATGCCAGAGTTGAGTAACTGCCATTCACTGTTAATTCCTTCCATTTCTTCTAGAAACTAGCTGCTGTAGACTCTGGAGTATGAAGTACAATGGCTATGGGTTCCTCCCAGCAGCTGCCCATTTAGTGTATCACCTGGGATTAAATTCAGCCACATGAACAGAGAACTAACATAAAAATGGCTTAAACATGATAGAGACTAACTTGTCTCTTGTACAAAAGTCTGCAGGTGGGTAAATCCTAAGGCTATTCTTTCCTGCAAACCCCTCAGGGACCCAGGTTCTTTCACCTTGCCACTTTTCGTCCCTAGGATGAGGCTTTCATCTTCACAGACCAAGATGGTGGCTGAAGCTCCAGCCGTCATGTTCTCATTCCAGGTGTCTGCATAAAGAAGGGGATGAAGAAAAAGGAGCGAAATATATGAACCAATTCTTTTTAAGGATGGTTCCCAACAGCTGCCACCTGACACAATCTGCTAATATCTCACTGGTCACATGGGCATACTTAGTTGTAATGGAGGCTAGGAAATGGAACATTTCCGGGTGGCCATATGCCCAGAGGAAAATGGTGGTAGTGGTGGGGGGGCGATTTACATACTAAAGAAGATGGGGGAACACATATTAAGGGAAAACCAGTGGGTGTGCCTCTCAGGATTGTTTAAGCAAAAGCCCAGGCTTCAGTGGTTTAGACCACCAGGACTTTTATTCTTCAGTCATCAAAAATCCAAAGGCAGGTAGTCCAAGCCTAGTACCCATGCTTCCCCTCTGCCTCTCATTTCCCCAGGCTGTAGTCTTCTGGTGTCAAGATAGCTGCTGCAGCCTCAAGCATCAAATCCCAATCCTGCTCCAAAATTAAGACTGAGGAAGTGGCAGGGGAGGGCTTTCTTCTTGTACTGCTCTTCTTGTATTCCTGCAGAAGTCCTAGAAGCTTCTCCTTCCTTCTCCTTTGCCAACCCTCGCTCCCATGCTGGCTCCCTGGCTCCCTAGACTAGCAAAAGGGAGTGGGATTGCCAAGACTGGCTTTCATGACTTGCTGCCTGAACAAAGTTAGGATTCTGTCAGCAAGGAAGAAAAGGAAAGCAACCTGTGAGTGGAATACAATTGAAAGATCCACTATTAGCAGAGAGGGGAAGAAATAGTCATTTCCCACCCCACCCCTGACTCGAGGAACAGGATACTTAGATTCTTTCTGGATAAAAGGCAGGGAGTGAATTGAATTTGGACCATATTCTCAAACCTCCTATGGCTGCTATTTATTATCAACAGGTTTTGTATCATTACAAAATCTGGAATTAGAGGTAAAATCTGCTCCATAAATTTTTAGGCTTGAACTTTCAGTTCACTAGTCTGCAAGGTGCTCCCTCCACAATGTTCAGAGCTATTTTCAGGTAGATGTTCTGGACCAAAAAAAAAAAAAAAAGGCAGCTTCCTAAAAATAATTTTGCAGTGGCAATCCCACATCTCCCGGAAATGATGCACCTTATCTTGTTGATAGGGTCTGAAATCTTATGGCAGTGCCATCAGCCCTAAATGGACTGCTGGTGGTAATGAGATTAAATTCCTCTCCACCAAAAATAGTCCTCCTCCTCTAGCACAGCCCAAAAAGCACTTTGCAACTTTATCCAGCAAGCCTGGTGTTTAAGAAGAGCAATGGGCACCCCACATCTAGATTTGCAACATAGAGCTGGAAGCTTAACTTAATAGGCAGCTTGCCTCACTCAGATTTCATCTAGACCTTTCCCCTAGAAGAGAAAAAGGAAAGTCGTGTTCCTTGGGTGTCTTCCATGTGGTAGGTGTTTTATATGTATTGTTTATCAAAGCCCTGCATTTGTAAATTAAGATGGACTTATTCCTATCTGAACCACCCTTACAGGATGGACATGGATTAGACTCTGGTTAGCTGAGTTTGGGGCTTGAGGCTCTTGGTCCTGCACTCTGAATTTAGATATCCAGAACTGGAAAGAACCAAAAGGTGTATACAACATAGATACCTCAGAAAATGCCAAGAGTCCAAGTCTAATAACCCAACAGTACTGCAAAGAAAGAAGACGAAAGGTGTAACCAGTCATAGAAAGACCTGATGGTTTTTCACAAATAAAGTTCAAGGGCACATATGGTGTAGGAGTAGCCTTAAGGTTTTCAAATGTTGAATAAGTGTTAGTGACAATAACCCAAGTGGGAGAAATATCTTTTGTTTGTGATGGATGATCTTTTTTTATATGCTGCTAGATTCATTTTGTTAGTATTCTTTTGAGGGTTTTTGCTAGTACGTTCATGAGGGATATTGGTCTGCCATTTTCTTTTCTTGAAAGTTTTTGTCTCAATTTGGCGTTAGAGTAAGGCTGGCTTCGTAGAGTCAGGGTTGCAAAGTATTCCATTCTCTGCAATTTTCTGAAAGAGTTTGTATAGAATTGGCACTATTTCTTCCTTACGTGTGTGGTAGAATCCCCAGTGAATTCATCTGGGTTAGGAATTTTCTTTAGGGAAATGTTTTCAAGTATAAGTTTAATTTCTTTAATATATTTAGGGCTATTAATATGTATTTCTTCCTGAGCAAGCTTTGGTTGTTTTAGCCTTTGTCCATTTCATCTAAGTCATCAAACTTTTCAGCATAAAGTGAATTATAATATTTATTTATTATGCTTTAATATCTGTAGAATCTGAAGTGATAGCACCTCCCTCATTCTTACTGTTGGCGATTCAAACTATTTATCATTTAATTGATCTTCTCTATTTTTTTATGTTTTCTACTTTATAGATTTCCACTCCATCTTTTCTTCTGCCTACTTTGGGTCTCAATTTGCTCTCATTTTCCTAGTTCCTTGATGTGGAAGCTAAGATCATTAATTTAAAACCTTTCTTCTTTTCAAACATAGGTATTTAGTGTATAAATTTCTCTCTACGTATGGCTTTAGTGGCCTCCCACAAATTTTGGTATGCTATTTTTTTTTTCATTTTCATTCAACTTAATATGCTTTCTAATTTCCCTTTTGGTTTCTTCTCTGATCCATGGGTTATTTAGAGTGTGTTACTTAGTTTCCAAATTTTTGTGAATCTTCCGGATATCTTTCTGTTATTGATTTCTAATTTAACTTTATTGTGATCAGAAAATACTGTGTCTGCTTTGAATCTTTTAAAATTTAATGAAACTTCTTTTATGGCCCAGAATATTATCCATCTTGTAAATTCTCTGTGTGTACTTGAAAAAATGTATTCTGTCGTTGAGTGGAATATTCTATAAGTGTCAGTTAGGTCAAGCTGGTTGGCAGTGTCGTTCAAGTTTCCTATGTCCTACTAATTTTCCCTTTGTTTGTTCTGTCAATTATTTAGTTATTGAAATCTCCAATTATTATGGTGAATTGTATCTTTTATATCCTTGAAATTCTACCAATTTTTGCTTCATGTATTTGAGGCTCTGTTGTAAGGTGCATAAACATTTAGGTTTGTGAATGACCTTTATGAATAACTCCTTTATCATTATGAATAGTCTTTGTTCTGAAATTGACTTTGTCTAACATTTAATATAGCCATTCCAATCTTTTTTGAGGGGAGATAGGGGAGGAGGTAGTGTTAACATGGTATAAATTTTCCTTTTATTTTTAACTTGTTCATATCTTTATATTTAAAGTGCATTTATTTTAAGCAACATTTAGTGGTATCTTCATCTTTTTATCCAAACTGAAAATCACTGCCTTTAATGGGAGTGTTTAAACCATTTACATTTAATTGATTATTGTTGTTATTAGTTTTAGGTCTTTCATCTTGCTGTTTGTTTTCTAAAACAGTGTTCATGAGGAGGGTTTATTATGACAATAGACTTTTTCACAGTAATAGAGGATTGGCATTATATAAGGAAATAACTAAGAGAAAATTCACTCTTAATTTAAAATCTATATTCAGCTAAATGTCATTCAAGAGTAAGGGCCGGGGGCGCCTGGGTGGCTCAGTTGTTAAGCGTCTGCCTTCAGTTCAGGTCACGATCCCAGGGTTCTGGGATTGAGCCCCACATCAGGCTCCCTGCTCGGCGGGAAGCCTGCTTCTCCCTCTCCCACTCTCCCTGCTTGTGTTTCCTCTCTCAATGTCTCTCTCTGTGAAATAAATAAATAAGATCTTTAAAAAAAAGAGTAAGGGCAAAAAATGACATATTTAGACCAAAATCAAGAGGATCTACCAGAAAGAAGGATGCACTTTAGGATGAAGAAAATTGAATCCAGAAGAAAAAAAAATTAGGAATTAATTTTTTTGGAAGTTGGAATTAACATGACAAAATGTAAACACCTATTTGATCTCGGTAGTGGGTGTATGACTGTGTAAACTTTCTATGCTTTTTGTATGTTTTAAATATTGTGATATAAAAATAAAAGTGCCCTGGAGAGTGTGGTATCATGGAAACCAAGCTAGGAGAGTGCTACTGTGTAAAATACTGCTGAGAAATAAACTAGTTTGAGGACAGAAAATTACCTTTAGTTTTTCAGGATGAAACCTATTGATGAACTTGACAGAAGCAGATCAGTGGCATGGTGGAGGACGAGCCCAGACTGGTCAATGAGAGGTCAGGTAGAAGTCCTGTGACCAATCTCTTAAGCATTGCTGCCTGGCCAGAGGATCAGACCTTCTCTGATCATCCCCCAACTTTATCAACATGGGACCACCCATCTACAGCCCTTCTGCTGTACTTTTTGCCTGTAGGATGAAGCTTGGATTTCAGGGCCTAACATACAAAGTAGGATCTGGCTCCTGCCCACCCTTGGAGAGTTAATGTAGACCTACATATCTAAATTGATCTCCTAGGTTCACAATGCTGCTTGTCTGTTCAGACTTACCTAGCTCTTTTTAATTTCTGGGTGCTCACTTTAGCTCTCATTTTTTTCTTCCTTAATCCATCCATTTCCTGAGCTATCTTGGATCTTTTGGTATTAGATTTGATTTTACCCACGATCCATTATAGTCAATCCTATTTTCTTTTTGAGAGAGAACCTGACTTCCTACTTATGATACCATTCCCATACAGACTATATTCCACATATGGTTTGTGTTTTGCCAAAATCCCAAACCTGATGTTTCTGGCACATTTACATTCCTGTATAACCAAAACCGTATCCAAATAGAATTCTCCCTTCTATGTTTCTGATGGCTATTTGTTCAGACTATGCTTGAATATCTGCAATAATAGAGGGCCCTCATACTTAAAGGTGCTGTGTTTCACTTGGGACAACTCTGGTTGATAAAATATTCTCTTTTATTTTGAGGGAAAAAAGTCTTCCTCCCTGTATCCTGCCCCCCCGCCCCCCCCCCCTCCAAAGCCAAGTCCTAATCTAAGCTCTAGGATGACAATGTTTCCAGTATTTGAAATTAGAGGGCTGCCAGTTGTATGGTTAGACTACTGGATTAGAATTCCAGCTCCCACACTTGAGCTACCACTCTGAGCCTCAATTAACTCATCTATAAATTAAGGATAATAATAGTGCTCACTTCAGGGGATCATGTGAAGATCACATAAAATAATTCACACAATATATTTAGTGCAACACAATGACTGACACAGAGTGAACGCTCTAAAAATGTGAGCTCTCACTAAGCATCAAAGAGAAGATATTTTACATTGTGAGACCCTTCTCCCCTTCAGAAGAGCTAAGCCCTTCAGGAATCTGAACCAGAGGATGGCCCCTTGACTTAGGGTGGGGTACTTTGGAAGCTTCACTCAGGACCAGTGCTTGCTAGGAAACGTCAATACCTGCATTAATATTAAGGTGAGAAGAGCAGGTGCCCGGAGGTGGTCAAAGAGCACAACTACCTCATGCTGGCCACCAGAGCTTACAGACAACTTGCCAGTGCTCATCACCATGTTACAAGCTCCAGTGTTATCCATAGTGGTTATGTAGTGGATATAATCATACTTTTATAGAACTCCATGGTTCTAAGAAGATTTTCATCTAAATTGTTACTTCATCTCTATAGGACCCCAGTGAAATTGGTATTATCATTCCCATTTTACAAATGAGAAAATCAAAGTTCAGATGAATGAAGAAACATGGTCAGGGTCATAAAGAACAGAGTAATTGCCATCTGTTGATTGACAACTCTGTGATAGGTATTTTACCTGGTGATTTTGCATACTTTATCTCATTTTATTAAAAAAATAAAACACCACCCTACTCATGAATAGGTACTCATTTTTAGATAAAGAAAATGAAATTCAGAAAGGTTAAGGAACTTCTCCCAAGTCACACAGCTATAATAAGTCCATTAGCAGCAAACTTGATGTGCTTTTTACATTCCCCTCATGGCCAAGGAGAATTACACAGAACACTCTGAACAGCTTCGGGTGGAATGGAAATGACAAATAGCTACATTGCCTTGGATCACATTTTCTGTCAGGTATGTTATAAATCTTGCTCATGAAAGAGGTTCTCTCCTGTTCTAGTTCTGGTTCCTCAGCATGGAGGAATCACATTCCTTGAGGGAGAAAGCTAAATTAATGAGTGCATCTGGGGATCCATCTGCAGACTTAGAAGCCCATTCTCACCAGACCAATGGGTGGTCCTCAACAATATAGAACACCTTGGGTAAATCACTCTTCCTATTACCAAAGAAATGGAAAATGACAGTGGAGACTCTATTCAGAGCATGCTCCTTCTGCAGCAGTGACAAAGGTTTTGAACCTTGGCTAGGGTATATGAGAGAGCTACTGAAGTCAGAGATAGCCAAGTCCAAAAATGCCAGCTTGATGGGCTGGCTTTGAGACTGAGCCTTTGAAGTCTCTTGTGTTTTCAAAGCAAAACACCCCTACCTCACACCATTAATAAACCTGGCCTTGAAAGAGGAGAGAAAAGTGGGTCCTCATTCCGGAGAGTGTGGTGCTAGCACCCGCCACAGCCCCAGGGGCCCAGTGTAGATGCGTGGTTCTCATCCAGGGGCAGTTTTTCTCACAGGGAATGTTTGGTGATGTCCGAGACATTTTCCATTATTAAAACTTGAGGGGAGAGGGGGAAGCTATTGGCATCTATTGGGTAGAGGACGGAAAAACAAGCTCCTTTACCCATTTCCACAAAGAGCCCACGGGTGCCCAGGGTTCAGCAGGAGTTTTGGCTACCCTAAGTAACCTTGCTTGGAGCACAGGAAGAGGGTAACAAAGCAGAGCACAGCCCACCAGCAGCCTGCTGGTTCCTTGCCTTCTCTCTCTACCCGTGTCTGAGGATCACAGGTAAGTCTTTTACAGGGTCCTATACAACAGTTTAGTGAGCATCTTCTGAGGCCTAAGCTTGCCCTTGGGCTCCCAATGCCACCGTAGTGGCTCATCAATACATTTCTTTCACATAAATGTGATGCTCTTGCTAAAAGGAACTATGGCTCAATCAGTTAAGTGGCCAACTCTTGGTTTTGGCTCAGGTCATGATCTCAGGGTCCTGAGATTAAGCCCCATGTCAGGCTCCAAGCACAGTGTGGAGTCTGCTTGAGGATTCTCTCCCTCTCCCTTTGCCCCTACCCCTGTTTGTGGTGTGTGGTCTTTCCCTCTATCTCTAAAATAAATAAATAAATAAATAAATAAATAAATAAAATCTTAAAAAAATAAAAGAAACTATGGGGAATAACAAGGGTTCCTTCCCCTACCTTGTTTCTTTTTTTCTTTTTAAATATTTTATTTATTTATTTGTCAGAGAATGAGAGAGAGAGAGTACAAGCAAGGGGAAAGGCAGAGGGAGAAGGAGAAGCAGACTCCCTGCTGAGCAGGGAGCCCTATGTGGGACTCAATCCCAGGACCCTGGGATCATGACCTGAGCCGAAGGCAGACGCTTAACTGAGCCACCCAGGCGCCCCCTACCTTGTGTTTTAAACAGATTATTTTATTTGTGTGTCCTACCCTGGTGTATTCTGGCACCTCATTTATTTGTCTGTTTATTTATTTACTTACTTATTTTAGTTTCTCTGTCATTGTCTTAGATATGTTTCTTAGAAATAATCCACATTTAGATCCAACCTGGGGATCTTCGCTTTTATTTGTTTCGACAATAGACATAGGTGGTCTTATTTCTTTCATTGTAGTTTCTGCAAACTGTTTGGGATTTTTATGCCTCTTTGCTTCTTTGTTTCCTGTCTTTTGCCAAATGGCTTATTTGTTTTTATTTACCCAAGTGATTTGAACATTGTGAATTCTATTTTTCCTGGGTTAGTGGTTACCCTTACATTTCAAAAAATAGTTGATCCTGTATTCTTTTATCAGTGTCAAGAATGAGAGAGGACCTATAGGCCCTCTGCACAGACAATGGATGACCTAGTACACCTTCCTTTCTTTCCCACCCATGTCCACCTCCAACCTCCCAAAGTTGTTTTTTGGTATAACCTCGGTTTTTAAGTCCAGGTTAAAAATATTGTTTAACTGTCAATCTTTTTCTTTTCATGATTATTTTTACATTAGCATTGTTTCTTTATAAAATTAAGAATTTAATGATTTATATTCAATGTGCTATTTATATATTTAATTATTTAGAGAATAGTTTCACTTCAAACTCTATCATTGCTCACCTCATTTCTTTCGTGTTGTGTTATCCTCATACTGGGGTTCTCTATTGTGATTTGTTTCTAAGATCACTGGACTACTGAAGAATGAAGAAGAGACACGAGATTGTTGCATTCCCCCTGAGACCTTGTCTGTCTGGGTCTTCTCTATTTTCCTTGCCTCAAATTTTTCAATCGTCATGTATAACATTACCCCATTTCCTTCTGATCTTTAGAGTTGCAGAAAAAAAGTAAGCTGTGAACTTGATCATTTTGTTCGTTTTATCTACCTGATCGCTTGTAAGATTTTTTTCCCCTTATTCTCAAATTTAAAAAAAAATTTCCAGGGGATTCCTAAGTGTGTATTCTTTCTTTCTATTAATTTCTCTGATACTTGGTAAGCCCTTTTAATCTAAAGATTTTAGTCTTTTCAGCTCTGGAAAATGGCTTTTATAACACCTCCTGAATCAATTTTTCATGACTCTTATTTTTTGCTCATGATCTCAATCTTTTTACACTTATAGGAAATCTTTTTACATTTCTGAATAATCAGATAATTTATCAAACCATCCTTCAAAATCAATGAGTCTCTTTTCTGCCTTATCCACTATGTTATTCATGCTGTCCAGGATGGTTTTCTAAATTAGGGAATTCATGTTTTCATCAGAAAGCAATCTATCCTGATTTCAAATTTCTCCCTTTTCATCAGTGCCGTGTCATCTTGAATCTTGCTGAGAATACAAATTAGAGGAATTTATTTCCTGTTCCCAGGTTGCTTCCAAGATTGCGACTTGCCTGGAAACTGGCTGTCTCCAGCCCCTGCAGGAGGTGCTGGTGTCAGTCAGGACTGCCATTGTCCACAGGAGACGGGGAGAACCCGCTGGGGAGAGAACCAGGCAATGGGAAGATTCACCGTAAGCTGAAAGCTTCTCTTCACAACACTTGAGCAACCCAAGTTTTCTGGAGCCCTACAGTCCTTTCTTAGGACCACTGACAACTTTAGGCAGCCCCACTGTGCTGACTTAATTAACTGCTGACTATGTCACATGCGGGCTGGTGGCGAGCACCATTGCCAGTCATTCCATATGGTGGACACTAGTACAGCTCATTCATTCATTCATTCATCAAATGTCTCTTGAGCACCTCTTTGTACAGAAGCTGGTTCTATACATTGGAGATATGATGGCACAGTTAGTTCTACCCCTATAATATTTTTATTATACTGGGGAGACCGTGTATAACAAGTTGATATAATATCAAGGAATTATAAGTGCTATGAAGAAAAATAAATAAATCCAGAGTAAAGGGTTAGAGAAAGAAAAAGTGCAATTTTAGTAAAAATGGTCTGGAAAGACCTTTCTTAAGTTCATTTGAGCAGAAACCAGAATAGAGTGGGGGAGTGAGCCAAGAGGATGTGTGGAGGAAAAGCCGTCCAAGCAGAGGGGATGGCAAGTAGAAAGGCCCTGAGGCAGGAAGTTGTTGGACTTGTGAAAGAAAAACAAAGAAGCTGGTGTGCCTGGGGTTGCACAAGGGAGCAGAGCAGGGCAGGGAAAAGTCTGAGGGCTAGCATATTGTGCTGTGCTTGCTTCATCAGACATCCCTACATGCATCTGGGCCATACTTGGGCTTCTTATGGGAAGGTTGCATCATTCAACATGCAAGACCAAGTCAGCGACATACCTTTTAGCAAATTGCATCTCAGCAGCCCAGTCCCCCAGCATGTGGGGCTAGAATGACTCCTGCTGAGCCACAAGCTTAATACCTGCTATGATGAGTCCTCAGACCACCAAAGGGCTCCCTGTATCAACCTTGCACTCATACCCATGGTGTTGGGTTAGCTTCCCACCCTCTCTTGTCCATAAGCCTGGTGCTAAGCTTCATTCTTCTTGACCTGAGGCCTGAAGTGGCTGAGTGCCCACCATACCCTCATTCCAGAGGGGAACAAAATGGCCCACTGTGGCTTCAGCAGGATTCCATTAATCTGGTTAGTGGACTCATCTTCAAGTGGGCTTAGCACTGCTGAGAGGACCACCTACTGCTTCTGCTGTTTGGGGCCCCCCTAATAACATCTGCCAAAATCTGGTCACCCTGGAAGCCTCTACCCTAGAGTCCTATCCTTTACCTCAGCCCTCATTCTTCTCATGCTTCCCTGGCTTTCTCTGTTTCCTACAAGCTTGTGTTTCTTAGGTCTCCATGTGTCCTACCCCAAGCCCATCTGAATTTTTACAAGTGAGCATCTACCACCCTCACCCTGCTCTACATCCAGGCTGGGTGACATAAAGGGATGAAATCACATCTGGATTTTTATAAGCAAAGAAACTTATAACTAAGGGAAAATAAAAGGTTATTTTTCAAAGGAGAGCTTGTAGGATTGAGCAACCATCTGCATTCCTCTGTCCCAGTTGACCCAGCCACTGAACAACCTTTTTTAAGGATCCAAGTCTTTCTGAAAGTTTTGGTTTGTGCAATACAGTCCTCATACACACTGTCAAATTTTATAACTCTAAATATTTGCTTGAGACTGCTGTTAACAAGGACTTACATCCTTTCTCTAAGGAGATGGCTAAATATGTATCAAGATAAATTTATATCAAGAAATTCTTCCCTTGCACTCATTTTGCAGAAATCTATATGGATTTCTCGTCGAAATTTTTTGACCAGTCATGCTGAATGTTAGGATCTATTCCAAACCACCTGGCAGTATTAACAGATGAGCAATACCTGGGTGAGTTATAGGGTCCACATATCACAAAAAAATTATCTTCTATAGTAATACAGCCTTTTCTCTTACAAGTCATTTTTCAGAAAAGAAGCAGTTTCTACAACTTATGAATAAACTGAATTGCTGAGACAAGTTTCATTACTTGTCGCCCACCCACACCTATAAAGGCACCTGTCAATTAACACAGTCGATTCTGTCAAGAAACACAGTTAATGGCATTAATTAATCATCCTGTAGGCTGTGTCTTGGAGAAGATAGTCCAATGTAATATGGGACTGGTATGGCAGGAGGCTCAATGACATTTGATCCAACATGAGCTAGTTGACCTCTATCAAGCCCGACACTCTGATATTGCCAATAGTAAGAATGCAGTGCACTTGCAGAGACTCAGAGTGTCTTCAAGGACTGTCTTGACCTTATATCACTTTCCAGACAGTCTGGTCTTCATAAGGAGTCCAGCTGACTTGAAATGATTCAACAATGATTGCTATTTGTGAAAGAAAAAGATCTGATTCAAGCCTCACCAGATAGGCTTGAAACTTGTCTTTGGAGCCAGTCCATTATGGATTATGAAAACTTAATATTTGATGTTGTGAACAGCAGCTGCTTTGACCAGTTAACTTTAGAAGACGAATTGACCCAGGATGTTCTAAAATGCACAACATAAGCAGTCATTTCTCAAAACTCTTTCTTGGTAGTAGAAGAGGCACAAATTATTAATACCCAACTTAAATAGCAGTAGTTCACAGGCTACAGATTCCATTTGTGAAATTTAAATCTCTGAACAGTGACTGATGGTGCTTGGGAAAAGTGCCTCTTCAGTAAGCCCACAAGTTCAGCTGTCCTCATCTAATTTAAAGCACCGATTGTGAGAAACTCTCAAATGGCATGTGGTTCTGTCCCACCGATGGCAACATGAGCAAAGCAGGGATCCAAACCACAGTAATAATCTACATTTCAGTGGCACAAGCCTACACCTCATGCAAAATCTGGCCACGCCCTATGTTTCCAGACTTCAAGAGTCCCACATATGCTCATGAGCAGTTGTCCTTTGGTGGTCTGGCCCTTTCATTGGTGCTCACCAATCAGGAAGCCACCCAAGGGTGGTGTCACTACTGCCTTTCTTCCAGAAGGACCCCATTTTCTTAGTTTGGTTTCCACCTGAAGCAAACCACAAGACAGGATTTGAGCAGAATTGCCTTATTTGAGACATAATCACAGACACAATCCCTTATTTGAGACATAATCCAAGCAGGGAAGAAAAGGAAGTAAATAAGAGAGGTGTTACCAAACCAGTCATTATGTTTGAACTTTGAAAGTTAATTGTGATGAGGAATTCTGGAAATCAATGTAGGAATTGATTGAGAGAAAAGGGATGTTTATATATCAACTCCCAGAAGTCGTTATTTGAGGGCTGCTGGGGATAGAGGTCTTCAGGCCACAGCAAGCCCTAGAGCAACTGGCAGACTGGTTGGTGTGCACTAAGATAGTATGGCCCCAGGGAAGATGAGTGGGGTGCTCACAACATCTTTCTCCCCAAGTACCCACAGCAAGGATGGCATTTCTTCGTTGTCCCCAAGTTGAGGAGACCAGGTAGACTGCATTTCCCATAGGCCTTACCCTACCCAAGGATGTCTGTGGGATACATTCTCAGAGGCAGAACTGCCTATTTTAAGGAGTGCACATTTCCCAATTTTAAGATATACTGCTAAATTGCACTCCAAGAAGTGCTCACCAATTGATATTCTGGCTAAAAGGTCATCTGAATTCCCTTTATCCTGCTTTGTGGGATACTGATGTTCCCTATTACAGTGAAATTGGTTATGTTGTGGTCTTCAACTTTTTTGGAGGGAGGGTGAAATTTACTACATGTAAATTTATCAAAGAATTCTGTGAAATTTAACACATGCATACAGTCATATAACTACCACCAGGATTAAGATAAAAAAACAGGTCCATCACCCCCAACAATATACCCATGCCTCTTTGTACTCAAGCCTTCCCCCACACCAAGCCCCTGGCAACTATTAGTACATTTCCTATGTCTGTAGTTTTGCCTCTTCCAAGTTGCCATGGAATCATAGAATACGTTAACTTTTTGAGTCTGGCTTTTTAAATGCATTTGGCTTTCATCCGTGTTATTGGGTATCAACAATTCATTTATTTTTATTGCTGAGTTGGAAGTACTACACTTTATCTGTTCACCCAGTGAAGAACATATGTGTTCTTTCTAGTTTTTGATGATTATGAATAAACATCTGTGTAGAGGTCAACATAGCTTTCATTTCACTTAGGTAAACATCAGTGAGTGATGCTGCTGGGTCATATGGTATTTATAAGAAACTGCCAAACTATCTTCCAAAGTGGCTATATCATTTTGCATTCCCCCAGGCAACAGAAAGGGGTTTTAGTTTCTCCATATCTTCATCAGCACTTGGTATTAATGGTGTTTCTTCTTTCTCTTCTTTCATTTTTTTCCCCCTTCTGACTGGCGAGTAGAGATATCTTATGATTTTAATTTTTATTTCCCTAATGACTAATAATACCAAGCATTCTTTCATGTGCATATTTGCTATCTATATATTTACTTTAGTAAAGCATCTGTTCAATTCTTGTGTGTATTTTAAACCGGGCCAAGGTTTTTTGTTTCTTATTTCTTTGCATATGAATGTCCAATTGTTGAAAAGATTACCTTTGCTCCAGTAAATTGCCTTTGCAATTTTGGTCAAAACCAAACAAGCATATATGTGGATCTATTTCTAGACTTTCTATTCCGTTTCATTAATCTTTGTGTCTATCCTTTTACAAATAACATGCTCTCTTTGTCATTGTAGCTTTATAATAAGTCTTGAAATCCAGTAGTGTGAATTCTCCAAACTTGTTCTTTTCCAAAATTTGTTTGTTTTTTCTTTCTTTCCTTTTTTTTGAAGATTTTATTTTATTTATTTGACAGAGAGAGACACAGCAAGAGAGGGAACACAAGCAGGGGAAGTGGGAGAAGCAGGCTCCCTGGAGAGCAGGAAGCCTGATGCGGGGCTCGATTCCAGGACCCTGGAATCATGACCTGAGCCAAAGGCAGATGCTTAACAACTGAGCCACCCAGGCACCCCTGGTTTGCTTTTTCTAGTTCCTTTGCCTTTCTATATACATTTTAGAATCAGTTTGCCAGTGTCTAAAAAATCCTGCTGGGATTTTGGTTGGAATTGCATTAATCTAGAAGTCGGCTTGGAGATAATTGACATCTAAACCATACCGAGTCTTCCAATTCACAAACATATAACTCTATTTACTTAGGTCTTCTTTTATTTCTTTCACCAGTGTTTTATACTTTTCAGCACACCTATTCTGAACATATTTTGTAAAATTTGTACCTAGGCATTTCATATTTTTGGGTGTGATTAGCATACTTTTTTAAATTTCAAATTTCAATTGTTCATCGCTAGCATATGAAAATAAGATTGATTTTTTTATTAACCTTGTATTCTACAATAATGCTAAGCTCACTTACTATTTCTAGTAGCTCTTTGTAGATTATTTTGGATATTCTATGTAAATAATCATGCCATCTGTCAGTGGAGAGAGTTTGTCATTTCTCCTTTCCAATAGAGATGACTGTTGCACTGGCTAGGATCTCCAATACAATGTGAATGGGAGTGGTGAGAGCAGAGATATTTGTCTTGTTTCAACCTTAGGAGAAAATATTCAGTCTTTACTAGTGAGTATACATTAGCTAAAAGATTTTTTTGCAGATATCTTTGATCAGGTTGAGGTAATTCCTAGTTTGCTGAGAGCTCTTGCTTATGAATCAATATTGAATTTTGTTAAATGTTTTTCTTGCATCTGTAGAGATTATCATATGGTAATTCTTTAGTCTGTTGACATGGTAAATTATAATGATTGTTTTTAAAGATTTTATTTATTTATTTGAGAGAGAAAGAGAGCACAAGTCGGAGGGTGGGTGTGGAGGGGCAGAGGGAGAGGGAGAAGCAGACTCCCCACTGAGCAGGGAGCCCAATGCGGGGCTCAATCCCAGAGATCATGACCTGAGCTGAAGGCAGATGTTTAACCTACTGAGCCACCCAGGTGCCCCAGTGATTGATTTTTAAATGTTGAATCGAACTTACATTCCAAGGATGAATCCTTGTCAGACATAATGTATTATTGTTTTATATATTCCTGGGTTTATTTTACTTGTATTTTGTTGAGGATTTTCATATCTATGTTCATGAGGGATATTGGTTTATAATGTTTTTTTCTTATGAAATCTTTGTCCAGTTTGTTATTCAGGGTAATACAGGACTCATAAAATAAGTTGGGAAGTATTCCTTCCTCTTCTATGTTCTCTAAGCATTTGTGTATAGTTGATATTATTTCTTCCTTAAATGTTTGCTAGAATTCACCAATGAAGACATCTAGGCCTGGAGTTTTCTTTTTCGGGAGGCCTTTAACTACTAATTCAATTTTTAATAAGGTATAGGATTATTTATGTTATCTATTTCTTCTTGAGTGAGCTTTGGTAGTTTGTGTCTTTCAAAGAATTTCATCTAAGTTGTCAAATTTATGGGCAGAAAGTTATTCATAGTATTCTCTTATTGTTCTTTGAATGTTCATGGAGTCTGTGGTGATATCACCTCTTTTCCTGATATTTGTAATTTATATCTTCTGGGCTTTTCCTTGGTCAGTCTGGTTAGATGTTTATCAGTGTTATTAAGCTTTTCAAAGAGCCAGAGTTTAGTTTCATTGACATTTTCTTTTATTTTTCTGTTCTCAATTTCACTGATTTCTGTTTTTATCTTTATTTTTCTTTCCTTCTGCTTGTCTTTTTCTAGTTTCTCAAAGTGGAAACTTAGAACCTCACCATCTTTAGATTATCCTTTCTGTGTTTGAAAATATAATGAGTCCTTTGTCCCATTATAGAAATCAAGTGTTGCTTTCTCAGCCTCATTGTATCTAAGCTGCTGGCATGTGACATACATTCCACCAATCAGACATGGCCACTCAAGTCTTCTGTTCAGAAGTGGGAAATGTGAAGAAATAGGTGAACATGAAATCCTTCTTTTGACAAGGTTGGTTGTGAAGGTGTCTAGTTCTACAGGAGTTTCAGAGGCAGAATTGGTGGCGTCCAGTGCCTAACATCACAGGTGCAAGTTTCAGAGTCTGGATCGAGTGTGGGTAGCAGGGATATCTTAGTCAGAATGACCTCCACAGGTGGTGTGGAGTGATCTGGTGTTGTTCTAGCATTGTATTCTACAATTTTATCTCTAGCCTTCCTAGAAATTCCCTCCTAGGAATTTCTTTCTTGCTTAAAGTCTCTGGTTTGAATTCTCTTGGCAACTAAGAACCTCTACTGATAGATCCATCTTTTAAATTTTTCCAATTCTGTGTGTGTCAAATGGTACCTCATCTTTATTTAATTATGACTGCAGTCTAAAGCATTTTCATATATCTTTGGCCATTTGTATACCTGCATTTGAAGTATCCATTCATATCGCTTGTCTATTTTTCCATCCTAACAGTTTTTCTTATCGATTTGTAACACATAACCACACACACACACACACACACACACACACATTCCATTCTAGCTAATAATCCCTCTGTATTAAATATATTGCAAATATTTCTTCTGCCTGTAACTTTCCATCTAACCTTGCTTATGGTTTTTTTATTATTCACAAGTTTTTCATTTTTATGACATAAAATTTCTTAATTTTCCACTTATATGGCTTTTGGGAGTTTGTTTCTTACTTAGGAAGCCCACATCCAAACATTTTCTTTTCTTTTTTTTTTTAATATTTTATTTATTTGACAGAGAGAGACATAGTGAGAGAGGGAACAGAAGCAGGGGGAGTGGGAGAGGAAGAAGCAGGCTTCCCACGGAGCAGGGAGCTTGATGCGTGGCTCAATCCCAGGACCCTGGGACCATGACCTGAGCCAAAGGCAGATGCTTAACGACTGAGCCACCCAGCACCCCCCAAACATTTTCTTAAAATGAACTATCCTGTATTTTATTCTAATACTCTCATACTTTTATTGTTAACTTCTTAATGCTCTTTCAATGTTTTTCTGTGTATCTTATGGTGTAAAAGTATATCATTTCTTTTTAATACCTTTTATTGAATGGTCCAATCATTTCTCCACTCTTCTGCAAATCCTATTACAGAAAGATTAAAATATGAGTCTACACTATACACAGTGAATCCTTGAATGTGGAATATTTGCAAACTATTCTGAAAATACACTCCATATATAAACATTAATATGTAACTAACATTGTGTAATTATTTCTTCATTTATTTCCTACCCTATTCCAGATGGGATTGTGCATAGGTTTGTACCATTCTTTCAGCACTAGAAGGGACCACTGGAATATACTAAACGGACTGACTTTGCATTATCTTTGTCTCATTGGCAGAGCTCTTGTACATCAGGTATTCTCAGAGGCCCCACACTAGTGGGACCTTAATTGGACAGGCTCTTGCTGCAAGAGCTTTCTGCTTGGGTTCCTGGTGTATTCAGTAGGTGCATGAAGCAGGCACAGAAAAAGAGCCAAAAATGTGTCCTTGGATGTCATTGGGTAAAGCAACTGGGGGAAAGAGGAGGGGTCAGCAATTTTTTCTTTTCATTTTGCCACATGGAACTCTAAGGAAAAAAAAGTCTCAGAGCATGTCACACTAATCCAGGAGGCAAAAAAAAAAGAAAGCCTGATACTGGGCAGAGCCCCTCCTGGCTAAGGGTGAAGAATAGCCAAGGAATACTTTTCCAGCCTGGGGCCAGCTGCACCTGCTATATTTGGGGTCAGTCTCCTTGAGGCAATGCCTCTGCAGGAGTCACCCAGGGAATTCCTGGGAATTTCCACCCACTTCCTCCCCTCCAAATGGCAGCAGGTGGCTTTTCACTCTGACAGCATTTATGTTTGCATTTCGGTTTAGGATAAATTGTCAACTCACTCAGGTTTCTTGGAGAATCCACAACAACTAGCATCTTTTTAGGAATGCAAATAAAATTTTCTTGTATGTGCTATTTTGTGTGTATGCTATTTTCTTTGTTTATCATATTTAAAAAATATTATGTTGAATTTTTATTTATTTACATAATCTCTACACCCAATATGGGGCTCCAACTCATGACCCTGAGATCAAGAGTCACATGCTCTTCTAACTGAGTCAACCAGGCACCCCTGTGTTGAATATTTGAGGCAATGATTTCAGTACTAATTAAAGGCACATAGGAAAGGCAGAAATAGTCATGCAGACACATGCATGTAATAGATGAGACTGGCAGTTCTTTGGTAAAAGTGTGCCCTGTAGAGCTAAAAGAGGAGGAGGAATGTCTCCAGTTTCACCTAGGGAGGAGGAGTGGGGGGTCAGGAAAGAGTCTCTGAGGAGGTGATCTTGTCATGGTTGTCACTTCCCCTGTCTCTGCCAGGGAGGGTGTTCACCCTCCATTTCCTGCCTTTCCTGTTAAATATCCACCTTTTGTCCCAAGACTCACAAGCAGACGTTTTCTACACTCTTTTGTGGCCCTCTGGGACACATCTGAACTGACCTCCAGAGTGCCCCTAATCTCCTAAGTCTACCAGACAAAAGAGTGAGGTGGCTCTGCAAGAGATGAGGGAAAA
This sequence comes from Eumetopias jubatus, assembly GCF_037043125.1. Classification (NCBI taxonomy): domain Eukaryota; kingdom Metazoa; phylum Chordata; class Mammalia; order Carnivora; family Otariidae; genus Eumetopias; species Eumetopias jubatus. The sequence goes on along the minus strand of NW_028274807.1, from coordinate 147,050,865 downwards.
CAACCCTGATCTCTCCACTTTAAGAACCCTTTAGCAACTGTGGAGGAGCTCAAGCTCCAAGGGCAGATGCTGACCAGGAGCTCGACAGGAGGGTCAGTAATACGGGCAGAAGGGAGGGTCCCAGGAGACCTCTATTCCATAATCTCACTGGGTGGTTTTGAATCAAAAACCATTCAGAAGGTAGATTCCAAAACAAGTCATAAGTAAGTTTGCAATCAAAACAATGTTCCAATGCACAAAAATCAGTGGCATTCCTATACACCAACAAGACAGAAGAGAGACAAATTAAGGAGTTGATCCCATTTACAATTATACCCAAAACCGTAAGATACCTAGGAATAAATCTAACCAAAGAGGCAAAGGATCTGTACTCAGAAAACTATAAAATACTCATGAAAGAAATTGAGGAAGACACAAAGAAATGGACAAACGTCCCATGCTCATGGATTGGAAGAACAAATATTGTGAAGATGTCAATGCTACCTAGAGCAATCTACACATTCAATGCAATCCCCATCAAAATACCATCCACTTTTTTCAAAGAAATGGAACAAATAATCCTAAAATTTGTATGGAACCAGAAGAGACCCCGAATAGCCAGAGGAATGTTGAAAAAGAAAAGCAAAGCTGGCGGCATCACAATTCCGGACTTCCAGCTCTATTACAAAGCTGTCATCATCAAGACAGTATGGTACTGGCACAAAAACAGACACATAGATCAATGGAACAGAATCGAGAGCCCAGAAAGGGACCCTCAACTCTATGGTCAACTCATCTTTGACAAAGCAGGAAAGAATGTCCAATGGCAAAAAGACAGTCTCTTCAACAAATGGTGTTGGGAAAATTGGACAGCCACATGCAGAAGAATGAAACGGGACCATTTCCTTACACCACACACAAAAATAGACCCCAAATGGTTGAAAGACCTAAACGTGAGACAGGAGTCCATCAAAATCCTAAAGGAGAACACAGGCAGCAACCTCTTCAACCTCAGCCGCAGCAACTTCTTCCTAGAAACATCGCCAAAAGCAAGGGAAGCAAGGGCAAAAATGAACTATTGGGATTTCATCAAGAATAAAAGCTTTTGCACAGCAAAAGAAACAGTCCACAAAACCAAAAGACAACCGACAGAATGGGAGAAAATATTTGCAAATGACATATCAGATAAAGGGCTAGTATCCAAAATCTATAAAGAACTTATCAAACTCAACACCCAAAGAACGAATAATCCAATCAAGAAATGGGCAGACGACATGAACAGACATTTTTCCAAAGAAGACATCCAAATGGCCAACAGACACATGAAAAAGTGCTCCACATGGCTCGGCATCAGGGAAATTCAAATCAAAACCTCAATGAGATACCACCTCACACCAGTCAGAATGGCTAAAATTAACAAGTCAGGAAATGACAGATGTTGGTGGGGATGCGGAGAAAGGGGAACCCTCCTACACTGCTGGTGGGAATGCAAGCTGGTGCAACCACTCTGGAAAACAGTATGGAGGTTCCTCAAAAAGTTGAAAATAGAGCTAGCATATGATCCAGCAATTGCACTACTGGATATTTACCCCAAAGATATAAATGTAGGGATCCGAAGGGGTACGTGCACCCCAATGTTTATAGCAGCAATGTCACAATAGCCAAACTGTGGAAAGAGCCAAGATGTCCATTGACAGCTGAATGGATAAAGAAGAAGTGGTATATATACACAATGGAATATTATGCAGCCATCAAAATGAATGAGATCTTGCCATTTGCAACGACGTGGATGGAACTGGAGGGTGTTATGCTGAGTGAAATAAGTCAATCAGAGAAAAACATCTATCATATGACCTCACTGATATGAGGAATTCTTAATCTCAGGAAACAAACTGAGGGTTGCTGGAGTGGTGGGGGGGTAGGAGGGATGGGGTGGCTGGGTGATAGACATTGGGGAGGGTATGTGCTATGGTGAGTGCTGTGAATTGTGCAAGACTGTTGAATCTCAGATCTGTACCTCTGAAGCAAGTAATGCAATATATGTTAAGAAAAAAAGAAGAAGAAGAAGAAGATAGCAGGAGGGGAAAAATGAAGGGGGGGAAATCGGAGGGGGAAACCAACCATGAGAGACGATGGACTCTGAAAAACAAACTGAGGGTTCTAGAGGGGAGGCGGGGGGGGGATGGGTTAGCCTGGTGATGGGTATTAAAGAGGGCACGTTCTGCGTGGAGCACTGGGTGTTATGCACAAACAATGAATCATGGAACACTACATCCAAAACTAATGATGTAATGTATGATGATTAACATAACAATAAAAAATAAAAAAAAAACACAATGTTCCAGAAACTCTGTTAATTCCCATAACACTCCCATGCAGCTTGCATTTTCATTATCATTTTACAGATGGTGAAACAGGTACAGAGAAACTCCGTGTCTAGTCAGTTCTGAATTCAGACCCACGTCTTCTCTCCATGAGCCCCTCCCACTCTACTGCACTTGGGGATCCAGGGTTATATTTCAAACCAGCGGTTCTCAGCCTCCCCTCTGCCTCCACATCATCTGCATTCCAAGGCTTGCTCATCAGTTACTTCCCAGATTCCCACAGGGATTCTTTACCAGGGAGGTAGAGAGGAGGCCCTATCTCCACCCCCAACTCCCTGCAGGGGACCCCATCAGATTCAGAGGAGGTAGTGTGTCTGGTTGGAAAGAAGCACCTCAGAAATCCTGAAGTCCCCTCCAAGCCATGTGAGAATCACTGATTCAATTAAACTAACAGATACAGGCCAAGGTCACATAATTTTCTTCCTGCCCACATAACTGCCATTTCCATTCCCAGGGACAATTTTGGATTAACATTTGAGCCTTTATTCCTTGGTTCTTTGTAATGTGGGAGTTTATCAAAGAACTATATTTTCCATCCAGAACACTCATATCCAGAGCCAGAGTGGAGGTACAGATAGTGGGATTACAGGAGATGGGGGCTCTGGGGCTGCCTGGGAACAGAGCAGGGAATTCGAAGACTGGAAAAGGGATGGGTACAAAGAGCCGGGGCAGCAGAAGAACAGAGAGGACCCGGGAGCACATGTTAATAATGTCCCAGCCACATCCCCCAGCTGGTCCTGGAGGATTTCTGCAGCCAGCTGATGCCTGCACTGTGTCTCTTGGCCTTAGGCCATTCTCTGGCCATGGGCACACGCTGTGTCCACAGACCAGTCAGGCTAGAAGGAGTGAGGAGTAAAATGTCTCAGAAAGTCTCTCAGCCAATGACGGATGGGAGCTAGTGAGCAGAAGCATCACACACCGGTGAGAAATTCTGAAGTATGTTTTTCTCTGGTTCTCAGAGACCCAGTGGGATTGAGTCCCAGGTGTCCATAGTGAGCCCATGCTCACTAACACCCTTCGAATTGTTTTCCTTTCCTCCACCTGCACACAGGTTCTCTCTCAGGGTCTGCTTTGAGGAGACCCAAATGAAGACAGATGCCCATGTAAACATTTTCAATCAAGTTCTTTCTCAGGCTCCCAGACCACGCACCAGTTAGTTGCCTGCAGGACACCTCCATCACACCCCACCAGACTCCTCATTTGAGTGTGAACTTGCTTCTCCTACCTCCTCTGCTCTCAACTAACAGTACGGGAATTCTCTTCTAAGATATCAATTCCGCCCCCCTCCCCCAAGGATTGATTCAAGTGGCCCAAGTTGGAGGAAATGAAAGCCAAGATCAAGCTTTCTGCTTATGTACTGGAGGAGAGAGATCTCTCCTTTTCCAGCCCCAAGAAATGGTTGTCACTTGTGAGTGGGAAGGCAGAGCCTGCTAAGAACGGAGATGAGGCTGGTGCTGTCGGAGCCCTGCCATTATCCATGGGGCCTTAACCTTCAAGGGTACTAGCCACCCCAGCTGCATCTCTGCCTATGGGTTTTCTCAAAAATCTCAGAAGACTGTGCTCCCTGAATACACAGCAGCTAGAAGTGCCTGGGAATTGCTTCTCCCTATGAGCAGCTCTCTACCAGTGCCTCATCCCTGGAGCAGGGAGCACCGATGCCCATGCTTACATGGTTTCCCATAACTTCACACTGGGATCAAGCTTGGGGCATGGAGATTTCCCAGCTGCTTCCCTTCCCTGTCTCCCTTCCCCACCCAGCCCCCCACTGGTACTTTCTGCATTTCCCAAATTATAGTCAAATCCTTGCCTCGAGATCCACTTCGGGCGAACACAAATTAAAAGGTGACAACTTCAAGGACAGAGATAAAATAACAGGAGTGGGAAAACCTATTCTTAGCCATCATTTGAACTGGAGATCAAGCAAAGCCTGAGGCAATATGTTGCTATTTATTTATTTATTTATTTTTGCTTAAACAAGTCTGATTTTTTTTTCCCCAGTTGCAACACGGAGTCTTAAAAAATATATCTAAAATCCCACAACAGCCGCCTACTCTGCCATTCCACACTGTGCACCAGTGGTCCCAGCCTGAGGTTCTCCAGCACTTCTTCCCCACCCTCCCCCATCTCCAGACAGGGACCAGATGGGGCTCCTTGCTGGTTGCTGAAGCCCTGCAGGCCCTTTCTTACACTCAAGGGATCCCAGCCCCTCCCCCCCGGCACACCTGCCCCTTTCTCTGTTTAACCGAACACCACCCATCTTGCAGGGCACAGTTCTGAAGTCTCCTTTTCTCCTTCCTGCCAGAACAAAGTATCCTCTGTTTCTGGTAGGGCATTTCTCCCTTTTCATGGCACTTTCCATGTTCCTCTCGTGTTTATAATACGAAAAAAATTTGCTATTTAAATTGCCAATTGTCTTCGGGGCTCTGAAATGTTGCTTTTATTTTGTTCCTTGGTCTGGACTCTGGGTATGCAGGTGTGTTTTCTTTGTGCACATTTATCAAACGGTATGCTTCTCATGTGTACACTCTGCCTGGATGTTGTCTATCAATAAAAGAGTTTATTTAAAGATAAAATACCAACTGCATCTAAAGTCCTGGTGGCAAAGAGAAAGTCCTTTTCTCCTCTGAACACTATGATATGTGTGGTTGTACAGCTTTGGGGTTAGGAGCTGGGTGAATGACTCACCCTAAAAGAGGAAGAGAAGCATTGGAGTTTCCCTGAGTGGTGAAGGGGTGTGGGGCAGAGAGACGGGGCTGGGGGGCGACTGCACCTCCACAATGGCATTGCTACTCTGTGACTCTCCACTTGCGATGCCTTATCTAAGCTCACAAAATGCACGAGTGGATTTTTCTTCTGGACTGTGGTAAAGTGGCTTAATTCCATGTGTCCACTGGCACAGAATGAAATGTTGTTAGCACACTTGATTCAGGAGCTGGCAGTAAAGAGCCTCAAGAGAGGGTGAACTCTAGAATTGGCATTCATCGCTGAGAGGACATGAGTCTATGGGGCCGAGAAATCGGGTGTTGAAGCAAGTTTAGCTTCTACCAAAGGGGCCTGGATGTGACACAGTTTTCTCAGTATGTCTTTTCTCCTTTATTGGTCTGTAATTTTCTTGAGGCTAAAGGCAGCAACTGGATACATGGATGGATGGATGGATGGATAGATGATAGATAGACAGATAGATAGATGTTATTCTTGTAACTGTCCTCTTTCCTCAGCATGAAGAAGGTGCTTGATAAATTTCTTTTTGTGTGAATTAATGGAAAATGGAAGGAGATGAGGGACTTGGGGTTTCCTGGATAACCAAGAATTCTCCTGCCTATATAAGGAGCCTAACAGTACATAAAGAATATAAATTTTTAGTTGAAGATCTGGGTCGGAATCTCAATTTTATCACTTCCTGGTCGTACAACTTTGGGCAAGTCACAATCCCTTTGAACTTCAGTTTCTTCAATACAAAACAGGTGCATGAGGGAAAAAGTACTTTTGTAAACTGTAATATGCTTTTCAGACTTCTTTGTTGGGAGGGTCATTTTGAGGACCTGCCTCCTAAGATGACAGAACTTACCTGAACAATGTGACCTCTCTGGTCCCAAATGCCACCCCTCCAACATGTTTGTTGCCTTCAGCTTAGTAGCTCTAACAGTCATCTAGAGTGTAGAAATGCAAATACTCATTGATTCAAATTCATGCAGAGCTGTGATACCTGACAGACTCATTCAGGAAGAACAGGTTTTCTTTGGTAGGCAGATCCTGGGAATTTCAGTGGGGTGGGAAGAGGATACAAGAGAAGGGACTGGGGCCTGCAGTGGCTTTATCTCAAACCCCATCAAGAAATGGCACTCATACCCCCCTTGCGGCATTGTCACTGCTGGGAGCTATCGTCACTTAGGTTCTTACCCTGTTAAAGTGGACAGATGTTATAGGGACTTCGGAAAGGCATAAAGCAAGTATGGAATGTGTCTTCTCAGAAGTAACACCTGAAGAAGGAGTCCCCCCTCCGAGCACCTCACAGTGGGGACGTGATGTTTGCCAGATGCACCCTCCCAGCATCCCTGCAGGGCTTTCCCCATAGTGGCCCATCATAGTTATCCTGTAGATCAGGCCTTCTGACTTATCTATGGTTAAGAATTCTCTGGCAGTTTTATCCAAATGCAGATTCAAGTTCAGCAGGGTCGAGGTGGAGCCCGAGATTTGCATTTCTGACAAGCTCCCCCAGATGATGCTGACACTGTGGGCCATGGCCCACACTTTGAGGAGCAAGGCTATATAGATCCTTGTTGGATTAACAAATGAATGAATGAATTTATTAAATTTCCGTTATGTATATCATCAGCTCTTGCTCTTTCATCTCCTAGGAGACTCTTACCTGTCTGCCCCTCCCAGGAAATTGCAGCCTGTTATTTACAGCCAGCTGTCTGACAGGAAGCCAGGATCTATCTTCAGCCACAGGGCCCCATCTCTGCTTTGAGCAGCAGCTGCCTACCCTCAGCCCCCCTCCCCCAGTCTGTGCCCTGTAACTCTCCAGGTAGCATTTGATGTGAAGATGAAAGGACCAGCACACCTGGGTGTCTGCCCCACTCTTCAAGCTCCACTTCCTCGACATCAATCACTCCAACCCTCTCATGGATCCAAATTAAAGCTGGGCTACCAAGTTCTTGCTGTAACAAATTCTGGTTCACAGCCCACCCCAAGGCTAGCTAGCTCTGTCCAGCCCCAAAAAAGGTGATGGGGACAGCCAGATGGTCACTTCCCTCACTCAACCTCTGGGGACCAACTCAATGTCCAGCTGATTGTCATTCTCTTCCTGACCCCACAGATGCTGCATAGGAAATATCTGGGAATTGGAAATAGAGCACCCTGTGCATCTTCAGGGTGTGCCTAACAGCACAGCCTGCCAGGTAGTCAGCCTCAGAGCAGCCTGCTGGCAGAAGTTCTGCAACAAATCCATACTGATGGGATAGGCTATATATTGAGTAGTATCAGATGTAAAAAAGAGCTTGGCCTCCTTTTTTGTGGCTTCTTACTGCACAAGAACCTTCATCAGAATGAATTACTGAGATTAAGAGTGCCTCCTCATTGCCAACATCAGCCAGATTTTCATTTTTTGAGTTCCTTCTGATGCACCCCTTTGGACATGGGGCGCACTCTTTCTCAGGAGGACTCTGGTTTCTTCTGAACACAACTGATGACCCTTGAGGACATTTGGGAGTCAGCACATTCAACCCAGATTTATTGAGCACCTAATAAATCCCAGGGACTATCCATACTGCTGAGGACCCAGTGGCCAACAAAACACAGAGGCCCCTGCTCTCCTAGAGCACAATTCTACTAGGTGAGGAGAGAAAACAAATAAGTCAATACATAATTAAAATATTTCCAGATAGTGATGATGCTGTAAAGTCAATTAAACAAGATGACGTGATACAAGGCTTTCAAAGGATCAAGGAACAGCTTCACTCTGAGGCTGACTACCTGGCAGGCTGTGCTGTTAGGCACACCCTGAAGATGCACGGGGTGCTCTATCTCCAATTCCCAGATATTTCCTATGCAGCACCTGTGGGGTCAGGAAGAGAATGACAGTCAGCTGGACATTGAGTTGGTCCCCAGAGGTTGAGTGAGGGAAGTGACCATCTGGCTGTCCCCACCCACCATCTTTTTTGGGGCTGGACAGAGCTAGCCTTGGGGTGGGCTGTGAACCAGAATTTGTTACAGCACGAACTTGGTAGCCTAGCTTTTAATTTGGATTTGGTACCAGTTTGAATTGGTACCTGAATAGTGAGAAGGAGCCAGCCACATGGAAACCCGGGGGCAAAACAGAGCATGTCACCAGCACAGAGTCCCAAAGAAGGGAAGACACTTTGAATGCTTTAGGAAGAGAGAGACGGGCAGCATGGTTAGAGCATGGGAGAAAAGGAGGGGGTGGGTTTGAAGAGCCAGGGCAGATCATGTAGGACCTTGTAGTTTGCTCTAATGCAGTGAGAATCCCTAGAGGGATTTTGGGCAGGGGCATACATGACATGGCTTATGTTTTATTTATTTTTTATTTTTTTTCAAGTGACTTACATTTGAAAGAACACACTGGCTGTTACATGCAGAAAGGTTGGAGGAGGAGGGTGCAAAGTCAAAATGGGAACATGAAGGCCAATGAGAAGGTCATTCACCAGAGAGCTGATGGTGGCCTGGACTGAGGAAAGTGGCTGGATTTGGAAATTAGGACAAAGAACCTCATGGAAACCTCCACTGGGTGACATCTTTACCACCTCACCCTTACAAACTCCTGCAAAGGTGTCTTAGTGCACAAGTCATCAGCTGTAGGCCCAAGCTCTCTAGAAGCTGGAAGTTCTTCCCAGTGTCCAGGCACCATGAGACTGCCCCCTTCCATCTGAGCACAAAAAAATCTGACTCTGACCACAATCCACCTTTCTCCTGATGTCTGCTACTCAAAACAGGAACAACCAATCAATAAGCAACAAACTGCTTTATTAGTACTAAGTATTTTGTCTCAACCTTAAACTGCCTTAAAATTTGTTCTGACTGGGAATCTGCTATTTCCTAAAATGTGTTCATTCCAATTTTCCTAGGTCTGGACCCTCAGGGTGGAATTGCTGAGTGGAGAGCTGCTTGATCATCTTCATTCCTTCATTGGTCCATGTGATCCGAGGCCAGTGTTTGCTGACAGCACATCATCTCTATCCCCGCCCTTCATGACTCTTAGGCTCAGCAATGTGTGGTCATTTATGGAGACCAAACCCCATTCCAAGCTTCTCTGGTGGGGCAGTAATTGTGAAAGGTAGAAAAGTAGTTGGAGCGGACCTATAGCCATTGGCATTGCTAAGGTCCCTAAAAGCTTTTTTTCTTGCTATTTTAGGATAAGGTCTGAGGGCTAGGGAGATAAAAAGCCATAAAGCAGTTGTTGTGGCATCCACACAAGGAAGAAGGGACATATTTAAAATTATGGAAACTTTAACTGAACTGTGGTTAAATCACTTGAATGTTGATAAAAGAATTATTGAGAAAGATGGGATTTCCCAGAATTCTTGACAATTTTCCTCTATTTTATAGACTCTTACAACTGGAAGAAATGAACAAGCCAAATTCTCTCATTTTAATGAAAAGGAAACAGAAGTCCAGCAAATGAAAAAGAACTTGCTCCCAAATAAAACAAATTAGTGCTTATCTTTACCTAGTTTATTTCCAAAAGCAGAGCCTGGGACCAGGGCTTGTATACCAGTGGCACATTTTGGGAAATTATCCTAAGGAACAAGAGTAGAGCACTGGGAAGGGCAAAGTGGAGAAGGAGAGAAAGCCAGCTTCTGTCCCCCTCATGGTCAAGGGATTCCCTCTGGGATATCCTGGACAGTGGGTATCAGAATGGCTGAGCAGGTGCCCCAGGCTGACCCAGGGCAGACGGGAGAGGTGCACAGTGCCACTGAGGTGAGCTGCTTTGGTGTTTTTCCACCACTCCTGGCCATCACTGATCAATAAGGAGGCCATGGCCACTGGACATGTGCAAAGGGTGAAAGGCAGGTTAGAATATGGAATTCAAATTCACAAGTATTAATGCTTACTATGAAATATTGCCTTTCAAATAGGACTGCCAAAATTCCAGATTACTGAACGGTAAGGTACACATTTAGCCATAAATACAAAAATCAGAATGGACTATATTGGCAGTGACTCACCTAGTATCTCAGACACCCAGTGTCTATTCACTTCTGTTCACTTCTTGGGCATGCTGCCCTTGGTTAGCACTTCAGATACCAGAATGGATAAATTCTTTCTCATCCCTTCCACTGGTTCACTCCGAGTAGGAGGCTGAGCTCCAAGTGAGCTATAGCAGAGTCAAATAGGAGTCCTCGAACTTTGTCTGCTCATAGCCCCTTTTGTTAGCATACAAGACTCCTCATCTGTCACCTCAGAAAAATCCAAACAGAATAAATGAGGATAATGAGACTGTCTTTGAGAAGTCACATGCCCTTCCCACAAATGTCCAAACTCTTATAATATCTTCACGAAATTCCTTTTTTTAATCTTCATAAAATTCTTAAGCACTTTCAGAATTTGTCATCTTTAATTCATAGAGGTATAATAGGAATATCTGTAAACATTTTAGCACTGGTAGTATCTTTTTATTTCACAGCTGATGGAGTCTTTGTTTTTGACAACCAGAGGACACAGCTGATTGCACTAACATTCTCAATTTTATTTGTCTCAAGGACTAAAATAACAACAAACAGTTTAAGCCATTCCATCTTTGGCAGGCTTTGACCATGAGAAAGTTTCTTTCTGTTACTGATCCCAGCCCTCCGGCTTGCTTCTGCCTCTTGGGGCCACGCAGAAAAAGTTTGGTCCTTTTCCCCTGTGGTAGCCATTTTCAGATCTGAAGACAATTGCCATGTTTCTTTTCATTCTACAGACTCACCTTCTGACAAGACAACAACTTACTTTGGTACACACCTCTCCCAGAAAGTGAACATTAGAATTATTTCAAAGAAGCATAAGGTTTTATGGAGGTGACCTTAAATACGCTATAAATATGAATTCTGAGAGAAACTTCCTACATCCTTATTGTACCTCCCTACTCCAATGCCAATGGAGATATGGGATGTCATTATGTTGACATTGCATGATAAAGTGTTTGAGCAGCTGGTTTATGGCTTGTGGTGCTCTACAATACAGTTTTGAATAATGCAGTTAATCCTAAAATGTTATTAAAACATCAGATTAGCCTCTGTGATAATACAAGGTGACCTGGTCAGTTGTGGTAGCACAAAATCCTGAATGCAAAAAAAGAAGGCTTACTACCAGAACCATGCAAGGGGTCTGTATCAAACTCTTCTCTTTCTTCTAGGATGTGTCAAATTTACTTATTTATTTACTTACCTAGGCCTTGCCCAATTATTAGAAAAAGTTTTGTAGTCACTTACACAAATATATACATGCTTTCAAATAATGTCAGTGAAAAGTGGGGACAAAGGAAAAATTAGAATAAGCCAAGGGGTGAGTCAGTTCATACAATAAGAATCAAAAGTCTATATGCAAATTGCTCACATTTGGATCCTGTTATCTTGAGGTCAGAAAAAAAAGGGAATTGCAGTCATTTGGAAACATCACAGTCATCCCTAAGAAAAAAATATGAAGCCAAGGGATGAGAAGTTCCACACAGTGCCTCAAGTTTAGCAGTTTAAAAGCTTCCCAAGTCAGAGCACTATTTTCTGAAGCAAACTGTACTCTTATTTTCTAGGCACATGATGTTTCTATAGAGTTATAAAGCATGAAAAACAAAAGTACGTATTACTTAGGGATGTGTGTGTGTGTATATATATATATATATATATATATATATATATATATATATTTAGAGTATAAAGATATAAAGACATGTGTGGGAATAACTACCAAATTAAAGAGGACAGTAACTTCCAGACAGAAGAGAGAAGGAGGATATCATGGAGACTTCAACTATGTCAATAGTATTTTATTTCTTATGTTGGATTATGGATATGTTGAGGTTACTTTTCTCTAGATCTAAAATATTTCAGTATTTTATTCTGACTATTATGGAGACAAAAGTGAGACAATAAGATCATTAAGGAGGTTATTAAAGTTGTTCAGGGGAAAGAGGAAGGTAAATTGGACTAAAATGATACAGGATGGTGACATGTCATACTATGGGGATGACCTAGAGGGAATGGTTGGGGCTAGTATGGGGGATAATATAATAGCCATTAGATCTCTTTGAATATATGAAGTGGGAGATGTTTGATAGGCAAACAAGTAAAAATGTTGTGTAGATGGTTGAATATGTAAGTCTAAAACTCGGAAGATCTGGTCTGCTAATTAAAACTTTGAGTCATCAACACATACATGTTTCTTTATATACCTGAGACTGTAGGAGACCACCCATTGAGTCTGGATAGAGAAGAGAGCCAAGTAAAGAGCCTTGGGCATCATAGCATTTCAAGATCTAGAACAGAAGCAGCAGCCAAATAAAGAGTCTGAGGAAGTGTGGGCAGTGGCACAGGGGGAAAAAAGAAGAATGTGTTATCTCAGAATCAGATGAAGTAGTGTTTCAAAGATGGGAAGGGTCAATTGGATCAGATGCCACTGGGAAGTCAGATGACGACAGAAAATTGATCTTAAGCTTTGTCAAAGGCAACCTTAAAAAAAGCCCTGTCAGTGTGGATTCAATGTGTTGTGCTGGGGTGAAAATGGGAGGCAGGAATTTGAGAGATTTGCTTATATTTAAATATTTTGATGAATTCAACTATGACTGGGAACAGGGAAATGGGAAAGCTGGAAGGTGATACTAGATGAAGAAGGTCTTATTTAAGGTGGGAGATGTTGAAGTATGTATGTCTGAGATGACCTAGTTGAAAGGGAAAAAGTGTTAATACAGGACAGAAAGGAGGTAATGTGTGTAGGGAATCCTTGAATTGAGGGGAGAGGGAACCAGGGTGAAATGCAGAACTCAGACAGGACATGAGGCAAATCTTCTATTATAAATTGGGGTACAAATGCAGGCAGAATGTCAGACAAAAGGTAGAAGGACAAGATCACTCTCCTTCTAATTAAGTTGTTTTTCTCTATGAAGTTGGAGTTGAGGTCTTAGCTGAGATTAAGAGGTGAGAGGGTATTGGAGGCTTAAGTGTAGAAGAGAAGTAAAATAGCTGTTTGAGAGGGTAGAAGGATAAATTTATTGGGGGAGAGTAGTAGGCATGTCTGAATGTGTTGAGTGCCCATGTGAGATGTAAGGTCACAAATATGAAGTGATTTAATGTCATTTTCCCCAGTATTATTCAGCTTCTTGGGTACAAACATAGAGTAAGCAGAAAACTAGGGTTTAACAGGGTTGTTTTTCCAGGAGTAATTATGAAGGGAGAGAGGAGCAAAGGGTGTTTACAAGGAGACAGTTATACTGCATTGTCTGTGTAACCTAAAGGGAGTAGGGAGGGAAATAGACAGTGAAAACAGAGTAATGAGACAGAAGAAATGGCAATGGTGGTCAGATAGTGGGATATTTAAAATGGAGAATTAGGTGCTGATTCATTTATTATGGATGGCAAAGTCTAGACTAGACAATGACCATGGATGGCTGGGGGGCAGTGAAGAAAGAATGGTGGCAAAAAAATGAACAAAATTCACAGCTACCTAAAAAGGCATTGATTACTTAACAAAAATAATAAAAATTAAGATTAAAGATAAAATGCCAAACGGTCTCAACATGGGAAGTTACTGCAGTGGGTGGGAAGGGAGATGGTAGAGAGAGTAGAAAAATAAAAATGTGCCAAGGTCATGTTTTATTTGGAAAGGGGATAGAAACACTTATTAACTTTAAGTACAGATAGAAAAATGTGTTTACATGCATTTATCTAAAAGTTAAAGGTAACTGCTAGAAGACAAGAAATAGTATCTAAATTCTTACATCATTAAGAAGGAAAAGTATTAAAGAAAATGCAATCAATTCACTAAAAAGCAACATGAGGGGAATGAGAACATAAAATATGGTAAATATAAAACTAAAATAAGATGGCAGGAATAACTTTGCATTTTGTAAATAACTGCAATAAATGCAAACGGTGGAGGTGGTAGGGAAGACTTCTGAAATAGCTGAAGGACAAACTTGGAAAATCCTTTGACCAAAAAGAAGTAATAAAACTGAGCACAATTGTAATAATAAACCCTTTAATAATTCTGGAGATTGGCCAAAGCATACAAAAAATTGGATGTGCTTATAAAAAGGGAGGAATCTATGACATTTTAGTTTTCAGCAGTTCCCATTTCCCCCAACTCCAGTTCTGTAGCATTAGGGGTTCTATCTCGATGGGACAGGTCACAAGACTGGCAGCTCTCCTGCTGAAAGGCATTGACATTATTTGCAACAGAAGGCAAAGACTTCCATGCCCAGGAAATACTTTTAATGTTAAATGTTTAAATGTTAAATAAATGCAAATCATGAATAAATATGAACACTTTTATGCCAGCAAATTAGACAGCTTAGATGAAATGGATACTTTCCTAGAAAGGCAAAAATTTAACAAAATGACTCAAGAAGTTTTAAAAAACTGACTAGACTTAAAGAAGTAAAGACATTGAATTAGTAATTGAAAATTTTCCACCAAGTAAAAGCACCAGCCCAGGTGACTTCACTGGTGAATTCTACCAAACATTTAAAGAAGAATTCATACCAATCCTTCAGAAACTCTTACAGAAAATAAAGGAGGAGAAAAAAACTTTACTAAAGCCAATATCCCTTATGAATATATACGCAAAAAATTCTCAGGAAATTATTAGCAAACTGAATTCAGCAACATATAAAAAATTATATAGTATGAACAAATGGGATTTATCCAATATTTCAAGGTTGGTTTAACACCCAAAACCCCCCCACAATTAATGTAATACACCATGTTAATAGAGCAAGAGACCAAAACTATTTGGCCATTTCAACAGATGCAGAAAAACATTTGACAAAATCCAGCACCCATGAATGATACAACTCTCAGCAAACTCAGAAAGAAATTTCTTCAACCTGATAAAGGACATCTATGAAAAACCTACATCCAATACCATACTTAATGATAAGAGACTACATTCTTTCCCCCTAAGACTGGGGGGAAAAACAAGGATGTCTGCTTTCACCACATCTATTCAACCTTGTACTGGAGGTTTTAGCTAGTGCAATCAGATAAGAAAAAAAATAAAAAGTATCCCAGTTGGAAAATAGAATTAAAACTGTTTTTATTCACAGACAACATAATCCTATATGTAGAAAATTAAAATAGTAGAACTAATCAACAAGTTCAGCAACTAATAACAAGTTAAATGTACAAAAATCAATTGTATTTCTACATACTCACAATGAACGATCCAAAAATAAAATTAAGAAAACAACTCCATGCACAATAACATCAAAAAGCATTACAAACTTTGAAATAAATTTAACAAAATAAGTACAAGATTTGTTCATGGAAAACTACAAAATGTCGCTCAGAGAAACTAAAAAAATTTTAAATAAATAAATATTTATGTTCTATTCATGGACTGAAAGACTCAAAAAGGTAATTTTCCCCAAATTAATTTATAGATTCAATGCAATTCCTGTCAAAATTTTAGCTGTTTTTTTTTTTTTGGAGAAATTGTCAAGATGATCCTAAAATTTATATGAAAATGCAAATTACTCAGAATAACCAGACGGGGGGCGCCTGGGTGGCTCAGTCGTTAAGCATCTGCCTTTGGCTCAGGTCATGATCCCAGGGTCCTGAGATCCAGCCCCGCATCGGGCTCCCTGCTCAGCGGGAAGCCTGATTCTCCCTCTTCCACTCCCCCTGCTTGTGTTCCCTCTCTTGCTGTCTCTCTCTCTTTCTGTCAAATAAATAAATAAAATCTTAAAAAAAAAAAAAGAATAACCAGACGGACTTGAAGGAGAAGAATAAAATCGAAGGGGTTTGAAGTCCCAATTTTAAAACTAACTATAAAGCTACAGTAACCAAGACAGTATAGTACAAACATAAGGGTAGACATAAACAGAATTAAGCATACAAAAACAAACCCTTACATTTATATCAATTGATATTTGTATAATGTGTCAAAGTAATGGATGGTTTTTTAAACATATGATTCTGGGGTAATTGGACATCCATATGCAAAAAGATGATTTTAATCCTTATCCCAAACCATAAACAAAAATTAACAGAAAATAAATCATTGACTTAAATGTAAGAGCTAAAACTATAAAACTTTTAGAAAAAAGCATAAGAGAAAATGTTCATGTTTGGGTCAGGCAAAGATTACTTAGATATGATACCAAAAGAACTATCCATTTTTTTAAATTATAAATTTGACTCCATCAACATGAAAAATGTTTGCACTACAAAAACACCATCAAGAAAATGAAAAGACAAGCCACAGATCAAGAGAAGATATTTACAAATCATATACCTGATAAAAAACTTTTATTCAGAATATGTAAAGAACATTTACAACTCAATAATAAAAGACAGACAATCCAACTTTAATTACTTCAACAATATTTTATAGTTTTTTTAAAGATTATATTTATTTACTTAGAGAGCACAAGCAGAGGGAATGGCAGAGGGAGAGGGAGAAGCAGACTCCGCACTGAACAGGTAGCCTGACACGGGGCTTGATCCCAGGACCCTGGGACCATGACCTGAGCCCAAGGCAGATGTTTAACCAACTGAGTCACCCAGGTGCCCCAACAATATTTTATAGTTTTAAATTCATTTTGATGTTATTGTAAATGGAATTGTTTTCTTAGTTTTATTTTTGAATTGTTCATTGCAAGTATACAAGAATACAATTGATCTTTAAAATTGTGATCTTGCATTTGCAACCTGTTCAACTTGTTTATTCATTCTAATAGTTCTTCAGTGAATTCCTTAGGATTTTATATACAAGATCATGTCATCTGCAAATAAAGGTAGTTTTACTTTTCTCTTTCTAATCTAGATGCCCTTCCCCCCACCCATGTTCTTGCCTAATTGCTTATCAAAAGCTCTAGTACAATGTTGAATATAAGTGGCAAGAGCAGACATCCTTGTCTTGTTCTTGACCCTAGAGGAAAAGCTTTTGGTCCTTCACCATTGAGTATTGTTAGTTGTGGTTTTTCACAGACACCCTTTATCAGGTTAATAAAATTCCCTTCTATTCTTACTTTGGTAATTTTTGCTGTTGTTGTTGTTATAAAAGTGTATTGAATTTTATCAAATACCCTTTCTACATCTATAGAGATGATCATATGGCTTGTGTCCTGTATTCTATCTATATGTTGTATCACATTAATAGATTTTTGGATGTTAAACCAATCTTGCATTCCCAGGATAAATCCTACTTAGTCATGGTGTATAATTCTTTTTACATATTGCTGGATTTCATTTGTTAGTATTTTATTGAGGGCTTTTGTGTCTATATTCATAAGAGTTATTGATTGATAGTTTTATTTTTCTCATGTTGTCTTTGTCTGCTTTAGTATCAGGGGAATACTGACCTAATAGAAGGAGTTAGAAAATGTTCAACCCAATTTTAAAATGGGCAAAATATTTAATTATTGCCATTCTACTATGGGTAGTTATATACCACCAACCGGATTAAACTAGAAGAAATGAGAACATTCATTGAAATATACAACTAAGCAAGACTGAATCATGAAGAAATAGAAAATCTGAACATACCATAAAAAATAAAGAGAATGAATCAGTAATCAAAAACCTCACAACACAGGAAAGCCCAGAACTAGATGGTTTCCCTGTTGAATTCTACCAAACATTTAAAGAAGAATTAATGTCAATCCTTCTCAAACTCTGTCAAAAAATTAAAAAGGAGGGAACACTCCCAAACTCATTTTATAAGACCAGCATTACCCTGAATCCAAAGTCAGGTAAAGATACTACAAGAAAGGAAAACTACAGACCGATAACCCTGATGAACATGGATGCAAAAATTCTCAACAAAATATTAGCAAACCAAGTCCAACAGTACATTAGAAGTATCATACACCTTGAGTAAGTGGGATTTATCCCTGAGATGCAAGGATTGGTAAACATATACAAAACAATAAATGTGATATACCACATTAACTGGTGCACCTCCAGGCAGATGGGGCAGCCATACTGTACCTCCAAGCCACTGTTGCCATCCACAGCCTGCCTGGTGGCTGCCACTAATAAACCAAAGCCACCAGACTTCAGCACATCGTCTCCCAGGGGCCAGGTCTATTGCTGTCTACCATTCCAGTGCCAGCCTGGCCTTCCTATGTGCAGACATTTTTCAATAAATATACCTACAGTACTGTAAGCGTATTTTCTCTTCCTTATGATTTTCTTAAAAACATTTTCTTTTCTCTGGCTTACTTTATTATAAGAATACAATATATAAGAAATATATAAAATATGTATTAATCATTATGGTTCAGTAAGGTTTCTGGCCAACAATAAACTACTGGTAGTTAAGTTTTAGGGTTGTCAGTTTATACATGGATTTTCGACTGCATGGAGATTGGTGCCCATAACTCCACTTTGTTCAAGAGTCAACTGTAAGTGGAACTGCATCAAACTTCTATATAGCAAAAGAAATAATCAACAAAATCAACAAGATGAAAAGGCAACTTGTGGAATGGGAAAAATATTTGTAAATCATGTATCTGATAAAGAGCTAATATCCAAAACATATAAAGAACTTATGCAGCTCAATAGCAAAAAACCCCAAACAATCCAATTTAAAAATGGGTGAAGGACTTGAACAGACATTTTTCCAAAGAAGGTACACAAATGGCCGATAGGTACATGATGAAAAGGTACACAATATCACTCCATAATCAGGGAAATGTAAATCAAAACCACAATGAGATATCACCTCACAACTATTAGAATGACTATCATCAAGAAAGACAAGAGATAACAAATGTTGGCAAGGATGTCTAAAGGGAGCCCTTGTGCACTGTTGGTGGGAATGTAAGTTGGTGCAGCCACTATGGGAAACAGCATGAAGTTTCCTCAGAAAATTAAAAATAGAACTACCATATGATCCAGCAATCCCACTTCTGGGCATATATCCAAAGGAAATGAAAACAATCTCAAAGAGATGTCTGCACCCCCATGTTCATTGCAACATTGTTCACAATAGCCAAGGTATAGGAACAACCTAAGTGCCAATGGATGAATAGATAAAGATGTGATATGGAATAGTATTCAACCATGAGAAAGAAGGAAACCCTGCCATTTGCAACAACCTGGATGAAACTTGAGGGCATTGTGCTAAGTGGGATGAATCTTATAGGAAAAGACAAATACTGTATGATCTCATTTATATGTGGAATCTAAAACAGCCAAACTCATAGAAACAGAAAGTAGAATGATAATTACCATGGACGGGAGGTGGGGAAAATGGGGAGATATTGGCCAAAGGGTACAAACTTGCAGCTATAAAATTAACAAGTTCTGGAGATCTAATATACAGCATGGTGATTATGGCTACTGATACTGTATTATTTACTTGTAAGTTGCTAAGAGACTAGATCTTAAATATTCTCACCACAAAAAAAAAGGTAATTATGTGAAATGATGGAGGTGTTAGCTAATGCTATTATGGTAATCATTTTGTAATATATCACTGTATCAAAGGTGTAAGTGTATCAGATCAAATCATATCATATCAAATGAAATCATACACCTTGAATTTATACGACACTATGTCAATATATCTCAATAAAGCTGAAGGAGGGGTGGGAAAGAAGGGAAGATTTGTTTATCCCCCTCATTAAATAACTTTCAAGACATACTTTATGTTCCATAATAATAAACTTGATGAGAGACAGAGAGACACACACACACACAGAGAGAAGGCATCTTTTCAAACCAACATGAAATTTTCACAAAATTTACCATATATTAAGTCACTCATACAAATACACACACACACACACACACACACACACACACACACACACTCTATACAAATAAAATCTAGAAAAAATGTTCCCTGAAGCAGAAGTTATACAGGCTATATTCTCAGACCACAAGGCTATAAACTAAGAAATTAGTTGAAACTAATGTGAAATCATATGAAACCATATGATTTCATTCCTATGTAGAATTTAAGAAACAGAACAAATAAGCGAAGGGGAAAAAAGAGAGTTAGGGAGAGGCAAACCAAGAAACAGACTCTTAACTATAGAGAACAAACTGATGGTTACCAGAGGGGAGGTGGGTGGGGGATGGGTGAAATAGGTGATGGGGATTCAGGAGTGTACTTGTGATGTTTGTAAGTATTGAATCAGTATATTGTACACCTGCAAGTAATATCACACTGTATGCTAACCAATTGGAATTTAAATAAAAACTTTAAAAAATTTCTAAACATAATTTTTGGATAAAAAAATTAAAATGGAAATTATTACTATTTAAAAGTGAACAAAAATGAGAATGCAGTACATCAAAAGTGGTTCTCAAGGGAAAAGTTTCAACTTTAAAGGCACGTATTGGAAAACTAAAAATCTTTAAATGAATTAAGCACACTACCAGAAAAATTATACAAAAGCTCTGCAGAACAGTTCCAAAGATGTAGGGGCATTTAATAATGATAAAAGAAATTAATAGGCCAGAAAACCAAAGAGAGAATAATCAGTAAGAATTAAACTCATTCTTTGAAAAGACCGACAAACAGATAAACCTCTGGCAAATCTAATGAAGAGAAAATACAGAATGGGGTAGCTGGGTGGCTCAGTGGGTTAAGCAGCTGCCTTTGGCTCAGGTCATGATCTCAGGTCTTTTGATAGGGCCCGCATCCGGCTCCCTGCTCATCAGGGAGTCTGCTTCTCCCTCAACCCCTCCTCTCTGCTCGTGATCTCTCTCGTGCTCTCTCTCTCTCAAATAAATAAATAAAATTAATTTTAAAAGGGCTAAATAGAAAGCATAAGTACCAGGAAATATGAAAATTTAAGTGTAATAGATGATTTCCAGGGGAAAAAGCAAATTTTAAAAACTTACTAAAGAAGAGGCCAAACCGGAAGAGACCAATATCAATTGGAGAGGAAATGAAAAGTTAATTGAATAACTTCCCTACAGCAGGTAGCAAGTGGAGATGGTTTAAAAGCATATTATGCCATACCTGAAAAATACGTGCGCCCTCTGTTCTAGCAGTTCCATTTCTAGGGATCTGCCCTAAAGAAACACACATATATGCTCAGAGTTATGCACAAGGTGTTTCTTACTTTGAGGTTTATAATAGCCGACGAAGTGGAAGCAGTCTACATTTCCCATCAGTTATGAAGTAGTAAAAAATTTTTTTAAAAATTATGAAGTAGTCAAGGGAGCATGGAAATCCACATGATGGAATACTATACAGCCTTTAAAAATGAATTTGACCACCATATATGAAGACAAAAAGATCTCCAAAACATACTGGTCAGTGAGAAAATCAAATCAAAAAACATTGTGCTTGGCATGATCCCATAATGTAGCAACAGGAAAGTAGATTCATGAATATATATCCATTTTTATATGAATGTAAACAGATAGAGATGGCTGCCTTTGCAAGGGTGGGTCAGGGCGCCATGGCATGAAGAAGCAATGCTGCTCTTGTAGGACTACTTTCCAAGGAGAATATATTCAGGTATTGCTTGTGTCCATAAAAACAATACCTATAAAAATAAAATGAAGCATTCGAGTGGAGGACAGAGATTTCTCACAAGACAACCTTTAAGACCCTTTGCAGATGTAAACTTCCACCACTCATCCCTGACATGGAGCCTTCCAGACCAGACCCTTACAGGGCAACAGCTGTTTCCACTTACCAGTCTATCCCCTGGCTGGGCCGGAGCAAATTCCTACTTCTCATGGGGTGCCTTTGAGAGCTAGAAGGCATTGGCAACTCAGTAGGTTCTCTCCAAAGACACTTTTCTTCCCTCTGTCATTGTTCCCACTTGTCCTCTAAACTCCAGAAATTAAGCACCCCTGTGGTAAGATTCAGCAGCTGTCTTAAAAAGTGTTAAGTTCCTTTTAGACCCCAAAACAAAACCCTATCTGTGGCTTTGCCCAGAATAGGAGTCAAGGAGGTACATACCTGCCCAGCAAGAAAACAAGGTGGGATTGGGCCTTTGCAGGCACACCAGTTGCTGCCTGTTAGTTCCACTCAGCTCTGAACTCACTGGTGACACCCGTCCACTCCTCTATCCTTCCCCGTCCTCTTGTTGGGTGACCTATGACCCAGAGACCTGGCTCCATTCCCTGTTGTTTATTTTTGTGCATTTATTTACCACTCCCAATTTCTTGTCTGCTGAGCTGTGCATGAAGGCCAGGAGCAGGAATACTACGGGCCCTCTACTGCCCATAACCCAGTTTTACCGCAAAGCAAACTATTCCCAAACCTTGGGGCTTAAAACAACGGCTGTTTACGGAGCTCACCATTGCGAGGGCCCTTCATTGGGCTGTGCTTGGCTGGGCAGGTATTCCGGTCTCAGCTGGGCTCCCTCATGGGCCTGCAGACACTCCCAAGTCATGCCTGTGGTTCTGCTTTTCAGAATGGCCTTGCTATCAGCCGGGTGACAGGGGTGGCTGGGACACGTGTCTTTCATCCTGCAGCTGGCTAGCCTGAGCACGTTCACATGGTGGTGGCACCTGTATAAGGTGGTTAACAGGCCATTTCCAGGCACTAAATTCTCAAGTAAAGAGAAAGAAGAAACCCCACCCTATAATTTACCATCCTGTGCAACGTCTCCAGACAAGCTTATGGTTTGCAGAGGTTGTCACGCATACCATGGATTCCTAGCTCCTCAGAAACATCTAGTCCAACTCCCCTTTTTTGTCTTTGTTGCCAGCCAGGAAACTCACCCCTGAGAGGGGAAAGGTCTTGTCCAAAGGGACACAGGTTTTTCGAGGGACCTACAGATCTTCCTCAGACAGATCCTCTGCAATATGTTACCCAGACTTTGGATGTTCCTGCTCACCTCTATCCCAGACCCCAATAACTACCTGGTACTCTGTCCTGTTGGGAGACGAGGAGAGCTTGGAGGAATTAGAAAATAACTTTCATTCAAGCCCAAGTAATGGCTGAGCAGCATGTCCTGCTGATGTCCTGCCAAACACCTGAGCTGTCAAGTAGAGAGGCTGTCTACAAATACTGATATTAACATTCAGGTCTGCCTTCGTGGCTGGTGACCTCCACTCCTCAACTAAATCCAATACCTGCAGATTTTGAGATACCCAGTATGGCAAAATATGAAAATGTCCCTCAAATATATCACTCCATCCCTTTCTTCTTCTCAGACACCATCCCCGTGATTTTTCACAGCGCCTAAGCCCGTCCTTGGGAGGTAGGTAGGGGAAAGGAGCACCAGGAATGGCCTTTGCTGGTATTTCTGGTCTTTAGCCCTAAGTGTCACCTACAACTGGCTTTTGAAATTATATGATCTGCCTCTGACTCCAAGAATTGATCATTCATTTAAATGATGGGCATAGAGGCAAAAAAATTAGGTTACATCCTAGTCATGCTAATTCCTGCACTGGCACGGGCATTACAAAAATAGAGCGGCAAAATCTTTGACTTCTGGGTACTCATGGTCTAGTAGAGACTACAAACAGATATTCTAGTATTTGCAAAGCAATGAGATAACTTCTATAATGATGTATGCCAAAGTGAGAGCAAAGGGGGAGAAGGACCAGTCATGAAGCAGGAAAGAGAAAAGTAAGGGTAAAGATTCAGAGGTGAAAATCAACAAATGGAGGTCACAGAAAGACTGGGGGTGCCTGAGTGCAGCACAGCTCCTGGGTATTGGAGCGGAGCGGGAAGCCGGCTGCAGAGACGGAGCCAAGGCGCAGGTTCTCAGCTCGCTGTTGCCATAAATCATGATCCGTGGCACAGTCGGGCCACTGCGCCTCCAGCAGGGATCCAACAAGCGGCAGATCCAGAGAGACTCCCCTCCCTCCCCCGGGAGGAGCGGCATGGAAGCGCACCGCAGGGCTCTGCTGGGTTTGGAGACGCCACACCGGGTCGTGTGCCAGAGATAGAAACACTCGGTCACAGGCTGGGTGAGCATGGAGTGCGGCCGGAGACCGGGGAGATGGGAGTGACTGCTTTTCTCTGGGGGCGCCCTGAGGAGTGGGGCCCCAAGTTCTCGGCTCCTCCGGGTCGGAGATTGGGAGGCGACCACTTTCACTCTCGTCCTCCAAAGCTGTACCCAAAGCTTGCAGGGAACAAAAGCTCCCAAGAGCAAACCTGAGCAGATTACTTAGCCCAAACCCAGCAAGGGCGGGGCAATTCCGTCTCTGGCAGAGACATCTGGAAACCACAGCAACAGGCCCTTTCCCCAGAAGATCAGCAAGAACAACCAGCCAAGACCAAGTTTACTGATCAGTGAGAACGGCAGAACTCCAGCGCTAGGGGTATACTGCACATTGAATTCATGGCTTTTTTCCCATGATTCTTTAGTCTTTGAAAGTAAATTTTTTTTAAACTTTCTTTTTCATTTTTTTTGAATTTTTCTTTTTCCCTTTTTCAACCAACATCTTATCAATCCCTTTTTTTTTAAAAAATCTTTTTTATTTTTCATTTTTAGAGTCATATTCTATCCCTTCATAGTAGTTAGTCTTATTTTTGGTATATATATATATGTATATATATATATATATATATATATATATTGTTCTCTCTTTAAAATTTTGGGATACAGTTTCTCCTAACAGACCAAAATATACCCTAAATCTCTAGTGTATGGCTTTGTTCTAGTCTCCTGCCTGATCACATTCTCCCCTTTTTTTAAATCCTCTTCTTTCTTTTTTCAACCAAATTCTTATCAATTCCTTTTATAAAATCCTTGATAATTTTCATCTTTAAGTCATATTCCATCTCTTCATTGTATTTACTCTTATTTTTGTACATATATAAGCTTTTCTTTCTTTAAAATTTTGGGAGGCAGTTTTTCTAACAGACCAAAATACGCCCAAAATCTAGTGTGTGTCACTGATCTATTCACCAGCCTGATCATATTTGATCATATTCTTTTTTTTAAATCTTTTTTCTTTTTCTTTCTTTCCCTTTCTTTCCCCCAGCTTCAGGTGTCTTCTGATTTGTTTAGTGTATATTTTTCTGGGGTCCTTGTTACCCTGTTAGCATTTTATTCTGTCATTCATCTATTCTCCTCTGGACAAAATGAAAGATGGAAAAACTCACCTCAACAAAAAGAACAAGAGGCAGTACCAACTGCCAGGGACCTAATCAATACGGACATTAGTAAGATGTCAGAACTAGAGTTCAGAACGATGATTTCAAAGATACTAGCTGGGCTTGAAAAAAGCATGGAAAATATTAAAGAACCCCTTTCTGGAGAAATAAAAGAACGAAAATCTAACCAAGTCAAAATCAAAAAGGCTATTAATGAGGTGCAATAAAAAATGGAGGCTCTAACTGCTAGGACAAATGAGGCAGAAGAGAGAATCAGTGATATAGAAGACCAAAGGATGGAAAATAAAGAAGCTGAGAAAAAGAGAGATAAACAACTACTGGATCACGAGGGCAGAATTCGAGAGATAAGTGATACCATAAGATGAAACAACATTAGAATAATTGGGATCCCAGAAAAAGAAGAAAGAGAGAGAGGGGCAGAAAGGTATATTGGAGCAAATTATAGCAGAGAACTTCCCTAATTTGGGGGAGGAAACAGGCATCAAAATCCAGGAGACACAGAGAACCCCTCTCAAAATCAATAAAAATAGGTCCACACCCCAACATCTAGTAGTAAAACTTACGAGTCTCAGAGACAAAGAGAAAATCCTTAAAGCCGCTTGGGACAAGAGATCTGTAACCTAAAATGGTAGAAACATTAGATTGGCAACAGACCTATCCACAGAGACCTGGCAGGCCAGAAAGGACTGGCATGATATCTTCAGAGCACTAAATGAGAAAAATATGCAGCCAAGAATACTATATCCAGCCAGGTTGTCATTGAAAATAGAAGGAGAGATAAAAAGCTTCCAGGACAAACAAAAACTAAAGGAATTTGCAAACATGAAACCAGCCCTCCAAGAAATATTGAAAGGGGTCCTCTAAGCAAAGAGAGAGCCTAAAAGCAACATAGACCAGAAAGGAATACAGACAATATACAGTAACAGTCAACTTACAGGCAATACAATGGCACTAAATTCATATCTTTCAATAGTTACCCTGAATGTAAATGGACTAAATGCCCCAATCAAAAGACACAGGCTATCAGATTGGATTAAAAAGCAAGACCCATTGATATGCTGTCTGCAAGAGACTCATTTTAGACCCAAAGACAACCCCACATTGAAAGTGAGGGGGTGGAAACCATTCACCATGCTAATGGACACCAAAAGAAAGCTGGGGTGGCAATCCTTATATCAGACAAATTAGATTTTAAACCAAAGACTGTAATAAGAGATGAGGAAGGACACTCTATCCTACTTAAGGGGTCTATCCAACAAGAAGATCTAACAATTGTAAATATCTATGCCCCTAATATGGGAGCAGCCAATCATATAAGCCAATTAATAACAAAAGCAAAGAAATACATTGACAACAATACAATAATAGTAAGGGACTTTAACACCCCCCTGATTGAAATGGACAGGTCATCTAAGCAAAAGATCAACCAGGAAATAAAGACTTTAAATGACACACTGGACCAAATGGACTTCACAGATATATTCAGAACATTCCATCCCAAAGCAACAGAATACACATTCTTCTCTAGTGCCAATGGAACATTCTCCAGAATAGACCACATCCTAGGTCACAAATCAGGTCTCAACCGGTATCAAAAGTTTGGGATCATTCCCTGCATATTTTTGGACCACATGCTTTGAAACTAGAACTCAATCACAAGAGGAAAGTCGGAAAGAACTCAAATACATGGAGGCTAAAGAGCATCCTACTAAAGAATGAATGGGTCAACCAGGAAATTAAAGAAGAATTTTAAAAATTCATGGAAACCAATGAAAATGAAAACACAACTGTTCAAAATCTTTGGGATACAGCAAAGGCAGTCCTAAGAGGAAAGTATATAGCAATACAAGCCTTTCTCAAGAAACAAGAAAGGTCTCAAATACACAACGTAACTCTACGCCTAAAGGAGCTGGAGAAAGAACAGCAAATAAAGCCTAAACCCAGCATGAGAAGAGAAATAATAAAGATCAGAGCAGAAATCAGTGAAATAGAAACCAAAAGAACAGTAGAACAGATCAACGAAACTAGGAGCTTGTTCTTTGAAAGGATTAATAAGATTGATAAACCCCTGGCCAGACTTATCAAAAAGAAAAGAGAAATGACCCAAATCAATAAAATCATGAATGAAAGAGGAGAGATCACAACCAACATCAAAGAAATACAAACAATTATAAGAACATATTATGAGCAACTCTATGCCAGCAAATTAGATAATCTGGAAGAAATGGATGCATTCCTAGAGATGTATCAACTACCAAAACTGAACCAGGGAGAAATAGAAAACCTGAACAGACCTATAACCACTAAGGAAAGTGAAGGAGTCATCAAAAATCTCCCAACAAACAAAAGCCCAGAGCGAGATGGCTTCCCAGGGGAATTCTACCAAACATTTCAAGAAGAATTAATACCTATTCTCCTGAAACTGTTCCAAAAAATAGAAATGGAAGGAAAACTTCCAAACTCACTTTATGAGGCCACCATTACCTTGATCCCCAAACCAGACAAAGACCCCATCAAAAAGGAGAATTACAGACCAATATCCTTGATGAACATGGATGCAAAAATTCTCACCAAAATACTAGCCAATAGGATCCAACAGTACATTAAAAGGATTATTCACCACGACCAAGTGGGATTTATTCCTTGGCTGCAAGGTTGGTTCAACATCCGCAAATCAATCGGTGTGATACAATACATTAAGAAAAGAAAGAACAGGAACCATATGATCCTCTCAATAGATGCAGAAAAAGCATTTGACAAAGTACAGCATCCTTTCTTGATCAAAACTCTTCAGAGTATAGGGATAGAGGGTACATACCTCAATACCATAAAAACCATCTATGAAAAACATACAATGAATATCATTCTCAATGGGGAAAAACTGAGAGCTTTCCCCCTAAGGTCAGGAACACAGCAGGGTTGTCCACTATCACCCCTGCTGTTCAACATAGTATTAGAAGTCCTAGTCACAGCAATCAGACAACAGAAAGAAATAAAAGGCATCCGAATAGCAAAGAAGAAGTCAAACTCTCTCTTTGCAGATGATATGACACTTTATGTGGAAAACCCAAGAGACTCCACCCCAAAACTGCTAGAACTCATACAGGAATTCAGTAAAGTGGCAGAATATAAAATCAAAGCACAGAAATCAGTTGCATTTCTATCCACCAACAACAAGACAAAAGAAAGAGAAATTAAGGAGTCGATCCCATTTACAATTGCACCGAAAACGATAAGATACCTAGGAATAAATCTAACCAAAGAGGCAAAGAATCTGTACTCAGAAAACTATAAAATACTCATGAAAGAAATTGAGGAAGACACAAAGAAATGGAAAAACGTTCCATGCTCATGGATTGGAAGAGCAAATATTGTGAAGATGTCAAAGCTACCTAGAGCAACCTACACATTTAATACAATCCCTATCAAAATACCATCCACTTTTTTCAAAGAAATGGAACAAATAATCCTAAAATTTGTATGGAAACAGAAAAGAACCCAAATAGACAGAAGAATATTGAAAAAGAAAAGCAAAGCAGTGGCATCACAATTCCAGACTGCCAGCTCTATTACAAAGCTGTCATCAACAAGACAGTATGGTACTGGCACAAAAACAAACACAAAGATCAGTGGAACAGAATAGAGAGCCCTGAAATGGACCTTCATCTCTATGGTCAACTAATCTTTGACAAAGCAGGAGAGAACATCCAATGGAAAAAAGACAGTCTCTTCAACAAATGGTGTTGGGAAAATTGGACAGCCACATGCAGAAGAATGAAACGGGACCATTTCCTTACACCACACACACAAATAGACTCAAAATGGTTGAAAGACCTAAATGTGAGACAGGAGTCTATCAAAACCCTAAAGGGGAACACAGGCAGCAACCTCTTTGACCTCAGCCCCAGCAACTTCTTCCTAGAAACATCGCCAAAGGCAAGGAAGCAAGGGCAAAAATGAACTATTGGGACTTCATCAAGATAAAAAGCTTTTGCACAGCAAAAGAAACAGTCCACAAAACCAAAAGACAACCAACAAAATTGGAGAAAATATTTGCAAATGACACATCAGATAAAGGGCTAGTATCCAAAATCTATAAAGAACTTATCAAACTCAACACCCAAAGAACAAATGATCCAGTCAAGAAATAGGCAGAAGACATGAACAGACATTTTTCCAAAGAAGACATCCAAATGGCCAACAGACACATGAAAAAGTGTTCAACATCGCTCGGCATCAGGGAAATCCAAATCCACCTCAGTGAGCTACCTCCTCACACCAGTCAGAATGGCTAAAATTAACAAGTCAGGAAACGACAGATGTTGGTGGGGGTGGGAAGAAAGGGTAACCCTCCTACACTGTCGGTGGGAATGCAAGCTGGTGCAGCCACTCTGGAAACAGTATGGAGGTTCCTCAAAAAGTTGAAAACAGAGCTACCATAAAACCCAGCAATTGCACTACTGGGTATTTACCCCAAAGATAAAATGTGGGGATCCGAAGGGGTACGTGCCCCCTGATGTTTATAGCAGCAATGTCCACAATAGCCAAACTATGGAAAGAGCCAAGATGTCCATCGATAGATGAATGGACAAAGAAGATGTGTGTATTTATACAATGGAATATTATGCAGCCATCAAAAAGAATGAAATCTTGCCATTTGCAATGACCTGGATGGAACTGGAGGGTATTATGCTGAGTGAAATAAGTCAATCAGAGAAAGACATGTATCATATGATCTCACTGATATGAGGAATTCTTAATCTCAGGAAATAAAGTGAGGGTTGCTGGAGTGGTGGGGATGGGAGGGATGGGGTGGCTGGGTGATAGACATTGGGGAGGGTGTGTGCTATGGTGAGCGCTGTGAAATGTGTAAGACTGTTGAATCACAGACCTGTACCTCTGAAACAAATAATACATTATATGTTAAAAAAAGAAGAAGGAGAAGATAGCAGGAAGGGAAAAATGAAGGGGGGGAAATCAGAGGGAGAGATGAGCCATGAGAGACTATGAACTCTGAGAAACAAACTGAGGGTTCTAGAGGGGAGGGGGTGTGGGGAGATGGGTTAGCCTGGTGATGGGTATTAAAGAGGGCACGTATTGAATGGAGCGCTGGGTGTTATACGCAAACAGTGAATCATGGAACACCACATCAAAAACGAATGATGTAATGTATGGTGATTAACATAACATAATAAAATAAAATAAAATAAAAGGGTAGAGACTCTAAATAGACCTTTTTCCAAAGAAGACATACAAATGGCCAACAGACACACAAAAGGATGCTCAACATCACTCATCATCAGGGAAATGCAAATCAAAACCACAATGAGATATTACCTCGCACCTGTTAGGATGGGTAACGATTGTGTTAAAAGGCAACACAGTAAGTGTTCGTGAGGATGTGGAGAAAAGAGAATCCTGGTGCTCTGTTGGTGGGGATGTGAACTAGTTCGGTGACTATGGAAAACAGTATGGAGATTCCTCAAAAAATTAGAAATAGAAACATCTTATGATCCAGGAATTCCACCTTGAAGTGTTTATCCAAAAGAATTGAAATCAGAATCTCAAGAAAATATCTGCATGCTTATATTCACTGAAGTATTATTCACAGTAGCCAAGATAGGGAAACAACCTAAATGTCTATTGATAGATGAATGGGGAAAGAAAATGTGGTGTATACATACAATGGAATAGTATTTGGCCATGAGAGAAGAAGAAATCCTGCCATTTGCAACAACATAGATGCACCTAGAGAACACTGTTCTACATGAAGTAAGCCAAATGCAGGAGGACAAATACTGTATAGTCTCACTCACATCTAGAATCTAAAATTGTCAAACTCATAGAACCAGAAAGTAGAATGGTGATTGTCAGGGGCTGGGGGTAAAGGAAATAGAAAGACATTGGTCAAAGGGTACAAAGTCTCAGTCATGCAGGATGAATAAGTTCCGAAGATCTAAGGTACAGTATGGTGATTATTGTAACCACACTGTTCTGTATATTCAAAATTGGCTAGGAGAGTAGGCCCTGAGTGTTCTCATCACACCACACACACACACACACACACACACACACACACACACACACACACACACAGAGAGACCCTCCCCCCCCCACACAAGGTAACTATGTGAGGTGATGGATATGTTAATTAGCTTGATTGTGATGATTATTTAGCAACGTACAATTATCAAGTTTTACACCTTAAATATACGTAATTTTTTTAAGTTAAAAAAAGATTCAGAGGTGAGAGAGAGCGTGGCTGATTCTTCCTGGGGCACCTGGCTCGCAATTGCTGGGGCAACATCAAAGACACAAGGGAAGAAAAACAGACATGAGAGAAGCCTGGCACAAAAAATAAACGGTGATTTGGCGGCTGGAAGAGAAGGGAAGGAGTCAGAACTCTCAAAGATGTGTTTACTGGGGCCTCAGGGCAGGTGATGTTGTTGCTGGCCAAGTTAGGGAATACCAGAGGATAAGCAGGTGCTGGGACAGGCTTGGACAGAGACAGCAAGTGAGCAGGTTCCGCCGGCACACTGAGTGTGGCCCTATGGGGATGGGGGGGAAAAGCCCTGGTCATACGGTGCGGAGGGGCTGGAGGGGCGGGGGGAGGGGTCTGGGCTGCAGAGAGGGACTTGAGAATGAGGCTCCAGAGAATGCTGGAGAGGGCGCCTGAAGGAAGAAAGGAAAGAGTAGAGAACGGAGCCCTCGGGAACACATAGTTTGCAAGGCAGAGGAAATGCGAGCTGGAAAGGGAGGAGAGGCACGGGGGTGGGTGTGGGGCGGCCATCAGTGTCATCTGCTACTGAGAAACTGGGGCGACAAAGCGTGAAAGCGGGCACTGTGCTGGCCTCGTGGAGGTCACTGGTGATGTCAGCGGGAGCTGTTACAGTCAAGGCAGGGCTCAGTTCCAGTGAGATAGGAAAGACAGAGAGGTCAGAGTGTGCAGGCAGCTGGTACAGATGGCACTTTGAATGGAATGAAAGAGCATAACGGCATCAGGTGGAAGGGAATACAGCATCTAGGAAGGGCAATGCTTTAAATAAAGGAGACTATATTTAAATGTCATCTGGAAAGTGGGATAATAATAGTGCCTGCATAGGACTATTATAAGGATTAAACTAGAGCATGTATTTGTGTTCAGCAAAGTGCCTGGAACTTCGTAAGTATCCAGTAAATAGTCACTATAGTAATATTATTATTAATGATGGCAATAATGATAGTAGAATGCAAAACACCATGGGGAAAGAGAGCAACTGATGGCATGAGGAGGCAGGAAGAGAAAAGATCCAGATTACAGGTGAATGGACTAATTTTTTGTACAGAAAAGGGATTCGTTCCTTCAACACACACCAAGCTCCTACTGTGTGTCAGGCACTCCGCCAAGGATTAGAGATAAAAAAGAGAATGAGCAAAGCAGTATTTCTGCCCCCAAGGAACTCACAGTCTAGAAGGGGAGACAAACAGTGACTCAACCACTATAGCGTGATATGATGGAGTTAAAATCAGGGCTGTGTAGAAATCCACAAGAGGGGACTCCAACCTGGTGTTGACCAGTGCGGGTGGGAGGATCCAAGGAAGACTTCCTGGAAGAAGTGATGTCTAGCCTTAGCCCTAGTTTCCATAGACAGAAGACAGGCAGCAGGGTGATGAAAGAGAGGGAAGGAAGAGACAAAATGCCCAGCAAATGAGGCCGGGAGGAGAGGAATTCAAGCCAGGATTCTCTTTCCTTCTGTGCTAGCACAGTCTATTGAAAGCTTGAGAAGGGGTTCTGGGACAGCTGCAGAGGAAGGGAAGAAGGAGCTAGGGACTTCAGAGAGATGCTGAGCGATGTTGAGGGCACAAGGAACAGAGATGTGTAATTGCCCCCTGGCAGCACTCATATGCTTGACAAAAATCTTCACCTGATCAAACTTCAGTCAGGTTCCTCTAAGCCCTCTTCTCAACTTTCGACCTTGGCCCCCATTCTTGCTGGGTCTGCATAACCCAGTTTTGACAAGAAGCCTGATAAGTCAATTTGGAGAAAATCCCCCACACTTGATATCTGATCAAATTCCCACCCCCACCATCCCCCCAGTGACACCTGATCACCCTGGCCTGCCTTCAGCAAGAATCCTATTAGGTCAGTTTAGCAAGAATTCCCCCTACATTTGATGCCTTCTCTGTATAATTTCCACCCACCAACCCTCTCAAACTGCCCCTCAGGTATCAATCCACACTTGTTCTTGCTCTCTTCTGATTGAGCCCAGTTCTATACTGAGGCCTCTGTTCTGTTGCAATAGTTCTTGAATAAAGTCTGTTTTTCCTGCTTTAACTTTAGTCTGGCTCAGTTCTCTTTAACAGGCCAGACCAGTGGGGAAAGGATGGATATGTTTTGTGGAGCATGGGGCAGGCTGAAGACAGGGGAGTTAGCCAAAGAGAGGATGATGTGATGCCGTCTGAGATTAGGGGAGCCTAAGAGGATGATGCATGGAAAAGGAGGCACATGGAGTCCAAGAGTGGATGTGGTAGGAACTGGGGGTGGGGAAGCTTGGGTGGACAAGAGGCCGAGCTCAAAGAGGAAGACACTGAGTGGCCAACAGCTCCAGGTTGGCAAAATCGAGCAGGTGCCATAGGCATGGAGGGGAGGGGACAGTCATGAGAAGTGAGCAGGTCAAGGAGCTATGGGGCATTAGGATGATCACCCAGGAGGACCTAGATTGGGAAGTGCTCCCATCTCCACCACCTTGGTGAATGTGGGGGTAGTACCCGGGTTGGGACTGAGAGCTATGGGGCTATTAGCTCAGGCATGGCCTGCCTGAGGACAAGGGCACCACATTCTGGATTTACAACCATTCTCTCCTATTGTTCCCATAAGTGCTTGGGACAGCTTGTGCCCTGGCTTCCTTTTTCTTTTTCTTCTTTTTTTTTAATTTAAAAAAAATACAGTCTATGAGTATGAAGAGTGACCTATTTTCTTCCATCTGCAAATTACATTCTGATATTCACCCTGGGGCTGTTCCTTTGTTGCCAAGTAGGTAAGGCCAGCAAGTACAAATTTACCACTTGATTAAGGCACCATGATTTGCTTTTAAATATTATTATTCAATGACTTCAAACCCTCAGACCTAGAGGTTTTCATTCACCCTCATCAACTAGACAAGTAAAAGGCAATTACAAAACAGTGTGTGAAATGATGTAGTAGGAGTCTGCGGGAACACACTGGAGGGGCCCAGGCAAGTCTTGAGGCTGTCAAGAAAGGTTTTGGAGGCCCAAGGGTAATACCTGCCTTACTTGTGTCCCTCCCCAATCAGAAGTACACACAAGACATTAACCACGTAAAAGCCAAGTAGATGAGGGCGGAGGGGAAGCTATTTTCTAAAATACTCTTTGGAGCAGTAGAGATGGGAAAAGGACACTGGCCTTATTTTGAATTCATCAAGGAAACTATTAATCAAAGACTTGAAAGGCACATCCCCAAACTCTAATCAGCATCAGATTTTGAGGGGGCCAGTGGCCATGTGAAAGGGGATGCTGCTCCTCCCATCCCAGAGAAAGGATCCCAGGAACCACCTCTCTTTAATATGGGCCCACTTGGCTCCTCAGTCTCCTGGCCCCATGTTTCCAAGGCAACAAAGTCCCAGATAAGTCAAATGCTGGCTGGTGAGTTTGTACTTTCCTGAAATAACCCAACCCAGAAAAGAGATGTGGCTGTGGCCCGAGCAGACAGTTGTCTGGATCTCCAAAGGCCATTGGTAGATGTGCCCCATTGTACATGTGAAGAAGCTGACTGAAGACTAGCCAAAGACAGGAGGCCATCTTCCTAGGAAAGTACAGAGACCTGTGGGATTGAGGAGCACCGGAGACAAGGATTCCAAACACACGGAGTTAATTTAGGACATGCTCACAGTTGAGATTGGTATGGGAGGGAGGAAAGCAGCACAGAGAAGGGGAGAAAGTCAAGCAAGGTTGTGATTTCAGGGGCAGCCCCACCCAAAGGCAGCTTTAGCCTGATCCTATCTATATAGGGAAACTCTGTCCTGTCACACTTCACAATTGGCCTTCCCTCAGGTAAGGTAGCTGAGGTCTCCTATTCTTTCTCCAGCTAGTCATTGGTCATTGGCTGCCCTTGGAGGTGTCAACTCCCTAACACTCCCAGCTCTTCATAAGCAAATGGGCTCCCAGAACTGGAGGGCCATTCTGTGGAGAAAAGCAGAAGTTAGCAGCTGCTGTAAGCAAAAATTCACCAAAGTCAAGGAGACACACACAGGTATGGTAAAAGGGAGTAGATCTGGGCAGAGTACAATGTCCACTCCAGTAACTAATATTTGTGAAGGTATAGGAATGATCAGAAGAAACACTCTGGACTTGGATGCCTGTTTCCTTTTTGGAACTTCAAGGGACTTCTCAGGGACCACTCCAATTGGGAGGAGGGCTGCTCATGTCTGGATCTCCAAGGAGAGCAGCTCGTCCTTCCTTCCTTTTACATATCGATCTCCCATATGCAATGTCATTTAAAGAAAGGCTTCCCCTGCTAAACAGAAGTTTGAAAATCATCCTACAATGGCTCTTCAACGCTTCCATGTGCAAAGAGAACAGAGTAAATCAAGATGGTAATTAAGCCTTGTGCCTATGGAAGAAGTCATCCACCCTGCCCTAGGATAGCAGTAATCCCAGCCCTTGATGCATACCTTCCCCCTAGCCCTTGTGCATCCCACCAAACTGAAGACCTCAAGCCTCAACAGCTCTGGCTACACGGTCACAGAATTCTGTGGAAGGTCCTAAGAATAAGTATATGTAAAACATACTTCACCTTTTAGTGCATAGCAATAAGATGGTGCCCAGACATAAACCAAGGACAGAACCAAAAGAAAGGAGCTTTGGCAGCTGGTAAATAAAGTCCTTGGAAATGAAAAATGCACCCCCAAATACAAAGAAAAGGCCCAAAGGGAGATTTGTGGTCCCAGAGAAGCCTTGCTCTCCATCTGGTTAAACAGGTTCCTGAAAAATAGCTTTAATTTCATTCCAAGAAGAGAGAGATACAAACTAAAAGAGTTGCTGGGGGAAAGAAGTGCCTGGATTCCTAACTTTGCAATCATTCAACAAATATTATGTGCCAGGCAGCCTCCTTGATCACCTGCCCTTGTGGAAAGGTGGGGGAGGGGAGAGGTGAGAAGAAAAGCCACAATTACCAGAAGCCAAGCAGGACCCGGGAGAAATAAAACCTGGGAACCCAAAGGAGAAAGTGTTTAATGCGGGCCACTGAAATCCCAAAGTGTCCACAAATGCCGCATAAATGTTACCAACCATTGAAGACCACATGCTTTAGAGAGATACCATCAGCTTTCAGGTGACATAGCTGGTAATGGAGAAACTGTGCAGAAATGCCCCAAAAGCAGAAGCATGAACTGGCTGACCATGTTCATTTGGATTAGTTGTCAAAGTCATAAAATTGAGAATTTTTACATAAAAGTCCCAACTTCCATTTTTTTGTTTTTTCTGAAAATTGAATTTGACAAGGCTGGGCCCAAGGTCCTGAAAGGTAATGGTGGGTAGTAGCTGGGTGGTGCCCTTGAAATAGGGACACTTTCACATTTCTTTGTAGGGAGATGCCCTTGCAGCATGGAGAATAGGATGTGCATACCTATGTAGACATGGTGGTGAAGATGGACAGGAAAGTCATCACTGCTGGGGATAGTCCGATTGCTTTGCTTTTGCCATCTCTGTCCTGTTCTGGGTTCTGTCTCTTTGCACCAACCCCTGTTATCACACACCTAACTCAACAAAACACAAGTCAAATCTGATGGTATTAATCAGATGGTATTAATCCTGTCCTGACTGATGGATATGCCAGATCCTCAGTCAACCAGAAGGTGCAAGTGAATAGAGTCTAAAAATGTCCATTTCTGAGGAGATAATTGTGTTCATCCCACTTGCTGAGCATGGTTCTAAGTGCTTGGTACACGGTATTGCCTCTCATCCTCATGACAGCCCTGTGAGTTAGGTCACATTGCCAACGGCCTTTTATGGATGAGGGAGCTAAGGTTCATGAGTTGTAGGATCAACTCATGGGATTTTGCTATATTTGGCAAGCTGAAGTCAGGAGAGGGGGAACCCCAGGCTGAAAGTAGCCCAGCTCAGGGGAGACAATGGTGTAAGCATGTTCCCCAGGCCAAAACAGAAGCAGGAGTCTACTTGCAAGGGCAGGACACTTGGGAAATAAGAATTAGCAGCAGAATACTGGCTTTATGATTGTCAGTGGGCTGGGATCCCAGCCAGCGGGGGCAGATAATACCAATAGCCAATATTTATTGAGTTGGCGGCAGGATGCTGAGCGGTCCACATGTGCTAACTCATTTCATCTCAATAGCTGTATGAACCAGGTACTATTATTAGCCTCATTGTACAGATGGGGAAACTGAGGTACAAAGAGAGGTTCAGAAACTGGTCTGGCATCACAGTCAGGAACTGGTGGAGCTGGGATTGAAGCACATCAGTTGTTTCCAGAATCGGTAATCATAAACCCTCCATTTGCTACCTTAGACAGCTCAGGGGCCAGCCAGGCAAACAGGATAAAGGTTTAGATGAAGATGCTTAGAAGATGCAGCAGCAGATGCCAGGAGGCAAAGTTTGGACAAACAGGGTCAGGGGCTGACACAGGGAGGCCAAGCTCAGAGGCAAAAATCCAACATCAAACCCAGATGTCTTGGGGGTATGGGAAAGTACGGGTTCTCCCATCCTGCAGGGGATCATATACAGCCCATCAAGCAGGGAATTTGCCTGAATCTCTGAGTTCACAATGGATATCCTTACAGTCAGAAATTCCTCCTCTTCATACTTACCCCAGAGAAGCCCTGATCAGATTCCTGCTGTGGATGGAATGTTGTTCAAGGATGATGATTGCCACACTGTCCATAACAGCAAAGAGGGGCCAACCTAAGTGTCCACCAAGAGGGGAATGGCTAAGTCAATTGTAAACCCATACCGGGGAACATTCTCCAACAAAAAGCATACACGCCCCTCCTGAAAAGACTCTAAGACCAATGAGGCAGCCATGAGCCTGTAAGAGAGGAGTTGCCAGTGGCTATAAGGAGTGCAGTGAGTGGATGGCCTCCAGCTGCAGAGCTCTGGGAATTTACTGCAGCTTTTGAATTAAGCCCTAATTTTCCTGGGTAGCCCCCAGCCAATGACAGAGCATGGTAGGGTTCTAAGGCCTCACCATTTCTGCCAAGTGGGGAACTCCTCTAGGGGGCAGTCTCTGAACTCCCCACTAGCTGGCCAAGACCCTGTGAGATCCACATCTCTGTGCTGTCCTTCCCCAGTGTGTCCCTCTTATCTTTCCTAAGTATCACCCCCAATTCATCTCTTATACTTCTAACTGTTCTCAGTGTCTGCCACCAGAGGACCCCAAACTGACACACTCATTGAGGAGTGAAAATAGCAAATTTCAGGACAATGCATGCACTAAGATACCATTTAGGTAAGTAAACAAACAAGTACAAGCCTACACGAATAACTATCTTTTTAAAGACAGAGAAAAAATTCCTCATATCAGTGGGGGGTGGGAGGGAAAGGGCAGCTGGGTGATAGACATTGGGGAGGGTATGTGCTATGGTGAGCGCTGTGAATTGTGCAAGACTATTGAATCACAGATCTGTACCTCTGAAACAAATAATACATTATATGTTAAAAAAAAAAGAAGAAGGAGAAGAAGATAGGAGGGGAAGAATGAAGCGGGGGAATCAGGGGGGGAGATGAACCATGAGAGACGATGGACTCTGAAAAACAAACTGAGGGTTCTGGGGGGGGACGGGGGGTGGGAGGATGGGTTAGCCTGGTGATGGGTATTAAAGAGGGCACGTTCTGCGTGGAGCACTGGGTGTTATGCACAAACAATGAATCATGGAACACTACATCAAAACCTAATGATGTAATGTATGGTGATTAACATAACATAATAAAAAAACAATAAAGACAGAGAAACAGAAAAAGAAAAATCAAGGAAGGAAGGAGGGAACCTCACACACAAAAACCCATATCTTTTTATGCATTCATATGTATGCATAGATATGCACTGAAGAGTTCTGGGAAAAGCCCTCTCAAATGGCAACAATAGTTATTGCTTGGGGTGGAAGGAGGAAGTTAGGGAGTTATCCATGATTAGGGCTTCAGATTGTGTATATTGCTATCATGTTCCTTTTACAAGGAGAACACATGCAGGTATTACTTATGTAATTAAAAAATTTTAAGACATACACCGGCCCTTGGGAATGCACGTTCCTTGGATTGAGACTAACTTTTCTCAAGGAGGCTCGCCAGCATCTCAGCGGGACCCAAAGCCGTTAGAGTGGGGACCACGACTATATGGTAATGTTCCATCCTGCAGGGGTCTGCCACCCCTGGTCTACTCCCATTCCCTGCCTCTGTTGGAATGGCTAATGGTCTGGTGATACATTGGAAAGGTGTCCAGAAAGATCTATGGAGTGTTTTAAATTGCATGAGACTTTCCTGGCCTCCCTGGCTGCACTGTACAGAGATGCCATAACTCCCCACTATAGCATCTCTGAGAAATGCACTTGTAAATCTTCCCCCCGACCTCATGTGGCGTGGAGTACATCAGAGAATGATACTGGGTGATCCTAAATCTAATCAGCTGCATAGACGGTTCATGCAGGAGGAAACCACGTTTGTTACTTATCTGCCAAAACTACCTCTTTCACCTTTAAGCTGTCAGAGTCTTCTTTCTCTCTTTCTCTTTCACTCTCTGCCTCCCTGACTCCTTTCTCCACTTTTTCTCCTTCTTTCCCCAGGGCCCTTAACCAGGGCTGAAGGGGTGGCTGGCAGGGGAAGAGTCCCAGCCTGGAGATTGAGCCTTGGGCACAGGCTGGAAGCTTCCTCCTTGGACTGCTGGCCCATGTCCTCCTCCTGGCCTCACTGACAGTGACAGGCTGGTGACAGGTCAGAGGTCTGCAATCTGGACGCAGTGTCAATGGCTTTCACAGCATGCCTGGAGGAAGAGGGAGCAAGCTGGCTGGGTCAGGCTATTACCGTTTAGGAAATTACGATTATTTTTATTTTTAGACACCAATAAAAATGACATCGGGGACCAGGGTAGATGAATGTTCCATTTAAAGAGGACCAGAAGTCTCCGTTATGGCTGGGGGTGCCCAGCCAAGCATGGTCGGGGGGGGGCAGGGGATGCTTCTGGGACGAGAGGCACCTGTGGCATTGCAGGGGTGTAATGGAGCCCAACTTGGGAAATGAGTTCAGCAGACGTTTGAGAGGTCCCAGAATTGTCGTCTTTAGCAAGCCTGAAACTCCCAGCGCCTGACCAAAGGGTGTCTTAAGTAAAGTACCATCTTCCAGGTGTTAAGTGTCTACAGTGCCCCTGGCTCTCTACTTACCAAATGTTCCTCAGAGCTTTGTGAGGAGGGCACTATCACTACCACTCCACTTCTAAGAGGAAAAAGTAACACACCTAAGGTTACACAGCTGATGGTTGTCAGGGCTGGGTTTGGTGCCTGGTTCTGTTGAAATTATCATGCTTTCCTTCCACCGGCCCTCAATGCCAAGGTTCTAGCTCTCAGTGACCCACCTATGTCACCAGACGGTCAGACCAGCCAGATCTTCACAGGCACCCATCCTAGAAAATGAGCAAGGGGAGGGAACAGGGCTCTCACTGGACTAGTGTCAATACTTGTAAACACATCCATCATGAACTTTATGAACGAGATGTTGACACTGAGGTTGTACCCAAATGCTGGTGTCCCTCCCTGTATGTTGACGGGAAGCTAGATTCCTACTCTATCCCTTTTTTTTTCTTAACTAAAGTTTAGATTTATTTAATGTCCTTCTTCTGTCCCAGGATCCCAACCGGGATACCACAATATTTTGAGTTGCCTTGTCTCTTTAGGTTCCCCTTGCCTATAACAGTTTCTCAGACTTTCCCTGGTTTTGATGACCTTGACCATTTTGAGGAGTGCTGCTCAGATGTTTTGTAGAGTGTCCCTCAGCCTCACCACTTGGTACCTAGGAAATCCTACTGGAAGGCAGGATTCATGCAACTTCCCCAGGCTTCCTAGACTTTACAACCAGAGAATAACTGAGATGTTAGGACAAAGGCCTTTAAAATCCACTCATTTATTCATTCATTCATCCATTCATTCATTCTATAATCACTGAGCCCTGCATATATGCTAAAGAAGTGCTGGAGGAGGCCCAACGGAGGGTGCAAGAGAAGAGGGTCGAGCGCCAGAAGCACAGGGCTCTCTAGCCAGTTGTCCTGCCAGCCCTCTCCCTCTGGCTTGCAGCTCCCATCTGTGGAGGAAGGGCTGCAGCAGACCAGTGCTCCTCAGACTAACACAGAGGGCCTCCTGCATTGTAATCGCAAAAGTTCTTGTTAAAAATGCAAGTTCTCAACATTACTTCAGATTCACTGAATCGGATGCTTTGGTCAGGTATCCACTTGGAAAAAAAAAAAAGATTGCAGTTGATTCTGAGGCTCAAGCAAGTTTGAGGACTACCATGAAAGATAACACTGAACGGTCTACCTGCCCTGATGGGATATGTAGAAGCCCAAGTGGATCCAGGGCAGACAGATGAAAGTAGGTAGGTGACATTACATGTGGGCATTGCACTGGGTTGCAGAAGGAACGGTGCAGACAAGGAGGGATGGGGACCCAGAGAAAGAGTCTATGATCTAGATGGTTGGGCGTGGTGTCAGGGGACAGAAAGCACCTGCATGGGCCTGGGGCTGGCTGGCAGCATGTAGGTAGAGAATGGGGAATCTGTAATCCAAGGTCACTTGTAGATGTCAACATATAGGGAATCTATAAGGCAGAGAAGGCATAGAGGAGGATGAAGGAGAAGTGAGGTTGGTTTTAGACATGTAGTGTTCAAGGTCTTAATGAAATATATAAGCAGACACAGCTTCTAGGTGGTTGGGGGTCAGAATCTGGCATTCACGTCAGGGAGGGGGGTGCCCTAGACACTCATGGGCTTTAGTATCATCACAGAGCTGGGTTTGAGCTGCCCACTCTCATCATCCTCCAAATGAGTGGCCTCAGCCAGGTCAATGGACTCCTCTCAACTTCAAAGTGGGTGCAGCATTGACCTTTCAGGGTTACGTTGAGGATTTAATGAGATACCCTATGTAAAGTCCCCGGAGCGCTCTTGGAAAAATCAATATTAATTCACATTCAGGATCAATGTTAACATTGAAAGCGTGAGCCAGACCATGAGAGAAAAGAGTATGTGGTAAAAAAGAGATTAAGGCCTGAACCTTGGGGAAAACAACAGTTAAGGGACAGCAGAAGGAGCAGAAGCCATAACAAAAGAGAGATCCTTCAGGTCTGAGGAAGAACTATAACATCATGCGGTCAGAGGTAGCACTGACCTGGGGAGTATTGGCAGTCAGGTCCTCCACACCAAGGTTCGAACCCCGGCTCTTCCGCTTCCTAGATGGGAACTGAGACTTGACAAAACTGTTTCCTCACATGTAAATCTGGGGTGACAGTACTCACCATGTCTGCCTGTTGTGAGAAACAGTTAAGATGCTCCATGTAAATCTTACGTCCTGGAGGAGGAACTCAGTGAATGCTAATCAGAATTATAATTATTATACAGGCAAGGCCAGCAAATGTTTTGAAGAAGAGCAGCAAATGGTGTCCAATGCCCCAGAGAGATTAAGAAAAATGAGGACTGTGGAAAAAAACCCTGGATTTGTGATTTCCCTGAGCAGAGATAGGTAGAAAAGCCAATTGGGAGGGTGTTAGGGTACAGACTCGAGATAATGAAGACAGCTGGTATGGACTCCTGTCTGAAGATGTCCTAACCTTTCACAAGTCACGGCACACACCGGCAACACGCTGAGACAAACCACTGAGGCTACTCAAAATCACTCTCAAAATCACAGAAGACCTGCCCGGGAATTCCAACTGCCCTATCCCCTATCCAGCTGCCCCGAGGGCTGAGGGGATCAACATGCCAGCTTTCTGTAACCATCCCGGCATCAAGGCACCACAGCACCATAACATTGTTCCCATTGGCAGATAAGCCAAGAGCACAGCAACAAGAGGCTTATGATGATTTCCAAGACGATTTTTCCATGATCCACTTGCTTTAAACAATGAAATATATAATTTCTTCTATAACTGGCCAGCTATTGTAGGCTTTGTGGGCCATGCATTCTTTGTTGCAACTATTCAACTTGGCTACGTCAGTGCAAAAGTAGCGATAGACATACACAAATGAATGAGCATGGTTGTGTTTCAATAAAACTTTATTTACAAAAACAGGCAGTGGGTTGGATTTGGCCTGCGGGCCCTATTTGCTAACCTCTGACTTGGAACTTCAAAATCTGGCAATATACTTCCACCAGAATCACCAAACACACAAGACTGACTAAAATTAAAAGAACTGATATTACCAAATTTTGGTGCGGATGTGGTTAAATTGGAACTTTAACACATTGCTAGTGGGGAGTATAAATTAGTGTAATCACTTTGGAAAACAC
Organism: Eumetopias jubatus; assembly: GCF_037043125.1. Classification (NCBI taxonomy): domain Eukaryota; kingdom Metazoa; phylum Chordata; class Mammalia; order Carnivora; family Otariidae; genus Eumetopias; species Eumetopias jubatus. The sequence goes on along the minus strand of NW_028274807.1, from coordinate 147,007,308 downwards.
TGACAGTCCCTACTACAGCTAAACCTACATGGCCTTCAACCCAGCAATTCCACTTTTGGATATAAACCCAACTAAAATAAGTGTGTATATCCACCAAAACACATGTACAAGGATGTTTATGGTGGATTTATTCATAATAGCCACAAGCTGGAAAATGTTCAAATGTCAGCAGCAGTAGAATGGATAAATAAATTCTGGTACATTCAGTATGATGGAATACTATACAGGAATGGAAGAGAATACACTTTGCTACATGCAACCATCTGGGTGCAACTCACAGACATAATATTGAGCGAGAGAAGCTCTAGGATTCCATAAATGTAAAGTTCTTGAACAGGCAAAACCAGTCTAGAAATCAGAAAAGTGATTGCTCTTGCCAGAAGATATGGATTAAAATTCTTTGCTGTGGGAATCACGTGTGTGTATATATATAAAAAATTCCCCAAAATGTACATTTAAGATGTCTGTACTTCATTTTATATTACACCTTAATTTAAAAAAATTAAATGAGTAAATACCAAAAAAGTGCAGAAAATTTTGAATCCAATACTCCCATCTACTAGGAAGTCAACAATAGCATACCTCCCTAGAAAGCCCATAGGACTGAGCCAGTCTTTGGGTGCAACACACTTTCAGCCTTGGTAGGATTGGGAGTTTTAGTAAGCTTTTTTCCCTTACCATGCTGGACAGTCACTGGCCTGGGTAATAGGGACCCTCATATTTCTCCTCTGTCAATGAAGCAGCTTCCGGGTGGTGGCCAAGTTGGAGGTAGAGGGGAGGCAGGGGTTGATATAGGAATAAAGGTGGAGGGTGGGGTTAGGTGACAGCAAATGACAATGAACAAGATTTATAGAAAACAAGCCTTGCTCCCAGTCACTCAATGAAGGAGCCCATCTCCTGCAGCCCAGGATTCCTTCTGAAGGCCATTGGGTGATGTGACGTTATCTGCCAAGATGGGAGATACAGTGGTCACAGCATGGAACATACCACCTAATGTTTAGGTGCTTTGTAGACATCAGCTCTCAAAAGACCAGGGACCTTAGGAAACCATTACCATACTTGCTGTGCTGTTAAATTGTCTGGCAATGTTCTGGTAAGTCTGATAAATTCTGGTAAGTCTATACATTGACATCTAATCTTGTCCACATGCATACATTAGGAAAGGCCAGCTTTTTCCTGGGTTTCCAACAACACAGGGTCCTGGCTTTACTAGGTAACTAGGTAGGAATAAAGTTCAAACACTGTTATTTAGGTCTGCCCCTTAAATCCGGTTCTCTTTGCAACCTTTGGCTCTCTTTACCCTTGAAATGAACACCTCCTGCTCTTGTTGCTTTCTGTTCAGAAGTTGGTGACTGAATGAGTTTTCAGAGAAGTATAGAGGGGGTGTGGGGGACACAGGAAGAGAAGTCAACATCCATGGTCCACTACTAGGTTCTAGATGCTGTGCCAGATGATTTTATAGATCTGTGCTATACAACACAGTAGTCACTAGCCACATGTAACTATTTAAATGTCTAATTTTCATTAATTAAAATTAATTGAAATTTAAAATTTATTTCTTCAGTTGCTCTGGTCACATTTCAAATGCCGAACAGCCATGTGAGTAGTGGCTACTGTATTGGAGAGTGTAGATATAGAACATCCACCATCACAGAAATTTTCACTGGACATCCCTGTATATAGACTCTTTTCCCCTTAATCCTTATAATAGTCCCCTGAAATATTTATCAGTTAGAATGCATTGGACTGCCTGTAACAGAGAACCTAGGCTCGAAACGACATTAAAAATAAATATAATTTTATTATCTTTTAAATAATAATTTTTTAAATAAATAATAAATTTATTTCTACTTGGAGACCAGACGGGTGTTTCCAGGCACAGCCCAATCAATGAGGTTATTAAGCACCCAGGCTCCTTCTGTCTCAATGCTTTGCCATTCTCACTACTGCTTTCACACCAACCTAGTTCCTCGTGTGGCTACAAGATAGCAGCCAGTGGCCTTTGGGCAAAATGTGCTTCTTTGTTCATACACACCAGGAGAAAGTTAAAATACGTTTCCTCCAACCGGATTGGACCAACAAGAACATGCGCCCTTCCCTGGACCAATAACATTCGTCAGGGAGGGACTGCTGAGACTGCTTGGAGTGAATCGAGATTCCTCTATGGAATTCGGGGTTGGGAAACCTGAACAAAATATCAGGGTTCTGTTGGAAAGGAGGAGGAAGGGAAATGGGGAATGGATAACCATTAAAGGCTACACTGGTTATTGCCATGCCCATTCACAAACAAGGAGACTGAGGCTCAAAGACATTAAGCGAATTACCCACGGTTACAGACACATATGCGACAGGACGGAGGATCAGCCTGGGGTCTGGGCCGCTGCCCGCACACCACCCTGCCACACAACACTGGATATATTTTGTCATTCAATGCCACTCGAGTGGTTATCACCTCACTTCTGTTTAGTAGCAACATGATGATTAGCTAATAAGGCAAAGCAGTAATGAACTTGCTCTGATCATCTTTTTGTGTAAGCAACTTCTGGTTATCTGTTGAACAGAACACATTATGCTGCTTTCCTCTCCCAACCTTTCCTTTTCTGTTAAATATATGATTTTTATCCTCAGAAGGGGGATTATCTCAGAGCAGAATTGGCAAGGTTAAACACTATCTATAAAACACATTCCGCTGTGCCATGAAATGAATTACATAATATATCAGTCATTTACCTGGCTTTCAAAAACCTGCAAATTCATTTCTGTTCGGTATGGGTGAGTATTTTATATTTTGCCTCCCTTCCCATGAAGGTAAGAATGACCTTGGTTCTTAGGAAGTGAAGATATATTGAACGGGTTAGGATCAACACAGTTCCATTTCATTTAGCCTCCACTAAAATTGCAAGGAGTGAAAATAGAGCTGGAATTTATTTTACTATATATTGCCTCATTTGAACTTTAGTAAGGCATTAGCTTCTAAGGAAAACCCTCCCCCTTCCATAATCTCTTATTGATGGCATGTTAAGGAAATTGCCTTGACTTTATTGATTCTAAGCTATGAGGTACAATGTACCCGGTGGTGTGTTAAACCGAGAAAAGTGTGCTGGGCTGGCTACCGCTTCAGCGATGGACCCAGCTGACAGCCGGCACTTTCGCCCTACCCAACACGCATGGCCATTCTCCTCAAAGAGCAAATTAATGGGTGCCGGCCATGTTGGAGCCTTCCCTCCATGACCTTGTTTTGAAAGAGGGAGCTCTGGGGCGCCTGGGTGGCTCAGTCAGTTAAGCATCTGCCTTCAGCTCAGATCATGATCCCAGGGTCCTGGGATCAAGTCCCACATCAGGCTTCCTGCTTGGCGGGGAGTCCACTTCTCCCTCTCCCACTCCCACTCTCCCTGCTCATTCTCTCTCTCTCTCTCTCAAATAAATAAAATCTTTAAAAGATAAAAATAAAAGAGGGAGCCCTGGAAGGAGAGGAGCCTCATGTCCTGAAGAGGAACAGCAGGGCAGGTCACCCTACCGCTACCCACGCCAGCCGAGGCCAGGCCCTCTGAGTCTCCAGCTTCCTGGGGGCCAAGAACCATGGGGACCAGCAAGTGTGTATCTGGCCAGGTTGCTTATCTTCTGCGAGTCTTGGAAGCTTCAACTGCAAAACAGTCTTGGCATGGTGAAAAAAGTTGCTCTTTTGGCGGGCACCAGCCTCCCTTTGCTGAATTTGTTCGGGAAACTATTGTGATGGGCCACTTTGGGTGAGGGAGAGGCACCTGGAGAATAGTCTACAAGGAGACAGTGAAACAAGGAGGTAGCTAACACGCTCTGCACAAAGAAAGGTACCAGAAACGTGTGGGGCTGGGAGAGAATCAAACGAGCAGGTAGAGATGAGAAGCGGAGATTCAAGGAGAAGAATGTGGGGCTGGTCTGGTGAAGATTGGGTTCTTACGATCAGGAATATCCAGTATTATTTTAAGTCGTTTGTAATAAAATAAAAACAAAAAAACCATCTGCCGCCACCAGACTTTGATAAAGTCTACCACTCATACAAAAAGTAGTTCAGAGTAGAATAGGAAGGAGGCCAGGCCTGGGCCAAGGAGGAAGGTCAGCACAGAGCAGAGGGAGGAAGCAGCCCTGGGAAGCAAGTGGGGTTGACACAGTTCAGTAGTGACCATCCACACCCCAGCCTGGGGCCTCACTGGTATCTCAGAGCCCAGCCCAGTGTTGGACACAGAGAAGACAGTCACCTGTCCCCGGCCATCCCAGCTGCTAAATGAACTTGTCCACCTCTGATGACCCCCACGCTGTAGATAAAAACCCTCTCAGGGCTAACAGAAGGGCAGTGTCCCTTCTTTTCTGAACATGATAATAAGTTTATTTTCTCAACAGTGAGGTCAGAGAATAGTGTAGGTGAAACAAAGAAACCTTTTTTCTTTTGTTGATATTAACTGACTTGTATGGCTGCCTTCTGGGTATTATGCTAACCAAGTCTTTCCTTTTTTTCCCCATCTTAGCAAAAAAGTTCAGGTAGCTGAGGATATGTGTGTCTGTGCTGGGGGTGGGAGGCAATGGGAAGGGTCAAGGAGGAGAGGCTATAAGGACAGCAGAAAGCCCATCCTATCCAGTAAGTGGTCAGCAAATGCATGTGGAATGAGTTTCAGCCCAAGATGACACTAGACATTATATAGGTCACGAGCCAACAGCTCAAATACCTCCAGACAGGATTGAGCGAAGAGAGGTGGGTAATGAGGGGCCGCAGCTCCCAGGAGGGCTGGTGCCCTTTCTAAGAGCACTAGCCTCTTCTCAGCTCCAGATAATTATTGCCAAGCAGGGACGTGAGTCCCCTGTGGCTAGATCTTCTGATTTTTTCCCCCAAGAAAAGCTAGAAATGTGGATTTTCATATAAAAATACCCATTTTGAAACACTGGAAACCAGTTCAAACAATTTCAAAAGCTCCACCAGTCAATAAAAATGCATCCGTGGGCTGGATCCAGTGCCCTCGTTAGATGCAGAGTAGTGGTTCGCAGACAGAAGTAGGCATTGCAGTCTGCCACAGACCTTAGGAAAACAGGTATACTGATCTCCACCCCCAGAATCTCTGAGCCAGCAGTGGTCAGGTGGAGGCCAGACCAGTGCCTATCTAGCAAGTTCCCGGAGATGCTGATGCAGCTGGCCCTGGACGACCCCGGGAGATCCACTACTGTTGCTGACCATCAGGCTCTCCAGCCTCTCTCTGTGCCCAGTCGGGGACTGCTGGGATCTGCCCTCTCCTTCAGGGCCTCCTGTGAATAAAGTTTTGTGTGTGCCCGCTCTCTATTTAGAACCTGCCTTTGGGGCATATTTTAAAATAGAAGGACAAGGCTCTAATTCTTGGGCTCTTTCATCTCCTGATAATATGTTCCTGGCAAGGTCTGGGCCCCAAGCATCACATTGTCTTCTCTCAGTCCCAAACCAGAAGATTCTGTCCCGGAGAATCAGGTGCCCCAGTGCCCAACTGCATTTGATCATGTTAATATTAGAAGAAATCCAATAAAATCCTCCGGGTGTCAGGGGTTCTGCAAGGTTGCTCTAATTGCCTGAAGCTTAAAACACATGTTTAACCTCTTCTGCATTCAAAGTCAGTTCCAACAAGGCCAGGGGAGATGTCTACACCCCTGGGGTTCTCATTAGGGCAGGAGGGCATAGTTCTAGTAACTCAGGGAGGTTGGAAGAAGTAGCACATACTTATTGTTCCCACAGAACTATGCTCACCCAGGATTTCCACAGTGACTTGTGTCTTTTCAAACCCAGAATTACAGAGCTGACCAGATCTTGTCCCTAACATGGGCCCTGACTAGGAAGCAGTAAACCCCCTTCCTCCAGTGTCCACAGAGAATGGTGTAGAGATTGCTAAAGACCGAGTCTGTAGGGTGGCTCAGAAAGCTAGAGACACAGGTCTCTGGCAGTCCTAAAAGACTTACTGCTAGGGGCCCAGGGTGACCACGCACACATACCTGCCATGATGAAGGATCCAAAAACTTAATCCCCAAAGTCCCAAATGCCTGCCTGTCTTGGCCTTGAAATCTCCCAACACTTCCTCACTGATGAGATATAAAACCAGCAGGCAAGCCTTACAGTAACCATTCATGTTACCGTTTGGCTTCTGGGAAAGGGCACCACTTAGGTCAGGATGTCACAAAGCAAGGGAGCTCAAGCAACTGGAAACAAGATGGTGACAAGGCCAGGGCTCTGAGTCTGGAGGGTTCCACTGGAGAAGTTTCTCACTCAGCTCCCCTGGCTGAAGAGCGAGGTTCCTGGCCTGGACCTTCACGGGTGAAATCTAGCCTGGGAGGCTTGCCAAGATCCTGCTCTTGGAAGCCTGCCACTGGAGCCCAGGCTTCCCAAATCTGTCACCTCTCCCCTTGCCCGCTGTCTCTGGCTTGAGGTCTTTATCCCCTTTGACTGGGGTCTGGGGCTGTGTTTCTGCCACTGTGGACTGCGATGAGTGTCCCCTGCTGCAGCTTAGGCCCACCTCCCCTCTCTGAAATCGGGAATCCTGGACTGGGTAGACCCTAAGGAGTCCTGGGCCCCATCTCTAAAATATGTGTAATGATAACTGAGAACCAAATTGGACAGTAGCCTCGAAGTTCTTGGCAACCGTGAGCACCTTCCCATCAGAAGGTGGCGTCTATGGACTCACTCTTTGTCTCCTTTCACCCAAGTGTTCCGGTTCCCTTCAGAGTATGCAGCAAAATCTAGGCACGGTTCCCTCCAGCAACAATGTGCCCGGGGAAGATAAAAGAAACTGGGTAAAGGTAAAACAAACAAACAAAAACAAAAAACACCCACGTTTTTGAAAGGAATCAGCTCTGAGTGCAGGAATCAGTTTGGAGGCAGTCAGAGTCTTCCCCCCTCCCCATGCTCTGTCCCCGCTCCCGTGGGCCTTCTCAGAGCCCACACAGCTTTACCTGTATGGATGGCCCAAGGGCAGGGCCACAGAGAAGCCCAGCTCCAAAGGCTCCTGCCATGTCCTACTCATACTGAGGCCTCACTGGGAGGCACCAGACGAGAGGTCAAAGGCTGACTATAAAAAGGGGCTGGCAGTGGACCCAAGGGCAAAAGCACATGAGCACACACCTAAATGCCAGTCCCGGCCCCACTCTCACCAGCTGCAGGTATTCAGCCAGGGACTTCTCTCTGAGCCTCAGTTTGTTCATTTGTCAAATTGGGACAAGGACCCTCAATTCATGCTGTCTTTGTGAGGACAGCAGGATCCACCTGCATGAGCTTCTGCCTTAGAAGACGTTCCCCAGAGGCAGAAGCAGAGCCTGAGACAGGGATTTGGGTGTATGTGGTTTATTAGAGGAATGCCCTCAGGAGAAGAGGAACAAGAGAAACGGGATGGACTAGGAGATTCTACTAAGCCAGGAAGTGGTCCCAGCTTTAGTTTTATCCCCTGCGGAGTTCCGGAGCATTAACTGCACCACAGCCTTGGCCCCTCCTAGAGGCCAAGGGCAATGGGCTTTTGTACCTTCATCAGTCAGTTGTTGTCTACAGGCTATCCATCAGTAGAGAGGGAAGGGAAGCATGATAGGAGGGTAGCCTTCTGGGAGAGTCAGCTCCCATTCTGCCGAGGGCAATCCTCTGCAGGAGGCAGCTGTGAGCACCTTGCAAACAGTACATATAGCCACTGGGGATGGGCACCCCCTTGGTGAAGGAGATTCAGGTGGGCACCACCAGCATCCACCAGAGCTGCCTTACTTCTTTTCAGTACTTCCAGCAAGAAAGTCTTGGCTCAGAGGCACACCTGCCTCATCCTGACTTTTGTGCCATCCTGAGCGGCATCACAGCAAGACTCTAATGGGTGCCCCATACCCATGGGCTCATCACAGTGCCATGTGTGTACACGACCCATTCTCCTCACCTCAGAGGACAATGGCAGACAGAAGGCAAGGTTCCTTTGCCAGGAATAGTGGTGGATTCACATGGACCGGCCGCACTCCTGCCTTTCCATGATTCCTAACAAGCGGCTCTTCTCAAAAGGTTGAGATCATGGGATAGAGCCTTGCTTCCCAAAGTGTGGCAGACAGAGCGGCAGCATGGGCATCCCCTGGGCATTTCATCAGAACGTGGACCTTGGAACCCCGCCCCAGAGCTGCTGACCCAGAACCCAGTCTGACAACCTCCCGAGGTGATCTATGTGCACGCTGAAGCACAAGACGGTTGGGGTGGACACTTCCTTTCCCCCTCCTCCACACCTCCCACCACACCACCGGCTCCCCTCCACTGGAATGCTTATTGCCTTTGCTGCAATTTTCAAATTTGACTTTTTGTGTCCAGAAAACCAGTGGTGGGACGAAGTCAATGAGTCTGGAGACCTACAGATTGGGGTTTGAAACCCAGCTTTGTCGCTGGCTAGCAAGTCGCTCACCACTCTTTGAGTCTTTATTTCTCCCCGGGTAAAATGGAGAAGATACTTTCCACCACACAAGGTCGTTGTGAGCCAAAGTGGTTAAAACATCTAACTCTGTCCCAAGCACACAGTAGGCAGGACAAAAAAAAATCCCCAAGGCTTAGCTTAGTGCTTGCCATGTGGTAATATTGAGGAAATTTAATTGACGTGAACTGAATGGAAGCAGGCTGACTTTCAGCCTCCAACGAAACAGAATGTCTGCAAGGAGGGGGAGGGTGTCAGAAACTTTGATCTCCCTGCTTGCTCTTGTTTCTCTTGCCCTTGGTGGTTTTCACATCATGTCTTCAGCTGTTGACATGCAGAAGTATTTGTCCCTGTCTTGCAGTATTCAAGAGGATGGATGGAGATTCATGGGGACAGAGAGCAGGGCCAGAGGCCAGGTGGCCTTAACATTTGGAGCTCACAGGCTGACCTCCAGAACTTCAAAGCAAATGTAACAAATTGATGGCATGCCAAATTCAACCCTGGCTTCTATTTTGTTTGGTCTATACCATTTTTAATTTTTCTTAATTACTGGAAGACTTTTAAAAATCAAAAGAATTTAGGGAACAAAAATCATGTGGCTTTCTGGCTTTTCTTTTAAGTCATACCAACATCACTCAACACCCCCCCACCCCCACCCCACTGCTTAGCAACCACTGGCTGGAGCTGAGAGCAGCTGCTGTCTTGGGCAGGGCCTACCCTCTCTGCATTGCCACAGTCCACACCTTTCCCTATTGTCACCCTCTGTCACCACACATGTTCTCTGTTTGGCCTCAACCCACCTGTCTTTCTGGCCTCTCCTTGACTGACACTTGGAAAAAGCAGAAGACCCCAGGGAATTTGAGAAAGACTTGGGCCTTCTATAATCCATGGAATGAGGCTTTGGATGAATTGTGTCATCCTTTGAAGCAGAGAGGCCCCTCAAGACCCAATATTTTATGTCCTTCACTATTTGAGCACTTAGGGTATGCCAAGATTGTTGCCTAACTTTCATATTTTATCCTTATGGTGGCTCTGTGAGGTGGGCTCAGTTTTATGGATGAGAAAAGGAGTGCTGAGAGAGGTAAATTTGTTGCCCATAATCACACCAGGGGCCAGCAGGAGAGCCAGGATTTGTGGAAGAGTGGATCTGGCCGACCCCTGTGTCCCTAAGCCCTTGCCTATGGGCTTAGCTTCATATATGTGCACATACCAGGTTGCAAGAAGATAAAACCCCATGGAATAAGAAAAAAAATGAACCAACTAATTCCACTATCAATTATTTATAAGTTTTGAAACCAGTTTGAAACCAGAAAGGAAAGAAAATCAAACAGTAACAAATGTTGGTAGATGCTTACTCTTTCATACACCCTTTAATTTGTAATCGACCCTCTTGAGCAAACTCCCCTCCTGATGTGTATGCAGAGGTAAGAACAGGCCTCCTCTAGGGCCTACTGCACACCTGTCAGCAAGCAAAGAGTTGACTGGGGCTGTGAGCTGCCTACACCTTCACATGGGTCTTGCTGCTAGTGACCAGCTTCCCCCACCTAGTCCTACCTAGCCATGGAATCTATGGGCCCCCTTGACACCCAATTCTGATGCCATTTGACATTCTCTTCATTGACACTCAGAATTCCTCCCCTACCTCCCCCAGCCTGGAATGTTCCAGGAGTGTGGAGTAACTGGGACCAGCTAGGCCCCAAATCAGCTCTTTAGTCATGGTTTTATATTGCATTATCACCCTTAAATTGTGGAGCCTCTTTAGGAAACACTTCTCAGCTTTCCATCTGCTGTGGGGTCTTGCTGCTTTTACACACTGACAGAATGTTCACAGTGGAAAAGTTTCTATTTCTGCATTCATATAGACCCATCTCCTCCCACGGGGATTCCTTCTTCAGTACCCCTGACAGAATGGTGATGCAGCTTATCCATATACTTTTGGAAGTATGAAACATATTACCTCAGGGGGGCATTCTGTTCTATATGTCAGAGCTCTGAGTTTTAATAAGCCTTCTTTCAACCTTCCTGAAATCCACTTCATTTTTACACCATTCATCCATCAGCAAACCTGTGTTAGTATAGATTTATTTTGTATGACATAATTTTACAAGTGACAGAGGCCCCAATCAAATTGACCTGCCCCCCAAAAGGTATTTAAGAAAACAGTTTCAAGTGAAGCTTATCTCAGAGTTTAAAAATGCTGGAATGGACCTCGTGGTGCTCCCATTTCAATTTGTCTGCCATGTTATTGGCCCACATATTCTCAAGCAATCCTGGTAGCTCCTGGGTTATCCTTCGTATTAGCAAAATGGTTGCTATGGTTCCAGGCCTCTTATCTCATCCTCCAGAAGAATCAGGAGCAACTCTTTTGTTAGCTTTCTCCAAGTCCTAAGACTCAGTCTTATTGGCTCAAATTGAGTCATGTATGGATGTTAACTAGATTTATTGTGGTGATCATTTCACAATGTACAAATATCGAATCACTATGTTATACACCTGAAACTAATATAATGTGTGTCAGTTATACCTGAATAAAAAAAAATTTAATTGAGTCAGGTACCCTTCTCTTGGACCAATCACTGCAGCCAAAGGGATGAGATATGGACTTGGGGTGGGAAAGGGGTATTATCCATCCGACCCAAACCAAAAAACCTGAAACGAGGGAGGAATAAATTCTCTAAAGGAAAGTGAGGATGCTGTTGGCAGGAAAGGTGGGGAATGGATCCTGGGGAGGAAGCCACAGATGTCTCCCATAAGCTTCTGCTTTGTGGCAACCAACATGTTGGTTACTGAGGATGGCAAGTTGAATAAAACCCAATCTAAGGAAGATAATAGCTCGGTAGCGTCACTCATTATGACTTATGGAGTTCTGTGGCCCATTCTGGAGTAGAGAGAACATATCCTCCTTTTATGAGGCACCTTCTAGGCATTTGAAGACACCTTGCCCACCTCTTCAAAATCTTCCCTGAGTTAAACATCCCTGGTAATTCTGGTTGTAAGCCCTCTGACTAGGTGTGCAAGACTCAGATCATGACAGTCCCCTCCTGTGGATGATATGAACACAGGGCACAGAATTGAATCTGAACTCCAGAAACGATGGTACCACCGTAGGTGGAACCCCCTCCTCAAAGCAGTAGATTCTGAGACTAGGACTGGAGTGCATGGAGTTTATCTGGGAGGTGGTCTCAAGAGATACCAGTAGGAAGGTAGGAAAGACAGCCAATGCAGAGTGGCCACAGATTATCACTGTGGGCAACCAAAAGCCCAATCCTCCCAGGGAATTCTGGGAGACCACATAAGGCATGCTGTCAGCAGTCCCTCGAAGACAGGAGGCTTGGAAGCTATTCCCCAACTCCCACTTGTCATGGGGTGAGACCTCTCTGAGTGTCCTCTTCCAAAGTGTTAAGGTCTTAAAAAACAAGACTGAAAAACTGTCACAGATTGGAGAAAACTAAGGACACATGACAGCTAAATGCAACATAGTGGTCTAGATTAGATCTTGGAACAGAAAAAGAGCCTTAGCGGAAAAGTGGTAAAATTTGAATAAGGTGGATAGTGTAATAAGTAAGATTGTGTGGATGCTGATTGATTTCTTGGCTTTGATAAATATGCCATGGCTATATAGAATGCTAACATCCAGGGAAACTTGTGTGAAAGATATATTTGAACTCTCTGCACTATATTTGCAACTTTTCTGTAAATATAAATTTATTTCAAAATAAAAAGTATTTTAAAAAAATAAATGCTGGACATCTTTCCAGTGCAATAGAGGTCTACAATAAAGTTTTTGATGACTGCCTAACATTTCATTGTATAGAAATACCAAATTTTACTTAATCAATGTCTAGTTTTCCCCCCTAGTTTTTCTGTTTTAACCACATTGAAATAATAATTATCTTAAATTCATTTTTGTGTACTTGTCCTTAGGATAAATTCCAAAAGGTAGAATTTCTGGGTGCATTTTAACTTCTCTTTTCCAGGGTCTGAGGGCTCCTGCACCATTATTCCCAAAAGAACTAGGGTCAAGTGCAGTTCCTTGGACCACACCCTGACATGTTGAACTCCGATCTCTAGGGGTATAGACCTAGGAATCTGCATTTTCACAAGCAACCCAGTGACATTTGAGAAGGTTGGTCTGGTCTTGGCTTGAAAAAAACAAAAAGAGAAAGAAAGAACTTAAAGGGATTTGTAGGTACCTTGGTTGGCCTGTGGGCTCCACAAGGCCTGAACCGACACCACATGTGCCACCTTGGTTTTTATAGCTAAAGAGACCGCCATCCCAAGGGTGATGACCCCACTCATGCAATTAGCAATTAGTTTTGGTGTGCAGACTCTGCAGAGCATTCTGGAGGAAACGCTGGGTTGCGACCAGGGTGGGTGGAGTTTTGTTCTTTTCTAATCCAAGAGCAGAGCAAAATGGGAAAACAAGGGAAAAGCTGAACAGCCATCACCTCAGACTACCACTTGTCTGCAAGAGCTGCAGATGGACATCACCTCCTCTGCTTGACTTTGAAGAGAAGAGAATGATGTTTCCCCTGCCAGAAAAGCTGTCTTTCCTGCTTTTCAGGGTGACCAATTCATCCTGATTTGTCAGGACCTTTCCAATTTTCACACTGAAAATCCCATGTCCCAGGAAACACCTCAGTCCCAACAAACTTGGATGGTTAGTCACCCCAAGTGGCCTAGAGAGAACCCTGGGCCCTAACTCAGAAACCTTCCTCCCCAACCATGGGGCTAGAACAAGTTCCAGACTCTGAGGTGTTAGAGGAGGAGTCCAAGATGCTCCCTGAGTCCTCAACATGATTCCTCTTCCCTAATGCCCCTCTTCCTGCTCCCAGCTTCTTCCTCCACCTGGGCAGCCTGCCTCAGCCCTCCAGCTGCCTTCTAGGCACCAGCCAACTCTTATTCAAATATCAAAATTCAGTGCCACTATCACCTCCTTCAGGTAGACTTCCTGCCCTCTCTACAGGCTGGTTGAGATGACAATACCTCATGTTCCCTGTGTCGGGGCACTCAATCCCTCACCGGGAGAGTTGGCTTGGCATGAAGGTTACAGAGGGACACCCCCCAAGCCATAGACACCCACCTCACCAAAGTCCTGCTCTCCCACTTAGCAGCCATGTGACTCTGGGCAAGTAATTTAACCTCCCTAATCCTTCCTTGCTCCATCTGTAAAATGGGTTTAATAATGCTGCTTGCCTCATAAAGGGAGTACCGGATTAGATGAACTCACCACATAGTAGATGTTCATTGACTATTCTTTGAATGAATGAATGCATGACTACGTAGAGTTGAAAAATTCAACTCAGAGCCAAAAGCTAGCCATCTAGGTAATACTTTTTTCTTCTTTCCCTATCTCTCTGGACTTGGCAACTTCCTTGACCACAGCTATTCTCAACCTTCCCAGTGCTGTGGGCCCCACTGGCAGCCCGGTCCCATAGGCCCCTTCTCAGAGTAATATTTGTGGGTGAATTAAGTAAAATAATAGATTATAAAGAAAGCTAATTACATTGAAATCATTCTTAAAATATGAAATATAATTTGCGGCACGGCGCTGTATAGCTTCTATATTGACACATTAAATAAAGTCTAGCAGCAGGTCTAATCACTATTATTTGAAGTAACGGTGAACTTAATGATATTTCAAGAGAACTTCAAAAACATTAATGGGGTAGAAAAACATCCATGATTTTTCTTGGTGACAGTCCTGCTAATACTACACTTTGTTGCCTACGTTGATAATTGATGGAAATGCTAAATTTTACCTAGAGGTTAGTAGAAATAAAGATGTGATGGTTTGCCTAGCCAAGTTCACAGACGCACTGACTTCTACCTTTGGCCCCTTGAGGGGTGGTGTCTATGGAGTCCAGGTTAAGAAGCCCTGCTGTCCATGTCAGCAACCTTTGGGATACCACCCTGAGAGCTGCTTCCCTCCAGCCTGGGGCACAGTTGGATGTTGGGGGTATGTTCCATGTTCCCCTGCTTCTAGAACATGAGATTGTTCTCATGCTAGCCCTTAGGAACATTCCTTACACACCAGGAACATCGCCATGTAGGCATCTCCTGGGCTCCAGAGGGCATTCTGTAGGGATGGTCTTTCCGTGGCTAGAGTGGCTGTCAGAGGCCACAGCCAGTGGGGGCTCTGAATCCCCAAATAGATTCCTCTGGCAAAACTCATGGTGGAGGGATGCAGGCAGTGCCTCATTCTGGTGGACTCTGCTGCCTCAGGGCCACCAGTCAGAGCAGACCCATGTGCTGTGGGGCCTAAGACTCACACAACTCAGGACCTCTCTTTAGGAAACAACACAAAATTACTAATACAAAATTAGACATGACAATGAATACCAAAAATGAGAAAAGAAATGACAACAAATTATAAATATTGAAAGCTGACAACACAAACATCACAAAATCCAGAAAAACAGCATTTTATTTTTATTAAATAACTACCTGACTCCTGTCTAAAATATTTTCCCCTGCATGTATTTATCTGCTTTCTCTCTGATTGCTTCATGACATGACACCAATTTTATATTTTTCTACAGAGCCAATAGAAAGATCTTTAAGTTTTTTTCTCTAACATGGTTGAGCAGATTTTTTTTTTATTATTATCAACAGTTTATCAAGTTTTCTTGTAGCTACACAACCCATTACTGATAAGGTCACAGACATTTTCAGGATGATTGTCAAACTTGGGGAATCTTTTCTAAGCTGGAAGTTCTTCCAGGGCATCTCAAGTTTTCTTTTGGGGAGGGAGGGGTTGTTTTTTAAATATTTTACTTATTTATTTATTTGTTTGTTTGTTTATTTATTTATTTATTTAAGAGAGATTGGGAGAGAGAGAGTGCATGCTCACAGGTGGGAGGGCGGAGGCAGAGGCAGAGAGAGAAGCAGACTCCCGCCAGGACCCCAAGATCATGACCTGGGCCCAAGGCAGATGCTTAACCAACTGAGCCACCCAGGTGCCCCCTCAATTTTCTTATGCAATGGCTCATCTTTATGCTCTGAGTCAGAGCGCTCATTCATGAGTCTGTCACCCACACCATCACCAGAGTGGCCTCCTGGGAGGTTGATGCCACCACATCTGATGGAGAGAACTGTTTTTTTTTTTTTAAGATTTTATTTATTTAATTGACAGAGAGAGAGAGAGACGGCGAGAGAGGGGACACAAGCAGGTGGAGTGGGAGAGGGAGAAGCAGGCTTCCCGCAGAGCAGGGAGCCCGATGCGGGGCTCAATCCCAGGACCCTGGGATCAGACCTGAGCTGAAGGCAGTCGCTTAACCAACTGAGCCACCCAGGCGCCCCTGGAGAGAACTGTTTTGATGAGGCATTGCAGAGAACTGAGTCCTTCACTCACACTTACACGTATCTGGCAAGTGGAAGGAGTTTCCTCAGACTACATTTCACATCTTCTTCCTCCTCCGCCCTCCATGTGGTTCTGGGCTGTGTACTGTGGTCCATGTTTCACACCATGTGACCATCTGAGGTCCCGCACCTTTGAGATTCGGTGCCCCTGGTGAGTCAGCTCTATGGGTGGTAAGAGAATTCTTGGAAGTCGTTCCCACATGGGATGATCCAGCATGACTTAAGCTAAACCCCAAAGTGACCGTGAACGCTGCCCTTCCACACCCAACAGCATGAATGACCGACTCCTATCTCCCTGGGCTGTATCCTCAAACTGCCTTTGTCTGTCTCAACTGCACCCCACCCCCGGGGAGTGTAGGAGACATGGGTGCGTGAAGAGGTATGTTTTGATGGACTGTGGTTGAACTATCATGCCTTTGTAAATTTTACAAAAACATGTCACCCACAAGCACTTTGTGAGGTCCTCCCCCTGCCTTGGAAGGGGCGTGTGTAAGTAAAACAATCTTAATAAAATAAAGCTTATGTTTCTTCAGCTTACAGAGATCAGCCTTGCTTCCAGCTGCAGGTAACAGAAAACTCAGCTTATTGGAGCTTCCAGAAGCAGAATTCTTGCTAGTGCATGTACTGGAAGTCAGAAGTGGACAACTTGAGGGATTGATCCAGTAGTTCCCCAGGGACCCAAGCTCTCTCTGCCTTTCCTCTCTGCCCTCTATGGAGCCAGCTTCATCTTACACCTGCATCCTTTCTGTTCTCGAGATGGTTGTCAAAGGCCACTGGCCATCAGCCTCCTCTGAGAACTTTTTCAACACCTCCAGCCACTCCCTCCTTGAGTTTCATTGGCCCAAAATGGGGTGTCCATCGGCCCTAAGCCAATCACAGGCCAGGTCATTGGAATGACTTTCCACCCAATCAAGTCTGCCCCTGGAGCTGAGGTCAAGGCCCCAACCTTGCTGCTGCCTCTCCATGAGGGTGAAAGAACCAGTCTGTTGTAGTCTTACAGGGGTCAGAGGTCAGCTCTGGTCAGTGGCCTACTGGAAACACATTTTCAAGTTGTTTCTGTAGAGAGATGCCTTCAGGGCTCCAAGCCACTCCATTCATTCTTTGGTTTATTCAGTAAGCTTGCTAGGGTGCCTACTGAGGCCTTGCCCAGGCAAGGAACTGGGGAGTCAGAGGGGACTCACACACTGTCCTCATCCTCCAGTGCTTGGGCCCACTGAGGGAAAAGGGAAGTGAGCAGACCACCAAAATGGACAATGAGATGACTTTAAAGACAGGTGGAGTCAGGACAGTCCTGGAGGCAAGACTGCCAGGTTCATTCTCAAGGGGGAAGGTGAGGGAGAGGCTGGTGCAGAGAGAATGATCCAAGGGTCAGAGGCCCCAGCGAGGGGAGGGGCCGGTCGCTCCACGTAGCTGGGGAGCAGGAGAGCACTGGGCCAGAACTGCCTTGGCCTGCTGGTAGGCAGTGGGCACCTGGCCAGGTCTTCATGCTGGCTTCAGGCCTAAGCTGCACCCTGAAGGTGATAATGCAGGTTCCTGAGAGAGAGCAACATGGTTAAATTCAAATTTAGAAGAGACTGCTGCAGTAGGTGTAGGGCAGTGATGTGAGGGATACCAGCCAACAGCTGAGCAGAAATTACTTCAAATCCTGTGTAGTTGGCTGGCATGGCGTTCCCTCTGAAACAGCCCCTGACACACACACACACACACACACACACACACACACACACAGAGCTTTACCAGCAAGTCCTGAGAGAACCCGGAAAGTCACCAAAACAGCTTGCATTCCAGTTTGGGGCCATTGTCTGCTTCTGTGTGTGTTCATGTATGTGTGTACGCATGTTATGTATATGTGTGTATTTGCATATGTGCATGTGTGTTCGTGTATGTTTGTATATGTGTGTATGTGTTCTGTATGTGTGTGTGCCTGTGTGTGTGTGTTGGGTGTGGAGACTGGTCAGACACCAGGTTTTCCCCTTCTCTACTTGATGGTCAAACACTTTGCAGAGATCTAGAGTCAAGTATGAAAGAGAGAACTAAGCTCAGTGTCCCTGAGAAGCCCCGTCCCTTGAAAAGCCTGAAATAGAGAAGGAAGTGCTGGAGAGAACATGAACTCTGCACTGACTCAGGATATGATCGTGGGACAGATATTTTATGTTTCCAGGTCTCCATCTCCTCCCGTGTAAAACAGGGACGAGAATTCCCAGTTCTGCCTACTTCCCGGGAGGTAGAGTGGAATGGAGAGCATACATTTTGTGAATATAAGACTTGCTTTTAGTGGGGCACCTGGGTTGCTCATTCGGTTAAGCGTCAGACTCTTGACTTTGGCTCTGGCCATGATCTCAGGGTCGTGGGATCAAGCCCTGTGTCAGACTCTGCGCTCAGCGGGGAGTCTGCTTGAGGATTCTCTCTCTCTCTCCTTCTTCCTCTACCTCTGCCCCTTACCCCACTCATGCGCTCGCTCTTTCTCTCTCTCTCTCATAAATAAATAAATCTTTAAAACAAAATGAGTTCCTTTTAGGATCATCTGTATGGAACAGTGTTACCACACTGGACTGTCAGCTGATGTAGACTTAGTCTTGTGATGGATCGGTGCTCCCTAATTCATACTGGAATGGCATAGGCCTTACCCACACTCTGGGGAAAGACAAGAGGTCCCCAAGTATCACATACATACTTGGAGGAGACAAAGACTTAACAGGATCTGACTCTGGAAGATGAAGAGTAACTTCCAAACAGAAAACATATTCTTATCTTCAAGTAATTGCTGGAGTGAAGAATAGAAAGCAAAGGGCACAGGCAATGCTCATGTCCCTCTGAGGACAACAGTGCAGGATAACGAGGCAGTTGCCAAGTGTATTGGGGGGAAATATGCAAACAGATCCAGATCAACCTGAGGTAAGTAATCAATCAGTAAACATTTACTGAATACTTACTATATGCCTGGATGAATACCATCCACCGGTCCCTTGTTTTGTTTTGTTTTGTTTTGTTTTTACTACAGTTAAATATACCTAACACAAAATATACCATTTTAACCATTTTTTTAAAGATTTTATTTATTTATTTGACAGAGAGAGAGAGAGACAGCGAGAGAGGGAACACAAGCAGGGGGAGTGGGAGAGGGAGAAGCAGGTTTCCTGACGAGCAGGGAGTCCGATGTGCGGCTCGATCCCAGGACCCTGGGATCATGACGTGAGCCGAAGGCAGATGCTTAACGACTGAGCCACACAGGCACCCCCCATTTTAACCATTTTTAAGTGTACAGTTCGCTGGCATTAAATATATTCACACCATGTGCAGCCATCACCATGACCAGAACCCCTTCAGCCTCCCCAACTGAATGTCCCCATTAAACATGAATTCCATATATATGAGTACCTACAATAGTCAAATTCACCAATTCCTTTAAGCAGATGCCATTTTTTCCCTTTAATTTTTTAAAAGATTTTATTTATTTATTTGCGAGAGAGAGCATGGTGGGGAGGGTCGGAGGGAGAAGCAGACTCCCTGCTGAGCAGGGAGCCTGACTCAGGACTCGATTCTGGGACTCCAAGATCATGACCTAAGCTGAAGGCAGCTGCCCAACTGACTGAGCCACCTAAGTGCCCTTACATTTAATTTCTTAAATAATAGGGAAATGGGTACAGAATTGACACTTGGATTCAATGATTCACTCATGTATTGAATTGAGCTAGTGTGTCTGAGTGTGAACTTCAGAATAGTTGTCCTCTGTCACTTGATATGAACTAGAGAGAGACAGGAAAAACATAAAAACGCCTCAGTAACTTCTGAGCTGCATTTTTCAGAGGGCTGTGGGAGAGCTGGTAACAAGGAGAAAGGATGTATTTTTGAAAGGATAAAGTCCCCTTATTATAGCATTACACAAAATTCCTGCTGCTACAGTTTCCTTCAGGAAAACTCCAGGCGCGGCCAGTACCGGTGTGTGTGAAACAATGAAGACATTCTGAAGCTCTGTTTTCAAAGCCAAGAACAAGCTTCAGGAGTGCAAGTAAATGTCACCACAAAAGTCTGGGGAGATGGAAGCACCCTGCAGACCACAGTGATTCAGCTTTTCTCTGCATTATTGTTCCCTGGCACACCTTGCCTTGCTCTCCCTGGGTGTGGAAGGCAGCCTTGCAAGAGGAAAGTCTTTTGCTAGTTATTTCTTAAGCTCTAATGGCTGTTTGACTCTAGGTGACTGATAGCATTAAGGGTCAGGCATGTGTATTACATCTTTCTTTGTGTGTGTGTGTGTGTGTGTGTGAGAGAGAGAGAGAGAGAGAGAGAAGCAGAGAAGCCCATGTCCGTCCTCTGGTATTCTCCCAAGGAAGATGGAGCTATGTGGTTGCCCCGTTTGCTTAAGTGAGGATCTAGGATAAACTCTCTCCATCTCTGCACTGCTCACATCTGGGGCCAGACACTTCTTCGTGGGTGGGGGGGGAGGGGGGAGGTTGTAGTCTGTCGTGTAGAAAGTTTAGTAACATCCCTGGTCTCTACCCACCAAAGTGTAGGAGCACTGCCCCCCTGACACACAGGTTGTGATTAGGACAACCCAAAATGCCTCCAGTCATTTCCAGGTGTCCTCTGGGAGTAGGCTTGCCAGATTTAGAAGATAAAAAATTAAAAAGATGCCTAGCTTAAATTTGAATTTCAGATAAGCAAGGGATTGGTTTATTATATTTGGGACATAGTTACACCAAAAATATTCATTTTGGGGGGCAAAGTCACCTCCACCTTGGGAGCAAAATTACCCCCAGTTGAGAACCACGGATCTAGGGTGACCAACCATCCCAGTTTGCCCAGAATTATCCTGGTGTTAGTAGTAAAAGTCCAGCACCTCAGGAAACCCTTGAGTCCCAAGTGACCTGGGACAGTTGGCCACTCTAGAAGATCTACCCTCAATCCTTCATGCTGGTTTCAGCTTTCGGGCTCCCTACAGGCTCCCCACGGCCCTTGGGAGATGCTGGCAATTTCACTTCTTGGTGAGGCTTAAAGAAGCAAGCAAGATTGACAGATAGTGCCTCCATGGGAACTACTAAATGGTCCTATTTTTTGCTGAATTGATTTGCAAACACAACCAAAACATTACCAATAATGGCTTGAGTCAGCCTTCAAAGTGGCCTATTGATTTTGAAGGCCTCAGAGTAGATTATTCTTCCCAGAAAAAAACATCCATATCCCAGATATTTCACCTTAAATAATCCAATACCAGAGCTAATAAGACTTCCCCACCAACAATGAGACTATAAGTATGCTTTGGTTTTCCTATAAATCCTCAAGATGGAATTTTTTGTGGGTTTTGTTGCCTTAATTCAGAATTGTATTGACTGGTCTCTCCCTGCATCCTGGGCTGTTACTAAGCAACAGAGGTGGGGTTTTTTTTTTTTTTTTTTCCCTGTCATTTTATATTGGGCAGAACAGCAAAGTGAAGTGGAGTGGGGGATGGGGATTCCAGAAGCTTCTTCTGTACTAATGTTGCTATTGCTACCCATGGTATTAGTCCACCACAGACCTCATTCCCCACTCTTTACAATTTTTTTCCAATAGAACTTGACTTTTGTCAACATGAAAAGGAAATCTATCTTGGGTGTCTTGAGCCCATCAAGTTTCCAGTCACTTAATGGCCACCTCACGCCTGTATTAGTTGGTAGTGTATGGGGGTAAAATTAAATGTTCTCCAAGAGCTTGGAAATGAGGCTTTTCCCCAAGAATTAAACTGAAAAATTTCACATACGATGGTTGTGACTAATTTGGTAAATGTGTTACTGAGAAGTCTGGGGACACCACATAATTCCCTTAGGGCATTGGGACATTATCACAGCAGAGTGCCAGGCCTGTTCACAACTGTTCTTTGCACCACTGTATACACCTCTTCGCACTGGTAGCTTGAAATCAGTCTTGATGGGTGTATTTACACCATGGAACTTAGCAAATACTATGAAATCAGGGTTTCTTTTGTTATGTTTTGGTTTTGTTGTTTTTGTTTTGTTTTGTTTTTACCTGAAAAAAAACAATTTACTAGTCCACCATTGAATAGACCCGACCGGTTGAGTTTGACCATGTCTGGAAAAGCACTGTATAAACAGCCTGGCATTGAAACAGGAGCCCTGAGACTTGGCATTCTCCTATTATAGCTAGCCAGGGAGACAAGGCCCAGCCCTTGCAGGCACTTTACCCCATCTGGGTGTCAGGGGTGTCCTGTGTGTTGATCTGCTTCAGGCTCCCTCAGGGACCTTCTGAATATAACTTAGCTTCCCAAACTTTGGGTTATAATGCTGGCCAGTTCTGTTTCTCATCATGCATTAGTAAACCAGCACTCCAGGCTTACATAGCCATCTTGGGAGCATGACTATAGTAGTTACTGGCTCAGTGTTGGAAGGAGTCACATCCCGGGTGTGGACCTCAGCCCTGCTATTTTCCAGCAGTGTTACCTGGAGCACGTGGCTGTTAGTGTCCTCACCTTCGTTCTTCTCCCTGATTAAGACCCAGCTCAGCTCTCCCCATCTCCGCAAAACTTTAGCTACTCTAGCATGCACTGATCATGTCCTTCTCTAAACCATTTATTTTGCTTTATTTCTAGTCTTGTCTCCACCAACTAAATTTTATGATGCTTGAAGACAAGGACGGTGCTTTATATGCCTCCTTTATTCCCAGAAAGTCCTGTCCTGTACCGTCCATGTGGCAGGTGCCTGATACAAGCTCGTTGAGAGTTAGTTAATTAATACAGATTCTTTGGGATGTTCCAGGTGGAGCACAAGGTGTGTTTTACACCATCCTATTAAAAGTGTCAAGCCCCCCACTGCCCATTATGTGCTCTTCCCTTATTTCTTATCTTAGTGGGTGCTTTTGCCTCAAGGACATGACCCTAACTGTATCAGGTGCTTTTGGGTACAAAGAACAGAGAATTCCAATGCACAGTTGGCTTCAACAATAAGCAAGTCCAGAGGCAATATAATCGGAAGGTAAATACAGATCAGCAGCCAGGTGATACGGTCCTTAGAGACCCAGGAATTTTCCATTCTACCACTCAACCATCTTTGATGCTGGCCTGTCCTGTGGATGATAGCAAGATGACACAGCAATACCAGGCACTCATGGCAAAGTCCACAGGAACTCTTTGAGTCTCCTTAGGAGAGCATAAACCTTCCTGGCACACCTCCTCCTCCACCGCACACAGGCTTTCCTTTGTGTCTCACTGGCCCTGAAAGGACCACATACCCTTTACTTAACCAATCACTGGGCACAAATGACCCTCCCACCAATTATCATTACTGCTCCTCCATGCTCTGCTGGCTCTCCCATCAAAATGGGGGAATAACTTTCCCTTCTTCTGTAAATCTGACAAAGTAGTACAAAAATTCCTTTAAATTTTTAGTGGAAAGAATTGTAGCAGAGGTGGTCAGTGCCCTGTCAGTATTCCTTGGACTTTATTATTACAGTATGCAACAACCAACTTCAAACCCAAGTGTTTATATCTCTGAGCTTGACGCCTTTATCCGGAACCTGGAAAAGCTGCTTTGTCCCCCAGAAAGCAGGCCAGAAGTGCCAGAGCATTAACATCCGAGGCCCCAGAAACCCTCAACCCATGATTCTCTGAGATGTTGTATAAATACCTCAGCTCCTTCACACCTGGAGTAGGGGGAGGGGGAGGGGGGACAAATAACCCTGAGGTGTGTGTTCTACAGTGTTTCCCAGATTTCCCCATATGTTTAAACTACAGGCACCCTCTGGCTCACTTCTCCACCTCCCTACCTCCCCAGAATCCCCTCACCTTCCAGAATCCTCATCTTAGGGTCTGCTTTTGTAGGAACACGAGCTAAGACTTCCAGTTAAACCTACATCCTTGTCTCCCTTTGTAGCCCAGACATGAGGGGACTAAACGATCTGGAGGAGAGACACCAATTTTGTGTCCCAAACATCGTCTCTGCCCACTCCACGTGGAAGTGCCCACTACCTAGTAGATCCTTCACATGCATTGGCTCCTCCTCCTTCTTGTCCCCAGAATCACATTCTTAGTAGAAGCAGAACTACAAGCAGAGCAAGGCGACCTCTCATTTTAATTTGGGCTTGCAATTTCTCTTTGATTACCTAAGGAAGTTGATCGTCATGTAATTTAGGGGAGCTGCTCTCTTACAAACAAAAACAAATAGAGGGAAAGTTCAGAGGTGGTGCAAAGAAAAGGGGAACAAGGAAAGACAAAGACCCCAAAATATTATCTACAAAAGGTCCTGGTCATTCCGAGGGGGTTTCAGCCATTGAAGGGGATGCTGAGCTAATGGGTAGAGATTAGAGAAAGCATGTTTTTCTCATCTTTTAATGGAGGGGCTGTCAGTATAACTGTCCTTCAGAAGTCCTGGCACTGTAATTATACCAAAGAACCTATGATATTTAACTCAGGCTGCAACTAACCATGTTCCCTGCATGATAACCTCTCCCAGGGCATAGCCTTACCTGGGACAATCCTGACAGAGGCCTCAGTCTCCTGTCCCAAACCCTGGGGGCCAACTGCATTTCAGAATGTAGAATGTATTTTAGAAAGGTGGATTTGGTGCACAACCCACATCTTATACAACACCCTCAGGGGGCTTTGGGACCTCTCCTACTCAATGGCATTAATATTTTTGCAGCAGCATGTATGCATATTCACACCAAGAGAGATCAATAAAGGCTATAAATAGCCTCCCCTTAGTGCAGGTCAGATATTTCTGGCAAATGAGATAAGTTAGATCAGCTTTTGCTGCGTTTTAGATTACAACTAACTTCTGGTTTTCAGACCTTTTTGGATCTTGAGATTGTGGCTAAGGCATTAAGGAAAAACAGAGGCATGTTTTCATACCAATACATTAACATTTCAAAAAGTAAGTGAATTCTGGCTCTCATCCTATGTGAGACCTCACCAGTACCCATTCGTGAGAGCCCAGGTTGGGCTAGAGAAGGCCCCAGGCCCCCAGTGCCTGGGCTAGGCTAGAGTCCTATGACCACTTATGTTATATTCAGAGAGTTGAGTTGAGGTGATCCCCTGTGAAGCTAGAGACTGTTGGAACCCCAGGATCCAGCCAGCAAGAAGATGGCCAAGGTGATCCTCAAAGAGCCATATCAAGTGTCACTTCTTAGAGACAGGTATGGGCATGGCATGGCCAAGGCTTAGGCTAGGAATAAGGTGGGAGTAGGAGAACCAGACATTCCTATTTGGCACTGTCATAGGCACTGAAAGCAGGTCAGCTAGCCTGGACAGATAAACAGTGGCTGAGCTGGACCTACCTCCAAAGTCTCCAGTGAAAAGGTGCACTCATTGCCTGGACACAGAGGCTCTGGTCCTCCCCCATGTGAAAGGATTAGGTCATCAGATTAGTGAGGGAATGTCAGGCCTCAGGGGATAGCAGAGTGGTTTCTTTTCTCTGAACCACTTAGCATATCTAGAAGGTGTGTTTTTGAACATGCTGCAATCTCTTATACATCAATTATTAAAAAGCTAAGTGACTTTGGTCTCCAGCAGTCTTCTCTTCCCAGCAGGGTATAATTCAGAAAGTGGACAACATGGGTTTGATTGTTTCACATTTGGGACTCAAACCTTTGTTTGGATCCTGAGCTCTCAAACCTTTGTTTGGATCCTGAGCACAGGGCACACAGTGGAACAGAGATACAAACAAGATTAACAGGTGGACAGAGCCATGGCACCTGCCCATCCCCAAACAACCCGTTGACATGGGGCCCAAGAACCTCCTGGCAAAAGACTTGAACAGTCAGTAATCAGAGTTCTGACACATAAACCAGGCATGTTTTGTGAACTGAAGGTAAGTCCCATGAGGACACACCCACAAGACCTAGAGAAACACCAGGCATGTTGCAGTCATCATAACATAACCTTATAGGATCGGGTATTATACTAGGCATTTTACATAAATTAACTCACTTAATCATGACAACCTCATGAGGAAACATAGCTTATGTTTTGGGTCCCATATCATGGCCCCTCATCTCACCCTTGATTTCAATCCAGCTGCAATGGGGAGCTTCCTGGGACAGGGCCCCCAGGCATGTGCCACAGCTTGCCTCTTGAGCTCACAGACTCACTGAAGCTGCAGAAGCCAGCTCAGTCCTCTGAAGGGAGGGTAGGTAGCCCCTGGTGCCTGGCCCCCACTCCAGACAGCTCTCCATCAAGCAGAGCTGGGAGCTGTGAATAAGTGCTCCTGCCACTTTCCTTCACAAGGACAATCCTGGGCAGGGCGGCAGGCGGGGGGGTGCTCTGCACACTTTTCTGAGGTCCCAGCACAACTGGGCTCCCACTGCAGCAGCATTGACCTTGATAAGGTGCCCTGGTGCTGGTGCTTCCCTCCTTCCCTGCTCCTCTCCCTGCTCTCTCTTGTCTTAACTCTGCTTGCCAGAGACCCAAACCAAGATAGACAGATAGATACTATTACTACATAGATCTTTTTATTTTACAGGTAACTGGTCCACAATGAGTATTTGCTGCTGACCGAGTAAGTTAATGAATATGAAGTTGGGGTGGGAGAGTGTTTGAGCCAAATATCAAAAAGGGAAGGTGGGGTCTTCAGTGGGGAGCAGCAGAGGGGAGATGTCACACCAGGTGGTTTGCGTCCTTGGGACGGAGGGTGTCCTGACATCACTGCGCAGACATCTGTGCAGACTCCGGGGCAGAAGGAGTGTAGCTTGTAAGAGCAACTAAACTTGCCTCCTACTGAAATCTGAGGCTCCTGGGGGCCCAAGTAGCCTTGCCAAACTTGCCCCATCACAGACTGTAGTCAAGAGGAGCTCATCCTCTTCTGCCCTCACAGTAAGCTGCAGAGACCTGATCCTGAAGACTTTGCCTGGATGAGGACCAGCAGTCCCAGAGGGTCTCTGGCTTGTTGGGAAGTTGTGGCAGACTCAGGGGACATAGTAACAGCAGGTAGCTCAGTCTGGAAGATGGGAAAAGTGTTGGGGGGCACCCCCAGTGCCACCAAGAAGGGCTGCAAGAGAGTGTCTGCCCACTAGCAGCCCAGCAACCCAAGCTGTAGTTTCTCAGCATGGCCAGCAGCCTCCATAGCAAGCCTGGGCTGGGCAGGGGATGGTGACAACACAGTGGCCACCAATAACTTACTTGCTCTGACTCAGAAACCCACATAAGCTGTTCTTGGAGACTCCCAGAAGTACCTTGAGATGGGGCTTGCAAGAGACTGGAGTTCCTCTGAACAATTAATGTGATATAA
Organism: Eumetopias jubatus; assembly: GCF_037043125.1. NCBI lineage: Eukaryota > Metazoa > Chordata > Mammalia > Carnivora > Otariidae > Eumetopias > Eumetopias jubatus. Next base: position 146,980,331 of record NW_028274807.1, on the reverse strand, counting down.
TTTGTCCCCGGTGAATGGTGAGACTTAGAGACAGCAGGTCACAATGCTGTAACTTAGAGAAATATACCTAGAGTTCCTCACCCAGCCTCACTCATGGAAGTGTGACCATGGTTTCCGAAGACGGGCTGCCTAAGCTAGAATCTCAGCTTGGCTACCTACTAGCTGTGTGCCTAGGACATGTCTATAACACATTTGCCTTTTTTGTAAAATGGGTACAATATTAGTAATTGCCAGGGGATCTGTCAGGAGGATTAAATGAGATTCTGCATTTACACCACTTAGCACATAGAGTAATTGCTCAAAACCCATTAGAGAACGTCATTACCGTCAGCACCCTGACCCTGCATGCAGCTTCTCAATTCTCACCTAAGGCTACAACTGTGAATATTGATCATTTTATTTGGCTCTCCCATTACCTGAACCCCTGTTGTATTAGGAGAACTCCCCACTTTATGAGCCTTCATGGTCTTCAGTGTCAACCTGCCATTGTAGATGCTGACAATGACAGAAACTTGCATTCCCAGCAGCCTCTGCAGCCAGGGCACAGGCTGTCTCCAGGACCCACCAACCCTGTGCCCATGCTGGGCTTTGACCCAGAAGCTGGAAGCAGGAATGGTGGACTTCTTTCTCTCCCTCTGCTGCAGGTTCAAGTTTTCGCACGGAGGTGGAAGCAATGCCACTGAGGGTTCAATGGCCACAGGAATGGAAGTCTCACCAGACCCCTCTGCCATGTGACTTTGAGTGTTGCTCCAGGCTGCTATCCTCCAGCTCTGTCATCTGTCTCTCTATTGATTTTCCAGGCACCCAGTGTCCTTTTCATCAGACTCTCTTCCGCCTCGATTAGCAAAGGTTGGCTTCTGAAGCCTATAACTAAGAACTATGACTGATACGACCACATGGCAATGGAACCAAGCCATGGCTTGGAGCTCACAAGGCCTCTCCCTATGAGTGCCTCCTGGAGTCACCTGCAGTCCTGTATTTCTAAATCTGAGGCCACTGCAAGCCATGACTCATGAGGCCCTCATGGTTTCTTGCCTGCATTATTGTGACGCCTTCCCCCAAGCCCACACGAGTCAGAGCAACACTGGTAGAACATGTGTTGGATCTCTTCAAAACACTAGGGGCATGCAATACATCTATGCTACATTCTGACCACTTCTCAGTTGCATCCCCTTTCCCCACCCAGCCTCTGTCCCCCACACATAAACACCTACTGTACAGACACACCATGTCCCATTGCTTGTAGCTCACAGGACATGCCAAGTACTAGGGTCTACTCATCCTTTGTCCATCAAGACTTAATTCAGAGGTCACACCCTCCAGGGAACCTCTTCTTCCTCATATGGATTAGGTATTAGAGTCCACTGAGCATGAATCTATTGTCAAATCTTTCTAACTCTTTGATAATGGTCTGTGTCTGTGTAAGCCTACAGTGTGATTCCCTGATGACAAGGATGTGTCTTTTATATCTATTTCCCCAGCAACTAGAGAAGAGTAAGAGTTTGGTCAATGTCTGCTGCATTACTGAAGGAGCAATGTTATACTGATCCCCTTCCTCCCTCAGATCCCCTCAGGCTTTTGTTAAGACCTCTTTCTGAGTCTTTATGCTGTTCTGCAATGCCGGATGGTTACTGGTGAGCATGTCTTGTCTATCTTGGGCGTTACAGCCTAGGATCACGTATGCAGTGCTTATGAACTTGGTTGAATCTGAGCCAACGTAGTGAGATGGACTCCTGTGTAAGCTCATGCTTAGCACACAACAGGATTATTGAAAGCCTGTCCAAACCCCTGTGGGGATTCTCCCACTCTTTTTCTTCCCCAGGTAAGTGGGCCCTGCCGGCCCCTACCCACAAAGACTCCTTAGCACATGAGCCTGGGACTATCTGACCATCTTCAGACTAAGAGAGAGTGGGACCAAACGGCCGGAATGCCCAAGAGGGGCCAGTGTATGACAGGACTGGGACAGGTATAGGTGGCCCTGGGCCAGAGACCCAGAGCTCTGGACCCTCTTCCTGACTTAATGGGATCCAGTCTACTCAGTTCTTTTTCTGAAGGTACCCGAAGACATCCAGAGCCATTTTGGAGACATACCCAGCTCTGCCATCCCCAATGAAATGAAAGAATGCCACATAACAACCTACAGGTGATATGTGTTTAGAAGAAGTATAGATGTGTGTAGACTCATTTATATCTGTTCTCCGGGGCCTTTGTTTCAAAGCAGCCCAGGAAAAAACTGCCTACTCTTCTTCTTATCCTTCCTCCACACCTATTGCATCTTGTGTCACCTTGAGTACAGCCTGGTGGGCCCCAGAAACTTTGTTCCCAGCCTCCAATTTATTCCATCCCAAGAGCAGTTTTATTTTCTATCCCCCTCCCTTTCTCCTTCTAGCCTCTTCTGTAGGCAGTGAAGTGAGGCAGATTTGGGTCCCCCACATTGTTACCCTCAGCTTCAATACATTCATCTGTGAAAGGGGACCAATCATATCTATTTTGAAAAGTTGGTAATGAGATAACCATGTTAGTACTCTAAAAGATATTCCCTAAATATTGGTCCTATTCTTGACTCTGACCCTGGCAGCCTAAGGCTCACAGTACTGAGAGCCACTCCTGGCTGTAGCCTAGGAAGAAGCAGCCCTAGTATATAAGAGAGGAGGGAGAGAAGAGCCAGTAGACCAGTGAGGATGCCAGGGATGAGAAATGATTAAACTGTTTTACAGCAGCGGATAATGCTCCCAGGCTTGGAGGAGTGGTCCCTGGGCCACACCTGTCATAAAGCATCAGGAAACATCCAGCAGTCAATTCCTTAGTCTCTGAATGTTTAAATCATGAGCACAATCAATACTGGGCTCTGGATGTTGGATACTTCATCCTGAACTGACAGAGGGACCACAAACAAAACAGGTTGCCAGCCAGCTCCTGCAGATGAGCCATGCTGTTCACTCCTTGAGACATCCAATTGCATTCTGGGTGTCAAGGGCCAAAACTATGCACCCACTAGTAATATCTCCAACTCTATGCTGATTTTGCATAAAAGGGTAGCAGAGCCTAACTAGAGCCATGTGAGTCTATGCACAAGTGGAACTGGATTTCCACCTTCTTAGGTCAGATTCCCTAGACGCAGAGACTTTCAGCTCCCTAGATGTGTCCATACCCTCCATAATGCTTTCCATTTCTAAAATGCTTACTGTTTGTCATCTAAATCCTACAAAATCATCCTGTGAAGTGGGCAGAACAAGAATGCTTTTCCTCATTTGAAAAAGTACAGAACAAGCCTCAGAAGAGCAAGTGGCATTCCGCTAGTAACACTAAGCCCCAGGCTCTTTAAGTCTCTAAAACCAGGTCTCTCCATTCTCTCTGCTCATGGTCAATGTTTTAAATTTCCACCACTAGGTCTCTCCCACCCCTTGAACACTTAAATAGAACATAGAGTTCTCAGTTTGCTTATCAGTCCCACCACTTAGACTGACACCTTATCTAGCTCATCTTTATAGCACCAGGTGTCTAGTATAGTCCTGCTTTCTACATGAACTCCATCACCTAGAAGTGATGGTAAATGCGGCTGGAGAGTGAGCCAGAAGAGGCCATACGTGGCCTCAAACGCCAGGCACAGGAAACTACATGTAATCCTAGACTGGAGATGCAGAAGGTCTTAGATGGGGCTGTAGCATAATCAGATTTGCATACCAGAATTGGCGTGGGTCTGTGTGGAACACCGCAGGAAGGGGTCATCCATCACTGTTTTACAGTATGACAGTACCTTAAACCTGGGAGAGTTTTCACTGAGGAAATTGCATTATTATAGATGAGCTTGCAGAGGGAAGAGGAGGCTAGACCCAGAATTCTCTAATGTAGGATTCAAGACAATCCATGAATGATCATTTCCCCATCCCCTCCAGCCTTATGTACTCTGCTCCCTGTTTCACTTGTCATTTCAATCTACTTACAATCCTGAGAAGCTCATGCCTATTCCAGACACCACACTTTTGCCCATGCTGTTTTCTCTGCCTGCAACGCTTTCCATTCTCATCTCCTTGGGAAATCCCTATCCAGTGTCAGTATTAGGGCAAATTCTAGGTCTCTGTAAGTTAGTCCACTCCCTAACTAACTGCTGATGAGCTTGCATCAGTTTTGAGGACATTTCTCGGGACTAGTGGTGGAGCTTTTGGTGTAACCAAGGAAGGCCAAAGCGCTAAGCCTTAGAAGCCCAGAATGACCAGCTGCTCTATCTGTCCAGAGTTTAATTGGAGATTGTTCAACACAGAAAAATAATGAAATGGGGGTTTCCACAAGTTTCTCTTGTTAGACTATGAAGACAAATATCCGGGAAACTCATGTCCCCTTGGTCCTTATTCTCTCAGGTGGGAGCTGGGCACCTTCTTGAGAAGCAGAGAAAAAGAGATGGTGCCAAGTCACATTCCCATCAGCAGTGTTTGAAAGCATCAGGTGCTCTATATTCTCACCAACTCTTGACGTTTTCTGGATTTTGTGTGTGTGTTTTGCTTGCCCCTTGAATTCCTCATCACTTCTATACCTCCATCCCTGGAGCACATATGGACTGTCAGCCCTGCAGGAACTCTGGGAACTGCAGCTTTCTCCATTATGTTACACTTTAGTGATGGCTTAGTGTCTTAGCACCCTCTGTAGACTGTCATTCTGGTCTAACAGGCCCAATGGACCACTCCTTCCTTATCTAGCTCTAGAAAACACTCATAGAGATAGCCACATTACATTCCCATTGGGCTAGCTCTAATTCTCTGCCTCTCAAGAAAGCATACCAGTGCAAGTAACAATGGGGTTTCATAGGAATTACATCTGTCCTACTTTTTAGTGAAGCATTTATAAGCTTCAGTCCCTTAATAATTACTAGTAGCAACTTTCTTGGTCACACCTCACTGATACCACAGGTTTGCCAACAACCAGCTGTGTGATCCTAAACAATTTCCTTCCCCTAGCACCACACTCAGATCTGGGCAAGTGGAGCCCCTACTCTAATCCTTGTGCCTTGGCACCCCCAGTCTGCTCCCCTTGCATTGGAATATCTTCCTCAAGGCATTCCTAAGAACACTTAGGTACTTGAAACCAGCCAGGGCCAACACTACTATTTCAGTGGAGTATCTTGAGCACAGACTGGGATCCATGTGGGCCCCATCCCCATTTCTCACTTTCAGAATGCTCTCTGACCTTCTATCCCAATGGATAGTGTTGACTTACTGCCCTGAGGGGCTTCAGGACTCATGCTTATGAGATTGTCCTGACAAGCAGACTGCCCCCACTGGCTGGTGTGGTATTTCTGTTAAGGGATTGCATGAGATTGGGCTGCGAGAATGGTGCTGATGTGCTGATTTGGTGACTCTCACATCAGACGCAGCATGAGGTTAGGGCTCTGGACTTACAATAGTTCACCATCAACTCTTGGCCCTGAGCCCTGTGCATGCGCCCCGGGGTTGGCTCTCACTCAACTATGTTCTGTCCACAGTGCCACGTCCAGTCTATAGTTCCTGAGGGCAGCAGGGATATTTTACTCTGTGAACCCCCTGCTGTGGGCACACAGGGCAGTTACCCCATCCCCTCTGCGGGCTCTGTTCCCTCTAGAGTTGGCTGCAGCCATCTCCTCCAAGAGTTTCAAGAGGAAAATTTGCCTGTGAACAGCAGCTCATGCCTGAGGGTTCCAGCCCACCTTCCCAACAGCCTGCCCTATGGAGTTCAGACTTGCCTATCTAGCTCTCACAATTGCATAACCAACTCCGGACAATAAATTTCTTAATATATACATATCTTACTGATTCTGTTTCTCTGGTTCTGCCTGACTGATACAGTGGTCATCATCAATGAATCACCGTCACAATCTTTGCAAGAGTCACTGGAAGCCATTATTCATAAGTGGTGCAGAACACGATGCAGTGCCATGAGTAATGGGAAGGCCAGCATTAAATAGATGGCATTAGGGAACCACAGAGGCAAGAAGATCTATTTTTTTTCAACACAAACAGGTTCCAAGGAGCCATGGCACTATGAGTGTTGCTACATTTTTCTCATAGCAGGAGATATTAAATTACCCAGGTGTATTTCACAATAAAGAACATGAAGGGACTCCTGGGTGGCTCAGTCAGTTAAGCATCTGCCTTTGGTTCAGGTCATGATCCCAGAGTCCCGAGATGGAGTCCCTGGTGCTCCACCTGCTTGTGTGCTCACTCTTTCTATCTCTCAAATAAATAAATACAATCTTTAAAAAAAAAAAGAACATGAAGAGATGGTTTATGGGCCAAAAAAGGAAGACACAATACCTAGAATCCACAAAGAGTATTCAAATGACAGGACAATAAGCAAATACTTATGTGCCTCTTCTCTACTCATTATTCTAAATCGTCACCAGTAAATTGCCTTACATGGGCCTATGAATTTTATAATATAGTTATTAGAAAATTATTATATTTCCTACTTATAATTTTATTATTTATTATAACATTCATTATATTATTTTAAATTTATAATTTATTATTGTTTCAAATTATTTATACAGACAGGGACCCTGAAAAAACTATTTTCCCAGAACTCACATGCTGTAAGTGCGATCATGCCTTCCACCTCTGCACCTGTTTCCCCATTGGTAATGAGGAATTTGACTGGTTATTCTCCAGAGTTCTTTCCAGCTCTAATATTCTGATTCTTTTCCCAAGGAATTCAAAGCACCTTTCATCTAGAGTTAGGACAAATTTTAACCTAGTGGGGGTGGGGTTTTCAATTTGGCTTAAAGAAAATTCTCCCTTCTCTTGTCCACTCAGAACGTCTTGCTCCATTCAGAAAGAAGACTCCACTGCTCCATTCTCAGAGCAAGGATATCCTCCTTAGGATATCTCCCACCTGGACTCTCACAGAAGGTAAATAGCCCGAGCCAAGTGGGGGTTGTGTTAGAATACAGGCTCACATCTTCACTCCCTCATACAGCGGCACTTAGCCAGGAGGCCTCACAAGCAAATTCCGTCTGGTCCTCCTCTGCCGGCTGGACATAGTCACACTGCCAAGACTTGACCTTAAAGCAGTGCAAACCATTGCTACAAGCATTTCCATTCGTGATGCTTTGACTTCTGTCTAGCACACACGCTTGTGCATGGATGAGTCTGTAGTGAAAGGGATGCTGGACAAGAAGTTGGGGGGGGCCCCGGTCTGGTTCTCCCAACGGTTATGTGAAACTGAGAAGACTCTTTCTCTCTGGACCTCAGTTTTGTTTTTTTTTTTATCTATAAAATGGGTAAGTTAGATTAAAGCACTAAGATTGCTTTCAGTTCTCACATGCTGTATTTTCTTTTAATATGTAAAAGGAATTTGAAGGGAAAGTATAAATAATAATGTAACATTCATCATAATCCTTCCAATCGATATATATATATGCACATGCGTATATCTGCATGTGTGCATATATAGTTTTTAATTTGTGTACGTAATATATTTATTCTCCTTTTAAAAGAAATGAAGAAATCAAACATTATATAATGCCTTTGATGCTTAGAGGGACATCTGAATTAGCAGTCCTGAAATGGCAGTCCTTGGTTCTGGTTGGTTCACAGACATGTTTGGTTTGGCCAACAGTGTTTTTAAAAATGAGAATGCTGATGTCTTCCGATGGGATGTGTGTGTCCTGGTTCCATTATAGCTTTGTCCCCCAACTCCCTATGCACCACACTTCACTCACATTTACATATCCCACCAGGCCGCCAAAGGCATTTGAGTTTGTGAACATCAGTTGATTATGTCTACCTGAGAACAGAAATAATAAGAGTATTTCCTGTCCTGTCCCATTTCACCTCAACTGTATCTCCCAAGAAATATCACACAGGCAGCTAGGCCACTAAGTCTGTCCTTTCTGCGATGGATTAATTGTATCCTGGTACACACAGGGAGAACTTGGGCTTGGAATGAACAGACTTGGGCCCAGATTCCAGCTCCACCCTTGGCTTCTTTATCCAGAGCTTTCAATTCTTCATTTACCTTCCAGAGATTTTGCAGTGTTCAGCAAAAGCATCTGGCGCAGAAGAGCACATAGCAGGAGCTCAATAAATACTAATTCTTTCTCTTATCCTGTTGCAGAGTCAGCACGAAACTCTCTCCAATTTCTTCTCCAGGGAAAAGGCCTCTTGGGCCCACCCAAGCTGGGTTGTGGCGTGCAACTCCTCATTAAGAGATACGAAGAGCCTGGAATTCGAAAAGCTGGAGTAGAAGACAGAATGGGGTTACCTATTTTGTTTCTTTTGCAATCACACATGACTATAGGGAACAGCATCCTAAAGAGGGCCAGGGTGAATGTGGCATAGGTCAAATGCACCTGCCCTTCCCAAAATGCCTAAGGCAGCACAGCTTCTGGCAGCCCCCCCTTTTTTTTTCTAATCATGGCAAAGATTTCTCAAAAAAAAAGTTCACATAAAAAGGAAGCCAAAGGAATGTTGGTGCCTGTCCCTAGAAGCCACATATCTCTATTTTTGGTTCCCAGTAAAGCCCAGTACACTGTAATTAGTATAATAACATGCTCTCTTCCATAAAGACAGATGACACAGTTGACCCCGGTCCCCATCTGGGCACAGGACGTGTGCTGTGGGTTGTTTTGTCAGCTGTGGACTTGGATTATTTGTTGGTACCCTTTCATCTAGTTTGGACCAGGACCAGGCATTTGCAGGAAGATGGGGAAAGATGAGTGTGGGGTCAACTTGGCCTCAGAGGGAAGAATGAGTAGTTGATGTGGAGTGTGGGAGCATCGTTGGTGAGATTAGTAAGGAATTTGGCTCCTGGAGTCACTTCTGTCAGGACCAACCTGTCCTGACCTCCTTTGAGAACCAAACCCTTCACCCTCATCTTTTCACCTGAGGCTCAGTGGACTCAGTGCAGGCCCTTTACCTGACCACTTCTAGTCTTGAAAGCTGACTTGCCCTTGGGGATACTTTCTAGTACACTCCAAAATCCAGCCTCCTGGTAAGATGTCAAATGTATGCTCTTAAGCCAGCCTCCCTGAACCCAGCAAAACCAATTACCCGTAGATATGCAGCCACAGGCACTGCACATTGCCTATGGAAAGAAAAGTGAGGACATGTGAAGAAGAAACAGCATCAGGTCAGTTCAGGTGTAAAACTTTCTGAATACCCTGCCTTACAGATAGCACTGTCCAGACTCCTAAAACTGTCCCTTCTTGCTCCCCCTGCCATTGTGATTGTCCCTCTGGTTCCAGTCTGCTCCCCTCCTAATCTGGACTGGGTTCCTCCCGCAGATGATCCAAGCTTTCTAACATTACATTTACATGTTACAACTCTTTTGGTCCCTGCCTACACTTGAGTCATTAGTCTGTAAGCCTCACTGTCATTTTGCTGGCCCTAGGGAAAGTAACAAAGAAATCTCTCACCAATCTTTTCAGTCCTCATTTGTAAAGTGTGGTGATCTCTTAGGCCTCTTTGAGTCCAGAAATCCTAATCCCAAGAACAGCTTGTCCAACTGTGAGCAACCTGATATAAGCCTATCAACATCAGATGTGTGTGTGTGTGGTATATAGACATGTAGAGACAGGTATGTATCTATATGTAACAGCCATCTTTTATAAAAGCCATCACAACCTACAATTATAAAGACCTTAGTCATGCAGATTGTAGGATTTAATCTTTATAATAAACTTAATATAGACAGGGTAAGTGTTGCTACTCACATCCAGACCTTCTGACTTTGGAGCAATGCTGTCTTTGTGATCCCACACCGCATTCCTGGTAAGCAGACATGCTAATAGTGTATGTGTCTCAGAAAGAACAGGTAAATGGGACACTCTTCCCCTGAGTTCTCCAAGCCAGTATAATACTCTGGCATTCAGCGGCTGTGTAATCTTGATCAATTCCTTAAATTCTCTAAGTCTCAGTTTTACCCTGGAGGGAATTCATATATCACAATGTAGCTATGAGGATTAAATGAGTTTGTCCGTGGAAGTGCTTAGCATAGATCTGGCCCATGGAAACCAATAAATAGTATTATTCTTATTTAGATTAATATTGATATTAACACATAAATGATCCCCCAAATATTTCTTACCAATAATGTTCAGAATAGTTTTAATTTTTAAAATCCAGTAGCAATACACCATTCCTAGTGAAAAGCATGAATCCGAAGTGAGGTTAGATGAACAAGTTCCAAGAGGACATTTGAGAAACCTGATGGAAGGAAAGGCACTACCTCTTGTAAAATTCTGTGGTCTTCTAGATTGTAGCAATGCCCATGATTCATGCATAACTAAAACAGAGCAAATCATGTGTCAATAAACAGAGCTGCCCACAAGGATTAGCTAACAGGTCTCTTTAAAGGAGCACCAATCCCATAAAAGGCCATAAATAAGAATGAACAATAGCAAGAACCTCAGCTTTCAACACAAGACATATTTCCTGCATGGGGCCGGCTCTAAATGCTGAAGGATCCAGCTGGAAACAGCATCAGGCAGAAGCAGGGTCTGCAGCCAGGTCAGTCCCAGCTACCTTCCGTGCTGAGACCCCACCTCCTTTGCAGTCACGAGGTTTGGGGTAATCCTCTTCCACATCCCAGATAACCAGCTGCTCTTAGGCATGACTCCTGGGGAAAACCTTTCTGGAGCCCAGAGTGAAACATGTGTCCTCCCATGAGGGGTTCAACCACAAAGTTTCCAAAGTCAGATAGAATGGAACCCACCTCTCCAACCAGCCCATAGAAAGAGCCTCAGTCCACTGTGTATGCCTTGTATATGACTGTTGAACAAACATCCTGAAGCTTCTGGAAGCATGCACTCTGAGACATCTGGTCCTTCCAAACCTATTCCGTCTTTTAGATGTAAATGGGAGTGGAGGTTTAAGCATTTTAGGAAGAAATCCAGGGAGAGACAGAATGGACTCAAGTAATGAGCTCTAGCCCAAGACTTGGGAGCTCCGAGTTCTGGCTCTGCCCCGAGTGATCTCTGTAACCCGTGGCTGGGGGTTTCAGGCTAAGCTAACTCTCCATCTGTGGATGGGCTCAGGGAAGATGCCAGCTTCCAAGGTGGAGAGAAAGAAAGGACCATGAAGCCCCTGATACGCCGAGGTTCTGCTTCCTTTCCTTTTCCTGGGTTTAGTCTATAAAATGTGGAGCCTGACCTGGCCTCTCTAGGACGTGCTTTCTCAACAGGAGTGGTTTCGCCCCTAAGGGACAAAAATTGCTTCAGTGAAAAATGCTTAATCTTTACATATAAAGCAAAAATATCTATGTAGTACATAACGTAAGTGTTAATACCATAGTCACAGCCTGTCTCACTGTTTGGGGTTCCACAACGGGTGGATAAAAGAGGTTGTCCCTCCTTGTAAAGTTCCAGGTCTTCTTGAATCCAAGGGGTCACCAGAAATCCTGTTTCTCCAGCCTAGCTCTGGCCTTAAGCCAATTCTTTACTCGCTTTTTTTTTTTTTTTTTTTTTTAATGTGCCCTTGTCACTGAATGCCCTGATGTTCAGCCCTGGAGCAGGGAGTAGGATCTGTCCATTGCATCGCCCAGTGGAAACCATCCACCATAAGACAAATGGATTAAGTCTGGGAAGCCATGCTGAGCACATTCATCATATCTAGTGTCTCCTGCCCAGGACCTTGACTGTCTAACCATTTCTGAAGTACAGCTTTATACTTGGAGTGACCGAATGGCTTATCATCCAAACAAGGACATTTCTGAGAGGAAAGGAGTTCTATGAATAAGTACATCTTATTGGAAGACCACAAGAGTACCTGGGACTGCCCCTAGGTAAAGGAGGATGTGTGATCTCCATACTCAAACATATCTAGGAAGGAGAGTCCATAATGACAGATGGCCCAGTTTGGCCATACCCAAGGTCAGTCTGGGTTGTCACATTGACCTGGGGACACTCTAGCCTTGAGCCAGTGGAAGTCAGAGACGCTAAGTGTCTTGCAATGTAAAAAAAGACAGTCCCAGAAAACAGGGAATTGTCTGGCCCCCAGTGCCCGTTACTACTGAGAAATAATGATTGATATGGTGGAATACTAATAATCATAAATAATGATATAAAACTTGGGATGGCAATCAAACACTCCCAGCGCCAGTCAGGGATTGAAGGATACATGCCCCTCTCTAAGACATTCCAATTCAGCTATTTAAAAGATACTGTCAGATGAATGGATAAAGAAGATGTGGTATATATATATATACAACGGAATATTATGCCGCCATCAAAAAGACTGAGATCTTGCCATTTGCAACAACGTGGATAGAACTGGAGGGTGTTATGCTGAGCGAAATAAGTCAGTCAGAGAAAGACATGTATCATATGACCTCACTGATATGAGGAATTCTTAATCTCAGGAAACAAACTGAGGGTTGCTGGAGTGGTGGGGGGTGGGAGGGATGGGGTAGCTGGGTGATAGACATTGGGGAGGGTATGTGCTATGGTGAGCGCTGTGAATTGTGCAAGACTGTTGAATCACAGATCTGTACCTCTGAAACAAATAATACAATATATGTTTAAAAAAAAAAGAAGAAGATAGCAGGAGGGGAAGAATGAAGGGGGGGATATCGGAGGGGGAGACCAACCATGAAAGACGATGGACTCTAAAGAACAAACTGAGGGTTCTAGAGGAGAGGGGGTGGGGGGATGGGTTAGCCTGGTGATGGGTATTCAAGAGGGCACTCTGCATGGAGCGCTGGGTGTTATACACAAACAATGAATCATGGAACACTACATCAAAAACTAATGATGTAACGTATGGTGATTAACATAACAATAAAAATTTTAAAAAATAAATAGAAAATAAAAGTATTTTTTATGTTCCCAAGGAAAAATAAATAAATAAAATAAATAAAAGATACTGTCATCTTTTACTAAAGGTTTACTAATCAGAAATGATGTTTATGATATGTTAAGTGAAAACAAGAGACCACTAATCAGTATGATCCCATTTTACATATATATATGTATGTATGTGTGTGCATACAAGCATACAGGTATTGTCTCTTCATATGTACACACACACATGTATTTGGAGAGATACATACATATATGAATGTATGGGTGTATATCGGTGAGTGTGTGTGTGTGTGTACAAAAATTCTGGAAGAATATGCAATGTGATGGGGTGACAAAAAAAGTAGATGACCCAAAGCTTGAATGTTTTCTCCTTTAGAGTTTTCTAGGGCTATGGGGAAATACTAAGCTGTTGAGCAGAGATTGGCAACTGCTTAAGACAGAAGGCTCCTGGGGAAGTCCGTGAAAAGAAACAGTAGGGCACACCTGTAAGCTCTGGGCCTGTGATTGTCATCACATCTCAGACGATTCTTGCTAACCCTCAATCAGACTTCTGATGGACATAAATCCACACCCGTGGGCCCAGTCTGCTGACCCACAGGAATTGGAGTAATGCTGACGGGTGGAGGTGCGGACTTGGGGGAGCAGGAGGAAACTGGCTGCAGATGACCAAACCATTCCCACTTCCATGTTCTCCTGTGAGGAAAACACGTGCCCTGGCCCCCAACACAATCATTTCTGGGCTCAAAAACAGGAAGAAATTCACTAAACACTACATCGCTAGCACAAAGAGCAGAGAAGTTTTGCCAAGAGTATAGCCCTGTCCTGACTGGGCTGTCAGCTAAGTCATTAAAGGCAGGACCCATGGCCAGGCGCATGAGTTCTCAGGCAAAGGGGAAGCCCCACCTGCCCCGGGCCTCCTCTGATGGCTCTGAGATCATCATAAATGAGGCCTATGGCCAGCAAGGGAGCACTGAGACTGTCTCCTCATTCATGTGGGGGAAGACATCTTTCCCAAGGTCGGTTATGCTAGGCCCCACCCCTGCAGGATTTTCCTCATGCTTCACCCCAATCCTACAAGGAGATAGGCCCCACACATGTACTATTTCATTTCAGACTACCAGTGACCCTAGGAGGCAAGCAGTACTGTCCCCATTTTAATGATGAAGAAACTGAGACTCCAGGAGTTTAAGTCCCATGGCTAGTCAGTGCCACAGTCTTTACCTTCTTGTGCCCACCCATCACTGCACATCTCCAGGGAGCTAGAAACAGGAGCTGACATAGGTCCTTTGTGGGCAGTGTAGCCATTGCTGCTGGATTTCCTTGGGGATAATGTCTAAAGATGCAGAGGGCTCTGGAGCTAGGCCTTTGCAGACAGGATGTCGACAGACTGATTTATCAGCTGTGCCACTGACCTACACATCAGTCAGATATCTTCCCCTGTGGGTCGCCTGGGTGGCTCAGTCGGTTGGGTGTCTGACTCTTGATTTTGGCTCAGGTCATGATCTTGTGGGCTGTGGGATTGAGCCCCTCATGGGGCTCCATTCTAAGTGGGAAATCTGCCGAAGATTCTCTCCCTCTGCTCTCCCCCACTTGTGCACACACGTTTTCTCTCTCTCTCTCTCTCTCTCTCTCAAATAAATAAATCTTAAAAAATGAAGAAAAAAGGGGGGACCTGGGTGGCTCAGATGGTTAAGCGCCTGCCTTCGGCTCAGGTCATGATCCCGGGGTCCTGGGATCGAGTCCCGCATTGGGTTCCCTGCTAGGCGGGGAGCCTGCTTCTCCCTCTGCCTCTGCCTCTGCCTCTCTCTCTCTCTGACTCTCATGACTAAATAAATAAAACATTTAAAAAAAGATGTTTAAAAAAATGAAGAAAAAAGAAATCTTCCCATGCAATGCCTAGGAAAGTTAAGCGTAAACAAAAATGACATTTGTTTGCAGTGAAAGCTGAGTGTGGGGAAAGGGACACACGCCACTTTCTCTGACTCTCAGATTCCACCCCCCAACTTTGTTAAATGATGCATTAGTTATTTATGCCTATATAACAAACAACCCCGTACTAAGTGGCCTAAAACCTTACCATTATTCCAGCTCATGATACTGTGTCCTGGCAACTGGGACTGGGCTCGGCTGGTGGGCCTTCTGTTCTTGGCTTGGCTCCCTCATGCACCTGCTGTCAGACATGGATGAGTTGTTGGTTGGCTTTGCTGACATTCCCTATGCCCTCACATTTCTGAGGCCTACCCAGACAGCTGGGCTGACTTAGCTCCTCTGGTCCACTTGGTCTGTCATCATCCAGTGGGCTGGCCTGGGCTTGTTCACATGACTGTACAGGTTTTCAAGAGAGAAAAGTCCAAAAGCCTTTTGAGTCCTAGGATCAGAACTGGAACGGTGTCACTTCTGCCACTTCCTATTGGCTTAAGTAAGTCGTAAGGCCAACTCAGATTTAAGAAGCAGAGCAATAGACTTCACTTCCTGATGGGAAGACCTGCAAAGTCATATTGCAAAGAGGCATGGTTATAGAGAGGAATAATTGTTGCGATAAATAATATACCACAACTGGCTTAACATAAGTCCTATTAGTATCTACTTCATGCTTCTCCAGAATGGTCCTCACTCCTGCCCCATCTTATTCAATTCAGGTTACCTTGAAAAACCCTAACCAGGTACATGCTGACACCCATTTTTCACCCCATTTTCTGTACCTTGTATCTAACATGTTTCTTCAGTTCTTCTAGAAACTTTCATCTAGGGAGACAGACCCCCGCACATATACCCAACTAATGAGGGTGCCTCTTCTCTGGGGGACCTAATCTCAGCTGGACCCTGATCCATTTCTCCATGCACCCATTCTTTTAAAAAAGCATTTATTGGGTACCCGTGATATTCCTATAGTGTTCTGGCATCTAAGAATATAAGGAAAAAGCTAGAGTCAATACTTGCCCTCATGGAGTTCATAGTGGGATAAATAGACACAAACAAAGAGCTGGGGATTGAGTTAGCTGATCCATGACACATGGTAATCACTCAATAAATGTTAGGTATTGTTAACTGAAGAGGTGTTCTAAGGATTACCTGAAAAATATAAATATAAAGCTCAGCTTGATGTCTAGGACATGGAAGCATTGGATAACTGTTTGCCATTGTTAATTAAATTCATTGATTACCTCCCAAACTACCAAATCATTTGGGCATTTTTTTCCAGCCTTCATCTTATGGGAATGCATTGGAAACTACTGGTCACTCTCATACTCTTGAAAGTCCTGTTCTCTGAGTATCCATTGACACTGAAGTCCTCACATGGCATGGCCAGAATTTGCACCCAAGCAGGCTCACTTCACTGCCTGTGTTTATTAACCACCACGCTGAGCATTGATAACAAGAGCAGCCTCTGCAGAGGGAGTAAAAGCCAAACCACAGAAGACATAGATATATTTGGGGGGTGACGAATGGAACCATAGGAATGTCCGCTCGCAGTGGGAAAGTGTGGAAGATATAGAGAGAAGGGAAGTGGGCAGAGCTCTTTTAGCAGTAGGCACCCACAGGGCTATGGAGAAAATGGAAGCACAATCCCTCTAGCAAAACTTAGGCTCACACAGGTACCTGGACAGGACCCTGGAGTAGTGGGGCACCGCTCCTTTCCTCCTGCCACAAGATGTTGACCTGGCCTCCAGAGTGGTCTTCAAGGGAAGCCTTGCTGCTTCCCCAAAGGGCCAGGCAATACCAGCTCCTTAAAGAGAGTAAAGAGGTACGTACGGGCTCTCTGGAAGTGTTCACCCAGTGCACCAATTTATCTTCATTGTGATTCAGCAGTTATTTACTGCATTCCCACGGGGCCAGCGCCAGCTGGAACCAAACTTGGTAATCGTTTCCTGCCTTATCCTCAGCAATTGTGTATTACATTCCAGCTGATGCTACGTACACCGATATAAATTGTTCACCAATAAACACGTCTCTTAAGAGCCTTATTTATCTTTGGGAAGCTTCATGAAATAATCATACAGATTCATCATGCCATATTCTGCCCTTAGACTTTATAGGAGATTCCCCATTAACTTTAATGTAGAAGGTTGTTAGGTGTCTATTTCCCCCTCCCTTAGCATAGATCAAGGTTAGTGCATGGCCAATAAAAGACATATTTTTCAAAAGACCTACTGGATCATTCTTACCCACCTCCTCAGTGACTGCAAGGGAGCCTTTCCCAGGACAATTTCTCATGTTTTGCCTTCCTCACGACAGAACAACTTCCCCTGTAGGCTTTTGACTTCAGCCCCCACTTCCCAGTACATATTGGTCTCATGCTGGGAAGATCGTCCCACCTTAAAATGCCAGCATTCTTTCCTCTCCTTCACCCAATGTCTTTCTCCTCACTGTTCCCAGTGCAAATCTGTTCACACTATTCCCACCAAAATCATGTCCAGCCGTCCATAGGTGCTCCCGGCTCCTGGATGGCCCTCTTCCCTTGGTCGTCCTCCATTTTATATTCATCTAAAGGTTCTGATCCTGCAGACTTCATGCCTCAACTGAACAATGCCACTTTCAACTTTCTGATTTTCTGCTGGTTGATTGGTTTGTTTTGGTATGG
Source organism: Eumetopias jubatus (assembly GCF_037043125.1). NCBI lineage: Eukaryota > Metazoa > Chordata > Mammalia > Carnivora > Otariidae > Eumetopias > Eumetopias jubatus. The sequence goes on along the minus strand of NW_028274807.1, from coordinate 146,962,980 downwards.
GCTCTTATATTAGGGTAAAGGTTAAACAGCTGTACCGAAAATACCTCCAGTAAACTATGACTTTAAAAAGATTGTGTTTTCTCTCTCACATAATAGTCCTGAGGGAAGTTGGGGGGCAGCAGCTCTGCTCTTCATGGTCACCTCAAAATCTTAGTTTTCTCCATCCTTTTACTCAACGGTTCTTGGTTCCGTGGTCAAAGCCAAGCCAGTGGCACGTAGACATCGGTGTTTTGGCTTATGAGCTCAAAAGAGGAGAAATGTCTTCTCTTGTGTGGGGGGATCACCTGGAATTCATACTTCCACTCCTCTCCCCTTGGGCCACACTTGGTCCCAGAGAAGCATCTAGGTGCTTCATGCCCAACGTCAGTTCTGCTACTGTGTGTGAGAAAGGAGGAGAATGGATTTTTGTGGACCTCTGGCACTCTCCCTGAGTTGTGCTTGGTTGACTTGCTTAGGACTGGACTGCTCAAAATCAAGCATAGTTAAAAGGACATCTTTCCTCCAGAACAAAATTTGTGTAGAAGAAAGAAAGAAAAACCAAAGAGCTAAGTGGTAGTCTCTGTGCCCATACCTCAAATCTTCTTAAACTAAAACATTTTCTTTAATTTCAATATAAGAAAAGGTCTTAATAGAAAGGGGTCATCCTTGACTTCTTTCCCACATGCAGCAAATCTGATCCATCAGCAAATACTGTGGGTTCTTCCTCGACCGTGTGTTCAGTATCTAACCGTTTCTTCACCTCCAGTACCAATCAAAACAACCATCACCTCCCTCCTGGATTACTTCAATAGCCTGCTAATGGTTGGAATTCTGCCCTCCTACAGTTCTGTACTCAACACAGCAGCCAGAGTAATCCTCTAAAACATAAATCAGAACTTGTCATTTCTCCAATGACTTCCATCTCAAATCAGGAGTAAAATCCAAAATATTTACAATAACCTAGAAGGCCTACATCTGATCCTGTCTCCAACCAGTCTCCCCTTTGTTTTCCATCACTTACCACCCTTCTTCTGCTCCCCACTTCCTCCAAATATGCTCCAGCTGCACTGGCCTCCTTGCTGTTTCTAAAACATGCAACCACACCTTGCCTCAGGACTTTGCATTGGCTGTTCCCTCTGCCTAGAATGCTCTTCCCCAAAAAACCCATATGGTTCCCTCCTTCATCTCCTCCTTGTCAAATGCCACCTTCTCAGTGAGATCTTCCCTGACTCACCCATACAAAGTGGCCACCCCATAACCAGTTGTGTGCTGATAGAAGTTTAACACCAGCTGCCCCTGAATTGTAGCATTTTATGTGTGTGATGTAAATACTTCCACCACGACCAGTTTCCAGCTACGAACATGAGGTCACTGAAGAGGGACTGGGAGGGATGCACACAATTTTCAAGAGCTGGTGCAAGGTAGCAGCAGGACACCATTGCCCACATTTCCCCAGCCTTCTCTGTCTCTTTACCCTATTTGGTTTTTTGTCCCTGTAGCATGATGTATTATTCATTCACTCACTTGCTTATTAATAGTGTGTGTGTGCCCCAGTAAAATTTGAGCTGGATGAGGGCAGAGATTATACCTTTGCTGTCTTAGCTCTACCATCCAGAACATCTTAGGCACTCAGCAATATTTTTCGCAATGAATTAATAAATGAAGGAAGGATGTGGCAGAGGACATGGACAACTCCCACAAGAGAAAACACATTGTCATCAAATGTACGGGGAAATGCTCTTCCCCACTTGTACTAATTGTCTAAATCAGTGCCTACCGTCAGGAGAGGGAGGGATGCTGTCCAGAGAGCATGGAACAGTAATTCCTTAATTGAAACAACTGGAGGAGTTGGCTAGACAGAGAACGTGCATGCTAGAAGAGCCTGGAAGAGAATCAAATCTGGCAGGAGCCAGGAGCAGGCAGGGAGATCCTCCCCGAGTTTAAGAATCATTGAAAACAGATTCAGGATTAACATGGGGGATGTAGGGATGTCTTGGGAAATTAAGGCCAGCAGGGTAGGGCAGATTGGTAAGTCTTCCTGGACCAAAGGGTCAGATAAAGGGAAGACAGTAATAATTCAAGAAATGCAATTGAAGCAGATGTGGGATACTATGTCTTAGCTATAAAAATTTAATAATGCAAGTTTTAATGGTAACAGGCAATGTGAGTAAAGTTGAACAGGAAATGGTAGCATCATACATAGCTGGTAACTTTGCAAATTGGTTCAACCCTTTTGGAAAATAATATGTATTAAGGAGAAGAAAAAAATGTTCATACCTTTCAGCCCAGTAAGCCCATTACCCGTATTTTACCCAGAGGAAGAATTTAATAGAAGAAACCAACTGTTAATACAAAGATGTTCTCACAGCAGTCACCATCACAGCCGAAGTAAAAAATGATATAAATGTTCATTAATAGGAAATGACTAAATAAATGATGGTCTACTAACTCAGTGGAATATTTGTCATAAAGCTCTAAAGAATAATTATGAAATCATATAGCAACACTAATGATGCTTATGACATAATGTTGAGTGAAGACCAGACTACACGTGGTTGCAAATCTTTAAAACTATATTTGCAATGTGGCTGAGTCTGAAGGAAATGTGCAAAAATGATCATGCTGGTGGAAAGGGGAATTTTTTTTCTTTTCTAAAATCGACTTTATTCAATTACTAAAGTTTTAATATTAATAGGCTTTTGAAACAGACAATTATGTTTTACACAAAAAATGGAGGGTTGACGTGTGGAGAAAAGACATCCCCTCTCTTGGTGGCTGATCAGCCCCATGAAATCCCCCAGCACCGGGAATCGCCAAAGGACATGGGGACACAAGCCCTCTACACACAGTACCATCCAGCCTGGCCACAATGAGCACTCCATCAGTCCCACCTACCGGGTCTGGGGCAGAAAACTGCTGTGACGCTGGGTTTGGATGGCCTCTTGGGCTTATAGCAGTCATACTGCATTTCCTGCCTATCAACAAGGAGAGCCTCTTGGAAACAATGAACTTCATACGGACACTTCCCACCTTCCAGGCTCAGCAGTGAGCAGCAGGGTGGGAAGACCCAGCCTTCCTTAGCAGCTCAGGAACCTATTGCCCCTGGAGCCTCTTCTGCCTGAGGGGAGCTAGGGGCTTCCAGCAATTATTCAATTAGTCTCTGAGCCGCCGGTACCTTGCTCTCAGAACCACTCGAGTGCAAGAGTCAAAGGGGCATAATTTTTTTCCTTTTCCAACTTGTCTTTTTTAACAGCTCACTTTTCCAAGCTCCTCCATGCCGCATGATGGGAGCCATAGAATCTCACAGAGATTCTATGTCTGGGTCAGATTATCTATTCTCCTGACTCCCGGCAAAGCTACATTTTAAATCCCCCATAAAAACAGCTGGCGGCCTTAGCCTAAATCTTCTTCAGAGAAAAAGAGTCTCCAGCCTCCTGCGACTGTGCTCATTTGAAAGGCAAAGCAGTGTCCCGCAACTCGGCCATCTGAAAGTGCCACTGTAACTTCACTAGTCACATCCCCTCCGCCCCCCACCCCGTCCTTGTCACCCGAAGCAGAAAGCGGCTGCACATCAGAAGTATAAAGGTGCAGCTCTATGCTTCATTCACTTAAGCATCACAACAATTTTATGTCGTAGATACTGTTATTATCCCCATTTCGTAGACGACAAAACTGAGACAGAGCAAAGCTAAGTAATGTGTCCAAAATCACACAGTAAGTGACAGAATTGGGCTCTGAGCTCCTTTGGTTTGATTCCAGGTCCTGCCCACCTCCACAGCGTTCCCTGCTTTCCTCTACGGAACTTCCGCCCTAAAGAAGAGAATCACAACAGAGAAGCTTCCAAAATTCAATTCGCCTTCTAAAATATTTCTGAGTTGCCGGGAATTCACTTAAACACAACCATAAACTCACACCGATGACCTGCCTCCAGGGAGGCTGAAAAGCATCCAGCAAAAGGTTTCTTTAAAAGTGAGCCCCAAATCCAGCCCCATGCTCTGGGAAGAAAGTGGTGGGTCTCAAGGTCTCAACATAAAAAAGAAGTTTGATTGTAAACCTTAATCTTCATCTTTATTATACATATATATAATACTTTATTTATGTATATAAATATTTTATTTAGATTATATATAAATAATAAAGTCTTAATAAAAAAGGAAGAAGGTTGACAAAAGTCCTGTGATACTTCTGGGCCTAAGTAACCTGACGTGGGACACTGTGACAGAACAGAGCACAGAGAAGAAGTAACATCCCCACCTGCAGGAGGGGTGAGCATGGATGGTCTGGATTGGGGGCAAGAGAACCAGTAGGAGATAGGGATGCCAACTTCAACCCAAGGCTGGGAGCTGGGCAGTGGCCTGGCAGCAACAGACTCCAGAATTAGACCCAGCAGGACCTCCGCCTCCGGGCCCTCCCTCCCTGAGATCTCACAGTTGGGATAGGGTCCTTCGGTTCAGCAGGTGGGAGAAGAATAGGAAATTATGGGAGGAAAACATGATCTCTCTATCACTGTAACTTCATTTATACCCCCGGGCTGGTAAGGAAGGAAGAATACCCAGTTCTAGTCCTAAAGAGCAAAGCTAATCACAAAACTTCCTCTTCAAAGCCCTCTGCTTTTTCCCATTGCTTTTTCCCAATCACCTTCAGGTTAGAGCTCGGTCTCCTTCACTTGGCACACAAGACCCTTTGTAATCCCCCCACCGCCCCCCCTGTGCAGCATCGGCTCCCAGGATTATACCACCACCCACCCCACCCCCCCAGCCCAGGGCCACAATGCTCCATTCTCCCACAGATACACCATGGCTCGCTAATCTCTGCACCCGTGCACTTCTGCGCCCTCTCCAGAAAGCCCACCTTTCCTTTCTCTAACCCTATTATTTTATAGGACCAGCCAAGCTGCTGCAACTCCACAACTCACCTCTTCTTACCCCCCTCTGCCCCTTGCTCCCCAGTTAGTCATCCTTACCTTTGGGTGCCAAACACACAGGGTTCAGCTTGATTTAAACACTCACCACGTGATGTTATAATTGTTGGTCGCGGTACCGGTCCCCCTCTCTCCCAGAAGACAGCCACGCCCCTCTCACCTTTTTCTCCCCCACCCACTCCTATCTGCTTCCCTGAGGCTCTTGAGTCAAACCCTGCTAACAAATGGACAGGATTAAGTCAATAGGCGAGGTGATCCAGTGCCTCTAACAATAAGAGAAGTCCTTTGGAAATCTAGATAGCAACAGCTGTTTGCTGGAAGGGCCTGGAACGTTGTGTGCTAAGTAACAAGGGAAATTCACCTGCGTGATGGTGCTGGGGTGCAGTGCACACTCTGTGACTGTTGATTGAAGCCAGCCTGTCCCTGGGCTCTGGCGTCTTGTGTCCCAGCCTACACAACTGGGTTTGCACCTGCAATGCCTTCCCAACAAGACTGGGACAGTCAGAATTTCCCTAAATTGTGCACAGGAAAACTCTTTTGAACGTAAAGACCAGTTTCTCATTCAAGAGACTGGGAGAATTGGAACCTATGAACTGGTTGGTTGTCTCCTGTCGCCCTGCCCCCGTCCTGGCCTGGGTCACTGCCACCCTTCCGTTGCCCCTCCCTCCATGGTTCGCAGAGCACCTCTCCCCTGCTCCTCCTCCCTGCCTGCTGCCAGGATCATTTACTAGGCCAGTTTGTTCAAGCTCCCTGGCCACATGATAAAGGACAGTGTGCACAGCACCAGCAGTTTCCATGATGCAGGTCACCTTACTGAGTCATCTGTCACTGTGTCATCAAACACACCACTTTCTGAGCACTTGCTCCCAAAAATGTCTCTGGCTATTCAGATTTCTAAAAGACTCCTCTTGTGGATTGATCTTAGGGTAGAGACAAGATTACCCAGCCTTCTGGCTGAAGAATCCTCTCCCTATTTTAACAGGGTTTGACACAGAAGCCTCAAAAATAGAGATAGGAATTGGCTTTTCCAATCTACCCCCAAAGATTTGACACTCTCGAGTGAATTCATCCCTGGCAATCAGCTAAGAACCCCTCTGCTAGCATTCCTCAGAAGGCCTGCCTCCTTGGCTCCTAGGGAATGTGGTAGGATTGCCTGAGAATGAATGCTGGGGGTCCCTCCTGTGGGAAGACTGAGTTGGGTCTACACTATCAGGCACAGGAACCTCCAGTGCTACTACTCAGACTCAGGCACAGCTCAAGGTGCGCCTTGCTTCCTGAACAAGTGCCACTTGGAAGAGAGAAAACATTTGGGCCGATATGGAGCTCTTCCCCTTACCTGTTCTGGCAGCAGGACATTACTCACCTGGGGAACCGGCTGCCTGCCAGTCCACAGGTGGGCTTGGCCTAGGGCATTATCAGAGCACTCCCTGGGCTGTGGGTTTTTGACCATGGTCCTCCAATGCACTGATACTGACCTCAGATTATTCTATCTTCCCAGAGTTCCTGTAATCACCTGGGCTACCTGCAGACACCTGGGTTTGAATAGATCCTCCAAGATCTGGTCTGGTTCCTGGAGTGGAACACAGAGCCAGGGAGACTTTGCAACCATTACCCACAGCCATGTCCACTTCTATGACTGACTCTGTTCTAATTTCTAGAGGCTCAATTACTCCTCCAAGGAATTCCCTAGAATAAAACCTGGCTGTAATCTAGAACCTTGGTGTAGGAAGGGAGTTAGCTCTCTGTTGTACCCCATAACCCAGCCAGGCATGGAGGTTCTGGGAGCACTCCAGAGCCATCTGACTAACTGAACTATGGCTGGGGAAAGTGGGGTGCCTGGCAGGAGGTGTCAGCCAGGGGCAATGAGAAACCACTGGGTAAGGCAATAAATAAGGAGATAGCCAGGGCATGAGGAAAGCAAGACAGCCCAGTAGGTGGCTGGGGCCCTGCTAAGTGAGCTTGGAGTCAAGAGCTGAGTCCCGGGCTCTGAATCAGCTCCTGAGAACAGATAGCTTTATCTGGGCTAGGGAAAGGCGCAGGCAAGAGCAAGGGCGATGCTGAGCCCCTCTGTAAGGCTGAGGGATAGGCAGGGTCCCCTAGCTGCACGAGTGAAAGAGCGACAAGAACAGGGGCTGGGTCGGGGCAGGAGCTGCTTAATTCCCTCTAGCCTGAGGACAGAATTGGCCTGGAAACCTCCTGGGCCTGCAGAGGCTTGACAAGGGTCCTCTGCCAAAAAAAGGAAAAAGGTTTCACGTGGTATCAGCCAACAGAGCGGAAAGTCAGCTCCTGCATGGGACAGAGAGTGACATTCCTTCCTGTGCCCACATGAGTCCCCTGAGCCCAGACCAGCCATGAGGTGTTTGAGTTCTCCGGAGAGCTTTCCTGGGGAGGGGTCCTCTCATCCTCAGGAAGAAGTACAACACCTCAGAGATGCTCCTTCCCTTCTGGTTTTTTAAGGGGTACAGTGCCTGAGACCCTCAGGATTGCAAGACAAATATCACTCCATATATGAAATTATACAAATTGGATCATAAAGGAGAAAGGCTCTCTTATTTTCAAGGTATAGAACTTCTACACCCAAATGAACTCTGTCCCCCCAAAGCATCGCTCTGGAAAACCACACCCATCTTATACCTGGCCGATGCCATTGCTGGAGATGTTTTGAGAAACCTCCTGCGGTGACCTTCTGAGACCATTTACAAGGCATCGAAGAGAAGCAGTATCATCACCATAAAACCACGCCTTGTTTTGTCCAAGAATGGTATTACCTAGTATATTAGTCAACACCTTCAAATTACTAGGATCGGAAACCTAACTCCAACTAGTTTTCCTTTGTTTTTTCTAGTTTTGAAAGTTTTACAGTTTTACATTTTATATTTAAGTTGGTGATCCATTTTTAAGTTAATTTTTGTATAATGTGTGAGACTTATGTTAAATTTTGGTTTGTTTTGTTTTGTTGCTTATAGCCATCCGGTTGTTCCAACTCAACTTGTTGCAAAGCCTATCTGTCCTCCATGGGATCATTTTTGCACCTCTGTAAAATCAGTTGGGCATGTTTGTGTGGGTCTATTTCTGGATTCCTCATTCTGTTCGATTGATCTTTATGTCTATCCCTCCACCATTCCCAGGCAGGCTTGATTATTATAGTTACTTAATAAATCTTGAAATTGGGTAGACTTATTCCTAACACTTCAGTCTTCTTTTTGAAAATTGTTTTAGTTCTTCTAACTTATTTGCATTTCCATAAAAATTTTAGAATAATCTTCTATATCCAAAAAACTAAAATTATTCTGGGATTTTGACTGGAAATATGTTAAAGCCATAGATTAATTTGTAGAGAATTAATGTATTTATTGTGCTCAGTCCTCCAGTCCATGAACTGGGTATGCCTCTTCACTTATATTTAGGTTCTCCTTGATTTATTTCATTAGTGTTTTATAGTTTTCAGCATACAAGTCCTGTACGTATTTTGTTAGATGTACACTTAAGTATTTCATTTTTTTTTACTGAGTGATCATAAATGAGATTGTATTTTTAATTTCAAGAGTCACATGGTTTTTGCTTACATATAAAAATACAGCTGTTTTTCCATATGCTCATCTTGTATCCTACTACTTAATTCACTGGTTAATTTTAAGAGATGTTCTTTTTTTCTTTCTTTTTTTTTTGGTAGATTCCTTGGGATTTTCTACATAAACAATCATGTCATCTGCACATAGGAACAGCTTTATTTCTTCCTTCTCAATACGTATGCCTTTTATTTCCTTTATTTGATTTGTTATGCTGGCTAGAATTACAACACAAAGTTGTTTGAGAGTGGTAAAACATCTTTATCTTGTTTCTGATCTTAGGGATAAAGCATTCAGTCTTTCACCAATAAGTATAAGGTCAGTTGTAGGGGTTTTGTAGATGTTCTTTATTGAATTGAGAAGGTTCCCTCTATTCCTAGTTTTCTGGGTTTTTTTAATCATAAATGAGTTGTTGAAATTTGTCAAGTTCTTTTCTGTATTAGTTGATATGATCATGTAAGTTTTTCTTTAGCCTATTAATGTGTTGGATTACACAGATTGATTTTTGAATATTGAATCATCATTGCATCCTCGGAGTAAACTTCATTCCATTTGCTAATATTTTGTTACAGATTTTTGCATCTGCATTCATGAGATATTGGCCTATAATTTTCTTTTTTGTAATGTTTTCATTTGGTATCAGGACACTACTAGCTTCATAGAATGAATTGGGAACTGTTCCCTCCTTTTCTATTTTCTGGAAAAATTTGTGTAAAATTGATTTAAATACTTGGTAGAATTCTCCAATGAAGCCATCTGGGCCTGGAGATTTCATTTTGGGGAGTTTTAAAAATTAGAAATTCAATTTCCTTAATAGTTAAAGGCTGTTCAAAATCATCTATTTCATGTTGAGCAAGGTGTGATTGTTTGTGTTTTCAACAAGGTGATCCATTTCCTCCAAGCTGTCAAATTTATGTGTGGAGAGTTGCTTACCGTGTGACCTTATTATCTTTTTGATGCCTTTAGGGTCTGTAGATAGCTCCCATTTCATCCCTGATATTGGTAATTGGTGTCTCTTCTCTTTTTCCTTTTGTCAGTCTTCCTAGAGGTCTATCAATTTTATTGATTTTTTTCAAAGGACCATCTCTTTGTTTCATTGATTTTCTCTATTGTTTCTATTTTCAATTTCATTGGTTTCTGCTCTTATCTTTATTATTTCTTTCCTGCTGTTGGCTTTGGGTTTATTTTGCTCTTCCTTTTCAAGATCCTTATACTGGGAGCTATATTACTGCCTTGAGACTTTTCCACTTTTCTAGTGTATATATTTAATGCTACAAATTTCCTGTTAGCACAGCAGTAGCTGTGTCCCACAGTTTTGAAATGTTGCATTTTCATTTTCATTCAGTCTAATGTATGATTTTATTTCCCCTGATACTTCCTCTTTAACCATGGATTATTTAAAAATGTATTGTTTAATTTTCAAGTATTTGGAGATTTTTCAGTTATCTTTCTGTTATTGATTTCTAATTTGATTTCATTGTGATTAGAGAATACACTATGTAGGACTTTAATTATTTTCAGTTTGTTGAGGTTTGTTTTACTAGTCCAAAATAAAGTCTATCTTGGGATGTGTTCCACAGACACTTGAAAAGAATATGTTTTCTGGTGTTTGGGTGAAGGGTTCCACAAATGTCTATGAGATCCTATTGGTTGACTGTGTTAGTATCTCTCGATTATCTTTTTTCATTTGGTAGAGGCTTTCCTGGCTCTTGATATTACAAGCAATTTTCTATTGATGCTGGGGCATTCTCATTTTATAAGTCCGATTCCTCTTTAAGCCTTCTGTTACAGTTGGCTTAGGGGAGAGGGGACCTCATCACTGACCTGGGGGGATGAAAGTCCTGGTTCCCTAAATGGCCTTCTCCGACAGCACCCCTGTGGGGGTGTTGGGATGCCTTGCTACAGCCTTGGGAGGGTAGAGGTCTAGGATCCCAGTTGGCCTTTACTGGCATGGGTAGAGGTGAGCCACACTTTTTTCTGTGATGTTTGGCTGGAGTAGAGCAGTCATTGCCTAAAAGTTTTCTGTCTTGTTAGTCTGCCTCTTTCCTGGTCTTTTGGCCCAAAAGAATAGGCTTTTGTCAGAACTTTTGGAATCTGTACCTATTGGTATTTGGGGGCTGCTGGCTTCTTCAGATCCAAGTTTGGTGTCTATAAGGCAAAAAGAAAACCCAGAAAACTTATCAGCATGTCGTTCCTTTGGTCCTGAAGTTCCTAGCTGCTTTTCTCCACCTTTGAGAGTCCTTATATTTGTTTCACATATAATATCTAGAGTTTTTAGTTGTACTTAGAGGTAGATGAAATAGAACTATGTCCACTCCACCTTCCCAGAAACAGAATTCTAATGGAACACTTTCCATTTATTTCCTTCAATCTTTCTCTATGCATTTAAAACTTGAGAATTTTCTGTACATAACAATTCTGCTTTTAAAAAAAACTCAGGATTCAGTTGGTTAAGTGACTGCCTTCGGCTCAGGTCATGATCCTGGAGTTCCAGGATCAAGTCCCGCATCGGGCTCCCTGCTCAGCAGGGAGTCTGCTTCTCCCTCTGACCCCCCCTCCTCTCATGTGCTCTCTCTCTCTTATTCTCTCTCTCAAATAAATAAATAAAATCTTAAAAAAAACTCAGTATTACACTGTAGATATGACTTTAATGGGTACAGACTATTCCATCACACTGATAACATGCAATTTCTTAGCCATTTTCTTCTTAACCATTTGAATTGTTTCCATTATTTTATTGTGTAGTTCCTTTAGCTCCTCTCTTAATGAACATGAGACTGGTTTCCATGCGCCTACTAGTGTAAGTACCACTATAATTAACATCTTTGTGCATACAATATTATTTCTTTATTTAGGGGTTACTTTTTTCAGGATAAATTCCTAGAAATGAGGTTCCTGAGCTAAAAGAGAAGAATATTGTATGTAGTGTTTTTTTTAAAGCACAGTTTGGAATGCGTTTATAAGAGACATCTGCAAACATTGCCTGCAGTATTTGGATTCAAAAGGACCCAAATGTGTTCACTCCCATTTCAATGAGAGGCTGAGAAGATCATCAGCTTAACTTAAGCAGATGTGACCATCATGGTCCTCCCTGCAGGACTCCTTCATCAACCCACAAGTCAGGAATCACTTATTAGCATTAGTGTCTTAGGTACGTCACCTCCAAAGAATGATCAACAAATCCTTTATTACCCACTATCATGATTATTAGCTTCGTTAGGATGTATACTTCAGCAATAAATTGTTTTAGAGCATTTTGTGAGCTATGGTTAAAGTTTTTATAGCAGCCATCAGTCACTACATTAGGGCTAAACGTGTACTGTTCAAGTCAGTAGCCACTTACCACGTGTGGCCCCCTAATTTTAAATTAGTTAAAATGAAAAATTCAATAACAGCACAATATTCAAGTTCTCGTTTGCACTCACCACACTTCAGGTGCTCAATAACTCCATGTGACTCCGTTGAACAGTGTGTATTACAGAAATTTTCCATAATCACAGAAAGTTCTTTTGGACCGTGCTGGCTAAGCAATTCCTCTTTGCGCTCAGCTGTCACAGAGGACCTCTGTTTCGGATTACCTTTCCGGAAATCAATTCTGATTTAGAATGAAGTATATCTTCCTACTTACTGAAGGCACAAAGAGCACCCTACCAAAAGAGGCCGGCAGTAATAATAATCATGAACAGCAACCGAGGATTTACTAGGTGCCAGGCATTCTGCTACACACAGCCACCTCCCCACAACCCCAAGGTGTGGGTACTATTTTAAACTATTTTAAACGAGAAATTCCGGTGTGTGTGTGGGGGGGGGGATGTTCTCCCATTCATTAAAAATAATCTGTTGGGAAGAAACACTTTACTCTGCTGCTCAGGGTAAAGTGTGAGTCTCCAAGTTTGTGCCCAAGGAATACAAGATGCTGATCGAATCAACTCTGTGATCATTTTTTTCTCTGCAGGGACGGCAACAGAGGCTAGGAAAGGGTAGCACCGGGAAGGTGTGAGCATGAAGCGCAGGTGAAGATCTTCAGTCTCTTGGAAAAACCTCCTGGGATGTGGGAAGGACCCTCCCAGACAGGCCTGAGGGCAGCAGTGCAAGGAGAAAGGAGAGGCAGTGTGGCCAGGTGTCTCCCAGAAAGATGTCGTCAGCTCCATGCTGGAGCTGACCTCTTGCTGGCTGTGAGAGTTTGCTCAAGCCTCAGTATGTGGGTCTACAGGTTGGAGACAGCGCCACCTAACACAGACATGTGCTTGGGGCCCACATCGAAGAGACACAGGTGCTTTATCAATGCCGCCTCCCAGGTCACCCCTGGGCTGCATGCCTTTGTGGCCCGACTGAGATGGGCACCAACAGAGCCACAGAGATGGCACATGCACTCCCAGGCCAACTGCTACAGATCTCTGCAGCATTGAGAAGGGGTTTGTCTGTGCTCTTCCGAGAAAACTCTTCCCCCAACACCCATAAGGCTGGAGCTGGTGGCTCACCGGGGCTGTTGGGAGAGGAGACAGGATGAAGTCAGCCGTTTGGGTTCTCCCAGGACCCTGCCCGCCCCCGCCACACAGAGGTGTTGCCTGGTACTGCCAGGAAGCAGTATGGTGCATCCATGCAATTCTATATGCTGCGGAGTGGAAGCCCCAGCACTCCCTGAAATATTGGGCTTTAAACCTGTCACAGTAAATAGTCAGGAATTAATACACCAACTACCCAACTCTGGCAGCACAATTTGCCATCTAAATTGTTACCTTTCGCCGGACGGTACATAAACAAAATGAACAGGTCGCAGGGACTTTTTTCGGCAGCCCTGTGCTCAGGCGTAACTTCTTCCCCAAGAACGGGGAGGAAAAGTAGTCAAGGAAGGGAGTTGGCATTTCACAAATTCCTGCTGCGAGCCAAGCAGGGAGCTAGGCGCTGAGCGGGCTCTGCCCCTTTTATCTCTACAACCGCCCTATGAGAAAGGAATTACCATTCCCATCATGCCAATGAGGAGCGTGAAGGTCAGAGCCATTCACTCAAGGTCACAAAGCTGGTGAGTTTAAGGAGTTGCTTTCAGCCTCAGTGGTGGTGCTGGCCCAAGTTTCACACTCGTTCACAGAATACGGTCTTCAAAAAGTTCCTGGGGGAAGGAGCCAAGACAAGGCAGCGAGCAGCTCAGTAGAGAATGCCAGCCCCCAGAGGTATTCCTTTTGCCCTTTCTGTGCACCTCTGCCCCAGGGCTGTGTCCTTCTGCTGCTAACAGCCACCCTAGCCTCTCCCTTGAGAGGATTGTCTAAGGGCTCCTACAGCACTCTGCTCACATGAGCAAAGAGCTGGCAGTGTCTAGAAGTTTTTGACCTCCCAGGTGGCCCCTAGCCAGCAACTGACTGACTGAGGGCTATGAAAGCCTAGCTCGGTTGCGTCGAGTCAGGACAGCCTCTAAGATGGGACATGCTCCAGAGCATCTGGTGGGCCCCCGAGGAGGCTGAGACTCTGCCTGAGCGCATAGCTTTGAGCTCTACCCTGCCCCGCTCCCCCATCCCTTCATCATTTCCTTTGAAAGCACCTCCCAAGAAATCGGTTTCCCACGGATCCTCGTCTCAGGGCTTGCTTCCAAGAAACCCCCTAAGACAGAGCATTTCCTCAATGAAGACAGCCAACTGGTGTCTGGGACCCAGCTGACTGAGTGACCTGTGGGTCTCTTCTCCTCCGTTAATAAATTACTGGAGGCCAATTCCTCTCTTCCCGTGCCCACCAGAGTGCCTGGCTCAGAAGTCTTTGCCCTACTGAGTACAGACTGATAAAATGTGTGTATGCAAATGTACAGTGAATCAAAATGTGAACCAAAATCCCAAAGTGCAGATTTTTAAAGCCTTGCTCAAAAAAGGTGTCCACTCTCCCCAAAGGGAACGAATCTGACTGATGTGAGCATTCAACCAGCTCTCTAGCTAGCTGGTGCAAACCAGTTATATTTCTTGTGTTCAATCATTCAACTCCCCCCTTCCCACCTTATCTAGAAGATTCCTTCTTTGGACCTTCTTTATCTTCCTCTCCCAACCTTCCTGGGCCTTGCTCAGACTGAAGAGGCCAGTCCTGCTTTTAACTACCTGGTGGAGAAAGAACAAGACTCTGCTCAGTCCTCCCCCTGCTATGGCTTCTGTTGCTGCCACATGAGGTCACCGTTGAAAACTGGTCCTTCAGATGGATGGATGCTCCTGCGCTGAAGTCAGAGCCATGGTGTCCAGCTTTGCAGGCTGCAGCCCCACTCCAGGGGTGCTGTTCCCATCCACAGCCCCAAGGCATGAGATGTGAACATGCAGTGTGCTGCTCGCACAACTTTGCACAATGGCCTTGCTTGTGCAAGCCTCCACACAGCCTGTGCTGCCCTCACTTGGCTTCCAGGGCTGAAGTTCTTTAGATTTCCATTCGTGTGCTCAGCCGGTTCCATAGGTACAGTTGGAGGATCATCCAGCCTCAGCTCTCCTCCCCACAGGGGCCCTCCCCTCCCCTTTCTCCCCAAACCCACACACACCAACTCTAGATCCTGCTGGTGAGCCTGGGTCACCAACCCAGACCTCCCTTCCTCCTCGGTGACCTCACCATTGGGTCTCTTGATGTCCTCTGGCCAGGGTGCCTCATTCAGGATGACCAGGGAGGTGCTAATGTCTCTGAACATCAGCGATTTTAGGGTACACCAGTCATTTCCCCTCTGATCCTGACTCGCTCAGCGTCCACCTTCTTACCAGGCATCCCAGGAGGCCTGTTAGGGGCAGGCTAACTGCGTCCTCCTCAAAATTCACATGCTGAAATCCTAACCCCCAGGACCTTAGAGTGTGACCTTATTTGGGCATGGGGTCTCTAGGGTAAAATGAGGTCATTGAGTGGGCTGTGCCCCAGTAGGACTGGTGTCTTTCTGGGAAGATTAGAACACACACTGGCACAGAGGAAAGACCACGTGAGGACACGGGGGAAGGTGGCCACCTACAAGTCAAGGACAGGGGCCTCAGGGGACGGCGACCCTGCCAACACCTTGGTCTCAGACTTTTGGCCTCTAGAACTGTGGAGGAAATAAATGTCTGTTGTTTAAGTTACCCAGTCTGTGGTATGTTTTGGTGGCAAATGAACAGAACCGCCCCTTGTAAACTTTCCCACCAACTTCCTTCCTTTCAGCTCTGCCTCCCAAGGGAAGAAGGGAAGAGCCAGCCTCGTTCCCCTAGGACAGAGGAGACTTCCTTATCTTACATTTTCATGATGAAGAGGAACCTTTCTCAAGTTGAAGGGGGCTTCCTACATGTCCCAGCCAGAAAAGGGACTGGCAGCTTCTTCCATGACACCATCCCATCACCGTAGTCAAAGCTACTCAGCTACCCCCACCGGCAACCCACTCCCCAGCTCAGGTCTAAGAGCTTCTGTTCTTGCCTGGCGCTGTGAAGCAAGCCTTGGTCCTCCCGAGGCTGGAGCATGGTAACACCACTTACTTCTCTATTTCACCCTCCAGAATTAGAGAGGGAATCTACAGAATGTTTTTTTTTTTTTCCAAAAAATTTTCGCTGCCTGGGAGGAAGTATTGCTCTCACACAAGGAAAAGTAACATGAATATAATCTCCCTCACGTAAATGAATGCCTAAAGGACTTCCCCAGAGAGATCCAAAGCAACACTGGACCCCAGAGATGGGAGTCACTGCTAATTTGGTTCCCTGGGTCACAGAGAAATGGAAGGAGGTGGCATGGGAAGAGGGAGGCTGGTATTTTCTTTCCGCTCACAGGACTGCAGTATACTTTACATTTCCCAAAGGCCATAATTATTTCCCGGAGAAGAAATTCAAATGACCCAGATAGTTAATTCAGCGAGATTGGCCCAAAAAGTATTTACCTAAAAGGCAGTTTTGTCGAAAAGAACATCACAACATAGTCAGGGCCGGCTCTCATTGCGTGAAAAATGCAGGTGCCAGATCCAAGGCTGAAGCCTAATGTAATTAGAGAGGGCAGGAGGTTTGGGAGTTTGAGAGGCAGAGAGAGAGAAGGAAGGCTGGAAAGTAGGAGGGAGGGAGGAAGTGTGGGAGAGTGAGGTGGAGGGAGAGAGAGAGAGAGAGAGATTGAGAAAGAGAAAGAGGAGCCATCCAATGCAATGGCCAGGCTAGGGCTGTCCATGAACGCCCTGGATCCCAGGAATTCTCTCTGCGTGGATAAAAGTAGAAATGCAAGAGAAGCTTATCTTTGGCCACCCCCACCTTCCTTTCCATGTTCATCTCTGACTGGCTAGGACCACCTTTCCCTTCTTCCAGGACCCCAGGTCCTCCCCACCCCCATGACTGAGACTCAACTCCACAATCACCTCCTTCTGCTTCCCCTAATCCAAATACTCATTCCCTCAGCACAAGGAATTCAGCTCCAAGTCGAGAGGGAATTCACTGGAGGAATTAATCCACACAACAGCTACTGTGTGCCCAGCACCTTGCCCCAAGCCCCTTGACCATGGAAGGCTAGATGTGTACCAAGTCATCATCGGACAAATAAGAAAATGGAGCTGACAGTGTTCTACAAAAGCATGACCACGTCTGTGTAAGGGATCCCATTTGCTATAATAAAAGTAAATATCCATTAAGCAGTTACTATGTGCCAGAGATGGTGCTAAACCCTGTGTCATAATTTTATTTAATCCATAAAAACAATAAGTATAAATATTATCTCTATTTTACAGATAAGGAAATTAGGAAGAGAGCCAGGGCTGACTCCAAAAAGCCACACCCTTAATCACCATATTACTAAGCCTCTCAGTGCAGTAAAATGTTGTAACAGACTCTCAAGGTCCCTCTCTCCACCCTCTTATCCCTGTCCAAAGAACAATCCCAGGCAGGTAGCAGTAAGTTGGCCTTCAACCCCTGAACTCATGATACATCTCCAAGACAGCTGGAGTTGAGTGACATGGGTCTAGAAAGGGTGTCCTTACAGAGAGGGACCCCACCGTTGGTGTAGTTATGGTATGGTTTGCACTGTTGGACAGGAGGAAATTTACCCACTTAATAACCCTGACCTCTCCCCACCCTGCACTCTACCCAAATCTGACTGGTTGAAAGAAGCTACTAGAAGTCCTTTCCTCTTGGAGCTCTCGTTGCCTTCAGGAAACCCGCATTCCTCCTTGCTCCCTAATGCGAGGTCAGGCCCCAACATGGGGATAACTGGAATATGTTAGAAGGTCAGTCTGTCCTATTCATTATTTTGAGATCCACAGTGGCCCCACACCTAAGTCATGCAATGCTCTCCACCATCAGCCATTGCCAATGCAGAGGTTCCGCAGTCTGCCTCGGTGGCTCAGTGCTTAGGTGAGAAGAGACACACTGTTTATTGGGCCCCTTCCAATCTCAACAAAAGACATTGTTTCATGCAGGGCCGGAATGGAGAATGGGCGGAGTCCAGCCAAGAATGGGCCTCAAAGAGTTAGGCCAGTCATAGGCGCTCAGCAAAAGTCAATCACACTGTCTGGCCAATGAGGGTTCAGTGACTCAGGGCAAAATGAACAAATACATCCTACTGGTCCATCATTTGAGGCATTGTGTCTCTATGCATAGGAAACTATGTGTCAGTGTTTATCCAAATAGGAACCACTGGCAGGTGGGTAGGATGTAGGGTCTGTGCATGTGACATTTAAAGGAGCCTGCTCCCAAGGACCAACATTTCTGCAAGCCTAAGAACAGAGCTGGGTCTGCCGGCATCGTCTTTTACACACTACTCCAGTCCTACCCTTTCAGTGGGGACCCTAAGGGTCAAGGACCCACAGGACAGAAGCTGGGCATACCCATCGCCCAGCCTAAGCTCCCTCCTCCGCAAACGGGAAATCGCAGGACCCAGCACCCCACCCGGAGTGAGACCCGCGCCTGCGCATTCAGTCTGCACCGTCCTACACATCCAAGCAGGAAACTGTAGCTCGGGGATCAACCGGACCCCCGGTTTCCCGTGTGCCCGCCTGGCTTCTCAGTCTGAACATAAGCTCCTTGTGTCACACAGGGCGCCTCTGTGTGCCCCGCAGACCTGGCCACGGAGCTGGTCCAGGGCAGACCCTCGATAAATATTTGCGGATCGTCTGCCAGGAGGGAGACCTAACTTCGGCCAGCCGCGTCACACGTCTCCTGCCACCCCTGGGCCTGCGGCCGCCGTTCCACCTAGACACCGCCGATGGACTGTGACGTCTCCCAGCTGTGGATAAGGGATGCTTTTCCATGGCACTCTGCGGAGGGGGGAGGCGCGGCGGGTCTCCAGAAGGCTGCAGGGCCACGCGGAGGGGCCCCGCGGAAACGTCACCGACGTTTCTGGGGACATGGGGACGGGGTCCGGTGAAAGCTGACTTCCCTCGCTGGCGGGGCATCGTCACCTGGGATGTTCACAGCGGGGCCCGCAGGAGAAAGAGCGGATGCCAGGGCAGGAAATCCCGGCAGAGCCCCCACACTCTGCAGTGACGTGAGGCCCTGGCCACGCCCGGCCACCCGGCAGCGCCAGCGGGGAAACAGCTTCCTTTTGTGGTCTGACCCTGGCCGGCCGCCAGGGCTTCAACAAGAGCCTTGTGATGTGCACTTTTGAAATGTGTTGGTGGCGCGGAATGGCATGTCTAACTCGTGTTTAATGCCCGTCAGCGTTTACGTCTCTTTCCCACGCCCACGGATGCAGACAGGCTGCATGTGGGGACTGTGGTGTCCAGCCGTCTCAGCGCCAGGCCGTGTGGCCGGGGCTCTCTCAGGACACGCTTCCTGTTACCCTCAACCCGCCCTCTGTCAGGCCAAGGATGTGTGGCTCCCTTGGAGGAGGACGAAGAGAAGGCAAATGGGAGCTATACTTAATATCAGAGGCTGGACACGCATTATGTTGTGTTCCGTGAGGTGTCAGGGCCCCGGGTTTGCAGGTGGGGAAACCGAGGCTCAGAGAGGTTAAATCTTTTGCCAAGGGTAACACAGCTAGAACGTGTTGGAGCAGAGGCTCAACTCCAGCCTGTCTCTTCCAGGATTCAGACTCTTCCCAGACACCTCAACCCCTCTCTTAGGAGGATCATTCTCCCCAAGATCATTCCTTAAGGACAGGGCAGCAGTGACCACAGCCCACATTCCTACTGCCTACACCCACCTCACTGATTACCACTGGCAACCAGAGTTCGAGAAGCCCAGGAGAGGCCACTCCAAGCTCCCAGTTTGCTTCAAGAACATTGTATTTGATTTGGGTGGTTAATTCTCCAAGTATGTCTGTCAAAGCTCAGAAGTTACTCTGCTTATTGTTTTTCCACGATTTTCTTGTTTTTCTGTGTTTATTAATTAAGGCAGCTTCTGCCTGAAGTCCTTGTAGAGACACACTTGAGCTCCAGCAAGTTCCCTGGGTGGTCTCCAGGAAACCCAGGCAAGAATCATGTGCTGCTTTGTACTGTGATGACACGGCCCTTTACATTCCCAAAGCTCCCAGGAGCTGGGGAAAAGCTGCTAGAACCACACAGCCCCTGTCTTGGGCTAAGTTCCTCCGGGGAGATTAGAACTGAAGAGTAGGCACGTGGTTTACCTGGGAGGCCCAGAATGAAAGCTCCAGAACAGTAGCAGGCCACGTGAGATGGGGAAGGAGAGGAAGATAAGACAGGGTGTGTTCCTGAGCAGGTCACCTCTGGGGGCACCTGGGGCTCTCTGGGAAACGGTGCGACATGCCCCAGAGTTTTTCCGAAAGAAGGTGTAGCATTTATCCATCAGTTTAAGTGTGCCCCAGACAAGCCAAACACTTGTGACAAAAGTCCTCAGGCAGAGAGAGACACACATGCCTAGATCAGAGCCTGATGGCAGGCACGGGAGTGGTGACTACCGGGGGATATGGGCAGGGTGCCCCCTCACAATGGGGCCGTGTCTGGTACCATGATTTCGGGACAGAGCTCTTGCCCTTTCACCTCTTCCTCCTTATGGGCTGTGATTTGAAAGATGCGACAGCAAGGGCTATAGGTCACTATGTCTGTCTGCATGCATACCTTCTCAGGCATCTCAGGTAGGGAAGAAGGAATTGGTGGTCACTTCCCAGTTTGGGGGAGTCTGAGGGGATACAGATGAGGCACTTGGACTTGTCATCAACCAAAGGCCAACCTTCCAGAGAGGAAAGAGGGCAGACCCCAGAGATCCCTTAATGCACCAGGCACAGAAGCTGAGGCCTCGGTGACCACTTGCCAAGCTGGAGGACTGCAGGGAAAGCTTGCAGTTATTGTAGAATTTGCACACTCTTCCTGGTAGTTGTCCCTTCAAAGCAAAGATGACCACAAAACAAACCAATCATGGCTCCTCCTGTAAACATGGAGTGGGACTGGGGCATAGGAAGGATGGATCATCTGCAGCCTAGGGGAGGGCGCTGTGCTGCCCCCTTCCTTCTCATTACCCAGTAAGGTACCCATTGCTTCCTTTCCTTCCATGGCTGATCCCCCTCCTTCCTTCTGTCTCTGTATGTGTCTGGCTGCTTTCTGCTTCCCCCCTGTGGCTTCTGTCCCCATTTGGCTTCTCTCTCTCTCTCTCTCTCTCTGAGCCACTGGGTCTCTAAGGTGCTCATCATCTCCTGTCAGATCTCTCTCTTCATTCTCTCTGCACCTCTCCCCCCTCTCCTTGGGCTCCCCTGGGCTCCTTCCCCATCCTCCATAGAGACTCGTGTGCCCCTCCAGACAGGTTTGGAGTTTCAGTGATGGGGCCT
The DNA here is from genome assembly GCF_037043125.1 of Eumetopias jubatus. NCBI lineage: Eukaryota > Metazoa > Chordata > Mammalia > Carnivora > Otariidae > Eumetopias > Eumetopias jubatus. The sequence goes on along the minus strand of NW_028274807.1, from coordinate 146,941,851 downwards.
GCATAAATCTCCAGGGACGGCATAGGGCGTACAGATCCCAGTGGCGTGCTGCCTGTGTGGACACACTCCTGACAGCCTCATCCATTGCCAAGGACGGCTCCCAGCCTCAGCCACCAGCAGCCCTCCATTCAACCGCCTCCTCTTAGCCATGATCAACATTTCAAAAGCAAACGCAGGAGGCCTACAGTGGGTTCCTATAATTCACCCAAGGGTTGCGCCTGCCTGCCTGCCTCCAGACAAGCTGCATTCTTCCCTCTGAGTGAGCTATTTTTAAGAAGGCCCCCCTCCCCCGCGTTTCCAGTTCCCATTTCAGCCCAAGCGCTGAATTAGATTCTTTCTTCATTTTGTAGGCTCCCCCTCTCTGTTATTATATAAAACCATTTCAGCCCTTAAGGAGTTGGCATATGACATCGACAGCTTCTGAATCCCCAGAACAGAGAAGGGAAGGAATAAACAGAAGGGAGGGAAAGAAATGTTCTGTTTCTGCTCCGGGAACATGAATCGGCAGAGAGTTAAATAGCAACAAAGTATTTGGTGTTAATCTTTAATATTCTCAGGAACTTCAATCCCTGAGCTGCCATTCTCCAAGTGACTCTGGCGCCTCTCACAAGATATCACACCTTCTATTATGCTCTAAAAAAAGTACCCACCAGAGGGGAGTTCTTAGTGATTAGGCTGCAAAAAAAAAAAAAGAAAGAAAGAAAGAAAAAAAAAGTGAAGGTGCTCCTTGCTATTTACAGGGAAATGACTGACAAGGATGAACCATGAATTCCTCTGCTGTCAGTCTCACCTGTTTTAAGCAGACCCTGCCTGAGCTGGTCTTGTGATGTGATCTCTACCTTCCTCCATCTCCAGAGTCAGGGAGGGGTTCATGACAGATCTCAGGGGTTGCAGGCAGCATCAGGAAGTGGAGGCGGAGAGAGGTTGGATGCTCCTACCCTTGCTGCCTGTGCCCTCCTGACAGCAGCTCCTTCCCACCGCAGAGGAGGTGAGCCAGGACGTAAATGCAAATGACAAGACTCTGCCTCTAAACCTCATGTGTGGCCTGCTAGCTCCATGTAGGTTCCTCCAGGCAGAGCCTGAGCCCAGCATTCTACGGAGGGCAGTTTATCTGGGAGGGGATCCCGGGAAACACCTGTAGGAGGTGGGAGGTGAGACGGGAGGGCAGGCAGCCAATAAAGACCGTAACTTCAAGCGAGTGACCACTGTGGGCACCTGGGGCTTAATCTGCCTGGACAAGTCGGAGAGACAGTGTGGAACACACCCTTCAGAGTTACTGCTCCTGGAGGTGAAGGATCTGGAGTATTTGTCTCCAGGCTCCTGCCAGTCCTCCGCTGAGGGCTACGGGAGGGAGGGTGTTAATTCTCTGGCACTCTGAGCTTGTGCACACTGGCTGCCGAGGACACCTCCAGCGAAGAGATGCAGGCGCCAACTGTTGGAAGTACATTGCAACGGTAAGCTAGAGGGTAAGCCCCCTTGGCAGGTATCAGTGACCTGTATCATTCCTATTTGGGGCTACAGCTTCAAAATAAAGAGTGGGAATCGAAACTCAGCAGATAAACATTGCCTTTAGCATGCCACTCCTCTTCTCAATGGGTGCTTCTTGGGTTTCTAGGCAACAAGTCACATTGGGTTTGGAAGTCTTTGCCCCAACACCATAGTCATCAAACCTAGAGGAAAGTTTTCTCCTCATTTTGCCGGAAGAGTTGCCTGGACATGAAGTCCCGTCCTTACCCTAGATTGTCTGCAGGGCTTTCTGAAGCTGAGGAATTCTTTCTCCTTTCCTCTGGCACCTGTGGACCTAGAGTTGTGTCCAAGCAAAACAGAACATTAAGGAGGAAGGAGATGAGTCACTCCCTCCCTGCCTCCCCACCAGAGCTCCCCTCTCATCAGAGTCTCTTCCCGAAACACACAGCTTTTATAGGAACACTTACTGTTATATGGTATGTCTGCTGACACCCTCCCTCCCTCCTGGTTCCATGTGGATCAGGCCTGAGCCTCTTCCAGAACTGCAGCCCTAGGACCTAGGTGGCAGATAGTCAATAAACTTTTCTTCAATGAACGACTGAATGAATGCCCTCAATGCTTAATTGAGAAATTCTTTGGCTTCCCCATTACCTATACGATCAAGTCTAAACCCCCTCATATAAGTACTCAAGGCCCTTTACAATTTTCTACCCCAATTTCCCACCCAAGTTTCATGCCATTCCTCTCCATGAGCTATTGACCATTTGGCCAAAATGTCACCACTTTTCACTCTGATGGGCTTTGCATGTGCTACTTCCTCCACCTGGAATACTCTTCCCCTTTCCTCTGTCTGTTAAAGGGCTACTCATAATCCTCTAGGACCCACCTCCAATGTCCCCTCCTCCATGAAGTCATCCTGAACTCTTCAAAGAGGTGCAAGATGATCAAATAGACAGACCTAGCATGTGTTTGGGGCACCAGCAAACAGAGACAACCAATAGCTCTTTTTAAACAGTTTTGATATTTCTAAAAAACAAAGACAGCCAAGTAGCCAATAGGCAAAATGCTCCGATCTGGCTTGGCCTTCCTTATACATTTTATTTTTGTTTTTGGCTTTATTTGGTTTTGACTAATCAAGCTTGGAGAAAGTCACCATCAACCTTTTGGAGAAGTTATTGCCTCTACTTACAGGATCTTATTATTGCCTCTACTTACAGGATTAAAATCATTCAATCATTCATTCATTCATTCATTCGTTCACTCATTCAGCACATCATGCAAGGCCTGTGGCCTGGGACATGCAGGTAACACACTCTGGAGGAAGTAACCAGCACATACAGATAGTTAAAACACTGTGAGGTTCCTGACCATTTGAAAGGGCCTGCCCTAGTGAAATAATGACAGGAGTAGATTATAGCATGAACTAAATATTCAAGAGTTTACACTCATGTAAATAAACATGTGAATAAATAATTAAATGGCAGAGAAGGGACAGCTCATTCTTACACTCGAATTCTAATTAATAAATGCACAAGGAGGGATGGGAATAGAAAATCACCTATTTGGTGATTTAGCCACGACCATATTAATAATGGCTGTAGGCAAGAATCATATACTAATACTAAAATTAGTGGACTACCATGTGCTGAGAAACAGGATATTTGCAAAGTCTCAAAGACTTTGTGAAGTTTCATCCTTACAAGGAATACATTAATTACAAAGGGAGGAATAGCCACTTTGTGGTGGAGACATCTGGCAGACAGCACCTTCATCAGGTGATCAAAGTTAATTTAATATCACCAATGATAAGACAAGGTGACATCATGGACCTCCCGATATGATGCACTAAGGAGGATACAATATCACTTCTGTGCTATTGCTGCCAAAAATGTATAACTTCAATCTAATCATGAGAAGCTATCATACACACCCTGTACAAGAGACATTCTATAAAATAACTGGCTTGCCTTCTTCCTAAAAGCGACAGTCATAACAGGCAAAGAAAGACTGAGGAAGTATCCCAGATTAGAGGAGGCTTACAGGACAAATTCGGGCAGACAATGCCGACTCCTGGATTGAAAAAGGTTATTAGAGGGACAATTGGTAAAATATGAATAAAGCCTGTAGATTGGTTAATACAGCTATATCAACATTAATTTCTTGGCTTTGATAATTGTACTAGGTGATGTAAGATTTTAACATTAAGGGAAGCTAAGTGAAGAGTAGACAAAATCTCTGTGTACTATTCGGCAACTTTTTTCTAAGTCTGAAATTACTTCAAAACAATGTCAAAAACATATGGGGAAACAGCCTACTCTATCTCTTAACCTCATGTTATCACAGCACCTCAGGGATTGTTTTGGAATATTTGTTTTATTTATTTCCATCCCTGCAAGCCTGTAAGCCTCTCCAAGGACTGTCTAATTCATTCCGGGATCCCTGCGGGGCCAGTACTCCAAGGTTTCATGTCATTCCCTCCTCTGACACCCACTCCATGCATTGTGGAGACCATTGCTTGGAGGTACAAAGGGAGCTGTAGAAAAAATTCTGGACTTACTAAACAGTACTGCTTAAATATCACCATGCCTTTTATGAAGAGAAAAGGCAATGCATAGGTAGCGTGATAGGTAGTTTCCACTCTTCCCTTATCCATGCCCCATGGTACTGAAACTTTCCAGATCCTATTCCCTGCCTTGAGTCAGTGCTGGCCTCATTCTTGCTCTGACCAACAGGCAGCAGAAGAGACACTGAGCCAGTTTTGAGCCAAGCCAAAGGAGGCCTTGCATGTTTCTGCTCATTGTCCTGGAATCCTGCCCACTCACCAGGTGAAGAAACCCGAGCTAGCTGCTGGAAGATGACAGGTACTGTGGTGCCAATGGCCAGCCAACACCAGACGTGTGCATGAAACCATACTTGATCCGTAGGCTTGCCAGCTGACCACAGACTCATGAGTGAATCCAAATAAACCAGAAGAGCCACCCAACTGAGCCTAGCCTAAATTCCTGACTCATAGCACCATGAGCTAAACAAATGGTTGTTGTTTTAAACCACCAAGTCTTGACATTGTTTTTTATACAACATTGGATAACTGACATAGGTAGCAATATATATCTGATATATCTCCATATCCTATACCTCCAATAGCTCTAAGCTCAGGGACTAATAGTATTATCCTCTCTTTGCCTCAGATAGACAAATGCAAAGACACGGATCCTTTTTTTTAAACAAAGGCAAGCCCCAACTGAAATAATACCAGAGAAATCTCCTTTCCTAAGTAAGATAATTTGGACACCTCTCCACAAAAAAGAAAAGGAATCCTTGCAAAGGAGTTTCACTGAATGAGGAAGCAAAGCACAGGCAAATCAGCTAGGCAATTCCTCAGTAAGAGGTTGTCAGTCCACCAGGGGCTGCTGAGGCAAAGGAAGCAGAGGGAATAGTGGTGGACGGAGGTGTCTGAGTAACCTCCCAACACAAACTGTCCACACCTCTCCCTGAAGGACAGCCAGTGTGGTCTCTGGAGGCTCGGTTGGCAGGGTAAAGTCCTCCATGGGCTGCATGAGGCCCAGAGGAGTCAGTAGGCTGGGCTGAGGTCAGCACACCGGAGAAGTGCATCCTAAAGGGCTTTCAGAGAGGAGGGGGGGACATGGGCAGCCACAGGCCTGGCAAGGGTGAGGCAGGAGGGTGTGTTGGGGCTGCTGGAACTAGGCCTGGCAGGCTCAGCAGGCACCAGCCATGGGATCTCCAGAGCTGGAGGGGCCTCCCCCAAAGCTGGGAACAGGTGGGCAAGACTCCCAGGAGAGGGGATAACTAGTTAAAATTGCATCTTAACCCACATCAGGAGTGCTTTGGTTGAGCACTCATGGGCTTGGGACCCAGCATGGCAGAGTGTGAGGACAAGGCAGGCAGGGGCGGGGGGGGTAGTCGGTAAGCACAGTGCAAGGGGAGATCTGAGGTTCTAGGTAGAGTCGCGGTGTATAAGTTCATAGAAATGGTGACTGTTGTGTGTTGTAGCTACCCTCTCCAGTGAGAAGCTTGGTCATCTCTTCTGTCAAAATAACTTTCTAGGCCCAAGATGGAACCTCTCTTGCCTGGGGTGCCATGTCAGCAAACCAAAACTCAGATAACTCATGTCCCTGTCAATGCTCTGTTTGACCACAAATGCAGTCTGTCCAGCCGGCCAATCCCCAGATGCCAAGCCAACTCTGGGCCTTTTCACCCCAAACAAGGTTGACCCTCTGGCCCCAGCCCATCAGGCATTTTCTATTTTTCTCTTCCTACTTCTTTATTCTTTATCCTATAAAAGTGTCCTGCCCTCTGCCCCATTTTGCAGTTGTCTGAAAGGAGATTGTCCACTTGAGGAAGTGTTAAGTTAAATTTATGTCACCTAAATTGTCTTTAATCATTTTTTAACACTTCAAAGGTCCCCCTGATCCTGGACTATGGGAGAAAAGCTGGCTATTTTACTCTTTTCTGTCTCCTTGATGAGGATTCAGCACTGGTCATTGAGCGGAACATCCTGTCTTTACCTGCTGGGGACACAGGCACACTTCCCAAGGTGACAGCTCGTCTCTGCTTTCAGGAAATGCTTTCTTGCCCTTGGCACAAAGGAGATGGCTTCCAGTGTCCCTTCCCCAGCTCTGCTCCTCACAACACGAGGACCCTGCTTTTTTTAAGAACCGGCAATCAGACCTGAGGACAACACAGCCCAGCTGCACAGATCATAAGAAAACAATACTCATCGAATGTCCGACTATCCCGATGTTTGAATTGAGGAACAACTTTGTGATGTGTTCTTCTGGTAGGAAGGTGCAGAAGTAGAGGAGAGAAAGAAGGAGCAAAATGATCAAAAGATATATGATGGTCAGGATTTCTCATTGGGCAGGCAATAGATGACACAGGGGAGGATTTCTTTGATGTAGGTCACCTCGGGGAGGCAGGAGTCACTCCCCCATCCCCCTTACCTGAGACTCCTTCCTGCACCATCCCAGGCCTCCTCCACACTGCCCACCAAGCTCCCCAGAATGCCACAGACTACACTTGGCTCAAAGCTAAGCTTGGGTAGAGTCCAGCCTAGCTTAACTCTTTCTCTGTTTTCCCCCTCAAGATATAAGACAGTTATTAAAATAAATAGCAGGGCTCAGCCACACACCCTCTTGTTAACCCTGAAGGAGCCAGTAAAGAATAACCACCACCACCACCACCCCACCCCGTGATCAATTGTACAATGATGACCTCCTACTCCTGAGCCTGAGCTCTCCTGCTCCTTAAGGCCACTATAAAGGGCCCAGCATGAGCTGGAAGGTCAAGGGCTCCTGGGAGGCCCATCTGCTTTCAGGGGTTTGCCAATAGACAGGTGGGCATGAGGGGTGCCAAGGCTGATCACTGACAGAAGGCAAAAATGCTCTGGGATGGCTCCAATTTGTGCCAAGCTTCATCATCACTTGGAGCAAGGCCCTTCTTCACATGGTCCAGGCCTCACGTGTCTGTGGGAGAAGCTATCTCCTGTACCTTCCCACATGGGGGCCATATCCTGTCTTTGATCAGAAATACCCGTGCCGTAGTAGGCCCAAAGCTGGAACTCGTTCCCTCCTACAGGGCCGGAGCAAACTTTCCCCAGGGAGACAGAGTTTCCTCAAGCCACTATTTATAATGTAAGTCTCCCCAAGAAGCTGAGAAGCATCACCTAGTAAATTATATCAGACGTGGGTTCCCCACGAAGCAGCTCCTGAGACAAGGACTCAAGTGCAAGCAGTTTATTTGGAATATAAGAACTGGGGAAGTTAGGGAATATATAGTACCGTGTTGACGAGTTGGCTACGGGTCACTAGGGTTTAAACCCCTGGGAAAACCGGGAGCTCATGTAGATTATTTGCCCATGAGCTGGAGCATTTTTACACCAACTCCTGCAGTCTTGATTTGAAGGTGAGCCAGTTGGGGAAGGAGGGAAGAGACAAGGGAGGTGTTAATTCCTAGCATGTCCAGCCTTTCACGTGGATCTGGCACGTGGACCTTGGTGGCCAGAAGAGAAACAGAGCCTCTACCTATTGGGAATCAGGCCAGCAGGCCCTGGAGTAGGGCGGGCTAGGAGTACAGCAGGGATTCCCAGTGGCCACACGGGACCCTCCATGTGACCAGGGCAGCAGCGACGATTCTAAAGAACACTGGTATCTTCCCCAGGAGCCAGAGCCTGTGTGGGCAACTGAGGAAGGAGTCCACTGTCTTGGCAAGGACACAGAGGCTCGGGGAGGGCCCTGTGACTTGTCTCCAGCCACACTGTTAGTGAGCTGTTCAAACTCTTTGATCCCAAATTCCAAATGTTTGCTACTTGACCAGTTGGGCAGGACGAAGAAATGAGGAACAAAAGGTTGGGGCATCAGATGGACAGGGACAGGGACAGGACATTTGAGGGCAGATATCAACTACGATTTATTGAGCAGTTATTATCTGCTTGGTCTTGTTCTGAGTGTTTTTCACGAATTTTCTCATTTCATCTTCACGGTAACCTCATGAGGTCGAGACCACTATTTTCCCCACTTACAGATGAGGAAACTGAGGCACAGAAAGGTTAAGAAATTTGCCAACACCACGCAAGTAGGGTGGGACAGATCTGGGGTGCCAACCCAGACAATCCAGTTAGTAAGGCTACCCCACTCTGTCTTTACATTTTCAACAAGTTTGCTCGTAGTCATGCCTGCTTGAAGGCTAGTGAGCTCGCCTCATCTAAAGCACACTTCCTAGAACTTTTTGACAGCAAAGAGGCCACGGCCAGGTGAGGAAAGAGTCAGGAACTCCTAAACCATCTAGCTGTCCACCTTGGCGGGGCAGCAAGGCACGTAGACAGATTGGCTCTGGGTTCTACAGCACCAGACTGGAATTCTGAGCTTTCCATTCAGGTGTCTCCGCAGGATTTGAGGGGCAGCCATGTGCCAGACACTGTATGAGGCTCCAGGGTCACAAAGGTGAGAATGGTGAGAATACCCAACTGATTCTATATCCAGACAAACAGTCAATCAAGTATGAGGGTAAGATGAAGACACAGTCACATACAATGACTCAAAAAAAAAAAAAAAAATGATCTGCCATGTATCCTTTCTTAGGAAGCTCCCGGAGAACGTGTTTTGGCAAGACAAAATCATAAACCCATAAAGGGAAGGAACTGCAGGGGCTCCTGGGTAGCTTAGTTGGTTAAGCATCCGACTTTTGATTTCGGCTCAAGTTATGAGCTCAGGTGGTGAGATCAAGCCCTATGTCAGCTTCACGCTCAGCTCTGAGTCTGCTTGAGATTCTCTCTCCCTCTCCCTCTGCTGCTCGTGCTCTCTCTCTCTCAAATAAATAAATCTTAAAAAAGAGAGAGAGAGAGAAGGAACAGCAGTAAATCAGAGCAGAGAGTGACAGGACATGACTGGATAAAGGATTTGTACTGTCCTAAAAAGCATTTAAGATGGGGAGGCACACAGGGAAGACAGCAGCAGTGTGGGGTTGGGAGGAGAATGACAGGTTATTTGATGGATTTGAGAGAAATGTTGATGAGATTGACAGATCTGCAGATGTACTGGGCATGGGCTGGGGATGGAGGAATTGCCTTGGACATATAGACAATTAAGCAAAGGGGAAAAGTGGAGCACTTTTTCAAGCATTGAAACATAATCATATTACACTAGTTGATCCATCAGTGAGCGAGAGTTTCATAGTTTTAATGGAAACAAGGATTTGAGTAACCAAAAGTTGTGGTATTGAGATTGAGGGGAAGGAATAGTGCAAGTGGTGGTAGGATGTTTAATTCTCAACCATCATAAGAGAAGTTAATAAATAGCATGCCAACTGACATATCAAGATATAGTACAAAAGGAAGTCTAAAGGTACAGCCTTCCAGTTATAAGATAAATAAGACCCAGGGATGTAATGTATAGCATCGTGCCTATAGTTAATGACACTGTATTGTATATTTGAAAGTTGTTAAGAAAGTAGATTTAAAAGTTCTCATCACAAGAAAAAAAGTTCTAACTATGTGTGGTGACGGATGTTAACTAAGCTTATTGTGGTGATCATGTCCTCAATACATACATATATCAAATCGCTATGTTACACACCTAAAACTAATACAATTTTAGTATATGTGCTGCCGAAGCGAGCACCACACCTAAAACTAATACAATGTTTTATGTCAATTACATCTCCTTTTTAAAAAAGGAAGAACCAAAAATTTTTAAAAGAAATAGTGTAATAACTTAATGCATATAAAATATATATATTGTTTAGGAGGGCAAACAGGTGGAAACCTTTGGGTACTTGGGGTCATGAAAAGGTGGGGAGGGGGCAAGAAGCAAATTCCTATTTTAATATTTTAAATTTTATGTTCCTATTTGACTTTTTTTCCAACCTATTGATTTTTTTAATATGCAGAATTTACTTGCAAGAAATTTAAATTAATTCCTTTACAAAGAAGAGACACCAAAAAGTAGGAAATATTTTTGCTGAATTTCTTCAAACTTTTGATCCAGTGGGAATGCATAAATTCATCTTTCATTATGTAGGGCTTTTATTATTAGGAAATCAGTGCCCCCTACCCCTGCTACATAAACATGGAACAGATCCTTAAGAAAACTAGTCTAAAAGGCAGCTAAGTGGACAGGCAGGCCAGGGTGCCCATAGCCGTGATCCACTTCAGCCAGCAAAGGCTACTTTTAACTGAAGAGAGAGAAGGCAGAATTAAGAATCGTGATTTTGAAGAATTGTGGCTCATGGTTAGGGCAAGCTATGGCCCCCTACCAGTTCACCACTGGCACTTCCCCAGACTCACCAGTGCCCTCCTCCCCTTAGATGTGCTGTGGCTGACAGTGACCCAGAGCGGGCTTGGGAAGTGTCCATACTGATGGGAGCATATCTCCCAAATCAACCCAGGCCAGGAGGAAGAGATTATTTCAAAGGTGTTGACGCTTCTGTCAAGCCCAATTAAAGGAGAAAAATCTCCCCCCAGAGTTATCTAAAAGGCAAATATGATATTCCTATCCCCAGGAAAATGCAAATAATTGTTACAGGTCGAGAGATGTCACTCTCCAATATTTTCATACGTGGTAAAGATGGGATGTTTTCTTCGATGGAATGAGATAGATTCTATGGAAGCAAAGAGGCCCTTAAAACGGCTTCTTTTTATTCCCAGGCATTTGTTCAGGTTACCAATGGGACAGTAGGGGGACAGAGGAGCACCAAGTTGGCCAGCTCCCTGATCCATGACTCAGCCTCCCCCAGCTCAGACTTGGTGTGCAGAGAAGCTGCGGTCCATCTCACAGGCCTCCCGCATTCTCAGGGCAGGGGTGGACGTGTTGCTAGGAAAACTGTAATTCCTCAGCTGAGGAACCCCACATGTTGTACCATGAAACCAGCACTCACGGCGGAAGGCTGATCCAGAGTAGCTTTGCAGCAGCTGCAGACAGAGCCAACCAAGGGTAAGGTGAATTCAGAGAGGCCCAGAGCTGAAGGCCCCTCTCTCCTGATTTTGGAAATAGCCCCCTGCCACCCCACCCTTTGGTTTTTCCTTTCCTTTTGCTTGGCTGAATTTCAGAACTAAAGTAAAATCTGCATGAGCCTCAGCCAAATATTACCCTTAATCATGTTGCTGCTACAACGCCTAATAACACTTTGTAGGATTATATTGCAGAACAAATCCCTCTCATGCACATAAACTTATTTGACCCTTAAAACTGCCCAGTGAAGTTGGCAGGATGTTTTATAGAAAATTGAGGTGCAAAGATTTTGAACGTATTTCCTGAGAACGCCCAGCTAATAACCATCAGAGGAGAGTCATGTTATTTCTACCCAGCTTTTCTCCACAAAGGGAATGAAGATGGCATAGTAAATGCATATAATAAAATAGTGCAATAAGCAACAGAAACAGGAAAACATAGGAATTAGAACAGGATATAAGGGCTGAGAAGAAATAGATCTCAACAAAGTCCTGCACGGTTGGTATAATTCAAGATATCCTGGCAGCCTAAGCAAAAAAGGAAACAAGATTAGTCACATAGTTTTAGTTGTAAATGATGTGCCAAAATCAAGAGCCAGCATTACAGAGAAAATTTGCCTTGAAAAGGCTTAGGTGCATTTCTCATCCCAAGAAGTATGCTATTCAAATCAGCCTCACTCAGGAAGCACCTGGGCCCACCAGCTAAGGGCTCATCCCTTGAAATATACAATCCTGTTACTGGCTTAGCACAGGTTCTGAGAACCATGGCAAAGTTCAAAATAAAAATCTCCTTATCTGAATCAAAAACTAATGATGTAATGTATGGTGATTAACATAACATAATAAAAAAAATGAAGAATCAATTTGCCTGAAAAAAAAAATCTCCTTATCTGAGCCTCAAAAAACTAAGGTGGATCTTCCAAATGGAGTGATGGGTGATTTCTCCTAAACCTAAAAGAAAATCAGTTCCAAAGTCCTAGAGAAAAGTCAAGAAACTTAGATTCCATTAAAATGTCAATCAAGGATTCCCCCTGAAAATCTAATTATATCTCATTATTTCAAAGACTCAGGCTTCTATCTGCAGGTAGGATTAACCCTCTATCCAGGGCTCCTAAAACAAGCCAAATGGAAACCATTATATGGTTTCAGTTGTATCTGAGGAGATCCTCACAAAATGTAGTAGACACTTACTGTTTACATCTTCCCAGCATCTCTCCCTCTGTCCTTGGTAACAAAACTCAGTTTTTCTTCTGGGGTCCTGATGGGTCAAAATGTCCCACCACCCCATTTGGCCAAGAGATAGGAACATGACTCAACTGAGACTGTTGAGGTTCTTCTGGAAATTAGAATTTCGAGTGGAGAGACAGAACTGAGACATCTGATGGAAAGACCCCAAACAAGATAGCTCACCAGTTTTTGACTAAGATTTTCATGGCTCTGCTGATTCCCATAGCTCACTTGGTCAGCTTTTTCTGTGACTCTATCAACTACCCAACATCCTTCCAATAAGTTATTTTTTAAATTAAACCAATAAATGTTACTTTCTGTTGCTGACTATCAAAGAAACCTAGCAGATCCATAGAGAAAGGGTATAGGTGAGTAGACTAACCTTTTTTGACATGTCTTCCTACAGGTCAATACAATATAAACCAACAAAGCAGTGCTTATCAGAAACACCTGGAGGGCTTCTAAACAATTCAGGTATGCATTTTTCTAAAAAACTGCCCTGGTGATGCTGATGCCCATGTATGATTAATAATGCCTTCTCCAAACAAACCTAAGCTCCAATCCTGGACATATTTTATGTGACTGGGGCCAGCCCTTAACATCTCAGCGTTTATTTCTCTATAAAGTGAATGAGGTGGTAGCTGTGAGCCAAAATGTGAGTGGGGGTGATTCTAGAGAACTGCCCACCTAAAGTGAGGGGCTGCTTCTCATCCCAGTAAATTGTGGCCATGAGGGAAAGAAGATCTGGGCTTGCCAGACTTTTCAGCTTTCCAAGAGAAGTTGGAATTCGGTGTCATTTGCCATAAATGGACAGTAATCACAAAAAATAACTACAAGTAAAAAAAATTACTAAATTCTATATGGAAATTTTGCCTGCTTCAGGCTCTGGGCCTAAGGCCTGTGACCTCTTTACTACAAAGAGAGATTAAAAAGAGAGAGAAAGCTTACCAGTGTCTGTTGGGAACTTTCTCCTTCACATATCAGTGGGAGCACTGATAAGGACATAATTACCATAATGTGATTCAGTGTTATTCAGTACTGGATCTGTGGACTCCATGTGCAACTGTCCACTACCCTGGCCACTCTGGAGCCGTGCCCAAGCTGGATTCCTCCCTTCCTGGTGAGACTTTTCTGCCTGCTTCTGACACAGCCAACGTGGAGGACATTTTTATGCCATCTGGCCTGGAAGTCATCTTGAGCCAGCATTTTCTATATCATCCCTCACTCTCCATCTCTTTATTCCTGCTGCTTCTTTCTTCCCCTTCTAGATCCTTCCACACATCCTATGCAGGATCCAGTATCTTCGTATTGTCCTTTGCCCCAAAGAGGGGAGAAACAAAGCGCCCAGCCATGACTGCAGAGACAGGGTGTCCTGTCATCTCCTCATGGAACAGATGGGCTACTCAAAAGGACCAACTGACTTGTCTGAGGTCCTGCAGTACACAATCGGCAGACCTGAGGAACATTCTCTCATTTATTCATCCAGTATGTTTTGAGGACTTCTATTATATTCTAGGCACTGTTCTCGGGATTAAAGATAAAGATAGAGCCAAGACTCTGCCCTTCACAAACAAAGAGAATGCAAAATACTCTCTCATGGTGTTAAGTGCTATGATATAAATCCAAGCTGGAGTGGAGGTGGAGAGTGCTAGGGACATGTTTTGGACAGGGTGGTGAAGAAAGGGCTTCTCTGAAGAGCTGATATTTGAGCACAGGACCAGAATAAAGTATGCCATGCAGACACCTGTGGGAAGAGCATTCTAGGTAGAAGGGAAAAAGCCCCAAGAAAGAAAGACACTCAGTATATATGAAAAACAGAAAGAAGACCAGTGTGGCTGGAGCAGAGTAAGTGAGGGGATGAGACTTTGGGGATAAAAACAGAAGTAGTAAGGAGCCAGAACGTGGAGTGCTATTAAGAACTTTTGCTAAGACGTTATTGAGTAGAACAGTGGCAAGATCAAGCAGCTTTGAGGAATGTTAGAAACCATCTTCTAGGCCCCAGCTCAGTGCTGGTTACAGAAGTCCATACAGCTTCCTTTTCCACCAGGGCCACTAAGCACAGTTGCACAGGTTGTGCACTGCCTAACTACAGTTCACATAGACTATTATAATGTTCCTTGAGTTGTGAAGTGTAATGACTACATTACCTCCTATCCCTGGAGGCACCGTTAGGCCTAATCGCATCTTGGTATGTGTGAACAAAGCTAAGCACTTCTGGCTCAAGCCCTCACTTTCCTTACTAGATTGTGACAAGGTTGGTTTGGGGGGTTGAGCTGTATTTTGATGGAGAACCTGAGGCGAGGGAGAAGTTCAATCTGATCTCCAAACCCTCTTACTCATTTCCTCCTTCCCATGACCTGTGATTTCAGAAGCCAGAGGACAATGGCATGACCCAGTGTGACCTCTACCAATGACAAATCTGACTTGCTTGGCTCTTTGGACTGGGCAGAGAAACAATGAGCCTCCATTCCTCCTCCCCACATCTGAGCCTCTAGCATATGTCTTGCCATTAACAGGTGTGAAAGAGTAAAGAGAGACTCTTTCTGTTGCAGTTTCTTTCCATTACTTCTTATTGTTTTGGTTACACACCCACACATCCACCCAACCCCACCACACACACACACACACACACACACACACACGAGCTTACTCAGGGTCAAATGAGTCATCTTCCCTGGTCCCCAAAACCTCACCTTGGACCCCTTTCATACCCACTCCTTCTACCCCATGTGCCTACATTCTGATCAGATCTCTGACTACATTGTAAATAGCAGCTTAAAACTTAGCTTACTTTACATCAAGCCAGGACACAGGCAGAGAGACAGCAACTTGAGCAAGTGGCTTGTGCGGGCTGATTGTCCAGTACAGCTAACAACACCTCGTTTTGGGGGGATATTTATCTTTGCATCATTGGGGTTTCGATCTAAGATTGTCATGAAGCACTAGGATCTCACAGAAAGCCAATAAAACTCTTGAACAGGGAAGTATCATTTTCACAGACCCATTTTTAGAAGGCAAGCAGTTAATCAGACACAGCAGCTAATTAGCTGAACTGTGGAGGGAGCAACACATAAACATCTTGCTGGGAGATTCAGCAGAGCAAAACACACAAGGAGCACAATGGCTCACTCCCCAGTCCTTCCTGCAGAGGGGGACATAATAGACCAGGGTCCATCCTACCTGCACATCCCTCAGGTAGCTGGCAACTTTTGCACTGCCTTTCACCTATGCAGAACTGCCCTGAGAATGTTCTTCTTAGCCCAGCAGGGCAGGTGTGCACATCTCTGCTCAACCTTATGTCCTCCAGGAGAATCTCCTTCTAACTGGAGTCTTCAGTCCAGTTCCTGTTATAGGTATCTATTGCTGTGAAACAAACATCTGAAAAGTTAATGGCTTAAAGCCATTTATTATGATCTCTTATGAGTCTGTAGGTTAACTGGGCTCTGCTGGGTAGCTCTTACTTGGTGTCCATCATGCAGTGACCGTCAGATGCAGCTGGAACTGTTGGAAGGCTCAGCTGGGCTGGACATCCAAGATGTCTCCCTCATGGCTGGTGGTCATTGGTGGCTATAGGCTGGAAGCTCAACTGGAGCTGTTGACTGGGGTACCTACAAGTGTCCTCCCCATGTGGCTTAGGTATTCACAGCATGGAGACTGGGTTCAAAGAGGAAGCAAGAGACCCAAGTGGCAGCTGCTGGGCTTCTTGTGACCTAGTCTCAGCAGGCTCAGAACATCATTCCGCTGCTTTCCACTAGGTGAGCAGGTCACTAAGTCCTGCTCACTAAGGTCAGATTCAGGGGCGAGAAATTAGAATCTACCTCTTAATGCAAAGAATGACATGCATAGGGAAGGAAGGAATTGACAGAGACCATTTTTGGAGACTAAACAGTTCCCCAGAGCAGGCCTTGAGTCGATGATTCATGTGCGAGCAACTGATAGAAGAAGTGCTCCCAGGAGAAACTGAGTAAGAGAATAGGGGAGCACATAAGGGAACAGGAAGAAGCCCAGCAGGGATGATTTGGGGCAAAGTTCTAGCCTCACTCTGAATCCAGAGATGAGTGCTGGAGTTGATGCCTGAGAGTTTGACCCAACTTGAGAGAAGGAATGGAGCCCTCCTATTTCTACACCTGTGAGTAATTGGCTGTTGCCCACAGGGAGACATAGAGGGTGTGAACCCTAAACACTTCCCTCTCTCTACATGGCACAAAGTGGCTCCAGTAGCCCCAAGGGCAATCCTCTGAAGAGTCACCTGAGCTCCCCCGTAAAGCAAAGCACACAGATGTTAGGGAAGGGGTGCATGGAAACCTAAAAGGGACTCAAAAGGACCTGAGCAGAGGACCAGGTCTGTCTGCTACAACTGACTCAGGTGGTTTGGGAAGAAGATGGGGAAGTAAGGATTTGTCATTAGCATATCCTCAGGCATCATTTTGCCCCCAACTCTTCCATGAGATGGGTCCTGAAATCCCCATTTATATAGAGAAAACCCATGCTTGGACGGATTGGGTAACTTATCCGCAGAGCAGGATCTGAGCCCAGAACCATATGGCCCTGAAGTCTGTGCTCTGTCCTTAAACCACACTAAAGTCACAGAAGGGTAGGAAACTTCAGCTAACAGCTGCCTCTCACCACAAGAGGCATGGATGGCCTTTGGGTAAAAAGCCCGGGTTTCCCTCCAGCATTTGACAAAACCACACCATTTGCAGAATGCTCTGCACTGCCATGGTTGACGTGGCAAAGTTCTCTGCCATTTAAGTCATGTTATTCTCAAAGAGGTGCTGAGTGGTTTGTCCTCCATTTAAAGCAGCAGTTCTCAACGTGGGTGGGAGTGGGGTTGCTCCTCGGGGACATTTAGCAATACCTAGAGATATTTTTGTTTGTTCCAGGATGGGGGGTGAGGACATTGCTACTGGCTTCTAGCAAGGAGAAGCCAGGGATGCTGCTAAACATCCTGCAATACACAGGACAGCCCACTGTAACAATTATCCAACCCAAAATGTCAAAAGTGTTGAGCTTGAGAAAGCTTGACTTAACGGAATAAGTCTCCAACCAAGCTGAATGTCCAAGAGAACAGAGGGTTGAAGAGCAGAGACTCTGCCCACGTTCACGTGACCCAAACGCAAATTAACAGTGAACACTGAATTTTAGGTGGCTGATTTTTATCTTCACGCAGTACAGCTGGCTCTTTCTTTCTATTTTAGCAGCATGGACTGGTTGGATTTACTGAGTCACTCTACATTCTGGAGTGATAATGACCCACTGACTTACGACATTCTTGCACCAGAAAAGATACCTAACCACCTTCTCAAGGGAAGAAATGGACTGGAGTGATATTTAGCAACTTTAAAAGCAAGAAAATGGCGAGTAGAATATGTTGCCATCATGCTCAGCTTTCCCCACTTGCTAGTCTATAGCTTCTCAAACATAGACTCCATTTAACACGAGAGAGAGAAGATAATGATGTGTCTCAGCATTTGAGAATGTGGTGTGTGTTCACCTATAGATGAATTGTGGCCATAATTTCCTGTGACTGATCATATTAAACATACTTCAATATCCAAACAAGTGTTTCCTTTCAAAGTAGTCACCTGGGGAAGCTGTATAGTTGTATTTTTTTTCAAGTCTATCTTTTTTTTAAGTTGTGGGAAAATACACATTATATAAAATTTATTATCTTAGCCATTTTTAAGTGTACAGTCACGGTCATTAAGTCATTCACACTACTGTGCAACCATCACCACCATCCATCCACAGACCTCATTTCATCTTGCAAAACCAATACTCTGGACACATGAAACAATAACTCATCTCCCCCCCACCCCTGCCCCGCCACTTCCTCTGACCACCACCATTCTACTTTCTGTCTCTGTGAAGCTGGCTACCTTAGATATCTCACGTAAGTGGAATCATGCAGTCTTTGTCCTTTCATGACTATTTCACTTAGAATAATGTCCACACTGTTCATCTATGTTGTAGCATGTGTCAGAATTCCTTTCATTTTTAAGGCGGAATAATATTCCCTTGTATGTATTTATCATATTTTGTTTACCCATTCATCTGTCAATGGACACTTGGGTTTATTTTCCATCTTTTGGTTATTGTGAATAATGCTGCTAGGAACACGGTGTACAAATATCTCTTTGAGTTCCTGCTTTCAATTCCTATGAGTCTATACTCAGAAGTGGAATTGTTGGATCATAGGGTGATTCTATTTTTAATGTTTTGAGGAATCCGTGTACTGTTTTCCACAGTGGCTGCACCATTTGTATTCTCACCAACAGTGCACAAGGATTCCAACTTCTCAACATCTTCACTAACACTTGTCATTTTCTGTTTTTGTTGTTGTTTTTAATATATTAGCCATCCTAATGGGTTGAAGGTGGCATCTCATTGTGGCTATGCATTTATTTTTAACAAATCTTCCATTACTGAAAATATTTTTGGACTTTATCCTTTGGAAGTGCATTCCAGTGAAGCTTAAAGCAACAGAAGAAACAAAACTCATTACTTCAGAGTCATATACCTTACTTATAATCCAAAACGGTCTTTCTCACTTTGAAAATCTACTGGAATTTGCCAGACTTATCTCTGAACAAATCTGGGTCATTTCTAAACATCAAATCCACTCTCAAAGAACCAAAGTTTGCAAGATATTATCTTCAAAACCCAGCTTTATAATGGATTTAGGTTATAGTTTAGAATAAGATTATGCCCAAGGTTAAAGTAAGACTTGAAATATTCACTGTTCAATGTAGTCATAAGCCACATGCACAATAGTCATTATCTGATTTAAGCCAAGCTTTGGGTAACCTTGGTATTAAATGGGTATTTTTATTTTGATACCATTCCTGTTTCTAGTATTGAGCCACCAAATGTGGCATGCCCTTTACTGGGTGATGAGAATATAAAAATAAATAAAACAGTCCTTGCTGGAAGACACACAATCTGGTGAAAGAGACAGACAGACATGTGGGTAGATGATTACAATCAGGGGCGATATTCAAAATATTTTACAGCCAATGGGGCACAGGTCCCTGACCAATCAGAACAGAGCAGGGACCTACCGGGCCAGGAATTAACTCTTTATTTGCTAGCTTATGGGATCATCCTCAGGTTTCAGGGAGAGGCTGAGGGCTGGCATGGGGTTGGGGCGTGGGGTTCTCAGTTCCGTGTTTGGACACCTGGCACACATCAGCTGAATAGCAGCACTGGTACAATGTGGTGTGGTTGGTGCAAGCCAGGGGTAGTCCCAGAGGAGAAGGTTATTAGCTGGGCAGATGCTTGGATGCCCTGCCACATCCCTTCATCCTGCCTATGACTTCAACCATGGCTGCGGTGGACTGTTCCACAAGCTGACAGTGTCCTACCTCAAGTGCCACTGTCTTTCCATTTTCTGCCCCAGAGCTGTCAACATCCTTCAGTTCAACCCAGAAGTGAAGGTCACCAACATTCCCTGAGGCAACACTTAACCATCAGTAGGGAGGGAAGGAGATAGGCTAGAGAAACACTTGCCTCCTCTCCTTCAGTGAACAGTCCTTCCCCACAGTCCCAGGAGTAAGATCTCCATAAAACATCCCATATAACAGCTTCTGCTCTTCCCTGCCCCTCACTCCTGCTTCCAGGAGTCACTCCCAGGGCCCTTATCTCAGGCTCTGCTTTCAGGTGAACACAAGATGGGGGGAATCAGGGAAGGCACCACCAAGAAGACAAGGTTCAAGCTGCTCATTACTTCGGGATAGATTAGGGCACAGAGACCTCAGAAACCATAATCTCAGAGCAACTGACCTGCTCTGTGGTGAAGGCTTTTGGAAACACAAGGCCCAGCTCCTTTCAAAAGCCTCCCCCTGGGCGCCTGGGTGGCTCAGTCGTTAAGCGTCTGCCTTCGGCTCAGGTCATGATCCCAGGGTCCTGGGATCGAGTCCCACGTCGGACTCCCTGCTCAGCGGGAAGCCTGCTTCTCCCTCTCCCACTCCCCCTGCTTGTGTTCCTGCTCTCGCTGTCTCTCTCTGTCAAATAAATAAATAAAATCTTTAAAAAAAAAAAGCCTCCCCCTTTTTGGACTAACTAGTGTTGACTAGAAAGTCTATAAACCTGTGTCAGCCTCCAGGTAGATGTGGGCAGTACCAACTGAAGAAAAATTGTGTGAGCAAGTAGAGTTCTAAAATCTTATCCAGGGGTGCTTGGGTGGCTCAGTCGTTAAGCGTCTGCCTTCGGCTCAGGTCATGATCCCGGGGTCCTGGGATCGAGTCCTGCATCGGGCTCCCTGCTCCGCGGGAAGGCTGCTTCTTCCTCTCCCACTCCCCCTGCTTGTGTTCCCTCTCTTGCTGTGTCTCTCTCTGTCAAATAAATAGATCTTTAAAAATAAATAAATAAAATAAAATAAAATAAAATAAAATCTTATCCAAAAAACTGCTTTTGACATCTTTTTATATATTTTCTTAAATTCTTGTTGTCCTATAACCATATTTTTTATTCCATCTTTTCCTTTCTTTGTCATCCATATCATTTGCTTGCTCGTACTTAGACCAATTTTTATCACCAATTTGAAGCCCTTTGAATTCTTCCCCCCTGTCTCTCACACCCGTACCTGCTCTTCCTCCTGCACTACAACCTTTCCTCATCACTGCATGCCTCAGTGATTTCCAGCAGTCTCCTGCTCCTTACCACCATAGTCCATCCCCAGTTTAGCTCCAGGAATATCGTCTGCCAGATGCATGATGGGATTTAACTGACATCTGGATAAGGAACCCAGAAATGCCAAATCTTACCTTTGCCCCAGTGAGAATCTGAGATGAGTTTACCATTGTTCACAAGGGGCAAGTGAGAAACAAGGTACTATTGACATTTGCAGACTTAAAATCCTAACGTAGCACTTATTAGATAAAAAGACCAGAGAGTATGTCTGAGCCACAGACAAGGAAGATGTCCTTCTCCCCCTCAGCTCAAGAAAAAACTCTCCATGACCCAGCATCCAAGACTGAGGAAAGGACAGTATCCATGTGCATATGACTGCAGAATAGAGAAATGTGTGCACTTACTCTTCCAGCTGCCAGGCAACAAGAGGAAGAAAGCAGAGCACTGAGAGAAATAAGGCAAGGGAGCCTCCTTTCAAATAGGATGTTGGAAAGGAAAATGAAGAGGAGGAAGATGACCATAAAATGCATCTGTATGCTTAGGTTAAAGAGATACTTGTGAGACAAGTAGACAATAATCTGAGGCAAAATGGGCTGGCACCAAAAAGACACAAACAAAATTACAAGGACAGTGAAAAGATAGGTAGTTTAGTTTCACATTAGTAGCTTCTATAAGGAAAAATGGAAGGTATAAGTCTAGCCCATGCAGTTTGGGTCACAGAAGCTTAACGTTGTTTGTACATGCCCTGAAAGAAAATCATCTATCAAGTTGTCACCAAGAAAGACTACACAGACACTAAGTAAGGGATGCAGGGAAGTCAAACTCCTTCCTGTATTACCATGACACAGTGATTCCAGGAGGGGAACACATAGGCCTAGTTTAAACCTGGAAGTGGGACCATCCAGGGTGGCATAGATACGTGATGAAGTCAAGAGGGAACAAGGAAATCAGTGTCCACCCATCCATACTGCTCACCCTCAACTAATCAGTTAGGCTGGTTGGTGTTTCCTCCTCCAAGAAGTAATGAAAATGGGTAAGAGAACAGGCCATGAGTGTATTTCTCCCTTTAGAAACCTACCCATGCTTTTTGCTTTTGCTAACCATTGGGCTCCATAGTTAGGTCTATTGTCAGTCAAACCTGAACTATCTGACTCAGGGGAGAAAAACCCACAGAGTATCAGGGATACCTCTTCCTCCATTATTGTGGTCCCTTGTCTATACTTTCACTCCATAAGCAGTGCCTCATTTGCATTGCCCCCAGAAATCTCTGAAGTGGGTCAAGAAAGGCCACTCATTTAACGCCCAAGTCCATTACTTAAGAATTTGCCCCCATTCTATACCCCAGCTACATCATCCAATCTAGCTCATCAGAAAAGGTTATGCAAAGAGCTCAACCCCAACCAGCAGGATAAAAATTAAATTAAGACTCCCAGACTATTACAAAGCTTCTGGACAAAAATTAAAATTCTTAGAAAATATAAAATTTCCGACAATGTCATCAGCCCTCCATTGTTGTCTCAGAGAAAGTATAGTCTTACAATCAAATATCCCCCACTTTGCCATTTCAAGAAATCAAAGTTGCACAACATCCTCTGCAGTTTTTTTTTTTTTTTTTCATTTTACATACCCCTAAGCTTAGAGATGGCTCTTTAGAACCTGGGTGGAATCTTGATTTCTCCTTTAGTAGCTACCATGTGGGCTGGCTGCTCACTGGGAATTGTGTAGCCCTTCCAGAGTCGTCCAGGTAAGATTTATCCAATGCTAAATCTCCCATGCGTCCCACTTTCTGACGTTCCAAACTAATGGGCCACCTGAGAATATCCAGTCCCACTCTCACCCATAAAATATCACCATTCACTCCAAAAGCTTATTGTGTTAACACTTTCTTTATCCCCATGAAATGGTTGGGGGGAGGAATTGTGGGAGAAGAACAGCTTCAATCACATCACTTCTACTCAAAACCTGAAATGGCTCTCCAATGTTTAGACAATGAAGCATTACTACATCCTTCTCCTAGTATTCAAGGTTTTCCAATATCTAGCCAAAACTTGTCCCTCCACATCTGGATGCTACATCTGCTGTTCTCCTTTCCTCCCGTGTCCTCTCTCTTCCTGCCTGCCTCCTCTCTAGACTCAACTCATTAATTAAGTTCACTTCAGATTCCATCTTTTCCCTGAGGATTCCCTGGCCATCCACAGATAGTGCCACCACACCTCACCCATCCCTGAACTCAGGGACCACAGTTTGTGCTATTCATGTGCCACTGAGCACACACAGTCTTGTCTCTGGCTACCTGATGGCAAAGACCAAAACCATACCCTCTACACACAATAGGTGATCACATCCTGTGCAGAAATTGGTTTTAATAGCCAGAAAATCTCATTCTATAAGGATCTGACTTTATATCACTCAGTCTTATACATGAAGAATAGAAGCTATTCTAGCCAGGTTATGCAGGAATGAATTATTATAGGATACTCACAGCTTAAAAGATCACTGGAAGTACTCAACAAACAGGTTGAGCTTTCCCAAATGACTCTCAAAGCCACAGGAATAATTGGGTCACCAAAAAAGCTACTGTGTCTCTTACAGTCAGGAAGCCCCTGGGGACATCATCAGTCCCACAGCCAAGAGACCACCACATATCCCATGATCCACAACACTGGAAGCACGCCCCACCCGCACCCTGCCTTTTGACACCCTCAAAGACAATGACTGGACCCTGAGACCAATACCTATGGCTCCATAAACAGGCCTGACAACAGAAAGAGCAGAAGCTAATCATCTGCTCACTTCAGCTTCCCTACATTCATGTAAGTGCACCTGATAGGCTAAGTCTTGATCCTATCTAAAACTTGACCTGCAAGGGAGTCTGGGAAATGTAGTTCTTGGCATTCCAGCCTCTACAAGAAGAGAAGATCCTAGAAAAAGAGTGGAATGGCTGCCACAAATCTATAGGTATGTTAACTTTGCCTCTGATCTGACCCTCAGATTCATGCATAATTGAATTGTCTGTGGTGCCTGATATTTTTTTAATTCATTTTGGTAACCACTATTCCCCCAACTCTGTCAAACAGTTAATAGTCTATATAATCTTTCAGTACACTAAATGTACACAGCACTTCTCGAACTTTAAAGGAAAAATTATTACAGACCCCCAATGTTTGTCAAAATTATTTTTATTACAATGTTATTTAAAATGTAGAAACAAAAATAGTTATAAAATTCTCATGGTTACAAAATCTAAAAAAAAAAAAAAAACCAACCCTGTAAAAACCAATTCGCAAATTAAACACAAGCCAAAGTCTAAAACGAATGAAATGGAAACTAACCACATTTCTTTAGCATGATTAATGATGTTGTTTTGTTCAAAGTAAATCACCAACATTGGACCTAACAGTGGGAAAATTCATTTGCACGTCTTACATTTCACGTGTTAATGGCTTGATTCTTTTGATTTTGAGCAGGATGGTCCATTGTTTCAGTCACTGTCAGTATCATTAACATTATTTTTCTGTTTTAACAATGAACTCATTTTTAACCACTGATTTTTAATGGGCCAATCAATTTAATGGTGCATTCCCAAATAGAGTGCTGAAAAATTTAAAGCACCATTTAATGAAAACGTCTTCAGTGCACAATTACTAATACCCTTATTGTTAATGAACTGTTGAAGGTTGGTTTGTACAAAGAGGTGGCTGTGCAGCACAGCCCTGTGCCATGAGTGTGGTTCTAATGGCCACAGCGCAGGCTCCAAGGAGTGGTACACTCTTGTACTATCCAGGATGGAAAACGACTCATTCCTCCCACCTCCTTTCTCTATAGGAACTACTGGAGGTCCTTCGTTCCTATGGTTTGTTTGAGCTTTACCATCATGCTCGTAAACATGAATGTAAACAGGGACAGTACTTGGTTAGGATAGTTCCCATGACAAAAGGAAACACTTCCCTTCAAATCCACAAGAACAAGACAGGAAACCCAATAGGAAAAGAATGTGCAAAAAATATGAACAGTCAATTCAAAGAAGTGGAGGTTGAATGGCCAACAAGCATGAGAATTGATGCTCACACTGACACAATGAACTGAATCATTGATTCAGTTTACTTAACTGTTTAACAGTCTAATTAACTGAATTAAAATAATTATGAGATACCACTTACTATATATCCATGAAATTGGCAAAATTAAAAAGTCAGACAGTACCAATATCTTTAAGCATAATAGGGAAATATCTGGGGGCAAGGAACATCTATTGACTAAAGATAAGAAAGAAGACCAGATACAGCCATCCTGAAAAGCAATCTAGCACTATTTAAGTATGGTTATAGCCTGTGGCCCAGCAATCCCACTCAGGTACACATCCAAGAAGGTCCATGAAGGAATATGCCTGGGGATTTTTTTTTTTTTTGGTAACAATTTTTCTTTTCTAGCAGGGGTTTTGTGATAACTGAGGCATACATAATTAGGGGAATGGATAAGCAAAATATGGTGCGAACTCATTATGGAACACACAGAAGCAATAGACATAATGAACTAGAAGTTCATATAGTAACATAGATAAATCTTAGAAAGCTTAATGTTGGTTATAAAAGTAAGAATGAGATCTCTGCTTTAAACCAAAATAGTTGCATACACAAATACTATGTATTTTTCCAAGATACATACCAAACATATCGGAATGCCTATACGGAGAAAGGATATGGGATAAATGAGTGAACGTGTGATATATCTTGAAAATAGAATCAATGAGAATTGTGTGATGGATCAGAAGTGGAGTTAAGAAACTGGGTTAGCCTGGTGATGGGTATTAAAGAGGGCACGTATTGAATGGAGCACTGGGTGTTATATGCAAACAATGAATCATGGAACACTACATCAAAAACTAATGATGTAACATATGGTGATTAACACAACATAATAAAATAAATTTTTAAAAAAGGAATATTAAAAATAAACACCAACATCCAGGTAATATAGAAATTCAGCCTACATGACGCTGATAGAAAAGGAGAATATCAGAGAGGGACATTACAGGAGGAAAGGAGTGAAAACTAAGAGTTCATTTTTTTTTTAAATTAATTTATTTTTTTATTTGAGAGAGAGAGCATGAGTGGGAAGGGAAATGGGGGAGGGAGAGAAACTCGAGCAGACTCCATGCTGAGCGCAGAGCCCGATGCAGGGTTGGATCTCACACCCCTGAGACCACGACCTGAGCCAAAACCAGGAGTCAGATGCTTAACTGACTGCACCACACAGTCGCCCCAAGAGTTCAGTTTTAATTGAGGGAACAAGGGTCATCCAAGTAGAAACGTGGAGTTGAATTTGGGTAAATGGGTCAGGACCTCAGAAGAGGAGTCTGGTCGAGTTTATTACTTCATTAACAGGCTAACCTGCTATAATGTAACAAGCTGCAAATATAGATGTTTAATAAAATAAAATTTTAGCGTAGTATGACTCTGCTCCACGAGGTAATTCAGGGGCCCAGGCTCTTCCATCTATTCCCTCTACCATCCTCAGAGTGTGTCCTCACTGGGATTGACAAAGCTAGGTTACTACTCTTTCTGTATCCCAGCCCCTGGGAAGGAGGGAAGAGGGGAGGTCCAAGGCAAGTAACTTGGACTTAACCAAAAATTGCCCACATCACTTCGGCTCACAACCAATTGACTCAAACTTGGCCAAACCTCAAAGCTGGCCACAGCTAGCCACTAGAAAGACAGAGAATGTTGCATCAAGCTAGGAAGGCCAGGGTCTGGCTGCAACTGAATTAATATGGAAGAAAGGAGAACAGATCGGGGGTGCAGCTACTAGTCTCCCCAAGCCAGCAGTTGCAGTCCTGAGTGTACAGGTAGAACTAAAGCCAAGGGAGCGGATAATATAGTGTAAGATGATGGTGTAGATAACTAAGGAAACAGGGAAACCAAGGCTAAGGCACTTCTACATTTAATGATGGAAGTTGAAGGAGGAGCCCCAAAAGTAGCCTGAAAACCAATGGAGATGTAGCAGAGCAATGTGTCACAAAACTAAAAAATGACCCAGGGAACAACCCCCTGCTAGCAAGACACAAGAGTTTATGAATAAATATCCCATCTTCCTCCCCCTGCCCAGGACAATCTCTCAAGGACCCCTGTGGACAGAACCCCGATTTGCCCATAGAGGAGACCTGCTCCTTAACTCACACTGGATCTGCTTCCTTTCTTTCCCTGGCTCACTTCCCTAAACCAATAATGCTTCCTGGGACCTGCTTTGGTGGGGTACCCAAACTCAGTCAAGGCCTCAAAATGCACTCTGATGATGATGCTTTTGTGACTCCACACTTGCTCAGAGCAGGCCAGGGCCGGAGCCCTCCCTCAGGGCCCCAGCCACAGACTGTAGTATTTATAACAAAGCTCATAGACCTGTAGCTCCAGGCCACATCATCCACACTCCCGCCAGCTCTGGATATGACAGATCAGACGGCTCCCTAAATTTAATGCCCCACTGAGCTACAACAGCAACAATCAAAAAAAGGGAGGTGGGTAGGAAACCCCACCAGACACTCCACTCCTAAGAAAATAAATAAAATCTCAGTCTCTGACGGCAAGGTCGAGAGATGTTTTATTTTCACACATTTGCTCTGCACCTTCACAGGCTGGATTCATGAATCCTCAGTCTTTATCTTGATGCTATATTAAATGGGAATTAAACTGAGTGATAGTGATCACTTCTGGAAGGAGGCTCAGCCCTCATGGGGACAGAGCAGTCGGCGATGCTGGGCAGCATGACCCACAAGGCAGGAAGGCAGCTCTCCAGGGACCGTAGAGACAGTGCTTCTGATCCTGGGTGCAGATCCTGCTCAGCACCTTCTTGCCCCAGTTGCTCCCCCATGGAAAGTAGAGCCCCACAGGGCACCTGGCCTTCCACTCTACCCAGCATTTAAAGGAAGCCCTGTGTATTGGAGCTGCCTTCCTGGGGACAAACAACTCTGAGAGAAGAAATTGCTTTGAGGTTGAACTTTAGATTTCAAATAATTCCTCAATCTAGATTTGAGAGTTTGGTTTAACATTTTAAGTTGTGTCTGTGTTCTAGAAAGACAAAGCAGGGTGGAGGGAATGATGAAGGGCTAAAGAATAAAGACTCCTCCATCTTACTCCCCTTTTGTGCCAAGAAAATTTATAGTGATTCTTAACCTTTTTTGGGTCAAGTAATCCTGAGACACTGATGAACGCTCTGGAGCCTGCCTCCAGGAACATATACATACACCCAAACATAGGAAATGCTGCTTACCCTTCCACTGGCCCTCAGATGAAGGACCTCTGCTAAATAAGGAGGAGGAAGAAGACTGAAAATAAGAAAGAACAGCAAGAAGAACAAAAAGGGGGGGGAGCAGGAGATGTGCTTGAATGGTACTTTATAGATTAAAATCACCTTTACATATGTTAACTGGTGAACAACACAGAATAACTCTGTGGGCTAGGTCATTCTTCACAGGAAGTTGTACGAGGGGCTCCCAATCCCAATCTGGGGGTCAAATGGCTCCAAGGCATCTTGGAAGAAGTACCTCCGAGGTGAGACCCCTGAAAGATGAGTAGGAATCCACCAGCCAGGAGGGGAAGAAGAGGGTTCAAGGCCAAAAGGAAAGCAAAGTCTGCTGGTAAGAGAAAGTGTGGCTGCGTCTGGTAGGTAATCCTCCATCTAAGACTTGTTAGCCCACATCTCTCCTGTACTCATACCCTCCAAAGGCTTTCCCTCTCACTCTGAGTAAAATCCCAAGCCTCACAATGACCTCAAAAGTTCTGCATCATCTGCTTCCCTCCCCACAACCCCCACTGCCTCTTGGACTTCACCTTCTATTTACTCACACCAAGGCAACCTCATTGACATTTCTGTTGTATCCCAAGCACATTAACCCCACTAAATGCTCAGGACCATTTCACTTCCCAAGCTCTCAGCTGGAAAGCTCTTCTCCCAACTCTCTGCAGGGCTGTCTCCCTCACCTTTGCCTTGCCTTTACTCAGATATCGCTCCTTAGTGAGGTCTTCTCTGACAACCTCCTTCCAAACTGCAACTCCACAAAAATACTCCCCATCCCTCTCCTTAGCTTCATTTTCTCGCATTTACCACCATCTAACATTTATTTTACTTAACTTGTTTATTCTCTATCTTTCCCCACTCGATTATATGGGGAGGACAGATCTCTGTCTCTTTTGTTCACTAGGACTAGAAAGTTGCCAGGAACATAGTAAATGCTCAACAAATAGTTGTTCTAAAAATGAATAAATAGGGGCGCCTGGGTGGCTCAGTTGGTTAAGCGACTGCCTTCGGCTCAGGCCATGATCCTGGAGTCCCGGGATCGAGTCCCACAGCGGGCTCCCTGCTCAGCAGGGAGTCTGCTTCTCCCTCTGACCCTCTTCCCTCTCATGCTCTCTATCTCTCATTCTCTATCTCTCAAATAAATAAATAAAATCTTTAAAAAAATAAATAAATAAAAATAAAAATGAATAAATATAGAAATCTTCAGCAGGGATGTAGTCTAGAGAACCCAAATTTTCCATGGTTAAGAACTAGAGAAAAAAAAATTCTGAGTTCCCATAATGTACAAGCCCTGAAATAGAGGGAGAAAATTTATGCCGTAGGTTGGAAGGAAATAGCTTCCTCCTGCCCAAATGGAGAGAATTCATAGCCAGTGGTAGGAGAAGGAGAGGACCCCTAGCTGAAATTCTGAGAATGGGAGGGTGATGGATTCCTCAGATAGGAAGAGGCCACTCGAGGGGCAGGTGGGACTGACCTTTGGCCTTCCAGGTATAACCCAGGGTGGCTGGAAGAGTCTTGGAGAAGATCCAAGTACCCTGAAACAGGCAATGGTGATTCAGGCCCCTGGGGCCTAGCCCTCGAAGTGGGGCCTGGGCTGAGGCATGGGTGTGCCTCTGGAACTCCTGGAGCTGGGGCAGTGTGCAGAAGGGCTGAGAGGACCAGTGGACTGGTGAGGCCTGTGTGGACACATGGATGGTATGTGGACTGGTCAACCAGTAGCCACAGGAGGACCAAGGTCATGAACCACAGACAATGTTCATGCCAACAGAGTAGCAAGTCTGTGAATCTTCCTCGACACCTAGAAACTCAAATCCCCCCAGGAGAGAGGGGAGAAGGAATAGGAAGGAACCCTAAGTTGCCTAGTAGTCACCAAGTATTCGTGTATTGACCAGTGCAATTCATAGAGGCAGGAAGGGAAATGGGGGTTGTCAGGCACTGGGGGCAGGGAGAGTTATTTGAAGGGTATGGAGTTTCTGTTTGGGATCATGAAAAACTTCTGGAGATGGGTAATGTTGATGGTTGCACAACCATGTGAGTGACTTAATGCCACTGAACTGTACACCTAAAACTAGTTTAAACCGGGTGGTTCAGTCGGTTAAGCATCTGCCTTCGGCTCAGGTCATGAGCCCAGGGTCCTGGGATCGAGCCCCGCATCGGGCTCCCTGCTCAGCGGGGAGTCTGCTTCTCCCTCTGCCCCTACCTCCCCCACTCATGCTCTCTCTCAAATAAATAAATAAATCTTTTTAAAAAACTGGTTAAAATGGTACACTTTGCTTATTTATTTTTTTTAAAGATTTTTATTTATTGAGAGAGAGAGAGAGAATGGTAGAGAGAGAGCATGAGAGGGGGGAAGGTCAGAGGGAGAAGCAGACTCCTCGCTGAGCAGGGAGCCCGATGCGGGACTCGATCCCGGGACTCCAGGATCATGACCTGAGCCGAAGGCAGATGCTTAACCAACTGAGCCACCCAGGCGCCCACTTTATTTATTTTTTTAAAAGATTTTATTTATTTGAGAGAGCGCGAGCAGGGCAGAGGGGGAGGGGATAGAGAAGAGGACATGTGATAGTTTGAGTTTAGTTATAGAAAAATTAAGCTTCATTTCTTCAAAGCTGAGCTCAGTGACTATGTAAAATGTTGCCGCCGCCGCCCCCTCCACACACATGTATTTTTGCGACACTCTAAGTGGTCCACACAACTAGGGTGTAGAGTGGTGTGAGGAAGACCAGAAGAAGGAAGAGGGAGACCAAGCTGGAGAGATATCAGTGGCCAGATGATGAAGTCCTTGTAAGTTATGTTAAGGAGTTTGAGGGCGTGAGGGAGCCATCGAAGGGGTTTAAAATAGCAGAGTGACACACTCAGCTTTATATTCTAGAAAGATCATTCGGCTGCAATGTGAAGAATGTGATGTTGGAAAGAGTGGAGGGTAAAAATGAGGGTACACAAGACAGATGGCAAGCAATTCCAAACAAGTGATGAACTAGGGTTCTGACCATGGGATTGGAAAGCTGCAGGTGGGTTAGGAGCTATTTGGGCATCAGTGCCTGGGGTATAAGGGTGGGAAGGAAAAGAAGTGTCCAGGTTGAGACTCAGGCCCTGCTTGGTCAACTGAGGGGAGGGTCGTCACTAGGATAAGCAAAAAAGAAGAAGAAAAGCAAATTTGGTGGGGGACAAGGGTGCTGCTTTGTGCCTACCGGCGGTCAGGAGTTTATAAAATTAATTGGGAAAATACTTATGAAAGAGTCGGCCCTTCCAACCATAAGACCATGACCAGTAGGCCTGGAAGCAACTTCAGAGAACATGGAGACCAGTATCTTCACGTCACCTGACCAAAGCCTTGAAAGGGGAGCACATTTCCATCTATAAGCGATGAGGTTGTAGAGGGAAGGACGAGCCAGGTTGTGGAGGAAATATGGGCACCAGGACTCTTTCTAGAAAGTTTATTCTAGCACTGCTGTGCTGGATGGACTGGCGGGGAAAGATTGAAGGAAAGAGCAAGGGAGGGGTGCCTGGGTGGCCCAGTTGGTTAAGCGACAGCCTTCGGCTCAGGTCATGATCCTGGAGTCCCGGGATCGAGTCCCGCATCGGGCTCCCTGCTCGGCGGGGAGTCTGCTTCTCCCTCTGACCCTCCCCCCGTCATGTGCTCTCTCTCTCTCTCTCTCTCTCTCATTCTCGCTCTCTCAAATAAATAAATAAATAAAATCTTTAAAAAAAAAAAGAGCAAGGGAATTTCAGATTGCGGTTAAGAATGATTTTCCCTTAAGCTTCAGGAGCCTGACAAACCTGAATCTCTAACCGTGGCTTTCAGAGGGTCGCCCCACCACTGTGGAAACCTGCTGCAGCCTGTAAATGAGGAGCTCTTGACCCTTATCTCAGGAATTAAACAAAACAGCGGCTCAGGGCTGGCACACAGTAGGTGTTTCATAAATACTTGTTTAATACTCAGTGTCTTCCCCAGTCATTCTCACTGTCCATTATCCACCTGGTGAAGATGCTCATATTGAAATAGTAACACTATCACGATTTTCCCAGCTCGTTCCCGAAGCCCCCCCGCCGCCATCCCCAGGCACCCAGAACTCATCCTCAACCCATGATTTGCTCCACAGGCTGGTCCATCCCAGAAGCATATAAATGCACGTGGCTGGAGACAATGATGGGATTGTCTGACTGGACATTTCAGGTGGACATGTAGAAGCCTGTAAGGTTCTGCCTCCCCTCCTATTTTAAGAGGACACACTGGCTCAGATCTGTTAGAAAGTCTCCTCTCATGTATTAATTATGCCCCTACTAATTACACAGAAATGTTCAGGCAGCATTATGGGAAGGGATGGGCACCAAGCAGCCCAGGAGAGAGATGACAAACTTGGCTTTTGCTTCGCACTTGCGTCCAGTCTGAATTCAAGAAAAGATTTTGACAGCTTCATTCTCTACATACATGGGGTGGGATTCTGCAGCCCCTGATCTGGTGGGCCAGCAGAGCTACACAGGTGATGGGGCTGGACATGAAGGGGAATAGGAGGGGAGCATCTATGTTACCTGACTCCAGGACCCCACCAACTGTAGGACGACACACCCCCTATTTAATAACAGGCTTCAGAAAGAGCCAGGGGGAGGGACACTCCCACTGTCAAGGTCCACCTCCCATTGTGGGAGCACCAAAATGGAAAATAAAAGTGGGTATCTGAACATTGAGGGAATGTGGTGTCTAGTTTGCCGGCGCAAGAGGAAGAGAAAGGCTGGAGGGCTTGGGTCCAGGATGGGGACCCATTCTCTCTGCCCACCCCCAAAACACACACACTAGGAGCTCCACTCTGGAGCTATCAGCCCCTTGTATCTCCAGAAAATCCACCAAGTCCAAGCTCCAGAGAAGCCAGCCCACCTTCCCCCTCGCCCCACCCAGGAGGCCATCAGCCCGTGGGATCAGCGACTGAAGCCTTCCCAGGAGTGTCAGCGACCACCAACTGCCAAGGAGAGGCCTTTGGGTCACCAGACAGTCTGTGAACAGTGAACATCCAGAGCCATCAAGGACAATCCACCCCACACTCCCTTTCCAGACTTGGCAACTGTAGCCACCTCATGCGTAGCCCCAAAATATGTGGTATTTATTCACAAGGTGGTGCTACTGAATAGCTCATTTATCCTGAGGGGGAAAAAATGGGCCCACCGAGTGCCTTCAGGCTATTAGAAACAGTCTAATGGAATCTTTTAATATGTTGACTATTTTTAATAATCGCAATAACACACGTTCATTACAGAGAAACGAAAACTCAGAACTCTTCTGCAAAAATGCAGGCCCATGCCCACAAGAACACAGGCACAAGAATGTTCTTTGCAACATTGTTTCAGATAGTAAATAAATAGAATGTTCTTTGCAACATTGAGATAGTAAATAAATAGAAAGTACTTAAGTGTCCAAGGAGGTGGAAAGGGTTGAGTAAATTAAAGGTCACCCTTGCAGGATGAAAGGCACAACATAGGGAATCTAGTCATTGTACTCATGCTGTATGGTGGCAAATGGGAGCTACACTTGTGAGCACAGGATAACATATATAGAGTTCTTGAGTCACTGTGTTGTACACCTCAAACTAATGCAATATTGTGTGCAACCATGCTTCAATAAAAGAAAAAACTACACTGTTGCAGCTTGGAAAGAGGTTAATGATAGTGTCAAGTGAAAGAGGAAGGCAAAGAACAGTATCCACGGTATGACTCCATGGATGGAAGAATTACTTTAAAAGTTTTTATGCAGGGTGCCTGGGTGGCTCAGTCGTTAAGTGTCTGCCTTCTGCTCAGGTCAGGGTCCCAGGGTCCTGGGATCGAGCCCCACATCGGGCTCCCTGCTTGTGTTCCCTCTCTCGCTGTGTCTCTCTCTGTCAAATAAATAAATAAAATCTTTTTAAAAAAGTTTTTATGCATTTATCGGGAAAAGGGTCTGGAAAGATACCCACCCATGGATATGGGTTACCTTCAAGGGGATAGGAAAGGGTGAGAGGAGCAGAAATCCTGTTTTAGCTTAGATACAGCTGAATTTTTTGAAAGTTTGAAAGTATTGCTTTCTGAACTTAGAAGAGAGAAATGAGAAAATCCACATTACCAGTAAAGAAATAAAAACCCTGCAAAGCCCTGAAGATAACCCTGCTGGTGTGTGTCTACTCTTTGAGGTTTCATTACACAAATAAGACCGTACTCATAGCTAAAATTTGTCGCTATGTAATAAATCGTGCACATCTTTCCAAGTCAATAAGCAAACATTACAGTTTTAAAGACCACCTCATATTCCATTG
Organism: Eumetopias jubatus; assembly: GCF_037043125.1. NCBI lineage: Eukaryota > Metazoa > Chordata > Mammalia > Carnivora > Otariidae > Eumetopias > Eumetopias jubatus. The sequence goes on along the minus strand of NW_028274807.1, from coordinate 146,907,492 downwards.
CATGGATGAACTATATTTACTTAAACAGTTCCCCTGGGGCCCCTGGGTGGTGCAGTAGGTTCAGTGTCTGACTCTTGGTTTTGGCTACAGTTTCAATCTCAGGGTCGTGAGATCGAGGCCTGCCTCGGGCTCCCCACTCAGCACTAAGTCTGTTTAAGATTCTCTCTCCTTCTGCCCCTCCCCCCCAACCTGCACATGCTCTCTCCCTCTAAAAATAAAAATAAATCTTTAAAGAAAAAAAAATCAATCCCCTATTGGTAGACGTTTAGATTGTTTCTCCTGTTCTTTCATTTTTTTTTCAAACAAAAGCAATGCAGTAATGAACATCCTTATTGCTAGATTGTTGCTTGTAATCATGATTATTTCCTTAGAACTAAGTCCTAGAAGTAAAGTTGCTGGGTGAAAGGGCATGTATATTTTAAGACTCTTAATACATGTTGTCAAAATGCCCTGCAGAAAGGTTACAAGGTCTCTAATCCCTTATCCACAAAACTCTGAAAACTTGCTTTCACAAGTTGAATATCTAAACTCATTTGGTGTCAGACCCTGACCTGAATAGACACAAGGTTATTTGACAGTCTGTATTTATCCCACTAAGTATGAAATGTTTGTACATTTCGGGCAGACACATAAATGTGTGTATCTCCCTGGTTCCTGCAGGGAGTGTTATATAATATACAATTTATACATCATGTTGTTTTTCAAAAATCTGAAAAATTCTAAATTCCAATGTACTTCTGGCCCCATGGGTTTCAGGTAAAGGACTGCGGACCAGTGTTGATTCATGCTTCCCCCCCAGCAGACTATGAGGGTACCATTTTCATTAAGTTGTTTTCATCTTTGCTAATCTGATTTTCAAAAATCCTAACAGGGGTGCCCGGGGAGTCTGCTTCTCCCTCTGACTCTCCCCCCTCTCATCCTTTCTCTCTCTCAAATAAATAAATAGAATTTTTAAAAAATAAATTAAACAAACAAACAAATAAATATTCTAAGTGAGGTGAGGCACTTTGCCAGAGTTGTCTTGCCATGAGAAGACCTTCTGGCGTAGCCTGTCAGCTGCCATCTGAGCACCTTGGCCCCAGCTCCCCCTGGTGAGGCCGGGGGCCTCTGAGACCTACCACTTCTGTGCTGCTGATCATGTCTTCACATCCCCTTCAGGTACCACTGGCCCAAACCCTCATATCAGCTCTTCCTCCACTATCAGTAGGAGCTTCTCACCCTCCACTTCCTCATCTCTGGTTCCCAATTCCAGCAGGTGAGACACCATTCTCTTCTAACCCATCCAGTTACTGGAAGGAGGGAAGGAGGAGTGATCCCACAGCACACTCGGGACCCCTGGTAATACTATTACTTTTAGGAAATCCTCTTATTTCCAGGAGGCCTGGGACTCTGATGCTGGGTCTGTGTAAATTCTAATGAAGCCTCACACCAACCATAACCCACACTCTACCACAGGCTAACCCACCCCACCAGAGCCATCCTGTACGTAGGATTATTTTTTCCACCATTGTCATGTATATCAGTCAAAATGACGGTGAAATTATAGATAGGGCCATTCAGGCAGACCGATCCTAGCAGCCTGGCCCCAGTGCACCCCCTAGCATCACCGGGGTCAAAAAGGCTGTGGGGAAACCCAGGCACATTGACTCAAGGGAGCACCTTGGGGGAAGTACCTGGGGGCAAGGTATGCCTGCAGGAATGTGATACTCATGTCCGGGACTAGGGACCTTCATAGCTACTCCAGGGATCTGCAAGTTAATGGCTATGCCTGTCTCACAGATGCGCCTTTGAAGCAGAGGGTGAGCCCCCGGCTGATGCATGCAGTTTCCTTCCTTCAGCTGGGGCCCTGAGCATGTCACAGAATCATGCAAAGGCCAGGCAAAGGTATCAGGAACATACTGGAGGGGCTACAGTCAGAAACGTGTCTCAGAAAGTGCTGCTAGGGTCCAAGGAAGGGACACTGAATCCCAATAAAACATGACCCTGAGACCCTATAGGAACAGCTGCAGCCAGTGTAGACAGTAACAACCAAAAAAAGAGTCTGAACACAGAGCCTTCAAAAGGACATATGCAACAATTCATGTCCTCCAGACAAACGGTGATTCAGTAATCATGTCTGAATGTCCAGGACCACTTAAGCAGGTTTTGGGAAGGGGGCCAACGGGATATACAAATATTTCTAAACACGGTGTATTCCCATGGCTCTTAATTTAGGATGTCAACTGGAGTTGGTTCTAGCACTTCGCAAGTTACTTAAATTTTTTGTGCCTGATTTTTCTCACCTGTAGAGTGGGGATTGTCACTAGGGTCAAAAGAGACCGTATCTGTAAAGCACATCAAATAGTACCTGCTACAGGGTAAGCACCCAATAAATGTAAGCTAGTATTATCGTCATTGTTTTATTATGATTTTGAGTGGTTATTAATATTATATAAGAAGTGGAAAAGGTCTTTGTCATGCGCCTGGAAGGTTTGTTATGGAAAGTAGTAGTGAAAAAAGAGACAATAAACAAAGAAGGTGTCATTATCAAGACTCTAGTTCTGATTGCCAGACGACAGGGAATCCTGAATTTCTTCCAGCTAATAAAATGAATGTGAGAAGACAGAGGAAGAGGTTGAAAGCCCAAGACAATAGAAAAGGAACACACAGCAGCTGAGGGGACTTCAAGGAAACCCACAGAACCCTGGTGGCTGGGCAGTGAGGCCTGAAACTGCAGGTGTCACCCCTGCACTTCTGGGGACCGGCAGGGAAAGGGACGACACTGGGAGCCCAGGACAAGCCACTGGGAGGGAGAGCATAAGCAAAATGAGTAAGTTCAGAAAGAGAATTCCTCTCTAAAACTGCAAAAGTCAAAGGCCCTTAGAGAAAGTCAGAAAACCGAAGGAGATTTAAAGAAGGGCTTTACCATCTTGCACTGAAATCATCTCCAGTCGCTGAAGTCTGTCCCCAGGAGAAACAGGGAAACCGAGATAAAATGGATTCAGTGCTCAGCACATCAGTGAAATGTCACAAGTCTCTATTCGTTTTGGCTCTCCTGGTCAACCCAGAGGATTTGGGTTTGGAGGGTGGGGACCGTGGTAGAAGTTTCCCTACCCCACCCCCCAAAACCAAGATGGAGAGGCAGTCAGGCTGGAACATAGGGGAGGGGGCCCCGGGAAGAGGGAGGCGGTGGTGGGAGGGACGCAGCGTCTGTCAAATGAATAACCATCCACTTGATCAGTTTCGGGTGTTCACGCTCCACTCTAGGCAGCAGGGCTGGGCTCTGCGTGGACATCCTGGCCGTGCATCCACATTCCACGAAAGCCAGCCACAGAGGCAGAAAGAAGCTGTGTGCGTCCCACTTACCATTTCGAAAAGCTGCAGGACTTGACTTGTCGCTTGACAAATGTCAGGTATGCCTACCCTTGGTAAATTAGGTAAGAAACCTAACACCACAAAAAGGAGGAGACTCTGATTCTGAAGAGATACCAAAAGTAGCTTCAGCCCACCAATTTTAGGGAAAGAAAGACTTCCTTGGAGTCAAGGGCATATCATCGAAGAGCTGTGAAGGATTATTTAGGATAATAAGATCCCTTCGGGAATTTCCAAGCTAGAATTCTAAAATAAAGTGGCCAGAGCTGGAGAGAAATACAAAACAATACTGTTTATTTTGTGTGTGTGTGTGTATTTATATATGTATATACATAACAAAAATTCATATGTAGATATGTACAATACGTGTATTTATATATACATGTTTCATATGTATCTATATTTATATATGTACACACATATGCAAATACCAAAAAGTGAATATTTACTGACCATTAATCCAATTCGATTTATCACTGTGTATGTGAAAATATATAAAGAAAAAAGAGGGAGCAAATATACCAAAAACATCAATAATGAGATTCTGCATGCTGGGACTACAGATGATCATTTTCATTTTTGGATTTTTCTCTATTTTTCAAATGTCCAAGGTTTTTGGTTTGGGTTTGGTTTCTTAGAGAAGATGTTAGATCTCCATGCCCTGCATCCCAGGGAACTCCTTGAGCCTCATAGAAATGTGCCCAGCTTGTCCCTAGCAGCCTCACAGAGGCACATATGAAAGGATACAGCAGCGAGGCCCCAAAAAAGTCCAGCTACTGCCATTCTCCCACTCTGATTGCTCACAAAACAAAAACGAGTTTTTCCATGGTAACCTACAGCCTCCTCCGTTAGCCACAAAGGCCACTGGCAACTTTTAAAGAGCGGCTTCATGCCCTACTCCTCTTCATACATACAACTTGAGGGGGAAAAAAACAAACAGTCCAGAAAAGGCATTCCAAATTTTTATGACTGACCTGTCAGTTCAAAGTGACTATGGTTATCTGTGTAGTGAGAGCAAAGATGATTATTATTCTCTTTCTTAATACTGTTGTTATAATAGGAATTTTTCAAAAATAATGACATATATAAGTTACAAAACCATACCCCCCCGCCAAATGGTCTTATTTTAAGGAAAAGAAAAAGTAAAACCTCATTGCCTCTCCATGCTCTCAGGAGAAAATTTAGTCTTTTTATGTGACTCATAAGGCCCCACAGGATCTTGTCCCTATTCACCTCTGGTTCAACTCTATTTGATTGTTGTTTTTCTTAGTCAAAAGTGGCCAGTTATTGGCAACTTTATACGGTTGAACCTACCCAAGTCCTTCATCCTCAACTGTGTGCTGCATCTTGGGTGTGCGAGCCCCAACCCTTTCTCAACCCCCCCATCATTCCCCTACCTACCCTACCTCACTTTGTCTGCCTTACTCACTTCTACCTATTTTTTTTTCAAGACTTCTGTCCTCTCTGTCATTTCTTGGTTACAGGATTAGGGTCCCCTTCTAGGGGCTCCCTAAACATCCCATCCTTATTCACTCATTCATTTACTCAACAAATCATTATTAAGCACCAACTCTGTACATATGTACACACGTAGGTTAATACTGAAGAATGGATATTTGCTGACCATTAACCCAATTTGATTTATCACTATATATATATATATATATATATATATATATATATATACGTGTTTGTGAGCATGGTCACAAAGATAAAGAACACATATCACCACCTAGCTGAAATCTAAACAGTGGGACACAGTAATGAAAAAGGCAAAGTCAGTGACCCCTAGTCATACTATATGGTAATCTGCCCTGGTTCCCACTTCTAATCTCCACTAAAGCGTGACCCCTCCTAGGTCATGCTCCATGTCCAGTGCACCATTACACAGCCACAGTTCCACACATCTGTCATAATATTCACATGCTCGCTGGATGAAAAATAAATGAATGCCTTAATTTCATCAAAGTATATATGACTTACTTTTTTTCTCCTCTGTTCCAGTTTTTTTTTTTTTTTTAAAGGTTATTGCTCACAATTTATCTTCTGACAAAAGGAAACAGCTGATTCAAGAAGCCCTCTTTTGTTCTGGATTTCCTGGCCAGGTCGAGCAAGTCCTGTTTGCCTCTGGACTGCTTGCTGGGTGAGGTCAGGGAAGGGAAGGAGAACACCGCCCGCCTGTTGCTGGAGTGGCAGGAAGCCAAACACTAACTCCTTCCGTACAGAGAGGGGGCCGGGGAGGCAGGAGAGTGACCGGCCTGGATAAACCCCAACCTGAGGAGAAATGTGTATGGGACCCCAATGCCGGCCTCAGGACCTGCCCAGCAAATGCAGTCCATGTGTATTCAGGTCACAGGATTTGAGGGCACCCAGGGACAAATAGAGAAACCAAGACACCAAGCAGAGTCAACACTTGCTAAGATCACAGAGCCGGGCAGCAGCAAAGCTGAGAGTCAGACTGTAGCTTGCCACCCTGGAGTCCTGGCATTTTCCTGGAGAGGCAGAGCTGGGCCGGGGGAGGCGGGGAGGCTGTCTAAAACTCCTAGGTCCTGGCTTCCGCTCGACAACTTTGGGTGATTAATCCACCCACAATTGTTTACTGAGCACCTATTATATTCCAGCATCTGTCTAGGTAGGCCGTAGTGGGGGAGGCAAATTCCCACCGTTGAAAATCCCCACAAGGAGAGTGATCTGACTCGTGGTGCCCATAAATTTGTGCGACTCACCTGGGTGAATCCGAGTCTGAGCCTTGAGGAAGCCTCTGAAGGGGGAGGTGGCCTCTTCAGTCTGCCCCTCCCAGAAGCATAGGCTATGCTCCCTGACTCCCACCTCCTCCAGGTGGAAACTTTTACTTGTCCGAAGCCTACTGGGAATCCTGAGAACCAAGAAGACACACATAGGGGAATCGGAATCTACAGTGGGCCAGGCCCTGTGCCAGGTACATTTGATCAAAGGTACATCCTTTGATCCCCAAACCAATTCTCTACAAATAAAGAGACTGAGGCCTCAAAGAAAGGATAGAGAGGCTGAATTCTGGAGTGTTTGCTGCAAAGTCCCCAGCATTGTATTGCTTCCTCCAAGGCACTGGGAGGTTTGTCCATATTGGAGAGCGCAGATTTTGCAGCACTTTTCTATCATCGCAAACAATGAACGGAACCAGGAGAGCTCATAACAGCCCTTTCCACTACCCTGCATATTCCACTCTCACTCCTTCCAAAAGGAGACATTACAGGTGCTCAGTAGATACTTGTTGAATGAATGAGGAAGGTGTGGCCTGAAGACCAAGAGGGAAGTGACCACAGAGGTGAAAGTGGGACAGATTTATCTGAGAAATGTTCAGTACCTGGTAAAGACCAAAAGGTTCTTTCTCCATCACCTGGCCCTACCCATGAAAACACAGAAATGAATGTGATATAAATTATTGGAGCAATATAATGTGTACCTACCCATTACCTCCTCAAATGATTCATGTCTGACTGTGTGCACTCACAGTAAAACATTTCAACCTAGCCAAACAGTGCCTAACTCTGATGGGGGCAACAGTGCCTTTTAAGTGAAATTGTTAGTCCTCTTCAGGCCAGAACTAGAGAGCTAGAACCTCAGAACAGCAGGGTTGACCAGATGCACATTAAGAAGGGGAAGAAATGGGGTGGCTGGGTTGCTTCGGCTCAGGTCATGATCTCAGGGTCCTCGGATTGAGCCCACATCAGGTTCCCTGCTGAGCAGGGAGTCTGCTTCTCCCTCTGCCTCTGCCCCTTGTCCCCAGTACTCTCTCTCTCACTCTGTCACTCTTAAATAAATAAATAAAGTCTTAAAAAGAAGAAGGAGGAGGAGGAGGAGGAGAAGAAGAAGAAAATTAGGAAATATCCAAGTCTGGCAGTATCAAATGTTGGTGAAGATGATGGAAATGGGCACTCTTGTACACTGCTGGTGGGACTGCATTATTGGTAGGGCCCTTCAGAGGACAAGCTAGCATGGTCTAATAGAATTTAAAATGTGCATCTCTAGGATTCAGCAATCCCCATACCTCTCTAGAGAAACAGCTACACAAGTGGACACAGAGACATATACAAGACTGTTCATGGCAACACTGCCTACAATTGCTGAGAAATTAGAAACGACTTAAGTGTCTAACCATGGGGATGGATACATAAAATGCAGTCTATCCACACTGTGGAATACTACCATCAATTAAATAGAGCATAGAAGATCCATCCAGGACCACCACATCACATACCATATCTTCATATTAATTAGAGAAAGATAGCCCCCTCTGGGTAAACCAGATAGAGAAAAGCAGCCCTCCCTTTGGGCCAACCTAGCAGAGATGGGCTGAGTTTCAGCCTCCTTCATGCCCTCCCAGCTATGTGACCAGAGAGGTAGCTTCCGAGTTTAGTCCTACCAAACTAGAGGACTGTATCAAATGGAAAAATAAGTTGCAGTGTAGTATATAAAATATTACAACTTTAATATATTCAAACACACATTCTTTATATTTTCTGTGGGGACATACATACATTAACATGTATGTTAATGAATAGAAAAAGGACAAGAGGGTTATACATCTTCCTATAATAGCTGTTACCTCTTTGGGTTGGGCGTACTGCTGGTCAAAGTGGCCTTTCATCTTATCCAAAGGGTTTTGATTTAATTTTTCACAAGGGGAATTCATTTCTCTGAAATTTATATAATTAATTTTTAAATTAAAAACTGCAAAATGGAAGTTGGGACTTTGGAGCAGGAGAGATTTGTGACATCCTAGGTGACACCACCCCTGTCACTGTCACCACCACCAGATTTAAAGTCACCCTGTTTTATGGGCCGAAAACCCACACAAGTCCATTCAGGACATCCACCCCTCTGGGGTAGAAAGTGACAGAGATCTCAGATGAGATGAAAGAACTTAACTTAAAATGAGAGAACAATAAACCTAGTGACACTCTCTTCTAGGAATGCCTGCCGACAACCTTGGTGACTTCAACTCCAAGAACCCCAGCTTCGTCCCCAGGCTGGAAAACAACAAGAGAAATGGGGGCTAGGGGGGTGGATGAACCTATCCTCTCCCCACCCCCTCCCAAAGGCAGCATTTCCTCAATGCAGGGAGGACCTGTATGCCCCAATGCAAAGTGGTGAGAAAGTCAACACACCAACTTGAACAAGATCAAAGGAGCCATCCAATGACTTCTGGGGGTTTCATCACAGTGAAAAGAAGGTGAGGGAGGTTGACTGGACTTGAAATTGTTTTTTAATGGTTTGATTTCACGGTCTTCTTGTTACGTAAGTACCATTCATCTTCTTCCAAATCTCTAGCGGGAGCTTCATATGGCTTGGCAGCTCAATTTCCTCTCAGCCTACTGGATGAGACAAAGGTCCACCGGTCACTTATCTAGGGAAGGCACACTGGGAGCCACCAGAACCTGCACCACCAGGTCTGGGCATCTCCCTCTTTGCAAGATTTACAGCTATCATGAGAACGGATTTATATCTCAAAACCCTGGCTACTCTTGTCTTCCCCATTCAGAAGCAACCCTTCTATTGATTGTCCCTGCTTTGGGTACTGTTTAATGATCTCTCAGAACAATTGGCCACTCAGACAAGGAGACTTCACTGAAATGACGATGATGCCTGATGTGAACATGTAACTCCAAAGGAACTAATAGTTCACATCTATGTCCCCTATTTCCTGTACTTATTTTTCTTCCTCCCCTTTGCCTAGCCCACCCACTCGTCGAACCCGCCCGCCAGCGAGTATCTGCCCTGGGGCCATGATATGTTACCAGGTGGCATTTCTATGTTGGGCACTCTTTGCCCAGAGAGCATTTTCCCAAGGCCCACTCCACACAAGAAATTTGGCTCCCACAGCAGGGGTATCATTTCTCTTCCAGTGACAGAGAGAAGGAAAAATCTGGACTGAAAGGGCAGCAAACAGAATGATGAAAAACTGAAAGTCTAAGTCAGCATCTAAAAGCTGTGGCTGAGGAAGAAGGAAATGCTGGCTCCAAGCTGATTTTCCATGTGCTTGTCAGCATAATCTTGCTGCTATTCAACCTGATGCGTAGACACATCTCACAGTTGAGCTGCCAACCAGCCCCTGTTGTACCTCTTGTTCTGGTCTCTCTGTCTCCCAGGTGTGCAGGGTGCAGTCCGGCCCCCTTTGTCCACATTCCTGCTGCTTCTGGGACCGTGACTGCCTTTGGTAGTTCTCCCAGAAGTAGCCTTGAGGCAAGAATTCAAAAGGAAATTGTTTGGGAAGTGACCTCAGGAAAAACTGAAGGGAAGTGTGGAAGTGAGGTGGGGTAGGAAAGAAAGTCAATAAAGAATGTGTTACCAAGCATATTACCATGGATGCAAGGGACCCAGCCCTCTCAGGGACTTCGGGCAAACAGCATAAAGTGCACCTCCAAGTTGTTCCAATGGAGGGGCAACAAAGTTGGGGCCTCTATCTTCCAAAGCCCACCCACCATAGGCTGAGGGCAACTTCTGGGCTCTAGCTCATCAGCACTTCCACAGCCTGCCTAGCACACTTCCAGGAGAAAGCCTCAGGTCCAGAGCTCTATGTGCATGCAATAAATAACTGGAACCATAGAGTGGACAGTGAGCTCAGGATATGGGCAGTGCATACAAAGACACTACTACTCTTAATCCCCATTTTGCCTGGCAAACTCATTTGTCTTTCAAGATCCAGGTAAAATGTGACCTCCTCTGAGCTTTCACTTCCTTCCTCACTGTCCCTCCACAGAGAGGAAATGAATAGCTTTCTCTTCGAAGTTCTAGTAGCACTTTACACACATTTTAATTGAACCAGCAACCATATTTTCTTCTATTTTGTTGGACTATTCTTCTTCCCAAACGGTGCAGTATTAACGAAGGGATCAAGTTTGAACCATCCAGGCATCTTAGCCCATTCACACATTTATAATTTGTATTTACTGCATGTCTACTCTGTGGCAAACACTGTTCCAGGTACTGGGGACACAGAAGTAAGGGAAAAAAAATACTAGGTCCCTGCTTTCCTAATTTTAACAATCGTGTGTGTGTGTGTGTCAAAAGATGACAGATAAAAACAAACAAACATATAACATGTCAGAGGTGATAAATATAATGAAAAAAAAAACAGAGCCAGGTATGGAATAGAAAGTAAATGTACTGCGGGTAGTCTTCTATATGGGATGGTCAGGGAAGACCTGCTCTGATAAAATAGCATTTGAATATGGATGTTGGATAAAGTAAGGGAGAGATCCATAAGGATACTTGGGGGGAAATAATCTGGGCAAAGAAAAAAAAATCAAATGTGCAAAGATTCTTTAGTGAAAGCATGCTAGGTGTGTTCAGAGAACAGCAGGAAACACATAATGCATGCCCAGCTCTTGGTTGATTTCACAGTGCATGACTGTAAGATCCACCTGCAATCCCTTCTTAGTTGGCCAAACTGCCCTCATCCTGTGAACATCTCTAGTGCCGCATTTACCATAGGGGACTACAATTATTTGCAAAGTCATCAATGGTAAGAATGGTATCTTTTTTTTTTTAAGATTTTATTTATTTTTTGACAGAGAGACATAGCGAGAGAGGGAACACAAGCGGGGGGAGTGGGAGAGGGAGAAGCAGGCTTCCCGCGGAGCAGGGAGCCCGATGTGGGGCTCAACCCCAGGACCCTGGGATCATGACCTGAACCGAAGGCAGAGGCTTAACGACTGAGCCATCCAGGCGCCCCAAGGATGGTATCTTTTGATCACTTTTGTGTCCCCGGTACCACTCGGTACCCAATCTGCTGCCTGTGCTCAATACGTTCCTTAAACGAAAGTCATCATTATCCTCCATCTCAAACTTGAGAAAGTAGAGATCAAATCACAGAAAGGGTTCATTCAAAGGGCACACTTGCTTGCAAATTAAGATGCATATGGCTACTGGGGACTAGCTTCAGATTTTTCTTTTACATTTTAATATCTTATTTCTTCAACATTTACTCTGTTTAGGTTCATCAGCAACATTTCCTCTACCCATCCTGAGCTTAATGGTTTCTTTTTTTTCCAGTATAATAATAGAAATAATTACATATGTCACTGTGTAAGTTTAAGGTATATAGCGTGATAGCCTGATTCACATACGTCATGAAATGATTACAGCAATAGATTGAGTTATTATCCATCATCTCATATAGATAGAATATTTGAAATTATTAATGTGAGCAGCCATTCTTGGGTGAAACCAGGCCCTCTTTTGGGAGTTATAACCCTAAAATGTATAGCTTTTCCCTTAGAGGCATTGGAATGATGCAAATGGTTGAAGGTATTTTACAGGCTGACCAGAGTGAATTTTTGGTGCCTAAAAAACAATGATGTATTACAACCTTCATGGATGAACACAGCCTTTGGTCCTTTAGAAACCACCAATGATCTAGGTCTCATCCTAGAGCAGAGGCAGCAGTGGCTCAGGTGTTGACTCAGAAATGGGCCGGAGTGATTGATTGTTAAAGTAGTAACAGATGACAGCATGTTCCAGAAAAGCCTTCCCATTAGTAAGGACATTTGGGGTCACAAGGACATCAGTGCTTCTTCTGTCTAGCACTCTGTACCTTTCCTTTGGGCAGTTGTACCTTTCCTATTTTAAACATACAATCGGAGGGAGGGGGGCTTGATTACAGGGTCAGTGACCCCATGAGGGAGGTACTAATAATATTCCCATCTTATGATTGAATAACCCGAGGGTCAGCAAGATGAAGCTTGTGCCCAAATTCACCCAGCTAGAAAATAATAGGACCAGGGGTCAGACCCAGTTCTTTGTGATTCCAAGGTCCTTGCTCTTCTTTGGAAATGACAGGGAACAAGCAGCAGCAGAATAGGGGTGCTACAGACATGCAGTGGAAGCTGTCGTTGAGGCCACATTGTCCCTGTAAACTCAGGCCCCTGAGCTCAAACAAGAGAGGGGGTAGAAGAACCAAGCATTTCCATAGGGTGGAACCAGCTTTCAGAACCAGCTAAAGAAGCTTCAAGGAACCCAAATGGATTTTCAAGAGTTAGAATTTCTCATAAAGAATCTAGCCTGGGAACGCTGTGAATTGTGTAAGATGGATGAATCACAGACCTACACCCCTGAAACAAATAATACATTTTATGTTCATAAAAAAATTAAAAATTAGAAAAAAAAAAAGAATCTAGCCTGGGGGGCCAAGGTGTCATCCATAAAGGCAATAGAGCAGGGCAGAAACCTTTGGAGACAGAGGAGAAAACACTCTCCTTTTCCAGGAAAACAGGAGCCAGAGCAAGACCAAGACCAAGTCTGCGGAGACTTGCTTTGTATCTAGGAGGTCACTGGGGACAATCCAGAGGATCCCATTTGAAGAAAATATTTACATGCCAATTCTAGTAGGCTCACCCTGGAAGTACTGCCAATTTAAAGTCACCTTTGACCTATTATTTGAGTATCTTCGAGAGCAACTAGCCCAGCAGGGTATTTCCAACCCCATCAGTGGTGAACCTGGAATCAATATCTAATCTCAAGAGGAAGGGACCTATATTGGTCAGGGTTCACTTGGTTCACAGTGACAGAAACTCATTTTAAATTAGCTGGGGCAAAAGAGGCAAAAATTACTATACATTAGAACCACAGCATAGGAAGGCAAGGTCACCTGCAACCAGGGACCCAATGGCTGCCCATTCTCCCTCCTCATCTCTTTCCTCTGCTCTCTGTTAGGAGGTTGCAGTTCCTTTCATGAGATGAAATCATGGCTCCCTGGAACTCTAGAATGTGTGCCAACTTCATCATCCAAGAAGAAATCTCCAATTAGATAAATCCCAGAAAAGACCCTTATTTCTCTACCCCAAGACTGATCACTGTTGTCAGGAGCTGAAGCACTATGATTGGCCATATCAGGTCAAGAGTGTGGGTTCCCAGGAATGGCAGCCTTTACTAAAACCTCATGCAGCTTTAGGTATCAGTTGAAGGAAGAGCTATTCCCTGAAGAGAATGGGGGTATAGCAAGGACAAGGCCTCATGGCAACTGCCGAGCAGCTGAGCAGCTACACCAGTAGTATCTATGTCAGTTCCTAGATATTTCCCCCTCACCATGCCAATTCTCATACCTCTTGGTGGTAAGAAATCTACTAAACCTACTCATTTTGAGAAGTAAATCTCTGATGTCATCTTTGTTATAGAGAATAGGAACAGAAACAAGATCAATACTTACTGCTTACTGGACTCATGATGCATCTCTAATCCACACAGAAAGGTCAACAGTCGCATCCCATCTTGCAGATGAGGAAAATGAGGTTGAGAAATGCAAAAGTGATTGCCTTGGGTCACACAGGTAGTCACTGGGAGAAGCAAGCATCTTTTCATATTGGTGGCAGTTTTACAGGTAAGGATATATCTTCCAAACCACGGAATCTCTCTCCAAGAATACTTGTATACTGGCCTGAAGGTAAGGTACCCATCCTGGGGATGAGCATCTTATTCAGCGTTTGGTAAGCTTTTCCTCCTGCCCACCTATGGATATCTGTGTAGACATCCAGAGCCAGTCTGAAATCCACACCCATCAGGAAAAATGACCTGAGCCATTGAGTGATGGATTCTTCCTTTGTGTCTTTGGTCTAGTGGTGGGAAGACCCTTTACAAATGATTGTAACATGCTCTGACTGGTCCTTCTTGTCGACATAGAATTGACAACTGATACTCTTAGTGTTAATGACCTTCACATTCTAAAAAGATGGCACCTCCTTCATGGCTTATTAAGAGGCAGCAGCAGTGTCCATTCTATAATCAATCACCAGCCCTGCCCTTGGGTGGTACTTATAAAGAGAGCACTGTGGATAGGAAAGGAAGTGGGGATCAGTGGAGAGTTCTGTGGGCTTTTTGGTGAGCACAGTGTTCCTGGCAAGACTAAACCCCGTATCTGCCCACTAATGATGGGGAGATAGGAGGGATTTCTCCTCTTCACACCAGTGGGCAGATAGGATCAGGAAAATCACTCATGGATATTTGGGATATCTACAAGAAGGGAGGATTTTATCTCCCTGGATCTCTCTAGTGCTGGCAACAGGCAAAGAGGAATGTGTTTGGGGAGTGCTTGGGGAATTTGTAAATGTCTCCTGAAGGTGAAGGGCACATGTGAACATCTTCATCTTACCTGGAGAAAAGACTCATAAGGGTGCTCAGGAAGAAAGAGAGAGGGGCACCTCCACCTCAACAGAAGAAACACAGAGGTAGAGGGGAGGCTGGAAGTATGGGGCTGCCCAGGTGTCCCTCAGCCAAAAGAAGAGACACCCACTCTGAAAGGGTGTTGGGACCTGAACCACATGTGGGGAGACATGGTCACCTCTGAATAGTCTTTAGCAATAGAAAGAGATGGAACAAAACTGAGTACTGTCCCAGGAAAACCACATGCTGTCTATACAAATATGGCCATATCCAAAAAGACCTCAAGCTGCAGACAGAACCAGATTGAACCAGAGAGAAATCAAGACCACCTCACCACATAAGAGTCACGTAAATTGACCCCTTCTTCCCATCCCTCCCCCACTTTCTCAGTGTAGACAAGCTAGAAATAAGAGGGAGGGGGAATAAGGAAAAGGAAGACCATGTTTTTCCTCCATATAAGTTCTCTGAGCCGCAAGTCTAGACTGCAGTGGCAGAGTAGAAATCATGGCATTGGATAGAAGACTGGTATTTTTAATGGGACCTGGCTGCGTTTGATCATTGGGCGTGGCCAGACAGTTATGGAATCTGCCAAAAAAAATTAAAGATCCAAAAAGCATATATTACAGAGCACAGCAATGAGTAGGAAAAAAAAATCTTGTGTTTCTATCTACCACACTGAGTGTTCTCAATGAACCACTTACATTTGGATTCTCTTAATTGACCTATTTTCCCTAATCCTGTTGAGCCATTCAGTGCTCATTTTTATGTGCCCTTTTAGGGGTGAGAAACAAGACCAGAGTTCTCTCTTTCTCTCCTCCTTGCGTATATCTGCGTGGCTTATCTTCTCCTAGCAGACAGGCTTTCTCTGGGTGGCTGAGAACAAGGCCACCATTCTCCAACTTCAACTCCTTCTTGAGCCATAACCCCAGGGATGGGGCCCTTCTCCAAACCCACCTGAAAAATCTGAGAAGGATCCTGATTGGCCTTACTTGGGTCACATGACTCCCCAGGACGCGGTCAGAGTCTTGTGACTGCCTGACCCCACCCTTCATGCTTGAAGCTGGGGATGTGCAATTCCCCAGACCAAGGAAGGAGAGTGTTGGAACAGACAAAATACTACTGATAACCCATGTGACACCAATATGCGTCTTAAGGAAGCAAGGCTTTCGTTCTCTCTGACATCTTGGAATTCTTGACTATCTACACACTTCTAAAAGATCTTTTAAATCATGAGGGGTTTTTAAAAACTCTTTTTAACAGGGGTGCCTGGGTAGCTCAGTAAATTAAGCATCCGGCTCAGGTCATGATCTCAGGGGTGTGAGATGGAGCCACATGTCGGACTCTGTGCTGGGCATGGAGCCTGCTTAGGAATCTCTCTCTGCCTCTGACCCTCTCCCCCCACCACTGCTCTTGTACATGTGCTCTCTCTCTCTCCCCCCCCAAAAAAACCCAAAACAAAACAAAACAAAACAAAAAACACCTCTTTTTAATAGAATCAAGTGATTATGAAAAATAATAAAAATGAGTGATAACAATTTCCATATTTTAGGTTCCTCTTCCCTAAAAGTTATAAAGGCCCATTGGTAGAAAAAAAAAAAAAAAGAAAACTCTCTTTGGCCATCCCTTTTCTTTCCTTGGATAACAATCAGAGTTCCTGGAAAAAACTAATTTTCCTTTCAGTGGAATTTAGTCCACTTATTCATATTTTGAAATATTTGGAAAAGCTAATCGTAAGTAGTATCCAGATATCTAAGCAGGACATTAAAAAGAATCAATTGCTCTTCAATCCGCCCCACCCCCAGAGACCTCCAGTTTGGTCTTTAGTTCAAGGTACCAGAGATTAACTACTAGAATTTCAGGAAGGTGTTAGAGACACACAGAATAGTATATTGCTAAATATTCCTCTTGCTTTTTTCCAAAACTAATCACAAAAACTATGTCCTCTCTGACTAGCCACCTGCCCAAACCTAAGTGGAACTGATCATGCCCACTTTTGTGTCCCTACCACTGTTCTGAAGTCTATTAATCCTACCAGGAAGGCTATAATGTTGGAGGTAATGGTGGCTGTGTTTGTTTATCTCTCTTCCTCTTCCAGGCTCTGGATTTCTTAGGGATAAGGTTCATGTCTGATTCACCTCTGTGTTCTAAACACACATCTGATAGTGTGGCACAAGTGGCACTCTCTGGGATCGATGGAAGGGTGGATGGATGGATGGTGTCAAGAGTGTAGGTGGCCCATGAATATGAAAGCCCAAAGATTTGCTAGTGATCCAGACCAGGCAGAGTCTCTATTTAGATCTGTACTATACAGTTTTGGTAGCCACTCTTTGTGGCTTTTTAAATTTAAATGAATTAAAAATAGACAAAATTAAAAATTCATTTCCTCAGTCATATCAGCCACATTTCAAGTGCTTGCTAGTAGCTAGTGATTACTGTTTGGATGGCACAGATTATAGAGCATTTCCATCACTGTAGTAAGTTCTATTGGGCAGTTTAATAGAGACCGACAGTACAAGCAGACTGACCCAAGAACATGTTAGTAATCAAAGCAAAGCGAATAAGCAGCAGAAAGGACCAAACGCCAGAGGTCAAGGCCAGATGGCAGAGATCAGAATTCCTACAGAAATCTCTGGAGGACAGAGGACAAATGAGGTAACTGTTTTGGGGATCACACTTTCGTTCCCGCTGGGCTGCCTGCCTCTTCCCAGGCAGGATCTAAAGTCCAGCCAGTGGAAAGAGGTAAATAGGAATAGCTGGCTGGAGTGAGGAGTGTAACAACCAAGAACAAGCATAAATTTGCCCTGCACCCTCTCTTTTCCAGGGGAACCCTCATACTTTTGGGTCCAAGCTTGTCAGGGGAGAAGTAGAGATAAAGGAAAACAAAATCGGGGTGCCAGGATGGCTCAGTTGGTTGAGTGTCTGACTCTTGGTTTCAGCTCAGGTCCTGGTCTTGGCGTCGTGGGATCAGGCCCAGTGTTGGACTCCATGAGGGGCATGAAGCCTTCTTGAGATTCTCTCTCTCCTTCCTCTGTCCCTCCCCACTGGCACTCTCTCTCACACTCTCTCTTTTTCTCTCTCAAAAGAAAGAAAGAAAGAAAGGGGGGAAGAAAGAAAGAAAGAAAGAAAGAAAGAAAGAAAGAAAGAAAGAAAGAAAGAAAGAAAGAAAGAAAGGAAGGAAGGAAGGAAGGAAGGAAGGAAGGAAGGAAGGAAGGAAGGAAGGAAGGAAGGAAGGAAGAAAGGAAAGAAAGAAAGAAAGAAAGAAAGAAAGAAAGAAAGAAAGAAAGAAAGAAAGAAAGAAAGAAAGAAAGAAAGAAAGAAGGGAAGGAAGAAAGAAAGAAAGGAGGGAAGGAAGAAAGAAAGAAAGAAAGAAAGAAAGGGGGGAAGAAAGAAAGAAAGAAAGAAAGAAAGAAAGAAAGAAAGAAAGAAAGAAAGAAAGAAAGGAAGAAAAAGAAAGAAAGAAAGAAAGAAAAAGCCACTTAAGCTATTCTTTCTGGCAAGTCCTTAATCTTTTTATTTTTTTTCCCTCTTTATGAACACTCTGATCAGGATGAAGCCAAGAATAAAGATTTGGAAGGAGTTGGACTGAACATCTCACTCAGAATATTCCTGTGTCCCAGAATTCAACCATTCTCCTGGGTGAGGCTCAGTGAGCTTGTCCTATTATCTTTGCTTACCCAGTCCCTCATACAGCATCTGGCCCAGAGTTAGTATTTAGAAAATGTTGACGAATTAACTAATTAGTCCCCTTTCAGTGGCGTAAAGAAACAGTCTAGTTGCCCAGGAAAATGTTCATTCATTAAATGTGGGCGAGAAGGGAAAAGATGTATCATTTAAGTGGCTGCTACAGAATAACAGCAAAAGTCTTGGTTCTGACACTGGTTTGAGCTCTGCCAGTAACTAACTATGTTCCTTGGGCCTCAGTTTCCTTACCTGTGAAATGGAGGGACTTGTTCTGATGTGCTTCATGGTCTGCCCAGCTTGGTGACAACCAGCCATTCCTTCTTTGACCTAGAACACGTGTGTTTACTTTTCCTAAAAGTGCGTGAGAACTATTTCTGCTTGTTTTTTGGGTGGGGATACAGGATTTTATTAAGGGATTTAATTAATCCCTCCCCCCCATCAAAGGTGAGTTTTGGAGCATCCCCAGTCCGGCTGGGGCCAGCTTAAGTGACCTGTAATTAAGTTGTAAATCTGTTCATGATTAAGTGTATGTCTGCCAGAGACCACAGGGTGGGGAGAAGTCTTCCCTAACCACAGGGGAAAACTGGAAGCCTGCCTGGGCGATGGACTTATGGAGGCAGAGAGGAGAAGAATGTGAAGCTCTGAGAATGGGCTAATGCAGGATGTCACAGAATTGCAGGCAAGAAATTAAAAAAAAAAAAAAAAAGCCAAGGAAGCAGGCACCTTCTGGTAGATGAGCAAGAAAAATGAGGCAGGGAATAACATGTAAAATTATCTACATACCTTGTACTTCAGACATTTATTTTGTTTTTCCAAAACACAAAAACAAAAACAAATCCTAGTGAGTTCAATATCATTACACTCATTTTACGGATGAGGAACCTGAAGTCAGGAGAGGTTTGTTTTGTTTCGTTCCCATTGCCGAGAGCCTACTGTGTACCAGCACATAACAGTGAACATGACAGACATTTTCTCAGCCTTCATGACACTTAGAGTCCAGTGAGCTCTCAGATAGCAAACAAAGGATTACCCAAATAATTATGTTAGAGTTGACCCTTGATTAACACAGGGGCTACAGGCACCAACCCTCTGCACAGTGGAAAATCTGTGTCTAATTTTCAGTTCTTCCAGAGCTTACTGTTAACAGGAAGCCTTACTGATAACATAATAGTGGATTAACATATATTTTGTGTATTATATGTAGTATATCCTCTATTCTTACAATAAAGTAAGCTAGAGGAAAAAAATATCAAGAAAAGCATAAGAAAGAGAAAGTACATTTACAGTACTGTGCTGTAAAAAATTCCTGTGTAAATGGACCCATGCAATTCAAACCCATGTTATTCAAAGGTCAACTGTAATTATAATGATGGGACATTCTATAAAAGGAAAAGTCTAGGGTGTTCACTAGGGTGCAGGCTAACAGTGGGTGCAACTATCTAACTGGATGCATGGATCAGAGAAAGGCTCTGGGGAAATAAGTGGGGACCTGAAGGGTCTGGGAGAGGGGCCAGGTGAGGAAGGTGGGGGCAAGAGGAGAGCCTCTCAGCTGAGAGGCCTCAGAAAGCTCCCCCTAACCTCCCAGACGGTGCCAGAACCTCAGAACAGCATTGTTCCTCTTTCCAGCCCTCAGCTAGTTTGGAGCTTTTGGTCTCCACAGTATGCTGAGCACCAAAACCAGGACCAGGACAGAGGAGATGGCCAATAGCCATTCACTAAGTCAGTACATGAAGAAAGCTGACGAGTATGGGAAATTTGGTAATTAAGGAAAAGTGCATATCAGTCGATAATAATAATAATAATAATAATAATAATAATAAAAACCTGACCTCTGGTTAGTATAAAGGTCTCTAGCACATTGCCTGACACCTGGTGTTTAGGCTCTAAATGGCAGTTTTCAAAGAATAACTGTAAGGGAACTGTAAGCAACCTAGAGCTATACAAATACCTGAAACTCACAAGCTATCACTACCAATCTTCAGAAACCTCCATACCACCTTCTCAGTTTTTGATCGGTATCTGGACAGTCATTTGCTTAATATTCTTCTTTAAATCAACCCAATGTATTACTTTGATAAGCGGAGAAAAAAAATCCCCCCCTTTTTTTAATAGAAGGGAACTACAGTAAACACAGTGGAATCAGTTTTGACTAAATTCGGATATTAATGTCTGAGAAATAGTCTTCGCCTGGGGCCTGCTCTCCCTGTGTCAATGAAAAGAGAAGAAATAACTAAAGAAACCTCTATGTATGGAACGAAACTGGTCCCAGATAGAAGGAACGAAGTACAGGAAGAAAGGTGGCGAACCTAAAAAGGTAAATATAAAAACTATGGACTGTTTAGACCAAGGGTAATAATAACATATGACATATATAGAAGTAAAATATGTAACAATGAGAACAAAAAGGCAGGAGAGATACATGAATTTAAACTGTTGTAAGGGTCTTGCATCACTCAGGATGCAGTAAGAGTACTAATTCAAGACAGACTACATTAATTTAAAGACGCATTTTGTCATTTCTAGAGTAGCAACTAAAACAATGGTACTATAAAACATAGCAGAAACGCTAATGTGAGAGAGAAAATGGAAGAAAAGTAGGAAAATAGCAAGGGATGTTACCGAGGTAGAAAAGAGGCTAGCACCAATCCGAGATTTGGGTATGTCTAAAAGAAATTTATCAAGAAAACAAGCTTTGTGCTTTTGACTCATCATTTTCTAAGGCTGCATCTATGACCCATCTGAAATCCCCAGTGAGGTGGGTACCAGGTTTCAAAATCTGGCTCACCCAACAGATGTGACAGGAAGGCTATCCCATTATTAGGAATGATGTTTAGATTCATGTGTCCACACCCTCCTCACTTTTCTCAGGGACAAATATCAGAGCAGAATTGGGCTCTCCCTACTGTGTATCAGAGTCAGACACTGTTTCTAACCAAAGGCCCTCCTTCTGAACAGTGATTTTCAAGTAACGGTCATTTTGCCCACCAGGGTGTATTTGGCAATGTCTGGAGACATTTTTGGTTGCCACAACTGGAGGAACTGCAACTGGCATCTGGAGGCCAGGGATGCTGCTGGACATCCCTGAACAACAAAGAATTATCAGGCCCCAGAATGTCAATAATGCCAAGGTTGAGAAACAGTGCTTTAGGGAACAGTTAATCACAACATCAAACTGGAGTCTTGTGTTGAAGCCAAGAGGAAAAGAGTTTGCAACATGGATTGTGCTTGTCCTGAACTCTAGACCAGAAGAAAAAAATGTCAGCCCCGCTTTCCGGGGCTCGAATCAGATCATCATTAACACGGAGGAGGCTCTTCTCAGAAACTTTGGTAACTGATTCTAGAACACAGAGGAAGATCTAACATCACAGAGCCGAAGTCCTGGAAATTATTAGGTAAAGACCCTTCCTAACACCAAGCCGCGGAGAGACAGCATTGTGTGATACAGTTAGAGATGTTGTTTTGCCACGGGGCATCCCCAAGATCTACAATAAGTAAATAAATAACATCCCTAATTACAGAGGACCCAGTGGTCAAGTTTGTGCTTCAAGCAGGTTCTCAGGGAGACTAAGTCACTTTACCCATCTTTGCTTTACTTGGTTCTACAGGGCACAGCCTGCGTTTCTTTCTTTCCTTGGCAGCTGTGGATCCTGCTTTCCAGTACTCACCTGTGAACTGTCACCAGGCACAGCCACCACTTTCACCTCCTTCTTTGCCAGAGTGAAGGCTCCTGTAGCCAATGGGCTTCCTCCACAGTAGTACCAAGCCTCAGGGAACCTGCCCTCCCTTTTCCCCCTGACAGCTAGGGCTCTGCGGAGCTTTGGAGGCAAGAAAGCAAAGCTCCCCAGAGTCCCAGTGCTCTCTGGCAGGCATCCCCAGGGATTCAGGGCAGCTGGAGAATTCTCCTAGGGGCAGGCTTTCCTCCCACTCGATGGTGGCATGTGCGAGGCGTGAGGAGAGAGCAGGGCAGCCATATGGAAGCCCACGGAACCAGAGGGGAGGAGTAATACTCCTCCAAGACTGCTCATCTCCTCAGCCTCTCTCCCTGCCTGGAATCTCCCTATTGCTTCTCCTCCGAGTTCTCCAGAAGCAGCAGCCTCAGGGGTGCAGCCTCTACTGCCGAGGACCCTTGGGGTAGGCAGTGTATGGCTATGCTGAGTTTATGATGGTTGGTTACTGGCTGGGGCTGGGTTGACACTGAAGCTGTTGCTGTGTTTGTGGTCAGTCTTCCAAAGGGCAGCTCATCCACAGCTGGAGCTCACACCCTGGGGCACACCACACCACGCTCTGGGCCTGAATCTATGGGAAGGAACCACCACTGGAGCCTCCCACATTGCTCCAATCTCAGCATGTCTGCAAGTTCATCTTCCCCCACATCTGCCCTTCATCCTGCCTGGAGCAGTGTGTTCAAGCTAGGAACTTGAGAGTCACACTCCACCCTGCCCCACTTCTGCACCCAACCACTCACCAAACACAGCTAATTCTACCCTTGGGTCTCTCTCATGTCCATTCTCTCCTCCGTCTCCTCTCTCCATTCCCATTGGCCTGTCTTTGTCTACATGGGTCATCTCTTACCTGAACGACTGGGGGGTCCCCAGTTGGTATCCCTCACCTCCGACCCCCTACCTGACTGTATGGCTTTCTGTGGACACTGGTGGGTATACAACATCTTTCCTTGTGATTTTTTTCAGAAACATAATTCTGACCCTACCACCCTCCTGCTTAAAATCCTTGGAATGTATGCTCTAGTTTCCAGAAGACTCCAAATTCTTTTGTGTTGGATAAAAGTCCTATTGGAATCTGGCCCCTTCTTTCCTCTTGAGCTCATCTCTGGCCAGTCAAACCCCAGGGAGTGATAATTAGACAAGTCAATCACAGAGAGAGCAAAACTTTCTGGTCTCATGGTTTGTGCATTTTAAAGCTCATCTGGGCAGAGGCAGCCATCCAAGCCAGGGAGGCCAGGGTTGAAGGCTCCTGGCTCAGACTCTACAGAGCAACAGCATCCGCTGCTGGCCCCAAGCCCCTGTTCATGCTCTTGCACCCCGCAAGAGAGCCTCTCTCAGTCGTCCAGACTCCTGTCAGGCCACACCCCTCCCCCAATCACATCCGAGGAATGGGTAATGATTGATGCTCACTGAACTCCTATTGCATGTTCCAGGGCCCGTGCTGAGCCCATCACCTGCCTGTCTCATTAATCTTTGCAGCATCCCTATGAGACAGTACAATTATTATCCCCATTTTGCAGATGACCAACTTGAGATCCAGAGGTCAAGTAGCTTGCCTAAGATCCACAGATGGAAAGTGGCAGAACTGGGGTTCATAGTCACAGGTAGGCCATACTGTTTCCTGGGTTCAGGAAGCCAGGGTTGCTTTAAAATTCAGAATGGGCTGGGGCACCTGGGTGGCTCAGTCAGTTAAGCGTCTGCCTTCAGATCCGGTCATGATCCCAGGGTCCTGGGATAGAGCCCCACAGCGGGCTCCCTGTTCAGCGGGGAGTCTGCTTCTCCCTCTCCCTCTGCTGCTCCTTCTGCTTCTGCTCTCTCGCTCGCACTCTCTCTCTCTCTCAAATAAATAAATAAAAATCTAAAAAAACAAAGAGTTCAGAATGGGGGGGCACTCTACAACATATTGTTTATTTTTGCGTGTGTCCTTCCAGCATGTGTTGGCACCTCTTCTGAAAAGATGTTTTGGCCACCTTTGACAATGTATGCATCCTTTTAATAGAAAGGATTCAGAAGCACCATGGTGATGAGTTGCAGCTTGGCCTACCAAATGTGGAAGAACCTGTCTCGGCCAAATTTGGGTGGGGCGGGGGGGGAGGAAGCTCTACTTGGTCACTCTGCTCCCAGAGGCTGCAGTTAGAGAATTCAGTTCAGGAGGTGAGCTCCCACCCAGAAATGCCCAGAAATGAGTTTGATTATGAATTTAAAGCCATTGCAAGGGCTCTGGTAGGCACGGGAGAGAGTGTGCCATGGCAGCTCAGAGATGGTAGCTGAGTTGTGTGGGTTCTGTGTCTCCCCTCCAATTCAGAGAAACCCTTGGCACCTCCCACGGATGACAGGAGGTGAGAACGCAGCCCAAAAGATGCCGGACAGGGAGGGTCTCAGGCTGAGGTGCGTAATAAGAGCTGTTATCAATTGTGAAGACCTGCATGTGGGAGTAGAGATAAGACTTCCCAGATGTGACTGATTCCTTAAAAACTGAACCCTCAACCTGCCTCTCTCATCCTTGTGACTGTTCTTCCTCTATGTTGTTTTGGCTTCAAGGTCAGTGAAAACATATCACACAGGTGATTCAGGAACTGGCTCTGAGGATGAGGCTGTTTCCTTCGAAGAGGTAACACGGAATTCAGCATGGGTTATCCACACTCCCTGTGCAGTATAGAGGAGCAATGCTTGAGATTTGGAGGTGAACTTGACCAGAAGGCAATCTCCTGGGTGCATGAGTACTCCTGGCATTCAGGAGAATACAGCTCCCTTAAGATTTATCACTTTATTTTATGTTTGAATGCTTTCTGTCAAAATTCCAAGATGCTCTAGTGACTAATGGGGAGCAAGGAAAAGGAAAGAATATTCCAGGTAGTGGAAATAGCAGAGATGAAGGTTTATAGTGAACGTTTACTGAGTACCTATTACACACCACTGGCTGACTCCCAGATAAAGAGTTCGGGGCCACATCACCCTCAAGGACACTCTGGAGGATCCTGCAATGCCTCTCTGGGAGAATGAAGGCCTGTTGTCAATTCTTCCAGCCGGGGGACAGAGCATGGCATTTCAGAGGAGCCCCAGTTCATGCCAACCCCTCCCCATCTAGCAGTAAAACCTCAGAAAAACCGAGTCCATGAGCTGACCCACGGCAGAAGTACGATCTTCGCTTTTTCTCAGTTCTAAACCCCGCACATCCTCAAGCCCCTGGCACAGTCACACACCCACCAGCATGAATCTGGCTCCGCAGATGTCTGCTCAACCTCGCCTCTCTGACACCAAGGTGTTCTCCTAATAGACCACCTAGAGCCTCTTGCAAAACAGCCAGGAAGCCCCGCCTTGAGGACCGTGGGGTCCGCAGCAGCCCCTCCGCCCATCCCCGCTTTCTGTGTTCCAGCCACTCCTTTGAAATCAGTGTATTCAAGACAAAGGTATAAATTGGATGAAAGTTGTTTTTAAATGCTGATTTCATGCCCCTCCCAAAGGCACTCTTTTCGTTCTTCTATTTAATTTTTACATCAGATTTGTGATAACAAACACTAGGGCTGACTCATCCAAGGAAACTGTTAATTACTAACTTGGTACATTTTATTTTGTTCCTTATTTTGTTAACACCCGATTCTGAGAACTATTCCTTCTGAACGGGCTGGAAGCTGGCATAAAAATTATTAGTAGTAAAGAGGTCTTTTTGCATAGAAATCGGTTTATTTCCTGCCAGCTGCAGTACGTGTGTGGGACTCGCTTTGTGGCAGCCAGCAAAATCTAGCAGACACCCTTCCATCTGCCTCCAGGTAAACAGACACCTTATAACCTAAGGGCTGCGTTCTATCTTGCTTTGCAGAAAGGTACCCATCTTGCCCTGGTTATGACTCCAGGTGGGTAGAAAATAGTAAATTACCAGGGAGGTGGAGTCAAAAACTGAGCCCAGGGCAGCCCCTCAAAGGGCAACAAGGGATAGGATGTCCCAAGGATTGGTTGGGGTGGCACCGTGGGGGACCCCAGAATCGCTGAGAACAGCAGAAAGTATGTGCACCGACCCTATTTCGGAAGTACTTCCTATTGCCCGGCCCTCAGCAGAAGCCAGCTGTATGTAAGTAAGCAGAAGGTACTGGAGGTTTCCCAGCATCTTTCAATCCCTTTCTTATTTGGGGGGAAAGTCCCTAGTTTATGTCCCCATGCCTCCTCACGACAGAAGCTGGGATTTCTCTTGCCACTAAGGCGCAGGCAGCAGGTTTGGGATTCACTGATCTGACACACCCACACGAGACTCTGAGCAGGAAGCTAGTGCCCTAAAGGATGGGGTGGCACACGGGGTCCATGCTGCTGAGCAGAGCAGCAGAGTGTTCTGCTCCAGGGACAGAGGTCCCAAGTAGCATTCAAGCACCAGAGTCAGGGGCGGACGTGATATTTGTGCCCAGGGATATATTCTGTTTGGCATAGAATCTGGCCACGGTTCTTTATCAGTGGGCCTTCACAGTTTGTTCCTCTAGACCTCCCAGAGATTCTGTGAGTTATCTGATATTCCTGAACAAATTATTTTCCTGCTTAAACTGGCTCGGATGAGTTTCTGATGTTTGCAACTGGGAGCCCAGACGGCGATCACAGCTCTACAAACTGCAACTGACAGAAGCCCAAAGGAAATTTCCTGGGTTGCAAATTCGAAATAATCCAGGAGAATGTAGCTTCAGGTATCATTAGATCCAGGCACCACAGCTAGCTACATAATTTGCGGGGCTCAACACAAAATGAAAGTACAGGGACCTTTTTCAAAACTTGTTAGGAATTTCAAGATGACAGTGCAAGAGCACTAAAACTAACTCAGCGTCTTTCTAAGCCCAGAGCCCCACGTGACTGCACAGATTGCGGGCCCTTAAAGCTGGCCCCGCCAAGGGCTCAAACAGTGTCACCAGGCCCCCAGTGTCTTTCTTCTCTAGCTCTTTCTTTCCCATGCCTGCACTTGCACTCCCATATTCTAGAGGGCAAGGCCTGTCTGGATTCATACAGGCCCCCAGTCGAGACTCTTAGACTAGCTGTACACACAGCGTGCCAAGGCATGCTTACCACAAGCACACGACTACCCTAGATGTTGGCAGGCTTAGGTCAGGCCCCCAAAGGCAACTTCTGAGACAAGAATTGGTGTGCAAGTGATTTGTAAAGGGAGTGCTGGGGAGACCTGTAAGGACAGAGAGAAGCGGGACAGGGAGGGAGAGGAAGCTAAGCAAGAGCGTGATCCCAGGCAGAACCCCTCGAGGGTGGCCTCCCCTGATCTCGCAAAGAGCTCTCGCGTATAAGGGACATCTCACAGTTATCCAGGCCTGAGATGAGGAAGCTGGCATTTCAACTCTCCCCATTTGCACCCCTCAGTCATGGATTCAAGCCACTCCCTGTGTGAGTGGGCACATAAACTCCCAGGCGCTGCTGGCTCTCTGTGCATATAGACAATCAACCCCAACAGACTGGAGACAATCTTCTAAAAAGAAATGCAGATGCTACCTCTCGGAGATGAACACCAAAGTGTGGAAGAAGGGACCCCAAATGGTACAACCTTTCTAAGATGTGGGCAGAGCACACGCCCTCGTTCCGTGACATCCTAGCACACTGACTACCTGCAGCAGTTCTCATAAAATGCTGAAGGACATGACCCTGAGGTTCCACTGAGAATGTTCTTGTGTGATCTCTCCAGCGAATGAATCAGGAAGTCCTGGGTGCCAGGCAAGTAGTGATTGGAAGATTTGATCTATTTCTGAGCTTTCATTTACCTAACATTTAAAAAATTAATCTCAGGCTATCTAAGCATATAATGCAAAACTCATATTCCCTATTTTGAAATGAATGAATTGCCTCACAATGTTTGCAAGAACTGTATGAGTTGCTGAGTCTGTCACAGGACAAACTTTGTACAAAGTCTGCTCATATCTTTTGACACCTGCACTTAGACATGGGTGACTACATATGACTCTTGCGAGATGAATATCATTTGTTTCATTAAGGATGGGCTCCTAGAAGAATAAGTTAATTATTAACAATAAGATATATGAATAAATTTTATTACAATTTTGAAGCATAATTCACATATCATACAATTCCCTGATTTTGAGTGTACATTTCAGTCATTTTTAGTAGAGTCAACAAAGTAGTGCAATCAATTTTAGGAGATGTTCATTACTCTAAAAAGAAACCCCATACCCATTAGCAGTCATTCCTGATCCCCACCCCAAACTCCCAGTGCTAAGCGAAAAAGTAGATAGGGCTGGTGGGCCATCCTTCTTGTTCCTGATCTCAGGAACCATCCAGAAAGCCCTATGGGAAAGAATAGGTCTGGAAAGTCCCCCATGATCTCCAGGTGCTTGGGAGTCATGACTTTAGAGTGCCTTTCTGATCCCCGGGCTCAGTGACTGGCAAATCAACAGAAAGAAAGTAAAAGAGAGGCCCTATCAACTCAATCGAGCCAAGCTAATGAATCTGGCCCGGTGTCACAGTCCAAGAGAAATGTGATCATTTGCCTACTCAGCTATCCTGAGGGCAGCCGTCACCTCGGGCACACGAGGTAGAGGCGTGGCCTGTTTCCTTCTTGAACACCAAGACGATGTCAGGTCACTCCCTCCACAGGCCCCGCTTCTCCAAATTCAAACATGGGGAAAACAGAGCATTCCCTACACAGGAAGCTGGCGATGCTGGTTGAACCAATTTATACACTTCAGTAAAAAAGCCAACTTTCCTTTTAGGGGAAGGGAAAGGCAAGGGGACACCCAGCTAACCATGTTAGAAAACCCTTTAGAAATAAATTGACCACTTGGGCGCCTGGGTGGCTCAGTTGGTTAAGCGACTGCCTTCGGCTCAGGTCATGATCCTGGAGTCCCGGGATTGAGTCCCACATCGGTGTCCCTGCTCAGCAGGGAGTCTGCTTCTCCCTCTGACCCTCCCCTCTCTCATGTGCTCTCTCTCTCAAATAAATAAATAAAATCTTTAAAAAAAAAAGAAGAAAGAAAGTGACCACACTACTAAGAGATTTCTGTCTGACCAAACATTTTTTTATTCTTCCAACTGAGGCAAAGATTTTAGAAAAAAATCATCTACGAGACCCAAGGTCATTAAGTCAATTAAACATACACGTGTGTGCATAACTTTGCCGTATAAAAATCTTGGCTACAGTATGGTGTTACCGAGTTAGATACATTAAGTAAACACTCATTTGAAGACCTTTCCCACTGGAATGTAAGAATAAGGCAGTGAAAAGAATACATTTTCTGAACATCACATCGGCCCCATTAGGAGGGCTCTGTGATCACATTATTATGTGCTTTGTCTTCAAACAGAGACTTCCCTGTCTTTTTCACCCATAAGCAGAAAAAGTCCTCTCCATGCTCATTATCAGCCTCCCGGAGCCCGTTCTCTCTGATGTGCCTCCCTCCCTCACTTTGGAGCTCTACTTCCTTGAGATCTGTCATTGTCACCTTTATTATAATGGAGTCTTACAATCCCACAGCTAGTGACACTCAGGGGAGGAGTATTCTGATGAGGAGGGTGGGGGTGCCCGGGGGAGATGTCTGTGATGGAAGTTTCCACAGAGGCTACACTGAAAACTCGCAGAGAGAATGGAGGCCGGGTAAGAAGATGGGCATTTCACCACCCAGTTCCCCTCCCCTGGTCTCCTGCAAGAAAAGTCAGGAAGGCTCTGGAGAGTATCCAAGAAAGGGGATCTTGCATTATTCCATTTGCATTATTCTCTTCCCAGGTAAAGCAAGCAGGATCGTACAGAGTTGAGTAAAACAGGTGGAGATGATGCATTCTCTTTGTATCCTATGTGGGCCAAGGGAGCTTAATACACCCATGGGAGGAAGGAATGAAAGCTGGTTTCCTTTCCTCGTGTTCAATAGGGCCTCTGACTCAATGGTAGGACAGTTAACCAGACCAATAGAGCATGATGAGTCTCTTTCCTTCTAAGAAGAGACTGCCTCCATGGGTGTTATCCAACTAAAAGAAAGTCGAAGATCAGTGTGTACAATTCACCCACGTTTGGAGGGTAGGATTGGCTTGCACAACCAAAAAAAGAGACACCAGAGGTTCAGGAACAATAGTTTTAGAAGCACACCTAAGAAATGGCAAAACAGGCAGCAATAAATCCGAAAAGGTTTAATTCTTCCAGTTTTTCTGCTTTGGCCAAGTCAACAGAATTTAATCAAGTTCATGTGCAGATATGATTTGCATGACTTGTTTAGCATTCTATGGATGAATACAGATCAGGTCTATTCATTGATCTATTTTTTTTTTTTGTATTTTTCTCCCTAAGGGTGGACCGTTAAGACAAAAGTAAATTTTAAATGTACACAGCAATGTGCTGAGTTGTAGAAGGATCCTGAAGATTTACAAAATTGTTAGTGGCCCTCTCAATCTTTTTCATTTTTTTTTTTTGAGCTTGCAATTGAAAACACACTGCATTCTGCATGGAGCACTGGGTGTTATAGGCAAACAATGAATCATGGAAGACTGCATCAAAAACTAATGATGTAATGTATGGTGATTAACATAACATAATAAAAAAAAACACTGCAATCTTAGGAGAGATTGGGTCCAATGCCATATGAAAACGGCACACGAGTTGCTCTGCAGTTTTGAACAGAACAAAGGAAAAAATGCAGAGATGTGGGAAAGGAAAAAATATGTACTTTTAGATAAGATAAAATACGGGCTCAGTAAAGTGAAAGATACGGGGAGGCTATTCCAGATAGAGAAATACTGCAGTGGGAAACTCTTCTGCTAATAAGGGTAGTAAAGGCCAAGTTAAGAGGAAAGACAAGTGACCCGCAGTCATCTGCAAGAGGAAATAAGTTGGGGCAGTGAAATATGACACTTTGCTCAAAGTAACCCAAGGGCAGTGGGTGATCCTGGGAGAGATCATAGGGCAGAAAAAGCACAACAAAGGTAAAAGTTGATGAACATTTACTAGGATAAATTCCAAATGGATTAAAGATACAGTTAAATATAAAAAAATTTTTAAGTGTTATTAGAAGACATGACTTTCTTCCTCTATATCTTAAGATGGAGGAAAGCATTTTACCATGACAAAAGAAAAGATCGATTAATTGGTCTACATAAAAATAAAAACTTCTGAACAGCAAGAAAAAGAAAGAAGAGGAGGGGCACCTGGGTGGCTCAGTCAGTTAAGCATCTGCCTTTGGCTCAGGTCATGATCCCAGGGTCCTGGGATCGAGCCCCGCATCAGGCTCCCTGCTCAGCGGGAAGCCTGCTTCTCCCTCGCCCTCTACAGCTCCCCCTGCTTGTGTTCCCTCTCTTGCTGTCTCTTTCTGTCAAATAAATAAATAAAATCTTAAAAAAAAAAAAGAAAGAAGAGGAGGAGGAGGAAAAGGTGGAGTGAAGAATATAAAACAACATTTTATAAACCCCACAAGGACAAAGAACAAACTGGAAAAAATATTCATATCACAGACAAAGAGCTAATCTTCCTATTGATTTTATAGAAATTGAAGAAGCCAAGAGGCAGATGATAATGACCATCATTCACAGAAGTAGCAATAAAAATAGCTCAAATATATGAAAATATCATTTATTAGAGAAGCACAAATTCAAATTACACTGAGATATTTCTAAAATTGCAAATGTTTGATGACCGGCTGTTAGACTGGGTTTTCCCAGAAGCACACCTTGAGACAAAAAATTTAGTGGAAGTAGTTTATTTGGGAGGTGATCACTGGAATTGCCAGCAGGAAAGCGAGGAGAAGGCAAAGAAGTTGTGGCAGGCTGTGTTATCAGGCCAATTGCCAGGATGGGTATCTGGAGCTCAGCCAGGAAACTGGGAGACAGTGCAGAACACAAGTCAGAGTTATCCCCTCGACAGGTGAGAAAGCCAGGGTGCTTATCCACCCACTGCTTGACCACCACTTTTGATGGCTGCTTGTGGGGAATTAACTCCCAGGCATTTCTGCCCTTTCTCCCACACTCACACACAGACCAACCCAGCTTCCTGAAGGCAGAAAAAAGCCCTGGAGCAGAGACTTGCAGCTATTGTATAGAGATGACAGTCTAGAAGGCATGGGTGGGGCGCGGAATCCCCCTCCTCCTCCACTGATGAGGCTGCCAGGGAACAGGGACTCTCGTATGTTGCTAGTGAGAATGGAAATTGTTACGACACCTATGGCAATTGAGAGTGCCAATGAGTTACTGGCAATCTGGCAATACCTAATACTCTTTTCTCCTGGTGAAGATACCCTTTGACTCAGCAGTCCCACTTCCGGGAATTTACCCTATAGTTAAGATTTGTGCATTTAGGCGCCTGAGTGGCTGTCAGTTAAGCATCTGCCTTTGGCTCAGGGAGTCTACTTCTCCCTCTCTCTCTGTGCTCACTCACTCTCTCTCTCTCAAATAAATAAATAAAATATTTTTTAAAAAAGATTTGCACATTTAGCAAATGGCACATGTGTGAGATTATTCATGCAGCACTATTTGCAGCGACAAACTCTTGGAAACCGCCTAACGTCCATCAATGGGAAGGGACTAGTTAAATAAATCAAGGTGCCGTGGAACGCCACACAGCTGTAAAAATGAATGAGGCACTGCTCTGGGGGTACTGATGTGGTGAGATTTCCAAGAGCACTGCTCTGGGGGTACTGATGTGGTGAGATTTCCAAGATACGCTGGTAAGTGACAAAAGTAAAGGGTGAGAAGATTATACTATCCTTTCTGTAAGAAGGGTGGTGGAGGGAAAGTAACCCAAACTCATATTGACTTATATATGGATAGGGAAACTGGCCAGATACAGAAGAAATTAATAACAATGCAAAGGTGAGGGTTGTGGTGGTATAATATATATGAAATATATATATAATTGTGAATACATTATTTAATTCAAAAACTAAACTTAAAAATGCTGATGGATGTGGATATGGGAGTGTGTGGAATTATGTAGCACTCTTCCATTCTATGTTTTATCTTTCTGATTTCTTTGAATGTTTTATGTAGTGCATGTACTACTTGGCAATATGAAAAAAACAGTAGACATATAATGACTAAATACAAACTAGGGAGATAGATAATGGTTGAAAAGAATCAAAATGCAAAAATGTATTGGACTACGTAAGGAATAAAAATTGACTGGCTGTGGCTAAAGGAGAAAAATAATTCATTGGGGGCACCTGGGTGGCTCAGATGGTTAAGCGTCTGCCTTCGGCTCAGGTCATGATCCCAGGGTCTTGGGATCGAGCCCCGCGTCGGGCTCCCTGCTTGGCGGGAAACCTGCTTCTCCCTCTCCCTCTACTGTTCCCCCTGCTTGTGCTCTCTCGCTCTCTCTATCAAATAAATAAATAAAATCTTTAAAAAAAATAATTCATTGGAAGGGTACTGGATATTTCATAGAATCACCAGGAAGGTAGAAGCAATGGACTGAAAATAAAAGCAAAACTGTCAGATGACTACACTGTGGCCATGGCCCCACTGGACCGGGTTCCCTCTGCCTCTTTAGGGGAACAGGAAATCAGACCAGAAGTTTCAACTGAGGCACCGAGATATGGCAGCTTTTAGATGTCGGGGTGTGAGGCAGGTCACCAGGCAGAAATGTGAAAGCAGACGGCCCAGAATTGGGTGCAGTGAGGACATCAAAGTGACTAGAGACCGAGATTAGAGGTAGACCCTTGAAGAGGACCCTAAGGTTGTGGATTCCCACCATGCACAACAGAGTGATAGAGCATTCCGGCAGGGGAGCTGCCAACAAACCTGCAAAAATGCCCTTAACCGGCCCACCTTTCAACATTGGCCAGATCCAGAGAGCAAAAGCCAGTCTATGATAGTAACCAGCCTCTGAGGAAAGGCCTCATCCCTCTTAGCCCTAACCCCAGAAGAGTCGACAATAGCAGCTAGGCAGTGGGGAGGATGTAGGGATGGGGAGAGGAAGGAGTCAACCCACTCTCTTCGTAGTCCTAGCTGGGTTAAGGAGGAGAATTCTTACCTTCAGCTGAAGATAGAAGTATAGACAAACTGAGACCGTGTTTTGCAAGTTAATGACCAAAGGACTTTGTTACCTAGAGAAGACCAAAAAGGTCACAGGCATTCATTTCATGGGGCTTCCAGTGGTAATGGCAAATGAAGGAGGCTTAATGGGGGGTTGGGGGCGTTGGACAAAAATTAGGTTGCTTGTAGGAGTGCCCATCACAAGTCCAGGGTATTGAACCCTGCCAAGCGCCAGAGGGGCGAGAGAGGAGGATTCCAGGAAGAGTAACAGAGACCCTGCCCTCATTGAAGTGGAGTCCCACTACATTATAGTAATTACAACACAAGAGTATCTCCCTTTATCTAGAACCTTACAGCTTAAGAAGCTCTTTGATGTGTATTACATTTGCTCTGGACAACAACACAATGAGAAAACTCTCCAGGGTCCAACATGGTGCCTGGCAGGTAGTAAGTACTCAGTAAATGTTAGTTTGGTGAATGAGCAAAGGGACAAATGGGTAAGGAAGAGTTAAGTCCAGTGGTGAAAATGGAACTCACCATGAGGATGGTTCTTCATCTGTGCTGTGCAATGATAGCCACATATGGTTACTGAGTGCTTGAAATGTGCTAATGAGACTGGGGAACTGCATGTTAACTTTATTTAATTTTAATTTATTTCCATTTAAATTAAAATGGCCACATGCTGTCGATGGCTACTGTTTTGGACAACACAGTTGTGGAATTTGAATTCCGGTTCTGTTTATCTAGCTTGTAATCTGAGCAAACTCTTTAATTTTCCTAAATCTCAGTTTCTCCAAACGTGAAACGGGGAAAATAACGTTCCCCTACCCCACTGTCCATGATGGCTAAAAGAGGTGTTCTATGTGAAAAGGTGAAGGTCCCTTGTGAGAGGCAAAGCTTCATGTCTAGCAGAAGCTCAGCAAATGGAAGCTGCTATTTGGATTCCTGTGACTGCCACTGTAGAAGGGATGCCAAGACTCAGAGAGATTAGAGAACCATCCGGGGCACATGGCTAGCACACGCAGAGTAGGATTTGTGTCTCCTGTTTTCCTTACCATGGTGGTATTCTCACTACCAAGTTAAGCAAGGGCTCCAAAACCCCATATGGGCACTATGAATTGTCTGTGCACTGAAAAATGAATCTTCCCCATATGTTTGTGATTAGTATTCAAATTCATGTCGATTCCACTGGGACTGATAAAACATAAATTTGTTTAAAAGCATTACTGACTTTATAGGAGCTTTTTATCACCATGTGCATTCTCAATCAACACACACTAAAAGTACAACTATTATCACGTGAGGTGTATCAGAATCTTTGACTTTGAAAAGGCATCCTCATCTTCTTTGTTGAAAAGGTTAACACCTTGTCGAAACAGAGTTAAAGAAGGGAAAGACGCAGCAGACACCCACAAAAAAGAGTTAAATATCAAGAGAAAACAGTGATGCAAGAGACTCCATCAACTAGTATATATTCCAGGTACGTTTGCTAGAAACGTGAGTGGCAGTTTTTACCAGAGGGTTTATTTAAAGTCAGTTAATAGAAAAGATCAATGGGTAATTCCCTAAAGGATTCTGTAATAATCAGCAACTATAATAAATAAAGCTCCGAGTTTAGTTTTATAAAACAAATTGCACCCATTCAAATTGGGTGAAATAATGCTTTAAAGCAGATTATGTGGAAGATCTCAGAATTTTAATGAGTGGTCCTGAGTGGAGTGAATAATACCCAGAAGGTGCACATGAGGATCCACTGGGATGAAAAAATAAAATACTGCAACTCCTATATTTACTTTTTTATCTTAAAAAAAAAGTCAAGCTTCACTGATATTTCATGTATGCATCGACAGCAGTACATGTGTATTGTTTAAATAAATACATATCTAGAGGGTGCATACTCACAATTATTTTACTAAGAAGACTGCACAATGCAAAATCTTTAGAAATTTTTGTTTTAGAAGACGACCAGCTCAGGATCACCATTAGTAAATTGATCCTAATAATCAATTAGTGATTGGTAAAAACAAGCCAAAAATGGAATCAGCTTTGTCCTGTGTAACAAACCACCCCAAAATGAGTTGGCTTTCAATAACAAACATTTTTTTTTTCATTGCTCAGAAACTGCACAGTGTCACTTGTCTTGACAATCTAAGAATATGGGTTCGGAAAACTAAGTCATATGAGGCAGGGCTGAGAGACCAGTGATCGTTATGCCATGAAAAGAGAACACGAATGGGAAAGAGAAATATGTGTGTTAGACATTTCCTACCTTGATGTCTTACAGCTTAGATTTGAATACAATTTATGGTGGGAAGAAAAATATTTTGAATGGACAATCGGTCGGAGCTACAGAAATTAAAGCAATTTTTTTTCTTTTCCCTAATTGATTTCAAAATCACAATTTTATAGAACGATATGATTTCAGAAGTTTACATTTGTGTGGAATGACCCAGTCAGCTGACATCAAAATTACTGGAAAATCCTGGAGGAGACGTATATATTACACATTTGTCAACTTTTCTCCTTTTTACCAAGGAATTGCCTATTTTTTTCTTCTCATTTTAAAAGAAAACCAATGGTCTTTGTTTCTTCCCCCCCCCCACCAACTCAAATTCTCTAATTGTAAATTCAAAATATGAGCAGATGTGAAGATGGCTTATGAAGAAGCTTTGGTATAAACAAAAGAAAGATGGAGTAAAATGCATGCCCGTCACCGCATGAGAAATGGCAGGACAAACGTACATCACTTCTGCATCAGAATGATAGTGACAAGTACCACTTGTCCACCCAAAAGAAATATGGGAAATAAAATCTATTTTAAAGAAAACTTGTGCACATGCAGTCTCCCTTCTCGGGATAGCTGGAACAGTGTTCTGTTTGAATAACATTATATTGTCTCCTAGAACTAAAATTTCTGCAAAGTCAAATCAAAATGCCAGAGCATTCTATCCATTATTATCTCCTTTATTGTAAGATTTAGAATTGAAATTTAAGATCATTTGATAAAATAGATTTTAATAACCAATAGCCTTGAATACTTAGACCATGATAAAATGTATACTTTTTGGCTTTTAACAAACAATGAACCAAGGCTGCAATGACAAAAAAATGTCATTTCTTTCAGTGGTGTTACTGGAAGAAAAGTCAGAAATGACTAGATCCTTACTCTAAGAGCATTTTTTAGTCAGATAGTTAAACAAAATTCAATCTGTATGTTTCTCCACTTTCCTAGGCCCAAAGTTCTTTTTTGCTGAGTGGTGCAAAACAGAAAATGTACATTTGCTTCTGGCACTGTGACCTTCTCCAGGCCCCCGTCCGAGCTGCCCTGACGCAGAGTATTTCTGGCACATACTTGCGATATAACCAGCAACCATTCTCCATAAATGCTCAACTTGACAGCGAATGAGAGTTAAAAAAAAAATCTCTCTTTTACATCAATGAAGAGTGCCACATTACAAACACATTTCTCTCCTTTATAAGCTAGGTGATTTTTTTTAAAAGATTAATTCAGATGGGCAACTGCTCAACACTTATTTTTCTTCTAGATATACACATGAATCCACCTAATTTTTGTTTTAAAACCAATCAAGCTCTTAAATATTATAAACTATCTCTAATTTTTCAAAAGAAATCTATAGCTGGTCCATACGTTTTCCAACTAAGACATAGTATTAAACCTCCACATGCTTAAAAATGTCATCCCTTCCACCTCTGTACATACACATTCATACACATGCACACCCGATCCAACTCCACACTTAGCCACTGATGACTAAACCATTTGAGATGGCTTGATGGGAGCCAGAGGGGAAAGGGGCTGGGAGGATTTTGTTTTATTTTTTTACAATAGGCATGCATAATATTTACTGAACAAGACATTTTGCTCTGTATTTTGCTTTAGTGTGTGTGGGGGGAATCATAATTGTATTTGGACTTTATATGGCATGGGTTACTCAGTTCACAGCAGAGGCACCTGCAGCAAATTAATTTGTTGTAGCACATTAATTATCTCATAGCTTCTATTTAGGCTGCAGCTGTTGCTATTATGTTAATAATATTTTTTATCACCACTGTATACAACAGGTTATGGAAATGATAGAAATATCTCTTTTTTTTTGGCTTCCCCCCTGTCGTTTCCATTTTTCTATGTCAGGAGGGAAGACTGCAAGAAATTTAGGCAAATTAAGCCCCAAAGCGCACTATAATTTTCTATTTCTGAACCGATTTGTAAGAGAATGGGTAACTGAAATTAGCAAAGAATCACCCCACACAAAGATGGCGCGTGCAGAATTTGTGAAAGCGAAAAAGAAGACGAAGGAGAAGCAAAAGAGGGACGGAACACGGCGGTGCTGGGGTGGTGAGTGTTTGGATGGGGGCGGGGAAAATGCTGCAGTTTTCATGAAATAATAAGGTGGGGGAAAAGAGGCATACAAAGAGTAGGTTTTTCATTGTTTGTAAAATATAAACACAGATGAATTCTGTCTTTGGTTTGTTCATGCTTTTCACTCTGCACAGCAGGGATGTTCTTAAGAAGTTGCCCTCTGCGAAATTTCACTAAATGGGAACCGTGGACCCTGCATGATGGGATTATAATCACACCAGCCACTCCTTTTACATAATTTTTTGTTTAAGATCCAGTAAGACTCCCTGTTTTTAATATATATAAAGCAATAGACATGTATATGTCGATAAACAGAGTTTGCGTCCCCATAGCCCAGTGCAGGCTAAAACAAAAAACCGGTGATATCACATCTACAAATCTCAATGGATTCAAAAACAATATGAAAATTTTTAGCTGACAAGAACATGTCCGCTGCCTGCAGTCCCTGCAATAGCTCACCATGTTGCCTACTAACCGAAAGATCAAAAATTATCGATTTCATGGCGCTGCGTGCTCTGGAAAGAAAAGCTACTTTAAAATTTGCATTGTTTAAGAAATGAGTTAAAAGAAAAGAAACATTTTTTTTTTCTGAACACTTTGGAATGTGAAAATGGCTTGTTTTAATCTTATCCATGATTTACTATAATTCTATTATTTTTAGCAGCTGGAGTCCAGAAATGATTTTTTTCGATGAACTTAGGATTTTGCCGCAGTATACATCTGCAGTCCCAGAATCCTCCGGTAAGTTAATCCTTCTTGCGATGGGAAACGCCTTTAACCTTCTTGTGAATGAGATATCTGCAACCATTTTGAAATTTTTAATAGTGTGTGTATATGTGTGTGGTGTGTGTGTGTATGTGTGTGTGTGTGTGTGTGTGTTGGCGGGGGGGGGTGGAGAGCACGTCTCCAAAGCGTGATTTCTTTGCAATGCAGCCTTATTTGTGTTAATTCTTAGAAACACTGAGAAACATATACCTTTGTGTTCTTTGAATATCATGGATGATGTCTCCATCGCTTTTCCTTCACACTTTCTATGGTGGCCATTAAATGTGCTTCCTGAGTATGGCAAGGACTGTTGTGTCAAGCCAAGGAAGGCCTCGAGAACATGTAACTCCAAGCAGGAAGGCTGTTCCTGGCATAAGTGAAGCCGCCATGATCATAGTTACCACTGCCGCTGCCTCGGCCACCACCATGGCCATTGCCTCCCACCACCTTCACCACCCCTCCCTCGCTCTGCAGTGCACACCAGATGCAAGCTTTCCACAGGGGCTCTCCGCCTGAATTTGCCCAGTGGGTTCCTAGATTACTTCTGTGAGCGAGAATAGCCAACCATGTAGGCTGACAAGAGGTATTTACAACTACTTAGCCTGTTCAGCTGGAAAGAAATCAAAAGATAACACTGAACCCTGAGATGAGGTATTGCAAATCAAAAGTCCCA
Organism: Eumetopias jubatus; assembly: GCF_037043125.1. Classification (NCBI taxonomy): domain Eukaryota; kingdom Metazoa; phylum Chordata; class Mammalia; order Carnivora; family Otariidae; genus Eumetopias; species Eumetopias jubatus. The sequence continues at coordinate 146,867,843 of NW_028274807.1, read as the reverse complement.
ATCCATAAATAGCCCACTTGATGAGCTGCTAAATGAAAAGCTGATCTGATTTTTGTCCAATGTTTTCACTTTGACAGAAAGAAATATTTTTAACAGACCTTCTTAGGGAAATTGGGACTTATTTTTTCTAAGTGCATGGAATGTTATTAGTCTTACCTTTCTGCTGGGTGAGGTTTCTTCCCAAGGAGATTCAGATACAGAGTCCAGATGAGACCACACCCTCGTCTGACGGCTCTTATTCTTACTGTCTGTTTACTTTTAAGTCGGATTGATTAACAGCTACAATTATACATTAATTTAAGGGACCTCATCAAAAGAAGCCAGTCACTCGCTTCCCTCTCTCTAAAGGAAGCTCATTGTCTTAGTGCTCAATAAATGTTTAATTAATGGATTTGATAGTTAACTATCCAAAAAGTGAACGGGCCTTCTTTACAGTGCTGACTTGATTAATGTTTCTTTTGAAAGTGCTCAAACAATCTGGGCATTTATTTATTTGCCTAAAGGTGATTCAAAAGCATGTGTTTTAGTGAAGGGCACTTTACATTCAGGTTCCATGTAGTCAGTGCTGATATGGCAATTGTCTAGTATCATGACAAGTAATACTTCCTCTATTAAACCAGCTGGAGACACTTGGGGTTTCTAGGCACAGAGCCTGAAATTTAGAACCATTTGTCTTTTGCAGTTTTTTTGTTTGTTTGCTTGTTTGTTTAATGCCATTTTTTGCACTAACATGGATTAATTTATGTCATACCCAAATGGCCAGCTCTAGGAGAAAAAGGTGTAAAAAAATAACCAAGTGTTTTTTTATGAAACATACTGCCCGAGGTCAGTTTTGAAAAATCATTTTTACAAAACCACTTATTTCACCAGTTCATCAGGTATTTTGATGCTTGTATTTCTCCTTGGTTTAATGGGAGCATTTGTCTTCATTTCTCAGAAGTTATTCGTGTCATATTTTTGGTGAGACAACTGGAACAATTTCTGTTGTTTGAGAGAAGAAATAAGGAAATTCTGAGCAATCTGTTAAATTCAACAAAAATTTTTTTTAATGCTAGTCACCCAGGAAGTCTTCAGTACACTTAAATTTGATGGGAAAAACAGCTTACTGCATTGTTGTGAATTTTACATCTCCTTTAATAACATTGTGTTTGCTTAAAGCATTAGCAGGGATTTAAAAATCTTAATTCCAAATTTAGATTAAGATATAAGTGATAGAAAATGCTTCCATTTTATTTCGGCATCTGAATAAAGAAATACAAACGTAGAATAGTTTTTATCCCTTAGATGTTCAAATGGTGCAAATATGTCTTAACCAGTTTTAACAGTGTCTTACTGAGGAAAGAAAAACAAAAACAAAAACACCACAAAAACTGAAGATAGAAAAAGGAGACATCCATAAAAAATTCCTCAAATATTGATTAATCAGTCATCTGATTTTAAATGTGACTCTAATCAAATCAACTGTATATTCTTTAATACTATATATGAGGATTAAAATTGGGGGTCAGTGCCTGGAAATGCTATTTACACTTTTGAGTTTATATGGGAAATACTGCTTTGATGAAATAACTTTTTCGGTATAATGTGTTTGAATTCTGACTAGCAGAGTTAATCACCACCATTGGTTTATTTAATTCTACAGAATTACTAGCAAAGATACAAATGAGGAAGTAACCCTAGACAACGGATCTCACCGAACATCATCTTAGTGTGTGTACTTTTTCCACTGGTATGGTCATAGCAGTTAAATGTTACCACTGTATGTAGCAAAATATCTTTAAGACGTGTGTGTGTGTGTGGGGGGGGAAACCACAATTATCTAAAGAACATGTTGGCCCTGAAGCATTAACTTGCCTAAAACTACATATTCTACTCCATGAGTGAATAGTAAGTAGGTTTCCTGCTCTTACCTATGTAAAAAGACCTATTGTTTGCATGCATTAATTATAGGGATAAAAGCCTCAAGACAACTGTTCACTGTTGCTTTTTGCACTCTCCATTGTTTTGGAGGAAAAATAAGCATAAAACAATAGACTAGAGAAACTGAATCAATCGTAATTGTTTCAACTTTGACAAATAAATGCCAATCTTGATGGATGACAATCGAAACATTTCCAAGGGAAATGGAGACCTTCAGCCTATTAAGACGAATTAAAAAATGTTTTTGAGGAATGGAAAATTAATTTTAAAAAAATCACAAGCTGCCTAATTGATAATTCCTTCTATAAACAACATAATCGATTTCTCAAGAAAGTATTACCTTAGAAATGCATTTCGTCCAAAGAAACATCCCCACAAGTAAATCTATTGATAGTTAGTAGCACTGTAGAACCAGATAAAAATGGAATCTATAAGAATTAACCTAATTGACAGGGCTCTAGAGCTAATCCATTTCCATCAGTCATTTGTTCACAGTGCGTACTCCTGAGGACTTGTTGAATTGCGCACTAGGCGCCCATTCTAAGAGAGTTCACAGCCTTCGGGAGGGGGGAATCGCAGGCGGCCCGGCGGTTCACTTCCAGATTCAGGCTGAGCAACCGGTCGGGATGCGGGATCCACGACCCGGACAGTAGGGGGCTTTGGAGCGGTGTGCGGCTCGCCCGCGAGCCAGGTCCTGAGAGGAGTGCGAGGCCCAGACCGCAACGACCGCGGAAGCCCTAACCCGCGGGAGTTCCCGGACCCGACAGCCGGGCGGCTGCGGCTGCGGCGCCCAACAGCGCCCGGAGCGGGCGGGCCCCGGCCTCAGCTCCCGCGCCACCGCTTTCCCCCCCCAACCCTCCCCCCCCCCGCCCAAGAGAGCCGGGGACGAGAGGCCGCCGCCCGCAGGCAGCGGGAAGCGCGGCAAGCCCGCGTCCGCTCTCACCGCCGGGGCCCGCACGGGGTGGGGCGCCGGGCTCCGGACAGTGGGGGCTCCGGACAGTGGAGGCTCCGGGTGCGCCCTCCCTCAAACCCTGGCCTGCAGGAGCCCGGGCCTCCCCGCCTCGGACCACGACACCCTCGCGGGCCGCCCCCCAGAGCAGCGCGGCAAGACACCCTCCAGGATCTCCCTCGGGGAGCGGCCGGGGAGCGAGCGGGCGCCCCGCCCCTGCCCGGGGCGGTCGGACGGCAGCGGGCGCTGGGCGGTGCGGGGACTACTTTCCGCCGCTTGTCCACGCCCCGCCCCTTGTCCTCGCGCGGCGGAACGCTCCGCGCTGCGCCGGTGGCGGCAGGATACAGCCGCCACTGCGCGACTTATAAGAGCTCCTTGTGCGGCGCCATTTTAAGCCTCTCGGTCTGTGGCAGCTGCGCTAGCTCGGCCCTAGAAGCAGAGAGCGAGGGGAGGCGGAGACGGAGGAAGGTCCGAGGAGCAGCTCCAGTCCCCGCCGAGTCGCCACCGCAGGCCGAGGACGGTCGGACTCCAGCGGCGGGAGGAGCCTGTTCCCCTGAGGTGCTTGGGCGCTCCCTTCCTTACCCTTCCGGGGCTGCTCCCGCTCCCTCTTCGGAGCCAAACTTCGTCGCGGGCGCGCGGTCCCGGCGGCGGCTGGGAGCCGGGCCCGGCGCGGCGCGGAGGCCCGGGGTGGGGAGCGGGGGGGTGCGGGCTGGGGGCGCCGAGGAGGCGGCGGGGGCGGGCCGCGCCCGGGGGGCGGAGGGCGGCGGCCGGGCCCGGGTTCCGGTTGCGCTGCTCCTCGGGGCCCCGGGGGCGCCGCTGGCGGGGAGGGGGCGACGCGAGGGTGCGTCCAGGAGCTCGATGGCCGGTGGGGGCGGTCGCGGGGGAGGCTGTGGTTTCCGTCCGGGGCTCCGGCCGCGGCCGAGTTTGGGGGAGGGACCCTGTGCCTCGGGATGCTCCGGGCCGGAGTGGGGGGCGGGGTGGGGACGGGGGTGGGGGGCTCCGCCTTCCCAGTCCCAGCGGGGAGTTGGGGTACGGACGCTGGGCCTGGGACGCCACCCAGGTCCCATCTGCCGGGTCGATAGGGCCAGTAGACTTTCTGTTCAGATTCCCTCTTTCGTTCTTAAGGACGAATTAAGAGAATTCTTAAGAGAATTGTTTTTTGTTTTTAATGCCACGCTTATGTGAGTTTGGCACTGGCGCTTGTTTAGACCCAAGCAACTTTAAACCTTAGAGGAACCAAACTACTAGTGCAGACGGTGCGATGCGTCAGTAGGGTTTGCACATATAAATCCGTGTCCTGCACCTATATCTTGTACCGTGCAGGTGAGTGAAAGCGGCATGCAACGTACGGGGAGTCTTTTGGATTTATGGCGGTGGGTGTGAGACCCTAGTAAAAATAGGGGCGGGGGCCAGGGCGACTGGCTTACTGTTTCTTATCAAGTGAACGGCGGGATTCAGCTCCTGAGTGCTTCGAGAATCTTGTTGGTAGAAATGATTTATTCAAATACTTTTAGGGCAGATAAACATGATTTTTAGAGCACGTTTTCTTTTCAGCAGAGTGAATTGTTTCCTCGCTACGAAATTGACCAAATAATTGCAACTTCTTTCAGTGTTTTGTCTAGGGAGAGGATTTTGAACAGAGACTGAAAGTTCTCAAAGCCTCCTTCTGAATCCGCGAAACTTAAAAGCTTTGGCAGCTGGGTGTAGTTGTTTCCTTCGTTTTCAGTTCCCTTTTGGAGGGAGCATTGTCTCCATACTTTCTATCTTCCAGACATCTGTGGTCTCCCCTCCCCCCTGAGTTTGTGAGTGGTGAATGAAGAGAGACTGGCCTGCTGGTATGCAGAGGTCGGCAAAAGGAAATCGAGGAGTGGTTTTAGTGAAATGAGAGCTTTGTATCATGAATAGTGGTGGCTTAGACTAGACATCAAGTTGAAGAGACGGCTATCCTTTGAAAAGTCTAGGCTAATGTTTTTCAGATCGCTGAAGTTACAGCGTATTTTGTGTGTAATTTAGGAAGCCATTTCATTATTGTCAGTTGGTGAACATTCAGGACCTGCAGATATCTTCGTGTTAACTTGTTTTTATCCTACAAAATAGTAGACATAGCTTGAAATGTCTTTACATAACGCTACCGTTAACTGCTTAAATTAGTGACATAAACTTTTATTTTGGAGACTTTGTTTTGGGTCTAAACTGAGGCTGCTGCAGTATTTATTTTACTTTCACATTCTCTGGATTAAAAAAAAAGAACCATTAAGGTTTACTGGAGAATATCGTTTCTCAAAATTTGCTTAATTTGCACCCAATATTCATTACTTTGACCCAGTCTTTGTTCTGAAGGCCATGTACAAGGACAAGGCCCTAAAGTGATTGCAACAGTAACTTGAAAAACTTGCAGAAGACTATTCTATAGGATTAAAGGAATGCTGAGACTATTCAAGCCTGAAGTCCTTGAGGGGGAAAAAATGCACTAGGAAGTTTAGTATAGCGTGCAACTTAGAGTCCTTGTGGAGTCCTAAGCTTGAGACTCTCCCAGAGGCTGGAACAGTCATTTTAAATAGCTTTCAGGGAAAACTATGTTTTTAAAATAAGGCGGTTAATAAAAAAGTAAAACATTTACCAGTGTTCAATGTCAAGTATTCAAGAGTTTTCTTTCTTTTGAACTAATTATTAGTTATCCTTTGCCAAGATTATTATGTAGAGTAAATGTATATTCCAATATTAAAACTCATCAAACTGAATTGAGCTTCGTACTGTTACTAATCATGACTAGAATGAAAATTGTTCATATATATGAAGTTTTTGTGTGTGCTTGTTTTCATAGATACTTCCCTCTCCAAATAGGAAGGGAAGACATGAAGTAGGCAAATTTCTCAAAGGGTATTTTAAGATGTAGCACTTAACATAAACTATGTGCAGATACCCTTTTTTGTTGGGAGGGTGGCAAGAGGAGTATAAATATTGTTGAAACTAGGGATGTGGATAATTAAAAAGTTTGAATATCTTTCTTATAGTTGTAAGTAGCAGTGAAATTATAACCCCCCAAAATGGACTAAGTATATTCAGCCAAATGAAACTTTTGTGTTATTCAAATGAAAGAATACGTCTGTCCAGTTACAACATGATTTTGTTTCTCTTTCATAGTTTACTAGTTGTTGATAATAATTGCAGATGAGTAGGTGGTAAATTTTTTAAGTTTGTACTTTGAGCTTGGTTGGAAGTATTCTTGATTGCTAACCCAGGGTGGAAGGGGTGAATGCTTTTTGTGTAGGACAAACTTCTAATTAAAAGTATTGCAACTCTTGTGTAGTGCTTCATATTGACTTGGGACATTGTTTTTGAAAACATTAGTTGTATTAAGTTTTTCTTGCAGCTCTCTTCTTGTTGGGAATATGATATCTTCTGTTGAAATAGCTTGACTAAAAACATTTTTATACCATAAAAGTAAATAGTAAACATAGATTAGGAACTGCTTCGTGATTATTCTAGAGCATGTAGCTGTTGCCTCCTGTGCCCTCATATAGAGGATACTGATTTGCAGAATTAGTTCTCCTTCTTTAACAGACCATTGTTTATGTAATGCGTTCTAATTGTGTGATAGATAACTAGGCTAATAGGCTAAAATAAGTATATACTTCTCAGGTTCCATGAAGAGAAAATACGTGATTTGTGTTGCTTGAAATGAGTAGGAATTAACTCGTATAGTTTTTCATCATTTAAAGTCAGGAGAAAGTTCTTTATTTCCTCTGTTTACTTAGGAATGCTGCTTGTGTTTTTGTGTTTCATGCAAGACAGAGCTTGACTCAGTTTGAAACCTAGATCCATTGAGGCCTGAACCCTGTTATCCTTAAAAGTATGTATAAAATCTACTTTCCCTACAGAAAGATGCTCTTGTAACAGAGAAAGTCAGTTACATTAGGAACCCTTTTTTTAGAGTTTAACTGCCTTTTTGAATTTAATTGTGGGCATCTTTTTAAAGATTTTATTTATTTATTTGACAGAGAGACAGCAAGAGAGGGAACACAAGCAGGGGGAGTGGGAGAGGGAGAAGCAGGCTTCCTGCTTTGCAGGGAGCCCGATGCGGGGCTCCATCCCAGGACCTTGGGATCATGACCTGAGCCGAAGGCAGACGCTTAACGACTGAGCCACCCAGGCGCCCCTCATCTCTTCTTTTAAGAGACATTCCCCACGCCCCAGAGTCTCCCTCAAACCCGATGCAGCTGCAGAGTGAGAGTAGTGTTGGGGCATGTTTTCATTGCATGCTTTGGTCATGTTGAGTGCCCTCCAGTGGATATAATGTAATGCTTGTGATTTTTTTTCCCCCCAGCAAGTTTGTGTGGAATATATTTTTGAACAGTTCTGATGAGAAAGCATCAATCAAGAAACCTTTTGAATTCTAGAATAATTTATTCATATCAATACTGATCATTAAAAGATTGGCTTGAGAAAATGTCATCTCAACCAATATTTGTAGGAGAAAGATCAGAGTTAAATTAGGGATTACATTTAATGTAACCCACTTTAAGTAGGTTAAATATATCATGATGATAAAACCAAACACTCACTATAATAATTTGGGGGTGAGGGATCATGTGTTTAGCTGTCCTAATGAATTACAGAAACTAAAGTTCTCAGAAAAAGTTAATCAGATTGTCAGTGTGTCTAAAATAAGGTACACAGTAAAAACATGAGTAAGTGCTCAATTCAGTTATATTATCAAGAAATATGTCTGTGTTAGGAACTAGATAGAAACAAAACTAGCTCAGTCAGTGTATGTGAACTCTAGACTATAATGCCCTGGTTACTATAGGCTCTCATTGTATAAGGTTGTGGGTGGTGATGTACTATGCCAATATTTTGCCCTTTAAATTTTTCAATAAAAACCTTTCTCCCTGCTCCTGTAGTAAAGGTCTTATGTTTCCATTAGTAACATTTTTTAATGAATATACTTGTTTTCAGTTTGGATTCTGATTAGTAACAAGAATGAAGTGTATTCTCAATTAACTTTTGGAAGTCAAGTGTTAATTTTATGGAAAATTTATCAGTTCAGACAAACTTTAAAATGTTGCCTGTTTTCCATAATGGGTGGTTGAAGTGAAATCGAAAAGTTGACAGTAGGGGAGGAAAATGACAGTATCACTGCTCCATTTTCCTCTTGGAATTCAAGTAATTTTTTGAAAACGATAATTTTTGACTAAGAAATATTGTTAAGTTTTTTTTTAAAAGCACAACAAGAATGCCTTGTTTTATACAAATGGTTATTCAGAATGGATTGTGTTTTTTTCCCACAGTGGATCATTTTTGGAATTAGTAATGTTCAAGTTGATTCTTAGTATTTGCATCATTTATTGTCTCTTAAGGCTGCTGTTCCAGTTTTCCAAAATTTTTACGAGATAGAGTGGATTTGAAAGTTCTTCTAAAAAGTATGTGCATACAGCTTATTGAAAAATTCTATTAGGGACTTAATTTATCTCTGAAATTGGCTGCTTGTCTTCCTTATTGTAACATAAACATTTTGACATTCAAGATAAGTGACTAAAGTAAGATTGCTTTCGTAAGTCATATAGGATTGGTCTTCTATTATAGTGGCAATGGCCACTCGATGTTTCTAGGACCATTTGGTATAGGGTAACTGGGACTGTGGAATACAACAAATTGGAGAATACAAATCCCTTCTAAGCAGCCCATCTTCAGCAGTTCCAGCTATTGTATGGGAATATAGTTCATGTTGCCACATCATCTGATTTTTTTTTTTCTTGAGAGAGGCAGGGAATCAGATTAATGTGCATCCTTTGATTTGCACATGTTGGTGAATGACATTCATGTTTTAAGACACTATTCACAAATTAAATACACCTACTGGCAGGATACTGCCAGTTTGTAACATCTGTGGTAGTCCCATTTAGAGTACAGTTCTTTATGATAATGATTCTACTAAAAGAGAATGATATGAATCTGTGGGTTCATATAACATAGGAAATAAGGTTTTTAAACTATTAGGGTCATGTTTAGGTACTTGGAAAATACCTTCTATACATGAGGAACTTAAAAGCACTTTTGTATTATTAACTTGTTTGTGAAATCTGGGAAACTCACACTTGAGTTTAGGAATTATAAGATAGTTTTGGTCAAGGAAAAGGAGAAATAACAACTTGGTCATCTTAATTATAGTTTTTTAAAGAGCATTTTTAAGAGAGATTTCAAAACTTAATCTGTGAAGATATTAAAATGCTGGACATATTTTGGCTGCGTGTACATAATCATGTCAGCCTGAAATTTTATTGATGTCTTTAAATCATGTCCTGGTTTTTATCTGAAGTCTACGCTTTAAACAGAAACTATTATCAGACCAAATCCAAAACTTAAAAGCAAAGTTTAGATAATGAAAAATTAATTGAATAAAAGTTTTACTTAAATTAATGGCATGCTATTACTTGGTTAGAATAAATTTATGCAGGCAGTTAAATAGATTTTGGTTAAATCTTTTGTTGCTAGGGCAATGTTTTTCATTTCTGGAGTTTGAAAAGTTGGGTGTTTAGTCTGCAAGCTACATGTTTAAATGACAAGCTGTGTCTGGACTGAAGTTGTAGTGCATAGGGCAACATTGATTATAAAACGCAGTATCTGAGAATAGTGCTACAGTTGTAGTTATATGATATGGTATAGAATACAAACAAAACCGGTCAGTGAACTTTTCACAAAACATTTATCTCAGAGGTCCTTACTCCTTGGCCTATCCCACTATCCCCATGTAACTTTGCCAAGCCACTGTAAAGTTTCTTATAATATTCCAGAAATTTCCTGCCTCTGATTTTTTATGAACTTGTTGAAAAGGTTCACCCCCGCCCTCCCCGCCCCAGCAGTTTGAATAGTGTGAACAGCTGGATGATGCTGGGGTGAAAATGCTTCATAGCACTTCCCATTTTCTCCCGTATTTATTTGTCTCTTCATTTCTTCACTAATGTTCCCACAGTTTTACTTGTGATTTCCTAATTCACATGTTGCTGTACTGTTTCCTTTTAACTGATTTGTAACAGATAGGTTAAACAATTAGTGAAAAAAATTGGGTGGGAGGGAGATATTTTTAATCTGTTTGTTCTGTCAAGTTCATCAGTTCTCAAGGCATACAAACCATATCTGTGATTAATAAATCTTACCGTGAATGCTGGTAGCTGATCTGACTTGGAAGTAAAAGATGTGCAAAGGCTGAAGGGTTAGTTTAATAAGCTTTTATTAAAAGGGTTTTAGGATAGCTGGAATAATTGTGATGTATGTGTATGTATATACACACATTTTATTGTACATTTTTCATATAAAAGTGTGAGAAGTTAGATTTACTGCAGAATTTCTTGGAAATGCAATTTGAAGATGATCTTAAATGATTGTAGTAATTTGCTGCACTGAGGAGTGGTTGTTGTAAACTTTTTTTTTTTTTTAAGTATAATTAAGTGGTTTGGGGTAAGGATATAGGGAGTGAGTCTGTCTTTGAAGTTTGCCCTATACTAGATGAGTGCCATATGTGTAAAACAGGAACAAGGGTTTCTTGGAAATATTTTCCAGTCTAACTGTGGAGGTTTCCAAGTGGTGTTCCATTCTACTATGTAGAAAGTACTGGCTTAGACAGTTATTTTTCTGAGCTACTGAAAGATTGCAGCAATGTCAGACATTACTTCTGTCTACCTAATAGTTCATTTAGATGCAAAAGTAGACATTAAATGTTTTAAGAAACCTAGTATGCGTGGACATATAACTCTTTCGATACATTTGTAAGTTTAGTCTGTTTTCTGGCATTTTGCTGAATTCTACAGTTTGGTTTTTAAGTCCAGCTATTTTATTATTTTTTTATTACCTGTGGAAAAAACTACGTGAGACTATGAAATTAGGTTTATATTGTGCTATTTATGAATATTTTGTGTGATCCATTCATGTAGTTAAAACTATTCTCTATCTGATAGTTGTCCTGTAGGTCACTATTTCCTGCCTTAATTTGTCCTCTTTCCTCTGACCTGAATCAGTGCCAGTCATTCTGTTTCCCATAGAATAAGAAATAAGAGGCTAGAAAGTTTAAGAAATTAAAAGTCTGGAACACCTAAAGATTGGGGGTCACTCATGAGGCAGAGTAGTGATAGTTAAATTGATATTGCTCAAAAGTGGAAGCTGGGAAGTACTAAAATTGGACTTTTCTTTTGTAAGAATACTGAATAATCATTTTTGAAGAATACCCTGACTGTAGGCTAAAGGGCCTCAGATTTCTCCCTTTGCCATTATACCCCAGACTGTATTACATTTCTCTAGAAAGCTCCAAGACAGGAAGACTATTTAACCTTCTCCGCTCTTCAAGTGAGTCCCCTCTCGCCCTTCAGAAGCTAAGCAGGAACTCCTTCACCACCTTATCAATCTGCATCAAATGTCCATCTTTAAAATGGAGGAAAGAGTATATCTTGGTCAGAGGCCAGTCCTGACTCATGCCTTTTCAAGGACTTTGTTCTTTTAGTTATACCTAACTTTTCTGTGTTAGTCTTATCCCTCCAGATTCTAATCCCATTGTGGTTTTGTTTGTTTGTGGGATTTTTGTTGTTGTTCTCCATTGCCCACCTTTTATCATCCTCCTTAAATTCACTTATTGTGCCTTCTATAATTCATAGTCATCAGCAGACCCCTTTTATTTTCAGTGTATTCTGAGAATGTTCCCTTCTTTTTTTTTTTTTTAAAGATTTAATTTATTTAATTGACAGAAAGACAGCGAGAGAGGGAACACAAGCAGGGGGAGGGTCAGAGGGAGAAGCAGGCTTCCCACTGAGCAGGGAGCCCGATGCGGGGCTCGATCCCAGGATCCTGAGATCACTACCTGAGCCGAAGGCAGTCGCTCAACCAACTGAGCCACCCAGGCGCCCCTCCCGTCTCTTTCTTAATCCCACTGTAACCTAGCCTGTCTTCTAATAATGCTACTTCCCTTGCAGCTCTCTCAGTACCTTTTTGCACAGCTTTTACTACTAAACCAAGAGAGAGAGAAGATGTCTTTGTTTCTCATTGTCACGTCTTAACCATTATTTTCCAGAACTTCAAACTTTGACTCTCATGCCATCAAATTATACTACCCATTACCACTCTCTTTTAGTCATCTGCCAACTTTCCTGGGGAGGTGTTGGGATGTTTGAGAAAAGAAGAAAAAGTAAGGAGGGGTCATCTCCTTCCTTCCTTGAACACTTTATTAGCCTGGCTCACTGTCTTCTTTATTTCTGTCATAATTCTTGGTGATATCATTGTCCATGTAGAACAGTGCTACTCAAAATGTCGTCTGGTCTGAACTGTTTGTTACTAGCATGGATTATGATAAGGGGTTTGTGCCAGAATATAAATCACCTATCACTAAATTCTTCTTGATAAAGGATGCAGTGTGTTGATTTATAATCTAGCAGAAGCTCTTTATGGTGTCATGGTCTGGCTCTTTGAGGAACATTGATATAAAAGATGCTTCCAATATTCTGGGCTATTAGTTCCTTGATTTCTTCTCCAGTGATGTTATTTTTCAGTCTAATTCATCCACGTGTTCCCATTTCATATCCTAGAATACCTTGTCTTTTACCAGTAACTATCCCCACCCCAGTCTCATTTCAAGTGTCCTACTGTCTTATTCCTCTAGTAAATACTTCCAGTTCCAACAGCCCTTCTTCTCCACCAGAACCTCCAATCTATCCATTTAAGCTTTTCATTATCCCTCACCTTCACTTATACCCAGTTGAAATTTCATGTTGAAGAATAATCTCTTATATATACTCTCAACAACTTTGTCCTTCTCTGGCTTCATGCCCAATGGTCCCTGGTCTATTCAACCTCTTTTATGACTGTATTTTTCTTTTTCTTTTTCTTTTTCTCAAACATCCCAGCACCTCCTCCCCTATCTTCACTCATCTAATGTCCTTGCTTTCTATTTCACTAAGCATATTGAATGATTGAAAGAATTCCTGCATGCTCCCATATCTGTGACTGCGCTCTTTACTTTCTCTGTCATGGTGGGTGAACTTTAATGTTCCAAGAGAAGGACAACCCGTTCATTTGTACACTAGATCCCATTCCCTCTTGGTCTCAGGAATAGTACTATTGTCAGTCTCCCTTCTCTTGCATCATTGGTTTTTCCTTCTCTGCTAGCTCTTGCCATGAGCATACAAAAATGATTGTTTATCTCATTTTAAAACAGATTTCTCTTCCCGTCTCCCCTTTCACCCACCACCTACACAAAATACCTTGAAAATTCTGCTTATATTCATTCTCCCTTTTCTTTTGAACCCTACCAGCAACCACTGTTCTAAATTTCCAGTCCTCATTTCATTTAACCTATTAGTAGCATTTGGCACAGTTGGCTTGAAATGCCTTTTCCTTTGACTTCTAGGCCACCATGTCTGCTAGCAGTTTTCTTCGTACTTCACTGGTGGTTCCTTAGTCGCCTTTGCTTTTTCTGTTATCTCTCTGACCTCTTTGTTGATGTGGCTGAGAGTTTAGTTTTAGGACCTCTCCTTTCTTGTCTAAATACAGTCCAGTCTCATAGCTTTAAACAGATAAATTTATTTGCTGATAACTTCCAAATTCATATCCCTAGCTTGGGTTTCTTCTCTGAACTCTACATGCTAATACCCAACATTTTGAAAAAAATTTGGGGTGTCTAAGAAGCATCACAAACTTAATACATCAAGAGCTGAGCTCCCAGTTTCCCATAAGGCTGCTTCTCTTAGTTGTTCCTAAATGCAACTGATTCTTTCCAGTTACTCAGACTTCTGACAGTATTGTTCTTGACTCATTTTTCTCTCACACAGCATATCCAAACCCTGTCTGCAAATCATGTCTGCTCTCCCTTTAAAAATATCTAAAACCTTAACCATTTCTTACCATAGCCATGCCATTGTATCAGTTGCCCAGATTACTGCACAGGCCTTCTAACTGGTCTCCCTGCTTACACCTTTGTTCCCCTAAAACGTATTTTCAACACAGTAGCTAGAGTAATCCTTTTAAAGCAATAGATCATGTAACTTTCTGTTCAGAAACCTCCAGGTGCTTACCATCTCTTTCAGTAAAAGCACAAAAGTTAGTTTTTCTGTTCAGCACTCTCTTTATCACCTATTACTTTCCTTTTCTTCTGTGCCACTATTATGTTTTTCCTCCAACTGGTGAAGCATGCTCCCATATCATGGCTCACTTCCTCACCTCTTTCAGGTTTTTTCTTGCTGTCCTGTCTAAAATCACAGTCCTTCCCTAACTTCCTATCTCCTTTCTTGGTTTATGTTTTTCCTTAGTCCTTATCACTCTGTAACATAATAAATAACATAATAATATTTGTTTTGTTATTTTCCTTTTTCTTAGCCTACTAGGATGTAAACTCCAGAAAGACAGGGATTTTTGTCTGTGTCCTTGAGTGTTTTCTTCCCAATGCCTACAGCCATATTGCATAAGTAAGTTGATTGGTAAATATGTGTTGAGTGAGTCTTATTACCTCATTTGGATCATTCCCGATAGCATATAGGTATATTCCAGACCTTTGCAGAGATGGTTCCTTCTTGTCATTTATGGCTCATGTTCAGGTATCATTTCTACATTGAGGTCTTTCCTGTTCACTCATTTTCATTTTATCATATTATTTGGTTTGTGGCACTTATACTCTGAAGTAACATTGTTTACTTGTTTGTTCTTTCTTCTCCTGGTCTTGTCTTAATTTTGTATCCCTGGTACCCAGAAGAGTGTCTGGAAGTTACAGATGCTCAGTAAAGGTTTGTTGGCTGGGTGAATATTCTAGACTTGGACACCCTTTGTTTTGCTCCAGCTAATGCCCCATTTATTTCTGTGCTCCATTTCACAGTGTGTTCCTATCCTATGGACATGTCTCCGCTTTTCATCTCCCATTCCAGTTCATGCTCTGCTTTCATTTATTCTGGTGAATATGCTCCACTGAGCTCACTATTGGACCTGCATGTTGACCAACCATATGGATACTTTTTAGCTTTATTCTTGCTGGACTACCCAGCATTTGATATATATATTTTTTATTTTTATTTATTTTTTTCTTTCTTCCTTCTGTAACAGCACTCACCAGTAGAATTTTCTGTGGTGGTAGAGATGTTCTACATCTGTGTTGTCCAGTATGGTAACCAACAGCTACATGTGGCGATTGAGCATTTGAAATATTCAATCTGAGGAACTAAATTTTTAATAAAGTTAAATGTGAATAACCACATGTGACAAGTAGCTACCTGTATTGGACAGTGCAGTTCTGGAAATACTCCCCCTTTTTTTTCCTTTGTTGCACTAAACTCAGTATCACAACCTAATTGGTCAACCCAGATACCTAAGATTCTTCTTTAGTTCCTCTTACCCTACTTTAATTTCTCTCATTTATTACAACCAGTCTGTTGTTTCTATTTCCAAAGTATTTCTCCAGTGTAGCTATTTTTTGTGCTTAGTTCTCCTACCCTAGCTTAAGCCACCACCATCACCTGGACTGTTTGCTATAATTTCTTTACAGGTTTCCCTTTATTTCTTGTCCCCTTTTCAGTTTTTCCCATTATAACCAAAATCAGCTTTTAAAAACTCGTTGGGCGCCTGGGTGGCTCAGTCAGTTAAGCATCCAGACTCTTGGTTTCAGCTCAGGTCATGATCTCAGGGTCCTGGGACTGAGCCCTGCCTTGAACTTCGTGCTCAGCGGGGAGTCTGCTTGAGATTATTTCTCCATCCCCCCTCCACCCCCCCCCCCCGCCCCTGCACATGCACAAGCATGCTTTCTCGCTCTCAAATAAGTAAATAAATAAAATCTTTAAAAACTCAGTGGGATTTTGTTACTCACCAGATTATAACCTTTCATGGACTTTCAGTAGCACTTAGGGGAAAAAAAGCTTTCCTTACCAAAGGCTAGAGAACCCTACAGGATCTGGCTATTTTCAGCCTCATCTCATTGCACTCACTTTCCCACTATAATTAAACACTGGTCTTGAGGTTTCGTTCTTAAACGTGATCAGGGCTTTATTACTCTGGGCTTCTGCACATGTTACTTCTGTTTCTGGAATGTTCCTGCTCTGCTCCTTATATGCTGTAAGACAGCAGTCTCTTTTGCATCCTTCAGGTCTCAGCTTTTGAAGGCTACCTTCAAGAAGCCTTTGGCCACTATAAGTAGGACCTTCCACTTGTCCTTGTGTCATTCCACTCCCTTCTACTTGTTACTTAGTTATACACATAACGCTCTTTGAAATTATTCATTTATTGTCTGTTTCCCTTTCAAGGATGCAAGGACCATGTCTGCTTTAATCGCCACTGTCTACCCAGAATCTATTATACCTCCTCACATGTAGCATTTGCATAAACATTTGTTGAATAAATGAAATCTACACATACGTTGTATTTATGCCATTGGTATTGCTATATCCTTTAACTTTTCAGTAAATGAAGGAATTATGGGGAAACTTGTGGAACATAAAATCTTGATTAACATCACAAATTGGCAAATCGAGAAAACAAAGAACATAATATACCATTGAGGCGTCCATATATACCTCCACGTTATGACTCATTTACTGGTGTATTTTTGGGCTTAAAATAGAACAGAGATTTAGAGCTATTCCTTGAAGTTTTTTTTGTATTGAGATAATGAAAGTAGTTACATTTTGAAAATAAAAGCTTCCTAGCTCACTCTACTTTCTGTAATATTCTGCTACTCTTTCTAAATATAAGAGAGCCTCATGATTTGGAAACCTGTTACTGTGGTAAGGCTGTCAAAGGCAGCAAAAATGTCTTTCTGTTTGGGAAAGTAACATAAACTTCATATGCATGGTGAGATATAGAAGGTTGCTAAAGATTAAGAAGAATCAGGGCACCTGGGTGGCTCAGTCGGTTAAGCATCTGATTCTTGATTTCAGCTCAGATCATGATCTCAGGGTCCTGAGATTGAGCCCTGCGCGGGACTCTGGCGCTTAGCCCGGAGTCAGCTTGAGATTCTCTCTCTCCCTCGCCCCCTGCCACTCCCACTCTTGTGCTCACTCTCTCTCTCAATAAATAAATAAAATCTTTTAAAAAAGAAGGTTACAGTAAGAATCTGTGTTGTCCTAATGAAAGGTGTTTCTTAAAGAGCTGGACCCTGTGGTTACTCTATGGAGTCCCATTTGTTTTATTATTTAACTTGAGTTGTTGACCATTACATACATAGAATTGGATATGGTTCATCTACAGCTGTAGCCTTTTGCTGGGGGTAGCAGTGTCAGCAACATATATGACATTTTAAACAAATTTAAAAATGCAATGCCAGGGCCCTATCCCAACCCTACTGGGTTAAAGAACCATGGGGATGGAGTGGAGTCCTCTGGGTTTAAATTTCTAGGTTAGAGTCATTGGAAGGATCTGGTAGCCAGTTTAAAGGATCCTTCAAGCAAACATGGAGATCTTTATAGTAAAAAAAAAGACTTTAAAAGGCATGCGTATATTGAGGCCTGATTCTGGTTTAGTCCATACCTGGTCTTAATGGCCGGAAGTGTTTTTTTCCAAATAAATGGTCTTGATGTGGCCTTCATATGTCATTTGTTCCAGTTTTGTTTTTCACATAAACTGTTTCTGGAAGTACAGGCAAAAGCAGTGTGTGACCTCTCAGCAACCTGTTAACTTACTTAAAAAACCCTTTCTGTTACTGGGTCTTCACATTTAGGTCTGATGTACTTAATTAAAAATGTAAACTCAGTTGCCTTTGGTTTGTTCTCTATAATAAATAGGTGAGGGGATGGGCAACTACTGTTCTCCACCTGTTTTTGTATGGCCTGAGGACTAAGAATAGTTTTTATATTTTTTAATGGCTGATTAAAAAGTTAAAAGAAGGATCAGATCTCATGACATGTGAAAGTACATGAAATTGCAAATTTGCAATTTCCATGAGTAAAGTTTTACTGGAATACAGCCATGCTTGTTTGTGTACATATTGTCTGTGGCTGCTTTCACACTGTAATAGAGTTGAGTAGTTGCAACAAAGATCTTTTTTAAAAAAACATTTTTATCCTTGGAAGTATAGTTGACATACAATGTTGTATTTGTTCCATGTGTACAACATAACGATTTGACAGTTCTGTACATTACTCACTGCTCATCATGATAAGCATAGTCACCATTGTCACCATACAACACTATTACAATATTATTGTATTATTATCTATGTTTCCAATGCTGTACTTTTCATCTCTGTGATGTATTTATTTCATAACTGGGAAATATATATATGTGTGTGTGTGTGTGTGTGTGTATAAAAGACTGGGAATTTGTACCTCTTAATTCCCTTCACCTGTTTGACCCATCCCTCACTCCTTCCCTCTGGCAACCACTAGTTCTCTGTATTTATGAGTCTTTCTGCTTTTTTGTTCATTTGTTTTTTAGATTCCACATACAGGTGAAATCATATGGTATTTGTCTTTCTTTGTCTTAGTTCACTCAGCGTAATTCCCTCTAAGAGGTCCATCCATGTTGTTATGAATGGCACCCATTCCTTTTTTTTTTTTAATGGCTGAGTAGTATCCCATTGTGTGTGTGTGTGTATGTATATATATATACACATATATATATATACCCCACATCTTTATCCATTCATCTGTGGATGGACATTTAGGTTGCTTCCATATCTTGGCTATTGTAAATAATGCTGCAATAAACATGGGGTGCATATATCTTTTCCAATTAGTGTTTTCGTTTTCTTTGGATACATACCTAGTTGTGGGTGGAGTTACTGGATCAATATGGTGTTTCTACTGTTAATTTTTTGAGGAACCTCCGTATTGTTTTCCACAGTGGTTGCACCAATTTCCACTGCCACCAACTGCACAGGGGTTCCCTTTTCACCACATCCTTGCCAACACTTATTATTTCTTGTCTTGTTGATACTAGCCATTCTGGTTTGTGTGAGGTGATATCACATACTGGTTTTGATTTGCATTTCCCTGATGATTAATGATGTTGAGCATCTTTTTATGTGTCTTTTGGCTGTCTGTAGGTCTTCTTTGGAAAAATGTTTATTCAGGTCCTCTGTCCAGGTTTTAATTAGGTGTTTGGGTTTTTTTGGTGTTGTGTAAGTTCTTTATATATTTTGGATACTAATCTTTATTGGATATATCATTTGCAAATATTTTCTCCCATTTGGTAGGCTGCCTTTTCATTTTGTTGCAAGCTTTGCTCGCAAAGCTTTTTATTTTGGTGTAGTCCCGTTTTATGGTCTACAAAGCCTAAAATAATTACTGTCTGGCCCTTTACAGAAAAAGTTTGCTGACCTCTGTTTCAGATACTACGTTCTTAATAAATGAATCCTTCATGTTCCTAAAGGCATTTAAGAAGTCTCCTAGGTTATATAATTGTTTGTTGGTTATCTAAGTCTTTGTATTATTTCATTTGTCTTACTGTCTAATTTTTTTGAGCATCTTTCTTATTGGCACATTCAGTCCATCAAATTATTTAAAAGCTTGGTATGTGCTAAGCACTTTGGATACAATGAGAGAACTAAAGATACAACCCCAGCCCTCACTGTGTTCACACATTGAACTTTTTTTTTTTAAGGTCTCTGTGCTGTATGGTGGGAAACTCTTATAACAAGTGAAAAAGAGGAAGGTTATTGCTAAGGGGTATAAAGTAACGCATTAATTACTTCTAGAAGTCATTGAGTCCCTTGCTGTTCATTCTGCCTATAGCCTGAACCTAGAGATTAACATCTGGAGACTTTCTTGAAATAAACCCTTACATCTCCTTAGCATAATAAGCTTGTGTTTGAAAATTTTGCATTTTCTTGTCAGCAGTAGCGCCATCTAGCTAGGCAAGAGGCAAAGTATGAAGTATGTAGTGAGTCGCATCTTAGATTGTTTTTTGTTTTTTCCCTGTAGTCAGTGTTCAAAGAAAGTAGTTCTTTTTGCTAACCTTTCTCTTGCATTGATCTACAACATTATTAAATACGAATTGTCCTTAGCTTTCAGATGGGGGTGGGATACATGATTTGATTAAAAGGGCACATGACTCTGAGCTTAAACATAAGACCTGGATTTGAATTTTAACTGAGCAGTTTATTAGCTATACTCTTTTATATTAACTGCTCCTAGTCAGGCTTTTAATCTGATAATTTGGGGAATGTTGTCTACTTTATGAGGTTTCTGGGAACATTCAGTGGGGTAACATTAGACTCAGAATTCAAGTTACTAAGCATTTAATTATGATACATTGTTAAGTATGTCAAGGGGAAAATTAGATGTTTACCTGATATTACAAGGCAACATCCTAAAATTACGCTGTAAAATATATTTAAAATAAGTCAGTAAAATCTGGCATTACTTTGTGATGCAGTTGATTCTTAGAATAGTGCCATTTTAATAGAACAAGAACTGAATGAAAATTTCTATTAAACTACTAAAAATAGGAAAATTATGTAATTAAATAAAATGTTATTTGTCTGAATATCAAAAAAATGCAGTGTTTGATTTCCTTGCTTTTAGAAAACATTTTTCCAAAGAATGTCTTTTTTTTTTTTTTTTTTTTGCCTTGAGGTACTAATGGTTGGCTGAGAAGGTTCCACATTTCTTTTGCAGAGAGTCTATTTTATAGGCCACTCAGCTTTCATACTTAGAAACATTTCCTTAATGTTCAGTATCACTGGCTAACACATATGGGGCTAAATGATATATTTTCTTGGACATGTATCATTTCTAATACTATTGTATTACATTAAATTTAATTCTGGGAATGTATGCAAAAATCTTAAAATATGCAAATGTTTTGCATTATCAGGTATGTGTTGAATTTTTTTTCTCCTGAAAATATTCATTATTTTTAATGGCTACATAGTTATCCACTACCCCTTCTCACTTGGGTGATTTACAATTAGTAGTAGCTTCCTGATTGGTGTCCCTGCTTTTCTTTTGGCCCCTCACCCTCTTTTTTTATCCATACAGACACTAGAGTGAATTTTAAAAGGCCTAAATCAACAGTACATGCACCTCAGTGGCTTCCTAGTGCACTTTGGATTTTATTCTACATCCTTATTGACCTGGTCCTTTCCTCTTTTCATAGTTCCCTGACATCTCGTTACACTGGTGACCTTTTAGTACCTTTACCAAACAGCTCATAACCTTCCTTTGCACTTTTTCTCTGCATGAGGTGTTCTGTCCCGTCTTCAGTTGACTGGCTCCTCCTCCTCTGCTCAGATGTCCCTACCATCATCCGTCATTCTTACCGAGAGTAGCCTTCCTCCTCAACCAGTTACTCTGTTCTCACCTTGTTTATTTCCTTCACACCAGTTCTCTTTAAATTGTTTTGTTTTTATTAACTTTCTAATCATAGAATGCAAGCTTTACTAGATGTATGACCTTGACTCTCATTCACTGTTATTGCAGTGCCAGTAATATGAAAGGTGTTACATATTTGTTCAATGGATGAAAATATATTCCATTTAATAAATTATTTTTTATTCATTCCCTTGCTGATGAGCATTTGGGTAATTTCCAGCAATTTCTATGACTGCTTCACTGTGCAGACCTCTTGGCATACTTCTGTGAATATTCCTGCATAATAATTTCTGTTTTAAAAATGGAACTTTAAAGTGAGAGGGTATTTACACTTATATTTAATGGGTAGTGCCAACTTACCCTCCAGAAAGTTTCTGCCAGTTTAACTACAGTTACCTCTTAAATAATGAGATTAGGGGCACCAGACCCACACAGTCCAAAGTCTCTGTATAACTTTGACTCCTCCAAAACTTAACTTGCTATAGCCTACTGTTGATAGAAAAAAAAAAAGCCTTACTAATAACATAAACAGAGGATTAAGACATTTTTTGTATGTTGTATTATATACTGTATTCTTACCATAAAGTAAGCTAGAGAAAAGAAAATATGAAGAAAATCATAAGAGAAAATACTTTTATTGCAGTACTGTATTATTAAAAAAAAATCCATGTATATAAGAAACAAGTGTTGGCAAGGATGTGGAGAAAATGGAACCTTCTCGCACTGTTGGTGGGAAGGCAAACTGGTGCAGCCATCGTGGAAAATAGTATGGAGTTTCCTCGAAAAATTAAAAATAGAACTACCATATGATCCAGTAATTCCAGTACTGGGTATTTACCCAAAGAATGCAAACACACTAATTTGAGAAAATATATGCACCCCTATGTTTATAGCAGTATAGCCAACCTATGGAAGCAGCCCAAGTGTCCATTGATGGATGAATGGATAAAGAAGATGTAGTTTATGTAATGGAATATTATTCAGCCATAAAAATGAATGAAATCTTGCCATTTGCAACAGCATGGAGAGAGCTAGAGAGCATAATGCTAAGCGAAATAAGTTAGAGAAAGACAAATACCATATGATCTCACTCGTGTGGAATTTAAAAAACAAAACAAATGAGCAAAGAAAAAAAAGGCAAACCAAGAAACAGACTCTTAACCATGGAGAACAAACTGATGGTTATCTTTACTGGTCTGATAAACAAAATAAATGAGTTTCTATTCTTTTGTGTATATTTATTGCTATTTTTCCTTTGAAATGATGGTTCCTGCCCTTTCCCTGATGTTTTTTTCTTAATGATTTGTCCTTAGTTCTTTGCGTACTGTGGATATTAACCTTTAATCATATTTTACCTGTCTTGTGTCCAGCATGTCATTTTTTAAATTACTTTGTATGTGGTGGGTTTTTGTTGTTGTTGTTTTTGCCTGGAATTTAAAAATTTTATGTACACACACAAATGGTCCAGAGTTTCAAGTCATACTTCTGTTTGGCTTCTTACCATCATTTATTTCTATATATACCATCCTTGCTTATATATACCTTGTTTTATCTCATTGTTTTGTTTGATTTCTTACATGTAAGTATTTGATGAATGTAGGTTTAATTTTAATATAGGGAAATGAAAATAGATGAAAAAAGGATAAAAGAAATGTTTTTTTCGAAGACAAGCCTGTTTCCTGATACTGTTAATCACATAATCCACTGCCTCCCGCTACTTGAAGTATCACCTCTTTGATTTATTAAATTGCCATATTATCTCTTGGTGTTGTCTGATTACAGTAGTCTCTTACCCATTCATATCCCAGTTATACAATTCTTTAATTGCTGTGGCTGTTGATTTATAATGTATTTTAGTATCTGATAGAATCGGTCTCTTCTCATAGTTATTTCAGTCTTTTATTTTCCTTAATTATCTTCATACTTCTATTCCAAATGAGCTTAAGAACCATTTTCAGTGCTTAAGAAATCTGAGAATTTTGGGGGAATACATTAAATTCATAAACTAAGAGAAAACTAACAATATCTTACTAATATAAAAGTTTTCCAGTCAAAAAACATAACTCCATTTAATCTTGTATGTACTTTGTTTTTATTGTTGCTTTCATGAATGAGATCTTTTTGTGATTATATTTTTCTAACCAATTTGTATATAGGAAAGTAGTTTGTACATAATGGTCCCTTTTATTAAAAATCTAGTTTAACTGTGAATTGTTTTCTGTGCAGCCTTGTCACACTGTAACTTAAAATGGGTGGTGTGAAAGTGTCTCTAGAGTGTTAACAAAGAAAGTCCTCAAGTTAAAAAGTATTTAGCTAATCATCATTTTGTGAACTCGAAAGAGAAACAGGATTTTCAGTTTCAGGATATAATGGAAACAGACCCTCCCACATCCCACGTAGCTTATAGTCTTTAGCCTTCTAAAATAGACTTGTAGCCTGCTTAGCTTTTGTGACTGCTGCCTCTTTAAGGAGACAAGTATTTATTTTATCCTCATCTTTGAGACTTGAGTTTGTTAGGTTTAGTTGGTTTGACAAAAATGTACACGAAATACTTGTGTCTTTTATGGATAGTTCCATTTTAATTATTTGAAAATAGTAAAGTACAAAGATTTTCTCATATTTTGAAATCATATTTGGAGTTTACCTGAAATGTTCATTTGTTTTATTGTTAATCAGTTATTTTTGCTATGCAAGATAAAGAGAATAATGTAACGGTCATGTACTCATGGGTGACCCAGATTAAGAGATGTATGTATTTTTGCTGTATTTATTTGACTTTAAAAAAATGCTGGAGAGTTGAAGGCATCTTTAATACCCTTCATTTCTGATTCCCTTTGCATCCAGGTATTAAGAAGCTGGCATGTAATCTTTGTACTTTTACTGCATCAACAATATCAACAACATTAAACATTTTGTTTTTTTTTACTTAGCCGGCATAAAATTATACTTGGAAACTATAAAAATGTGCCTGTGTAGATAAAGGCTATTTCCTATGTACTTTGAGATAGCTGTGTTTTAAAATATCTTTTTGGTTGCTTAGATTAATATAGGCTAAAGAAAAACTATCTGCTTTTTGTAGTGATTTGTTCAAAGTGGATAAAGTGAAAGTGTGTTTTAAAACATTATCCTTTTTTCTGAAGGATCCAGACTGTTTTAGGATTATGTTACTGACCAAAGATTCTGTGTGAAGCTACTCATTGGTGAGACTAAGGATATATCAGAGTGTAAAGAATATTACCATAGTCGATTATTTTAAATAGTAAAATCATATTTTCGGGTATACACAGGAGGCCTAAATATGCTGTACCAGTGATTATTCAAGGAGTTTCTTATATGTAACATATACATGTGCTTTATAAAAATATAAAAGGACAGGGGCGCCTGGGTGGCTCAGTCGTTAAGCTTCTGCCTTCGGCTCGGGTCATGATCTCAGGGTCCTGGGATCCAGCCCCACGTCGGGCTCCCTGCTTGGCAGGAAGCCTGCTTCTCCCTCTCCCACTCCCCCTGCTTGTGTTCCCTCTCTCACTGTGTCTCTCTCTGTCGAATGAATAAAATCTTTAAAAATATATATATTTTATAAAAGGACTGCATTAAGAATCTGGCAAGCCAAAAAGGCTACATGTGGCAAACAAACAAAAGAAATTAAGCATGTAATTTCAGAATTTAGAAAAACTTGCAGGTGGTAGTGTGTACATTAGATGGATGGACATGGCTACTACAGGTTGTCCTGAGGTAACAGTTGATGCTCCTCACACCTTGCTTGGTAGGCTGGCCACTCATACAGGGCCTTCTGTGAAAATTGTCTGCTTATGTTCCCTCAGTATTACGGAGCTGTGTATCAAAGGCCTTATAAATTCTTACCCTTTTAACCCAGTAGTTGGAGCAGTCCTCATGTGGAAAGGTAAGTGGAAGAAACTAAGAGAATCTTTTATATGCAAACATTTTTGTTCAGCATTGTTTGAATAGGAAACTAAATGGGGGAGGACTAAATACTCAAGAAAGGGAGATTTGGTTAAATTATAGTACGGACATATGATACAGTGTAGATGAAAATATTTTGTTAGGGTCTACAAGGAATTGGTTTTTGTATGTTCATGTTAAAAGAATACCGATAGTAAATTTAATAAAATACTGAATATACCAGAATGTCATTAACTGTGTATCATTATTACGGGAACGACAAGGAAAAATATTATTTTATACTAAGCTTATATATGTTTTACTTTATAGGTAGGGTAGAGAATTGGGAAGACAATAAAATGAAGGAGGAAGAGAGATCATTTGGGAAATGTCCTAATTTTTCCTAGTCACAGACCATTCATATTCTAATAGCGATTTTTAAGCCTATGTATTTAAAGATAATACAAAGGGCATTAATAATGTTAGGAGTTTTGGAGGAGCAAAAGTGTCATTAGATACTTGTTTTTTATCGGCCGGTAAAGGGAGATTCCTCTCAGAATACACAAAGACATAGCTGAGGAGTAAAAGAAAGAAGGAAACTAGAGGAAGTTGTGATTTAAAAGTGTTACTGATGAATGAAAAGTGCCCAAACAGGAAGATTTGAGGAGACTATAAATTTTTTAACTGGCAAGGTATTAGTAGGGACGGTTAATAAAAATGCATTATGTTTGTGCTTTTAGATTTACAAAGCAAATTTTACTTAGAATGGTTTTTAATCCCTGAGGATTTTTTGTAAGTTTATCATGCTCCTGAAATAGAGTTCTGTTTTCTTACTTGAAAACAGAATAAGTGATTGGCTTTGGTTCTTCCAGTACGGGTTATTGGAAAGTGAATTGTTTGCATGAACTGCCAGTATAAAACTGTGGCTTTATAATAGATCTGCTTTATTTTTACATAGCAAAGTTAATACTCAAATTTTGTGAAATCTAAGGTAATTAAGATAATTTGTCCTAATGGGAACTGGAGAAGTAAACTAGTGTGAAACCTGTATCATGTCAAGAATTCTCACATAGACTTTGACAGAAGGCCACTTAAAGTACACAAGGTGAAGTAGACGCTCCAATTCACTCCTTCTGAAATTGAGTAGCAGCTAGTACGGCTAATTTTTTATAAAAGTGTTCTGCTATGCAAAAAAATATCCTGTTATAACCACATAATGAACTAATGTATGTAACTTACGTTAAAATTATTCTGTGGAATGGCACAAATACTGCGTAATATTAACAGTCATTAAGTATAGGTGATGTGGGTGTTCATTATACAGTTGTGTTTATGCTCTCCTTTATGCTCAAATAGGCACTTTCCTGCCTATTTGAAATTTTTCCTAATAAGAAAAAAGAAAAGCCTAGAATGCTTAAGTAGTCCTATTAGAAAAGCTGAAGGAAAAATTGCTTATAGTAATACTTTGAATAAGGTTATGGATCAGGATGAACTTTTCACCTAGGTAGAAATTATTAATATATAAAGGATATATATTTTTTTCTGTTCCATATCTTGTTAAGCTCTTAAGTCAAAAATAAATTTTGAGATAACTGGAAAGAATACATGTTTAACAAAAAGAAAAAAATAAAAGGATGTATGTATCCATTACCTCACTAAACTGGATAAATTGGCTATCCTGGCAATCCTCTTTCTTTGTTAAAGCACCACTTGGTGGTGATAAAGCTGGCAAGACACAAAGCATTCTAATGCAGTCTGTAGTTAGTGATCACTTGCATTGGGAACATTTAGTACTTCATAATTTGCTAGCGTTATGCCCCAGGCTTTTCCCCATTTTTGTTTCTCCTAATTCTGAAATGGCCATTAGTTGGAGCTTTGATCCTCTAGATTGATCATCTTGTTTCTTCTCTCTTCTCTTTTGTATATTGAGCATCTTTCTCCTTTATGCTCTAAGAGGTTTTTTTTTTTTCACCTTTGGTTATCTAGTGAACTTTTTATTTATTATCTCCAATCTTTTTGAGGGTAATAAATTGAAACGTTCTGTTTCCTTCCCCACCTTTACCCTTTTTTAAAATTCTGTGTTACTCTGGAGTCAGTTTTTCTGTTGGTTTTTCTTGAACTTTTTCCTTTGATATTAAAGATTTTTCTGATGTGTTTCGGAAGCTTTGCTTAATTGGGACCTCTAGAATGATTGGCAGGGTGTGGTGGAGGGAGCCAGCCCTCGGGCCGAAAGTTCTGTCCACAGGAAGAATGAGGAAAGCTTTCCTTTTGGGCAAGATTCTGGCCTAGTTCTCTTTGGACAGCATATTCAGTTTCTAAAGAAATTTCTAAAGTGAAGAGTTCTCATATTTTTGGAAAATTTGGATTTGTCTGCAGAGTAATGTAGGAGTGAGTTGGTTATACTGTTGCTTATGTAGATCCCCATTTTCCTTCCTACTTTTTATTTCTCAGCCTGCTGGATTGACACTTGCCCTCCCTCACACACAGGATTGTAGTGAAGAGCAAGAATAATTCTTTTGTATGCTGCATAAAAAATTTAAAGTGCTATAAAAATAATAGTATTTACAAGTCCCCAACATACAAACTGATATTGTAAGTTTGGAATAGGAGCTTGCTTTTTTCCATAAAATCAGTATAGATTATGATCAATTTACGGATCAGCCCATATAAAGATTTTACACAGTAGCGTGGCAAAATGTTTTGCCTTTGCATCAACAACAAGGAAACAATACTATAAATGTTTTTGTCTTGAAGCCATGTACACTTGAACCCTGAACAATGCAGGGGTTAGGGGCACCAACCCCTCTGCACAGTGGAAAATCTGCATATAACTTTTGACTTGTTAAAAACTTAACTACTAATAGCCTACTATTGACCAGAAGCCTTACCAATGACATAAAGTTGATTAATACATACTATTTATGTATATTATAGTGACTGGTTGGTTTCTGAACCCTGTGGCATTCATTGGCCAAAGGAGGAGCCTAATGTAGACCATGTTTTAGGTCGCCTTTCCCGGAAATATACTGGGAGCTGGAGTGGGGAACTCAGTTTCCAGAGAGTCGGAAAAATAAAAGTTAAAATGCAGCATCAGTGAATAGGGAACTTGGGTATTTCTCAAAGTGTGGTCTGCATCCTAGAATGTTCATTAAAAGTTCAGGTTTCTATGCCCCACTCCAGTCTATTGAATCAAAACATTAAACACATAATCCTGCTTGGTGTCTTAAAAGATTCTTATTGACAGGAACCACCTTTATTATTTTCTGTCCTTCATTTTGCTGTGTACAAAGATTGTCAGTTGTTTGTACTGTGGACACTAAAACAATTGTATCCACAATCTTGTCATCTTCACGTGTCAAGTGATCTTTGTGGTTGTAAAAATCTAGTACTGGAAGAGCAATTTCAGGAATAATTAATACATGCTTCCTTGACATTTGAGCAAATAGGACTTGGGAGTGTAGTTTCCAACCTTAGACTCTTTTTTACATTGATAGAATACACACTTCACACTTACATATTTTAGTCCGTATTTTTACATATTGGTAAGCCAATATGAAATTTGCAGTGCAAGATAAACGTTTAGGGGAATACTTTGTGATAAAGGAAATTTTGTTATTAGAAATATCTAGTGGCCATGAGCCTTTAAACAGTTCTCATTTGCAGGTAGTTTCCCATGTGATTCAGTATTGTGACTATTACACAATAAAGCCAAAATGCAAACACGGAGGCTAAGATTTATATATATAAATATATAAATATGTAATTATATATGAATGATTAAATTTTTATAATCAAAACAGTATTAGTCAGTAATACTTATATTTATAATACATCATTGCTATAAATTTGAGCTAGAAAAATTTTACTAAAAAGTGCTTTTTGTGTTGCAGACTTGCATTTGAAAAGTAATTTTACTTCTTAGTAAAAGATTAAGTGAAGGTATTTTAGATGGCATTGTATCAGGAAAAAAACCATTTAATGAAAATCTGGTGTGTTTTTTTTTTTTTTCCCCCATGTCCAATTCCACTGTCCAGAATTTTTCAGTGAAAGAAGTTAAAAAGGGAGAGAGGCCTTTTGGGAACTGAAGGAGGAGTTGATTTTGAATAGTTTTTTTCCCCCACTTTGGCTTTCACTATAAATTTTCTTTATCTGCAACAGTAATTATGCTTTCTGACCTCCTGAATAACTGTAATTTGTATTTCTACTTAAAAAGAGGTGCTTGTTAACGAGGAATTTTTACTTAGAGGTTCAGCAGTGGTGGAGCTGTAGTTGAGTGTTACGGAGGGGAGACTGTGGAGTCTGGGTTTCACTCTCACATGATAAAAGGGGATTTGGGGCTTTTCATGGATATCATCCATGATGTTTAGCAGGCCATCCTAGTGACTGAAAAGTACTAAAAACAAACTAATTTTAAATCCTAATGACTTGATTAACTCTTTTAGGGTATCTGAAGCACACCATACAACGGTTTTGAAAATCCCGTGTGGGCAATGGCTACCCAAGGTTTGTATCATAAATCTTTAGTTACTGAATCGGGGCTCTGCTTCATTGCCATTAACCCAGTCTGGCTCAGATCCCCCTGCTTTACTCTCTCCCTGCTTACTTGTCAGGCTACCTTTTGCTCCATTTTCTGCTCACTCCTCCTAATGGCTTGGTGAAATAGCAAACAAGCCACCAGCAGGAATCTAGTCTGGATGACTGCTTCTGGAGCCTGGATGCAGTACCATTCTTCCGCTAATTCAGTGAGTAACTGTTAGGTGGTCCCCCTAAGAGTGTAGAAATTTCATCACTGAGCTAATCCTGGCTATTGTTATTCTTGGCTATCTTTCAGATTTGACTGTTCCTAACAATATTTCAGTGGGTCGTCATATCACAGATTTTTAAGGTGAAGATAACATTTCCGTGGTAGTAATGCTAATGCTGTTTGATTTTTATAGCTGATTTGATGGAGCTGGACATGGCCATGGAGCCAGACAGAAAAGCGGCTGTTAGTCACTGGCAGCAACAGTCTTACCTGGACTCTGGAATCCATTCTGGTGCCACTACCACAGCTCCTTCTCTGAGTGGTAAAGGCAACCCCGAGGAAGAGGATGTGGATACCACCCAAGTCCTGTACGAGTGGGAACAGGGCTTTTCTCAGTCCTTCACTCAAGAACAAGTAGCTGGTAAGATTGGGTTATTGTCTTATTAGTAAGAGTCAGAAGTCAATTTTGAGAATGATTCTTACAAAAGTTAGTGTGTAATCGCTTAAATAAAATGATGTAAAGAGAGGGGAGTGGTTGTGATGTTACCTCACCACTTAGGGTAGCACGAACTCAGGCAAATGCTGAATTATGGATAGTGAGTGCTGATTATCTTTTCCAGATATTGATGGTCAGTATGCGATGACACGAGCTCAGAGGGTGCGAGCTGCTATGTTCCCTGAGACCCTAGATGAGGGCATGCAGATCCCATCTACACAGTTTGATGCCGCTCATCCTACTAACGTCCAGCGTTTGGCTGAACCATCACAGATGCTGAAACATGCAGTTGTAAATTTGATTAACTATCAAGATGATGCAGAACTTGCCACACGTGCAATCCCTGAACTGACAAAACTGCTAAACGATGAGGACCAGGTAAGTAACGATACAGCGAGCTTTTAATCTGCTTTGAAGGAAACTTTCAAGGAAGGAGCCTCAGAATGTCTACCCAATAGCAGTATTTGAAAACTAATACTGTCTCTTAATTCCTATATACATTATAGGTGGTGGTTAATAAGGCTGCAGTTATGGTCCATCAGCTTTCTAAAAAGGAAGCTTCCAGACACGCCATCATGCGTTCTCCTCAGATGGTGTCTGCTATTGTACGCACCATGCAGAATACAAACGATGTGGAAACGGCTCGCTGTACTGCTGGGACCTTGCACAATCTTTCTCATCATCGTGAGGGCTTGCTGGCCATCTTTAAGTCTGGGGGCATTCCTGCCCTGGTGAAGATGCTCGGGTAAGAAAACGTGGACAGAATGCTTGAAGCTAGGAAGGCAAAGAGTGCCCTCACAGCATTTCTGATGAGGCTTTTTTCTTCTTCCCAGTTCACCGGTGGATTCTGTATTATTTTATGCCATTACAACTCTCCACAACCTTTTATTGCATCAAGAAGGAGCTAAAATGGCAGTGCGTTTAGCCGGTGGGCTGCAGAAAATGGTTGCCTTGCTCAACAAAACAAATGTTAAATTCTTGGCTATTACAACAGACTGCCTTCAGATTTTAGCTTACGGCAATCAAGAAAGCAAGGTAAAAGAATTGTTCTGAGTGTGGTTCATGGAGCGTCAGGAAATCCAGTGTCATGTCCTTCTGTGGACTCTTGCACATTCTTTGTATGCTTCATCCTTTGTGTATATCCTAGAAAAAAAAAGTTGGACATCTCTTTTTCTTTAAACATTTGTCTGTATGAAGCTAGGTGATAGGGTATAGTGGGCAAACTTAGAGCTTTCATTCTTAGGTGGGTGATAGACACTGAGATAATCTAATTACTGTTTAATCCATATATTCCAAGGAAGCAGAGGGGCTATGAGAGCAGCATATATGTGAACCAGACCCTGTTTGGAAGGTTCAGGGAGACCTGTGGGAGGAAGTGATAGTTGAGTTCAGCTCTCAAGGATGAGGAAAAACTGACTAGGTGACCACGGTCAAAGAGAGGAAATGACACCTTTGAAAGTCCTACTGAGGGAGGAGAGGGATGAGTTTATGAAGAGTAAAGAAGAGTAAAGGTTTGAGATTGAGACCATTGGGATATCAGCAGGGCAGGTCATGCAGGGCCATGTAGAATATGTTCAAAGAGTCATGGAAAGCAGTTCAGTATCAGCAGAGGCATGAAGTGATGAGATTTATTTTTAGAAAATCAGGATAGTTTGGAGGTGGGGGTATACAGGGAAGTAAAGGAGAAGAATGAATGGTGATTTTGTGATACATCATTTTAAGTAGGTGAATAATGATTAGGAAAAGCCAAGAGCCAGATCATTAGGAGTTCTAAGCGCCTGTTCTGGTTCAAATTTTCAACAAATCCACTTTGATGGATTTGTTGAACTGCTGTTGATGATACAGCATCATTATCTGGACCTTACTGTTGCATACCAACATGGTTTCTGTTTGTTTCTTTTGCTGTGATCAGTGAGGGGGGAAGAAAATTGGGACAGAGTTGATATATTCTTGGGAGTACTGGGATGCCTGAATTTGAGTGGAATGCTGTAGAAGGAGGGGTTAAACAGGGCTCCAGTATGGGGATCTGGGTAATGGGTCCAGGAATACATTTAGGTCAGTGGCAAGCTGGCTGAAATGCTTGTATAATAAAATAGGTTGGTAATGTGGCTTTTCTTGGGCATATGGTGAAGATTCCATGACTAACGATACATATATATACATGTTTTTCTAGCTGATCATCCTGGCTAGTGGTGGACCTCAAGCTTTAGTAAATATAATGAGGACCTACACTTATGAGAAACTACTGTGGACCACGAGCAGAGTACTGAAGGTGCTCTCTGTCTGCTCTAGTAATAAACCAGCTATTGTAGAAGCAGGTAAGTATTCTGAGTGTCATGTGTACAGCATTTTGCAGTTCTAATTAGATTACCTGTCTTAGGGAAAGGGTAATACACCTTGACCTGTTAATGGGCTGAAATTGAATAGAAGCAGTTTGCAGCCAAGATCACATTCGAAGTATATGTCTTGCTTGACACCTGCACTGGTGCTGTTTAAGCCTAGTTTAGGCAGAGTTCTTATTACCCATCAAAAATGATTGCTGATACTTGGTAGTTTACAGTTTATATTGTGTGCATGTTGGTAGCAGAGGAAAGGACTAGGTGGACCAACCAGGGCCTTTTGTTTTTTCTATCATGAGGATACAGTTACTCTTCAGCTACCTAGCATCAGTTCTCCTTTCTGTAACCCACTTAACAGTATCTACCTGGATTCTTAAACCAAGCTTCATATTACAACTGGAAGAGGGAAAATATGAAAGCATTTAATAGAAGAAAATGGTGGGAGTAAAGTGTAGGGTTGGTAACACCTGTTTTTCTCACTTGTTGAGAGTAATTTTACTTGAGAATTTGTGGGAGGGGCATTATGATTACCCAGGATGGCGGCTGGCACTGGGACGGACAGGTGTGGCTGCATTCATATTCAGCAAGGGAATGAAATTCTGGCAGCTATTCCAGAAATATGAGGAGTGCTTGCAAAAATTGCAGATTTTGGACTTAATCCCCAAGAATCCTTGGAGTGAAGTGACAAGGTCAGTAGGTAGTTGGAAATGTGTATGGGACTAGAGACCTAGGCATCTTCCATTTTAAGAAGTTAGCCAGGTTATTCTGATGTTCATTTGTGTGTTCAGAAAACATTCAGCACCTGTGTCTCATACACTATAATAAGCATGTGGTATACACTGGATAACCAAGCAGATATGGTCCCTGTATTCTTCCATTCTGGTGAGGGTGACAAAAATATGCAAAAGACCGGGGGGAGGGGCATTACAACTTAGAATGACTTCTGTGTCGGGGAGAAAGGAACAGCAAATGCTGATACAGAAGTAGTGGGGAGGGAAGAGCTTCCCTGGGAAGGGGACGTAAAATGGGGTTGCAGGATGAGAAGGCACCTGTTAGCTATATGAGAAGTGGGGATTAGATGCCTTCTAGGCAGGGAAAAGAAACATGTGCTATGTCCTGAAGGGAAGAAAGAGATTGTTGATCTCTAAGTGCTAAAGAGGAAGTGTGTGTAACTAGAATTTAATGAGTAATTGGTGAGTAGCCCAGAATGAGGTTGAGGGGCTAGGTAAGGGCCCATATCTTACAGGACTTTCTAGGCCTGTAAGATGTTCATTTATGCTTTTTTTCCAGCTTTAGAACCACAGATGTAGAATATTTAGTTCAATTTGCAGTGCTAGGTGGGATCCAAATTCTAAAGGGTTCCTTAAGGTTATGCTAAAGAATTTGGCCTTTGTCTTACAGAAAATGAGAACTTACTAATGGTTATTAAGCAGTGGCACAGCATCACAGTGCGGTGTTTGGAATGTTAGTATTAACAATGTGTGACAGTTTGAATGACCAAAGGCAAGCAGACCAGGCCACTGACATGTGTTACAGGCTTCTAGGAATGAAACAGTTTGGTATTAAAAATACACCGCAAAGGATGACTGTCTTGAGGTTTCTGAAAGAACCCATAGAATATAATAACTTATGGGTTAGAGGTACAACTAGAAGTGGTTTGTGGTGGGGAGAACATAGGTACCATTAAGGTAAAGGGAACTACCAGAATGGGTTAGTTTAAGATTTGGAACAAGATAATTTAAGAAGCTGACATACTGAGTGACTAAAACGGCGGTAGGTAGGTGGAAACGTATGGTACTAAAATGCAGGGGAAGACTGGGCTAGAGATTTGGGAGTTGACCTGTCACTGTAGGAGGGAAGGGGGTGTGTGCCTCAGGGGGCATCTGCATGGGACTCTTCCCTTAGACCTGCTGAGTACAGTGTGTGTTTTTAAAGTCTACAGGCTGTTTTGATGGGACATTTGCAGGTGAGATCCACCCTGTTAGAGTGAAGAGTAAAAGGAGGGAATGAAATCTGTGAGGGAAAGAAGGTAGAGGGGAATCTAGTCGTTTAACAGATATTGAACATCAGCCTTTTGCAGGTCACTCTCTCAGTAGCTGGAGCTGCTATGAGGAAGGAACCAGATAGGGACAATCCTTGTCCTGTAGAGGAGGTAAACTTAATTTTAAAACAGACCTAAAAAGGGGCACCTGGTTGGCTCAGTTGGTAGAGCATGCGACTCTTGATCTCCAGGCTCATGAGTTCAAGCCCCACGTTGGGTGTTGAGCCTACCTATGATTTAAAAAAATAATAAAAAATGAAAAATAAAACAGACCTGAAAAGATGAACAAGGAGGTGAGGGAAAGTATCTCACTATGTTCAGAAGTGACTTCAGTAGGAGACAGATGGGTGAAGTTAGGCCATTATGTGGGGGAACTGAGCTTCATTTAGACTTCTCCACCAGTATAAATGTCCTTCCTTAGGCTCCTGGATGGTGAAAGGTTGTGAACCTTTGGGGCACATGTTTTTGGAGTCAGTACCTTTCATACGGTCCCTGGTAATAAGCATTCCAGTGCCTTTTTGAATTGGTCTCCCATAGCTCCTTCAGGTCTTTGCTCAGATGTCACTTTCACACTGAGGTGACCTAATTACACTACTTGAAACTGTAGCCCCCACCAGCTTTTTTTTTCCATAGCACTTAACACCATCTGACATACTATGTAGTTTCAGTTTAAGTGTGTATTTATTGTCTGCCTCTAGCTAGACTATGAGCTCTATGAGAGTAGGGACCTTAGAGTATTTTGCTCACGGTAACAGCTCCAACTCAAAACAGGGCCTGATATTGGGTGAATATTTTTGAGATGACTGTATGAAAGTAAATAAACAATACAGATATTACCTAAGGAGGACAGTGGAAATAATGAAGGCAGCATTTTCCACATAGGGAAGGAACAATAGATGATACTCGACAGAAGTTGTCACTAGTTGAGGTGAATCGGAAAAGAAAGGGGAACTGAGCAACATCCTAGCAAATGAAAAGAAAGGACTTAGATGGAGGGGATGAGCTTTGGGAATGAAGATGGACACTCTCTAAGCCTAGAAAAGACAGTGCTGATAGGAATTGCCAGCTAATGGTCATTGCCTGAGATCTTCTTTCACATTCTAGGTGGAATGCAAGCTTTAGGGCTTCACCTGACAGATCCAAGTCAACGTCTTGTTCAGAATTGTCTTTGGACTCTTAGGAATCTATCAGATGCTGCAACTAAACAGGTAAATTTTGAGTATGCCAGTGCCTTGGTGACAGAATTAAGTAAGATGAATATGTACTGAGCATTTGTTTATATGTCCATAGGAAGGGATGGAAGGTCTTCTTGGGACCCTCGTTCAGCTTCTGGGCTCAGATGATATAAATGTGGTCACCTGTGCAGCTGGAATTCTTTCTAATCTCACTTGCAATAATTATAAGAACAAGATGATGGTCTGCCAAGTGGGTGGTATAGAGGCGCTTGTGCGTACTGTCCTTCGTGCTGGTGACAGGGAGGACATTACTGAGCCTGCCATCTGTGCTCTTCGTCATCTGACCAGCCGACACCAGGAAGCAGAGATGGCCCAGAATGCTGTTCGTCTTCACTATGGACTACCAGTTGTGGTTAAACTCCTGCACCCACCATCCCACTGGCCTCTGATAAAGGTAAACTGTCAGTCAAAATAGAAGGTTGCACAATTGAAAATGAACCACCTCTAGCTATTGGATGGCTGTCTAGGCATAAGGGATTGACAAGTACGAGTCGTATTCCTTAGTAAATAGGAAGTATGGCTAGGGTGGGGTCCCGAAGTATTTGTTAAGTCTGAGCTACTTTCAGGTGACACCAATAGATTTAGTGTGGTGGGAATTTTAGGCTCAGAAGATGATTTTGTTGAGTTACATGCCCATTCTTTATTTTTCCTTTTTATCTACAGGCTACTGTTGGATTGATTCGAAATCTTGCCCTTTGTCCAGCAAATCATGCACCTCTGCGTGAGCAGGGTGCCATTCCGCGACTAGTTCAGTTGTTGGTTCGTGCCCATCAGGATACCCAGCGCCGTACGTCTATGGGCGGAACACAGCAGCAGTTTGTGGTAGGTAAATCTGAATAGTGACACCTGGCTGTTTAAAAGGAATGCACAAGTTCATAGGATCCTGAACTTCTTTGGTCATTGGTTCCTTTCATCTTCTTGCCTGTAGGGGCTATTTGCTAATGGTTTAAAAAAAAAAAAACAACAACAAAACAAAACATGTTTCTGTGGCTGTGGAAAAGATAAGGAATAATGTGGCTCCTAGTGATGTTGCCTTTGATCTCTCCATTGCATCATCAGTCTTACAAAGAGAGCATGGGTGTGATGTACTGCTGTGGGGTTAGGCACTTCATACAGTGTTTTCATTTAATCCATACAGAGGTTCACCTTCTTAGAAAGTAATAGAACCATAATTTGAATCCAAGTCTTATTCCCCATTAGAACATGAGTTTTGCCTGTAAGTATGTAACACACTTAGTTTAGTGTCTCTTCCAGGAATGGTTTAAACTGTTTTCACAGACCTAAGAATACTAACAAATTTCAAGAATAACTAGTAGCATCTCTGGAATCTTTACCTGTAATAGCCTAAAGCTTTGATGTCAGGTTTGAAATCTTTAAAAACTAGCTTCATTTTAAGTATCTAAAGACACTTTAGAATTTATTCCTCTCAATTTATTTTTGAAGATTCAGATTTTCAGAGTCTTCTCTTATTGAATTAGGTTACTTTAGAAAACAAGAGCCTACCAGAACAGATTTTGGGCATCTCTTCTTGCTAGTTGTTACATGTACGTACTCATGACAGGGTGTCAGCTTTCTCCATTCGTTATTATTGGTATTGGCCTGTCTCCATGAGGTGGCTTAAAAGAATGCAAAAGATACCTTTTATTTTAAGTCCCTTCTCTAGGAAGAAGCGAGTATTTGTGTCTTTATAAAAATCAAGTTGTTTATAAAAGCCACTAAAAATACCAGAATCATTACCTTTTTTAAAACTCAGGAACAGGGAAAGCAGAGAGTACCTACATTTTGCAAAAGTTAACTTCCTTCTCCCATATAGACCACTGGTCAAACAGTCTTGGAGGCTGTGAGGAGTGGATCTTCCACCTGACAGCTCAATAGAATTTTAGCAGTTGGTGATAAAACTTTGCTTGGTTTTCACCTGATACACATAGAAATACAAAAATAAATAGAGGGAGCATATGGAAGTAAAGCATTTGTCAGTTTGTGCGTTACTTTGCCATCTTTGTGTATCTTTATATTTTCCTTTTACTGAAAGTGGTTGGTGTCTTGACTGTAAGAAAGTTATCTTTGGGATTCAGAGTATGTCAGAGCTCTATTTCCTGTGCGTAGTATGTGTGTGTGTGGGGTGGGGGTGGGGGGATGCAGCTAGGAATTAGTGCCATCCTGAGCCCCCTGCCCCCTACCTCCATAACGTTCATCTTCATGGAATCCTCCTTCATTCCGAAACCAGTTGCAAATTCTGGGGAACTTTGGGTGTATAATGTGAGTAACTGCCCTAGGAATTGCTACTCAGAACAGAAAGCCTTTCGGTTTATAAACTTTAGGGAGGAGAATGTCCTCTTTGTTAACCATGTTTCTTTTGGTAGGAGGGGGTCCGTATGGAAGAAATTGTTGAAGGTTGTACTGGAGCCCTTCATATCCTAGCTCGGGATGTTCACAACCGAATTGTAATCAGAGGACTAAATACCATTCCATTGTTTGTGCAGGTATGTGGGTTTCATGTGAGGTGTTCTAGATTTTATGAGTCTATAAATAAAATTTCAGGATTTTAATGATAAACAGAATTTCAGAAAATTAGGGACCAAGTTAGGGGCAATTTTTCATCTATCTCCATTTATAAAATGACAATGCTCTGCTTATGCCCCCTGCCAGCGAATGACAAATGGAATCTGAATGTGTAGTGTCCTTTTAGTTCAGTCCATTTAACTTTATGAAAAGTCCCTTCCATTTTCCCTGGGCAGTAGGAGAAACATTGGGGCTAGAGCCTGAAGAAGAGGAATACTTCATACTCCACTTTTGGGGTACTGAGTTTGGGAGGTAGGAGAGCTGGTCTCGGTTGCCGGAGCACAGGCCTCCAGCCACCTCCTGATTTGCCAGATCTGAGCTCAACTAAAACTGTCACTGAAGAAAGGGATTGTAGCCGAAAGTGGTCTAGAAAACCCGTGCTCCAGAGCATCACATACCTGAGAAGTTAGAGAATATGATTTACCATACAAGTAGTGCAAACGCCTCGTTCTCTCTGAATTGGGAATGTTTGCAGCACAGTGGGGTGCTTGCCATGTTCTTCCTTTAGATTTAAGTAGGTTTTGTGTTTTTCTCCTTAGCTGCTTTATTCTCCCATTGAAAATATCCAAAGAGTAGCTGCTGGGGTCCTCTGTGAACTTGCTCAGGACAAGGAGGCTGCGGAAGCCATCGAAGCAGAGGGAGCCACAGCTCCTCTGACAGAGTTACTTCACTCTAGGAACGAAGGTGTAGGTAAGTAGAAGAGGAACCAGAACCTTTAGCTGGTGTACACAGGAAAGCCTCAGCTTTTCCTCAGGGGCCTTTTTTCCTTTCCTCTCCCAGCAACATACGCAGCTGCCGTTTTGTTCCGAATGTCTGAGGACAAGCCACAGGATTACAAGAAACGGCTTTCAGTTGAGCTGACCAGTTCTCTCTTCAGAACAGAGCCAATGGCTTGGAATGAGGTAGGCCGTGTGGACGTGTTTATTCGGTAGTGTGCAGTTTCCCCTTAAATGTTCATACATATTTATTTGCATTTACTGTGCCCTTGGCTTGAATAGTCATCCTTTCTGCTACCTTAGCAGCCACTATGAGGAAGAACCACGACTTTAAACAGCCTATTCAGAACAAACAGTGCTGCTTCATGTTAGAATTCGTGAGGGACATGGATGAAAAAGTTACCAGGTTAAAGCATCTTTTTCAAAAGGGATGTTTTTCCAAGAGGGAATATTTTTCCTTTTAAGGAAAGAGGCACACTCTATTAAACACTTTTAGTTAGAGGTCACTTTATTGATACTGTTTAAATTTTCAATTTTTCATCTACTTTTCTATTTGAATTTCTGTGCATTTGTCTTCAGTATTTATCCTTAGTACAGAATTGTTCTTGAAACAGTAGAACCACTCTGAAAGTTCATTCAGTTATGCTACATAGTCATACAGTGGATTATATGAATGGAAAGAGATCCTGTAGATTATTAGGTGAAAAAGAAAAGCAGATTGCCAAATAGTGAGTAATATGTTAGTTGGGTTTTAATGGGCAGTCTTAACATGTTCCAGCTTGGGCCGTGAACTCCCCCAAACCTGTTCCCCTCCTAGTCCTCCCCTTTCATCTGCTCAGGCTAAAAATCTTTCATAGGTCATACCCTGTTTGTCAGCAGCTCCTGTTGGGGGTAGACACTTTGCCTATTTTGTTGACTGTTACATTTGCTGAAAGCATAAATTAGTGAATACTTTTAATGCTGTGTGCAGTGACAGACATGTTGCTCTCCTTATCAGGAGTGAATATTTGAGGGGTGGAGTTTGAAGTATTTCTGTGAATTCTTTGTTCCTTCGATAACCTGAAAATATGTTTTCAGAATATTAGAGAGTATACTTGAGAATTTTCGTTTTTATTTTGCTTCCTTGCCTTGTACCTGTTTATCTAGACTGCTGATCTTGGACTTGATATTGGTGCCCAGGGAGAACCCCTTGGATATCGCCAGGATGGTATGTGTCTCAGATTTCTCGATTAACTCCAGGTCAAGCTGAGGTTCCAGAGCTTTATCAGAAGAGCTGGTTTGCTCATCTGGGAAACCAGTGTTGGCAGGAAAGTAGTGGCAGCAGTTAAAGGCACTTCTGAAATGCCAGAGTCAGCAGCAGTAGCTCTCGTGGAGCCTAGGGAATTCGGAGCCGCACACTGAGCAGGCGGCAGGATCACACCAACAAATATGTG
This sequence comes from Eumetopias jubatus, assembly GCF_037043125.1. Taxonomy (NCBI): domain Eukaryota; kingdom Metazoa; phylum Chordata; class Mammalia; order Carnivora; family Otariidae; genus Eumetopias; species Eumetopias jubatus. The sequence goes on along the minus strand of NW_028274807.1, from coordinate 146,827,239 downwards.
TCATGACTGCTGGGCCTCTGCAGTGCAGAACATGACAAGTTGCCTGTGTAGTCCCTTTTTTGGTCAGAGAACCCATAATCTCTGTGTCTGCAACCTGCCCAGGAAGTAAGAATATGGGGAACTCTGGCTCCAAGCTCTGATCTGGGGTGGATCTGCACAGTTCTGTTATCACGGCATTCCGAAAAGCTCATTCAAATCTGGGTAATGGAGATGGAGCATGGGGTAGACCGGGAGCAAATACAACTATTCACCTTATGTTTATAATCTCATCTGGGTTTTCCTAAGTATTAAACCACTGAAGCTCATAGGCGTCTTACGTGACAGAGATCTAAATGTCAACCCTTAACGTAAAGGTTTCATTGGAAACGGCAGCTTGAGTTTTCTCAGTTCCTTTGTAATACTGGACTCTGCAAAAGATAGATTATATCCGCCAGACTGCCTTGCTTTTGCTTTCATCTCTTGCCCATGACTTGTTGATGCCTGGGCGGTCATACACACAGTAGATTGCTTGCTGCCCCTCCTCAGGGATTTTATGTCTCTACTGAAGCAAACACAAAATGTTCGGTGGTAAACGGATGGTGTGGTTAGAACCTGCTGGTCTGCCTCTCCTGGAAACAGACTTTGTATAACCTTGTGGGTGGCCTGGCAGTGAGTAATTACTTGGTTGAAGAAAGCTAGAAGTTGAACAGGCTAGAAAGGCCTGCTTTCTGAGATGAGTTCGCTGCTATTGAAGGCTCACGCCTTAGCGTTAACTTTAATGTCTTTCTCCTCTTTCTCTCTGTCCCTTGCTCCTTTTGTTTCCATCCCGACTACTCTAGATCCCAGCTATCGTTCTTTTCACTCTGGTGGATATGGCCAGGATGCCTTGGGTATGGACCCCATGATGGAGCATGAGATGGGTGGCCACCACCCTGGTGCTGACTATCCAGTTGATGGGCTGCCAGATCTGGGGCATGCCCAGGACCTCATGGATGGGCTGCCTCCAGGCGACAGCAATCAGCTGGCCTGGTTTGATACTGACCTGTAAATCATCCTTTAGGTAAGAAGTTAAAAAAAGCCAGTTTGGGTAAAATACTTTTACTCTGCCTACAGAACTTCAGAGAGACTTGGTTGGTAGGGTGGGAGTGGTTTAGGCCTATTTGTAAATCTGCCACCAAAACAGATACATACTTTGAAAGGAGATGTCTTAGAACATTTGACTGTTCTCAGATTTCTGGTTAAGTGGTCATATGTGGAAGTTATTAACTTTAATGTTTTTTGCCACAGCTTTTGCAACTTAATACTCAAATGAGTAACATTTGCTGTTTTAAACATTAATAGCAGCCTTTCTCTCTTTATACAGCTGTATTGTCTGAACTTGCATTGTGATTGGCCTGTAGAGTTGCTGAGAGGGCTCGAGGGGTGGGCTGGTATCTCAGAAAGTGCCTGACACACTAACCAAGCTGAGTTTCCTATGGGAACAATTGAAGTAAACTTTTTGTTCTGGTCCTTTTTGGTCGAGGAGTAACAATACAAATGGATTTTGGGAGTGACTCAAGAAGTGAAGAATGCACAAGAATGGATCACAAGATATGGAATTTATCAAACTCTAGCCTTGCTTGTTAAATTTTTTTTAAATATCTGTAATGGTACTGACTTTGCTTGCTTTGAAGTAGCTCTTTAATTTTTTTTGCAGTAACTGTTAGTTTTTTAAGTCTCTCGTAGTGTTAAGTTATAGTGAATACTGCTACAGCAATTTCTAATTTTTAAGAATTGAGTAATGGTGTAGAACACTAATTCATAATCACTCTAATTGTAATCTGAATAAAGTGTAACATTGTGTAGCCTTTTTGTATAAAATAGACAAATAGAAATGGTCCAATTAGTTTCCTTTTTAATATGCTTAAAATAAGCAGGTGGATCTATTTCATGTTTTTGATCAAAAACTTTATTTGGGATATGTATGGGTAGGGTAAATCAGTAAGAGGTGTTATTTGGAACCTTGTTTTGGACAGTTTACCATTTGCCTTTTATCCCAAAGTTGTTGTAACCTGCTGTGATACGATGCTTCAAGAGAAAATGCGGTTATAAAAGTGGTTCAGAATTAAACTTTTAATTCATTCGATTGTGTCACCTTTTTCTCCTTGTCATTAACTGGTTTGTGAGGATAGTTTATTCAGCTTCATCCTGAGGAAAACACACATAGTGGTATAATTGAAGTTGTAATGAGAGAGAGAGCGAGCCTTACATCCAGATGGGATTGTTTGCCTTGTTTGCCAAGTTTCTTTAACAGTGGGTCCTGGGTTAAGTGGCACCAGAAACCTCAATTCAAAGGCATGTCATATCATCTTTGGGCTACATGGAACCAGACTGAAAGCCATATAGGCTTCCCCCACTCCAGACACCATCAGATGGATCCTTTCTATTAAGATAATAATGAAAAATTAGCTACCTGGATTTGGATTTCAAGCACCTTCACATAATGGAGAGGGGAATTCCTTCAACTCCCCTTTGAACTGAAAATTAAGATGGTTTAAGTGTTGATGTTTATCATGGACATAATCAGACCGGAATGGAGCCTTCTTCCACCTGTCTGCCAGGTAATCCTGTCATCCTGGCGGTAGGTCTGACAAGCCTTCGTTCATACCTCAGGGCAGAGTCAGTGGACCTGTTAAGACTTGCGTTTTGGTCTTCAGAAAGAGTGAAAGTGTTTTGTGCTTAGGGAGAGCTGTTTGAGTTACCGGGTATTTTTATTTGATTAAGATCGTGACTATTAGATAAACCTGTTCACTTCCTTTTGGCTGAAGTTTTATGAAAGCCACTGTGGTCTAAAGTGTAATAGGGATCGGAGAGGAGACCCTGTACCTGGGGAGGTGGATGGTTTCAGGTTCCTTCCAGTGTGTGACAGAATCATGCCAGTATCACAGGAAGTTTCACATAAGGTACCACAGCAGGGTGTTTTATTTAAAGAACTTAGAAAACATTTTCAGAGCTTTGCCTAAAATCATCATAGTTTTGAAGTTCCACTTAAAAATGTAAAGTTACTCTGATTCAGCAAGGCGGTTCTGCAAGTATTCAGTAATACAAGGCACCAAGAATGGCCAAGACACTTGGGAAGAATGAGGGGAGAGACTTGCTCTAGTTAGGTCAGGGCCTAACTAAAAGGGTAGAGGGAGTTAGCAGTTACTGGCCCAAAGGCAGCTACAGAAGACGGAGAAAGTGGAAGATGTGGACATGGTACTTTCGAGGTGTAGCACTGGAGGTCAGTGTGAAGAGAGGGACTTTTTTAAAAGTAAAGGTATGGAACAGTTGGTAGCCATTTGGAAAAAATGAAAATGCAGGGGTAAAAAAAAAATCATGACCCACAAAATACCAAGATTTTAAAGACAAGTAGGGTCGGTATTAATGATTTTTCTTTTGCCTCGAACTCCATTATTATGGCTTGGGAGAGCACTGCACAACAGCCCATGTGTCCGAGAACCACTGTATCCGTCCTAGAGAACAGCCGTGCTGCGGTAGAGAACTACAGCTTCACACGGCAGTGTGTGGATACCGCAAACAGGACTGACCAAAAGCAAGTCACAGACTGCATGCTGTAGGACCTCACTGATCGAATAAAAGGAGGACATCACCCATGGATGGTAAAAACAAAAGCAAGGAGGTGATGGGATTTCTACAGAAATCAGAATAGTGGTTACCTGGGGAGAGGGGGGCGCCTACAACATTTGATCCCATTGCAATGACCGCCACTAAGCTGAAGAACACAGCTCTTTTCCATGGTGGAGCAGATGTTCTAGACATGAGGCTTCGATCTGATTATTTGAATCCTTGACAGTGAAAGATTTTAAATATGCTTTTTAATTTTTGATTTCTGTAATAAAAACAGGTCTGAATCATGCTGTTTGGTTTATAAAGGGGAGAGTGCCCAGTCGATTGCAGTTATTTTGTTCTGATAGGTGAGAATTTAAAATGGCCTTACCTTGCCTTGAGTGAGTCACCCACCAGATGCAATGGCCGAGTGAGAGGCCAGGCTGAGAAGATGGTGCTTCCTTTTCCTCCTCTGTCGGCATACTGGGGGGAGTCCCCTGCCCCTCCCCACCCCACGAGTGAGCTAGAGGCAGGTGACAGGCTGCCCTTACTGCCCCTACAGTAAGGGCCCTAAACGGCATTTACAAGAAAGACCAGTGTTCCTTCACATCAGGGCTCCACACCTCCCTGGTCCTCAGTCTGAGCTGTGACTTCTGGCTTCCCGTCCCCTCTACTTCCCTCCTCAGCCCCACTGAAGCTTTCACGGCCGCCTCAGCCTTGGCTGGTCTTGTCCCCGCCCGCCCTGCTTCCCTACCAGTTCGTTCCTGAAGCTCCTACCTCAGCTCCTGTATCAATCCATGGATTCTGCCACCATATTTTTCTGTCACCAGGGAAGGGAGAAAAGGAATCTTGCTTCAAGCCAAGAGCCTTAGCCCCCAGAGGTCCCACTTTCTGAGCTGTGTCACAGGGATAAAGCCTGCGTGTAGTCACAGAATTGACCTGAGAACCTCGTGAGATAATCTTGAAAAGCCTCAGGGTAATAGGGGAACCATGAAGAGCTAGACAAGTACAGAGAACTGTAAGAGAAAATTCTCTTGCTGCATCCTACAGACCCACCAGCCGTAGCTGCCCCGATGATTGTTCCCCCTCCTCTCAGGAGACCTGTGGCCAGGGTGTGGCTCTTTAGATGGACAGACCCCTCCCCTGGGCATCTGCTCTCGGGCTGTAAGTTAAGGCCAGGTCTTGAAGCTTTGGGCCTGCTGTTCACGGAGGGAACGGTAGTTCTGTGCAGCCATTCACCTGGTCATCTCTGGCTCCCCAATCTGCTCTGCAACTTGTGACCCCATTTGTCCCTGAAGAGGCTCAGCTGATGGTCGTAGCCGGTTAAAGAGCAAATAGCTGAAGCATGAAAGTAGGGAGACTGAGGGCCAGTAGGTGCCTGGGTCTGGGCCCCTTGCCACTGCCAGAATCCTGAGAGCTCTGATGGGCCAGGAGCCAGGGGCCAGCTCTTCTCTTAGAACTGGAGCCAGCTGGGGAAGCCAGATAGGAGGGTATGGGCCTCACATGGGGAGGGCAAGGAAGGGTTAGGCCACCTGCTGCCCCAGCCAGGCCTGTTCGTGTCCCATAGGCCTGTTCGTGTCCCCTATGCCTGTGGGGCCAGGGCTGCTCCTTTCCACTTGGCGCCCTTATGAGAATAATAAGGATCCCCTAACTCCAGGATGACAGCCTCACGTCCCTGTGAAGCCTGGCCTGCGCTAGCCTCAGTGCCCCAGCACCCTAGGCCAAGCACTCGCCCTGCTTGTCCCGTGCCTACTCAGATAGCTTTTCCTGAAAAAGGCAGTGCTGAGGGGCTCCGGGCCAAGAAGGGTCCATCCAACAAGACCATTCTGGAATGTTAAAACTTTTCTGTTTTCACCTCAAACAGCAAAGACGACTCTGTGCCCTTAACTAAAAAGGGTAAGGCAGAATCTTCCGGTGCTCTGAAGTACCTTCTGGGAAGACTCCAGGCACAGAACTCCAGGGCAGTTCCCCCAAGAACTGAATGAAGGGAGAGAACAGATTTGTTTCCTGGGAAAATGGGGAGACCCTTGCCTGTTTGCTGGACCCAGCCGGCAAGGCGACGAGCTGAGGGCCAGGCCTCCAGCTTCTCCCCCACCCCAGGACCACAGGCAAAATGAGTGGGGCATGGAGCGTCCTCACCATGGGCGGTGAGTAGCCTAGGAGACACGGAAGGAGACTGTGTGGGCCACTCTTGCGCCGTGACTGCTCCCAGCTCAACCTCTGGGTACCCCGCTGCGGGGCACACAAAGGCTGTGGAGTCAGTTCCTTGGTTCAACCAGACTCTGGGGCCTTGGGAAGCCGGACCGGCCCCTCTGAGCCTGTTTTCTCTCGGGAAATGAAGCTAAGGCAGCCTGCTTTTGTCAGCTGTGGTGGCGAGTAAATAAGGTAACACCTAGGCTCCTGATGGAGTTGGGCACAGAGAACTGCTGTTTTCAGTACAAACGGCATGGAGGCTGGCAGACTACCCAGACCAGGCGGCAAGGTGGGGCTGTTGGTGACAACGTGACCAGCTTCCTGTGATGCAACAGATGGGGCCACCTATGCGCCCCCTGGTGCTTATCCCGCCCACTCCGCCTGCATGCCCTTTCCTACGGGCCCCAGAGAGGCTAAGGAAGGGGCTCAACTTGCTCACATAGTTCGAGCTGCCCAGGACCCAACCCTACCTTCCAGGCCACATTCAAGAGTAAGCCTTCCTCAGTATCACGGTCCCAGCACCTTTCTGCAGTGTCCACCAAATATTTCCATGGGCTTCTTACATTCATAGGAGGTTTAAGGGCATATGTGTGACAGAACATAGGAAGAAGCTGGAAAGGTTTTAAGGACAAAGGGGGTAATTGGCAGAGGTTGGCATCAAAGTAGAAACACCCCCCCCCCCCAATCGCAACACCTAGATGGGCAGACCTTCAAGGAAGCCAGGGTTCCTCAAGCGTTTTGCATGCATCCTTTAGGCAAACTTTGCACCATCTGCCTGTTTGTGGAGCTTTGCCCAGCCCTCCCCAGGATTCGTGGATTCAGTTTGTCCCTGAAAGGTAAAAAGTGGGAGGTAAAAGTGGGAGGAAGACAAGAGGCTAAAACTAGTTTCCACAGGCTTGCTCTGGAGCTGCGGCTGGAGAGCATTACACGCCTAGTCCTGTCTTTTAAATCTTCTCTGGTGAAAGATGCTCACAGATGCCGCAGGCTGAGAACTGTGGCTCTTCGTGTCCCTGATCAGCACAGGCTTTCGTGGAGGCCTACCTTGCACACACACACAGGGAAAGCACATTCTCAGAACAGCTAGCAAACCTGTGTTTTCCAGATGCATCCCGCAGGAATGAAGGAACCACTCCGTTCTGAGTGGGTTTCCTAGGGCCCAGGGTTAGTGAGAACGCCTCAGCCAGAAGGTTCTGGGTTCAGCTGACTTTATTAGGTCCTTTATTAGAGCTACAGGTGGCGATGTGAATGTGTGTAGCCAAAGGCTGGTGCTGCAGAACAGGCTTGTGCTAAGTGTCTTCTTGCCTAGTGTCCAGCAGCTTGGAGGATTTCCAAGGCCAAGGAAGCCACCACACTGTCAGCAGACGAACTGTGAGAAAAACCAGAGCAGAAACACTTAGCCACCTCCAGGGCAAAATGCGCCCTCTTCCAAAGGGGCTGGCCTCTTTTGTACCTGAGTATCTGATGGACCAGCTCCTTCATAAAGTTGCCCTGTGTATCACTTTGAGGTGCAGAAGCAGGACACTCAGGCTCCAGGGCTTCAAGGTGAGAACCCCCTCAGCCCACAGTCCCAGAGGGCTCCGAACTGGCCTTGCGGGCACCCCTAAACCAGGCCTGAGCTCCTGGCCGCCCGCCCCCCCCGCCCCGCCCACCTGACACTGAGCTGTAAGGGCAAGTCAGCAGCCAGTCCCTGCCTAGCCCAGGTCCTGCAACGGGCCTGCCCAGAGCCGGCCTGCAGCTGACTTGGGCACAAGGGCCAAGACTCCAGACCTGCCTCTGATGCTGGCTCTCCCTGCTCCATGTTGCCACTTCCTGGCCAATCAGCCAGGAGGCATTGCGTTTCTTACTCTAATAGGTGTGGATGTGCAGTCAAGAGCTTAACGTGGAAAATTCGCTACTGGAGCTAATTGAAACCTGTGCCTTAACAACTGTTAGCAAGGAAAAGAACGACATACGGCACTGCCTTGAAGTATAAAATTAGCTCATGGCAGACTCCTGACTACACAGAAATAGAGCTGTCGCCAAATAACCAGGGTTGGGGGCGCTGCATAAGCAGTGGGTCACAGTGGACGGGGCTGTGGACAGGAGACGGTGCTGCGCTTTCCTGCTGTGCGCATCAAAGGTCCCAAGGGATGGCAAGAATGGGTTTGAACTCCACCTGATCCCGGCTGAGTCAAAGCTAGGCTGGTGGGAGTTCTGCCGCCCACCCTGCCCACCAGAGCAGCCCAGAGGCCCCCGTGACAGGCAAGGAGGTGCACCGACCTCTGGCAGCGCCACACTGGAACTGAGAGCCCGGCCACCCGCTCATTCTTGGTCAACATAAGACCTTTTCTGGTTGCGCCAGCCGAACGGAGCCCAAACAAGACAACTTCTTTAGCAGCAACCTCCCCAACCCAACTCTTGAGATCTGCCTGGTGTAGGCATTTCAGTTGCTGCAGTGTTGGGTGGGTGTGCAGGAGGGGCTCCCAGCTTTGTGGAGCACTGAGCTATGTTTTGATACATTTTGTCCAAATCTGGGTCCAGCTCTGAGGGGTGCTGGCTTTGGCCTCCAGACAGCTGGAGGCCCCTGCTGGCTGAGGGCTCCCACAGAGGCAGGTGCTGGAAAGGAAGGGCTCGTGGGGCTCTCCGCTCAACTCCTGTCTGCAGTGGCTCTCCCGGGGAGGCCCTCCTTGGCATGCATCCGCTCAGAGTGGCTTCATCATGGCCCAAGACCAGGTCTCTGGGGACAGATGCCACATACTCTGTGGCCCAGCCTAGGGAGTCCCTGGCCATGTCTTACACCACAGGGGCCCAGCAGAGCAAGGAGGCCCCCCCCATCCCCCGCCAAAGCTAGCCTGTTCCTCCCCCTCACCTCAAAGAGACCACGGATAACCTCCCTCTTTGGCTTAAACTTGGGAGGAGAGGGACTGGGGTTGTCTAGGTGATGGCATCCCTTCCCCACAGACCACTTCTTAGCAATACCCCAGCCATGTATTTTTCTTCAAATTAAAACTGAACCCAAGACACCAGGAAGCAGAATTCAGAGAACACTGTGGTTCTGAAAACCAACCAGGAAACCCTAGCACCCATTCCGTGTCTTGCGTGCCCAGTGAAGGCCCGGTACCCCAGACAGCAGCTCAGGGGACTGTGGCACCCGGCACCTCCCTCAGCTCTGGGGACAGCGGCCCGACTGCAAGCCCGGCTCTGGCACCGTCACGCACAGTGAGCCATCCTCAACAGTCTGACTGCAGGCAACTTTCTTCTTATTCCCATGAATTTTTCTTTGGTCACTTGGCATTAACAGTTCAGATTTAGTGTAACAACTTGTAAGCTCCCCCCCGCCCCCTGCCACCGCCTCTCAAGTCCAGGATCTGTGTGTTTGGGGGGGGGGTGTCACTGTGGGATGAACCCTCCCTGTGGCCCTTATTTTACCAAGATGATAGCGGTGCCCGCCTTCACAGCGAGTGACGCACTCCTGGGCGACAGGGCAGCCCCAGGCTGTGGAGCTCACTGCCAGGAAATACTGCACACGCCGAGTGGAGAGCTGAGGACTAGGAGGCTGACCTAACCGCACACTGTCAGCTTCTGGGTGACACACAGTCTGTTCTACAGGTTCCAAGTTTTCCCTGAAGACGTGGCCAAGGAAGACAGCCTGGTGCTGTCAGTCCTGACCCCAGCCCTGCCCAAACCCCTGCAAGGTGGTGACGATGAGGCCATGTGTGCACGGGCTGGCCACTGCCTTCCTTGTGAGGTTCATCACATCCCCTCCTGCCGTCCCTGCCCCCATCTCTCTTCCCTATAAATGGGAATATACCTCCCCCAGCAGGGCTAAGACATTCTACTCCCCCCCCCCGCCCCCGCCGCTGACCTCCCCAAACCCCCACCACCAGCACAGTGGGGATGCCCGGAGGGTGGAGGGGCACAGCGGCCCCTCCTACACTGGCAATGACAGGCTGAAAGGCATGGGTCCTGGGGTGTGGGGAAGCCCCATAGACTCTACACTGCTCCTCCCGGGGCCAACTTACCCCCCAGCCGGGGCCAGCCACTCCAGAGCCTGCAGAAGGCTGCCAGCATCCTTAAGCCTCTCCAGGTGCTTCTTATTGGATGTGACCTGCAAGGGAGGGAGACGAAAGTGGTTGGCTGGCCCATCCCTGACTCGGGCCCCATTGGATGGGCACTCTGGGTCTCAGGCGACTGGCGGTGTTAGGGAGCATGCCCCGAGTCCCCGCCCCAGGGCACTGCTGACCAGAGCACTAGAGGCAGAGAGTGGCGGCCCCTGTTGGCGGGGGGGGGGGGGGGCGGTGGTGAGCAGAAGGGAGTCCACTGGGGCTGGAGATAGGCCAGTTCAGGGTGGGGTGCCTCCTGTGGGTCCCTCAGGAAAGTTTGTGTTCTGGAAGCCTGAACTTCTGAGTTAGAGCAAATGATGGTGAATGAACTTTTCCAGTTGTTAGAGACAGGACTCCTTGGGGCCTTGAGCCCAACACAACTTCTTTCATACGGACAGAAGAATCACAGTTCTGGGTGCCTGGAGATCTGTGGGGCCTGAGGGAAGAAGTACTAATAACCAAACCAGGGCACATACCCCTTCCCGAGTACCCTGGGGACTGCGCCCTGGCTCAATGCCATGGTCCTGGAACAGGAAAAACACATGGGAATCTCTGGGTCTGTGGTGCCTATAAGCTGAATCATATACTCTCAGGGTTGGAAAGGCCTAGATGGGACTGGACCCAACCCGGGCTTCCGGAGACCTCTTCATAAAGCCCTCTGTAAAAATCCACATCTGCGAGGCAAGAAGAGAAGGCTTTAGGAATGAATCTTGATCTAGTATGAAAATTGCTCCTCTTAATTCAACTTCTGTGCCCTATTTTTGTCTTTGTTATAAAAATAACATTTTATAATAAACATTTGCATGGCGCTTTACCTTTCAGAAGGCTCTGCAGTCTCCTGTCAACTTTCTCATCTATTCTTTTTATTTATTCACCTTGCAAGGTAAGCACGTAGGGTGTTTTGTAGATGAGATCATGGAGGCTTAGTGAGATTAAGGGGACACAACAGAGGTACCCCCGGAGGCCAATCCTAACCCCACCCTGAAGCTAGAACCAGGCTGGCCTCAGCTGCCCTCCAATGCTCAGGTGATCTTTGTCCTTCCACTTGATCATGGTGACCAGGGCTGGATTATCATTTCCCAGGTTCTCAAGAAGAGGCTGAACATTTCTTAATCAATCACTCATGGTGCTGGGAAGGCCGCAGGGGTAATTAGACCTTAACACGGACTCTAAATTACACGTGAGTGAATTTGCACCTCCACAGAGATCCTATCCCACCTTCTGAGTGTGCCAGCGACCAGCTGCCAGCTCAACTACATCAGGTGTGATTTCTGCAAAGATTTGCATCTTAAAAGAGATGCCTGTAAATTTGTTCTGAAATTACACCCAACTTGATGAGTTCAAAGGCTGCTATTTGAAAACGCCAGCTGTAGTTCAATTATGTCTGAAGTAAGCACAAACACTACAGGGTCTTCAGAGAGAATTCCCACTGGATTTTTTCTCAAAACTGTGCCGCATACAACTCAGTTGAGCTATGCCCAGAATCACTGCCCTGACCAGCCCTACCGTGGGACTGTGTGCAGAGGCTGCGCTCCGAGGCAATTATCCCACAAGTTGCAAAGAAACAACAAGACTACATTTGCTCACAAGGCGAGTTAAAAGGTGCAAATAGAAAATGACAGTGAGCATCATGTGCAGCTGACCTAAATGTAGCCATAAATGATGCCAAAACTATGTGATTCGGCCACTTAACTGAACTCTTACTTTTTTTAAAGATTTATTTATCTTAGAGAGGGGGAGAGTGCGTGTGAGTGGGGGAGGGGCAGAGGGAGAGAACCTCCAGCAGACTCCCTGCTCAGTGAGGAGCCCAAAGTGGGGCTCGATCCCGACAACAGTGAGATCACGACCTGAGCCAAAACCAAGAGTCAGATGCTCAACCGACTGGGCCACCCAGGTGCCCCTTAACTGAACTATTAATAACATCAGTTGTCCTGTATATAAAGATGAGTTAATTAGAAAATAAATATTTTAAATAATATCCATCAGAGGTTCTAGCTCTGGGTCAGGCTGAGAAAACATATGCCACCCTTTGTCTCCCTCTAACTGCAGGTATAAAACCTGAACAGAATGCACAGCACAGCTATTTGGGAACACCGAAAAGTGAACAGCAACAGGTAGACTGGGGAAATGCACTGAATTCAGAGCACCACCAAACTGGTGGTGAGTTCACCACTTCTATTCCTCCAGTATAGCCTGGCTGAAGTCAGCATTGTGGAGCAGGAGCGAGAGCTCCAGGGGAAACCAGGATGCAGGAATGGGAAAGGAAACTCCCAAAAGCTCACAGGGAACAGATAAAATCCTCCAGGTTTTTATCCCTCTCCTTTTCCTCAGTTCTTTTATCCCAGGCCCCAGGCAATTCTGTGAAGGCAGTGGCAGCAGCACTAGCAGTCAGTGACAGGAGCCCCAGCAAAAACTAACCCCCTCCCCACCCGCTCTGTTCTCACCAGTGGTTAGCCCAGACATGGCAGCAAGTGAGCCAGACAGAAAATGGAAGATGCAAGAAACCAGAAAAGTACTGGGGAGGTAACAAATCAGGAAGAGCCTGAGAAACAAACCCCATAAAACTGTTTATAAACTCGTAGGCTTACCCTCAATGTGTGCATGCATGGAACTGATTCAGATAGCATACCAAAAACTTAGGGAACTGAGCTAATAAACCTCTGTCCAGATCCCAGACTGACCTTTAGAGGATGGACATACAAGACAGACCCAAATAGCATTGCAATGCTTAGAAACTGAACTGACATTCAAATTACTATTTTAACCTACAGCCTGATCACAACCAACATAATTGCTTGCTCAAATGAAAGTATCAATAGTCTCTGTAGGGTTCCAACTAGGCACAGTGTCTCATAATATAATATTTAAAATAGCCAACATAAAATCCAAAATTGCTCAGCATCCAAACAACCATGAAAATCTCAACTCACATGAGAAAAGACAACACAAAATAAATAACAAGATGACACAAATGCTGGAATTATTTGACAAAAACAGAGTCTTGTAAAAATTATAACAAGTACTCACTAATGCTCTTGAAACAAGTATTAAAATAGAATGTAACACTCTTAAAACAAGTATTAGAGTAGTATTAAAATAGAATGAAGTATTAGAATAGAACGTAAAAAAATTAGACAATATAAAGGAGAACCAAATGAAAATTTAAAGCTAAAATTATAACCCCCCAGTTTTAAAAACCGTGACAAATGGATTCATTAGCATAATGGAAAGAGGCAGTGAACTTGAAGACAGATAAAGAGAAATGATCCAATCAGAGCAACCAGAGGGAAATAACGTTTGAAGACACAAACAGAGCCTCAGGGACCTGTGGGACAATAACAAAAGGTTTGTGTCACTGGAGTTCCAGAATAAGAGGGCAGAGCATGAATGGATGAAAAGTACTTGAAGAAATCTTAGCTAAAACTATTCCAAGTGTGATGAAAGACATAAATCTACAGAGTCAAAAAAAGTGATAGATGCTCAAATAACATAAACCCAAACAATCCACATCCAAACACATCATAATCAGATTTGCTGAGGACAAAGAAAGAATTGTGAAAGCTAGCAAAAAAAAAAAAAAAAAAAAAAAAAGTATGTACTTATAGGGGAACACTGATTTGAATTACTGTGGATTTCTCATCACACTGAGGTCAGAAGAGAGTGACAGACACAACATTTTTAAAGGGCTAAAAGTATCAAACTAGAATTCTTCATCTAGCAAAAATATCATTCAGGAATTAAGGTGAAATAAAAACATTCTCAGGTGAAGGAAAACTAATAGAAGCAGAACTTGTCTAAAGAATTACTAAAGGAAACCTTCCCTTCAGGGACACCTGGCTGGCTCAGTCAGAAGAGCATGTGACTCTTGATCTTGGAGTGGTGAGTTTCAGCCGCACATTGGGGGTAGAGATTACTTAAAAATAAATAAAAAATACACTTAAGGAAAAAAAAAAAAAAGGAAACTCTTCAGAGAGAAAGGAAATAACACCAGAAGGAAACTTGGAACATGAGGAATGAAGGAAGAGCAACAGAAATGGTAAATATCTGGGTAAACACAACAGACTATTCTCTCTCTTTAAAATACATTTGATGGTAGAAAAGCAGAACATATAATATTGTCCCATGGGATTTTCAACATATGTAGACATAAGAGAAATGGAACATAAAGGGGGGAGGATAGAGGAATCTATAAGGTGGTAGGGTTTCTATTTACAACTGAAGTTGTAAAATACTGATTATAAGTAGATTGTGAAAAGGAAAATCTTTTATAATCCCCATAGCAACCACTAACAAAACTTATACAAAGAGATAGTAAAAAATACAGTAGTAAAAAAAACTTATAGAAGTCTTAAAAAATACAGTATACAAAATGTTAAATAGCTTAAACGTAGTCAGGAAAGAAAAAACAAAATGAAAACTGAGGGGATAAACAAATAAAAAGGTAGACTGTATCCTAACATATCAAGAATTACATTAAATGTAAATGATCCAAATGCAGCAAGTAAAAGATTTTTCTACATGACATAAAAATGACCCAACTATATACTGTCTACAAGAATCTTAATTCAAGTAGAGATAGGTTGGTTAAAAGTAAAAGGATGAAAACAGGTATACTATCCAAACATGAATCAAAAGAAAGGTAGAGTGACTACATTAATATCAAAGAAGACTTCAGAACAAAAAAATTCTCAAGGATAAATAGGGATATAACATTCTGATAAAAAGGTTTTGTCATCGAGAAGATATAACAATAAGTGTGCACTCATTTAGCAAAAGAAATTAAAAATACACAAAGCAAAAACTGATACAACTGAAAGGAAAAACAGATAACTCTACAACTGAAGTTGGATGCTTCAAACCTACTTTCATAGTAATAGATAGGATTAGCAGGAAAAAAAAATCAGCAAGGATACAGAAGAGTTGAACCACACCATTAACTAACTGGATCTCATTGACATTTGTAGAGCACTAAACCCATCAATAACAGAATATACATTTTTTCCCAAAAACTCAGGAACATTCACCAATGTATACAATATTCTGGATCATAAAACAAATCTTAACTAATATAAAAGAACTGAAACCATATAAATATTTTTGATCATAAACTTTTAGAAATTAATAATGATAATAGGAATATCTCAAATCCTTTGAAAATTAAACAACTTACTCCTATAACCCAAAGATCATTTTCCCAAGGAAAATTTAAAAATTAGAAAATATTTTAACAATAAAGTTTAATAAAATACTTTAACAGTAAAAATGACAATATATCACTGCTAAAGCAGTGCTTAAAGAGAAATTTATAGTACTAAATACTTAACATTAAACACAAAGAAAGGTTCAAATTAATAATCCAAGATTTCATGTTAAGAAACTAGAGAAAGAGTAAGACTGAAACTCAAAGAGGGAAGGAAAAAGGAGCAAAAATTAAGAGTAATGTGGTACACATAAGTCCAAGTATTATCAATATCTACATTAAGTGTACATTTAACAAATACTACAAGTAAAAGACAAAGATTTTTCAGTCTTGATATAAACAAAACACAACATAACTACACATTGCTTACAAGAAACGCACCTTTTTAGATATAAGGGCACAGAACAAATGAAGGTTAAAGAGTGAAAAAAGACACTACACAAACAGAAGCCAAAGAAAGCTGGTGTAGCTAATATCAGACAAGGTAGACTCTAAGCCAATGATCATTAACTACAGGTAAAGAGAGACATTTCATATTTATAAAAAGATCAACTGACCAGGAATATGTACACCAAGTCTAAATTCTAAATACACTTAATAACAGTCTAAAAATAAATTTTAAAAAATGATGAAACCAGTGTAAGAATTAGACACCGTAATTATATGGGATACTTTTCAATTTCTCCCAGGAACATGCAGACCAAAATCACAAGGGACGCAGAAGTTTTGTTCTTTGTTTTTAAGACTTTATTTATTTATTTGACAGACAGAGAGAGAGAGAGCACACAAGCAGGGGGCGTGGGAGAGGGAGAAGCAGGCTCCCCGCTGGGCAGGGAGCCTGATTCAGGGCTCCATCACAAAACCCTGGGATCATGACCTGAGCTGAAGGCAGACGTTTAACCGATTGAGCCACCCAGGTGCCCCTCCCAGAAGGATTTTATGTAGATATAGACTAGCTGATTCTGAATTTATATGGAAAGGCAAAGGAACTACAGTAACCAAAACAATTTTGAAAAAAAGCAGAATAAATTTGGAGAAACCACACTACACAATTTTAAGATTTACTATGTAGCTACAGGGACCACATGGTATGGCAGAGGGACAGACATGTAGATCAGAACTAATAGCCCAGAAATCGGCCCACACAAATACTATCAACATTGTAACAAATGCGCAAAGGTAACTGAATGGGTCAGAGAGAGCCTTCTTTTGAACAAATAGTACTACAACAAAGGATGCCTATATGCAAAAACATGAACCTAGGCACCTATCTTATACCTTAAATAAAACACAATTCAAAACGAATCATGAATCTGAATGTATAAAATGTAAAACTATAAAACTTGTAGAAGAAAATATAGGAGAGAATCTATGTGACCTTAGCTTTGTTGATGAGTTTTTAGAAAACAAAAGCACAATCCCTGAAAAAAAAAATTGACAAATTGGATTTTACCAATATTAAAAACTTTGCTCTTTGTAAAATATTGGTAAGAGAGTAAGATAAGCACAGACTAGGAGAAAATATTGGCAAGTCACATATCTGATAAAGGACTTTTAACCACAATGTAAAAAGAACTCTTAAAATTCAGCAGGAGAACAACCCAGTGGACTGTTAAAAATGGGCAGAAAAACTGCATAGACAATTTACCAAAGAAAGTCTTATGGGTGGCAAATGAGCACATGACAAAGCACTCAACACCATTTGTCATTAGGGAAATACAAATTAAAACTGCAAAGCAATACCACTACATCCCTATCAGAGTGGCTAACATTCAGAAAACTAACAACGGATGCTGGTCAGGAAGCAGAGTAGCAGAAACTCTCATTTGTTGCTGGCTGGAATGCAAAATGGTACAGCACTTTGGAAGATAGTTTGGCACTTTCTTATAAAATTAAACATGGTCTTACCATATGGCCCAGCCATTGCACTCTTAGGTATTCACCCAAGTACACCGAAAATTTACGTTCGCACAAGAACCTGTGTGCAAAAAGTCTGTAGCAGCTTTATTCATAGTCACTAAAAAGTGAAAGGAACCAAGATGTCCTGCGACAGGGAAATGAAAACACAGTAGGGAAAGCATTCATGCGTTACTTGTTGTCTAGGTCTGACTGGGTCTCTAGAATGACACAGCAGTAAGGTCTGGATGATTTTTGAAAAGATAAGAGTTTTAATTTACCCTGCTGGCACGTGCTCCCCAATGTTTACAGCAGCAATGTCCACGACAGCCAAACTATGGGAAGAGCCTAGATGTCCACTGACAGATGAATGGATAAAGAAGATGTGGTGTATTGTGTACACACACACACACACACACACACACAATGGAATATTATGCAGCCAAAAAAAATGAAATCTTGCCATTTGCAACGACGTGGGAACTAGAGGGTATTATGCTAAGCGAAATAAGTCAATCAGAGAAAGACAATTATATGATCTCACTGATATGTGGAATTTGAGAAACAAGGCAGAGGATCATAGGGGAAGGGAGGGAAAAATGAAACAAGAAGAAACCAGAGAGGGAGATAAACCATAAGAGACTCGTAATCTCAGGAAACAAACTGAGGGTTGCTGGAGTGGTGGGGGGTGGGGGGGATGGGTGGGATGGGGTGGCTGGGTGATGGACATTGGGGAGGGTATGTGCTATGGTGAGCGCTGTGAAGTGTGCAAGACTGTTGAATCACAGATCTGTACCTCTGAAACAAATAATACATTATATGTTAATTAAAAAAATAAAAATAAATAAATTAATTTACCCTGCTAAGTTATTTTGTCCTGTGATACCGATTTCCTGTAATTAGTCAAACTGGCAATATTAGGATTTCCAGTGGCTTTGAAATGATCCTTAGGAGTGAATGACTCCTTTCTCCCAGAGTTTGGGCTCCTCTCAGGCCACTGAAGGTTATAAATTAAGATAGGAACCAACCTTATTTTAGAAAGATTCCACTGTACCTACCACACAGTGTGGCCCTGAACCTTCTATTTTCTTGGTACTTAAACTTTTTTGAAACCCAAATTGCGGGTCTGTTCAAGGGCCATCCTACCTTTTCTCTTTTGTGCTATCGAAGCCGAGAATGTTTTGTGCACACTGAGACCCACAGAAAAATGTCAATGAGGTCGAAGTGACACTTGTCCCCTGCGATCCTGAATTTCTGGCTCAGCCACCGTTGGAGAACTTCTCATGACTGTGATTAGAGTCATCAAGAGAGAGCATTGCAGGGACTCTTTAAGAAAATAAATAATGTAAGAGGAGACTGGCAAAGAGTGTAAACATAACACTTCTTCCTGCAATTACTATTTTCATTACTTGCACTCAGCTAATTCCCATAAGCCAAGACAAACAAACTCAATTTTATTTTCCAATAATGTACTATAGCCAAGGTTCCTGGACCTCTAAAAGTCCATGAGTGGATTTCATTATTTCCACACGTCGTCCATTTCCTGAGAACAGTCAGTCATGCCTGCCTCACATTCCTCCTCGTTATGATAAAAATGTATCCGCTGAATATAGAGTGCTAGTCATTATCTCACGCTGAGACATCTGACTCGTAGCTGTGTGGCTAAAATCAATCAAAATGGAAACACGAATTATACTTAAATACATGTCGTTCCCTTGGTAAACAGGATGGCTCCAAACATGGGGTGTTTAAGAAAAAGATCAGAAAAAAGCTGGAAATTGGAGCTCAGAATTAAGAGCAACTTGGAAAGACTATTCCTCCACTGCTGTTTAATTGAGGATATATATATTAAAAAAACCACAACAGATAACGTACTTTGGGCAAATACATGACTTATTCAACCTGCTACTGTCACTTGAACATGATCGGTGTCAATCAGCATTCATGCATCACTGGGCATAACCAAAACATTGAAACGAAGGGCAAGTGTCCTGCAGAATCAACCTTCAAATGCCCTACCAGGCTCATGAATTGTAAGGTAGTGGCTTTACACACACCCTATAGGACAGACTTGGGCTTGGCTCCTTCCTGGATTCCACCTTCCCAAAGGCAAACTCACAAAAAAGTTCTCTTCTGTCCCCAACCACGGCAGGACACTGAAGTCAGCCAGGCCCTTCAGTGGGCAGGTGAGGCTTGACAGTCGGGAGGACAGTGGCTTGCCCAGGGCACGGGGGCCAGGGAGGGACAAATCCAGTCCCGGTGCCTACGCTCCTGATCAAAGGCCATTAAAAAGGTGTGAAGGAGAATGTACTTTAATTTTCTATCACGGTGGTACATCATGAATTCATGCTCATAAATGACTCACAGCATCGTCCTCGTGAAGCTCATAAAATGTTCCAGGGTGAGCTTCTCTATTTAAAAATGGTTTTGGGGGAATGGGGAGATGCGCGGCTACAACCGAGTCAGGCCTGGGCAGCCCATGGGGTTGTTTATGAGTGTGTCCTAACATCTGCCTGTGTCTTCAGTGATCCTGAATGTGTGTGGCCAAATGAAGCCAAGGTAGCTTCGGTTTTCTAACCCGAGAGGCCGCCGGACAGGCCCAGGCAACACTGAGAGATGAGAAAAATCCAGGAGATGAAACAGGCCACAGGGAGCCAGCCCAGGTGCTCTCTGGTGCTTATTACAGACACACACTTCACACAGGGGGGGTTTGTTTTCATTCCTGGCCCTTCAGATCTCCCAAATACAAGTAAAAACAGGCAGGTAACTATGACAACTCTACTTCAGAGAGTTTAAATTTCAAAAATAAACCCATTCGCTGAGCCCCTTCATTTTGTTCTCTTAACAGATACTTTGTCTTCTCTCAGCTGAGGTTTTTAGGTGACTTCAAAGCCATTCTACCAAACGCATATCGAGACATGCTGTCTCCTTGCCATCAGACGCCAGGATGGAATCTGGGGATGAACCTCTGGAAGGTGTGAGAGGAAGTTCCTCTCCCACTTTCTGCCTGGTGTGGCAGTGCTCGCTGCGGGCCTCTCCAGAAACTTCTTGAGCTGCTGCCAGGGTCCTGCCTCCCACATTCACATTAAAGCAGGGCTATATTAATATACACTGCTCTGCATCCAGGCCCGCACGCTCATCACGCCTTCCGTGATGCTGAGCGCATCTGGGGTAAAATGGAGCAAATCTCATACAGCTTTTAGTGGCGTCATGGCATCCATGCCTTCCCTGAAGTCCATTTAAAACTTTATGTTCCTCAACAAAAGCAAGTGAGGCCCCTTCCAACTAGTAAGGAGGGGGGATGACTGGAAGGAATCTAGAGGTATCCCTGATTCCTGTAAGCGGATCTGCTGATTGATCACTAAGAGGTGAGGGGTTCTGGCTAGAACCTGCACTGGGGCGTCTCCAGGGAAGAGACAGGGCTTTGCAGATGAGGCAGGCCACTGCAAAGCCTTGCTCACCTAGATTTGGCTGAGATTCCCATGAACTCAGGCTCTCTGGAGGGTGCCAGAGGTCTTACACTAAGCCTGAATGGGACTGGGACATACGCAGTACCATCTGTGTGTCCAGACTGACCACCATGGAGGGATTCATCTACGCTCTGCAAGAAGCACAGTTGAGCTTTCATTTGCAGTTGAGCAGCATCGAGGGCCAGAGAAACGGTGGCAGCTGGAACATATTGATTCCTCAAGTTGAAGAAGGCTGGGGCAGAAGAGGAAGAAAATGGCTGACCACCTCTTGCTCAAGGGTACCCATGAGCTTCCATGTTGAGTACTCAAGAAGAACTGGGGGTTGGGGGAGTGCACACAGGGCATTGGCAGGTGTGCACAGGCAAGGCTAACAAATCTTAGGTTTCAGGTAGGAACTGCTGGGATTCACCTTTATAAGACTAATTGACCTAAGAGGCCTAGGAGTAGAACATCTTGGAATTCGGGTCAAGGAAGGAAACACTTGGACAACCTTGAAAAATAAATATTAATATGCTCACCTCCCAGAAGAGGAAATGGAGGCTAGCAGGGCTTCTGTGACTTGTCCCAGGTCACGTGGCTAGCAAGCACTGGCACTGAGATAGGACCCAGTCTCCCCAACGTCAAGACCCCTGCCTGTTCTTCCCAAGAGACCACTACAACCTCACATCTGCTGCTGAACACCCTGTGCAGCTGGGGTTGGCTGCTGGGTTGGTTAATAATAGTAAGAGACTGACTGATGGAGTGTGGTTTCACTTCGAGCTCCTCCGCCTACATGCTGGTGATGTGGAGTAAAGGCTCGCCCACTCTGTGCCACCATGCACCCCGCCCCTCGCGAATCATATGGCACTCTCTGCTCCCCACCATTGTTGTTGTGGACTCCCATCGTTTCCAGTGCGAGCAGGGACCACAGAATTTCTCTCCTAGACAGAACTGGGGTTCCAGGTGTTGACTGAAGGACTCTGTGGGTCATGTGTCCTGTCTGATAAATGGCTCCTGATGTGGAGACCACCACTCATTTGGCGATTTCCTTCACTGCCTGGCTACCAGAAGGTTTTGTGCATCCCTCCTTGCATCCACGGGTGGAGGTCTGTCCTTGCTGGTGATAGGAAGTGAGTTACGAGTTTTCTGGGCTGCCACTGTGGACTATTATTTCCTGTTCTCCTCACCTCACAATGACCCTATGAGGAAGGTCTATGATCCCATGTTAGAGATGGGGTGAAGTTGCTGGTCAATAGTGGAGCTGGGATGGAGACCCTGGTCCCTGGGCCCTGGCTGACTCCATTGCTCCCCCTGCCCTAATCAGCATGCTGCCCTCTGCCTCACCCTATCAGGGTCTGGTTGCAGGAACACTCAACACAGAGACAGAGACAGAGCCAGCATCTGACCAGTGAGGGTAGGAGCTGACACCTCTCATGAGTAATGAGAGGCTAGCATTCTGGCATGAGGGGAGCCAGCCCCAGCTTCTAGGAGGAATGGCTGGGCCCGCAGTATTTAAGAGCTAAGGTCAAAGTGGGGAGCACTTTCCTCTCAACTGGTATTTCCAGATTTGGAAAAGTAGCCAGCAAAGGAGGATGGGTGGTAGGCAAACATTTGAATTACCAAATGGTATGGCTTTAGTGGGAACACACCAGCGTGGGAGGATTTTCTTCTTTCTCTTGACCTTTCTTTCCTCCCCCTGGGGTCTGTATGCTCCCAAGTCCAGCCTGACACCTCCGTTCTCCTCTCTTGCCCAAACTGCAGCCTGCACCTGTGGGCACCTGCTAAATCCAGGGGCCATGGAAATAATATGCTGAGGATCTGAATGTTTTCCCTTTTCATCCCATAAGACATGATTATTTTCTAGAAGAAAATTATCCATATCTATCTCCTTCATTTTTGGGACAGCCAATTCTCTCATCTCTCTGCGGGGCAGTAAAAATGCCCTTATTGCTTAAAACTGTCCATAATTATATCAGTTTCTGGCCATTAAATCTAGTAAGTTTAAAATGTTGAATATAATACAGCTGGTTTGGGAAATCTTTTAAGCCTGATCCAACTGACTAGCTACAACAGCCAGGTCCAAAATATGTGAGGAAAAAGCAGTTTTAATTGGCAAAGAATTATAATTGTGGACCCCGTGTGGATATAAGGATAAATGAGAGGGTGGCCCAGAGAAACTTCTGGTGAAGTACAGGATCCATGCCATTTTCCCCAGAAAACCCCATCCAAGTGCTTAGAAAGGCAAATATGAGAGAGTGGATTTCCAAAGCAGTGGCGCTAGGATGTCAACCATGGGATGTGGCTGGAATCATTTCCTCACAAGAGAAAGTACCCAAGGTAGCAACCACCGTGTGATTTGGAAAGCATGAGAACTTGGGTCGCAGGAAGTTGAAGAACTGTGTGAGTAGATAGAATGTGAACTTGACCCAAGAAAGTTCCAGCTCATCCTTAGGAATACTATCTGGTCATACTGAGGTGTCTGACAGTGGGATCCCTGATCTGTGGTATGAGCTATGTGTGTGTAAAGGCGGGGCTTTGAGGTGGGAAAGCAGCAGATAGGAGAAGTGGCTTAATAGTACCCATTTCCAGAATTTTCTCTGAACCTTCTAATGGATAGGGAGACAAAGTAGAGTGATGTTGATGTCAGGTTAACAAGGCTACATCAGCCCCCACAGCTTCCTTCTTTCCTCAGTTCCTCACTTCACCGAGCGAGGACACTGTCAGCCGCTACACCACTCTGCTGCGATTCAGCCATTGTGAATAAGAACAATCAGGAAAATGCTCGCAACGTAAAGTAAACAACGTAAAAAATGAACACATATGTGGAACATGACTACAATCATCTGAGTATGGGTACATGCTAAGTTTGAAGCCTCTAGTGTTATAAGAGAATTACACACCTCATCCTCACTCCCAAGGCCCTCAGTTTAGTGAGCAGTGGGCAGAAAAGTAACCACAACAGTACACGAGACGACAGGTGAGCAGCTCTTTCGGCAACTGTAAAGGGTCCTACACACATTAGTTAGTATGATTCTGTGCTCCAGATGACACGGTGTATTGAGCACCGACTATGTGCCAGGCCCTATTTGGAGTCTCCGGATCTAGTGTGTGGAGGGGGGTCAAGTCAGAGCTGTGGCTGTGAGAAGCAATGAAAAAGTAAGCATAATAATTTGAGAGAGCAGTAGGTACCCTGAGCAGGAGGAGAGGAGAAAGTGTGTGCAGATCGGTGGCCGGGACAAGCTCCCTGAGAACGGAATGATGAGGGCGCCGCACCAGCCATGAGAACAGTCTGGTAACCCGAGTTTTGCAGAGGGGTGGGCGCAGTAGCCATGCAGGTCGTGAGGGGGGAACGACGCTGCAGAAACTGGGCAAGGAAGCACGGAGTCAGCCGGCAGGGGCTGCAAAACTGGTCCGGGGGTGGCCACGGGGACCCCATCCAAGAGCTTACCTGCCAACCCCGGGTCCCCAACCACGCTGACTTGACCCCTCCTGTCTTTCCTCCTACTGAGCCTTCAATGAAGCCAAGATGAGACACTGCCTGGACCTTTGTCCTCAGTGGCAGAGACTGCACCTTTGGTGGAGGCGTGAGGCAGCAGGTGACTGGGGGGGGGCGAGTGTGGCAAATGGGCCAACCCCTTATTGTAGGCCAAGTGTTTACACAGCCCCTTTGGGGGAATATGAGAAAAGTCTACATCCTAGACTTTGTGACGTGGAAACAGAACCCTTGAGATTTCTATCAGGACTCTTCAGAGACAAGGAAAAGGTGGACATAGAGACCTTACATTTGTGACATGATCACAGACTCATTCTCAGAGTGGAGGGGGATAAACTCATCTATGATGACTAATCATCTTTTAAGCAGACTTATTAGATGAGCATTTTGGTTTCTGGTGACTTGTTAATAAATGGTGAAACTATTAGCTAAACGAGCGAAGTCTTCAACCTCCTCCCGACACACACGTTATGACTGGAGGAAAAAGTCAGTTGGTTATGGCTGGCCGTGAATTCTGCTTGTAGTAACATGCTCCGCGAGCAGAAACACCTTTGCTGCTATGAAGTCACTGCATTCGCAAGTACAAGGGGGAGATGACACGGGGTTGGGGCCTAGTAACTTGCCCCCACAGGCCCTCAGGGAAGCCACGACGAATGACTCCAAAGGCATCAAGTTGGGATCTGTTAAGTTCAGAAAAGAGGGCTTCAGGGACTCTGAGGGACATGAGAGGTCGAGGTGGCCAGGTCTGGAGACTGAGTCTAGGCTGGAGCCTGGGCCTCCAGTCAGGAAGGCAAGTGAGGGAACACTTTGGGGCTGATGGGCACTGCGCAGTTTCCACAGCCAGCAACGGTGTGGATGCAGGGAGCGGCCTGCTTTGGGAGTGACCTGCTGGCCTTCCTGGGCCTCAGAGGCAAGTGGCTTCCAGGAGGCTCACTATCCACCTCAGCAGCTGCCTTAGCATGTGTCAGGACAAGGCTGGACACAGGCAGGCAGCGCCGAGGGTCGACTCATTTCTTCTTCTGCCTTGCACTGTCCTTCAAACTTCACCTGGTACTTCTGGGACTCTCGAGTGATTGGGGGTTGCTGAAATTTCCTCAAATTGGTAAAATTGGGGAGAAAATGACATGGAGAGAAAAATTAGAGCACATTTGGTTTACATGATTAAAGCCAAAAGGCACCAATTAGTCAAAATTTAGGCCAGATATTGACTGCTGGACAGCTGAACATTCCCATGGTGGCTGTTGTTTTTTTGTTGCGAAACTTAATCAAATACTGAGAGACTCCATTTGGAAGCAGTTTAATAACGACCCTTCTGAGAACATCTCGTCCTCCCCTCCCTCAGGCAGACCGCAGCATGAGGGCGATCTCTGTGAGGCCTCAAGGAAGCCTGGCTCCAGAAGGAGAGAGGGGAGTCGGGAAGTCCTGGGATTTCACCTCAGAGGCAGGTCAGCTGTCAGCTGACCCTGAAGCATCCATTATGCACAGCTAGGTGGTAACAAGGAGCTATGTGTGTGGTGGGCGTGGGTGGGCTTGGGAAACTCCCAGGAGAAGCCCGGGGCGAACCTGGTGACCTCCACAGCGCTGAGCAAAATTGGTATCCACAGGAAACAGCTTCCTGGACAAGGGTCACACTGGCCTTGGGATAAAATTAACTGAAGCAGAGTCTCAGAGGCTTCTAGGGCAACATCAAAGAGTCCAGATCTTCTTCTATAAAAGGCTCTGGCAGGCTGAGTTGACCACCTCCACAGGCCTCTATCCCTCCTCTTTGTGGGGAACTCAAGGGGCTGGGGAGGGGGAAGCGCGTGACTGTTGCTGGTGACTGGACAGGGTTCAGGGTCCTGGAATCAAGGGAGTTGTGGCTACCACGTGGCAATCCCTCCTGGCCGCCTTTTGGGCTGCCTGGGGTACTTTAATAGGGATGTCAGAGCTTTGGTCCAAGGGAGTCTCTGATGGGTGAGTCAGAGCCTCTAGAAAAGCCTCGGGCTGGCTGCAGACTCTGCTCACACATCTTTGTAGACCAGAACAGGACACCAAGAGGGCCTTGCAGAGTTGAGGTCCCAGGGTTCTGAAACCCCCAGGGACTCCATCTCAACCGAGGCCAGGCACCATGGGGGAATGCTCAGGAATAGGTGGTTTGGCCACAGACAGGCTAGACCGTTGTTTTTGCACATTGTCCTTAATGGCTCACAGTCAAGGTCAAGCCGCCTGGAAGCTTAAGAGCATGATCCAAGAGGAAAAGCTTCCAGTGCTTTCAGATGAGGTGGCGCATACATGACTTCCGTGTGCTTCATGAGCCCCTGGGTCAAATGCAGAAGTATCCCTGGGAGGTTTTCATTGAATGGAGGCAGGAGAATAGACTGAGAAAAGGATGTCTTTCCCTAGAGGGGACAGGGAGCTCTCCTACTCTTCCTTCTAACTGCAGTGCTGCTACACCTTCCTCCAAACAGCTTCCTCTCACTCCCTTGGTCCCTCAAAAGCACCCTGCTCAGGACTGACTTACACGGAGCAAAGGTGATGCTAACAGGAAGGTGGGGCCGCCTGACAGCTTTTAAGTAGAGAATGTGGTGTGTGTGTGTGTGTGTGTGTGTGTGTGTGTGTGTGTGTGTGTGTGTGTGTGTGTGAATGTGCTGGGAGGGGGTGTTTTGAGGCTCTAAAACACTTTCCTTAGATAGACTCAATTATCTTGAAATGAGGAACACAGCAGATGGCAAAAAGGCGGAAATCCTACAGACTAACACGGTAACCTCTGCATGAGGTCATAATGTGACAAGAGCTATATAGTGAGAAGGCCTTCACATGCATTACCCCAGAGTGAGCGGGGCTCCTGCTGCTCTTCTCATTTCCCAGAGGAGGAAACTGCCACCTCGAGAGGCAAAGTGGGTAACTGAGGTCTCCTCGACTCAGGACCCTCGGTCACAGTCACCAAGTGACACTGAGAAAAAATGAAGGGGCCGAGTCAGGAGTGTGAGGTGCGATGTCCATGAGATCCAGATGGCCTGCTAAATAGGCACCGAGCTGTGACTGCGGATGATCTGCTGGCTTCATGACCCACATCCGTGTTTCTCAAATGGGGGTGGTCTGTCCCCCAGAGAACATCTGGCCATGTCTGGAGATATTTTTGGTCAAGTCACAACTGGGGGTAAGGGGACATGCTACTGGCATCTGGTGGGTAGAGGGGAGATGCTACTACACATCCTAGATGCACAGGACAGCTCCACAATAGAGGATTATCTGACTCCAATGTCAACAGCACTGAGGTTGACAATCCCTGGGTTAGCCACCAGGCAGGTTATGTTGTCGCCTTCTCGTGCTATACTAGGATGTCTGGGGAAATTCAGAAGGCTAGCTCCCCGCCTGCCCTGTTTGTTTCTGTGTGAGGTTAAGTCTTGGACTAGCCTTTGTCCGATGCATGATACCCTTCCTTCTGTGGTCTGTGGGTCTGAGACCATCCCGGGATGTATCCCACCCCAGGACGAACTTGTGCTGCAAGGGCCTTCTGAGCTTCCCAAGGCTGAGAGGTCCTGGTGGAGCATCCTTGAAGGCCCCCATGCTCCACCATCCCCGCATGTGGCTCTAGAAAGTAAAGGCTTCACACATAGATGCTGCACAGGCAGCGGAGGAGCCAACCCGTGACCAGACCAAACTGGCACTCAACTGTCATCCCTATTTTCCCCACGTGACCCACTTGAGTGAAAATTTAAAGCAAGCTTTATTACACTCAACTGAAATTAGTTCTGTAAGAGTTTTAGAAGCGATCAGGATTCTGGAAGAGTTAAAGAGTTAAAAGTGGTGATGAGCATGACATCCTTATTTTGTATTTTTGTATTTATTTTGTATTTAGAATATAATTACTCAATCATCATTCCAAGATAACTTATCCATCATTCCAAGATAAATTATCCTTGGAAATGGATAATTTCATCCTCCTCCACTAGCTTCACTAATAATTTCAATGCAAATCCTTGAAAAGAATAAAGGTCACAGACTGGAAATATTATGTGTCACCCGATATGTCCTTTTATAGAAAATCCTAGAAACAGATTTTGGGCCTAGGATAGATAAATGAGTTCTAGGAACTGATGGTCCTGTGCAAATGCACAGTCTTCCAGCATATGGATCAGGTGGTTTCAGAGAATGTAGCATGACCCAAAAGCTCCCTTAATTAGGAATATTATGAGGCTAAAATCCCTTTCACCCCACAACAAAATGGCACCATGATTCAGTTGCTGCCTTGATGAGATGCTTTGGTTCATGCCAGTGAAACATGAGTTAAGATCATAGGAATTCTGGGACTATTTTAATGAAATGCATTTATGAAAAACAAAATCTTACGCAGATTATCTACTTAATGGACCTTCCTAGGATTTCCTTTAAACAGTACAATCTCCATGTCTCTTAAAGTTACTCAAATGATAAAACATTTGGTTTTACAGTTTCCTATAAAATTAAATTACTTAATAAAAGAGAAGTGTACAATAAAGTACTTGAACATAACTGTAGTTGAAAGGGTGCTGGGGAAAGTCCTTGACTCTTTGGCGGCTCATCTTTTTTCCACCCTTGATACTTTGCATGACTCAACCTTCAGTTTGAAGGTACAATGAAAATACTATTTATTAGTATGAACTGTTATGTGTGAAAATTACGGACTGTTTTCTGGATTAGTTGGAATACATACGTATATATTAGAAAAAAACACACATACACACATCATGTAAGCAGCCCAGGACAATGACGGGCAAGATTGTTAGCTCAAGTTGGAGACCAAGAGATAGATCATCACCCAGAGAAAAAATGATCTGTAATATACAATAAAAACCACCTGCTCAAATAGGGGGCCCAGAGTTCAGAGAAAAGAGGGGAGGATGGACACATTCAGATGGGGGAGGATATAAACACCCAACCAAGGGAGGGTCTGGGGGCCAGGGCTAGACATCCAGGCAAGGTACTCACTCTACCCAGCTGAGGGTCCATGACCTTAAAGCAAGCCCCTGACTGACTCCACATCCATACCTATCCACTCCTCTGCCCAGGAGGCTCAAAGAATCACTCTGCATTGTCCTAGGGCCTTAGTCTCAAAATTAGGAAGTACAAACAAAGATCTTTCCCTTCCTCTAGCTCTTTTTTTTTTTTTTATTTTGTTGTTTTTCTCTGAGTGTATGGAGATGAGGAGGAATCAGCAGCACTCCAAAGTTCAACCTCTGCCTTTCATGCTTGGATCCAAGGTGGCTGCAAGACTGCATTATATCAGTAGCTGGTCCTGCTAAGGTGTACTAAATGCTTACTGTGGGCCGGGTACTGTTATAGGCACTTAGGGATGAATTAGCTCATTTGAGCTCCTAAGAGTTAAACCCTGTTAATGTTCCCATTTCATATATGAAGAGACTGTGGCACAGAAAGGTTACATTTCTAAGGAAGCTATTAAAAAGCTTAAATAAGCGACACTGAAATTCAAATCCATAAAATGACAAAATTTGAGATAAAGTGTATTGTTGTCTATTTATTCATTTTGTGTATTAAAACAGGTGGCAAAAATTATTACAATAACTCTTTTTCTAAACACAACATCTTTCTAAATTATTTCTTTTTAACCATCTATAACACATGTGGTTTTTACCTAGTCAATACAGGGCTTCTAAAATTATGCTTTTAAAAATGTTTTCCTATGTCCTTCTTCTATTTCCTGCTCACTGTCATTCTGTCTTCATGTATTAATAATTTTTAACAGCTTTATAGGGGATTAATTGACATGACAAGCTACACAAACAGAAGTTATACAATCTGCTAAATTGTACGTACGCATACAATTGTATACATACACGAAACCAACACCATAATCCAGATGGTGACAATATTCACTGTCCCTAAAGTCTCCTCGTGCCTATTTGTAATCTCTCCCATCTCCTCTCTGCTCCCACCTCCATCTCCAGGCAAGCGCTGATCTGCCTCCTGTCATATATACTATTTTGCATTTCATAAAATTTTATGTAGATGGAATCAGACCGTCTATATTGTCTAGCTACTTTCATGCAATATAATTATGTTGAGACTCATCCATGCTGTAGCATGTATCACTAATTCACTCCTCTTCATAGCTGGGTGGTGCTTCACTGTAGGGATGGATATACCAGTGTGTTTATCTGCTCACTTACTGATGGACATTTGGGCTGTTCCCAGCTTTGGGCTATTACAAATGGAGCCACTATGAACTCGCATATTCTGCTGGTGGGAATGTCATCACCACTTCTGATGACCCTCACTCCTTTGTGTAGATGGAGATTTCGATCTGATACCCTCTTCCTTCCAACCATAGGGCTTCCTGTAGTGCAGGTCCCTCTGTTGGTAATGAATTCCTTCAGCTTTTGTATATCTGAAAATGTCTTTTTTTTTTTTTTGCCTTCAGTTTTGAAAGATATTTTTTGCTGGATATAGAATTCTAAGTTCACTACTTCGAAGGTGTCGCCTCATTGTCTTCTCTCATGCACTGTTTCTAAAAGAGAAACGGGCTGTCATCCTCATCTCTGTCCCTCTGTATGTGTCTTTTTACTCTGCCTACCTGATTGTTTTCTTTATCACTGTTTTTGAGCAATCTGATTGCAATGTGCCTTTACTTTTCTTCATGTTTCTGGTGCTTGGGGTTCACTGAACATATTGGATCTGTGGGTTTATAGCTTCCACCAAATTTAGAAAAATTCCAACTACTATTTCTTCAAATATTTTTGGCCCCCCCCCTTTTTTTTTCAGGGACTCCACTGACACATATGTTAGGCTACTTGAAGTCATCCAAAAGCTCACTGATGCTCTCTATCTTTTTCATTATTCTTCCTGTGTCCCATTTTGGACAGTGTCCATAACTATGTGTTCAAACTTCGTAGATTTTCTTCTGTAATATCTAATCTACTGTTGATTTCTTTCCATGTATATTTCATCTCTAAGAGTTCTATTTTAGATCTTCTTAAAAATATATATATTTATGTCTCTGCTAAAGCTTTTAAGTATACAGAATACAGTTATAGTAACTTTTAACATCTTGTCTGCTAATTCTGACATCTGTGTCAGTTCTGGATTTGTTCTGATGGATTGTGTTTTTCTGCTTCTTGGTATACCTTGTAATCTTTGATGATAGAAATTATACAACTTATCCTATTGCTTGATATTTTTGTATTCTCATAAATGTTCTTGGTTTTTGTTTTGGGATGCAGCTGAATTACTAGAAACATTCTGATGCTTTTGGGCCTTGCTTTTTTGATTTGTTAGGAAAGTCTAGAGCACTACTCAATTTGGGGCTAATTATCCCCTGCTACTGGGGTAAGACCTTTACTGTGTATTCTACCCTAAGCCTCATGAATCTTCAGGTTTTCCAGTTAGGCTGGTGGGAACACTATTCCTGGCTCTCTATGAGCACCGGGCTTTGTTCCCTTTAATCCCTTTGGATAAATCTTTCGCTGGCCTCACACACAGGCATCGATCAGTACTCTGTGGAATATTCAAGGGGGACCAGCTGTGGGTCTCTGAGGCTCCTCTGTATGCAGACCTCTCCACTCTGATGCTGTGTCCTGTGAACTCCAGCTGCCCTGATCTCCTTGGACTCTTGGTTCTGGGTCCTCAACTCAGGAGATCCTGGCTCCAGCTTGGTTCCTCCTCCACATACTGTGGCCTGCAAACTCGAGCTGGGGAAATGATAGGACTCATCTCCCTGTGAAATGTCTCTCAGGGACCACTATCTTTATCTTTTATGGCCAGTGTCTTAAAAGCCATTGTTTTATACACACACACACACACACACACACACATTTTCTTCTGTTTGTTTTGTTTCAGGCTGGGCAGTAAATCTGTGCCTTCTTACTCCATCCTGTCCTGAAGCAGAAGTCCTCGCGTATTAATTTGGAATGCTTTCAGGTCCAAAATTTATCTAACCATTTCTCTATTGTTGGGTACCTGGGATGTTTCTCACTTTTCTTTTTTTGGGCACATGCATTAGTTTGCAGTATATTTTTAGATTGGACAGCCACACAGACAGCCAACAATACATTGATATTCAGTCACAGTGATGGCATTTTTCCTCAGAAGGCATAAATTGCATTAAGAAAAATAAAAGGCCTAGATGCTGACTCATGGGCTTAAAGATGGGTGGTAACCACAGAATCTCAAATTCTTATTTGTAAGAATATTTGGGCACAGATATAGCCAAACTAATTACAGGCCTTGGCCTAGAATACTTGACTATTAACCATATTGAGCCAGAATACAAATTCCGCTGGGCTCAATCCGCGGTAGTTCACGTAGGTGTCTGAAACCTCAACAGGCAGTGCAGTCTATCACATCCCAAGGAGCTGTGTTCCGATCTGTTGGAGTCCCTCTGTGTCCTGTATCTCATGGCCTCATGTGCCTAGGACTTCTATCTACATGGTGGCGGGGAGGGTAAAAGGTGAAGGGAAAAGACGGCGCCATCATAGCTACCTAACTCTGGCAACCTGGATGCAGTACCGGGTCCATTGACATGGTGTGTGAGAACACCTGAGGCATCTGTGCCCTGCACTGCCCACCACGTGGGCTCAGAGGCTCACAGTCCAGGGGGACCAAAGTAGAGTGAGCCAAGTTATCCCACAGCCCTCATGAAAAAGTGAGTGATCATGTAAGGCCTGCAGTGCTTAGGGAATGCCCCAGAAGATGCAACTCGTCTATTACTTCCTATCAAGAATCGTAGGACAGTGATGAGACAAAGCAGAACTACTGATATGTGATTTGCTATCTGGGCTTTGGGGATCATGAAGTTGGTGATGCCCTGTTACAGAGGAGACCTGGGAAGTTCTCCTTTTTACCTCCGGCCTGGTTAGAAACAATTTGCTGGTTGCAAAGGACAATTTAACAGTACTTTGTTAGGGGTTACAATAAAGGTTCGGTATGGGTTTTGCTTTTGAAAGTATTTGTCTTATTTGACCTGATATTTAGGTGATTTTGAAGCAAACCATTAAGTACATAGAAACAAAACATCAAATCAAAAGATCAAACTTAAAAAGAATGCCTACAAGATCAAAGCCTCTTGTTCATCCACTCTTGCTCCAAGAGTGTCTAGGAGAGGGAGAAAACATTTCTTTTGAGAAATATTCTTTTCAAAGAAAGATGAGAATCCGACTTTAAGAGAATGGCCAAAGGGTGGAGAGATGATAAAGGGTGGGGGAAAATCAGTAATGGCATTTAGAGCAAACCTTTCAGCTACCAGTCCAGACAAGCTGGTGTATCCATCAGATGTTTGAACACTCACGAGAGGACAACCCAGCTGCTGGTGAACTTGCTCAGAACCTCTCCTACCATCTGCAGGGTCTAGGGTGATGCCATGTGTCCAAGAAATGTGTGGCTCTTCCGGGCCCTCTAACCAAGACTGACCCAGCTGCTGCTGCCATCGGCCCCACATGCAGAGCAGGGGCTAGTGAGCTGTCCTCACTGTTCATGGGCTTTGCTATAGTGTATTAAGGAAGGGACATCAATGCAGAAAGGACTGAGAACCAGCCCCTTTCCCAGCCCAGTTCTAGGATTCCACATGACAGAATATGTGCCAGATGAGATGACCGTTGATCCACAGGGGCCTGGCTTATTGTCTCAGGGGAGAAAATGAGCTAGAGAAGGTGTGTCTCTGAATGGCAGACACCTGCCCAGTGGCTGAACTCAAACTGTGCAGGTTCCAACTCACTGACTAGGTTGATGCTCTCATTCTCCTGTAGTTGTCAGATGACAGGAAGTGCAGAACAGGCTTGGCACCCTCAACCCAACCCCAACTTAACAAAGACTCCTTTCCCAGAGCTCTGAGCATTCCTGTTCTGGTCACCTGGACCTTTGAGCCTGCTCTCCAGGGCAGGCCCTTCACTTCAGATCTCAGCTGTGTTTTCCATTTGCCCTAAGACTCAACATTCTGGATGGTCCCTTGCTGTCTGGACCATTTCTGTCAAAGCTCCAGCCCTTGTACCCTTCCCCTGGCTGAGAGAGGAGGTCAAAGCATAACAACAGGTGACAGAAAAAGGATAAAGGCTCAAGACAGACTCACTGAGAGGCAGCCCTCAGAGCTCAAGAGCTCCTTGTCTTCATTCTTTCGTTCCATGGTATAGGACACAAATGTGACTACATAAAATCACAGTCTGCATGGAAACCAACATGAACGGAATCAAGAGGTAAGCCATAAACTGGGAAAACAGTTGGGACATGGATCACAGAGGCCTCGTTTCCCTGGTAAAGAGCTACAAATCAAGAAATATAAGATCAACTAAAAAAAAAAAAAAAAAAAACCTAAAGGGCAAAACATGAAAATACACCTCACAAGAAAAGAAATTCACATGGTTTTGGACAGCAAATTGCACTTAATTCCACTTACAGTAAGTTAAATAGAAATTACAACCACAGCACAATATCATTTCCACCTACTGACTGGCAAAGACGAAGCAAGTGAGGAGGAAGTGGGAAAGGTGTCTGTGGAGAAAGCAGCTGTTTGTGTAGAGGGGGAGGAGAGTGGACATCCAGCCCTTTCTTGTCTACGTATAAAGCACGTGTGGATGGATATCCGGAAAGTGATAGCACCGGCTGTCTCCAGAGAGGAGAATTTGGAGGCTGGAGAAGAGATCGTTCCCTCTATATTCTCTTTATTGATTGAAATTTGAACCTGAGATGGCCTGAGAGCTGCACTCATTTTGTCAGTGTCTAGGGAAAGATGATCTTTCCTGGGACCTTGTTCTGCTGGGCATGTCGCTGTGCCACGCTGAAAGAGAGGCTCCACATCTTCAGACATTGATATATAAAAATTTCCTTTAAAGAGACAACAGATTGGTGCATGACGGCCTATGAAGCTCTTTCATGTATTAGCCTCTTGAATCCTTGTCATAAGCCTCTGAGGCAGGCATTATTTTCATCTCTGTTTTTCTGAGGGGGTGAGTGAGGCTCAGAGAGGCTGCTTTCTTGAGCCAAAAAGTTGAGCTCCAGAGCCTGGATCTGGCGCAAAGTTGTTCTGGTGGTCACCTGAGGTTGCATTTTTGGATCTGCCCAACCTAAGGCTCAGAGGCTCCAAAGCTGCCAGAAGCCATGGGGGAAAGCGGACCGGGGAGTGAGGGCAGCTGAAAGGCTGAGGTTGTGATAACCGGCAGAGGGTCCACCTGGGGGCAGTCCTGAGGCCTGTCCAGACCTTTAGAAAGAGGAGGCAGGGCTCATGGCAGAGGCAGGTAGAGAATCTTCTCCAGGGCCCAGGCAACACCACAGGCCACCACCACAGCCCGGCCTAAGGAGGAATGCAGGCTGGGGCCGGGGAAACAAAGATGGCTCCAAGAGTATGCTCAGAAGTAGCACAGGAGTACAGATTTGAGGCAAAACTTCCCGCCAAATCTGTAGAGTGCCTTCTTTCTCTTCCATGCTCAGGCCTTCTCACACCCAGGGCCTTCTCTCTCCACTCCATCCCTCCCTGCCTCTTGCCTTCAATCCCTCTTCAAGACCTTCCCACTGCGAGTGATGGTTATCCCGGAGGCAGAGGTCAACCTGCTCCTCATGGTCTCCCCCAACTGTGCTTCTCCAGACCCGCATGACTGCTGGGCCCAGAGGCCCAGTCCATGTCTTTCTCAGTGCCAGGATGCTGCAAATCCATCTCGTAACCACTCGTTGTGTGAACCACTCACTGAAGACTGCAGAGGCTGTGCAGAAGGACTGAGAGCTCCTTGCTGGAGCTCCCTGCGCATCAAAGGGCCTGGTGCGACTCTAAGTGCTCTTGGCAGAACCTGGTCAAAATCTCCATGGTGACTGGCAAGGTCAGGGTGGGGGCTGAATGTGGGGGCAAGAAGGAGGGTGCACAAGAGCAGAGATGAGGAAGGCCACCGAGCAGGCGCGGCTGGGGTTGAGGAAGGCTAAGCAAAGGGCCAGGGACTTGGTTCTTCTAACAGACAGGAGGAAAGAAAGTTGTTCCTCTTTAACTTGGTGGAAGGAAGGAAAATAGGACTGAGCAGCTGAGTGGGATAGTTTCCTGCTGGCTCAAGAACTGAAATGATGTGAAGAGAAAAACAAGGCAGCTTCCTCTTTCTGCCCCTGGGATATGGGTTTCGGCTGTGAGTGGAATATGATGCTTATCTTTATATTGATTTTTCCTGGTCCAAAATTCAGAAACAAAAGAATATCAAATGGGGGCCCTGTGGGGTGAAATCTGGTTGTGTAATTTCGCTCTGCAAAGGAGAGGACACGGAGCTGTGACTGACGGAGGACACATTTTAGCTTCTCCTTTCACCCCGGAGATACTGAAACTCTCTGGGGATTTGAGGCCTCTTCAAATGCTGTCTGGCTAGAGATTTGGGTCTGTGGAAGCAGCGTTCTTCCCTCAACCAAACCCCCACAATTAAGAGCCTCAAACCCACCTAGGATGACAACATTCGCCAGAGTCCAAATATAAGAACTAGAGTCATTCTGGAAAGTACTGCACTGAGGTTAATATCATGTTTGTTCATGACATTTAGTCCAGTGAATCTTATTATTGGCCAGGGCTGCACATTTGAAGACAGGGTCTACATAGCCAGTTTTCTTAAACTAGAGTTGAAACTTCTTTTGGATCTTGATCCCAAGAGCCTGTGTGTAAATACAGGGTGACTGGGTTAAATGTCTTCAGAGTGGCTTCTAGATCTTTTTGAGTCTAAGGTGGGTGTAAGCAGACCCAAAGGGAACAGAGTGATTTCTTCAATGAGGAAGAGAATTATCCTAAAATTCAGTTTGCTTCTACTTATCCTTTGTATATAGTTTTATGGGAAAACTAAACTTAAAGTAATTTCACAAATAAACAAAAAAATGAAATATAGCATGTAGTGGACATCTCTGTGGCCACAGAAATTCCATCTTCCACTTTTTTGCTTCTTAACCGAATCCTAATTTTGTTCAGGTATGCACTTCTCCAACATGGTTTGCCTCAGGGAAGCTGAGCCCACCCAAACCCCAGAGGTCATTTCCAACTAGTCTAAGCCAATCCTGGTGAACAGAATCCCAGCCAAGGCACTGACCCGAAGCTGGTCAAGGGGACTTTACGGGAAGTCTGCTGGGAGCTTCTTGAGAAGGTTTCCTTCTCCGAGACCTGGGCAGGACCTGGAAGACCTTTGGAGGGTCTGTCTTGGTGTGATGTCCGGGACTGCTGCCAATGGCCTACCACAGTCCAAGAAAGCAGCTCATGTAAGGAGGAGGGCAATTCGAGAATAAGGAGCAGGCAGAACCCTGGGATCTCCTATACTGCCGAACACCCTTCTATGAGACGCAACATGCTTACTCTCTGCTTAAACCAGTTTGACTCACTTTGTGATTTGCTGATGACGTAAGTGATAACTAATACATGACCCAAAGAATGCTTAGAGGGACCTTATTCTACCCCAATGTATAAGCAGCCAGAGACTTACCAAACCCAACACGGACGTGCCCGGTGGCCGTGTTTACTCAGCGAAGAAACCCTCCTCGAAGTAATTTTTCGAATGGCCACAGTTTCCAACCTAGTCTTGAAATGCGACGGTCAAAGATGGCAAACATTTGGGTCCTTCTTTGTTCCCATTCACAACAGAGCAGGCACTCCTGTCCGGCTGTCAGGGACGTAGGGCACCAAGCACAGTGTGGGTGTGGAGGGAGCTCTGTTGAGAGAGCTATCAGGGGAGCAGCTGGGCAACTCCTGAGGCTTTCTAGCTTTTTCTATTATAGCTGCATCTCCCATACATTTCAAATTTTTTAGTTAACCTATTTAAATTGTTCTATTATGGCTGTTGTTATGGCAATTATATACCACATACTTAAGATGTTCCTAATTCTGGAATATCACACCATCATCTGAGTGCGCCGACCACTTTAAAATCATGGTTATTACTTACTGAGTTTACAGTTCCAGGTAGGAGAGGGAGAAGGCACAGTGCACGACAATGACTGAAATAAATGATTAAATCCCCATAGGGGACTCCATCCTCTGAATTCTTAATTAGATTTTACAGTCACCTGGACCCAACACCTACTAAAAATAATCATAAATACTCTCACAAAACTCCTCCAGAAATTTAGCATTACTGAAAACACCCACCAAATACAAGGTGAGTTCAATATGATTTTGGTGCCTGGACCCAAACATTTTATGCTGACAAAAGGCCAAAGCTGAGGGGAACTTTCATAGGATGAAAGCCTGAACAGTATCCTCTGACATCCCACAGAATCTCAGGCTGAAAGTGGCTGCAGAGTCCTAGGCTGACAGAGCAGGAGGAATCCCAGGGCATATTCACCCTACCTCTCCTCCTTGTACAGAAGAACCAACAGCTCAGGGCTAGAAGGTGGAAGCCCAAGGAAGGGAGCGAGTCAGTCTAACCAGAGACTGGACCTGCCCCTCATCTTCTCCATTAGAGCAACCTTATTTCGGTGTAAGATCTGATAAGGTCTCTGCCCTACGACAACACAGGGATGATGATGATGGCAATGCCAATGATGATGAAGACAGCTAAGTTCACTGAGGATTTACTACGTGCCACTTCTTTGCATGGATTCACTCCTTTAATCATATAACAACTGGACGGGGAAGGTACTGTTACTACCTCCATTTAACAGATGGAGAAACTGAGACAGAGATTAAGTACCTTTCACCCAGCTGGAGAGTTTTGGAGCTGGGATTTAAACCCTCCCAGTCTGGCCTCAAAGGCTCTGCTCTTCCTCTTTAGGTTATACGGCTTCCCTTCTAGGCTTTTGTCATCTTCAACGGCTCCTCAGTGAGCCCTTTCTAGCTGCGTCGTGCTCTGTGCTCTCAGTGACTCATGGGCTTGCCCTGGGAGGGGGGGTGCAGGGAGACCCAAGTAACTGGACTGAGCTGTGTCCCTGAGGTGCTGAGTGACTGGAGAGCAGCATCACAAAGCATGTTCCCGGTGCTGCCCAGAATGATCTGGGCATGAGTTCTCTGTGGACAAGGGCTGTGGCACACATATGCTGAATATCATCTCTTGCTCCTCCGGACCCCCCACTACCCTTCTAAGCTCTTGCCTCTAGGCAGGGGCCCTGGAAACTACAGTTCCCGGACTCCTTTGCCAATGGGTGCCACATTAGATTTTGCTGGTGAGATCAATCGTGAACTAGGGAAGGCAGGCAAAAAGAGAAGTCAATATTCACTGGAGGCCCTGCAGACAGTCACCTGGGGATTCGCAGATGGCAGGTGTAAGGTAGGCTTCGTGGCAGAGGTGACATTTCATTTGCATGTTGAAGGATTAGACACAGTTTGCAGAGTGGAGAGGAAGCAGAATGACTCCCAGTAGAGAGGACGGTGTGAACCAAGTCCTGAAGGTGTGAAGAGCGTGGTGAGTCCAGGACCTCGGTGTGGGAGTGGTGTCGGTGCCACTGGTGGTTTGCCGTGGAGGATGCTGAGAGGCAGGTGGAGAGAATGTACCAGGCCAGCTGTAATGGGCTTTCTGGGTCATGCTAACGAGTTGTACTTTATTTTGTCAGTAGAAGAAATCACAAGAGTTTTTATAGGAAAGGAAGTGATCAGCTTCGTTTTATAA
The DNA here is from genome assembly GCF_037043125.1 of Eumetopias jubatus. Lineage (NCBI taxonomy): Eukaryota > Metazoa > Chordata > Mammalia > Carnivora > Otariidae > Eumetopias > Eumetopias jubatus. The sequence continues at coordinate 146,787,847 of NW_028274807.1, read as the reverse complement.
TGATAATGTTACTTCAGGACATTATGAATAGTGATAGTGATGTAAGAAGCGCCCCCCCCCCCCCGCCACCGCCGCCCACTTTCCTCCAAACACATTGAAATTCTGGACAGCATGCAATCCAAATGACAAGGAAACACTTAACTCAGTCTGAAAGAAAGGGACCCCCAGAGAGTAGTGTACAACAGGGCAGGAAGCTAAAGCCTCTGGGAATCTTTTTTTTTTTTTTAAGATTTTATTTATTTATTTGAGAGAGAGAGAGACAGAGATAGAGAGAGAGCACAAGCTGGGAGGAGAGGGAGAAGCAGGCTCCCCGCCGAGCAGGGAGCCCGATGCGGGGCTCGGATCCCAGCACCCTGGGATCATGACCTGAGCTGAAGGCAGACACTTAACTGAGCCACCCAGGTGGCCCAGCCTCTGGGGAACTTGACCAGGATGGTCATCACAGGGACAGGCTGTAGCACCAGCCTGCTGCATGCCAGAGGCCACAGGCCCCACAGACTTGCCAAACCAGTGCTGAGCTTTCCGGCTGAGGCGGGGAGTCAGGAAGGTCTGTCCTGCCTGTGGTGTGGGCATGGGAAACTGTCCACTGGCTGGGGACCATGTGCAGAGGCTGCCATCTCTTAGAGCCACTGATGGAAAAAGAATCATCAGTGAGATGTCAGAGGCCTTTGGTGAGGGGTGACATTTGTGCCGAGGCCTAAATGAGAGAGGGGGCAACCACACGAGGAGCCCGAGGAAGGGCAGAGCATGTGAGCAGAGGGAACTTTAGGCCTAATGACTGGGTAGCAAGGGGCCAGAGCACAGGGACAGAGCCCCGTGCTCTGGCCCTGTGGCTGGAAGGTGATGGGGGGAGGAACAGGGGCCAGGTTGCCTATGATGTTTCAGACCTCTGCAAACAGAGCCCCGGGGGCTGGGATGTGCTCTCTCCTTAAATGTGCCCCATCAGAGCCCATCCATCCTTCAGGGACCCAACGTCTCCTAAAGTTTCTCTCCCTCCCATGGCCTCCACGAGTGCCGCTGTGCTCATGATCAGTACTTAGGCGCTGTTTCATTTTCCTGTATAGAAGCTTTGTGAGCCTGGATTCCTTCTGGAACCCCAATCCCTGCCTCTCTGCAATCACTGCTGCCTGGCACCTGCAGAGGGTGGGGCGGGGGGGGGGGGTTCTTCCTGCTACAAACACTTTGAAAAACAGAACAGAGGGAGTGCCTGGTTTTTTGATTTTGAGACTGAAGTCACCCCGCACAAAAGCCCCATGAAGGTTTTCAGCATATTGCAGTGGCAAAAAAGAAGGTAAAAGGATGCTGACAATGAACGCTGTTTAAAGGATTGGCAGACCTTTCTTCCTCGAAACACAGACCTAATTTGAGGGGTCTCGACCCTTAGGACATGTCAGAATCACCTCTACAGCTATGAAACACAGAGATTTCCAGGCCCCTCTAGACCCAGCAAGTCAGAATCCTCGGGGGCTAGGGGCAAGCACTCTTTTAAAGTTAAGAGCCACTGAAATCGACTGAAGCCAAAGAAAAATGCATACTATTAACAAATTTGATTCCTGTTCTTTCTGATGGGCCACAGTGATGCTTTCCAAAGCAAACTGCCTTGCCCAATGCAGCCTCTCTCACGGTAACAGGCTGAGGATGAGGAGGCTGTCAGCAGTCCTTGGATGGGCTGATGCACTCTCGTACTTCAGAGGAGCATGCACATCAGCTCAGTGCCCCAGGTGACAAGGAATGATGGCCTCCTGCCTGGTGACGTTACTTTTTGCACCTATAGGTCAAAGGTCTAACACAAATCAACACGTCCACAGTCAACAGCTGCCTAGGCAGCCATTTTGCCTTATGAGTTTACAGTAGATGAAAAGCTGCCTGTCTCCACTGAAAGTACGGCATCTATCATTTGACTCTGCTAATGAGTGGAAGAATCAGACACCCAAGTAATATCATGTACCACAAGCAGTAACTGACATTCAGTTCAAAATGCTCTAGAAAGAAAATAATATTTGGCTTACAATAATATTTGGCTTACAATAATATTTGGCTAATGCACAACCTCAAACCAGAAGGCTACTAAAGCACTTTGAAAAATTCGCATTTGGGCTTCCTGATGATAAATTATTTTGGGTTTTCTGTCAATAAGGAGAGAGAACATCAAGATTCAACGGACAGAAGTGTTGGCTTTTTCTAAGAGTTTAAGGCTCACTTTTCAATCCCCTATTGGTCAGTCCCCAAAATGACATGTAACTTCAACACGACGCCACTATGCTGTGTGCTCATGGTTTTTTTCTGTCTTTAAAATAAACAAATAAATTAACCAGAATTAGTGCTGTTTAAAAATATTTAAATCTTCCTATTCTCATTTTCCTTTTTTTGTTTTTAAAATTTTATTTATTTATTTGACACAGGGAGGGGGAGCGGCAGGCAGAGGGAGAAGCAGGCTCCCCCCTGAGCAAGGAGCCCGATGTGGGGCTCAATCCCAGGACCCTGAGATCACAACCCGAGCCAAAGGCAGACGCTTAACCGACTGAGCCCCCCAGGTACCCCTCATTTTTCTCCTTTAAATCAAAAAGGAAACAAGATTTTAATCTAAAAATAAGAAACAGGGTCCCAGGGGTGCCTGAGTAGCGCAGCTGGTTAAGCATCTGACTCTTGGTTTGTTTAGGTCATGATCTCAGGGTCATGGGATCAAGCCCCACATTGGGCTCCGTGTTCATTGCGGAGTCAGCTTGAGATTCTCTCTCCCTCTGCCCCTCCTCCTCATGTACTCTCTCAAATAAATAAATAAATCTTAAAAAAAAAAGAAAAAGAAGTAAGGGTCACGACAACCATCATTACACCCTCTGTTGTTGAAGATTAACTCATTTAAGAGTTACATTCTCCTTTTCTAAACTGTATATCAGAAGAGGGTAACCCTGGAAAGGTTGTAAACTTCCATGCATATTGGGGGTCCTCCAATCAGAGAGGGTCAAACGGAAGAGACATTCAAAATACTTACGAATCGGTATAACACGGGACTGAGCAGCCAGAATGGACACCATGGCCACCCCCAAGTGGTGCACGCTGAAGTGTTCAGGATGGATCTCAGCCTGGGGTAAAGCACCAGGTTTGGTATACCTAAACTCTTTGGAAAAAATTACTAACAACTATAAGGAACCTCAACAATGAACCTCTGTCTTGGACCTCTGTCTGTGAGAACAAGCCCGGCCTCACCTGCTGGAGAATGAGAGGCCATACAGGGCAGAACTGGCCCAGCCAAGACCCCAGATATGTGAGACAGGCCCCCACCTGACCTGCAACTGACCAAGGATGCATGAGATAGCCCAGTCAAGACCAGGAAAAGAATGGCCAGCAGCTTCCAGCCTAAATGGCTGACCTGCAGAATCATGAGCCATTGAAGTCGCTCTTGTTTTAAGTAAGTTTCAGGGTGATTGGTTAATGTAGCAATATTTAGTTGATATAACTGGAGGTCTCCTAGAAATTTGGATGGGGAGAGTCTTATGTTCTGTGATCCTTTGCTCAAGAGGAATAATTTGTAACCCCAGTGAACATATTATTTTTCTGTTGTTTTCCTTCCAGCCATAATAGCCCATAAATTTTTCCACCTTGCTAATTTGTATTAGAATAATTTTAATGACTATAAAATATTCCACTGAAGGAGTAAAATATAATTTCCCCAATCATGCCCCATGTTGGTGGATTTTTAGATTGACTTCAATTTCTGAACTATAAATAATTTTATACTTATAACATTTCTCACATTTCTGATGATTTCTTTTGGATAAACTCTTAGGCACAGAATTACTGAGTCAAGCTCATTACCAATAATATGGCTCTGGAAACATGCCAGAAGATACTTTCCGTAGGGGCTGAGTGCTCACTGACACCATCAGGGGATGGCCACCGGTTTCATCACACACTTGCCAGGACTGGATTTATTTTGGGGAGGTACAAATTCAGCAGATGAAAAATTGAAAAACGAGAGCTTTGGTTACATTTCTTCGACTGGATGAAAGCCCGGGGCAACCACAGAGCTGTCTGATTTATACACCACTGGATAAATGAGGTTGGCATAAAATTTTGAAGATGTAGAGAACTCAGGAAGAGGTAAATGTGACTCAGATATTTATTTCTGGAACATTTACAGCAGCTCTAAAACTGGTGGGTTATTTATCTGCTTTTCTAAAACCGAGTTTTCAGAGGAGGAACCTTCATTACGACAGATATGGTGTTTGACTATGTGTAACTTTCCTCTAAATGTGCGTCTATGATGGGCATTATTTAACACAACTATATTGAGGGGATAATAATAAACTGACAACTAAATAAACCCTACAGGATTTCACCATTAGTTTTCACTGATTTCTGTATTAAAATTATTCTGCGGTTGTGGAACACTTCCCAAATAATACAAGCAGGCCTGGGAGAAGCTTTATCTTAATGAAGGCCTAACGATGTACACACACAGCCCCATGACAGCCTGGTGAGCCTCCCGTACACTTCCACAGCCCACCCAGGTGGCCATGGGAAGCACCACATAGGTTCCAGCTAGAAGAGCCCTCCCAGGCACGATATAAGTCATGTGTGACTAATAGCAGTTAAAGCTTTTTTTTTTTTTTTAAAGATTTTATTTATTTGACAGAGAGAGAGACAGCGAGAGAGGGAACACAAGCAGTGGGAGTGGGAGAGGGAGAAGCAGGCTTCCCACTGAGCAGAGAGCCCGATGCGGGGCTCGATCCCAGGACCTGGAATCATGACCTGAGCCGAAGGCAGACGCTTAACGACTGAGCCACCCAGGCGCCCCAAGCCTGCAGTGTTCTTGTCCTAAACACCTACAGGCCTTACTCCCCCACCTCCTTCAAGTCTTTACACAAATGTCACCTCTCAATTGCAGCCAGAACCCTTCATACCTCGTCTGCCCATTCCTTTGTTAATTTCTCCCTAGCACTTGTTACTTTCTGATATACCATATAATTCCATTATTTACTGTCTATCTCCCCCCACACGAATATAAAGGCCACAAGAAGGATTTATGTCTCTTTTGCTTCACTGACACATCCCCAGATCTTGGAACAAAGTCTGGTACATTGTAGGTAAGTATTTGTTGAATTGACTTTTTTCCTCCTCTAAGAAACTTTAGATCCTGGGATCAGAGATAAGAAAGAGCACAATTATGAAACCCCCAACTCCAAAAAAGGTCTTGTTAACACGGAGCCATAAAAAATAAGACAAGATGTTACTAATATTGCCGCAAACCAGTGTTCGCCACAGCTGGCGTTCCTGCCTCAGTTACACTATAGGACAACGCTAGAAGCACGGGGACACTTTAAACAAACAAACATCAGTCCCAGGGAAGGTTGAGATCCCACAATACAGACTGAACGCTTTCCAGACCCAATGTAATTAAATCTCGATCATCTCACAGGTTTTTTGGGCTTCTTTCTGATCTCAAATAACTGGGACCGGAAGTCACGACAGGGAGATTGCTGAATTCGGATTGAGAAGGAGCATCATGAAAGGGAGTTTGGTGTGACAGAATCCCTCAAGCTCAGGGACTTGTCCAAGTCTGTGCAGCCACATGGATGGAACAGAAAGGGTCAGAGGACACTGTTGTATTTCACTCCAAAATGAAAAGTTGTGATTTCTGAATCATTTATTGCCCGGGGATCATCCACACTGCCTGCCGCCTTCATTAGTCAAGACTGAGGGCTGAGACAGGGAGAAATCAGTACCCTGCAGGGATGGTACCACTGATGCGAAGAATATTATACTAACTACATTTTTTTTTCTCTTTTAACCAGCTGGCATTTTATTTCATGTTTAAATGAAATGCTATTCAATCTTTTAAGATGAGGGGAAATGTGCATTTCAACATAACAATGTTGAATACAATGGACTGAGTCTTCCCAGGCCTCAAGATAACTTCTAATTAGCTCTAAGTTACAGGCCCGGAATGGATATAATACGTGAGCACTAACTTATTTAATGGTATATACAGCCAGCTGAAACAGATTTCAACCAATCTTCATTTATTTAACTTTCCATTAGTTAACAGCTTAAGCACTGGGTGGAATGGTTGGTTGATCACAATTTTCTAGAGAAAGAGGCTATGTTTACAGTATTGCAAAGGAAAGCATCTGAGAAAAGCATCTTTATTTTAAGTATTAATACAAAGGAAGAAATAGGAAAGAACATAAACACAAAGGTAAGAATTTGGTTGGCACTGAATGCACACTGCCAGATAGGTCATCATTAAAAGATTTCAAAATCCAAATACTTGTAGAGTATCAAAATACTTGTCTGTGAAAAATGAGTTTGAATCTCTGATCAACAGAACACCTCTTGGGAAAAGGAACTTGATTTCTAAGAGGTATTTGGTGTTGATCATCTACAGTAAAACTCAGTTTAAGGTTTTAAAGCCCCCTTGGCCTCTTGATGAATAAAATATTTTTATGATATTAATAAATTTAGCAGTTTCTCTTTAAGATTGTCACTGAAGCCCAGTCCTAACTGGTGATGAATGGTTACGCCACGGATGTCAGAGTCAGAACAAGAACATGGGATAATTAGAATCATTTGAAGCGCTCAGGTGAAGAAAGTGGGCATTTCATACCTCAGAGGAAGCTACTTTTACACATATAAGCACCGTTAAGAATGTCTAGCTAGTGGAGACTTACACAGATATAGTCAAAGGGTCCAACTCTCAGTTTTAAACATGTTTAACTTTTCTCTCAGGGATAAATGGCGTTTTCTTCAACTCCTTATTGAGTGGAAACAAAATAAGATCTGCATCAAGACTTACTGAAATTGTTTAAGCAAGTCAGTAAAGAGAGCTTTTCGTATGTCTGGGGTCCAGGAGAGAGGATGTGGATGACCGTGGACGCTAACGCCACCATCTTGGCTCTTACGCATCTGGTGGCCTTTTGAAGAAAGACTACAAAAGGATGGAAGGCTGATGGGAACACAGCTGTGAAAGATCATTCATAGGGATACTCAAGTCTGTGATCAAAAGAGGTAGTTTTGTGAAAACTCAGCATGCTGTAAGAAGCCATTTCTTTTAACTCTTTTCAAAGTACTTGAAATATTTAGAATATTGCCCAGTTGCAGCCCTGTTTATTTACTTCCAATTACTCTCCAAGAGGTTCAGATTTCAAGTTGCAAAATGGTCCTTAAAGTGAACAGATCATTTTAAAATGAAGGAAAATGATAAAAAGCTCTGATTCCAAATAAAAAATTCACGATGAATGTCTGTTGGGGGAGTATGGGAATTCGCAAACCTCTCAAATGATCTATGCCAGCAGAGTGGTTATCTTTGGCTCCATAGCTGTCAAATTTAGATAAACCAGTTTGATTAAATATTTAAAAGTCGAAATAATTTATTCCCTGACTAATTCGACATAGACATAGAATGTTTCATGATATTAAAGAATAAGTGAAATGTTTCTTAAAATAAAATAAATTACAACAGTCCACAGCAAAAGACTGGAAGGCAGAATTGTGCATTTATGTCCAAACGAAATCAATATCATATTCAAAGTTCATAAAACATCGAAACTTCAAGTACAAATGAACAAGTGTTATAATTATTATTTAGATATGATTTTTTAAAAAAAATTATAGCACTGCCTCTGATAATAATTACTTGGCATTGTCTTTCTGGAGTTTGGGAGCAAAGATTGTCTTCTTCTTGAGAAGAAGCAGCTCTACATTGAAAGAGCTTCCGGTTCAGGCACCTACACGGATACTTCACTCTGCTTAAATCAAGATTCAATCATTGAAGGTGTCATAGCAAGAAGTAACTCTAGGGAGGCTATTAACAATTTAGCATTTGTTGTTCCTGCTGGAATGCTAATTCGGCTTCCCAAAGAAAAGGAGAGAAGTGGAATTCATTAACATGGAGATCCTGTGACTGTGGGAACATGCTAGAACTCTTCTGCCTGAGCACATTCAGAGTGATGATGCAAATGTCTCTACAGAGTCAGTGAGGCGAGTAAGATCTCCGCTTGACTGACTTCTCCCAAATTTACCTCTTCACGCGGTGAAACACAGCTGACTCCTGATTATTCAACAAACGGAAGGGAGTCTGCGCTCATGTCTAGCGGTGTTCTCTGGGCCAAGCAAGGTGATCTTTAAGAGCCCAGCTGTATGTCTGTTTTCTGCTCAGGTCTGTACCTCAGGGTTGTCTTGGGTGGCAAGCCCTGTGGCTGTCCCCAAACTCTGAGGTAAGGCACGCTACTGGTGAAGGCAGCAGCCAGTAGAAGAGCCCAGGATTAAACCTGGGAGACACAGGGCAGAGCGTGCAGTGAGAGGGGGACAACCAAGAGGTGTTCGAGGATCTCCTGGGAGAGGATTAGAGAGCCTACACTCATGCCAAATGATTGGTACCACTTGCACATGGATACTAAAGGAAGGGACATATGAGAAGGTTTGAAAAGTTGTGGGAGGGAGGGTAGTCAGTATCACGGGTAAGATGGTGAGCAACTTGCCAGGCATTTCCTTCTTCAAGAGAACACAACACTGTTGGCTCCATAGAATTGGAAACTTAACATAGATAAATATAACACTTGGGTTCTTAGTTTTTAGCAGCAAGCTGCAGAGAGATCAACCCTGGCTGATCCAAGCAGAGAAAGATACTGGGGGGCTCACAATTTTGGGAGGAGCTGAAAAATTTGAGGCTACACTTCCAGGGACAAAGTCCACACCTATCGCTGCCTCTGGTACAAGGTGCTCTAGCTTGCAATAGGGCTGCTTCTGACTGGGAAGACCATCGTACTACAGCCATGACTGGTAGCCGTCCTGCTTCCGCTCCGAAGTGCCAGGAAGTCAGTCCGGCAAAGTGAGATCCTGTCACTTCTCCAGAGAGCAAACTCACCATCCCTTGCTTATGTCAGTAGCTCCTACGTCAAATTTTGCAATGAGGGGGGGTTCTGACACCAAGAGCTGAAGTCACCTGCCTGTGGCTCAGCTGCGAGGGAGCCTGGAGTAGCAAATCCATAGTATTATCATTAGAGACAGTCTTTGTTTCCTGCCAAGAGTTGTAAGGTAGGAAACATTCCCCTTTTATGGAGACGGGTGCACACACTGGGCCACCAAAATGATGGTCAGGCCCGGAAGGGGGAAGATTTACACCTTGGGAAAGGAAATTCCAGCCCTTTGTAAAGGTGAGTGTTTTTTTTTTCCCTTTTAAATGAAAATATATCAATATTGTTTCTGATGATAAAAATGCATTGTGACAGACTTCCATTTCCAACAATATAACATTAAGTAAGGCCTAGATAAACTAGAAACCTCACACTGTAAAAGCCTAGATGTGCTGATAAAAAACAACCCACATTTCCTTAGCTATAAAGCTGAGCTAGCAAGGAAATAAGGGAAATCCCCGGCAAGAAAACACAAGGAAGAAATTAAAACCTGGGGCTGTTTGCTGGTGTGGCTGCCTCAGAACACACTATTTTGGTACCCCAAAACTTGAATTTCCAGTTCCTTCCTCATATTTATCCAAGGTCTCACTTTTTGTCCTTACACGCTGTGGAAACTTAATCTATATACTAATCTCATTGTGGAAAAAAAAAAAAAGATTCTTGGACTGGCACCAATCTGTGGTTCACACTTTTTAGCGGCACTGCTTTTAGATTTTGTTAAATCAATGATACCTGTTAACTTTTCAAAGATAATTGCCAAATAAAAGAGAAAGAACACATACCTTTCAAACCAGTAAACAGGAAAAAAGGTATATATTTATTTACATTACAATCAATTTATTATTAGGAGCCAGGAAAAAAACAGAAGGGGAACAAGTCAGAAATACACAAAATGATGGAAAAAACTAACTCCATATAGGATCACAATAAATGCAAATGGAATAAACAGACCAGTTAAAACACAGAGACTGTTAGATTGGATAACAACAACAAAATCTAACTTGATGCTGTTTACATGAAACTTACCTAAGTCATAAGAGCAGAGAATGGCTGAGAGTAAAAAGATGGAAAATGAAATAACAAGTGTGACAGTTAATTTTATGTTTCAACTTGGCTAGGCCACAGCACCCAAATATTTTGCCAAACACTATTCCAGGTGTTTCTGTGAAAGCATTTTTTGGATGAGATTAACCTTTAAATTGGTAGACTTGCAATAAAGTAGGTTACCTCCATTATGTGGCTGGGCCGCATCCAATCAGTTGAAGGCCTCAATAGAGAAAGGCTGACACCTGCCCCAGACCCAAGAAGAAGGGAATTCTGCCAGCAGACTGCCTTTGCATTTGGATTTGAACTGCAATTCTGCCCTGGGTCTCCAGCCTGCCGGCCTACTCTGCAGATTTGGGGGCTCACCAAGCCTTCATAATTATGTGAGCCAATTCCTTAAAATAAATCTATCTCTTTCTCCATATACACATATACAGAAATCTGGCATAACTCTCTCTCTCTCTACACACACACATACACACACACACACACACACACACACACACTCAACTGGTTCTGTTTCTCTGGAGAACCTTGACTAATACAAAAAGCAAGAGAAAGGTAAAACAGATCTAACAGATCTTAAGGCAAAAAGCATTATTTAGAAATGAAGATGAAGGCCCAAACACAGTGATAACAGATGAATTCTCTAGGAAGTTGCCCAGGAAACTAACAATTCTGATGTTGTATACACATAAATACCACAACCCTAAAATATACAAAGTAGAAATGAACAAATTATAAGGAAATATTGGAAATGATAATCATAGTGAGAGATGTGTTAACATCTCCATTGATTGGTCTATCAAGCAGCCCAAAACATCAGGAAGATCATAAAGAGAGGAATGTAACACAACTAGTAAGATTAACATAATGGCTATACATAGAGTCCTGTATTCTAAAACTAAAAAACACATTTTTTTCCAAACATGAAGAAGTGCAAAAACTGACCACATATTAGGCTACAAATAGTCTCAAGATCATGGAACCCTACATCAAAAACTAATGATGTAATGTATGGTGATTAACATTATAAAATAAAATTAAAAAAAAAGAAATAGCTAAGAACTGATATCATAGAGATGGTATTTTCCGACCTATGATGCAATTAAAATACAAAAAATATTTTTTTTCCAAAACTCATAAATTGGGCGCCTGAGTGGCTCAGTCGTTAATCGTCTGCCTTCGGCTCAGGTCATTATCCCAGGGTCCTGGGATCGAGCCCCACATCGGGCTCCCTGCTCAGCGGGAAGCCTGCTTCTCCCTCTCCCACTCCCCCTGCTTGTGTTCCCTCTCTCGCTGTCTCTCTCTCTCTGTCAAATAAATAATAAAAATAAAAAAAAAACCTCATAAATTTTGAGTATTTAAAACATACTTCTAATGACACGAGAGAGAACAAATGGAACACAGAGTATGTTTAAAGGAACATAGAACCTATTTAGATCTAAAAAGAATAAAAGGGCTACACACTGAATTTCTACTTTTTAATTAAAGGGCTACTGCAAGGACAAAGTCTTAAGTGTTTTTATTAGAAAATAAAAAATTTTAAAGTTACAAAGGAAGAGAATGATCATCATACAAGTGAGAAATGGAAATGGTTAGATTTAGGAGGAGTCTGAGCAGAATGTCAGAGGGGAGGGACGCAGGAGTGTCGCCAAGGGACTGGCAATGCTGTATCCTACATGTCTGCATTATAATTATTCTTTAAATCATGCAAATATGTTTACATACCCTTCTGTACAATAAAAGAGTTAGAACAATTGAGGAAACAACTGAGTTAAAAGTGTAACTGAGAAAGTTACACAAAGAATAGCAAACAAAACAAAATCCAGCTCTGTGCTCTTTATAAGAGCCACTTCTAAAGCAAAAGAATATATAGAAAGATTGAAAGTAAAAATATGGAAAAAGACCAACCATGAAAATAATACTCAAAGAAATTGGACATAACCATATTAATCTAAAAACGAGACCTTAAGATAAAAACCACAATTAGGGAAAAAGTTACTGCATAATATTAAAAGTTTCATATCACCAGTATGATACAATTCTAAACTCCAATGCACCTAGTAAAATAGTGTCAAAATATAGGGAGCAAAAATTGATAGAAACTATAGGGAGAAATGCACAAATTTACAACCTCGCTGATAATCAGGCAGATACAAATAGATAAATAGATACAGAATACTTCAACAAAACAATTAACTACCTCAATGTAATGGATAGAGAGAGCTTTACATAAAACAACTGAAGAATGCATATTCTTCTAATGCACACATGGAACATTTATAAAAAGAGATATTAGGCCATAATGCAGGTCTCAAAAAACTTTAAGAACAAGAATCTATAAAGATCATATTCCCTGACCATAGCACCATTCAGTTAGAAGTCAATCACAACAAAACCACCCATAGGTTTGGAAATCCCAAACCACACATATAAATAACTTAAGATTCAATGATGGGAGGATGAAGTTGTTTTAAAAGTTGGGTCTGAGTGATTAAAAAAAACCCAACACACTATATATCAAAACTTGTGGAATGCAGTGCAAGTGGCCCTAGGAGGGATATTTACAGCCCTAAATGCTTACATCAGAAAGGAAGAAAGGCTAAAAAGTAATGAGCTTATCATGTATTATGTAGCTTATATGTAATAAATTAGAAAAAGAAAAGCAGAATAAATCTAAGGGAACTAGAACTAACTACAGGAACAAAGATGAATGAAAGAGAAACAAATGCACACACAAAAAACCAACAAAACCAAGAGATGGTTCTTAAAGACCGAGAAAGTAGACAAACCTCTAGAAAGGTTGCTCAAGAAGAGAGAGGACACAAAACACCATTAGGAACGAAAAGGCAGGCATCAAACAGATGCAGCAAAGATGAAAAGTAATAGGGCACTTAGCAGCTATGTGTCCCATGGGCAAATTATTTAACCTCCACAATGCTTTGGTTTCATCATCTGTAAATTAGGGTTATCTAACGTGCCAATTTCATCTAATTGTTGGGAAAATTAAACTGGTTAATGGATGTAATATACCTAGATGAGTCCTTGGCAATAAAAGTGACAACGAATACATTTAGTGCTCACTAAATGTTGGCTGTTCCTCCTATTGTTGGTGCATAATTATTTGTTCTGTTTCTCCTTAGCCAGTTGGACTATTTTATTAGTATTTTATAAGATCATCTTTTGGTTTTGCTGATCTTCTCCTCTATTGCATGATTTCCTATTTCATTAATTTCTACTCTAATATCTAGCATTTTCTTCCTTCTGCTTTCTTTGGGTTTAATCCGTTATTCTTTTACAAGCTTCTTTAATTGAATAACCAACACATTTATTTTCAACGTTTCTTGTTTTTAAAATTTGTTTTTAATGTTAAAAATTTCCCTCTAGCTAAAGTACTAATGTGCTGCCTAAGTTAAACTATTTAATTTTATTACTTCAATTCTCTAGTGGTTTTAAAACATGCCCAGGGGTTCTCTGACAATCCTATCAAAAAATGGAGTCTGATTTCCTGCTTCCTTCAGCCTAGTGACTTGACCTGGAGCAGAGAGAAGTGATATCGAGTGACTTCTGAAGCTGGGTCATAAAAGGCAATGCAGCTTCTGCAAGGCTCTCTAGAGATGGTCATCCTTAGAACTAGCCACCATGTTCTGGGGACACCCAGGCTACATGAAGAGGCCACATAAAGAGATAACATCAATTGCCAGACATAAGAGTAAGCCTTCAGATGATTCCAGCCCCCAGCCTTTGAGATGGGCCAGTGGATGCCCCATGGTACAGAGGAGCAGAGACAAGTTGGCTTTACTGAGTCCAAGACAAACTACAGATTTGTCAGCAAATAAATTTTTTTAGGCCAGTAAGTTTCAGTGCAGTTTGTTTTATGTCAATAGATAACCAGAACAGTTCTAAATATTTTCAATCTGAACATCATCAAATTCTTTTAAAGCCATGAATTATTTAAGAGTATGTATACGCCACAGTTTCCAAACAAATAATGGCCATGGTGGTAATGGTGATGGGATGGCTTATTATTCATTTCTAATTTAATTTGACTGGGTTAGAGATGTGGTCTGAATATATAATTTGTTTTTTTTTTTTTTTAAGATTTTATTTATTTAGGGGCGCCTGGGTGGCTCAGTCGTTAAGCGTCTGCCTTCGGCTCAGGTCATGGTCCCAGGGTCCTGGGATCGAGCCCCGCGTCGGGCTCCCCGCTCTGCGGGAAGCCTGCTTCTCCCTCTCCCACTCCCTCTGCTTGTGTTCCCTCTCTCGCTGTGTCTCTCTCTGTCAAATAAATAAGTAAAATCTTTAAAAAAAAAAAAAAGATTTTACTTATTTATTTGAGAGAGAGAGAATGAGAGATAGAGAGCACAAGAGGGAAGAGGGTCAGAGGGAGAAGCAGACTCCCCGCTGAGCAGGGAGCCTGATGCGGGACTTGATCCCAGGACTCAAGGATCATGACCTGAGCCGAAGGCAGTCGCTTAACCAACTGAGCCACCCAGGCGCCCTGAATATATAATTTGTTTTAAATTGGTTAAGAAACTTTGTGATAACCTATAAGTGTAATTGTTGCATCTGTCTTTGTAAAGAATACATCTTTGTTCAGTGCAGGCTTTTATATATATATGTATATGTGTGCATATGTAGATACACAAATACATACATGAAAACACTTATCTACTGGACATTATATATATGGGTCTCCCTTAGATGGGTGGTTTGCAAACTTTTTATTGTCAGAACCCTTTACATTAAAAAAAAAAATGCGGACCCTGAAGATCTTTTGTTTATGTGGGGACTATTTATCAATATTTACTGGATTAGAAATCAAAAGTGAGACATTTAAAAATATTTATAAATTCATTTTAAAATAACAAAACCATTCATATTAGCAAATGTTTTTACTTTAAAAATATATTTTTCCTAAGCAAGAAAATTTTGGAACAAGAGTATAATTGTTTTACATTTTTGCAAATTCTTTAATGTTGGATGTATTAAAAGACAACTGGATTCTCAAATTTGTTTCTGCATTCAATCTGCTGGGATATATTGTTTTGGTTGAAATATACAAAGAAAATTCAGCCTCACACAGATACGTAACTGGGAAGTGGAGAAGTATCATAATATTCTTTTCAGATGATTGTGAATATTCTTCTTTGATGCTACACCAAAATTCAACAAGTGGAAGTTTCTTAAGGATAATTGTGACATGGAATGGAAACCATATCAGTAAACTTTCCATGTCCTTATTACATGAAAAGCCAATGATTTATCTTGCACTTTGAATAGGTCTTACCATACAAAATTTTGTAATCTCATGTGTTTTGTCATCTCAAAAATACCAGTCTACTGAGTTGTAAAGATCTGCCCAAAATGTTGATGCATTTTGTTATGTAATATAAAAATCCCATTCATTAATATCACCACTGATCTCACCAGAAAAATCTTTACATACTGGAACATTGTCAAACTCTCTGTGGTGACTACACAACCCTAAAATTCTAATTTTTGCTTGAAAACTCAATTTTATGGCACCAAATGCTGTTAGTTATTTTCCCCAAAGTGATGGACTTCACTTTTTGAGAAAATGCTTGCTAAATGCTGGAGTCTAACCATAGTTTGTTAGTAGTTGTTCTTTTGAGTAAAAATGGTGTTACAGACTTCGGGAATGGCAACATGGGGAGCTCCACAGACCCATGTCCCAGCAAAACAAGCATAATTGATAGAAATTATTTTTCTAAATGGTGTCTAAAATTGTCTTAAGGGCATACAGCAAATGAAGAAATATCTACTCAAGAAAATCCACTAACAATCAATGAGAACAGTGAAAGTCTGTGGCATGCCAACCACAATCCCCTCCATCCCTTTCCAGCTCAGGATGATGGACACTCTAGACTGGCGAAGCCAAGAATACAGGGCTCCCGTTCTTGCCAATTCCCAGTTAGGGACTATGGTACACCCCCAGGAAGGGCAAGATACCAACATTTCTCATCCTGACCAACTATGTGTTGCAGAGGCTAAATTCCAAGCAATACAGCTGAGAAATTGGAGGTTCCCTTCCTTTACCCAGTTCCCATACAGAGAGATGTTCCCTGTCAGGGGTGGCACCCTGAGAATAGTGGTGCCCTGATTGCCCTTGCCCCAGTTTGTTCACAGGTTAGAGATTCCATGCTGGAAGAGGTAAGCTGAGAAGGCCAGAGGACACCCTGCTCATAAAGCAGGGGTGTCACTCTAAGAGAAACTGGCCCCTGTCCTCTCCCCCAGCTCCAGAGTTGTGGCTCAGAGATTTTGTGCAGGGAAGAGGCAGGCCATAAGAACAAAGAACTCCAAAGCTGTCCCCAAAGGAAATGAGTTTATTTAGAACAGAGTATAAGGAAGCTCAAACCTAAGGATGCTCCAGAAACAAAGCAGCTTTTGGTGGTAAGCAAGTAAGGGAAGGCTAGTAGTTTCATTGTAGTAGCAAGCTAAACTGCAGGCTAGTTTCTTTATCAAAGAGAACCATGAAAAGAAATAGCCCAAAAGGGAGCCCTCCTGGGGTGAGAACAAACCTTGAAGACTGGCCTCAAAAAATTCCCCTGCAAAGGGGTCCAAATTTATCTGGATCAGACTGCAGAGCAATTTTTGCCCTAGAATATTCTTGAAAACATACACAGCAATCAGTAATTAATAGAAGCTCACAGCTAGATGTGATACCAAAGAGGCAGACGGCTTAACAGAGAGACCTGGGAAAGAGACAGACAGCCTGGTAAAACCATGATCATCCCAGGGTGACTGCAAATGCCCAAGGCTGCAATCCTTAGGCGGCTTCATGAGAGGCCCTATATTATGGGGAGGGTGGAAAGAAATAGATCCCACTACAATAATATCACTAGTCATGGAAGAAATAAATGAACAGGGGCGCCTCGGCAGCTCAGTAGGTTAAGCGTCTGCCTTGGGCTCAGGTCATGATCCCAGGGTCCTGAGATTGAGCCCCGCATCGGGGTCCCTGCTAAGCGGGGAGCCTGCTTCTCCCTCTCCCTCTGCTGCTTCCCCTGCTTGTGCTCTCTGTCGAATAAATAAATAAAATCTTTAAGAAAAAAAAAGAAAAAAGAAATAAATGAACAAATAATAACAAGCTCTGGGGGAAGGGAAACCAGTAGCCAGAACTGCTACAAAATATTACCTAAAATGTCCAGTTTCCAACAAGACATTATGACTATACAAAGAAACAGAAAAACACGACCCATACAGGAAAAAAAAAATCAGGCAACAACTGTGATAGGACCCAGAAGTTGGATTTAACAGACATGAACTTCAAAGCAGCATTAGAAATATGCTCAAAGACCTAATGGAAATCATGTTTAAAGAAGTAAAGTGCGATGACAAGGTTCATCAAATAGAGAATATAAAGAGAAAAAAAAATTTTAAAGAGGAAATTTAAAAAAAATGAATTCTGATATTGAAAAGTACAATAAATAAAATGGTAAGTTCACTAGAGACTCCCAACAGTAGATTTGAAGAGACAGAAAAAAAAAAATCAGCACAATTTATATCAATAGTGATTATGCAATCCAAAGAACAGAGAGAAAGCAATGATGAAGAAAAATTCTCATCCACTGTGTTTTGGCCTCACTGGCCCATCTGCTCCTTAAATAAGTCAAATTCACTCACCATAAGTTCACCTGGTGCTCTATAGGTCCAGAATACTCTCCTCTACACGCCTAGCTCCTACTCAGCACTTGGGCCGTGGCTACCAGAGAGGCCTCCCTGACCATGCCTTCCCTAGTTTCTCTCAACTAATAAATGGGCCAGGTACTGAATAAACATCCCTCAAAGAAGATATGCAAATGGCCAATAAGCACATGAAAAGATGTGCAATATCGTTAGCCATCAGGGAAATACAAGTCAAAACCACAACGAGACACCACTTCATACGCACTAGGATAGCTTTAACCAAAAAGACAAATATTAGCCAGTGACGATAATGATAAGGATGGGAAGAAATCAGAGCTTGTATATACCACTGGTGAGAACATAAAATGATGCAGCCACTCTGGAAGAGACTCTAGGAATTCCTCAAATGATTAAACATGGATTTACCATATGACCCAGCAATTCCATACCCAAGAGAAACAAAATCATAGGTCTACATGAACACCTGTACATGAATGTTCACAGCAGTATTATTCATATTAGCAAAAGGTAGAGAAAACCCAAATGACCATCAGCTGATGAATGGATAAGTATAATGTGGTATACCCATACGATGGATATAATATAATATGATATGATATAATATAACATAATATTTTGGTAGAAAAAAGGAATGAAGTACTGACATAAGCTACAACATAGATGAATTCTGAAAGCACTATACTAGGTGAAAAAGTCAGACACAAAAGGCCACACCACATATTGTATGGCTCCATTTATATGAAAGGTCCAGAAGAGACGAATCTATAGAGAGAAAAGTTTGTGGTTGCCAGGGGCTAGAGAGAGGGGGGCAAATGGGAAGTGATCAGAGAGTCAGTATGAGGTTGGGTATGAGGTTGCTTTTGGTAAAACTGTTATGAACCTGCTGTGATGGTTGCACAACTGTGGATGTACAGAACAATAACAACATTGAACTGTATACTTTAAAGGGGTGATGTGTATGGTATATGAATTATGTCGCAACAAAGCTGTTATTAAAAAAAACAAAAACTAGCATGCTGTGCCCCCTCCCCATAACTGGTATGAAGCTCCATGAAGGCAGGAAACTTTTTTATTCCATTCACCACGTATGTCAGCATCTACAACAGCATCTTGCACATAATAGGCACTAAAATCTTTGGTAAGTGAATGAGTTAACATCTTGGAATATCTTTTGTATTTAGCCCATATATTTCTCTCTGCAATTTTCTCTTTCTTTTGAGAGCATGTGAGCAGGGAGCGGGGTGGGGAGGAAGAGCAGAGGGAGAGGGAGAGAGTCTTAAGTGGACTCCCCACTGAGCAAGGAGACTGACTCAGGGCTTGATCTC
Source organism: Eumetopias jubatus (assembly GCF_037043125.1). Classification (NCBI taxonomy): domain Eukaryota; kingdom Metazoa; phylum Chordata; class Mammalia; order Carnivora; family Otariidae; genus Eumetopias; species Eumetopias jubatus. The sequence continues at coordinate 146,768,892 of NW_028274807.1, read as the reverse complement.
ATGACCCATGATATCATGACCTGAGCCGAAATCAAGAGTAGGACACTTAACAGAGTGAGTCTGCCCAGGCGCCCTGACTCTAGGCAATTTTCTAAGTTAATATTGTATCAGTCATTCTCTGAAAACATTAATACTCTCATTAAACATTTTAATGTTTAAATGATTGAATATTTTAATGTAAAATAGACTGTGACATCTATTTTCTCAGCAATTCAAATTCATTTCTTCTGATTTGGAAACACTGCCATTTTACTTTTTAAGTTTTCAGTCTCTGCACAGCTGATTATTTATAAAGGTAAATATCCAACATAAAGATTTGTGAAGCTTGTATGACAGAAGAGAAGATAATCCAGTCCAGTTCTAGCCTGCTGGCCCCTTCCCCACACACATACATTTACCAAATCACAACTATTTTTTTTCTTGGTCAAATATATATCCCATCAATTTATTATAATGGGAACCTCACCATACATGGCTGATGCTGAACAGAACTGTAATTCTGATGGAGAAATTTACCAGAATACTCCAGAATGTTCTGATTTATTACACAGTGCTACCTAAACCACAAACCAGGGTCCTGGCACCCTCTAGAATAACTTCCTATGATTACAGACAGGGAAGATTTACTTTCTGGGCCCCAGGTTGGGAAAGTTGCTACCAACTCCTTTCCTTTGGTATCTGTTTACTGTTAACTCACAGATCCTACAGGGAATTAATCACCCAACCTCCCTCCTCCTGTAAATGTAGTTTTATTGACCCTTTAACCAATGGGTGTATCAGACACTGTTGTCCCAGGGATTAACATAAAATATTAATGAGTTTAAAGGAAAAAATTACTCTCAACTCTTATTCGGACCTCTTGAGAAAATCCTAATGGGGGCAAATATAGGTAAAGAAGATAAGACAGAAAAAAATCCCTTTGTTTCAGTTCTTCCATTTCATGACTGGTAAATGGTAAATAATAATAGGCGGAATTTTCTCTGGCATAGAGAACTGAGAAGATATTTTTAAAAATTTGGGTCTCTAAGACCATAAGATACCTAGGAATAAATCTAACCAAAGAGGCAAAGGATCTGTACTCAGAAAACTATAAAATACTCATGAAGAAACTGAGGAAGACACAAAGAAATGGAAAAACGTTCCATGCTCATGGATTGGAAGAATAAATATTGTGACGATGTCAATGCTAGCTAGAGCAATCTACACATTCAATGCAATCCCCATCAAAATACCATCCACTTTTTTCAAAGAAATGGAACAAATAATCCTAAAATTTGTACAGAACCAGAAAAGACCCCGAATAGCCAGAGGAATGTTGAAAAAGAAAAGCAGAGCTGGTGGCATCACAATTCTGGACTTCCAGCTCTATTGCAAAGTTGTCATCATCAAGACAGTATGGTACTGGCACAAAAACAGACACATAGATCAATGGAACAGAATAGAGAGCCCAGAGATGGACCCTCAACTCTTTTTTTTTTTTTTTTAGATTTTATTTATTTATTTGATAGAGAGAGAGAGAGATAGCGAGAGCAGGAACACAAGCAGGGGGAGTGGGAGAGGGGGAAGCAGGCCTCCCACCGAGCAGGAAGCCAGATGTGGGATTCGATCCCAGAACCCTGGGATCATGACCTGAGCCGAAGGCAGACACTCAACAACTGAGCCACCCAGGCGCCCTGGACCCTCAACTCTTTGGTCAACTAATCTTCGACAAAGCAGGAAAGAATGTCCAATGGAGAAAAGACAGTCTCTTCAACAAATGGTGTTGGGAAAATTGGACAACCACATGCAGAAGAATGAAACTGGACCATTTCCTTACATCACACACAAAAATAGACTCAAAATGATTGAGAGACCTAAATGTGAGACAGGAGTCCATCAACATCCTAAAGGAGAACACAGGCAGCAACCTCTTCGACCTCAGCCGCAGCAACTTCTTCCTAGAAACACTGCCAAAGGCAAGGGAAGCAAGGGCAAAAATAAACTATTGGGATTTCATCAAGATAAAAAGCTTTTGCACAGTAAAAGAAACAGTCCACAAAACCAAAAGACAACCAACAGAATGGGAGAAGATATTTGCAAATGACATATCAGATAAAGGGCTAGTATCCAAAATCTATAAAGAACTTATCAAACTCAACACCCAAAGAACAAATGATCCAGTCAAGAAATGGGCAGAAGACATGAACAGAGATTTTTCCAAAGAGGACATCCAAATGGCTAACAGACACGTGAAAAAGTGCTCAACATTGCTCGGCATCAGGGAAATCCAAACCAAAACCTCAATGAGATACCACCTCACACCAGTCAGAATGGCTAAAATTAACAAGTCAGGAAACGACAGATGTTGGCGGGGATGCGGAGAAAGGGGAACCCTCCTACATTGTTGGTAGAAATGCAAGCTGGTGCAGCCACTCTGGAAAACAGTATGGAGGTTCCTCAAACAGTTGAAAATAGAGCTACCATATGACCCAGCAATTGCACTACTGGGTATTTACCCCAAAGATACAAATGTAGGGACCCGAAGGGGTATGTGCACCCCGATGTTTATAGCAGCAATGTCCACAATAGCCAAACTGTGGAAAGAGCCAAGATGTCCATCAACAGATGAATGGATAACGAAGATGTGGTATATATATACAATGGAATATTATGCAGCCATTAAAAAGGAATGAGATCTTGCCATTTGCAACGACGTGGATGGAAGTAGAAGGTGTTATGCTGAGCGAAATAAGTCAATCAGAGAAAGACATGTATCATATGACCTCACTGATATGTGGAATTCTTATCTCAGGAAACAAAGTGAGGGTTGCTGGAGTGGTGGGGCGGTGGGAGGGATGGGGTGGCTGGGTGATAGACATTGGGGAGGGTATGTGCTATGGTAAGCACTGTGAATTGTGCAAGACTGTTGAATCACAGATCTGTACCTCTGAAACAAATAATGCAATATATGTTAAAAAAAAAAAAAAGAAGAAGATAGCAGGAGGGGAAGAATGAAGGGGGAAAACTGTAGGGGGAGACGAACCATGAGAGACGATGGACTCTGAGAAACAAACTGAGGGTTCTAGAGGGGAGGAGGGTAGGGGGATGGGTTAGCCTGGTGATGGGTATTAAAGAGGGCACGTTCTGCGTGGAGCCCTGGGTGTTATGCACAAACAATGAACCATGGAACACTACATCAAAAACTAATGATGTAATGTATGGTGATTAACATAACAATAAAAAAATTTAAAGAAGAAAAAAAAGAATTCAAATCCCCCCTGCCAAAAAAATTTGGCTCCCAAAACAAAATTTCACTTTGTAGAACAAGTTTGATATTCTATCTTAAGTCCACATGGGTTTGAACTGGGTTGTTAGTTTTTTTAAAAAAATGGTTGTTTGTATATTTTCATAAAAATGGATATTTGGGTTTAGTTTTAAATTCAGTAAGCAGGCATAGTTATTAGAGCCAGTTTTTAGTTCAAAACTTAAATTTCTTAAATATAAACATAACAGTTCTGAAAGGCCAAACCGAGAGTTGGAAGAAATGCTAGAAACAAATCTTTTGTTTCGGATTATAGCTACGACTATCCTAAAACATTTTATTCAGAATCTTCTATATAGTAAGGGTGCTACGCAGAGTGCTAGTAGGAAGAAAAGGCCCGGCTGTCAGTGTGCCCTGTGGGAAATCCTGCTGCATGGGTTCAGCCAGCCACCTGAGTCACCTCAGAGTGACGGCAGCAGGCAATCAGTGGTGCACTCTGTGAGGTGAGAGAAAATCTAGAACTGCAGCTGGGCACCATAGATCCAATCATGGCTTACAAAGAAAATGGGTGGCATTTGGAATGAAGTGGTCTAAATCAGTGATTAATCTTCTACCATAACTGGTAGGATGGATCCATTTAAAAAATTTACTCCCAGCATGGGTTAATTTTGTTCTAAATGGAACTATGGAGGAGTCCGTACCTCTGATGATAGGATGGTGGAGTCTAGGGAATAAACGACTGTGTCTGAAAAGGTATCATTAGCTGTAACAGGTCTATGAAAACGAGTTTAGATAGGTCTTACATCCTTTCTAGAAATGGGGTCCTTCTTTCACTTACATGGAATGGTAAAGTTAGTACAAGATGGCCCTGGAGATGATTCAAAATGGCTGCATGGACATTGCGGCAGCCTTGGGAATGGACGTGCAGGCTGTGTTTCTCTCTCCCGCATCCATGGGCCTCTCCTCTGGGGCAGGGGGGCCCTGTGGGCAGGTGCATGCGAGTGCTCATGACTGCAATTTATCCTGCCAACCAGCTGGTATTCCACTGTTTAAGGGCTGCAGGCCACCTCATTTCCACTGAGATCTCAATGGCTCAAAAGACTTAACAGCACTTTTCGTGTTGTACGTGCATTGGTTATCGTAACTCATCAGAACGAGCAAGGTGTTTAACTGTTGTCAATTCTGGGAGAGGCCAGATCAAAAGGGAGAACCTGCAGGGCTGTGGCTCTTTCAAAATCTATGTTCTAGTAAATAAGAAGAAATCTTTGCATGTATTGTTTTATTAGACTAAATACATCCTGGTACATGGTCCAAGCAGGTACATCTCCAATTTGCCACTGCAAATGCCATCATATCACCGTATTTGTTTTTTAAGCATCTAACATTTATTGGGTGCTTTCCATGTGCCTGACACTTTCCTAAACCCTTTGTATGTATTATGTCATGCAAGCCTCCTAAGAACGACTCAAAATAGGCTTTGCTATTTTGTCCAATTAATAGATCTGGAAACTGAAGTCAGAGAGGTTAAATAACTCTCTTAAAATCACTGAATTAGGAACTGGAATAGCTGGAGTTGTTGAATAATAAACATAGAGCCTAAACTTTTATGTATTGATTCCACAGGGGTTTCTTTGTCTAGAGAGACACAAAAGTTTCTCATAACTTAATACAGCTCAGAAGTGATAGAGATATGCTATATTTTAAATGTTAATGGTTGAGACAAATATAAACTTGCACTTTCTTTAAATTACTGAATACATAGTATATGACTGGAGAATCTGCTACTTGAATTCTGATTCCAGCTCTGCTGCTTGCTGGTTATGTGGCTTAAAGGAAATTTGAGTGGTTTTGAGTCTCTGTCTCTCCAACTATAGAAACACAGATTTCTTGGCGGGGGGGAGATTAAAGGTAATGTATGTAAAGCATCCCCATCTCATTGTGAGCACGCGACAAAAAGCAGCCATTATTATTATGAGAGAATCTAGGGGAAAGTCCTGTGTAAACCATCCTATATGAATCCACAGGGTATCACTGTTACCACCCTGGTAACGATGACAAACATGTTAATACGAGTCAACTGTTGGAATCACAGCACATTCTCCAAGAGCCAGAGAGTGGCTGGGTCCCCAGGAGCCTCATACACATAGCATAAATTCCTCCAGGGTCTCTGGGACTGAGGGAACCATGCACAAACCTGGCCCAGTCGCATGACCCAGGCTGGGCACTGAGCACAAATTCTGCCTGCCCCTGTCCTGGACAAGAATCCTTCTCGAGGGGGAATATGCTTCTGAACTGATCCTGAGAGACCCAGCCCTGAAAGAAGCCACGTCGGCCGTGTTCTGGAACAAGTTTTGAGTTCAGTAATTTAAGGTAATTATATCTTACTGCCATTTTTTAAAGCCTGGAAACTGTCCATGGATCTTAATTGCCAGGTCTTTCTGGTTCTTACTTTTTTCCCTTTATAATGCAGCAAAGTGGGACCTTGGGAAGGTGCTTTCTCCCAAGATCTCACATTTCCATTACTACTTCAGGGGGCACCTTTAAAAGAAGAGGAGAGGTGTTAATTAGGGTGGTAATAGCCTCTAAAAACCCATTCCTGGTTTCCAGTGCCCTTTAGAAAGTCAGCGTTAGTGTGAAAAGAGCTAGGGGTATAGAATATTCAACAACTCTTGGGGATAGAAGCCTTACTTCCTCATACCCGGGACCACCCCCACTCCAATGACTGCAGTGCCCAAAGGCTGGACTGGGGTGGCAGGTAAATTCTCCATTACATTCCCTCTGCTCAAAGTCCCCTATGTGGATTGTTGTGGCTGGTGTTTCTTAAAGTGATGCACCTGCCCTAACTGAACGCTAAGGTAGTTTCCCTCAAGGTACTAGCTAGAGACCCCCTGCATCAGAATCATCTCAAAGTGGGTAAAAAGCAGATTCCAGAGCCCCATCCCAGACCTAATGAAGTAGGATCTTTGGCAGGGATCAAGAATCTGCTTTTTACCAAGCTCCCAGGTAATTCGCCATTTTGAGAACCACTGGTAAATGAAATGATGGATGCTGACTTACTTCTGGCCAAATTACCCAATGCTCAGCATGTACTGCTTGCTAGGTCCCATCGCAAACACGTTAAGTCTATATTCAAGATTTGTGCTGGACTCAAAATTAAAATTAAAGAAACCGAAATAAATGTGTGCCAAAGATTTACAGGATGACATTTCGAAAATGAAGTGAAAAGGACACACTGTAGGAGGTTCTTTATGACCAGGGATTAGGGAAAGGCTTCTTAAGCAAAGCTCTCAAAGTACAAACCAAAGACAAACAGTTGATAATTTTCTGGTCGGTGAAGGATATGACAAAGTCAACAAACATGACAGGCATGGAGATAATATTTGCCATCTTTAGATCCACATATAAATATCTAGAATATATCAGCACTATCCGCAAATCAGCCCGGAATACCAACAGAATGAGCAAAGATTATAAACAGGAAATTCACAAAAGCACTAATTTGCCGAGAAATGCAAAATGAATTTACAGTGAAATACTACCTTGCACCCATCAGAATGGATATAAAGTGCCTGGCAAACAGAAAGGTAGGGAATACTCCATGTTGACAAGATTGTGCAGGAGCCAAGAACCCTCACGGACCACTGTGGGGGGATTAAGCCGCTGCCGTCACACTGTCAAACAATCAACCAGTATTGACTGAAAGAAAGGATGCTCATATATGGTCCAGCAAGTCCACCCCTAGCTCTATATTATAGATGCAAAGAACTATATGTACACAAAGTAACACAAATGGGGTTTTTGAGTAGAGTGTTAGGTAAAAAAATTTTTAAAAAAGTGTATGATCACTTGAACATGAACAAGAACAGTATTACTTGTGTAAATTAAACATACACGCATACAAACACAAAAGAGCTCTCTGTGTGTGAGTGGACATTGGAGAGGGAGAATAAAAACAAAATAGCATATGGCTGAATTACAACAACATAAAACAGCAGGCACATCTAACAGCGGGCACATCTAGAGAAAGAAACTTTAAATTCAGCTATGAGACCAAAAATGAACATTTTTCTTAACTAGGATTTACAGTATCGACTAAATACTGTAGCAGTTTCACACTGCGGTATTAGAGAAAGTTAATTCATCAGCAAGCCAGGAGACCACATCCAGGAATCCTGCACCCAAGCACTTGACTTCGCCTACTCCCCAGTGGGCAGGGCTGGTTGCAAGGATACCTGCAAGATTGCTGAGAGTGCCCCTCCCCCAGTCCAATCCCACTTGCAGATGGTGAAAAAGGCAGATCCTTGGAAGGCTGGGGGTCGGTGGAGGGGGTTACATTAGGGGTATTTTTACTGGGTCAACAAAAAGTAACAAGCAAAATAACTACAGTTCAAGAGCCCCAGGAACAGACAGACTTGAGGGTTAAAAATAAGAAAAATAGAAAAAAAAGTAGATTTGAAATGTTTCCTCTTTCTTGTGGGTGGTGGATACAGGTTGGCTACCTCCCAGCATTCCTAAATGGGGAGGGCAGCTGAGCCTGCACCTGGTTATCTTGCGCTGTTTCATGATCCAGCAACATTTCAGTTATGTTGCTTTAAAGAATTCTGACTGTCCCTGCAGGTCTGGCCCAGCAGGAAGCCAGGCCAGCCTAGGCTCAGGGCACTGAGATTACAGTTGCAGCTACTTCAACTGGGGCTGAAGCATCAAGAAAGTGTCCCTTTCTCTGCCTTTCCATTTAGTGAGCAGGTTCTGAAAATCTCTGGTGTGCCTGGCCTATGTTAGGGATGCAGGGGGACACAGGAAGATGCAGGCTTGGCTCCTGGGGAGGAGACAGCAAGCTCATGTCACAGTCATGAACCAATTCTTTGCTGAATAAGAAAGCTACACTGAGTGAGGGGACCGGGGAACATCTGTTTCATTTATGAGATCCTTTACTAAATTCAATGCATTTATTGTCTACTCTGTGCAAGAGCTATATAAAGGCAGGTGAGGCAGCATCCCTGCCTTAATGTGGCAGGCGGAGTAGATGGGAAAAGTTTCATAGGAATTCAAGAATCACAGAAAACAGGCTCAGGAACCTACCAGGTACAGAGGGTTAAGTGCCAGTTAGGGGAGGGACCACTCCCTGTGCTGGCAGCGGGCGAGGGGCTGACACAGACACGGGGAAATGGGGTTTGGACAAGTGGAAAGAACAATGGGGGGAGATATTAGGAAAAGCAAAGGCTGAAGGTGAAGGGAACCCTCTCTCTCTGGGACTCTACCTGCCAGCATTTTTCTCTTCTTTTCATTGAAGTCCACATAAGGGCATTTTCCTCTTTCACCTTGTACACTGTGATCCTAGGAGGGTTTCCTTTGCTTTTCTTGTTTTCCAACTCGCATCTCACGACAAACTATGCATGTTTCACTCTTGCCTGGAGGAAGTATTCTACTAAAATGTTAGGTTGGAAAAAAAAATTAGCAACACAAGAGTAAAGAGGAATGATCACCTGTCCAAAGGAGATAATTACCCAGCTGAAACGAGATCATCTGCACTAGGAGGGACCAGTCGGGCTTGTTATGGTAGGAGAATGCCCCGCATTTCTTCACAGCGCAACCTACAATTTTCTGATAGTTTAGGTGATAACGCTTTTCATTTAAGTCCAGCTTGACACTATTCACTCCATCCCTGGTGACAGTTAGATGAGTATAATAGCAATATTCTCCCAAGAATCCCCAAGGTAAATCCCTCTTTTCAAAAAGTGACAGTTACAGTTTGGGTGCTCAGAAAAATGAAGCCCAGGAGGTGGGGGGCATCCTGGGGACTTTGAAGAATTAAGATGAAGTACAAGTTAGTAGGGACCAAGATAACTGTTCAAAAATATTTTTATTTAAATATAAATTATTCATTTTTTTAAAGATTTATTTATCTTAGAGACAGAATGCATCCGCAAGCATGGGGGGGAGGGGCAGAGGGAGAGAGAATCCCCAGCAGCCTCCCTGTTGAGCATGGAACCCAAGGTGGGGCTTGACCTCATGACCCATGAGATCATGACCTGAGCCATAACCAAGAGCCAGACATTTAACCAACTGAGGCCTCCAGGCACCCCTATTCATTGGTTTCTTTGAAGAAAGATTAGAGTTAAACTCTAATTAAATATAAAAAAGAAATCAGATTTTATGTTATTACATAAAGCAGATATGTTCACTTCAAAGACTTACCCATTCAGTAAATTCTAGAATTTATGTTATTGTCTTGGTTGAAAATGATTTTCAGAGACACAGAAATTACATATGAGAAGCTCCTGGCACTGAAAAAGCTGTTTTTAATGAAAGAATGGATCTTGTAATATATATGTATATAAGAAGTGGACGTTATACATTATATATGTATATATATAACGATGTAAATGTAGGCACAGATGTGTATATGAATATATCTGTATAGACATAAAATAATGCATTTATATATGTAATAAAATAAAGCCAGGTCTTTATCATACTCCAGTAAGAATCAGTGTACATAATAACTGGGCTCCTGGACCCCCTACTGGTTGTTAGTGGGGGCTATTTGTTTCAGCACAGCTCAGGCTCCCCGAGGACAGACTGCTCTGCTCTGCTGTCCCACTCTCTCTGCAGGCAGCAAATCCACAGCATTCTGATCACGAGAAGTACCATTACACTTCACAAATCGATATGGACAACTCTTCAAATTCGATTCCTGAGTACAAGTTTGCAGCTAATTCCTGCAAGAATTTCATTATTAACTGAAGTGCAATTTAGAATTTGTGATTGAAACGCCTGCCTGCTACAATCCCCACTTCTCCTCTTCAACTAGATTACTCTACCTTTGTTGGAAAATGTATTAACTACAAGTTAAAGAAAGTTACATTTACATGCTTATATATGCACAAGAGGACACATGCAGTAGGACAGCATTACATACTACCTCCTCTGGTTAAAAAGGGTAAAAAGAAAAATATTAGGTCAGTGGCAGACTTAAGGCAAATGAAGCTTACGGTCAATAGGGTATAGGTTCGGGTGTCTAGGGATAAAAGAAAAAGCTCACACAAAATGTTTGTTGGGGGGGGGTCATGTGTAAGGTCTGTTTTAAGATAGTCTAAGCTGTTTTTAATGAAGTGTCTTTTTTTCCCAAGTTGAGTGGCCCTGATTGGTGAGAATGGACAGTTTAGCTATTTCAAGGTCCTATAGAAATGGTCCTGTTTGACAGTGTCTGGGGCTTTGGGAGGCACACAGAGGACAGGGGTACCATTTGCCAGCCTAGCAATCTGAGAGACCACCGACCCAGAAGCCAGATCCCCTTCTCACCCCATCAAGAGCAGGGTCTTTAGAACATAGTGGCAAATGTTTTATGTAAGGGCTCTGAATTGAATGCAGTCTCTTGACCAAGCAGTTTAGTAGTTATATAAAACAGGTCAGTTTTGGATAACACTGCATTTATATGTTAGGATCTCTGTCTTGGTGTTTCCAAGCTCTTGATAAGTAGCCCAGCACACTGCTTTGGGGTGAGTTATTTTATTTATTTCTTGGTGAAATGAGGAAAAGAAAAAGGTTTGGAAATAAACCCCTGGCTTCTGAGGTGGGGGGAAGGTGATCTAGCACTCTCTCTCCATTTACCCTCACATCTTAAGCAATGTTTTAGAAGAAGGTATCTTGACAGACAAAGTCCATAGAACACTTTGCTCAGAAGCAACTCCACCACATCCCTGGTCTATTTAATTTACCTCATTATATCAAGTGCACTTTTCAGTCACGCCAAAAAATTGCCTCAATGGCCTTTTATAATCTGCTTTTCCTTTAGATGTTTTTCTCACATTTCTTTATAGTGTCTCTACTTCCTTTTATGTCCATTTGCTCGGACACTGGCACCAGGTCACTGGCTACCTGTCTTCTCTGTGGTCTCTGGAACCCACACCCCTCCAGCACTCACTCAGAGAAGCTGCTTCGGAATTCCCGATTATTAACATAATTAACACCTTTTCATTCTAGAACAGGCCGGTAGTCACCTTTCAAGTGCAGCAATTATGGAAATGAGACATCCAGATGTGTAGTAATTTCATAATAACTACACACCCATGAAGTGCCAGAGAAGACCTCAAGGTTTCAAACCTGCTTAAGTATGCAGTGATGCCAATTAGGATGATAACTTGTATTTATGTGGCGCCATGCTGCCCCACCAACCCAAACTAGCATCAAGGCATACAATTAACAGTCACATATAAAAAGTGACAATATTGGGAACACAGAGGATCTTTCCATAAGGGAATACAGGCAGAGGAAACCTTAAGGGTACGTTGCCCTTTCTCTTCCCATGGAACAGGCTCTCCCAGTGAGTCACGGGTGACGGGGCAGAGAGGAAGCTCAGGCATCTTCCCTCCTCAAATCTTCTAGAAAGAGGGGCAACACTGACAGAGATGAAGACTTGGCATGTCTGAGCCTGAGGCTGGGAAGGATGGTGGGTGTGACAGATTAGCGCCCCACAGGATTCTGGATAGTTTGGGATGATCACCCCAGGAGGATGTAACCGAACAGGTTAAATGTGCAATTCAACAGTGAAAGACGAAGAACCTACTCAGGAATACGAGGGGAGGGAGGCTTCCCAGCCGCAGATGTGAAAAGGCAGTGTTTGCACAGTTCGAGGCCACAGAGCGATATGGCTTCCAGAGACGGCGATGTGACCGTCAGTACCACTGACCGAAAACCTGTGTTAGGATGGGCAGGAGAGCTGGCCAGCTCCGTCCCCCACTGCCAGACCACAGACAGAGGAGCACTCTCTTCTGGCCAATGTGGGTTCAGAAAAAAGAGACCAGAAAGCTGGAGGTTCTCAAAACCTGAACACAGCAAGAGTTGTGGGACTCTGAGAGAGCAGAGAGATGACTGCAGTAAACAGATGTTTCTGGAATTGTAAGAGGGGTTGGCCTTATTTTATCATCAGAGAGCAAAATTAGATTCCCTTGGGGCAAGTTGTAGGGAAAAAGTCCCATAGAAGGCATATATGTAAATCCAACATACAGTCTTTAAAGGTCTTGAGCTTCCTGATACGAGATTTGCTCAGACACAAACTAAACAATCCCTTATAGTTGTCGGGTGGAGGGACTGGTGCGCTGGGCACAGAGGTAAGGGAAGGTTGCCTCTGAGACTCAGCCAAGGAGAGCCAGCCATGTAGAGGAGAGAATATGTGGTGCTGACAACTGCAAGACTACAGCCAAGTTCTTATGTGAGGTCAGACACACGATCCCCCTCGGTTCCCTGTTCCTTTATTTCATTGCTTAAGAAAATCTTTTTTTAATTAGCATGGAATAAAATGGACTTTTCTGTGTATAGTTCTATGAATTCGGGCATGAAAATTCATGTTCACCACCACCACAATCACAATCCAGAATGGTTCCATCGCCAGAAACAATCCCCCTCTGCTAGCCCTGTTCCCAAACCCTGGTAAACCACTGATCTCTTCTCTGTCCCCAGAGTGATGGTGTTTCGAGGGTGTCAGATAAATGGAAGCATACTCTCTGTAACTTCTTGACACTCGTTTCTTTGATTCAGCATAATTCCTTTGAGATCCATCCAAGTTACTGTGTGTATCAATAGTCCCAATTCTTAAACAGAGGGTAATGAAGGACCTCGATTGGCTACTTTGGCTACATTGAAATCTCTGTTTTTTCACATGTTCTACACTTCTTGGCTCTATCCGGGGAGCAGCGAATCTAGTTTAAGGAAATTACAGTATCTGGTGGCTCTAGTGATCTTTTTCTTTCCACTGGTGTTTAATTTTAAAGGAAATCTGATTTCTAAAAAAAAAAACCCCGAAGTCCATGCTCCCTGTTAAAAAAAAACCAAATGCTAGGGATGAATACATATAAGCATGAATAAAAAAATAAAATTTTCCCTCTACAACTTTCACTTTTACAGGGACACACTATTCATGGCTATTCCTTACAGACTCATTTCTAACCTTAGAAATATCTATTTCTCATAGATATCAACCTCATATCTATTCAGTACTTATAAAAATGGGATCACACTATAAATACAGTTGTGCATCCTGATGTCATAAACACCTTTTTCTATCAACACATATAGTTCTACCATATTGTTTTTAAGAACTGCACAGTATTCTATTATATAGATGGACCAACATTTATATAATAGGTCCCTGTGGTTGAACATTTAGATTATTTCCAAGTTTTCATTAATTCAATATAGCAATAAACACCTTTTTTATATATATGATAGGGATTTAAGCCATTTGAATGAAAAAATAAGCCTCTTCACAAAAGAAGGGTATCTGTTAGAAAAGTGCATTAGATTTGACAAATGTTATTGCAATGGGGAATAAAAATACAGAAATATACAGGATTATTGAAATATAAGCACCAGAATTCAAGTTCCCTAATTTGTGTGAGCATGAAGATCTTTCAGATTAATATCACATTAATTGGCCCTAAGTCCACAGGACCAGTGTTTCCTCTCCGGACAGTTAAATGTGTTTCTCCCCCGAAGCTAAGAGCTGTTTCCTGCCACAGATTTTACAATCCTGCTGTCGCTGAGCTTTCTGGACTCAGTGCACTGGAGTCGATGTCAGAGATTAGAACTGGCCAGCACAAGGACTCTTTGTGTCTCTAATCCCTACATGTCTATTTCCCCCTTGTTCCATTCAATCAACTTCTGCCAGCTTCTCTCTCCCCTCAAATGTCTTGGTTTTGCTTTCCCAAGGAAATGGATGCCATACTGACTACTTTTTTAAAATTTAATTTTATTATGTTATGTTAATTGCCATACACTACATCATTAGTTTTTGATGTAGTGTTCAATGATTCATTGTTTGCGTATAACACACCCAGTGCTCCATTCAGTACGTGCCCTCTTTAATACCCATCACCAGGCTAACCCATCCTCCCCCCCCACCTCCCCCTCTAGAACCCTCAGTTTGTTTCTCAGAGTCCATAGTCTCTCATGGTTCGTCTCCCCCACTGATTTACCCCCCTTCATTTTTCCCTTCCTACTATCTTCTTTTTTTTAACATATAATGTATTATTTGTTTCAGAGGTACAGATCTGTGATTCAACAGTCTTACACAATTCACAGCGCTCACCATAGCACATACCTTCCCCAATGTCTATCACCCAGCCACCCCATCCCTCCCACCCCCCACCACTCCAGCAACCCTCAGTTTGTTTCCTGAGATTAAGAATTCCTCATATCAGTGAGATCATATGATACTTGTCTTTCTCTGATTGACTTATTTCGCTCAGCATAACACCCTCCAGTTCCATCCACATCATTGCAAATGGCAGGATTTCATTCCTTTTGATGGCTGCATAATATTCCATTGTGTATATATACCACATCTTCTTTATCCATCTGTCGATGGACATCTTGGCTCTTTCCATAGTTTGGCTATTGTGGACATTGCTGCTATAAACATCGGGGTCCAAGTACCCCTTCGGATCACTACATTTGTATCTTTGGGGTAAATACCCAGTTGTGCAATTGCTGGGTCATATGGTAGCTCTATTTTCAGCTTTTTGAGGAACCTCCATACTGTTTTGCAGAGTGGCTGCACCAACTTGCATTTCCATCAACAGTGGAAGAGGGTTCCCCTTTCTCCACATCCCCGCCAACATCTGTCATTCCCTGACTTGTTAATTTTAGCCATTCTGATGGGTGTGAGGTGGTATCTCATTGAGGTTTTGGTTTGGATTTCCCTGATGCTGAGCAATGTTGAGCACTTTTTCACATGTCTGTTGGCCATTTGGATGTCTTCTTTGGAAAAATGTCTGTTCATGTCTTCTGCCCATTTCTTGACCGGATCATTTGTTCTTTGGGTGTTGAGTTTGGTAAGTTCTTTATAGATTTTGGATACTAGCCCTTTATCTGATATGCCATTTGCAAATATCTTCTCCCATTCTGTTGGTTGTCTTTTGGTTTTGTGGACTGTTTCTTTTACTGTGCAAAAGCTTTTTATCTTGATGAAATCCCAATAGTTCATCTTTGCCTTGCTTCCCTTGCCTTTGGCGATATTTCTAGGAAGAAGTTGCTGTGGCAAGGTGGAGGTTGAAGAGGTTGCTACCTGTGTTCTTCTTTAGGATGTTGATGGACTCCTGTCTCACATTTAGGTCTCTCAATCATTTTGAGTCTATTTGTGTCTGTGGTATAAGGAAATGGTCCAGTTTCATTCTTCTGCATGTGGTTGTCCAATTTTCCCAACACCATTTGTTGGAGAGACTGTCTTTTTTCCATTGGACATTCTTTCCTGCTTTGTCAAAGATTAGTTGACCAAAGAGTTGAGGGTCCACTTCTGGGCTCTCCATTCTGTTCCATTGATCTATGTGTCTGTTTTTGTGCCAGTACCATACTGTCTTAATGATGACAACTTTGCAATAGAGCTGGAAGTCCAGAATTGTGATGCCACCAGCTCTGCTTTTCTTTTTCAACATTCCTCTGGCTATTCGGGGTCTTTTCTGGTTCCGTACAAATTTTAGGATTATTTGTTCCATTTCTTTGAAAAAAGTGGATGGTGTTTTGATGGGGATTGCATTGAATGTGTAGATTGCTCTAGGTAGCATTGACATCTTCACAATATTTGTTCTTCCAATCCATGAGCATGGAACGTTTTTCCATTTCTTTGTGTCTTCCTCAGTTTCTTCATGAGTATTTTATAGTTTTCTGAGTACAGATTCTTTGCCTCTTTGGTTAAATTTATTCCTAGGTATCTTATGGTTTTGGGTGCAATTGGAAATGGGATCGACTCCTTAATTTCTCTTTCTTCTGTCTTGTTGTTGGTGTATAGGAATGCCACTGATTTCTGTGCATTGATTTTATATCCTTCCACTTTACTGAATTCCTCTATGAGTTCTAGCAGTTTTGAGGTGGTCTTTTGGGTTTTCCACATAAAGTATCACATCATCTGCAAAGAGTGAGAGTTTGACTTCTTCTTTGCCGATTTGGATGCCTTTGATTTCTTTTTGTTGTCTGATTGCTGTGGCTAGGACTTCTAGTCCTATGTCGAATAGCAGTGGTGAGAGTGGACATCCCTGCCGCGTTCCTGACCTTAGGGGGAAAGCTCTCAGTTTTTCCCATTGAGAATGATATTCACTGTGGGTTTTTCATAGATGGCTTTTATGATATTGAGGTATGTACCCTCTATCCCTATACTCTGAAGAGTTTTGATCAAGAAAGGATGCCGTACTTCGTCAAATGATTTTTCTGCATCTATTGAGAGGATCATATGGTTCTTGTTCTTTGTTTTACAAATTATCTGACAATCGGAGCATGTTTGGACATGTCCCAAGGCTGGCCACTGCTCACATGCTATCCCAATTCTTCAGGCAATGCTTACCTAGGCAGTTCTTACAGGCAAAACCAGTCAGATTAAGTCTAACTATTTTCCTACTATTCTGCAATCCCATCCAGGAATGAAGCTTCAGGGACCAGAGCTGGGCATGGACAGGCAATGATGCTGCAAGAAGCGGGTGCATTATCAAGGTAAAGAGTGCAGAGTGAGAGGCTCAGAGCCAAGCCACAGACTAAGAGGTCTGATCACCCCTAAGTATCTAAAAGCTCAAAAGAGCCCCCAGCCTTCAGCACTCTGTGGCTTAAAG
The DNA here is from genome assembly GCF_037043125.1 of Eumetopias jubatus. NCBI lineage: Eukaryota > Metazoa > Chordata > Mammalia > Carnivora > Otariidae > Eumetopias > Eumetopias jubatus. The sequence continues at coordinate 146,752,056 of NW_028274807.1, read as the reverse complement.
GACTTCTATGCCCACATTTTCACTTGGGCCTCAGAGTAGTTCCAGGCAACAGAGCGAAGGCTGTGGAAGGAGTCCAGCCACAGCCATGGAAGAAGTCTGGGGTTCTGGGCTTTTGCTGAGCCTTGCTGGTATGCTCACAGTGGCTACAGAGGTTAGAGAGAAAAGAGGCAAGGAGGATACAGGGAGCCAGGAGGAATGGCCCATCTCTGGGGGAGGGTGGTCCCCGAGCTCTGGAGCTTAGCACTTGGCATGGTGTTTTCACAAAGACTAAAGGGTTTGCTCACGTAACATACACACACACACACACACACACACACCCCTCCCACAAAAACACTGAAGCAGCCTCAGGTCCCTGCTCTTGGACTATCATTAAACTTTCTAATGAACTCTTTCAGGCACAGCAACCATTTGGGTGAAAGAAGGGAGTTGCCCTTAGACTGACTTAGGTATGAGTTAGCTCTGCGGGTCAGGCCTGCAACCGTTCATTAGGGTGAGAGACCTCGTTAGTCCTGACTGCGTCAGGCAGGCCTGTCTCCTTGGGGCCAACAGTTAAGGAAATGGCACAGCAGTGATGCATGTAAAGGACTCGTCAAGAGAGCAGAACCATTTGGGCAAATCAATTCAAACTGGGCCTGTGCTCCTGGGTTCTTGACAGCTAATCTACTCCAATTACCTTAAGAAAATGGAGTGTTCTTGGGTTAATAATGTGTGCAACTATAGAATAAAACCTGACTGCTTAACATTAATTCCTTGCTCTTAGATCCTAAAAAAAAAAAAAAAAAGTAAGAACATGAAGAAAAATGTCTACCTAAGTTTATTCTTATGCTTTTTGTTTTCTGTCCATATCCCCAACCCCAGGGTAACAAAAGTGTCACAGCATCACTTAGAATTCCTCAGTTTCTTTTTTTTCTACATTTACCTATACATTTTCTTAACTATTTTACAGACTCAAGGGAAAAATGAACATTTTCTCTGCAATCCACCTTTATCCTCACTCCCAATACCTGTGCCAAACTTGTAGACTCTTGAAAGTTGTTTGAGACAAATTTCTTAGCACTTTGTTTTCCCCATGTGGACTTAACAAGAATTTCCCAATAACTCCATCGATCTCTCTTTGACTGACTGTTAATAACTTCAGATTGTTCCTTAGTGCCTTATAAAGAGCAAGTGATAAATATTAATATGGAACAAGCAGACATATGATTAGAAGAAAATACACCAAAGTTATAACCAACAATTTATCTGGGACTATGGTATAATTTTTCTTTCCTCTTAAATGTCTTTCCAACTTTCTATAAGCTAAAATAAATCGCTTTTAAAAATAAAATAAAATGTGAAAATGTACCTGTTGTAGAAGTATAGAATCATAATTAAACGAAGTAAGATCTTGGAATGTTGGGTCTTAAAAGCTCCTGGGCCTTTCTTCAGTAACCATGGAAAATCTGAGCATGACCATTGTATGGCCTGTGGGATGCGGCTGTTCCTCTAGTAAGCTGAGGTTCTCCAGCCAAGGGGAGAAAAATAAAACATAAACCAACAGATCCACATTTCCCTTTCAAAGCCGATCTACCCTAAAAGAATCCATTACAAAGCAAATCTGGGGGCTTTTTCAACATCTGTGAATTCCAATCAAACATTCACATGATTTTAAGAAAATTCTGGAAAATAGTCAAGCGCAAGCAAGAATCAAATTGATTTCATCATGATTAACCACACTAGTGGTACAAAAGGACAGTATTTAGGGCTTCCCATCTTCCCAGTGACAATCCTAGTTGGAAGCCAGAAATCTCAGCTGCTCAATGGACTAAGACTAAGCTTGCACTACGCTGCTTGGATGGCCAGATGGTGCGACAGACAAGAGAGTTTAAGATCCTTTCTTTCACAAGGGTGGCACCAACCTTTAAACCAACTTTAACCTTTAAACATACTTTCTAGTCATCTCATCTTGAATTTCTGAGACTTTTTTTTTTTTCAAGCAAAGCATTGTGCATTGAGATCCAGAGGGCAAGCTGATAACACACTTCTGAATAACTTATGCATGGCCACGCCCAATCCAGACAACATGAGAAAGAATCTTTCCAGAAGGTTCCATCTTAGACTGTATCAGTCAGAATAAATTGTGAGGACATTATCCAGAGATATTTCAGATCAATTCACTGAACTGAATCATGCAGACAAGTGTAACCTGGATAATTTCAAACTGCAAACTGATTGCCAGTGGGATCTACAGAAGTTAATGCTATAACAGCAAAACCTAACAGTGCACATGGCCTCAACAGACATGCATTCACAGAGGGGAACTGGTGCTTTGTAGTTTCTGCTCATTTCTGTCTATGACTGAGACTTTCCACATCCTTTTCAACAGAGATGCACCAAAAAAACCCAGAAAAATGAGTGCAGAGAAGTTAGATACCTAATCAGGACTGAGGGCTCTATGCTGGGAATGTGCTTGGGGAAAGAGCTGAAATCAGTAGATGTTTCCACCTGCCTTGGCCTGCATTCCTTTTTCTTTGTCTTGATGTCTAGTATTTTTTTTTTTTTTAAATTCTGACATCTTTCCTACTTTACCTAAGGGTAACTAAGGATAGTGCCATTTTATGATAACCTTCGTTTTTGTCTAAAACAGTTCTTGCTGTTCCCTTTTGTCATCCATGCAGGGTTTGGTATGAGCTCTTTCACTTTCCATTCGTTTGCTGCACAGGACATAGAGACAGTGCTGGGATGCTGGCTATGTGGGACAGCTTTAGTATAAAATACACCAGGACTGGCAAACCTGGGGGCATCTTAGTGGGCAGCATTAAGGATTCAGGCTCCTGGGAACCATGACTGGAGACCGTGATTCAGCTGGGCTGGACTGGGGCCTTCTGGACTCCATAGCAGCCGGGCCATGGACTGGCACTTGGGAACTCCTGTTCTAAGTAGAATACTTAGTGCCAAGTTATTAAAGCTTCCAGGTCTGGCTTTCCTATTTTAGTGGCTGGGGGCTATTTATTATAAGATGTTAAGATCTTGAGAGGAGACTATAAGTTCACAGGACAGGACAACCAAGGAGAACCCCCCACGCACTGGCAAAACTGAGGGTAGGAGAAGGTCACATTTGCAAAATTACTTCTTGCCCTCTCCTCCTTTATTAGAAGTGCGTTGCTATGGTGACGGGAAGAGGGCGGAACATGGAGGTCTGTGAAAGGCGTTGCAAATTGGAGAAGGCTTAACCTACAGGAACCTTTGCTAAAATTATTTTTGTGAATAGGGTTGAGAGGCTGCCTCATCTACTCTCAGATGGAGGCCTGTTGAGTCTCTTGAGGTTCGATTGGCCACTCGGTTCTTTGTCCCCCCCACCCTATCCCTCCCCCATCATGCTGGGGGGACCCCAAGCCTTGGCTACACAGAGAGGGTGTCTCACCTGATATCCTGGGTTCCTTCCAGCTCTACATTTCTGGACCTCTACAATGACTTTGGGGGAATTTTCTTATGGATTATTTTTCTTTGTAGGGCATGAAGGTATATACATATAAACAAATATAGAGAGACAGGTATTTTTTAAATCAGTGCATCTGCTCTATGCATCTTTAGAGGTTTCATGCTTGTCCATAAAATACACAGAACAGTGAGCTATGGGGAGCGACGCGGGGCAGCTCTGCAGGTGTTTCCCAGTCGGGCCTCCTCTGCCGCCAGCCCTCCACTTCCACACATGCTCCGAAGCGGCGGCAGGAAGTCCCCTTGTGTGGCTACGTACCATTTAAACAAAGAACCAGTTCTGGGGCTTTGAAGTTTACTGCCTAAAGATAGATATCTGCGATGTATGTATTAATAACCAGAATGGATTTGAAGGTTTATGGAAAAGAATTAACTATAAATAGTAAAAAAAAAAAAAAAAAAAAAGTTTCATGTTTAATTAACTTTTGTTTTCATTCATCCTTTGAAGGAGTGGAAATAAAGAAGACTCAGACAAAGGGGGAAGGAACAACTGAACAGGGCTCTGGTATGTCACAGCTAGAGGGGAAAGGGACAGTCAAAATGATGGCTCGTTTCCTCGGCACCGAGAATTTAGAGCAGGGTGAAAATTTCTAACGCTGAAGGTGACAGAGAGAAAGGGCAACACGGGTAAATTGATACTGATAGGAAACTGCTGGTTATATAAATGGGAGAAACAAAACTGGGATGGTTGTCAAATGATTTTTTAAAAGGTGTTTTTAACAATGGCACCCGATTCCTTCTTCTTAATAGTGTTCTTTGCAAGACAAGTAGAGTGGATAATTAAATCATGAAACAACACTATTACACATACTCATTAAGAGTGGAGTCATAAGTTAGCTTAATTTGAGCTAGGAACTAAGGCACAACAGGCCTTTAATGCTGGTTAACTTTATAGTAAGATGATCTGAGGGTAAAGAATCAGATTTCATTACCTGGGACTTAAAAACTGGTGACAAAAGTGATCAGCAATGTTGAATATTTATCAATCTCTATTTTCACTTGTTTCATGAATCCCTAACAAGTTAGGTAAGAATATCTTCATCTTCATATCATCAAGTTTAATGAGATTGGAAATTATTAAAATATGTCTCAGTGGTAGCGAATGTTTCTTGGGAACACACTAAAAATTCAAGAGATAGTAAGACAAAATGAAAGACTTTATCCCTCTTGCAAAAAAGTCACAACCGCTAATGACACAAGATGTAAGAAAATTACAGCCTGTGATAGGTATAACCAAAGAACTATTTTGTTAAAGAGTGCTGTGCATAATGCTAGCCTACACCACGGAAATTGGTCCTTGCAAAACAGGTGTGTCCTGGAGGCATAAGATTTAAGGGAGTTGGATGTCAAAAGCATGAGGACAGAAAGAACGGATATAGTGGTCTTTGAACATCACTGACTTTCTCATCTCACATTATTTCTTATTTTGGATATTTCAAAACTGTCCAGCCCAAGGCTCTCAAGGAATATGCAAAAAATGGAAAGGAACACATCAACATGAGGTCACCCAAATAAAAAATGCTCCACATGCTTATAAAGAAATCCTTAACTTGAAAACAGGAAAAACTGCAAACTTCTTCTAGAACAAGGCTTTCGGACAGAGAGAGAGAAAAGGAGAGGGAGAGATGCCCAGAGGGAGGGTGGGCAGAAGGAAACAGCTATGTCAGCTGACGGTATATATAGTCTCGTCATACGTAGTTTCAGCCACACAGAACATGAGCACAGCTTCTACCCAGACTCTCAGCTCATGGGAGGGAGAGTGTGAGAACTGGGGCTCCCTCTGGTTCACCACCCCTGCGACATGCAGAGTCCCAGCCTCAGGCACTCCTGGCAGGACCCCACTACTGTTACCAGGAAAACCACCACACTAATGAAATTGCCTCTGGAGGAAAACACTTTCTGTACAAGAGAGAACAGCCAGCAAGAGCTCTCAGAAGATAGCATGCACTAAAGGTTCCTCCCTACAGAGCTTCAAGCCTGTAAGAAAATGCAATAGGAAATGATAGTGGTAGAACTTCAACCCCCTCTCTCTGAAACTTTCTCCAGTGTTACCGGGGCCCAGTTTAAGAAAGAGAGTGGGGAGAGGAGTGTGCTGTGGACTTCTGCCTGCGTAGCTTCTGCACGAGGGCACATGTCCACTTCTCACCAGGTTTCAAGGACAAGGAGTCAACGCCCTGGAGGTTTAAGGAGAGAACTTGCTGGTACAGGCAGGCGCGGGGCTGACTCAAAGGGGCGGGAGAAATTTCACCCCAGTCCACAACCACTCCCCTTTACAAACACCCATGGTCTGTCCCTCCTTTGACTGCACCGCTAGCCTCCTCAGGCAGGTCTCCAGCACTGGCCTTCCAGAGCCTGGCACCGGCTGGCAGCTGGCAGGACGGGGCTCCGGGTGGCCCGCGAGGCCATCCACCCCTGCGTCCACCTGCAGCACGTGGGATGCCCTGCTCAGGAAGCCGTGGGGCTAGAGCCCCGCTGTCAGTCACTTCTTGGGGGTCCACGGAGGAGTCTGAACTGACCTGGGGCTCTGCGTCCTCATCCAGGAAACAGGGAAAGGGGCCCTATAGTGGCTCCAATCCCCTTGCTAAGGCCGCTGATGATATTAACTCTGTATGAGGAGCACTCTACAGCTCACGTTTATCACATATCATCTTATTGGACCATCACAAATCTTTCTAGGCCTTAATCCTGTTTGCTAGATGGGGAAACTGAGGCTCAGAGAGAATGTGTGTACATAATGAGTCAACCGCAAATCCACGTCTTCTTACTCAAAATCCTGATGAGGACTCCACTTTTATTTTCAATTTTACATTTCTGGGCTCTAAAGTGCTATTATACAGTATGTATTTTTTATGTTTATTTAAGAGCAGGCAATTTTAATAAAATAAAATTGATGTTGTTCTGACAGACTCCTTGCATGGGCTGGGGGGCAGGTAGGGGAGGAGCTCAGGAATAGGAGTCACTGTCATCACCCTCTGTCACTGCTGCAGTCAAGGGCCCGTGTGGAGGAGGGGGCTCTCCACTTGCCCTATTCTGCAACATGGAGTGAGGGCAGGGCTGGCACCCGAGGGGCACGTCACCAACAAACACTCTGCTAGAAGAGGACAGAGCACGCACACACACACACACAGTACTCTGAGGTCCTGCAGCCCAGCGTTCATCACCGCCACCAGCAACTGGAACTGCTTGACACTTAACAGTTTACAACGCACTCTGCGCGATGTGCTGAGGTGCTGCCAACCTCATTTCCTAAGGTAGGATTTTCAAAGCCACTTAGCAGCCCAACCAGCCTCAACCACAGACGATAAGTGCAAACACAGTTCTTCTCCCCTTGCATGGGCCCTAGGCTCGGCCCTCTGGGTCTGCCCTCCTAACAGGGATCCCAGAGTCTCAGGCAGTTCTGGATGTGTGGCCCTTGAAGCTCTGAGGTGAGGGGCCAGAGAGAGCCACGGGGAGAACGTGTGTGCCTTTCTGTCTAGCCTCATCCCTGGAAACCAGGGGGAAAGATGATGAGAGCTAATCAAGTTCTCAGAGCCCCACGCCCTCTCTTCTTTCAAAGGCAGAGAGCTTTCTCAAATGGAACAAAGCAATTTCTTTGCCAAGAGAGCTTTCATGTTCACCTTCAAAATAGCATTTCTGCTTTGCACAGAGCCAAAAAGAGAACACCTTCCTTGAAAGAAGGTAAATAAGAAGAAAGTATCTAGGGCTCCAATTTTTCTCCAGTAAGATCTGAGTGGTTCGATATAAGGGTGCCTGGCACCTGGGATTCGGTCCCCCGCCAAATAGTGACACGGGTGTGGGGAGGCTGCTCCAGAGGCAGCAGGAAGGCCTGCTGGACACTATCTCTGCTGCTCAGAGATCCAGCCCCAAAGGTCCTGGCATGACAAGGTGGCGCTCTCTACAGCATCCCCAGGAAATTCCCAGGTGCTGAAGAAGAAAAGCTGAAACTGAATTTCTGGCTTATGTGGGGTCCTTATTAGCTGGCCTTGCCTGTGAGTATCTTTCTTGATCTGAACACTTTCTGCACTGGGCTTGCTATAGATTCCCTTCACTACTCACCCTTTTGTTTAAAACCCTGCAGGCTGCTGCCAAAATACCAATGTGATTGGACAGAATAAAAACCACTATGAAAAAATCCCAGCAGCCTGGACATCATGTACCAGGAAGCTCTCAAGTGCCCAAGGGGAACTCTAGGGAAGAGACGCCACGTGCTTTGGAAAAAGAGCAACGAGGTAGGGGTGCCAGCTGTGGGCAGGGACCCGGGGTAAGGTTCTGGTGGACAGGGCCAGCACTCTGCTCAGTCCTCTCTGGTCTCTGTGCGCCCACCCACAGTCCTGCCCCAGTGGCTCCTGTCGGAGGTCTGCCCTTGACCTACATCTGCTCTACCAGTCCTCCCAGGGAGCAGCAAGTGCCTCAGGATGACTCTAGCCCATGAATGACTTGGAGTGTACATTATGAAAGCCCAGTCCCCTGGTCTCAGGTGGGGACAAACACATCCAGTGGCCCCTGTGGAATCAGGATGAAGCCACCCTCCATGGGACTCTGCCTGAGATCTCACTCTTGTTTGCCCTTCTCTCCTTCTATGTCCCATGCCTCCACCCTCCTCACAGGTTTCTCCTAGGAGCACTTTCTCAATAAACTACTTGTACCCAAATCCTCATCTCCAGGTTGGCTTTCGAAGGACCCACCCTATGACAGGTTCTGACGGGAAAGGGCCAGGGAATGGGGCTCCTCTGAGGAGGTGGGGGCACAACAGTCCGTACCCACTTTTTGATTTTCGCTTTGGGCCTCCCGTAGAAGAAAGGTGGGAATTATACTTTAGTATCTGGAATTCTCCATGCAGCTGGAAGAAAATAGCCCTTTCTGCCACAGCAGCTTTGCTGACCAGCGTATTTAATCAAATTCACAGCTAAGGACTCCCTCATCTAGTGCCACTGCCTAACACGTGTGGGCAGTAGGGCTGGTAATGACTGTCGTTTTTCTCAACAGTGATTAGTATTATTTGCATAAATTTGCAGTGGCACTTATCACAAAGAAATAAAGTATCCACCTAAGCAGTGCATGAAAACCAGCATAATATTAACCAAAAGAGGAAATCAGAAATGAAAATGTCACCGGAAATTTTAGCTTCCCCTTTAACACTGTTTTGCTGCTGCTTATGTCCCATTTGCATAATTAAATTGCTGGGAGCCTGTGTTTTCATTTGGATGGGAAGTGTATATTATTTCTACTGTGTAAAAATTATTTGATGTTTGATTGAGTTTTTGATGCTCACTCTTCAAATTACTAAAGACAGAAAAATAGTTCGGGGTTTCCAGCCCCCACTCCAGCCTATCTGACCACGAGGTGTGCAGATATTGTTGGAAGGCTATGGGTAGAGAAAGCCAAGCTAGCGCAGACACATACAGGCCTTGAGGAGGCGCCGTGGCATGGGGGATGTGCCCAGGCCAGCCTGTCCATGTCCCAGGGTCTTACTTTGGCTTTGCCACCACTTTGCTGGGTGATATTGGGTGGGAGTCATTTCCCTCCTTCTCGTTCATTCAAGAACTATCTGATATCTACTCTGGGCCAATGAGGGATTAACCAGATCTACACTGTCTAATACGGTAATGACTAGCCACGTGTGGCTATTTAAATATAAATCTAAATTAAAATTAAATGAAGTTACAATTCAGTTCCTCAGCTCCACCAGACACATTTGAAGTGGCAATGGCTACTGTCCTGGGCAGTATGGATCTACATTTCCAACTGTAGAAAGTTTGGACAGTGCTGAACTAGATGATCTCTGAGGGCATCTCCATCTCTAATGCGCTACAATTAAAATGCTGTAACAAGAAGCCCAAGTTCATACTGCTAACCATCTGTGGTGCAAAGCTGAGGCTTCTGCCATTTTATAGGCATTCGCCGGGAGGCTTTCACAGAACTGGGTGGGGCGGAGGGGCAAACATGGGGGACAAAGGGGCAGGTGTCTCCTCCAGGAGGAAATGAGAGTTGCCCAGGAGGAGACAGACATATGTACAAACAGTACATGGCGGGGGGGGGGGGGGGGGCGGGCACTAAGAATTGTTCCTCAGCTGAGAACAGGACCAGCCTCCTCAAATTTCCAAACAGAAGCCTGCATGTTATGCCAGCCCACTGCTGGGAATAGCCCAGGCCAGCGTCATAACTGCGGTGCCTTCTAGATCACATTCTCTCACATGTGAGCTAATGCTCCCACCAGTGCTGTGGTTATACCATCATTAATATAGGCAGGGTTATGTTTCAGCATAAGCAGCAAGAGAGAAACAGGAAGACGGATACGGGATTGACCTCATGCGGCCAGGCCCTGTGATAGCGTGAGAGTTTATGTTATTTTTCCACAAATATCCACTTGGGTTTGGCCCCGTGACTTGATTTGGCTTCACGGGGCAGAGATACTTCCCATCTCCTTGATGTTGGGCCTGAGCACATGACCTGGTTTGGCCAATGCGGGTGTCAGTGGACATGACACGGGCAGCAGCCAGGAATGGACTCGCGTGATGGGTTTGGACTTCTGTGCTTCTGCCACTTGCCTGAGAGGACCTGGCTCTGACTAGTCCACTGGCCTTGAGGAACAGAGCAGAGCTGGATCCGAGCTGCGGGCTGGGCCGAGCCTAGCTGAGCCCCGCCGAGATGAGCGGAACCAGGTGACCTACAATCAGATGACCAAGGAAGAAATGCTTAGTGGGGCAATGCCGCGGGCCTCTGTTATGTGACTGGGCGTGTGTTAGTGTGGTCTGTTATGTTACTGGGCCGTGTGTTAGTGTGGTAATAGCTGACTGTGGCGAGAGGAGGGAGGGCTAGGCCCAGTTCAGGAAAAGGACCCGGTTTGAGGCTGTGATTTGATTCAGTGACTGATCTCTTTTGAGGAGCCGGCCTGGCAGCACCACATCAAGTACGATGAGGACAGACCAGGTGGGTTCTGACCACCACCGTCCCACAGGTGAGAGTTTGCCTGTACCACGGAAACCTGCCCAGACCAGCACAGCCACTCAAAACAGAGCAGCCCAGATGTTGGAACCAGCTCCATCACTCTATCATAACTGATTTCCTAAAAGACATACGTGCCCAAGCACTCCTCAACAAGCACAGTATTTGCCTCTAGACGCTACAACTGCGACGGAAAGGGGACATTTTGAAAATAACCTCCTCCCTCAAAACCTTCATTTTCGCTCTTCTCTGCCCCCTATGTTATCACCAGAGAGCCGGTGGCATAAAACCACCAGTGTGGAGCCGTGTCCTGGAGCAGTGTGTCACAGAGACACACATGAATGGCAGATGGGAGCTGCTCTCCTCACCCCGCCTCCGTCTGTGGTCTGCTCACAGTGGAGCTGATACCACCCCTCGTCTCTGTGCCTTGGCCTCAGGGCTACTCTTCCTGATGTTGGCTGGCCCCTGAGGTGAGGCTAGAAGCGAGAAGGACGGGCCCAGTGAAGGGCAGGGGCTGCAGTCGAGACACCAGGACGCCCAACTCTATGGTGGTCCTGCAGGCTCCGTGGGAGAAAGCACGGCTAAGCATCCCCATGTTTTACTTCCCTGTCAAGGATGATGTCTGTCTCTCAGAGGATCAACACAAATGACTGGATGAATCGAGACCAGGTACTTGAGAGTTGGCTCCTATTGTTTGGGAAATGAAATGGAACCTGAAGCATCTGTAGAATTTGTCTCCAATATCAGGACGTTCCCTGAACTATTTGCAAACAAAATTTGCTATATTAAAAGCCAGGCAAGCACAGAATTTTAGCCGAGGTGTTAAATTAGGTGATGTCTGGAGAAAAAGAAAAATTCGATATGGTTCGTGCTAAGATGCCGGGGAAGTATAGAATAAACTGCCATGATGGATTAAGGAGTTGCCCTCCCTCCATTCAGTGCGGGGTCCACGGTGAGGGCAAAAGTGTATGGGGCGCATGCATTCATGAGCGGAGGGTTCAGGATCAAACTTCCTGGTTCTCATGCACGGGACAGGCTAACGCACCCAGTCATATCAGAAATGCACAGCCATGGCCACTGTCCATCCATGGGTCAGAGGGCAGAATGGACAGGAAGGGGCCTGCCCGCAAAGCTGACAGACTCACGCCACAGTCTAATGCTTCCATGTTGCCTCTCTGTGGAGCCCAGGGTTTCTACGAGATTTCCCTGGCCTCTGTTGCAGTCAAAGCTGATGGAGGGGCCCCTTGATAATTAGGATGTTGCTACTGTCATTAGAGCTAATGTCATGTAAGAAATACGCAACAGCTACTGCCTAATAAAGAGCCAAATGAACAAAAAAGTAAACCACTCCACAGGCTGCAGTCTTGTTTTAATTTGAACCCTCACCAGTTCCCATTGCATTGTAATCGTACAGAACAATGAAGAGCCCCCGTCACGGTGGAAGCTTCTCCCATAGCCTCACGCTCATTTGCTTTTCCTTTCCCACCGCCGCCAGGGAGATTACCGAGGACAGAAGGACAGAATGGGGGTGAGGAGTCCCAGCAGGGCCGGTGTGCGCTTCTCCCTGTGCTTTTCTTTTTTTTCTTTTTTTTTTTTTTTAGATTTTATTTATTTATTTGACAGAGAGACACAGCGAGAGAGGGAACACAAGTAGGAGGAGTGGGGGAGGGAGAAGCAGGCTTCCCGCGGAGCAGGGAGCCCGATGCGGGGCTCGAGCCCAGGACCCTGGGATCATGACCTGAGCCCAAGGCAGACGCTTAACGACTGAGCCCCCCAGGCGTCCCTCCCTGTGCTTTTCCACAGCTCGCAGGAAGAACAGCTACTCACTTGGACGGCACTTGGGGCATCTCCTATTAGCCTTTTATTTTTAAGCACTTTAAACAAGATCACACCCATTAATGCCCCAGTTTGATAAGCTCGTATATAGTTGCCCATAGTGTTCTTTCTTCTAGCAGCATCACAGCAACAGTGGAAGCTGGACCAGCTCTGCGTAGAAGGCAAACCTTCTGGCCTCAAGCAGCTCATCAGAACCACACTCAAGCTGGAAACCCCTCCATGTTCGGGCAAGAGATCGTGCCTGCAGGAATAAGGAGGTGGTGGCCCCCTGTGCTTTCCCATGATTTGGGGCATGTAAGCCCAGAGAGCCTCAGTGTCCCTACACAAAACACAGGCTTGATCCAGCCCCTTCAGGTGGAAGCAAGGAGAGTCCTGTGGGCACCTGAGGCTGCACATGGCAACCCTGGTGGCCAACCTTCCATCCAGGGCAATCTCATCGCCCGACCTCCTGGGCCCACTATCCTGAGATCCGTAGCAAGGTCTCACTCATGCTCAGGAGCCAGCCTGTGGGGCCCAGGAGACTTGTGTGTGCACCACTAGCACAGGTTTTCGCACACTGCATTTTTAATAATTTGGTACAAGTCTCTCTTCCCCATGAGGCTTCGAGCTCCTGTGGCCAAGGGCACTTTACTCAAATTTTTACTTCCAGTGCCTGGCTCAATCCCATGCGGGAATTGAATTCTTTCTCCTCCTTCTTCCTCCCTCTGTCTTTCCTCTCGTCCTTCTGTTCTCCCTTACTCTGGATGTCTGGATGTCCTCTGTCTGTTCCACACACTCCGCTAAATGCTAGTGGGGTGTGACTGAGACAGTCCCCCAAAGACCGTGTAGTCTACATCAGGAACTAAACATAATGATGCCGTGAAATGTTACAGGATGTTACCCCCCTCTAGCCAGAACTGTAAACTGAGACCCGCAGAGACAGCAGGGATGTGCTGGGGGCGAGAGGGAAGGGCAGGAGGGAACCCTGCTCCAGGTGGCGGGGACAGCTCAAAGGCAAGCGAAAGTACGGTCAACGAGGGGAACTACTGGTGGCCAGAGTGGCCGCAGTAAGAGGACAGTGGGGGAGGACTGAGAGGGGGTAGGGACTCGCCGATGGGCTTAAGCCAAGCAGTATGATGCTTTCCCCAAGTGCTCAATAAATTTACTGAGGACACAGCCCATGCTTTCACTGAGATGCTCTTTCCTGCCACTTACATGACCCACCGTTCTCGTGTGGAAACATCAAGACTGTCAGGACTTCATTTTACGTGTCTCTCGAAAGTTCCTAGTGTCTTCTTATTCATGCCTCCCAAGGAACACTAGGCTTCCTCTTCAAAGAGCATAAGCCCTATTTCTCGCATCCTGAGGTCCTCGGTACTCTTTCTCTGCAGAACGTGATCACAGTGAACACCTCAGCTCAGTGCTCCTACCAGTGCCCAGGATGTGGAGCCCAGGAGGGCAAGAGGCAAGTCCACAGCAGGTGTGACGGAAGAAGGAAGAGAGGCTGACGTGGCAATGAGAAGAATCCTGCTATTTCATTTTTGTAGGCTTAGTTTAATACTTTCAAACTTTTGGATGTTAATTTTCATTGTTGATGACTCTCCTTAATAACTACAAAATGAGTAAGAAGTACTTTTTTGTGTGTGTGCTGTGGAAAAGAAATCTGAAGTAAAATAAATAATTGAAAAAGATGACAGCAAGTAGAACTACTATATCCTTGAGTTCTCTTGTTCTAAAATAATTCACTTAAAAAATCATTTTCCAAGTAGTTTTAAGAATACAGCATTGAATGTGACAAAAGAATGCGAGTCAGTCATCTGGATTTGAGGTCTCTGTGACATATATACTCACTGCTTTTTCTGATGAGCTTCCAACTTTTCTAATGGCTTAAAAATAACCTATAATACATGAGTCATTACTCAGGATTTATCTTCAAAGGACTCCAATTACAGAATTCAGTCACTAGAATCCCCCCCCACCCCCACTTTAAACACAGGAACAAGTATTCAGGAAAAAAAAATCACAGAGTTCACAAGTAAAGATTTATACTTTTTTTCTGAACAGAACAGGCACTAAATACAAGTGCCATCATTGCAGCTCTGAGTTCAAAGGCACAGTGCATCAGCTTTCAAGTTCATCCCAATAGGAGACTCAATCCAAAGTCACACACGTGCTAACTGGACTTGCCATGTGTATACTGCTTTCAAGTCTTTAGCATGCAAGATGTCTCTTTGTTTTTAGGTGAATTGTTATAAAGAATTCTTATTTTGAATATTTCTAATATAGAGTTCATCGTCTAAAAAAAGGTGAGGTCTGACAGCTCAAAACACTGTAGGGAACAAGAAATATGGGTACTTTCCCCAGCTCTGAAAAATCAAGAGATAGCCAAGCTACTTCCAGACCAGGCTCTGATTGATCTTGTCAACTCCATTTCTTCTTCCTCCTCTCTTTCATGAATGTAACACTCCATCTGAGACTTCCTTTCCTTCTCTATATATGGCTCTCCCTTTCCTGCCTGCCTCCATACTCTTGCTCATACCATTCCCTGTTTCTGGAATATTCTTCCCTCCATATCTGTATGTCCAAATCCTATACATGTATCAAACTTATCTCAGATGCGACCTGATCTAAGAAACTTGCCCTAATATCTGCAGAAAAAAAGGTGCTTCTCATCCCAATGGAATCACTGAACCACGTACTGCTGACTTGTGCAATCTACTCTAGGATCATTGAGGGTAAGCCCAAGGTGACCCCTAGTGCATGGCTTGATTTACAA
Organism: Eumetopias jubatus; assembly: GCF_037043125.1. Classification (NCBI taxonomy): domain Eukaryota; kingdom Metazoa; phylum Chordata; class Mammalia; order Carnivora; family Otariidae; genus Eumetopias; species Eumetopias jubatus. The sequence continues at coordinate 146,737,043 of NW_028274807.1, read as the reverse complement.
CAGTCATCAGTAGCTGCTCCCTACATGAGCAGTAAGGTATTGGGAAGCTGTGAACAGGCAGCTTTGTTGATTTAATAATAAATTAAAGTAAATGGATGGAGAGCACCAAATCCTAACCACTAGACCACATACATGCACCCCTATGTTTACTGCAGCATTATTTATAATAGCCAAATTATGGAAGCAACCCAAGTGTCCATTTCCATTAATAGATGAATAAAGAAGAGGTGGTATATATATATATATATATATATATATATATATATATATATATATATATACACAGTGCAATATTATTCAGCCATAAAAAAGAGTAAGATCCTGCCATTTGCAACAACATGGATGAATCCAGAGAGTATAATGCCAAGCAAAATAAGTGACTCAGAGAAAGACAAATACCATATGATTTCACTCATATGTAGAATTTAAGAAAGAAAACAAATGAACAAAGGGAAAAAAAGAGAGAAACCAACCAAGAAATGGACTCTTGTCTACATAGAACAAACTGCCGTTTACCAGAGGGGAGTTGGGTGGGTGGATGGGCGAAATAGGTGATGGGAATGGAGGAGGGCACTTGCTACGATGAGCACTGGCTGATGTACAGAAGTGTTGAATCACTATATTGTACACTTGAAACTAATACTGTATGTTAACTATACTGGAATTAAAATAAAAACTTAATTAAGAAAAAGTAAATGCATGGAGAAAAGGCAGAGAAGAAGAGGAAGGTCTTGGATGTGAATGAAATTTGGCACAGCAGTGGTGTTCACAATTCAGCATTTCTGGGTGTCCTAGAGAACAAGGCAAAAGCTACCATTTTAGTGTGTTGACCAAATGCCAGGGAGGTTTGTGCACATGACTTACAGTGTTTTATTTATTTCTCAAAACAATTCTAGAATATACATATTATGATCCCTGCTTTATAGACAAGGAATGGGGGTCAGAGAGGCTAAGTGAGCTCAGATGGGCCCAAACAGCTAAAATTCCTTCTGCCTCTATGTCCCACTCCCTATGCTGCCCCAAGAACACTATACTCTAAGAGAAAGAAATATAACTGCACACACTCCAAGCCCCAGGAACACAAAGGGAAATGTAACTGTGAAACTCCTCTGGGCACCAGTAGTTTTATAGTTGGAAATATCAAAAGAGGTCAGCAGAGGTCCCTCACCTCTGCATAATGCATCATACTCCTCAGACAGCATCCACATCCATTAATTTATTCACCTATTAGATTCAACATCATCTGAATTGGTAAGGTATGAACAGACAGGGTTTGGCTGTGCCTTGCCAGACAGTACCAGAGCCCTTAGTTCTCTGCTTCTACAAGATCCAGAGAAGTAAACACCTTCTGGAAGCCTACCCAGAACCAAGAGACCTGAGGAAGTGAAGTGCCTCATAAAGTTGTGATCAAAGCAGTTCACACTTCCCCAAATCAGTCTCCATGACACAGGTCCAAACAGATGAAGTGGTGAAGGTCTTCGGTCAAGGGCTGTAGTCTAGCACACCTGGAAGACCAGAGGGTCTCGAGGGCTATGGATCATACTAATGGTCACATGAGATGAAAGGCTAAGCTCCTACTGAATCCAGATACCCCTGCATCCAACATATCATTTATAGAGCTTAGTTTTCCCACAACAACAAAAGTACCCATCCTTCCCTCCGTCCATATCTAATGTAACTCCTAGAAGGCAGTCACAGACCCTTGCCATTTGACCAGGGGCAAAAAAATAAAAGCACCTGCTGAACAGTGTCTGCTCAGAAATTGCCTATCTCTGGGGTTATCCTAAGGAAGCCTGATTACCTAGTTTGGTTGCTGAGAGTTCGCCTCCAAGTTCATTCCACGCTGTATGACCTGAGCCAAGCTCCTCTGCCTCCAGCCCCTGCGTCTGAGTCCTGCTCAGGGGCCAGCATGGAACTGGCTCATTCACCAACACCTAGCACGTCATGGGCATGCAGATGAGAGGGACATGTAGATGTAGTCGTTGGAGGAGCACTAATATAATTGCTAGTAATAGTAATAAACAGCAGGAATGGCTTCTGAAGTTGCCCCCTCACCCCCGCCATAGAATTGGACTCTAGGAGGGGCCAAGTCAGACTTCAGGAGGGCAAAATCGGAATCTTTTCTACCCTCACTCTGGTTATCAAATATGAACATAAAACTGATGTCCCCATGGAGCTCTGGGCACACATAGAAGGCAGAGAAGTTTCTCTCTGGAGGTGTCTCACTACGGAATGTGGGGCCCAAGGTTCTTTTCTGTCACTTTTGATGCAACAGCATCATTTTTCTTTATGTGTTTTTTTTTTTCCTCTGTAAAGTGAAGGAATTATCACCATGGCGCCACTGTCAAGGCCACACATACTCTGTGAAAAATAAGATGTAGATTATTTTGTCCATCTTGCCATTATTAATATGGGCATAAATTCCTTTGATATTTTGTGGGTATATTTCCAGGCACATGGTAGACATTTTAAAATTTAACACTACATTATGATAAACGTGATCTGTGAAAGTAATTTCTTCACAAACACAGATCTTCTTCCATATTTTAGGCAAACCTACTATCCATCATATTTAGCATTCCTATATTTAACCTGAGAAGATAATAAAAGTGTAAATTGAAGGAATCGTTTTATATTATTCTAACTCGGCTGTCTCGGTCTCCCTTCCTCCAGAGAGGGACCACGTTCTCCATCTTTTGTTTTTGATTGTTTTTCTTGTTTTTTGTTCGAAGTCATGGACCTTTTTAAGAATGAAAGTTATAGATCCCTTCTACAGAAAAATGTGCATGAGCAGAAACAAAGTTTTCATAGGACTAATTATATTTCACTGGAAGTTTATTTCCTTAACATAAACACAATGGAAAAATAATCTTTCCTAAGAATTAGGTAGCCTTCACTATCTTTTTTATGTGCTTATTAAGCATAGAAACTGACAAAGTGATGCTGCTTGAGAATAAACTTCAATTTGAAGGCTCACTGTTATTTAACTTGAATAAGAAACCGAATTTATGGCTTTGGTGCTTGAGAGCCAGGGGTGCATGTGGGGAGGGGGGGTGTTTTAACAGTATAACCAAAGCTAAGCTGGCATCAAGTAACTCCAGAATCGTCTTGTATTCTTTGTGATGAATTCACGGTTTAGTCTTCACTATGTCTTTCAAGAAGTGTCTTTGCATTTGGCAAGGTCCGCCTCACTGGGGCTGCCTGGGTCATCACAGAAAAGACCCAGAAATCCAAATTTCCATTTTAAAGTCTGAGCAGGAAAAGCCCTCAAAGGTATCGGCTGGTGTTGCCAGATGTGTGCAGACTGCCTGTTGCGGAGAAATTAACGAGGCTTGGTCCTTTAGTTGGAGACCCAGCTGCCGGGCCTCTTCCTCCAGCACTGGGCCGTTTGCAAGACACCCACCTGCACCCTCCTCTTCCAGAATGGAAGTCCAGTAAAGAGCACTCAGGATTTCTCAGGAGCACCAGTAACAGGAGCTGTAGGACCTGGTAATGAACGATTTTCCTCATTCGCACAGACAAAATCAAAACAAAACTTCTAAGTGTTCCATGATCAACTTCTCTTTCAGCTCCTCTCATCCTTTCCAGGCCACACAGCAGTGCCCGGACTGGTGAGCGGCCAAGCCACCTGAGTTGTTGTCTGGAGAGCCAGCAAACTCGGGGCAGTGGGTGGGAACTTTACACCCTGCATCACCGCTTGACCAAACCCTTTAGAAGCTGGTGAGTCAAGGCCTTGGCTCTCCTAAAAGACAGCTTAGCACAGTGGGAAATACTTCCATGGGATTGCTGGTGGAAGGCCCAGTGCCAGGGTGTGTGGAGGCAGAAACTGATGCCCTTCCTTTTTCACAAAAGGAGTCAAACCAGGAGCTCTTTGGTTGAAACAACACACATCTGATGGACAAAAGCTGTGGCCTAGTTTCTGGAAATACACCAAGAATTGCATTAAGTTTCATCTGATAAAAAGGGGCATAATTGCCAATGCCTCCAGGATGTAGTTTAAAATAATTAGAAATTAGAAACTCTGGGCATTCTAGAGCAATATTTGACAAGGCAGTGCTTCATTCTTTCTCTTCTCCTATGGATGCACCCCTGGCCCTCTCTTGCCCCTGCCCCCAGCATTGCTACAAGAGCCTTACTGGCTTCTTAGACATAAAGCTTTCCTTTTGAGACAAACCCAGGTTTCTGCCTTTTCAAATATAGCCATCTTCCCTACCACCGGGTGAATCTCCACATCAGGCGGACAGGTGCTCTTTTCAGTGTGTTGCATCCAGTGTGACTACTAGGGTCACCCCCATCCACAGGGCAGAAGAGCTGACCTTCCCTCATTTCCAGGTCACTTCTAGGGCATGCATTCTCAACAGGGCGATATTGATCCCAAACAGGTGAAAACTGGCTCTTGGTGGGGGCAGGACTAAATCTTAAACATTACAGTGATTTACGGCTCTCCCAAGGACCACCAGATAGATAGATAGATAGGTAGAATGTCTGCAGTGTTAAGATTTTACAGGGAGAGGCAAAGGTTCCCTTGGATGCATAATAATTATGATGATGATGATGATGATGATGATGATGATAATAATAATAATGAAAGATTGACAAACACCGCTCCAGTGCATTTGAAGAAGGGGGTTGGTGTATCTCTGGACCGTCATGCTTTCTGGCTATGGTCTTGTGCTTTTTACTCAGCTGCAAGCATCTCTGGAAGGCTCCTGGTTACCACCCAGATTTGAGGACCACTGACTCCCTCCCCCATCCATGCTCCAACTATCATTGTAGCCACCGAGGAATGGTGAGGGTCATAACACACACTGTTCCTCCTTTCTTTATCCCTCAAGGCACCACTGACTTGACTAGTATTTATAAAAGTCTTTACGAGTTTCAGAAGGGATTTGCCACTCAAAAAAGAAAACTTAAATCTCTGTATAAGGTTTTGGTGTTCCCCTTGAGGTCTTCAACAGTCCCGCTGCTGGGGTCCCCCTTTTAACCACCGCTTTCCCTTCCCCTTCAAATTTTGGGGGCCCCTCTCCTTCAGGTATAAGCTCATTCTCCCCATGCTCTGGTCCCAGGCTTAGGACACTCTGACCACCAAGAAGAAGCCAGAAATAGTTAATACCATAGTAACTTCCCCTTCCAGAACAGTACCCTTTTGATTCGCCCAGCAGAGCACCTTAGCTCCTCTTTGTTTAACCTCCTCCTTTAGACTAGGATCCCAGCCTCATCTCTGCAGAGCCCAAAGCCCAAGCAGGAAGCTGGTTGGCATGGAGGAAAGCAGATGACTCAAGGGACCTAACCTAAGGGCTGGTTAACAGGGAACTGTGTGCGTCTTTGAGGTCAGACAAGGGCAACTCACAAAGAAAGTAGGGCATATGCACTTTCAAATCTCAAGCAAAATAGATCAGCAGAATCTTCCACCCACTGGGTATCAGAATGATGCCCATGGAACTTGGAATCTGCCTCTTGCCCTGCTTTCTCATGCTTTTAACTCTGCTGGACTTGCTTTCAATGCCAGCAGTAGATGGTAACCTTCCTCTTCGGGCTTGGGAATCAAAGAAATAACTTGGCTTTGGCCTCTCCCAGGGATACCGCCTCCTGCTTACTCTGTGACATTCTAAGCTTGGTGTTCATTGCTCCTGGGTCTCCCCGTCTTAGAACCCTCTCTGGACATCAAGTTCTCGAACTGGTTAGAACAGCAGGGCTTGGCTCCACTAAGCAATGACCCAACTCACTGAGTATAAACCAGATGATGTTCACTCAAAGGGCTGGGGAAATAGGCACACATTTGTACTGATATATTTGATGAGCAATCTGGTATAGACTGGACTGGCACAAAGTCAATAATAACTAAAGCAAAACAAGGAAAGGCTGTGTTACAACTTTCCAACTTATTTCCATAGGCTAACCCACTACTTAGTCAAAATGATCCTAGATGAAATAATAAAAAGCTGTGTTACAACTTTCCAACTTATTTCCATAGGCTAACCCACCACGTTAGTCAAAATGATGCTAGATCCCCACCACTCCCGCCACCCTAATCTCAGGGGCCTAGAAGTTTACTTTTGTCTCCTCTAACAGTTCAACGCAAGCTTCAAAAGGCACTTTCTATCTGGAGGCTCAGAGACACATGCTCCTTCCATCTTGTGGCTCTACTATCCCATGGGGGTCTCAGAGCCCTTTCTATCCAGCTGGCAAATGGGCAAAGAGAGAGAGAGAGGAAAAGGTACCTTTGCCTCCTAAGGAATCTTAACCCAGAAGCCCACATATATGTGTTCCAGCAACTGGCTAGAACCTAAATGTAAGGGGATGCTGGGATATGTAGTCTGGTTGTGGGCACCATGCTTGGTGCATCACTGGCCACTCTGTGGCCCCTACTTCTCCCATCTGTTCACAGTGGCTGAGCAGAGGCTGCGCTGGAATCATGATCTCATAGGTAGGGCCTTATGAGACCACGAGGACCAATCTCCTTTTACTAAAAGGCTTGAGTGACTTCGCAGGGACTTCTCATTTCCCAAGCATTACTGGCTGCCATTTTCATAAATTGCATCCACTGCAAATCAAGCTTCTCCGGCTGTTTCAGGGATTTCAATGGAGAATTGCTTTCAATGGTCTCATTTTCAGCTATCTCATTTATAGAGCACATTTGCAGGTAATTCTCAATTTTGTTGAAGTTTTTGATTTCCCCTTCTACATTACAAACCCTGGGTGGTAACATGCTTCTTGCTCTTTAGGACTGGGAGCTCCCTGAGGTCAAGACACAATATAGGAAGTATTCTTCATTGTACTTTCTGTTTTTAAGTTAGGAAGCAGGCAAAAGCTTGGCAGAGGCCAGCTTAAACAAGGGTCCTGGAATCTCAAGAAATGAGGGCCCCACTCTGAGGTGGGTCTGCCAGCCCACCAAAGAAACTGTGTTTACTACAGTATAACTTAATTTCCAAATCTGTTTTCATTACAGGCATATATAATTGTAGACAAGAACTACTGTGTGGTCTTCCCCACGTAAACACTTGCCCTCTGTTATACTGTGGAAATCCAGAATGGCTTACTGACCCCACTTTTGCCTTGCGGATCTCCCTTTCCTCAGTGATCTGGGTCACTGTCTTTCCCTTCCCCTCGTACATGTATCAAAGCACTGATATGTTCCTATTATATGCATCATTCTTGAAGGAGTTGCTCTCAGCTCTCCACCACATTGGAAAGCAGCTAGTAAACTCTTATTTGCCAATGAACTAACTGTGCTGAGGGCAAAGACATCACCTTTCCAAGAGTGCCTGCCTATTAATGAGAGCTTGTTCCCTAAAGAGAGATCTCTGGTGGTGGAATATTAGGAACTGATGATGACCTTCAGGGAGGACAGAGATACTCTGAGATGGAAAGGCATTCCTAGTACTCTTCAATCACCCTGAGAAATGGTAGCTGTTGGTTTACCTACATCTAAGCCTCGCCCTGGGAAGAGGGATCCAATCCTGGGTTGAATCCCAACCTCCAAATCCCATGCTTTTGGGCTCAGCCAGAGCTTTGTAGAACCTAACTTCTGCTCACCACTCATTACTACACCCATCCTGGACTTAGTGATGTTTTTTTAGTGTCATCGTCTCCATGGATACATTTTTAATGGAGATTTGGGGGTGGAAAGTCTTCAAGGCAGTATTCATTATCAATCAGCACTTCCTTATTGTAAAGGGAGCTGATTGTCAAGATTGTTTGGGAAAAATATTGTAGAAGGTCTCAAATCAAACTGTATAATCAGCACTCGTGTTTTATGCAAATTAAAGACATATTCTTACACTGCATCATATGAGCTAATCATCTCGGCACCATCGCTCAGAGAAAGCATCTGCCACCCGAAATTTAGAACAATAATTCACAGTCCATGGAACAGCGCATCACCACAGATTAGACTTGTTATAAATTTATAATGATTTCATATAAAAACATTACATTTTAATAGTTTCAAGAAATGACAGGGTAGGGCTGGTATAAATGTTTAACTAGCGCTGTCTCATATTCACACTTTGTTTATTTCATTACTGGGTATGCTAAAATGAAACAGCTAGCTTAAAAATGTCATCAAATTCAAAACAGAAAACTTATGAACAGATACTCTATGCAAACCAGATTGCTAGCCCCAAGGATATCCCACAGCCTGTTTTAGATAAACACCTGGATATTTCACTTAACTATCAACTCATTTTCCCTTACACATAATTTGTTTATCATTCTTGCCTTGGTGAGATGAAAAATAGGTCATGACCCTCCTAACTGAATTTGTGTTCATATTTGCAGGCCACCGTGGAGGGGCCCTGACCCCTTGTGTTCTCTGTGCCCAACTGCTTATTGGCTCTACTGTGACTTCCCATGTTTTTCTATAAAGAGGATCACTCAAAGAACATCAGGTCCTATGAATAGGAGATTGAGATGTGACAGTCATCGGGATGTGTCAGACACACAGATGAAGCCCGAAGCTGCCTGGCAGGAATACATTTTATTTGTTACATCAGATGTGTATTATCTAGTGTCCTATCTCTTGCTCGTCTTTCTTTTCTCTGAATTCTCAGTGATTCTGACCATTCTTTTCTGATGTGATCACTCACAGAGGTCTGAGGATGTGGCAGTATTACAAATCATAACATCAGAAACTCTATCCTTTATGTGCCCACTATTTATTAACTATAGACTAACCAGATTTAAAACTCCCTGCCACACAAACCAGTACAAAAGGGCGGTTGTGGGATAGTAGGTTTCATAGGATTCCTTTCTCAGGGGTTTTTAATTTTTTCACAGTCATTTCTTTAACACTTGAATTGTTATGATGAAAAGTCATATGTTACCTGTACAATCAGAAAATAAAAATATTTAGTTTTGCTAGCCAAGAGAAAAAAAAAGTTCCTCTGGTCTAGGTGGTCCATTAGGAAGACAGGCTTGGGATGGAAGGGAAGGTGAAACCAGGTAAAGCCCACGAGAGCCCGGAGCCTGGTGAGCAGGTTCAAGGGGTGGGTCAAGTCCTGGGTAGGAGCCAAGGCTGACGGAGCAGGAGCTAAAGGAAGGGGGTACAGCTGGGAAGTGGGGTGCAAGGTAGAATGAGGTCTAGCTCAGAGAGCAGGTAGGTGGAAAATGTCCCTTCCCCAACCTTGGGGAAGTGGAATGCTGAGGGATGAGAGAGGAAGGCTCAGGTGCAAGTTTTAAGCAAAATCGGGTGAGAAAGGACAGAAATACCAAAATCGTGTGTGATCGTGAGTAGCAAGCAGGGATTTGGGGTACAAGCGACCAACAGTTTCTCAGCCCCTTCTACTTCTCTGTCATCTTCTGATGACATTAATGATGGTGGAGTGCTGGACCCTAGGGCATATCAATTGTTTTATAAGGAAGTTAAAGAAAATGGTGACCCTATAAAGCCTAGAATATGTGAAGACATCTGGATAAACCTCTGATCCTTATAGTAACCTGCAGGGCAGATGCTGAAATCTCCAGTTTATCAATAAGAAAAGAATGTTTCAGGAAGTACCTTGGCCAAGGTTCCCCAGTGTAGAGCAGATGCTTTGACCTACACCTGAAATTGAAACCTTCCTCCTCGTGAACGCTATCTTGGAAGGAATAAGCAGCAGCTCCACTCAGCAGCTCACGGCCATCTCCAAGAATGTGTCGGTGCTGTGTGGGACAGCCCCTCAACCCCAAATGCCAGAGCACTAAGATGGGAGGAAGGTCACACCAACCCCGGGGTGCATGGGAGCCAGTGAGATGAAGTTACAGACTGCATTTGGTCTACCTCCCTCATTGTCAGCTTCTCTGAGTGGGACACCCAGATCCCATAGCTACATAAGCATGGCAGAGAGCTCCCTGAGACTAGAGACTGGCCTGTGTTTGCTTATCACTCTGCCCAATGCCCAGCACTGAGCGTGGCACAGAGTAGGGCTCAGCACGTTTGCTGAATGCAGACATGAAATGGGAGTGGCTTGGGAACAGGTCTGTTGCCTGCCAATCTAACACTTCACCTACTCTTCCTTAGGTTGCCTCCCCAACAGGAGATGTGGATTTGATGAATGCCACTTAATTCAGGCTACTGTGGCAGGTGTCATGGCAGATCCAAAGAGAAGTAAAAACAACAGAGCGAACACATAGATAGTACCTACCATGTGCTGGGCACTGTTCTGCTTTTGCAGAAGTAACTCATCCAAACCTCACAATAACCCTACACTAGGCGAGGACTATTACAATTCCATTTTACAGATGAGGACATAGGGGCACAGGCAGGTTAGGTAACCTAAGGTCACAGTGGAGCCAGGTTTTAATCCCAGCTATTTTGGCTCCAGAGTCCATGCTGTGTACCATTATGCACAACGCCTCTTGCATGTTCTCAAGCCACAGGGCATTTGTGGACAAACCCAGCATGAATGAGCGGGCTCTACTGGACAGCCTATGGCTTCAGTCCATCCAGAGAGGAGCAGGCCCCAAAACCATTCACTTATTTAAACAAACCATATATGCCTGGTACAACTCTAGGTGCTAGGGATACAGAAACAATGCTACGAACAGATGAATTCCTTATCCTCACAGTGTTTATATCCTAGTGAGGAAGAGAAACGATAGAAAATCAACAAACCAATAGACAGAACAGCACAACAATGAGTGTGCTGAAGAAAAAGGAAGCCGGTCAGTAGGTGGAGGGCGCAGAGGCAGGGAAAAGGGAGGCTGGCCGAGAAGGCCTCTCTGTCCCAGTCACACTTGAGTAAAGACCTGAAAGAAGTGAAGACCTGAAAGAAGGAGTGAAGCCCTGTGGGTGTAGGTAGGAATGGTCCAGAAAAAGGGTACAGCACATACACAGGCCTTGAGGTACAAGCATGCCTGGGATGTGAGGAGTGGCCCATGTGTCTGGATTGACTTAAGCAAGAAGAAAAGCATTAGGAGAGATGATGAGATGGGCCGGGGTGGAGGCCAACTTGCGAGAGCCTTGTAGGTCTCGCTCTGAGAAGGAGAGCCCACGATCTCACTTCGGGTTTACAGGGATTATCCTGCCTGCCATGTTGAGAACAGACTGTGAGGCAGGGTGGGAAACGGGAAGTCTGAGGTATGACCGTCAGCCAAGTGACAGTACAGAGCAGGCCGGATGCCATCAGGCTCAAGTTCAGGGGCTTGAAGGAGCAAACACAGAGGTGACCGGAGAGGCAAGGAACTGGCTGAGCGCGCTGAGGAGTGAATGCGAATGGAGCAGGACAATGTGCTATCCCAGAAACCCAGGGAGGAGAGACTTTCCCAAAGGTGAGAGCCACCACTGTGCCGCAGGCCAAGTGAAAGGTGAGCTGGGGAAGGACGGGTCACCAGCTGCCACAGGGAGTGCTGCCTAATGAAGGGATGGGAGTGAAAGCCTCACTCGCTGCATCCCAAGGGGTTTTGCTGGGAGTGGGAGCAGAGAAATGGGGTGGCTAGGCAGGGATGTGGGCAAGAGAAGTTGTTTATTCCTTTCTAAAGGTGGGTGATGTTATCAGCATACTGTGCTCTGATGGGAAGGACCCAGCTAAGGACCGTGACAATGTGGGAGAGATGTCAGAGAAACATCCCTGGACAAGAGGGAAGAGAAGGGTCGGGGCAGGAGGGGAGTGGCACAGACACAGGGAGGCGACCATGTTGGGGCAGGAGTTGGAGACAGCTGTCTCCTGACTGCCTCTGTTTTCCCAGTGAAATATGAGGAAAAGTCATTGGCTGACAGACAAGATGTGGGAAAATGATGGGTTTGGAGATCTTTCAAAAGATTTAAAATAGAAAACAGTAAACTTAGATTTGATTGAGAGAAAACAGATTTGATGACATAAAATTCAGGAAAAAATATGCAGAATTATCAAAAGTGTTCATTTCTTATCCTGCTGTTTGCGAAGTGCTGTTGAACACAAACTCATCTCTTCCTGGGGTCAGGACTGACATGGGCCATTCCCTGCAGATGCAGAAAACCGAATCCACCAGAACGTGGTACACATCCTCCATAAAACTGCTTATAAGCTCAAAAGCCATACTGCTGAAAATACATCATTATTTGGGGATTATTTTCTATCACCACATTACTGTAAGTTTTCATATCCTAGCATGACTCACTAAGATACTTTTTCAAAGCAGTACCTTAGCGGGTGGTGGTGACAAGAGTGTTTGTTATTTTGTTCTCTGTACCTTTCTGTGAATGTGTAATGTTAATCACGATAATAAAATGCAGCACCTTACTCAAATTTTGATACAATGGGTGTGTATTAAGTGCAAGTTTCTGCCATAAAATCTTTATTTTTTATTTTTATTTTTTTTAAAGATTTTATTTATTTATTTGCCAGAGAGAGAGAGAGAGTGAGAGCACAAGCAGGGGGAGCGGCAGGCAGAGGGAGAAGCAGGCCTCCTGCTGAGCAGGGAGCCTGATGTGGGACTCGAACCCAGGACCCTGGGATCATGACCTGAGCCGAAGGCCCACGCTTAACTGACTGAGCCACCCAGGCGTCCCTACCATAAAATCTTTAAAGATAGATTCTAATGCTTTGGTGTTGTTTCAAAGGAAGGTGGCTGTTTTTTGTTTTTTTTTTTTATTTTACATCATTATGAGGTAAGAACTTCAGCCATACTCATAAAACAACAAGATAATCGAATAAGCCTATGCTTGGTGTTATGCTGTTCATATCAAACGGGTCACTATGTATTCAGAAAGGAGCTCAGGGGCACCTGGGTGGATCAGTCAGTTAAACGCCTGACTCTTGGTTTCAGCTCAGGTCATGATCTCATGGTCATGGGATTGAGCCCCACATCAGGCTCTGCACTCAGTGCAGAGTGTTCTTCAGATTCTTTCTCCCTCTCCCCTCTCCCTCTGCCCCTTCCTACTCACATGCATGCTCTCTCTCTCTAATAAATAAAATCTTAAAAAAAAAAAAGGAGCTCAAAACAGTCAAGCTAAGACTAATTTGTGTTTAGAAGAGTTTTGCTGATAAACATGACTTACTGCAGTCTAGTTTCCTGGGATACCATTAATTATATGCCTCAATTAACCAGAATAACCCACTTCTCAGCCATAGCAGAGAGCAGAGGGTTAACTTTAAGAAAGATGGTTGGGACTAGCAAATTCGTTTCAGGTGTGGCCTGAAAACCGACATAGACGACATAGACAGGTGGATTAAAGAACATGAGAAATGTAACCCTTAAGAGTACTTGCCAATACAAATGCAGAAAGTTCCTAGGAATGAAGGCACCAAATTATTTGGGGATTTTTTTTTTTTTTTTTTTTTTTTTTTTTTTAGAAAAGACAACTTTAAGGGAAAAGCTAGAATTTATAATTGAATTAGAGATTGACACATTCAGGCTACTGAAAACAGAGATCAGTTAGGAACATTCAAATTAGCAACACATTTATAAAAGTAGACCCTGGAGGATTTTGCCAATTCTTCTCCTTTTTTTCCCAATTTTTAAAAAATTGTGATAAAATACACATAACATAAAATTTATCCTCTTACCCATTTTAGGTGCATACTTTCCTCCTTATTTGGGGTAAACATGATATGACATACACGATTCATGATGATGATGGTTAAAGATGTTAAGGTAAAATATGTGGGTTCCAATCCTGGATCTACCACTTACTCACCTGGCCTCCTGTGCCTCAGTGTCCTCAACGGAAAAATGGAGCTATTAATATCTGCCTGTCTCCCAGTCTTAAGTCACCTGATTAACAGTTGGAGACAATAACTGGCATTCCTTGCACTTAGCAGCAGAGAACATTCCAGGTTCACGATGGCTCAGAAGCTCAGGGGATCTAGGCACCCTACCCTAGATGCACTGTTCCTGGAAAGTTTTTGTGTGGTGACACAGTCTCCCATGTCATCTGCTGCAGCTTGCAGCCTGGCCACCCTCCAGCCTTTGGAGTAGTTAAGGAGGCGGCAAGCCTGTGCACTGCTGCACTGTGGACCCCAGGAGCCATGCTGCCCTTCCTCAGAATGCCCCAGGGCCAATGGTGAGACTCAAACCATAGGCTCCAGTTCTCAGGGGCCATGCAATTAAGCCTAACAAGGCACAAGGAGCTCTTTGGGGAACAGAGAGATGCCCACAGTAATGGGCAACAGGCCTTGGGCTCCCCAGGGGCTAAGGATGCTGTGTAGGCAGCAGGGCAGGGCCAAGGAAGGGTCAAGACCTTGAGGGAGGCCAGATGGGATCACCTGGCTTCATGCATAAGTCATGAGCAGCTCTGTTGATGGCTCTGAGTTCTCCTGAGCGAGACACAGCAAGGCCGATCCCTGGTGTGGAGGAGCAGACCACAAACCTCCTCTGTGCCTGGGAGACCACTGCTGGCCCAGGGTTGCTTCATGACGTCCAACTGGGACTGTTATCAAACTGACTTCAGCGCTCCAGCTTCTCACAGAGGCAAGCAATAACACTATACATTATGCAGTGTGCGTTCCAGGCCTGCCGTCCCCAAAGCCCTGGGCGGGAGGTGTAGCCCTGGGCAGACAGGAAGGATGTGTGTTCTCAAACAGCAGTGGTCTTAACTGAGAAAATAAGTGCCAGGAAAGTCTACAGCCTGGTAGGGACAGATACCTGGGTCCTGAGTATTTGGGAAGACGCTTGCCATTTCCAAAGTCTATATCGGCGCACGTGCGCGGGCATGGATGCCTTCACTCATGGCTTTGTCTGTGCTGTGGTCATCGATGTGCTGCACTGTTATCTCCTGTAATCCTTACATAAGGGCTCCATCAGGTAGACTGCACTCAGATTTGAGACGTCAAGTGACTTGTCCAAGGACACACAGCAGGTAAGGGACAGAGAGGTCAAATCTGCCTGTCTTTGTCTGGGTGTCCTCTCTCAATCCAGTCACTGGTGATGACTAAAAGGGCTCACTCAATACTACCCTCCCCGCTCCATCTCCACTTCCTGGCCTCTGCCCCTGAACTGATCGATCAGCAACAATGTTGGCTCCCTGCCCTCTGCCAGACCCCGAGCTGGGCCCTTTGTCCACATGACTGCATTATTAATGCATTTGTAGGTGGATATTATCATTTTAGCAGACAGGAAAACTCTCGTACTTTCTGCTAGCCTGTTTCACGAGCTTATTTAATCAATATTCTCTCCCTGGTATTTCTCTTCTCATGCTATTCAAAGTCTCTTCCCTTGTGAATTCTATACTAGTTAAACTAGCTTTTAGAAACAGAAACCATAAACAGTTATGTCAACTCTGAATATATGATCATGTTCAAATAGAAGAAAAATTAAAATAAGAAATAAAAAGATTACCAAAAGTAGATGTTAGCAGGTCTTCTAGAAATAAATGGACAGACACTGATAAGAGTCCCAGGCCTCTTCCTTGAAAACATAGCTGAAAGTATATGGACTGGATTCTGAGAAGGGAATCTCTCAGACCCACGTCTTTTTTATGGTTTCGGTAACTGCCCATTCTGGATTTGCAGGAGGAGACCCTAGAGTAGTGCTTTTTTCCTTCTCTTTTCCTTTTCCTTTGCCTCCCCCTCCCCTTTTTTCCTTCCTTCCTTCCTTCCTTCCTTCCTTCCTTCCTTCCTTCCTTCCCTCCCTCCCTCCCTTACTTTCCAGTAGTACTTTTCCCTCCCTTCCTTCCTCCTTACTTTCCAATAGTATTTTTCAAAGAGTTTGCCCATGAACCACGTGGGGGACACGCTGACATGCAGACTGATTCAGCAGGCACAGGGTGGGACCTGAGACTCTGCATTTCAAATGTCCTTCCAAGTAATAAAGCTGCTGCAGGTCAGGGACCACATTTTGAGTAGCAAGGGGCTGGAGGTCCTGTGGACTCCATCACACCATCAAACTAGCCCTGAGATGGCACTATTTCAGCAGGTTCACTACACTCTGGATTTGGAATCCAGAAGTGCTTTTTGCTGGATAATCTCAGTATCTGTTCTGGAAATCTACTTGTTTTTACTGGGGCCCGCCCTGGGTGAGCACTGCTTCATGTCACAGTAAACAGTAACATTCGCCTCACTTAAGAGAAAGAAGAAAGGAATAAGTAAAATTTGACTGGATTTTTTGAGTGTTTTTGGTTGTTCAGTTTGATAAATTCTTTATAGATTTTTGGATACTACTCCTTTATCTGATAAGACATTTGCAAATATCTTCTCTCATTCCATAGGTTGCCTTTAAGTTTTGTTGACTGTTTCCTTTGCTGTGCAAAAACTCTGAAACTAATAATACACTATATGTTAAATTGAATTTAAATAAAAATTTTTTTTCACAATATACAGCCCTTGCCCTCATGACCTTGAACTCTGAACCTATGAAAGTTCGATGAAGCAAACTCAAAACAGCCTCAAATGACCAGCAGACATTTTTCATGTCCTAACGTTTTTACAATTATGTGAGGGTAACATGTATTTAGGAAGAAGACAGCTAAATATTCTGAAGCCTAGAAATTAATATAATATAGGAATAAAAATGACGATGGGAATGTTGATGATAATGACAAGAGCAAGAGTTACCATTTCTGAGCAGTTACGTTCCATGCATGTGCTAAGCATGCTGTTTACACTACCTCAATACTCACAACAATGCTATGGTAGAAATATTATGTCTATTTTTTATATTAGAGAACAGAGATCAGTGAAGATAGATTACTTGGCCAGTTGTTTACAAATAAAAGTGACACCTAAATCCAAGGCTGCCCAAATCCCCAAGCCTCTTCACCATTTGACTGAGCTCTTTCATTGGGAATGCAGAACAAGCATTTTGTCAAAGTTCAGACTTCACCCACCTCAACGGAAAGAACATTATATCCTAAAGCTATATCAAATAAAGACTTTTTAAAAATAAAATTAGGACAACTGATATTCTTGATTAAACACATAGACCAAATTGATTTAAATCAAATACTCCATATTGCAAAGTGAATCATTCAGGAACCATTTGGATAGAATCACTGTGTATCTCAACAAAGGGCGATCTGTGAATCACGCATCTGGAAGGCTGCCCAGGTTAGATCTGCTAATCCAGAAAAGATGTGCAGCCTCACAGTGGCCCCATTGCAAAGGCCAGAGATGCTCTCAAAGCAAAGAGCAAGCAGCATTTGGGTATCAAGGGTACCCCATGTAGAGAGCGCTTGGAACCAGACAGGGAATCCTGGTCACATGGCTTCATGGTTTCCTTCTGAGTTCAATTCCACTCTTGAAATCCTCTTAAGATTTGATGAATCCCTAAACTCTACTCTGAACCTAATAATACACACTATATGTTAACTAACTTTAATTTAAAATAAAAAAAGAAAACGCAGATTAAAAATATAGTGAGACATCACCTTATGCCTTTTAAAATGGCTATCCTTTAAAGACAAGAGATGTGGTGATGGATGTTGACCAGACTTATTGTGATGGTCATTTTGCAATATATACATATATCCAATTATTATGTTGTACACCTGAAATTAATGTTATATATCAATTATATCTCAATTAAAAATAAGAAAATAAAAAAGATGAAAAAAATTTACTTCAATGGAAACCCAAGGAATCTAGGGCTAATGATGTTGCTGGTGGTTCTCATTAGCTCAGCATCAAAGAGGGGTGACTATTTAGATTAAATATAGGGGAAAAGTGATGGGATGGTCTTTTATTTGTATATTTCAGTTTTGGAAATACATGTAACTCCCTAGAAAATATGTTCTTCCAAGAGTAATATTATACACCTTATGTTTTAAACATTACAAAACAATCAGCATCCAGTTCAATAGATTCTACAAACGAAATGCCCCAAACACCTATCTTTAGAAAACACACCTGACATACATACATATAGACAGACAGGCATGTATACACACACACATATACTTATTGTGTGTATATATAGCTCCACAGGAGAGCCATTTGCAAACAGATACACAGTAAGTATACATACAGATTTATGCATATAGCCTATAAGCAAATTGCTCTCCTGTGAAGGATGTGGGGGAAACGGCCACATACCACAGTCAGGAGTTCAATCGCTTTTCCCTATGCCAAGAGGGTAATTAATTTGGGTGGATCACCAGATTTAGCACCAACTTGTGGTGCTAATAGACTGTTCCCATGAAAGGTTGTTGGATTTTCTGGATCCATCTGCCACAGTTATGAACATTTCTCTCACTCTGTGTTCAGAAAGAACTCTTCAAGTTGGATTTATAAATAATTCACTTGGCTTTTGTCAGTTTATTCTGTTACTCAACCTCTCTACTGGGTTTTAAAATTTGAAAGCCATGTATTTATGAATACAATAATCTTTCAAGTCTTTATGAGGATACTAATTATAATTTTTTAAAAAGTCTTGTTTCTTATTTTTTTTTCTGTAACCACTAGCTTTTTTTGCTCACATGTGGCCATTCTTTGGTTACAGACTTTCCTCAAATGTCCAGTGATTGATTCTTCTTTGTCTATTCATTATCATAAATGAAGATCTACATGAGTGAGTACTGGTAGCCTAATGAACCACCTCAGGAATTTGTAAGGTCTCACTTTGGATTCCTTTGGGAATCTCCCCTAAGCAGAGGCTGCTGAGAGCAGTGGGCACCTTTGCCCTGGGAGAAATGAAGGAGAAATGAGTTGACTTAAATTCAGAGGAGGAACAGGGTCAGAAGGTTTAGCATTCTCTTTGGTGGAGGGCAATGGCTCTGGGGAGTCAGGGCAGCCCAGCCCGGAATTCAGTCACCCTTATAGCTACACCACAGGGCACCTTGGGGATGTTCCCATGCTGAGCAGGTCCAAGGATGGGGCCAGGGCTCAGGCTCTGCCCTCCCTCTGAGCCCCTGCTGCCCCTGAGCTGGGATTCTCCCAAAGCTTCTCAATAAAACTGCTTCTTTGCCTGTGCTGATCTGAGGTCTCCTAAATTCGGAATACCCTCTCTGTTAAACTAACTGGTGTCTTCTAGAAATTTCCCAAATTAGACATCTCTTACTGATACTTCTCCTTGTTTTCAGTGAGACTGTGCACTTTTGCTTATTTTTTAAATTTTTTTTACTTTTGCTTATCTTTATACTTATATTGATCATTTCGATGGAATTTGTAGAGGCAATCAAGGTAAACACATGAATTTTTTACAATTTAAAATCTCAAATCATTTAGAAATATATGTCAATGTATGTGTGTGTTTGTGCATATGTATATATACATACACACATATAGGTCATGTGTGTCCAGCATGAAACAAAACATTAACCACGGTAATTGTATGGATTACAAGTTTAAGGATGATTTTCTTCTTTTTACTCATATATCCAAGTTTTCTACTATGGCTATATATGCCCTTTTTTCTTTTTATGGGATGCTGTAAATTTTCTTTTATAACAAATTCACATAACATAAAATTCATCATTTTAAAAGTGTACAATTCACTGGTTTTCAGTATATTCACAAAGGTATGTAACGATCATCACGATCGGTTCTGGATCACGTTCATCACCCCCTAAAACCCCAGATGTGGTAGCAGTCACTCTCATCCCCTCCCTTTCGAGCCCTGGCAACCACTAATCCTTCTGTCTCTATACATTTGTCTATTCTAGGGTTTCACATAAATGGAATTGTACAGTACGTGGCATTTTGTGTGTGACTTCTTTCACTTAGCACAATGCTCTCAAGGTTCATCCTTGTTGCAGCATGCATCAGTACTTCGCTCCCTTTCATGGCTGAATAATATTCCATTGTATGGATATACCACATTTTATTTGTCCATTCATCAGGTGATGGACATTTGGGTTGGTTCTACTTTTTGGCTATCATCAACAATGCTGCTATGAAGTTCAGGTACAAATTGTCTATTCTTTTATAATCTAAAAAAATACCGCTTTAGAAAAATTACAAAAATATCTTTCCAAAGATAGTCAATAACTCAAGCCTTCCCCCCTAAAACATATGGTTTTCCTATACTATTAAAACCTGTCTGGCACCTGCAAATACCTGGACTGAACAAGCAGACATTCTTGCATTAACTGGTAGTCAATGAATAAGCCAAACCTTCTTTTCAACACAGTGAAGGTACATGCGTATGTTAACAATTTCTATGGTATTTACAATCAATTTCAGAACAGTAAATCTTCTTTTCAAGAATATCATCTTAGAATCTATTCCATTCTGTCACATACAACATTCAGAAAACAATACTATGCACTGAATTAAAACCTGCCCGGACTATGAGAAGAGAAAAAAAAGAAAATCTATTTTGCTGCCCACTCATAGAGTGCAACCTTTAGAAAGGGATTATTTCCTTGACATTCTCATCAGGGACTGGCAAAGAAAAGTATATCATGTTATTACAGAGCCTGGAAATGTAATGACTTCCAGGTTGCTAAGCAACGCTGCAATGTTAAAGGCCCCAGTATCTGTGATCTCTAGAGACACTCTCAAATTTCATTAAAACCTGCTCATAACCATTACACAAAAGGTCCACATGGAGTTTATAAACAGGCTTCGTTTCTTGACATAATAATGAAGGAATAAAAAAAAAGCGAGTGGCATAAAAACTTTTGTGGTACTTAAAATTAAATATTTTAGAGTCCAAACTAATGAAATCTATCATGTTTCTAAGGGTATTTCATAGAAAGCAAGTACGATCTGTTTATAGTAAATAAAAGTATTTAATATCTCGAGAAAATAGACTGTGTAGAACTTCGAGACTTTCTCTGAAGAAAGAATAAATACATCCTGTGTATAAATCCAGGGGGGAAGCAAGGATAATTTGAAATGAAAGTTCCAATCATTACCTGCTTCAAAGAGGGTCATGAGAGTGGCAATAGGAAAGCAAGATGCCACAAGAAATAATTCTCAGGAACACTTTCAAAACATTTCTTTTAGTAATGGTGTTGGAAAAGCTAATCCCTGAAACAAAAAGTTATGGCAGGTCTCAGTAACAATCCCATGTGTACCCCTGGGATACTGGTGTAGGATGTTGGCTCAACACCCTAAGATGCTAATGAGATTTGGTCTTTCCATACTGCCTGTATGGGCCACCTAACCTCCTCAACCATCTCCTGAGGTTCTAGGGAGAAAGAGTGGAAGGAGACTGTGTAGTTTGCTCAGCCTTACTCATCAACCCTGCAAATCAAAATATTAAGATGTCAAAGCAAATGTCTACAGACATAGATCAGGAGGGTCATTTATTATGGTGGTTGACTTTAAAGGCAAATTCTTAAATGCAAACTATGTCTGCGAGTGGGATCATCAAATTTACAAAGTTAAAAGAGTCATTACAGGGGTGCCTGGATGGCTCAGTCGTTAAGCATCTGCCTTCGGCTCAGGTCATGATCCCAGGGTCCTGGGATGGAGCCCCACATCGGGCTCTCTGCTCAGTGGGAAGCCTGCTTCTCCCTCTCCCACTCCCTCCGCTAATGTTCCCTCTCTTTATGTCTCTCTCTGTCAAATAATAAATCTTTAAAAGAGAGAGAGAGAGAGAGAGAGAGAGAGAGAGAACGAGTCATTACATGGTGGCAGAGGGTTCTTATTACCCAAATATTTTTCAAAACCCAAGTCCCCATGAACTCCAATTGAGCTGAGAAGCACACATCTTTGGTGCACAAATAAGTTCCCTGATAAATTGATGGGTGGTTTGCTGTCAGGTGTTCACATATGAAAATGCTCACCTGGGCCTAGGCGAAATGTTTTTTTACAAGTCAGCCTACTTGTGATACAGAAATCAACTGTAACATGAAAATCCAATCTTGCAAAACATATGGGATTTCATTAAATTTCACTAATGATTTCATTAAATCATTGCCAGTGATGGTGGAAGAATCACACCCAAAGCCTTTGAAGAGTGAAGGTCTGGCAGAGAGATTGGAGGATCACCAGTGGTAGAAGGGACAAATACCTTCAGGTGTGAAGATAGGACAGACCTTCAAAAGGGAATACTAGTGTGAATAGCAATGGACCTTAAACAGTGTGGCAAAAACCATTCTAAGACGGTGCTAAGAAGGTTAAATGTGCAAGCTATTACAATGTGCCATCATTCAATTGTGATAATGTGAAAGATGACATACACAGAAAAGTCCAGAATCACTGGTGGAGCCCCATGTGATGGAGTGGAAGGGCCTGGCTACAGGCCTGCTTGGCAGGGCTCAGCTGGAAAATGCGCACGCAGAGCAAGACCAGCCCTTTGCTGACTCTCATGGGAAAGCGAGCACTCTGGGTGGGGTCACCTCTCTCCTGGCTGGAGTCAGGAGGAGTCCCTGAATGCTGCAGGCTCTCTCACAGCCTCACCCATCCTGTCCACCCAGAACAGTCATGCCCTTCATCCTAGTTTACATGGGTCGGTATGCAGAGCCCAGGTCTCTCCCTTCCTCTGGACTGTCATCCCCAAAAGGCTCTGTACAGACCTTTCTTGGGCTCCCTGTTCATCCCTCCTCTTGAACTTCATGCACTGTGTCCTTTGGCGAGTCACCAGCAAAATCTCTTGTATCTTCATCTCTTCCCAGGATGTTCCCTTCGTTTTGTTGCTCTAACTGAAACCAGGCTTTTCCCTCAGAATGCTGCTTCCCCTGCCAGTGTCTCTTGCACGCCTTGAACCACTGGGCCTGGAGGTGGCTCCTTGGTTCTCACTGATGCTTGCTAACCATTCTCCATCCCTCCTCCATCCCCCCTTCCTCAGCTTTAAATCTCACGTCACCAGACAATGCCATCTGCTACTCTTCCCTGTTGCAATTACAGGATCAGTTGGTCCCTAGCTCACTGTCCTTGTCCTCGACAGCACTCCTGTCACAGTGCTAGGCAATATCAACATCCATAGACAGGATCATTCTAGCACTACTCAGTTCTTTGGCTTTCCACCCAATGACCTTGGACCCCTTCCCACTCTCACTCCTATGGTTTTACCCTAGACCTGGTCATTACCATTAATTGCAGCCCTCCAGAATCCACATGGTAAGCATCCCACACTCTGGTCACCACCTCCCCACCATTCCCCCCTCCAGTCCAGACCTCTCCTACTTGGAATTCCAAATCTATGGATCCAACAGCCAACCAGCACTCCCACTTGGTTGTCTGACTGACAGCTCACATAGAACCTATCCCAAAGCAAGCTCCTGATTTCCCCACTCTCCCCCAAAACCAGCTCCCCCTGAGTTCTGGCCATCCAGGGTTTAGCTTAGACCAAAATTGGAATCACCTTTGACTATTCCTTTTGTCTTGACCTATATCCAATCTGTTGGAAGTAGATGTAGAACTACTGGTTCTACTTTCCAAAATCTGTCCAAAATATAAACACCGCAAGCCATGATCAGGACTCTCCTGGACTGCAGTAGACCTTTCCTGGCCACGTTTTCTCAAGTTGCAAACGTCCCGCTCTATTTCTTCCCTGCTATACTTTTCTTCTTAGTGTTTTTACTGCCTAAAATATAACATATCTATATTTACATCTACGTGGCTACCATCTCTCCCAGGAAGCTCCACTGGAGCTGAGATTTTTGTCTGTGTTGTTCACTGCTGCATCCTCAGCCTTTAGAACTCTGTCTGCCACAGAGTAGGCACTTTTAATAACTACTTGCTGCGTGGTTACTCAGTGAAGACCTTTTCTGCACAGTGTCACAAAAGACTAAGTAGTAACTCATTATAAGAATGCCTTTATAATTTGTTAAAAGACAAAATCAATTCACTTTAATAAATTTTAGTTTTATTTTTTTGAGATCAAGTCCCACCACATATCCTATCATTATTTACCACAATTGTTAGGTGGCTAGTTTACATGAATTTACACTAAGTGGTTATTTTTCCAGTATCACTTGTTCTGGAACAAAAAGAAACTCCTGTGTTACAAAATCATATGCCTAAACTTGGTTAAGTACTTCTGTTGATCAATTACCCCCTCAAGGAAGACAAGGTCATAATATACTTTTAAATTCAAGTTATCTAAAAGCTACAATTTAAAGTACTCACTCAGGGGTGCCTGGGTGGCTCAGTAGGTTATCTGACTCTTGATTTCGGCTCAGGTCATGATCTCAGGGTTGTGAGATCGAGCCCTGCCTCAGGCTCTGTGCTTTGCATGGAACCTGCTTAAGATTCTTCCTCTCTCTCTACCCCACTCCCCCCCCAAAAAATAAATAAATAAAAATTAAAATAAATAAAATACTCCCTCAGATATTTAAAATATCAACTGAAAAACATTTTTTTAATCTGTAGCTTTTTCTATGATTATTTAAACACTGAAAACCTGAAACCAAATTCTCGTTCTTTGTTATATACAGTGTATCTACTTGAAAACAATCTTTTTAAGGAAAGAAACATATTCCTATGAATAGAATGCAGATATTAACTAATATTTCCTTCAACCAGCAGAATTCATTTCTTAAAATTAACATAGATTATATAAAGGAAAATTATATGTAAAATAATTTTAAAAATTAAAAAATTAGAAATATTTAATGTAGGTGTTCTTAAGGGAAGGACCCTCAGAACAATTTTCTTTGCTGTCCACATCCACAAGGAGGTATTTTTCAAACATGTTCAACCTAATACTTAACATGCTTTGAATGCTCATTATTTTGAGACGGTTTCGTTAAAAGCTCATCGTTAAGGAAATCCCACATAACCAAGAGAATCTGCAGCGTTCTGCACAGCAACAATTGCACAGCGGGGTTGCTGATGGTCAGAATGATCACTAAAAATCAGGAAAACTCCAGAGTGAGCCATAATCACTACAGTTTGAACCAGATAATAAGTCCCTATAAATAGGAATATTCAAGGTTTGAATAAATAAATGACCCTTCAGAGTAAGCTGCTTTTTTGTTTCTTTTTCCTTATTTTTTTCTTCCCTGGCTGTTAGGAGGCTACAGAACATAAAACAATTCCAAGGACTCTTAGCTTTTTACTTACAATTTACACTGGGTGCATTCTCAGGGAATTAATATTGTAGAAGGAAGCAGCATCTCTGACAGGTCTTCCCTCTTTCTGAGAGATAGTCTACCTGTTGCCAAGGACAGCAGCTTGGTCCTTTCCACACTTCAAATGGTCTCTCTCTCTCATGCTTACAAATCACCTATTTCTTTTGCTCCATGAACGTCATCCCATTTATATAGTTTTTACCCCTTGGTTTAAAAAGTTGTGGGGAATATAGATATTTGCAGAGTGCCAAAGGATCTCTCCAAGGATTACTTTGTAATTGCACCGGGAAACATCTCTGCAAGATGGAGAGGTGTGGCACACAGTCCCTTTTAAATAAGCAATTAAACTTCTCCCACAAGTGGGGAAGCCCAGCATCGTATGCTTCCTATGGGATACAACATGAGGGGTCATTGCCAGTGAGATATTCTCACCAAAAATGTCATGAAGAAACAATCATATGTTCCGGAATATTGAACATTCTACCAGTCAACTAACTCAGGCTCTTTAGAAAGTTAATTTCCTAGGGGAAAAAAACAAAAAGCGAAAGACTCTTCTAGATTAAAAGAGACAAAGGGGTGCCTGGCTGGCTCATTGGAGGAGCATGTGATTCTTGATCTTGGGGTTGTGTTGTCTGAGCCCCACGTTGGGGGAGAGATTACTTAGAGAGTGTGTGCACATGTGAGTGAGAAAGAGACTAAAAAAAAAAAAAATTAAATTCAGTGATTCAGTGTCTGAGCCTTGACTACAATATGGTTCTTTTTTTAAAAAAAGAATTATTTATTTATTTATTTGAGAGAGAGTTGGGGGAAGGGCAGAGGGAGAGAGAATTCTTAAGCAGACTCCTCGATGAGCTTGGAGCCCAGTGCAATTTCAACACACTGAGAGATCATGACCTGAGCCAAAATCAAGAGTCTGATGCTCAACTGACTGAGCCACCCAGGTGCCCCGACAATTATATGGTTCTAAAAAAAAAAAGGCTATGAAAGCCATTTTTTTACAACTAGGAAAATATGAACTGGAGATTATCAATATTATGAAACTGTTATTTTCTTGGGTGTGATAATGTTGATGTTGTCAGGGGCCAAGTGTCATGATGCTTTTACAGTCACATAATTCAGAAAACACAGATACAGAGATATAGTATGGTAAAATAGTAACAATTCTGATAACAATTCTTGATTACACTGGTGTTCATTGTACTGTTCTTTCAACTTTTCTGTGGTTTTGAGACTTTTGTGATAAAAAGGGGGGTAAAAGTACCATCAATGGCAATCTCTTTAGAGAAAGTAGGGAACAATGTTTTTCCCAGAAGAATTTGAGGAAGTGGGCAGGGGAGATGAACCTTTTGAGGAAAAGTCAAAACAGAAGGAAAATTATGTTGTCTAGGGGACATAAACAGATTGTGAAAGAGGCCAGGAAGGTGAGCAGCCTCGTCCTGAGGAGCCTTCACGTGGGAAGGGAAGGAGGGAGCAGGTGCACATAGGGGAAGATGAAGGAAATGTGGGGGAAGATGAGACATGTTCAAAGTGGATTTTAAGGAAGATTCTCTGTTACGTGCACATCCTGAAGAAACCTATGGCAAAGAGCTATATGCTCCCTCAGGGTCCTGAAAGGGATGGTTGTTGCACAGCAAGACAGAAGTCTCTGTCCTAAGAGGGACTGGCTATCAAGGACTCTATTCCACTGGCTGTTTGCTCCCAGAGCCTGTCTTGCTCAAATGCTCAGGAATGTTTGCTCAGGGAATTAAGTAAAAATTCTAGCCAAGATATTGCTTTTCTTTGTTGGAAAGGAACAACTCAGTCATCCAGAGAGTTCCCAATTACCTTGCAACTCTCTGGCAATCACTGGTGGAGAATGCTTGTCCAGCGTAACTACAAATGGATGTGTATGGATTCAGGGGAAGATCCCCCTTGCAAACCTAGAAGAGCATCCCTCAGAGTTTCAGAAAAACCTTCTAAGTGATCAGATTTCCACGAAAATTGATTACATTTACTTTTTACTCATTTGGGTGCATGGCATTTCTCTTAAAAATTTCACTGGCTTCACTACAATCTTCCTTTTTTTTTTTTTTTCCTTTAATAAAGCAAGGACAGAAGATGTTATCACGAGAAAAATAAGCTAGGAGATCCTACACTGTTGGTGGGAATGCAGGCCGGTGCAACCACTCTGGAAAACAGTATGGACGTTCCTCAAAAAGTTGAAAATAGAGCCACCATATGATCCAGCAATTGCACTACTGGGTATTTACCCCAAAGATACAAATGTAGGATCCGAAGGGGTACATGCACCCCAATGTTTATAGCAGCAATGTCCACAATAGCCAAACTGTGGAAAGAGCCAAGATGTCCATCGACAGATGAATGGATAACAAAGATGTGGTATATATATAAAATGGAATATTATGCAGCCATCAAAAGGAATGAAAGCTTGTCATTTGCAACGACGTGGATGGAACTAGAGAGTGTTATGCTAGCGAAATAAGTCAACCAGAGAGAAAGACATGTGTCATATAACCTCACTGATATGAGGAATTCTTAATCTCAGGAAACAAAGTGAGGGTTGCTGAAGTGGTGGGGGGTGGGAGGGATGGGGTGGCTGGGTGATAGACATTGGGGAGGGTATGTGCTATGGTGAGTGCTGTGAATTGTGCAAGACTGTTGAATCACAGATCTGTACCTCTGAAACAAATAATGCAATATATGTTAAGAAAAAAAAAGAAGAAGAAGCTAGCAGGAGGGGAAGAATGAAGGGGGGGAAATCGGAGGGTGAGACGAACCATGAGAGACGATGGACTCTGAAAAACAAACCGAGGGTTCTAGAGGGGAGGGGGGTGGGAGGATGGGTTAGCCTGGTGATGGGTATTAAAGAGGGCATGTTCTGCATGGAGCACTGGGTGTTATGCACAAACAATGAATCCTGGAACACTACATCAAAAACTAATGATGTAACATATGGTGATTAACATAATAAAAAAATTTTAAAAATAAAGAAAAATAAGCTAGGAGAGAGAAAGGAACCATTTGGCCTTTCTGTTACACCTCAAGAAACAGTTCTTTACTTTTCTAATAGAAATGAGGTCCTTTCTGATCCTAAATCTACAGCTCATCCTGGTCCTAAAATAGAAAAAGAATGGCTGCAGAATTTCCAGTTTCTTCATGTGGTCTCCTCAAAGCTTTAAAGACCCTGTACATGAAGAGGTGCTGTCACACTGATTTTTAGCAACAGAGCAGCTCTCTTCCCACACTGGAATGAAAGGACCAGGGCATGTACATGAGAATTTGGAAAGAAAATGATGGTGAGCGCAGGGAGATTTTCTGAAAGTCGTAGGGTATAGGGGCTCCAAGAGATAGATATTTGTAATAATCTTCAATACTAACCCTCTTCAGAGAGCGATCCCGAATAACACTCCTACCACCTCTGCTGCATCAGGTAGACAGGTGGGCAGGTGTTAGACACATCAAGCATCTCACCATCACCCTCCCATGGATCACTTCTCTGCTTTCATAAAGTAGTCAATAGTTTATGTTTAAGCCATTTTTAAGAGAATAAGTCTGTGGTGGTTTACGTGTAGTTGGTATTTCGAGTGTCGGAATAAGCTAGCTTTAATTAAGTGACAAGTAGCTAATCTATAATCATTACCCTGGGAAAACTCCCACTGATATCAAGTTTAAGGGATAGGTAAACATGGCAGCGCCTTGAAAGATTCCATCACATTTTTAAAGCCAGAGCACAAAGTATAATTATAAAACCTCCCAACTTTCTGGTAAATTACAATAGATAATTAAATTCTTAGGTCTGTTCAACATTTTCTGGATGTTCTAAATACAGACTAAATAAGGAAGAGCACCCTAGGGGCAGAACATATCCCACCTCCATTAGCACAAATTAAACATTCTATGTCTTGAATCAGTTATTGAAAATTGTGATTTTTATAAAGTCATTGTCACAAGCTTGGGACTATAAACAGATATTTCAAGAATCCAGGCCTTTCGTGGGACTCACTGGAGGGGATCTGCCATGGTATGCCCCAAGACAGCAATCTGATGGCGGTGGCTTACCTGTCGCTGATATGTTTATTACCTGGCCTTGTAAACTATGGGGCCACATGTATTTTGAGGTCCCTCTCTGGATGAAACCAGCAAGCTCGCTCAGCTTTAGGGAAGGGAGGGTATTCCTTTATCAGGGCTTGAAAAGAGATAGCCCCACAGCATAGGGCCTTCTTTTTAGAAGTCCTCCTGGAGGGAGTAGGCACTCAGTGAATATCCTTTGAGGAAGAGCCTCAGGAGCTTGTCTTCTTAACTCCTTCCGATCAGGAGCCTGCACCTATCAGTCCTCCTCAATCCAATTACTGACAGCAGGTAATTAATCTAGAAGGGTCTCTGCTTCTCTGTCATATCTTGTTCCTCTAGTCATGTGAGGTGAGATGAGCCTGAAAGGCTGGCCTCCTGAAGGCCACAGGAAAGCTATGCTTACATTGCTGGATCTTTTGAGTTTCTGTCCTCCACATATCTGCCTATCCGATCTCATCCACTCCACAGAAACTTGGCAGGGATACGTGGAGGAGACTGGGACAGCGGACTGTGGGCTAACTACATGCCCTATGACGTCCCTCTCAGTCGGACCTATGCATCCCTAAAGCACTAAAGTGAGCTCACAATACACACTGTGAACGGTGAAAATGAACAACTGCCAATAACAAAAGCAGAGATTTTATAGATATTCCTTACTCAGCTCATTGGAGACCTATTACACACTTATTACATGCCAGCTACTATGATAAAGTTATTCCCCAGTACAGATAATTGGAATTCAATTAGATGCTGCCACTGCCCTTTTGTTTCAGAGGCCAGAATTTCCTAATTCCAGAAAATAGTGTCCCAACTCCAAAGGCTACTAAAATTGCTACTGGAACGGTCTGATCTTTCTTGGCCTTTTTCTTATGTCTTCCATTCTAGCTCCATAAATCTCAGATCCTTTGCTCAGGATGTATTTCCTCCTTTCCATGTGTGGACGACCTTGCCAACTTCATCCCTAAAGGGTTTGTTCCTGTGGAACCTCGCTGGCCCCTCCACTATAGCACGGATTGCATTCTGCTTTGCAATGAAGCTGGGTGTTTTTCTCTCGCGAGAATCGGGAGCAGGAAGATGATGTGTTACTGTCCTAGTATCCTCGGTGCCACACTGGCACATAGAAAGAATTCTATGACTTGTTTTTCCATGAATGAAAGAATAAATCTCTCAAGTACTTTCCAGATCAAAATTTGGCCAAAGTCAGCTTGATGAGTACCCATAGAGTCCATGTCAGTAATGGGCAGCAGTGGCTAGGCGGCCAGCTACTTGGAAAGGGCACAGGCAAGGGGCAATCCAACTTGGTATCAGCTCCTCCGTCTCCTACTTGGTGGCCTTGGGAACATTACTTAAGTTCTCTGAGTCTTAGTTTTGAACTGTGTAAAACAGGAATGATCTGTGGGGCTGACCTCTAGAGTTGCTGTTAAATGAGACAATGTACCAAAAAGTACTCAATGCAGGCACTAGCACAGTTATAAACATCTGCTGACCACCTTTTATGGATCAGACACTGTAACGTGATAAAGATACGGAAGCAGGTGAACAAGACCACAACACTACCCTGGTAATATGCAGATGAGAACAGAAAGTAAGCCAACGGTTAGAAAAATGGTTGCCACAGAGGTAAGGACAGGGAGCAGTGGGACAGACAGGAGGAAGGACTAAATCACTCTTGGAGTGGGTGCTGGCATTATACAATTCTGAATAATCTGCTGCCATTTCTCTCTGAATGTACTGAACTCAGTGTTAAGTGTGAACAGAATTGAGTTTCAGACTCCACCCCCAAATTACTAGAACTCATACAGCAATTCAGTAATGTGGCAGGATACAAAATCAATGCACAGAAATCAGTTGCTTTCTTATACACTAACAATGCAACTGTAGAAAGTAAAAATTAGAGAAACGATTCCATTTACAATAGCACCAAAAACCATAAGATACCTCAGA
Organism: Eumetopias jubatus; assembly: GCF_037043125.1. Lineage (NCBI taxonomy): Eukaryota > Metazoa > Chordata > Mammalia > Carnivora > Otariidae > Eumetopias > Eumetopias jubatus. The sequence continues at coordinate 146,706,229 of NW_028274807.1, read as the reverse complement.
ATAAACCTAACCAATGAGGTAAAGGATCTATACTCTAGGAACTATAGAACACTCATGAAAGAAACTGAAGAAGACCCACAAAAGATGGAAAAACATCCCATGCTCATGGATTGGAAGAATAAACATTGTTAAAAGTCTATGCTACCCAGAGCAATCTATACCTTCAATGCCATCCTGATCAAAATTCCAATGACATTTTTCAAAGTGCTAGAACAAACAATCCTAAAATCTGTACAGAATCAAAAAAGACCCTGAATTGCCAAGGAAATGTTGAAAAAGAAAAACAGCTGGGGGCATCACCGGAGAAAAGGGAACCCTCCTACACTGTTGGTGGGAATGCAAGCTGGTGCAATCACTCTGGAAAACAGTATGGAGGTTCCTCAAACAGTTGAAAATAGAGCTACCATATGATCCAGCAATTGCACTACTAGGTATTTACCCCAAAGATACAAATGTAGGGATCCGAAGGGGTACATGCACCCCGATGTTTATAGCAGCAATGTCCACAATAGCCAAACTGTGGAAAGAGCCAAGATGTCCATCGACAGATGAATGGATAACGAAGATGTGGTATATATATAAAATGGAATATTATGCAGCCATCAAAAGGAATGAGAGCTTGCCATTTGCAACGACGTGGATGGAACTAGAGGGTGTTATGCTGAGCGAAATAAGTCAATCAGAGAGAAAGACATGTGTCATATGACCTCACTGATATGAGGAATTCTTAATCTCAGGAAACAAACTGAGGGTTGCTGGAGCGGGGGTGGAGTGGGAGGGATGGGGTGGCTGGGTGACAGACATTGGGGAGGGTATGTGCTATGGTGAGTGCTGTGAATTGTGTAAGACTGCTGAATCACAGATCTGTACCTCTGAAACAAATAATGCAAGATATGTTAAGAAAAAAAAAAGAAGATAGCAGGAGGGGAAGAATGAAGGGGAGGAAATTGGAGGGGGAGACGAACCATGAGAGACAATGGACTCTAAAAAACAAACTGAGGGTTCTAGACAGGCGGGGGGTGGGGGGGATGGGTTAGCCTGGTGATGAGTATTAAAGAGGGCACGTTCTCTGTGGAGCACTGGGTGTTATGCACAAACAATGAATCATGGAACAGTACATCAAAAACTAATGATGTAATGTAACGTGATTAACATAACAATAAAAAATTTAAAGAAAAAAATAAAACGTTATTCCACTAAAAAAAAAAAAAAAGCTGGGGGCATCACATTGTCCAATATCAAGCTATATTACAAAGCAGTGATCACCAAGACAGCATGGTACTGGCACAAAAACAGACATACAGACCAATGGAACAGAATAGAGAGCCCAGATATGGACCCTCAACTCTATGGTCAAATAATCTTCGACAAAGCAGGAAAAAATATGCAATGAAAAAAAGACAGTCTCTCCAGTAAATGGTGCTGGGAAAATTGGACAGCTATATACAGAAGAATGAAACTCGACCATTCTCTAACACCATACACAAAGATAAACTCTAAATGGATGAAAGACCTCAATGTGAGACAGGAATCTGTCAAAATCCTAGACAAGAACATAGGCAGTAACCTCTTTGACATCAGCCACAGCAGCTTCTTTCAAGATTCATCTCCAAAGGCTAGTGAAACAAAAGCAAAAATGAACTTTTGGGACTTCATTAAGATAAAAAGCTTCTGCACAGCAAAGGAAATAGTCAACAAAACAAAGAGGCAACCCACAGAATGGGAGAAGATATTTGCAAATGACACTACAGATAAAGGGCTGGTATCCAAGATCTATAAAGAACTTCTCAAACTCAACACCCAAAAAACAAATAATCAAGTCAAAAAATGGGCAGAAGACATGAACAGACACTTCTCCACAGAAGACATACAAATGGTTAACAGACACATGAAAAAATGTTCATCATCATTAGCCATCAGGGAAATTCAAATCAAAACCACATTAAGATACCACCTTACACCAGTTAGAATGGCAAAAATTGACAAGAAACAACAAATGTTGGAGAGGTTGTGGAGAAAGGGGAACCCTCTTACACTGTTGGTGGGAATGGAAGTTGGTACAGCCACTTTGGAAAACAGTGTGGAGGTGCCTCAAAAAATTAAAAATAGAGCTACCCTATGACCCAGCAATTGCACTACTGGGTATTTACCCCAAAGACACAGATTTAGTGAAAAGAAGGGCCATGTGCACCCCAATGTTCATAGCAGCAATGTCTGCAATAGCCAAACTGTGGAAAGAGCCAAGATGCCCTTCAACAGATGAATGGATAAAGAAGATGTGGTCCATATATACAATGGAATATTACTCAGCCATCAGAAAGGATGAATACCCAACTTTTACATCAACATGGATGGGACTGGAGGAGATGATGCTAAGTGAAATAAGTCAAGCAGAGAAAGTCAATTATCATATAGTTTCACTTATTTGTGGAACATAAGGGATAGCATGGAGGACATTAGGAGAAGGAAGGGAAAAATGAAGGGGGAGGAAATCGGAGGGGGAGATGAACCACGAGAGACTATGGACTCTGAGAAACAAACTGAGGGTTTTAGAGGGGATGGGGATGGGGGGATGGGTTAGCCCGGTGATGGGTATTAAGGAGGGCATGTACTGCATGGAGCACTGGGTGTTATACGAAAACAATGAAGCATGGATCACCACATCAAAAACTAATGATGTATTGTATGGTGACAACATAACATAATAAAATTAAATTAAAAAAAAAAGAACTGAGTTTCAGGATAGGCAAGTTCCAGGCCTCAGCTGAGCTGAATGGGCCTCAGAATCCCTGACTGTGTTTTACACAACTTGAACCCACCACTGACTGACCCAGGGTAATTTAGAAAGCTTTGGGAGATTTTAAAACATGCCTCACAGATGGCTGGCCTGCAAACATGGTGGGCATTCCTGCGTAGCTAAGTCAGAGACATCAGGGTGACAGTGACTTGCAGAGCTTTCCTCTATGAGATGGTACAACTTGGGATAGGACTCTTGGGACTGTCCAGGCTGTTTTTCTTGTTAAGCAAACAGTCCTCATAACTTCACCCTTGAACATCTTTGTATCTTGTTTTCTAAATGAAAAGAAAGAAAACTCCGGGAAAAGTTCCATGGTTCCTTGGAGGAATGGCTAACTCCAGGGCTGCTGCAGAAAAAAGGTAGAAGATGAACCTGGAATATCATGTTATGATGGAAAGTGCTCAATAGAGAGCCCAGAAATAAACCCACACTTACATGATCAGTTAATCTACAACAAAGGAGGCAAGAATATACAATGAAGGAAAGACAGTCTCTTCAGTAAATGGTGCTGGGAAAACTGGACAGCTACATGCATAAGAATGAAATTGGGCCATTTTCTTACACCATACCCAAAATAAACGGATTCAGGACCTACATGTGAGACCTAAAACCATAAAAATCCTAGAAGAAAACACACGCAATAATGTCTCTGACATCAGCTATAGCAACACTTTTCTAGATGTCTCCTGAGGCAGGGGAAACAAAAGCAAAGATACACTATTAGGACACCACCAAACTAAAAAGCTTCTGCAGAGCAAAGGAAACCATCAACAAAACAAAAAGGCAATCTATTAAATGAGAGAAGATATTTGCAAGTGATACATTCGATAAGAGGGTAATATCCAATATATTTAAAGAAGTCACACAACTCAACACCAAAAAACCAATTTGATGAAAAAATGAGCAAAGGACCTCAACAGATATTTTTCCAAAGAAGACACACAGATGCCCAACCATACAAGTAAAGATGCTCAACATCACTCATCAACAGGGAAATGCAAGTCAAAACCACAATGAGACACCATCTCACACCTGTCACAATGGTTAGAATCAAAAAGACAAAAAATAAGTTTTGGTGATGAGGTAGAGAAAAGGGAACCCCAACCTCTTGTGCACGTTGGATGTCAACTGGTATAGCCACTGTGGAAAACAGTATGGAGGTCCCTGAAAAAATGAGAAATACCATATGATCCAGTAATTCCACTACTGGGTATTTAACCAAAGAAAAGGAAAACACTAATTTGAAAAAGATAACAGCAGAACATTCTGAATAATTTTATGCTCATAAATTCTGAAACTAGAAGAAATGGACAAATTCTTTAAAAAGTAACAAAACTCAGCTAAGGTAAACACCTTAACAGTCCTATAATCATTAAAGAAATTGAATTCATAATTTAAAAATTCCCAAAAAGCAATCTCCTGGCCTAAATGATTTCACTGGAGAATTCTACCAAATATTTAATACCAATTGCAGCCAATTATTTATAATAGCCAAGATACGGAAGCAACCTAAGCATCCATTGATAGATGAATGGATAAAGAAGATGTATGTGTCTGTGCATGTGTGTTTGTATATATATGCATACACACTATGAATATACAATGAAATATATATATGCAATATATACATATTTATACAAATATATATACTCTGCCATAGAAAGAATGAAATCTTGCCATTTGCAACAGCATGGATGGACCTAGAGAGTATTATGTTAAGCAAAATAAGTCAGACAGAGAAAGAAAACTACCACATGATTTTACTTATATGTGGACTCTACAACACGCAATAAAACAAAAACAGAAACAAACTCAAATATAGAGAACAAACTGGTAATGGCCAGGGGGAAGAGGGGCGGGGGTGGGCGAAATAGCTGAAGGGGTTTAAGAAGTACCAACTTCCATTTATAAAATAAATGCATCACAGGGATGAAAAGTACAACATAGGGAATATAGGCAATAATTTTAAAAAACTTTGTACGGTGACAGAACCACATTTATTGTGGTGAACACTGTAATGTATAGAAGGAATTGTTGAATTGCTATGTTGTACACCTGAAACTAATCATAACATTGTCAACACTTCAATTACAAAAAGAGAATACACACGTGATTACAAAAAGAAAAAAGATGGAAGTGCTCAAAAAAAAATGATGGGGGCATGTCAAAAGACACAGTCCCCCCAGAAGAGGTTCTCACTGGCCACATAATAGAAAGCAGTGGATTACAACACACTGAATAAAAGAAAATGCCATGAGTCTATTGGATAATAATAAAAAGACAAAAAAAAAAAATAAGTGGAGCAGAAAAGGTAGAAACCACCCAAATGTCCATCAACAGATGGAAAGATAAATAAAATGTGGTCTATACACACAATGGAACATTTTTCAACCTTAAAAAGGAAGGAAATTCTGGCACAGGTTACACCATGGATGAACCCCAAAGATACTACACGAAGTGAAATAAGCCAGACATAAAAGGGCAAATATTGTATGCTTCCACTTATAGGAGGGACTGAGAGTAGACAAATTTATGGAGACAGAAATTAGAATGCACACAATACCACTGAACTGTATAATTAAAACTGGTTGAGATGGTAAATTTTATGTTATATATATAAATAATATTTATATATAATATACGTAATATATATTGTCTTATATATAAACATATATGTTATATATACAATAATATATATTACCTCAATTAAAAAATGAAAAAGGATGAGCAGTATCAGAAACAACTTCTGTTTTTACATATACAGGTCAAAGTCACTTGGATTTAACTTTCTTCCCCAAACAGAATCTAATTGGCCCTATAGGTGGCATGTCAGAAACTGTAAAGAAATCATTTCAGGGTAAATCTCTATCTCTCTTCTAATCTGTCACCCATAACCTGCCCTATAGATTTAGCTGGGTCACGCACTACAGTTGTCTATCAAACTGGCACAAAAGTTGTCTTGAATATAAGTCTCTGGGGGCATCCGTAGCCTCCACTGCCAACGGACTCCTCAAGATATCTGTATCTAGAGGTAAACACAGACTGACAAGCCAGAACATGACATAGACGAATGGGACCTCCACCCCTTCATTAATGTCAACAATAGCTACAATATATAATGGCTTTCCAAACCAGCAGAATAATAGCTACTGTAAAAAGAAAATGAGTCAGTTTTCAAAAGTACTTTCCAATAAACATCAGCTATAGACATTTGTAAAATATAAAACAAAACCGATGGGGCAAAAGGAAATTTTTTCCTTAAAGTAGAATATTGGGAGTTAGAAATGTTGGAAGTCAGAAGATCTCCATCTTGCAACCATTGCAACATTAAAAATAATGGCTGCCATCGACTAATCCCAGTGATCAAAATTAACATCACCAGTGAAGGGGCAAACAGACGTCATGAGCCTCTGGGTGTGAAGGAGTGAGAAAGACACAATTTCCCTTCTGGGGTTTTCCTGAATCTAATCATCACAAAACATTACACAGACCCAAACTGAATGAGAGCCTACAGAACACCCAGCCTATATTCTTCAAAAATGCCATGCAAGATGAAGAAAGGCAGCAGGACTAGTCCAGATTAAAGACAAGTGTCTACCAACATATGTGATCCTGGACTGGATCCTGTACCAGGAAAAAAAAAAAAAAGCTATAAAAGACATTATTGGAGCAATTGACAGAATTGGAATATGGATAGCCCATCAGTAAAAGAAGGGTACCAATGTTAAATTTCTTGATTTTGATTACTGTGGTGAAAAGAACATCCATTTTGTTAGAAAATATACATTTAATGCCTTAAGGGGTGAGAGGGCACAATGTCTCTAATTTATTCTTCAACAGTTCAGGAAAAAAAAAATACGTGTATATGCAGATAGACAAGCAGAACGCAATAAATGTTATCAAGAGGTGACCGCCGAGAAAGGCACCCAGGAATTCTTTTACTGAAATCCGGTGGAAGAAAATCACTACTCTCTTCCATCAGCTGCCACTGAAGCCACCCACCCTGGCCCCAGTTTCCGTAGGGACTCACCATTCTTCTGAGAATCTTCAACAGAAGCTTCTGCTCTTTTGGGTCCTCCTTAGATGTCAGTAAATCGGCAAAGTTCTCTGCATTTTCAGGAGACAGGCTGTCTGGGTTTTCCCCTCCATACAGCTGAACCAGTATGGACAGACATTTGGATGACACTTCAAAAATTTCAGGATCCTCATTTGGAAGCTGCAAATTAACAAACAGGACTACTTAAGTTAATTGAGGACAGTGCTGGTATTCCTCAAGAAACACAGGAAAATTTGGCTCAAAGGGAAGAATGTCAGTCTAAGTGAGTACAAAGATTGACTAACTCAGGATTTTTTTAAATCTCTTTCAAAATGCATACAATGAGCCAAGGCTAATAGCATGAAATCAGAAGAAAGTCCCTCAGTCCTTTCTTTAATCCATAGTAAAGAAAAGCCTGTAACAAGCAGAGGACCAGCATATATTTTATATGCATTCCTAATATGTGAATATATTCACACAGGCGTGTGTGTCCATCTGTAGGAATGGAAATAGCCTGAATTTTCGGGAGCACGACCCAACCATTCTTGCTTACTATCGACTTGTTTAGGAAAAATCTACTTCCTAGGAGACACAAAGGAACATTCTGAACTTGTCCGTGTCCAAATTATTGACTAAACCGGTGGGACAGAAAGCATTGTTTCTGTTCTGTATTAAAAGGTATAGTATGAAATAATAATCATCATCCTTCAAAGCATCTTAAAATAAAACTTTAAAAATGGAAAGGTTATTGGTAAGAGCTTGAGATGCAATTCCTGTGCCATTTACTCATTTAACATGTAGAATGCAAGGATTTTTAGTATATGCTGAGTTGTGCAACCATCACCACAATCAATTTTAGAATTTTTTTTCATTATCTGAAACATGAAATCATACAAAAATAGGATCCTTTGTGATTGGCTTCTTTTACTTAGTATAATGTTTTCAGAATTCATCCCTGCTATAGCATATAACAGTATTTCTTTTTATTGTTTAGCATATAAACATCCTGTTGTATGAACAGACCACATTTTGTTTATCCATTCATCAGTTGATGAACATTTGGGTTGTTTTCACTTTCTGGCTATTATGAATAATACTGCTGTGAACATTTGTGTATAAGTTTTGGTGCAGACTAGGTTTTCATTTCTTTTGGGTGTATACCTAGAAATGGTTGCTGGGTCATATGATAATTCTATGTCTAACCTTTTGAGGAACTGCCAGACTGTTTTTCAAAGCTGCCATTAGCACCAGCAACGTAGGAGGGTTCCAGTTTCTCCACATTCTCACCAACACTTGCTGTTATCTGTATGTTTAATTACAGCCATCCTAGTAGGTACAGAGTGGTAACTCACTGGTTTTCATTTGTACTTCCATAATGACTAATAATGGGGAGCAGCTTTTCATCTGCTTATTGGCCATTTGTACATCTTCTTTGGAGAAATGTCTATTCAGATCCTTTGCCCTTTTATAAAATGGGTCATCTGCCATTTTATAACCAAGACTTAGTATTCTTTATATATTTTAAAAACAAGTCCCTTAGCAGATTTTCAAAAATGTTTTCCTATTCTGTGGGTTGTCTTTTCACTTTCTTGATAGTATCCTTAAAGCACAAAATATTTTATTTTGATGAATCCAAATTCATCTATTTTTTTATTGTTTGTGATTTTGGTATCCTACCGAAGAAACCATCACTTACTCCAATGTTCTGAGATTTATGCTTCTAAGAATTTTTAAAATTTTTAGCTCTTACATTTATTTTTTCTTCTAAGAATGTTATAGTTTTAGCTTTTACATTTAGATCTTTGATCCATTTTGAGTTAATTTTGAATATGGTATTGCAGGGGTCCAACTTCATTTTTTGCATGTGAATTAATCTTTTATTCTGAGATATCTGTAGGTTCGTATGTAGTTGTAAGAAACAGTACAGAGAGATCTCATACATATTTCACCCATTTTCCCCAATGGAAACATCTTCCATAACTAAAGTACAATAGCACAACCAGGAAATTAACATTGATATAATCCACTGAACTTATTCAGATTCTACTGCTTTTACACGTGTGTTGTGTGTGTATACATATATATTTAGTTCTATGCCATTTTATCACATGAGTAGATTTGGCAACACCCACTACCTTAAGATAAAGAACAATTCTATCATAAAGATTCTTTTCATAGCAAAAGCCAGCTCTCTCCCTCCTCCATGTCTAATTCCCGGCAACCACTAACCTGTTGGCCATTTTGTCGTTTCAAGTAAGTTACATAAATGAAAGCACATAGTACATATGGCTTTCTTCACTCAACATAATTTCTTTGAGATTCATCCAAGTTTTTGTGAGTATCAACAGTTCATTTCTTTTTATTACTGAGTTGCATCCCATGGTATGATGTACCACAGTTTAACTACTTACTCCTTAAAGGAAATTTGAATTATTTCCAATTTGGAGCTATCCCAAGTAAAACTACTATGAGAACATTTGTGCAAGTTTTTATGTGAACATAAACTTTTATTTCTCATTGACATAAATGCCCAAGAGTACATTATTGGGTTGAATGGGAGGCTCATGTTTAGGTTTTTAAGAAACTAGTGAACTGTTTTCCAGAATGGCTGTACCATTTTACAATTTTATATTCCTAGAAACAATGTATAAGAGATCCAGTTTCTCAGCATCTTTACCAGCATTTGGTGTTATCAGTATTTTTTATTTTAACCACCCTAATACGCAGGTGGTGATAGCTCATTGTGGTTTTAATTTGCATTTCCCTACTTGCAACTGACAGTGAATATCTTTTCATCTGTTCATATCTTTTGTCCTTTGCTAACTGGATTGTTTGTTGCTTTATTTTTGATATTTCAAAGTTCTTTAGATATTCTAGATATGACTTCTTTTTCAGATATGTGGTTTGCAAACATTTTCTCCCAGTTCATAGCTTGTCTTTTCACCCACTTTATTCTTTTGCAGAAAGAAAATTTTAATTTTGATTAGGTCCAATTTGTGATTTTATTTCACTGGGATTGTGCTTTTGGTATCAAGTTTAAAAACTCTTCGCCTAGCCCTCAGTCCTGAAGATTTTCTATTTTTTTTCCTAAAAGTTTCAAAATTTACATTTAAATAAATTTTTGAATAAAATATGAGGGTTAGGAAGAGGTTCTTTATTTATTTTTGCCACCAAATGAACAATTATTCCAGCATCATTCTTAAAAATTGGTTTCTCCACTGAATTATTTTCACATCTTCATTAAAAAATCAGTTGGGCGTGTTTGTGTGAGACTGTTTCTGAGTTCTCTACTCTGTTCCATTGATCTCAGTGTCTATCTCTCCACCAATAATAATACACCATCTTGTTATTGCAGCTATATAATAAGTGTTAACACCAGGTAGAGTGTTTCCTCCAACTTCATTCTTTTTCAAATTATTTTAGCTATGCTAAGGCCCATTATTTTTCTACATAAATTTTAGAATAAGCTTGTCTATTTATTAAATACTTTACTGGAATTTTAATAGGAATTGACTTAAAATTGTCCATGAAACTGGCAAGAACTGACATTTTTAGTCTGTTGAGTCTTCTAATGCAGTAACATGCAATGTCTCTCCATTTAGGTATCTCTTCTTTGATTTCTTTCATCACAAGTTTGCAATGTCAAGGATATAGATTCTGTATACATTTTATTATATTTATATCTTAGTACTTAATTTTCTTTGCAAATTATAAATGGTGATTTTAATATTTGTTTCCACACGTTCGCTGTCATAATAGCAATACAACTGATTTTTGTTTGGTGATTTTGGATCCTGCAACCTTGCTGAACTCATGTATTCATGCTAAGAGTGTTTCTGTAGATCCCTTTGAATTTTTTATATAGACAGTTGTGTCACATGCAAACAGGGATAGCTTTTGCTCTTTCTTTCATACAGTATGTCTTTTATTTCTTTTCTTGCCTTACTGTACTGATTAGAACTTCCAGTACTACAGTGAATAAAAATGGGGGGAAGCAGACAGATGCCCTTGCTTTGTTCTCAATTGAAGAGAAAAAGGATTCAGTCTTTTACCATTAAGTATGATGTTAGGTGTAGGTTTTGCATAGATGCCCTTTATCAAGTTGAGGAAGTTCCCCCTCTAATTCTAATTTGATGAGAACTTTTACCATGAGTGCTGGCTTTGTCAAATACCTTTTTCTGTAATAATTGATATGATCATGTGATATTTCTTCTTTCACTTCTTTATATGTTAGAATACATTGCTGCATTTTTGGACACTGAACAAGCTTTGCAAATGCAATAAATCCTGCTTGGTCATAGTATTAATTCTTTTTATACACTGGTGTATACAATTTGCTAATATTTTTTCGAAAATGTTTGTATCTAAGTTTATAAGAGATATTGTAGGTTTAGGTTATATTTTGTTTTTGTAGGTTTTTTTTAGTTTAGCATCAGGGTAATAGTATCTTCATAAAACTCCCCTTAAAATTGGTATTAAAAACTCTTTCAATGTTCGGTTGAAATCATCTAGGCCAGGAGATGGCTTTTCCAGAATTTTTAAATTACAAATTCAATTTCTTTAATGATTTTAATGAGTATCGGACTATTAAGGTGTTTATCTTAGCTGGGTTTTGGTACTTTTTAAAGAATTTGTCCATTTCTTCTACTTACAAAATTTATGAGCATAAAATTATTCAGAATATTCCACTATTATCCTTTTAATGACTGTGGATCTATACTGACATTTCCTGTTTCACTCCTTCTATTGGTAATTTTGTCTTTTTTTAATCTTTGTTATTTTGCTAGAGATTTTTCAATTTTGTTAAGTGTCAGGTTTTTGCTTCATTGATTTTTCTGTATTGTTTTTCTTTTTTCAATTTCACTAATTCCTGGTTTTATCCTTATTATTTCCCCCCTTTTGCTTGCTTTGGGTTCATTATGCTGTTCTTTTTCTAGTTTCTGGAGGTAGAAACTTGATTATATTATTGATTTAAGATCTTTCTTCTTTTCTAATGAAAGCTTTTGTTACTATAAACTTTCCTCAGTAGTGCTTTAGCTGCATTCTACATATTTTTTTTTAAAGATTTATCTATTTTAGAGAGAGAGAGCAGATGGGGAGGGGCAGATGGAGAGGGAGAGGGAGAGGAAGAACCCTCAAGCAGACTCCCCCCTGAGCATGGAGCCTGACATGGGGCTCAGTCCCAGGACCCTGACATCATGACCTGAACAGAAATCAAGAGTTGGATGCTTAACCAACTGAGCCACCCAGGTGCCTCTGCATTCTACATATTTGATGTTTTCTTTTTCATTCAGTTTTATGCATTTAAAAAATTTCCCTTGTGAAATCCTTTTTGACCCATGAATTATGTAAAGGGTGTTTTCTTTTTAAGTGTTGGAAATTTTCCTATGGTCTTTTAATTACTGACTTCTAGTTTGATTTCATTATGCTCAGAAAATCCATTCTGTATTACTTTATTTTACATTTGTTAAGGTTTATTTTATGGCCCAGGGTGTGTGAATGTTCCATGGGTACTTGAAAAAAATATGTATTCTGTAGTTGTTGGATAGGGTGTTCTATAAATGTCAATTATATCCTGTCGATTGTTTTGTTCAATTTTTCTATATTCTTGATGATTTTCTGTCTAGTTCCTCTATTAATTGCTGGAGAGTGGAGTTTTGAAATCCACTGTAGTTGTGAATCTATTTATCCTTTTAGCACTACCATTTTTTTGCTTCATGTACTTTGCAGTCTTGTTGTTTGGTATTCATACATTTGAAATGGTTGTCACCTCAGTGGGACTGCCCTTATCGTTATGCAATATCCCCATCTCTAGTAATTTTTCCTGCTCAGAAGTCTACTTTATCTGATGTTAGGAAAGCCAGTCCTGTTTTTCTAAAAATAATATTTGCATAGTACATACTTTTCAACCTTTACTTTCAACCTATTAAATGAGGTTTTTATAGACAACATATTGTTAAATCGTGTTTGTTATCCATTCTAGCTATCTTTGTCTTTAATTGGTGCATTTAAACCATTTACATTTAAGGTAAATATTAAGATGCTAGGGTTTAAGTGCAATATGCAATTTTATTATTAATCTTCTGTATTTTTCCTCTGTTTCTTGTTACTCTGATTTCCCTCCCGTTTTTTTAAACCTTTCTGTGGGCTACTTGAACATTCATTTTATGGAAGTAAAAGAGAACTTTAATTCCCAGTAGTAGTTTCCTAGGAGACCATAACAAAGTACCACAAACAGGTGGCACAAAAAATAGAAATTTGTTGTCTGACAGTTCTGGAAGCTAGAAGTCTGAACCAAAGGGAAAGGCCACACTTCCTCTGAAACCCATAGCAGATTCCACCCTTGCTTCTTACTACCTTCTGGCAATCATTGGCATTCCTTCACTGGTAGCTGCATAATTCCAATCTCTGCCTCTGTCATCGTATGACATTCTCCCTGTGGGTCTGTCTGCACATGGTTGTCTTCTTCTAAGAACACCAGTCATATTGGATTAGAGGCCCACTGTACTTGACAATGACCTCATCTTAACTAATTACATCTGGAACAACACTATTTCCAAATAAGGTAAAATTCTGGCATACCAGGAGTTAGGACTTCAATTGTGGGGGACACAATTCAACCCATAACACTTCTTATCAACTTTGTTCCTTCTGTGCTCAGCTGTTTATTTTTGTTTTGTTTTGGTTTTTTTTGCTTCTTGCAGTTATGCTTTCCCAAATGTCTAGCCACCTTTGGTTTTTTATTTTATGAATGAAAGATTGGGCAGATTATTATAGGCAGCTGGTATGGATTTCTTCTGCATTTGTATATATCTGTTTCTTCAGCTGGCTTCCCCAGTCTGTGTTCTTCGGTTTCTCAAATTCCACAATGCTTATTCCTAGGCCCTGACCCCATAGTAGAAATCACATCAGATAGACAGGTCATCCTCTTTACAGTACAGTTCTTGACTTTATGCTGGAAAAAAGTGGAGCAAAATGGATAAGGGGAGGGGTCTGATCGGTCTGCCTCTTCTAAATGTTAATCTTCAATTAGCCTGGGAAATGCCATAGGGCCTTTATCAGTTTTTCACCTCATTCTGAGTTTATAGATCTTCTGCATCTTTTCCTACCTTCTGGTTAGTTTTCTCCTATATATATGCTGGGTAATAGGTCTCTTAACTATTTCAATTCAGTCCCATCTGCTTTCTATCATCTAGTAATTGCACAAAATTTCTTTTCCATTAATAGATTCTCTTTCCGTTCTCCCAAAATTTTAAGATGTATTCAATCCTTTCTCTATTTTTATAGATTGTGGGTACTTGGTGAGGTAGGCACAGGTCTTCAGGCTTTATTTCAATCTACTTTAACATTTCTTCATTTTTGAGTTAATTTTGCTTCATTGTTCAAATAATTGGAGGCTGTTATCATAAAGTAACATTTTCAAGGTGGCTTATTTCTTGGATAATTGTAAAGCTCATAGTGTTTGTAGGGGTTTTTTAGTGCCCCTCACCCCCAAAAAAGACTGTGAAGGTATAAAAATCCGCCCCCCCCACCATCTTCTCTAGAATAACAGGGAAAGGACAGACCCAGTTGCACACAATAATAAATCAGCAGACAAATACACAGAACGATGCTTTTTAAGACACTGGGCTTTAGGCAAAGCAGGACAGTGATGCCCAATGGATGGAAACCAAGCGAGATGAGTTCTACTCTCATAGCAGATTCCTTGAGTTAAGGAGATATTATGAGTTAAAAGTCTCAGAAATCCAAAGCAGCTAGAGCTCACAGGACAAACTATCAGAGAGAACACAGCAGGGAAATGGGCCCACTCAAAAAGAAAGATCACCTGGAGAGCGATTTATCCATTAGATAAAATAAATGGATGATTAAGGACTTTCCTATAAAGAAAACTCCAGGCCCAAATGGCTTTACTGGCCAATCCTACTAAACATTCAAGGACGAAGTAATACCAATTCTATACAAACTCTTCCGGAAAACTAGAGAAAAATCAACACTTCCATACTCATTCTATGTGGCCAGTATTACCCTGATATCAAAACCAGACAAAGACCTTCCAAGAAAGAAAACTACAAACCAATAGCCCTTAAGAATATGAGTGAAAAAATCTTCAACAAAATGTTAGTAGACCATATCCAGCAACATATTAAAAGGATCACAGGGATGCCTGGCTGGCTCAGTTGGTAGAACATGTGACTCTTGATCTTGGAGTCCTGAGTTCAAGTCCCACATTGGGTGTGGAGTTTACTTAAAGAAAAAAGATTTCGGTATGTCAGTTGTATCTCAATAAAACTGTATGTATATACATAATATATAAAAACTGACAATTCATAATAAAAAGACACAATCTAATTTCTAAAAGGGCAAAGAAAAGAGACATTTCTCCAAAAAATGTATAGAAATCAATAAGCAAAAGAAAAGATGCTCCACACTATTAGTCATCAGGGAAATACAAATTAAACCACCATGAGATACCATTTCACATACACTAGGATGGCTATAATTAAAAACACAGAAAAACCAAGAAGGTGAAAGACCTGTACAATAAAAATCTTAACACACTGATGAAAGAAATTGAATATGACACAAAATGGAAAGATATTTCATGCTCATGGATTAGAAGAATTAATATTGTTTAAATCTCCATATCATACAAAACAATCTACAGGTTCAATGCAATCTCTATCAAAATATCAATAGTATCTTTCACCAAACTAGAATGACTCTAAAATTTGTATGGAATCATAAAAGACCCCTAATAGCCAAAGGAGTCTTGAGAAAGAAGAACAAAGCTGGAGACATCATGCTCCCTGATTTCAAAACTACAGTAATCAAAACAGTATGGTACCAGTACAGAAACAAACATATAAATCAATGGAACCGGACAGAGAGCCCAGAAATAAACCCATGCTTATATGGTCAATTAATCCATGACAAAGGAGGCAGGAGTATACAATGGGAAAAAGAGTCTAATAAATGGTGTGGGAAAACTGGACAGTTACATGCAAAAGAATGAAAGTGGACCACTGCCTTAGCAGTACTTTCTGAATGTGTCTCCCGGGGCAAGAGAAACAAAAACAAAACCAAACTATTAGGACTACATCAAACTAGAAAGCTCTGCACAGCAAAGGAAACCATCAACAAAACAAAAAGGCAAACTACTGAATGGGAGAAGGTATGTGCAAATGATGTATTTGGTAAAGGGTTAATATCTAAAATATATGAAGAACTTATACAACTCAACACTAAAAAAAACAACTCAATTTAAAAATGAGCAGAGGACCTGAATAGACATTTTTCCAAAGAAGACCTATAGATGGCCAACAGACACATGAAAAGATGCTCAACATCACTAAACATCCCAGAAATACAAATCAAGACCACAATGAAATACCACCTCACACTAGTCAGAATGCCTAGTATCAAACAGGTAAGAAATAAGTTTTGCTTGAGGATAGGGAGAAAAGTGAACTCCTGTGCACTGCTGGTGGGAATATAAATTAGTACAGCCACTATGGAAAACATTGAGATTCCTCAAAAAATTAAAAATAGAAATACCATACAATCCAGTAATTTCACTCCTGGAAAAAAACGAAAACACTAATTTGAAAGGATATATGCACCCTCCATTGGTCACTGCAGCATTATTTACAATAGCCAACATATGGAAGCAACCTAAGTGTCCATCAATGGATGAATGGAGAAAGAAGATGTGGTATGTATACACAATGGAATATTACTCAGCCATAAAAATAGATTAAGTTTTGCTGTTTGGGACAACATGGATGGACCTAGAGGGTATTATGCTAAGTGAAATAAGTCAGACAGAGAAATACAAATACCATATGATTTCCAAAAAACAAAACAAATGAACAAATAACAAAACAACAAAAAGGAACAGAGTCATAAATCCAGAGAACAAATTGGTGGTTGCCAGAGGGGAGAGAGGTAGGGAGACAGGTGAAATAGGTAAAGGGGATTAAGAGGTACAAACTTCCAGTATAAAATAAGTCCTGACAGGGATGAAAAATGCAGCAGAGGACGCCTGGGTGGCTCAATCGGTTGGGTGTGTCTGCCTTTGGCTCAGGTCATGATCCTGGAGTCCTGGGATTGAGCCCCACGTCAGGCTCCCTGCTCAGGGCGGGAGCCTGCTTCTCCTTCTCCTCTGCCCCTCCACCTGCTTGTGCTCTGTCTCTGCCTCTCTCTCTCAAATAAATAGATAAAATCTTAAAAAAAAAAGAAAAAACAAAAACACAGCATAGGGAATACAGTCAATAACACTGTAATAACTTTGGTGACAGATGTTAATTACTGTTATCGTGGCATTTCATAATGTATATAATTGTTGAATCACTATGTTGTACACCGAAAACTAATATTATGTATCAACTATACTTTAATTAAAAACAATAAAATAAGAAAAAAGTAAACTACAAAACAATATCCCTCATGAACATGGATAAGTCAATCCATAACATCATATTAATAATTAAAAAGAAAAGCCATTGATCATCTCAATAGAAAGAGTATTTATCAATATTCAACATCTATTTCTACAAAAACTCAGCAAATGAAGATAGAAGGAAACTTCTTCAACCTGATAAAAGGTATGTTTCACCCCAAGATCAGACAAAGACAGGACATCTGCTTGACCACTTCCATTCAACATCGAATGGGAGGCTTTGGCCAGAGCAGTTAGGCCCTAGAAAGGGGCATCCAGATTAGAAAGGAGGACATAACTGCTTATTTGCAGAAGACATGATCTTTTCTGTAAAAAATCCAATGTAATTCACAAATAAGCTACTAGACCCCATAAATGAATATAACAAAGTTACAGGATTCAAGAACAACATACACAATCAACCGTACTTTTGTATGTAAGCAACAATAAAAAATCAGAATTAAACAATACCATGTACAGTATCACCTAAAAAATTGAAAAACTTAGATGTGACAGAGCGTAAAAGACCTGTATACTGAAAAATACAAAATATTGCCAAGGGGAATTAAAAAGGATCAAAATAAAGGGAGGGATCTATCTTATTCATGTCAGATGGTTCAATTTTGTTAAAATGACATTCCCTGCAAATAGGCTACAGATTCAATGCAATCCCATTCAGAATCCCAGTTTTGTTTGTTTGCTTGTTTTTTGTTTGTTTTGGTAGAAACTGACAAGCTGATTCTAAGTTTTATATGGACATAGGATAGCCAAAACAAATTTGAAAAAGAACAAAAGTTGAAAAACTAACATTACTGGTTTTCCAGACTTATCATAAAGGTGCTTGAACAATATGCCAAAACAAACTTCAATCTGTACCGTTTACCCCATATCAAAATTAACTCAAAATGGTTGACAACATAGGTCAATTCTAGTGCTAAGGTGGCCCAGAATGACCAGGGAACATCAATACTCAATGAAAGAAACCCAAGTCCTCAGGAATCTCTGAAAGTCATTTCATTCTTTTTTTTTAAAGATTTTATTTATTTTTATTTGAGAGAGAGAGAATGAGAGCTAGAGAGCACGAGAGGGAAGAGGGTCAGAGGGAGAAGCAGACTCCCCGCTGAGCAGGGAGCCCGATGTGGGACTCGATCCCGGGACTCCAGGATCATGACCTGAGCCGCAGGCAGTCGCTTAACCAACTGAGCCACCCAGGCACCCTCATTTCATTCTTATAAAAAAAAAAAGTGGTTGATAGACATAAATATAAGACTTAAAGCTATAAAATTTCAAAGAGAAAACTGGGAGAAATCATCTTGACCTTACATATGACTGCAAAAGCATAATTTACAAAAAGTAAAAAAGAAAGGTAAAATGAACTTCATCTAGATTAAAAAATTCTCTTTGAAAGACACTGTCTAATTCATAAAATGCTCAATAAAAGGTAGATATCACCACCATCAACCCCATCACGAAGTGTCCCTTCCTTTAAAGGAGATCCATGAAGAAGTGTTTTTTCAGACCCAAAGAGTAGAAAATGTTTCCTGACTCCAAGGAACTGTCTCCCTGCCAACCTCTCCCACTTTCTGGGCAATGTACATCTCATAAACGATTATATTTCCATTTCTGTGTGGCAACCAGAATTCTCAAGGCCAAAACCATGACCCAACTTTAGCAATTATGTTAGACTTCATACCTGTATAGAAACTTCACCCTATCTCATCTTCATTATTTTATTTATGTTTTCTACTTTATTTAGAATTAACAGACTTTAAAAAACCAAACATCTAATTAAGTTTGAATTTCAGATAAACAATAAATATTTTTTCAGTGAAAGTATGTCCACTTGGCATCTTGTATTTTACCTCTCAACATTAAAATTTACTGCAAACACTCTTATAGGCCAACTCAAACGCTTTATGGAAGAGATAATACATATATACACGCACACATAACTTAGCAATACCTCAAAGTAAACTTATAATTGAATTCTTAAAACTATTTTAAAACAATTAAAAATCACGGTTGTGTATCCCTTTATTCAATCTATCCAATACAATAAATGCATTTGAAAATTGTTCTCATTTTATATTGTATTTTAAAAATGCTGCCTGGAGGTAGTCAAAAATACATGAGAATATTTATTTTCAGAGAAGAGAACAAATTAACCAAGAAAGAAAAAAATAACTCCTTATAATGCAATGTTTTCTATTTTTATGCTGTTTAAAAGCACCTTGAGAACAGACTCCGTCTGTATTGTTAGGACATCTTTAACGAGATTTCACAATAGGCCATCAGTCCCTGTTCTTCTTCATTTTAACATATAACTCCTGCCCAAATTCAGCTAAAGAGGCAGCAAAAAATATCATTAAGCTGATAAATGGTGGTAATTCCAGATAACATCACCGAAGGAAACACTATTGCCCACAGTCTTGACATTGCCCCCTTGCCCTTGAGAAATAAGGATACTATTTAGTCTCATTGACCCCCCCAGGGAAATTATATTCCTAAAAGTGAATATTTAGAAGGAAGAAAATCTGCCACGACCATTATTGATTTAGTTGTAAGTCTATATATCACAGACCAGAGTACTAGGGTCAAAAAAAAAAAAAAAAAAAAAATCTGAAAACAAGTTTAAAGTCATAGGTAAGTCAAATTGGCCTTGACTTCTGGGGCTCCGGCACTGTCCTGCCTAACTTTTGTAACAAAACTTTACATCCTTGTCAATAACTACAGAATGGGGAAACAGAGCTCATTTAAAAACTCACAGCCAGTCAATATAGAAGGATATTCAAACAATTCTACTGAAGCTGCAAAGCTACAGAAACCACAGAAGGATTCAAGTGGATTTCACTGACACTGGATGACAGAAAGATGTTTGAGATTGCCACTCGAGAAGTAACCAGATGTTCCCTCATGCTTCCACTTGTGCTCCTTCCAATCTGTTTTCCACACAAAAGCCACAGTGGTTGTTTCAACTTTAATCAGATCATATCACTCCTCTTCTTAGAACCTCCAGTGACTTCTCCCTGCATTTAGAATACAGTCCGAATGCCTGGCAGTGATTCACAAGATCCTGAGCAATGAGACAGTGTGACTGCAGTGAATGTGCCAGAAGCCAGGCAATGCAGAGAGGAGAGCGAGAGGACACAGAGCCTACGAAACATGAGTTAGGTCCTCAATCACTGTGGGAACCACCACTGGCGGAGATACTCGTAGGGAGATATCATAGGCAGTAGCACAGGACATTCAGGTATGGAGTTCAGGGGACAGGTCATGACTAAAGATACACACTTGGGTGGCAGCCCATCCTTCCACCATGGGTGTGGAGTTGGGGAAGCTTTGCTTTAGGGAGGCCTCATCATCAGTTCTACCACCATTCCTCCTCAGAAAATTCAGGAATGCTTTATTCTGTGGTACTGTTGGATTTCTTCTCAGCTTCGGCTTCTCAAGGGCAAAGTCCTGGCACCATCTTGGAAGGCATATACTACACTACTTAGCTTCTGCATGTGAAAATTGGAGAAGAGCAAATGGGGGATCGAATGTGGAGCTGTTCATACAGCCTTTTGAAAATGCCCTGGTTTTTATCTCTTCCCCTGATGCCTGAGGTGCTGTGGGGTTTCAGTGGGAAGGCCAATGCCTGCCACCACGCTGTTTTTGGGCCAGGCTTCTTCTGCCCTAGTTTAATTCTTCTACAGTTTTCCTTCTGTCCTCCAGAAATATTTTTATCTTAATCTGCTACTGATTCCCATTTTCTCTTTCTCTTCTTTGTTATAAGTTACTTCTTTGTGAGTTCCTGCACTTTTCCTTGAAAGGCATCTTGTGAGAGACAGGAGAGGATCGTGTGAGAAAGCACAGTGGAAAGAGGCCATCCTGTTGAAGATTTTCACGGCAAACCTCACATTGATTCCATAGGATCATTTCAATGATCAATGAAAAAGTATGGATGGAATTATGACAAAAAATTAAGTTTGTATATGAATTTGGGAAGAATCTATATTTTTAAGTCTTACTACCAGGTACCCAGCATGTCTCCATTTATTTAGGTCATATATTATGTCTTTCAAAATGTTCTGAAGTTATGACATGATCTGAATTTTCTCGTTACATTTGTTTTGGGCCTTTTTTATGGGATGGTTTTAGTCACTTCTGTAAAAGGGACCTCCCCCCCATTTCTATTTCTATCAGACTAACATCAGCAGGAAGAAAAGTTGTTGTTTTTTTGTGCATGATATTATAATCCACCAACTTACTGAACTTTGCTTTTTAGTTCCAACAAATTTTTTGCTTCAATCTTTTTCTAGGTATAAAAATTTTACCAACTTAAGTAATGATCATTTTTAGACTTAATATTTCTCTTATCTCACAGCATTATCTATTAGCCCCCACCTCCTCGCCAATCACTGCTGACCATTAGTGGTAGTCTAAGCTATTCCTTTCTTTTTTTTAATTTTAATGAAATCGCCTTCAGCATTTATTCAAAATGTTTACTATTAATTTCTAGGAAATAACTTTCAATATGTTTAGAAGATTCACTCTGTCTTAAAGAGGGTTAAAAAATGAAGAATGGCTAGTTGAACCTTCTAGCATTATTATGACCATGTTTTTAATCTCCTTCAATTGCTTAAAATATTAAGTTATGCTTTTCTAGTGCTTGAACTTTCTTGAATTCCTGGATCAAACCCTATTTGGTTATATTGGTCCTTTAATATATTGGTAGATTTGATTTACTATTTCTTAAAAATTTTCTTAGCTATATTCATAAGTAAAAGTGGTTTGCAGTTGTTGTCTTATTTTAAAGTAGGTTATGGCATTAAACTTATTATAGTTTTATGAAAATGAACCAGAAAGCTTTCCATAGCTTTCTATACTCTGAATTAAACAGCACAGGAATGGTCTATTCCTTGAAAATTTAGAACTCACATGTAAAACCACCTAGACTTGTAATATTTCAATGATAATCTTGTAGATGAAAAATATCACATTACTACAATCCAATTGTCTGATGGGGTTTTTTTCATATTGTTTTTCTTTTGATAAGAAAGTAATGGAATTCTAGTATTTACCCCTCTAACTACTTGTGAAAGAAATCTTAGCAGGATAATAAAGAAAAAAAATATTCTTTCTTTCCCTGCAGCTACAAAAGAGCAGATTATATTCTGTGTCATAAAGTAGTCCTTGAAAAGATCATTTCTAATAAAGAAGTCTTGTAAGACATGTAGAAGACAGAAAGGGTGATCATGTCCTGTGAATTCAATGTTTAACTTTTAAAACAAATAATTCTGATTGGTTATCCTACCTAATAATGTTTGCTTTGATGATAATACTTACACTGACAACTGTGAGTTTCTACATGGTGTATATATACTTGTAAGATTTCTTTATTGGATTGGCATATTCCTCTTTTCCACCTACTTGTGGTAGAAACAAATTAGACCTTGTGGATTCCTATTTAAACAAAGAGGTTGAGACTTACACCATCAGTGTTCAAATTTAAGCACTTTTGAAGGTTGATATTTTTATCTATTCTGATACCAATTTTGGTAATTTATAATTTGCTATATAATCATCTACTTCTTTGTATTTTCAAAGTTAATGCCTTAATGTGATACATATTTCACATGTGTGTGGCTGTGTGTCCTTTTTCTAAACATTACGGCCACGGAATATGAAACATTATTTTTACCTGTTACTTGGACAAAGCAGTTTTAAAAAGACTCAGAAGATGTGGTGCTGGTGACAACAGAGGGAAACAAGTACACTTCTATACATTTAATTAGAATATAAACTGCTAAAATGTTTGGGAAGTTATATGGTAATGAATATTTATTGAAATTTAAAAGCACCTTTTAACCTAGCCATCTCACTTCTGGGTGCTTATCTAATTAAAGAAAATGCAGAAGTACTGAAAACCATACAAAGATGTGTATTGTATCATGTTTATAATAGCAAATAAGTGGAAACAACTTGAATGGCCAACCATCAGATGTTTGAATTGAATAATAGTACATTTATACTATGAAATACCATGCAGCTGTTAAAAAGAATGAGATTGATTTGTTAAGTATTGACTTGGAAAGATGTCCATATTATGGAGATAAGTAAAAAGTTATCAAATATTTGTATGTATACTATGGTCCCACTTTTAAGAATGAGAACTAAAACAAAACAAAAAATAAAATCAATGATATAAGCGCATGTGATTATAGGCAAAATGAAAATAATGCAAGAACACATGTCAAATGTATGCAATGTATACAAATGTATACAATGGCTACACTAGGGGATAGTTTAGGGGGAGACTTTAGTTTTACTTTAACCATTTCTATATTGTTTGAATTGTTATAATGTGCTTATGGCATCTTTTGTAATTCAAATATCTGAAAGTGTCAACTATACACATAGATACATAAATACAAGTATCTGTTATAAATCTGCCTTCCCTTCCCCTAAAATTTAAAAGACGGTAAATGTCCTGGGCACCCTCTGTAATGATCCTCAGGTACTGACATGAGGCAAATACAAGACTTGCTATAACCAAAAATAATGGCCGGAGAAAATGTGAACGGCTAAACATGCCTTTAACAGCTCCAATAACAGACTAGCACTTCTCATGACGGTCAACTAATGAACAAAGAAACTTGGAAATATTACTTTTTGGTTATAAGATTCAAAAATGTGTTAACAGAGGTATGTAGTTTAGAAATCTGTTAAAATTACTGTGTAGTGGGGGCACTCAGTCGGTTAAGTGTCTGACTCTTGATTTCAGCTCAGGTCATGATCTCATGGGTGGGGGGACTGAGCCCCATGTCGGGGTCCCTGCTCAGTAGGGAGTCTACTGGAGATTCTCTTACTCTGCCCATTCCCCCCTCAAGTGCTCTCTTTTTCTCACTCTCTTTCCTTCTCTCTAAAATAACTAAATAAAGCTTTAAAAAAAACACTGTGTACTGAATGCAGGATATTAAAAAATACCTGAAGTCCTCTTCATACTAAAATAATTCCTTTCTAAAAAGCTCATCTCTAAATAATATAGGTTTGAGTTAGAGAATGTACCCCAAAGGAAAAAAAGAATAAAAGATAATACATTTATCCCTAAAAAGGGTTTTTATTTCTATTAAAAGAATGGATATTTTAGAATAAAATTGTAAGACTAATAACATTTAAAAAACCACTTTCTAACAGTAAAAAACTTATCAAACCCGGCAATTTTTATAACTGGAAGAAGAAAATTCTCTGTATAAAATCAGTTAAACATAGTTATGGCTTTATTATCTAGACACTTAGCATGAATTCCATAAGGTAAAGTCTCAGCTTTATAAAGGGGGGTTCATTTATTCAAAGAGACTGATCCAGAATTAAAATTAAAATGAGATTGTTAGTCTAAAGTTTTACGCTGTCGGACTTTGTTGCCCTCAAAGCACCTTTACTGGGAGCTCTGCCCCATCTACCTTCATGATCAGCAAGGCACTGCAGAAAACTTGATCACTGGAGCTGAAGTGGCAGTTTTCCCACCAATAGAGCTGTTAGGGCAGCTAATTTTAGAGCTACAATGAAATTGTTGGAAATACCCCCGGGTACATTATTTTAGCACATTAATGAGGCTATTCACAAAGAGAGTTTATTACAATGAGATAGATGTTTATTAGATCAGTAATATGATTACAGAACATGCTGTATGGGAAGGGCCTCTGGGAGCCGTAGGCAGGATAATTTTGCAGGCATTAAACAAAACAAAAAAGCCAAACATCATTATCAAAACTGCTAACTGCACTGTATCACAGTTATGGGTAAATATCTACACTATTAAATATCCACATTATTTTCTTGCTTCAAGAATGATGCATACGCATACTTACTGAGTTTACACAAAATCAAAGACTTTGGTGGGGGGGTAGCAAAAATAAAACAAAGCAAACTCAGGGTGTTTACTGCTCATTTTAAATATGGCCCACTTCTAAAGACACCCAGGAATTGTATTTCAAGGCTGTAGACATAATGGGTTTTTCACTGCATGTTATTGTACTACTGAGTAATAAAGATAATACTAGCATCAATAATGATACAACGAAGATAAAAACAAACACGGAGGAAGGGGAACGGGAATTTACTATGTACTAGAAGTTCCTCAAGCATTGGTTCTTTGTCTTCCCAACAACCCTGTGACGTGTTAATACTTCCTCCTTTTTTGATGTAGAAATGGAGACTTACTAACTTCCCCATGGTCATCCATCTGGTGACCAACGAAACCAACTTCACTACAGGTAAATACACGGATGTTCAGAGATGACCAAAATGAATCATGGAAATGCCACCATGTCTGGCCAAACAGCCTCACATGAATGTCAAATCCATTAGATAACACTGTTTGGTTTTCCCCTTTGTGAAGATGCAATCATTTCTCTTTTTGTTGCTGTTACCTGTAAATGCACAGCTCCATGCATGTTATCAGGCTATTAACCCTACTGACAACAAAGCAACAGCAGTTTCCACGGTTTAAAAATCTAACACACATTTTAGGAGGCTAAGATATTTAAAGACCGGATTGACAAAGTAAAATGTAATTAGTATGACCTTGAAGTAGATCAGGTTTCTATATAGAGAGATACATAACATATAGATACTAGATAATATATCTGTATCATGTATCTATATACACATAAAATGCATGGCAAATTAGCTATTATCCATCAATGGAGTTTTTAAAAATTAATTAATTAATTTAGAGAGATAGAATGTGAGTGGGGGGAGGGGGAAAGGGAGAGAGAGAATCTCAAGGAGACTCCCTGCTGAGCGAGGAGCCTGTCGTAAGATTGATCCCACAATCCTGAGATCACCACCTAAGCTGAAATCAAGAGTCACTTAACCGACTACAACACCCAGGCGCCCCAATCTATGGAGTTTTCTTCATCAATCTCAAAAGAAACAGCATAACATATCTTGGATTTGTCTGTTTCTTTCTGATGAACCAGTGAAGAAAAGATGTTTTTCCATGAGGGAAACCAATCCTGAAAATGCTACTTTCTCTAGAGGATCACATAATATAAAAGCAAGGTTCTTCCAGTGTAACCCTTGGGGAATATATGAGAGAATACTGGAAGTCACTACTCATCTCCATTTCTGTGGTATAAAAGAATCACTATGGTTTCCTCCCCTCTTGTTCAGTTTTATTAGGAAGATATCAAATTAGATCAAAGAGATGATGCTTTTATAGGATATGCTTTGCTACTACTATCTCCTAGGACACAAACTACTACCAATTATTTAATGATACGGTGCAAAGAATAAACATAACCACTTATATTCAAAGCAATGGTTTTTTTTTTATAAGATATGCAGGTGCTACTCCCACTTAGCTAATAATTCTATGGCAAAAGATAAATAGAACCAATGAAACAAAATCTTAATAATATTTAATGTCTGAAATCTTTTACAAATCTGACAGATTAAGATGTACACCTTATTCCTAATAACACAATAATCCTGAATAAATCAAATATCTAAATGCCAAACAAACAAAATATGAAAGCACTAGAAGAAAATATGGGTGAATGTATTTATAACCTTGGAATAGGAAGACTTTAAAACATGACATAAAACTCAGAGGCGTGAAGGAAAACACTAAAAAATTTCACTACTAAAGGGAAACTATCTTTATAGCTAAAATACCAATAAAAACTAAAAATACAAAGAGAAAACGAAAACATATTTGTTATAACAAAATAAACTTAATATACAAAAAACTTTTAAAAGTCAATAGTAAGGGGCGCCTGGGTGGCTCAGTCGTTAAGCGTCTGCCTTCGGCTCAGGCCATGATCGCAGGGTCCTGGGATCAAGCCCCACATCGGGCTCCCTGCTCCGCGGGAAGCCTGCTTCTCCCTCTCCCACTCCCCCTGCTTGTGTTCCCTCTCTCGCTGTGTCTCTGTCAAATAAATAAAATCTTTAAAAAAAAAAATCAATAGAAAAAGGTAAACTAAGTAGAAATAAAGGGACAAAGATTACACTAAAGGGATTTCAAGAAAAAGACACACAAGTGGTTAACCCACAAAAGAGGAAAACTTCATTCACAATGAGGTGAATGCAAAACATCAAAGACCTACAATGTTTCATGTGTCAGAAAGGCAAAATGTTACCAAAAAAGTCAGTATCAGCAAGGCTGTGGAGAAACGGGCAGTTTCTATTTTACTGAGAATGAAAATTGGTACTCTACCTTTTGAGGAGGACAATTTGGCAATATATATAACAAAATTAAAAATTTATAACCCTTTCACTTAGCATATTAGACAGGATTCTCCAGAGACACAGAGCCAGTAGGAGATATGTAGGTATGCAGAAAGAGATTTATAATGAAGGACTGGCTCACATGATTATGGAGGCTGAGAATTTCCATAACCTGCCACCTACAAGCTGCAGGCCAAGGAAAGATGGTGGTCTAATTTCCATCTAAACCCAAAGGCCAGAAAGTTGTGGGGGGCGGGGGAGGGAGGGGCATGGTGTAAAACTTACCCTGAGTCTGAAAACCCAAGAACCAGGAGCTCCAATGTATGAGGGCAGAAGAATTTGGATGTCCCAGCTCAAGCACAGAAAAAATTCATTCTTCCTTTGTTTTTCTGTTCCATTTAGGCCCTCAAGCAATTGGATGAGGTCCACTCAAGCTGGTGAGGACAATCTGCCTTACTGAGCCTACCATGAAATGCCAATTGCTTCCAGAAACACCCTCAGAGACACATCCAGAGAAAATGTATCATGCATATTCACTAAAAACTCAGAAGGGAGCTAGCTATTCTGCCCAGACATCAGGATGACTAGTTTTTCATTTTTCATTTGCACTTTTTGGTATCATGTATGTGAGGCCCCAGCATGAAAATATCTCACTTTATTATTATTTTATATTTTAGTATTTTATATTTGCTCAGTATTAATGCTCAAAGGGTTTCCAACTAACTATTAAACAATAACTACTATACAAAAACGGAGTTTTGTTCTTCAATATTCAATTTATTTTTCTCTCAGTGATAAATTAAGAGAAACTGATCACTGGGTTAAACACTGAATTTTCTGTATTTGCAGTGTTTCTGCATGATGGATTTTGTAATTATCTTGGTCACATTCCAAACAGCTTTGAGGTCTCATTTACATGAAATGTGAGTTTCCTATTTTTTGCCTCAAGTCTATCTTTAATTATGTACTAAACCATAATTACAAAATAAGTTATGAGTTGAAAATTTTACCCTTCAATTCACACTGACAAAAAGAAAGATAGGAATAGCTTAACCACATAATGTATACTTAAATTTACTTCTCTGTAAAATGAGTGGTTGTCTGTTACATTTGAAAATGTGCAGCCCAGCAGGCTTGCCCCTGAGGGTGGAATGATCGCAGCAAATGAACACCACGTGCCACATTTTCAGAGCTATCACACCGCTGTTTTTGAAGACGGCTTAATCCAAGGACAAACAAACTACAGAAACCAAACTACTAAAGACTATAGGGAATCCTGTCAAAGTGACAATAAAAATACCTATTAGAAGATACATACATATGTTTATAATACAAAAAAAAATGATAGACTGATTTCTAAGAAGTATGTTAATGAGGTCAAATTGATCAAGGTTAACGTTTCCCAATTATTTCACCAGATCATGTAGGCATGGCCCAAAATAAGTAAAAAATTGCTAAATAAAATTCTATATGAGAATAAATTGTAAATTTGATCTAAATGTGAGTACAATTACTTTCTGGCCCAAGGGATACTTCATTTTTATTTTATTTTTTTATTGAGTACAATTGACACAAATGTTCTATCAGTTTCAGGTGTACAACATTCAACTTCTCTATATATTATGCTATGCTCACCACAAGCGTAGCTACCATCTGTCACATTACAGTATCACATATAATATATGTCTAGATTCTCTACGCTGGACCTTTTATTTCTAGGACTTATTCACCCCATAACTGGGAGCCTGAATCTCCTTCCTTTTTCACCCATTTTGCCCATCCTCCCACCCCCTTCCCTCTGCCAACCATCAGTTTGTTCTCTGTATTTACAGGTCTGATTCTGCTTTTTAATTATTTTGTTTCTTAGATTTCACATTTGCGTGAAATCATATAATATTTGCCTTTCTTAGTCTGACCTATTTCATTTAGCATAATACCCTCTGGTCCATGCATGTTGTCACAAATGGTATCTCTCATCCTTTTTTATGGCTGAATAATATTCCAGTCTGTGTGTGTGTATGAGCGTGCATGTGCACATGTCTGTGTGTATTCCATTATCCTATTTATTGATGGGACATTTAGGTTGCTTCCATATTTTGGCTATTGTAAATAATGCTACGATAAACATAGGGTGAATGTATCTTTATGATTAGTGTTTTCATTTTTTTTTGGGTAAATACTCGGCAGTGGAATTATTGGATCATATGGTATTCCTATTTTTAACTTTTTGAGGAACCTCCATACTGTTTTCCATAGTGGCTGCACCAATTTAACATTCCCACAACAGCGTATGAGGGGTCTTTTCTCTCCGTATTCTCATCAGTACTTGTTATTTCTTGTCTCTACTTCAGCCATTCTGACAGATGTGAGTTGATACCTCACTGTGGTTTAGATTTGCATTTCCCTGATGATGAATGATGTTGAGCACCTTTTCATGTGTCTGTTGGCCATTTGTATGTCGTCTTTGGAAAAAATTCCTATTCAGGTCCTCTCCCCATTTTTTAATCAAATCTTTTTTTGGTGCTGAGTTGTATAAGCTCTTCATATATTTTGGATATTAACCCCTTATTAAATAAATCATTTCAAATACGTTCTGCCATTCAGTAGGGTTGCCTTTTTGTGTTGCTGATGGATTCCTTCACTATGCAAAAGCTTTTTATTTTGATAGAGTCCCAGTAGTTTATTTTTGCTTTTGTTTCCCTTGTCTTAGGAGACATTTAGAAAAATGTTGCTATGGCCAATATCAGAGAAATTGTTGTCTTTGTTCTCTTCTAGGATTTTTATGGTTTCCTGTCTTATATTTAGATCTTTATTTTAGTGTATGGTGTTAGAAAGTAGTCCAGTTTCATTCTTTTGCTTGTAGCTGTCTAGTTTTCCCAACACTATTTATTGCCTTTCCCTGTTGTATATTCTTGCCTATTTTGCCATAGACTAATCAACCATATAAGCATGGGTTTATTCCTGGGCTCTCTATTCTGTTTCATAGATCTGCATGTCTATTTTGGTGTCAGTACCATACTGCTTTGATTATTACAGCTTTGTAGTGTATCTTGAAATCTGGAATTGTGATACTTCCAGCTTTGTTCTGCTTTCTCAAGACTGCTTTGGCTATTCAAGGTCTTCTGTGGTTCCATACAAATTTCAGTATTATTTGTTCTAGTTCTATGAAAAATGCTATTGGTGATTTGAGAGGGATTTCATTGAATCTGCAGATTGCTTTGGGTAGTATGGACATTTTAACAATATAAATTCTTCCAGTCCGTGAGCATGAAATAGCTTTCCATTTATTTGTGTCATCATCAATTTCTTTCATCAGCGTTTCATAGTTTTCAGAGTGCAGGTCTTTCACCTCCTTGGTTAAGTTTATTCCTAGGTATTTTATTCTCTTTGGTATAATTGTAAATGGAATTGTTTTCTTAATCTCTTTCTGCTGCTTCATTATTAGTGTACAAAAATGCTACTTATTTCTGGGTATTAATTTTGTATCCTGCAACTTTACTGAATTATTACTTCTAATAGTTTTTTGGTGGAGCCTGTAGGTTTTTTCATGTATAGTACTGTGCCGTCTGCAAATAGTGACAGCTTAACTTCTTCTTTACCAATATGGATGTCTCTTATTTCTTTTTCTTGTCTGATTACTGTGGCTAGGACTTCCCAAGGGATACTTCAAAAGTAGGAAAATGGAACTACATATAACCAACATTTTTTAAGAATATTTCCGGTTGATACTTTTTAAAAAATACTATACCATTTCAAACTGATACTAGGTATTTATCATTATTTCAAGTGAATTTTAAAATGATAGAACTTCAAGAGGCCCACAGAGCTCTTCTCATCTAAACACCAGCTTGGTAGCAGGAAATGGTCATTTTAACTCCCAATCTTTCAAATGAACTGGATGAAAATGCTGCCTTTACACACTGTGTCAATTGGTTGCACTAGGTCACTGGATAAGGACATGGTAAGGGCTATCTGCCCCCAAACAGTCTGCTTGAGAGGAAAGACCAAGCAGCCCTGCTCTTTTGACAGTAATTAGAAGGCAAATCCAGGGGCTGCTGTTGGTGATGTCCTCTGCAGCAACGGGACACAATCCAGCTCCCTCAGGAAAGTCATCAAACATTAATTACAATTAGCAATCATCACAAATAACATAGATCCAAAATCTCATCTGCTTTTACTATTCTTTTCATTTCATGGATATAGCACAGATGCCAAGACAATGAACTTACTGAGTCTGAAAGTAGATGAACAACATTTTTAAGTACAACATAAAGTTTTATGCTAAGTCATATCCAGTACTTATTTTGGAGACCAAAAATATACATAAAATATATATTATAGCACCACAGAGCTTATTTATTGCCACTTTTAATTTTGTTCTTAGGTTTCACTCACCAGAACAGTATGTTGACCTTTACTGGCAGAACTAGAGTGAATTCTGTTGATAGCAGCTACTGTGAGAATTGCAGAACTGGTAAATATTTATGAAGTTTTCCTACTGCGCTGGCCACTGGCAAGAGGCTGGGAAGGATGTGTGCTTCTGAGTCATCCAAGAAGATTAGAGTTACCTATCAGATTTGAGTCTAGGATTTCAAATCCTATATTTAGGAACAAATTTCACTGTTTATAAAAATGATAAGGTATATTAGGAGAAATGCTCAAGAGTCTGAAGCCAGAATACACTCCAGATATTTTTAGTTGATGGAGAGAATGTCAGGTATCTTTAGAGGGGAAAGAGCTAGCAGGAAGCTGCTGTCTTGCTTGGTTTCCATGTCTTACACATTACACTTTCGGCAGAGCAAAAAGCCCGCTTGGTCCTCACTGAGGCAGATAAGAGATGCCTCTGAGGCTAGCTTCTGGCCACTCTTGGAGTGGAGAAAGGTTTCTGAGGCTGAGGTTGAATGTCAATTGTCCTGCGCCCTCTTAAAAGCATCCCTGCCCCACCTCATGACCATTTAGCCTTCCTGTTTTATCACCCACACCCCAAACAAAAATAGAAAAAAATCTGAATGTCATCACTGATTTGTCAGAAATGCAGACATATTAGTTTGTTAGCTTTCCCAAGGAGGCAATCCAAGCCTAACATTTTGATTTCTTATCCTAACTAAAGGAATTTCAAACAGTATCAAGCAGATGGAATGACTTCTTGAAGGGATATGAAGGAGAGATTCTGTTTACTTCTTCAAAACCTTTTCGTCCTTTTAGAGTACCTGAGAGTTAGGTCCTGGAGGAAGATAAGGAAGAGAAGGAAGAGAAAGGTAACAGAAAATCATGTACAGACATGACTTGAGGTTTGGGAATAGGGAATGGGAGGGTGGGGGTGGCAGTGCCTCAACTTTGGAGGACTTAAGAGTCAGGATCACTATTTTGGTTTTTCCAATGTCAAATAACTACTGTGTATTCAGAGTTCATGTTTATTGTAACAACAACAACAGAGTGGGAAGGAGACAGCACAGAAAGGCATTTTTAAAAAAATTTATTATGTTGTGTTAATCACCATACATTACATCATTAGTTTTTTTCTTTTTTTTTATGTTATGTTAGTCACCATTCAATACATCATTAGTTTTTGATGTAGTGTTCCATGATTCATTGTTTGTGCATAACACCCAGTGCTCCACACAGAACGTGCCCTCTTTAATACCCATCACCAGGCTAACCCATCCCCCCAGCCCCCTCCCCTCTAGAACCCTCAGTTTGTTTCTCAGAGTCCAAAGTCTCTCATGGTTAGTGTCCCCCTCCGATTTTCCCCCCTTCATTTTTCCCTTCCTACTATCTTCTTCTTTCAGAAAGGCATTTTTTTAAAAAGCAAAAAATTGTTGACTAATATCCTGTTAAACCCTTGATATAAATCAATCCACCACCATTTCTTTTTGTGCACTTTATACAAACATATATTCAGTATGACATAACTCAGCTCACAGTATAATTTTGTTTTGGCACTCACTATATCTTATTCATGCATCCCACAATTATTTATTAAGAGCTTGCAATGGCTTAGCACTTTGAAAAGTGCCAGGGATAAGGCTGGAAACTAAACAGACCTGTGACTTCCAATCAAGATAGTATGTGACTTCAAAATTTGCACCAATACCTCCATTATAATGAAAATAAGAAAAAAAAATTTAAAGATACAGATTAATATCTCTATGGACCACAAATAGAACAAACACACAGAAGCCTGAGACTCAAAAACAGTGAGAAGAAGCAACCAGGAGATGGGCTCTCCAGTGTAAGTGGGACCACCACCCCACATAGACCAAGGACAAAAGCCAGATCCGGAGTATGAAATGGGGGTTGGGGTTTCCTGTCCACAAAAAGAGGCTGAAGAAGCTGCTCCAGCTTTGGGGCTTTAGCTAATAAAGAAAGTTCCTCTATTGTTGAAAACAACAGCAACAGAACCTGAGCCAAATGCCCTGCAGGCTCAGTGCCTGGATCTGTGATAAACCCCAGTTTCACCATGAGACAGAAATTTGAGCTTCATATCTGTTTCTGAATTGAGGGACCCAAGGAAGAGTCGAGGTAACTGTAGTACCACTAGATAGGGAGGAGTTGGTGCAGAAAAGAAGTAACAGCACCACAAAACACAAATAACTCCCACTCTTGATAAGACTGAGTAGGAAGGAAGCCTGAAATGGAAAAAGAGAACCACCAAACACAGTAACTACCAGGTAACCTGACTCAGAATGTAATGAAAATAATAAAGGAATGACTTCCTATTTTTAACGATTTTCTTGAAGTATATTTGACATACAATAAACCACACATACTTAAAGTGTATAGCAATCAAGATAATGAACATACATATATCCACAACCTTCAAAGGTATCTTTTCACCAATATCTGACCCAATTTTGATTACAGTAGCTTCACAGTAAAGACTTACTATAAAATTAGTTAGTGTTAACCCTCCAACTTTGTTCTTTTTCAAAGCTGTTCTGACTATATAAATGTCCTTTGTATTACATGTAAACTTCAGAACCAAGTGATCCATTTCTATAAAAAAGGCTGATGGGAGTTTGATTGAAATTGCATTGAGTTCACGAATCAATTTGGGGAGAACTGGATTCTTAACAATATTCAGTCTGCCACTCATGAACAAGGTATATCTCCATTTATTTATAAATTCTTTAATTTCTCTAAGCAATGTTTTTGGGTTTTCATGTCTTTTGTCAGATTTATTCCTAAGAATTTCATATTTTTCTGCTATTGTAAATAGTATAATTTTTATTTAAATTTCCAATCATCTATTGTCAGAAATAAAATAGATTTCTGTATATTGATCTAATGTTTCCTGCAACACTGCTAAATTCTGTTATTTCTAGTAGCTACTTTTTAGATTTCATTGGATTTTTTTTGACAAAGATAATCAAGCCATCTGGGAACAGAGACAGTTTTACTTTAGCCTTTCCAATCTAAAAGATTATTTATTTTTCTTGCCTTATTGCGCTGGCTAGAACCTACAATACAATGGCAAGTGGAAGCTATAAAAGTAGGTATCTCTGTGTTCCTGATCTTAGGAAGAAAGCATTAAGGCTTTCACCATCAAGTATGATACCACCAAGTATGATATCAAATGTTAGTTTTTCACAGATGTTTCTGCATCTATTAACATGATTATATGGTTCTTCTTCTTAGCTTGCAAATGCAGTATACTTTATTGTTTTTAACCAATCTTTGTGTTACTAGGATAAATCTTAGTTGATCATGATGCATTATCCTTTTAATATATTTGTTGGATTCAATGTTCTAAAATTTTACTTAGAATTTTTACATGTTAATGACGTATATTGACTGGTAGTTTTTCTTTTCTTGTAATGCTTTTGTATGAATTTTGGTATTGGGTAATGCTAGCCTCTTAGAATGGGAAATAGTATCTCCTTTTCAATTTTCAGGGAAAGTTCATTTAAATTGGAATTTCGTATTAAATGTTTACTTGAATTTCCTACTAAAGCCATCCGAGTCTGGAGTCCTCCCTATGGAAATATTTTTAACTAAAAGTTCAATTTCCTTAATAGATACAGAGCTATCCATGTTTTCTTTCTTTCTTTCCTTCTTTCTTTCTTTCTTTCTTCAAGTGATCTATCAAGTTTGGATCTCTCAAGGAATTTGTCAATTTCATCTAAGTTGCTGAAATTAGCATAAAGCTGTTCATAATATTCTCTTATTTACCTTTTAATATTTGTAAAATTTGTGGTGATATTTTTCCACATTTCTCTCATTCCTGATCTGGGCAATTTGCGTCTTCTTTCATTTCTCCCTGACCAGTCTGGCAATGGGTTTAGCAATTTTGTTGATCTTCTCAAAGAAGTGGATTTTGGTTTTACATATTTTTCTCTACCATTTTCCTGTTTCCTATTTCATTGATTACTACTTTGATCATAATTATTTCCTTTCTTCGGCTTATTTTTGGTTTCATTTGCTCTTCTTATTCTAATCTCCTAAGGTAGAAGCTGAGCTCATTGATTTGAAACCCTTATTTTCTAACATAAATGTTATGCCAATAAACTTCCCTCCCTCTAAATGCCATTTTAACAGCATCCAAATAATTGATATCATAGTGTTTTCATTTTCATTTACTTCAAAATACTTTTTAATTTCATTTTTTATTTTTAATTTGATCCAAGATTATTTAGAAATATGTGAGTTCCAAATATTTTTGAATATTCCAAGTATCTCTTATTGATTTCTAATTTAACTCCATTATGATGGGAGAATATATTTTAAATGACCTGAATAATTTTTAATTTATTGAGACCTGCTTTATGGCTCAGAATATAATCTATCTTGCTAAAATTCTCAGTCAGCACCTGAAAGAATCTGTTTTCTTCTTTGGATGGGTGTTCAAGGAATGTCAATCAGGTCACATTGAATGATAGTGTTGATCAAGTATACCATTTTCTTTATACTTTTCTTTCAGTTTCTTCTATCAATTATCAAGCGAGGGGTATTGAAATCTCTGATGAAAACTGAATTTATCTTTTCATGCTTGCACTTGACATTTTTTTGTTTTATTTGGTATATTTAGGATTATTATGTCTACTTGATTAACTGATCACTTTATCATTAGGAAATGACCTTCTTTATCCCTAGTAATATTCTTTGATCTCAAATCTACTTTGTCTAATATTTAATTATTAGATATCATTACAGACTTCTCTCAACTACTATTAGTCTGGCACATCTTCCATTCTTTTTCTTTCAAACTACTTGTGTCATTATATGTACAATAAGTTTCTTATAGGCAGTATAGAGTTGGGTCTTGGTTTTTGACCCAATAAGACATTTTTTGCCTTATAATTGAGGTATTTAGACTGTTCACATTTTATGTGATTGTTGATATTGTTAGGTTTAAGTATACCTACTTGCCATTTGTTTTCTATTTGTTCCAGAAGCTTTTGTTCTTTTTTTCTCTTTTTTCTGTCTTCTTTTTGATGAACTGTTTATTATTCCATTCATCTCCTTGGTTATTAGTTATAACTATTTGTTTTGTGCAGTGGCTACTTTGGGGTTTAATAGTATCATCTTTAACATAACACAGTCTAATCTCAAGTGATATTACACCATTTAACATTAGTATAAGAATCTTATAATAGTATAATTCCACTTTTTCCCTTCCACATTTTACATTGTACATACACACACGCTTTTTTAAAATTTTTCTTATGTTAAGTTAATCATCATACATTACATCATTAGTTTTTGGTGTAGTGTTCCATGATTCATTGTTTCCGTGTAACGCCCAGTGCTCCATTCAATACGTGCCCTCCTTAATACCCATCACCAGGCTAACCCATACTCCAACGCCCCTCCCCTCTAGAACACTCAGTTTGTTTGTCAGAGTCCACAGTCTCATGGTTTGTCTCCCCCTCCAATTTCCCCTTCCTGCTATCTTTTTTTTTCTTAACATATAATGTATTATTTGTTTCAGAGGTACAGGTCTATGATTCAACAGTCTTACACAATTCACAGTGCTCACCACAGCATATAACCTCCCCAGTGTCTATCACCCAGCCACCCCATGCCACACACCTGCCACCACTCCAGCAACCCTCAGTTTGTTTCGTGAGATTAAGAATTCCTCATATCAGTGAGATCATATGATACACGTCTTTCTCTGATTGACTTATTTCGCTCAGCATAATACCCTCCAGTTCCATCCACGTTGTTGCAAATGGCAAGATTTCATTCCTTTTGATGGCTGCATAATATTCCATTGTATATATAAACCACATCTTCTTTATCCATTCATCTGTCTATGGACATCTTGGATCTTTCCATAGTTTGGCTATTGTGGACATTGCTGCTATAAACATCGGGGTGCACGTACCCCTTCGGATCCCTACATTTGTATCTTTGGGGTAAATACCCAGTAGTGCAATTGCTGGATCATATGGTAGCTTTATTTTCAACTTTTTGAGGAACCTCCATACTGTTTTCCAGAGTGGCTGCACCAGCTTGCATTCCCACCAACAGTGTAGGAGGGTTCCCCTTTCTCTGCATCCCCGCCAACATCTGTCGTTTCCTGACTTGTTAATTTTAGCCACTCTGACTGGTGTGAGGTGGTATCTCAATGACGTTTTGATTTAGATTTCCCTGATGCTGAGCGATGTTGAGCACTTTTTCACATGTCTGTTGGCCATTTGGATATCCTCTTTGGAAAAATGTCTGTTCATGTCTTCTGCCCATTTCTCGACTGGATCATTTGTTCTTTGGGTGTTGAGTTTGATAAGTTCTTTATAGATTTTCGATACTAGCCCTTTATCTGATATGTCATTTATAAATATCTTCTCCCATTCTGTCGGTTGTCTTTTGGTTTTGTGGACTGTTTCTTTTGCTGTGCAAAAGCTTGATGAAGTTCCAATAGTTCATTTTTGCCCTTGCTTCCCTTGCCTTTGGCGATGTTTCTAGGAAGAAGTTGCTGTGGCTGAGGTCGAAGAGGTAGCTGTCTGTGTTCTCCTTTAGGATTGTGACGGACTGCTGTCTGACATTTGGGTCTTTCAACCATTTTGAGTCTATTTGTGTGTGTGGTGTAAGGAAATGGTCCAGTTTCATTCTTCTGCATGTGGTTGTCCAATTTTCCCAACACCATTTGTTGAAGACACTGTCTTTTTTCCATTGGACATTCTTTTCTGCTTTGTCGAAGATGAGTTGACCAGAGTTGAGGGTCCATTTCTGGGCTCTCTATTCTGTTCCATTGATCTACGTGTCTGTTTTAGTGCCAGTACCATACTGTCTTGATGATTGTAATAGGTTTGTAATAGAGCTGGAAGTCCGGAATTTTGATGCTGCCAGCTTTGCTTTTCTTTTTCAATATCCCTCTGGCTATTCAGGGTCTTTTCTGGTTCCATACAAATTTTAGGATTATTCCATTTCTTTGAAAAAAGTGGATGGTATTTTGATAGGGATGGCATTAAATGTGTAGATTGCTCTAGGTGGCATTGACATCTTCACAATATTTGTTCTTCCAATCCATAAGCATGGAACATTTTTCCATTTCTTTGTGTCTTCCTCAATTTCTTTCATGAGTATTTTATAGTTTTCTGAGTACAGATCCTTTGCCTCTTTGGTTAGATTTATTCCTAGGTATCTTAGTTTTGGGTGCAATTGTAAATGGGATCGACTCCTTAATTTCTCTTTCTTCTGTCTTGTTGGTGTATAGGAATGCCACTGATTTCTGTGCATTGATTTTATATCCTGCCGCTTTACTGAATTTCTGTATGAGTTCTAGCAGTTTTGGGGTGGAGTCTTTTGGGTTTTCCACATAAAGTATCATATCATCTGCAAAGAGTGAGAGTTTGACTTCCTCTTTGCCGATTTGGATGCCTTTGATTTCTTTTTGTTGTCTGATTGCCGTGGTTAGGACTTCTAGTACTATGTTAAATAGCAGTGGTGATAGTGGACATCCGTGCTGTGTTCCTGACCTTAGGGGGAAATCTCTCAGTTTTTCCCCATTGAGAATGATATTCGCTGTGGGTTTTTCATAGATGGCTTTTATGATATTGAGGTATGTACCCTCTATCCCTATACTCTGAAGAGTTTTGATCAAGAAAGGATGCTGTACTTTGTCAAATGCTTTTTTGGCACCTATTGAGAGGATCATACAGTTCTTGTTCTTTCTTTTATTAATGTATTGTACCAAATTGATTGATTTGCAGATGTTGAACAAACCTTGCAGCCAAGGAATAAATCCCACTTGGTTGTGGTGAATAATCCTTTTAATGTACTGTTGGATCCTATTGGCTAGTATTTTGGTGAGAATTTTTGCATCCATGTTCATCAAGGATATTGGTCTGTAATTCTCCTTTTTGATGGGGTCTTTGTCTGGTTTGGGGATCAAGGTAATGGTGGCCTCATAAAATGAGTTTGGAAGTTTTCCCTCCATTTCTATTTTTTGGAAGAGTTTCAGAAGAATAGATATTAATTCTTCTTGAAATGTTTGGTAGACTTCCCCTAGGAAGCCATCTGGCCCTGGGCTCTTGTTTGTTGGGAGATTTTGGATGACTGCTTCAATTTCCTTAGTGCTTATAGGTCTGTTCAGGTTTTCTATTTCTTCCTGGTTCAGTTTTGGGGGTTGAGACATCTCTAGGAATGCATCCATTTCTTCCAGATTATCTTATTTGCTGGCATACAGTTGCTCATAATATGTTCTTATAATTGTATTTTTTTGGTGTTGGTTGTGATCTCTCCTCTTTCATTCATGATTTTGTTGATTTGGGTCATTTTTCTTTTCTTTTTGATAAGTCTGGCCAGGGGTTTATCAATCTTATTAATTCTTTCAAAGAACCAGCTCCTAGTTTCGTTGATCTGTTCTACTGTTCTTTTGGTTTCTATTTCATTGATTTCTGCTCTGATCTTTATTATTTCTCTTCTCATGCTGGGTTTAGGCTTTATTTGCTGTTCTTTCTCCAGCTCCTTTAGGTGTAGGGTTAGGTTGTGTATTTGAGACCTTTCTTGTTTCTTGAGAAAGGCTTGTATTGCTATATAGTTTCCTCTTAGGACTGCCTTTGCTGCATCCGAAAGATTTTGAACAGTTGTGTTTTCATTTTCATTGGTTTCCATGAATTTTTTTAATTCTTCTTTAATTTCCTGGTTGACCCATTCATTCTTTAGTAGGATGCTCTTTAGCCTCCATGTATTTGAGTTCTTTCTGACTTTCCTCTTGTGATTGAGTTCTAGTTTCAAAGCACTGTGGTCTGAAAATATGCAGGGAATGATCCCAACCCTTTGGTACCGGTGGAGACCTGATTTGTGACCTAGGATGTGATCTATTCTGGAGATTGTTCCACGGGCACTAGAGAAGAATGTGTATTCTGTTGCTTTGGGATGGAATATTCTCAATAGATCTGTGAAGTCTAGTTGGTCCAGTGTGTCATTTAAAGTCTTTATTTCCTTGTTGATCTTTTGCTTTAGATGATCCATCCATTTCAGTCAGGAGAGCGTTAAAGTCCCCCACTATTATGTATTGTTGTTGATGTGTTTCTTTGCTTTTGTTAATTGGCTTATATAATTGGCAGCTCCCACATTAGGGGCAAAGATATTTACAATTGTTAGATCTTCTTGTTGGATAGACCCTTTAAGTAGGATATAGTGTCCCTCCTCGTCTCTTATTACAGTCTTTGATTTGTCTGATATAAGGATTGCCACCCCAGCTTTCTTTTGGTGTCCATTAGCATGGTAAATGGTTTTCCACCCCCTCACTTTCAATCTGGGGGTGTCTTTGGGTCTAAAATGAGTCTCTCATAGACAGCATATTGATGGGTCTTGTTTTTTTATCCAATCTGATAGCCTGTGTCTTTTGATTGGGGCATTTAGCCCATTTACATTCAGGGTAACTATTGAAAGGTATGAATTTAGTGCCATTGTAATGCCTGTAAGGTGACTGTTACTGTATATTGTCTGTGTTCCTTTCTGGTCTATGTTGCTTTTAGGCTCTCTCTTTTCTTAGAGGACCCTTTTCAATATTACTTGTAGGGCTGGTTTTGTGTTTGCAAATTCCTTTACTTTCTGTTTGGCCTGGAAGCTTTTTATCTCTCCTTCTATTTTCAATGACAGCCTAGCTGGATATAGTATTCTTGGCTGCATATTTTTCTCACTTAGTGCTCTAAATATATCATGGCAGTCCTTTCTGGCCTGCCAGGTCTCTGTGGATAGGTCTGTTGCCAATCTAATGTTTCTACCCATGTAGGTTACAGATCTCTTCTCCTGAGCTGCTTTCAGGATTTTCCATTTGTCTCTGAGACTTGTAAGTTTTACTATTAGATGTCAGGGTGTTGACCTATTTTTATTGATTTTTGAGGAGGGATTCTCTGTGCCTCCTGGATTTTGATGCCTGTTTCCTTCCCCACATTAGGTAAGTTCTCTGCTATCATTTGCTCCAATATACCTTCTGCCCCTCTCTCTCTTTCTTCTTCTTCTGAGATCCCAATTATTCTAATATTTCTTTGTCTTATGGTATCGCTTATTTCTCGAATTCTTTCCTCATGATCCAGTAGTTGTTTATCTCTCTTTCTCTCAGCTTCCTTATTTTCCATCCTTTGGTCTTCTATATCACTAATTCTCTCTTCTGCCTTATTTATCCTAGCAGTTAGAGCCTCCATTTTTGATTGCACCTCATTAATAGACTTTTTGATTTCAACTTGGTTAGATTTTAGTTCTTTTATTTCTCCAGAAAGGGTTTCTCTCATAGCTTCCATGCTTTTTTCAAGCCCAGCTAGTAGCTAGTATCCTTATTACCGTCATTCTGAACTCTAGTTCTGATATCTTACTAATGTCCGTATTGATTAGGTCCCTGGCAGACGGTACTGCCTCTTGTTCTTTTTTTTGAGCTGATTTTTTCGTCTTGTCATTTTGTCCAGAGGAGAATAAATGAATGAGAGAACAAAATGCTAACAGGGTAACAACGACCCCAGAAAAATATACACTAAACAAATCAGAAGAGACCTTCCAGGAAGCGGTCGTTTTTCTGTTCAGAGAGTTGCTGCTATTCTTTTCTTTGATCTCCTGTTGAATTCATAGGTGTTCAGAATGGTTTGATCCCTATTCAGCTGTATTCCTGAGACCAGACAAAATCCAGGGCTCCCACTCCTCCGCCATCTTGCTCTTCCCCACCACACATGCTTTTATAAACCTCACAATACACATAGCTATTATTGTAGTTTAAATGGTCAAATTATCCTTTAGAGAGATGCTAGGAACTGTGAATTTAACCTTGTTGAGTGCTTGATATATGTGTATTCCTAAAAATAGTCATTAGGATTTTTTCCTGGGAGGCAGTTAACTGGAAACAGTTTGATCCTTTCAGATCCTGTCTTTATGATGTGTTAGGTGGGTCTGGAGCAGTGCTCAGTCTAGGACTAATTATTCCCCACTACTGAAGCAAGATCTTCCTGAGTGTCCTTTCCAATGCTCCATGAATTAAGAATTGTTTCCAGGGGCGCCTGGGTGGCTCAGTCATTAAGCATCTGCCTTCGGCTCAGGTCATGATCCCAGGGTCCTGGGATCGAGCCCCGCATCAGGCACCCTGCTCAGCGGGAAGCCTGCTTCTCCCTCTCCCACTCCCCCTGCTTGTGTTCCCTCTCTCACTGTGTCTCTCTCTGTCAAATAAATAAATAAAATCTTAAAAAAAAAAAAGAATTGTTTCCATTCTGTCTGGTGGGAAAAAGAACTATTTTAGGCCTTGTGTGAATAACTGGCTCTATTCTCTAATCCTTCTGGGCTGTTTCATTGCTGGCCTTGGGTTATTTCCTCATATACACATACTCTGCTGAATAACTGAGAGAAACCCTCTGGAGATCTCTGGGATTCTCTCCCTCTGCAACATTCTGTCCTGGGCACTCTGGTCACCTTGTTCTATTCCTCCTCTCAGCTTCACCTGAACTCAGTCTTCAGCGTAAAACAACAATCTGATAGCATACTCTTGTTTAAAATTTTTCCCAAATGCACTATTACTACAATAGACTGAGACTAAATACAGCTGTGTTGGATGACCCACATTAGAAGAAATGATGCCTTAGTTTCCCGTAGATTCTTCAGTATAACCCAGGAGCTGGGTTTCTGTGACGTAGAAAGCTTGAATCATTGAGAGACAGGGAAGTGGCCAATCTACAAAAAGATTTACAACTGGAAAACAATGGGTAGGCCATACAAGGCAGGTTTATAAGTGACCATCAGGAGGTAGGGCCTAAGTGCTATGGACACTGAACTCCAAGTGCCACAGTCTTGGGAAATAAGATAACCTTCAAGAATTCAATGGGGGATGGGGCGCCTGGGTGGCTCAGTCATTAAGAGTCTGCCTTTGGCTCAGGTCATGATCCCAGAGTCCTGGCATCGAGCCCTGCATCGAGCCCTGCATCAAGCTCCCTGCTCAACGGGAAGCCTGCTTCTCCCTCTTCCATTCCCCGAGCTTGTGTTCCCTCTCTTGCTGTCTCTCTCTCTATTCAAAAAATAAATAAATACTAAGTAAAATCTAAAAAAAAATTGATGGGGGAAAATCAATCCAGAGAGAAGGACTAAGACTTTTGTACTAAAAGGAGTGAATGGCATATCAGAGCCAGATTCCTTCCTTTCTTAAAGTCCTTAATTTTTCACCTTTCATTTTGATATAATTTTGGACTCAAATGAGCTTCCACAAGTAGTAAAAATGAGTTCACTTTACTGTCCTAAATAGTAACATCTTATGGAGCCATAGTATAGTTACAACAAACAACAATTTAACATTGAGACATTACTATTAACTAATTTACAGACCTTATTCAAGTTTTGCCTGTTTTTCCACTAATGTCCTTTTCTGGTCCAGGATCCAATCTGGGATTCAGATAGGATTTAGCTGTCATGCCTCCTCAGTCTCCTACAATTTGTGATAGTCCATCTAGTCTTTCTTGGATTTTAATGACCTAGACACTTTTGAAAAGTACTGGCCAGTTAGTATGTAGGACACTTTGGTTTGACTGATGCTTCCTCATGATTA
The DNA here is from genome assembly GCF_037043125.1 of Eumetopias jubatus. NCBI lineage: Eukaryota > Metazoa > Chordata > Mammalia > Carnivora > Otariidae > Eumetopias > Eumetopias jubatus. The sequence continues at coordinate 146,661,774 of NW_028274807.1, read as the reverse complement.
AATCTTGGTAATGCATTTTTCCCAGGAATACCAGGAGGTGATGTTGTAAACTTTTTAGTGCCTTATACCAGTAGGCACAGGATGTCAATCAGCTTATCACTTGTGATATTAACTTTGATCGCTTGTTGGGGTGGTAGCTATCAGTTTTCTGCACTATAAAAAAATCACAATTTTTTCTTTTGTAATTATCTTGTGGAGAGGTAATTTGGGTTTTATTTCTTATTTCTCATTATACTTTTAACCACTAATTTTCACATCCATTGATAATGCCAGATTTCATTTGACTTAGAAAAATAAAGTGACACTGTTAAGATTTACACTTAGTGAAAAGGCTTACATGTTTTTCACTATCTGTCCTTGACAATTTTTCAAAGTACATTTCTCATCACTACATTGGAAAAAATCCTGAGTTCCAATCCCACCATTACCTTCAGAGACCCAAACTTCAAATGATCTTTTATGCCTATGAGTATATTTTCTATCTGGAGTGTACAACCCTTCAGTCCTTCACCCATCCCCATTATATCTGCTTGGCATACCGTCATCCACTCTTCGAACAAAATTCAAAAAGCCCTGGGGGGTTTGAAGAAGAATAAGAAGCACCAGGAATCTGTCTCCCCACATAGACAACAACTGCAGTGGCAAAATCTGTCTGATGTAACTGCTTCAGAATTCTGGAACCTACTGAAGGCTTACAACTTCCAGGAGAAGGCTTGGGTAGTAAATTGAGGTTGATTTTGGTCAATTTCAGCTCTTAGCACAGTAGTAGCTGCCCATTCCCCACCTCAACCCCCATGGCAGGCAGCTATTCATGTGTTTTGGGGGCAGCTTACACAAAGTTTACAGGAGCTAGGGTAGACAAAAAGGACGCAGTCCTCCAAATATCAAGAATCTGTTCTTCAATCACTGATGGCTGCTTCTGATCACAGGTGCAGACAAAAAGGCAGGCAGTCACTCTTGTTGTACCTCCCTCGTTGCAAGTCTCTCTCCCTCTGGATAAAGTGACTTCCAGATTTAAAGAGACAGCATCCTGCCCCCTCACCTCCCCTCACCCCACCGCATTTTTCTGTTTTTCGTCTTTGGGGAATGAGACATTAAAAAGCAGCTACATGTATTGGAAAAATTAGAAAGTAACTACATGAGCCCAGGGAAAGGCACACACTCAGAAAAGACCTGGAAAGGCCTTGCGTTTACACAGCAGACTGATCCTCAGAACAAGGACACCCTACAATAAAAAAAAAAAAAACCTAGGTAAATAAACAAAACAAGAAAAAAATAGCAAGTCCTGGGGAAGTGGGAAAATCTGATTTGCAGAGTTACCTTTATTAGAGTCAAATGTCCAGTTTTCAACAAAAATTTTTTAAAAAATATCAAGGCATACAAAGAAACAGGTAATCACGGCCCATTCAAAAGAGAAAAGTAAATCAACAGAAACTGTCTCTGAAAAAAACCTGATGGTAAATGTACTAGACAAAAACTTTAAAGCAACTATCTTAAATATGCTCTAAAAGTACTAAAGGGAGTTGTGTACAAAGTCAAGAAAACAGTGCATGAACAAAATGTAAACATAAATAAAAAGAAAACCCTAAAAACAAAGTATGGAGATAAAAAGTACAATAAATGAACTGGAAAATACACTAGAGAGATTCAAAGGCATACTGGAACATGAGAAAAGAATCAGCGAACATTAAGATAGGAAAATGAAAATTACTGAGTCTGGGGAACAGAAAGAAATAGATTGAAGAAAAGTGAACAAAGCCTAAGAGACCTTTAGGACACCATCTAATGGACCGACATACATTGTGAAAGTTTGAGAAAGAGGAGAGAGAGAGGGAGAGGGGCAGACAGAATATTTGAAGAAAGACTGGTTGAACACTTCCCAAATTTGGTGAAAGACCTGAACATAAACATCCAGGAAGCTCACTCAACTCCAAGAAAAATGATCTTAAAAAAAAAAAAAAAAAAAAAAACCCACAGGGAGACATACAATGCTCAAAGTTTCAAAGGCCAAAGACAGAGAGCAAAAGAGAAATGTCCTAAATCTCAGTAGATTTAGTGATAGGTATCATGCAAAATATCCTTCCAACAACAGGATTAAATTAGAAATCAGTGACAATACAAAAACTAAGACATCCATAAGTTTATGGAAATTTAACACATTCTTAAACAACCAATGGATCAAAGAAGAAATCATAAGGGAAGGTAGAAAATACTTAGAGATGAAGGAAAATGAAAACACAATATACCCAAACTTATGAGACACAGCAATGCTAAAGGGGTTCTTTTTCAAACTTTTCCCCAAAATTGAAGGAAACATTTCCCAATTTGTTCTGAGAGGCCAGGATCATCCTGATACCAAAGCCAGAGAAAGACACTACAAGAAAACCACAGATCAATATCCCTGATAAACACTGATGCAAAAATCCTTTAAAAAATACTAGCAAACCTAATTATGCAGCATATTAAAAGTATTATATACCTCGAACAAGTGGGATTTGTTCCTGGGATGCAAGAATGGCTCAAAATACAAAAATTATCAATGGAATACACTACAGTACTACCCAAAGCAAACTACAGAGTCAGTGCAATCCCTATCAAAATCCCAATGATGTTTTCTCTAGAAATAGAAAACCCCATCTAAAAATTCATATGCAATCTCAAATCACTCTAAATAGCCAAAACAATCTTGAAAAAGAAAAACAAAACTGGATGACTCAGACTTCTTGATTTTAAAAACTTACTATAAAACTATAGTAATTAAATCATTGTGGTCCTGGCATAAAGACTGACTGACATATAGACCAACAGAATATAGAATACAGAGGCCAGAAATAAACCCTCCCATATATATGGTCAAATGATTTTTGACAAGGGCGCCAAGAATATCCTATGGAAAAAGGACAGTCTTTCCAGCAAATGGTGCTGAGAAAACTGGTATCCACTTTCAAATGAATGAAGATGGAACTAACACCATATAAAAATTAGACCAAATGGATTAAAGACCTAAATGTAAGACCTAAAACTATAAAATTCTTAGAGGAAACATTGGACAAAAGCTTCATGACATTGGATTTGGCAACAATTTCTTGAATATGACACCAAAGGCACAAGCAACAAGTGAAAAAATTGCACAGGCACATTGGACTTCATGAAAATTTTGTGCATCAAAAGATATTATCAATACAGTTTTTTTTTTACATGAACAGACTCATATCAATACAAAGCAACCTACAGAATGGGAGAAAATGTTTTCAAGTAACATATTTAAAATGGATCAATATCCAGAATATATAGTGAGTTCTTAAAATTCAACAACAAAAAAACCTGATTAAAAAAATGGCAAGGGCGCCTGAGTGGTTCAGTCATTAAGCATCTGCCTTCGGCTCAGGTCATGATCCCAGGGTCCTAGGATCGAGTCCCACATCGGGCTTCCTGCTCAGCGGGGAGCCTGCTTCTCCCTCTCCCACTCTCCCTGCTTGTGTTCGTGCTCTCACTATCTCTGTCTCTGTCAAATAAATAAAATCTTTAAAAAAAAATCATTCTTAAAAAATAAAAAATTAAAATTAAAATTAAAAAATGGCAAAAAACTTGGATACTTCTAAAAAGAAGACATGCAAGTGACAATCCACACATGAAAAGATGCTCAATATGACTAATAATTAGGGAATGCAAATCACAACTATAATGAGATATCACCTTACATCCATTAGGATGCCTACTATCAACAAAAAAGAAAATAACAAGTTATCAGTTTGGATATAGAGAAATTTGAACACTTGCACACTGTTGATGGGAATGTAAAATAGGAAGGCCATCATGGAAAACAGAACAGTGGTTCTTCAAAAAATTGAAAATAGAATTATCAGAGGATCTAGCAATTCCATTTCTGGGCATATATTCAAAAGAACTGAAAGCAGGGTCTCAAAAAGATACATCCATGTTCACAGCATCTTCCACAACAACTAAAAGTTGGAAGGAACCCAACTGACCACTGACAGATGAATGGATAAGCAAAATGTGGTACATACATAGAACAGAGTATTATTTAGCCTTAAAAAACACAGAAATTCTGACACAAACTACATGGATGAACCTTGAGGACACTGCTAAGTGAAATAAGCCAGTCACAAAACAACAAATACTGTATGACTCCGTTTATGTGAGATAGTAGTCAAATCATAGAGACAGGAAGTAGAATGGTGGTTGCCAGGGGCTGGGGTAAAAGGGAATAGGGAGTTAATGTTTATTTAATAGGTACAGAGTTGCAGTTTCACAAGATGAAAAACGTTATGGAAATGAACAGTGGTGATGGTTGTACAACATCATGAATATATTAATAACAGTGAACTGTATACTAAAAAAGGGTTCACATGGCAAGTTTTACATTTATTTTACCACAGTCAAAAAAAAATTAGAAAAAATTCATCCAGCCTTTCCTCCTTGGCCCAACTCATGTAGTTGGGTTTTTCCCTCCACAGGGCTCGATGGCACCTATAAGCCTATCACAGGATTTGCTATATTTTATTCTGTGGTGGATTTGCAAGTTTGTGGCTGTTCCTTGATCTTATGTGTGATGTTTATGAAGATATATTGGAGACACTGTATGTTTTCTGAGGAGTATACTCTGGATCTCTGTAATTCAAGAATTTATTGTCAGGAGGCTGCAGGTTTACAGCTGAAATTGCTGCTAGACATTTCAATGAAAGAAAAGTTGTCCAGAGGACATTATGGGAGATAAAGAGTGGGAGGAAACTTGGCAGTGGGATTTTTAAAAAGCCTAAAGTAGACCACCTGTTGGCTGATGGAAAAGGGATGTCACTCATTCACCAAAAGGTAGTAGGAATCTGGGAAAGGACAGAGAAGGTAGAAATTCAGTATTATAAATTTGTTTTTGCTGAGTAAAATGGGATTACAAAAGGTAGAAATGTGGACTTAAAACCTTTTATGATTATAAAAGTAATAAATGTTCACTTTATAAAATCTGAAATATACAGATGGATGTTACAAAAACAGAAATCATATGTACTTTTACCACCCCAAGTTAACCACTGCAGGCACTGTGGAATACATCTGTCCTATCTACCTACTCTACCTATCTACCTACTCAGCAGGCAACCATAAAAATGACTGTGCCAACTTTAACCATGCAAAATGATCTTAATGAATGGGGAAATTGCACCTATTCCATAACCTTTCAAATTTGTTATCAAAACACTAAAAGCTCTCAATATCAATTACAGATGTGTCCTGATAAATGTGCAAAAGAATAAACAGTAAATCTAATATTTATTCCTGTAATCCAGAACATTAGAAACATCGAGAATTAAAGTCTTTTTGTTTTGTTTTTCTGAAAAAAGAGTTATCAAGAGTAGTTTGGGGTGCCTGAGTGGCTCAGTCAATTGAGCGTCTGACGCTTGGTTTCAGCTTGGGTCGTGGGACTGAGCCCTGGACGGGCTCTGCCACGGGCACAGAGCCTGCTTGGGATTCTCTCTCTCCTTTGCCCTCTGCCCCTCCAGCACTACCAACCACACCCCCCACCCCGGCTCTCTGAAAAAAATTAAAAATTAAAACAAAAAAAAGGGTAGTTTGAGGAGTGCTTGCTGCTTTTTTCTCATGTTAACTCACCGTACAGAGAGAGCATCTTTTCTATGCCTTGGACAACTGTCTTACTCCCTTTCTAACTCTGGCTCAGCTCCCAGCATTTTATCCTTTGTGCCTGCACGGTTGGAAAATACCTCCCAGAATTCCTTTAGTGTAAAGGGTTTTTTGTTTTGGATTAGGCTTTTTTGTTTTGGTTTGGTTTGCATTTGTTTTGTTTTGCTTTGTTTTTTGCCTACATTGCTTCCTCTGAGACTTCATTCTTTTCTTAAAAAAAAAAAAAACTTCCCTTTTTTACGTAGATGATTTCACTTCCACTAAGTTCCTCTGGCTGCCTACTTAGAACCTCTTAAGTGGCACCACTGTCAACATTCCTAAAGTCTGCTGTTTCTTCTGCAACTCCATTTATATTAGATTCAAATTTCCCTTCCAAAATTATTGCTTTTAGCTTCTTTGTTACTCTTTTGTCTTTGTTGCGCAATTCCCTTTCAATGATCAGTTTTTGTAAAATGCTATGTGGATTTACCACTAGCAGACAAAGAAGAAACATAGCTACATGCTTTGCTGTCTGTGTGTGAACTAAATGATAAATGCAAAGCAACCAACTGCTGACAGATTTTCATGTAAGTGCATGATTGATTACTGGTGATGATGCACGCCTATTATTTACATAGTGATTTGTTCACTGAAGAGCTAATAGCAAAGTTTGTACTTCATGCAATTACCCCCAGTGAATACAACATGGTAACTGAAATCTGAACCATGTTCTGGGGGACTGGGGTTATCTGGCTGAAATCTGTCCATATTAAAGCCCTGTGAAAGTAAGGATTGCCTCTGTGGGAGCACCATTATATACAATAATTATAAAAATGATGCTAACTTAAAATACATGTACATTTTAGATACATACATATTTTTTATTATATATACTTTAAAATTTTTACATTTTAAATTAGCATCATTCTACAATGAATATATATTCTGATATTTTATTTAGCCTTATGTTATATATATTTTCCTACACTGTTATATATGCTTGGGAAATATGATATTTAATAGCACAACGGACTTCTACCCTAAGAATGGAAATTAATTTCCAACTGAGAACATATAGGTTATTGCCAAAGTGTTCGATACTAGAGATAATGTTGTGAGAACATATGCTTACACAGATCATTCAGTACTTCTATGATTATTTCCTATGCATAAATTTTCTAGATGTGGAATGACTACATTAAAGGATATAAATAATTTGAAGGCTTTTGATACAGACCTAGGTATATTTTTATTTACCTCTTCTTGTCTCCAAAGTCAGCTTCCAACTTTGAGGGTTGTGTTGCATTTTTAAAAATTAATTTTCCATTATTCATAGCATGCTTAAATGTGTCCAGTGAAATTAACATTGGACATTTGCACTTTTGTTGTTGTAAGTTGTCCACTCAAGTCCTTTGCCCACTTTTCTCTTGGGATACCTGTCTATTTCTAGGCGATTTATATGACCTCTTTCTATTTAGCACCTCTTTACAGACACTGTCTCAAAAATGAACGAGTGTGGAACTCCAAAAACCCCAGGCTGTTATTGCCCTCCTGTCCATTTGTTACATAAGTGAGATGTATAAATATAAAATCACACCACAATTCTGATGTGTTTTTAGCTGGTTCTAATAACTTTTAGAGCTGGTTATAAGAGTCCAATTACTAACATTCACTTTCCTCAATGATGCACATAAAAGACTCAACTCTTAATTATTAACCTTCTTTTCTTTTTTTAAGGCAAGATAAATGTACTGGAAACAGAGAAGAAAGCCCACACCAAAAATCTTTAACTAGACTTTGATTTTGGCATGACCCATGTTTCACAGTTCCATAGTCAGTTCTTTGTCCCTCAAACTCCCACTTCTTCATTCTCTTCTATGATCTGTCCCGCTGCCCTGGTCTTGTTTTGTGAAACAAGTGACTTGCTTTCACGTTAAAGCATTATTATTTAAAAGAAGGCTTGTAAAGAGGGCAATAAGAGTATGGGAATTTGGGGGTGCCTGGGTGGCTCAGTCGTTAAGCGTCTGCCTTCGGCTCAGGTCATAATCCCAGGGCCCTGGGATCGAGTCCCATGTCGGGCTCCCTTCTCAGGGGGAGGCCTGCTTCTCCCTCTCCCACTCCCGCTGCTTGTGTTCCTGCTCTCACTATCTCTGTCTCTGTCAAATAAATAAATAAAATCTTTGGGGAAAAAAAAAGAGTATGGGAATTTGGGTTATCAATGGGTGAGAATGATTTTCTAGAGGGGTTGCTTTCTGACACCAGTCACACTTTACCACATAAGGGAATGCTTGCCTATTCAACTTAGCACTAGCAGCTCTGAACAACCACCAAATGCTATTAAAAAACCTATCATGGGGCGCCTGGGTGGCTCAGTTGGTTAAGTGACCAACTCAGGTCATGATCTCAGCATTCTGGGATCGAGCCCCGAGTTGGGCTCCACGCTCAGTGGGGAGTCTGCTTGAGGATTCTCTTTCTCTCTCCCTCTGACCCTCCCTGCTCTCTCTCTAAAATAAATAAATAAATCTTAAAAAAAAAAAAAAAACTGTATCATTATATTGCAACCAACTGCTTACATTCTGATGTTCGGTGCAGACTGCCATCCCAACCTGACCGCAGAAGGTCATCTGCTCAATGGCCAAGGAAGACGTGGTTAACGCGAAACATATAAACCAACCTACATACTACATCTCAGGCAAAATGAAGAAAAATTTTTAAAAACAATGATCTCTTAAGTTTGAAAATGCCTATTTTAATTGAAGGAGAAGGTGGCTGTAGCATAATTTCTTATAGCAACTTTATCTAGTTATAAAACTCATGTAGGATGTACACTTCAAGATAAAGGTATAAGAATTAATGGCAGAAAACACACCTGCAGTTTTGGGAGTCTTTCCCACAGTACCCAAGTTCAAATACTGAACGTCAGAAACCTGGGGGGGGGGTCTCGTGTTAGAAAAGGTAATGATGCCGTGGCCTCTATTTTGATGGCTCAGAGGCTTTTATGCTCACCACTGCTGTGGGGATTCTAGGGCTGGGTTTTTATATTTTGCAGTTACTATAAGTACAGCAATTTTCCAAAAACAGAAGTCCTGGGCAATGCTACCTGCCCTTTTGTATTCTTTCCTGTCAATCTAAGGCAGAGTATGGGTTATTTCAGGAATATAGGCTGCCCAGTGAAGGTCAGGACAACTCCTGCCAAAAAGAGGTCAACCTCTAGAGAGGAATCCAGATGATGCGGTTTTAAAGCAAGCAAGCTAGTGAGCCATATCATTACCAGCCCGTAGGAGGGGCTGGCTTAGCCAGGGCAGGACAGCAATGGTACAGACGAACTCTCTGGATAAATTTGTCCTTAAATCTATGTCCTACCAGACGTGGTCTGTTCTTGGTTAGAATAAGGAAAGGCAGAAAATATACTGCATTTGTTAACAATTAGCTTGCTTTCCTACACAAATATTCATCAAATCCCTCCTCTGCACCAGACCCAAAAGTAAAGCTGAAGAAGGGATATCTAAGCCAAGAGCTGAAAGCTGAGGAACAGTCAAGTAGAAGGAGGAGGAGCATGTTCTAGACAGGGAAATCAAAGTACATTTAAAGAACTGAAAAAAGCTGGGGTACAAAACACAGAGTAGGGCAAAGAGAGTCAAGAGACGAGGCTAGAAACTAAATGTCAGATCATACATGGTTCTGTAAATCTGTTAAGTTAGAGATTATCCATGAATAATGGGGGATCATTGAAAGGTTTGAAGTCAATGAGTAACAAGATGAGTCTTGCATTTTAGAGAAAGCATGATGCTTCCACTGTGCAGAAGAGAGTGGGCAGGGCAAGAGCAGGCCTTGAGAGAGGCCCCCGGACCCTGCAAGCACAAGATGGTGGTGGTCTTCATGACACCGTCCATGGGAATGAAGAGAAAGGACAGTCTGTGATGAGTTTTGGTGGCTTGACAGAATAGGGCAGGATGGCACAGGAAAAGAGGGCAAGATGATGCCTGCATTCTTGATGGGCAACTGCAGGGAAATGAATTTCATTCTCTGACACAGGACGTAAGAAGAGAAACAGTTTTAAGGAGGTGATTATGGGTTTGTTTTAACCCTGTAGTATCTGAGGTGTTTATGGTGCATCCAGTGGAAATGCCCAGCAGACAGACGGGCAGTGGTTAACTGGAAAGAGGGATATCCCTATTAAATGGGGCAGTAACTCCTTAGAGCAGCTGCTTAGTAGAGAACTATCAAGATGCCCAACCTCTTGGGTTTGACCTGCAACTGGACTACTCAGTACTTCTGGCCTCCATCACCATAAACCATAATCACCATAAACTATCATTTAGATTTCAGACCACTGACTATGAAGAGAAAGAACAGACAAGTCCAAGTCCATTTCTGTTTAAAGAGAAAAATCTACTTGGTTCTTTCTTTTTCTTTTTTTTCTTATCCAGGATTAATTTAATTTTAAAAACAAATACAAGCTATCAATTCACTCTTCTCAACTCAACTGGACAGTCTACCTGTGGTATAACTGTCAGGTAAAAACATAAACATCTTTACAACTTGGTGGTCCCAAGTTTTTTAAAAAACCATTTCACAGAAAGGAAAGAAATATGAAAACAGCTCAAGAAATACACTAACAAGCAAAAATATATGGGGGATAGAGGAACACATAGTTTTGACTTAACTGAAGAAACTGAGAGGAGACTGGTCTACATAGGAAAATGTGCATCCTGGAAAGTCAGGTGGGAAAATTTTAGAATAGGAATTTATGACTTGAATCTCCCCCATTTCCTGAGTAAAAATGACATCTTGTGGTATTTATACTTCATGGCTCAGACACCTACCTCACTTGGCTCTACTCCTTCCTTACTTTAGCCTTTACTTAAAGGAGTCTGAAAAACTTGGGGATATAGCCTAAGAAGAAAAATAACCACACATAATATTCCCCTTTCTGTGGCTACTTGAGACCTTTATTACTAGAAAATTCCTAAGGAAAATTTAAATATTAAGTCTGTAGCTTTACTGAATCAAGTCCCCCAGTTAATATTTAGAAAACACCCTCTGTTTGGGCTAATAACATTGTTGATGGTACCTATCATAGAGGGATAGCCAAACAAAGTCTGTGTCTCAAAACCAGTGTTAAATCAATTTCAGGGTTGAGAGGGAAAAAAAGGTGAGTCTAAAATCACAAGAAGTGCAGACATATCTAGGACCCTTGTCCTTCTGGATCCACGCTTCCTTCAGGATCTTCATCATTATAAATGTTCTCTGCCATTTGCCACACTTGCATGATACTGTCTTCTGATACAGAACAAATCACCCAAGGTTCACTGGGATTCCAGGAGAAATCAGATATCTTGGCAGTGTGACCACCATGAATAAACAACAATTCTGGTGGCCCATCTTCTGCATCTTCTGGGGATTGTTCCTCTCCAATTTTACTTAAATCCCAGACATTCAGTCTGCGATCAGTACCACTGGAAGTCAAAATAGTCTCATTGTGAGGCGACCACTGAACCTGGAATATTTCATCCTTATGTGATTCAAAGGAATGCAACTTAAGTTTCAGATTTCTCAGATCCCACAAGGCAACAGTCTTGTCAGCTGATCCTGTGGCCAGAATGAACTTGCTATAAGGATTGACAGATAGGCAGTTCACTTCAGCATTGTGAGGATCAACTGAGTGGCTTGGTTTGGAAGTATTGTTTGAACGAGTATCCCAGATCATAAGTTTCTGATCATCAGCAACTGACCCAGAGACTCATGGAGCAAATGACAGGAAACATCTTCTACTACCGCTGTATGTCCTGTAAAGATGGTCTTCGCATCCACCATTTTTCCTTTCTTTGGAACAGCACTGATGTCCCAGAGGCAGATGGTATGGTCGTCTGAAGCACTAAGTAAGTGCCCACTGAGACTTGGGTTCCAAGAAAGTCCATAGCCTTCCTTCTGATGTCCACGAAGACGCAAGTCTGGGTTGCACTCTCCAGAAGGGTCTGGTTTGGAAGGATGTTTTGTATAGTCAAAAACAAGAACATCACTGGATGGAGTCTTTGTTGCAACGATGCAAGGGTTCTGGAGCATATAACGTGCCCGGTTTACTTCTCCTTCATGGTTGATCTTGATTTCTATTTCAATTTTTCCACTAACTGAGCCAAAACCTCCAAATTCTCCTTTCTCACTGTCGTAGTGTGAGGCATCAAACTGAGCATCGTCGTTAGGGAGCTGCACATTGGCTATCACAAGATGGTTTTGTTCATCTGACGTGTGTGTTCCCAGGACAAGTCGATGAATGCTGAAGTCTTTCCCTTCCAGTCTGGTTACATCTGGAAGCCACTGTGCAGTTAGGCTAGGCCACTCCAGAGCATTGGGTCATCACCAAATCGTAAAGAAAAGGGGTGTTCTTTTTCCATATTTTGTACTCTCTGTTGATCACATGTTCTTCTACTGCGTCATCAAAGGCTGCTTCCTTGTCGGCCATGGCGGGCAGGCCTACTTGGTTATTTCTTGAGAAAAATTAGAAACTGAAAAAAAGAAACTTTTCCCCCTATACTTAGTGGGGCACAATTTTTTAAATTGCACAGTGACGTCAGAAACATGAACTGGTAAGTATCATGTTGATATTGGCTTAAATGTTGTTACTGGCAGAATCATTAACTGCTCGGGAGATGGCTCAGGTCCCTACTCATCTAGCACAGGAGGGAGCTCACATTCTGATGTTCGGTGCAGACTGCCATCCCAACCTGACTGCAGAAGGTCATCTGCTCAATGGCCAAGGAAGGCATGGTTAACGTGAAACATATAAACCAAGCTACATACTGCATCTCAGGCAAAATGAAGGAAAATTTTTTAAAAACAATGATCTCTTAAGTTTGAAAATGCCTATTTTAATTGAAGAAGAAGGAGGCTGTAGCATAATTTCTTATAGCAACTTTATCTAGTTATAAAACTCATGTAGGATGTACAGCATAGCTTCTCATTTCCTCTTCTTAAATAAAATATTTAATTCAAACAATTACCTTGCTTTATTTTTTTTTTTTCAGGAGACACGGTCAATTGGTTATACCTTTATTAGCCAGATCTTATACTATGTTCCAACTGAGGGTTCAAAGATCCCCCTGAAACTGAATGGGAAGAAATCAGAGAGGGGGACAAACCATGACAGACTCTTGACTCTGGGAAACAAACTGAGGGTTGCTGGAGGGGAGGTGGGTGGGGGGATGGGGTAACTGGGTGATGGGCATTAAAGAGGGCATGTGATGTGATGAGCACTGGGTGTTGTATGCAACTGATGAATTATTGAACACTACATCAAAAACGATGTACTACATGTTGGCTAATTGAAAAAACAAAACAAAACAAAACAAAGATCTTCCTGAAACTGTGAACTGTGCACAGAACCTGGCATATATGTGAGTCTACACATTTTTCTGGGAAGAGAATCTAGAACCCTCAGATTCTTAAAGCAGTTTACATTCAAAACAGACTAAGAATCACTGTCTTTTATCTACCTTCCACTATGATTCTACTACAGTGTATAGTAAAAATATAGGGCATAAATTAGGGGTTGACAGGTTTTCTCTTCTCTTAAGGATATGTTTTCTTTCGTAGGACCATAATCTGGAAAGAACCTCAAAAGCTAACAAGTTCATCCACCTACCTTTAGGCGAAATACCTCCAAAATTACCCAAGTCAGATGAAAACTGCAAGTCTGTTTATTTCTCCCTATGGGAAAGCAATTCCAGCACCTCATTCTGTAACCTATTACATTTTTTAACAACCACTATAAAATTTATCTTTGGTCTGTATGTGCTCTAGTTTAGGTCCTAAATTGCCTTATTACTATTTTTCTTCACTTTATACACAGCTATAAGTGTGTGTTAATCTTTTCCAGGGAAGATATATTGCAGTGTTCTTGTCACAGGCCATTTTTAAAACCAGTGACTGTGGTGATCAATATTGTATACATACAACACAGCTCACGCAGGTTAGGCAGACGTCTGGCCATATACTAGAACATGAGTGTGATCAAGTTACTAGTAACAAGAGTTCAGAGTCTCAAAGAGCTGGGGAAAATCTCTCAGATGACCCAGTGCAGGAAGAAGAGGCTCTCCTGCTGCTTCTGTCAGTCAGAGGCATGAATGTGAGGCATCTGGTGGAGATCCGACCTAACCATGGGCCCAGAATGTGTGGCCACCTCAGCAACCCTCAGCCTTAGCCTGACCTGTGATTATGGTCCTGTTGCCCTCCCCAAGGGACACTGTGCCCTCCAGCCCTCCCATATACACTGGCCACCTGACTCCCCCTACTCATCTGCCTTTTGTATAGCTTTGTTTCCTGTGGTCCTCTCTCTATGAATACTGGGCACCCCAGTCCTCCCACCTCCAGTGGCTTTCCTGGGGACAGTGCACCCCTTCTGGACCAGGCACCCCAGCAAACTTGTCCACTGTCCCGTGGGTTGCCTTCCCCAATAAGGTCTGACCCACAGCCCCAGCACAGGGGTGCCCCCGATCAAGTCTGTCCTTCCTTGAGTACTCTCTCTAAGGTACTTAAGGTACCTTAGAGAGTTCTTTGTAAATCTTATGGTTACTCTTTTTTCAAGGCTAATGATGTTTTACATTAAAATTCTCCTATTTAAATCACTGTGTGGTTTCTCCCTTCTGATTGGACCCAGACTGAAATAATCACAATGAAAACTTATTCTTTGATTACTGTCATGGATTGTATTGGCTAACAGTGCATCTTCTATTCTTATTTTTCCTTCTAGTTTAACTGTATTGTGGTTAAAGAATGTGGACTATACAATTCCAACTTACTGGAATTTTTTGATGTCCTTTTAACATAATGCATGGCCCACTTTTTTTTTTTTTTAGACTTTTTATTTATTTATTTGACAGAGAGAGAGACAGCGAGAGAGGGAACACAAGCAGGGGGAGTGGGAGAGGGAGAAGCAGGCTCTCCGCTGAGCAGGGAGCCTGATGTGGGGCTCGATCCCAGGACCCCGGTATCATGACCTAAGCCAAAGGCAGACGCTTAATGACTGAGCCACCCAGGCACCCCGCGTGGCCCACTTTTTAAAGATGTTTCTGAAAACTGAAAAATTAGTTTCTGTTTTCAGGGTACAATCTTATTAAAATATTTATACCCTTCATATAGGGGTCAGCAAACTTTTTCTGTGAAGAGCCAGATAGTAAATACTATAGACTTGTGAGCTATAAGGTCTGTGTTGTAACTCCTCAACTCTTATCAAGGAACAAAAGCAGCCACAGACAATATGTAAACAAATGGTCTGTGTGGCTATATTCAATTTATTTACAAAAATAGGCAGTGTGGGGGTAGGGGGCACCTGGGTGGCTCAGTTGCTTGAGCATCGACTCTTGACTTCAGCTCAGGTCATGATCTCAGGGTGCTGGGATCAGCCCTGCGACAGGCTCTGTGCTCAGTGGGGAGTCTGCTGGAGATTTTCTCTCTCCCCATCTCCCTCTGCCCCTCGGAGCATACACTCTCTCCCTCTCAAATAAATAATCTTTTAAATAATAAAATAAAAAAATAAAAAACTTTACAAATAGGCAGTGGGCTAGAGTTAGCCCACAGGCCATAGTTTATCGACCCCTGCTCTACATCATTATTTTTATCTACTTTGTCTGTAAAGCAATGAGAAAGAGGAGTTAAATCTCTCAATACTACTGTGTTTTTTGGATTTCCTCCTGAGTGTTTTTGGTCCTTTGTTTATATAGTTCTATGCTCTAAAATTCGACACAAAAAGGTTCATAGTTATTATGTTCTCCTGTGAATTTTATTCCTTATCATTGTAGAATTTCCTTTGTTCTGTTGAAAGTTTTTTTTGGTACATTAAACCTTACAGTTAATATTAAAAAATATTTAGAAAGAAAATATAAAATAAGAATAAAATTAAGATCAAAGAGAAGTTTAACAATAAATCCAATTGGAATAAATTTACCTATTAAAAGAAAGCAAAT
Source organism: Eumetopias jubatus (assembly GCF_037043125.1). Lineage (NCBI taxonomy): Eukaryota > Metazoa > Chordata > Mammalia > Carnivora > Otariidae > Eumetopias > Eumetopias jubatus. Next base: position 146,646,178 of record NW_028274807.1, on the reverse strand, counting down.
CTAAGAATGTGGCAAATACCAAAACCTGGTCTGTAAGATAGATGTGAAAAAGAGTGTCCCAGAACTTTTACCTATAATGGATTCTGCATCTGTCTTTCCTTTTTATTGTATTTGAGAGTGTGTGTGTGTGGGGAGGAGCAGAGGGGGAGGGAGAGGGACAAGCAGACTCTGTGCTGAGCACAGAGCCCGACAGTGGGGCTTGATCCCAGGACCCCGAGATCATGACCTGAGCTGAAACCAAGAGTCAGACGCTCAACTGACTGAGCCACCCAGGCACCTCTGCATCTGTCCTTCTTAAGACAGTCTTTATCTGTCTTTTTAAATCTTTCTCTATAAATATAACTATTATCCAATATATCACATATTGCATCAATTTATATATATGCATATAGATTTTTTTAATTTGATATCATTTTGAGTCTCTTATATAAGAGAGTCTAGTTTGTGTCAGTCTCTCCTCTGTTCACTGGAGCCTCATCTGTTTCCTGCCCTTGGCCTAAGAGACAGCTGGCTATGTGGGTTCAGCCCCCACACTCTGAGCTAGAGCAGCTAGGGTTCTGTTTTCCACATAGCTTCAGGCAATAGATTTTCTATACCAAATATCCTTCCACTTTGGGGTTTGGGGATGTTCCCTGGGGTTGGGGGATGTTCCCTTACTTCATTGTGAGCCCACTGCCACTTTTTTTTGTGACTGCTCTACTTCACATATGCCATTATTTAATGTAACCCAGAGTTGATGGATTTTCCCCTCTTTCTTTTTCACCCCATTGAACCAAACCTTTATTTGCTAAATATAATTAAGTCTAAGGAATTATTCATCCAAATTGCATTTGCCTTTCCTTAAAAGCCACAAAGCAGAAAAAGACAAATCCTAGCAGCTTTGAGAGAACTGAAGGTCTGTCTCTGCGAGGAACCAGACCTAAGTTCCCGGGGGTTACAGGGATCCCCAGTCCTTGGATCCCCAAATCTGGAGAGGTTTTCAGGAGTCTTCATGGAATTTCATCAACCCACCCTCTGGCTGGCTGCTCTGTAGGAATCATGTGTCAAGCACTGGGTCCCCTTCAAGTTTGGGTAAAATTGTTTAGTTGGTCCAAACTCCAAGTTTCTGCAGGGCTGTTTCCATCTTTTCGGTGGTCTTGTGTCATCTTGTCTTCACTTAACTTTACTTACTTCCTTCTATCTCTGTGGAGATTTAGGGGAGTATGCTCTAGATCTGTGTGCCTGCTTCTGCATTCCTCGGGAGTCCTGCATGCCAAGTACAAGTCTAAAACATCTTTTTGAGAGAGAACTGGCCTCCACAACCATTTCTTCTTCCTTCTTGGAATTCATTTCTCGAATTTCCTACCTCCCATTAAGACGGCTTTGAGATTCTGCCTTAAATACCTATTGAAATGAATAAGCCATCTAGTTTTAAAATGAAGGAGAAATTTAGTGTTTCTAGGCCAAATAATCTTCTGACATTTCTCTTGGTTCCAGCTTTGAAAAGAAGTAAAATGGTATAGAAATTCAAGGCATCACGAAATTCAAGTAAAATCACTTTCACCTCAGCAGTGTTCTGAGAGACACACCACCAGGTGAGCTCTTACCAGTGGGATGAGCAGGCTAATGAGGTCTGTCAGAGGTTTGCTGAGCAGCAGCAGATCCTCGGCGGCTTGAGTGTCCCCTCCTGAGCCAGACTTCTGTGCCTTGAGAGAGGACGAGACAAGGGGCGGGGGGGTTGCTGGTGATTAGTCAGTTTGGCCAGAGGAGACAGATCCACTCAGTCCAGGAGAGGAAGGGGGCTGAGGAAGCAATCCCCCGTGGCTCCCTGAGGAGAGGTCATGCCTTGTTATAACAGGACAAGGGGCACAAACAATGCCACTGCCTCCAGCTCAGGCTACAGAGGCCCACCCGGACGGCCCACAGATAAAGCAAGACCAAGGCTGTCCTTGAAAGAATGATGTTGATGTTGATGTACTGGGGGGGGGGGGGGACTCTCTCTCTTTCCAACCATGCTGGCATGGGGTGCTGCTACCCCCATCTTTTGGGTGAGAAAACTGAAGTTCGGAGAAGTAGTTTGTCGAAAGCCCCACAGACAATGAGTGCCAAAGCCAGACCCCAAATCACAGATGCTCGTTTCTTGCGGGCATTTTTATGCACATTATCTGAAGCTACTATCATTGTATAATGCTGCTCTGCTTTCCTTCTCTGTACGCATGCACGTGCTTGAATACCATCTAGAAGGTTGGTCCAACATACCAGCACACGGACAGGCCTCAGACACAGGTCTCCGTTGCCGAGACAGGACAGGCTTAAGTTGCATTGGAAAAAGAAAATGAGAAGCAAGTGGTTCTACTCTTAAGTGTGTCTGCTCTCAGGAGTTTTATGGGACTGTCTAATCTCTACTATAAGGGATGAATAATTTTATACTGAAAAAAGGCACTGACTAGTGTGTTTGCTACAGTATATACACATTTCATTCACACACTTCTTCGCTGTTTTTAATTTCACTCAGAAGAAACCAAACCTCTTGTACGGACTGACCTCTGCCAGAGCCTTCAGAGCCGGCTGCAGACTGCCTGTCTCGGGTTATTAGCCTGGACTCTAGGACCCTTCTCATGAAGGCCCTGTTCCTTCTGGACAGAACTTGAGCTGCCTGCTTTCTCTGGCTCAGAGGGACTTGCACCTCTCGATAGCCAAGGGGAACCACCATAATCGTAGCATGGAGCTTCCCTCTCTCCTCCCCACCCCCACCTCCAATCTTCCCAACTGATTTTACCAGAGAGGTAGAATTTCCTCCAGAAAACAAATGTGCGGCACTACCCCAGAGGTCTGAACCCTTCAGACTCTTGGCTGCTGATTCCGGCTTCAGAAGCACAGTGCAAGATATGAGCACTGGGTGTTATGCACAAACAATGAATCATGGAACACTACATCAAAAACTAATAATGTGATGTATGGTGATTAACATAACATAATAAAAAAATAAATTAAAAAAAAAGAATACTGGCCTTTTCACATGAACACATTATTCTTTAGAGCAAATGGATTCTCTCTTGGGGAAGATACGGCAGTCTTGCAAACCAGCACCTGGACCGAGAGGGGGGCATGATATGATGTCACCGCTTCCTTACCAAACCCACAGAGGCAAGCAGATGGGGCCACAAAAGCAAGTGCACACTGTAGGACTCTCCCACCAGGACATCCAGTGTCCTCCATAGCCTCTAAATCCACATAGCCATTTGTTATTGTTACCAAGAAGCAGCCAGACCCTCCCCAACAGTATTCAGGTACCACCTCCTTGCAAAGCTGCCAAGGGTTCCAGAAAGAGAATGCTGCCTCTCTGCACAACCAAGAACTTCACATCTGGAATGCACTAGAAACTCCTCTCCTTACAAAAATATGGGACTGCAGTGGAAGCTCTGTGCACAGAGGGATCCCAGCAGGGTTTCCCACAGGAAGAAAAACAGAAGCTGAGCAACAATTTCTGGGGCCCAAGTTCACCTCTTCTCTCAGTCTATCTCCAGGTCCCTAATGTCACCACTCCCTAAAGGCAGCCCTTGATACCCACATCCATGGCCCACTGTCTGCATTTCGTAAAGGGCCCTTTCTCCAGCAAGGATTCTCTTTTCTGCTATGACACTGCTATTGTCCTCTCCATTCAGGCCCTCTGCCCTTGCCTCTGGTCTACAATTCACTTTCCCCCATCACGGCCATATGGTAACTGACCCCACTCCCAGCCATCCAGTGTTCTTGACCCACTCAGTTATGGTCTAAGCAAGAGAAGATGGTAGACTGCACGAGGGAGGCAGCAGTAGGGTTTGAGAGAAGTGGCTGGACTTACTAGATATTTAAGGTAAAATCTACATTATTGGAGGACAGATTAGATATGGAGTATGAAAAAAAGAAAAATTTTAAGGATGACTCCTGGGCTTCTAGTATATATAGCAAGAGGAAAGTGATCAGCCTTGCTGGGGAGGCAAATCCCAAGCTGAGCTTTGGACGTGTTGAACTTGAGGTGACAATGGGGGGGGTTCTAGTGATTATTTGGAGAAAGCTGTTGGATCTCTAAGGGTGGATTTCCTGGGAGGACTCTGGGTAGAAATATAAACTTAATAGTCTTAAACATATAAAACATGGGAATGTCAACTTATGAGCCATCTTTAATATTAAATGGCAACAGAGCATTACTCAAAATGAGATAAAGGAGTACAGTGTTCAAAAAATGAAAATAAACAAAAGGCCAGGCAAATAGAGTTCTATTCTATCTAGCACTGCTACATGAATCTAGTGCATGCAGGTAGGTACTCAAGAGAGGTTTGTTAAATAAATACAGAGGTGGGGCACCTGGGTGGCTCAGTTGGTTAAGCAACTGCCTTCAGCTCAGGTCACGATCTCAGAGCCCTGGGATAGAGCCCCAGGTCAGGTTCCCCACTCAGTGGGGAGTGTGCTTCTCCCTCTGCTCCTCCCCCCACAACTAATGCTCTCTCTCTCTCTCAAATTAATAAATAAAATATGTTTTAAAAATTGAAAAAAAAAAAAACATGGAGGGAAGGCAGCCGTGGAGAACAAGAGCAGTCAATTCTGCAGGTAGCTACTGTCTGATGTCCCCACAATGGGGCCCAACCCGCAATGGTGGCACCCGGACCAGTTCAGCACTCCCTGTGCTCCCCGGTCACCACCATGTGAGTTCTCACAATGCGCAGATGACACAATTCAGTCCCCACTCTGTAGGCTCGCACTGCCTGCTCCATAGCATAGCGTGCTTACACACAACTGTGCTAAAGGTAGAGTGTAAAAGTAGAGGTGGACACAATTTGGGTGGTGGGGGCAAGTAAGAGAAGACGACATGTGACTTTGTCGTTTCCATGGTGGGAAGGAGGTCTACAGGGAAGAGGGTGGAGAACAGCGTTGCAGGGGCTGGGAACCACAGAAGGAACAGGCATGGCAGTGAAAGACTGAGAGCCGACTGCTCGCCATGGGAGTGGTCAGCACGGAGGCCGGGCACATCAGGCGGGAAGGCACCCGGGGGCTGGATCATACCGGGCCTTGAATGTCTCACCAACAAGTAGAAGATCCCATCACAGACAACGAGATGTCACTGACGTTTGCCACGGAAGGGAGAGGCATGGAGAAGACTACGAGCGATGGCAGAAAAATCTCCCTTGCATTTGGCGGCCAGGTAGAGGGTAGCCGATGGGCATGAGCAAGGGGAACACCACAGAGGAGTCAAACTGGATCATTTCAACAGACTTGTGTCCACATTCCAGTCTTTCAGCAACACCAGCATGTTTGCAGAGAAACAGCAGTTTAACGGTCCCACGATCACAAGAGCAGTGGAAAAAGGTCCCCCATCACTTCACAAATGATAGTCAAGGCCCAGACGGGGTTGGGGGGGCGGTGAGGGGACCTGGATTTAAATATTGAAGTGGGCTTCCCGAGCCCCCAAACTCAGTTAGGTTCTCTTCGCCCACGTTCACCCTGCAGCACCCTGTACCTCACAGCAGCTGCGTGCTCACAGATGTAATGGGATGATGATTTCCTTGCCATTTGTGTAGCGACGGTCTTCCTTCAGAAACCGCGAGCTCCCCGAGCGCTAACACCCTTCCCTCTCTAGATCCCTGCCGAAATCTCAGTACCCAGCTGTGTTCCAGGCTAATAAGTACAGAAATAAACCGTAAATTAAGTATTTCATAAGCCTGCCAGGAGTCAGTTCAGTCAGGAGCCATGGCCTGAGCAGCCTCCCACGCGCCAGGACACGGACCTGAGGAAGTCATGGTCCACAGGAAGCCTTCTGTAAACAAGAATGTGAGGGGAGCACTTCTCTTCTTCTGTTAATGATACAGTGACCATTTAGTGCTGACCTTCCCTGGGCCATATATACACACACACACAAGGCACTACCTATTTACATCTACTCACATGTATCTTCTTCTCTCATTTAAGTCATACGATGACCCAGCAGAGCAGTTTTTATCATTTCTACTCTGCATATGAGGAAACCAATATTAGGCAGGTGAAGAAGCTTGCCCAAGGTCATACAGGTGGAAAGTGGTGTGGCTGGGATTTGCATCCAAAGTCCATCCCACACGAGTGAGTCTGGAGCATGTACTTGTCTTTGCTTCCACATCTCTCCCACACAACCCTCAGGTTACACCAGGACTGATTTTGAATCACAAGGCATGTTAGGGGCAGGGACTGAACTCCTGCTTCTAACACCCACCTTCCCACGGTCCCCGCCTCCCTAGCACACATTCTTACATGATATCACTCTCCTCCCTGAAAAAGAAAAGCAAAGCACTTATCATTTAAACACTGGCAACCCTCAACTCTGCTGCTTGACAGTCATTCCTGTTAAAAGTAGATCAGGTCTTGAATGCAGAAGAATCCCCAGGGTGGAGCATGTTTATATATTTTCTTTTTACTTTATTTTTTTAAGATTTTATTTTTTTTAATTTTAATTTTTTCATTTTGAAGAGATTTTTTAATTTATTTATTTGAGAGAGAGCAAGCAGCCAGAGGGAGAAGGGGATGGAGAAGCAGACACCCTGCTGAGCAGAGAACCTGAAGTGGGGCTCGATCCCAGGATCCCAAGATCACGACTGCAGCTGAAGGCAGATGCTTAACTGACTGAGCCATCCAGATGTCCCAAGATTATTTGAAAGAAAGTGAGAGAGAAAGAGCATGAGCAGGGTGAGGGGCAGAGGGAGAAACAGACTCTTTGATGAGCAGGGAGCCCTAAGCGGGGCTTGATCCCAGGACTCCAGGATCATGACCTGAGCTGAAGGCAGACGTTCAACCAACTGAGCCACCCAGGTGCCCCTGGAGCATGTTTATAAATGGAAGAGGTGACCTTAGGTTTGGAAAGTACTTCTAGCTCCCTGTTCTAGGAGGATGTGTCTTTGATACACATGCAATTTCTTTTCCCAGCCCTTTCCCCTAATTCTGTCTCCAAGGACTCCATCTCTTTCAGATTGACACGGTATATGAAGATCAAAGTCGGTAGTCAAGGCCAAAAGCAATACATGGCAGGTATTCAGGGGAAGATTTAGAAAGATGTTAGCAGTAAAATATATAGTGGTGTGGAAGAAATGAAAAAGTAAGACACAGTGATCTATCAGTACACTAGAACATTAAAAAAAAAAAGAATTAGAAAATATTTTGTATTAAGGAGTTTTCTTTTAAAATCCTTGAATATCTCTCTAAATCACTTGTAATAAAAGGATTTCTATTGTTCTGGAATTTTTAAACTTCTGATCCTTTTTATCTACAATCTACAAAACATAATCTTTTACAGATTGATATCATCAAAGCATCTTGCAAGAGTACCTATCGATGGCGCCTTGAAGAATTACCTAAAACCCCTGTCAAAACTGAAATAAGAAACAACATTCTCTGAAAAAAACACCAGGAAAGAGAGGAAAAGTGAAGAGAAATTTGTAACTCAGGATTGCATAAGTACTTAACAGTGCTCAGTTAGCTTGCAATTCTTATAGATGAGCAAATAAAAACAACCAGGTAGTTTGAAGGCCACTTCTATCTACCGGCTTTACAAGTTTGGGTTAAACACTAACTATCATGTTTACTAGGGGATCTTGGAATCATTTATTAAACCACACTGGACAAGCTAAACACTGACCAGCTCAATTGGGGATAAAAGATACCATTTATCAGAATGAAGAATAACAGAATAAACCAGAGTCTAGGGAATCATTCTTGGCTCAGCTACTATGACTCGTGGCAAAGTATCAAACAGCTTGGTTTCAACTTGAGCTTCTGCATCTCTCCAAGCCAGGATGCTACCATTTGATGTATATACCTCTTGCAATTTTACCAGGATTTTAAATATAAAATGAGTTCATCTTGGCTGTATGCTTTCACATAATCTAAGTATCAGCAGACTCAGTTGGTTAAATGAAATAGGCATGTGTAGGCACCTAACACCCAACACAGAAAGCACTCAATAAACCCACATCCCCTTCCTTCCTTACAGCATGATGCAAAGTAAATTCAGGTTATAGTTTGGGATGAATTGACTTTCCCAGTAGACACTGAACACACTTCTAGTCCTCAAAAACTGTCCTGGAATTCCATGTTATTGGTCATAATAGAAAATGAGAAAATTTATGTGTTGTACGTGTATATATAAGTGTGTATAAACGTGTGTTTGTGTGTGTGTGTGTGTGTGTGTGTGTGTTTGCCTAAAATCTCAATCCATTGTCTGTAGCAAGTTAATTCATCCTGTTGAGGGTGGGCTGGAGCGCCATCCCTAGACAGGAAAGATGGCACACTGCAGGGCCGGCTCTAGGGTGCCTGTAAGGCAAACGATCTCCTCCATCAGTAGACTTCCCCGACTAGCTCTTGGCAAGTGTTTCCTTAGGCCTCCCTTGCTTTCCTTTCAGATTGTGTGATCACAGAACGTGTCCTTGACAGTGGTCACCCCAAGATGGCTTATCTCGTAGTCTATAGAATCATATGTTCTTCCTCAAAAATAAAAACATATTAGAGAAAGATCGGGAAGGAGAGAACAAAAGGGAAGGGTGACGTGGTGTAGGGTTAAGACATGGGAGGAGAGGCCCTATACCTGCAGAGCCAGTCGAACGACACTGGATGTGTAGGTCAGCATGCCATGCAGAATATCGAGCAGGGAGAAGAGCAGCGCAGCTGCCATCTTGTTGTTGTTCTTATTGTCCATGTCCAAGCACAGTGTGGCGGTGTCAGTGAAGAGGTCACAGACATGGCGGACCAGACCTGAGCGTAAAAAGGAGAAGGGTAGAACATGCCTTGTAAATTACAAAATAATGTGCCATATAAACCCAGTGGAGCAGGCATGTGTATTCTATGCTGCATAAACTTGAAGCAGGCTTTCAATTGTACTCGTACAGGATACCCTCAGGCAGTTTTTAAAAATGCAGGTTTCCAGGCCTCACTCTCAGAGTCTGCTCAGGAGCCTGGGATGTGTTACATAAGCTCCCCAGGTGACTTGATGCAAGTGTTCCCCAAATTACACTTTGAGAAACACAATCCTACATGAACAGGCTTCACAAAGACAGAGGGCTCCCTGACACTGGAAGAAAACATGTTACATATGAACATACTGTCTCCAGGTTCTCTGAGGTTCAGTTCTTCACAGTATGGATCAGGCTCTACATGTGGACCCAGGGGACCCAAGGATCTACAAGTAATCAGGTCATTCCAAGAGGATAAAGCAATGAAGCATTTTTTTCCCACATGTATTCAAAAAAAAAAATTTGAAATGTAAGATCAATGATGATTTTAAGAAATCCAAAATTTAGAAATTTCTAACTTCTATCATTTTGTCTCTGCAAACCTCGTATTAAATTAACAGTGAAGTTGGTCTTCAACTTTTAGTTTGATGTAGTCTGTCACAAATAACACATTTGCAAAAGTAGGGGCATTATTATTTATATTTAAGTTGGCATTTTTATTGATACTATTATGTAGCATCATTCTTTGAATTCACATAAATGATTCAGATGTAAATATGGTGAAAATACAACACACAGTGTTAGAAACCTAAAGTGGTGAAGGACCTTTGGCATCAGTAGATCACCTGAATGCTCTAGAAAAACTGAATCTTCAGAAATAAGTATTTTACACAGGAGATGGTAGGAGGAAGCATGGTAAGGAGCTGTATACTAAACTGGACTTTATTGGTCTTGCAATCCATTTGGCCCTAATTTTCAGATGATCAATTGGATGGAAACTCTGCCAAGCACAGCCATCCAAGCTTTGGTATCTCTCCCAAACAATGCCATTGTCACTTCCAGTAAAGCAACCAAGTTCTCCTAGACAAGTGCAGAATAATTCTTAGACTTCAAAAGTAATTAATTTTGTCACTAAAGGCAGGGAGAAACCAAAATTATAGAGGTCTCAAAGTTGTACTCCTTGTGGCAAAGAGTGGTACAAGTCACAAAGCTGAAGATAAATATACTTGAAGAGAAGGTAGAATTAACTGTTGGCAAAATGGATCTATGACAAGGTTGGATCGCACATATCATGAACAACACACAGTATAGAAAAGCAATTATTATGACATGTACATGACACCAGAAGGCATTCTCCTCCGAGTGAGGCCGCTCATTCGCACGCCATGAATCAGCACTTTGGCATTCATGAGTTGCAGACAGGGCAGAAGGGCTTTAAAACACAGTGTTTGGTAAATACATGCTACAAGAGGTTTTCCTTTGGGGGTTTAGGATTACTTTGTGACACATCACGTAAAGGGTCAAAGGTGCAGTAGGGTGAGAACTATGTGAACAGCAGAGAAGGACGTGGCTCTTCACAGGGGGAGGCAGACCCCCAGATACCCCTCTCTACATGCTGCTTGACTCAGACTAAACAGCTGGTGAGCAACAGCGAGCGATCTTCCCAATCTTCATTCAGTCTTCAAGGAAAGAGTGCAAACAATGAACGCAATCGGATCCCGGCTGGGACGGGAAGTCTTTCCAGCCTGCTAGGTGAAAAAGCGGGCAACAAATGCCACGTTCTGACTTTACACACTGTCGGGAAGGTGCTCATAGGAGATTAGAAATGAAGCATCACACAAAATATTTCTCCAAAGCAGTGATAATGCCAGCAAGCTCATTAGTAGGATGTCAAGTGGTCTATTCTCAGCCATATATTCAATGCTCTTCATGGCTAGAACTTACACTTCAGGGTCAAAATACACGTTTTTCTCATTTAAACTTCTTATTATGAAAACAAAGAAAGCCACAAGACAGTTCTGTAAAAAGAACTCCCATCACTTTCTTCAATAGTTATCAACACTTTTGACCATCTTTGGTTAATCTATCCCCATGTTATTTTTTAGGATTTTAAAGTAAACACCAGCCATCATCTTATTTCTCCTGTAAATACTTCTGTAGAGTCTAACAGATAAAGGTTCTTTTTTTTTAAACATTACCACTTAATAAAATGAAATTTATTTAATATAGGCAATACGCAGCCTATGTTTAAAACTCAGCTGTCTCAAACTGTCTTTTTAAGGATTAATTTGTTGAAATCGGGATACAAACCAGGTCCACACATTCCATTTGGTTGCAGACCTTACATCTCCTTTAATGTCTAACAGTCTTTCCCCCGCCTGCAATTTTCATGCCATTTATTTTTGGAGAAGTTAGAACGTTGTTTTCCTATAGGTTTTTTTTTTTTTAAAGATTTTATTTATTTATTTGACAGAGACACAGTGAGAGAGGGAACACAAGCAGGGGGAGTGGGAGAGGGAGAAGCAGGCTTCCCGCGGAGCAGGGAGCCCGATGTGGGGCTCGATCCCAGGACCCTGGGATCATGACCCGAGCCGAAGGCAGACACTTAATGACTGAGCCACCCAGGCATCCCTCCTGTAGATTTTCTTGTGGTGATGTTCCTGTATCCCTGTACTTCCTGCAAAATGGTAATTGTAGTGACTAGAGACTCTATTTAATTCAGGTTCAATTATTTTGGCAATAATACTTGGGGCTGGGTCTCTACATGTCCTGTTGCATCATATCTGGAAGGATACACTGTCTAGCTATTCTACACTTAACAATGTTAAAATTGATCAGGTTCAGAGATTATTAGCCTAACCCATTCATTATAAAGTTCAACATCAAATGTTTACCTACTAAGGACCACCATCTAGTCCCACATTTCATTAGATAAGGGCAATACAGTAAGTTTCAAATTCTATCATTCCTTCCATATTTTTTTCAGCTGGTTTTCTTCTATAAATAATCTTCTTGGGGTGCCTCAGTGGCTCAGTCAGTTAAGCATTTGCCTTTGGCTCAGGTCATGATCCCGGGGTCCTAGGATGAGCCCCACATAGGGCTTCCTGATCAGTGGGGAGCCTGCTTCTCCCTCTGCCCTGCCCCTTGCTCCGGCTCTCTCTCTCACTCACTGTCTCTCAAAGGAAGGAAGGAAGGAGAAGGAAGAGAGAAAGGGGGGGGGAGAGGGAGGGAGAGAGAGAGAGAGAGAGAGAGAAAGAAAGAAAGAAAGAAAGAAAGAGAGAGAGAGAGAGAGAGAGGGAGAGAGGGAGGGAGGGAGGGAGGGAGGGAGGGAGGGAGGGAGGGAGGAAGGAAGGAAGGAAGAAAGAAAGAAAAAGAAAGGAAGAAAGAAAGAGAGAAAGAAAGAATCTTCTTTTATCAACTATTTGGTTATAAAATATGGTTTGTAAAGGAAAGGCAGGATATGTTTGATAAATATTTCTTTGTTGTCATTTACCAGTTTTCAGAACAATGATTTTGGAGTTTTAGCAATTACCAAATATGACTAATGGGGGAGAGGGTGGGGAAGCTAGAAACTACCAAAAGTTACTAATGAATTCATTTTGTGGCGTCATTCTGAATACAGTGGATTTTTAAAGAATACATTTTATGGATTTCAGTGGATTCAATCTTTTTTTTTTTTAATATTCAACTTGTTTCCATCTTTGGCTACTGACAGCCCCTTGAAAGTGTCCTGGCCACTGCTATATAATACGTCCCAAGTTCATCTTAAGAATTCCTGCCTCAAACATACTAAATAAAATGAATTTAAATAAAAAATTCCTGTCTCAGACTGGGCATTAGCTACTTCCCCAAGAAGCCCTGGTGTCTTTTAAGAAGAAACTGTGTTTGGAAACCATGATCTAAGCACTAAGGATGCTCATTGCTACTGGGTCACTGATTCAGTGGATAGAGATAACAAATATGTATCAACAGAGAAAAATAATGACTTCGTACCAATAATTCCAGTTTCAGAGTCCAGAAATGGACCCACACATATATAGTCACATAAATTGCAACAAATGAATTCTTTACAAAAAAAACTCTTTTCAACAAAAGGAGGTGGAAAAACTGAGTATCCATATGGAGAGAAGGATCCTTGACCATGACATCATATGATATGCAAAATTAGTTTCACATGAATCACAGATCTTCACATAAAAACTAAAACTGTAAAGGTTCTAGAATAAGATATAAAAGAAGATCTTTGTAACTAGGAGGCAGGCAAGATTTTTAAGGTCTCAAAAAGTATGGATCATTTAAAAATCAGTAAACTAAACTTCATCACAGAATTAAGTATTTACAGGGGCGCCTGGGTGGCTCAGTTGGTTAAGCGACTGCCTTCAGCTCAGGTCATGATCCTGGAGTCCCGGGATCAAGTCCCGCCTCGGGCTCCCTGCTCAGCAGGGAGTCTGCTTCTCCCTCTGCCCCTCCCCTGTCTCATGCGCACGCTCTCTCTCTCAATAAATAAAATCTTTAAAAAAAAATTAAGTATTTACAACATAGATATCTAATAAAGAATTTACATGCAGAATACACAAACAGTTCCTACAACTCAATAATAAAAAGACAATTTTAAAGATGGGTAAAAAACTTAAACAGTCTGTTCACAAAAGATATATGTCAATAAGCACATGAAAAATGTTCAACATCACTAGTCATGAGCAAAATGCAAATTAAAATCACAGTGAGATACGACCACACACAAACAGGAATAATTATAATGAAAAAAGCTGAGAACACCAAATGTTGGTAAGGATGTGGAGAGACCAGTACTCATATACACTGCTGATGGGAAATAGTTGCCGTTTTTATAAATTTAAATATACAGTTAGTATATTACCTAGCAATTCCACTCCTAAGTATTTACCCAAGTAAAATGAAAACCTACATCCACAGAAAGACTCATTAGACCTTTATTCAAAATAGCCCCAAGCTAGAGATAGCCCAGCTGTCCATCTAGAGGAGAATGGGCGAACACATTAAGATATATTCATACAATGGAATACTAGTCAGCAATAAAAAGAATTGAGCCACTGAATCCCACAAGGACATGGATGAATCTCAAAAAGGGTGCTGAGAGATAGACACCAGAAACAGGTGTATAAATTCAGTGGTATGATTACATGTATAAGATTCTGGAAAAAATATCTATGTTGATTAAGATCAGAACAGTAGTTGCCTCTAGGGAAGGGACAGGATGGAACCTTCTAGAGTGATGGAAATTTTCCATACTTTGACAGTGCAGCCTGTGCTGGGATGATAGCAGCATGTACTGAGCACTGCTCTGTGTCTGGCAATGGGCCTTTACTTGGCTTTTTACACTGAATACCTCACCTGAATTCTGTAAGAGCTCTGCGAGGCAGATGCTGATATCTCCATTTTATATAAGCAAAAACAAAGACTCAAATAACAAGTACTCAAGTACCAAGTTCAAGGTTACAGAGTTAAGTACAAGTCACAGAAGTGATCTGAACCCATGTATAACTCCAAAGTCAATATTGTGAAGCCTCTTGGACCAACCAGTGGGGAACTGAGACCCGAAGACCTATGAGTAGGCCACTGAGGTCGTGCCATAACCAAGTGGTGGTGGGAAGCAAGGAGGAAGGCAGACACATCACTAAAGCAGTGTGACTTGTAACTTGGTGGCAACAGTGGAATGGGGCCAAAAAGGGTCAATAAGGAATAGGAGAACTGTATCAGCACTGGAATAACTGGGGAATGAGTTTTCTAGGCACTGTAAGATACCTTTTAAGACATGAGTTTGAGATAACAACCAAAAGCCAATGACCAAAGGCAGTTGGAGATTAAAACCTAGAAAGTGGGTGGCAGTCAAGACTGGAGAAAACAGAAATTGAAGATGACCAGAGAGAGCGGAAGGGTTCCCAAAGGACAGTCAACACAAACAAGCAAGACAAGCAGCACTGAGCAAACCCAAGACAGGGGCAGGCTTTACAGAGGAAAGGAAGGAAAAGGTGTTACTAGAGAAATAATCATGATAACATAATCATGTCATAGATAAAAAGAAATGACTAGAATTTAAAAAAAGGAAAAGGTGTCAGGGAAGGGTGTTTCATCGCCACAGTTCATAAGCCTGAGGAAAGTTCACTGACTGGGTCATTTCCAGACAACTGATGCCAGTCGTTGGTAATCCTGTGGCTTGAAGTCAAACTTCAAGTTACTGGATCTTTCTTGGTACACTTTCCCCAAAAACCCTGTATGTTTTGACATGTTTGCTTCCACACTGTGTCCAGAATTTCCCCATAGAGGGAGTTAGGAAATACTGTTTCTTGGAAGGAAGGGCTTGAACCTGCATTTGCATAAGGCTGACCACATCCACTATGGAGCAAAATGAGGGACTGCTCTTTGTCCCCTCATCTTACCCCAGGGGCCTCAAGGATTAGATTGCTAATATTGGCAAAGCTCTGTGAAGAAGCTAAAACAGGATGCGTTTTACTAAAGTGGAGGAATAACTCTAAGAAGGAGGCAAAGGGAAGGAAAGGACATTAACATTCCCCTACTTGTGTTCTTTTATTCTTCTCCAAAGATAAGTGCTAATCAAGAGAAAGATACTCTTACCTCCAAAGAGAAAGAGTCAAGTTCAGGGACATTGCCAGGGCTGTGTTCTCCAGAGGGAAAATTCTCCAAGGGATTCAACTCTCAGTGGGCATGCGTGTATGGCTCTTTCCACTCTCTTCTTCTACTAAGAAGGCTGGTATACAGCATAGCCAGAGGCCTGCACCCCTGACAAAGGTGTGGCCACTTTCATGTTTTGGGGTTTTTTTTTTCCCCCTCTCTCTCCCCCCACCTCTCATCCAGACCCAGTCTGAGATTTAGTAGCTACCTGTGGCTTAGGTCAGCTCTGTTCCAGCCCCTGGGCAAATGCACAGCCCCTGGCTGTGTCTCCCGCCTCTCTCCATTGGTACAAGCTGGTACGCACCCGTGTGAAGGGAAAAGGGAGGCTCCCCCGCCTGAGTGTTAAGATGCAAGACTGATGTTTCAACACTGAGGCAAATACACAGGGAAAGTCACAACCAACTTTGTTCCCAGTGTGGCAGGTGGACCTAATATAGGAAGTAAGGCTAAAAACAACCTTCTACGCAGACCCGCATAATAAAGAAGGTTTCTGTGCCTTGCTTGTCCATCAGCTCCCTCAGAGATGCTGTACAAAGGTATCTGAAATGGGGCTCTAGCATTTCCCAGTCCTCTGGTCAAACATCATCATAAGAACTTCTTAATACTCCATCCTAACACCTCAAAGAGAAATCAAAATTCATCAAGCTACAGAACCCAAGAATTACTTTGCATTAATTACAACCAACTCATCAAAAAAAAAAAAAAATCCAAGAATTATTTTGTATTAATTATAAGCAAATCTCTAAAGGAGTCATCCCCATGAGTTATTTTCAAGTGTTTAATGTTCTGGGAATATTCATGCACATGAGCTATTTCCAGCTCCGGTCACTGTGTCCTGATTATATTATTATTTTTTTCAAAATCTGTTGGACTAGAGAGATAATATGAGAGTACACTTTGAATCGCCAAGCTTTTGAAAGCAATTTATATTTCTATCATTAATGATTTGAATACAACATTTTAAATCCAAACGTAAACTCCCCAAATTGAGGCTTTCTTGTGGATAATTTTATATCTGCATCATACAAACATGTGGCCATTTCCCCTAGGGCTCATGAAAGTCACCCTGAACAGACAATCTGGAAGAGGAGTATAAAGGCATCTGTGAGATGTGATGTGGGAAAATCGTTTTTTCCCAAACCGATCAGTGCTGTACCACCAAATGCAGAATCACAACAAATCAGCAGAGTTAAGAGTCTGCTTTGAAACAGAAAACCATGGAGGGTGAAAGTGGCAATGCCCATCCTGGACACACTGGCAGGGGAAATAGAGGCATCTGTAAACTCAGGGTCCTGAGCCGAGCATCCAAGCACACAAAACCTGCTCTGGCTAAAGGTTAATGAGCAGCCACACACACAGAGATATGACCCCAAACGAAAATATGTTCCATTTCTCAGTCTAAAAATTTAGGAACCCCCTTAGTGTGGGTTTTTGCCTCTGTTATTCCAGCCCCTTCCTGGGAGACCCTGGGTGTCTACACTGGGCTCTAGGCTTCATTCTCCCCGTGCAGTTGTGGCCCCAAATCTGCATGCCCTCTGCCTTGGAGCTTTGGCTTCCACGCTACATCTCAAGCCTTCCCTCTCACACCCTGCCCAAACACCAGGGCCCATGGGAGCCTGGCTTTCCCCAGTTAGGAGAAGGACACTGAACAAGTTTCACTTGATGCGTAGGACCCACCAATTCCCAACGGTGTATTCTGCTGAAATGAAATAACCCATCAAACCTGAAAGCTGGAAGTACATCATGGTCAGAGGCTGGGCACTTCTCAAATATGACAGAGGCTAATGTTTTAATTAATAATCCTGAAGGGACTCTCTATATGAGAGTATCTTAAAAACAACCTTGCCCCAGCTCCCCTGAACCCACAGTGGTCCCTGGACCCCCATGATTAGTACAGAATCAGTCTAGCACTTAACTCCAAGGACAGAGGAGAGCACTGTATTGAATTATTCCAAGTATACAATTTATTCTGGTCACCTGCCCCAGGAGACTGCAATGCCCATTCCTGTTTGAAGCAGAGACCCTGCATTTTAGCAACATGGAAACCTACTCCTCTGCCCCCTCTCTCTTTGCATACTTGAAAGGTAAAAAATTTGGGATAGAATAAGCTCAATTACAAAATCGCCGAAAAGAGAAGTTTAACACTTGAGGGACTTATGCACTGAAACCTACACTCTTTTTGATTACTCAGATAGCTAAAGTAGCTTAGAATTGGTTTACACAAATATATCTGGAGCCATTTTTGAAAGGGAGGACACAAAAAGTAGAAGTGGGTGCTAATTTCATATCCCAAACTTAAGATATAATGTTGTTTATGACTAATTCAAAAAAGTAAATTTTATTAACTCAAAGGTGCATCAAGTTTCTAATTCCAATTCCAATTCCAATTCCAATGACTGATTATATATGTACAATGCCCAGGAAAGTGCTGGAAGAGAGTGGGGTTGGAGGAACAGGGAAGGAAACCTTCTCTGTTTGTGTGTGACCCCTCTTAGCAGCAACACCCCCCCGGGGTCTGCCCCCAAAGCGTGAAAGCTTTGTCCAGTTGAATTCTGACTTCAATGCAGCACTTGCTGAAGCATAAAGGGGCTTTTATGAACTGGGCCCTGAGCTAGAGCACATCCTCTTGAGTTCCACATACCACATCTTCCCTCCTTCCCCGTGATCTATGAGCTGGTAGGGCAACATTCAGGAGAGAACATGCATCCTTCATTCAATCCCTGGTTCATACGCAATATGCTGAGCATTTATAATGTAAATTTTATAGGGCTCAACAAGGAAGGAACTAGAAAAAGCTCAAGAAATGGTCCCTTACCTTCAGGGGCCATAATAAGATATCGACGTGTGAAACAGATCATGGAATAAAACGCTATCTTGGTGCTATCAGGCAGAGGGAGTGATGGTCCAAGTCATGCTTGGCATTTTTTCTTATACTCTGTAAAAATTCAATTAATACATGTATGACACAGACAATACAAAGGTCCGTGACATCCCATTTCCTCGAAACTCACCATGCATAAGGGTTTACTGTAGAGGGCATAGGAGACACATGCAAATACAAGCATGCATAGATGCATGGAATATAGCCCAGAGCTTGCTATTTTTCACTGAAGGATGTATCAGAGACTTCTATATCTTGCCCCATTCCATAGATAAAACGCTAACTTGTTCTTTTAAGTAACTGCACAGTGTCTCTTGTTAAGATGAAATTCCATGATACAGCTAGCAATCCCAAGAAGGACGGGTGAAGTTCAGGCACCACCCGGCTACTGTACAGCGTTCACTCTACACAAAGTGACCGTCTCCAGCCACAACCAGCTGTTTCCTTCCCCTGGAGTTCCAGAAACGGGGCAGCAGAGGCGAGAGCTCCTAAGAAACACATTCCAACATTTGAAACAGGAAGTGGCAGTGGCAGTGGCGATGCCTCATCTCAAGGACCGAGGAGCAAGAACACTAGGCTGTAGGAAGGGCGGAAAGGAAAATGATGGGGGAGGGAGAGAAACTTGGGGGGCAGGGGCTCCGAGTATCATGTTTGGTTCTAGCTGTTTCTGGGGCCCAAGAATGATTCGTATCTTGAGTTCCATCAGACATGCTCTCACTGGTAAGACATTTTCTTTTTTTTATGTGGCTAATCTGAATTTCTGATATGTGTATGTAATAGTCCTAACCAGCTCAAGGGACTGGGAGTTCTAAATGTTTTTTTTTAAGTCTTCCTTTAGTGGGACAGAGTATCAGTCTCCCAGGTGTCAAATTTCAAGTTAGTTATCTTCAAAAGTGTCATGCTTTCTCGACCCCATGCATTATCCACCCTCCTCATCTTCCCTTTCAATCTATATTTATTTTGTGATTTTTTATTTTTTTCAGAGTCAAAGCCTTCCTGCAGTCCAGGTCACCTTCTTCTCCCCAGAGGCAACTAGTTTCGCTTTTACCTACTTATCATCCCCCCCCATTTCTCTAAATAATACACACTTGCATTTTTTGAGTTGCAGGCATTATCTGTTGACTTCCTCCTACGCAGGAAGGAAGATGCAGCTCTTTCCCCATGCCCTACCTCACACCCACACAGCTCCCACTCCTCATTCCCCCACTATAGGTATCTTTTACTTTCAATCAGACTGACAGTGATCACATCATTATGACTATATAAACACTATTCCCAATTAAGTCACATGGAAAACTATGATTATTTTTCCTTTCCTGGGCAACTTCATGTTTCCTCTAGAGTTAATAACTTTGAAGACTCGACTCTCATTTTAATGGTGCTTTGGGAGTGTGGTAGGATGAATAATGCCCCCTTCCCCAAAGATACCCATAACCTAATTCCTGGAAACTGTGTCACCTTACATGGAAAAGGGAACTTGGCAAATGTGATTTGGTTAAGGATCTTTTTTTTTTCCAAAGATTTTATTTATTTATTTGTCAGAGAGAGAGAGAGAGAGCAAGCACAAGCTGGGGTGGGAAGCAGCAGGCCGAGGGAGAAGCAGCCTCCCTGCTGAGCAGGGAGCCCACTGGGGGACTCAATCCCGGGACCCCAGGATCATGACCTGAGCCACAGGCAGACGCCTGACCGACTGAGCCACCCAGGCGTCCCATCGGTTAAGGATCTTGAGAGAGAATATCCTGGATGATCCAAATGGGTCCAGTGTAATCCCAAGTATTCCTATAGGAGGGAAGCAGGAGGTCAGAGTGAACAGGTGATGTGAAGACAGAAGTACGAGGATGCAGTGACACAAGGGCCGAGAAACAAGGAACACAGGCAGCAGCTAGAAGCTTTTCAGCTTGGGTTTTCAAGGCAAGGAAACAGAAGCCTCCTGAAGGAATGAAGCCGCCAACATCTTGACTTTAGACTCTTCATCTCCAGAATTGTAAGAGAATACATTTTTGTGTTGTTTTAAGCCACTAAACTTGTGGCTTTGTTACAACAGCAATAAGAAGCCAATACAAGGAGGCAGCAAAAGTAATTCCCTTTGTCAAGTCCATCATCTTGACCCGGAAGTCCTCAGCTACTTCCTGCTGACAAGATGCACTTCTGAGTCTGCGTCAGCTGACAGACCAAGAACTTAAAGAACCCGAGTTGGATAATACCAGAGACACTATTTTCCCTACGTTGTTCTGGGAAAAATTTATGAACTGGCTCATTTTGGTCATCCAAGAATAGAGAGGGAAACTATATCATTCAAATTATAGCATGGGAAACTCCTTGGACTGGGAGCCACACATCCTGGTGTCAGCACTATCAGAACCTAACAGAGTGACTGTGGTCAACTCATTCCATTTTCCTGAGCCCTAATTTCCTTGTTAGAAAATAAAGAAGGAGCACTCTGTGATGTTGGAGGCTTCTCTTAGCTCTAATATTTTATAAGTCAGAATGTGGCAAATGAATATTAAATAGTACTCATTTACTCTAAACCTATTAAAACTCCATAGGGAAAATTATTCCCATACACTATCAATGAAGAGATAGGATAACAAACAGGTATTATTATTTATAAATCAGTACTCCAAAGCTAAAAATTAGATATGAGAATAAGCCATGCAGAGAAAGAATGATGATAGTAAACACCTCTAGGGCTCTCGCCATGGGCAAAGTACTATTCTAAGTGCGTTAACAGATATCTAACCAAAAATCCCCTTCACTCCATTTTACAGATGATGAAACTGAAGTTTGGAAAGGATGAGTAACTTTGCCCCAGCCATCTGGCTCCAGTCTATGCTATTACTCACTCTGCAAGACTGCATTTTGTAACTGCAAATGGAAGAGGAGGAAAAGAAGGACTATCTGTGAAGTTTATCGTGCGAATACAAAACAAAATACAGGGGCGCCTGGGAGGCACAGTAGGTTGAACCTCCAAGTCTTGGTTTCTGCTCAGGTTGTGATCTAAGGTCTAGAGATCAAGGCCCACAATAGGTCCTCCGAGCTCAGCAGGGAGTCTGCTTAAGACTCTCTCTCCTTCTCCCTCTGTCCCTCCCTCCTGCATGCAGAGGCACGCTCTCTCTCACTCTCTCTCAATAAATAAGTAATCTTTAAAAAAATACAAAAAACAACAGGTTTTAGAAAGATGAAATTAGGAACAGATAAGGCTAAGAAAGGGGAGGGGGAGGGGAACACATACCAAGTTGAATCTCTCACCGCTAGAGAAATATAAAGGGCTAAAAAATAAGTAAACAGAAAGAAGGGACAGAAAATTGACACACTGTGCCTTGAAAATAAATCTGCTTCGTTAAAATCTTATTTTGCAAAAGTAATTTTGGCATTTGTACACAGTAGGCCTGTTATCCCACGACAATCTTCTACTTCAGTGACATCTTTCTGCATCAGTTAATTAACAGGTGCCACTCACAGAGCGAGCCTATTGAGCTGTTGCTGCAGGAGACACGGAGCAATATCAGATATTCAATACCAGTGCTGTCAAGTAAATGACAACAATCAGCAGGGAATGTATTTCATTTTCAGCTTTCTAGTGGAGAAAATAAATATGACTTAGGAAGAATTTGATATGCACCTTCTACATATCAAATTTCTGAGAAAAATTTGAAGGCACATTGGAAATCAATTCAAGCTATAAAGGAACTTGTAAATGTTCACTTAAATTTGAATGTAAAAAATGAAGCCTTCAGAAATAACCACAGAGGAAAATAAATGAAATGTGGTTTTTTAAAAAACCATTTAAAAGCATTTAAAAAACAAAACAAAACCAGAAGAGCATAATACTCATTCTTTACCTTCTTGCACTTGACTTCCTGATAGCTCTTGTCACATCTTATCTTTTGGAAAGGCGGCCTCCTTCTCTTGGCTTAGAGGACACCCCACTCTTCTGAGTTCCCTCCCTGCCCATTCCTTCTCAGTTTCCTGGAGCACTTTTCTCCAAAACCCCACAATCAAGTATACTTATCTGATGAATGTCTGTGTTGCCTACTAGACCATAAATCCTACAGGAGCAGAAAACACATCTGTTTGGGTTATTCCTATCTAATCTGAGCCTACCACAGACCCTGGCTCATAGCAGGTTCTCAAGAAACACTGTGTGTTGAGTAACATTACATGACCAAAGAAGGGCTCATTCTAGAAATTCACAGCTGATTAATCATTAGAAAACCCACTACTGGAAATTACACTGAACAGTGTAAGGAAATAAAGATCACCCAAAGGAGAACAAGCAGAGGCTATTCAGAGCTTGCTATAGCAAGGGGGTCAGCCACTATCCCTTGCATTTGGCAGAGACTCAAAGACAGGCAGGGGAGTGGGAAAGCTTTATAGTAAAAAGACAGGAAGGCTTCAGGTATGCACTGATTGGAAGCTGTTGGTACCGGGAAGCTGAAAGCAGGTTAACTAGAAGTAGGGCATGTCATGTGATTGGTTTAGGGAGCAGATTTGGTTTTCTGTCGTTGGTCCTGAGTCAGAAGGAAGGGCAAAACTTAAGGAAGCTGACAGTTACTGACCAAGCCCCGACCAATTTGTGCCAATTGCTACAGAGGTAGTGGTTTGGCATCCCAGAGTGGTTCCTGCAGAGGCTGTAGTGTGGCTTCCTGCGCTAGGTGCTGCAGAGGTTGGGAGTCGGAGTTCTATTTTCATACATGAACTGGCCATTGGCCATTTACATATAGCCTCTCAATAGTGGAGGCATACCCATTAAGGTCAGCAACTGGAAAAGGATGCCCACTCCCAATTTTCACTCAAAATTCCTTGGCTAATGTAGCCAAGGCAATGATAATAATATGTAACTACTCCAATAGTCAATAGGCTTCTCTAAAAGCCTACTTAGGGTGGGGATCAATGAGATTTAAAATCATTAAAAAAAAATGAAGCAGAACTACACGTATTGACATAGACATATGTCTATCACATCAAATATGGAAAACCAAGTTAAAAAATAGTACACATAGAATAACAGCATGTAGAGAAGGCATTTAAGAGTCACTGAACAAGCCTTATCTTTCAAGCACTGTGCTCTTTTACACACACAGTATCTTTACACACATTGTCTCATCTAATCTGCCATGGCCTACCCTGCAGATGAGAAGGTGGGGACCTTCCAGATAACTGGAAGTGAGGAAGAGCCCCAGACCCAGATTCTTTCTCACTACCTTGTACTGCTTGGTAAGCTTTTATGCATGAGGAAAACCCGGTTCATCGACCCAGGTGAGTTCACTTTTTCACTTCTTACCCTTCTGCACTCTTGAATGTGTTTATACTGAATACACATTACCTCTTTCTTTTTTTAAGATTTTATTTATTTATTTGACAGTGAGAGAGACAGAGAGAGCAGGAACACAAGCAGGGGGAGTGGGAGAGGGAGAAGCAGGCTTCCTGCTGAGCAGGGAGCCCGATGCGGGGCTCCATCCCAGGACCCTGGAATCATGACCCAAGCCGAAGGCAGACTCTTAACGACTGAGCCACCCAGGCGCCCCCACATGTTACTTTTATGATCAGAAAAGTTACAGTTATTTTACATCTTTAAAAAATAAAAAGAAGAAGGAATGATACAGTACTTTAGACACTTTTGGACCTGCAAATAAAGGCTACTGCTCAGGGTTCAGACTGAACCTCTGTAACACCATGTGAGACTCTTATTCCATCTGACACCTTTGTGAGGCCTGTTCCACCTTGAAGGAAGTCTCAGGTGTCTCAGCCATGAGAAGCTTGATACCAAGAAAGGAAATACTACCTGGCATCTTGGGGGACATCAGAGGGCTGGCTTTGCCTGTCTAGTTGGGATGGCCTTGGCACAGGGGCATAATGCAAAAACCAAGGAGAGAGAAAATGGTGCTGAAAAACATGATAAGCTCTCATCATCCTTCCTTGGAGGTCTCTGAGCAAAAGCAGTCTCATCCCTTTTCAGAACCCACCCCTCGTCCGTAAGCTCCACCCCAGTCCCTCTGCCTTCTCCAAACCTTCCACCCCCTGCCTCCCTGTCTGAGTCACTCACCACATGTAAGTCTCCCTCATCTCTCCCTTCACCTGTCTTTTTCAACTAAGCCAATTTCTCAGTTCCAAAGAAACTTTCAACTGGCCTTGCTGCCCCCGAAAATATCATCCGATCCCTCTTTCCTTTACTGACAATGTAGACAAATCTGTTTCCTTTCCATTTTTTCTTCTAGTAAAGTCACCATTAGATTTTTCAAAAGGTACTTTACCACAGCACTTCACCTCTTTTCACCCCTGGCTTGTTTCTCACTGCCCTCCTGGGCTCTCTGTCGCTCATCACCAGCTGGCTGATAACAGAATACCTCATTGGGCACAGTGGGATGGTAATGGGATCTTTCTGAAGACCAGAGCATCTAGAGGGCAGGGTGTGGCATGCTTTCATTCTCTAGCTTGGCCCAGTGCTTCACAATCAATACGTGAATCTCCTCTGATAATGAAACCAAATCCTACTAATAACTTGACAAGACAAAGAGCAACACCATCTCCCTTCCTGGCACAATCTTTTCTTCTCCCACCCAACCTGGGTAGAAGTAGATGCTTTCTCCCCTAACCTTCATCTCCTCTGAGACTTTCTGCAAAGTTCTCTCCAGCATAAGAAATGCACCTACTGTGCCTGCTGTGTTTTCAAGTTAGTCAGCACTCACGCACCCTGAGAGCCAGTAAACGTAATTCTACTGTGGATTAGTTACTCAACTGATTCCACTCCAGAAAGACCGTGTCTTAGATGTCACCTCCCACCAATCTTGGCTAGCAACATTCTAGTTGCTAGATTCTAATTATAAAGCCTAAAACAGAGGGTACTAACACACAGGCTGTGACTAGAATTATCCTCACATATGAATTCTTTCACTTTCCCAACTTATTAACCCGATTCAGAGGACAGGACTCCCAAACCGACATCTTTAGGAAGAGGCCAAAGGCATGATGAGCTTTTCCTCTCCCTGTGATCTGTAACCTCCTCCCTCTCAACCCGAATGCCTGACACTCAGTCCCAGCTGTTCCCCTTTCGCCACGCCCCTGTATGCTGCACCATACTCCCTTCCTGTTCCGGGTTGGGCTGGTAGGTATCACCACATACCTACAGTTACTGTTTTCGCCTCCTGCAATTCTGCTTCCACTCTCCATCCCACCAGCAGGGTGGCCTAATTTTGCTTGGCATCACTGAGGGAATGTTCCCGCACTGCTAAGAGAGTCTGAGCACTGACCTTGCCATCTCTTACCTGGCTGAGCATTCAAGGCCCTCCACACTCTGGTTCCAGCCCAGCCTGCCAACACAAACCCACTCTTGCAGCCCAGATGTACATAGCCTACCACCACCACCTGTGCTCTCGTCCTTCACTCCTGCCTCTCTGCTCGGCTCCCACTGCTCTTTGCGGCTAAGGTGGCCTCTCTTCCTCATCCTGCCTCCAGCCTCCACTTCACTCGTGCACTTTCACTCACCACTTTCTCCTTTGAAAGCTTCTGTTTACACCACCCATTTGTGCAATAACATCCTGTATTTCTACTTATCTTTACACATAAAATGTTTCTCCCCAACGAGACCACAAGCTCCCCAAGGAAGGAACTATCATGGAATAAAAAAGGTATTTCAGAAATATTGAATACATATATTTGAATTGCACAAGCTTTTTTGTGAGTTCTACACTGTCTAACACTTACTGAAGATATTCAGTAAATACCTTTTGAATGAACAAATAAATGACTAATTTAGACCACTGGCTCTTGAGGGTCTGAATATATCTTGTGCATCATTCTACCCAGAGCCCATCTCAGTGGACTCAATAAATCTTTGGGTGAATGTCAGTGAGAAAAGCAGACAGAGGAAGGGGACAGTGTTTAGGTGAAGGTTATGAATATCACAGTTTAGAATTTGTTGTAAAAAAGTAAAACATTCAGTGGAAGAGTAATAGTCACTAAGAAGATAGAAGATCCCATTTACAACGGCAACAAAAGTAGATGAGATACTTAAGAATAGATGTATCAAGGACCCTGCAAGGTCCACATGAAAAAAACAAACATTAATGAGGGATAAAGAATCAGACAAACAACTGGAGAGTCATACCATATTTTTGGCTAGAAAAGCTCAAAATCATAAACATGTTGATTCTTCCTAAGTTAATCTATGAATTAAAAGTAACTGCAAAAACATTAGGATTCAACGTGTTTTTTGAAACTAGACAAGCTAATTACAAAGTTATTGTGGGGAAAAAAATCAAAAGGTAAAATAGCAAGGAAACTCTTAAAATAGGTAAAGTAACTAGAAGTGGGAACTATCCCAATCAAATGTCTAACTACATAACAACACCACGAAAATTAAGAGTTAGGCACTGACATGTGAGTAAATAAAAACCAAAGGGAAAAATGAAGAGGCCGAAATCTGCACAAAAATACACAGATATTTAATATGATGGCATTTCAGATTGATGGAGAAAAGATGGAACGTTCACTTAACGGTACTACTGAGGAATAATAAAATAATAAATCCTACTCTAAAGACTTAAAACCAAATATATTTCAAGTAGATCAATGATTTAATAATCAAAACTGAATCCATAAAAGTAGCAGAAAAAAAGGAGAATTTAGAGTTGAGAACGCATTCCTAATAGAACACAAAACCCAGAAGCTATAAAAGATTTGTTAAATAATACTTACTAAAACTCTAATTTCTGTAGCAAAATACAACTTAATAAAATTAAATGTCAATAACTAAGTGTAAATATTTGCATAACCAATCACAGGAGTCAATTTTCACTTACTTGTAACGAACACTGAGAAACTGGAAGAAAACACTAGAAACACATAAGAAAAGTGGTCAAAGAAAATGAACAGGGAAATATTTCCAAGAGAAGGAAATACAAATGGCTCTTACGTAAAAGAAGAGATGCTCATAATAAGTAAACTTCAAAATAAAAAGAGACTGAGAGAGGACTGTGATATCCAGTCATGATGGTATAACTGGCACCAAACTCATCCTTCATAAGCAAGATTAAACCTAGACTAAATAGATGACATAACCGTTCTTCAGATGTTAGACAACAAATAGTACAGGATTCTGATTCCTGAGAGAGAGGAGATGCAGGAAATAAGCCCTATAATCACGCTGGTATTCTCTCTGTCTTTCCTGACATTTCTCCTTTTGAGGCACTTTCCAGATGAAGGCATGAGGTTGCGGGACTCAGAGCAGAGGAGCCTCACTTTGCTGCGCAGCAGGAGAGTGGAGTTAGGGTTTGCTGAGGCAGCTGGAGTTTACCAGGCAGATTAATGAAGGGAGTGAAGCTGCTCAGAAAAGCAGTTTCGGAAATCTGCACAGTGGGACCCTTAAAGTCTTTGGTCACGTGCTAAGATGTTGGTTGGATGAGATTCCAGGTAGTGATAGACAACAGCTCCCTGGAAGCTGTGGGTTGATGGGAGAGCCTGAAATTGCACAGAGCTGGGAGACAAGAGTTCTGGCAATCCAGAGAAAACAGATCTTGCTAAATACTCTGAGTAATGGACTGAGACCTCAGAAAAGCCACACCTTATTAAGGCACCCATGAAACAAAAATTAAAAACAAGGCTTGAAAGAGTCAAGCTGAACTACCAGTAAATTAAATGACAGCCAGAAAGAACTCAATATTCTCTAAAAACACCAAAATTCAGACTCCTTATTGTGCCTACAGAACTGCCACTGTGCAAAAATTATTATACATTGCAAAAAATCAGGGACTGAGAAATGTAACCCATAACCAAGAAAAAATATATATTAAATGGAGACATCAAGATGACCCAGGATTTTAAAGTAGCTAATGAAAATATATTGAAAGGGGCGCCTGGGTGGCTCAGTTGTTAAGCATCTGCCTTTGGCTCAGGTCATGATCCCAGGGTCCTGGAATTGAGCCCCTCATCGGGCTCCCTACTCAGCAGGAAACCTGCTTCTCCTCTCCCACTCCCCCTACTTGTGTTGCCTCTCTCACTGTGTCTCTGTCAAATAAATAAATAAAATCCCTAAAAAAAAAGAAAATATATTAAAAGATATAGAAGAAAATATGGTCATAATGAATTAACAGATCAGAACTCCTTAAGAAATGAAAACAATAAACCAAATGGAAATCCTAAAACTAAAAAGTATACTATCTGAAATAAAGTTTTCACTGGTCAGATCAAGGGAAGACTAGAGATGGCAGGAAAAAATTAAACTAAAAGATCTACACAAATTATCCAATCTGAAGAAAAGAGGAAAAAACAAGTTTAAATTTTAGATAATAAAGACCGTAACAAATCCAAATAGACTAACACATATGCAGGATGTACATAAAAACTGGAGTTCTAGAGGAAAAAGAGAAATAATGGGGGAGAAGAAATATTTGGAAAAATAATAGCTCACAGTTAGCCAAATTTGATTAAAAAATATAATATATACTTGCAAATTTCAAGGAGCTCAGCAAACTGCAAGCAGGAAAATTATAAATAAAACCATACCAAGGTTCGTCAATAGTCAAACTCAAGAAAATCAAATATATTGATACATTGGACCAGAAGTAAAAAGGGACATTTCATAATGATATAAGGGTGACAATCATAAATGTAAGAGCACTTAATAACAGAGTTTCAAACTACATAAAACAAAAACTGATACAACTAAACAAAAATAGATCCAGTCATAACTGGAGATTTTCTTTTTTTTTTAAGATTTTATTTATTCATTTGAGACAGAGATACAGAGTGAGAGAGAGAGCATGAGCAGGGGTGGAAGGCAGAGGGAGAAGGAAAAGCAGACTCCCCGCTGAGCCAGGAGCCCAACACGGGGCTCGATCCCAGGACCCGGAGATCATGACCTGAGCAGAAGGCAGACACTTAACTACCTGAGCCACCCAGGCACCGCAATAACTGGAGATTTTAAATACTTTTCTTAGTGATAGAACCACTGGAAAAAAAAATCAGTATATAGAAAATTAGCCAAAAAAATCTGAACAGCTCTCACAATCTTTACCTTGAGGTCAACAATTTTTACAGACTATATATCTATATCCAACAACTACTGCAGAATATACATTCCTTACCAGTACACTTGATACCTTCAAAGACAGACCACATGCCAGACCAAAATAGTAAGCCTCAAAAATTTCAAAAAACTGAAATCTTAGTGTGTGTTCTTTCAACACAGTTAGAAGCAGATTAGAAATCAGTAACAATAAAGTATCTAGAAAGTCCCCAAATGTAGGGAAATTAAAGATACTTCTAAAACATGATCATGTTGAAGAAGATATCACAAGGAAAATTAGAAAATATGTCAAAATGGATGATAATGAAAATACAACAGTGCTTAGCCAAACATCTGTAGTTCTAAATGCTGGAAATGAAGAAAGCTTTAAAATCAATTCTCTAAATCCTCACCCTAGGAATCTAGGGGGGAAACGCCCTCCCCCTCCAAATAAGCCCAAAGTAAACAGAAGGAACTAATAAAGATAAAAGCAGAAATTAGTGAAACAGAAAACAGACAAATACTACAGCTTCTTCTTTTAAAAGCTAATAAATTGATAAAACCCTAGCAAAAGTGAAGAAAAAGAAAAGCACAAATTAAAAATACAATACCACTTTGTAATAAAAGGAAATGAAATATTGATACATGCTACAACATGGATAAACCTCAAATTGCCATCTAAGTTAAAAAAGCTGGATGCAAGGGGCGCCTGAGTGGTTCAGTTGGTTAAACGTCTGGCTTTGGCTCAGGTCATGATCTCAGAGTCCTGGGATGGACATCAGGCTCCCTGCTCAGCAGGGAGTCTGTTTGCCCCTCAACCCCTCCCCCCACTCATTCTCTCTCTCACTCTCAAATAAAATTAAAAAAAAAAAAAAAAAGCCGGATGCAAAAGACGATATATTGAATGATCCCATTTATATGAAATGCCCAGAAAAGACAAATCTATGGAAACCAAAAGCATGGGAAATATGGCCCAGCATAAATCTGCCCTAAATCTCATGTGCTGTATTATTTTCTGTCTCATCAAGTTTGCTGACAATTAAATATCAGGCTCAATTAAGATGGACTCTGTTTTATGTCCTTCCCTGGACCCACTTCATTCATTCATTCAATCATTCTTTTACCAATACTTTCATTGAGCTAGGAACTCAATTCTTACAGGTAAAATGCAATAGAACATTGGTTTTCAAAATTATTTTTACGATGAAAACTCTTTTGCTAAGATGTATCATGAAAAGCCCCAACATGCAAAACAGATGAGAGTAGGGGTGCTCTGTCGAAATAAAGAAAGGCTTTCTTGCTTGTGATCTACCTTTGAACACCTTCTCCCAACCACCCACTTTCCTCTTATGGTGGTCTGGGCAATCAAGAGTTGACTACGTTAGACAGAAAAATCCAAATTAAATATTTGCAAAACTTCAGAAGTTTTGGAATCACAGCATTTCTTGGCAAAGTGGCAACTTTTTTCTTATGTGTAGGGTGCTGAAGGCAGGATACCTTGGGCAAATGCTTAGTGATTGGCATAAAACGTGTGGAAGGCTCCCAGCCTGGGTACAATCTACCACAGAATGCAAAGGGTGGGAGTTACAGTTTAACTTCTACACAAAGTAGTTAAACCTGAGAATTTTTTTCAGTTGTTCGATTTCACTTTTGACTTTTGCTATGCGGCAAAAAATTTTTAACACATTGAAATTTTAATTACTGTATTAATTCTGCAAAAGCTTGCCAACTTTATGAAAATGGCACATTCAGAGGTGACAATAAAATAACTTCTGCTTGGCACAGGGCAGCAAATGACAAGGTTGCTTGTGGCCAGAGACTCCCTGTCTCAAAATCCCACCTCGCCTGTCCTACCCACCTTCCCTCATGATGCATCTAGTCCCTTTAACCCACATACGATGTACCACATGCCATGGCCCAGAGTCTCCTGCAAGGTTTCTCCCTTCTCTCTGCCCAGAAGATCCCCCAGAGCACCTCAGCCAAAGGTCCAGTGGACATTCTGTACTTGTGTGAGCTTGTTGTACAGTCCTTATTTGTCCCTGCAATAAGTGTTAAATTCTGAAATTTGTTCTAATTTTACTTTTAGCTTTCAACTATTTTGCTAAAACATCTATTAATTCCTCCATTCCACTGCTGCTTTCATTTGAACTTTGAGTTGAATATTTGATCCACTTATCTTCACGTTTCTTATTTAAAATAAAAAGAACTCAAACCTATTTAATCTGGAAGAGCTTAACTGAAAATACAGAAAGCATAATATATAGATTCCCTGAGCCTTTATTTCCTAAATAATCTGATTTGTAGTTCTGATTTTTCATTAATTTTATGATATTTTGATACAATCAATAGATTACGAAGCATAATAAAATGAACACCCATACATGTTATACTCAACTTGAAAATTAGAATATCACCAATTCCATTTAATCTGCCTGGATAATCCTCCCTGGATACATCCACTGTTCTACATTTTGAGTGTTTTATTCCCTTGCTTTTGCTTCCACAGTCTTATTATATGTATGTATCCCTAAATGTATTGTTTCATCTTGAGTTTTATAAAATTGGTTATTACACTACACATGGAACTGTGCAGCTTGTATTTTTTTCTCAATAGTTTGTATATTTGGCTTTGATTCATTCATTTCGTGGCTGGAAAATATTCTTGTGTAGGATTTTGCCACATTTATTTATCCATTCTTCTACTGATGTTTACTGGTGTTGTTTCCGTGCTGATATGAATATATTTGTATATTTCCCTTGACTGACAAACACAAAAATTTCCCTAAGATTTGTAGAAGAGGAATTGCTCAAAGGATATACGGATGTTCAGTTTCACAAGGTAGTGTGTCTACTGTCCACACTGGGGTTCTGAATGCATGTCTCCATGTACAGTGTTCACTTGGTTTCTTAACTTCACCAGCGATCCAGAGCCAATGTAATAGTATAAAATCGTATCTCAATGAGAACTTAATTTGTATCTCCTTATTAATAAAAAGGCTGTGTTTTCTATTCATCTATGATTTCATATTTATTTGTCATTTATCTCTTCAGTAAATGCGTATTTACTACTTTTGCTTAATTTTCTATTGGGTTGTCTTTGTCAGTTCTTCCTGAATTCAGGGAGCTCTTCACAGACGCAGGAATGCTAGGTCAATTATGTATGTCAGGAATAACTTCTCTAGATTTATGCCTTGTCTTTTTACTTTTTAGATGGTGTCTTGTGATAAGCGGATTTTTAAAAATTTGAGGTACTCAAATAATATCAGTCTTTTTTTGTGATTAGCGTTTAAGAAATCTTTACAAATCTTAAGATCATAAAGGAATTTCCTATATTTTCTTCCAAAAGTTTTTAAAGGATAGTCTTCTACATTTAAATACATAGAACTCCTGGACTTGGTTTTCATGAATGGTATCAAGTAGGGGTCCAATTTCTCTTTTGTCCCCATAAGGAGAAATAATCATCCTGGGACCATTTACTGAATACTCCATCACTTCTCCAGAGATCTGGAATGCCCCTTCCATCATGGAATATGTAGGGCTCTATTTGTGAGTAATCTTTCTGTTCCTTTGGTTTATTCGACCATATTGTAACTCTCACAAGAAGTCAGGTTACTGCAACAAAACTATCTTACAGAGATGGACATTTCTTAAGGTCTAATTAGTGTCCCGAAAGGCCATCAGTGGATGTCTCCTGGCTCTGGTACAGGGAGCACAGAGGAAAATAACAAAGCCAACAAGAGATCAAAACTTGGTTGTTAAACAAAATATGTGTAAACATTCCAGAGATCATCTGTACAAACAATTATGACATCAGCTCCTCTTTATAATACGAGCATGCTGTGATCTAAGGCTGACGCAGGAAACAGAGAGGAAGGCTTAGTTTTAGAGACTGCAGGTCATGGTTGTCAGCTCTAGTCCTGTAGGGCACCCCACCTTCCTCCAGACCTCTTCAGTGTTAGTAAGGCATCATATCAAAAGAGCTCTCAAGGTCCTGTCCATTCTAAAATTCTCAAAAAAAAAGTTCCTCCTAATGCCACAGGGAACCTATTTTTTTTTTTTTTTTTTACAAATCAGCTTTGTAGTTTAGATTGTTGAAAAATATTTAAAAACACTGAGTTCTGAGCTGGCTGAAAAATTATCCTAAAAAATGATGTATATTTTTCACTTCATATTTAACTTAAGATTACAACATACATGTAATTTGTATGCATGCTCTATACATCATTTGTGGGTTTTTTTGGAGGGGGGTCTTTTAAAAAAGAAGAAACTTGATAATTAAGAGCTGATATTTTAATGTTCTAAAATGCAAAAAAAAAAAAAAAAAAAACCCACACTCTGTCCTTCTGAAAAAAAAAATCTGAACTTTACTCAGGATGTCAATAATTTTTACAATAAACAAGGACCACAACAAAAAAAGCTTTTGCATGGGGAAAGAAACCATCAATAAAAAGGAAAGGCAACCTATTGAATGGGAGAAGATAATTGCAAATGACATATCTGATAAAGGGTTAATATCCAAAATATATAAAGAACTCCTACACCAAAAAAACCCCGAACAATTCAATTAAAAAACAGGCAGAGGAACTGTATAGACATTTTTCCAAAGAAGACATACAGATGGCCAACAGACATGTGAACAAATGCTCAACGTCACTAACCATCAGGAAAATGCATGTCCAAACCACAGGGATCTATCACCTCACATCAGTCGGAATGGCTAAAAAAAAAAAAAAAAAAAAAACACAAGAAATAACAAGTGTTAGTGAGGACGTGGAGAAAAAGTAACCCCCAGGCACTGTTGGTGGAAGTGTGAATTGGTGCAGCCACTGTGGAAAACAGTATGGAGAGAAAAATTCAAAAAATTAAAAATAGAAATACCATATAATCCAATAATTCCACTACTGGGTATTTACCCATAGAAAATAAACACACTAATTCAAAAAGATACATGTGCCCCTATATTTACTGCAACATTATTTACAATAGCCAAGATATGGAAGAAACTTGAGTGTTCACTGATACATGAATGCATGAGGAGGACGGTACATGTGTATACACACATACATACGTGTACACACACACACACACACACACACACACACACACACAATGAAATATTACTCAGCCATAAAAAAGGAAGGAAATCTTGCCATCTGTGACAAGATGGATGGGCCCAGAGGGTATAATGCTAAGTGAAGTAAGTCACAGAGAAAGACAAATACCCTATGATTTCATTTACATGTGGAATCTAAAAAACAAAACAAACAAAAAACCAGAAACAGACTTAACTACAGAGAGCTGGTGGTTGCCAAAGAGGCTAGGGGTGGAGGGATGAGCCAAATAGGTGGAGGGGATTAAGAGGTACAAACTTCCATTTATAAAATAAATAAGTCCAGGGGATGAAAAGTACAGCATAGGGAATATAGTCAACAACATTGGAACAACTTCGTATGGTGACAGAAGGTGACGACACTTATCGGGCACTTCAAAATGTATAGAAATATTGAATCTCTAAGTTGTACACCTGAAGCTAATACTGTATGCCACTATCCTTCAATTAAAAATAAATTTTAAAAAATGTTATCACCACCACCACCACCACCAACAATAAAGCAAGGCCCTGAAAAGAGAAGCTAGAACTAGAAACAGAGAGTTCCAGAACCTCAACATTCAGAACTAGTCGTTCAAATCAGTGCTTTGATTTCAGCAATAGTAAAGGCCATTTTTGTTGTGTCCAAAAATATAAAATCAAAGCAAACAAAACAGAAAACAACAAAAACACTCCATAGAAAGATTCGTAAAATTTTTATTTTGGGTGTTTTTTTAAATTGGAAGTATAATTAACACACAGTGTTATATTAGTTTCAGATGTATAATACAGTAATTCAATAATTCTGTCCATCACTCAGCGCTCATCACCATAAGTGTACTTTTTATCCTCATCTATTTCACTCACCCTCCCACCCACCACCCCTCTGGCAACCACCAGCTTATCTCTGTAAGTCTGTGTTTTTTGTCTTTCTTTGTTTCTTAAATTCCAACACTGAAAAAAAAAAAAAAAAAACCAATTGGGCGATTTGATTTTGAATTACGAATAGGGTATATACTACGAGCAATTGCACTACTGGGTATTTACCCCAAAGATAACAAATGTAGGGATCCGAAGGGGTACGTGCACCCCAATGTTTATAGCAGCAATTCCACAATAGCCAAACTGTGGAAAGAGCCTAGATGTCCATCAACAGATGAATGGATAAAGAAGATGTGGTATATATACATACAATGGAAAATCATGCAGCCATCAAAAAAATGAAATCTTGCCATTTGCAACAACATGGATGGAGCTAGAGGGTATTATGCTAAGCAAAATAAGTCAAAGAAAGACAATTATCATATGATCTCACTGATATGTGGAATTTGAGAAACAAGACAGAGGATCATAGGGGAAGGGAGGGAAAAATGAAACAAGATGAAACCAGAGAGGGAGACAAACCACAGGAGACTCTTAATCTTAGGAAACAAACTGAGGGTTGCTGGAGTGGTAGGGGGTAGGAGGGATGGGGTGGCTGGGTGATGGACATTGGGGAGGGTATGTGCTGTGGGGAGCGCTGTGTATTGTGTAAGACTGATGAATCACAGACCTGTACCCCTGAAATAAATAATATATGTTAATAAAAACAAGCAAACAAACTAGGGTATATTCAAGTTGGTCAGGTAGAAAATGCGTGTCCTCCCCCCTCCTCCAACACACACTGGTATGATGACTCTTCCTTCACATCTCTGCTCAAATGCCATCTTAAAAGACAGGCCTGGGCGCCTGGGTGGCTCAGATGGTTAAGCGTCTGCCTTCGGCTCAGGTCATGATCCCAGGGTCCTGGGATCGAGTCCCACATCGGGCTCCCTGCTCCTTGGGAGCCTGCTTCTCCCTCTGCCTCTCTCTCTCTCTCTCTCTCTCTCTGTCTGTCTCTCATGAATAAATAAATAAAAATCTTAAAAAAAAAAAGACAGGCCTTCCTCAGTCATCCTGTGCACCACCCCGATGTCACATGTCCTATCCCCCCTTATTGGTCACGTCATGACCTAACACATATTTGACATGCAGATTGTATTCTGGGGGAGACAGACCATAAAGAATCACTGTTAAGACAAAAGGCTTTCTTTTATTCCGAAGCCTGGAACAGTGGCAGAATCAGTTCTCATCAAACATTTAAATAAATGAATATGTGAATGACTAAGTGGGTGGAAATAAAAGCCACTTCCGTTATTTGCGGCTATAAAATGGCTCAGGTCTTCAGACTGATGTATGCAAATATGGAAATGTAGAGCATAACTTTGAATTTCATTTTCCATCAATGTCTGATTACCTCCTGATTAAATCTGACAACCTGCAAAGGGAGAAAAATCATTATTAGATCCCAACCTATCGTCCGTAACAACCTAAATGTAACTAATGATACATTTTATTATACATAGCTTTTAGAGGGAAAAAATAAATGGCCATACTGTCACTGTAACAAAGTTTCCAAGAACTTTGCTCTATATTTGAACATAGCCACATAAATGTATAGTTATACTTGAGTTATAAATGTAAACTGTAAAATATTTAAAGTTTCGTTTGTAGATACATCATTTTGAATCTAATCATGAATTGTAATTTAAAATTCACCCAGTTGCGGCTTTCTATCACAGATATATTATGTGTATATAATATACAGAGTGTCCCCTAAAGGGAAGAAAATGAGCATTCTTCTCAATGACACCTACGTGCCCTATTAAATTCTCAATATAACTAGGGGCGCCTGGGTAGCTCAGTTGTTAAGCGTCTGCCTTCGGCTCAGGTCCTGGGATCAAGGCCTTATCGGGCTCCCTGCTCAGCAGGAAGCCTGCTTCTCCCTCTCCCACTCCCCCTGCTTGTGTTCCCTCTCTCGCTGTCTCTCTCTGTAAAATAAATAAATAAAATCTTTAAAAAAATTCTCAATATATCTAAACAACGACATTATCCCCACCTCACAGATGACGAAGTAGTTCAAACATGTGACATCGCGCGATGCACGAGGTCACCAGCTATCATGTAGTAGTGCCAAATGACAATCGAATCTGACTGACCTGAATCTAAGGCACCCATATACCCAATGTTAAGCCACTATCTGCGTCTATAAGAAGTACTAGGCTCTTTTAGAAAACCTTTTTACTGATATGCAGTAGACATATAAAAAAAATTATAAATATCCTAAGTACACAGTTAGGTGAATTTTCCCCAAACTGAACACATGTAAAGAGCTCACAACTAAAGAAAGAGAACATCACCAGCACCTAGATTCCTCTTGCACCCCCTCCAGACATTATCTGCCTCCCCAAAAGTCATTACTACCCTGACTTCTAACATCAATAATTAGCTGCTGGCTTTGTATTTTGTATAATTAGAATCACACGTTATGTTCATGAGATCCACGCACATGACACTAACAGGAGAGTATTGCTATGTGGCACTATATTTGTGACTACAACACGGTGTATTTAAACATTCTCATGTTGATGGGCATTTGAAGAGTCTCCAGTGTTTTGTTATTACAAATATTATGCTGTCAACACCCTTGTACATCTCTCTCAATGTTCTGCAGGTTTCAGTACATAAGTTTTGTCCATTAGATTTATTCCTTAAGTATTTGATTTTTGGGATACTACTATAAATGGAATCATCCTTCAATTTTTTTGATTATTGTTAGTTGAAACCTGGGGTTTTTTTAAAATCAATCTTATATTGATATTTTATAATGACCTTATAACTGGTGAACTTGATAAATCTGCATGTTAATTCGGTAGTGCATTGATTCTTTTGAATTTTCCAGGTTCACATTCATGTCATCTGAAAATAATGATAATTTCTTTCTTTCTAATTCTTATGCATCTTTTTTTTATATACCTACTGCTTTGGATAGAACTTTCAATACAGTGTTTAAACACAGTGATGGTGGACATTTTTTATCTGTTCCAATCTCAGGGTGAAATTGCCAATATTCCGATGTTCCAATATTGAATATGACCTTTGCTTTTTTTTTTTGACATATTCTTTATCAAATGAAGGTAATTCCCTTCTAATCTTAGTAAGTCAATAGTTTTGAAATTATAAATAGGTATTATCTTTTGTCAAGTGTATTTTCTGCAGTGTTATTCTTTTAATTGTCTAGATAGCAAGAAAAACCAAACTAGAAATGCCTGTCTCACATAAGCCGTACATACATGAATGCAATCATCTTAAAAATTAGACTACAGAGTACATTAACATTTCTTAGCTACATTATAGTTCCTTCATCCTACCCTGCTGGCACTAACATTCATTTATGTGGAGGGAGGAAGCCAGAAGAGAAGCTCAGGCCTCCAGGACAAAGAAACGGAAGCAGAAGCCAAAGAGAAGGTACTTCTTCCCACTCATGGCCCTGGAGACAATTACTCCAGCAATCCAAAGCAGCTGAGAGCACGGTTAGGTGGGTTTCCTAAGTGTGGATAGAGTATCCACTGTAGGGAAAAGAGTGGAAGCTGACAATGACTCATGTACCTTGCTTTTCCAATCTTGAGGCAAGAAGCAAGAGAACTGCAGAAATCCTGGATTATAGCCAATTTTTTTTTTTCTTGCTGCTGCTTTTTCTTCTACTTTTTTCTTCACCTTTTTGGAATCTTTTACGATTTTTCTTTACCTTTTCACCAATTTTGCATCACCTTCTCTGTTAATTTTTTCTCTCAAATCTCTTTTCTTGCATTCCAACCCTTAACTCCTTCATTAATGAATCATTTCCCTGTTCTCTAGCACTGGAAGCAGGGGTTTTCTTATTTTTGACCAGAGGTCTCCAAAGTAACCCACTGGAGTGTGTTTAAAAAAATATTAGAACTTGTAATAATTATTTTTACCAAACAAACAAGAAATCCCACCAACAGCTGGTCTTTTCAATGCACGTATCATTCTTCTGCACAAAGCCAGGGGTACTTGGGTATCCAGACAAAAGGCTGGGGGCAGCAAGACTCAGAGAGGCAGAGTGGGCCATGGGTTTTATAAAATTTCACCACAGTGGGACATCATAGCAGCTCATGTACCTCTGGTTAAATGGATGTACCAATTGTACTATCTCATTTTGACTAAATTAATAAATAACAAATTAAAAAGTAGGTGAGTACCTTATAATGATTGCTGCAACAACAACAAAGTGGAATTGAAGGTAATACTAATAACACAAGCACACAAAGATTCAGAGCGATTCTGCTCCCTACAGTTTTCCACCACCACATCATGATGTTAAAAACAATGACAAGCTAATCAGATCTGAAAAGCAGCTTTAAAAATTGAAATTATGACAACAACTACTGTTAAAATGAATTTGCTATGTATTTTGTCTTGACACTTTAGCTAGAAATAGGAATCTGTCATAATTAGCAAGAAAATGTAAAACTAAGCACCCAAATAAATAAATCT
The DNA here is from genome assembly GCF_037043125.1 of Eumetopias jubatus. Taxonomy (NCBI): domain Eukaryota; kingdom Metazoa; phylum Chordata; class Mammalia; order Carnivora; family Otariidae; genus Eumetopias; species Eumetopias jubatus. The sequence goes on along the minus strand of NW_028274807.1, from coordinate 146,606,447 downwards.
CTATATTTCATGTGATTCTAATACCTCTCAACATTTTATGAAACTTAATGATAAATATACAGAAGCCCCTATGAGGTTTCACACTGTACAAAAGTCAGAAAAAGCACAAACCATCGGGGCAACACTTTTCTTCTCATGGTAAAAATGGCTGAAATAATATCCAACCAAAAAAACAGAACCTGAAATTTAATCTTTATCAATAAATATTGTTGGCAATATTTTTTAAATATTGCTGAAAACTTGAAGCAGCCAGTATTAGAACAAATTATATATCATGAGAGGTTGGATCACAATATAGCTATTTCAAATTGATTCCAGTCATACTATTAAGAGATTCTGTTCCTACCAAAAAATAGTCACATAATTACTTTTTCTATGAGTCACTGAAGAAAAGATGTGCTGGAAATGATATATTCTTGTCAGTAATTTATTTACTAGGGATGTTTTTATTAAAACCTGTGTAAGTGAAATCACTTATAGAATATCTGCTTTGATATCAATTTTTTATAAAATTATTCTCAGGATAAGGTTAGAAAGATAACTCTGTAAGTAAAATTTGTTTCTAGCATCATTCACTGGCAAACTGCTGCAGTAGGGTTGCTGAATGGCAGAAATATATAATGTGTTAGAGGAAAAATAACAAAATTAAATACCCATATGTACATGACTATATGCATATAAAATATTTATGGAATATGAACTTTGTGCAAGACAACATTCTTCTTTACATTCATTCTCGTGCAACATTTGCAACAACCCCCTATGCTGGATTTGGTTTTTAAACCTACTGTCACATGTGAGGCCACTGAGGCATCAGATAGGTAAGACCTGCTCAAGGTCATAGTGGCTTGTCAGCTGCACAGTCAAGGACTCGAACCCAGGTAACCCAGGTTAAGAGTGCCTACTCCCAAACACTAGGCCACTGATGGGGTGAGTTTTGGAAAAACAAGATCTTGACAACAGGCAAATCTTTACAGCATTTTGTAATGAGATGCAGAATGATCAGAAAAACACATGGCTTCACTGCTTATCTCACGGCTAAGATGTTAGAAGAGCTGCTAAGCTTGAAGATGATTTATGTAGTTTTTTTCTTTACAAAAAGGTATTCGCGGAGATTCTGTGATAACAAACAACTTGTCGGGATGCTACCCAGCAGTTGCTTACACACACACACACACGCACACACACACACACGCACACTCCATTCCTTAACACACACTTCACCCATTCTTGCAAGGTGAAGAAGTTGAAACACTGAGTGAAACATTAACCACTATAGAGAGCATTTTTTAAAAAATACATTTGATAAAGTTTCCAGCATTATCTGATTGGGTGGCTAAAAGTACTATAGTGAGACTGTTCCCTAAAAATCTAAAATCTGTAACATAAGGAAAATCTGACAAAGATAGAAAGCCTTTAAATACACAGTGCAGGAGATTAAAAAAAAAATGAGCCATGGCTATTATGTCATACCATACACAAAAATTAATTTGAGATGTTTCGTAGATCTACGTATGAAAGGTAAATGATAAAGCTTCTAGAAAAAAGCACAGGAGACTATCTTTGTGACTTTGGCAAAATTTCTAAAACAAGGCACAGTGAAACATTAACTGTAAAAAATATAAGATTTCATTAAATTAGGAACATCTGCTCATAAAGTCTGCCATTGAGGAGTAGAAAGCACACTACAGAACTGAAGACAGTATTTGCAAAATACATATCCAACAAAGGAATCTTATCTAGAATACATAAAGAATCCTATAAATTAATTAGATACCAAAAATGCTAATTTTAGAAATGAGTGAAAGATATGCACAGGCACAAAAGAGGATATCCAAATGGTCAATCAACATATGAAAATGTTACAAATTAAAAACATAATAAAATACTACTTACATGGCAACAAAAAGACTAAGATTAAAAAGGCGAATACCAAATATGTACAGCAACTGTAATTCTCTTATATGGCCAGCTGGCATGCAAATCAAATCAGCACAACACTTTAGAAAACTGTTTGGCAAAATCTACCGAAGACTAATATACATCTTCCCAAGACTCAGCAATGCCACTTGTAGGTGTATGTATACGTGTGTGTGTGTGTGTGCGCACGCATGTGCGTGTGGTTCTGTATGTATCAAAACAAAAGAGGGGATATGGCCACAAAAACATGTGTACAAGAATGTTAACAGCAGCATTATTCATAATAACCATAAAGTGAGGGATGTCTGGGTGGCTCAGTTGGTTAAGTGTCTGCCTTGGGCTCAGGTCATGATCCCAGGGTCCTGGGATCGAGTCCCATATCAGGCTCCCTGCTCAGCGGGAGGCCTGCTTCTCCCTCTGCCGGCTGCGCCCCCTGCTTGTGCTCACTCATGCTCTCTGACAAATAAATAAAATCCTAAAAAAATAGCCATAAAGTGAAAACAAGCCAAAGGCCCATCAATAGGAAAAGAGAAACTGCAATATAGTCATAAATGGGATACTATATAGCAATTTTTTAAATTAAAAAACACGTAAAAAGGAACAGTGCAGATGACTTTCACAGAAATTATGCTATGAAAGTAGCCAAGTGAATCTATTTTGTATTTCGTTTATATGAAGTTCAAGAACAGACAAATTAATCAATGGTTCTAGAAATCAGAATACTGATTAGCTCTGGGTAAAGCATGCACTGGAAATGAATTTGAAGGAACTTTCTGTTATAGTAAAAATGTTCTTACTCTGGATTTAGATGTTGGTTTTACATATGTTTTACATATGTTCATACATATGTAAAAATTCATTAAGTTGTATGCTTAAAATTAGTCTACTTTATTACCGCCTGTTAAAGCTCAGTAAAAAGTAAATAAAATATGACCAAAAAAATTTTAAACCTATTTTCACACCCATTTAAATGTTTTCCAAGGAAATCTCAGTAGGTCTTGAATCTATGCAAGAATGCAAAATGTTCCAATTAGTTTATAAGAATAGGCAATGTTCTGGGAAAATGATATTTTGCTAAATAAATTATTAACAAGTCTTTGCATAACTGGTTTATTGTCCTGAAAATAAGTATGATTTAGGAAGCAGAGTCAACGGTGCACGTTCTCCACACAGATCTATGCACTGTTATGAGGCTTATTTTTCAGCTACAACAACCATTAAAACCAAGTATCAAAATTAACTAAACCAGAAGAAAATAAAGACAGGCCACAGAGTGGGAACAAATATTTACAAAACACATGTCTGAAAAAGGACGTGTAGCCAAAATATACAAAGAATCCTTAAAGCTCAACAATAAGAAAACAAACAATCCAATTAAAAACCGGGCAAAAGACCTGAACACATACTTCCTCAAAGAAGAGATACACAGATGGCAAATAAGCACATGAAAGATGCCCCACATCACATGGTGTTAGGGAACTGCAAATTAAACAAATTACCACCATAAACTTACTAGAATGGTGGGAATTCAAAACACTGACACCAAATGCTGGTAAGGATGCGGAGAAACACGAACTCTTCGTTCACTGCTAGGGGGGATGCAAAATGGCACAGCCACCTTGGAAGACAGTTGGCGCTTTCTTATAACACTAAACATAGGCTGGCCATACAGTCCAGTGACTGTGCCCTTTGGTATTAACTCATATGAGCCGAAAAACTTAAGTCCACACAGGAATCTGCACACAGATATTTATAGCAGCTTTTTCATAATTGCTAAAACTTGGAAGCAACCAAGATGTCTTTCAAGTGGATACACAAACTGTGATCATCCGATGGAATATATATGGCAAATACAATGGAATATTCAGCAATAAAAAGAAATGAGCTATCAAGCCACAAAAAGACATGGAGAAATGTCTTAAATGCATATTGTGGGTGAAAGAAGCCAGTATGAAAAGGGTACATACTGTATGATTCCAAACATAGGACATCTAGGAAAGGTAAAACTACAGAGACATTAAAAAGATCGGGGGTTGGAGTGGGACAGAGAGAAGGATGAATGCATGGAACACAGGAGATCTTTAGGGCAGTGGAACCATTCTATATGATACTGCAACGGTGGAGACAAGACAACGTGCATTTGGCAAAATCCATTGAATTATACATTACAAAGAGTGAACCCTAAAGTAAACTATGAATTTTATATAATTAATAATGTATCAATACTGGTTCACCAATTATAACAAATATTAACATTAGTGTGTTACAAGAAGGGAATCTGTGCAGGGGGTTGGAGGAAAGGGACCTCTCTGTACTTTCTATTAAACTTCTCTGTAAAACCTAAACAGCTTTTTTTTTTTTAAAGATTTATTTACTTATTGGAGAGAGAGAGAGAGAGAGCACGAATGCGAGGAGCAGAGGGAGAGGGAGAGAGACTCTCAAGCAGACTCTGCACTGAGCACAGAGCCCAATGTGGAGCTTGATCTCAGGACTCTGAGATCATGACCTGAGCCGAAACCAAGAGTCTGATTATTAACCAACTATGCCACACAGGCACCCCTAAAACTGCTCCTTTAAAAAAAAAGTCTACTAATTAAGAAAAAATAAACCAAACCAAATCTGCAAACTGCTCTCTCATAAAATGCTAAATCTTATTTTCAAGAATAATGAAACATATTTGATTAAAAACTAAAAGGTATTTCATACCATTAAAATAAAGTTAGCTAAAAAAAACATTTATTTCATTTGCATCTCATCATAAGGGTAGCCACAGAGCCCCTGCCTTGCCCCTGCCTTGCCCCTGCCCCCACAAGGACACACAAAGCACTGCTATAGATCCAGTCTCTGCTTTAGGGAGGAGGGAGAGATGGATTTTGAACAGACTATAAATAGACTTGCAATCAGGCTATCTTCAACCAGAAAAGAATTAGATACATTTAACTGGGCAGTTCATGTTTGGGAGAAAAGTTTTTTTTTTTTGTTTTTTTTTTTAATTTGGGTTTTGCTAATGCAGTTGAGATGGGGCTTGTGAAGGTTTTCATTTATACATAAATACATTTTTGACCCTCAGCAATATATGAGTCTACAACATCATAAACAACGTACCTCAGACATGTCACCTTTAAAGTAAAATAACCCACAAGGTCAAAACCAGGTTTCTATTTCCATGCTGCCATTCTGACAGCCCCTCTGTGGGCTCTCTGGATTTGGGGGGCTGGTTTTCCTTAAGAGATATCCACCTTGCCTGGTAGAGAACCAGACCCAGAGGCAAACGCCATTAAGAGTGTTCAATGCTAGCTGGCTGTGTCTTTGAAAAACAAATGCCATTTGGGATTCCACTTCTTCTTATTACTGTTGTTGCTGCAATTATTATTATTATTATTATTATTGGAACTGCTCTCTCCTCATCTGATGGACTCACAAGCAAATACCATAGGCAATTATCTTTACCATAATTTTTCAAGTTCATTTGTTCATTCATTCATTCAATAGATATTTATTGAGCAAAAATGATGTGCCTGATGTTGTACCAGAAAAATCTAGATGAACATCCCTTTATCCAATATCAAATACCTGATTAGGCTATCTTAGTAAAACCCCTTGGATTGGCCATTCTGTCAAGATATGATTAGGAGGACTGAGCACTGGATGAATGGTCATGCCACCAATCTGTTTACTGCTTCAATTTCATAAAATAGACCCATGCCCAAACAATTATCCTTTCTTTTGTCTTTATTGTCAGCGCTAGAGTGAATCCATTTCCAGCTGCAGAGCGTAGTTGGTGGAAACCCAGGATTAAAGAATGCATGTCTTTATTCTCTAGGCAGAGATGCCTTTTCTAAACACTGGCCATGTCTCAAAAAGAAAGAAAATGCATGCCACTGGTCACTAGGGACATCAAGGGAGAAGATGATGAACCGTGTCTATAAAGGAGGGACCTCAAATCATCAGTAATATTAGCCTCAAAGACAGAGGGCATTGTTCCAGTCCACTTCACCGACAGCAAACAGAACTAAAGCAAAATGTTGGTTCCAAAGGAGAGCAGAAAAGAATACCGAACGGCTGGTATCAAGTACCTTCCATCAAATACTTGGTGTTCTGGAGAAAGAGGTGAGCCAGCCCTTGCTGGAGGCTGGGGAGTGAAGGGCGCTCAACTTTAGAACCTCTGAATCTCGGGGGTCATCCTAGCTACTTTCCCAAGGGGGCCTCCATCCCCAAGGCAAGTTTCTGCACCTTGTTGGCCTCGCTTTCGTCATTTGCACAATGAGGGGTTTGAATAGGTGACTTTTAGGAATATCCCAACTCTAGACACTGTGATTCAAAAAAAGGTTATTGAGTGAAATGGAAGGCAACAAAATCCAAATCAGATAACCGTCTCCAAAGGAAAGGAGATTTTTCTGGGCATAGGGCAGTGAAAGACAGCTGTTAGGAAGGAGGTGAGGACAAACTATAATGCCCAGACAGACTCCAGAAGGGTAGAAGTTGTTACCATAATGGGAGATAAACAGACTGATTTATTCAGCCATTTATAGATAATGTCCAAGAGACACCTAGAGAAAAAGACTGGATTAAATCCAAAGTTTGGTGCTTATACAGACAGAAGATCATTTTATTGTTTGCCAGTCACTCATTTATATATCTGTAGATGGACAGAGCGGATACCTTACATTTTATTAAAAATGTTAAATGCTAGATCATTGCTCTCTGGGGACTCACTTTTTAAGTGTGCCAAATTCCACCCGCTTTAACAACAGGATGCCCATACTGATGTTTGAAATCTAAGTAATCTCTTGACATTTGACTAAAAGTCAAAGCAGTGGACCACAGGACAAATAGAACACTTCACCCATGAAGGGTGACTGTTAGCTTTGTTTCATGGTCTGTAAATGAGTTATTAAACTCCTCTATAAAGTTTTATTACTGTTCTAATCCCCATTAATAACTGTCCTCAGTTTAAATGGCTTACTGTTTGCGGAATATGCCAGCGCAGTGCTGCTCTAATTGTTGCCTGACATTAGATTTTTCTCCCTCTGAAACTAAAGATGTAAAAGAGCAGGCATTACAGACACAGTGCAATCCTGATTATACCCTTTAAAGGAAAAAAGGAAAGAGCCAGATGTTAGCGGTCTCTCTTTGTATGGGGATAACCTGCTTGATTCCACATTTCCATCTTTAGTTTCTGAGTGTTTGCAGCCTAGACAGAAGGGAATAAAAGTGAATGTATGTTTCAGCACATTGTGAAAGCACTTAGGGAGAAAACAATTTACATCTTAATCGCTTCCTTTCATTACATTAACTCCTCCTCTGCTTCTCATCTTGGAGACTGCAGGAATGTTTGCAAACATTGGCAAGTATAGGAGAGAATCACAGAATCTCCAGAGCACTTAAGCTCTAGCTGCCATAAGCCAGCTTCCCACTAGCCCCAGAGTCGCTCCTCCATCTGGTCTCCCTTCCAGACTTGTGGCACTCACTTCGCCCAAAGTCTGACCTCTCCACACTTCAGTTTTCAAATTGCTGGAAAGATCTTTCTTATGTTGAACAGGACGTGGCTGCTCTGGAACCTTCACTAGGGCTTGAGGTCCTGCCTTTTGGAGTGACTCGAGGCATGAACCTCCCCAAGTTTCACGGCAGAGGTGGACACTGATCTGAAGACCGCACTGGGAGTTCATCCGGCCTACAAGCCAACAGCGTAGCATCTTCTGCCACTCCTTAGGACGACAAATGGCTTCCATCCATTCCATTCCAGAAAGGACTGCCTCACCATCATGGATGCCTTATGCTGAACAGCCTCTCATTTTATCTGCAATGTTTCTTTAATGTTTCACCCAGAAGTAAACTCCACATTCTTCCTCACACCGAGGAGACATCTGAAGCCCCAAGGCTGGGATGTCATCAAGTATGACCCTCCTGAAATGGAGGGAGGTAAAGAATTTGAGTTTAAAGTACATATGAACATGTGTGGAAAACAGGGATAGAAGCAAAGTAAATTCGTGAATGCCTTAACAGGACACAGGACACACATTAACATACGAAACATGTTATTCATTTTAAACATTTCCTACACTAAAATTAGTAAACTGGGAACTTTAATATTTCTGTTACTCGGTTCATATTTGATAAGAAATTTTCAGGATCTGGGGCGCCTGGGTGGCTCAGTCGGTTAAGCGTCTGCCTTTGGCTCGGGTCATGGTCCCGGGGTCCTGGGATCGAGCCCCGCATCGGGCTCCCTGCTCGGCGGGGAGCCTGCTTCTCCCTCTGCCGCTCCCGCTGCCCCTGCTTGTGTTCCCTCTCTCGCAGGGTCTCTCTCTGTCAAATAAATACAATCTTTAAAAAAAGAAAAAAAAAAGAAAAGAAATTTTCAGGATCTTTCGATCCCACAGTTTCAAGAAGTTGCTTCTAAACTGGATTTCCCATCTTGCAAAATACACATGTACTAAAAAACAGTCTAAAACTTGATCTCTTGTGTCCACAGTAGCTGGCTGGCCACAAAATGTTCACGCTCTTCTTTCCAAGCAGTGTGATCATCACCGAGAAGTGGCTGCTCAGTCTGGTATGCCGCCGGTCAAACTCTCTGCAACCTAACGTGTCCGTGGTACCGGTTCTTGCCAGGAACTGTGAGCAAAGGGGCGTGTGTCCTTCCCAGCTGGGTTTCCTTCTCAGGTGTGGTAAGATATACGTAACATAAAATTTACCATTTTAACCCCGAAGTGTTCAATTCAGTGGCATTAAATACATCCACAATGTTGTGTAACCGATGCCACCGTAGCCAGACCATTTTCACCACCCCAGACAGATTTCGGACCCATTAAACAGTAACTCCCCATCCCCCTTCTCCCGGGCCCTGGGAACTGCTATTCTACTGACTCTATGAATTTGTCTATTCTAGGTACCTCACAAAAGTGAAATAATATTACTATTTTTCCTTTTGCGTCTGGCTTTTCATTTGGGGTAATGTTCACAAAGTTCATCCATGTGGTAGTATATATCAGATTTTTACTACTTTTTTTTTTTTTAAGATTTTATTTATTTGAGAGAGAGAGAGAGAGAGCACATGAGAGGGGGTTGGGTCAGAGGGAGAAGCAGACTCCCTGCTGAGCAGGGAGCCCGATGTGGGACTCGATCCTGGGACTCCAGGATCATGACCTGAGCCGAAGGCAGTCGCTTAACCAACTGAGCCACCCAGGCGCCCGTGATTTTTACTACTTTTTATGACTGAATAATATTCCAATGTACATATATTTTGTTATACACACCACATTTTGTCATCCATTCATCTGTTGATGAGCACATGGGCAGTTTCTACCCTTTGGCTGTTGTGAAAAATGCTGCAATGAACATTTGTGTTTACGTATCTGCTTGAGTCCTTGTTTTCAATTCTTTGGGGCATACACCTCAGAGTGGGACTGCTAGATCATGTGGTAATTCTGTGTTTAACTTTTTGAGGAATCACCAGGCTGTTTTCCACAGCAGCTGCACCATTTTACATTGCCATCAGCAATGCATGAGGATTCCGATTTCTCCATATTCTTATCAACATTTCCTTTTTAAAAAAAAAAAACAAAACAACTAATTGTCATCCTAATAGGTGCGAAGTAGTATCTCATTATGGTTTTGATTTGCATTTCTCTAATAACAAATAATATGGTACATCTTTTCATGTGCTTACTGGCTACTTGTAGGTTTTTTTTTAATTTTTTATTGTTATGTTAATCACCATATATTACATGATTTGTTTTGCTGTACTGTTCCATGATTCATTGTTTGTTCATAACACCCAGTGCTCCATGTAGAACGTGCCCTCCTCAATACCCATCACCAGGCTAACCCATCCCCCCACCCTCCCCCCTCCAGAAACCTCAGTTTGTTTTTCAGAGTCCATCATCTCTCCTGGTTCGTCTCCCCCTCTGACTTACTCCCCTTCATTCTTCCTCTCCTGCTATCTTCTTTTTCTTTTTTCTTAACATATGTTGTGTTATTTGTTTCAGAAGTACAGATCTGTGATTCAACAGTCTTACACAATTCACAGCGCTCACCATAGCACATATCTTCCCCAATGTCCATCACCCAGCCACCCCATCCCTCCCACCCCCGACCACTCCAGCAACCCTCAGTTTGTTCCTGAGATTAAGAATTCCTCATATCAGTGAGGTCATATGATACATGTCTTTCTCTGATTGACTTATTTCACTCAGCATAACACCCTCCAGTTCCATCCACGTTGTTGCAAATGGCAACATCTCATTCCTTTTGATGGCTGCATAATATTCCATTGTATATATATACCACATCTTCTTTATCCATTCATCTGTCGATGGACATCTTGGCTCTTTCCACAGTTTGGCTATTGTGGACATTGCTGCTATAAACATTGGGGTGCACGTACCCCTTCGGGTCCCTACCTTTGTATCTTTGGGGTAAATACCCAGTAGTGCAATTGCTGGATCGAATGGTAGCTCTAATTTCAACTGTTTGAGGAACCTCCATACTGTTTTCCAGAGGGGTTGCACCAGCTTGCATTCCCACCAACAGTGTAGGAGGGTTCCCTTTTCTCCACATCCCCGCCAACATCTGTCGTTCCCTGACTTGTTAATTTTAGCCATTCTGACGGGTGTGAGGTGGTATCTCATTGAGGTTTTGATTTGGATTTCCCTGATGCCGAGCGATGTTGAGCACTTTTTCATGTGCCTGTTGGCCATTTGGATGTCTTCTTTGGAGAAATGTCTGTTCATGTCTTCTGCCCATTTCTTGATTGGATTATTTGTTCTTTGGGTGTTGAGTTTGATAAGTTCTTTATAGATTTTGGATACTAGCCCTTTATCTGATAAGTCATTTGCAAATATTTTATCCCATTCTGTCGGTTGTCTTTTGGTTTTGTGGACTGTTTCTTTTGCTGTGCAAAAGCTTTTTATCTTGATGAAACCCCAATAGTTCATTTTTGCCCTGGCTTCCCTTGCCTTTGGCAATGTTTCTAGGAGAAGTTGCTGCGGCGGAGGTCAAAGAGGTTGCTAACTGTGTTCTCCTTTAGGATTTGGATGGACTCCTGTCTCACGTTTAGGTCTTTCAACCATTTGGAGTCTATTTTTGTGTGTGGTGTAAGGAAATGGTCCCGTTTCATTCTTCTGCATGTCGCTGTCCAATTTTCCCAACACCATTTGTTGAAGAGACTGTCTTTTTTCCATTGGACATTCTTTCCTGCTTTGTCAAAGATAAGTTGACCATAGAGTTGAGGGTCCATTTCTGGGCTCTCGATTCTGTTCCATTGATCTATGTGTCTGTTTTTGTGCCAGTACCATACTGTCTTGATGATGACAGCTTTGTAATAGAGCTGGAAGTCCGGAATTGTGATGCCGCCAGCTTTGCTTTTCTTTTTCAATATTCCTCTGGCTATTCGGGGTCTCTTCTGGTTCCATACAAATTTTAGGATTATTTGTTCCATTTCTTTGAAAAAAGTGGATGGTATTTTGATGGGGATTGCATTGAATGTGTAGATTGCTCTAGGTAGCATTGACATTTTCACAATGTTGGTTCTTCCAATCCATGAGCATGGAATGTTTTTCCATCTCTTTGTGTCTTCTTCAATTTCTTTCCTGAGTATTTTATAGTTTTCTGAGTACAGATCCTTTGCCTCTTTGGTTAAATTTATTCCTAGGTATCTTATGGTTTTGGGTGCAATTGTGAATGGGATCGACTCCTTGATTTGTCTCTCTTCTGTCTTGTTGTTGGTGTATAGGAATGCCACTGATTTCTGTGCATTGATTTTATAGCCTGCTACTTGACTGAATTCCTGTATGAGTTCTAGCAGTTTTGGGGTGGAGTCTTTTGGGTTTTCCACATAAAGTTTCATATCATCTGCAAAGAGTGAGAGTTTGACTTCCTCTTTGCCGATTTGGATGCCTTTGATTTCTTTTTGTTGTCTGATTGCTGTGGCTAGGACTTCTAACACTATGTTGAATAGCAGTGGTGAGAGTGGACATCCCTGCCGCGTTCCTGACCTTAGGAGAAAAGCTCTCAGCTTTTCCCCATTGAGAATGATATTGGCTGTAGATTTCTCGTAGATGGCTTTTGTGATATTGAGGTATGTACCCTCTATCCCTATACTCTGAAGAGTTTTGATCAAGAAAGGATGCTGTACTTTGTCAAATGCTTTTTCTGCACCTATTGAGAGGATCATATGATTCTTATTCTTTCTTTTGTTAATGTATTGTATCACGTTGATTGATTTGCGGATGTTGAACCAGCCTTGCAGCCCAGGGATAAATCCCACTTGGTCGTGGTGAATAATCCTTTTAATGTACTGTTGGATCCTATTGGCTAGTATTTTGGTGAGAATTTTTGCATCCATGTTCATCAAGGATATTGGTCTGTAATTCTCCTTTTTGATAGGATCTTTGTCTGGTTTTGGGATCAAGGTAATGGTGGCCTCATAAAATGAATTTGGAAGTTTTCCTTCCATTTCTATTTTTTGGAACAGTTTCAGGAGAATAGGTATTAATTCTTCTTGAAATGTCTGATAGAATTCCCCTGGGAAGCCATCTGGCCCTGGGCTTTTGTTTGTTGGGAGATTTTTGATGACTGCTTCAATTTCCTTAGTGGTTATAGGTCTGTTCAGGTTTTCTGTTTCTTCCTGGTTCAGTTTTGGTAGTTGATACATCTCTAGGAATGCACCCATTTCTTCCAGGTTATCTAATTTGCTGGCATAGAGTTGCTCATAATATGTTCTTATAATTGTTTGTATTTCTTTGGTGTTGGTTGTGATCTCTCCTCTTTCATTCATGATTTTGTTGATTTGGGTCATTTCTCTTTTCTTTTTGATCAGTCTGGCCAGGGGTTTATCAATCTTGTTAATTCTTTCAAAGAACCAGCTCCTAGTTTCGTTGATCTGTTCTACTGTTCTTTTGGTTTCTATTTCATTGATTTCTGCTCTGATCTTTATTATTTCTCTTCTCATGCTGGGTTTAGGCTTTATTTGCTGTTCTTTCTCCAGCTCCTTTAGGTGTAGGGTTAGATTGTGTATTTGAGACCTTTCTTGTTTCTTGAGAAAGGCTTGTATTGCTATATACTTTCCTCTCAGGACTGCCTTTGCTGTATCCCAAAGATTTTGGACAGTTGTGTTTTCATTTTCATTGGTTTCCATGAATTTTTTTTAATTCTTCTTTAATTTCCTGGTTGACCCATTCATTCTTTAGTAGGATGCTCTTTAGCTTCCATGTATTTGAGTTCTGACTTTCCTCTTGTGATTGACTTCTAGTTTCAAAGCATTGTGGTCTGAAAATATGCAGGGAATGATCCCAATCTTTTGGTACTGGTTGAGACCTGATTTGTGACCTAGGATGTGATCAATTCTGGAGAATGTTCCATGGGCACTAGAGAAGAATGTGTATTCCGTTGCTTTGGGGTGGAATGTTCTGAATATGTCTGTGAAGTCCATTTGGTCCAGTGTGTCATTTAAAGTCTTTATTTCCTTGTTGATCTTTTGCTTAGATGATCTGTCCATTTCAGTCAGGGGGGTGTTAAAGTCTCCCACTATTATTGTGTTGTTGTCAATGTGTTTCTTTGCTTTTGTTATTAATTGCCTTATATAATTGGCTGCTCCCATGTTCGGGGCATAGATATTTACAATTGTTAGATCTTCTTGTTGGATAGACCCTTTAAGTAGGATAGAGTGTCCTTCCTCATCTCTTATTACAGTCTTTGTTTTAAAATCTAGTTTGTCTGATATAAGGATTGCCACCCCAGCTTTCTTTTGGTGTCCATTAGCATGGTAAATGGTTTTCCACCCCCTCACTTTCAATCTGGGGGTGTCTTTGGGTCTAAAATGAGTCTCTTGCAGACAGCATATGGATGGGTCTTTTTTTTTTTAATCCAATCTGATAGCCTGTGTCTTTTGATTGGGGCATTGAGCCCATTGACATTCAGGGTAACTATTCAAAGGTATGAATTTAGTGCCATTGTATTGCCTGTAAGGTGACTCTTACTGTATATTGTCTGTGTTCCTTTCTGATCTTTGCTGCTTTTAGGCTCTCTCTTTGCTTAGAGGACCCCTTTCAATATTTCTTGGAGGGCTGGTTTCATGTTTGCAAATTCCTTTAGTTTTTGTTTGTTCTGGAAGCTTTTTATCTCTCCTATTTTCAATGACAGCCTAGCTGGATATAGTATTCTTGGCTGCATGTTTTTCTCGTTTAGTGCTCTGAAGATATCTTGCCAGTCCTTTCTGGCCTGCCAGGTCTCTGTGGATAGGTCTGTTGCCAATCTGATATTTTTACCATTGTAGGTTACATATCTCTTCTCCCGAGCTGCTTTCAGGATTTTCTCTTTGTCTGTGAGACTCGTAAGTTTTACTATTAGATGTCGGGGTGTTGACCTATTTTTATTGATTTTGAGAGGGGTTCTCTGTGCCTCCTGGATTTTGATGCCTGTTTCCTTCCTCACATTAGGGAAGTTCTCTGCTATTATTTGCTCCAATATACCTTCTGCCCCCCTCTCTCTTTCTTCTTCTTCTGGGATCCCAATTATTCTAATGTTGTTTCATCTTATCGAATCACTTATCTCTCGAATTCTGCCCTCGTGATCCTGTAGTTGTTTCTCCCTCTTTTTCTCAGCCTCTTTACTTTCCATCATTTGGTCTTCTATATCACTGATTCTCTCTTCTGCCTCATTTATCCTAGCAGTTAGTGCCCCCATTTTTGATTGCACCTCATCAATAGCCTTTTTGATTTCGACTTGGTTAGATTTTAGTTCTTTTATTTCTCCAGAAAGGGTTTCTCTAATAACTTCCACGCTTTTTTCAAGCCCAGCTAAGTATCTTTAAAGTCATGATTCTGAACTCTAGGTCCGACATCGTACTAATGTCCATATTGAGTAGGTCCCTGGCTGACGGTACTACCTCTTGTTCTTTTTGCTGAGGTGATTTTTTTCGTCTTGTCATTTTGTCCAGAGGAGAATAGATGAATGAGAGAACAAAATGCTAACAGGTTTACAACGTCCCCAGCAAATATACTGTATACAAATCAGAAAAGACCTGAAACCAGGGGAAAAGAAAGGGAAAGAAAGAAAAAAGAAAGAGAAAAAAAAAAAGATAAAAAGATAAAAAAGATAAAAACAAAAACAGAACAATACAAAAAAAGCAGAATGTGATCAAATATGATCAGGCTAGTGCATAGATCAGTGCCACACACTAGATTTTGGGCGTATTTTGGTCTGTTAGAAAAAAGTGCCTCCTAAAATTTTAAAGGAAGAAAGACATATATGTACAAAATAAGGGTTGATACAATGAAGGGATAGAAGATGACTGTAAAGATGAAAATTATAAAAGATTTTATAAAAGGACTTGATAAGATAAGAAGTTGTTTGAAAAAAGAAAGAAGATTTAAAAAAAAAAAAAGAAAAAAGAGAGAGAATGTGATCAGGCAGGAGACTAGAACAGAACCATACACTAGTGATTTAGGGTATATTTTTATCTGTTAGAAGAAACTGTATCTCAAAATTTTAAAGAGAGAACTGATATATATATGCCAAAAATAAGGGTAACTACTATGAAGGGATAAAATATGACTCTAAAAATGAAAAATAAAAAATTTTTTTTTTAAAAAAAGAGATTGATAAGATGTTGGTTGAAAAAGGGAAAAAGAAAAAGAAAAAAAAGTTAACAAAAATTAACTTTGATGAACTAATGAATCATGGTTAAAAAAAGCCATGAATTCTATGTGCAGTATTCCCCTAGCGCTGGAGTTCTCCCGTTCTCCTTGATCGGTAAACTTGGTCTTGGCTTGCTGGCTGTTCGTGCTGGTCTTCTGGGGGAGGGGCCTGTTGCTGTGGTTTCCAAATGTCTTTGCCGGAGGCTGAATTACCCCGCCCTTGTCGGTCCGGGCTAAGCAAGCTGCTCGGGTTTCCTCTCAGGAGCTTTTGTTCCCTGCAAGCTCTCCGTACAGCCTTGGAGGACCAGGGCAAAAATGGTGGCCTCCCAATCTCCACCCGGAGGAGCTGAGAACTCGGGGCCCCGCTCCTCAGTGCGCCCCCAGAGAAAAGCAGTCACTCCCTTGTCCCCGGTCTCCGGCCGCACTCCGTGCTCACCCGGCCTGTGACCGAGCGTTTGTATCTCTGGCACCCGACCCCGTGTGGAGTCTCCAAACCCAGCAGATCCCTGCGGTGCGTTCCCGCGCCGCTCCTCCCCCGGAAGGAAGGGGAGTCTCTCCGGCTCTGCCGCTTGTTGGGTCCCTGCTGCAGGAGCAGTGGCCCGACTGGGCCACGGATCACAGTTTATGGCCACCCCGAGCTGAGAGCCCGCGCCTCGGCTCCGTCTCTGCAGCCGGCCTCCCCGCTCCGATCCCTGGGAGCTCTGCCGCACTCAGGCACCCCCGGTCTTTCCGTGACCCCGAGGGTCCTGAGACCACACTGTCCCGCGGGGGTTCCACCCCCGCTTAGCCACTGGAGCGACGTCCCTCAGCGGAGCCGACTTCTAAAAGGTCCGATTTTGTGCTCCGCGGCTCTAGCACTTGCCAGAAGCGGCCGACGGAGGCCCCTCCCCCGCCGTCTATCCTCCCGAATATCGCCTCGGATTCACTTCTCCGCACGTCCTACCTTCCAGTATGTGGTCGCTTCTCTGTTCAGAGAGTTGTTGCTACTCTCCTCTTTGATCTCCTGTTGAGTTCGTAGGTGTTCAGAATGGTTTGATCCCTATTCAGCTGAATTCCTGAGACCAGACGAAATCTAGGTCTCCTACTCCTCCGCCATCTTGCTCTGCCCCCTAGGTCTTCTTTTGAGAAAGGTCTATTCAAGTCCTTTGCCCATTTTTGAATTAGGTTGTTTGGGGATTTGTTGTTGAGTTGTAGGCGTTCTTTATATATTCTGGAAATTAATCCCTTATCAGATACATGATTTCCAAGTATTTTCACCTCTAGCTGGGGTACTTAAGAAGCAGGTGTGCCCTCTCCACTATTTTACTCTTCTGCCCGCTGGATGTGGAGGACGCTAAGACCCAGGGGAATAATGGAGCCATGAAATGGAAGGAGATGGGCACCACAAGGAAGAAAGCCACCCACTGACCAGGAAGGTCACATATTCTACTATTTACACAACTGATAAACTTCTTTTGTATTCATCGACTGAAATTTTCGTTCCTTTTCTCCACAAGCTACCATCACCCATCCTAAAACAGTCCTCTTTCCAAATGTTCAGTCTTTCTAATTGTAAGATCTAAGAGTTCATGATTTCCATCTCCTAGATCACAACGCCATTAGTGCCTCTTAAATATGGTCTCAGGAATTCCCTGATCAATCCTCCTTTTTTCAATTATCATGAACTAACAGCATCATTATTTTGTTAAGATGGACTTATCTAGAGTTCTGAAATCCCGCCATTCCTCTTTTTGTAAATGAGATACTTTCCATCCTACAATCTTAGCACCCCCATTTATCTCTAACTTCTTAAGAATGATGACTGAGTATAAACTATAAACTAAGATGAATAAGGTCTGGGGATCTAATGTACAACATGTTGATTATGGCTAACAATCCTGTACTGTACACTTGAAAGTTGCTAGAAGAGTAGAACTTAAAATGTTCTCACCACAAAAAAAGGTAATTCTGTAACTCTGCACTATATGTGTACTAAAAACCTTAAACATACACTCTGTGATATGTCAATTATATCTCAGAAAGAAGGAAAGAGAAAGACTCTCACAAATAAATATCTAATTATAAAAAAAGAACAATGCCTCAGAGATCATATTTGGGGATCTTTGAGTACACTGCATTATAACCTATTTGAAGTGGTCAAACAATAGTGGTGAGAGTGGGCATCCTTGTCATGTTCCTGATCTTAAGGGAAAGGCTCTCAGCTTTTCCCCATTGAGAATGATATTCGATGTGGGCTTTTCACAGATGGTTTTTACAAAATTGAGGAATGTTCCCTCTATCCCTACACTCTGAAGAGTTTTAATCAGGAAAGGATGCTATACTTTGTCAAATGCTTTTTCTACATCAATTGAGAGGACCATATGGTTCTTCTCGCTCCTCTTATTAATGTGTTCTATCACACTGATTGATTTGTGAATGTTGAACCATCCTTGTATCTCAGGGATAAATCCCACCTGGTCATAATGGATAATCCTTTTAATGCACTATTGGATCCTATTAGCTAGGATCTTGTTGAGAATTTTGGCATCCATAGTCATCAGGGATATTGGTCTGAAGTTCTCCTTTTTGATGGGGTCTTTTGCCTGGTTTTGGGATCAAGGTAATGCTGGCCTCATAAAATGAGTCTGAAAGTTTTCCTTCCGTTTCTATTTTTTGAAACAGCTTCAGGAGAATAGCTATTATTTCTTCTTTGAATGTTTGGTAGAATTCACCAGGGAATCCATCAGGTACTGGACTCGTTTTTTGGGAGGTTTTTGATCACTGCTTCAATCTTGTTACTGGTTATTGGCCTATTCAGGTTATCAATTTCTTCCTGTTTCAGTCTTGGTAGTTTATAGGTTTCCAGGAAGGCATCCATTTCTTCCAGGTTGCTTAATTTATTGGCATATAGTTGTTGATAGTAATTTCTGATAATTGTTTCTATTTCTTTGGTGTTAGTCGTGATCTCTCCCCTTTCGTTCATAATTTTATTAATTTGGGTCCTTTCTCTTTTCTTTTCAATAAGTCTGGCCAGTGGTTTATCGATCTTATTAATTCTTTCAAGGAACCAGTGTCTAGCTTCATTGATCTGCTCTACTGTATTTCTGGTTTCTAATTCATTGATCTCTGCTCTAATCTTAATTATTTCTCTTCTCGTGCGTGGCTTAGGCATCATTTGTTGTTTTTTCTCCAGGTCTTTAAGGTGTACTGTTAGTTGGTGAATTTGGGATTTTTTTTTTTTCTTTTTTTTGAGTGAGGCTTGGATGGCTATGTATTTCCCCCTTAGGACCGCCTTTGCAGTATCCCATAGGTTATGGACAGATGTGTTTTCATTCTCATTGGTTTCCATGAATTGTTTAAGTTCTTGTTTGATTTCCTGGTTGACCCAAACATTCTTAAGCAGGATGGTCTTTAGCTTCCAAGTGTTTGAATTTCTTCCAAATTTTTTCTTGTGATTGAGTTTCAAAGTATTGTGGTCTGAGAATATGCAGGGAATAATCTCAAGTCTTTCAGTATTGGTTGAGACCTGATTTGTGACCCAGTATGTGGTCTATTCTGGAGAAAGTTCCATGTTCACTCGAGAAGAATGAGTATTCTGTTGTTTTAGAGTGGAATGTTCTGTATGTATCTATGAGGTCCACCTGGTCCAGTGTGTCATTCAAAGCTCTTGTTTCTTTGTTGATTTTCTGATTAGATGATCTGTCTACTGCTAAGAGTGGAGTGTTCAGGTCTCCTATTATTAATGTATTATTATCAATACGTTTATTTTGGTTAACATTTGGCTTGAAGTGGTCAAGTTTAACTCATTTAAAATGGTTGATGCTGTCTTAAAATCAAACAATTTATCCTGAGCTTCACTTCTCTCCTTCCAATGATCTGCTTATACAGTCCCATGTGAGGACCACTTAGCTATTTTCAGTACTCTTAAATACTTATGCTAATTTTATTAATTATACATGAAAGTTTTACATATATTATCATTCAATCCTCAAAACAAACATATGAAATAGGTACCATTCTCCTAAAGATATTAGGACCCAAAGTATCTCCCAGATAAGTTGTAGACTCAGGATTGAAACCCAGCTATTTCAATTGTCATACTATGTAACCCTCTTTTACTTGCATGCTAACTTCTCAAATTCTCCCCTAAATAATGGGTTTATATCTTTTTTTTTTTTTTGAAGAGTGTTTCAAAAACCTTTCAGTAGCTCTTTGAAATATTTAGAGGAGGCCTATAGATTCACACCTTCTATTATATGTCCCTCCCTCCTATTTAACATGTTTTTAATCTGATTTAATCAAAAAGCCTGTTAAATGTCTTTTTTCCTTTCACTGGAAAAAACTTTTTTGATACGTGATAATATGGCTTTGATATTTCCGAGTATTTCTGACATTAAAAAGCCTAATTGAGGGCTGGTGAGGACATTCTTGGGAAGGGGAGTAATGGTGCACAGGTCCTTCTATCTCAAAGAAACCTGAAAGATAAGTGGACAGTTCTATCTAGCTAACACCTAGTTTTCCTTATTTTAAAATCAAATACAAGAAAAGATGCAAAAATGAGATCACTGCTTCTAAGTTTTTAGCTCCCCAAAATTGCTCTGCTAAGCTCAAGATTATGGTCTCAGCCTCTGGCACTGACTTTCAGCGTGCTCCAAGGTGACAGGATCTGCCCCTGGGAGATCAGCCAGCTGGATCCCAAAGGTGAGGAACTAGGTGAGAACTGAAGAAAAATCAGTCAGCAGCTCAAATTTTATTCAGTTTGGTGGCCTTAAGAGAATCCGGCGCACATCGTCTTATGTAAATATGCGTGGAGGGAAGATACAAAGCGCATCACTACAGATGAGGTCAGCAGTTGGACATTCTGTGGCTGAGCTCGTGAGCAGAGTGCAGAGACTCGAAGCACTTATTCTAGAAATGGAATATGAGCCCAATGCTGGGTGATCCACCATCATTCATTCAGTGAGCGCATATTTACTGAGCAACCTCCATGCCCCACGAACTGTGCAGGGGAGTCCATTGTGAATGGAACAGGCAGGTACTGGACTTCGTGGGGATGTCCTTCTAGCAGAGGACTGGGACATTGAGCAATTAACTGCCTAATTAGTATTTTAATTAAAGCTGTGAAAAGCACCACAGAGGAGAAAATGGGGTATCAGGGAAAGATTCCTTGAGGAAATGGTGTTTGAACTGAGCTCTGAAGGCAGTCCGGAGGGGAGAAGGATAGGAAATGGTACATGGGAAGGCGGAAAAGGCACAGGGTAGAAAGAAGCATGAGATATGGTGAATGAGGCCAAAGCACAGACAGCAGAGGGAAACGTGGCTTGAGACGAAGTAGATGGAATAGCTACATTAATGATTCCATTCTTGCTCCTAAAAACAGCATAAAGTTAGTATAGGGAGCAATATAAGATTTGCCCCCTGAAATGATCATTCTGGCTGTTGCTCTACAAAAAATAGGTTAGAGAATTCTCTTATCTTCTACTCCAATATCCCCCTGTTCCCAAGGCGAGTCCCGGACAAACCACCTCTGAAATCCCTAGTAGGCAACAATGCAATTAAAACATTTGAAATCTTAAAATTTATTTTTCTAAGATTTTATTTATTTGAGAGAGAGAGAGAGAGCACACAAGCAGGGGGGAGAGGGACAGAGGGAGAGGGAGAAGCAGACTCCCCACTGAGCAGGGAGCCTGATGTGGGGCTCGATCCCAGGACCCTGGGATCATGACCTGAGCCAAAGGCAGGCACTTAACCAACTGAGCCACCCAGGCACCTCTGAAATTCTAAAATTTAGAGCAAAAGAATTCCTACAATTCATTAATAAAATAGACAATCCTCATAGACATTTTGCCAAAGAATAGTCAATAAGCCCATGAAAGGATGTTCAACATCATTAACCATTAGGGAAATGCATGTGAATACCATATGAGCTATCACTTCACACCATTAGGATAGTCATATAAAAAAAGACACACAAATAACCTTTTCTCTGTTCTTGATGGTTAATACTGCCACCAGGATGGGTCACTTTGCATCATTTTTTCTAGGATATGACACGCCTTTTTAATCTGCACACTGACTTATTTATGGAGCATTTTCTACTATTTTAAAGTATTTATCTGTTCAATTTGCTCAGGCCTCTTTTTTAAGAGCACCAATCATCCTTATTATGTTCTATCTTCTTTGCCAAGGATATTGCTCATTGCCTCTATTTGTATTTTTAAATCACTGTTTTCTTTTGTGTTGTTGTGTGACTTCCTGAAGTCTATTTGCCCCCTGATGATACCTTCAGTTGTGCTGACTCGGTTTTTTGCAGCTTTTGGTGTGGCTTTCATGTCTGTGACAGGTAATTTCCAATGTCACAATATAAAGTTCCCTTCTTCCATTTCTTCCCAAGCTCTCCCAGTTTGCTGTCCATTTCCCTCTCTGTCTCATGTCTCCTCTGAGCTCCTGCATCTCTCCTTGAGCTCCTTCATCTAGAGTGAGCCTGTCTACATCTCTCAGACTTAGAAAATGTGGATTCTTCTTCTGTTTCTCTTGAAATGTTGGTCCTTTCTCTCCTTTTCACATAGGTTTCCTTCTTCCAGTTTTTATGGATGGTTCCTTCCTGATGGCTACTCAGCTTCGAAAAAGAACAGGTACCTGCTCAAGAAATATGGAGAGGGACAGGGACAAGGCCAGCAGTGTGGCCAGCATGAGTAGAATCAGTGTGCAGCTTCCAGATGTATCTCTTTAACATTCAAGAGACCAGTGTGGCCATGGCTACGCCAATTCAGACATGAATTCCTGCCAAAGTCCCTCCTTAACACATTTCCTGAGGTTGCTGCCTTCAGCTGGAAGGCAAGTTCAGAGATGGTACTTGAGCACGGTCTCCCCTGCAGCCCTCTACTTCCCATAGGTTCCCTAATGCCCCTGTGGTTCTGAACAGTTATCCTTTTAGGGACACCACCATCTGGCTGACCTGCATCTTGTCACTCCAGTCAAGGACTTACTAGATATGTCTTTCAGGGTTGTGGCACTTATTTGGAGAATATAAGTGCCTTGTTCAAAGTCTGAAGGAAGTGTATACTGCTCATCTTTGTACAGAATTCATGGTATTTGGCAGGTATACCACAAAGGTTTCAGCTTGAAGTTTGGCAGGTTTTTTTTTTTTTCCCCACTGAAGATGAAGTTGGGCTTCTGTTTTACGTGGACTTGGGATGTGGAAGCAAAATTAAGTGGGTTTTTCTTTCCCTGCTACTTTATCCAGAAACTTTCAGAAGGTCCTAAAAAAAGTCAAATCTGCAATTCTTCTAGCAAGCAGTTATTAACCAAGCACGACACCAAAATAGTAGTAGTAATAATAGGTACTATTTGTTGGAACTCCATTATTTTGTCAAGTGCTTTACATACATGATCTCATTTAAATCTTCCCAACCCTGCAAAGAAGACTTAAGCTCTACTTTATCAATGAGAAAACCAATTTCATGGTCCCACTGTGAGGCCAGAATAGGATGATGGAATTTCAGATCTCTAGATTTTTCATTTCATGGAAGAAAAACTCAAATAATATACTCCCTCTGAGAGTAGGACATATAAATAACATGGTAAGACAGAAGACTGGCCACACCTCATAGGCAGACCTGCCCTCAAGAAGCAAAGACCAAGAGTCCAAGCTTGAGTTCGCCTAATTAACTTCTATATCCTGAAACCACTCCCCATAATCCTGCCTTCACAGATCAGTATTTTTTAGAGTTTTCTGTTAGAACCTAGGTCTAATTGTATGCTTGAATTTATCATTGGAAATTTATAGATATGGACATTTACATATAAAGAATTCCTTTTATAGCTTTCCTGTTAGGGAATGTTTGGTTAACTATAGCATCTTTCCTGAGGGGTTTCAAAAGTCTCTAACAATTCATTCGCCTGCAGAGTACCTAGATAAATATTAGTACAGCCACTTTATAAGTAGGAAACCAAGGAAATGGGGGAAAGGGGAGAATACTGACTTTTCCACTGATTAAGCATAGTAAACTGTTGATTAGTATGAGTGGCAAGACAAGATATACTTTGTCTCAACATAAGCTGAAAGAGAACCTTGTGACATACCTCAGGATTCCACTAAAAGAAAATACTATCCTATATAGACTGAGCTCAATTAAAGATTTCCCAGATACTTAGGTTTTTTTTAAGAGTTTATTTATTTTAGAGAGAGAGCAAGTGAGTGGGGAGAGGAGCAGAGGGGGAGGAACAAGCAGACTCTGCTGAATGCAACCTGACATGGGGCTGGATCCCAGGACCCTGAGATCATGACCCGCGCTGAAATCAAGAGTCTGAGGCTCAACTGACTGAGCCACCCAGACGCCCCTCCAGAGACTTAGTTTTACCTCATCCCCACATGCAGCTTTGAAAACTAAGGCTGTGGTGTGTTCTAGTCCAAGAAAAAGATATATCCTAAGATTTAAGTTGGGAATCTTTGTTGTCTCCAAGTTTCATTACAAGTCTGTCTTTATCCAAATATTAGCTTAACAGAAAAGAGTTGTCAAAGCATCTTTGAGAAAAGAAAAGCCCATCTGGCATCCACCTTTTACTACTCTTAAGTTTGGTAACATTGTCCTAATGAATAATTTCATGGCAATTTGAGCAATGCCCATTCTATGCTCAGTTAAAGTTCAACTTTTTTTGAGAGCACTCTTTTCACTCATACAATGCTATCTTACTCATTTAAAATGAGAATAATTTCTAATAGAGAAAAGCTACTGAATTAAACCTATTCCTCACATAGGAATTTACTTCAGATTTATGTAGACATGTTTAAATATTTTGGGAGCAAATGGGGCAATTTTTTAATGCAAAGTTTTAGTGATATCAAGATAGTAAGAAGAAAAATTCAAATATGTAATGAAAATGTTATTTAAACATACACAAGTTGATTAGCAATATTTTAAACTAAAATTTGTGCCTTTTTAAACATTAAAATTTGTATATTAAGTGAAAGAAGTCAAACACAAAGACCACATATTGTATGATTACATTTATATGAAATGTCCAGAATAAGCAAATCCACAGAGACAGAAAGTACACTGGTGGTTTCCAGGGGCTGGGGAAGAAGTAAATGGAAATGATTGGATGATTGGAAGGGAAACACGGGGTTTGTTTTGGTTTTTGATTTTGGGGATTTTTTGAAGTCATGACACTGTTCTGGAACTAAACAGTGAATATAGTTGTACACCTTGTGACTACACTAAAACCACCAAATTGGGAATTTTTAAATGTTGAATTTTATGGCATATGAATTTGATCTCAATTTTTAAAACTACACTTTAAACAACAAAAATTTCACTAAATACAGAAGAGTCAAATATTTCCTAGAACCAACTTGAGAAACTTTAACACATCAATCCTTAAAACCAGTCTTTCCTCCCACATCATGGGATTGCTAGGCATGAGGGCACAGAAACTGCTGTTAGGTACAACAGGGCATTTAGAAAGATGGGGGTTCAGAAAACTGAGGTGAAATGCTTGGGCCACTGAGGAAATTAGGTCCTCAGCAGTCAGGGAGTCACACTGGGACCTTTGTGTCCTGAAAGAGTAACATGCTTATTTTTGCAGCACTGACCATGCCCATGAATGCATTGAGGGATCAGCTGGACTGCATCCAGAACTAAAGAGAACTGTAGAAGACCCCAACTTCATCAGGGTCCATTAGAGCTGATCCTACTTAGGCAATCTGTTCATGTTAAGTTTTCACAGCTTAGCCCAGACACAAGAGCCCCAGCCAACCTCCAGACACAAGAGTCAAAATAATAGGATTTTTGTTTTAATGCACTGATTTATGGGGTGGTTTGTAATCTGACAACAGCCAGTAGAACTTGAAAATAAATACCATCTAGAATAAACTGGTATAACTGAATAAATTCTCAATAATGGATGAAGTAAAATAAATGTCAAAATCAAGGAACACCAGGCACTTTGAGAGATATGTTAACAAGGGGTACTATAAATAGCTACACAGGGTAGGAAAGAAAGAAATAGGTCTCTTAACAGCTGAAAAAAAAATCAAGAGCATATTTCTGGCATCTTAAACAGTAAGGTATTATAAAACACAAATTGTGATATCACTGTAATCTAAAGTCTACTTGCTCACGTAATACGGCAAGGTACTTTATTCCCCCTGCAGGGAACCGAAATAACAAAATGTTGTCTAAGTAGCTCCAAAGGGGGAAACCAGGATCAAGTAGGGTAGAATCAAAAGAGAAGCCAGTTTCAGCTCAATATAAAGAAATCCTTCCTAACAAATAGAATTTTTCAAAGGTGAAGTGTGCTGCTCTGTGCAAAAAAAGGGCTTTCTAATGCCAGAGCCATTCACACAGAAATATCTCAAGGTGACAGCCAATAAGAGATGCCAGCCCCAGGTAGCTGCTGAGTCACTGCAGGATTTTTCCAATCCAGATTATCATTAGCTTCACCTAAAACACTGGTCTGACCTTTACAAGTTAGCCAAGGTAAGTAAGGTAGGTAGGCTACCAACCAATTACCTAGTGCTCCATTAAAACTGAACTGCAGGGGCCCCTGGATGGCTCAGTCAGTTAAGCGTCTGCCTTCGGCTCAGGTCATCATTCCAGGGTCCTGGGATCGAGCCCCGCATCAGGCTCCCTGCTCAGCGGGAGTCAGCTTCTCCCTCTCCTTCTGCCCTTTCTGCTCACTCACTCGCTCGTGCACTCTCTCTCTAATAAATAACAGCCTAAAAAACAACAAAATCTGAACTTCAGTCTAGCCACAAGTTTCCAGATGATTTTAAAGCTTTCAATAGCTTTTGACAAAAATAATGGCCCTGTGCACCCTGAATGTTCCAACCAGTTCTGCTGACTCTTCCTATTGCTCTTGCCAGTGTTCCCTGTACTGCAGCCACGCCCACCTCCCGGCGATTCCCCCACCGGCCGGCCACGCACTTGCTTGTTCAACCTGCCCGCCGACCCCCAGTTACCTGTGGGACTCGCTTCTTCACTTCTTTCACGTTTTTACTTAACAATCACCTTCAAGGTGATGAGGCCTTCCTTGGCTACCCAAGGTAGGGTTTCTTTCCCACACCCATCCAGACACATCCTATCCTCTCTTCTTCCTTGATTTTGTCCTCAGTACTTATTACCACATAACATCTAATGTTCTCTAACATAAACCTCTTCGTCATTAATTTTTGTTTATTTTCTCCACCAGAACATAAGTTTCAGGAAGGCAGAGATATTTATCAGTTTTGTTCATTGCTGTATTCCTTACCCTAGAACCAGGCCCCCGGCACACACCTGTCTGTTAAAAGACTGAATGAACTAGATTGGGGCAGTCAAATGCCTGTTTTTGTAAATAAATTTTTATTGAAACAGTCACATGCATTGCTTTATGTATGGTGTATGGTTGTTTTGGCGCTCTAAGAGTGGAAATGAGTAGCCGCCACAGAGGCTGTGGCCACAAAGCCTAAAATATGTACTACCTGGCTCTTTTATAGAATAGTTGCCGACCCCAAGTGCCCCGGTTATGGTGCGTGTCAAGTTCTGGTTCTAAATGTCTAGGTAACTGAACTAGATTAATGATGGCCATGTATTCCTTGCAGCTCCTATTATCAAGGGTTGGAACCTCTTTTCTCACCTCTTGAACCAGCGTGGCTTAGCAATTTCCCTCAACCAACAGCATGTGACGGAAGGGGCATAAGATTTCTAAGGGGCTTTGCAACCTCTGTGCAGGTTCTTCTTGAATGTGGCTGCCATGTCAGGAAGGCCGAGGGAACGCCCCTCGAAGATGAGAGGCCCCCACTGAGGATCCAGGCATACAAGAGAGCACAGCCCATGCTTCCAACCCACAGAATGGGGAGAAAATAAGTGACTTATTTTAAGAGACTTAGCTTTGGTGTGGTTTATTATCTAACAAAGGCTAATTGACACAATAAAATTTATTATCATTTTTAGATCAAAACCTTAGGGCAAATTTCTGCTTTTCTTCATATACCTTCATACTATTATAATGGCAGCAGGCTCTTCCTTAACTTATTAATTTATATGTAATTTTCTGTTATTTCTTTTTTTGCTGTTATTTCTTAATAACTAAATGTTATAAATATGTTGACTTGTAAAGATTTAAGAGTAGTTCTGAGAAAGTTTGAGTTAGTTACTGTATAACAGAAGTTGGCAAACCATGGCCAGTGGGCTGGCCACCTAATTTTGGAAACAAATTTTTATTGAAACAAGATCATGTCCATTCATTTCTGGATTCCTGATGGCTGCTTTCTTGCTATATTAACAGTACTGAGTAGTAATGACAAAGACCATAGGGCCTACAGGCCTACAGTATTTGCTATCTGGTCCTTTGCAGGAAATGTTTGCCAACCTCTACTGTACAGCATTATTTTGAATCTTAGTCATAAAAGTAAAAGAATCTAAGACAGTTATCAACTACACTTTCAAAGTCCAAACAACGCTCAGTGATTTCCTGGTTTCTTAAGTAAACACCAATTCCGGGAGTTTAATAAACCTAGTAAGAAATGAGTATTTTGATTTCTGACACACCATAAACCAAAGGAGACAAACGTAATTTCTTTAAATGCCTCTTTCAAGGTGCTACAGTTTTTTGGCTGCTGCAGTGTGTCATGTAAATACATTTTTCTGACAGCTCTGCTGGTAAAACTCAGCTAAAATTAATATCCATTATTGAAAGGTCATTGCACAGGGACAAGCCAGCAGCCAGTTTTAAAATGTTAATAACTCTGATATTTTTCAAATGTAAACAAAAGGTCTTCTTTTGTTTTATAATTCTCTCCCTAAATGGTTCATTTATAAATGAAAATGTTTCAGCAAAAAACCTAAATGACGTAATGCCGTTGCATGCGGGTGATATGTCAGTGACTGTGCTTAACAGAGTTAGTGTGCTCTGTGAAAGGCCTACCAAGCAGCGGACACCATACTGCAACATACTTCATTGAGTCAAAGATGCCACCGATCAGAAGAAACACATTATTTTATATACCACTAAGAAAGAAAAAAAATGCTGCCAATCTCATTACATCACATGCTTTATCACTTAAAACTCCATCGTGCACTCTGTACAAGTGCTCTTGGGGACTTCTGATGCGGAGTTTCTCACCTATTGCCTTTATTTGGGCATAAAAAGGAATATGTAAGTAAAATTAGTTGGTTTCATTTTTCTGAAAAGCTCTTCCCATTTGGAGGAGGACTCTTCTCATTTTTCAACTCAGAATCATCGATGTCCCTGTTGTTCTGCATGCTTTGTACCATCAGAGCGCTGATACAAGAGAGCGTGGCTGGAGCAGACCACCCCCCGCCCCGAGGTCTCTCCCCATTGTTAGTGCACAGTCTGTGGATGAAACTCAGCTGCCACTGGCCCAATACAGTGCCGTTATGAGGCACTTGAAAACAAGAATAATCATTTCTTCATCTAACTTCTAGTTCACTTAGATGAAGGTGATTTTTAAAGTATCAATGTTAGAAACAGCTCTATGTTCAGAAGAGGGAATTTAATTTTGCGTGAATTGTAATAAATATATAAACCAGTAACTGAGCCAGAACCAATCCGAAATAAAGATTAACAAGAAGATTTCATTCAAACCAACCACATACATTCAAGGCTGTGCGGTGGCAGGTCGTCAATGACTCTTCACGTGGCCACACTCCAATGAATCTTAATACGCTCTGGGTTTGCAAACATGCATCGGGTCTTTACCCAGCCCCAGAAAAATCAACCCACACATTTAGTAGCCAAGGAGTTTGGAAAGCAGCAGAGCATGACGGAAAATCAGACCTGGTGCTCATCTCCAGAGATGGGAAGCAGACTGTTCTGCAGGCCACAGGAGCCTCCTCTCTTCCCCTCCTTTCTATCCTCCACTAGCAGGGGCCAGCAAGGAGGTCCCAAAGTCTGTACTCCTAGAATTCACTACCCTTCCTCACCCTGTCTTCCTTGCTGCCTGACATCCCTCCTCAGCCTTAAGACCATGTGGGGTCATCATGCCCACTATCTCTACTTCAGCTGCCACAAGCAGCTCATGATCCCAAGTCATTCATCCACCATCTCCTGAAGTCCAAACACAAAGACAGTTTTGCACATCATCTTTCAAAGGCAACAGCCTACCCATTCTCAACCCCTGAGCCCCTTCCATTGTGACATTTGGAACACAGAGTCATCAGCAAAATCTCCCAAATTGTCCACCTCTTTCTATACGTATCTGGGTGGGGTTGTTTTGTTCCATACAGCTGCTTCTGGGCCAAAGGTTGGCAAACGTTTTTCTCAAAGGGCCATATGGCAAATATTTCAGACTTTATGGGCCATGCAGTCTGTATCTCAACTATGGACAGTGCCATTATACAACAAAACCAGCCAAAGATGCGCGTAAATGAATGGACATGTCTATGTTCCAACAAAACTTGATTTGTAAAAGTAAGCAGCCAGCCACCAGGCTACAGCTCACTAAACCTCAGATCAACAGTCTCTACCACCTGCTTCCTCTCTCCCAATTGCTATCACCCTCAAACCACTAAATCACTCCCGCTTATCCCCTGAGCGCAATATTAACACTAACGTTATTAATACTATTACCATTAACTAACACTGCTCTTGCCATAATTACTTTTGTGATTCCAGTTCACCCCACAAAACCTGGAATGGGGCCAGATACCACGAGAATTGAAGCTTATCTGGTTGGGGGTGGGGACAGACTTTAAGAAGAAGAAAAAATTATGAGTGTAAAATTGCCCCTCTGTAACGACACTTAAGCTTCATTAGCTTGGTGGTAAATCTGCCTGTGCTTCTTCAGCTGCTCCAGCTCGAACAGTCCACTGAACACAAAATCTCTGTAGCCATCAAGATCACCTCATAAACAATCCTTCCATGCCTGATCTCTCAATTCCCTAATTTCCTGTCCTCTAGCATTTTGTCCTTCATCCTGCCTCAGCCCTGGAATTCCATGCTTTCACGAGCCAGTAGCTGCAACCTCTCTAATCTCAATTTCAGACATCTGACTCCTTACTCCCTCTCTCAACCAGCCAACAGGGCTACTAAGAATCCTATGGTCACTGTTTCACAGTATCCTAATTCTCAGTCCAAGTTAAAATGCTTTGAAGGGATTCATGGGTGGGCTTTTGGTTTAAGGGAACAAATAGTAGTAAGATTTACAGGAAACCGAGTGACGTCACTAAGATGGTGATACAGATTGTTCCGGACTTTGCTCCCCTCACAACAAGTGACAGCTGTTTAGGAACAAGACACCACTAATTCAGAGAGAATCCTAGAACACAGAGGTGAGGCTGAAGCACACCCCTGTTTCAAAGAGACTGAGACAGACTGCATTAGAAGAGTAAGAGAATTGTCTTTCTCTGTTTGACATAAGCAATAGCATGGAGGACCATAGGGGAAGGGAGGGAAATCCAAAGGGAGAGAAATCAGAGAGGGAGATGAACCATGAGTGACTATGGACCCCGAGAAACAATCTCGGGGTTTCAGAGAGGAAGAGGGCAGAGGGAGGGCGTAACAGGGTGATGGGTATTGAGGAAGGCATGTGCACTGGGTGTTATACTTAACTAACGAATCATTGAACAGTGCATCAAGGACTAATTATGTACTATACAGTGGCTAACTGAACATAATAAAAAGAAGAAGAGTAAGAGAAGCAGCTACATGTTGAGCATATTGCCCCTCCCCCAGGCCAGTGTAGCACCACAGGGAAAGGTCCCTCTGAGCCTTCAATTCCTTCAGTGGGAAAAAAGAACCTGCGGGGACAACCAACAGCCCCCTAACATTGTGGGTTGCTATGCAGGAGCGCCTAGTCTGATCTTGCACCACAGGGATTGCAAGGGGAATCTGTGGGGCTCCACCATGGGAAGTTTGACTAACAGTGAAGCAGGAAGGGGCTTGCAACATCCAGCACAGGGATTTTGGCAGACTGAGCTTACACCCGAGGTGCCCAAGTAGTAATCTCAATGAATGGCTTTGCTCATCGTAGATTCAGGTTGGGGGTGCACTATGACCAGGGAACTCAGGGCGGGGTACAGATCTGCCTGATTTGGATCCTCAAACAAGTTTTGCTATCCCTAGTACCCAGTTTGCCATGCCCAGGCAAGAAGCTGAGTCATAGCCTTACCTGCTATGGAGAGTGACTTCCAACACAATCTGACCAGTAGGGCTGGTGCCAACTGGAAGCAGCGTGGACCAGTGGTACTTGAGCCAATAGGCAGGTGAGCAGGCAGAGCTGATCACCCAAAGAGCAAAGCCAGAACTGGGTATGGAGCATTCCTGTACTACACACAAGCAGGGGAATTCATTTGCAGCCAAGGCTGAGGGTCATTCCTGACCCCTCTCAACTGGAGAGGCTGTTGGAATTGAGAGTAGCCTGGCATGGCCCCTTCACATCCTGTTCAGGCAAGGGAGCAGCGACATAGCTCCACCCACTGTGGGAGTGTCATTTGGCCCCATCTGACCAGAAGGGCTAGTGACAAATCCTAGAAGCTGTGCAGCCTGATGGCACTTGAGCCAAGAGATGGGCAAGCAGAGCCAAAAGTTTGCAGAGCAAAGCCAGTGGCCCTGTTCAGTCAGAGCACTTGGGGTGTAAGTTGGCTTGACTTAAGACAACAAAGAGCTTTACCAGCTTTGGAGCCACTTCTCCTACTGTGCCCAGACAGGAAATCTAATCCACAGCCCTGCTGATTGCTGAATATAGCCTTCAGCCAATCCGACCAGGGTACCTAACAAGAGCACACAGGAAATTTTATAGCCCATTCAAAAATGTAATGTACGGTGGCACATGAACAAAGAGCACAGCCCATGGTTTCCCACACCTGCAGAGCAAAACTGGCGGCCTCACCTGACCAGGGAATTCAGTATACACCTTGACCTAATTCAGATTCCCAAATGATGAGTTATACAGGTGCTGGGTGCCATCCTACTGCCTTGCCAGGACAGGCAAGCTAATTCATAGCCCCAGTCTACTACTGAATAAAGTCCCCAGTCTTGACCACCTAGCAAGCCTAATCAGAGAATCCAACCAACCAAGGAGCCCATCCTACAGCCTCACTCAGGTAGGGAATGGAGCCAGCAGTCCTACCCAACTGTTCTGTGCCAGTGGCACATCTCCATCCCTGTCTTCAAAGGACAAACAGCTGCCTTACCACAAAAGAGACCAAAATAGCCCATCCCACCTGCTCAAGGTCATTACCAGCAGACACACCCAGAAGCCCAAACTGAGCTAACTGGTGAAGAATCATCTCTGCAAAGTTGTAAACTCAAGGATATTGATTACTGAAATGTGTGGATATCGACCCAAAGAATCAGGATCATGAAAAGTCAGGTAAATATGACAACACCAAAGGAAACTAATAAAGCTCCAATAACTGGCCCCCCAAAATGGAGATCTATGAACTATCAGACAAAGAATTCATAATAATCCTTTCAAGGAAGTTTAGTGAACCATAAGAAAACACAGACAAGTAAATGAATTAGGAAAACAATGCATGAACAAAACAAGAAGTTCAACAAGGAAATAGCAACCATCAAAAAAAACAAACAGAAATCCTAGATTGAAAAATACAATAACTAAACTGATGAATTCAATAGAGTTTCCAGAGTGGACCCAGCAATACAGAAGAAAGAACCAGTGCCCTGGAGTATAGGACATGGTAATTACACAGTCATAAAAGCAAAAGGAAAAAGCAACGGGAAGAGTGAAAAAGCCTATATGAATTATGGGGACAATATGAAAGGAAACAATATCCACATTATGGAGATTCCAGAATGAGAAGAGAAAGGAACAGAAAGTATACTTAAAGCAACAATGGCCGAAAACATCAAGAAGCTGGAGAGAAAAATGAACATCTCCATGTCTGAGGCCCAAAGGACCCCAAATAGGTTGAACCTGAACAGGGTTACAGGGACACATTATAATTAAATTGTCAAAAGCCAAAAACAAAGAAAGAATTTAAAAAACAGCAAGAGAAAAGAAGGAAGTTACATACAAGGGAACCCCCACAAGACTACTGACAAATTTCTCAACAGAAACTTTCAGGCAAGGAGAGAATGGGATGACATATTTAAAATACTGAAAGAGAATAACTGTCAACCAAGAATTCTATACCCCATGAAGTTGTCTTTCAGAAATGGAGGAATAAGGACTTTCCTAAACAAACAAAAGGAGTTCATTACCATCAGAACTGCCTTACAAGAAATGCTAAAGGAAGTTCTTTGAGTGGAAGTAAAAGTAAAATACCATAATAAAAATATAAAAAGATAGTATAAATCCCACTGGTAATGGTTTAAGTATATAGTCATAGTTAGATTCTGCAATATGGTAATAGTGGTAAATCACTTACAACTCTAGTTCACAAGTATAAAAAAACTAATGTATTAAAAATAACTACAATAATCTGTTATTAATTACACAATATAAAAAACACATAAAAGTAACAGCAATAACCTGACAGAAGTAAAACTGTCAAGTTTAAAAATTCTACTGAAGTTGTTATCAGCTTAAAATAGGGTGTTACAAGTTTGAAATATCTTATGTAAACCTTATGATAACCACAAGGAAACAACCTATAATACTTACACAAATAACATGATAAAGAAGTCAAAGCACAGGGATGGCAAAAGACATCAAAACTCATAAAAAGCAGGAAAAGAAACAAAGAACAATGAATCTATAAGATAACCAGAAACAACAGAGTAGCAACAGTAAGTCCCTACCTGTCAATAATTACTTGAAATAGATTAAATTATCTAATTAAAGGACATAGAATGCCTGAAGGGATTTTTTTAAAAATCCAACAATATGCTGGCTACAAGAGACTTCACTGAGAGTGAGGGGATAGAAAAGGACATTTTAATTAAATGGTAACCAAAAAAAGCAGGAGCAGCTATACTTATATCAGACAATTTTCAACTACAAATGATAAAGAGACAAAGAAAATCATTACATAATGATGAAGACATAACAATCATAAATAAGAGATGTTTACCTCTAGAAAACAAACTGAGAGTGGCTGGAAGGGTAGAATTTGGGGGGATGGGGTAATTGGGTGATAGGCATTAAGGAGGGCACTTGATGTTATGAGCACTGGGTATTATATGCAACTGATGAATAATTAAATTCAACCCCTGAAACTAATAATACAGTATATGTTAACTAAATTGAATTTAAGTAAAAAATTAAATATATTTATATGCCACACATTGGAGCTCCTAAATGTATAAAGCAAAAACAGATATAAAAGGATTAATAACAATAATACAATAATAGTTGGTTACTTTAATACCCTACTCTCAACAATGGATAAATCATCCAGACAGACAATCCATAAGGAAACAGCAGATTTGAACAACACTAGAGACCAAACAGAGCTAACAGACATACACAGAGCATTTTATCTGACAACAGCAGAATTTACGTTCTTCTTGAATGCACACTGACCACGTTCTAAGACAGATCATGCATCAGGCCACAAAATAAGCCTTAGCAAATTTTAAAAGACTGAAAAAATATCAAGTATCTTCTCTGATCACAATGGCATGAAACTAAAAATCACTAACAATAGGAAAACTGGAAAATTCACAAATACATGGAAATTAAACACTCTCCTGAACAACCAGTGGTCAAAGAAAAATTACAGGTGAAATTTAAAACAAAGTTTGAGACGAATGGAACTAGAAACATATCAGAATTTATGGGATGTAGCAAAAGTAGTTCTAAGAGGGAAGTTCACAGTAATAACACTTACATTAAGAAGCTAGAAAGACCCCAAAGAAACAACCTCAATCTATACCTTAAGGAGACAGAAAAAAAACAAACCAACTAATAATGTAATGGCATTGTATGGTGACAGATAGTAGCTACACTTGTGATGAGCACAGCATAATGTATAGACTTGTCAAATCACTATGTTGTACACCAGAAACTCAACTATACTTCAATTAGAAAGAAAAAAAAAAAAACTGAGCCCAAAGAAGAAAGATTAGAGCATAAATAAATGAAATAGAAAAGAGAAAAACAG
Organism: Eumetopias jubatus; assembly: GCF_037043125.1. Classification (NCBI taxonomy): domain Eukaryota; kingdom Metazoa; phylum Chordata; class Mammalia; order Carnivora; family Otariidae; genus Eumetopias; species Eumetopias jubatus. Next base: position 146,570,902 of record NW_028274807.1, on the reverse strand, counting down.
TAGAAAAGATTAACCAAACTAAGAGTTGGTTCTTTTGAAAAGATAAACAAAATTGACAAACCCTTAGTTAATAGTTAATCAAAAGAGAGAGAGGGAGGGAGGAAGAGAGGAAGGGAGAAAGAGAGAGAGAGAGAGAGAGAGAGAGAAAGGACTTGAATCAACAAAATTATAAATGAAAAAGGAGGCATTACAATGGATACCACAGAAATTCAAAGGATCATTAAGAGGCTACTATGAACCAACAATACACCAACGAACTAGACAACTTACAAGAAATGGAAAAATTCCTAGAAATGTACAACTTACCATACTGAATCAGGAAAAAATAGAAAATCTGAATGAAGAAAAAATAGAAAATCAGGAAAAAACAGACTGATTACTAGTAAGGATAACGAATCAGTAAGCAAAAACCTCCCAATGAAGTAAAGCCCAGGACCAGATGGCTTCATTGGTGAATTTTACCAAACATTTAAAGAAGAATACCAATTCTTCTCAAACTCTTCCAAAAAATCAAAAGAGCAGGGAACATTCCTGAACTCATTTTACAAAGCCAGCATTTATCCTATTACCAAAACCACAAAAGGACACTACTAAGAAAGAAAACTAAAGGCCAATATCCCTGATGAATACAGATGCAAAAATTATCAAGAAAACACTAACAAACCAAAGTCAGCAGCACATTAAAAAGGATCATTCACCACGATCAAGTGGGATTCAAGGATGGTTCAACATATGCAAAATCAATGTGACACATCACATTAATAGAATGAAAAGAATCATATGATCATCTTAATAGACAAAGAAAAAGCAGTTGATAAAATTCAACATCCATTCATGATAAAATCTAACAAATTAGGCATGAAAAGAACATATCAACATAATAAAGGCCATATATGACAATCCTACAGTTTAACATCATCCTCAATCGTGAAAAGTTGAAGGCTTTTCCTCTAAGATCAGGAAAAGACACGGGTGCACATTCTCACCATTCCTCTTCAACACAGTACTAGAAGTCCTTGCAAGAACAATCAGGGAAGAAAAAGAAATAAAAGTCACTACAAAGACATGTAAAAGGAATTGCAAACAAAGAAGTAAAACTTTCTCTACTTGTAGATGACATTACTTTATACAAAGAAACTCTAAAGACTCAACCAAAAAACTGTTAGATGTAATCAGTAAATTCAGTAAAGTTGGAGGATACAAAATTAACAAAAAATCAGTAGCATTTTTATATGATAACAATGAATTTTATGAAAGAGAAAGAAATCAATTCCAATTTCAATTGCATCAAAAGCAACAAAATGCTGAGGAATAAAAATTTAAGTAAAGAAGTGAAAGATCTCTACTCTGAAAAATACAAGATGTTAATGAAAGAAATTGAAGAAGAAAGGAAGAAATGGAAAGGTATCCTATGTTCATGGATTGGAAGAATTAATAACGTTAAAATGGCAAAAATACAAAAAGCCATCTATATATTCAATGCAATCCCTATGAAGTTGCCAATGACATTTTTACAGAAGTAGAAAAAAAAACTCCTAAAAAGCTTCTGTACAGCAAAAGAAACCACCAAGAAAGTGAAAAGACAACCTATGAAATGAAAAAAACATTTGCAAACCACATATCTGATAAGGCAGTAGTATCCTAAATACATAAAGAAATCATTTGTTGATTCAAAATCAATAGCAAAAAAAAAGTAACCCAGTTAAAAAATGGGTAAAGGACCTGAATACACACTTCTCCAAAGAAGATACACAAAAGGCCAACAGGTAAGTGAAAAGATGATCAACATCACTGGTCATTAGAAAATGCAAATTAAAACCACAATGAGATACCATCTTAGGTCTGTTAGAATGGCCACCATCAAAAAGATAAGGGCTAACAAGGGCATGGATGAGAAAAAGGATCCTTGTGCACTGTTGGTGAGAAAGTAAATTGGTGCAGCCACTATGGAAAACAAGATGGAGGATCCTTTAAAAAAAAAAAATAGAGCTATCATGTGATCCAGCAATTCTACTTCTGGGAATATAGCCATAGGACAAAAACACTAACTCAAAAAATATCTGCACCTGCACGTTCATAGCAGCGTTATTTATAACAGCCAGACATGAAAACATCCTCAGTATCTACTGACCAATAAATGGATAAAGAAGTTATGCTATGTGTGTATGTACGTGTATGGATGTATGTGGTTACTACAGGTGGACAGTGCGGAGAGGAGGAATAGGAAAAAGGTGGTCAAAAGGTACAAGCCCCCAGGAGTAAGAGCAAACAAGTACTAGGGATGTAATATGCAACATGATGACTACAGCTAACACTGCTATACAATATATAGGAAAATTGTTAAGAGTAAATGCTAAGAGTTCTCATTATAAGGAAAAAAACACCCATTTTTTTCATTTCTTTTTATTCTATCTATGGGAGAAGATGAATATTAGCTGAACTTTTTGTGGTAATTTCACAACATATGCAAACCAAACCAGCATGCCGTATGCCTTAAATTTATACAGTGATGTTTATTTCCCAATAAAACTAGAAAAAATATTATAAGAACATAACAAAGATTTTGCTAGACTTACGTTGTAAGAAACACCACCGATTCAGACTAAAAAGAACAGGAATAATCCCTTTTAGAATGAAAAGAAGTTGTAGGGTCCCAAACGTCTATAGATAGGAATCAGGCTTAGAATCCTACTCAGCTACAACGATGGGCCATCTTTATGGAAAAAGAACAATGATCCAGAAGTTAGAGACAAGAGCCATAGAGAAGCATTCGCAAGGAGAACTACTCTCAAAGCAAGGGATATTTTCCCCCCCTGTGGAACAAAGGGAAATCAGGAAATGTGTTTGCCAAGATTTCAACATTATCATGCATCAGTGACTGCTATGTCCTTTTTAGTTTTGCCTTTTAAATAAGAGTTTCTATGAGGGTTCTTCTTTCTGTGTCTCCTCATTAAGTCTAAAAATGTGGCAGAGCAGATAACTTGTGTCCTTAGTTCACAGGTCTTCAAGTTTGAGAGGACCAAAATTCAAGGAGCCACACCTGACAAAAATGTACCCAAGGGGTCTCATGTATCTCTAGACTTAATTTAGATGACAACATCCTTGTTATGAAGCCTAGAAGAAACCAAGATACCCTTCAGCTGGGGAATGGATTTAGAAAAACAAAAAAACAAAAAAAAAATCTGTGGTATATCCAGACAAATGGAGTATTATCCAGTGCTGAAAAGAAATGAGTTAACAAGTCACGAAAAGTCATGGAGGAACCGGGGCGGCGGGGGCACACCTGGGTGGCTCAGTTGCACCTGCTTTTGCCTCAGGTCATGATCCCAGAGTTCTGGGATCGAGCCCCACATCGGGCTCCCTGCTTGGCATGGAGCCTGTTTCTGCCTCTCCCTGTCTCCCCTTACTTGTGCTTGCTCTCTCTCTCTCTCTCTCTCTAGTGTTCTCTGTGTCAAATAAATAAATAAATAAATAAATAAATAAATAAATTTTTTTTTAAAAAAGACATGGAGGAACCGGAAATGCATATCACTAGGTGAAAACCACTAATCCTAAAAAGCTACATACTGTAGGACTCCAACTATGACATTCTGGAAAAGACAAAACTATAGAGACAATAAAAAGACAATTAAAAGGGGAGAATATAAATGGGGGCAGGGGTTATATGAGAAATCTCTGTACCTCCCTCTCAATGTGGTTTTAAACCTAAAACTGGTCTAAAAAAATAAAGTCTTTAAAAACGTTTTTAATCTTAATGTTATAGGTATGCATAAGATGTAACATAAAGCCACCCTCAACCCATCCGATCTCATTTTCCAAGATGCTTTGGACTAAATATGTTTTTATTGTGATTGACAGCAATAAGTCTAACTACCATGCTTACACTTGTACTTCTTGGTTTATCATCTGTAACAGTGCCTATAGGAGGAAGGAAAATTTGAGCCCTAAAGGAAAATAAATGAACTTAGAGAAAATACCACAATCTAACCACATTTCCTATTTTTGCTGATAACATTATTATTATTTATAGATTCTTAAATATCTATTTTGATTCATCAACTTTGAATAGCACTTCTTGACTCCCCGCTACATATGATGAGGAAAATAACAAACAGGCAGAAATCAGGACTCAAAATGAATTCTAAGAAGCATTTACCTTGTTCATAAAGTAGCTTCATATTTGAATCTTTGCAGGCAACCAGATTGTTGAGCAATGCAATCACACTTTGCATGGTGTTACCCAGAATGTTCTCCTGATGTTCCTGCAATAGATCACAATTTCCATCATAACTATACAGAATTGTAATTACATCATGATAGAGACAAATGATCAAATGACCTCCATCCCTTCATTCTTTGCACAAGGTCAAATAATTATCTTTCTCCACTTTAATGAAGCAGATCCTTCTGCGTTAAGGCACTCCCACTCCCCATCAGTGTGTTAAGTCAGCTGGGAGGCAGCATGAACGCTTCAGAGCACCAGAGCTGCTGCATGCAGTCCCCTACCCACAGCTGAGTGACAACCACACAGCCCTCTGGGCTTTAGATGGGGGACAGGGGACTCAGAGTGACTAGGAATCAACTAAACGGAGCTGAGGAGACCACACCTGAAAGTGACTGAGATCGCAAAATAAAGCTACCATGTCTCAGAGTGACAAATGCTGCAGAGTGACCAGGAGACCCTTGATGGACACATGGTTTCCAAAGCTTACAAAAACACCAGCACTGCATCTGGCTCTAAAGCACCTCTGTTGCCAGATGTGTACCTCCCAGCAACGCCAGCCACTTGACGTTCCGAGTCGCACCATCTAGGTCTTCCCTTGGTCTGAGACAAGGAGTTTGCTTTCCAAATACTGGTGCCTAAAAATTTCTACCTTTTTTTAGAAATACACACTTAAGAGTAGATGTTCATGTTTGAATGTTCCACTGACACCAGTTTAAGAAGATGAATAAGGAAGCGATGGTCTGCCACCAATTTCATCTAATTATTCATACAGTTGGTTGGAAGGAAAGGGTGATTAATAAGCACAAGATGACACAACATGTTATTCATGATAAAGTAACTAACGATACATAGGAAACCTATGCTAATCAAGAAAAGAGAAGCTAATAAATCTTTTTGGTTTTTTTTTTTTTTTGGTCCCATTCAATAAAATAACACATTTTGCTCCTTGTTCCAAGACCAGCCTGTCAGCAAATACAGGGCAGTTTCATTAGAGATAAATCCATTGTTCCTTCAATATACACATTTCTTGTGATTAATTGTACCTCTTCTATGATGCTCTTGGTAATATTTTTGCCTCCCTGTGAAGCCAATACTTCAGTTTTCCATTGTACTCACGGGGTGAGTGCCACTTGCTAATATAGGCATTTCCTTTAGTACAAAAGCCAACTATCCAAATCCCTATTACCCCTGAATACTACGAATCCAGGACTGTCCCCTGGCCAACCAGGTTCTCGGACTCCTGCCCTGAAGGTTCTAGAGTCCCTGCAAAATGAAGGCCTCTGCCAGCCCACAACTCAGTCTGCAGAGGGGCATAAAGCCAAGGTGCACTCTGATCATTAAAAGCCCCAGCCAACTATACTACTGGGTGTCTCCAGGATTGAATATCTGCTGCAGGAAATAAAAGAGACCAATAATCCTATAACCAGACCAGGAGAAATGGTTCCTTTTCTTTTCTAACCATTATCAAAAACATTGTTGTTGGATTTCAAGCCATGCATACACTATGACCTTTGTTTAATATAAAGTGAGGGCTTTGTAAAAATTATAGTAGAGATTTCTACTTATGCACTCTTCTCTCTTGTAGATAGATATGTGCTTCCTACATAGTGTTGGGGAGGAAGAGCGTGGAACAGAGTCCTTGCTCCTGCTTGAGATGATGCCGCAGTTCTCCAGGGGGTACTGAGACAGCTACTGCTATGGCTCAGGTCATCATTTCCCCCAGAAAGAATGAAATACATGCAAAGAGCAGTTGAGAAGGCATAAAAATGAGTTAAACACACTTCCATTAACTTCTATCAAATTAGTTTGTTTCATTTCTCTTAGCAACTTTAATAAGATTTGTCCTTGCTGTTCACAACCATATTAGCCTACAGGGGATAAATGATGCATTGAAAAACAGCACGGTTACTTAAAGTCAGAGTAGAGGATTATATGAAGGGAGAAAACAGGGGGGTAAATCTGTGGGGCCAGAGTTGTTCTCAGGCACTCTACAAGCCTGGTGTAAAAACAAATGGGAAACTCAAGTTTGATTCAAAGACCACAGGCCAGAGTCGGAGGGGAGGGATGATCCCGACGAAATACTGGGTCCCCATTAGATGCTCCTCTAGGGCAGCCCCTCTCCCCAGAAAGCTATGACTGAGTTCCAGGGTAAAAAGATTATAACAGAAGGCTAGGAAAAGTCCTGATGTCTTTTTTTTAATCCCCACGGCTCATGAATAAAAGCAAGGAGTCCACACCATTGGCACCTCAATAAATGCAAGTAAAGCAGTATAAGGAGAGAGAGCAGCAGCTGATGACTTGCAACAGGGCCTTTGACACAGGGTCAGGGGCCCAGGCAGCAGTGGCCTCTGTGATGGTCTTGGCCTGCGGAGGAACAAGGCAGTGCTGACAGTTTGCTGATGGGGCACTGGGTGCCAAGGCCCGTATCCCAGGCATGTAACCTATGTCACCATCACATCCGATCCTCACAGAAACACTGAAGTGGCTACAGGTCTCCCTTGCTACAGATAAGGCCGCTGAGGTTGGCGAGGTGAAGTGTAACTTGCCAGGAATCAGCCAGCTCTTCAGCGGTGAAGCTAGGACTGGGTCCGTGGGATGGCGGAAGCCACACACCTGATCACCATGCAGCGCTGCCTGCTGACCCACAGTCATGGGGCACAAGGAAGGAGAGACGGGGGTCAGAGCGAACAGCCCACCAGCACTTCCCAGCTTAACCCGTACCACCTGAGGGCCCACGGGGTGAGGTGGCAGGAACGTAAAAGGGGCCCAGAGCAGGGGGTGGAAAAGCCGAGAAATACTGAACTGGGGCAGCTCTGGTAGCATTGCCCTCCCTGTGCCACCATGACTGGCATCTCTTGGCTTCATAAGCGTCCTCCGTAGATACCACAATGCTCTAAGGCATAGAACGCAGGAAGCAAGATGGAGGTGCCAGGAAACTCCAGGAAAGAAACGAATAAGCTGTTACTCCAAAGACTGGAAATACATACCTTGAGACCCCGACCACAGCCCCACTGCTCAGACACTCAGCATGAGCCTTGGCGGCCGGGTAAGAAAGGCAGCCGAGCTCATCAGAAAAGGCATCGCCGACCGCGCACAAAGCCACAGAAGGCAATCCCACTGCATTTTAAGATTATGACGAAAAAATCCTTTATCCATAACCCATCAATAAGCACAGCTGACCTAATTTGTGTGTCTAATGCCATAGTGTGCAGACATTTAATAAACAGAGCACTTGAGAGTTCTAATAAAACATAGCATTTGCCAGTAGAGATAATTAGAATTGAAGCAGCAAAATTCTAGTGTTTGGCAACATAGATGAAACAGCTTCATTAAAATGTACAGCTTCAGCAAATGAAAGGCAGGGGAGCACTGGACCCTGAAGAATCAGCCTTCTCAAAACTAATTGCTTCAGTGCTTAAAGAGGACAGCTCTGAACTACCAAGGGCACGGCAAGGAAACACTACTGAAAAATGATCAGCCTTCCCAGAGCGGTTTCACTGTAAACAAAGCATTATACTTTCCTCTAATATCTGAGGACGGAAATGGCACTAGAAGATGTCAGATGGCCAGACTCAAAAGTTTGGCAGGGCTCTCAATAGTCAAGGCAGGAAACACCTTTAGCAATAGAAAGTCACGATGAGCCATGGTCACTCTCTTTTCCCTTGGTATGGGGTCAGGATTCTAAAGAGGGCAAATTAAAAGACAACCACCAGTCCCCAGGGAGGTTGGAAACCAAGAGGAGGCAAAAAAGCAGAAGCACATGCAAGAGTCGTGAACGTGAAATCTATAATCTCTGGGAAATAAACACAGGTCACGTCCTACTCAACACACAGTGAGATCACATTTCAGGGGAAAAACTTTTTGCACGTTGCACTACAGGATGCTAGTCTACTGCGCATGTTCTGGGACATAGTACAGAGGAGACAGAGATGGAGTGTGTGTCTGCTCACTTTCCTTTTTATACTTTCTCTCGTACAACTAGATTCCTAGACATCTGGAGCCCACAGGAGACTCTTCAGAGCATTCAGATGAAATAAATGTATTGGACGGAGTGGAAGACGACCATTTTGCATACTACTGATTTTTCACAAGGCGGTACCACACACAGCTCCAACTCAATGGGATCTAAACTGAACTCACCCTGTCCTTTCCCCTCACACATCGTCCTTGGCTTCCTGTCTCAATGAAGGGCTCTACCGTCTGTCCACCATGCAGCCATAAATCCCAGAATCACCTGGGGCCACTGCCTCTCTCCTGCCTCCCACATCCCATCAGTGATAAATTCCCCTTGATTCTCCCTGGATCCCCTCTTGAAGCTCTCCTCTGCCAAAGATAAGGTGGGGACAGTTTGTCCCGTCTCCACTGCTCCTCCTGTCCTCCACTGCTAACCAGGCTCCTCCTTCTCGAGTGGCAAGACTCATCCCCATTCCTAGGGCTTAAATCTGGGGCCTGCAGGCCCAGGGAATATATTAGAGTCCACTGTAGGCCCAAGGTAGGGGGGGCACTGCTTCCCACCACCCCGTTTGTCCAGAGCCCCAGGGGGATTCAAAGGCCTGAAGGGAGGGAGGGCCATGAGAAACAAGGGATGGCAGAAGCGAGGGTACTGTAGCTCAGCTGCTCTCAATCCCACAGATGTATCATGTTATGATTTTGGAAATATTCTCATATTTATTGACCCAAATTCTGACTCCTGGGGGTAAGGAAAAGGGAAGGAAACAAGGTGAAGGAACACAAATTTAAAATTAATCGCCACTCATTTACCTCATAAATAAATAAATAAATGCACACACACACACACACACACACACACACACACACACACACACACACACGATTTCCTGGGAGGCAAGGGCAGGATTTGGGCATCCAAAGCCAGAATGTTTGGGGTGTGATGAAGCTGGGGATGGGGTAACTACCACTGGGCATTTGCTCTGCCAGTTGTGAAACAGTTAAATAGCCCCTCTGTCCTCTGGTCAGGGCTGCTGGGGGCTTAGCAGCCTCCGAGGAGGCTCAAGGAGAACCTCAAGCACGCTCTTCCCATCTGTAGCCAAAGATGTAGGATGCTCTCACCATACAAGCCTGGAGGTATAGAATTAAGTCTCTTCCTTGATTTCGGTCATCATCTTTCTGATTAAAGGACATGAGAGAAAAGAATTTAAATTTTTTAATTTGACTGACAGATAGTATAGAGGCCCTGTAGCAGCAGCAAATACAAATTCTTATTTGCAATACATTGCAGCTGACACAGAAGGGAGGCTGTGCATCAAAAGGAATGAGATCTTGCCATTTGCAACGACGTGGATGGAACTGGAGGGTGTCATGCTGAGTGAAATAAGTCAATCAGAGAAAGACATGTATCATATGACCTCACTGATATGAGGAATTTTTAATCTCAGGAAACAAACTAAGGGCTGCTGGAGTGGGGGTGGGGTGGGAGGGATGGGGGGTTGGGTGATAGACATTGGGGAGCGTACGTGCTATGGTGAGTGCTGTGAATTGTGCAAGACTGTTGAATCACAGATCTATACCTCTGAAACAAATAATGCAACATATGTTAAGAAAAAAAAAAGAAGATAGCAGGAGGGGAAGAATGAAGGGGGGGAAATCGGAGGGTGAGACGAACCATGAGAGACGATGGACTCTGAAAAACAAACTGAGGGTTCTAGAGGGGAGGGGGGTGGGGGAATGGGTTAACCTGAGGAACGGTATTAAAGAGGGCACAGTCTGCGTGGAGCACTGGGTGTTATGCACAAACAGTGAATCATGGAACACTACATCACAAACTAATGATGTAATGTATGGTGATTAACATAACAATAAAAAATTTAAAGAAAAAATAAAGAGAAGAAGAAGGGAGGCTGTGGACCAAACGGTACCATCTGACAATCAGTATGCTGAGTTCAGCCTGAGAATTCCAGTCCTCGCTCAACACCAATGGCCGACTGCTGGGGATGCCCTTCTGTGGCAGGTTAACTGTGTCACTTGGCTTACTCAGCCCTCCTGCTCTTTCACGTTATTTAAGCTTCTATTTTCATTTTTTCAATTTTTTTATTGTTATGTTAACCACCATACATTACATCATTAGTTTTGGATATAGCATTCCATGATTCACTGTTTCTGCATAACACCAAGTGCTCCACGCAGAACGTGCCCTCTTTAATATCCATCACCAGGCTAACCCATCCCCCCACCCGCCTCCCCTCCAGAAACCTCAGTTTGGTTTTCAGAGTCCATCTCTCATGGTTTGTCCCCCCCTCCGACTTACTCCCCTTCATTCTTCCCCTCCTCCTATCTTCTTCTTTTTCTTTTTTCTTAACATCTGTTGCATTATTTGTTTCAGAATTACAGATCTGTGATTCAAGTCTTGCATAATTGACACCACTCACCATAGCACATACCCTCCCCAATGTCTATCACCCAGCCACGCCATCCCTCCCACCCCCATCACTCCAGCAACACTCAGTTTGTTTCCTGAGATTAAGAATTCCTCGTACCAGTGAGGTCATATGATACATGTCTTTCTCTGATTGACTTATTTCACTCAGCATAACACCCTACAGTTCCATCCATGTCGTTACAAATGGCAAGATCTCATTCCTTTTGATGGCTGCATAATATTCCATTCTGTATATATACCACATCTTCGTTATCCATTCATCTGTCGATGGACATCTTGGCTCTTTCCACAGATTGCCTATTGTGGACACTGCTGCCATAAATATCGGGGTGCACGAACCCCTTCGGATCCCTACATTTGTATCTTTGTGGTAAATACCCAGGAATGCAATTGCTGGATCCTCTGGTAGCTCTATTTTCAACTGTTTGAGGAACCTCCATACTGTTTTCCAGAATGGTTGCACCAACTTCCATTCCCACCAACAGTGTAGAAGGGGTCCCCTTTCTCCGCATCCCCGCCAACATCTGTCGTTTCTTGACTTGTTAATTTGAGCCATTCTGACTGGTGTGAGCTGGTGTCTCATTGAGGTTTTGATTTGGATTTCCCTGATGCCGAGCGATGTTGAACACGTTTTCATGTGTCTCTTGGCCATTTGGATGTCTTCTTTGGAAAAATGTATGATCATGTCTTCTGCCCATTTCTTGATTGGATTGCTTATTTGGTAAGTTCTTTATAGATTTTGGATACTAGCCCTTTATCTGATATGTCATTTGCAATTATTTTCTCCCATTCTGTCGGTTGTCTTTTGGTTTTCTGGACTGTTTCTTTTGCTGTGCAAAAGCTTTTTATCTTAATGAAATCCCAATAGTTCATTTTTGCCCTTGCTTCCCTTGCCTTTGGTGATGTCTCTAGGAAGAAGTTGCTGCGGCTGAGGTCAAAGAGGTTGCTGCCTGTGTTCTCCCTTAGGATTTTGATGGACTCCTGTCTCACGTTTAGGTCTTTCAACCATTTGGAGCCTACTTTTGTGTGTGGTGTAAGAAAATGGTCCAGTTTCATTCTTCTGCATGTGGCTGTCCAATTTTCCCAACACCATTTGATGAAGGGACTGTCTTTTTTTCCATTGGACATTCTTTCCTGCTTTGTCAAAGATGAGTTGACCATAGAGTTGAGGAAACATTTCTGGGCTCTCTATTCTGTTCCATTGATCTGTGTGTCTGTTTTTGTGCCAGTACCATACTGTCTTGATGATGACAGCTTTGTAATAGAGCTGGAAGTCCGGAATCGTGATGCCGCCAGCTTTGCTTTTCTTTTTCAACATTCCTCTGGCTATTCGGGGTCTCTTCTGATTCCATACAAATTTTAGGATTATTTGTTCCATTTCTTTGAAAAAAGTGGATGGTATTTTGATGGGGATTGCATTGAATGTGTAGATTGCTCTAGGGAGCACTGACATCTTCAAAATGTTTGTTCTTCCAATCCATGAGCATGGAACGTTTTTCCATTTCTTTGTGTCTTCCTCAATTTCTTTCATGAGTATTTTATAGTTTTCTGAGTACAGATCCTTTGCCTCTCTGGTTAGATGTATTCCTAGGTATCTTATGGTTTTGGCTGCAATTGTAAATGGGATCGACTCCTTCATTTGTCTGTCTTCTGTCTTGTTGTTGGTGTATAGGAATGCCACTGATTTCTGTGCATTGATTTTATATCCTGCCACTTTACTAAATTCCTGTATGAGTTCTAGCAGTTTTGGGGTGGAGTCTTTTGGGTTTTCCGCATAAACTATCATATCATCTGCAAAGAGTGAGAGTTTGACTTCCTCTTTGCCGATTTGGATGCCTTTGATTTCTTTTTATTGTCTGATTGCTGTGGCTAGGACTTCTAATACTATGTTGAATAGCAGTGGTGAGAGTGGACATCCCTGCCGCGTTCCTGACCTTAGGGGGAAAGCTCTCAGCTTTTCCCCATTGAGAATATTCGCTGTAGGTTTTTCATAGATGGTTTTTATGATATTGAGGTATGTACCCTCTATCCCTATACTCTGAAGAGTTTTGATCAAGAAAGGATGCTGTATTTTGTCAAATGCTTCGTCTGCATCTATTGAGAGGATCATATGGTTCTTGTTCTTTCTTTTGTTAATGTATTATATCGCATTGATTGATTTGCGGATGTTGAACCAACCTTGCAGCCCAGGGATAAATCCCAGTTGGTCGTGGTGAATAATCCTTTTAATGTACTGTTGGATCCTATTGGCTAGTATTTTGGTGAGAATTGTTGCATCCATGTTCATCAAGGATATTGGTCTGTAATTCTCCTTTTTGATGGGGTCTTTGTCTGATTTGGGGATCAAGGTAATGGTGGCCTCATAAAATGAGTTTGGAAGTTTTCCTTCCATTTCTATTTTTTGGAACAGTTTCAGGAGAATAGGTATTAATTCTTCTTGAAATGTTTGGTAGAATTCCCCTGGGAAGCCATCTGGCCCTGGGCCTTTGTTTGTTGGGAGATTTTTAATGACTGCTTCAATTTCCTTACTGGTTATAGGTCTGTTTAGGTTTTGTATTTCCTCCTGGTTCAATTTTGGTAGTTGATACATCTCTAGGAATGCACCCATTTCATCCAGGTTATCTAATTTGCTGGCATAGAGTTGTTCATAATATGTTCTTATAATTGTTTGTATGTCTTTGGTGTTGGTTGTGATCTCTCCTCTTTCATTCATGATTTTGTTGATTTGGGTCATTTCTCTTTTCCTTTTGATAAGTCTGGCCAGGGGTTTATCAATCTTGTTAATTCTTTCAAAGAACCAGCTCCTAGTTTTGTTGATCTGTTCTACTGTTCTTTTGGTTTCTATTTCATTGATTTCTGCTCTGATCTTTATTATTTCTCTTCTCCTGCTGGGTTTAGGCTTTATTTGCTGTTTTTTCTCTAGCCACCTTAGGTGTAGGGTCAGGTTGTGTATTTGAGACCTTTCTTGTTTCTTGAGAAAGGCTTGTATTGCTAAATACTTTCCTCTCAGGACTGCCTTTGCTGTATCAAAAGATTTTGAACAGTTGTGTTTTCATTTTCATGGGTTTCCATGAATTTGTTTAATTCTTCTTTAATTTCCTGGTTGACCCATTCATTCCTTAGTAGGATGCTCTTTAGCTTCCATGTATTTGAGTTCTTTCCAACTTTCCTCTTTGATTGAGTTCTAGTTTCAAAGCACTGTGGTCTCAAAATATGCAGGGAATAAACCCAATCTTTTGGTACTGGTTGAGACCTGATTTGTGACCTAGGATGTGATCTATTCTGGAGAATGTTCCATGGGCACTAGAGAAGAATGTGTATTCCCTTGCTTTGGGATGGAATGTTCTGAGTATGTTTGTGAAGTCCATTTGGTCCAGTGTGTCATTTAGAGTCTTTATTTCCTTGTTGATCTTTTGCTTAGATGATCTGTCCATTTCATTGGGGGGGTGTTAAAAGTCCCCCACTCTTATTGTATTGTTGTCAATGTGTTTCTTTGCTTTTGTTATTAATTGCCTTATATAATTAGCTGCTCCCATGTTAGGGGCAAAGATATTTACAATTGTTAGATCTTCTTGTTGGAGAGACCCTTTAAGTAGGATAGAGTGTCCTTCCTCATCTCTTATTACAGTCTTTGGTTTAAAATCTAATTTCTCTGATACAAGGATCGCCACCCCAGCTGTCTTTTGGTGTCCATTAGCATGGTAAATGGTTTTCCACCCCTCACTTTCAATGTGGGGGTGTCTTTAGGTCTAAAATGAGTCTCTTGCAGACAGCATATCGATGGTCTTGTTTTTTAAACCAATCTGATAGCCTGTGTCTTTTGATTGGGGCATTTAGCCCATTTACATTCAGGGTAACTATTGAAAGGTATTAATTTAGTGCCATTGTATTGCCTGTAAGGTGACTCTTACTGTATATTGTCTGTGTTCCTTTCTGGTCTATGCTGCTTTTAGGCTCTCTCTTTGCTTAGAGGACCCCTTTCAATATTTCTTGGAGGGCGGGTTTCGTGTTTGCAAATTCCTTTAGTTTTTGTTTGTCCTGGAAGATTTTTATCTCTCCTTCAATTTTCACTGAAAGCCTAGCTGGATGTAGTATTCTTGGCTGCATATTTTTCTCGTTTAGTGCTCTGAAGATATCATGCCAGTCCTTTCTGGCCTGCCAGGTCTCTGTGGATAGGTCTGTTGCCAATCTAATGTTTCTACCATTATAGGTCACATATCTCTTCTCCCGAGCTGCTTTCAGGATTTTCTCTTTGTCTCTGAGACTCGTAAGTTTTAGTATTAGATGTCGGGGTGTTGACCTATTTTTATTGATTTTGAGAGGGTTTCTCTGTGCCTCCTGGATTTTGATGCCTGTTTCCTTCCCCACATTAGGGAAGTTCTCTGCTATCATTTGCTCCAATATACCTTCTGCCCCCCTCTCTCTTTCTTCTTTTTCTGGGATCCCAATTATTCTAATGTTGTTTCGTCTTACGGTATCGCTTATCCTTCAAATTCTGCCCTCGGGATCCAGTACTTGTTTATCTCTCTTTTTCTCAGCCTCTTCATTTTCCATATTTTGGTCTTCCATATCGCTGATTCTCTCTTCTGCCTCATTTATCCTAGCAGTTAGTGCCCCCATTTTTGATTGCACTTCATTAATAGCCTTTTTGATTTCGATTTGGTTAGATTTTAGTTCTTTTATTTCTCCAGAAAGGGTTTCTCTATTAACTTCCATGCTTTTTAGCCCAGCTATTATCTTTAAAATCATGATTCTGAACTCCAGGTCCGACATCATCCTAATGTCCGTATTGAGTAGGTCCCTGGCAGACGGTACTACGTCTTGTTCTTTTTGCTGAGGTGATTTTTTTCGTCTTGTCGTTTTGTCCAGAGGAGAACAGATGAATGAGAGAACAAAATGCTAACAGGTTAACAACATCCCCAGCAAATATACTCTAGACAAATCAGAAAAGACCTGAAACCAGGGGAAAAGAAAGGGAAAGAAAGAAAAAAGAGAAAAAAAAAAGATAAAAACATACAAAAACAGAATAAAACAAAACAAAAAAAACAGAATATGATCAAATATGATCAGGTTAGTGCATAGATCAGTGCCACACACTGGATTCTGGGTATATTTTGGTCTGTTAGAAGAAAGTGCCTCCTAAAATTTTAAAGAAAGAAAGACTTATATATGTACAAAATAAGGGTTGATACAGTGAAGGGACGGAAGATGACTGTAAAGGTGAAAATTATAAAAGATTTTATAAAAGGAATTGATAAGAAGTTGTTTGCAAAAAGAAAGAAGGTTTAAAAAAAAAAGGAGAGAATGTAATCAGGCAGGAGACTAGAACAAAGCCATATACTAGTGATTTAGGGTACATTTTGATCTGTTAGAAGAAACTATCTCAAAATTTTAAAGAGAGAACGACTTATTTATATATGCCAAAAATAAGGGTATCTACTATGAAGGGATAAAATATGACTCTAAAAATGAAAAATAAAACTGTTTTTTTTTCAAAAAGGGATTGATAAGATGTTGGTTGAAAAAGGGAAAAAGAAAAATTCAAAAAAAAAAAACAGTTAAAAAAATTAACTTTGAAAAACTAATGAATCATGGTAAAAAAGCCATGAATTCTATGTGCAGTATTCCCCTAGCGCTGGAGTTCTCCCGTTCTCCTTGATCGGTAAACTTGGTCTTGGCTGGCTGTTCGTGCTGATCGTCTGGGGGACAGGCCTGTTGCCGTGGTTCTCCAATGTCTTTGCCGGAAGCGGAATTGCCTTGCTGGCCCAGGCTAAGCAATCTGGTCGGGTTTGCTCTCAGGAGCTTTTGTTCCCTGCAAGCTTTCCATACAGCTTTGGAGAACGAGAGTGAAAATGGCGGCCCCCCCAATCTCCGCCCGGAGGAGCCAAGAACTTGGTGCCCCGCTCCTCATTGCGCCCCCAGAGAAAAGCAATCAGTCACTCCCGTCTCCCCGGTCTCCGGCCACACTCCGTGCTCACCCGGCCTGTGACCTAGCATTTCCATCTCTGGCACCCGACCCTGTGTGGAGTCTCCAAACCCAGCAGATCCCTGCAGTGCGCTCTCGTGCCGCTCCTCCCCGGGGAGGAAGGGGAATCTCTCCGGATCTCCCGCTGGTTGGGTCCCTGCTGGAGGAGCAGTGGCCTGACTGCCGTGGATCACGGTTTATGGCCACCCCAAGCTGAGAGCCCGTGCCTCGGCTCCGTCTCTGCAGCCGACCTCCCCGCTCCGATACCTGGGAGCTCTGCCGCACTCAGGCAGCCCCAGTCTTTCTGTGACCCCAAGGGTCCTGAGACCACACTGTCCCACGAGGGTTCCACCCCCCGCTTAGCCACTGCAGCGACGTCCCTCAGCGGAGCCAACTTCTAGAAGGTCCGATTTTGTGCTCCGTGGCTCTATCACTTGCCAGAAGCGGCCAATGGAGGACCCCTCCCCCGCCGTCTATCCTCCCGAATATCGCCTCAGATTCACTTCTCCACACGTCCTACCTTCCAGTAAGTGGTCGCTTTTCTGTTCAGAGAGTTGTTGCTATTCTTCTCTTCGATCTCCTGTTGAGTTCGTAGGTGTTCAGAATGGTTTGAACCCTATTCAGCTGAATTCCTGAGACCAGATGAAATCCAGGTCTCCTACTCCTCCGCCATCTTGCTGCGCACCCTCCTCACGTTATTTAAGCTTCTAGCAGGAAACTTCCATCCTCCGTCCTGGCTCCTCAAGGCAGGTGCACTGGGTCGGAGCCAAGGCTACTCAAGCAGGAGAGCCCTGGCAATGGAGAGAGATGGCGGGAAGCAGACAGGACCGGCGTCCCCAGGGATAGACCGCACCCCTTTCACATGTCTGTCTGTGGGGTTGATAGGTCAAACTGCCCCACAACACCCTGAGCCAAAAACGGGCCCCAAGTAGGGGGACAAATGAGAAGATACAGGTGTTCATCCAGACACACAACTCCTTCCGCCTTCCTGTCACATCCCTGCCACTGTCCAAAGTAATAGATAATAATAAAATGTTACAAAAATAAAGCCTTGGCAAACTAATATTCACTCTTAAAAATTCAGGCCAGATACTGTTTGCTGAAGCTGGGGGGGAGGGGGGGCGGGGAGGAGACATGGGGAAGGCTGTCCTTCTTGTTGGACAGCACCGACATCACCTTCCTGTGCCTGACTTCATCATTGCACCTACTGTATACAGTAACCCATGGTTCATCCAGTCCTCACCTGATGCTGAGCCTCTGGAGGACAGAACTGGGACTTTTAATCATGTCCCCAGTGCGAGGTGCAGTGCCTGGTATGCAGAGGCCTCTGGTAGATTAACAAAGAAACAAATTGGCTCAAAGCTGCTTGGGTGAATACAGTTGGGGAAGGGATAGATAGTTCACGTGAGTCTCCTTCAAGGAATTACCTTGTCACAGACTAGAAATTGTCTTCAATTAAATAATTGATAAATACTTATTGATACTTTTGAATATTTGCAATAAATGATAAATTCAGACCTTTTCACTTTAAATAAAATATATAAAATCTCTCCCATGTGAAATAGTTGTCAAGGACTCATGAAGTACTTGCATCAGCATGGAAAATACATACTCCAAAAATCCTGAAGGTTGCTGACACAATTTCTTAAATGATTTTTTATTTATTGAGAGAGAGAGAGAGAGAGAGCGCGCATGCACAAGTTGGGGGGATGGGCAGGGACAGAGGGAGAAACAGACTCCCTGCTGAGCACAGGGCCCAATGTGGGCTCAATCCCAGGACCCTGAGATCATGACCTGAGCCGAAGGCAGATGCCTAACCAACTGAGCCACCTGGGCGCCCCGATGCTGACACAATTTTAATGGCACTCTCTGTTAAAAGTGATTGCTCACTTGGGACGCGTGGGTGGCTCAGCTGGTTAAGCGTCTGCCTTCGGCTCAGGTCATGATCCCAGGGTCCTGGGATCAAATCCCACATCAGGTTTCTTGCTCAGCCTGCTTCTCCCTCTGCCTACCACTCCCCCTGTTTATTCTCTCTCTCTCTCTGAAAAATAAATATTTTTTAAAAAGTGATTGCTCACAAATATAAAGAAGTGTCCCGTTTTAAAGAAAGAAAATATTACATATGGTGAATGATAAGATCAATACATTCCATTATCACAAGACAGGTTTCAATCACAGCTGTCTTCTACTATGGTAGTTTGCGAAGTGCCCACGCTGGGAGTTTACCAAATGTTGGTATTCACGGTTCCTGTCTCAAAGGAGTACTAGCAAAGTCTGCAGGAGAAAGACTGTGTTGATTGGCAAGTTTCTTCGAACCTAGGTGCTCAGAGAGCATAAAGAGATAGTGTGGTAAGCAGAAAGGAAACCAGGCTGAGGAAAGTAAGAGCTCCTTGGCCTGCCCCAAACCAGCAGGGTAAGCTGGAGCGAAGCAAGAATCATACTACCAGATTTTGGGAGAATCTTAGAGAACTTTCTAGTTCAATCTTTAGATTTTAAAGATAAGAGAAAATGAGGTGCCAGAAGAGAATATAAGGAGCAGGCCAGGACTTCACCTAAGAAGTGCCTCCTTCCCCACAACCTCACTTTGTCCTCAAAATTCACATTTGGGAATGCAGAGTCAAGTCGGCCACTTTAAAAACTGATTTTTCTTTTTCTTTTCTTTTTTTTGCAAGCACTACAGGCACTGCTCCCTGGAGCTACAGATTCAGTGCCCTTAACACCTCTTTGCTAGGTCAGCTAGTGGTAGGTGGGCTACTCCTAAGGACATGGGAATCCCTCAACATAATACCTCCTGACCCTCACACCCCCAAAGCACACATTGTCTGGATCCCCTTGGATCTTTCAACTAGTTTTTGTTGCACAGGATGGTCTCTAAAGCAGCAATGAGACCCTAGCCATCTCACTGTCTGAGTTGAAATTTCAAAGAAGGAGCACCTTTCTCCAATACATTATTCTGAGCAGGTAACAAATCAGACATCAGGGGAACTGCAAATACATACACTGGGTATTTACAAACCAGCAGCATAAGGCAGCCCGGATCTTTGTCACTCAATTTGGTGGAATTTGGTGCACTTGGTATTTTATGCATGATCACACTTCTGTTCTCAATCTCCATAACTGAGGGCAATCAGCTTTCCTTTTCTTAGACTCTACTTAGATAATAACAGTTTTATTTGTATAATCACTTTAGAACATTCACTATGCTCATTTTTGGCCACACAATGATAGAAACTATACCATCTTGGAGAATACATTGGTTGTAATAGGATAAAATCATCTGAGGCATTTTTCATCTCCTAGATAATAAAAAAAATGCCAGCAAGGACCCAAAATATTAACTGGAATTTGAAGATACTCTACCATAAGCATAAACTGGGTACATGCATAAAAGCGTTAATGTGGATCATGCTGGACAACCATGGGCAGGGTAAAAGGGTCTTGTGATGGGTCAAGAAACTCACAGACCCTGAGCAGAGAGCAGGGCATGTGCTGGGAACACAAGAAAAATAAGGAGATTCCGGAGGAGTCAGGAGATTGACCAACTTGACCAAGGAAGAATGTGACCATATACTGGCCAGTTCCATTTCTGAAACCTATACGGGGTCTATTGAGAGCTTAAGCAAATTTCTTAGACCAAGCCAGGATGGTCTAAGGACCTTATCAGCTGAAACCTGACCCCCCCCCCCTTCAATATCTATTCTGGGACAAATCCCTTCGGGGGTCTTGGCTGTATGCTGGACAACCAAGACTCATCTACGGAGTGCCCATGTGCTCACATCCACTGCTTCTGGATCAAAGCAACTGTCCCACCAGTCCCTGGGAAGTCCCTGAAGCTTAGGAATGAGGGAGTAGGGAGGAAGGGAAAGGGAAGGGTGTGGGATTTTCATATTTTTAATTCTTGTACCCCCAATAAATGAGCTTCAGCTTTAAGAAATTCCATATAAAGATGGCTTCATTAAATTATCTTCAAGCAGGTCAAAGAGAAAAACCAGAAATCTGAATGAGTGCTAAGAAGGGAAGGACAAAAGATAGAAGGGAGGGACTGGAAAGGATGGGAAGGAAGAAAGAGGGACCACTGGATTTCCTCAAGAAAGAAAAATGAGCCCAGAAAGGATAAGCTCAGGGTGCAACCCCAAGTATACAGGTGTTAAAACAAAAATTCTCTGCATCACAGGGTAGCTGGTCACCTCAATCAGGAACTAAAAGTCAGTCAACTGACCTATTATGTGTCCAACCACTGGGTACCTCCAAATAAATGCTGACCAACATTTCAACGGGACATGCACAGAGACAACAACAGCTCAGGTCCCTGCCCATTGGCACTGCCTAGTGTCAGCCCCCAGGTGACCCGGGCCATCTTCAACAGGGAGCAGAGGAGCAAATGATTCTGTTTGACACCAAGCACTTCAAGCTCTTTCTCAATTCATGGAACACATATGTTGGGACTGTCTTCTTGCTACCACACTCTCACCTGGCCACCCCCCATTGCCCCCATGGATATATGGAATAATAGTGTCACAGCCACTTCTGTGTATGAATTCTGATGAGCTGCAAATGAAAAGATGCATAGTCCCCTTGGACAAACTGGCTGACAATGGGATCCTCCCTTCTGATGGCTTGCATGAAAACGGATGAGCACCGGTGAATGTTGTCCAGTCTGTTTGTGTGGGGTGCACAGAGAAGGGGCACTGATCTTTAAGAGAGCTTCCCTGAGCTGTCCCTGAGCTTCTGAGACATGCATACACCACTCACAGAGGACTGGAGTCTATTTGTCACCAATCTTAATGGCTTATCTTAGAATCTCATCTCTCAGGGCACAAGTAGTATGTTAAACAACCAAACCAAACACACACATGAACACACACAAAAAAACCTGTCTTGGAAGCTGTTAGGGAAAGTCATCAGAAAGACATGACTGTCAGTTGACCCAGGACACTCAGGGGCTTCCATCCCTTCCCGGTCCTTGGAATGTGGGTTCTGCTGGCCTTTCCTGCTCCCAGAGGCTGCCCCTAGAACACACCCTTGAGACAGTGACGTGGTATTGAGAACACCTGCATGGTATACGTGACTGAACCCCGGCAAGACCTCTATATATAAATTTTTAACATTTGGCAGGCAGTGCAGAGATCCACTGTCTTGCTGCTACCCAAGACAAGCCTCGTATGTAAGTTCCCTTTGCTTATGAAATGGCCACTTACCAACCTGGAGTGGCCGGCCTGTTTCTTCCATCTCTCCCTGCCCTGCCAGCACCAGGGTTGGTTTCAGATTTCACCCAGGAAGCTCCCTAGAGGGTTGTGACCCAAAAGCAGTAGGACGAGAAACAACCAATATAGCTTCAATTCTGAAACATTTCACATGACCATGCTCTGAATAATGTAGGCTCTGGTGCTTCATCAGAATGACTCCAACAGCAATGACTTTGAGCCACAGCATCCAAGTCATCATCGCACAATCCATCAAGGGCAGGGCACAAGACAAAACCTCGACAGCTGGAAACGTCATTTGAAGCCATACAGAGGACAGGGAGCTCTTTCCCGCCAGCAATGGAGGGGGACAGAGCACCCAACTCATCATTTTGCACCAGCTGTCACATCCAGGGGCAGGGCTGGGAGCTCCACTGGAAATAGGCAGAAGGGAAAGCCCTGCCCCTGACACATGCAGACGCGGGCAACCAGGGAGAGATGAGCTGCTGGAGTTTCAGGCTAACCTCCAAGGTCCTCTTCTGCTTTAACACCCTTCCATACTGAACCCAATGCTGTGTCTTCCAGCAATGGAGAGCATACAATGGAATAATTGCTAAGAGTTATTTGAAATGGAACCAGGAGGACATTGAGGAGGTGGGGTTCATGCACATCTTTTGTCTCAAATTCTAGAGGGTTTTTTTTCCTTTTTACTGAACTCAGCTAAAAGTCAAGCTATCTACTTATGTTATAATGGACATAAATGGATTTTCTGCCCAACATTAGCCCTAGCAACCAATCACATGTAGATTAATGTAACTATAGATAAACCAGCATCGATCACCTTTTCTTCAATACAACTTATGTAAAACCTCTCTTTCCAACTTATTTTTTATTTATTTTTTTAAAGATTTTATTTATTTGAGAAAGAGAGAGAGAGAGAGAGCAAGCAGGGGGTGGGGACAGAGGGTCAAGCAGACTCCCCACAAGCGGGGAGCCCAACTCGGGGCTTGATGCCAGGACCCTGAGATCATGACCTGAGCCAAAATCAAGAGTTGGCCACTTAACCAACTGAGCCACCCAGGCGCCCCCTCTCTTTCCACTTTAAAAACTCTAACCTCCTTTGTCTCTCCAGAGCATGTTTTCGATTTCAATCAAACCTGTGTCTCCTGGATTGTAATCCCTAAGACTCCCAATAAAAGCACATATTTTATTTTGCAGCTTACAGTTTTGTCTTTGACACTTCTCAAAGAATATTTGAAAGAGAGGTTAAAGAGTATCAAATTATATCAAATTCCTATGCTTTCCTATAGTCAAACAGAACCGTTCTGCACAGTCTCAAATATTTACTTGTGGATTGTAGCAAAGATTACTCAAATAAAAGTTTTAGCACAAGACAAGTAACCCTATCCCCATCTTTCCAACATGCACTTAATCAATCTAAAAACAAAAGATTGTTGGGTGAAACAATTTCCTCAGAATTCTGCCTTTCTTCAGCCCCTAAAAAGAATCCTAAATACCACATGCCACCTGAGTTACCATGAAGTCCAACTTCATCACATAAATATTGGGGGGAGGGGGAGGGAGAAAAGGATAGGTTTATGAATTACCATCCTCCTAATCACAGGATTTTACAATATAGATAACAGAACTGACTCAGAATGAATGTAAGCTCCCATATTAAAAAAAGTGGTTTTAATGTGAATTTGCATAAAATTTTAAAATGCACACAAACATATATACACACAAACAGACCTGAAAACCTTTACAAATAAGTGAACAATTTGATTATTTATTTTGAGTAGTCTGCCCAGTTGATATCCTTTTGTATTACAGAAAATAGTGTATACTATTTTGCACGATCTCCTCTGCACACAATTGAATGTCATTCCTTCAACAATCTATACTAAAGACCAGCCCATATCAGGCCCACCGTAGATCCTGATGACACGCCCCAAACCCGCACCAGACACCTGCCTTTGGGGAGCTTCCCATCCAGTGAGAGGGCAGGGAGACAGAATGGGCTGAGAGGAGTATGCTGATTGTGCTAACACACACTAGGGAGTGAGATCCTGGTGAGCTGAGAAGACCAGAAAAGGTTTTAGGCAGGAGATGGGAATGGAGCTGGGTGGGAAGAACCAGCAGGCTTGCAAAGGTCTAGAACTTGAGGAAGGGCACAAACCATAGGACTTGGGAACCTGAGGTTGACAGAAATGAGACATTACAAAGGCACACTGAGGCTCATTACTCTGAAGACTTGGCTAAGACTTTTGGAATCCATACTAAATCTCAGCTAATAAGTGCCTGGGATAGTAATTTCTTTTGGATTCAGTGGAGTTAAAAACAAACTAGATATATTTTAACTAAAAAAAACTAAAAACTAGAAATACACTGTTGCTGTAACTCACGGATATAAATTAGTGACATCACCCCTGCACAGAGTGGGCGGGAGTGGCTCTGTGTCATCCTCAAGGTCAGCTCCTCAGGGCCTGCTCCCTGCCGGTTTCTCTCAGCTCCTCACCTCACCTGTGGCCAGTCTTCATCACCTGACCTCAGCACCTTGTCTTCTGCTTGTACTCAGCCCTGTGACATGGACTTGAGACTGAATCTAAAGTAACCAGAGTCTACCACTAGCTGGAAAGGCCAGCACTCTCTCTCCTTAGTGACATCAAACAGAGGGCGCAATACTTTCTGGAGATTTTTCAGATGTACAGATTCTTACCCATCCCTACCTGTGAAGTTCTACCATGTGTAAAGGGCTAATACTGTTACTGATTCTGTTACTATCTACAAATAGGATTTAGCTGTGGATTTAGCTCTGGATATGCTTGAGGGTCAATTATTTCCCCCTTGTAAAGCGACATTTGCCAGTTCTGGGTGATGGCTGAAAACTAGATTGGGTACATACAGAGGGATGTGGATATACCTGAAGCCAAAGGATAACCAGAGGAATTCTTAAAATTTCTCAGAGCTTCTGCACTTCAGAGACATTCATCAGAAAGTCTGAGTTTTGTTTTCAACTCTGGAATCAAACTTCTTTTGCATGAAAGCTCTTAGATAATGATACTTATAAGTTTTAAGAGATCAGGTTAGGAAGAGAATACAAGAGCCTCTGGTTGTGAGACATTGATATCAAATAGCAAAAATGAAAGAACAGCATATTATTAGCTGTTTTTGTTTTTTAATGGGAACTCACAGGCTTCCATGTGCTCCCCACAAATGCCTCAGAGTTGCCATGTGGCTGGAAACCTAAATGAAGTCTCAGAACAGATAATGGAGTTTAATGATGGAAAGAGTAAGAAAATTAAATCTAATCATGTTCCATTAAGCACGCTCTTAGCTCCCATTTTTACTAAATTATTTTAGTATGATTTTGCCTCTGTCTATTGAAATAACCTTTTATGGCAATTTGATTTGCAAGCATAAATAAGTCTCATTTACTTTCCACTATGAAACCCTGCGGGATTAATAAGAAGAGATGGATCATCTAAAATCTTACCCATTCTGCAATCAGGAAGTAACCATTCAGAGAGATGGATACTTTGTCTAATATTTTATATTTAGATCTGTGCAGAAAGCATTACACTATAATTAGGGTCTCATTCAACAACAACTTATCACCTGCTAGAGGGACCATCTTCAACCAGCCTTGGCTTCTATACCAGCCTTGAAAGGGAGCCATAATCATCCCCACTTCCTGTGCTGGTGGGTCACCTCACCTCCTCAGACCTTAATCCTCAAGCTCATCCTCCTCCCCCTGCTCTTTGATGGACTTTTATCATGTTTAGAGTGCTTTGCTACTATTGGCCAGAACTGCTGGAGTGTTTGCTTCCAGAAGGATGCTCCTGCATAGCTACCTAGATCTGAGTTCTAGAGCACAGAGTGACAAATTGTAGGCAATCATGCACTCAGTCCAGGAGTATGCAAACATGGAACACAGCAAAGGACAACGGGAGTGGTTCTTCAATTCTGAGCTGTGAAAAGCATAGAACCACCTGTCAGAATATGCAGGTGGGGTTTTAAACATTCTTTCCAAAGCACGTTTACTTCCAAAAAGTGTAACAATGAAAAAGCTATGAAGTGTAACTAGAATCACAATTTGCAAATTAGAGGAGACTCTGGGCCCAATCTTGATCACTTCTATCAAGATTTAGAGGACTTAGGAGGGAAAAATCACATTCAGCAGGAATGATAACTATGGGAAAAGAGGCTGGGAGAATGTCACACAAGGAACAGACATGAATCCACACCTATATTCTATTCTAACTCTGTATTCAGGACTGAAGAACACAAAACACGATAAAGAATGAACTTATGAAACCAATTTCAACTACAGACCATAAAACTAAATAAGAGTATAAAAATTATTGACATGTCTGCACCCAGTAATACAACAACTCTCAAACCAGGAGAAACAAGGAGAAATACACAGAAACACACTAATAATGGAACACTATATTCACTTCCCTCAATCTAAGATAGATCAAGGAAAAAAATTAGTAAGGTATATTTTATACATACAGGATATATCTTAGAGATATATATCTTATAGATATATGCCAAATTCTGAACCCTATAGAGAATAACCGTTTTCAAACGCACAGAGAATTCATGAAATGTACCATACCATATACAAAGAAACATCAACAAATTTCCCCCAAAATAGAAATTTACTCATTGTACTAATACTAGAAATTTAAAAACCAAACAAGTTTCTATTAAATGCAATTTTAAAATTCTTGAGGGAAATATAGATTAAAATTGCAAACTTCTGTGAAAATACATATAATGAAAACATTATAAATTAGAATGCAGTAGATACTGCTAAAGCAGTTTATAAGATGAAAACAGCATTAGATACAACAATAAAATACTACAATAAAGGAAGTATTCAATTTTTAAATTCTAGAAAAAATGAAGTTACTGAAAGCAAGCAACAGGATGAAATTTAAAAAGGTAAAAGCAGAATTTAATCAATTAGGAGACTTGTGCCTCTACTAGGATATATTAGGTCACAAAGGCCAATATTGCCTTATAACAACCAGAAAACCCCACATAAATTATAAAATCATATTTGTAGAGATATCAGACAGCTACAGAACCACCAAGAAATAGGTGAACTAAAGTTCCAGAAAGTAGAGAAATTTTCCAATGTCAACTGATACTTCCATTTCTTCCTGCAGGGGCATTTGCTGGTTCTGGATGATGGCTGAAAATTGGGCTTAGTACATACAGGGAGCTCCACTGAGGGCATGAGAAACTGGCAATGGTTTTAAAGCTTGTATGGGGCTGGAATAACAAATAGGAAATTTAAGGGGCCTCAGACAAAAACAGCATCCCCCAAAACATTTGATGGTTGCTACCGAAGGCTGATAAGATGGACAGAAAAATCTATAAAATATGGAGTAAAATCTCCCACAGTTGGTGGTACCTAAGAAACGATGACCATTCAGTCACCCTATGTCTTTTCATTGGAGCATTTAGTCCATTTACATTTAAAGTAATTATTGATAGGTATGTACTTACTTCCATTTGTTACTTGTTTCATGGTTGTTTTCATAATTCTCAGTTCCTTTCTTCTTGCTCTCTTCCCTTGCTGTTTGATAGCTTTCTTGAGTATTACGCTTAGATTCTTTTCTCTTTTTTGTGTGGTTACCAATAGGTTTATATATAAAATCTTATATATATAGAACTCTATATTAAGTTGATGGATGCTTAAGTTTAAATCTATTCTAAAAGCACTAAATTTTTATTCCCACTCATTTTCTGTATATGGTGTGATACTTTACAACCTTTTATTTTGTGAATCCCTTGACTGATTTTTGTAGATATAATTGATTTTACTGCTTCTGTGCTTTAACCTCCATACTGGTTTTATAAGTAATCAATCTACAACTTTTATTATGTTTGCATTTATCTGTGAAATTCTTCCCTTTCCTAATTTTTTTTTACTCCTAATAATGGCCTTTCTTTTCACTCAAAGAATTTTCTTTAACATGTCCTGTAAGGTTGGTTTAGCCTACTACCCTGCAGTGCCCTGTAGCTGAATACCCTCTGCTCACCAGACCAGGCATTCCTGAGGTTTCTCCTTATATGGACTGCGTGCGCCCTACTGTTGTGGCTCAGCCCTGATTGCCTTCAGTTCAGTTGGCTGCAATGACCGACTTTGCCTGCTGTAGGTGCACTAGGCAGGGTTTGGTCCCTGTGCTATTAAGGGACCTGTCTGGGGCTGCCACAGACTTGTAGCTGGGGGTGTAAGCAGGAATGTACAATGGGAAAAAGACAGTCTCTTTGACCAATGGTGTTGGCAAAACTGGACAGATAAATGCAAAAGAATCAAACTGGACCATTTTCTTACACCATACACAAAAATAAACTCAAAATTAATTAGACTTAAATGTGAGACATGACCATAAAACTCCTAGAAGAAAACATAGGCAGTAATTGCTTTGACAATGTTGCCTTAGCAATATTTTCCTAGATATGTCTCCTGAGGCAAGAGAAATAAAAGTGAAAATAAACTATTCAGACTGCACCAAAATAAAAAACTTTGCACGGCAAAGGAAACCGTCAACAAAACAAGAAGTCTACCTATCAAATGGGAGAAGATATTTGCAAATGATATATACAGTAAAGGGTTAATGGGAGAAGATATTTGCAAATGATATATACAACAACATATAAAAATGTATACAACACCAAAAATTCACTTAAAAAATGGGCAGAAGACCTGAACAGGAATTTTTCCAAAGACAACAGACAGGTGAAAAGATGCTCAACATCACTCATCATCAGGGAAATGCAAATCAAAACCACAATGAGGTATCACCTCACACCTGTCAAAATGACTAAAAAAGACAAGGAACATCAAGTGCTGACAAAGAGGTAGAGAAAAAGAACCCTTGTGCACTGGTGGTGGGAATGCAAGTTGGTGCAGGAACTGTGGAAAACAGCATGGAGATTCCTCAAAAAGTTAAAAATAGAACCATCATATGATCTAATAAGTATCTACCCAAACAAAAAAAAAATTCAAAAAGATATATGCACCCCGATGTTTACTGCAGCATTATTTATAATAGCCAAGATATGAAAGCAACCGAAGTATCCATCTATAGATGAGCGGATAAAGAAAATGTGGTGTATCCATAGAATGAACATTACTCAGCCATAAAAAGACTGAAATCTTCCCATGTGCAACAACATGAATGGAGCTACAGTGTATTATGCTAAGTGAAATAAGTCAGAGAAAGACAAACACTATACAATCTCATCCACATGTGGAATTTAAGAAAACAAATGAACAAAGAAAAAAAGAGACAAACAAAAACCAGACTCTTAAATACAAAGAACAAACTAGTGGTTGCCAGAGAGGAGGGGGGGAGGGGGATGGGTGAACTAAAGGGGATTAAGAATACACTTATCTTAAATTAGTATTTAGAGCCACAAATCCCCTCCTTGACTCAGATCAGTGGATGGCTGCCATGTCCATATCATCACCCAAGCAGAAGACTGGGTTTTATTCTCTAGAGAGGTCTCTAAACTGCAGGATGCCAGGCACAGACCCTAACCCAAACCCTAAACATAGCCCTGACCCTAACCCCTAACCCTCACCCTCTGGAGAGGTCTCTGAACAGCAGGATGCCAAGCACAAACTTTCACCCTAACCCTAAACCTAGGTCTAAGAAACTGGGTTCCTGCGCACACAATAAGAAAAGGTGAGAAGAAGCTTAGTTATTCTGGAGAAGACCCAAACATTTAAGAACTCATAACATTTCTGAAAATGGGTCTGAAGGTAGAGATTAAACAGAAGGAATAATTGAATATCTATCTGAAGAGTATTTAGAGCCCCAAGCCCCTCCTTGCCTCAGCTCAGTAGATGGCTACCACGTCTATTCTCACCCCCAAACAAGTCTGGGGTTTTATTCTCTGGAGAGGTCTCTGAACTGCAGGATGCCAAGCATATATCTTAACACTAACCCTCACCTTAGCTCTAGCCCTAACCCTAACCCTAGATCTGAGAAAAAGGAAAAAGAGAGCGCACACACACACACACACACACACACACACACACACACACAAATATTACTCACCCATGAAAAAATGAAATCCTGCCATTTGCAATGACGTAGATAGAACCAGAGGGTATTATGCTAAGTGAAATAAGTCGGAGAAAGACAAATTCCATATGATTTCACTCATATGTGGAATTTAAGAAACACAACAAAGGACAAAAAAGCAAAAAAGAGAGAGAAAGAAGCAAACCAAAACAGACTCTTAATTATAGGAACAAACTGATGGTTACCAGGGGGGATGTGAGTGGGGGATGGGTGAAATAGGTGATGGAGATTCAGGAGTGCACAGCACAGGGTGATGTATGAAAGTGTTGAATCAATATATTGTACACCTGAAACTAATGCTGCACTCTTAACTAACTGGAATTTAAATAAAAACTTAAAAACAACATTTAACAAGCACTGGGTAATGTATAAAATTATTGAACTATCCTATTTTACACCTGAAACTAATATAACACTATATGTTAATCGCACTTCAATTTAAAAAGTATATTTAAAAAAGAAAGAAAGAAGCTATGACCAGTCAGGAAAAGAACTCCATCTCAAGTATTCAAACGGTCTCTCCTTTAATTAAGGTATTCGTCAGATTCTGAAAGTACATGAGGCATGAAGTTTGAGAACGAGGCTGGGACATTCTGAAAGGTAGAGTTGAGTCCCCTGGTCTTGTAGGACTGAGAGGACAGAGAACTGTCAGTTGTTAATCAAAAGCCCAGGAAAGCCAAACAAAAGAACAGGACTATACCAGAGTTAGAAACAAATCTTAATAAAACAGCCCTGGCTCAGCTTACTTTCTAATTGGATTAAGTTGATCAGGCTCTATCCCTAAATGACCAAGGAAAAAAAAGGGGTGGAGGGGGTGGCACCTGGGTGGCTCAGTCAATTAAAAGTCTAACTCTTGATTTCAGCTCAGGTCATGATCTCAGGGTTGTGAGACTGAGCCCGCATCAGGCTCCTCGCTGGGCATGGAGGCTGCTTAAGATTCTCTCTCTCCCTCTCCCTCTGTGCCTCCCTCCCCCTATCCTCACTCTCTCTCCCCACTTCTCTAAGAAAAAAAAAAAAGAGAGAGAGAGAGATGGGGCCTCTCTCTGATGGAAGATATAATATCATCAGTAATCTCTACAGTTTTTACAGATTACAGAAATCTCTATAGTTTTTAATATACAATGAAAAACTGCTAGACATGCAAAGAGCAAGAAAATTTGACCAACACTGAGGGAAAAAATGCTGGAGTTATCAAAAAAAAGGATTTTAAAATAATTATGAATAATGAAGAAAATAGAAAATAGATGAAATAATGCAGAAATTCACCAGAATTTATTACCTATTAAAAAAATCAAATGGACATTCTAGAATTGAACAATTAAATATCTATATTAACAATACAATAGATGGGCTTGATAAGTAATTTACATACAACTAAACACTTGTTTTGCCTCCTAGAAGATAGGTTAAGAAAGGAAAAACTAAGCAGAAAGGGAAAGAAATGATGGAAAAAATAGTTAAGACTATAAAAAACATGTAAGACACTCAAAAGATCTAACAGGTATAATCTGAGCCCAGAATGAAGAGGGAAGGAGCAAGAATGAAGGAATGAAGCAGAAGAAGTATTTAAAGAGGTAACAGCCAAGTACTTTCTGCAAATGATTAAAATATATTTTTAACAGAAAACCTTAACCCATGGATTCGAGAAGCCCAGTTAATCCAAAACAGGTTAAAAAATTAAGAAAACACAGAAGCATATTAGAGTAAAATTGTAGAAAACCAAAGACCAAACGAAAATCTTAAAAGCAAAATGTCAATTTCAAAAGAACAAAACGTTACCCAATGATACTCTTTCTATCCCCCTGTTCATCCTGATTTTCAATAACTAGTGTATGATATAATACAATGGATGCTTCCATCCCTCTCAGAAGTGAGTTCATTATAGTCAAAGGATCATCCAAGCCAGTGAGTATGGTTTGTGATCACTAAGAACTCTTATAAGAAATAATGAGCTTGCCTTTACATTCAAGTACTTAATGTAAGTAATGTATACATTCTCTTAAATTTAAACATTCTCTTAAATTTAAACATATTCCATTTAGCTATAATTAGCAAAACCTAGGGATTAGAGAATAAAAACATAAGGAATTAATTTCCTATTTCAATTATCAATCTCTCACTGGTAGTAACAGGGTTCTTGGCGGGGGGGGGGGGTGAGTGGAAACAGACAGTTGCATTGAATTTAGCTTTTTTTCCCTCTAGATTATCACAACCAAGGCCATTATTGCAAGATATTTTACAAGGAGGGAGGAAGAAGGAAAAAAAGGAAGGAAAGGAGGAAGGAGGGAAGGGAGGGAACGGAGGGAAGGGAGGGGAGGGAGAGAAGGAGGGAGGGAGGGGAGCAAAGGAGGAAAGACAGACAATGGATTTGTATTGTTGGACTTTTTCCAAGTAGCTCCAAATCACCTTGGCTCTAAGGAGGAAAGTTCCATGAAAATAAACCCTCTGAAAGTCCCTGGAGAGAGGGCAGGATCTTGGTGCCTCTCTTGATTCATCCCAGTAGTGACAAGGGTGACTGCATCAGGGATCTGGACATCTCCTTTGAAGCACTTCGGAGAGCACTACTGTGGGTGTGCTGGAAGGACAGGAGGTCGCTCCGAGAGGGGGCTGCTCGAAGCTGGACTGTGAAGGCAGTGTACATTTATGAGGGTGACAAAGTCAGAAATGTGTCCACAGACAGGCACATCAGGTGTGTGCAGGGACTGGAAAGGAACAATCGAAACAGGTGACATTCTGAATGGGCATCCACATGAAAACTGAAGTCACCAAGAATGAGGACAGCAGTAGTCATAGAAAGGAAGAAAGGGAGCCAGACTCCAGAGTGACATGGATGCTACTGACATCTTGGGCCAAGTAATTCATTGTGGTGGTGGCCATCCTTGCGCATTGTCTATTTAGTGCATCCCTAACCTCTGCCTTCCGGACCGAAATAGCATCCCACCCGAGTCTGTTACAGTTCTCCTGGGTTGAGAACAGGCTGACCTTGCAGACTCCTCGCTCAGGAGTCAAGGGTCAAGTCCACAGAAGGCCCTGATCTCATGCAGCATGGAGGTAACTGAGAAGGAAGTCCCACCCAGAATGGATACTCCAATATTCTGCTGTCTTCCCAACTCCATGACGGGGCATAACGTAACAATCCCAAGGGAAGTCCCACGTGCCATTCACATGGCAACCCAAAAGCTCCTTCTTACATGTTCTCTTGAAGCAGGGCCATCCCAAAGGACTCTCTAGGAAACGGAACCGTGTCCAAAGAACTTTTCTCCATGTAGACCAAGGAAGATACACGGGGGCTTTCCTTCTTTAGGCTCAAAACCTGCAGGGCTTTGCATTCATCGGGACATGGCAAATTGTACATCTATCTTTTATACCTTAAAGAAACTGTGGCTTTCCCTGCCCCTCCCCCCAAAGCATGCTCTGGGTTGAATATTCTAGGCAGATAGTCCACATCTTGCACAATCAAGACCCTGGTGACACCAAACAATGAATTCAGTGTAGGACTCCCTTGTGTTGTCATCTGGGTTCACTCCCCAGACATGGGGAGGGAGTACTGAGGGTATTCATGGGGGAGGGACAGGTTTTCGGGCAGGTCCTAAGGAGGCAGTAACACCCACATTCAGAGAGGTAGTCCTCTCTGATTCCCATCCCAAGACAACGGAGTTACCATTGGACAATTTTCTAAAAGGCCAAAAAAGAGATAGGCTCCTCAAAACACAAACTTGGAGATTTGGGTGGGGGCCAGCTCTGCAGAGCAGAGGAGCTCGAAGGTAAAATGTATAATTCTTCACATACCACACGGAGAAAGTGAAGAACAAAACAAAACTCCTAAGTACAGCAACTGCGCTACCTTCTCTTGACATGGATATCCCTGAATTAAAAAATAACAACTTTCTTAAAAATTCATTTCTAAGCATGCCTTTCATTACTGGCAGTCCCAGACTTCCCAAAGGGCTCCAGCTAATAAGCTCAAGAGTTCTAAGGCCCCCTAGAGATGAGTGGACCCACTGAGCATCACAAGAATCTCTTATATGCAAAACTGTCCAACACAGACATCCAAGTTGGAGCCGACCAGTCCCTCCCTCCCCCAGAGCAGGCTCCATCGCAAGGAAGAGAGGGAGCACCTGACCTTGCTCCAGCCTGCCCACCCCAGCCATCTATCTAAACAGCTTTACAACGCGGCATACTGTCTAACTAAACCCTCTAAAACATTAATTGCTAAAAAGTGGCTCAACTGGAGCTATGGAAAACTATAAAACATTTTATAGTGAAATAAAAATAAAAATCCAGTGCTTCAACAGACACAGAGCTTCTCAGGAGACCAGACACAGACAGAGAGACATATGTGAGCAATCTCCCAGAGCACATGAGTAATATATTTCAAAGGAAAACCTGTCATGGAGAGCAAAATGAATTATTTTTACAATGAAACCTAGAAATTGCCATAGTTATTTGGCACAGCAGGAATTATTCAGATGTGAATCATGTGGGGGCAGCATCAGAATAAAAAAAGAATATTATTTCTGCTTTGACCAATATAGATCAAGAAACGTTATTGTGATTTTGAATCTAAAAAAAAATAATACAGCTAATATATGTGGATATTTTTATCACTCATCAAATACACAAACACAAAAAGATCCAAGCAGAATTTCACAGTTAATCTCGGTTGCTGCTTCTACAAAGACCACTTTGTATTTTTTTCTCATGATTGCTTACATGGTAGGCTTATTATAAAATATAGTTAAGTGGATTTCTGTAAGTATCCCATTATTACCGCAACAAATTGCCACAAACTTAAGAGGCTTCAAACAACACAAATTTATTACATTATTAGTTCTGGAGGTCAGAAGTACAAGATGGGTCTCACTGAACTAAGAATCAAGATGGCAAGGCTGCATTCTTTTCTGGAGGCCGGCATTTTCTAGCATCTAGAGGCTCCCGGAATGCCTTGGCCTGTGGTCCCTTTCCAGTGCGCCAAAGCAGCAATGGCCAGATGAGTCTGTTCCGAATTTCATCCAGCCACTTTGAGAGCTCCTTCTGCCTCCTCCTTCCACATTTAAAGGTACTTGTGATTACAGACCTGGATAATCTCCCTAAGGTCAGCTGATTAACAAGCTTAATTCCATCTGCAACCTTAATTTCTCCCTTGCCAAGCAACCTAAAACTCACAGGTTTCAGAGATTAACACAGGGACATCTTGGTAGGTGGATGCAATATTCTGCTTACCATAGGTAGAAACTCTAAAAACCATTTCTAACTAGAGCATAGGAGAGAATCTCCATAAATGTAGAGAAAGATTGCTCGTAAAAGGCATTTTCACCCAAAATGGGAACTTTGTGAATAATAACTACTGGTAAATAGCTCCAAAAATAAGAAATTTCTACTTGCTAACACTGCTTTCCTCACGTTTGTTTTTTTTTTTTTTTAAAGATTTTATTTATTTGACAGAGAGAGACACAGTGAGAGAGGGAACACAAGCAGGGGGAGTGGCAGAGGGAGAAGCAGGCTTCCCACTGAGCAGGGAGCCCGATGAGGGGCTCAATCCCAGGACCCTGGGATCATGACCTGAGCCGAAGGCAGACACTTAATGACTGAGCCACCCAGGCGCCCCTCCTCACATGTTCTAAAATGTGCTTTTCCCATAAATGGTTCCCAGATCTTTATAGATTAAATGTAATCATGTCAATTCCTTGCTTAATATTCTTCCAAGGCTCATCAGAGGACATGAGGCAGAGTCCAAATCCTTTGGTAGGGACATGAAGGTCTTCACAGGGTGAACCCAACGCACCTGACATCTACCACTGCTCCCCCTCATGCATTGCTCATTCAATGCAGGCCTTTACTGAGCACCTGCCACAGGCCATTCCCTGACGGAGGTGCAGGGATAGGACAGTAGCCAAACAGGACACGGCTCCTGCTGTCTGAAGTCAGTCATTCAGTGGTAGCCTTTAATCAACTCATCACACAAAACAGAACACTGCGACGGTCACACAGGCCCAGCTGATCCTCAGGAGGAGTCAGCCAAGAAAGCACAGGAGGCACCACCGGAAGTTACCCTTGCCAGGAGAGCAGCAGTCACGCAGGCAAAGGAAGGGCAGGGGGCCTGCGCCCTTGGCGGTCGGGGACAGAGCAAGCGCACACTGCTGCTGCTGGTGCACAACACGGCCCATCGTGCAAACTGCACACTTTCCACTGACCCCAAGTGTGGCCCACTCCGTGCAGGGGCTCCAATCACCCCACACCAGAGAGCTGGCCCGCTGTTATCGTACACAGCAACGTACACGATGCTGCACTAAACTGCTGATTTCTGTTGGCTTCCACAGTAAACCGTGAGCTCTGAGGCCATGCCCCCAGCAGTGCCCGACGGGCCAACCCACCGAAAAACCATGACTGCCACAGTCACACACAAACTTCCACACAATAATAATACTTTCCACTTCTCTCCCTGACACTCTCAAGAAGCAGAGGTAGCTCTGGTTGGCATCCATTACTACTCACAAGGAAAATCGATAAGTGCATAACAGCACTGAAATCAAGATAAGGAAATGAGCAAAAAGTTCTAATGAAAGGAAAAAGGAATGATTGATAATGTTTTTAAAGGGAATTAATGTAATTAGGATAAAATCAGCAGACTTGGTAAATATCCAAGAGCTAGTGATTTGGGGGGGTGGGGGGAGTCATGAAACACTAGCTTTCGTAATGTAGGCAAAAAGGAAGAAGTCACAAATACACCAAATTAGGAAGAATACCAGGTAAATAACCATATGTTAAAACAAATATTTATACAATGCCACTCTAATAAATGATAGATTTGGATGATACTTTAGAAAAATTCAAATTTCCAAAATAAAAAAGAACTTCAAGAGGAGATACCTAGGGAAGCAATTTTTAAAAAGTTGTCAAATAATAAAAAAAATAAATGGCGAGAAGAGATAAATCTCCCCTATAAAAAATTCCAAATAATTTATGTAGATACTGTGCCTTCGGGAAGACAGAGCTGAATTCCACATCCTTCGAGTGCCAGATGAGCTTTGTGACCTGCTTCCAAAGAGTAAAGTATGGAAAAGGGGGGAAAACAACGTTACACAGGAGAAAGCTGATAAACCTCAGCCACACAGTCAAGGTTAATGCTCAGTGACAGAGCACTGATTGCCTATACCCATCATATGATGTGATATAAACAGCACTTCACCTCTGTGGTATTCCTCCCCCAAGCCCATCTCTGACTTATCATGAGGGGGGGAAAAAAAAAAAAAAACAGGGCACACTTGGATTATGAGACATTTTTCAAAATGCCAGGGCTACTCAAAACCACCAAGGTCATCAAAAACAAGGGAAGTCCGAGGAGGAGATAAAGGAGGCACAGTGACTAAATATAATGTATTGCACTGGGTGATGCTGGGAAAAGAAAAAGGAACTATGCCCGGCTAGTGAAATCTGAATCAAGTACAGGACTGCCCACTGTGACAGACGCAGCACAGTAAGGTAAGAACTTGCCAGGCTGCACTTTCCTCCAAACTGCATGCCCCTGTACTCTCTGTACTACCTTCACAACCTTTCCGCAAATCTGAAACTACACTGACGTGGTCAATGAGCTAGAATCTCCTTAAGAAGAACCGTGACCAGAGAGGAGCCAAGATGGCGGAGGAGGAAGACCCTAGCTTTGCCTCATCCCTCAAACACATCTGGATAAATATCAAGTCATGCTGGATACCCAAGAAATTGATCTGAGGCCTGGTAGAAAAGCTGCACAACTAGAGAGAGAGAAGAGGCCACATCGTGGAAGGTAGGAGGTGCGGAGCATAATTCGGGGGGAGAAACGGATCACAGGAGCTGCAGAGAGGAGGGAGCCCTGGTCTGAGAGAGAGGCAAGAGAAAGAGGAACACACAGGGGATCACACAAGGGAAACACTTTCCTAAAGCCACTGACTGGGAAAACAAGAAGGGCTGAATTTTTCGAGATCTTAGAACCACCGGGGCTCAAAGACTGGAGTTTTAGAGGTCTGCGGTGTGGCCAGTGTGGAGCCTGGTGAGCACTGCAGAGCTCCTGCGGAGAAGGAGGGCAGAGAGCCTGGGAGCAGACCTGAGGATCCCCTGGGAAGCACGGGGAGAGATGGTTTCCCCTTCTTGGAAATATCTGGGAGAGGTGGCATTGCCTTTCCAGGGACAAGAGAGCCAGTGGCCACCATTTCCCTCCCCTGCCCTTCAGTATAGGCGCAGAGACACCTGCTGAGCGCGGCTAACCTGGACACCGGCTCTTTGCTGCACTTTCCTCCAAACTCCATGCCCCTGTACTTCGGTGTGACTGCCATTCTGGGACAAACCTGCATCAATCCCGGCTTAGGGACACCCCCCCCCCCCCCCAGAGGATCAGTGTGGGCCCATGCCAGCCAAGTCCCTAAAGCTTGTGTAGTTTTAAAAAACTCAGCAGGCTTGCCTGGGAAAGGACACAGGTGTACCATGCTGCCAAGAAGGCACACTGCCTGGGCACTGACAGATGAAGGCAGGGATCTGAGGGATGCCGAAGACACATGAAGGGAGATTGCTTGCTCTTCTGGGAGGGCTTCCTGGACAGCAGTGGATGCAAACTCCCCTCTCCGGGGAGTAGGTTGAGGGGGCTTCCGCCATTTCTCTCCCCTGCTGCTCAGCATAAGCTAACTTCGGTAAGCAGCACGGCACAGTGAATGACACACTGGACCAGATGGACTTAACAGATAATATTCAGAACATTTCATCCTACAGTAGCAGAATACACATTCTTTTTGAATGCACATGGGACATTCTCCAGAACAGATCACAAATCAGGTCTAGGTCACAAATCAGGCCTCAACAAGTACAAAAAGATTGAGATCATACCATGCACATTTTCAGACCACAATGCTATGAAACTTGAAATCAACCACAAGAAAAAATTTGGAAATACCATAAATACATGGAGGTTAAAGACTATCCTACTAAAGAATAAATGGGTCAACCAGAAAATTAAAGAGGACGTTTAAAAAAATACATGGAAACAAATGAAAATGAACACAATTGTACAAAACCTTTGGGATGTAGCAAAAGTGGTCATAAGAAAGAAGTATATAGCAATACAGGCCTACCTCAACAAGTAAGAAAAATCTCAAATACACAACCTAACCTTACATCTAAAGGAGCTGGAAAGAGAACAACATATGCAACCTAAAGCCAGCAGAAGAAGGGAAATAATAAAGAAAAGAGCAAAAAATAAATGATATAGAAACAAACAAAAACAGTAGGACAGATCAAAGAAACCAGGAAAAAATTAATTAAATTGATCAACCCCTAGCTGGACTGACCAAAAAGAAAAGAGAAAGGACCCAAATGAACAAAATCATGAATGAGAGAGGAGAGATCACAACCAACACCACAGAAATACAATTATAGGAGAATATTATGAAAAATTATATGCCAATAAATTGGGCAATCTGGAAGAAATGGATAAATTCTTAGAAACATATCAACTACCAAAACTGAAACAGGTCCAGGGCCAGATGGCTTCCTAGGGGGATTCTACCAAACATTTAAAGAGTTAATACCTATTCTTCTCAAACTGTTCCAAAAAACAGAAGAGGAAGGAAAACTTCCAAACGCATTCCGTGAGGCCAGCATTACCGTGAATGCAAAACCAGACACTTAAAAAAAAATGCAGGGGGGGCGGGGCGCCTGGGTGGCTCAGATGGTTAAGCGTCTGCCTTTGGCTCAGGTCATGATCCCAGGGTCCTTGGATCGAGCCCCATATCAGGCTTCCTGCTCAGCGGGGAGCCTGCTTCTCCCTCTCCCTCTGCCTGCAGCTCCCCCCTGCTTGTGCTCTGTCAAATAAAAAATAAAAAAATCTTTAAAAAAAATAGACAAAGATCCCACTAATAAAGAGAACTACAGGTCAATATCCCTGATGAACATGGATGTAAAACGCCTCAACAACATACTAGCAAATCAAATCAAGCAGTACATTAAAAGAATCATTCACCACGATCAAATGGGATTTATTCCTGGGCTGCAAAGATGGGTCAATATTCACAAATCAATCAATGTGACACACATTAAAAAAAGAAAGGATAAGAACCATATGATCCTCCCAATAGATGCAGAAAAAGCATTTGACAAAGTACAACATCCATGCTTGATAAAAACCCTCAATAAAGTAGGGATAGTGGGAACATACCTCAACATCATAAAGGCCATATACAAAAGACCCACAGCTAATATCATCTTCAATGGGGAAAAACTGAGTGCTTTTCCTCTACCATTAGGAACAGGACAGGGATGTCCACTCTCACCATTGCTATTTAACACAGTACTGGAAGTCCTAGCTTCAGCAATCAGACAACAAAAAGAAATGAAAGGCATCCAAATCAACAAGGAAGAGGTCAAACTTTCCTATTCACAGATGGCATGATACTCCATGTAGAAAACCCAAAAGACTCCACCAAAAAATTGCTAGAACTGATCCATGAATACAGGAAGTCGCAGGATATAAAATCAATGTACAGAAATCTGTTGCATTTCCATACACCAATAATGAAGCACAGAAAGAAAAATCAAGGAATTGATCCCACTTACAACTGCATCAACAACCCTAAGGTATCTAGGAATAAACCTAACCAAAGAGGTAAAGATCTGTACTCCGAAAACTATAGAACACTTATGAAAGAAACTGAATATGATGCAATAGAAAAACATTCCATGCTCATGGTTTGGAAGAACAAATACTGTTAAAATGTCTATACTAAAAATAAATAAATAAATAAATTTCTATACTACCCAAAGCAATCTACAAATTTAAAGCAATCCCTATAAAAATATCATCAGCATTTTTCACAGAGCTAAACAAACAATCCTAAAATGTGTATGGAACCACAAAAGACCCCGAATAGCCAAAGCAGTCCTGAAAAAGAAAAGCAAAGCTGGAGGCATCACAATTCCAGGCTTCAAGCTATAATACAAAGCTGTAGATATCAAGACAGCATGGTACTGGCACAAAAACAGACATATAGATCAACGGAACAGATCACAAAACCCAAAAATCGACCCCCAATTATATGGTCAACTAATTTTCAACAAAGTAGGAAAGAATATCCAC
The DNA here is from genome assembly GCF_037043125.1 of Eumetopias jubatus. Lineage (NCBI taxonomy): Eukaryota > Metazoa > Chordata > Mammalia > Carnivora > Otariidae > Eumetopias > Eumetopias jubatus. The sequence goes on along the minus strand of NW_028274807.1, from coordinate 146,529,920 downwards.
TGGAAAGAGACGGTCTCTTCAACAAATGGTGTTTGGAAAACTGGAGAGTGACATGCCTGATTGAAGAAGAATGAAACTGGACCACTTTCTTGTACCATGCACAAAATAAATTCAAAAGGGATGAAAGACCTAAATGTAAGACAGGAAACCATCAAAATCCTAGAGAACCCAGGCAGCAACCTCTTTGACATCAGCCATAGCAATTTCTTACTTAGATACATCTCCAGAGGCAAGGGAAACAAAAGCAAAAGTGAACTACTGGGACATCATCAAGATAAAAAGCTCATACACAGCAAAGGAAACAATAAACGAAACTAAAAGGCAACCTTTGGAATGGCAGAAGATATTTGCAAATATCAATCTAATAAAGGGTTAGTATTCAAAATCTATAAAAAAACTTATCAAACTCAACATCCAAAAAAAAAACAAAAAACAAATAATCCAGTTAAGAAATGGGCAGAAGACATGAAAAGATATTTTTCCAAAGAAGACATCCACTTAGCTAACAGACACATGAAAAGATGCTCAACATCACTCAGCATCAGGGAAATACAAATCAAAACCACAATGAGATACCACCTCACACAGGTCAGAATGGCTCACAGGAAACGAAAGATGTTGGTGAGGATGCAGAGAAAGGGGAACCCTCCTACACTGTAGGTGGGAATGCAAACTGGTATAGCCACTGTGGAAAACAGTATGGAGGTTCCTCAACAAGTAAAAAATAGAACTACCCTACTGTCCAGAAATTGCACTACTAGTTATTTAACCAAAGGATACAAAAATACTGATTTGAAGGGACACATGCACCCAGATCTTTATAGCAGCATTATCAACAATAGCCAAATTATGGAAAGAGCCCAAATATCCATCAACTGATGAATGGATAAAGAAATTGTGGTGTATATATATATACAATGGAATACTACTCAGCCATTAAAAAGAATGAAACCTTGCCATTTGCAATGACATGGATGGAGCTGGAGTGTATATGCTAAGTGAAATAAGTCAGTCTGAGAAAGACAAACACCATATGACTTCCCTCATATGTGGAATTTAAGAAACAAAACAGATGAACAGGGAAGAAAAGAGGACTAACCATAAAACAGATTCTTAATTATAGAGAACGAACTGAGGGTTGTTGGGAGGGTAGGTAGGCAGGAGGATGGATTAAATGGGTAATGGATATCAAGACACTCGGGATGAGCACTGGGTGTTACATGTAAGTGATGAATCACTAAATTCTACTCTTGAAACTAGTATTACACTATATGTTAACTAAATGGAATTTAAATAAACTTAAAAAAAAAAAAACTATGACCAGACAGACTCAGAGGTGAATTTTATAAACAAATTTTCTGTGAAGGGAGATAAAGTTTTCACACTTTATTAAAACTGGTAAAAGATAGTGACACTATTAATCATTATAACATATCTATGTATATAAATTATGTATTATACTGAGAGTAACCACTAACAAACCTATACAAAAAGATAAGCTCAAAAACACTATAGACAAATCAAAATAGAATTCTAAAATAATGTCCAAGTAATCCACAGGACAGCAGAAAAAAGAAAACAGAGGAACAAAAAAAAAGGGGGGGGAAACAAATGGCAAACTTACTAACACATCAATTGTTATATTAAATATTAAACATATAAACACATCACTGAAAAGAAAGACTTGCAGAGTGGATTAAGGGGGGGGGGAAGGACCCAATAATATGCTCTCTATAAGTAACTCATTTAAAATATAAAGGTGGCTTGAACATTAAAAGGATGGAAAAACATATACCATGCAAACATTAATCAAAAGAAAGCAGATGTGGCTGTACTGTGATATTAGGAAAAAGACTTTGGGGGAAAGAAATATAAAGAACGAACATAAAGAACATAAAGAAGGAACATATAAAAACATTGCATAATAATAAAATAATAAATAAATAAATAATGATAAAATTACATCATTACCCATTTAACCCATCCTCCTACCCACCTACCCTCCAACAACCCTCAGTTCGTTCTCATGTCAGGTCCTGTGGTAGGAGAAAAGCAGCCCTATGCATAGCCTCTTCAGGAAACTGAGAGGTCAGTATGGTGAAAGCATAGTACTTCCCATAGTATGGCAAAGAGAAGTACTTAAGACATGAGGCAGGAGGGTAGCCACAGCGCATCACATAGGGTTCTGCAGGAGTTTGGTTTATGACATATGTAATGCGAAATCACTAAGAATAGAAGAACTCAACAGAACAGAACTCAACCTGTGAGTCCTTACATAAAACATCGAGTGGCATAAAGTACATTTCTAGATCACTTGAGAGGATTTAATTCTGATACAGAAAAAAAGAAGAAGAAAAATGGGATGTTTGAAGCCCATACAATGTGACATGTACAGGGAGAGAATATGTATGCTGAACATGAATGGAAATGGATGAGAGGACCAAAGGATTCATGAGTCATTAAACATGCGTAAGACATCAGATCCTAAATATTCATGACACACTAAATATTAAACAACAACAACAAAAAAACAGGAAGGACCAAATATTCAGTACAACATGCAGTTTTAGTTAAGCCACACACTGGTGACATCTACTCAGGTCCTGTGTGTTCTTGGCTGAAAAACACAAATAAAATCCAGAATATCCAGCTTTGATAGTGAGCTTGTCAAAGCTACAGCCAGGGCCAACTGCACATGTCTCAGTGTCTCTCTTATACAGCAAATACATATTGTTGGCCTGAGATATTTTCTGCTGAAAATATCTCTAACATTTCAACTCTGAGGAGGCTGATGCAGCAGACAAGGGTGAGATATGAATACACTGTTCCCCAGGATTTGGATGCTGTGTACTTCACCTTGCTTGTACTCTACTTAGTATGTGTTAATTTATCTTAACCCTTGCCTCTCACTGTGTGTGCTTAATTGATTCAACAAATTGTGTGATGTGGGAATTTTTCTATTTGACATGTGATCTTTTATGTCCAATAAACTCTTGGCTACTTTGTCTAGTACTACATTTAGAGGTGACCATTATATAAGGTAATTACCTACATGACAGTGGGTTACACAAAGATGTGTATTGTAAACCTTACACCAATCACTAAAACGGAAAATACTCAATCCAAAAGATGGCTAGAAAAGGCTAGAAAAAAGAAAGAATAGAAGGAACAATAGAAAACTAGTAGTAAGATTGTAGATTTAAATATATTAACATTGATAATTACATTTAATGAAAATATTCTAAACATCTCAAAAAGAAGACTAATATTATAAAACTGAATAAAAACATAAGCCCCAACTACAACTCTCTTCAAGAAAATACCTCTTTGAATATAAAGGCATAGATAGGTTAAAAGTTAAGGGATAGAAAAGGATACATGCTTTACTAGTAACACTAATCTTGGAAAGCTACAGTGGTGATGGTAACATCAGACTAAGTAGTTTTCAGGATAAATAACATCATGAAGAAGAAAGAGTGGCAGCTCATAATGATAAAGAGTTCCATTCCTCAAGACCACAAATAATCCTAAATTTAATTTTTACATGGAATAACAGAGCCTCAGAACATTAAACAAAACTGATATAACAAAAAGCAAAATAGCCAAAGCCAGGAGACACTCTCTTACCTTTCTCTCAATAAGTAACAGTACCCAGAAAACCAGTAAAGATATAAAAGACTGAACACCACTAACAACTAACTTGACCTAACTGACATTCATAGAATACTCCAGCCAACAATAGCTGAATACACATTCTTTACAAGTATGCAGGGACCAACTACCAAAATAGAATATACTGGGCCATAAAACAAGACTGATGAAATTACATAGCATGCAAATCATACAATGTATGTTCTCTAACTACAATATAATTAAATTGAGATCAATAAAAATATAGTAGGCCCCAAATGCCGGAAAGTTACATAAGACAGTTCTAAATAACCCATTCATCAAAGAAGAAATCACAAAGGAAATTAGAAGTTACATAGAACTAAATGAAAATGGAAACAAAATATTTCAAAATTTGTGGAATGGAACTACAGCAGTGCTTGAGGGAAATTTATAGTACCAAATGATTATGTTAGAAAAACAGAGAAGTCATAAACCAATGACCTTAGCTTCTACCTTAAAAAATTAGAGTAAGAGCAAAAACTGAAACCCAAAGGAAAAAGAAGGATATAAGAGCAGAATTAGTGAAATAGGAAAAAAAAAGAAAAAGAAAAAAAATCAATAACCTAAAGCTAGTTCTTTGAGTTCTTTGAGCAGGCAAAGTAAGTAAAACTCTAGTCAAGTGGATCAAGAAGAAAAAAATTCAATTTCTCATTGCCGTTCAAATAAGCAATATCAGAAATGACAGGGAGGCACCACTATATATTAAGACACTAAAAGGGTAAGAGAATATCATAAACAATTTCATGCCAATAAATCTGGTAACTTAAATGAAATATATGAATTCCTTGAAAGATATCAAGAAGAAATAAACTGAATAATCTAGTGAAAATCAACTTATATTTTAGACCCCCATGCCACAGAGATAATTCTAGGCCCAAATAGTTTCACTGATAACTTTTACTAAACATTTAAGGAGAAAATAGCACCAATTCTAAAAAAAATAAAATCTATTCCAAAAAACTGAAGAGAACATGTTCCAACTCATTCCTTGAGTCCAACATTTCTCTGATATAAAAATCAGAAAAAGATTACAAGAAAAGAAAATTTCAGAGCAATATCCTTCATGGACATAGTCACAAAAATTCTTAAAAGTTTTACTAAGTCAAATCCAACATTATATAAAAGAAATAATAGAACATAGTCACATGTGGTTTAGATCCAGGTTTAACACAAACATCAATTAATACATTTACCATATTAAAAATTTTTTTAAAGAACTATACGATCATTTCAATAGACACAGAAAAAAATCCATCACATTGAAATCTCAGCATATCAGGAATGAAAGACAACTTCTCAGCCTACTAAAGGACTCTACAAAAAGCCTACAGCCCACATCAGAGATAATCCTTTCTCCCTAGGCTCTGGAAAGAGCCTAGGATGTCTGCTTTCACCACTCTGTACAACACTGCACCGGAGGTCCTAGCCAGTGCAAAAAGGGAAGGAAAACAAAAGGCATATGGATTGTAAAAGAAAAAGTAATAGTTTCATTTACAAATGTCATGATAATTTATGTAGAAAATTCTAAAGATCCTATCATTAATCTATTAGAAATACATAGTGAGTTTGGCTAGATTGCAGGATACAAGGTCATTACACAAAAAATCAATTCTTTTTTATATGCTAGCAATGAACAATCAGAAATGGAAGTTAAAGAATGCCACTTACTGGGGCGCCTGGGTGGCTCAGTCATTAAGCGTCTGCCTTTGGCTCAGGTCATGATCCCAGGGTCCTGGGATTGAGCCCCTGGGATCAAGCCCCACGTCTGGCTCCCTGCTCAGCAGGAAGCCTGATTTTCCCTTTCCCACTCCTCCTGCTTGTGTTCCCCCTCTCACTGTGTCTCTGTCAAAAAAATAAAATCTTAAAAAAAAAAAAAGAATGCACTTACAATAGCATCAAAGATACTAAATACCTAGAGCTAAATTTGAGAAAGGTTGTATATATACTCTTCCTATACAATGAAAACTACAAAACATCGCTGACAGATATCACAGAATATCCAAATAAATAGAGATATACCAAAGTCATGGATCAAAAGACACTGTTACTCAGATGTGAGTTCTCCCCAAAATCATGTATGGAGTCCATAAATCAACAGGCATTTTTGGAGAGAAATTGACAAGCTGATGCTAAAATTTCCATGTAGATGGAAATGCAAAGGACCTACATATGTAAAACAATGGAACAGAAGAGGAAGTCCAGAGATAAACTCACTCATAAATGATTAATTTTTAACCAAAAGTGTTGAAGTAATTCAACACAGAAAGGATAATTTTTTCAGCAAATGGTGCTGGAACAATTGGATACCCTCAAGAAAGAAAATAAATCCCAACTCTCACTACACATCATACACTCAAATATATTTCAGATCTCAGTGTAAGAGCTAAAACTATCAGAGAGGGAGGCAAACCATAAGAGACCCTTAACTCTAGGAAACAAAGTTGCTGGAGGGGAGGTGGGTGGGGGGATGGGGTAACTGGGTGATGGGCATTAAAGAGGGCACTTGATGTAATGAGCACTGGGTGTTATACGCAACTGATGAGTCACTAAATTCTACCCCTGAGGGGCGCCTGGGTGGTTCAGTCGGTTAAATGGCTGCCTTCGGCTCAGGTCATGATCCTGGGGTCCTGGGATGGAGCTCCACGCCTGGCTTCCTGCTCAGCCAGGAGCCTGCTTCTCTGTCTCCCTCTGCCTGCCACTCTAACTGTTTATGCTCTCTCTCTGTCAAATAAATAAATAAAATCTTTTAAAAAAAAATAAATTCTACCCCTGAAACAATACAGTATATGTTAACTTATTGAATTTAAAAACAAAACAAAACAAAAAACAAAGTAAAAGAAAGCACATGAGCAAATTTTATGAACTTGGTTTTGGCAAGTATTTCTTAAGTAGAATACAAAAAGTATCTAGTATTAAAAAGAAAAAATATTTGGACTTCATCAAAACTGAAAACTTTCAGTCTTCAGAAACTTTAGTATTCTGAATACTACTATGAAAATAAAAAGGCAAACTACACACTGCGATAAAAATACTCAGAATATACATCTGACAAAGTACTTTAGGTAGATATAAAAAAGAACTCTCAGGTTGCTGGAGTGGTGGGGGTGGGAGGGATGGGGCGGCTGGGTGATAGACATTGGGGAGGGTACGTGCTATGGTGAGCACTGTGAATTGTGCAAGACTGTTGAATCATAGACTTGTGAAACAAATAAAAAAGAAAAGAAGAAAAAGATAGTAGGAAGGGAAAAATGAAGTGGGGGAAATCGGAGGGGGAGAGGAACCATGAGAGACTATGGACTGAGGGTTCTAGAGGGGAGGGGGGTGGGGGTATGGGTTAGCCTGGTGATGGGTATTAAAGAGGGCACATACTGAATGGAGCACTGGGTGTTATACGCAAACAATGAATCATGGAACACTACATCAAAAACTAATGATGTAATCTTTGGTGATTAACATAACATAATAAAATTTTAAAAAGAACTCTTACAACTCAGTGACAAGAAAACAAACAAAAAAATGGGCATAAGATTTATATAGATAACTTGTACATATAAAAGATATATAAAGATATATATATATATACAGATGGCAAATAAACCCAACAAAAGTAATAAGGCAATACAAATTAAGCCACACTGATATGCTACTACAAATCCATTAGAATGTCTAAAACAAAAAAGATTAATCAAACCAAGTTTAATGAAAATGTGGAATAACTGCAACTCTCATCAGTGCTAATGGGAATCTAAGAGTACAGCCGTGTTCAAAAATGTTTTGCAGTATCTTAAAAAGTTGAACATATTTTCATGTGTCTGTTGGCCATTTGTATGTCTTCTTTGGAGAAGTGTCTGTTCATGTCTTCTGCCCATTTCTTGACGTGATTATTTGTTTTTTGGGTGTTGAGTTTTATAAGTTTTTTATAGATCTTAGATACAAGCCCTTTGTCTGTAATGTCATTTGCAAATGTCTTCTCCATTCCGTGGGTTGCCTTTTAGTTCTGTTGACTGTTTCCTTCACTGTGCAGAAGTTTTTTTATCCTGATGAAGTCCCAAAAGTTCTAGCCATCAGGGAAATACAAATCAAAACCACATCAAGATACCACCTTACACCAGTTAGAATGGCAAAAATTAACAAGGCAGGAAACAACAAATGTTGGTGAAGTTGTGGAGAAAGGGGAACCCTCCTACACTGTTGGTGGGAATGCAAGTTGGTACAGCCACTCTGGAAAATAGTATGGAAGCTCCTCAAGACGTTAAAAATAGAGCTACCCTATGACCAAGCAATTGCACTATGAGGTATTTACCCCAAAGTTACTGATGTAGTGAAAAGAAGGACCACTTGCACCCCAGTGTTCATAGCAGCAATGTCCACAATAGCCAAACTGTGGAAGGAGCCAAGATGTCCTTCAACAGATGAATGGATAAAGATGTGGTCCATATATACAACAGAATATTACTCAGCCATCAGAAAGGAAGAATACCTACTATCTGCATTGACATGGATGGATCTGGAGGAGATTATGCTAAGTGAAATAAGTCAAGCAGAGAAAGACAATTATCATATGGTTTCACTTATTTGTGGAACATAAGGAACAGCATGGAGGACATTAGGGGAAGGGCGGGAAAACTGAAGGGGGAGAAATCAGAGCGGGAGACGAACCATGAGAGGCTCTTGACTCCAGGGTTACAGTATGGAGGGGGGTTGGGGGGTGGGGTAACCAGGTGATGGGTATTAAGCAGGGCACATGTTGTGATGAGCACTGGGTGTTACATGCAAATGAATCCTTGAACACTACATCAAAAACTAATGATGTACTATATGTTGGCTAACTGAACATAATAATAAAAAGAAAAGTTAAACATACACCTATTATATACTCTACCCATTCCATTCCTAGGCATTAGCCCCAAAGTGACAACAACCCAAATGTCCATCAACAGATGAATGGATCAATAAACTGTAGTATATCCATGCAATGGATAAAGAGTATCCATGCAATGTAGAGTTCAAATGGTACAAAAATGTCTAACATAAATTGTGAAGGTCTTCCATAATATCACCCTGTGCAGCTGAACGCATATTCTTTTTTTTTTTTTAGATTTTATTTATTTATTTGGCAGAGAGAGAGAGAGAGAGAGAGAAAGAGAGCACCAGCAGGGGGAGCGGCAGGCAGAGGGAGAGGGAGAGGCAGACTCCTGGCTGAGCAGGAGTCAGACACAGGGCTTAATGCATATTCTTATTCTTTGCAATGGAACAGTACAGGGCAGGAAAAACAAATGAACTATTGATACATACTACAACACTGATGAACTCAAAATAAATTTGCTCAGTGAAAGAAGCCAGGTCCATAAAAGTCCATATCTTATTACTTATTTATATAAAATTCTATGTGAAACTGTCATGTGAAAGCTAATCTATAGTGACTGAAAGCAAATTAATAGTTGCCTGGGACAGGAAATATAGAGGGATGGATTACAAATAGGAATGCAAAATTTTAGGGGTATGATGGATATGTTCATTATCTTGATTGAACATACATATTTAAAAACTCATCAAATTGCACATGCTAAATATATGCAGCCAATTGTATACCCATACAGACAATAAATGATATGTAGAGATCCAGTGAATGAATCATAAATATAATATTTCAAGTCACCATAATGACGAATTACACCAACAAACAGTGTCGGAACAACAACTCAGTAATGGAGAAAGGGAGGTGTGGGGAAGAGGAGAGAAAAGGTGGATTTGAACTCATTTCTTATAACAAAGTTATTTTAGAGCAAAGATTTAAAATTCAATCATGACACCATAAATGTACAGAATAAAAGATTAATATTATATAAACTTGTTGAGGAGAAGTCCTTATTCAAGCATGCTGGAAAACACAGAAGGTATAAGAAAGGAAAGAAAAAGGAAAGAAAAAGGAAAGAGGAAAGGAAAGAGGGAAAGGAAAGGAAAGGAAAGGAAAAAGGAAAGGAAAGGAAAAAGGAAAGGAAAGGAAAGGAAAGGAAAGGAAAGGAAAGGAAAACGGAAAGGAAAACGGAAAGGAAAACGGAAAGGAAAATGGAAAGGAAAAAGGAAAGGAAAGGAAAGGAAAAGGAAAGGAAAGGAAAGGAAGGAGAGAAGGAAGGAGAGAAGAAAGAAAGGAAGAGAGAGAGAGAAAGAGAAGAGAAGAAAGAGAAGAAAGAAAGAAAGAGAGAAAGAGAGAAAGAAAGAGAAAGAGAGAAAGAGAGAAAGAGAAAGAGAGAGAGAGAGAGAGAGAGAAAGAGAGAAAGAGAAAGAGAGAGAGAGAAGAAAGAAAGAAAGAAAGAAAGAAAGAAAGAAAAAGAAAGAAGAAAGAAAAGAAAAGAAAAAGAAAGAAAAGAAAGAAAAAGAAAGAAAGAAAGAAAGAAAGAAAGAAAGAAAGAAAGAAAGAAAGAAAGAAAGAAAGAAAAGAAAAGAAAAGAAAAGAAAAGAAAAGAAAGAAAAGAAAAGAAAAGAAAAGAAAGAGGGCACCTGGGTGGCTCAGTTGGTTAAGCGTCTGCCTTCTGTGGGTAGTGATCAGTGGGTCCTGGGATCTACCTGCGTGGGGCTCCCTGCTCAGCGGGGAGTCTGCTTCTCCCTCTCCCTCTCCCCCTCCCCGTGCTAACAAGCTCTTTCTCTAATAAAATCTTTAAAAAAAAAAAAAGATCTATTTGACAGATATTAAAAAGCAAACCAGTCAAAACACAAACAACTGACAACTGAATGATACTCAGTGGGAGCATGGCACAGTTGGTACTATTTTATACCACTACTGTGTGGGAAATTTTATATTAACATTTTTGAGAGTAACATAAAATACAAAAGATGCATATACTTTGGCATAACAATTCGACTTTAAGAATTAGGAGAAACTCACAGAGGTGCAAAGATATAGCAAAGATATTCTGTTCAATGCTGCTCATATTAGCAAAAAGGTAAGGGAAAAAACTTTAAGTGTCCATCAGTGGGGATTGGCTAAATGTTGTTAATACAATGAACTATGGCCATGAAATAGAACAAATAATACATATGTGCACACATATACACACTTTTGCCATGGACACTATAAAGTAAGGCAGATACAAAATAGAATATTTAGTATGGTTCTGTTTTTGATTTAAAAAAAAAAGAGAGAGATATAAGGGGCGTCTGGGTGGCTCAGTCGTTAAATGTCTGCCTTCGGCTCAGGTCATGATCCCGGGGTCCTGGGATCAAGCCCCGCATTGGGCTCCCTGCTCGGTGGGAAGCCTGCTTCTCCCTCTCCCACTCCCCCTGCTTGAGTTCCCTCTCTCACTGTGTCTCTCTCTGTCAAATAAATAAATAAAATCTTAAAAAAAAGAGAGAGAGATAATATATGGCTGGAAAAGAATAAGACTATGCATTAAGCTGTACAGTGTGATATTATGGAAGATCTTCACATTCTATGTTAGACATTTCTGTACTGTGTGAACTCTTCACAAGTAGGCACTGATTTTGTTACCAGAAAAAAATAAACGTAAAAATCCTATGTAATAATTTGCCCTTACTGGCTTCTCCTCAGTCTTTCTCTAATTTGGTGCCTCTAATAAATCCAAAATGCAATTTCACTTGCTAGTGCTATTTAAAAAGCTTTCCTTTCCCCATAAATCTGTAAACTGCTTCAGTCCATCAGATTTCCTGGCTCAGTCTGAAAATCCTTTGCAGCTCTGGGTAAGCGTATAAATTCTGCTCTTTCTTGCTCATCCAAGAAAACAAACACAAAGAGCATCAAAAGCAAATGCTAATAGATGTTTGTGGCTTTAATCAAAACTTGTAACTTTTTGCTGACATTTCCACTTTCTTAAAAAGTGGGTATTCTCAATCGTTTTGTTCATGAATAAACTTTATCGAATCCTACATTATTGAAGAAGTTTAAGAAAAAGTAGCATTTAGTGGTTACTTATGGAGAATGAGCAATCACTGATTTTACACTAGGCCCTTCCAATAAGTCTTTGTATTTACCACAAGTCATTCCACTCTGTTCCCATCTATCAAAGGGGCCTAAATACAAACATTTTGGAGTCACGAGACTGGGCAATGCCTGATGACGACCGCAGGCACTTTTTTTTTTAACAGAAGCCTGAACCCAAAGGTGGCCAGTGGCCAAGGAATGGGCATCCCCAGACAGTCCAGAGTCAGGAAACAAGTAAAATCAAATGGTGTCACCAGCCAAGGACAAAAGTCAGGGGAGCTACGACCAAATTGCCTTTCGTGAGTACATCACTTGGAGAACACTGGCCCATCTTACTATTTCATCTTCCCACCACCATCAAGGGGAGAAAGATCAGCTGGTGACCCCAGTCTAGGAAAGAAGGATCTAAGTATAACAGCCATGCCTTACCTCCCTCACTTGTTCACAAATGAATCGATACATACTGAAAGGCAAAAAGCAGGAGGGCAATGTTCTGGGTGCAAATGAGATTGTACACAGCGGGGGTTCTTCCCTAAGTGAAACTCACAATGTAACTGAGGATACAAGATGTAGGAAATCACCTTCTACAGCTCTTATCCAACAGAAATAGAATGCAAACCACATGTTTTAAATGTTCTGGAAGCCACCATAAACAAAAAGAAACAGACAAAATTAATTGAATGATACTTCACTTAGCCCAATATATCCAAAATATTAACATATAGTCAATATAAGAAAATTAATCAGCTACTTTTTTTTTTTTTTTTTTGGAAATCCGGTATCTGACACTTGGAGCACATCTCCGTTCAATGCTCTGCGTGGCTACTGGCTAGTGTAGTGTGCCCTAGCTTACCCTCACTCTCTTTGCAAGTCTAATTCCACAACCAATTAAGAGTAAAAACAAAAAAATGCAAAAGCTACACTCCTGGGAAGTACATATCACTTGTCAATTTCTATGCTTTTTTAACTAGACTGTCTCCTTAGAGAGAAGGAAGAAGGAATACTGCTTCCTCAAAGTGAAGCCCAGGACCTAGAGCAGAACTAACTAGAAACAAGAATGATGAGGATAAAACTCAGGATTATCCCACTGCCTCAGAAGAGGCCATATGTAACACATTCCCAATGTGTGCCCTGTGACTGGCCAAAGATATCCTCAGTTCTACTTTAGCATTTTCTTCAGTGGACACAACATGTGGTTTTTATGGTAATAAAGTCCATCTTCTTTCAAACCAACTGGGTTAATTATGCAGAAACTAGTTATGCTTTACACCAAGTTTGCTGATATACATTTATTTTATTTAGCTTCAACACATTTACTTGGCTAACCAGATAACAGGATGCTGATCAGATAAATTCAGTAGCGATATGGGCAACTTCACTACATTTAATCCAGCATCAACAGATTACACCCTAGCCCTAGAGAGCTATTTTGCAAATACAAACTGATGACATAAGCTACCAAGAGCAGATCCATGCATATCTATTTCCTCTCCCTCACAAAAAAGCCACATCAAAGTATATACTTTAATGACAGTGTGTATTATGTATAAAATCATCTTGTATACAATAGCAGTTGGGTTATACAGCTCCATTCTGCAATCTACAGAAATCCTGAATAGGTATTCATGTAGGTTGAAGAAACAGATTTCTCTTACATCCAGTAAGTCCTCTTTTATAACTTTGAAAGGATCTTCCTAAGTCAAGCATTTTGAAATTTTAATCATATCTTATTTGCTACTTTAGAAATTCATGCCCATGTGCACAGCAGAATCATATTAATGGCATATTGGACACAAGTGTGCAGATTCTTAATCTTATAAGGAACTTGTCATTTTAACATAAAAGAACCAATTCATAGCAGATGAGTTGCAACTAGGAAAGAGCAAAGTAATTTTAAAAGTCTAATGAATGCACAGGACTGAAAACATTCCTTAAATATAACGTGGCTGCCAATCTGTACTATGTTGGTGTCTCCATGATTAAATCCTTTAGGCTCCAAGGGTCCATAAAGAGACTTTTTTCTAAAGATACCAATGACTTGAAAGATTTACTCAAGCTTGCTTCAGCTGCTATCCTCAAGACTGTTAAAACAATATAATTGTCAAACTAGTGTATTGCTAATCCCATTTTTATTGTTAACATTTGCCACTGAAATTGCTCTTTAATTGTTTTGGAACAGACACATAAAATATCATGACAGTGATATTTTGGCACATGTTGGAAAATCTGCCATGAATAAAGATTTTTTTTCCAATAAAATGCAGTTTGCCTATATTACTTGGTATCAAAATGATTTACTGAAGTAGGCCAAAGCATAAACCACTAAAATAAAATGAAGAGAGATTAGAGTTATAGCAAAATCCAAAGGCTGATTCATCCAAATTCATACTTAAGACACATTTAAAAGCAACTTCTATTCTTTGGAAAGTGGCAAAGGGGAAGAAGAAGAATGCCTTCCATCCTGCTCCGCAGGCAACTCTGCACTCGAAACCAAGCCACCGGGTCCTTCTGATGGCTCCTGTTCTTAGGAACCCGCATTTGTTACACAGATCCAGACTGCCTTAGCATGCTAGACCCTGAAGACTGTGCATAGGAATCCATTTAGCTTTATCCCACGTACACTGCCTGAGCCTCCAGTCCCCACTCAACACAGCTGCCTTGCAAGGCCAAGGAAAAGGCAGTGCCCTCACCCAGGTGGGCCTGCAGCTGCTTTTTTGTAAGCAGTCAGCTGCCTGGCTTTCCCCACCTCTTGGCCTGCCAAGAGCTGGGGCACCTGCAGCTGGATCTCAGGATTAAAAACATTCTGCCTGCTCTCTGGCCTGAATGTGGTGTTAGAACTCCTGGGCCCTTAGCTCAAACCTCTGAGACTGGCCCTGTGTTTTATGACTCCTTCCCCACTCTCCCTGTGGCTGATTTCAAAAGCCTCACTGATGGAGACTGGCAGAGAACTCACTGAATCCAGCCCTCAACCAGTCTCAAGTTTTCTGTATAATCCCATGACCCTAAACCTGATTCTCTCCAAGTCCCAACCTCTGGCTGAGCAGCCTACCTCCTCAGTGCACACAGCTAGAGGCTCCAAAAGATTTTCTTTTTTCTAAGTAAAGGATACTATCTGATTTTGAAAAAGCATCAATTATGTGCAAAGCCAAACAAATATGAAACCACCACAATATAAAGCCTGCAGGATCTGTGCCCAAACTACCCTCCAGCATCACTCCCTGCATTTCTCCATGGATTCTGGTCCAGGCACAGCTAAGTTCTCACCATCTCCCACGCTGGAATGCCCCCTCTCCTCATGGCAACTCCCTCAAGGCCACGTTCAAAGGTTACTTCTTCTGTGAGACTCCTCTCCTTGCAAGGAGGGGTGGGTCCCTTCCACCCCTGGGATCCCCAGCATTCTCTCCCTCTCTCCATAAAGCTCCTATACTACTGTGTGATTATGTGCCTGCACATCATTCTTCCTGTATTTTGAATCCAGAGGGCCCAGACGGTTAGCCATGCAGACAGGAGGGAGCACTGTGCTCCTGAGTGGGCAATTACAACTGGAGATTTGGCTTTTTTTCAAAATAATAAAAACTACTTCCAGTTGGTTATATCTTTAACCAGTTGTAGTTTTTTGATATAGTTGACACACAATGTTAGTTTCAGGTGTACAACACAGTGATTTGACCAGTCTATACATTATCCTCTGCTCTTCAACATACAACACTATTGCAATACTATTGACTAGATTCCTTATGCTGTCTGTGCCTTTTATTCTCATTCCTTCTTCATTCCATAACTGGAAGGCTGTACCACCCAATCCCCTTTCACTCATCTTGCCCATCCCCCTCACCCCTGGCAACCATCAGTTTGTCTTCTGTATTTATAGATCTGATTCTGCTTTTTGTTTTTTCACTGGTTTTGGTTTTTAGATTCCACAAAGTGAAATCATATGATATTTGTCTTTCTCGGACTTATTTCACTTAGCATAATATCATTTAGTTCCATCCATGTTGTTGCAGATGGCAAGATTCATCCTTTCTATGGCTGAGTAATAGTCCTGTGTGTGTGTGTGTGTGTGTGTGTGTGTGTGTGTGTGTGTGTACGCGCTCATTATCCGTTCATCTATCACTTGACACTTGGGTTGCTTCTGTATCTTGGTTATTATAAATAATGCTTCAATAAATATAGGGGTGCATGTATCTTTTCAAAGTGTTTTCTTTTTCTTTGGGTAAATACCAATTAGTGGAATTACTGGATCATATGGTATTTCTATTGTTAATTTTGTGAGGAATCTCTATACTGTTTTCCACAGTGGCTGCACCAATTTACATTTCCACCAACAGGGCATGAAGCTTCCTTTTTCTCCACATCTTGCCAACACATTTCTTTTCATTCCTGATGTTCTGACAGGTGTGAAGTGTGGTTTTGTGGTTTGATTTGCATTTCCCTCATTACTAATGATCTTTTCATGTGTCTGTTGGCCATCTGTATATCTTCTTTGGAGAAATGTCTGTTCAGGTCCTCTCCCCATTTTTTTAAATTGGATTGTTTGTTTTTTTGGTGTTGAGTTGTATGAGTTCTTTATCTATTTTGAGTATTAACCCCTTAGCAGATATATGATTTGCAAATATCTTCTCCCTTTCAGTAGGTTGCCTTTCTGTTTTGTTGGTGGTTTCTTTTGCTGTGCAAAGCTTTTTATTTTGGTGTAGTCCCAGGAGTTTATTTTTGCTTTTGATTCACTTGCTTGAGAAGACAAATCCAGAAAAATGTTGCTATGGCTGATGTCAGAGAAATTACTGCCTGTGTTCTCCTCTAAGAGTTTTATGGTTTCAAGTCTCACAGGTCTCTCATCCATTTTGAGTTTATTTTTGTGGATGGTGTATGAAAGCAGTCCAGTTTCATTCCTCTGCATGTAGCTGTCCAGTTTTCCCAACACCATTTGTTGAAGAGACTGTTTTTTCTCCATTGTATGTTCTTGCCTCTCTTGTCATAGATTGACCGTAAAAACATGGATTTATTTCTGGGCTTTCTATACTGTTCCATTAATCTATGTGTCTATTTTTATGAGAGTACCAGACTGTTTTGATTACTACAGCTTTGTACTATATCTTGGCCAGCTGGATCCATACTTAAATCTCTTTGTTCTACCTGCTTTTCTTAAGATTTATACATGGTTGTTTTATATAAACGGCATCAAATTCACAGGTTGTTTCTTTCATCTTCACTTCCCTCCAGGCCCACAGAAAAGACACAGAAACTGCCTGAAATTCCTGCCCATCAGAAGAGAAACATTTGCTTTCTTACTGAAAAACATGTAGGAGAGGAAGCACTGCTGGTAAGAGCACATTGTATGAGGATCTCTAGAAAAGGAGGAAGTTATAAAGCCTGTATCAGTCTTTCAGTATATCAAAAGAAGCTGGAAAATAGTTATGGGCTAAGAGGAGAGGAAAAAGTCATAAGGAGGACACAGTGGACCACCAGCTTTTGCTTTTTTAGTGGGTGGCTAGAAGACAAGTAGTAGCCAATATGCAGGACTCTGTACAATCTTTTCATTATGTCTTTGTTATTATTATGTTAATCACCATACATTACATCATTAGTTTTTGATGTAGTATTCCATGATTCATTGTTTGTGCATAACACCCAGTGCTCCACGCAATAACGTGCCCTCCTTAATACCCCTCACCAGGCTAACCCATTCCCCTGACATCCCTCCCCTCTAGAACCCTCAGTTTGTTTCTCAGAGTCCATAGTCTCTCATGGTACATCTCCCCTTCCGATTTTCCCTTCATTTTTCCCTTCCTTCTCCTAATGTCCTCCATGCTATTCCTTATGTTCCACAAATAAGTGAAACCATATGATAATTGTCTCTCTCTGCTTGACTTATTTCAACTCAGCATAATCTCCTCCAGTCCCATCCATGTCGATGCAAATGGTGGGTATTCATCCTTTCTGATGGCTGAGTAATATTCCATTGTATATATGGACCACATCTTCTTTATCCATTCGTCTGTTAAAGGGCATCTTGGCTCCTTCCACAGTTTGACTCTTGTGGACATTGCTGGTATGAACACTGGGGTGCATGTGGCCCTTCTTTTCACTACATCTGTATCTTTGGGATAAATACCCAGTCGTGCAATTGCTGGGTCATAAGGTAGCTCTATCTTTAACTTTTTGAGGAACCTCCACACTGTTTTCCAAAGTGGCTGTACCAACTTGCATTCCCACCAACAGTGTAAGAGGGTTCCCCTTTCTCCACATCCTCTCCAACATATGTTGTTTCCTGCCCTGTTAATTTTTGCCATTCTAACTGATGTAAGGTGGTATCTCAATGTGGTTTTGATTTGAATTTCCCTGATGGCTAGTGATGTTCAACATTTTTTCATGTGTCTGTTAGCCATTTGTATGATATCTTCTTTGGAGAAGTGTCTGTTCATGTCTTCTGCCCATTTTCTGACTTGATTATCTGTTTTTTTGGGTGTTGAGTTTGAGAAGTTCTTTATAGATCTTGGATATCAGCCCTTTGTCTGTAGTGTCATTTGCAAAAACCTTCTCCCATTCTGTGGGTTGCCTCTTTGTTTTGTTGACTGTTTCCTTTGCTGTGCAGAAGCTTTTTATCGTGATGAAGTCCCACAGTTCATTTTCGCTTTCGTTTCCCTTGCCTTTGGAGACATGTCTTGAGAGAAGTTGCTGTGGCCGATGTCGAAGAGGTTACTGCCTATGTTCTCCTTTAAGATTATGATGGATTCCTGTCTCACATTGAAGTCTTTCACCCATTTAGAGTTTATATTTGTGTATGGTGTAAGAGAAAGATCAAGTTTCATTCTTCTGTATATAGCTGCCCAGAGCAGCTATACTTTCAATGCCATCCCAATCAAAATACCAATGGCATTTTTCAAAGTGCTGGAACAAACAATCCTAAAATTTGTATGGAACCAGAAAAGACCCCAAATCACCAAGGAAATGTTGAAAAAGAAAAACAAAGCTGGGGCATCATGTTGCCTGATTTCAAGCTTTATTACAAAGCTGTGATCACCAAGACAGCATGGTACTGGCACAAAAACAGACCCATAGGTCAATGGAACATAATAGAGAGCCCAGATATGAACCCTCAACTCTATGGTCAACTAATCTTCGACAAAGCAGGAAAAAATATCCAATGGAAAAAAAGACAGTCTCTTCAATAAATGTAGATGGGGTAAAATTGGACAGCTATATACAGAAGAATGAAACTCGACCATTCTCTTACATCATTATGTCTTTTCTGAGCAAACTGTTGCCAAGAAGCTGCTACATGTATGTAGACGCCACACAGGCCCTTGAGCTTAGAAACCAAACCTCACTGAAGTATATACTGTGTTTCCCTGAAACTAGGAATCCCTCAGTTCTAAGATGTACCATTATTTTCTTAAGCCCTAAGAAAGAAAAATGCTGCCAATTAAACTATGACATGATTTCTTATTACTTAGAAAGTTCATTTTATGTTTATTGAAAGAGCTCTTTTAGACATATTCAGACATATATTTTTATAATGCATCACTCTTGGGCACTTATAAAAAGAAAAATAAAAGCGAAATGAATTGGTTAAGGCAATGACAACCAGGTCACCTGGCTGAAAGCAATCATAAAATGTCACTGATTTGGAAAGTACATCCCAGTTTCAGAAATGTTAAAATCTGAAAGAAAAAAAAAAAAAGTACATCATAGAATCACTAAAATGCTATATCATGTCTTGCTCAGTGACAAAAATTTAGAAAGGACAAGGTAATTGTTCACAGGATAACTGCTACAAAGACATTTCACTGATTAAAAAATGTATTTATACAGAGGGAAAAAGTTGAGATTATTCAACTCAAGAAAGACAAAAGTAGAAAAGGGATTTAATAATGTTCTTCAAGGACATCAAAGTCCTGTCCCCTAAAAGCAGTGATTTCCAACTTTTTTTTTTTTTTTTTTTTTTTAGCAGCAGGACCTCTTTTTGAAATCTTATCATAGAAGAAACCTGAGTATGGAGCTGTTTTGGTTAGAGGAAAAGCATCATCCCAGACATGCCTGGGAGGTCACAGGGCTCAGGACTGGCTGAGATCCTCACTTGGACAGTAGACATCACCTCTACCCATGCTATGACAGCTCCAATACATGAAAAAGGTCTAAATCATGGCATTAATCAATTAAACATTCACTGTGGTTTGTAAGATATGAAGCCATTCGGGTGCCTGGGTGGCTCAGTCGGTTAAGCATTTGCCTTCAGCTCAGGTCATGATCCCAGGTCCTGGGATCAAGCCACTCATCGGGCTCCCTGCTCAGCGGGGAGTCTGCTTCTCCCTCTGCCCCTCCCCCCACCACCGCTCATGTGCATGCTCACGCACGTGCTCTCTCTCCCTCTCTCTCTTGCACAAAAATAAAATCTTTTAAAAATAAGATATGAAACCTTTCTAGGTGGTCATTATACAAAGATTAATCAAGCACAGATTTTGGTAACCTTCAAGAAGGAATTTCCTATGTACAAGATTTGAGACCCTGAAGTGATTGCCAAAGGACAGGATGAAAACTTTTCATCAGTCACAAAAGGAGCTGTACTGACCCGAACAGGTTAGAAACGTTCCTGCCACAGCAGGGCAATGAGTCACACCCCCCCCCCACCGCCCCCACTTAAGGCCTGTTCGAGCTCTAGAGAGCTCTCCATGTCTTCAACGCTGGTCTCCTCAAATGCAAGCCTGATGTGGCTGGGTTTGGACAGCTTTGGCTCTTGCCCCATGCCCAACGAAACCCAAAGCAGACAGTTTACTGCACCCACTGAACTCCAAAACAAATCCAATGCTGCAACAAATTAGCAAGTCACATATCCCCTTATTGAAGATGGGGAGACACACAGGCCACTTGGCAAAGCTTAAAATCCCATTCGACAGCTATCTCCATGTGCCTTCCTCCCATTTTCTCTATTTCTTCTCCCACTATTGCTTATAAAATCCCCTTACTATTCAAAGCAATTCAATCCAGCCTCCAACTTTGTACAGGCCCCAGCATGGCAGCTCTGTGCCATCTTGTCACTGGAGCATGCTTTGGGAATATCACCCACTGCCACCTCTTGTCCCCATCCAAACCACGTAGCTCAGCAAACCCAACCCACTCTCCTGGAAGGAAAAGGTTCACCTTGCAGCTAAGAAAAATAATGTTTTCACCATTTAGCCATATCAACACACAAACAACTTGTATATTAATATTTTAGGATGATTAAAGAAAGATAATTTTCCATGGGTACAGTTATCAGACTAGGGTTATTGCTCCATTGAAGGCCAAGGTAGGTTAGGCTGAGCTGGCTGGGGACGTGTCCCCTCCTTTGTCCATTATGCTGTCACTTACCTATGTAGGGCAGGTTTTTAGTGAAGGGGGATAGCCAACCCAGGTACAAGAGAACATTTCTTCAGCTAAGGGCACTCTGTTGCCCTAAGCACCAACTCAACTTCCAGCCTACTTCTCAAACCTGCCTAAAGGCAGGAATTAGTAGGGATTTATCAGAAGTGAGAAAAGTCAACCCGGCAATCCCATTTTACTCTCTACACATAGGAACCATAGAAGAAAGGTTTCCTTTAACAAATGGTTTTCAATGGAGTAGCATTCTATGAATAGAAAAAAATGTGTATGGAAGTTAAGCTATTCCACATTCGGAAGAACATAACCTTCTGGCCATAGGCACAAAACTGCTGATCTGACCCATTGACTACCAAGTCAGGGGGCTTCATACTGAGCATCAGAAAATTCACACCAAAGTGTAGTGATCATCCCTCTGCCCTTCCTCCACAAACCAATCTCAAATGAACGATGTATAAAAAGAGGGCAGGTCATTAAGCGGTGTCCCATACCATTTCAGACCTGGACAAGGTCCAGATAGAGAAACTGAGGCCCAATAAGGTGAAGTGAGATGATGAAGGGCACAGAATCCTTCTGGACAGAGTCAGGGTTTGAACCCAACCCCACGACATGGTCAAAACCTTAAAATGTTTTAAATGTCACTCGAATTTCAGAGACAAGTTTCCCTTCTTACCAGAATTACTTCAAAAATGAGTGGGATCAGTTTGCTCTCTTCCACAAGTCTGTTAAAAAAAAATAAAAAGAGAAGCACACATTAGATAACTCATATTTAAACTGCCCTGATCAGGAGCACCACAGCCCCATGTTTTATTGCTTAAATTCTGTGACCGAGAAATAGATGATTAAATACTCATTTTTAACACATTGAACTACATCTATTAAATACAAGAAATATGGGGCTCTTTTCAAGTGACTCTTAGCTTAGCCTTATTGATCTGTAGCAAGTATAATCTCAAATAGGTTGACATTTATAAATATAAAAATTAATTAAAATTCACAGTTTAGACTATGAGAATAGGCAATGCCAGCTGAAATCATGTGACCAGCCCTCACTGCACAGTTAAATTCTAAGCATGCCACATGTAATCTTTCATTTATGCCTCATTAGCTATCTTCTCAGCATTATGAATGTATAATGATTTTTAATCTGTTACTTTAAAAAAAAAAAAAAGAGTAGACCCCAATCACCCAATAGACTTTGGGAATTTTCCCTCACCAAAACTAGTTATGAATTATTATCTATTGCGACAAGATTTTTTTTCATGCCATGTAAGAGAAAATAGCCTCAACCGTTCTTTTTTTTTTTTTAGCCTCAACCATTCTTACTAAAAACAATACCTCAGTCTCTAAATATTCCTTCAGTCCAGGGCAGTCAACCTGTTTCTGTAAAAGGTCAGATGGCAAAGATTTCAGGCTTTGGTGGGCCACACAGTCTCTATAGCAACTACTTAACTCTGTCATTATAATGTAAAAGCAGGCATAAATTATACATAAATGAATAGGCATGGCTGTGTTCCAATAAAATTTTATTTACAAAAACAGGTATATGCCATATTTGGCCCATAAGCTATCATTTGCTGATTCCTGATTCCGTTTTAAAAATAAATCAGATTCCTTCATTTTATTAGCGTTGACTTTGTATGATAAATGACAGCACTTAAGACAAGCATGCTGCCTTCATTGTGGGTATTAGAGTTTGTCTATTTCACAGAAAATGCCAGGTGGATAGGAAGGGAATTCATCATCTGGCCTCCCTAGAGCTTGTCTGTCTACGATAATACAGTGATAAAAGAAAAGCCTACGAGACTTGCCAAAAAGAGATCACAGTGTTTATAATAATAATAATATATATATATATATAATAACACATATAATTATGTGTTAAGGGAAAGTGAAGTACAGAAAGGAGTCCCAAAGACTGGAGCGAGCATTTAGAAAGCCCCTCAGTATCTAGCAGAAATAAATGTGATTATTTTTGTAGTTTTACTATATCAGGGGATAAGGTTTTGACTACAAATATTAAATTTATTTATTCACTTTCTTGGGCAACTGAGGCTTAGATGTGAAGCCGAAGCTCCTTACACCATGTCTCAGCAGGATGCAAAATGCACAGACCCAAGACCAAGCATGACCTCAAGCCAGCACTATTCCAGGCTTCTTCCTCAGCTTCCGAGATGTTGACCATCCCTTTCCCTAAACTGATCTTTTTAAATTCTTATGATATATACTCTCATGAGGCCTGGGCTGAAATAGCCAAGCACATATATCTGAGAGTTGCCCTAGTACCCAAGCCAAGAAAGTTACAGGGGCATGGACTCCACTTCTCCAATGGAACCCAGAGGTGAGAGCTGCTTCTTCTACACTCTCCCCCAACATTCAGATCCAGAAGCATCCACCCACAACATCAGTGTCCTCGTGAGAGTATTTTTAAATATACTCTACTGCTAGGACATGCCTACAGAAACTACTGTACTTCATTCTGATGAATTACAACTAGTCCTTCTCCGGGCTTCTGCACAAGGAGCGGGCTGGCCTGGATGCCCTCTTCAGGCCCCTTCAACTCCCAGTTCTAGCATGCCAGGCATCACATTTTTCTGAATACCAACCATAACAATTGTTGTTCCCTGACTGGACGGACATGATTCAGAACTACGTCTGGGAAACTAAAAGGGAGCTCGAGCTAAATAAAAGCACTTTCAGTTAAAGACAAAAACAAAAACAAAAAAAACCCCACAACATTTCTATGACATTTTCTGTAACTCATGAACTAAACATAAATTCAAAAAAAAAAAACAAAAACCACCTCTAAAGCAAGTACAGAACAAGGGTGGCCGCAAATGTTTATGACAATCTCAGGTGGTGTTTTTCCAGACTGTGGGAAGTGGCCAATAAGTGCACAATGACATGAGTTCACTGGGTATTGACTAGCATTTTCTTTTTTAAGATTTATTCATGTGAGAGAGAGAGAGAGAGAGCAGAGACAGAGAGAGACAGACAGACAGAGAGAGAATGCACATGAGCAGTGGGGAGGGGCAGAGGGAGAGGGAGAAGCAGGTTCCCCCCTGAGCAGGGAGCCTGCCGCTCAATCCCAGGACCCTGGGATCATGACCTGAGCTGAAGGCAGACGCTCAACCGAGTGAGCCACCCAGGCACCCTGACTAGCATCTTCTTAATTAAAAATAATAAAATAGAGAATATCCAAAGCTGTCACACACAGTATGGTCCCATAACATTTTTGTTTCAGTTTTAGGCCTATAGATTCATACTGGGTAGTGACGTAAAATGCATTTTTCTTATGTGGGTCATAGTTAGACATCTGAAATCCAGAGATTTTAGATTGCTTTAGAGACAATATTTGCCTTCCATATGCTCTTAAACTTTGATTTTTAAAAATCTGTCTCCTTATTTTAACCACCTCCTCTCATACCACTATAGGCCCAATTAGTGGCTCGGGTCTCCAGTGATCAAACCCTTGATGTGCTCTGAGTAACACAGCAATCTTCTCAGAGTTCTCTTCCTTTGATTTGTACTCTGGAGAGCAGCCCCGGCGCTCAGGCCTCTGTAGAACAGGGAGGACAAGGCTTACCTCCAAAGAAAGCTGATGTGGCTGAATCTCAGGGAATTGTTCAGGCAGTAAGTCTTAAATCATCAGAGTTGACTTTTGCAAAAGGTTATCTTATTTTTGGGTTCTGTTCAGTGGTTGGCCACCATGATTTTAACATTTTTTTTTTAAAGATTTTATTTATTTATTTGACAGAGAGAGAGACAGAGAGAGCAGGAACACAAGCAGGGGGAGTGGGAGGGGGAGAAGCAGGCTTCCTGCCGAGCAGGGAGCCCAATGCGGGACTCGATTCCAGGACCCTGGGATCATGACCCGAGCCGAAGGCAGACGCTTAACGACTGAGCCACCCAGGCGCCCCAATGATTTTAAATCACCAGTATCATTTTACTACATGAGCCTGTTATATCCTCCAGTCTAAAATAATAAAATTTCTATGGTCTATGGACAGCCTGAAGGACAGGAAGTAAAAAGATTTATCTGGATTTTTTTTAAAACCAAAAACAAACAAAAAGAGATCTTTCTGAAATTATCCCTAATCTTCAAAGGACTGTGAAGATATTAACTACATCACAGTATGCTTTTCTTTATGTTAACCATCCAAGCACAGTGTTTTTAAGTAATTCCAGATGAAAACTGAAATATACTGCCCTCTGCAAATGTAGTTCATAAGACCACTTGTTATTGTTGTGGTTTTTTTTTTTTTTCAGGGGGAGGTCTTCTTTGTTTTGTTTCTTCCCCTTAACAGTAAAATTTAATAATAGATTGTATGTGGTTAAAGAGTTTTCCTTACAAAATTTTCATTCAGAAGATTTACTGGGATTTTCTCTATCTGTGGTTTATATTATTAACAAAGGGTGCTGTTTGAATTAGAAAATCTTGAATAAACTTAGGAACATCTTTAGGATACATTATTTGGCATTCTAACTCCCTCCTGTGCCTAAAGTAATTGTCACCCTTAGTGTTGGGAAACTTTGTAAAGATTTTTTTTTTTATTATTTATTTGAGAAAGAACGCACATTAGTGGGGGGGGGTAGTAGAGGGAGGAGGAGAAGCAGACCCCCCCACTGAGCAGGGGCTGGATCCCAGGACCCTGGGATCATGACCTGAGCCAAAGGCAGACGCTTAACCAACTGAGCCACCCAGGCGCCCCAGTTTTGGGAAACTTTTTAAAAGTTTTATTTACTGATGCTTGACAATTCAGACTAAATATAAAGTCTAGCAACAGTTAGATATAAATGACTAAATGCAATTTAGGTAGGAAAAGTAGGAATAGGGAGAGTCCTCTGCTTCTGTTCAGAAAGCTACAGAAGTGAGTTGGGCTTAATTTCAAACCATTGTTAACATTTTTTTAACTTTCCTTTGAAACATAAAGACAATCTTGGGATGAACCAAGAACAAGAATTAAAAGTAACTAAATAAAGTCCCTTGACCTACCCTACCATACTGCTATGTATTCAGAGAAAAGAGGAGCCAGAGGAGGAGGTCCAAGGAGGAGAAGCAAAGGATCTCTGTCTGCTCTGGGCTCAGGTTTGCAAGACAAAGAAAGCAGTCCCAACAGTGATTAAATGGATCGAAGGAGACACCAGGTTTGGTCATGGAGCTGCACAGTCATGTTTGCTTGCTTGCTTACTTGCTTGAATTTTTTATCGGCCCACATAGGTAGAGACAATATGCACGAAGCAAGCACCAGAAGTCAAGAGCCTCCATCTCTGCAGTCGGCCCTATCCATCAGGAACACTGTCCGTCCCCCCCAAGGGCTTTTCCATCTACTGTGTTGCATTTCAACAAGCCATATAGATCTTAATTAGTGCTGGAGATTTTTTTTTTCCTGAAAACTAACTCCGTACTCAAATTTGACTAACCCTATTGAGCATTTGCCATGGGCTAACCTTATGAACTCAAAATCTGTGACTTCAAACTTGAGAGTCAAGTGGCTTCAGAGACACACTGAACAGCATACAAACAGAGTTAAGTTCTAGCACAGATTAGGGAACCGACCCGGGGAAAACCTAGTGAGCCCAGACTGGGGAGAAGAGGTGTTCATGAGCACTGAAAGAATTGAGCAGGAGGAATGGTACAATCGGAGTAGCGAAAGGACAACGTGAAAGATGGAGAAGAATGACGCAACCTTGAACACCATGCCAAGAAGTCTGGGCTTTACCTACAGGTTACAGGGAGTTTATGAAGGATTTTAAGCAGAAGAATGACACAGTAGGATTTGCTGTTCAAACTCCAATCTGACAGTAATGTGAAAAATGACCGGGGGAAGGAGTATAGTCCAGAACATTCCTACTCAAAGAATGGTCTGCAGACCAGAGCCAGCCTGCAAACTGTCACAGGTCTGCGACAAGACAACTACCCAAATTTGAAAGATTAAGTTTCTAATCTGTTAGGTCTAATGATAAGAAATTTGAATTTTGCAGCAGTTTAAAACACGACCCCACCAAAATATGATGAAAAACGGGATATTTGCATAG
This sequence comes from Eumetopias jubatus, assembly GCF_037043125.1. Lineage (NCBI taxonomy): Eukaryota > Metazoa > Chordata > Mammalia > Carnivora > Otariidae > Eumetopias > Eumetopias jubatus. Next base: position 146,502,913 of record NW_028274807.1, on the reverse strand, counting down.
CCTCAAAATAGTTCCCCACAAAGAAATGTACAGTGGAGAAACGTGGCAGATACCACCTTAACCAATGGAGCACGTTCCTGAGCCAAAGGCAGATGCTTAACCAACTGAGCCACCCAGGCATCCCTGGGGCTGTGTTTTCAACCACATTCTTATTGTTGATAGAATTCAGTTCCTTAGGGGCACCTGGGTGGCTCAATCGTTAAGCATCTCCCTTCGGCTCAGGTCGTGATCCTAGGGTCCTGGGACTGAGCCCCACATCAGACTCCCTGTTCCGCGGGAAGCCTGCTTCTCCCTCTCCCATTCCCTCTGCTTGTGTTCCCTCTCTCGCTGTGTCTCTCTCTGTCAAATAAATAAATAAAATCTTAAAAAAAAAAAAATTCAGTTCCTTACAGTTGTAGGACTGTTATCCCTTTCCTTGTTGGCTACCAGCCACGGGTCCCTCTCAGATCCTACAGGCCACTCAGATTCCTTGGCACATGGACCCCTCTATCTGCAAAACCAGAAAAGAGGACTCTCCTCCATGTCAAATCCTTCTCGAGCTTCAAATCTCTTTGACTTTCTAGTCTCTCTACCTCTAGGCCAAATTTAAATGACTCCTGTGATGAGTACAGCCCACCTGGATGATTTCCATATTTTAAGGTCAACTAGTTTGGGACCTTAATTACATCTGCAATGTCCCTTCACAGCAGCACTAAATTACTGTTTCACTGAGTAACTGGGAGAAGGTGTGTATACACCTGCTGGGAATCTTTTTTTTTTTTTTTTAAGATTTTATTTATTTGACAGAGAGAGACACAGCGAGAGAGGGAACACAAGCAGGGGGAGTGGGAGAGGGAGAAGCAGGCCTCCCCCCCAACAAGGAGCCTGATGCGGGGCTCAATCTCAGGACCCTGGGATCATGACCTGAGCTGAAGGCAGACGCTTAATGACTGAGCCACCCAGGCGCCCCACCCATTGGGAATCTTGAAGTCCACCAGGAAATTCCATCCACTCCAACCTCACCTCATCCTTGTCTTCTTTTTTAAGGAATAATTCATATTTAGGTCTTTGAATAAGCTGCTTCTGGTCAACTTTTGTAGAAGCACTAAATAGATGCTAGACTTTTTAAAACTTCAACAATGCTGGATAGGAGTTTTAGAGTTACTATTTGTTTGTAACTGAACACTAGACTACAAACAAAGCTTTTTCATTTCTTTTGACTTACATAATTTGCCAGTCTAGTGGACCAATACCAGTCATTTTAAATTAAAAAAAAAAATCTCTAACATCAAGCTGAATTTCAAATTATTGGTCCAGTGAATCAGCTTCAAAAAGAAATGGTTTTATAATGTGTAGCTATGGCATGATATTATGTCTAGCCTGAAAGCAAGAATATTCATAATGTTTCTCCTTGAAATGTTTGCCCTTGCCTGCAATGCTTGCTAATCCTCTTGCACAGAACTGCAGAAGTCTTACCAATAGAGGTATACATCTAAGGAGAGATTTTTCACAAGAAAAGGGCAGGGTTGAAATTTTAACAGCTCTAGCACAGAACATTTTTAGATCTGGCCATTTTACAAGGATCTACAGAGTCCTTCGTATGGGCAACTCTTCCTTGAAGAAGTTTATACCCCAATGGGCAAAAAACATATACAATATAAAAATAACTTAATTCAACTTATAAAGCTAACTGCTTCATTTGTTGAGAAAGTCTCAGAATTGAGTTAGAATACAAGGCTATACCAGAATGACCTCCCATGTGCAGAATCTCCCATTGCCCCAGGGAGCATGAAAAAGATATGAATTTCAGTAAGAAACTATGGCTAAGCAAAAAGCAAGTGTCTTCCAATAGAAAGGAGATTTATATATAAATTTTAAAATTGTATGTTACATTAGCCAACTCGCAAAATGCTTTTGTACCCATTACCTCAACAGATACCCAATACAGGCCTGTGATAACCCTCATCCGTTGAACAAAGCCCCAGTCTGTTTCTATCACAGAAAGTACAGAAGGTTAAGACAGAAGAGTCGGGCTCCAGATCTTCCTGACTCCTTCTTACTCTGGCCACTATAGGTGCCTGAAAGTCACATTTTGTCCAGGGCTTTATACTCACTGTCCCTGCACAGGCAACAACATTCTTGTTCACCAACCAAAGGCTTTTGCCCCTTGCTCCCACATCCTTTCTGTTCTGCCTAGGTCCTGGGCCCTTACCCTCTGTCTTTCTGAACCCTAATAATTCTTTGAATCCTTGGCACTCTCCCCAAGACATGATTCTATGCTGGTCACACAGCTCTACATTCACACTCCAGGTAAGAAGTATGTTGCTTCTTGCACCAGAGCAGGGAGGGGACTGAACCAAAGGAAAAACAAAACAAAACAAAACAAAACAAAAAGCAGTATCAGTAAGACAAGTAAGATAAAGGACTGGCAGGGGCACAAAGCAGAGACAAGTCCCTCAGAGAACCCCCAGATTTCACACGTGGCTGGCATCTCCTTTTCCCCTACAGACAAGAGCCTGACACTAGGGAAGAGCAATTGTGTACGAGATAATCCTTAAATTCTTTTCAATTTAATGAACCTGCTTATATTCCATGATCCCTTTTTGTCCTGTTATGTAATGAAATGCAAGAGAATTCTTTTTTTTAATCTACTTGAAGTCAGGCTAAGATCTGTCTCTCTTCTCTTTCACTAACTCATTAACATCTACTGAGTACCCACTACGTGCCATACATTGAGCTAAGTTAGAGCTACATCAAGTATTATAGTGCTAAGACAGATGTCTACAAAGGGTACAGAAGGGGGGCGCCTGGCTGGCTCAGTTGGTAAAGCAAGCGACTCTTGATCTCGGGGTTGTAAATTTGGAGCCCCACATGGGGTGTAGAGATTACTTAAAAATAAAATCTTAAAAAAGAAAAAAAAAAGGAGTACAGAAGGGACAACAGAAATACAGTTGACCCTTGAATAACACAGCAGGCAGGGGCACTGACCCCCTGCATAATTGAAAAATCCATGTGTAACAATTTTAACTCCCCCAAAACTTAACTACTAATAGCCTACCATCGATCTGAAGTCTTGCTGATAACATAAACAGCCCATTACTACATACTTTGTATGTTATATGATTATATATTATATTCTTACAATAAAGCAAGCTAGAGGGAAAAAATGTTAAGGAAAGCATAAGGAAGAGAAAATACATTTACAATACTGTACTGTATATATTGGAAAAAAATCCGCATATGAGTGGGCCTATGCAGTTCAAACCCATGTTGTTCAAGGGTCAGCTATAGTCTTTTCTGTCTGAGGAGCATAACAAAGGCTTCAAAGTGAAGGCAGCAATGACGACAGGAGTAAACACACAGTTACTGTGCGGAACATGGTTGCCAAGGCTGTACATGTGGTAGCTCATTGGATTCTAACAAAGAAAATGAAAATCCTAGGAGTCAGGGCATATGATGATGATGATGATTTTTTTTCTTCACGTGAGAAGCTGAGATATGAGGAAGTCCAGCAGTCAAGTGACAAGGAGGGGGCGGAGATACAGACGCAGGCAGCTCAGATTACATCCCACAGTACAGGTATTGCCTGAGCTGAACCTTGAAAGAGGATTAGGTTATTGACAGGCAGAGAATGGATGAAGCGAGGGGGCGGGGGGGGGGGGGGGGGAACAGGCTGGGATGAATTATGCCCTGGGCAATGCGAACAGCATGACAAAGAGCAAAATCGGAATGGGCTCATTATAGGCAGTGAAAAGCAAGTGAACAGGCACATTTGTTGGAGTAGTAGAAGTAAAGGGAAGATAATAAAAGATCAGGCTAGAGGAATAAAGCAGGGCAGATCACGAGAGATCTTATCAGCCATGCTGAGGAGCTTAAACCTTATCCTCTGGATGGGGATTGCTAAACTCCACCTGAAGGCCAAACCCTGCTGGTCACCTATTATTTCTATGGCCCACAAGCTATGAATGGTTGTTGCGTTTCTAAATGGTTGGGGAAAAAAATCAAAAGAATATTTCATGACATATGAAATTGCATGAAATTCAAATTTCAGTTTTCGTAAATAAAGTTTAACGGAAACACAGCCATGCTCATTCATTTACACACTATCTCTGGCTGCTTTTATACTGCAAAGCCAGGGCTGAGTAGCTGCAACAGAGCCCATATGGCCGGCAATGACTGAAATATTTACTATCTGGTCTTTTAGAGAAAGTTTGCCAAGCTCTACTCTAGGTAACTAGGAGCTTCTAAGGGGCTGATGAAAATGATGATGCAAAATGATGTCATTGCCAGCTTTATATTTTTACAGTGATTATTCAGGTTATAGTGAGGAAGATGGATGGAAATAAAAAGGATTGGGAACAGGAAGATCAGTTAGCTGACAGTGACTACTCTCAAAATAAGCGGTGATAAGCACCAACGCAGGCAGAAATGGGAAAAGAAAAATGAGGAAGATCAATAAGGTTGTATCAATAGGATTTCAAAATCTACTGGATGCAGGAGAGGAAGAGGAAGGAAGAAATACAGAATGACTCCAGGTGCCTGATCTGTCCCCCCTCGGGCCACCATCATGCCCACCACCAGAACAATCCCCATCACAGCACGCAACCTCACAGGAACTCCTATGCATCATGCACTGGGTGTAATTGGTGCTTTACCTCTCACCTAATCCTTACCATGATGTGGGAATGAGCCACCTTGTTCTACAGAGAAGAAAACTAACAATGAACCCTATCCAAGGTAACATAACTAATTAATTTCTGAGTTCCCGATATTAACTGCTCTAAGATACTATAATATATAGAGGGAAAACCTCCTTTGGATAAGAAAATGAATTAAGTTCTGAAAGATGAGTGACAAGTCGACTGAGGGCAGAAACCCAAGGCACACCAACATTTAAAGAGTTGGTAAGGGAAAAAAACCACCCAGTGGTGTCAAGGTTCACAGAACACAGGAAGCAAGGATGTCAGTGGGGTGGAATGGAAGAGAGTCAAAAAGAACACCTTAACACCCTGCTCAATCTCCTGGATGTTCAGATCTTAGGTGCAGTCCCAGTTTCTATAAGTTATACCTGTATTATATGGAGAAACTCCCCAAGCTCACTTCAGGAGTTGTTTCTAAGATCCATACGTGATACCACGGTACTAACAAACAAACAAAACAGAGCAATGATCAACTTGAAGCCACTGAACCAAAGGCTACCTCACTGACCCTCAAAACCACAAGATGGGTGATGGATTATCATTAATGTTAATGTTTCATAAGAACCACCAGCCTGGGGACGCCTGGGTGGCTCAGTTGGTTAAGCGGCTGCCTTCAGCTCAGGTCATGATCCTGGGGTCCTGGGATCGAGTCTGCATCTGGCACCCTGCTCAGCGGGGAGTCTGCTTCTCCCCCTTCCTCTGCCTTCCCCCTGCTCATGCTTGCTCTCTCTCTCTCTCTAATAAATAAAATCTTTTTAAAAAAAAAAGACTATATGAGTGTGTTTTTTAACAAATAAGTGTTTTTTCCTGATTATAGAAAATAATTATTAAAAATCATATTAAAAATAGGCAAGATCTGAATAGATATATTTCCAAAGAAAACATACAGATGGCCAACAGGTACATGAAAAGATGCTCAAAATCATTAATCATCAGGGAAATGCAAATCAAAACCACAATGAAATATCACCTCACACCTGTTAGAATGACTTACCAAAAAGACTAGAAATAACAAATGTTGGTAAAGATGTAGAAAAAAGAGTACCCTTTTTTTTCATCTTTTTGAGGAACCTCCATACTGTTTTCCAGAGTGGTTGCACCAGCTTGCATTGCCACCAACAGCGTAGGAGGGTTCCCCTTTCTCCACATCCCCGCCAACATCTGTCATTTCCTGACTTGTTAATTTTAGCCATTCTGACTGGTGTGAGGTGATAATCTCATCGAGGTTTTGATGTGGATTTCCCTGATGCCGAGCGATGTGGAGCACTTTTTCATGTGTCTGTTGGCCATTAGGATGTCTGCTTTGGAAAAATGTCTGTTCATGTCTTCTGCCCACTTTTTGATTGGATCATTTGTTCTTTGGGTGTTGAGTTTCAGAAGTTATTTATAGATTTTGGATACAAGCCCTTTATCTGATATGTCATTTGCAAATATCTTCTCCCATTCTGTCGGTTGTCTTTTGGTTTTGTGGACTGTTTCTTTTGCTGTGCCAAAGGTTTTTATCTTGATGAAGTCCCAATAGTTCATTTTTGCCCTTGCTTCCCTTGCCTTTGGAGATGTTTCTAGGAAGAAGTTGCTGCAGCTGAAGTCAAAGAGGTTGCTGCCTATGTTCTCCTTTAGCATTTTGATGGACTCCTGTCTCACATTTAGGTCTTTCAAGCATTTGGAATCTATTTTTGTGTGTGGTGTAAGGAAACGGTCCAGTTTCATTCTTCTGCATGTGGCTGTCCAATTTTCCCAAGACCATTTGTTGAAGAGACTGTCTTGTTTCCATTGGACATTCTTTCCTGCTTTGTCAAAGATTAGTTGACCAAAGAGTCTGTTGATCAGAATATAAATTGGTACAGCCATTGTGGAAAACAATATAGAGGTTCCTTGAAAATTAAAAATAGGACTATCATATGATTCAACAATTCCACTTATGGGTATTTATCCAAAGAAAACAAAAGCATTAATTTTAAAAGATATATGCACCCTCATGTTCACTGCAGCATTCTTTACAAAAGCCAAGATATAGAAGCAGCCCAAGTGTCCATCAATGAGTGAATGGACAAAGAAGATGTGGTGTATGTATATACACAGTGCTATATTATGCAGCCATTTAAAAAAAATTAAAATCCTCCCATTTCCAACAAGATGGATGAACCTAAAAGGCATTACGGTAAGTGAAATAAGGCAAAGACAATTAATATATGATCTCACTTAAATGTAGAATTTAAACAAAACAAATCAACAAACCAAACAAAACCAAGCTCACAGATACAGAGGAAAGACTGGTAGTTGCCAGAGGCGAGGGCTGGGTGGGTACGGAAGAAATGTGTGAACTGTTTTGATGTTTTTCTTATAGTTTAAATAAACTGAATATAAATAAACAAATGAAGAAAGAACAAGGTAGGAGAATATACTCTACCAGTTACCAACACTTATTATAAATAACTGCACTAACACAGAGCATGGTATTAGTTTACAACCTCCCACAAATCAAATTAGAATGGATGGGGAAAAAAATCTTCATTTTATAGACCTATTTATATAAAATTATTTATATAAAATCTAGAAATACAGAAGCATAAAATATAGTATTTTACTGACTGTTACCTTTGGGAAAATAGAAAAACATTACAAAGAAAATAATGCAATCCCAGTGCTATAAGAAAATCATTAATAAGTTCTAATGCTTTATTTACTTGTCTTTCTCTATTCATACAAGGCATAGGATCCACCTCACCTGGAAAATCACAGCTACCATTTCTTGTGCATGTACTCTGTCCCTTGCACGGCCACGCCTCATTTAATGTCTAATGACACTTACAGAGGAAGACACCGAAGCATAGGCTGGTGAGCAATTTTCTCGCAGCCACTCACAAGCCAGGAATGGATCTGGGATAAGAACGGGAATCTGCCTGATTAAAGGTAGATTACATCCAAATAGGGGGTAGGAGAAAATGGTCAACTCATACCACATATATTAGGGCTTATTAAAAACATTTTTCCCATGTCATTTAATATTCATTTAAAATATGACTTCTTGTACCTTCATAGTTTTCTAACCTACAAGGTATTTAGCTAATCGTCTATGGATGGATCCTTGTTTTCCACTCTTTACTAGTATTCACTAGGGAAAAAAAAAACCCAAACGTAGTGGTTAAGGGATCATTTCAAAGGAGTTTAAATCCTCACTCAATAGTCCTAGCTCTGTGCTCCTGAGTAAGTACATCAACTCCAAGCTTATTTTCTTTGTATGTAGTACCACTGCCTAGTTCATTTTGTGAAGCTGAAGAGTAAATACAGTTGTGCACATGAAGCATCCAGCACTGTCTGGAACATAAGCAGCTCTCTTTGAAGACAGATACTAGCTATCTTTACTTTTGTTGTTGTTGTTGTTTTATGAGAGAGAGAGAGGGAGAGAGCCCAAGAGTGAGTGGGGAGGGGAGGGACAGAGGGAGAAGGAGAGAGAGAATTTTAAGCAGGCCCCATGCCTAGTGCAGAGCCTGACGGGGGGCTCACCATGGGGCTCGATCCCATGACCCTGAGACCATGACCTGGGCTGAAATCAACAGTCAGATGCTTAAAAGACTGAGCGACCCAGGTGCCCCAACTTTCACTGTTTTAAATAATGTATTAATGGACATTCTTGTATACAAATATTTGTGTATATCTTTTGTGTGTGTGTGTGTTTTGTGTATATCTTTTACTATTTTCTTAAGATATGTTCCTAGAAGTGTAATCAAAGGACATTTAAGGTTTAACACATACTGACAGTCTGCATGTCACAAAAGATGTACTAATGTATGAAAGTGCAAGTTTCACTAGACTCTCAACCAGAGCTGTTAAAAAAAAAAAAAACTGCCAATTTGACTTTTTATTATCTTGACGGAATTTTCTTGACTACTAATTTAGGGTTATTCTTTTCATATTTATTGTTAGGAACGCCCTTCTCATGCCCTTTATCCATTTTCCCTTTGGGCTACCCTACTTTAGAATTTCAAAATAACTAAAGAAGTCTGTCCCTAAAAGCTGACCATTTTGTTTATGTTGTAAGAGTTGGGTAAGCTGGGTTTATGACTTCAAGCAGACAGAAGAAATGCACACACACAAAATGGTACATTTTGAGGATATGAGGTGTCTCAGAGGCATTTACCTCATTGAAGAGTCATGGTTAGTCTCCTTCACTGCCTGGGGTTTTTTTCCTATGTAATACTCTATGGCAAAGAATCCTAAGTGATAACACATGCTCAAGATGGTAATAAAACTGTGCCAGGAAAGTCACAGAACATTTGAAACTCAGACCACTGTTTAGTCTGGCAGCTCTCGTGCTCTTTAATTATATCACAAAGGCCCCTTCTGTACAGCAAACACTGTAATATATTCTGACCAATAACTGTCATCACATCAAATTAGAAGACTTGATAAGGAGGAGGATTTGGTGTTGAGAGTCTGTGCTTTATGCCTCATGTTACATTCCATTCAGTTGGGCTTCACTTTGTTCTATGGAGTTGACAGCGACAGGTGTACTCAATATATTCACAGATAATGCATGGCTTTATCAAGAGTAGATAAACAACGCCAAAAATGAGTCTGTAGCACACATACCGTACTATTTCTAAAATGGTAAATTACCTTGCAAAATCACCAAAAGAGAGTGCAAACATTGAAACAGAACTCTGATGCTAAAATCAGCCAAATAGTACCAAAGGATTTATTCCTTCAGACTTTAGAAGGTACACTGATCATACCAGGAAACTTTCTTTAGCTATTATTTCTATGCTAGAATGCCACGATGGTTTTTCTGGCTATAAAAACCAAACAAATAAAGGCTTGTAAATTAACTGTATAATTCAAAAAGAGACCCAATAACCATATAAAGACAAAATGTAAGAGCACCATGGAAATGCTTTACAGCAATACAATGGTATTTTTGCCCTTTGCCACTGTTTTCAGTGTTGCACATTTTAACACCATCAGAAGCAAAATAAATCTGTTTTACGGGTACAAAATAACCAAACGGCATTAACTGATGAGTCAAAAATCAAAGAAGTCATTAAGGAAAGTTGGAAACTCCCACAAAGCAAAGATAAATAAATATATCAGTCAAAATAAACATACCTGACATTAATATTCTAGTCCAAGGCAACTGGCTCAACTGTCATCTCTACACATTTCTTAATGAAGCGATAAAATAAAAATGTTCGTCTGATGTTAAACAGGTAAGTAATTTAAAGACCATTCCTTTTAAATCCTGAAGATAATGATGCCTATGGTGGCTGGATGCAGAAATGAAAACCTGTTTACAGTGGCAGAAAATAAAGTCAATTGCTTTGATGCCACCCACACCCAACGTGTACATGAGAAGCCAAGTACTGCCCTGAAGGGTATCCATGTTTCGGTGGCTAATGGCCTTGAGAGCTTGTGACGGTCAGGTTTTCGCAACGCCACCATAACAGCCATCTCCTCGTGGGCCCTGCGACTCCCACCCTGCACCATCATTTCTGCTGGCACACCAGCCAGACCTTTCACCTCCCCACTGAATTAGCCGGAAAAGCTCACTGCGCACAAACGCACACCACACTGTCTGCACAAGCCCCATAGAAAGGTTGCTCTAAACAACTCAAAAGTCACTTCTCGGTAATTCCAAGGCAACTGAAGAGCCTGCTGCCGAACCGGGCCCAACACTTAATGGCGCAGGTGTGTGATCTAGCCCTGGCATTTACCTCACGCTCTGACAGCCCAGGCCAGACCTCCTGCCTTCAGGGAACGATGGTATTTGAGCACTATGATTGTCACATTGCTGCCATGCACCTCCGTGATGGCCACAGAGTCTGCAGAACAGTCTCCGGCTTTGTCTGGAGGTCCAGCAAGCCTAGGGCTGTTGACAGTGAGGAATTGAGGAGAAGATGATTAGGGATGTGTGGGCTGCATGCACTGCCCACTCGTCGAGGGCTCCAGCCAGCTTCGCTAGGAAACACGTGGAGAATCACAGCCCCAAAGTCTAGCCCCCGAGGCGTAAGTTTGAGCAAATAATGAGCAGGTGATAAAATATGGCCAAGGGCTTGGTACACCTGAGATGTAACCCACATTCTGGGTATATATATGTAGCAAGGAACCTGGATGACCCTCACTTTAAGCAGGAGTTCAAAGAAAACAGGTAGGAATGCTCCAATAATCTACACAACCCTTAACTTATAAAAACCGCTGCTCCTGAAGCCTACAATACCCAGGGTAACACCTACCTCTCTAAGAAGGGTTCCAGAGATGACTGAGACCCCCAAAAAGATGAGTCCCTCTGTCCTATCTGAAAGGGCTAAAAATAAACAGTAATTCCAAACAGGCTTAAAGGGTTTATTAAGAAAAACGTAATACTTTTTTCTACAGGGAAAATAATTATTATCTAATTATTTTTAAAGGCAAGTATGAAAAGAGGAACTCATAAAAATAATGCTCACCACAATAATGATCACCATTTTTCAGTGACCACAATACCACTTTTACTGTCTTAAAGGAGGAAACAAAGGATAGTAACAAATGACAAGAGCCCCAAATAGAAACACATAAACAAGTCTTCAGTACAGTGCTGGTATTGTTTTCATAAATATTCTATAAATGGGAATATATAATCTAGTTTCCAATTATCTAAATAGAAATGCAATACCTTGACCTCACAATTCATTGACCTCATGGTTTCCAAACACTTTTCTTATCCCATCCTCACGCACCCTGTTTCTACAGGTTTAGGACCACTAATGGCAATCTGCACTTCAAAAGTCTCACTGCAAGCTTCCCAAAGGCAGAACACCACTTAACTACGCAGTTCGATGGTTCCTCCATGCGTGCAGGGGTTCCTACACTTCTCCCTTAGGTAATACTGCAGGGGACACCCCCTAGGGGACAAGATGTCTGTCTAGCAAACCACTCCTTGCCCTCTTGCTTCATCGGTTTTACCCTTCCTCCAAGATCAAGAGTTGGGCAACTTTTCTAGAAAAGGATCAGAAGTAAATACTTTTGGCTTTGCAAGCCATGTGGTCTCTTTCACAATGACTCAGCTGTGCCACTGTAATGCAAAAGCAGCCACAGACCATAAACAAATTCAAGTGGCTGTGTTTGATAACATTATTTTGACAAAAGCAGGTAGGCTGGATTTGGTCCATAAACTGTAGGTAATCAACCTCTGTACTAGATCATTCTCATCAACATAAAAATGTCTCTCAAATATTGCTCGTCCTGAAAGAAACAAGAAATGTTTGTGACCCCATTTCTCCTTCCAGCTCCCCGTTTTTCAGCTCTCCCTTAGAGGAAAAGTCTTTCTAGATTTATTGAGGTTCCCTGTCTCCACCTCATCATTCGCTCCTCAATGAACCCCACGAGGCTTTTGCCCCACCCGCCAGTGGAAATAACCCCTCAAGAAGTTACTCCTGTTGCCACTATAATGGTTACTTCTCCATCCTCATCTTCCGGACACTCTCAGGAGCATCTGACGCTGTGAGTACTCTCTTCCTCTGAAAGACCCTGAAAATCAGAGGCTTCTTTACTTATGAAGCTAGCACCCACACAGCCAGTCAACTTCACCACCTTCCCAGGGAAGCTCTGAGCACCCTCTTGATAATAGCTGACCCAAGCCCATCACTCCCCATTCTCTAACCCTGTTTTCTGTTATTTACACCACTAACTGAAATTCAGATTTTTTATCAATTTCCTCATTTATTGTCTATGATCCCCATGGAATCATAAGCTTCATGAAAACCAGGACCGTGTCTGTTCTATCTCAGTAAACACAACTCTTTGTGGGGTGACTCAAGGAATGAATAAATAATATTAACTTCTCTTGCAAGTAGAAAACTATCAAAGCTGACTCTGCCCTGAAGGTCCATAATTCTATGATGAAAATAAACAGCAAAATTTTAAGAGCTTCTGTGAACAACTGAAAGGAAGCAAATGAATTCTCATGGGCAAGTAAGAAAATACTTCAAGGGAAAATGTTAGGTATCAATGTGTTAAAGATGATGATATCTCTGAACATTTATTTAAATACAGAAGGAAGGAACTGTGAATTATTGTTGATTGGAGCCCCCAAAATGCCAGGGGCCTCTCTGACTAAACACTTCCACTAAAAGCTGGCTTCTGACGTGACATGCAGTGAGCGGCTCAAATCTGGGGACCATGGGGCCAGAGACACCAACATGTAGGACTCCCAGCCAAGTGCTGCCTGCCACTCCCTAAGGAAAGCTGTCACCAGGCCCACATGAGTCAAAAGAGGAAAACTGAAATAACCAAGCATATACGCTGCTATGAGAATATTCAAAGAGGGCGGGGCAAGATGAGGGAGGAGTAGGAGACCTGGATTTCGTCTGGTCTCAGGAATTCAGCTGAATAGGGATCAAACCATTCTGAACACCTACGAACTCAACAGGAGACCAAAGAAGAGAGAAGCAACAACTCTCTGAACAGAAAAGTGACCACTTTCTGGAAGGTAGGACGTGCGGAGAAGTGAATCCGAGGTGATATTCGGGAGGATAGATGGCGGGGGAGGGGGCCTCCGTCGGCCGCTTCTGGCAAGTGATAGAGCCACGGAGCACAAAATCGGAAAGAAGTCCATTCCGCTGAGGGACCTCGCTCCAGTGGCTAAGAAGGGGGTGGAACCCTCGCAGGACCTCGGGGTCACAGAAAGACCAGGGGTGCCTGAGTGCGGGAGGGCTCCCAGGTATTGGAGCGGGGAAGCCGGCTGCAGAGACGGAGCTGAGGCGCGGGCTCGCAGCTTGGGGTGGACATAAACTGTGATCCGCGGCTCAGTCCGGCCACCGCTCCTCCAGCAGGGACCCAACAAGAGGCAGAACCCCCGACTCTGCTTCCTCCCCCAGTGGGGAGCGGCACGGGAGCGCACCGCAGGGATCTGCTGGGTTTGGAGACTCCACACGGGGTCGGGTGCCAGAGACAGAAACGCTCGTTCACCGGCCGGGTGAGCACGGAGTGCGGCCAGAAACCAGGGACACGGGAGTGACTAACTGCTATTCTCTGGGGGTGCACTGAGAAGCGGGGCCCTGAGTTCTCGCCTCCTCCAGGGCAGAGACTGGGAGGCCTCCATCTTTACTCTCATTCTCCAAAGCTGTACGGAAAGCTGGCAGGGAACGAAAGCTCCCGAGACCAAACCCGAGCAGATTGCTTACCCCTGACCGACAAGGGCGGGGCAATTCCGCCTCCCACAAAGACATTTGGGATCCACTGCAACAGGTCCTTGCCCAGAAGATCAGCACGAACAGCCAGCCAAGATCAAGTTTACCGATCAAGGAGAACGGGAGAACTCCAGCGCTAGGAGAATACTGCACATAGAATTCATGGCTTTTTTACCATGATTCATTAGTCTTTCAAAGTTAATTATTTTTCACTGTTTTTTTGAATTTTTCTTTTTCCCTATTTTAATCAACAACTTATCAATCCCTTTTTTAAAAAAACAATTTTTCATTTTTAGAGTCAAATTCTATCCCTTAATAGTAGTTACCCTTATTTTTGGCATATATATATAAGTTGTTCTCTCTTTAAATTGTGAGATACAGTTTCTTCTAACAGATCAAAATATACCCTAAATCACTAGTGTATGGCTTTGTTCTAGTCTCCTGCCTGATCACATTCTCTCATTTTTTTTTAAATCTTCTTCTTTCTTTTTTCAAACAACTTATCAATTCCTTTTATAAAATCTTTTATACTTTTCATCTTTACAATCATCTTCCATCCCTTCATTGTATCACCCCTTATTTTGTATATATATGTCTTTCTTTCTTTAAAAAATTTTAGGAGGCACTTTCTTCTAACAGACCAAAATACACCCAAATTCTAGTGTATGGCACTGATCTATGAATGAGCCTGATCATATTTGTTCATGTTCTGTTTTTGTTTTGTTCTGTTTTTGTTTGTTTTTATCTTTTTCTTTATCTTTTTCTTTTCTCTTTCTTTTTTCTTTCTTTCCCTTTCTTTTCCCCCGGTTTCAGGTCTTTTCTGATTTGTTTAGAGTGTATTTGCTGGGGATGTTGTTAACGTCTTAGCATTTTGTTCTCTCATTCATCTATTCTCCTCTAGACAAAATGACAAGACGGAAAAAATCACCTCAGCAAAAAGAACAAGATGTAGTACCGTCTGCCAGGAACCTACTCAATACAGATATTAGTACGATGTCGGACCTAGAGTTCAGAACCATGATCTTAAAGATACTAGATGGGATTGAAAAAAGCATGGAAATTATTAGAGAAACCCTTCCTAGAGAAATAAAAGAACTAAAATCTAACCAAGTCGAAATCAAAAAGGCTATTAATGAGGTGCAATCAAAAATGGGGGCACTAACTGCTAGGATAAATGAGGCAGAAGAGAGAATTAGCGATATAGAAGACCAAATGATGGAAAATAAAGGAGCTGAGAAAAAGAGAGATAAACAAGTACTGGATCCCGAGGGCAGAATTCGAGAGAGAAGCGATACGATAAGACGAAACAACATTAGAATTGTTGGGATCCCAGAAGAAGAAGAACGAGAGAGAGGGGCAGAAGGTATATTGGAGCAAATGATAGCAGAGAACTTCCCTAATGTGGGGAAGGAAACAGGCATCAAAATCCAGGAGGCACAGAGAAACCCTCTCAAAATCAATAAAAATAGGTCAACACCCCGACATCTAATACTAAAACTTACGAGTCTCAGAGACAAAGAGAAAATCCTGAAAGCAGCTCGGGAGAAGAGATATGTGACCTATAATGGTAGAAACATTAGATTGGCAACAGACCTATCCACAGAGACCTGGCAGGCCAGAAAGGACTGGCATGATATCTTCAGAGCACTAAACGAGAAAAATATGCAGCCAAGAATACTACATCCAGCTAGGCTTTCAGTGAAAATTGAAGGAGAGATAAAAATCTTCCAGGACAAACAAAAACTAAAGGAATTTGCAAACACAAAACCCGCCCTCCAAGAAATATTGAAAGGGGTCCTCTAAGCAAAGAGAGAGCCTAAAAGCAGCATAGACCAGAAAGGAACACAGACAAAATACAGTAACAGTCACCTTACAGGCATTACAATGGCACTAAATTCATATCTTTCAATAGGTACCCTGAAGGTAAATGGCCTAAATGCCCCAATCAAAAGACACAGGCTATCAGATTGGATTAAAAACAAGACCCATCGATAATGCTGTCTGCAAGAGACTCATTTTAGACCTAAAGACACCCCCACATTGAAAGTGAGGGGGTGGAAAACCATTTACCATACTAATGGACACCAAAAGAAAGCTGGGGTGGCAATCCTTATATCAGACAAATTAGATTTAAAAAAAAAGACTGTAATAAGAGATGAGGAAGGACACTCTATCCTACTTAAAGGGTCTATCCAACAAGACCTAACAATTTTAAATATCTATGCCCCAACATGGGAGCAGCCAATTATATAAGGCAATTAATAAAAAAGCAAAGAAACACATTGAGAACAATACGATAATAGTGGAGGACTTTAACACCCCCCTGACTGAAATGGACAGATGATCTAAGCAAAAGATCAAAAAGGAAATAAGGACTTTAAATGACACACTGGACCAAAAGGACTTCACAGACATATTCAGAACATTCCATCCCAAAGCAACGGAATACACATTCTTCTCTACTGCCCATGGAACATTGTCCAGAACAGATCACATCCTAGGTCACAAATCAGGTCTCAACTGGTACCAAAAGACTGGGTTTATTCCCTGCATGTTTTCAGACCACAGTGCTTTGAAACTAGAAGTCAATCACAAGAGGAAAGTCGTAAAGAACTCAAATGCATGGAGGCTAAAAAGCATCCCACTAAAGAATGAATGGGTCAACCAGAAACTTAAAGAAGAATTTAAAAAATTCATGGAAACCCATGAAAATGAAAACACAACTGTTCAAAATCGTTGGGATACAGCAAAGGCAGTCCTGAGAGGAAAGTATTTAGCAATACAAGCCTTTCTCAAGAAAAAAGAAAGGTCTCAAATACACAGCCTGACCCTACACCTAAAGGAGCTGGAGAAAAAACAGCAAATAAAGCCTCAACCCAGCAGAGAAGAGAAATAATAAAGATCAGAGCAGAAATCAATGAAATAGAAACCAAAAGAACGGTAGAACAGATCAACAAAACTAGGAGCTGGTTCTTTGAAAGAATTAACAAGATTGATAAACCCCTGGCCAGACTTATCAAAAAGAAAGGAGAAATGACCCAAATCAACAAAATCACGAATGAAAGAGGAGAGATCACAACCAACACCAAAGAAATACAAACAATTATAAGAACATATTATGAGCAACTCTATGCCAGCAAATTAGATAACCTGGAAGAAATGGATGCATTCCTAGAGATGTATCAACTACCAAAATTGAACCAGGAGGAAATACAAAACCTGAACAGATCTATAACCACTAAGGAAATTGAAGCAGTCATCAAAAATCTCCCAACAAACAAAAGCTCAGGGCCAGATTGCTTCCCAGGGGAATTCTACCAAACACTTCAAAAAGAATTAATACCTATTCTCCTGAAACTGTTCCAAAAAATAGAAATGGAAGGAAAACTTCCAAATTCGTTTTATGAGGCCACCATTACCTTGATCCCCAAACCAGACAAAGACCCCATCAAAAAGGAGAATTACAGACCAATATCCTTGATGAACATGGATGCAACAATTCTCAACAAAACACTAGCCAATAGGATCCAACAGTGCATTAAAGGATTATTCACCACGACCACGTGGGATTTATCCCTGGGCTGCAAGGCTGGTTCAACATCTGCAAATCAATCAACGTGATACAATACATTAACAAAAGAAAGAACAAGAATCATATGATCCTCTCAATAGATGCAGAAGAAGCATTTGACAAAGTACAGCATCCTTTCTTGATCAAAACTCTTCAGAGTATAGGGATAGAAGGTACATACCTCAATATCATAAAAGCCATCTATGAAAAACCTACAGCCAATATCATTCTCAATGGGGAAAAGCTGAGAGCTTTTCCCCTAAGGTCAGGAACGCGGCAGGGATGTCCACTATCACCACTGCTATTCAACATAATATTAGAAGTCCTAGCCACAGCGATCAGACAATAAAAAGAAATCAAAGGCATCCAAATCGGCGAAGAGGAAGTCAAACTCTCACTCTTTGCAGATGATATGATACTTTATGTGGAAAACCCAAAGACTCCACCCCAAAACTGCTAGAACTCATACAGGAATTCAGTAGAGTGGCAGGATATAAAATCAATGCACAGAAATCAGTGGCATTCCTATACACCAACAACAAGACAGAAGACAGACAAATGAAGGAGTCGATCCCATTTACAATTGCAGCCAAAACCATAAGATACCTAGGAATACATCTAACCAGAGAGGCAAAGGATCTGTACTCAGAAAACTATAAAATACTTATGAAAGAAATTGAGAAAGACACAAAGAAATGGAAAAACGTTCCATGCTCATGGATTGAAAGAACAAATATTGTGAAGATGTCAATGCTACCTAGAGCAATCTACACATTCAATGCAATCCCCATCAAAATACCATCCACTTTTTTCAAAGAAATGGAACAAATAATCCTAAAATTTGTATGGAACTAGAAGAGACCCCGAATAGCCAGAGGAATGTTGAAAAAGAAAAGGAAAGCTGGTGGCATCACGATTCCGGACTTCCAGCTCTATTACAAAGCTGTCATCATCAAGACAGTATGGTACTGGCACAAAAACAGACACATAGATCAATGGAACAGAATCGAGAGCCCAGAAATGGACCCTCAACTCTATGGTCAACTCATCTTTGACAAAGCAGGAAAGAACGTCCAATGGAAAAAAGACAGTCTCTTCAACAAATGGTGTTGGGAAAATTGGACAGCCACATGCAGAAGAATGAAACTGGACCATTTCCTTACACCACACACAAAAATAGATTCCAAATGGTTGAAAGACCTAAATGTGAGACAGGAGTCCATCAAAATCCTAAAGGAGAACACAGGCAGCAACGTCTCCGACCTCAGCCACAGCAACTTCTTCCTAGAAACATCGTCAAAGGCAAGGGAAGCCAGGGCAAAAATGAACTATTGGGATTTCATCAAGATAAAAAGCTTTTGCACAGCAAAAGAAACAGTCCACAAAACCAAAAGACAACCGACAGAATGGGAGAAGATATTTGGAAATGACATATCAGAAAAAGGGCTAGTATCTAAAATCTATAAAGAACTTATCAAACTCAACACCCAAAGAATAATCCAATCAAGAATTGGACAGAAGACACAAACAGACATTTTTCCAAAGAAGACATCCAAATGGCCAACAGACACATGAAAAAGTGCTCCACATCGCTCGGCATCAGGGAAATCCAAATGAAAACTTCAATGAGATACCACCTCACACCCGTCAGAATGGCTAAAATTAACAAGTCAGGAAACAAAAGATATTGGCGGGGATGCGGAGAATGGGCAACCCTCCTACACTGTTGGTGGGAATGCAAGCTGGTGCAATCACTCTGGAAAACAGTATAGAGGTTCCTCAAACAGTTGAAAATAGAGCTACCTACAATCCAGCAATTGCACTACTGGGTATTTACCACAAAGATACAAATGTTGGGATCCGAATGGGTACGTGCACCCCAATGTTTATAGCCACAATGTCCACAATAGCCAAACTTTGGAAAGAGCCAAGATGTCCATCGACAGATGAATGGACAATGAAGATGTGGTATATATATAGACAATGGAATATTATGCAGCCATCAAAAGGAATGAGATCTTGCCATTTGCAACGACATGGATGGATCTGGAGGGTGTTATGCTGAGTGAAATAAGTCAATCAGACAAAGACATGTATCATATGACCTCACTGATATGAGGAATTCTTAATCTCAGGAAACAAACTGAGGGTTGCTGGAGTGGTGGGGGGTGGGAGGGATGGAGTGGCTGGGTGATAGACATTGGAGAGGGTATGTGCTATGGTGAGTGCTGTGAATTGTGCAAGACTGTTGAATCACAGATCTGTACCTCTGAAACAAATAATGCAATATATGTTAAGAAAAAAAAAGAAGATAGCAGGAGGGGAAGAATGAAGGGGAGTAAATCGGAGGGGGAGATGAACCATGAGAGACGATGGACTCTGAAAAACAAACTGAGGGTTCTAGAGGGGAGGAGGGTGGGGGGATGGTTTAGCCTGGTGATGGGTATTAAAGAGGGCACATTCTGCGTGGAGCACTGGGTGTTATGCACAAACAATGAATCATGGAACACTACATCAAAAACTAATGATATAATGTGTGGTGATTAACATAACAATAAAAAATTTAAAAAAACCAATGATGTAATATGTGGTGATTAACATAACAATAAAAACGTTTAAAGAAGGGCACTTGGGTGGCTCAGTTGGTTAAGCGACTGCCTTCGGCTCAGGTCATGATCCCAGAGTCCTGCGATCGAGTCCCACATCAGGCTCCCGGCTCAGCGGGGAGCCTGGTTCTCCCTCTGACCTTCTCCTCTCTCATGCTGTTTCTCTCTCTCTCTCTCTAATATACAAATAAAATCTTTAAAAAAAAAACAGTTTAAAGAAAAAATAAAATTAAAAAAGAAAGAAGGAAAGAAAGAAAGATAGAAAGAAAGAAAGAAGAAAGAAAGATTGATTCAAAGATTCAAAGATTAATTTGTTTCTGACAGGAGAGCCGAACTGTCTCCATGGACCCAACTGAACCCCATACAGTAAGGATAGGCAATGAAATGTTCACCAGCTCACCATGAACTTAGGGAAAAGCTCCATGATAGTAAGCAAGATAATGGAAGAAAATAAGCAGAAGTGTATACTTCCACCAGTAGCAGGCAAAAACCACGTTAAGAGTTTTTCCTTTCTGAAAACGTAACGTCGAAATAGATTTCAATTACTGTTGATTTTCCTCACACATCGTTCAGGAAAAGAGAATGCCTTGATCAGTTCCTAAGGTTTTAGGTTGATGTCCCTCCATAATTCCATCAGAAACAGAATGCTGGGGTGGAAGGAGAGAATTAATTGAATACTTACTCCGTGAGTGCTTACATAAACACTTACATTTGTTGCTATAGGAAATACTGCGATGAATTATAGCATGATTAATGTAATGACAAGGGATTTCAACCCAGGTGGTGTTTCTTAAGTCATCAGCACAGGAAGGTCCCAAACCTAGGAGGATGAGGGAAGGAAGAGGTTCCATTGAACCAGGAACCAGGATCATATTATTAACCACATTTGTGCCAAGAACTGCCACAGTGATAAAAATCAAAGAAGGATGGTGCCAGAACCTAGTGATCATGGCAGAGGGGCACAAAGGAGAATCACGCATTTGCTCTTAACAGATCCACATGACAGTGAAGATGACTGTGTTGAGGAACTGGACCAGTTTTCTAAGTAAATGTGAGGCAATGAAACTTAAAACAAGAGGACTCCGAAGTCCACTGTGATATCCACTTGGGTTTGTTTTTAAAAGTGGCTCTGCTGGGTAGTTCAAAGAAAAATGGACCAGGAAGTCTGATCCAAAATCTGATCTTCTTCAAATTGACTTGGGGTTTGGGGCACACCAATTGCCTCTGGGACCTCATTTTCCTTATCTATAAAATGAAGACATTAGCCCAGTGTACTAATCGTGTATTTTTATTCTGTATTTTTGTTTCTTTAACATCTTGAGGCCTTGCTAACTCTGGAGGGAATGCCCCTCCCAGGGCCAACTGATTCTCAGAAAGAGCAAACAACTCTCCTTTGAGCTTGCCTTTCCTGTGCAAATCAACCAATCCAGAGCCATAACCCCAACCGCCTCCTTTATGGCACTCTTCCACTCCAGGCCAGGCCGACACCCCAGGGCCAGGTACTGGACCAGAGCTGGCCCCTATTCACCCCAGGGCCAGGTACCAGATGACTGGAGATAGCCGCTATACTCCCACAGCCCAGGAAACTTATTCAAACTAGTTAAGCCTAAACCTGTTCACCCATTCCTTCCTTTGTAAACTACAATAAGGGCTCTGGTCCACATTTGCCTCTCACTTCCTCTGCCCCTTGACTGACCCTGTTGCTTCTTCATGTGGCTGCCTTTGGCATGGTATACCCCCTCCTTTTTGGATCTGTGAGTATAACACGCTATCTTTTCCAGGACAGTTTTCACCTGATCTGTTGACCTCACCACACCAACAGCAAAAAATCTACATTTTAAAACACCCAGATAATCTCCAAAGTTCCCTAAGAGCTCTAAAATTTTAGTATTTCTACATTCTCATGAATAAAGGCAAAAAAAAAAAGTTCTATTCCTTTAGATCAGGGATCAGGAAACACTGTGTGAAAAGGGCTAGAAAATAAATATTTCAGGCTTTGCTGGACACAAGGTCTCTGTCTCAGATGCATCTGTGTGTTTGTAAATTTTACAACTCTTTAAAAATGTCAATACCACTCTTACCTTGCAGACCACGGAAAGACAGGCTGCAAGCCAGTTGGCTCTGTGGACCACAGTTTGCCAATCTCTTTGGATGACAAGGGTAAGTCAACAGACCTAAGGACATCTTGTGAAACACAAAAAGCTTTATTGACTCCCCACACAGATTGAACATGGCTCTGCAATACACAACTGGGAAAGCACTATTTGCAAAGGTGTACAATAAACGCTAAGTGCTTTCCTTAAATGTAAATGTCACAGCAAAAAAGTCAACTGAAACCATCCACTCTGACCTAGAAATAGCTTTCAATTGCAAGGTGCTATTCTACTAACAGTTTTCAAAGACAGTTAATCACCACTAGCAGTTGAAGAAAAAGAACTTTCCTGGAAAAAAAAATAAAATGCTGAACTTTCCAAGAGCAAAACAACGCTTCTAACTGTTTAAAGGATAATCTCAGTGGAAGTACACAAAATACCCCAGCAAAGTTGATCATTAGGGCAATTTTAATTTAATTTCCAAATTCTGCTCAACTAATACTTAAGTACCAATATACGTGTTGAACAAGGGTGCAGCACTATAATCCCAAATCAAGGCAGACAGAAAGGAAAACAAAAAAATAAATAAATAAAGTTTTCGGTTCAAGGAACTGATGAAAGGCGCAAACCCAAAATGGCTCAGTATTTTCAATCTTTTATGCTTGCTTTATCCCCTGAAATGACTGTACTTTAGTAAGAAGTGTAGATATGTACCCAATTTGAACAAGTGGCTAGGAACACTGGAACACAGGCTATGCCCACGAGAGAGGAAAGAGAACATAAAAATAGATGCTCAAAGGCTCGGCGCCTATTGGAAAAACCTTGTGTTTTATTCTGCGAGTGCTCGTAAAGAATAAATAGGGTAGCCACAAAAGAGTGACCCTAGAATGGATATGGGAACTGCAGAGACTGAGAGACTGACTTGCTTCTCATGATGAGGCTTTTGATAGCCACAGACAACCTGAGAAGCAGCAAATCATTTCTGGAGAAATCAATTCATTCTAATTGTGACAATAAAGCATTACTGTATTACATAGTTATTTCAATCACAGATTTCATCAGAGGAAATATTTAACTGGGTAAATTTAGCTAACTGAGGGGGCAAAAACACCTAACTGGCTTATTTTAATGACAAGGAAACCTCTCAAACATCTCTGACATTTCTGATAATTTGGGCTTTTAGCTTCATCAGGCTACAAAATTTAAATTAAAATATATCAGAATATGGCAAAAACAAATGTTATTAAGATTATAAATTAAAAGGCAGGGCGCCTGGGTGGCTCAGTCATTAAGCGTCTGCCTTCGGCTCAGGTCATGATCCCGGGGTCCTGGGATCGAGCCCCGCATCGGGCTCCCTGCTCCGCGGGAAGCCTGCTTCTCCTTCTCCCACTCCCCCTGCTTGTGTTCCCTCTCTCACTGTGTCTCTCTGTCAAATAAATAAAATCTTAAAAAAAAAAGGAATATAAATTAAAAGGCAAATGCCTATGGCAGGTGTCTTGTGCGGGGGTGGGGGGGATGCTCTCTATGGCTCCCACTGTTCTGTTATGCAGTCGAACTAGTGAGAAAGCCCCATGCAGTTTGTTTCTATTATTGAAAAACTGGTTTTTTTTTTTTTCCTTTCAATTCCTTGTAGGGTGTTGGAGCTCTGGTTTCAATCAGTGTCACCAAACATTTTTTCTACTGTCAAAGGGGATACCTCTTCTAGGAATACTTCCTTTGCTAATCCTTCCTCTAATCATGCGAAAAGGAGAGGTAAGGAGAAGGGGCGGGAGGAAGAAGGGGAACATTTACACAGCATTTTCTGTAGACCAGATGCTAATATTACCCCCATTTTCCAGATGAGGGAACTTAGGTACAAACAAGTTAAAAAAGAAAAAAAAACTTGGCCAACATCATACAACTACTTGGGTTAAATTCCTTTAGTTGCTCCCATAACCTTCTAGACATGACTGTACCTTTGAAATTATTACACTGTTTTATAGGAACCTATTGATAAATATCTCCTCCACTAAGTCCTTAGCACTTTGAGGGGGAGAACTTTAACTGTCTCTTATCCTTGTATCATTCAGTACTTGCTGATTAGTTGAATGAATGAACGAACGAATGAACCAAAAACCAATGAAGGAAGTCAGCTGAAGCCTGCTGACTGTAAAGGCAGAAGTATTTTTCACTGAAGGCTATACCATGGATTCACCATGAATTTCATTTAAGAGATCACTAAAATTTTATTCTTCAGAAGGCATTTCTGTGAATCTTGCCATAAAACAAACAGCTCTAACATTTTTTGAGCAAACTAAAATGATAATCCTTAGATACAGAGCATAGACAAACCTTTTGCAATTCAGGGTAAGAGGTAAATTTTGCTCCAAAAGAACTAAAGAAGTTAAAATTCAATTTGTTTGCCAAGGAAGATTTGCTGAAAGCTGACTAGCTCTTAATGGAAACGAGATCCTGGGGTATTGCTCTCCCTGAGAACAATGGTTCAGTGCAACCTACTGTAAAATTAAGGAGAGAGAAAAGGGCAGAGCTCAGAGGAGTTAACACATCCCTTCTGATAGTAATGTTGGACCAACATGGTAAACAATTTACGTTTCTTGCTATAAACCCAGTCAGAAACTAGATTTACCAGGGCAGTGGTGTTTAAAAAAAAAAAAAAAAAATCCCAGTCAGATACAATGCAGATTTGATCATGCTCTTGTCTCTTATTTGAAGGAATAATAAATTCATAGTTGTACTCTAAGCTTTTGAAGATTTCTTTTTCCACTAAGAATCCTCTAAAATAAGAATAAACACAATGAAATAATGTTGCACTTGGCATAGAATGATTTAATATTCTAGTGGTTATTATTTGGTACTTTAAACTCTAAATGCAGTTGACCCTTGAATAGTACTGGTTTAAACTGCATGGGTCCGCTTATACCTGGGTTGTTTGTTTTTTTTTTAATAAATACAGTACAGTATTATAAATATCATCTCTTCTCCTTATGATTTTCTTAATAACATTTTCTTTTCTCTAGCTTACTTTATGTATGTATGTAATACATATAACATACAAAATATGTATTGATTGGCTGTTTATGTTATCAGTAAAGCCTCCAGTTAATACTAGGCTACTAGTACTTAAGTTGTGGGTGAGTTTTGACCATGCCTCTAACCCCTGCATTGTTCAAGAGTCAATTATATATACAAGATAAAATGACTATACTTCAAAGAACATGATGCAGATGGAGCCAATAAATAAGCTAAATTTATAAATCATTCATGTTTATTTTATATTACTAGAAATCTATCTGTACATAAAAATTAAGGCATTCTACCCTTGATATACACTTTAGGCATTTTGCCTAAAAGTCACTGCTACCAAGTGACTGGGGACAATCTCCTAGGTTAACGAGTTACCATTTTAAGACACGAGCCAAAGTTAGGAATGGATAACACTCTTTTCAGGGTTAGACCTAACTTTGCTTTAGTTACAGTAAGCAACTAAACATAAGACATTCACAAAAACTGACCTATTATACAAATAAAATCCAATAAAAATTAGCAAAAACAAAAATATGATCTGATCACAAAGCAAGAAAACCAGAAATTAGTAACAAAGAGGGAATATTCACCTATCACAATGGCAAAGGTCAAACACATATACACACTAATGTGGTAAAGGTCTGACACACATAGGCACTCTCATACACTGCTGGTGGAGAATAAACTGCACAACGTAGATGGGGGGCAACTGGGAAATATTTGTCAAAATACAAATGCTTAGACCAGTCCTTCCCAAGCTCGCCTGCACATTGTAATCACGTGGTGAGAGTCATCAATTACTGGTGCCTGGAGATTTTTATTTAGTTGAGCTGGGATGTGGCCAGTCTTCAGACTTTTTAAAAGATTCCCCAGATGACACTAATGTACAGATAAGTTTGGGAATCACTGGCTTATGTACCCTTTGATGAAGTAATTCCACTTTTCATTACTCATCCCACATATATGTATTCACACACGGGATGAATGGCCTATGTCATTAACTGTAGCTTTGTTTTATAATACCAAAAGTTTAGAAAAACATAAATTAAATGTTCACCAAAAGGGAACTTGTTAAATAAATATGGAGCATTCATAAAATGCAATGCCTATGCATCTGTTAAAAAGAAGTACAGATGGTATGTGAATTATATCCCAATAAAGCTGTTGTATGTATTTTTAAAAAGAAGTACAGAATGGTGCATATAGCATACTACCATCTGTATGAAAAACAACACACACACACACACACGCACACACACACGCGTGCGCGCACACACACACTGAGAAGAGTGGCTTTCTCCTTGGGTAAAAATATGCTTTTCTCTGTACACTCTTTCAAATACTGAAATTTGTAATGTGTTATGTATTAACTCCTAAAAAATCATCTTTTTCTCTTTTTTAAAAAGATTTATTTATATGAGGAAGAGAGAGCACTTGTGCATGTGCACGTGCAAGTGGGGGGAGGGGCAGAAGGAGAGAGAGAATCTTAAGCAGGCTCCACACCCAGCAAGGAGTCCGATGGAGGAGGGGTGGGGGGCTCGATCTCACAACCCTGAGATCATGACCCAAGCTGAAACCAAGAGTCAGATGCTTAACCAACTGAGCCACCCAGTCACCCCTTAAAAAATAAATTTTAAAAATTAAAATGAAATATAAAATCAATCTGGTCGTATTATTCTCCAAGCAAACAGTCTGTATAAGCTAATATTCAAAGGGGCAGGAGAGAACATTTTGGAGTGATGGAAATATCCTTTTTTTTTTAAGATTTTATTTATTTATTTGAGAGAGAGAGAATGAGAGATAGAGAGCAAGAGGGAAGAGGGTCAGAGGGAGAAGCAGACTGCCTCCTGAGCAAGGAGCCCAATGTGGGACTCAATCCCGGGACTCCAGGATCATGACCTGAGCCGAAGGCAGTTGCTTAACCAACTGAGCCACCCAGGCACCCGGAAATATTCTATCTTGATAGAGGTGGTGGTGCGCAATTGTACATGTTTCTCAAAACTCAGAAAACTGTATAGCCAAAATAAGTGATTGTAGTCTATGTAAATTGTCCCTCAATAAACCAGACTTAAAATAAATTTTTTTAAAGCTTATATGACAACCAAACAATGGCAGCAGGAATGCAAATTGGTACAATGGATCTGGAAAACAACTTGGCAGTATCTACTCAATCTGGGGAAGCACCAGCTCTGTGAGCTCGTACTCCCACTCCAGCATGGGTGCCCAATGGAGACATGTGCATAGATTCACCAAGGAACATGCAAAGGAAAACTTATTGGCCAAACTATCCAAGACAGCAAAAAATTGGAAAGTTGTTCAAAGTAAATGGATTAGCAGACTCCAGTGTACGTGTGCAATGGAAAGCCAGGCAGGAGGTGATTCAGTTTGAGGCAGGGCATTGCCAAGACAAAGAAACTGTTGGCAAAGAGCATGAGCAAAAAATACAAATGCCCCAACAAAAGAAAGAGATATTCAACCACACTCATGATGAGAGAAATATGAATTAAAACTACTCTGAAATAACCTGTCTCATCACGCTGGAAAAATTCCAGTTTAATGACACATTCTGATTGCAAAGGTGCAAGGAAACAGGCATCCTCAAACATGTCCCTTGGAGATGGAAAATGGTAAAATCTCCATGAAGGACAATTTGGCCATTCCTTTAAAAAGGTTTTTCAAATGCATTTATCCTTTGATACCTTAATACCAACTTTAGGAATGTATCCCGTAAGATGTACAAGATGATATAAAAGATTATTCATTGCAATATTGCAAGATTAGAACTCAAGTTTATCCACTGGACACTAATTAAACTATGATATATCATCCATACAATGGAAGATTCTGTAACTATAAAACCTAACAGGAAAGCTCTCTATATACTGCTACAGAAACAAATGTTGGGGATACTGTCGAATGCAAAAAAAAAAAAAAAAAAAAAAAATCAAGGGGGAGAGAAACATACATAATATGCTACTTGTGTGTAAAAGGGAGAAACGAGAAAATACATATTCACATTAGCTTGCCTTAGGACACAACATAAACAAAAGTGGTTAGCCATTTGTGATAATGGGAAGCTGAAGGAAGAACAGAATGGACAGAGAAAGGAACAAGACTTCTCAGCATCTATCTTTTGATCTATCTATATTATATATAAATCTTCATATCTGTCTATATATATATGTATCTTTATATCTCTATATCTATCTGTCCATATATATATATATATTTCTCCCTCAGTGGAAATCTATTGCCAATTCCAAAATGTTACACTTTTTTAAAACTCGTTAGGGAAATAAAAACAAACTCCAAAGTCTAATTACTTTCCCTTCCCCATCCCTCCTGTCAAGGTGTGTGAATAGACTTTGCAAGTTGCACACAGGTTGAGCTACAGCCTGTGGGCCTAGGACCTCCCTTTCAAGGTGTGGGGTGGGGAGAAGGTGGGGTGGATGGCAATAGGCTTTTAATGCTTTGCCCTTCACCTATGGAGCCTCAGTCAAAACTGTTTGCCTTTTCCATTAGAAAAGCAAACAAACAGGGTACCTGGGTGGCTCAGTCAGTTAAGCGTCTGCCTTCGGCTCAGGTCATGATCCCAAGGTCCTGGGATCAAGTCCTGCATCCGGCTCCCTGTTCAGCAGATAGCCTGCTTCTCCCTCTCCCTCTGCCCCTCCCCCTGCTTGTGCTCTCTTGCACGCATACTCTCTCAAATAAATTTAATAAAAAGGAAAGAAAGAAAAGCAAACAAACAGAAGAGTGAATCCAGAAAGAGACCTTATATACAGCAAAGGTGGTATTTAAATGGGAGGGTCGTAAGTAGTTTCAGGTAACAAAATTATTTGGATATCTTTGTATTCAAATTTATCTTGCCCATTTAATCTGTTACACGGTATTGTATATTATGGCTATATTATAATTTAAAAATTATTTTTCTCATTTTAAAAATTATTTGCCTGAGTGGAAATCTCTGTATATATAGGAGTTTTTCTCTACAGGAGATATTTCAAAGTAGAACTGAAACTGAAGGCTATATACCTTTTACAATTAAATATAGTAAATAAACATTAAGAGGTTCAACATTATCAGTAGGTAAATAAATGCAAAACGAAATCTCATTTCTATCCATTAGCAAAGATATCGCCAAGAGTATGAATAAATACTGATATAAAAAAAATCTCCCAATAATTTTGATAAATAAAAAGGCAAATTTCAGAAAAATACATACATCTATGTTATTGGGTACTATCTATGATTTTTTTTTTAAATCGACAACCAGAAAGGAATGCCATTTATTTCTGATACACATACTGACTTTTAACAGCCAGAAAAGATTCAGGACAGACATACACCAAAACAACAACTATTATCCCTGGGAGAGAGACCTGCGTATGGCAGTGTGGGAGGGAAATGAGGAAGCTGAGGCGACCTCTTGATTTTACTGCTGGATTGTAATACACATACAATATATTCAGATGTTACTTGTCAAAGTGAAGAAAAACATTTATCAAAATTAGTTCATTGAGGGGATGCCTGGGTGGCTCAGTCGGTTAAGCATCTGCCTTCAGCACAGGTCATGATCCTGAGATCCTGGGCTCCCTGCTCTGTGGGGAGCCTTCTTCTCCCTCTTCCTCTCTCTCTGTCTCTCATGAAAAAATAAATCTTTTAAAAATTTGTTCATTGAATTCTGCTTGTAAAGGTAAAAAAAAAAAAAATAAAATAAAGTGTCTTCCAAGCTTACTCATTTTTAAAATAAAAAGATTATATATAAGTCACGAACTTCACTAGGTTCTTCCCCGCAAGGTGAGGAAATTCAGATGAATTTCATAGAGAGTTGGCAAAAAGAGGAAGGAGCTTAGAAAGCATGCCACATGAGTGAGCAAGAGTCAACATTAAAAAAGTAAATGCAACCTGCCCCATCTAATGAAAGGATACAATTAGTATACAGTATTTATATATATATTATATATATATAATACCTGGCATTAAAACTCCAGGAAAGAAGTAACTATATGAAATTTATATTTGACTTCTAATACAGATACACTCTTTATAATGAAATTTCTTCTGTAGGAATAGAGAAAAGTACCTTTGAGTGATGATTTTGGAAGTCTCATTGCAGACTTTTAAAAGGCTATAGAGACACAGGATTTAGGATTGGCAAGGGTACATGCTCCCCAAATTCTTTTGCAACATGACATTGAGAGGACAAAGTAGTACTTATATGTCACTCTCTGGAAATGAATGAAGCCGCTCACAGCAGAAGGAAACGGGCCTGAGCCTCAGCCTTGCAGATGAACCAAAGCCTGACAGCACCTTGGCACCCCAGGGACTCAGTCATGGCACACCTCCGGCCCTGGCCCAGCCACCAGAAAGGTTGCAGTTCAGCCTTTCACCCAATATGGAGAGTCTACAAACAGACCTTCCTGTTCACTCCTAACACTGATAGTGGCTCATCACTATGCAGTACCTTCTGTGGCAGAACAACGGAGCAGATGAAAACAAGGTGGTTGGGGCTGCGTGACTTTCTTCTTTCCTAAAGACCAATGGTAGAGGTGTCCCAAGCCAGAGGTCCTCGGCCACCACCTAACAACTACAACTAGCTGTCTTGACTGAGAGCAAGGAGGGCCTTCCCTTCTCTGCCCCTTCTATGGAGCTGGGCTCTCTCCGACAAACTCTCCCATGCCAGACTGAAAGCAGGTGCCAGTCTCCTACAAACTAGCTCTAAAATATTTAGCATCATCACACGTAGTACCTTCCACAGAGGCAAAAGCTCTCCCTTGCTGAATAAAAGTATGTCAGTTTAACAAAATGGTAGAAAATAAAAGTCTATAAATACTAGACAGATTTAATAAACAACTGCTCAGTACAACAGGAAGCACCAATTGACATTTTTTAAAGTATGTGTGTTATTTTTTCTCTTTAAAGAATTTATAATTTTTTTAAAGATTTTATTTATTTATTCGATGGGGGGGGGCACAAGCAGGGGGAGAAGCAGGCAGAGGGAGAAGCGGGCTCTCCACCAAGCAGGGAACCCGATGCAGGACTTGATCCCAGGACCCTGCAATCATGACCTGAGCTGAAGGCCACCCAGGTGCCCCAAGAATTTATAATTTTAAAGCAACATGAATTCCATAGTATGCAAATCCAATAAGGGATTAAAAATATGAGAATGAGACCCAAAACCGCATAAAGGTGAGATACCATAAACCCTCAAACTTGAGAAAGGGCCACTTCGGTAACTCAATTGTTAATCTTTCAGAATCTCATCATCTTTAACACTTTTAGAACATATGAAATTCATTTTATAGATGAAAAACAAGAAAAATAAAGCTGGAGTTATAGTACCTGGTGAAAGCCGGGTTGTGTTCCGTCATGGCAACTAGCAGTTTCAGAGCATATGCTGGGACTGGGTCTGGCTCTGTGAGGATGTGCTCATACCTGCAATGATAAAGTGATTAAAAAAGGACTCAGTGGTTTTCTTCGCTTAACCTCTCCTCTGAACGACAGAAGCAATACACCATAAGGCGCAAACATAAAGACACCGAAATAAACGTATGAGCTATAGGACCTGCACAGGACATTTACCCTCATGGAACTTCCAAGAGCTTCACTTGGCAATGGGGGGCGAGGACACTGACCTGCCTCAAAGAGGTCTGTTTAGGGGAAGATTCAATGAGACAATCCAGTAAAAGGATTAGTATTGGGCTACATGCATAGTAAGAGACCAATAAAAATTAGGCATTTGTGGCAGGGTCCCCAAGAGCACCCTCAAGTTCAGAGATGTGCTTGTGATAGATACTCAGTAGAGCTACATGGCTGGAACATACAGATGAATCCTAAGGGAGGACACAGGTGGAGATTGGAGGATTCTGTGTACATCCTGATGCTCTCCTCCACCCATGAGAGGTCAGACAGAGAACAATCTTTTCCCCAGCAACAAAAATGCAACACATGCGTGGGATGTTTCTGCCCCTAAGAGACTCAAGTGACCAAGGTTTTTATTGGGGGCTGGACACATCAGCAACCTCTAACAAGAATCAAAACCCCTCCCAGGAGGGGAGTTGCTTTTCCTCCCAGGAGGAAAGCAGACATTCAGCGTAAACCCTGCTGTCTGCACAATAGGCCAGGCAGCGTGAACTACCCCCAGCAGTTAAATGGTGACTGGAAACATTCTGAGCGCCAATTTCTAAGATGCGAGCCTGCCGAGGGCTGGCCTATCACCCCGCAAGCCGGCCTTTCTAAGGGGAACAGTCGCAGACCTGCTATGTTAGCTCTTTTCTGCACAGTATTCTTCTTATGAAAACTTTAAAATCTGACATGAAAATTACTACCAGAGAGAATAAAACTAAAAAATAAATGAATAAAATTCCTTTTTTTAATGATTTTATTTATTTATTTGACAGAGAAAGACACAGCGACAGAGGGAACATAAGCGGGGGGGGGGCGGGGAGAGGAAGAAGCAGGCCCCCCGCGGAGCAGGGAGCCTGATGAGGGGCTCAATCCCAGGACTCTGGGATCATGACCCGAGCAGAAGGCAGACGCCCAACGACTGAGCCACCCAGGTGCCCCAATGAATAAAAGTTCTTTATTAACTGAAAGTTTCCACAACACAGTTCTGACTGCGCCCCCATGTTATTTGTGAGGCAGATGCTGATTTGCAGACCGCGTCTTACCTACTCAAGTTCGGCTATCTGGTCTACAGCACCGTGGAGGAGTTCAAGAAATAAGTGTCAGGTGAAGGGATGGACAGACAGTTGGAGAAATGGATGGATGACATATGAACAGATGAACAAACAAACCAATGAACTTTATGACTCTACTCTCTGGAACAACCAACAACTAAAAAGGGAGTAAACTATCTCCCCAAACCCAAAATGTATATTTAAAAATCCATGACATGAAGCGGATGCTTTTCATCTGGAGAACAGGGCCCCAGGCTCTTACTCAGAGCCTATTTACTCTCATTTTGGAAGTCATTATATAACAAGCTTAATTATGCAGCCTCTAATCCCACAGCCATTAAAAAGGAGCCAAGTAAAGGGAAGAGAGGGACTATTACAGAAAGAAGTGGGACTTGAAGGCATTGGGGAAAAAAAAAAAAAAAGCAAACCCAAGAACTCCAAACAAAGAGAAGTCTGGGGAGCATTTAACGTAGAAGCAGCAGCTGCTCATACCTCAATGGGACCAGAGGGCCCATTACACACCATATTGCTCAAAATGGGGGTAGTGAGTCAAGAAAATGTTAAATTGGGTAAAGTGCTCTGTTCAAGGAGGCAGGAAGTACCATATTTTAGAAAGATTTTTTATAAAATATTTTTAAATTATAGAATTAAAAGTTTTGCCCAGGTATGACAAAGACAAAAGTCAAAATGCCAATCATTCATAATAAAATCATAAATGTTAATAAATCAAAGAGAATGGTATGTTACAAAAAAATACAGCACAACCTAAGCATCAGTAATTTCAGGAATGAAAAAATCAAATTTAGGAAAACATTATGTTTTATCATCTGAATCAAACAAAACTCAAGGAAACACCTTTAGAGGTGATAAAAATGTATTCATAAAATTTAACATCCAGTTTGAACTCTTTTTTTTAATTTTATTTTATTATGTTATGTTAATCACCATACATTACATCATTAGTTTTTAATGTAGTGTTCCATGATTCACTGTTTGCGTATAACACCCAGTGCTCCGTTCAATATGTGCCCTCTTTAATACCCATCACCAGGCTAACCCATCCCCCACCCCCCTCCCCTCTAGAACCCTCGGTTTGTTTCTCAGAGTCCACAGTCTCTCATGGTTCATCTCCCCCTCCAATTTCCCCCCCTTAATTTTTCCCTTCCTACTATCTTTTTTTTTTTTTTAACATATAATGAACTCTTTTTAAAAAAGGAACTCAGCATATTAGAGAGAAATCATTATTCCTTTCTCGAGGAGTCTTGTAAAATCAAAAGCTCTTTCATCCTAAGTTGGGGGCACCCAAGACGACCTTCAGGTTTAATGGTTTGCTAGAAAGACTCAGAGAAAAGGTGTTACGCTAACAATTATGGTGTGTTACAGTGAAAACTGGCGTAGATGAAAGGCGCATAGGGCAGAGTCCAGGCGGGACCAGGAGCAAGCGGCCAGCTGTCCTTGCCCAGTGGAGGTGGGTGGACAGAGCTCAGCCTCCAAGCAACACTGTGGACAGCACACGGGATGTGCTGCCAGCAAGGGAAGCTCCCTGGAGCACTGGTGTCAAGAGTGGCATTAGGGGTCAGTCACACGGGCATGGCCATGTGTCTGCGAGCTAACCTTAGTTGCTCAGTCTCCAGCCCCTCCAGAGGTCAAGCTGATAAGCTATAGCCCAAGGCCCCCATCAAAATTCACATTGTTAGCATAAAGTATCTGGCACGGCTCAAGGCCCCCTGTATACAGACTCTCTTATCAGGCAGGATAGTATAGAGGCTCAGAAATTATCTCCCAGAAGACGGTCAAGGGCCAGTCTCTTTGTAGCATGTAGGGCTTGAACACCCCACACTTGCTAAGTTAGCTCTTCAGGGCACACATCCTGAAAAGGGAAACTGAGGCACTGAGTTTAAAGTGAGGCATTAAGTCAGATAAGAGAAGGATGTACCCTGCAGCTGCCTACCAGTATGTGGAAACTGTCATCCAGAGAATTTCAAATAAAGTGGGGATGGGAGGCTTCCGATGAGTCACACAAACACACTGGACAACGGGCTCCCCTTGTCCCCATTCCCAGACTTAGCTGAATCACTGAGGAAAGGACCACAAGCCTATAAATTTAAAAAAGCTTCCCATGTAATCTTCTGTACTTTTCTTGTGGAAAGTACAAGAGAAAATATGGACAACTGGTTAGAAATGTAATAAACAATCCGAAGAAGACTGAGAAAACACAAACTATTTTAAAATAGAGTTAACAGGAATATGTAGAATCTACATTTAAAAAGAACACACGGATGAAGCTTGACTGACTGAAATTCAAATGTCTTAGGTTGTCTGAGGTTATCTAACCTTGAAATGGGAGGGAAAGATGAAGCCTTTACCGGCCTGTGCATGAGAATTTTCCTAAAGAATATTGTTATGTTTTTCTCCCCTTGGAAAAAGAAGGATAAGATTCATAATAGATATGTTTAGAATACAAATACTGAATATATTGAATATACTTTCATTTCATCAAAGATAGGTTTGTAATGGTCAGCAAGAACTAGCCAGAAGAATGCTGTGATTTATTAAGCTTGTCTTCTGAACAGAGATAAAGCAGCGGAGCTGATGGTAACTGGATCTCGCACTCCTCTGAATGTGACTTGGCAGGAAACAAACAGTGATGAGTCCAGACTCCTGAAAAGGCTTGGAAGGACAGTGACCCAGGGAAGAGCTGGCCCATTCTGATGGACAGGGGCTGGAGAGGAGCACTCCAAGTGCCCTGAGCCTGGATACAGACTAAGATCGCTAACAACATATGCCCCCACTCTTCTTCATCTAGAATCCTCCCAAATAAGGGGTCTTTTCCAGTCCCAAACAGCTGGAACCCAGGCAGGAAAAGTCACTCGTACTAAATCCACATCTATCCCAAAGGAGAGAACACTTCTAAAAATCACATATTCAGGGATCCAAGGGATGGTCTCTTCCCTATCTTGCTAAGTGCCTGGTGAAAATCGTGCCCAATTAGGTAAGCTGGCAGGAAGTGGAAACAGGCTATCAAAATAAATCTGCCTTATTGGAAGATGCTACTCTGGGGAAGTGAGCAAAGATTTGGCCAAGTGGAAAGAAGTATCTATTCTGCTGGGGGAAAGGGGGAGGCTGATATCTTGAAGAGGTCCAGTCTGCTAGGAGTAAGCCACAAATTCACATTTCTACATCTCAATGGAGTGGGCTCTGAGAATTTTAGGGGAAAGAAGGATTCTAGAATATCCAAGGAACTTTAGAGGAAGTACAATGAGGAAGATCCTGCTAAATGAAAAAATGAATTACTTTACAAAATCATAATAATTATTAAGTGTTGTAGGATCAAGAACATACATATAAATTAAGGAAAGAAAGGTGACATACATTGGACAAGAAAGAGTGATCTTAGAAAGGGGGTTAGAATGGTTAGGACAGATCTTATGAAAATATATCACCAATAAATTAAGAATTTAGGTAAAAAATTTTAACTTCCATTAAAATCCTAAAATGAGTAAATATTCACATAATCTTGAGTGAAGCACTCTGTAGCATGACAATCAGAAATGAATCAAAAAACATTTATAGCTTTGGGGGTGCCTGGGTGGCTTGGTCATTAAGCATCTGCCTTCGGCTCAGGTCATGGTCCCAGGGTCCTGGGATTGAGCCCCACATTGGGCTCCCTGCTCGGCAGGGGACCTGCTTCTCCCTCCCCCACTCCCCCTGCTTGTGTTCCCTCTCTATGTCTCTCTCTGTCAAATAAATAAATAAAATCTTAAAAAATTTATAGC
Source organism: Eumetopias jubatus (assembly GCF_037043125.1). Lineage (NCBI taxonomy): Eukaryota > Metazoa > Chordata > Mammalia > Carnivora > Otariidae > Eumetopias > Eumetopias jubatus. The sequence goes on along the minus strand of NW_028274807.1, from coordinate 146,466,321 downwards.
TTTAAAGTTTTTAAGTAGTATTTCTCAATGGCAAAACCTCCATAAATAAATCAAATGAGGGAAAAACTTGCAGAATGTTGGTAGAACAGAGTGGATATTCTTAATATATAAAAAGCTATTGCCAACCAATAAACAATCAAAAAAAAAACGTGGACAAAATCCATCTAAGAAGAATATAAATGGCCAAGAAGCATGGAGGGAAATGGCCAACTTCACTAATATCTAAAGGTATTCAAGAGATAACAAGGGTACAGCAAAATAGGTTCAAAAGGGAAGCTGGTAATATAAACTCTTTATCATCTCTGAAAAAAACTGCCAAAACCTATCAAATGCCATTCAAAAGGTATATAATTTTATTATAGTGATTCCAACCCTAGAAATTCAACAAAAAGAAACAGTATGTACCCAAAGATGTAGCTCAAAAAGTGGCTCTTTGCAGCAGTATATATAATTATGAAATACTGGGAAAATCCTAGATATTCAGTAACTGGAAATTATTTAAAATATTTTTAGTGCATTTATAACTGTAGATAAGTAGATTACAAGACAGTAATCTACTTATATTAGGATAGACAGAGATATTCACAGTATGGTGTCTGGGAATTGGCAGGAAAGAAAGGTTCTCAGGAGGAAATTTCAGAAAATACTAAGTAAATCTCACCACAAATGGAGAAACCATATTGGAGAGCAGGCAGATATTAACATAAAACGGTAGGCAAGAGGTAAAATGTGGAGAGCCTTGAATGGCTGGATAAGTACTGTGAATGTTACTTTCTACAATGCAAAGGTTTTTGAGCAAGGGAAACATGTGAAGAAGGCAGTGTGTTTAAAGGCCTATCTAACAGAATGCAAGATGGATTCAAAGCTCAGAGCATAGAGGAAAGAGATGTGTGGGGGTTAGTTCAAGAGAAGGCTGCCAAACGGCAAAGGCGTGAAGGTGAAACCTGCCTTTGGAGAACACTGAGGACCTCCCCCACCAGATGGCTGTGAGAAAGGAGTAGATAACCTACTCTTAGGCATTTTCCGTACAGTTTTGTCCAAAATGTGAATTGGGACATCACATAGGTGATACCTTGAGTCAACTCCAAATTTTATGAACTGAGAAAGGTATGAACCAAATAAAGAGCTGATATCTTGAGAGTTTTTCAGTCCAGTGATTTTTATGTGACCTGAGTTCTACATGATATTCCATTGTCTTGCATGGATGCATAGATATTTAAGTACATCAGAAGTTAAATGGACACATAGGTGGATGGAGAAATAGACAAATGGTATATATAAACATATATTTTAATATTTTTAAGTGAAAGAACGGTAGGTGTGACTTCAAAATAAGTGTTAAATACAATTTCAGATAGTAAACCCTCATCTCTTCTGGATTTCTTCAACAAAACCAATAGCAAATTTTTATTACAAAGTCCTGAAAAGCTTAAAAAAAAAAAAGGCTTCGATAAAGCAACACGCAAAGTTAACCAAATATCATCCAAAGACCTGGAGCAATATCACTATCCTGATTCAGAAGGATACATGAACATTTATCCCTACTTTAACTCAGATTATCCTACTTTAGATTCCTATAGGTTGTATCCCAGGAGGGATCACTGTACCTAAATGTACTGATTTAGGTAGACACTCAAAACATAGAAGGATTAAGTAAAAGGAACAAAGTAGAACATTATGATGCTTCTTTCTGCTACAAAAATAGTTGTGATTTAAATTTTATCCGCAAAATAAAATTATCTAACAAAAAGCTAAAATTGAAATACTCTATTCTGATTTCCATCAGAGATGGTCAAGTTCACATCTGTTTTAACATAGGATATTTGTGGTTAAGGGAGACAAAAGACTCAATAAAGAACCATCTGGATGCCCGTTAAGTCACCAACATACAAGCCAGGTAGTCAAACTCACGACTTTTACTGGATATTATTTCAAAACCAGATAAAGAGCTCTACGGTGTATTGCCACTAATGGAATCCACTTACAAATTCCAATTTCTAAGAGGAAATACAATTCTAATTTGTAAAAAATATAGCCCTTTCTGAGATTCTAAAAAACAAAGTCTTAATAATTTATGAAGTCATTATGGCCCTGATGATTGCACAGGTCACAAGAGAATTATAAAAAAGAAAGGCAATACTCATTTTCCCCAGGAGAGAAATGCCAAATGCCATATTGTCATAAAAACACTGTAAGCACATTTATATCAGCATGATCTCTTTTCAAAACACACAAAGCTAAAAGAAAATATGAAAACTAAAATTCACGTTGGCAAAGTACTTCCAGCCTAGCAAAGGCAAATTCCATAGAGATTTTCCCCGTGACTTGCTACCTCACATAAAGCCTTTCCTGACTATCCTACCTAAAACAACCCCTTCCTCATTCCCCTTACGATCATTCTCTAACCTGACACTGTTTTATGTTTTGTTTTTCTTTACAGTGCTCACAATTAACCGCAATCATCTTATTTATTTATTTGGTTACTGCTTTATCTTACCCACTAGAATGTAGTTGCACTGAAGGGCAGGGATCCAATCTTACCCACCATAGCATCCCCAGTGCCTGGCACGTGGAAGTCACTCAATATATATTTACTGAAGGAAGGAAGGAAGGAAGGAAGGAAGGAAGGAAGGAAGGAAGGAAAGAAGGAAGGAAAGAAGGAAGGAAGGAAGGAAGGAAGGAAGGAAGGGCTTTAAACCTTGTATGCACAATCACACAATGTAGTACAAATGACATGATCTACCTTTGTATGAATATTAAAATTTCTTCTTCCCCAAGAAGAGCAATGGTGTCTTTCCTGGGTGAAGGATTTAGTCCCATTATGGCTAAATACTGAAAGAGAAATGCCCTCACCTTGTGGAACAAGTCTCAGAAAAAAACATTCAGTCAGGAGATACTGACTTTCGATACTACAAGTTCATTGATAATGACTTTGATATTCAACTTCTGAGAGGTGCCAATTTTAATTGATAAAGTCACTCTGGACTTAAGTTTCATTAAATATTGCCTCTTCTGCATGAACCTTTCGAATCAAATCTTGTCTCTCTGCTGAAGGAAATCATAGCAATTTCCTGAGTATATATGGTTATCTTTCTTCCCAGAAAAAAAACTTTTTCTCATGAATCAGTTATGGTAGTGGCATTCCAACCATCTCGGAGGAGGCGAAACTGAAGGAGAGAAGGAGAGGAGCAGGAAGTGAGGGCACACACACCAAATGTGGCAGAGCCAAGTACATCACAAGTATATTCTAATCACAAGACCCAGACTACCAAGGGCCAACATCACCGACTTGAACATGCAGAGTCTTCTCAAGCTGGTAGCAGACAAGGAACTCAGAAAGGTTGCCAGCACGAGGGAGGTTTGATAACTGTTGCTGACGTAAAGATGGAGGGGCCCGTGAGAAAAAATGTGGGTGCCCAACAGAATGCAAGGCAGCACAGAAACAGGAACTTTGGTCCTGCAACAGTACACTGGGGTGAATAATGGCCCCATAGGATATGCCCAAGTCCTAACCCCCAGGACCTGAATGTGACTTCATTTGGAAGAGGCTTTGCAGATTTGGTTAAGGATCTCAAGATAATTCAGGGTAGGCCCTAAAAACATAATGACAGATGTCCTTACACCAGGAAAGCAGAGGCAAACACAGGGGAGACACAGGGGAGAAAGCCATATGAAGACAGAGGCAGAGATTGGAGTGGATGCTGCTATAAACCCAAGATTGCTGGCAGCCCTCAGAAGCCAGGAGAGAGGCATGGTTTCTCCCTCAGAGCCTCCAAAAGGAACCAATACTGCCAAGACTTTGACTTTGAACTTCTGACCTCCTCAACTGTCAAAGAATAAATCTCTGTTGTTTTAAGCCAGTCAGTGTGTGGTAATTCAGCCTTAAGAAACTAATGCAAACTACAAGAAACAGAATTCTGTCAACAACCTGACCAAGCCCAGAAGCAGGTTTCTCCCATAGTCTCCAGGCAAGGACTCAGCCCAGCAGACACCTGACTTCAGCAGCATAAGATCCTGAACAGAGAACCTGGTCACGCTGTGTCAGACTTCCCACCTACAGAGCTAAGTAGATGTTGATTTAAGCCACTGAGTGTGTGATAATTTGTTATGCATCAATTTGCATCTCATGGAATATTTAGAGTTTAATATTCTTGTATTATTACATTAGTTATAATACTCATGATGCAACGCTACAAAGAAGTTTTGATGGTGAGCATCTTTTTCTTGTTCCTGATCTTAATGGAAAAGCCCTTGAGTCGTATTTCAAAACTGTGATCAAAAGAGTTCTGGGAGATGGTAATAGATAAGCCATAGGAAATAGTGTCTTAAGGTCATAAAATGTTGAGAAACACTGAGCTTCCGAAAGTTAAATGGGTGAACTGTGAAATTCAAAAGCCAAGGGATAGTAAACACACAGAACAGTTCAGAAAGAACATGTGTTCTGTGGCACGTTTATGAACATTACATAGGCACACTGTTGAAGGAAGTTGGCTTCAATATTTAATTTATACTTAAACATTTCTATTTGTAGGACTTACAGACTTCTTCAGTTAAAAAATATTAATGTCTGAAATATTTGGTTCTACCAGACAGTACATGTTCCATAAAGGCTGTACCTATATTGGTCATTATTATGTTCCCAGAAACTAGAAATATGCCTCTACAGTAAGATGTACTCAATTAGTACTGGTGAATAAATAAGCTGATTAGGAGAAAAAGCATTCTCTCCCCAGCTCACTTCATATAACTATCCCATGCAGATGTACACTGGAAATAAGCTGGCCTGTTTACTGCTCACCTCTCTGCACCTTCCACACCTTTGCGTACCCCAATCTTGCCTAGAGACCCACTGCTTTTCTATGCAACCCTACCGAGATTTCAAAATCTAACTGAAACACCACCTCTCTATCCATGGTATTATAATTCTCCACATAGAAAAGGCACTGAACAAATACTTACAACTACGGTTCATCTCTTCAGAAAGCAAAGCAGGTACAATGCGAAGAGATAACACTTCTTTTATATTAATTCATTAATTTATATAGAAAGCAATCCAGCCAGGATATTTATGATAGATGAGGTGATGGTTAATTGTACATGTTAAACTGACTGGGCCACACAAGCACAGTTATTTGGTCAAACATCATTCTGGGTCTGTCTGGATGCGATTAACATTTGAGTCAGGAAACGACCTGAAGCAGATTGCCCTCCCTAGTGTGGGTGGGCCTCATCCAATCAGTTCAAGACCTGAGTAAAACAAAAAGGCTGAGTGAAAGGGAACTCCTCTGTTCTACTGCCTTGAGCTGGGACATTGCTCTTCGGCTGCCTTTGGACTGGAAACATCGGCTCTTCTTGAGTTTCCAGCCTGTCAGCTTTCAGACTACTGTGTACCCTACCAGCTGTCCTAGTTCTCAGGCCTTTGGACTCAAGCCAGAACTACACCATTGGCTCTCTAGGTCTCCAGCTTGCTGACTGCCATTCTTGGGACTTCTCAGCCTCTATAGTCATGTGAGCAAATGTCCTTACTGTAAATCTTTTTCTCTACTTACATCCTATCAGTTCTATTTTTCTGAGAACCATAACTAATATTTAATAAGATATTTATTCTTACAACTGAGTTTTCATTCATATCACTAGCAGTTCTGATAAGCACCTGGAACACAGGTATTACATGGTATTTAACAAGATTAAATTACTGTCCTCCCTGAACATTTTGTTAAAGCTTTTGGAAAAGACATCTCCTCTTTCCTGAGGATCAACACCAGGAGCCATTTAACCACCAAGTAGAAAGAGCCTGAGAACAAAGGCACATAGCTATAGGCAGAGCAGAGAGAAGGGGAGAAAGGCACAGACACACAGGACTGTTGACTTCACTCACACCCCTGAATCCAGCTATATTGGATGCTAGCACAAGCTCATAATGTGAGCACATGAGGATTTTCCCAAATTAGCTTGAGTGTTACTGTTTGCAAATAAAATAGTCTTAACTAATACAACACTTCTGTGTAAAAACTGGGAAGCCTACTGTATATGTGCATGAAAAGCCTATCCCCTTGGCTTTAGCCAAAGTATTAACGTCAAAGAAAGATTAAAACTTTAACAAAATTATGGGGCGCCTGGGTGGCTCAGTCAGTTAAGCGTCTGCCTTCGGCTCAGGTCATGATCCCAGGGTCCTGGGATCCAGCCCCACATTGGGCTCCCTGCTCAGCAGAGAGCCTGCTTCTCTCTCTCCCTCTGCTGCTCCCCCTGCTTGTGCTCTGTCAAATAAATAAATAAAATCTTAAAAAAAAAAACTAACAAAATTAAAAATGTGGATATTAATATGCAGATTTGACAAGCCAAAGCCCGATGCCATGTTACTCTTATAAACTGTAGAAACTTCAAAATTCTTTTATTAAAGTACAATTGACATACAAGATTTTATTAGTTTCAGGTGTACATCATGGGATTTGACATTTTTATACATTATAAAATGATCCCTGTGATAAGTCTAGTTACCATAATCTGTCACCAGTTACTACAATATTATTGCTGATGTTCTGTAAGCTGTACATGACATCCCATAACTTATTTATTTTACAACTGCAAGTTTATACCTCTTAACCCCCTTCACCTATTTTGCCAGCCCCATCCCCTTTCCCCATCCTCTTCAGGTAACCAACAGTTTATTTCCTGTATCTACAAAGCTGTTTTTGTTTTGTTTAATTGTTTTGTTTTGTTTAGATTTCACATACAAGTGAAACCATACGGTATTTGTCTTTCTCTGTCTGCCTTATTTCACTTAGCATAATATCCTCTAGGTCCATTCATGTTGTCACAAATGGCAAGATTTCTCATAATTCTTAAGCCATATATTTACCTACTCAATGAAGAACATGAATTTTCTATGATTAGCATTTTTTTTTAAGATTTTATTTATTTATTTAACAGAGAGAGACGTAGCAAGAAAGGGAACACAAGCAGGGGGAGTGGGAGAGGGAGAAGCAGGCTTCCTGCTGAGCAGGGAGCCCAATGTGGGGCTCGATCCCAGGACCCTGGGATCATGACCTGAGCCAAAGGCAGATGCCTAACACTGAGCCACCCAGGCGCCCCTGGTTAGCATTTCTAAACTTACAATCATCAACGGTTATCATCAAAGACCAAACTCTTTGTCAAGATTTCTAGTTTTCCAGAGTCAAGGTTAAATGAATGCATTAGATTTCATTTTTAAGTTTTTATTTAACATTTACTGAGCACTTACTATATATGCCAGGCACAATCAGCAACACCTATTTCAATGGCCACTTAACATCTCTGAAGTATGTATGATTACTACTATTACTGTCCTATTACAATCTTCCTTTTAAAGGTTAATAGGAGAGATTATAATAATTTACCAGTGCTACTATTATCAAGAATGTACCATGGCCCACACATTGTACTAAGTATTTTACAAGAGGTATCCCATTTAATCCCGACAACTATCTTCTGACTTAGATACTACTGTCCCCATTCTGCAGATTAGAAAACTGAGGCCAAGAGAAGGAAATGTAGAGCCAAGATCTACACATCACATCAGAGTCAGTCCACAAGCTTTGAAAACATCCTGCACCCTATCCCAACCAATTCTGTGATATTTTCCAAAGGGGATTTCAAATTGCTTAATGAAAACCTGAACTCATCTACATTACTTCTGTTCTTGAATTGCCATGTGGTTTCATTCGTATTTTCCTCTGTAATTCCTCATCTCTGGAAAAAGTAAAGATACCTTTTTCTTATTCTTAAAGATACACATTAAAGGAAGTGCATACTATTTATTCCAGCTCAGATGAATAAAACAAAAGCATGGAATTATAGATTTAACACTTTTTATTTTACAAGCTCTTCCAAAAATGGGCAAACTTCAGATAGGAAGAAATTTTATTTCAAATTTGCATGGGTGTTAACCAGCTATTAGTACCTGTGAAGTCCTCACCAGTCAGAATGGCTAAAATCAACAAGTCAGGAAACAAAAGATGTTGGTGAGGATGCGGAGAAAGGGGAACCCTCCTACACTGTGGGTGGGAATGCAAGCTGGTGCAACCACTCTGGAAAACAGTATGGAGGTTCCTCAAAAGGTTGAAAAGAGAGCTACCCTACGACCCAGCAATTGCACTACTGGGTATTTACCCCAAAGATACAAATGTGATCCAAAGGGGCACCTGCACCCTGATGTTTATAGCAGCAATGTCCACAATAGCCAAATTATGAAAAGAGCCCAGATGTCCATTGACAGATGAATGGATAAAGAAGATGTGGTACATTTATACAATGGAATAGTACTCAGCCATCAAAAAAAAAATATCTTGCCATTTGCAACAATGTGGATGGATCTAGAGGGTATTATGCTAAGCGAAGTAAGTCAATCAGAAAAAGACAATTATCATATGATCTCGCTGATATGTGGAATTTAAGAAACAAAACTGAGGATCATAGGGGAAGAGAGGAAAAATAAAACAAGAAATCAGAGAGGGAGACAAACCATGAGAGACCCTTAAGCATAGGAAACAAACAGAGGGTTGCTGGAGGGGTGGAGGGTGGGGGGGGAGAGGCATTAGGAGGGCACAGGATGTAATGGGCACTGGGTATTATATAAGACTGATGAATCACTGACCTCTACCTCTAAAACCAATAATACATTATATGTTAATTGAACTTAAATAAAAATAAGTAAATTTTTTTTTTTTAAAGTAACCTGTGAAGTCCTGTTAAAGGAAATCCTGTCCCTACTGTGGGGGCACATCTCAGGTCCTGAGAAATGCTTCTCTACGAGCTGTTAGATATCCACAGTACATCTTTCAAAAATTACATTTCTCACAAAAAAAAAATCTTCTTAGGCATTTTCTTATCAGAAAGATGTATATAATTACATACGGTTTAGAAGTGTAAGATGGCACTGAAAGCATGAATTAATCCCGTGAAAGAAGGTTCTAATCTTATATTTACCCACATGGGTACAAACATACACATTCAGAGATGACAAATGGAGCCAAAAGTACATTTACTGATAGTTTCTCACATGAGAAAGTTTGAAATTTTTTCTTCCTGCAGATAACCACTTTCTTACTTTGGGTATCAAAAGTCGTCTTACAGTACATATTCATGAGCAGGAGTCTCCCTGAAACCACTGCAGCAGTGCAGGAATAAAAGAAATGAGCGCCTAACTCTGTAAACCAAGCCATTACAGATCAGGCTCCAAGCAGTCAAGACAGGCCCCCTCCGCCACCAGGAGGCTCATACACACTGGCCAAGCACTTCATAAAATGAACCTTCTAAAACCGATGATGAGGGGTTGAGTACTTCGGAATATGATCAGATCTGGCAGCTACACAGTGTGGAAATGAATCTTTTCTTACATGAGAACCGGTGATCAGGAAAAGTGGAACAAACGGAGGGGAGCATTGGGTGAAACTGCTGCTCCTAAAAACCTACTGAGCTCAGACAGCCCGGGGCCCTTAAGGCAGCTGGGAGCCGGCAGGCACACCAATGCAGGACATGCAATCCAGCATCTGCTGAATTCTGTCATCTTTTCTTTAATAGTGATATCCGGCATATGTTTTTCATCTTTAGTTCCAGGCATACTTCGGAGATATTGTGGGTTCTGTTCCAGATCACCACAGTAAAGCAAATGCGGCAAGAAAACAGGTCAAATGAACTTTTTGGTTTTCCAGCTCATATAAAAGTTAATTTACACTATACTAAATAGTCTATTAAGTGTGCAACAGCATTATTCTAAAAAAAAATGCACGTATCTTGATTTAAAAAAACTTTATTACTAAAAAAGGCTAACATCACCTGAGCTTTCAGCAAGTCATAATCACTGATCACAGACCAACATAATATAATAATAATAGTTTGAAACATTGTGAGGATTACCAAAATGTAACCCAGAGACACGAAGTGAGCAAATACTACTGGAAAAAATGGTGCCAATAGACTTGCTCGACAGAGGGTTGACCTTCAATTGTGAAAGATGCAACATCTCTAAAGCACAATGAAGCAAAGCATAATAAAACAAGGTAGCCCTGTACTTTTGTTTGATAAGACTCACAGTGGGGGAGAAAACACTTCAGTGTCCCTCAGTTATAAGAATGTCATTTTAGAGTCTCACATGTTTGCAATGGGTCCTCTCAGTCATCACCCTCCTGTGTGTTTGCCATGTGAACCACGGAGTCAAAGGAAAAAGATAACCCCATCCTGTTAATTAGTAGTCATTACTTTTTCTAGCACGATACCCTATCCCTGCCAAAATACCCTATTTGTAAATAAGCTTAATTTCCATTCCAAGAGTTTGGGGTGATAGAAGATTTCTTTCATCTCCATTATTCTGGAGCAGAGCCAGGAAATGTCCTGATTCCATGTTCCAATAAGTCTTGTAATGTTGACCTTGAATAATAAACCTTACCCCTCTGGCCACGAATACCTGTAAATCTGCATAACTTCAGAGTCATGTGCCTTAGGGAAAACAGGGAAGGCGCTAAATGGATTCTCCTGGATTCTCTGCAATGTAGTAGCATAGGACACCAAGACCCCAACCCCATCACTGGACCTAGTTTGACAGAAGCATCCTGGACATCCTACCCTTCTCTGCGTGAATGCAGCACGTGGGACTTACTGGGGAAGTAAGACGTCTCTAATGAGAGCCAGAAGATTGCTGTCAAAGTCAACATTCTCCTCCTTCTTGCCATCCCCAGCCTCCTGGTTCACGAGTAGAGATGTGGTTTCTGAGAGCAACCGCAAGCTGAAGAGTCTCCACTCCACTTGAAAGAAAAAAAAATGCCAAGAATGTGAGTACATGGAGAGAGAATGAAAACTGAATGTGTACCTAATGGCATTCTCCTTGATGTGGTCACACTTACCATTTTGGCTCTGAACCAAGGAGACCAAGGGTGGCAGGATATAATCAACAACCTTAAAGAAAAGACATAAAAGACTTGATTCCAATCTTTTTAATCACAAAACTAGTATTAACTACTATCTGTGCTTTTTGCACTGACAGAATCACTAATAAAAAGAGGGGGAAAATCAATGGCTAAATTTATCCTGGATTTAAACTCTGCATGGCATTTAATAAACCACCAAGCTCATTTAACTCTGAAAAAGTCCTCAGGTCAAAATGACATTATGATCACCAAAACAGTAATTTATCAAACCTTCAAGGTTTATAAAAGGAACTTTACTATATAACACAAAATCTGGTTGGCATGGGTTGACATTAAACCACCAAATTAATATATAGAAGCTGGTGATCCTTACTCAGGTTTAAACTACACAATCAAAATATTGGGGAAAAAGGAGTCACCCAATCCTCATGCTTTATTAAAAACATCAAAGAGCAGTGACAAGTTAATCTTGGGTGTTTTTAGAAACTGATTCAAAAGATGTAAATCCTACACAAATCACCTCTAGAATTTCCTTGTTATTTCAGACAGAGCACAAACAAATATGGTTTGAAACCTACTCCAAAATAACAAATTTATTCCTCTGGATGAAAACGAACAATGAGGGACAAATTGTTTGCACAATCTAATTTGGAAACCTACTCCCTCATTTGATGAACTATTTTGGTGACAATAAACAAAATTCCTGTTGTTTACAACTGAATTTATTACTGACCCTGAAATATGTATTTGTTCTCTCTACACTGATAAGAGGGCAGGAGACGCCTGTCACAGCCCAACAATACCATCTTGCTGTCCAAACCAATGAAAGGAAGCTTCACATAGGTAAAGATCTCCACACATGGGTAGCAGCCCATCTATTCTAGCTCCACCTTATGTAATAAGCTCATCTCTATCTTATATTTGTTCAAGAACCCTAAGAACCAGAGATGTTTTGTTTATCCTCTTCCATTAAGTGATGTCACATCACCCAAAGCACAGACATCGTGCTCCACTGAGGAATCTTCGACACCTCTAAACTCGCAGTTATGTCAAAAGCAAAAACCATGCAAAGGAAAGAAATATATCCTACTATTAACACCTATCAACATGATCAACACCCATCTTAAAGGTTTTAGAGAAGGGGGACTGGCATTATTGATCTAAATGTCCAATTCAAGTTTGAAATACAGTGAAGCACGTTCAAAAAGCAAGATCGTCAGAAGATGAGCAGACAAAAATCAACAGTATTCCTATATGCCTACAATAACCAATTAAATAACATAATTAAGATACAATCTACAACACCAATTAAATTCTAAGGTGTCAGTGATATTATGACTTCTACAGAAAAAAAAATGTAGAAAATATTTACAGGTATGATTGCCATTGATAGACTTCTGAAAAAAGCTTGGAAGTTGTCACAACAATCCTTACAACAAGAAAAATGCTAAACAAACAAAATCAACAACTCCTGTCAGGCACATCAGAGAACTGAGGTCACGGAACAAACTGCTGCCACAAACACTGAAGAGAGCCAGGCAAATAAAGAAAATCACAGCTTAATAGGAGCATGAATCGCCACTGGAGCCAGCAGCTGGTACAAAAACTGGAAGGGTAACCTAATCGTTGGAGCCTGAGCTTGGGGGATAAAAATTCCTAGAGCCCAGCCTTAGTGGAGCCCCCACATGCCCAAGAGTTTACTTCCCAGAATCCCCACTAGATTCTCAGGATGAAAATCAGAGGAACCACCCCCCCATGCTCCCAGCAGAAGGACGAAAAAATAACCATTGTGAAACATGCTCAGAGCATTCTTTTCTCCTCAACAAAGGCCTAGACACAGGGCACACTACTTTACCAGAACCTAACTGACCTGGGAAGGACAAACCCAACCTCAGCACACTCTAAGCCTCCCTGTCTCTCCTGTGGGGGGAAACAACTGAGAAGTACTTGCGAAGGTCACAGACCAAATGCGCAGGCTAACAAAAAGAATCCTAACCATAGGACTGTCGGATGCTTCCCCTCCCACCACCACATCAACAGGGCTCCTGTATAATAACACAGATTACAACTGAGACAATTGCAAAACACAAGTTTTATGTCAGAAGGAGTTATTAGGGAAACCCAAAACAACAGGAGAGACAAACACAAGGATGCTGGAGGGAATTTTAGCCTCTGAAACCACAGGTTCAGCAAACAGTGGACACAACCTGGCTTCAAGCCACACACATGTACAATCTCACACTAACGACGCGTTTATCTCAGTTCGTTTTACCTGATAGGTCATGTTCGAGTGAAATATTCAAAGAGTTGAGAGAAAAAAGCCACCAGCTTAGAATTCTGAGTGAAATTATCCCTCAAAAGTAAAAGGAGAAATAAAGATTTTCTCACACGCCAGTAGACCTGCCTTGCAAGAAATGTTTTAAAAAGTTCTTCAGAGAGTGGAGCACCCAACTGGCTCAGTCAGAGAAGCATGCGCCTCTTGATCTAGGACTGTGAGTTCAAGCCCCACATTGCATGTAGAGATTACTTGAAAATAAAATCTTAAAAAAAAAAAAAAACTCTTCAGAGAGAAGAAAAATGATACAAGTCAGAAACTCATATTTCTGTATCAGAGAAAGAATAAATGAAGGTAACACCTAGTCACTGATGAGAAGACTCAGAGAGATCAACTCTCCTCAAATTAACCCATAGTTCCAATGTATATTCCAAGGTTTTCATGAACTCGTATTGATTCCATACTGTATTTGGAAAGTAGCAGGGCGCCTGGGTGGCTCAGTCGTTAAGCATCTGCCTTCAGCTCAGGTCATGATCCCGGGGTCCTGGGATCGAGCCCCACATTGGACTCCCTGCTCAACGAGGAGTCTGCTTCTCCCTCTCCTACTCCCCCTGCTTGTGTTCCCTCTCTTGCCGTGTGTCTCTCTCTGTCCAATAAATAAATTCTTTGAAAAAAAAGTAGTGATACTGCTATAGAAACAGAAAGATGGATGGCAATTAAGAGGGACACACTAGTGCTTGAGCAAAATAAAAGCCTTGACTTTGAATAAATTTGCCTCTTCCTCACTCTTGAAGACTCTCTTCCTTCCCCTCACTTGGTTTTCTGTAGAATCCTTTGTTCCAGGAACTCAGTATTGATACTGACACCTCACGGACCCCAATGTATACTTAATGGTAATGGCTGCACCAGTGCTAGTCATGAGACCACCTTGAGGACATGATGAAGACAGCCGGTAGGATGTGTATCAGATTCCTATTGGAACCACCCAGACCGTGTATTTTCCTATAAAACCCCTCAGCCTTTTACCCCGGGAGGACTTGCAGTCTTGGAGGCATTACCCTGCTGCAGACTCCTTCACCTGGCAAAGTAGTAAACTGTCTTCCTACTTTATACACCAACTCTGCCTTTGCTCTGGCTTTTGGCTCTGGAGCACAGAGGTTGATTTTCACCAACAGGACAGAAACAAGAATAAAAGAGAACTTTCAAGATGTCGTGGGCAGGGATGATTTACCCTACCAAGTTTCCAGGTTTACTGTAATGGAAGTAAAGTGGTACAAGCATAGGGCTAGACAGAGATTTATGGAATATAATAGAGAGCCTCAAAACAGACATATGTGGGAACTCAGCAAGAGGCAGCGAGAACATTACCAACAGTACAAAAACATACAGACTATTCATTTAAGGGTATAGGTATAATTAGCTATCTATTTGGTAAAAAAAAAAAAAAATACCAAAGAATACCAAAAAAAAAAAAATGATTACAAGACGATTAAAGATCTAACAGTTAAAAAGAAAGGCTTTTGAAGGAAAATATGCGAGAACAGTTTGTGACATTAAAGTAGGAGAGGACTTCTTAAATAACATCTAAAAAGTACAAACTGAAATTAAAAAAAAAAAAAAACATTTGTATCAGGTGAGTCCCCAATAAACAAAATGAGAAGAAAAGCCACTGGCTAGGAGAAAGTTCTACAATCTCCATACCTGACAATGGATTAATATGTGGAATACAAGAAAAAAAAATCAATGGGAAAAAGATGAACAATCCCTACAACTGGAACAAGTGGTTCACAAAAGAGAATACCCAAATAGCCAACAAACATGTGAGAACTACACAAACCCACTAATGATCAGAGAAATGAAAATTAGAACACTGAGACACCAATTTATACAAATCCAGTTAAGAAACCATATTAATACCAGAACTTGCAAAACTGGGGTGAAATAGGTACTCACATACCACAGTAAATCAATAAATTGGTACAACAACTTGGATAAAGAATTTCACGACACCAACCAAAGCTGAAGATGAACACACCTTACAACCTAGCAATTCCACGTCTATGTGACACATTCAAAGATCCTCACTGAAGATCTGATTTCAAGAGTTCAAAAATGGAATGGGTAAATCTCTCATCATTATATTTCATGAAAGCAATCACCTTGCAAAAAGACCTAGACGACATAACACTATGTAGCCTGAAACAATACCTATAATCTTAAATACATACTAAATGTAAATTTCAGTATTAAAAATATATTTCATCAGTTTTAAAAGAAGAAATCTAGTTCATATTAATATCATTTAATTTTTTAATTAAGTTTTCCTTTGAATGACTGAAGGCAATTATAAATGTATCCCAGGATGATATAAATTTAATCCTTCCAATTAAGAATGATCCTTTATTAAAAAAAAAAAAAAAAGAATGATCCTTTAGAAGAAATAATAGGTAGAGGATGGTAATGAAGAAATAAAATGCTTGCTATAATATGTAAATAAAAACTACAAGAATATTCAGAAAATCATTTGACTATTCACCTTTAATTCATATTTTTGCTGAAAAATGACAGTTGATTACATTATCAAATGAAAGCTACCCATAAAGACACAAACTGAAAAATAAAAATAAAATTACACTGAAAATGTCTGGATGTTTAGCAATTCGAGCAAAGCAAGGGAGATAAAAATTAAAAAACAGTTTCATCCATTTTATTTATATTTAACAACTTCATAAATCAAAATAATAAATGGTTTTCAGGAAAAGATCACTGGTTTTTAAATCATAACAAGGAAAAAGACCACATACCTTTGGCAAAACGCTGACTTAAAATTAAGCATACAATGATTTGAGAAAAAAAGAACAGTGAAAGTTTTAAAATGTTAGTTACTTTGGAGCATAGAGCAAAGAAACATATTATTTAGTTCTTGGAGTAGAATTTTAGCAGAAAATACAATGAAAATTTAACAATAGAAATTTAAGAAAATAAAACATTTTGATATAATCCCATAGAAATCAGAAGGCTTACTGTATCTCCTCTCAACAAAATGTTAAGAAAAAAATTTGTAGAACTGATAACAATTCAACATTTCTACACACAGAAATACACACACACACACACAAATGATTTCAGTGAGCTCGCTGTATGTAGGTACGGGGATTTTGTCACCACCACTATCAAAACTTAATAGCTACTAAGGGCTAGAAGGGAAATGAACACAAATGTAGAATAACTAACATTACATAAATTGGGATGTGTGGGTGAGCCAGAGTTTCCTGCAGAGGGGAAGGTGTATTTTGTTGTTGCCACTGTCCTTGAAATAAATAACTGCTTAGAGTTAGATTTAAACTTTAAAAGGGCAAGCTGTAGAATAAAACAAATAACATGATCCTGTTTATAGAAAAATATAATGTTCATGTCTATATAAACTCATAGAAAAACAGAAAAAGCAGAAAAAAACCCTACGACATACTAAAGTATGAAAAGTGGTTGGGGGATCAAATGTCCATCTATGCATGAATTGAAAAACAAAACACAGCATACCTGTGCAATGGAACATTATTCAGCCTTAGAAAGGAAGGAGATTCTGACACAAACTACGACATGTGGATGAACCGCGAGAACACTACCGTAAGTGAAATAAGCCAAATGCAAAAGGACAAGTATTGTATGATTCCACTTACATGAGTTTCCTGGACAGTCAAGAAACAGAAAATAGAATCAGTGGTTGTGAGGGGCTGGCAGGGAGGGGGGGAGTGGGGGTTATTGTTTAATGGGTACAGCATTTCTATTTGGGATGATGAAGAAGTTCTGGAGATGGTAGTCGAGGTCGCCCAGCAACATGAATGTACTTAATGCCACAGAGCTGTACACTTAATAATTATTGAAGTGGTAAATTTGATGGAAAAAAAAAAAAGGCCTAGAGATCCATCCATATGACGACTTGAGCCTTTTTTTTTCCTTTTTGAGATATTTAGAGTAATTTACTCGGAATTTATTTTGAAAACATTCAGATGAACCTTAAAATGATTACCTGGAGATATAACCTACAAGATAGCAGTCAGAGATGAGAAAGCAACTCTAAATTGAGAGAGCAGGTTGACTCATGATGACAAATTGAGCAAAAATTCTAACCTCTGGCCCCAAATCCCTGGAGTCACAAGGTCACTCATGCAGAGAGGGACAGAGGGGGACTGCTGTAAAATAAAAGACCACGGCTCCAAGGGTGCTCAAAGTGAGGCAGCAGAGCGTGGCGGGGGTGGGGGAACATCCCAGAAAAAGGCTCTTGGAAACAGGATTGATGATTACTTGGGCCCAGCAGCAAGGCGAATTTGTTCTTTTTTAAAAATATCTTGGTATCGGAGGCGGAGCAAGATGGCGGAGGAGTAGGAGACCTAGATTTCGTCTGGTCTCAGGAATCCAGCTGAATAGGGATCAAACCATTCTGAACACCTACGAACTCAACAGGAGATCGAACAGGAGAGTAGCAACAACTCTCTGAACAGAGAAGCGACCACTTACTGGAAGGTAGGACGTGCGGAGAAGTGAATCCGAGGCGATATTCGGGAGGATAGATGGCGGGGGAGGGGGCCTCCGTCGGCCGCTTCTGGCAAGTGCTAGAGCCGCGGAGCACAAAATCGGACCTTTTAGAAGTCGGCTCCGCGGAGGGACGTCGCTGCAGTGGCTAAGCGGGGGGTGGAATCCTCCCGGGACAGTGTGGTCTCAGGACCCTCGGGGTCACAGAAAGACCGGGGGTGCCTGAGTGCGCCAGAGCTCCCAGGTATCGGAGCAGGGAAGCCGGCTGCAGAGACGGAGCAGAGTCGCGGGCTCTCAGCTCGGGGTGGCCATAAACTGTGATCTGCGGCTCAGTCGGGGCACGGCTCCCCCAGCAGGGACCCAACAAGCAGCAGATCCGGGGAGACTCCCCTTCCTTCCCGGGGAGGAGCGGTGCGGGAACGCACTGCAGGGATCTGCTGGGTTTGGAGACTCTGCGCGGGGTCGGGTGCCAGAGATAGCAACGCTCGATCACAGGCCGGGTGAGCACGGAGTGCGGCCGGAGACCGGGGACACGGAAGTGACTGCTTTTCTCTGGGGGCACACTGAGGAGCGGGGCCCCGAGTTCTCAGCTCCTCCGAGTGGAGATTGGGAGGCCACCATTTCTGCCCTGGTCCTCCAAAGCTGTACCGAGAGCTTGCAGGGAACAAAAGCTCCTGAGAGCAAACCCGAGCAGCTTCCTTAGCCCGGACCGACAAGGGCGGGGCAATTCTGCCTCCGGAAAAGACATGTGGAAACCACAGCAACAGGCCCCTCCCCCAGAAGATCAGCACAAACAGCCAGCAAGCCAAGACCAAGTTGATCGATCAAGGAGAATAGGAGAACTCCAGCGCTAGGGGAATACTGCACATAGATTCATGGCTTTTTTTTTTTTTTTTTTTTTACCATGATTCATTATTTCATCAAAGTTAATTTTTGTTGACTGTTTTTTTTTATTTTTATTTTTCCCTTTTTCAACCAACATCTTATAAATCCCTTTTTAAAAAAAAAAAACATTTTTTATTTTTCATTTTTATAGTCATATTTTATCCCTTCATAGTAGTTACCCTTATTTTTGGAATATATATATAAGTTGTTCTCTCTTTAAAATTTTGAGGTACAGTTTCTTCTAACAGATCAAAATATACCCTAAATCACTAGTGTATGGCTTTGTTCTAGTCTCCTGCCTGATCACATTCTCTCCCTTTTTCCTTTTTTTTTTTTTTCTTAAATCTTCTTTCTTTTTTCAAACAACTTATCTTACCAAGTCCTTTTATAAGATCTTTTATAATTTTCATCTTTACAGTCATCTTCCATCCCTTCATTGTATCAACCCTTATTTTGTACATATATGTCTTTCTTCCTTTAAAATTTTAGGAGGCACTTTTTACTAACAGACCAAAATACGCCCAAAATCTAGTGTGTGGCACTGATCTATGCACTAGCCTGATCATATTTGATCATATTCTGCCTTTTTTGTATTGTTTTGTTTTTGTTTTTATCTTTTTTTTCTTTTTTTTTCTTTTTCTCTTTCTTTTTTCTTTCTTTCCCTTTCTTTTCCCCTGGTTTCAGGTCTTTTCTGATTTGTATACAGTATATTTGCTGGGGACGTTGTAAACCTGTTAGCATTTTGTTCTCTCATTCATCTATTCTCCTCTGGACAAAATGACAAGACGAAAGAAATCACCTCAGCAAAAAGAACAAGAGGTAGTACCGTCAGCCAGGGACCTACTCAATACGGACATTAGTACGATGTCGGACCTAGAGTTCAGAATCATGACTTTAAAGATACTAGCTGGGCTTGAAAAAAGCGTGGAAGTTATTAGAGAAACCCTTTCTGGAGAAATAAAAGAACTAAAATCTAACCAAATCGAAATCAAAAAGGCTATTGATGAGGTGCAATCAAAAATGGGGGCACTAAATGCTAGGATAAATGAGGCAGAAGAGAGAATCAGCGATATAGAAGACCAAATGATGGAAAATAAAGAGGCTGAGAAAAAGAGAGAGAAACAACTACAGGATCACGAGGGCAGAATTCGAGAGATAAGTGATATGATAAGACGAAACAACATTAGAATAATTGGGATCCCAGAAGAAGAAGAGAGAGAGAGAGGGGCAGAAGGTATATTGGAGCAAATTATAGCAGAGAACTTCCCTAATGTGAGGAAGGAAACAGGCATTAAAATCCAGGAGGCACAGAGAACCCCTCTCAAAATCAATAAAAATAGGTCAACACCCCGACATCTAATAGTAAAACTTACGAGTCTCAGAGACAAAGAGAAAATCCTGAAAGCAGCTCGGGAGAAGAGATATGTAACCTACAATGGTAGAAACATTAGATTGGCAACAGACCTATCCACAGAGACCTGGCAGGCCAGAAAGGACTGGCAAGATATCTTCAGAGCACTAAACGAGAAAAATATGCAGCCAAGAATACTATATCCAGCTAGGCTGTCATTGAAAATAGAAGGAGAGATAAAAAGCTTCCAGAACAAACAAAAACTAAAGGAATTTGCAAACACGAAACCAGCCCTCCAAGAAATATTGAGAGGGGTCCTCTAAGCAAAGAGAGAACCTAAAAGCAGCAAAGAGCAGAAACGAACACAGACAACAGACAGTTAACAGTCACCTTACAGGTAATACAATGGCACTAAATTCATACCTTTCAATAGTTACCCTGAATGTAAATGGGCTAAATGCCCCAATCAAAAGACGCAGGCTATCAGATTGGATTAAAAAACAAGACCCATCAATATGCTGTCTGCAAGAGACTCATTTAGACCCAAAGACACCCCAAGATTGAAAGTGAGGGGGTGGAAAACCATTTACCATGCTAATGGACACCAAAAGAAAGCTGGGGTGGCAATCCTTATATCAGACAAACTAGATTTTAAAACAAAGACTGTAATAAGAGATGAGGAAGGACACTATATCCTACTTAAAGGGTCTATCCAACAAGAAGATCTAACAATTGTAAATATCTATGCCCCGAACATGGGAGCAGCCAATTATATAAGGCAATTAATAACAAAAGCAAAGAAACACATTGACAACAATACAATAATAGTGGGGGACTTTAACACCCCCCCGACTGAAATGGACAGATCATCTAAGCAAAAGATCAACAAGGAAATAAAGGATTTAAATGACACACTGGACCAAATGGACTTCACAGACATATTCAGAACATTCCATCCCAAAGCAAAGGAATACACATTCTTCTCTAGTGCCCATGGAACATTCTCCAGAATTGATCACATCCTAGGTCACAAATCAGGTCTCAATTGGTACCAAAAGATTGGGATCATTCCCTGCATATTTTCAGACCACAATGCTTTGAAACTAGAACTCAACCACAAGAGGAAAGTCGGAAAGAACTCAAATACATGGAGGCTAAAGAGCATCCTACTAAAGAATGAATGGGTCAACCAAGAAATTAAAGAAGAATTTAAAAAATTCATGGAAACCAATGAAAATGAAAACACAACTGTTCAAAATCTTTGGGATACAGCAAAGGCAGTCCTGAGAGGAAAGTATATAGCAATACAAGCCTTTCTCAAGAAACAAGAAAGGTCTCAAATACACAACCTAACCCTACACCTAAAGGAGCTGGAGAAAGAACAGCAAATAAAGCCTAAACCCAGCAGGAGAAGAGAAATCATAAAGATCAGAGCAGAAATCAATGAACTAGAAACCAAAAGAACAGTAGAACAGATCAACGAAACTAGGAGCTGGTTCTTTGAAAGAATTAACAAGATTGATAAACCCCTGGCCAGACTTATCAAAAAGAAAAGAGAAATGACACAAATCAACAAAATCATGAATGAAAGAGGAGAGATCACAACCAACACCAAAGAAATACAAACAATTATAAGAACATATTATGAGCAACTCTATGCCAGCAAATTAGATAACCTGGAAGAAATGGGTGCATTCCTAGAGAGGCATCAACTACCAAAATTGAACCAGGAAGAAATAGAAAACCTGAACAGACCTATAACCACTAAAGAAATTGAAACAGTCATCAAAAATCTCCCAAGAAACAAAAGCCCAGGGCCAGATGGCTTCCCAGGGGAATTCTATCAGACATTTCAAGAAGAATTAATACCTATTCTCTTGAAACTGTTCCAAAAAATAGAAATGGAAGGGAAACTTCCAAACTCATTTTATGAGGCCAGCATTACCTTGATCCCAAAACCAGACAAAGACCCCATCAAAAAAGAGAATTACAGACCAATATACTTGATGAACATGGATGCAAAAATTCTCACCAAAATACTAGCCAATAGGATCCAACAGTACATTAAAAGGATTATTCACCATGACCAAGTGGGATTTATTCCTGGGCTGCAAGGCTGGTTCAACATCCGCAAATCAATCAACGTGATACGATACATTAACAAAAGAAAGAGCAAGAATCATATGATCCTCTCAATAGATGCAGAAAAAGCATTTGACAAAGTACAACATCCTTTCTTGATCAAAACTCTTCAGAGTATAGGTATAGAGGGTACATACCTCAATATCATAAAAGCCATCTATGAAAAACCTACAGCGAATATCATTCTCAATGGGGAAAGGCTGAGAGCTTTTCCCCTAAGGTCAGGAACGCGGCAGGGATGTCCACTCTCACCACTGCTATTCAACATAGTATTAGAAGTCCTAGCCACAGCAATCAGACAACAAAAAGAAATCAAAGGCATCCAAATCGGCAAAGAGGAAGTCAAACTCTCACTCTTTGCAGATGATATGATAGTTTATGCGGAAAACCCAAAAGACTCCACCCCAAAACTGCTAGAACTCATACAGGAATTCAGTAAAGTAGCAGGATATAAAATCAATGCACAGAAATCAGTGGCATTCCTATACACCAACAACAAGACAGAAGAGAGACAAATCAAGGAGTCGATCCCATTTACAATTGCACCCAAAACCATTAGATACCTAGGAATAAATCTAACCAAAGAGGCAAAGGATCTGTACTCAGAAAACTATAAAATACTCATGAAAGAAATTGAAGAAGACACAAAGAAATGGAAAAACGTTCCATGCTCATGGATTGGGAGAATCAACATTGTGAAGATGTCAATGCTACCTAGAGCAATCTACACATTCAATGCAATCCCCATCAAAATACCATCCACTTTTTTCAAAGAAATGGAACAAATAATCCTAAAATTTGTATGGAACCAGAAGAGACCCAGAATAGCCAGAGGAATACTGAAAAAGAAAAGCAAAGCTGGCGGCATCACGATTCCGGACTTCCAGCTCTATTACAAAGCTGTCATCATCAAGACAGTATGGTACTGGCACAAAAACAGACACATAGATCAATGGAACAGAATCGAGAGCCCAGAAATGGACCCTCAACTCTATGGTCAACTAATCTTTGACAAAGCAGGAAAGAATGTCCAATGGCAAAAAGACAGTCTCTTCAACAAATGGTGTTGGGAAAATTGGACAGCCACATGCAGAAGAATGAAACTGGACCATTTCCTTACACCACACACAAAAATAGACTCCAAATGGTTGAAAGACCTAAACGTGAGACAGGAGTCCATCAAAATCCTAAAGGAGAACACAGGTAGCAACCTTTTCGACCTTAGCCGCAGCAACTTCTTCCTAGAAACATCACCAAAGGCACGGGAAGCCAGGGCAAAAATGAACTATTGGGATTTCATCAAGATAAAAAGCTTTTGCACAGCAAAAGAAACAGTCCACAAAACCAAAAGACAACCGACAGAATGGGAGAAAATATTTGCAAATGACATATCAGATAAAGGGCTAGTATCCAAAATCTATAAAGAACTTATCAAACTCAACACCCAAAGAACAAATAATCCAATCAAGAAATGGGCAGAAGACATGAACAGACATTTCTCCAAAGAAGACATCCAAATGGCCAACAGGCACATGAAAAAGTGCTCAACATCGCTCGGCATCAGGGAAATCCAAATCAAAACCTCAATGAGATACCACCTCACACCCGTCAGAATGGCTAAAATTAACAAGTCAGCGAATGACAGATGTTGGCGGGGATGTGGAGAAAGGGGAACCCTCCTACACTGTTGGTGGGAATGCAAGCTGGTGCAACCCCTCTGGAAAACAGTATGGAGGTTCCTCAAACAGTTGAAATTAGAGCTACCATTCGATCCAGCAATTGCACTACTGGGATTTTACCCCAAAGATACAAATGTAGGGACCCGAAGGGGTATGTGTACCCCAATGTTTATAGCAGCAATATCCACCATAGCCAAACTGTGGAAAGAGCCAAGATGTCCATCGACAGATGAATGGATAAAGAAGAAGTGGTATATATACACAATGGAATATTATGCAGCCATCAAAAGGAATGAGATCTTGCCATTTGCAACGACGTGGATGGAACTGGAGGGTGTTATGCTGAGTGAAATAAGTCAATCAGAGAAAGACATGTATCACATGACCTCACTGATATGAGGAATTCTTAATCTCAGGAAAGAAACTGAGTGTTACTGGAGTGGTTGGGGGTGGGGGGGATGGGGTGGCTGGGTGATAGACATTGGGGAGGGTATGTGCTACGGTGAGCGCTGTGAATTGTGCAAGACTGTTGAATCACAGATCTGTACTTCTGAAACAAATAACGCAACATATTTTAAGAAAAAAGAAAAAGAAGAAGATAACAGGAGAGGAAGAAAAGGGGAGTATGTCAGAGGCGGAGACGAACCATGAGAGATGATGGACTCTGAAAAACAAACTGAGGGTTCTAGAGGGGAGGGGGGTAGGGGGATGGGTGAGCCTGGTGATGGGTATTGAGGAGGGCACGTTCTGCATGGAGCACTGGGTGTTATGAACAAACAATGAATCATGGAACACTGCACCAAAAACTAATGATGTAATATATGGTGATTAACATAACAATAAAAAAATTTAAAAAAAAATATCTTGGTATCTGTATTTCAGGACAAACGGTTTCCTACATATTCCTATGCAGTTTATTTATTTTGCCTTATGCATTTAAAAAATCTTTCCAGGAATGAGTTCACAGACTTCACCAGACTGCCAAAGGCTTCCAATGTACAAAACGCAGGAACAAACCAGAGTTGAAGCCAAGAACTCCACCCTGCTGGGCTCACTGTATTCTTGCACCCTTCCAAGGGTTGGCCACTTGCCCATTATTTCCAGCCAATCCACATGGGTCCATCTTTAAAAATGGACCCATTTCACCAAAGAAAAGAATCCTTCTAACAAAAGCTTCATCAAGATAAAGACAGGTGTGAACTTCTGATTAGAGCTTTTCAAATGCTAACCAACCACCTATTGAGGGTGCATTCATGATAGCGTACTTCACATACAAACTGACCTTTCCTGGGGCAGACATTAAAACCGACTCATGCATGTAATTTTATACCTCTATGATTAAGTATTTTCAAGTAAATTACTCTAAGTATCTCAAAATAATACAGGGAGAAACCTTAAAATGACTCATGAAATTATTTCACACTTCTCTGCTGGTAACACCCACTCCTCACCTGGGAGCCCACTCAGGCGTTAATGCTCATATGTCTTCAAGATTTAGTTCAAGAATAAAATCATCTCTAAAAATCCTCTCCAGACCCTGTCAGACTGAGTAGGGCTCTTGGCTATACCCCATGCAAACCACCAATACAGCACTCTTCAAACCATGCGTGGTCCAACTTAATTTTTCACACTGGTCTCTTCCTCCCAACCAAAACTGAACCTTTTTAGAGCAGGGTCTGATTCTAGCTCACTAGCGTATTCTCGGTGCTTTATTTTAAAGAGGTGGTTTATAAAAGGTACTTTACTATAAATATACGAGTGATAAATACGTAAGTAAATCAAAAACTTAAAAGTTTTTTGGGGTCCACTCATTACATCACTGCTATAACTCTATTCATATTAATTCATCCCATTAATATGAATAGGATATTTAAAAAATGTTTTGAAACCTAAAAGGTATTTGTTCGGGTGCCTCAGTGGCCCAGTCAGTTAAGCATCTGCCTTCAGCTCAGGTCATGATCCCAGGGTCCTGGGATGGAGCCCTGCATCGGGCTCCCTGCTCCGCGGGAAGCCTGCTTCTCCCTCTCCCACTCCCCCTGCTTGTGTTCCCTCTCTCGCTGTGTCTCTCTCTGTCAAATAAATAAATAAAATCTTTAAAAAAATAAAATAAAAGGTATTTGTTCTACACAATGGCAATTTCTTTTAAAAAAGAAAGGAAAGAAAAACCTAATTTGACTTTGTATCCTAGGTGTCAGCTGAGGTCACCCCAAACTTTA
The DNA here is from genome assembly GCF_037043125.1 of Eumetopias jubatus. Taxonomy (NCBI): domain Eukaryota; kingdom Metazoa; phylum Chordata; class Mammalia; order Carnivora; family Otariidae; genus Eumetopias; species Eumetopias jubatus. The sequence continues at coordinate 146,440,339 of NW_028274807.1, read as the reverse complement.
ATTTTAAATAAAACTCTCAGGCCTGAATAAGAAATCTCCAGTCCTCTCCCAGATTTCAAGGAATGTACAATGGTTTATTTACTTTCCCATGCTTCAGTGCCAACTCCAAGATTTTACTTACTCTAGTATTTTATTAGCTTCTCACCTTCTCCTGCTGTTTGCTTCAGAGAGGCTGACTATACAGATGAACGGTGGTCAGACTATCTGTGACAATTAGGACCCTGCCCCACAGCCTCTGCAGGAAGCCAAATCACACCTGCTGCAATCAGCTCATGATTGTCAGGGCGTGGTGGATGACTGCCAGCTTCACTGTGTTTTGCACCCTTCACTCCCCTCCCCAACTCAAGACTGGCCAGAGAAAGCCAAATATGCTCCCCTAACCAATCTCATAGGAGGCCCTATTTCTCATTAGTCTGCCTCCAGCTCCCCTATGCCAACCAAGATATGCCTTCAGCCTTCCCATTTTTTTTTTTTTACCCTAAAGTTTTTACACCCTCTGCCCGCCTTTGAGTCTCTGCCAAATGCAAGTGATGGTGCTGACTTCTTTGCTACAGCAAGCTCTGAATCCACAGCCTCTGCTTGTCATCATTCAGGTGGTCTTCCCTGATCTCCACCTTCCTCATGGTACCATATGAACACAGATGCAGAACATAGTCCCTTTTTAAGGCCTGAATTTAAAATCTCACAAGTTGTCAGTAGGTACACCGGACTTCACTGAGGGCTTGGGGTGATGCAGATTTTATAACATCAACACCGACAATCTGCAATTAAATATTAAACGTCTGGTTTTTAGTTGTGTTTGAATCACCTGCACCTTTTTGTTTTACTAACCTTCTCCCCGCCTCCCCACAAGCTATGGGGATCCTGCCCTGTTGCCTGTCTCTTCTAGGCTCCCTCTTTGTTCCTGCTTTTTTTCCTCTTTTCTTCTCTCACTCACCCCCCCCCAGTGCCTGTTCATTATTTACGCAAATTTTACTTATCCTGCCACCCCCACCCTTGTCTATCCAGGCTTCGAGGCGGCTCCTAGATCCCCACCTACAAAGGAAGCAAAAGTCCAATACAGACCCATCTATGGTCTAATGGTTATAAAAAAGCCACGAAAATGTTCCAAGGTGACAGCTCTTCTTGGTCTTCCAGCAGACCATACTGCCAAACATGCAAAGAGGATGTCCCTCTCCACATAATCTGAGACCCACACCACTCCCAGAGATCTCTGTCCATTCTCTCTTCCAAATATACTTTTAAACAGCACTCGTGTGTTATTTTCTTTCTTAACACCCCCTGATTTTTTTTATTAAGTTTGTAATTTTAATTCCAGTGTAATTAACATACAGTGTAACATTAGTTTCAGGTGTATGACATAATGATTCAACAATTCTATACATAACACCCCTTGATTTTTATCTAAACCAGGAGCTAAGTTCCCTTAGCACCGGAGAAATTCAAATCCTGTATCATACCAACACAAAGAATGATTACTGGTTAATCATGTTACAGAATGCTTCTTGATTTTAAAATCATATATGGGGAATGCAGTCTGACTCAGGATAAAACTCAATCTGCATTTTGAGAAGTCACATTATAAAGGTATGCTTTCATGACAATCCAATGCCAAATGGCAACAATGCAGCAGAGTAATAAAGAAGAGAGGAAAAGGGCAAAAACCTAAAAACCCTCTTTACCAAATCACTTTCAAGTCACAGCGAGGAAACCATGAGAACAATATCAGATGCTGTGTATGACAAAGAAATTATTCTACACCTTCAGTTGGCTTTGTTCATTGGTACGAGGTCTCCCTGTTAAAAACAAGAGACTGAACCATCGGAGACAATACACAGTACCTTCACAGTAGCTTTTGCTGCTGTGAAGTTAGATGTTTGTTCATCAGCACTCTCCTCTTCTAGAATCTTCCACAGAATTTATAAACATAAACACCATTTAAGTAAATACCACTGCAACTCTAATCAAGCTCCCCTGCACTAATGACTTTGATCATGAAATTCCACCATTTGTTACTTATTTTAGTTGTAGAGATAATACACCTGTGTATAGAGCAATCCAAGGAATTTTAATATTTAATTAATGCTTGCAGCATTACTTTCTTATTAAACAAAGACATTCGTCTGTGGTGGAGGTCATTTAAGGACATGTCCTAAAAACAGAGTTGTAGATCACTTTTTTAAAAAATACAGATTCCCAAGTCTAGGGACTTTTTATTTCTTTGCTCCAAAACTGGGCAAAAGCCTATATTCAAAAACTCTGTGTGCATGTATGCACATGTTGCCGCTAATGATCCTCAATGTCCCAAAAGTAATGAACACCTGTGGCTTAGGGATGCTACTGACAGCGCTGGGACACTTAAGCTAAACAATCACAAAGGCATTGAAATATGTAAGTAACACTCCCATGGCTAAACCTTACTTCACTTGTTCTTAAAGCCACTGATGGCCGAGGTGATACTTTATCATTTAACAGACTTATTTTCCATTTTGAGAAATGATGAACATGCAGCTCAGTAGTTTTAAACTGTAAATAACCATGTAACCATATTCAAATTTTCTTCTTTTCACAAAGAAAAAAGCAACAACCTAACCTATGGAAAGTGTATTTCTGAAATAATCATTTATGATGAAAGTATGCTTCATACTGTTATCTCTGTAGAGGGGTGTTTTTCCTATTTTTTTTTTAATTTTATAAAGGAAAGTACATCATTTGAAAAGTGAAGTTTACTATTCTAGGCACTCAATTAAAATTCTTATCCTACATTTGAAAATTAATCACCACTTCCTTCACTGCAGCAGGCCTTGGAAAATCTGGTGCCTCTGACAGCACAGTAATTAACATGTTCACACCAACTGCCAGTCCCCTATCCTTCACACGAAGTAATTGGACATACAGGGAAAACATGCCTAAGACATGAATTCTACCTCTGCTAATGGCAAAGCGGGTCATACAGAACACCCCTTTTGAGGAGAACAACTAGGAAAACTAGACACAACTTGCTTAAATCTTCTTTACAATATTAAATACCTAAACAGATGTTAAGGAATTCCCAAGGCACAAGAGAGTGACAAAATTTCAGAAGACTGGCCTTTGCTATTGGCAATACCGGGACTGGGAGACACAGGCAGTCTCGTATACTACTGGGAGGAAAGCAAAATAGTAAACCCTAGGCATTTATCCTTTGATCCCACAATCACTGCTCTGGAAATATGCCCTGAAGATACACCTCCAACAACAAGAAACTGCACATGCATGAGGTTGTTTATAACTGAAAAATATTAGATACTACCTAAACATCCTAACACACGAGATGGGTTGAATAACCTACGATCCACGTACACACAGTGGAGTACTACACTGATCCAATGAAGAAACAGGAAGAGCTCTATGAACTGAAATGGAGTAATTTCCAACATCCATTATGAAATGAAAAAGTAAAGTGCACAAGAATATAGCATGTTATCTTTTATATAAGAAAGAGGCAGACATCTGTTCTCTTCACAAAAAAGAAACACTGAAGGAGAAACCAGAAAACAATGAAGCCAGCTACCTGTAAGAGTAGGGAAGGCAAAAGGGATATATGCCCAGGGGAAGGAAGTGACCCTGTTCTGAATACATCTTTTTCTATAGCTTTGGCTTTTGGAAGCATGTTAATCTTATGCATATTCAAAAAATAAAATCAAAAAGCATAGGAAGGGGAAAAGAAAACCTACAACTGAAAGCAAACTGAAAATAAATCAACTGCATTTCAGATGAGCATGATAACCACACACAAGGGGAGGAAAGGAACCAATCCCAGTACCTTATGAACACAGCATTGAGTATACAGCCCCAGTCTTGCTTGGGTGACATCTGGGAGGCAGAGGAGAGGTAGGAATTCCCTCCCCGATTCCCTGATTTCATTAGGTTTGTTTTTGTATTGGTGAGGGTAAAGCAATTCTGGAATAATTTCAGATGCATTATACAATTAAGCAAATGAGAGAATGTGTTGTTGTTGGAAGCCAGAATTTTTACAAAGGAAGAAGGGACACACAAATATGAAATGGGGGAAGGCAAGAAAGAACCATGTGGACAAGGACTGGATTTGAAGGGATTAACGTAAACTCATGATTTCAAAATACATATATGTGTGTGTACAGACAAGTATATGCAAGCATGCATGTATCATGTGTGTTCATATGTGTATATACATGTATCCATTTCCTAGCTCTATGTATACCTTTCCTACAAGCTCAGACATCCTAGGAAGGAGGAGCACACTTAGGGCCCTAACTAATGACACCTCCCATGAGAAGGAGCCAGGGCTCCTCAGAGAACTGACTGGGAAATGACTGGGCCAGGGCAGGGAAGCTAGAAGCTGAAGCAAGAAGATCTTGTGCCGGAAAGTTTAAAACAAAATCACTCAAAAAATGATGGGGTATGTCACAAGGACACAGCAGCCAACTTGAAAGGCTTTACACTGGCCAAGTCTGGTATAATTTGAGCACCAAAGTAATTTTAGTAATGAAGCCACTGATAAAAACAGGAATCTGTGGTACACAGAATGATGGTGGACAGAAAGATGTCCACCATCCTTATCCCTGAAACCTGATCATTCCTGGTCTTACACAGAAGTGATTTTGTAGACATGATTACGTCAAGGACCTTGAGGTCTTTATCCTGGATCAGACAGGTAGGCTGAATGTAAGAAGATCTCCTTAGAAGAGGGAGAAAGGAGGATCAGAATCAGAGAAAGAGATGTGTCAACAAAAACAAAGGCCAGTGAGGCGCATGAGTGGCTCAGTCGGGTTAAGTGTCTGACTCTTGGTTTCAGCTCAGATCATGATCTCAGGGTTGTGAGATCAATCCCCGCGTCAGGCTCCGCACCGGGCATAGAGCCTCCTTAAGATTCTCTCTAGGAAAAAAAAAAAAAAATGGAGAGGTCAGAGAGTGTGCTACACTGCCATCCTTGAAGATGGAAGAAGGGGCCATAAGCTAAGGAATACAGGCAGCCCCTGGAGGCCAGAAAAGGCAAGGAAAAAGAATTTTCCCTTACTGCTTCCAAAAGGAACACAGGTATGCTGACATCTTGATTTTAACCTTAAAGACCTATTTTGTACTTCAGACCTACAAAACCGTAACATAATAAATCTGTGTTGTTTTAAGCCACTTAAATTTTGATAATCTGTTACGGAAGCGATAGGAAACTAATACAGAATACAAGTCCATACCAGTGATTAATAGATATGCTAATTCATATTAGTTACTTTGCAAAAAAACAAAAAAATGCTTATATTTGCCAAGATCTAAATACTTTTTAACTTATCTATGAAAAATATTTTTATATTTATGTAACCTTTTTAATTCAATATAACATACATAAAGGTATATTAATCCTAGGCATATGTCTCAGTTAACTTTCACAAGATGAACAGACTCATGTTAACTAGCACCTGGATCAAAACGAGACTTTACCAGACTACAAAACCCCCTTGTAGTCCCTTCCAGCCACCGCCTGCCCCAGGAATAACCACTATCCTAATTTGTAATAGACAAACCTGTTTTTAAATTTAATGCAACTGCTACTGGGTATTTACCCCAAAGATACAAATGTAGGGATCCGAAGGGGTACGTGCACCCCAATGTTTATAGCAGCAATGTCCACAATAGCCAAACTGTGGAAAGAGCCAAGATGTCCATCGACAGATGAATGGATAAAGAAGATGTGGTATATATACACAATGGAATATTATGCAGCCATCAAAAGGAATGAGAGCTTGCCATTTGCAACAACATGGATGGATCTGGAGGGTGTTATGCTGAGTGAAATAAGTCAATCAGACAAAGACATGTATCATATGACCTCACTGATATGAGGAATTCTTAATCTCAGGAAACAAACTGAGGGTGCTGGAGTGGTGGGGGGGTGGGAGGGATGGGATGGCTGGGTGATAGACATTGGGGAGGGTATGTGCTACGGTGAGCGCTGTGAATTGTGCAAGACTGTTGAATCACAGATCTGTACTTCTGAAACAAATAATGCAATATATATTAAAAAAAAAGAAGAAGAAGATGATAGCAGGAGGGGAAGAATGAAGGGGAGTAAGTCAGAGGGGGAGACGAACCATGAGAGATGATGGACTCTGAAAAACAAACTGAGGGTTCTAGAGGGGAGGGGGGTGGGGGGATGGGTTAGCCTGGTGATGGGTATTAAAGAGGGCACATTCTGCATGGAGCACTGGGTGTTATGCACAAACAATGAATCATGGAACACTACATCAAAAACTAATGATGTAATGTATGGTGATTAACATAATAAAAAAATGAAAAAAAATTTAATGCAACTGTACTATGATATTTTGTATTTGCCAGATTTGTCTCATTATTAACATTGTGAGATTTATCCATGTTCTTAAGTATAACTATAAATCATTTCCTTTGCTACACAGTATTCCATCATGGGACTAAACCATAATTTATCTATCAGACTGTTGATGATGGATATTTGGATAGTTTCCTGTTTGGAGTTACGAGCATCCTTCTGTATGTACTTTAGTGAACATATGCTCATGTTTCTTTTTTTTTTTTTTTTAAAGATTTTATTCACTTTATTTGAGAGAGAGAGCACATGACACGGGGGAGGATCAGAGGGAGAAGCAGACTCCCCGCCGAGCAGGGAGCCCGATGTGGGACTCGATCCCGGAACTCCAGGATCATGACCTGAGCCGAAGGCAGTCGCTTAACCAACTGAGCCACCCAGGTGCCCTATGCTCATGTTTCTATTGAATGTATATTTAGAGGTGAAATTGCTGACTCATGGGATATACTATATTCAGCTTCAATAGCTACTACCTGTTTTCCAAAGTATCTGTACCAATTTACATTTCCACACTCTACATCCTTACCAACTCTTAATTAAAAAATCTGGTTTAATTAAAGGTAAATTACTCAATATTTATTAGCTCCAGGCTTTAGCTTAAAACTTCACAAAAGGGCAGGATTTCATTTTTTAAAAAAAGGGTGGGGGGGATTATGACTTAGCTTAGTTTTTTAGTTAAAGAAACTGAAATATATTTTAGGTGACTTAACTATATTATTGCCAGAATTTTCTAATAAAGAATCACCTTTATTTTTCCCTTTGCTATTAGTAACATTTTTTTGAAACCACCATGAATGGGAACAAATTCTTCATACAATCCAAATCATTGTGTATTTCTGACTACTCTGTAGGCCACACCGTTGATTTCCAACTCTGAGGAACGAAGTGGTCTAAACTCTGGAAAGAATCTGAGTTAAGCAACTGTGCTCATCAAGAATTAAATGCATGTAATCACTTCCATATACTAAAGTATTGATTAGCAGCCTTGAACACAATTTGTGATAACATTTCAAACAATGTCATGCTCCTTGCAGTGCTGGATCTTCAATTTCATGTATTCCAGTCATGCTCAAGAAGAGATAATTAGAAGATTTCCCATGGGTTATAGCATTAAAAAATATTTTTTTTATGAAGCCCATGAGTTGCAATGGCCCTTTCCTATCATAATACGGGCTCTAATTATTATGATGGCATTTCATGTTTTGTAAATAAACTAAATGCCTACATATATGTAAGTACAGATACTTGTTAACACTGGATCTTAACATATTCTCCATGAGGTTACTATTCACTGGGATAAAGAATCAATAAGCAACACTGGAGCAAGTAAGAGCTCAATGAAAGACTCGAAATCATTGCTGAGAAAGTGACCATCACAGAGTTTCTGGTAATAATGGTATGATTATTTGGATTAACCCTCTCACTGAAAACAGTGCAAGATGCCAGATAAAATATAAAAAAAACCAAAATCTTAAAAGTATTTGAGATCTGAAAAAGACAGCAGGGGAACTTTCAGACCAGTTTCCTGAATGAAATAACTAGTGAGTGGAGTAGACCACGTGAGCACATACCTGATTGTGCCACGGAGGTGCCTACCAGTAACACAAGCGCACGCTCCGTGGGGGCCACCAGGGCCAGAAAGAAAGGTGTGAGTCCAGGACTTCCCAGCCTATGCAGTTTTGTATCGTCTCCTACCCTGAGCTGGGCACTGAGAAGAGGGGGGATTACACTCTCGGAGTAATAGAAAAATTATTCTAGTGATATAGTGATCAAGTCACCAAGCCCTCCACACACATTCATACTCCTGGGAACTGCTGAGGAGGCTGCCCTGGGAAGTTATGATCTCAGACCTATAGTCTATTTTACTTAAAGGTCTGTATTTTACTTAAAGAGAGCTGCTTTTTAAGTTCAGCTTTTAATAAGTTAATATGCATAATGTAAATTTTAGGGTAAGCAGTAAAAGAACAGGGAGTACCTAAATACTAACATTCTACAGAGAAAATTTAATGCAAAAAAAAAGTCATTAGGAAGAAAGATAAATTGGAGGTGAGAAAAGAGAAAATATGTATGACAAAGTCTGAAAGAAGATGGTACAATGAAGCCCAATATACTAACAATTACAGTCAATGTAAATGGAGTACATGCTCCAGTGAAAAGTTAAATATTGGTCCAAATTAGACTTTTTAAAAATGCTATACAATATTTACATGACACAGATCTAAAATATAAGGAAAGAGCTGTTGGAAGGAAAAAAATGAAAGAGCTATATCAGCAAGTATGAAGCAAAAGAAAGTATGTGTGATTACATTAAATGACACAGAAGAGGCCTTAAGGCAAAAAGCATAACTGGAAATAAAGGTCACTTCACAATGAAACAAAGGTCAATTTCATAAAATGACACAAGAATTTTAAATTTTCATGCACCTAATAACACGGCCTCAAAATACATAAAATAAAAACAATTACATAAGGAGAAATAAATTCATAATGGCCTTAAAGGAGATTTATACATACCTCTCAGTAAGTTATAGAAAAATGACACAGAAGTCAAAATCAAAATCACAGAAATACCTTGACAGGCATTTCATAAACAAATATTCTTAAACAGCGAATAAACATTTGAAAAATAACTCAGCTTCATTAATAGTCTTGATCCTACTGTTCAAAACTATGGTGAAATATCACTATATATTCATTCATTAAAAGCCTGAAATAACAGGAGTTGAGAAGGATGTGGGGATCAGGTACTGCACTGCTGATGTGAATATAAACTAGTACCACCTCTTGGAAAACACTATGGCATTTTCTAGACAAAATGAGTTTTTAAATATTCTATAACCACTAATTTCATTCTTAAGTATGTATCCTAGAAATACTGCATGCTTACGTGGTGCAAAATACAAAAACAAGAATCTCCACAGCAATATTTTGTAAATGCCAAAAACCACAAAGAGCCTAACATCTACCAAAAAAAAAAATAAATAAGTAAACTGTGATATCTGCATAGACTCAGATTTCAACACTGAGATACAATACACTGATGAAAAATTAAACCATAAAGATACTTAACAACACAGATACTCTACAAAGACTGAGCCAAAAAAGTGAGTCACAAATGAACACATAATATTGATACAAAGTACAAAAGCAGACAAAACCAATCTATATTGTTTAGGAATGCATACACAGGCCTACAAAGGAATACATGCGAATGATTACTATGAAAGTCAGAATAGTGGCCCCTCTCTTGGGAGGAAAGGAATCATGATTGAGGGGAATTCAGGGCTATGGTCATGGTTTTTTAACCAAGTGGCAATTTCTCAAGCACTGGCTTTGCAACTATTTGTTAAACCACACACATTTTAAGGCACTTTTAAAGAGCAGGAGGAGGAGAAAGAGAAGAAAACAATCATAAATTGGTAGAAATTTTCTACCCTTAAAAAATAATTATTCCCTCTCTCTTGAAACATGTGTCCTCAGAGTCCCCAGATGCCATGTAAGAAGTCAGGCCACCCAGAAGTCACTCTGCTGGAGAGGCCACATGGAGGATGGAGAGTGCCTGAAGAGTCCCAGCTGGAGGCAGACATGTGAGTGAATGAGCCCTCAGATGATTCCAGTCCCAGGCACCACTGAGTACAAGAACTTGAAAGACCCCAAGTTAGAACTGCCTTACTGAGTTCAGTCAACCCCTAGAACCACTAGAGAAAATAGGAAAATGATAACTAGGGTACTCATCTTACCTGGCTTCTTTTCTTGAGACTTTCTGTGAGTGAGAATGAAATCACATAGCCTCTCCTCCCTCCTCTAAAGTCAGCACTCGACTCACCTAAGGATCGCTCTAAGGCAGAGCTTCTGAAATGTGTGCAATTTCACTGCCCAGAAGACATATGGCAATTTGTAAAGACCTTTCTGTTTGTCACTGAATGGGGAAGGAGTATGCTACCCACATCTAGTGGGTAGAGGCCAGGGACACTGCGAAACATCCTACAATGCCCTGGAGAGCCACCACAACAAGGAACAGTCCATTCCCAAATGCCCATAGTGCCAAGACTGAGAAACTCTGCTCTAAGAGTTTATGTGGTTGGGTACAGCAAATAACCAGCAAAGAAGCAAGAAGAAGCAAGCTGGGAGTAAGGTGTGGACCAGAAGGGAAACAGAATAACGAGCATAGGCAATCCCAAAGAAGTCAACAAGGCGGGAAGACACTTCTTATGTTCATCTCATCGGGGGGGAGGGGGGGGGGCAGCTTTTCTGAATGGTTATTTCATGTGAGGAACATATATGATCCAAACATATGTAAATTAATCTCTTTCCATATAGAATTACCAAGTAAACAAAAAAAAATCTTCTCACAAGCTGTTGGAACTGACCGTAGAGCAATAATCTTTCAACAAAATAGGGTACTGTATTATCGCTTCAAAAGCCGACAACGTGATCTTGATAAATTCTTCCGATGCCATCAGTCCTAGGGATACAGTTAATTATTACAGATGTTGATTTTCATGTGCAAAATCACGATATCAAAGTACCTCAGACAAAGACATAAACTGTCCCATGGTCTACTCACCTATTGCTCCATCTATGTTAGTTTCTCCTGAGTCTACAGATATAATATGACTCTGTAAAAAATAAAAATAAATGAAGATTTCAAAATAACTCTGAAAGAAAATATAGATAATGTTTTCCCCAAAACGACACCTATCCTTCTTATTGAAATAATTCCTGGAAGGTATTACATACCATATACAATTTATTAAACACTATAATCATAGTCTTAAAATATGATCATATGAAATAATATATATTATAAACCATAGTCATTTTTAAACATACAGATCACTATCCATGATATTTAATGTTGGAATAAATTCAATAGCAATAAAAGCACAGAAAGGTCAACCTATAAAAGTGAGGAAAATCCAATTAATACATAACCATTTCCAATATGATACACTTATTCAATCGCCGCCTTGGATGTTAGTAATCAGGTGAAACAATCCTCTCGAAGGTCAAGCCTTATCTACCCTGAGTGCACATTGCATCGAGATGCAGTAGTTCAAGCACTGCCTTCAAAGTTCACCACTGTTGTTAGTCCCTCCTATATGTGTCCTACCCGAACCCCAACCCCAGCCCCATGCCTCTGTGCAGGATGACCCCCAACACTGTTCTAGAGGCAGGCCTACAAAGCTCAGCTATGAAGGAAGGAAGGAAGGGAGGGAGGGAGGGAGGGAGGGAGGGAGGGAGGAAGGAAGGAAGGAAGGAAGGAAGGACGGAAGGAAGGAAAGAAGGAAGGAAGGAAATTTTTAAGAAAAGCTTCTTCTAAGGAAGAGATACCATAAGTAAAATCAAAAGACAAATGTGGGCAGCCTCCTCAGCAGTTCCCACGAGTGTGAATGTGTGTGGAGGGCTTGGTGACTCAATCACTATATCACTAGAATGATTTCTCTATTACTCCGAGAGTGTAATCCCCCCCCCCCCACTTAGTGCCCAGCTCAGGGTAGGAGACAATACAAAACTGAGTTTTGTATGCGTGAGTTTCCCAGTCCCCAGCTGAACGCACCACACAGAAGAGGTACTCTGTGAACATGATCTGAATGAAACAGTAATAATAAGCAGCGTGGCCATGTTAGTGATGTGCGGAAATACTACAAAAGAGTTCTGGCCCCCGGCTCATAAAAGAATACATATGTAATATTTTATATATAATAACAAATAGCAAATAAAGTATAAGATTACCCTGAAATAGAAAAAAACAAATAAGCAATTAGTCTGGAGGGAAAATGAGTCTACTTGGTCCAATGGTTCTTCTCAAAATACTTGGTAAAGTTATTTACTAAAATACTAATGTATAGTAACAACTATATATAACAATATAAAAGAACGTATGTGTAGGCTTTTGTGCTATAAAAAAAAAAGAAAAATAAAGAAAATCCTTAAACCCATATTTGAGTTAAGAACTAAGACATTCCAGGGGCACCTGGGTTGCTCAGTCAGTTGAGCATCCAACTCTTGATCTCAGCTCAGGTCTTGATCTCAGGATTGTGAGTTCAAGCCCTACGCTGGGCTCCATGCTATACTTAAAAAAAAAAAAAAGAACTAAGACATTCCCAATTCTTTGCATGAGCTTCCTCACCCCATGTCATGTTTTTGGAGATAACCACTGTCATGAATTTATCATTTCCTTGGCATTTTTTAATAGTTTTACTAGACTTGCGTCCCTAAATTGTATACTGTTTGGGTATTTTTGAACTTCACTGAAATGGTATCAAACTGTACACAGTTTATACAAATAGGACAGTATATAGCCATTAAAATGTGGGGAAAAAAGAAATTTTTAAAGTTATGGGAAAATACTTATGAGTCAAAATTAAATAGAAAAAAACTGGGGTGGCTCGGTGGCTCAGTCAGTTAAGCATCTGAACCCGTTCTGGCTCAGGTCATGATCTCAGGGTTTTGAGATCAAGCCCAGTATGGGGCTTCCCACGCTCAGCAGGGAGTTTACTTCCCCTCTCCCTCTGCCCCTCCCCCTGCTTGCTCTCTCTCTCACTCTAATAAAATCTTTTAAAAAGTTAAATAGAAAAAAGAATACAAATCTATATACACACAGCATAATCTCAACCACATGTATCAGTGTAGGTCATATATATCTATATGTTACACATACAGTTTTCTACACACAGATGCATATATGTGAATTGAAAACACTCTAAGTAAACAACAATATGTTAACAATGGGGTTGTTTTTTAGAGTGGTGGAGTTATGGGTGCTTTCTCCTTCAAATCTCACTATAATTTTCTACATTTTCTTGAATAAGCATGTATTTTATAATTTAAATAAATAAGCACAAATTGCCTTTAAGACAAAACCTCAAAGACATATGCTCTTTGAAAGCTGAACATATGAGACACTTTAAATTGTTTTTTTCAGTCTATGACTACAAAAACAAAAAAAGGTTAAAAAAGAAATAACTGTAATAAATAATAAAATAAAATTTTAAAAAGGTAATGTAAGCCTGTCACGATAATTTGGCTGAAATAGTTTCACAAAATTCCAAACCGGGCACATAACTTTTGCTGAGTAAATATGGATTTGATGTTGAATAAAATATCCAAAGAAAGATGTCTTTTGACTTAAATAAATCTATTTAAAAGTCTGTGGATTACGAAGTAAAGAAAGAAGGCACAGCACAGTGTTTATACTATGATCTCTCCTGTGTATATATTTTTAAATATAGATCATACACAAACACAGATGAGGACAAAAATTCGGGAGGAAGAAATAAAAGGAAAGCACTAACAGAGGTGCTGGCCTGGGAGGTGGGCTTTCATGCTTCATTTTCTGCCCTTCTGCAGTGTTGGAATTTTCTAGCCATATATGTGTACTAATTTTTTTTTTCTTTTTTGGGGGTGCCTGGGTGGCTCAGTCATTAAGCATCTGCCTTTGGCTCGGGTCATGATCCCAAGGTCCTGGGATGGAGTCCTGCATCGGGCTCCCTGCTCAGCGGGAAGCCTGCTTCTCCCTCTCCCAACCCCACCCCGCCCCCGCTTGTGTTCCCTCTCTCGCTGTATCTCTCAGTCAAATAAATAAATAACATCTTTAAAAAATTTTTTTTTCTTTTTTAATGTCATGGAGGATTATCTAGATAGTGAAATTATGGGCTTCTTTTAACTTATTTTCCTTATACTTCCTATTTAATTAAAAAAAATCCCTCCTGAATGTTTCATTGATTTACCAATTTTAATGTCTTTTGATATATTTCTTCTTCTAGTAAGCATGAAGGTGTATAAATTAGGAAAATAAGCTAGATGCACCAGTGCGCAGAGAGAGGGCTCACTTGAGATAAGCAGTCATGAATTTAAAGTGAGACCAGTTACAAAAAAATAAAGAACAAGAAAAAAAAAATTAAGTGAGGCCAGTTATTTCATTGAGTTTTTCTCTAGCCATACTTAGCCCCTCAAAGCAGGAGGTGGAAAATTACATTGAGCCAGAATTAGAGTTTGCCAGAGGACAACACCGGAGGAAGAAAGCAAAGGGAGTTACAGGTATGTGTAAAGCAATAATGGGGGCTGAACAAGGGACTTGAAGCTGAGTGAAGAGAAAAGTGAAGTTGGCCCTTGAGAGGGCAGGATGGTGAGCGGAAAGTGCTAAGACCAATTTAAGTCCAGAAGAATCGAAGGGCTGCTGGACATGGGGAGCAGAGGAAGTGAGGTGAAGATCAGTGGTGGTGGCCAGACAGCGAGGCGCTGGAAAGGTCATGGATGCAGACAGCTGAGAGAGGGAAGACAAGCTCCTGAGGGAAGAGGTGCTGGAGAGGCTGAGAGGTCGAGGTGTTGGAAGGATGGTCCATAGTGAAGTCTGGCTTTCCAAGAGCGTGGACAGATGCAGCACGGAGACATTAGCAGTGAGCTCAGTGCTGGAAGATTCCGAGGAATGAGGGGCAATGATCCAGGAATCTGTATGAGCACAGCACAGGGCATAACACAGGCCACCTTCTCACGGCACAAGCTTCAAAGCTGGGAGTTTTAGCAGAGAAGCAGAAAGGAGGGACACCTGCCCCACAGCCAGGCTCCCTGGTGGAGGAGTAGGGGGCAGAAAATGGCACCATCTAGAAGAAAAAGCTGCACCTCCAGTGCAGGCTGGTGCTCTGCAATATCATTCAGTACTTCAAAGAAGCTGGGAATGAGCTCCTGCAGCAAACTATGTATATGATTTAACTCATGGTTCATAAAAAGGGGGGGGGGTGGGGACTCATAACAGGAACACCTGTGTGGCAGTGAACAAGTACATAGTAGCATATTTTTTAAAAATGTAAGATGCACTCTCTCTGTTGTATCTACTGCAACTGAAGTCAAAACACTTTAAAAATCCGCAGAAGGCAGGGAGTAGGTCTCTTTTCAAATAATTATCTCAATGCCCAGGATAAGTAAAGATTTACTAATAATGGAAATTATAAATATACTTTTGTATAAAAATCTATCAGAATCATTTTATCATCTTGCATTTGAAAATTAGAATTGTGAGGTCTTTTTTTTTTTTTTTTGTATAAAACTGTAGCCACCACACTGCCATTATTGCACTTTTATAAGTGAAGGAGGCCAGGACTTCAGAAGAAAACCACAACAAAATCCTTTTCCTCAGCTCATTAATCAAGAGCATTTTCAAAAGGACACAAGAAACACAGTGAACATTAGGTTAATACACATCATGAGTTCCCGAGCATACTTCCTTGATGTCACTGCTTCCTATTTCCCAGCCCAATTCAATGGAGGCCCCACAGAACTATGGTATTCACCACAGGATTTCCCCATAGCACTTCCCCAGAGGCTCACACTATCCCTAGATACCTTTTTTTTTCTTTTTTAAACTGGGGAGAGAGGTGGGTATGATGACACACTGCTTCTTTTAATCAAAAGGGAAAATAGCAATTATCAGCTATGTAGCCCTCTTTTGCCTGGACCCTTTCAAAGCTTAAAAATGGTTTAAAGGTGCCCCACTAAATTGTTTCCAAATACTCGCCTCTTTAAAACATAAGACGACGAAAACTTCATTTTAGTTGGGAAAAATATGTTCACAAAATGTTAATTCCTATACTCATGTGTCCATACGTAAGAAGTACCCCGAATTTTTCTACCAAAAAAATAAAAGAGGTCTATGGGTCAAATAGGCAAACCATGCCTGGTGCCAGTATGAGGAGTGAAACCAACAGGAAGCACACAATTCCACTGCCCCCTCCAGCCTGGCTCCTTCGGGACCCTTCTCACGAGTGGCCACCGCACCAGCCTGACTACCGTCTCCATAGCTGTGGAAGGCAGGTCAGCAGCTCTTCGAGAGCTGTGTTAGAGGAAGCCCAAAAGCTCTGGACAGCAACTTGCTGCCACTGGATACAGCTACTAAAGATGAACCACACTGGAATACCTCAAATTCAGGCACATTAAGCTATTCTACCAGATATATTTCGAAAAACACGAAAAATAATATTTATCTCCAGACAGAATAAGGCTTTCAAAACACAGTACCAAATACATACACAAGAATGACGTGCGCCCTCAGGCCACCAGGACAGAAGGTGTCCTGTGCTCTGGACAGTTTCTACAGGACTGCTCTACAGAAGACATACAGCTGTGCAGCCCCCTTCTCTCCTCATAACAAAACAAAACCAACAGACAAAACCTCTCAAATAAGTTCAGGAAACCCTTGCCAAAGCAAAATTTAAAAGAATTATTTCAGAGGCTTTAATATGCTAATCTGCACTGTGAATTTCTATGAAGCTGGAGGATGTTAGATGAGTTGACTTCGCCTGGTGGCATCAGTAGGGCACTGTGACTTCAATAATACCTTTAGCACCTTCTAGATAGATTATGAATCAATTCACAGAAGTAACAACCCTCAATAGTTCATAATATATGCACAAGAACTCTGTAGATAACTAAATCCAAGTCCTTCATTTTAGTCAATACCTCTTTCCCTTTACTAGTTTTTCATCAAAGCCATCAACACTGAGTATAAGAACAATGAACACATACAGCTAAGGCAAATAACAGATGTGATGAGGAAAATAATGAAAAAATTCTGGGACTGGCCATGATCCAAACTAGGAAAACAGCCTGAGGAAAGCCCAAAGATCTTTTCCATTTTATTTGCCTAAACTCCCTCTACCTGAGTGACATTATCTAGGGAAAAAACTGCTAAAGATTTTCCAATATCCTAATTATCTCTCAACCAGGCAAGTTATTTTCCATTCCCTAAAAGGGCCTATATTAAGAAGACCCTACAGACTACCTCCCAACCCACAGAGTTCACCCATTCTTGGGAGAAGATGAGGAAATCCCTCCTTGGTGTGGCCTCCTCCCTTGTCCCGAGCATAGCGTTAGATGGAGCAGATGTGTTCTCCCTAAAATACACACACATAATTCCTGAAAGTCCATAAAGACTTTCAGTTGAGACATTTGCTGGTTCCTTGAAAACCTAAACTGTACTCAGTTAATGTAGGCAGAGAAAAGTACTCCACAGGAGAAAAAAAAATAAGAGAACAAACACGGACAAATATCTGCATCCCCAATAAACACTGTGCCAAAAGATTCCAAGATGTCTACCAGGGAAAAACTACCATTTCCAGGCAACGATAGTTCAGTGCAGTGGGATCAGAGAATTACAGTCATGCCAAAATGATACCTATATAGTACTTAAAAACAAATTAAAAAGCAAATCAAAGAAGGTAGCAAGTGAAAATTCTAATAATATGCAAATCCATGATTGCACAACAACAAAATTACGTACTCTGCAGAATTTGGGATTCAAGGCACTTAGGATGATAAAGATTTGAAATTAGGTACAAAAGGACCCTAACTGCATTGCTTGAACACACTTCTTAAAAAATCAGTGACCTCCACTCAACATTTGTACTTCAAAACTTCATATTTTACTCTCTGATGAACCTTCTAGAAAACTATACTCTCATCTGTGGAGGACAGTCATTTTTTTGTATTCCAAACTTACAATAACATGGAGATGTTTACTACGTTTTAACTAGAAACCTCTATGTCCTTTTGAAAATCTCAGTTGAGTATTTGTTATTAATATCAAAGTAAGACTGGAGATCCATGTGACAAATGTCCCAGCTTCCTCTTTGTGTAGCTCTCCATTTTATCAACGATAGATATTATAACTATTCCAGGCTAGGAAAAAGATAATAGAATTCATGAGCCACAACCTGAAGGAAAAGACAGTTTTTTGTGAGCAAAAACGAAGTGAAAGATAGGACAATGACTTGCTTTTCATTTTTACTCATCTCATCAAAATTAAAGAAAAAGTTAAATTGAGCTTAACTTAGAGAAATGCCACCATAAAAAGAGATACTGCATGTAACTGGACAACATAAGCCAAAGTAAATAATGAGGATAATATATTCACAGCATTCCATTCTCACCAGGTTGATTATTTTAAATTTTTTTCACGACGTTTAATACCTAAATCTATGAAAGTGTTTTCTATGGACTTATTTACCCTACTTGGGCAGTATCTGAACAAAATACATTATCAGGAGAGAATGTATTTTTCTCCAAATGTCAAATTTTATTACAGTCAACAGATAAAAATATAAAAAGGTCACATCCCTACAGACAAATAAATACCACAAAGATTTTAAAATTACTTCATTCTGACACCAAAATCCAGACAGTAGAGACAGCCACATTTTTATTAGGAACGTGAAAAATTCAGTGTTACTCACAAGAATAGTTCCATAACTGAAAAGGAATTCTTCTGTTACAACTTGAGGTCGAAATACCTGTGTGATGAGAGTTTCCACAGATTAAATCCTGAAAGCCACGTATAAGAAAACAAAATGTTTTGTCTGAACTGATGTCTCTAAGATTCAGTTTACCAAAAAGGGAGTCACCTTTACATTATTGTTTTGCTAATAAGATAGTACCTGAGAAGTTACGAGGTGAAGCACTATAGGCATCTGGGGTAGACACATCTTCAGCTGCTTCGCTTGGACTGTTGATGGGTGTTTACGACCAGAAACATTGGCCAAGGCATTAAGAATGTCACCTGCAAAGCACATCCCAGAGCAAGCACGACAGTTACAGACCACAAATACTTAGGGACCACTAGTCACTGCTTGAACACTCATGGGGCTGCTGCGGTAATTACTCTCCAAATAAAAGAAGTGGGTAGGGGCTGTGTTATTTTATTCAGAAATATTGATATTATACTAGAAAGCTGTGGCCTCTGGGGACAGAATGGATATAAGCCTTGATCTTTCATCTAGCAATTTTAAATAGTTTATAGTAATGGTTTTCGATATGATTGTTCTTCCTTTTTCTTTTCTTTCTTTTTTTTCTTTTCTTTTTTTTTTTTATTTTGATCTTTTCCAAATTTTAACCACAAGCCCTTTCCACACTTCTGTAAACAGGAAAATGTTATTTAAAACATTAAAAGTGAGGGGCGCCTGGGTGGCTCAGTCGGTTAAGCATCCAACTCTCGATTTCAGCTCAGGTCTTGATCTCAGGGTCATGAGTTCAAGACCCACGTTGGGCTCCACGCCCAGCCTACTTAAAAAAACATATAAGTGAACAGATTACAGATTGCAATTTTTAAAGAACAGAATAGGATGGAAGAAAAAAAAGATCAATTCCTAAAACTTCCCATTGGATGATAAGCCCAGTCATAAATAAAACTTATGCTGTGGACATCTGAATCTTAGCAGCACATCCTAAAACAAGATGAGTCTGGCACTAAGAAACTCAACTGCCAATTGACCAGACTGTAGTCTGCAGGTTGAAATTTTATAAAAGGTCACAATCCAAAAAGAAATTTGAAATATTCTATTTTCAGTCATTAACAGGCAAAAAACAAAACAAACAAACAAAAAAAACCTCAAAGTATTAGTAAGGAGCAAAAAGATACTGTCAATCAGCCATGATGACAAATGAAAAGATATTTTCATTATTCTGATTTAAAACTCTAACATTCTGAGTCTAAGTATATTTTACCATAAGAGATTGGATCAAATTTAACATTTTAAACATTTCTGGTTTATAGCTACATCTGCTGGAAAAGCACGGAATGGGATTTAAACAAAATGTACGCATTCCTGAGGTTATTTTAGTTTCTCCAAATAACAATGAAATAAGAGATTAGCTGGAACAGACATCTTTTACAAATCATTATTAGATATTTGTATTTAAATTTTTTCAAACTCAAGAAATTTCTAAACTTTGAACTTCAATATCAAAATTCTTTAATATCTAAATGCTAATGCCCATGGATTTTTAAATTCTTTTAACAATAAATAAATGTGTGGCTGTAACCTGAAGGAAAATTTTTCTTCTTCAGAATTAGGCAGAGAAAAATCTTGGGAAAGTCACCTACAATAAAAAGCCTAAGTTCAATTTTAAGCTCTTAAGATGCTTTCCTTGTGTTTATTTTCCAAAATTGCCCGTTCACTACAGATAACACCTCAGTGTGACCTTTAGCCTGCTCGTTGCCTCAGTCATGTCACTGATGCAAAATAACTGTAAAAACAGATAAAGCAAATCTTGAATTGAAATCTTGAAACTATACAATCAAGAAAAGGTGTCACTGTGCTCGCCTGTGATAAGCAAGAGGCAAGAATAAAAGAGGCGAAGCCTAAAAGCCCAGGCGCAGAAAGGCAATCAGCAAGGGGCGTATGGATGAGCCTCCAATTTACCCAGGATCCGTGGCAGTTCCTGCACAATATGACGGATGAGAAGGTCCAGGCATTTGGACAGGTATTCATTGCTGCTTTGCTGCTCCTTGCCTGGAGTGGTCTTTCTGCTGTCTCTCTCGATGTACATCACCAGTCTACATACAGGAAAGTGCAAAAGATTACCTCTCATGATAAAACAGTTGATAGCATCTGTCTGAAAATGCAGCCAAGGCAAGTGTTTCCAGGGGGCACAGTCCCAATCATGCTGACATTTGGATTTGTAGCAATTTGTCAGGCACAGTCTAGTTTTGCCTTAGAAAAACCTAAATGTTTATGCAGTAAGAAAATAAGGCAACTTTGAATGTATCTGCCAATGTATTACAAAATAATGCCCTGATTTCATCTGGCCTTGGCCCATGAAAAGAAACCACATTCTTTAGATGACAGATGAAAGGCAGAAAAAGGCATCTGGGCAAAAAAGCGCTCTTGGAGTTTCAAAGATTCAAAGTAGAACCACAAATTGCACTTCTGTTGGTCATCAGTACTAAACTTGCTTGGAACCTCAGGCAAGTCACATGAATTCCGGCTCCTTCAGTAAATTGTGTACATAAATCCAAAGAAAAAGTTTCATTTCAACACTGGGCGATACGGATAGCAGACACTGTATCAAAACATCTGGATTTCACATGTCCCTTTGTCCCCTAGTTTTATGATCTCTGCCCTTTAACGAACATCTGACTTCTTCAACCCACTGGCATTCAGTACATCAATCTCTGACCAACTGTGCCCAGCCCAGACCCAAGGAACATACTGGACCATCACTCCAGTGATGATCCAATGACAATGTGGTTGAAAACTTTTAGGTTCATGTTTCATCCCCTTTGCTGAACCCACCAGGCACCTTCCCAAATGCCCATTTCTCTTGATTATTGAAAGGGCAGTGAGTTCACTGATTCCATCACAAGAAAGCCCCTTTATATCTCCCATGCCATCATCCCTCATCATTCCTCTTCTCAGCTCCCTTGTTCTCACCCATATCATCCAACTTCTACTTCCCAGAGGGAACTTCGAACCAACTCCTACTGTCAACTGGAAAGAGGTGGTTTTGTACATAACACAGATATACATAAAGTATACTGAAATCATAAGGCTTAGCATTCATGTGGCTCTCTTCATAGATCTGGTCATGCTTTTTGCCGTTTTTGCTTACTATCACTTGGAGTTCTACATGAAAACATGTGGACAACACCGAATCAAAAGTCTGTTTCCATCAGCCAGTTAGTATCCTTTGAGTCACTGATTACAGCACTGGCCACACTCTAACAAATACACAGCATTCATCAAAATGCAGGGAAAATACTCATGCATCAGCAGAAATGTATCAATACTACTTAAAGAATTCACAGGACAAAACTTCTTGATGATGAGTAAAACCACAGAAATAAGACCCTGAGATTTCATGACAAGTGGAATCTAAGAGCTTCAGGAGATATGATACAATGCGTGGGGGTATCCTGCTCTGCCAGCCAGCCTGGAGCTCCCAGAACATGCAGCATCACACACCATCATTATGGCCAGGAGCTTCTGAGACAAGAGCAGCAACTTCAAGAACCTCTTGATTAGTTGGCACTGGTCCCTCAGCCCAATCCAAGGAGCAGGACCTGAAAATACCAAGGACGGGGAAACTTATCCTTTTCTGCTCCCCAAGAGGGGTTGCCTGACATCTCCCTGCCCAGCCCCACCATCTGCCCAACAGCTTTTCCAAAGTGAAAGAATACAGCGTTTCCTTCAAGATGAGTATTTCAAACACACCTTCTAACCATAATCTGCTCTTGATCCTACTTGCACGTTCTTTCCTGTGACCGTTCCTCAACTTTGGGGAACCTTCTCCTAATTGAATCCATGACATTTTCTCCCAATCCATCAGCCTTCTCTCTTCTTCACTTACTTCCTGATTCGATTATATCCCATCATCCATCATTTCGATACCCTTTTGTACCCTGTCTTTTCTTTGCGCCCATCTAGCCAAATGAACTCTGGATGAGTCCAGTGATCTGCTTTCTGGACGCCTGCAGAGAAGGCTGCTGCAGCTAAACTCCACCATAAATGCACGGCACCAGTACTGAATGGCCCAGAGCAGTAGCAGCAATCTGACTGTAACCGTCAATGTATGTCCAGTCTATTTTCAAATTTTTCTTCTCTTCAAACCCCCCAAGGGTCCACCCTCTAATGAGACTGTGAGTGATTTTGCCTCCTGTTGTACAGAGAAAATAGAAAGCATCATGAAGGAACCCTCCTCCCTAATTCTCAACATGGACACCTACTGTGCATCCCATCCTAGCTGCCTTTCCTCCCATCACAACAGTGGACCTATCTCTCCTTTGCTCTGTGCTTTAGATCTCATTCTCTCCCACCTTCTCAGAACCTTAAAACTGCCAATTACTCATTTTCCCTTTTATATATTTACTTCCTCCCACTTAAAATAATTTTCATGTTCTTCTAGCAACTTCCTCATTGCCTCTCTAGGCCCCTTCTCATCAAATCTCTTAAAAGAAAAATCTATACCTAGCACCTCCACAGTTCCTCCTACATGTTCCTCAACCCTCCCCAGTCTGACTCACGCTCATCACTCGCTTGAAGGTCACCGACAATCTCCATGCCATCAAATCCAGCGGGCACCTCTCAGCAGCGTTCAACACTGTTGCCACCCCTTCTTGCTCCTCTATATATCATGACACCATATACATTCCTAGTTTTTTTCTCCAGTTTCTTTAGTTGGTCCTTCTCTATGTCTTTTGTTGACTCATGCTCCTAAATGCTCAAGTTTATCAAGACTCAGTTCTAGATCCACTGCTCTTTTCTTACTACCATTTGACCCAGGTGATCGCATCACCACCAATGATTTGACTTCCACTATGTACACAGATGTTTTCCAGTTACATAGCTGCAGCCCAAACCTGGTCTCTAAGTCTCTAAGCTACAGACCTACATATTCCACTGCTGATTTGACTTCTGCTTTTGTTTGTCTCAAAGCACTTCAAAATCTACATATCCCAGATAAACATGATTATCATCCCAACAAGCCTGGTGGTCTTTCAGAATATAATGTCCCATTGTAAGGCATCACTCTCTACCCTATTAATACAGACCAGAAACCTAAGAGTCATCCTTATCACCTCCCTTTCTCTTACTTCCCATACCATGTCAATCATTAAATGCTTCCCAAACCCTTACACTTTTCCACTCCCAATCAAGTGCAAGCTTCCATACTGCCTTCTCCTGGACAACTACAGCAGCCTCCTAGCTAGTGTATGTCTTTCTACTCTGTCATTTTCACCCTTACACACCATACATCTATGTGGATCTTGTCCATCAAGTTGTTCCTGTTCTTAAAACCTTTCAAGGGAATCCCACTGTCCTTAAGTTCTTAAAACTCCCTATCATGACCTTCAAGGCCTACAGTGTCTGGCCCGCAACTGTATCTCCAGCTTTGGCTTACTTTCTTCCCTCTGGTTACACGTTCTTCCAGCCCCTCTCACCTTCCCCAGCAAGAAGGTACTGCCTCTCTGCCTACATGGCTCTTCTCTTCTCTCCTGGCCAGTGAGATTTTATAATGTATTTTTATACAATTTATAATGTATTTTTATACATTTTAATGTATTTTTTATTATCTGATAATGTTTGGCATCCCAGGAAACTTAAAAATACTGTAGGGCAAGAACGATATCTGATTTTGCTCACCACATCTTTCCATTTCTGAGCACAGTTCCTGACATGAAATAAGTGCCCAATAAATATTAGCTGACTAAACACATATTGCTGTTGAAACTGCCCTAAGACTTTACCTAGTTCTCTGAAGCAATTCCTTGGTCCTTACCCTTCTCAAGGCCTTTTTCTTAATTCTACTGTTTGATGTGTTTGGCATTTATATTGCTGGGGAAGGGAGGAAGGAAGGAAGGAAGGGAGGGAAGGAGGGAGGGAGGGAGGGAGGGAGGGGGGGAGGGAGGGAGGGAATTTTTTAAAAAAGCTTTTTCTAAGGAAGAGATACCATAACTAAAATCAAAAGACAAATGAGGGAAAAAATATTTCCCCATTTGGTTCTTCAAGGAATGAATGGTTAAAGAAGATGTGGTATACAAATACAATGGAATATTATGCAGCATGAGAAAGAAGGAAATCCTGCCATTTGAGACAACATGGATGGATTTTGAGGGCACTGTGCTAAGTGAAATAAGCCAGACAGAGAAGACAAATACTTCATGGTAGCATTTCTATGTGGAATCTAAAAAAGGAAGGAAGGAAGGAAGGAGAAGAGAAGAGAAGAGAAGAGAAAAAAAGAAAAGTCAAACTCATAGCAACTGAGAATAAAAAAGTAGTTGCCAGATGCTCGGGGTCGGGGGGGGAATAAGGAGAGGTAGGTAAGACAGTACCAACTTTCTGCTATAAGAGCAATAAGGTCTAGAGGATCTAATGTAAAACATGGTGACTATAGTTGAGAACACTATTGTATAACTGAAACTTACTAAGAGAGTAGAACTTAAATAATCTCAAAAAAAAAAAAAAGATAAATCTGTGACTGGTGAATGTATTAATTAGCTAGATGGGGGAGTCCTTTCACAATGTATTATCAAATCACCAGAATCCACACTTTAAATATCTTACAATGTCAATTATACCTCAATAAAGCTGAATTTTTTAAAAAAGACAAATTGGGAAATATTTCCAATTCACATCACAAAAGACTATTTTAGATGTATACACACACACACATATATATATACACACATCTATGCCTCCCAGATATGAATTAGAATAAAACTAAGAAGCCAAGAGAAAATATGAAGGATAGGAAAAGGCAATATACAGAGAAAATAATATAAATGGCCCAAGCAAGAAGATGCTCCACTTTGCCCATAGTAAGAAAAATGTACAGTTGGCCCTTGAACAACGTGGGAGTTAAGGGTGCTGAGCCCCCGGCACAGTTGAAAATCCGCGTATAACATTTGACACCCCCACCTGAAAAAACCTAACTACCAATATTGGAACCACAATAGATCACTTTTTACTGTGATACGCAATTTCCTACAGAGATGAACTGCTGCTCAAGCACAGAATACTAGTGTCACATGTTTTAAGCAGATACTCCCCAACACTTGAGCTCACTGCAACTGCACCAGGAAGTAGCTACAAAATTCTTACAGTGATACAGTATGTGCTAGTGAGTTTTATGTAGCTATGATTTAATACTGCATCTTTACATTTGTTTATATCTCTCTCAACTACAAATGGCACCCTGCATAGTCTGTATGCTTGAGTTGTGATAAATTTTAACATTTTTTAAGATATATCTACTTCTTTTAGAGAGAGTGAGAGAATGAACATGAGCGGGGGTGGGGGCACAGAGGGAGAGAGAAGGGGGAAGCAGACTCCCGCTGAGCACACAGCCCTGTGCAGGGCTCAATCCCAGGACCGCAAGATCACAACCTGAGCCAAAACCAAGACTCGGACGCTTAACTGACTGAGCCATCCAGGAGCCCCAAATTTTAACTTTTTATAATAGATTTATATGTATTTAATAGCAGTAAATGATAAAATAGACTAATATCTACATATATTTTGTGCATTCATGACATACCAACTTTTTAATTTTTTCAATATTTCTACGCTATATGCTTCATCTGTAAGTTTTTTTCAAATTGTCACAAATCTCAAAAAAATTTTCCCAAGTGTTTATTGGAAAAATCTGCATATAAGTGAACCCATACAGTTCAAACCCATGTTGGTCAAGGGTCAACTGTATGTTTAAATAACCGTTTAGCCTTCAAATGGCCAAATGCAGGAAGTTTGGTAGCCAAGACTGCTATCAAGACTCTGGAGGATACCAACACCCTGGTACTGCTGGTGGAAGTAAAACTTGGCACAAATCCCAGAGACAGCAGGTTGGCAGTATCTTCAAAATTAAAAAAAATCTAGCAAATCTACCTCTAGGAAGAAACATATATACTTGTATATGTGTGACACATTCATATTTTTCTGCTTATAACAGTAAGATATTAAGGAGGAAAGTGTCCAGCAAAAGAGGGCTGGTAAAATAAAATATGGTCCAAAATAATATATATATATATATAAAATAAATAAAATATGGTCCATCATTATACTGTATCAAAAAAAAAAAAAAACAGACAAGGAAGCTCTCTATATACTATACAGAAAGAACTGTGTATAAGAGACACTGTTAACTGAAACAAAGTTCAAAACAGTATTTTTTGTGTATAAAGAGACGAATAGGATCTATACTCACATTTGCTTGAATAAAAATTCTCTGGAAGGATACACAAGCCAAGAGCAACTAATAATAATGCTTAATTTTGCATGATGGTGCTCTAGGGCTATGGAAGACAAGGTGGAATATATTTCTCACTTTTGAATTTTCTTTAGTTTATGAACCAAGAATACAAGTTATCTACTCAAAACATGGAGTAATATCATTGTCCTACAGAGTCCATTTTTTCAAGTCACAGGAATAAAAGGCAAGGCACAGAGAATATAGCCACTTGTCCTGTAAAAGCATTGTATGGGGACAGATGGGAGCTACACTTGTGGTGGGCACAGGAAAATGCAGAGTTACTGAATCACTATGTTGTACACCTGAAAGTAATGTAACATCATGTGTCAGCTATACTCAAAAAAATTGTTTAGATGATGTAATGCTCAATAGCACAAGATACTCTACCAAATGATAAATGCTGAGTGCAGGCAAAAAGACTATCCCTCTCTGTAAGATCTACAGAGTTATGCTTTCTCACAGTGCCAAGTGTCAGGGTGACTTTTAAAGAGTAGTAAGCCAACAACAGTACCACAGCAGTACCCCCAAAAGTTTATTATGGTCTGTGGCTGCATTAGGATTTCTAGATTTTTTTTTCTACTTTCCTTCGGCAGGCTCATTCCATCTAACAATACTAAGATGGAGCTGTCACCCAAACCTGTATATAATTCCCTGCACCACTATCTAAAACTGTGATCCTGAACAAATTTCTTAAACTCTTAAAAGCTTCAGTTTTCTAATTATAAACAAGATAATAATGCCCACCTTGTAGAATACTGCTGTGAGAATTCAATGAGCTAGTAGCCTGGGGTAGGATACACAGTCAACTCTCAAGAAATGGTAGCTAGTACCGCTAATTATTATTAATAAGTATTATTACCCCTACCACCAAACTCAAGAAACTGCTTTCTTGAGTGCACAGGTCTTAACAGCAAGATCCCAGAGGGCAAACTACTCCTCATCCTACTCTCTTACAAATCTTCATGGTCAAAAATCTCACCCCCAGCTTCCCCTGCATTTGGAGCCCTGCCTCAAGTGATTACAGTAAGAGGGAGTATGCTGTCTTTCAGTAGATGATGTGGAAATACAGGTCATTAAAACTTTACTACTCCTTTTGATGTAAGAAAAAATGTAAACATTTCCTGTTAGGAAATAAAATAGCTATCAGGTCAGTTTTGTTTTAAATGAACGTGCAGAATGTACTGCCATTTATTTACCCAATCTTCTACGAAGAGACATTATGGCTGCACAGCTTTCGTTCTTACAGACCATTCCGCTGCGTATGTCTTCTGGGGTACAGGGCCAAGAGTGGCTGAGGGACATATATAGGAAGAGAACCACGAAAGTTCTACATCATGGTACTGCCCCACTGCTTCCCAAAGTAGCTGTCCCAATGTACTCCCAACAGCCAGGTAGGAGCTGCCTCTGAGTTACAAGCTCATTGATATCTACTGGTGTCAGATTTCATCTTTACCCATCTCTATCTTGTGGTCTTCATTTGAATCTTCTTTGTTATTAACATGGTAAACATATTTTTGTATCTCTTTGTTCATATTTCTTTTTGTGAAATTCCTGTTCAGGTGTTTTGCTCATTCTCCCACTGGGTTTCCAAACTTCTGTTACTGACTTGTAGGCATTATTTATATGGTCTATATCTTTCTTCTTCCCCTTCTTTTCCCCTCTTTCTGTTTCTTCTCCAACTTTTGGTCTTTCCCACTGGAGTCCTCCATTCACTGGAAACTGATTTATCAGTACAGGTTGGGAAGGAATCCAAATCCATTATTCTTTCAGGTAGATAACCACTTGCCTGGTACTACTGACTAAAAAGATTCTTCCGAAACTACGTGTGAAAGACGAAGGGTAAAATAACAAATATATGGCAAAGTCTGATTAAAAACAGCAGATCCCTAGATTACCTCCTCTACCCAATGAGTCCAGGTGACTGCCACTAAACTTGCACCCAAGCAGACATTGAAGTCTGAAGGTTTATTCTCTACAGAAAGTAAAACAGCAAGTTTCTACACTGGGAGAAAGTAGACCAAATCAAAGAGACCACTACCAAAGTGCAAACAGGGAGAGACTAAGTGAATTCCCACTGGGGTTTCCATCCCCTTTCCCCAGCAGGCTCTCAGGATTCTGGTAGCCAGGTCCCTGCCTTCCAGCTGACAACTAGAATGCTCTTCATGCTCTTTAGTAAACTGGCCCAAGACAAACATATTAGAGATATTAATACTGAAGTTCAAATAAAAATCCCTATACAGATGATCTTAGTGTGAAACTCAAAGTCAAGAAAATTCATTCATGCACTGAGAACTTTTAAAATAGGTTGTCACCCTAACCATAACCAGACCAAACATTACCACTTATCTGCAGCCATGGTTTTGCCTGACATTTTATTTGCTGATATTCATCCATGCTATTTTTCATTGCTGGATAGTATTCCAGTGTGTGGATATGACACAATTTATACATTATTGATGGATGTTG
The DNA here is from genome assembly GCF_037043125.1 of Eumetopias jubatus. Lineage (NCBI taxonomy): Eukaryota > Metazoa > Chordata > Mammalia > Carnivora > Otariidae > Eumetopias > Eumetopias jubatus. Next base: position 146,410,992 of record NW_028274807.1, on the reverse strand, counting down.
GGGCTATTTCAATTTATGAATAGAATATCTTATGCTTGGCACATGTAAACATTTCTGTTGGGTATATACCACAAGTGAACTTGCTGGATCACAAAGCATTCTTACATTCAGTTTAGTAGACACTGCTGCTGATCAGTTTTCCAAAGTGATTAAGACAATTTACATTCTGGGGCACCTGGGTGTCTCAGCTGTTTAGCGTCTGCCTTTGTCTCAGGTCATGATCCCAGGGTCCTGGGATCAAGCCCTGCATTAGGCTCCCTTCTCAGCCAGAAGCCTGCTTCTCCCTCTCCCACTCTCCCTGCTGTGTTCTGTCTCTCCCTGTGTCTCTGTCAAATAAATAAAATCTTTTAAAAAACAAACAAGATAATTTACATTCCAACATGCAGATATAAGAATTCCAGTTGCTCTACATTTTTGCCAAACTCTGCATTATGAGACTTTTTAATTATAGCCATTCTCGTGGGTATTCATTGGTATGTCATCACAATCAAACTGAACTTTCCTAATGACTTACAAGGCTATGCATCTTTTTGTGTGTTAAATGGCCACTTGGAGATAACTTCTGTAAACTGCTTATTCAAGTATTGTGCTCATTTTCCTGTTGGGTTATCCCCTTTCAGTTCTTTAGATACTGTAATTACGAGGCCACTGTTGGTTATGTGACAAAAACCTTCCTGTACCCTATGTCTTATTTTGTTATTCTCTTAATGATGTCTTTTGATGAACAGAAGTTCCTAATTTTAAGGTATTCCAATCTATCAATATTTTCCTTTTGGACAGTGCTTTTGTGTCCTGTTAAAAAATATTGGTCAAGGGGCACGTGGGTGGCTCAGTCGTTAAGCATCTGCCTTCGGCTCAGGCCATGATCCCAGGGTCCTGGGATCAAGCCCTGCATCGGGCTCTCTGCTTGGCGGGAAGCCTGGTTCTCCCTCTCCCACTCCCCCTGCTGGTGTTCCCTCTCTCGCTGTGTCTCTCTGTCAAATAAATAAATAAAATCTTTTAAAAAAAAATGTTGGTCAATTCCACGGTCACGAAGATATTTTTATTTGCTACCTACTGGAAGTTTTATTGTTTAAATAACATTTTTATATTTAAACACGTAATCTACCAGAATGGACTTTTTCGTACAGTGTAACTTAATACAGTCTCTCTACTGATACCCAAAGTAATCCAGCACGAACTATTGCAAAAACCATTTCCCACTGTCCTCCCACCCATCTCTTCTGCTCTTCTCCATGTTTTCCATCCTTGTCTCTCTCTATCCTGACCCCACCTGACTTCAGTAGATTAATTCTCTATTCAGCTGTGTCTGATCCACTGAACTCCTACTTTCAGTTATTGCATTTTTTAGTTCTGGAGTCTCTATTTTGTTTTTATACCTCTAGCTCTCTACTGAAATATCCCATCTTTCAAATTCCTTGAATATACTGATCTAGTTATTTTAAGGTCAACATCTGATAAGTCCATCGTCTGTATCCTCTGTGAATACTATCTTGTTTATTTGTTTGTCATATCATCTTATCTCCTCCTAGGCCTGATTACTTTCTACTGAGGGTTAGATTCTATACAAGAAAACTGGAAGACTATTTTGAGGCCTAGGATTACACTTCTCCAGACAGGATTTACAATTGCTTCTGGAAGGCAGCTGGGGTATCAATGAGCCTGGATCACCTGAATCCACTCAGAGATTGAGATGATTCAGAAGTGGGCTTCTTTCCTTGTTCCAGGAAATCCTTTAAATAAATAACAGGTAGTCCAGAAACAGAAAACAGAGAACATGGAAATGTTTATCTATTGGAAATCAGGGGATCCAAAAGAAATCCTGCCAAAATTCACAGAGTATAAAAAAAAAGCAAATTAACACTTGTCTATAAGAAACTGATTTTTTCCTTCGTATTTAAGTGTATTTCCTTAGTACTTGAGTGCTCTCTGTTACAAAATGTAATAATGTGCTACCTAACTACCATACCCTGAAACATCTTTTTTTTTTTTTAAGGCAAAAACTACTCAAATCATTTCCAAACAATACCAAAGACTTTTCAACATAAGAAAATACTCATTACCTCTGCTGGGAGAAATAAAAGACTGATGGGATGCATAACGATATCAAACTAACTCTAGAATGACACTCCATCTCTTTGTGCTCTCCCCAGTGCCTTCCCATCACAGGGTATGTTTACACAGGCTATAGTAGGATAGACTGACTTTACTGACAAGGGAACATTAGCTCCTAAAAGCATTCACATTCTATGAAGAAAATAAAATGTCAGAACATTTGAATGTAGTATCCATAAACACTTTACAGTTGCTCTACAACAAAACTGTAAATTATATTTCTTAGCATTTTACAGAGATCAACAATCTGAACTGTAATCCAAGTAAACCACAAATAAATAAATAAGATCCACTCCTCTTTCCCTCCATTACCTATAATAGAATTATTTCTGCCCAGGACATATCTGCTTCCCAATCTACTACCTGTCCCCCATTTCCTTCCATTTATCCCTTGAATTCATTCCCACCGATATGACCACAATTTCCTTACTCCCATCTCCAAGGAATCTTTATGCTTCCCTCATCTGCCTCCTGCTGTACCACCATACTTGTGGCCAAACCTGCATGTCCTAAACTTGTTTATATCTCCAGTACTTACACCAGTGCAGTGCCTTTAATAAAATGAACTTCATGAGTACAAGGATAATAATATTCATTTATTCACTCAATATTTACAGTGGCCATTATGCGCTAAGCATTTTTCTAGATAATGGGGATATGGCTCATGGAATGTACATTCGAGTGTGAAGAAGATAAACAATTAACAAATAACTACAAAATAGTTTACAGAATGATAAATCCTAAAAGAAAGTTAAAGAAGAGTGAGACAACTAGTCACGTGTCAGAGAAGGTGTCTCTGACAGGATGACATTTAAGCAGAGAGGAGAAGGAGTGAAGAAATAAGCAATGTGAAGGCCAGGGCAAAATGTTCCAGGCAGTTGGGAAGGCACACGCAACATCCCAAAGGCAAGCATGTGCTTGCTGTGTTCCTGTGTGGCTGGAGCACAGTGAAAGAAAAGAACAGAGAGAAAGGCTCCTATAACGCTTGTAAGATGTTATAGGCCACAGGCGGAGCAAGATGGCAGAGGAGTAGGAGACCTGGATTTCATCTTGTCTCAGGAATTCAGCTGAATAGGGATCAAACCATTCTGAACACCTACGAACTCAACAGGAGATCGAAGAGAAGAATAGCAACAACTCTCTGAACAGAAAAGCGACCACTTACTGGAAGGTAGGACGTGCGGAGAAGTGAATCTGAGGCGATATTCGGGAGGATAGACCGCGGGGGAGGGGGCCTCCGTCGGCCGCTTCTGGCAAGTGATAGAGCCGCGGAGCACAAAATCGGACCTTTTAGAAGTCGGCTCCGCTGAGGGACGTCGCTCCAGCGGCTAAGCAGGGGGTGGAACCCCCGCAGGACAGTGTGGTCTCAGGACCCTCGGGGTCACAGAGAGACCGGGGGTGCCTGAGTGCGCCAGAGCTCCCAGGTATCGGAGCGGGGAAGCCGGCTGCAGAGACAGAGCTGAGGCGCGGGCTCTCGGCTCAGGATGGCCATAAACTGTGATCGGTGACAGTCGGGCCACTGCTCCTCCAGCAGGGACCCAACAAGCGGCAGATCCAGGAAGACTCCCCTTCCTCCCCTGGGAGGAGGGGCATGAGAGCGCACCGTAGGGATCTGCTGGGTTTGGAGACTCCACACGGCGTCGGGTGCCAGAGATAGAAACACTCGGTCACAGGCCAGGTGAGCACGGAGTACTGCCCGAGACCAGGGAGACGGGAGTGATTGACTGCTTTTCTCTGGGGGCGCACTGAGGAGCGGGGCCCGAGTTCTCGGCTCCTCCGGGCGGAGATTGGGAGGCCGCCATTTTCACTCTCATCCTCCAAAGCTGTACCAGAGCTTGCAGGGAACAAAAGCTCCCGAGAGCAAACCCGAGCAGATAGCTTAGCCTGGACCGACAAGGGCGGGACAATTCCGCTTCCAGCAAAGACATTTGGGAACCAGGCAACAGGCCCCTCCCCCAGAAGATCAGCATGAACAGCCAGCAAGCCAAGACCAGGTTTACCGATCAAGGAGAACGGGAGAACTCCAGCGCTAGGGGAATACTGCACATAGAATTCATGGCTTTTTCACCATGATTCATTAGTTTTTCAAAGTTAATTTTTTTTAACTTTTTTTTTGAATTTTTCTTTTTCCCTTTTACAACCAACATCTTATCAATCCCTTTTTAAAAAAAAAACATTTTTATTTTTCATTTTTAGAGTCATATTCTATCCCTTCATAGTAAATACTCTTATTTTTGGCATATATGTATAAGTTGTTCTCTCTTTAAAACTTTGAGATACAGTTTCTTCTTACAGATCAAAATAGACCCTAAATCACTAGTGTATGGCTTTGTTCTACTCTCCTGCCTGATCACATTCTCTCCTTTTTTTTTGAAATCGTCTTTCTTTTTTCAAACAACTTATCAATTCCTTTTATAAAATCTTTCATAATTTTCATCTTTACAATCATCTTCCATCCCTTCACTGTATCAACCCTTATTTTGTACATATATAAGTCTTTCTTTCTTTAAAATTTTAGGAGGCACTTTCTTCTAACAGACCAAAACAAACCCAAAATCTACTGTGTGGCACTGATCTATGCACTAGCCTGATCATATTTGATCATATTCTGTTTTTTTTTTTTTTGTTTTCTTCTGTTTTTGCTTGTTCTTATCTTTTTCTTTTTCTTTTTTTTCTCTTTCTTTTTTCTTTCCGTCCCTTTCTTTTCCCCTGGTTTCAGGTCTTTTCTGATTTGTATACAGTATATTTGCTGGGGACGTTGTAAACCTGTTAACATTTTGTTCTCTCATTCATCTACTCTCCTCTGGACAAAATGACAAGACGAAAAAAATCACCTCAGCAAAAAGAACAAGATGTAGTACCGTCTGCCAGGGACCTACTCATTACGGACATTAGTATGATGTCAGACCTAGAGTTCAGAATCATGATTTTAAAGATACGAGCAGCGCTTGAAAAAAGCATGGACGTTATTAGAGATATCCTTCCTGGAGAAATAAAAGAACTAAAATCTAACCAAATCGAAATCAAAAAGGCTATTAATGAGGTGCAATAAAAATGGGGGCACTAACTGCTAGGATAAATGAGGCAGAAGAGAGAATTATCGATATAGAAGACCAAATGATGGAAAATAAAGAAGCTGAGAAAAAGAGAGATAAACAACTACTGGATCACGAGGGCAGAATTCAAGAGATAAGCGATACGATAAGACGAAACATTAGAATAGTTGGGATCCCAGAAGAAGAACGAGAGAGAGGGGCAGAAGGTATATTGGAGCAAATGATAGCAGAGAACTTCCCTAATGTGGGGAAGGAAACAGTGATCAAAATCCAGGAGGCACAGAGAAACCCTCTCAAAATCAATAAAAATAGGTCAACACCCCGACATCTAATAGTAAAACTTGGAAGTCTCAAAGAGAAAATCTTGAAAGCAGCTCGGGAGAAGAGATACGTAACCTATAATGGTAGAAACATTAGTTTGGCAAAAGACCTATCCACAGAGACCTGGGGGGCCAGAAAGGACTGGCATGATACCTTCAGAGCACTAAACGAGAAAAATATGCAGCCAAGAATACTATATCCAGCTAGGCTCTCATTGAAAATTGAAGGAGAGATAAAAAGCTTCCAGGACAAACAAAAACTAAAGGAATTTGCAAACACGAAACCAGCCCTCCAGGAAATATTGAAAGGGGTCCTCTAAGCAAAGAGAGAGCCTAAAAGCAGCATAGACCAGACAGGAACACAGACAATATACACTAACAGTCACCTTACAGGTAATACAATGTTACAGGCAATACAATGGCACTAAATTGATACCTTTCAATAGTTACTCTGAATGTAAATGGGCTAAAGGCCCCAATCAAAAGACACAGGCTATCAAATTGCTTTAAAAAACAAGACCCATCGATATGCTGTCTGTAAGAGACTCACTTTAGACCAAAAGACACCCCCACATTGAAAGTGAGGGGGTGGAAAACCATTTATCATGCTAATGGACACCTAAAGAAAGCTGCGGTGACGATCCTTATATCAGACAAATTAGATTTTAAAACAAAGACTGTAATAAGAGATGAGGAAGGACACTCTATCCTACTTAAAGGGTCTATCCAACAAGAAGATCTAACAATTGTAAATATCTATGCCCCTAACATGGAAGCAGCCAATTATATAAGCCAATTAATAACATATGGAAAGAAACACATTGACAACAATACAATAATAGTGGGGGACTTTAACACCACCCCCAATGAAATGGACAGATCATCTAAGCAAAAGATCAACAAGGAAATAAAGACTCTAAATGACACACTGGACCAAATGGACTTCACAGACATATTCAGAACATTCCATCCCAAAGCAACGGAATACACATTCTTCTCTAGTGCCCATGGAACATTCTCCAGAATAGATCACATTCTAGGTCACAAATCAGGTCTCAACCGGTAACAAAAGATTGGGATTATTCCCTGCATATTTTCAGACCACAGTGCTTTGAAACTAGAAGTCAATCACAAGAGGAAAGTCAGAAAAAACTCAAATGCATGGAGGCTAAAGAGCATCCTACTAAACAATGAATGGGTCAACCAGGAAATTAAGGAAGAATTAAAAAAATTCATGGAAACCAATGAAAATGAAAACACAACTGTTCAAAATCTTTGGGATACAGCAAAGGCAGTCCTGAGAGGAAACTATATAGCCATACAAGCCTTTCTCAAGAAACAAGAAAGCTCTCAAATACACAACCTGAACCTACACCTAAAGGAGCTAGAGAAAAAACAGCAAATAAAGCCCAAACCCAGCAGGAGAAGAGAAATAATAAAGATCAGAGCAGAAATCAATGAAATAGAAACCAAAAGAACAGTAGAACAGATCAATGAAACTAGGAGCTGGTTCTTTGAAAGAATTAACAAGATTGATAAACCCCTGGCCAGAATTATCAAAAAGAAAAGAGAAAGGACCCCAATCAACAAAATCATGAATGAAAGAGGAGAGATCACAACCAACACCAAAGAAATACAAACAATTAGAAGAACATATTATGAGCAACTCGATGCCAGCAAATTAGATAACCTGGGAGAAATGGATGCATTCCGAGAGATGTATCAACTACCAAAATTGAACCAGGAAAAAATAGAAAACCTGAACAGACCTATAACCACTAAAGAAATTGAAGGAGTCATCCAAAATCGCCCAACAACAAAAGCCCAGGGCCAGATGGCTTCCCAGGGGAATTCTCTCAGACCTTTCAAGAAGAATTAATACCTATTCTCCTGAAACTGTTCCAAAAAATAGAAATGGAAGGAAAACTTCCAAATTCGTTTTATGAGGCCACCATTACCTTGATCCCAAAACCAAAGACCCCATCAAAAAGAATTACAGACCAATATCCATGATGAACATGGATGCAAAAATTCTCACCAAAATACTAGCCAATAGGATCCAACAGTACATTAAAAGGATTATTCACCATGACCAAGTGGGATTTATCCCTGGGCTGCAAGGCTGGTTCAACATCTGCAAATCAATCAACGTGATACAATATATTAACAAAAGAAAGAACAAGAATCATATGATCCTCTCAACAGATGTAGAAAAACCATTCGACAAAGTACAGCATCCTTTCTTGATCAAAACTCCTCAAAGTATAGGGATAGAGGGTACATACCTCAATATCATAAAAGCCATCTATGAAAAACCTACAGCGAATATCATTCTCAATGGGGAAAAGCTGAGAGCTTTCCCCCTAAGGTCAGGAATGTGGCAGGGATGTCCACTCTCACCACTGCTATTCAACATAGTATTCGAAGTCCTAGTCACAGCAATCAGACAACAAAAAGAAATCAAAGGCAACCAAATCGGCAAAGAGGAAGTCAAACTCTCACTCTTTGCAGATGATATGATACTTTATGTGGAAAACCCAAAAGACTCCACCCCAAAACTGCTAGAACTCATACAGGAATTCAGTAGAGTGGCAGGATATAAAATCAATGCACAGAAATCAGTGGCATTCCTATACACCAACGACAAGACAGAAGAGAGACAAATCAAGGAGTCGATCCCATTTACAACTGCAGCCAAAACCATAAGATACCTAGGAATACATCTAACCAAAGAGGCAAAGGATCTGTACTCAGAAAACTATAAAATACTCATGAAAGAAACTGAGGAAGACACAAAGAAATGGAAAAATGTTCCATGCTCATGGATTGGAAGAACAAACATTGTGAAGATGTCAATGCTACCCAGAGCAATCCACACATTCAAAGCAATCCCCATCAAAATACCATCCACTTTTTTCAAAGAAATGGAACAAATAATCCTAAAATTTGTATGGAACCAGAAGAGACTCCGAATAGCCAGAGGAATGTTGAAAAAGGAAAGCAAAGCTGGTGGCATCACGATTCCGGACTTCCAGCTCTATTACAAAGCTGTCATCATCAAGACAGTATGGTACTGGCACAAAAACAGACACATAGATCAATGGAACAGAATCGAGAGCCCAGAAATGGACCCTCAACTCTATGGTCAACTCATCTTTGACAAAGCAGGAAAGAATGTCCAATGGAAAAAAGACAGTCTCTTCAACAAATGCTGTGGGGAAAATTGGACAGCCACATGCAGAAGAATGAAACTGGACCATTTCCTTACACCACACACAAAAATAGACTCCAAATGCTTGAAAGACCTAAATGTGAGACAGGAGTCCATCCAAATCCTAAAGGAGACCACAGGCAGCAACCTCTTCGACCTCAGCCGCAGCAACTTCTTCCTAGAGACATCACCAAAGGCAAGGGAAGCAAGGGCAAAAATGAACTATTGGGATTTCATCAAGATAAAAAGGTTTTGCACAGCAAAAGAAACAGTCCACAAAACCAAAAGACAACCGACAGAATGGGAGAAGATATTTGGAAATGACATATCAGATAAAGGGCTAGTATCCAAAATCTATAAAGAACTTATCAAACTCAACACCCAAAGAACAAATAATCCAATCAAGAAATGGGCAGAAGACACGAACAGACATTTTTCCAAAGAAGACATCCAAATGGCCAAGAGACACATGAAAAAGTGCTCAACATTGCTCAGCATCAGGGAAATCAAAATCAAAATCTCAATGAGATACCACCTCACACCAGTCAGAATGGCTAAAATTAACAAGTCAGGAAATGACAGATGTTGGCGGGGAGGCAGAGAAAGGGGAACCCTCCTACACTGTTGGTGGGAATGCAAGTTGGTGCAACCACTCTGGAAAACAGTATGGAGGTTCCTCAAACAGTTGAAAATAGAGCTACCATATGATCCAGCAATTACACTACTGGGTATTTACCACAAAGATACAAATGTAGGGATCCAAAGGGGTATGTGCACCCCGATGTTTATAGCAGCAATGTCCACAATAGCCAAACTGTGGAAAGAGCCAAGATGTCCATCAACAGATGAATGGATAAAGATGATGTGGTATATATACACGATGGAATATTATGCAGCCATCAAAAGGAATGAGATCTTGCCGTTTGCAACGACATGGATGGAACTGGAGGGTGTTATGCGGAGTGAAATAAGTCAATCAGAGAAAGACATGTATCATATGACCTCACTGATATGAGGAATTCTTTTTGTGTCTGTGTGTTTTGTTTTGTTTTTGTTTTTTTTATTTTTTTACTGTTATGTTAATCACCATACATTACATCATCAGTTTTTGATGTAGTGTTCCATGATTCATTGTTTGTGCATAACACCCAGTGCTCCACGCAGAACGTGCCCTCTTTAATACCCATCACCAGGCTAACCCATCCCTCCACCCCCCTCCCCTCTAGAACCCTCAGTTTGTTTTTCAGAGTCCATCGTCTCTCATGGTTCGTCTCCCCCTCCGACTTACTCCCCTTCATTCTTCCCCTCCTGCTATCTTCTTCTTTTTTTTTCTTAACATATATTGCATTATTTGTTTCAGAGGTACAGATCTGTGATTCAACAGTCTTGCACAATTCACAGCGTTCACCATAGCACATACCCTCCCCAATGTCTATCCCCCAGCCACCCGGGTTGCTGGAGTGGTGGGGGGGTGGCAGCAATGGGGGGCTGGGTGATAGACATTGGAGAGGGCGTGTGCTATGGTCAGCGCTGTGAATTGTGCAAGACTTCTGAATCACAGATCTGTACCTCTGAAACAAATAATGCAATATATGTTAAAAAAAAAAAAAAGAAGATAGCTGGAGGGGAAGAATGAAGGGGAGTAAGTCGGAGGGGGAGACGAACCATGAGAGACGATGGACTCTGAAAAACAAACTTAGGGTTCTAGAGGGGAGGGGGGTTGGGGGTATGGGTTAGCCTGGTGATGGGTATTAAAGAGGGCACGTTCTGCATGGAGCACTGGGTGTTATGCACAAACAATGAATCATGGAACACTACATCAAAAACTGATGATGTAATGTATGGTGATTAACATAACAGTAAAAAAAATTAAAGAAAAAAAAAAAAGATGTTATAAGCCACGGTAAGAACCTTGAATTTCACTCTCCATGAGAGGGAATGGCATAATCTCACTTGTGGGTTAAAAATAGCACTCTGGATATTGTGAGGAGGACAGATTATACAAACTTAAGAATAAATTCAGTGAAGAGGCAAGTGTCATAGTTTGAATGAGAAATTATAGTGGCTTTGGCGGGGATGGTAGTGTGTAAATGGTGTCAACTGATGAGATTCTAGGTATCTTTTTAAGGTACAAATAATTAGACTTGCTATTGATCAGATACGAAATATAAAAGGAGAAGCCAAGAATAACTCCATGTACCTAAACAAAAGGAAGAACGGAGCTGCCATTTATTGAGAGGGGTAGAGATCAATGGAATAGCAAGTTTGGGGTAGAAAATCCAGTATTGGATAAGTAAGCGTAGATATCAAGTTGGCAGCTGACATGAGAGTCTGAGTTCAGAGGTAAGGTCTAGACTGACGACACTAATCTGACAGTGATCCATGCACAGATAGTATGTAAGGCCATTAAACTAAATGAGAGCACCTGGGAAGGGAATGGCCAAGGGCTGAGCCATGGGACTACTATGGAGACGGGATCATCAGGAAGGACCAGCAAAGGAAACTGAGCAAGAGTTGACTAGTGAAGGATGAAGAAAAGCATGAAAATTACCCTGGATGCCAAGAGAAAATACTTCAGAAATAGAGGGGAAGAAGACAGTGGACTTCCAGTTTCTGGTAAAGGCAAGTTAGGTTATTCAGACAAGTCTTCCCACTATAAACAATGCAAAAAAGAAACATGCTGAATAAAATATATATCCATTTAATAATCACATCAAATTATGTAGAGTACAAATAAGCACAGGAAAAATGCCTAAGCAACTGTCTACTGTTATACAAGAACAGCATGGTTCATAGAGAATTTTCAGTGACAACATCATACTTGGGTACAAAAAGTGTTGTCTCTGAAACAATTTAAATGGAAGAGAAGATGATACTCTCTGGAATACCGTGTCAGTTGTTGCAGAAGAAACTCAAGGAACTGATGTCAACTATGCTATGGTAACACTTCAATAAAACAACTTAAGAAGATGCACATGGAGTGTTGAAATAAATCCTTTTTATGAAACGCAAGAATGGAAAAAATTTCTAAACCAGTACATTGTTTTATGTAATTTTAAGTACATATGTGTAACCATAATAATAAGTTAAATATTTAGAGTTACAGGTAGATATGTCTATTTTATCAAATTCCTACAAAATATATATATGTTCCGCCATGGTCCCAACAAGCCTTTTTGAACCTACCATTGAAACACTGGGTGTTTGTGTTATAATCAGAATCACCTTGAATTCAACTAACTCCAGGATGTTCTCATCAGATTATTCTAGCTTTCGTATGGACAATAAATCATGGGAGGATGGGAGGGTGGGCTACAAGACTAGAAGCAGAGAGACCAGGTAGCAGGCTAGCGTCATAGCCAAGGACAGATGCTGTTGGCTTGGACTAGGATTAGGAGCGGTCTGGATGGAAAGAAGCAGATAAATGGGGAGGTGAGCATCTTTTGGAGAAAGTGTCAATATGATTTGCTGATGAAATGGACTGAGTGATGAGAATTACAACAAAAACATGGGTTACTCAAAGGTTTGGGATCAAAGAACTAGATAAAGAATACTACTGAACATGCTGAATGTTCTTGAGATGGTGGAGTCTGGGAGTAGAAATGAAGGCGGAAAGCAGATCTGGTTGGTACAGGTTACCTTGAAGGTTCCTCTTAGGCAGGCCACTGAACACTGAACACGTGGTGATCATGTAAGCCTGGAGTGGGAAGAGGTCATTTAGGTGCTTATCAGCGGATAAAAAGTTTTGAAGCCATTGGATTAGATGAAATCACCTCAGAACAGTAATGATAGGGAAACAAGGAGGGCCCAGGATAAAGCAGAAGAGGGAGAACTAGCTAAGAGAGCCTGAGGTGGAAAGAAAGCAAGAACTGCCCATCAAGTTCCTACTGTGAGCTCTATAACTACAAAGGTAAATTCTGGGTCCAGTTGGCAAGTTGAACCCAAGCATTTTACTTCCCATTTTTGCCTCTTCCCACAGGAAATCCACCTTAGCCCTACAAACAGGAAACTGTACCATTCACAATCAGAACCTTGAAAGAATTTCCTAAAGATGATGGTGCAGATATAACTGCACCAAGGGAAGGCCCAAGTGCCCAGGATGGAAAACCTGGCTGGGAAGTGGGGAGAACCCCAGCAGCACGCAAAGCTCTAAATGGCAGGGGAACAAGACAGGTTTATAGACACAGGGGCAGATAAGGAGAGGGAAGTTTCTCAACCCTATGAACTCTTTTTTTTTTTTAAGATTTTATCCATTTGAGAGAGAGAGAGAGAGATCGCATGAATGGGGGCAGGGGCAGAGGGAGAAGCAGACTCCCCACTGAGCAGGGAGCCCGATGCAGGACTCGATCCCAGGACCCTGAGATCATCACCCGAGCCCAAGGCGGACGTTTAACCAACTGAACCGCCCAGGTGCCCCCCTATGAACAATTCTTAAAGGAACTGCATAACAGCAAACTTGGCACAAAGGCCATGCTAACTAGAAGGAGAAGGAGCACAGAAGGATTACAAGAAGGAAACTGATTATCGGGGTTTCTGTTTTCCATCAAAGTAAGTATACTCTTTAATCCCCATCACCTACTTCCCACATCCCCCCCATCCCCCACCCCTCTGGTAACCGTCAGTTTGTTCTCTATAGTTAGGAGTGTTTCTTGGTTTGTCTCTTTTGTAAATTTATTCCTTTGTTTTGTTTCTTAAATTCCATATGAGTGAGATCATACAGTATTTGTCTTTCTCTTGCTGACTTACTTGGCTCAGATTATACTTTCTAGCTCCATCTACACTGTTGCAAATGGCAGTATTTCATTCTTTTTTATGACCAAATAATATTCCATTGTATAATATATGCCACATCTTCTTTATCCATCTTGTATCGATGGACACTTAGGCTGCTTCCATAGTTTGGCTATTGTAAATAATGCTGCAATAAACATGGGGGTGCACGTATCCATCTGAACTAGTGTTTTTATCTTTGGGGGATAAATACCCAGCAGTGTGATTACTGGATCATAGGGTAGTTCTATTTTTAATTTTTTGAGGAACCTCCATACGGTTTCCCACAGTGGCTGCACCAGTTTGCATTCCCACCAACAGTGCACAAGTGTTCCTTTTTCTGCACATCCTCATCAACACCTGTTGTTTCTTGTGTTTTAGATTTTAGCCTTCTGACAGGTGTAAGCTGACAGCTCATTGTAGTTTTTTGTTTGTTTTTGTTCATTTTAGTTTGATTTGCATTTCCCTGATGATGAGTGACGGTGAGCATCTTTTCATGTGTCTCTTGGGCATTTGGCTGTCTTCTTTGGAGAAATGTCTGTTCATGTCTTCTGCCCATTTAATTGGATTATTCGTTTTCGGGGTATTAAGTTGTATCAGTTCCTTATGTATTTTGGATACTGCTTATCAGATATGTCCTATGAACAATTCTTAAAGGAACCACAAACCAGAAAACCTGGCACAAAGGCCATGCTACCAAAAAGGAGAGGGAGCACAAGAGAATAGCAGGAAGGAAATTTTTTATAGCAAAGGGATGACTTGAGGAAAAGTGGCATATTAAGGACTATTAATCTAGTAGTGGCAGGAAGGATGAGAAAGGGAGTCAGCCAGACAGGCAATTAGGAGTTACATGTGTACAGGTGGAGGAGAAACAGAAAGGAACTCAAGAACAGAACAGACTGCCTGGAAATGGTGTGAATAGGGGACAAGATTCCCATAGTCTGTTATTGAGAGAATGGCACTGTGCACTGTGGGAAGGCAATTAGATAGGTTCTAAAAAGAGAGAAGCCGCACACCTTGCTTTAACTTAATCCATGCCCTTCCTGGAATTTGCCTTTACCTCTGCCCCCCATTTGAACCCCCCAGCCCCGGGACATCTCCACTCCCTTCAAGTTCTGCTGAGCTCACTGTGCCCATCGATGGCACTGCTCCAGTATCTGTTTCTACTGCAGATCTTCTCACACTACTGCAATAGGATGCAAACTGGGGATATCCGTCTCATTGGATGCATCCTAAACAACTTCACAGTCGGCTCCTTGCTGTGGCCATATACTATTTCCAGAGAGCCAAAACACCACACTTTTCTTTGCTTCACTACACACTAAGCCCATTTGTATCTATCTACTGCACATTCTTTAACTCATACCTGGTGTTTTTCCCCATACAGCAAAAATTTGTACTTTAAATAGGAGAGACATTTTTCTTCCATCTCCTTGTCAGAATCCTCCGCAAATTAATCATCCAATTTAAAACTTCTGTTTATAATTAAAGCTACTGTCCCTCAGCTTAGGGTAGTCAGGTGATAAATGGAGTTTTGGCCCCAATTCAAACTGCATTCACCAAGCATATCTACAAACCAAGTCGGTGATTATTTCTTCAGTTCCCAAATGTGTAACTGGAACAGGCATACTTAGCAACTAGCAGAATCCATCCATTGGCTATCTGATCTGTGCAGTGAGGGCTATTATGATCAGAAGGGATAAATGGCAGGGTCTGGCATGTCCCCTAACAAGATAGTAACCCATACCAGCGGAAAACCAAATCACAGAAATTCCACCAATAGCAAAAAATTGAAAGGTGCAGTGGTGATAAAATCTATTATGTCCCCATTTAAACTAACTTGGCCAGTGCAGAATCTTAGAAAATGGCTATGATAGATCTTGAATGACTGTAGGTTATCCAAAATAGGAACAGACTATGACTCCAGCTACAGCTGTGATTTAAGATTTAGGATCCCTACTGGAGCAAATCAACACCACCCTGGAATTGTAGTTGCTAATGACCTGACAAAGGCTTTTTACTCTGTTACCAGTTTGGAAGAACCACCAGCATGTGTTTGCTTTTACTCAGCAGGGTAAACAGTAAATGTTCACTGCCTTGCCTTTGAGTTATGCCAACGATCCTGCTCTCAGCTATAAAACAGTTTGCAAAGACCTAGATCATCTTGATGTCTACCCAACATCACACTTGTATGCTACTTTGTTGGCATTAAGATGATTAAACCTGAGGAACAGTTAGCAGTGGGTACTTCAGTTGGCTTAGGAAGACATATGAGAGAGAGATAAATTCCATAAAAATCCATGGGCCTAATAGCCCTCAATGAAGTTTCTGGGGCTCACTAGTCTAGAGTATGTTGGGGCATCCCTCAGGGTCCAAAACAAGTTATTGCATCTTCTACCGACTATAACCAAAACAAGTGGCTTAGGAAGGAATATATACCACTTTTGAATGTGTTCTTAACTCATTTTCTGAGGAACCCATTTAAAAACGTGCTAGTTTTGAACAGAGGTATTGTGAATAAAGGCTCTGCTGCACTTCCAGCTTGCAATGTGAGCTGCTCGGCCCCTTGGGCCTCAGGACCCAGCATAGCTACTGACACTGAGTGTCTGTGGTAAACAGGGTTGACAGAGGGAGCCCCAGGGAAGCACCAAGAAGTGAATCACAACACAGGTCTTTAGGGTTGCTATGATCTGAAGGATTGTATCCACCCCAAAATTCACATGTTAGAATCCTAACACCTAATGTGATGGTGTTAGAAAGCAACTAGGTCACCCATGGGAGGTAATTAGGTCATGAAGGGAGAGTCCTCATGAGTGGAATTAGTGCCCTTATAAAAGAGATCCCACAGAGCTCCCCAGTTCCTTCCTCCACGTGAGGATACAAGGAGAAGTCTGTGACTGGATGAGGCCCTTCATCCAACCATGCTGGCACCCTGATGTCACACTTCCAGCCCCTGGAACTGTTTCCGTTGTTTATAAGCTACCCAGTCTCTGGCATCTTGTTATAGCAGCCCAAACAGACCCAGGGGTTTTAGAGCAAAGCCACATGCTCATCTGCAGATTACTATTCTTTTGAGAACAGCTCCTGATGGAGAATGAATGAATGAGTACTGACATCAAATGATTACATCATCTGAGCTACTTCTCTTTACCTGTATTATTAACCTGACACACCAGGACACTAGGTTGGGCATGCAGAGCAGTAACCCACCAGGTAGACTGATGAGTAGAGGAGACTGAGCTGGAACAGATCCAGAATGTACTAATAAGTTGTATAAGTAGGTGGCTGAGATTCCTCTGACACACACTCTTCTCCATTGCCCCCCACCCCTTGATCCTGATCAAGAATTATTTATGACCAATTGACTGAAGAGGAAAAGCATTGAGCCTGCACCGTACTTTATGCCGGCACCAAATCGAAGTATACTGCTGCAGTTTACAAAGCGAATCGCGAGAGTTCCTGAAAAGGAAATCCTCCCAGGTGGCAGAGCTTCAAATATTTTGTTGTACCCTGTGTTTACATTGCAATATAGCTACAAGTACAGATGCATGCTGATTCACAGGCACTAATAGCTTAGGAGGATGGTCAGGGACTTAGAAAGAACAAGATATGAAGACTGATGACAAGAAGTGCTGGGAAAGGGGTACATAGGTAGACATCTCTGAATGGGCACAAAGCATGAAGACATTTCTGTACCATGTGGATGACCTTTCTTGGGCATCCACATCAGAGGAGGCTCTCAATAACCAGGTAGACAAATGACATGTTCTGCAAATATCAGTCACGACTCCCTCCAGCCACCCTGGGACTTGCTCAATGGGCCCACATGCAAAGTGGCCCAGGTGGCAACAATGGAGGCTATGCACGGGGGCTCAGCAAAAGGAATGCTCCTCATCAACCATGACCTGGATATTGCCACTTCAACCAACAGAAGCCAATGCTGAGGCCCCCGTTTGGCCCATTTCCTGGGGAGACCGGCCAGTCATCTAGAAACAAGTAGGGTTATGGAAGAGGCTGTAAACTCTCCTTGGTGTAACAAGTTACATATCCTGGATACAGATTTGCTTTCCCGGCCTTTAAGCGTCTGCCTGTGCCACTAAGTGCAGATTTAAGAAATGCCTTAAAGATCCTGCCACTAAGTGCGGATTTAAGAAATGCCTTAAAGATCATGGTAATCAATATAATCCTATATCTGCCCCAGGATCTTATTACAGCAAAAGAAGTGTGGTACTGTGTTGATGAATCACTGACCTCTACCTCTGAAACCAATAATGCATTATATGTTAATTAATTGAATTTAAATTTAAAAATAACTGGAAAAAAAAAGTTTCCAATCTATATATAGCCAAAACATCAGTATTTCCTTTTATGGTTTCTTTCATTGCTTTTCTACTCAATAAAGCTTTTGTTACCCATATTTAAACATATTCTCTTCCAGCTGTTTATGGTTCCTTTTTGGTATATAATTCTTTAATCCATCTGGAATTGGCTTTTGTATGGTGTAAGCTAAGAAAAATTTTTCCCATACAGTTAAACAATGATACAGAATAAATGTTTCTTTAAAAAAAAAATCCTCCAAAATCAAAGTAGACTTTTTCTTTATTTCACTAATTACCATATTAATAGTAATGCTATGGGGAAGGGGGGAAAAAAAAAAAAACCTTGAAGAAAACGTAATCCCTCAGGAGTCACTGAAATTTCAGGCTCGGAAAGCAAATCTATACAATGAGCTTACAAGACTATTCATCCTCGGAAAGGGTTATCATTTCCAGAGACAACTAAGACCCTATTTTATCACCTGTCATATTCAATATGAATATGAAACCATTTGGAAAAATAAGTGGACATTTTGGGGCCATCATATAATTTTTATCTGATCCTGACAGATCAATTTCACTGTCTGTCATGCAAGATAGATTTAAAAGCTGACATCATAGAAAATGTGCTGATATTTAATCCAGAAAAGGCCAATGGTGATGACAGTAAGCAGGAAAAAATATCTACATAATGTAGCAAAGGTTATTGTGGGCTTTTGATGTGAGGTTTCAAGTTCTCAGGCAGATGGACAGCATTGTGGTTAGTTCAGAATTCCAGCTGCTAGTGGAGTTCCAGGGAACGGATAAGGAAGGAGAAACAATTTTGCATATAAACTCATTACACAGAATTTTAATCTCTAACCTGAAGTCTGCCTTCCTTTTGCATGCTTTTATATTCAACCTTGCATTTTATAGATACCCTAATATAATACCTGGGCTGCAAAGCACAAAGCAACAAGTACCAACCATTTTCCACACTCTGGACTGGCTACCTCTGTGTTTCTGGGAGTAACATATTCATAAATTTAATTTATAAAGTCAAAACAAGTTTGAGCTTTGACTGCCTTAAGGATTCCCTTAATCCTTCAAAATCACCTAGTGTCTGTTACTATCATTTTTTTTCATTAGATTTTAATTATAGGAGTGAAACATTCTTATTATAAGGCTAAAATAAAAATAAAAATAACAATCTCCTGACTAAAAATAACAAACTCCCTATCCCACCCTCCTCTGATAATACCAAGTTGGTATTAACCTTCACTAGCTTTTTAAAAATAATTTTTTATACAAATAGAAGAGTTTTTACCATTTTTGTTTTATAAAAATAACTTCATTATATGTGGCTCTGCCCTTTCATTTTGCCACTTATCTATATATAATGAACATACCTCCAAGTTAATGAAATGAATCACTTACTTATAGCTTTACCACCATTTCAATATCAATGGATAGTAACTGTATTTCCAGATATTAACCACTAGAAACAATGCTACTACATTGGACACCCGCAGGCACACATCCTGAATAATTCATACTTCTATTTCTAACACCAAATGCAGATCTGTTAGAACCAAAGTGATGTGTATTGTTAACAGTCATAGATGTTTTTAAATTACTTTCCAAAAAGCTGCACCAATTTGTATTTCCATGAGCAGCACTTAAAAAGTGACTTTGGATTTCCAATTATGCCAACATAGAATTATGCTCCATTCCTCCCAGATCTTCCCTCTTATAACTAAAATGCCTGGACATAATATAAATAACAAGCATAGGTGACTCTAAAATATGGAAAAAAGGAGCCAAGCTGCCTGGAGAATAAAGGACTTGAGGAACAACATAGCCATGAGTCTCCTCGGTTTCCTTATTACTGCTCACGTATTTGGAAAAGGATGCTGCAGAAGCTGCCAACCCAGAACTATCCCCCAAAAAGAAAAGGCCTGCTTCCCTTAGCCAAAGCACCAGTAAAAAGATAGTCTAAAGGGAAATTTCTGTGAGAATACCTACCCTACTTTGGCAAAACACCAACAGAAAACCGCACACAGCCCTCTCCCTCCTCTACAAGTGGACCACTCTGATCCCCCAACTGGGAGGCGTGAACAAGGCCAACAGGGAGCCAATCTTCCATCCTCTGCCTGGTGGGAGCAGGCAGCAATGATCTGATCCCACCACCCAGCATAGCATCTGTGAGATAAGCTGGCAACTGATCCTCTACTCCCTGCCCAACCAAAGCAAGGCACTCGCCAGTTTCCCAGAGAGGATGGTGTCACCATATCTGAGCAGGAAACTGTTGTCCCATACCCCAACCAGCAGAAGCAAGCAGCAATCAGATTCCCCCATCAGGTTAGTGTCAGTGGGGTCCAGTGATGAGTGAACCTCCATTTCTTAACAAGCAATAAGACTTAATGACACAGAGTTAAGGTGAAGACACAGAGTCTCCTAAGATAATAGGCAAAATGTCCAAGATACAATCAAAAATCATTAATGGTATCAAGAACCAGGAATATCACAACTGGAATGTAAAAAAATGTAAAATATGGGGGGGGGGCGGAGCAAGATGGCGGAGGAGTAGGAGACCTAGATTTCGTCTGGTCTCAGGAATTCAGCTGAATAGGGATCAAACCATTCTGAACACCTACGAACTCAACAGGAGATCGAAGAGGAGAGTAGCAACAACTCTCTGAACAGAGAAGCGACCACTTACTGGAAGGTAGGACGTGCGGAGAAGTGAATCCGAGGCGATATTCGGGAGGATAGACGGCGGGGGAGGGGCCTCCGCCGGCCGCTTCTGGCAAGTGATAGAGCCGCGGAGCACAAAATCGGACCTTTTAGAAGTCGGCTCCGCTGAGGGACGTCGTTCCAGTGGCTAAGCAGGGGTGGAACCCTCGCGGGACAGTGGGGTCTCAGGACCCTTGGGGTCACAGAAAGACCGGGGGAGCCTGAGTGCGCCAGAGCTCCCAGGTATCGGAGCGGGGAAGCCAGCTGCAGAGACGGAGCCGAGGCGCGGGCTCTGAGCTCGGGATTGCCATAAACTGTGATCCGCAGCCCAGCCGGGCCACTGCTACTGCAGCAGGGACCCAACAAGTGGCAAATCCGGGGAGACTCCCCTTCCTTCCCAGGGAGGAGCGGCGCGGGAACGCACCGCAGGGATCTGCTGGGTTTGGAGACTCCACACGGGGTCGGGTGCCAGAGATACAAACGCTCGGTCACAGGCCGGGTGAGCACGGAGAGCGGCCGGAGACCGGGGACAAGGGAGTGACTGCTTTTCTCGGGGGGCGCACTGAGGAGCGGGGCCCCGAGTTCTCAGCTCCTCCGGGGGTAGATTGGGAGGCCACCATTTTTGCCCTGGTCCTCCAAGGCTGTACGGAGAGCTTGCAGGGAACAAAAGCTCCTGAGAGGAAACCCGAGCAGCTTCCTTAGCCCGGACCGACAAGGGCAGGGCAATTCAGCCTCCGGCAAAGACATTTGGAAACCAAAGCAACAGGCCCCTCCCCCAGAAGATCAGCACGAACAGCCACCAAGCCAAGACCAAGTTTACCGATCAAGGAGAACGGGAGAACTCCAGCGCTAGGGGAATACTGCACATAGAATTCATGGCTTTTTTTTACCATGATTCATTAGTTCATCAAAGTTAATTTTTGTTAACTGTTTTTTTTTCTTTTTCTTTTTCCCTTTTTCAAACAACATCTTATCAATCTCTTTTTAAAAAAAAAACAAAACATTTTTTATTTTTCATTTTTAGAGTCATATTTTATCCCTTCATAGTAGTTACCCTTATTTTTGGCATATATATATATAAGTTGTTCTCTCTTTAAAATTGTGAGATACAGTTTCTTCTAACAGATAAAAATATACCCTAAATCACTAGTGTATGGTTCTGTTCTAGTCTCCTACCTGATCACATTCTCTCCCTTTTTTCTTTTTTTCTTTTTTTTAAATCTTCTTTCTTTTTTCAAACAACTTCTTATCTTATCAAGACCTATTATAAAATCTTTTATAATTTTCATCTTTACAGTCATCTTCTATCCCTTCGTTGTATCAACCCTTATTTTGTACATATATGTCTTTCTTCCTTTAAAATTTTAGGAGGCACTTCTTTCTAACACACAAAAATACGCCCAAAATCTAGTGTGTGGCACTGATCTATGCACTACCCTGATCATATTTGATCACATTCTGCTTTTTTTGTATTGTTCTGTTTTTGTTTTTATCTTTTATTTCTTTTCTTTTTTTTTTTTTCTCTTTCTTTTTTCTTTCTTTCCCTTTCTTTGCCCCTGGTTTCAGGTCTTTTCTGATTTATATACACTATATTTGCTGGGGACGTTGTAAACCTGTTAGCATTTTGTTCTCTCATTCATCTATTCTCCTCTGGACAAAATGACAAGACGAAAAAAATCACCTCAGGAAAAGAACAAGAGGTAGTACCGTCTGCCAGGGACCTACTCAATACGGACATTAGGACGATGTCGGACCTAGAGTTCGGAATCATGACTTTAAAGATACTAGCTGGGCTTGAAAAAAGTGTG
Source organism: Eumetopias jubatus (assembly GCF_037043125.1). Classification (NCBI taxonomy): domain Eukaryota; kingdom Metazoa; phylum Chordata; class Mammalia; order Carnivora; family Otariidae; genus Eumetopias; species Eumetopias jubatus. The sequence continues at coordinate 146,388,681 of NW_028274807.1, read as the reverse complement.
GAAGTTATTAGAGAAACCCTTTCTGGAGAAATAAAAGAACTAAAATCTAACCAAGTCGAAATCAAAAAGGCTATTAATGAGGTGCAATCAAAAATGGGGGCACTAACTGCTAGGATAAATGAGGGAGAAGACAGAATCAGCGATATAGAAGACCAAATGATGGAAAATAAAGAAGCTGAGAAAAAGAGAGAGAAACAACTACAGGATCACGAGGGCAGAATTCGAGAGATAAGCGATACGATAAGACAAAACAACATTAGAATAATTGGGATCCCAGAAGAAGAAGAAAGAGAGAGGGGCAGAAGGTATATTGGAGCAAATAATAGCAGAGAACTTCCCTAATGTGAGGAAGGAAACAGACATCAAAATCCAGGAGGCACAGAGAACCCCTCTCAAAATCAATAATAATATGTCAACACCCCGACATCTAATAGTAAAACTTACGAGTCTCAGAGACAAAGAGAAAATCCTGAAAGCAGCTCGGGAGAAGAGATATATAACCTACAATGGTAAAAATATTAGATTGGCAACAGACCTATCCACAGAGACCTGGCAGGCCAGAAAGGACTGGCAAGATATCTTCAGAGCACTAAACGAGAAAAATATGCAGCCAAGAATACTATATCCAGCTAGGCTGTCATTGAAAATAGAAGGAGAGATAAAAAGCTTCCAGAACAAACAAAAACTAAAGGAATTTGCAAACACGAAACCAGCCCTCCAAGAAATATTGAAAGGGGTCCTCTAAGGAAAGAGAGAGCCTAAAAGCAGCAAAGATCAGAAAGGAACACAGACAACATACACTAACAGTCACCTTACAGGCAATACAATGGCACTAAATTCATACCTTTCAATAGTTACCCTGAATGTAAATGGGCTCAATGCCCCAATCAAAAGACACAGGCTATCAGATTGGATTAAAAGACAAGAGCCATCCATATACTGTCCGCAAGACACTCATTTTAGACCCAAAGACACCCCACATTGAAAGTGAGGGGGTGGAAAACCATTTACCATGCTAATGGACACCAAAAGAAAGCTGGGGTGGCAATCCTTATATCAGACAAACTAGATTTTAAAACAAAGACTGTAATAAGAGATGAGGAAGGACACTCTATCCTACTTAAAGGGTCTATCCAAGAAGAAGATCTAACAATTGTAAATATCTATGCCCCGAACATGGGAGCAGCCAATTATATAAGGCAATTAATAACAAAAGCAAAGAAACATATTGACAACAATAAAATAATAGTGGGAGACTTTAACACCACCCCCAGTGAAATGGACAGATCATCTAAGCAAAAGATCAACAAGGAAATAAAGACTTTAAATGACACACTGGACCAAATGGACTTCACAGACATATTCAGAACATTCCATCCCAAAGCAACGGAATACACATTCTTCTCTAGTGCCCATGGAACATTCTCCAGAATAGATCACATCCTACGTCACAAATCAGGTCTCAACCGGTACCAAAAGATTGGGATCATTCCCTGCATATTTTCAGACCACAATGCTTTGAAACTAGAACTCAACCACAAGAGGAAAGTCGGAAAGAACTCAAATACATGGAGGCTAAAGAGCATCCTACTAAAGAATGAATGGGTCAACCAGGAAATTAAAGAGGAATTAAAAAAATTCATGGAAACCAATGAAAATGAAAACACAACTGTCCAAAATCTTTGGGATACAGCAAAGGCAGTCCTGAGAGGAAAGTATATAGCAATACAAGCCTTTCTCAAGAAACAAGAAAGGTCTCAAATACACAACCTAACCCTACACCTAAAGGAGCTGGAGAAAGTACAGCAAATAAAGCCTAAACCCAGCAGGAGAAGAGAAATAATAAAGATCAGAGCAGAAATCAATGAACTAGAAACCAAAAGAACAGTAGAACAGATCAACGAAACTAGGAGCTGGTTCTTTGAAAGAATTAACAAGATTGATAAACCCCTGGCCAGACTGATCAAAAAGAAAAGAGAAATGACCCAAATCAACAAAATCATGAATGAAAGAGGAGACATCACAGCTAACACCAAAGAAATACAAACAATTATAAGAACATATTATGAGCAACACTATGCCAGCAAATTAGATAACCTGGAAGAAATGGGTGCATTCCTAGAGATGTATCAACTACCAAAACTGAACCAGGAAGAAATAGAAAACCTGAACAGACCTATAACCACTAAGGAAATTGAAGCAGTCATCAAAAATCTCCCAAGAAACAAAAGCCCAGGGCCAGATGGCTTCCCAGGGGAATTCTATCAGACATTTCAAGAAGAATTAATACCTATTCTCCTGAAACTGTTCCAAAAAATAGAAATGGAATGAAAACTTCCAAACTCATTTTATGAGGCCACCATTACCTTGATCCCAAAACCAGACAAAGATCCCATCAAAAAGGAGAATTACAGACCAATATCCTTGATGAACATGGATGCAAAAATTCTCACCAAAATACTAGCCAATAGGATACAACAGTACATTAAAAGGATTATTCACCACGACCAAGTGGATTTTATCCCTGGGCTGCAAGGCTGGTTCAACATCCGCAAATCAATCAACGTGATACAATACATTAACAAAAGAAAGAACAAGAATCATATGATCCTCTCAATAGATGCAGAAAAAGCATTTGACAAAGTACAGCATCCTTTCTTGATCAAAACTCTTCAGAGTATAGGGATAGAGGGTACATACTTCAATATCATAAAAGCCATCTATGAAAAACCTACAGCCAATATCATTCTCAATGGGGAAAAGCTCTTCAGGAACGCGGCAGGGATGTCCACTCTCACCACTGCTATTCAACATAGTATTAGAAGTCCTAGCCACAGCAATCAGACAACAAAAAGAAATCAAAGGCAACCAAATCGGCAAAGAGGAAGTCAAACTCTCACTCTTTGCAGATGATATGATACTTTATGTGGAAAACCCAAAAGACTCCACCCCAAAACTGCTAGAACTCATACAGGAATTCAGTCAAGTAGCAGGCTATAAAATCAATGCACAGAAATCAGTGGCATTCCTATACACCAACGACAAGACAGAAGAGAGGCAAATCAAGGAATCAATCCCATTCACAACTGCACCCAAAACCATAAGATACCTAGGAATAAATCTAACCAAAGAGGCAAAGGATCTGTACTCAGAAAACTATAAAATACTCATGAAAGAAATTGAAGAAGACACAAAGAAATGGAAAAACGTTCCATGCTCATGGATTGGAAGAACCAACATTGTGAAGATGTCAATGCTACCTAGAGCAATCTACACATTCAATGCAATCCCCATCAAAATACCAACCACTTTTTTCAAAGAAATGGAACAAATAATCCTAAAATTTGTGTGGAACCAGAAGAGACCCCGAATAGCCAGAGGAATATTGAAAAAGAAAAGCAAAGCTGGCGGCATCACAATTCCGGACTTCCAGCTCTATTGCAAAGCTGTCATCATTAAGACAGTATGGTACTGGCACAAAAACAGACACATAGATCAATGGAACAGAATAGAGAGCCCAGAAATGGACCCTCAACTCTATGGTCAACTCATCTTTGACACAGCAGGAAAGAATGTCCAATGGAAAAGACAGTCTCTTCAACAAATGGTGTTGGGAAAATTGGACAGCCACATGCAGAAGAATGAAACTGGACCATTTCCTTACACCACACACAAAAATAGACTCCAAATGGTTGAAAGACCTAAACGTGAGACAGGAGTCCATCCAAATCCTAAAGCAGACCACAGGTAGCAACCTCTTCGACCTCAGCCACAGCAACTTCTTCCTAGAAACATCACCAAAGGCACAGGAAGCCAGGGCAAAAATGAACTATTGGGATTTCATCAAGATAAAAAGCTTTTGCACAGCAAAAGAAACAGTCCACAAAACCAAATGACAACCGACAGAATGGGAGAAAATATTTGCAAATGACAATCAGATAAAGGGCTAGTATCCAAAATCTATAAAGAACTTATCAAACTCAACACCCAAAGAACAAATAATCCAATCAAGAAATGGGCAGAAGACATGAACAGACATTTTTCCAAAGAAGACATCCAAATGGCCAACAGGCACATGAAAAAGTGCTCAACATCGCTCGGCATCAGGGAAATCCAAATCAAAACCTCAATGAGATACCACCTCACACCCGTCAGAATGGCTAAAATTAACAAGTCAGGGAACGACAGATGTTGGCGGGGATGTGGAGAAAGGGGAACCCTCCTACACTGTTGGTGGAAATGCAAGCTGGTGCAACCCCTCTGGAAAACAGTATGGAGGTTCCTCAAACAGTTGAAATTAGAGCTACCATTCGATCCAGCAATTGCACTACTGGGTATTTACACAAAGATACAAATGTAGGGACCCGAAGGGGTACGTGCACCCCAATGTTTATAGCAGCAATGTCCACAATAGCCAAACTGTGGAAAGAGCCAAGATGTCCATCGACAGATGAATGGATAAAGAAGATGTGGTATATATACATGATGGAAGATTATGCAGCCATCAAAAGGAATGAGATCTTGCCATTTGCAACGACGTGGATGGAACTGGAGGGTGTTATGCTGAGTGAAATAAGTCAATCAGAGAAAGACATGTATCATATGACCTCACTGATATGAGGAATTCTTAATCTCAGGAACAAACAGGGTTGCTGGAGTGGTCGGGGGTGGGAGGGATGGGGTGGCTGGGTGATAGACATTGGGGAAGATATGTGCTACGGTGAGCGCTGTGAATTGTGCAAGACTGTTGAATCACAGATCTGTACTTCTGAAACAAATAATGCAACATATTTTAAGAAAAAAAAAAGAAAAAGAAAAAGATAGCAGGAGAGGAAGAATGAAGGGGAGTAAGTCAGAGGGGGAGACGAACCAGGAGAGATGATGGACTCTGAAAAACAAACTGAGGGTTCTAGAGGGGAGGAGGGTGGGGGGATGGGTTAGCCTGGTGATGGGTATTAAAGAGGGCACATTCTGCATGGAGCACTGGGTGTTATGAACAAACAATGAATCATGGAACACTACACCAAAACAAATTATGTAATATACGGTGATTAACATAACAATAAAAAAATTTTAAAAAAATGTAAAATATAGACCTCAAAAATACAATAACAAATACAAAAAACTCACTGGATGGGGCTCAATAATAGAATGCAGGTGGGAGAGAACAAAATCAGTGAATTAAGAATAATTATATTTACGAAATCTGAAAAACTGATTTACAAAAAGACTTAAGAAAAAAAAAAAAGAAAGAAAAGCAGCAGGGCTCCTGCATGGCTCAGTCAGTTAAGTATCCAACTCTTGATTTCAGCTCAGGTCATGATCTCAGGGCTGTGAGATTGAGCCCCACATTGGAGGTGGAGACTGCTTAAGATTCTCTCTCTCCCTCTCGCCTTCCTCCTCCCCACCCATCTCTCTAAAGAAATTAAAAAAAAAAAAAAGCAGAGTCTCATGACCTGTAGAATAATCACAAAATGCTTTATACAAGGATACCTCATTTTATTGGGCATTGCAGATATTGCATTTTTTTTTACAAACTGAAGGTTTATGGCAACTATGCATGGGATCAAGTCTATTAGTGCCATTTTTCCAATAGCATTTGCTCCTTTAGGTCTCTGTCACATTTTTCTCAAACTTTTTCAATTTTTTGAAATTTCAAACATTTTCATATTATTTATTATATTTGAATTGCTGCAATCTCATGATAAAACTTCAATGAATGAGGAGTTGCTTCTTATGGATGAGCAAACAAAGCAATTTCTTAAGAGGGAATCTACTTCTGGTAAAAATGCTGTGAGGACTGTTGAAATGACAACAATGCATTTAGAATATTACATGAACTTGGTTGATAAAGTAACAGCAGGGTTTGAGAAAACTGACTCCAATTTTGAAAGAAGTTCTACTTGGGTAAAATGCTATCAAACAACATCACATGCTACAGAACAATCATTCATGAAAGGAAGAGTCAATCAGTGAGGCAAACTTCATTGTTGGATTATTTTGGGAAATTGCTATAGCTACCTGACCCTTCAGCAACTACCACCCTGATCAGTCACTGGCCATCAACATCGAGGTAAGAACCCCCTGCATGAGCAAAAACATTACAGCTCACTGAAAGCTCAGATGATGGTTAGCAATATTTTTTGCAATAAGGTATTTTTTAATTAAGGTATGTACATTGTTTTTTTAGACATAATGCTACTTCACACTTAATAGACCACAGTATAGTTTAAACATTACTTTCATATGCACTGGGAAATCAAAAAATTCATTTGACTCAATTTATTGTAATGTTCACTTTACCGTGGTAGTCTGGAACTGAACCTGCAATATCTTTTACCTTCAGACTCCCAAGAAAGAAAGGAAAGGAATAATGGAACTGACCACGTATTTGAAGAAATAATGCCAGGAAAATATGCACATTTAGCAGAAAAAATAAATCTACAGATTTAAGGAGCTGAACAAACTCAAAATAGGAGAAACTCAAAGAAATTCACACCACAGATAAATTACAATTAAGCTTCTAAATCCTAAAAGACAAAGAAAATATCTTTTAAAAAAAAAAACAACCAGAGAGGAATGGCCCATCACTTATAAAGAACATCAATTGTAACAACAGATTTTTTCCTATGAAACTATGAGGACCAGAAGAAAGTGTAATATTTGGGGGGACTTTAATAAAAAATTGTCAACCAAAGTTTTAACTGCAGAGAAATATGCTTTGGGAATGCAAGATAAATAAAGACTTCACAGAAAAAGGAAAAGTAATAGTTCCTTTATGACAAACCTATCTTTAAAGAATGGCTTCAGAAAGTTCTCTAAACATAAAGGAAACTATATCAGACTAAGAATACCAAAAAAGAACATCAGAATACGTAAAACTAGGGCTATATGTAATAGTCCAACCTACATTAACCTAAAATAAAGACAGACAGAAGTGGCTATATTGACACTAAATGAAGTAGATGTCACAGAAAAGAAAACTCTCAGAGACAAAGAGGAACTTAAATAATGATAAAAGCATCTATCCAGGAAGACATAATAATCCTAAATATATATGCACTGAACAATGGAGCCTCCAAATACATGAAGTGAAAATTGTTACAGACGTAGTGAAAAGAAGGGCCACATACACCCCAATGTTCAGAGCAGCAATGTGCACAACAGCCAAATTATGGAAGGAGCTGAGATGCCCTTCAACAGAAGAATGGATAAAGAAGATGTGGTTCAAATATACAATGGAATATTACTCTGCCATCAGAAAGGATGAATACCCACCATTTACACTAACATGGATGGAACTGGAGGGTACTATACTCAGTGAAATAAGTCAATCAGAGAAAGACAATTTTCATACGATTTCACTCATATGTGGAACATAAGGAATAGTGCAGAGGACAATAGGGGAAGGGAGGAAACACTGAATAGGAAGAAAACAGAGACGGAGACCAACCATATGAGACTCTTGGCTCCAGGAGGGTTGTGGAAAGGGAGGTGGGTGGAGGGAGAGGGTAACTGGGTGATGGGAATTAAAGAGGGCACATAATATGATGAGCAGTGGGTGTTATATTCAACTAATGAATCAGTGAACATTATATCAAAAACTAATGATGTACTATACCTTGGCTAATTGAATTTAAATTTAAAAAAATAAAATTGAAAATTAAAAAATTTTTTAAATTATTAAAATTTGTAAGAGCTGAAAAGAGAAATAGACAAATCCACAATTATAATCGCAGACTTCATTACCCTACTTTCAGTAATTGCCAGAAATACTAAAAATAAAAACCGTAAGACTACAAAATATCTAAACAACACAATGAAACAAAAGAATCTAACCGACAGAGAAAGAACACTCCACCCAACAAGTAGAATTCACATCCTTTTCAAGCATTCATGGAACATTCAGTAAGATAAATCATTTACTAAACCATAAAATAAATCTCAACAAATTTTTAAGAACTGGAATCATACAGACTATGTTCTCTGACCGTAACAAAATCCAAACAGAAATCAATTAACAAAATGATAACAGAAAATCTCTCAGCATGTGAAAATTAAACATTTCTAAATAATCCATGGATCAAAGAGGAAGGTTTTTTTTTTTAAAGATTTTATTTATTTATTTGAAATAGAGCAAGAGCAAGTGAGAGCGAGCGAGCGAGAGAGCACAAGAAGGGGAGAGGGACAGAGGAGGAGGGAGAAGCATGAGAACCAGGCTCTCCACTGAGCAGGGAGCCCGATGTGGGGCTTGATCCCAGGACCCTAAGATCATAACCTGAACTGAAAGCAGACATTTAACCGACTGAGCCACCCAGGTGCACCCCAAGAGGAACTTTTAAGGGAAATAAAGATGCATAGAACTGAAAGAAATTTTTAGGCACAACATAAAATATATACAAAAGCAGCAAAAGTGTTGCTGTAAATGGGACTTATAACACTCAATCTACATGAGAACTTATATAGAGAAAGATCTCAAATCAATAATCTGTTTCTACTTTAAGAAATGAAAAAAAAGAGCAAAACGAGACCAAATAAGAAAGGAAAAAATGATAAAAATTGAAGAAAGTAATGACACTGAAAACAGAAAAATAAAATTAATGAAACAAAAAGTTAGTTATTTTAAAAATTGATAAATTTCTAACACAATTGGCCAAAAAAGAGGCACAAATCACCAATATCAGAAATAAAAAGATCCTTCAGATCCTTCAGCAGTTAAAAAATATACTACCAGGGAGGGGCGGAGCAAGGAGGCGGAGGAGTAGGAGACCTGGATTTCGTCTGGTCTCAGGAATTCAGCTGAATAGGGATCAAACCATTCTGAACACCTACGAACTCAAGAGGAGATCGAAGAAAAGAATAGCAACAACTCTCTGAACAGAAAAGCGACCACTTACTGGAAGGTAGGACGTGCGGAAAAGTGAATCCGAGGCGATATTCGGGAGGATAGACGGCGGGGGGTGGGGAGGGGGCCTCCGTTGGCCGCTTCTGGCAAGTGATAGAGCCACAGAGCACAAAATCAGAACTTTTAGAAGTCGGCTCCGCTGAGGGACGTCGCTCCAGTGGCTAAGCGGGGGGGTGAAACCCTCGCGGGACAGTGTGGTCTCAGGACCCTCGGGGTCACAGAAAGACCGGGGGTGCCTGAGTGCGGCAGAGCTTCCAGGGATTGGAGCAGGGAAGCCAGCTGCAAAGATGGAGCCGAGGCGCGGGGTTGCCATAAACTGTGATCTGCGGCCCAGTCGGGCCACTGCTCCTCCAGCAGGGACCCAGCAAGCGGCAGATCCGGGGAGACTCCTCTTCCTCCCCGAGGAGGAGCGGTGCGGGAGCACACCGCAGGGATCTGCTGGGTTTGGAGACTCCACACAGGGTCAGGTGCCAGACACAGAAACACTCAGTTACAAGCCGGGGGAGCACGGAGAGCGGCCGGAGACTGGGGAGACGGGAGTGACTGCTTTTCTCTGGGGGCACAATGAGGAGCGGGGCCCCGAGTTCTCGGCTCCTCCAGGCAGAGATTGGGAGGCCACCATTTTCACTCTGGTCCTCCAAATCTGTACCGAGAGCTTGCAGGGAACAAAAGCTCCTGAGAGGAAACCCGAGCAGCTTCCTTAGCCCGGACTCACAAGGGCGGGACAATTCCGCCTCCGGCAAAGACATTTGGGAACCACGGAAACAAGCCCCTCCCCCAGAAAATCAGCACGAACAGCCAGCAAGCCAACACCAAGTTTACCGATCAAGGAGAACAGGAGAACTCCAGCGCTAAGGGAATACTGCACATACAATTCATGGCTTTTTTACCATGATTCATTAGTTTTTCAAAGTTAATTGTTTTAACTGTTTTTTTTCTAATTTTTCTTTTTCCCTTTTTCAACCAACATCTTATCAATCCCTTTTTTAAAAAAACATTTTTTATTTTTTATTTTTCATTTTTAGAGTCATATTTTATCCCTTCATAGTTACCCTTATTTTTGGCATATACATATAAGATGTTCTCTCTTTAAAATTTTGAGATACAGTTTCTTCTAACAGATCAAAATATACCCTAAATCACTAGTGTATGGCTTTGTTCTAGTCTCCTGCCTCATCACATTCTCTCCTTTTTTTTTTAATCTTCTTCTTTCTTTTTTCAAACTTCTTATCTTATCAATTCCTTTTATACAATCTTTTATAATTTTCATCTTTACAGTCATCTTCCATCCCTTCATTGTATCAACCCTTACTTTGTATATATATGTCTTTCTTTCTTTACAATTTTAGGAGGCACTTTCTTCTAACAGACAAAAATACGCCCAAAATCTAGTGTGTGGCACTGATCTATGCACTACCCTGATCATATTTGATCATGTTGTTTTTTTTTCTTTTGTTCTGTTTTTGTTTCTTTTTTCTTTCTTTCCCTTTCTTTTCCCCTGGTTTCAGGTCTTTTCTGATTTGTACAGAGTATATTTGCTGGGGACGTTGTTAACCTGTTAGCATTTTGATCTCTCATTCATCTATTCTCCTCTGGACAAAATGACAAGATGAAAAAAATCACCTCAGCAAGAAGAACCATAGTACCGTCTGCCAGGGATCTACTCAATATGGACATTAGTACGACGTCAGACCTAGAGTTCAGAATCATGACTTTAAAGATACTAGCTGGGCTTCAAAAAAGCGTGGAAGCTATTAGAGAAACCCTTTCTGGAGAAATAACAGAACTAAAATCTAACCAAGTCGAAATCAAAAAGGCTATTAAGGAAGTGCAATCAAAAATGGGGGCACTAACTGCTAGGATAAATGAGGCAGAAGAGAAAATCAGTGATATAGAAGACCAAATGATGGAAAATAAAGAGGCTGAGAGAGACAACTACAGGATCACGAGGGCAGAATCCAAGAGATAAGTGATACGATAAGACAAAACAACATTAGAAGAATTGGGATCCCAGAAGAAGAAGAACGAGAGAGAGGGGCAGAGGTATATTGGAGCAAATGATAGCAGACAACTTCACTAATGTGGGGAAGGAAACAAGCATCAAAATCAAGGAGGCACAGAGAACCCCTCTCAAAATCAATAAAAATAGGTCAACACCCCGACATCTAATAGTAAAACTTGGAAGTCTCAGAGACAAAGAGAAAATCCTGAAAGCAGCTCGGGAGAAGAGATATGTAACCTACAATGGTAGAAACATTAGATTGGCAACAGACCTATCCACAGAGACCTGGCAGGCCAGAAAGGACTGGCATGATATCGTCATAGCATTAAAGGAGAAAAATATGCAGCCAAAAATACTATATCCAGCTAGGCTCTCACTGAAAATTGAAGGAGAGATAAAAAGCTTCCAGGACAAACAAAAACTAAAGGAATTTGCAAACACGAAACGAGCCCTCCAAGAAATATTGAAAGGGGTTCTCTAAGCAAAGAGAGAGCCTAAAAGCAGCATAGAACAGAAAGGAGCACAGATAATATACAGTAAGAGTCACCTTACAGGCAATACAATGGCACTAAATTCATACATTTCAATAGCTACCCTGAATGTAAATGGGCTAAATGCCCCAATCAAAAGACACAGGCTATCAGATTGGATTAAAAAACAAGACCCATCGATATGCTGTCTGTAAGAGACTCATTTTAGACCCAAAGACACCCCACATTGAAAGTGAGGGGGTGGAAAACCATTTACCATGCTAATGGACACCAAAAGAAAGCTGGGGTGGTGATCCTTATATCAGACAAATTAGATTTTAAACCAAAGACTGTAATAAGAGATGAGGAAGGACACTCTATCCTACTTAAAGGGTCTCTCCAACAAGAAGATCTAACAATTGTAAATATCTATGCCCCTAACGTGGGAGCAGCCAATTATATAAGGCGATTAATAACAAAAGCAAAGAAACACATTGACAACAACACAATAATAGCGGGGGACTTGGTAGTTGATACATCTCTGGGAATGCATCCATTTCTTCCAGGTTATCTCTTTGCTGGCATAGAGTTGCTCATAATATGTTCTTCTAATTGTTTGTATTTCTTTGGTGTTGGTTGTGATCTCTCCTCTTTCATTCATGATTTTGTTGATCGGGGTCCTTTCTCTTTTCTTTTTGATAAGTCTGGCCAGGGGTTTATCAATCTTGTTCATTTTTTCAAAGAACCAGCTCCTAGTTTCATTGATCTGTTCTACTGTTCTTTTGGTTTCTATTTCATTGATTTCTGCTCTGATCTTTATTATTTCTCTTCTCCTGCTGGGTTTAGGCTTTATTTGCTGTTCTTTCTCCAGCTCCTTTAGGTATAGGGTTAGGTTGTGTTGAAGCAGTGATCAAAAATCTCCCAACAAACAAAAGCCCAGGGCCAGATGGCTTCCCAGGGGAATTCTATCAGACATTTAAAGAAGAATTAATACCTATTCTCCTGAAACTGTTCCAAAAAATAGAAATGGAAGGAAAACTTCCAAACTCATTTTATGAGGCCACCATTACCTTGATCCCCAAACCAGACAAAGACCCCATCAAAAAGGAGAATTACAGACCAATATCCTTGATGAACATGGATGCAAAAATTCTCACCAAAATACTAGCCAATAGGATACAACAGTACATTAAAAGGATTATTCACCACGACCAAGTGGGATTTATCCCTGAGCTGCAAGGCTAGTTCAACATCTGCAAATCAATCAACGTGATACAATATATTAACAAAAGAAAGGACAAGAATCATATGATCCTCTCAATAGATGCAGAAAAAGCATCTGACAAAGTACAGCATCCTTTCTTGATCAAAACTCTTCAGAGTATAGGGATAGAGGGTACATACCTCAATATCATAAAAGCCATCTATGAAAAACCTACAGCCAATATCATTCTCAATGGGGAAAAGCTGAGAGCTTTTCCCCTAAGGTCAGGAATGCAGCAGGGATGTCCACTCTCACCACTGCTATTCAACATAGTATTCGAAGTCCTAGCCACAGCAATCAGACAACAAGAAGATATCAAAGGCATCCAAATCGGCAAAGAGGAAGTCAAACTCTCACTCTTTGCAGATGATATGATACTTTATGTGGAAAACCCAAAAGACTCCACCCCAAAACTGCTAGAACTCATACAGGAATTCAGTAGAGTGGCAGGATATAAAATCAATGCACAGAAATCAGTGGCATTCCTATACACCAACGACAAGACAGAAGAGAGACAAATCAAGGAGTCAACCCCATTTCCAACTGCACCCAAAACCGTAAGATACCTAAGAATAAATTTAACCAAAGAGGCAAAGGATCTGTACTGAGAAAACTATAAAATACTCAGGAAAGAAATTGAGGAAGACACAAAGAAATGGAAAAACGTTCCATGCTCATGGATTGGAAGAACAAACACTGTGAAGATGTCAATGCTACCTAGAGCAATCTACACATTCAATGCAATCCCCATCAAAATACCAACCACTTTTTTCAAAGAAATGGAACAAATAATCCTAAAATTTGTATGGAACCAGAAGAGACCCCGAATAGCCAGAGGAATGTTGAAAAAGAAAAGCAAAGCTGACGGCATCACAATTCTGGACTTCCAGCTCTATTTCAAAGCTGTCATCATCAAGATAGTATGGTATTGGCACAAAAACAGACACATAGATCAATGGAACAGAATAGAGAGCCCAGAAATGGACCCTCAACTCTATGGTCAACTCATCTTCGACAAAGCAGGAAAGAATGTCCAATGGAAAAAAGACAGTCTCTTCAACAAATGGTGTGGGGAAAATTGGACAGCCACATGCAGAGGAATGAAACTGGATCATTTCCTTACACCACACACAAAAACAGACTCCAAATGGTTGAAAGACCTAAATGTGAGACAGGAGTCCATCCAAATCCTAAAGGAGAACACAGGCAGCAACCTCTTTGACCTCAGCCGCAGCAACTTCTTCCTAGAGACATCGCCAAAGGCAAGGGAAGCCAGGGCAAAAATCATCTATTGGGATTTCATCAAGATAAAAAGCTTTTGCACAGCAAAAGAAACAGTCCACAAAACCAAAAGACAACCGACAGAATGGGAGAAAATATTTGCAAATGACATATCAGATAAAGGGCTAGTATCCAAAATCTATAAAGAACTTATCAAACTCAACACCCAAAGAACAAATAATCCAATCAAGAAATGGGCAGAAGATATGAACAGACATTTTTCCAAAGAAGACATCCTAATGGCCAACAGATGCATGAAAAAGTGCTCGACATCGCTCGGCATCAGGGAAATCCAAATCAAAACCTCAATGAGATACCACCTCACACCCGTCAGAATGGCTAAAATTAACAAGTCAGGAAACGACAGATGTTGGCGGGGATGTGGAGAAAGGGGAACCCTCCTACACTGTTGGTGGGAATGCAAGCTGGTGCAACCCCTCTGGAAAACAGTATGGAGGTTCCTCAAACAGTTGAAAATAGAGCTACCATATGATCCAGCAATTGCACTACTGGGTATTTACCACAATGATACAAATGTGGGGTTCCGAAGGGGTACGTGCACCCCAATGTTTATAGCAGCAATGTCCACAATAGCCAAACTTTGGAAAGAGCCAAGATGTCCATCGACAGATGAATGGATAAAGAAGATGTGGTATATATACATGATGGAATATTATGCAGCCATCAAAAGGAATGAGACCTTGCCATTTGCAACGATGTGGATGGAACTGGAGGGTGTTATGCTGAGTGAAATAAGTCAGAGAAAGACATGTATCATATTATCCCACTGATATGAGGAATTCTTAATCTGAGGAAACAAACTGAGGGTTGCTGGAGTGGTGGGGGGTGGGAGGGCTGGGGTGGCTGGGTGATAGACATTGGGGAGGGTATGTGCTATGGTGAACGCTGTGAATTGTGCAAAACTGTTGTATCACAGATCTGTACCTCTGAAACAAATAATGCAATATATGTTAAAAAAAAAAAAAAAAAGAAGATAGCTGGAGGGGAAGAATGAAGGGGGGAAATCGGAGGGGGAGACGAACCATGAGAGACGATGGACTCTGAAAAACAAACTGAGGGTTCTAGAGGGGAGGGGGGTGGGGGGATGGGTTAGCCTGGTGATGGGTATTAAAGAGGGCACATTCTGCGTGTAGCACTGGGTGTTATGCACAAACAATGAATCATGGAACACTACATCAAAAACTAATGATGTAATGTATGGTGGTTAACATAACAATAAAAATGGGAAAAAATACCAGGAAAAAAACTTTATTCTCATAAACTCAACAACATAGAAGAAATGGGCCAATTCTTCAAAAACTGTAAGTTACCAAAACTTGACTAAAGACAAAATTAATAATCTGAATGGCCCTGCACTGATTAAAAAAATTACATTTGGGTAAAATGCTCCAAAAAATTAATCTCCAAGCCCAGATGAATTCATTGGAGCAATCTACCAAACATTTAAAGAAAACTTAGCACCAATTTTATACAATCTCCTCCAGAAAACAGAGGAGGAAGGAACATATTCCCAACTCACTTTATGAGGCCAGTATTATACTTAAACTAGAAAGAGAGAGAGAGAGAAAGGAAAGAAGGAATGGGATGGAGGCAAGAATGCCCCTGGGAAGGGGGCAGATTTATTTTCCAATCAGGATAATGAAGATAATGTCTCCTATGGGTAAAAGTTGGGCAGGTTTGCCAGCACCCCTCATAAAATGAGGTTTTCCTAATCCCGGAGCTCAGCAATGACACAAACCACCTCCCCCTGTGCACAGCATCCACCTGGACCTGCTTGCACATTGTTCCCTCCACTGTGGGCCCTGGGAGTCAAGGGGAACCAATTCAAACATAACCCTCAGGCCCTCCACTGTGCCCTGGGGTGATAAAGTTCTGTCTCTGACCCAGGAGTCTGTGTCTTCCACCTCCATCTATTAAAGCCAGCAGGTTTGCCTGTTAACTTTCAAGTAGGATGAAACCTTTCAGTCCTAAAAACTACTTACTGCTAAGTAGTTATTGCAAAGTAAGGATCCCTTGTATAAATAGGCCAGTTTATCCATGTACATTTGGACATGTCTGCTCTTTGAAAGACACTCTTAAAAGATTAAACAGACAAGCCACTGAGAGACAATATTTGCAAGTCACACATCTGATAAATAACTTCTATCATAAATATATATTTTAAAACCCTCAAAACTAAGAAAACAACCCTTTTTAATAAAGGAGAAGATATGCATAGATGGCTCAACAAGATACAGAAATGACAAATAGGTACATGAAAAGATGCTCTAAATCATAAATCATTAGGGAAATGCAAATTTAAACCACAGCAAGACAGAATGACACACCTGGTTGAATGGGTAACATTAAAACAAGACTAGTCATAAGGAGTTGGCAAGGATGTGGAAAAACTGGAATTCCCAAACACTGTGGGGGAAAATGTAAAACGGTACAACTACTTTGAAAAATAGCTTGCTGCTTCTTAAAAACATAAGACCTACCATAAGACCCAGCAATTTCACTTCTAGAAAGTTACCCAAAAGAAATGTTAAAGCGTATATCAAAAGATTTTTCCAAATTTTTTTAAGTTAATTAATTTATGAGTTGAAGACTTGCAAAATGGAGATATCATTTTTAAATGATAGAAATGATAATTCTATCATTTCTCCTATATTGCTTAGCTATGAGATTTCTATAAAGAAGAACTTTGCCAAATCAACTATTTGATTATTCTGAATTAAAGTCTGTTAAATGCTGGGTAAATACTGATTTTGGCCCCTGACTAAACAATTTTCAGGATAATGGTCACCTGTCCTAACAAAGGTTGTTTATTATAATCATGACCTCAAAAATTTTTTACACTATTTTATTATATTGCAGTCATTATTCCTTTTAATGGTCAAAATGCCATCTTGGGCCAGCAGAAGCTCCTTCATGTTGGATCTTATGTTCTTTTGATGTGACCTTAGCAGTTTCTGGGAATTTCCTTGCTTTTTCAGGAATGACATGTCGTGGGCTCTATTTTGCTTATCTCTTGCATGACTGTAGCTGTGTCCACCAGAGGCCATCTGCATGAAAGGCATGGTTCCTTTTAGTGGAAAAGAGCATTTAGGAATTAAAATTTGTGCTGGATTTTTAGTAGATAAAACTATAAAATAAATAAATAAATAAACTATAAAATAAGTGACTTTTTTCAAAAGAGACTAAATCAAAAAAAAAAAACAAACAAAAATAAAAAGACTATGAGTTCATCCTAATAATTTTGATTTCAATTAAGGGTGACAGGCTTTTGCTTTTTATTTCATAATTGTGTGTTTTCTTTTATGCTGAAAATCCTTGGTTCCTATTACAATTGGCATAATTATTAGCTTCTCTTCCTATACATACAGGTATATACAATAGTTTCAAGCCAGAAGTACAATTATTACCACCACCAACAACAACAAAATACAGCTGTGTTTTTTTTTTTTTAAGATTTTATTTATTTGACAGAGCACAAGCAGAGGGAGAGAGAGGGAGAAGCAGGCCCCCTGCCGAGCAAGGAGCCCGACGCGGGACTTGATCCCAGGGTCCTGGGATCATGACCCGGGCCGAAGGCAGCCGCCCAACCAACTGAGCCACCCAGGCGTCCCACAGCTGTAAGTTTCTTAATGGGGTTTTTTAGTCCCTAAAATATATCCCAATAGAAATATACTGCCAAGTACTGTGATCTAAAAACATGTTTATATCTCTTCTCTGGGTAGTTATACCACAAAGTTGATACCAGGTTATTTTTTCCATTTTTACACTACTTCCTTTTTATCATTATTTTATTTTATTTTTAATCATGTACAACATTTACATGGTTTTTAAATCTAAGTCATAAACCATTTACATTCAGAGAAGTAGAGCTTTCATCCCTGCCCCTACTCCCTATTCTCTTCCTTTCCCTATAAATTGTTATTTTTTGTTAATTTTTCATTTATCCTTCCATTCTCTTTTTGAAAATATTAGTAAATGCATGTATCTTTTGTTTCCACCCCCCCTTTTTTAATCAGATTTTATTTATTTATTTGTCAGAGAGAGAGGGAGAGAGGGACAGAGAGCAAGCACAAGCAGGGGGAGGCAGGCAGAGGGAGAAGCAGGCTCCCCACTGAGCAAGGAGCCGAATGTAGGACTCGATCCCAGGATTCTGGGATCATCACCTGAGCTGAAGGCAGACACTTAACCGACTGAGCCATTCAGGCATCCCTCACCCCCTTTCTTATACAAAAGGTAGTATATACCATAAATACTGTTCTGCACCTTGCTTGTTTTCAGGGTAATAACATATATTGGAGACCACACCATGCTTGTGTATCGAGATCTTCCTGGTCCCTTCTCACAGCTCTCTAGTCCTCCATTATGGGGACTGTGGTTGGCAGAATCCTAAAGATGTGCCTCCCCCAAGATTCCCACCCCTCCTGCATCAAACACTAATCTAGGTACTACAGTGAAGAGAATTTGAAGATTAAGCTAAAAATACGTAGATTATCTACACGACCCTAAGCCAATCAGGTGAAACCTGTAAAAGCAGAGTTTTCTGTGGCTGGCAGCAGAAGAGGGAGGTCAAGGACATTTGAGGGGATGGAGAGGATTCGAGAAATACATAGTCCCCCTGTTGGCCTCCAGGAAGAAAGCAAAGAGCTCCACTGTGAACTGCCGATGGAGAGGAAAGTCAGCCTCTAGAATCTGAGAGCTATCACCAGCCAAAAGCCACCAAGGAAATGGGAACTTCAGTCCTACAGCTGCAAGGAAATAAATTCCACCAACAATCAGTGAGCTTAGAAGAGGACCCTGAGCCTCAGATGAAGACTGCAGCACCAGCCAACACCTTCCCTTCAAGCCTGTGACACACGAGCAGAGGGTCCCGCTACAGAGTCCTGACTCCCAACCCTTTGGAACTGTTGGATTAATAATGTGCATTGTCTTAAACCACGGAGTTTGTGGTAATTTGTTACAGTGGGAATATAAAACTCACACAAAGTTGCTGACAGTTCTCTAGCCAGTCTCCTGCTGATGCATATTTTTTTATAGGCTTTTGCCATAACAAGCAATGCCTAGTGGATGTGTCACTTCACTTCTTTGCTAATAATGGATCTTTGGACGCTCTTGCCTAGAAGTAAAATGGCTGGGCAAAAGGGTGAAAACATGCAATTTTTCTAGATATTATGAAATTCCTCTTCACAGTAACTACAATATTTTACATCCCCACCAGCAAAGTATGAGAAGGCTGGTTTTAAAGAAGACATACAAATGGCCAACAGACACATGAAAAAATGCTCCACATCACTTGTCATCAGGGAAATATAAATCAAAACCACAATGAGATACCACCTTATACCAGTTAAAATGGCTAAAATTAACAATTCAGGGAACAACGAATGTTGGTGAGGATGTGGAGAAAGGGGAACCCTCTTACACTGTTGGTGGGAATGCAAGCTGGTGCAACCACTCTGGAAAACAGTATGGAGGTTCCTCAAACAGTTAAAAATAGAGCTACCATACGATCCAGCAATTGCACTACTGGGTATTTGCCCCAAAGATAGAGATACAATGAAAAGAAGGGGCAACCGTACCCCAATGTTCACAGCAGCAATGTCCACAAGAGCCAAACTGTGGAAGGAGCAGAGATGCCCTTCAACAGAAGAATGGGTAAAGAAGATGTGGTCCATATGTATAACGGAATATTACTCAGCCATCAGAAAGGACGAATACCTACCATTTATGTCAACATGGATGGAACTGGAGGGGATTATGCTAAGTGAAATAAGTCAAGCAGAGAAAGGTTATCACATGGTTTCACTCATATGTGGACCAGAAGGAACAGCACAGAGGAACACAGGGGAAGGGCGGGAAAACTGAGTGGGAAGAAATCAGAGAGGGAGACGAACCATGAGAGACTCGATTCTGGGAAACAAACTGAGGGTTGCAGAAGGGGAGGTGGGTGGGGGGTTGGGGTAACTGGGTGATGGGTATTAAGGAGGGCAGGTGATATGATGAGCCCTGGGTGTTATACACAACTAATGAATCATTGAACACTACATCAAAAACTAATGATGTACTATATGTTGGCTAACTGAATTTATAAAAAAAAAAAAAAGAAACCTAAGCATAAGACAAATGTGACTTACATATAAAACAATTAATAAAAATAGATCCAAAGAAGAAGGCTGATTTCCCCACAGCCTCACCAAGAGAATACATTTTCAGACCCTGCCAGGGCACTAAGTGAGAAACACTATCTCTGCTGGTTTCCCTTAGAATGAGGAAGAGCGAAGTGCATTCCTCTTACAATGAGGAAGCTTTCACATTTACTTGTAGGTTTAAAGGTCCTCCTCATTCCTTTCTCCATGAAGTGTCTGTTCAGAACTTTCATCTCTATTTCTGCCACATCCCTTTTATCTGTTGGCGAGTTTTGGCTTCTGCATCCTATGTTAGAGGCTTCCCTTAAGTACCTGGTGATTCTTGAGTTCCATTTATATTTTTAAATGATGCACTGAAGTGTTGTTGGGAGGTGTGTGTGCAGGAGCAGGGCCTAAGGCTGATGGGCTCCACTCCAAGAATATTCGGCAAACTGTCATTAGCTGCAGAAGGGGACATCCAAATGGCAGCCCCTGTGGGGCTTTTATCAGGATTTGGTCAGCTTCCCGGAGATGAATCTCCAGATTCTAGCCAAGAGTACATCAGCCAGGCTGCCAACAGTCTGCAAGTGCGGTAGGAAAGGGGGTGAAAGGCCTCACCCTTCAGAGTAAGTAGACTTGCAGACAATCCTCAGATTTCTCACAAGGCACCTACCTCACCTCGCTCTTATCTATATGTGAAAATACCCAAATTGGCAGCATTTCCAGTTCACACTATCCAGAATGCATTTCAAGTCTCTTGCTGAGACAGAAAAGGCGGAGGAGTCTGCTGGATGTTTGTGTTGGAGGACGGGGTGGGGATTAACCCTCCCTGCAGATTCCCCATCAATCCTGCCTTGAGTTTCCCCTCCCCCTCACCGCCGCCATCAAACCTAGCAGGCACCCCTAATTCCCAACCTTTCCAGAGTTCTGTCATGCAGGCATCAGATCTCCTCCTGGCTTTCCCCTTGCAGACAAAAAGGGACCTCGGCAATCTCCATTCTGCTAAATGAGCAAGCATTCATCTCTCAGCTTTCCAGCTTCCAAAACCCAAAGATGGGATGACAATGCTCATCGGTTTTAGCCATCTTTCCCTTTGCCTTTGTAGTTTTGTGACATTCTCATTCCTTTACTTGCAGCTCGGTACAGTATCAGAAGAGAACATGTTTGAGCAGAAGACGACTGCTAACATGTCTTCAGTTAGAAACCCTCCATCGGTTCCTTTCTTCCCCCGGGCATTCAGGGCATGTGAGGTCTCCTGGAAGCTCACTCCATCTTTCCTATTTTCACATGAACTGTCCAGGTCTCTGTCAGGAGCTCGGTGTGGTTCAGGGTATTCTTTCATACCCCCTTTCAAAGCCCTAACACCATCCCCCGCAGAGGCCATGCTCTTTTAGTTCCTCTGCTGAATTTCAAAAAAGTGCCTCTCCGCAGAGTTCTCATTACTTGTTTGTTAAAATTCTGTCAATTCCATTCGTTCTGTCCCAGTAAGCGCTACCTGTTCTTTTTCCTCCTCCTTCAAGTACCATGTCTCTCTCAACAGACTATGACAAATGTGCTTATTCAGGACTTCATCTACTCAGCACCTGACCAGGACAGGTTGTGGCAAAGAGGCAGGTGGTGAGAGGGGGCTGTTCTCTTCAAGTGCAAGGAAATGAGGTCATCTGCCTGCAACCTCACCGACCGGGGGCAGACTGGCCCCCATTCAGTCCTGCTCCCAGTCTCCTGGGAACAGGCATGCTGGGCCCAACAACCAAACATAGAAAGCATCTGCGTTTTGGACCCTGTGGAAGCCCCAGGATCTGCCGTTCACCTAGGTTTAGAAGACAGAGAGTCAACTCTGCCACAAAGCACAGGAAGAACAGAGCCTGTCCTCACCTCTCCGGCAAGGCTAAGCCTCATCTTCCAGGCTCCTTCTCTACATGCATCCTGCTCACTGTGGAGCTCCAGAGAGTTGGCAGGGTGGAAGCTGGGGCCAGGGTATGCATTCAGACCACCGTCTTCCCACCACTGCTCAAGTTTCTAAATATTCATTCAGACACACAGAAACCATAGCCGTTTCCTGGGAGGACCAAAAAGATCATGCACAGGCTCTGATGGTCTGAATGCTTTGATTCTCACCAGTTAAAGGGTTTCTGCAGTGGGGCCTGAGAGGGGGATTTGAGACAGGATGAGCAGAGTGGCTCTCAGAAGAAGAGACCCTTACACTGACCAGAAACCTGAATGACCTGAGGAAGCCAGCCTCTGGGGGAAAAGCAAAATGGGCACAAGGAACAGCACCTGGGAAGGGCCCTGCGGTGGGTCTAGTAGGCTTACTGTGTTCGAAAAGCAGTAAGAGAAACTATGTGGCTGGAATGGAGCAAGAGCAAAGAAGAGTCAGAAGACACAGGCTGACAGGTGGGCAGGGACTAGGTGAAGTAGGGCAGAGGAGGCCAAGGCCATCATTTCAGCATGACAGGATGTTTTTAGAAGAGTCTGAGCAGGGAAGAAACAAAAGTCAATTCACACTGTGTAAGAGCTTCTCTAGTTCCTACATGAAGACCAGACTATGAGTCTAGGAAACAATGTAAGAACATCTGTTGAGAAACTATATTATTTGCCCTGGTGAAAATGATGGTAGACACACAGAGCAGAGGCAGCAAAGTGAGTGGTGAGAGGCCTTTACAAATAGACAAGAACTTCACCTTCCGGTTCTAATGGACTAAGAAACAGGACGCATGCTCCCATTTGAAACAACTATAAAATATGCAGCCATCGGAACGGTACGGCACTGGCACAAGAACAGACACACAGATCAATGGAACAGCATAGAGAGTCCAGAAATGGACCCTCAACGATATGCTTAACTAATCTTCGACAAAGCAGGAAAGAATAGGCAATGGAAAAAAGAAAAATCTCTTCAACAAATGGTGCTGGGAACATTGGACAGCCACATGCGGAAGAATGAAACTGGACCACTTTCTTACACCACACATAAAAATAAGCTCAGGATGGATGAAAGACCTAAATGGGAGACAGGAATCCATCAAAATCCTAGAGGAGAATATAGGCAGCAACCTCTTTGACCATGGCCACAGCAACTTTGTGCTAAACAATATCCAAAGGCAAGGGAAACAAAAGCAAAATGAACTACTGGGACTTCATCAGGATAAAAAGCTTTTGCACAGCAAAGGAAAACAGTTGACAAAACTAAAAGACACGTATGGAATGGGAAAAGATATTTGCAAATGCCTTATCATATAAAGGGCTAGTATCCAAAATCTGAGCCACCCAGGTGCCCCAATGTTTTGCTTTGTTTTTTATTTTTATTTTATTATGGTAAAGAATTTACCAAACTCAACACCCAAAGAAAAAATAATCCAATCAAGAAATGGGGAAAGACATGAACAGACATTTCTCCAAAGAAGACATACAAATGGCTAACAGGGACATTAAAAAATGTTCAACATTACTCAGCATCAGGGAAATACAAATCAAAACCACAATGAGATACTACCTCACACTGGTCAGAATGGCTAAAATTAACAAGTCAGGAAATGGCAGATGTCGGCAAGGATGTGGAGAAAGGAGAATCCTCCTACACTGTTGGTGGGAATGCAAGCTGTGGCAGCCACTGTGGAAAACAGTATGGAGGTTCCTCAGAAAGTTGAAAATAGAGCTACCATACGACCAAGCAATTGCACTACTAGGTATTTATCCAAAGGATACAAACATAGTGATTCAAAGGGGCACATGCACCCCAAAGTTTACAGCAGCAATGTCCACAATAGCCAAAATATGGAAAAAGCCTAGAGCTCCATTGACAGATGAATGGATAAAAAAGTTGTGGTATATATATATACACACACACACATATATATACATACAATGGAATATTATGCAGCCATCAAAAAGAATGAAATCTTGCCATTTGCAACAACGTGGATGGAACTAGAGGGCATTATGCTAAGCGAAATCAGAGAAAGACAAATACCAAGTGATCTCACTCATATGTGGAATTTAAGAAACAAAACACATGAACACAGGGGAAAGGAAGGAAAAATAAAATAAGATGAAAACAGAGAGGGAGGCAAACCATCAGAGACTCTTAACTATAGGGAACAAGTGAGGGTTGCTGGAGGGGAGGTGGATGGGGGGATGGGGTAATTGGGTGATGGGTATTAAGGAGGGCACATGACATAAAGAGGACTGGGTGTTATATGCAACTGATAAAACACTAAATTCTATCCCTGAAACTAATAATACAGTATATGTTCACTAAATTGAATTTAAATAAAAAGTTTTTAAAAAACACAACTACAAGATAGACAAAATATGTGAAACATCAGTTTTCAAGACACTGGATGTAAAACAAAGCTGGACGATGATCCCTGAGACAAGAAAGAAGGCTCTGTAGGAGCTTCTACATACCCTTCACTTAGTCTGATTAACCTGCAACATAAGGACATGCTAAAAGGCAGATGTCAAGGAAGAATCTAATAGAATCCTACAAATGCCTTCCAAGCAATGAATATGCTCAATTAAAATCACATACTCATGAACTAATATTGGTATGTGACAATACCTATCTATAAGAAAAGACATTTCAAAGACAAGATACACAAAATTAAGCTAGCAATGAGCACTAACATAGACATTTACAACTGATTTGATGAGGAAGACACTGACTTTGATCCCTAAATAAGCAAAATGTTATCTCTCCCTCAGAAAAAGAATTCTGTTCTTCTCATCTGTAGACCTGCATTACAAAAAAAATTGTACTCATTTATTAGTATATTTTTCCTATGTCAATTTAAAAATCTGTAGATATTGGTTCCCTCTCCTGTTATAGAAGTACGTTCATCAATAAAAAATTTGTGGAAGTTTGTTTTTTCTTGTTACGTAAATACAAATAGCCACAATTTTGCCTCTTAACCCATAAATCCTAAAATATTTACTCTATTTACAGGAAAAAAGTTTTCCAATCTCTAATCTAGATCAATCTCAGCAATTCTAGGGTCTCCTCAGTATTCTACAGTGAGTAACAAGCTAAATCAAGAAACAGACATTCAACCATATATTCAAGGTTCCTCTGGGTTGTAATTTTGCATGGACCAGACAGTCCAGATGCTCATCAGGAAGCATCAAAGCATGACGGGAATCTGAGGTGCATCAGAACAGGTTCTCCTTTTCGAGGAAGTAGGTGGAACCCAGGGAGAGAGAGATCTGCCCAGCCTAGGTCCAGTCCAGAAACTTGTCCCTGCTCTGCCTCTTCCTCTACACTTCACTAGACTATTCCGCTGGGCTTCCAGCTGCTCATTCCAGAATCTTACAAAAGTGAAAACTATGACCAAACCAAGAGTCAAGAATGCCTCCCAAAGATGCAAGCCAGAACCAACTTTAACACCCTGACTTGGACCGTCCTCACACCTAGGAACTCCAGCTCCTTCCCACCACCCTGCCTCAGCTCCAGAGGTCTTCTCTCGGTCCTCTGTATTTCCCAGCTGCAGCTGTATGTGAAAAATTAAACCCATAGAAAGGTCCAGGAAAAAAAATTTTCAGCATTAGGCATACAGAGGCCAAGAAATACTAACAATAAAAGAGGTTCCAAATCGATGTTATTGATGAAACCATATCAGAGAAAATCATACCTTGCCTGGCAGCTGAGCAGCAGCATCTCATGGTTATGAATCAAAATATATAAAAGAACGAGGAAGGCTTTTGCTCTAATGGAAGTTGAGGGGCTGTCAAGTAAACGGATAATTGTAGAGACAAAATCCTGTGGAAGATAATAAAATACTTTTTGAGAAAACATGAAATGAATAGAGCAGTCAACTATCAGGGTCAGTAGTGTACAATAACTAAACAGAGCGCAAAAAAATAAAATATCAGCTACTGGTTTTGCATTCTTAATTGGCGCTGGACTCTATACTAAAATTTTAGTACGTATTATCCCATTTAAACCTGAAAACTAGCCATAACAACATGATACTATGATCCCTATTTTTTTTTTAAAGATTTTATTCATCTATTTGAGAGAGAGAGCATGAGTCGGGGGGGAAGGGGCAGAGGGAGAGAGAGAAGCAGACTCCCCACTGAGCTGGGAGCCCAGTGAGGTGCTCCTTGCAGGGCTTAACCCCAGGACCCCAGGATCAACCTCAGCCGAAGGCAGATGCTTAACCGACTGAGCCACCCAGGCGCCCCAATGTTTTGTTTTTTAATTTTACTATGTTATATTAATCACATCATTAGTTTGTGATGTAGTGATCCATGATTCGTTGTTTGCATATAACACCCAGTGCTCCATTCAGTATGTACCCTTTAATACCCATCACCAGGCTAACCCATCCCCCCACCCCCCTCTAAAATCCTCAGTTTGTTTCTCAGTCCATAGTCTTTCATTGTTTGTATCCCCCTCTGATATCCCCCCTTCATTTTTCCCTTCCTACTATCTTTTTTTTTTTAATATATAATGTATTATTTGTTTCAGAGGTACAGGTCTATGATTCATCAGTCTTACACAATTCACAGTGCTCACCATGGCACATACCCTCCCCAATATCTATCACGCAGCCACCCCATCCCTCCCACCCCCCACCTCTCCAGCAACCTGTTTGTTTCCTGAGATTAAGAATTCCTTATATCAGTGAGATCAAATGATACCTGTCTTTTTCTGATTGACTTATTTCACTTAGCATAATACCCTCTAGTTTCATCCACGTCATTGCAAATGGCAAGATTTCATTCCTTTTGATGGCTGCATAATATTCCATTATATATATATACCACATATTCGTTATCCATTCATCTGTTGATGGACATCTTGGCTCTTTCCATAGTTTCAGGCACCCCATTTATCCCTATTTTATTTTACTTATTTTTTTTAAAGATTTTATTTATTTATTTCACAGAGAGAAACAGCAAGAGAGGAACACAAGCAGGGGGAGCGGGAGAGGGAGAAGCAGGCTTCCCGCCAAGCAGGGAGCCCGATGTGGGGCTCGATTCCAGGACCCTGGGACCAT
This sequence comes from Eumetopias jubatus, assembly GCF_037043125.1. Lineage (NCBI taxonomy): Eukaryota > Metazoa > Chordata > Mammalia > Carnivora > Otariidae > Eumetopias > Eumetopias jubatus. Next base: position 146,361,618 of record NW_028274807.1, on the reverse strand, counting down.
GACCTGAGCTGAAGGTAGACACTTAATGACTGAGCCACCCAGGTGCCCCGTTATCCCTATTTTAAAGAGGAAAATCAATCTTGAAAAGTTAACCAATTCAAAAAGTTGGATTGAAATCAAGGCCAGTGGGACAACAAAGCCTTCCTCTTAACCATTCAACCACCCAACAGGAAGTGTGGCAATAAATAACTAGAAAAATTGCAAGTCACAACTGCACGTACACGTGAACATCTGTACAAACCTGCGTCTATAGAAAACACATCTCTAGTCTATATAACTAAGGTCCTACAGATATACGAATACCCAAAAGAAGAACCTATATTTCTATAACATTCTGTAACCAAAGGCATAATACAACAGAGAGGAACACATACTGACTACTATTTATATTATTTTCCCTTCTAACAGACTGTACATCATCTCAGGTACCTATAGATATGCAAAAAGGAAATGCAGACACATACATATATGCACACAGAGTTAATGAATGTAAGCAGGCAGGAATACTGGATTGTACTGTTAGCAAGATGGCTACACAGAGCAAGAGTGGAACTTCCCAATGGTCCTGAAGAGAAGCAAACACCTAACAGTGACACTATTATGTCCAAGGCAAATGTAAGCAGTTCGATTTTTTGGCCATGCCACGGTCCTTTTACACTGGGTGCTATGCTGCCAAGCAGGAAGAATTTACATAGTCAGGCACCTGCTTTTATTTAAGGATGGAGAAATACCTACGTATCTATACCTATGCATGAGTCTCACCAGGTCATGAACAAAATAATCAAGCTAATTCATCACCTAGGGTTAAAAAACAAATCAACACTAAGGTATCTTTGAGTAATAGATCTGTTTCCACCTTTCCAGCAGGTAGACAGTAGAAAACCCAATTCTCCACAGTCAATTCCCATTCTAATTTATACCCTGGGCCCAAGTACCACAATTACAAATCTGTTTCCCACACTAATACCACCTGCCACACAAACACATAATTCCAAAACCACTCAAAGATCCACTAGCCTTAGACTGAAAAACTGTTCCGATTACAGGAGACTAAAAAGTCATGATAACTGATGCAGTTCAAGATCCGGCAACTTTGTTTCACATAAAAGAACATTACTGGGACAATTGCAAAATCTGAATAAGGTCTGTAGATGAGTTAATAACGTTAAATTTTAAATGTTAATTTCTTTTTAAATCCATGGCTTGTTTTTAGGGAATATTCAGTAAAGTAATTAAAACTAAAGGAGCATCAAAAACCAAAACAAAACAAACAAAAAAAGTAAAGGAGCATCAGGTCTCCAACCTCTTCTCATTTTGGCCACACACATGCACACACACGGTAAAAGAAAGAAAGTATAAATCAAACATGGTAAAATGCTAACATTTGCTAAATGTGGGTAAAGGGTATACTACAATCCTTTGAACTGCACATCCAACACTAAACTCAGAACCTACCCTAAACATGATACTCGCCCTCTGAGGATCATCAATTCAAGATCAAACTTAAAAACCTGAGCATCTTCCTCGACTCCTCCTTCCTCCCATGTCCAATTGATCCCCAATTACTGTGAGAGTGATACCCCCACTAACATTGCCTTATATTTCAATGCACCATTATATTTTTCCTGAATTACTATAACTTTGCTTTCTTCCATCTATTTCACAAGTGATAGCCACAGTGATCTTCTCCAACAGCGAATATGATTATGTTATTCACCTATAAAATATCCTCAATAGTTGCTGCAATCCTTGAGATGAACCCTTACCAAAGCATACAAAGCTTTTCATGATCTGGCCTTTTATTATCTTTCCAAAATCACTTATCATTCCACCACTAATCTCTATAACCCCCAACACTCACTCTGGGGAAGTGAACCAAGAAAACAGAGGATACTGAACAAAGGGAAGAGAGGAAGGGAATCCCACGATGATTCCAGGTGATAGTTATAACCAGGCACAGAGGGCAGCCTAACCATATTGGAGTTGTTTAGAAGACTCCAGGAGAGATCTCTTTAAGGAGAAAAAAAATGGACAGAACACCTGATGCTTTGAAATGCAATCTAAAAACAGAAAGTTATGTAATAAAATTCTGCTGAATGTTGAGCTAACCAAAACTAACAGAATGAGTGCATGTTTGTGGTAGTGTCATACCTGCAAGTAAACTCCACACAAATCTAAAATTTAAAAAATAAAAAAGAATAAAAATATCTACAAGAGGCCACAGGACATATCAGATGTATATATATTTACACACACACACACACACACAAGCATTTATAGGCATGAAAAAGATCCAAGACAGTTAACGATACAAGGAATAAAAAGTATAAACATACCTTAGGAATAGAGATGCAAAAATCCTCAACAAATATATGCAATTTGAATCCAATGATACATAAAACGTATAAATAAAAAGATCACAATCAAGTAGAATTTATCTCAGAAATCAAGACTGGTTCAATATTTGAGTATCAATCCACGTAATTCAGCAGATTAAATAAGAAAAATCACATGATCATATCAATAAATAATGAAAAAGCATTTGACACAATTCAACATCCATTCATGATAATAACAATTTTTTTTAAAGATTTTATTTACTTATTTGACAGAGACACAGCGAGAGAGGGAACACAAGCAGGGGGAGTGGGAGAGGGAGAAGCCGGCTTCCCGCAGAGCAGGGAGCCCGATGCGGGGCTCGATCCCAGGACCCTGGGATCATGACCCGAGCCGAAGGCAGACGCTCAACAACTGAGCCACCCAGGCACCCCCAACATCCATTCATGATAAAAACCCACCGAACAAGGAACAGAAGGGAACTTCCTCAATCTATAAAAGAGTATTAAAGAAAAATTGCAGCTAACATCATACTTAGAGGGGAAACACCTGATGCTTCCCCACGGAGACTGGGAATTAAACAAGCATGCCCATTCCCATTACTCATAATTCAATATTTTACTGAAAGTCATTGCCAGTATGATAAGGAAAGAAAAATAAATAAAAGTCATTCACACTATAATGGAAACAATATTCTCAGAGATTATGATTGTCTATGTAGAAAATCCCAAGGAATCTACAGAAAGGCTTCTACACCTTATGAGTTTAGCAAGATCTGGTGTAGTTCTATACACCAGTAATGAACGATTAGAATACAAATTTTTTGAAGTATCATTTTTCAATAACTCTAACAAGAACAACAACAGAAATACAGGTATAAACCTAACAAAATTTGTGGAGAATCACTAAGCTGAAAACTATACAACAATCATGAAAGAAAAAATGTTAAAGACATAAATAAATGAAGTGACATTTCACGTTCATCTCTTTAAAAACTCAAGATAGTTAATATGCCAATTTTCCCCCAAACTGACTTACAGATTTAATTCCAATAAAAAAAAATCCCAGCAGGATTTTTTGTAGATATAAACAAGCTAATCATAAAGTTTATATGGAAAGGCAAAGGAACCCCTAAGCAAAACAATTTGGGGGGAAAAAGATGAATCACACAATTATTTTAAAACATAAAAAAACCCTAGAGTAATCAAAACAATGTGGTATTGACAAAATGACAGATACACAGACCAAGGAAACAGAGTTCAGAAATGGAATCAATTAGTTTAGGACAGGTTGCAAAGGGAACTTAGGATAAAGGACAGTTTTTTCAATAAGTAGTACTTATTATGGATATCCACATACAAAAAAAAATTTATTTCATTTCATACTGTGCACCATATACAAAAATTGCAATCATACAAAATGAATCATACATCTGAATAAAAAATGTGAAACTATAAAGTTCTTACAAGAAAACAGAACAGAAATCTTCATGACCTTTGATTAGGCAGTTTTTAGATATAACACCAAAAGCACAATCCATAAAAGAAATAACTGATGACCTGAACTTCATGAATATTAAAATTATCCTCTGTGGAAGACAACTACAACAAGACAAGCCACATACTAGCATAAAATATTTGTATGCAGAATATACAAAGAACTCTCAAAACTCAATATTAAGAAAAAACATTTTTAATGGGCAAAATATTTAAACAGACATTTCACCAAAGGACATATGCAGATATTCACATAAACACAAGAGGATGCTCAATGTCACAATCATTAAAATAATGCAAGTTGAGATCACAGTGAGACACTATGCAATTATTTGAATGACCAACTGAAAAATGACTACTATGTGGAACAACTAGAATTCTATATACATAGCTGGTAGGACTGCAAAATGGCACAGTTACTCTAGAAAACAGCTTGGCAGTTTCATAAAAAATTGTTAAACACACAACTACTATATATGTTGCAGCCACTGTACTTCTAAGTATTTATTCTAGTGAAATAAAAATGTATGCTCACAGAAAAACCTACACACAAAAGTTGACAGCAATACTTTTCGTATAACAGTCAAGAAATGAAAACAACCCATATGTCCTTGAATGAGTACATGGGTATATAAACTGTGGTATATCTACATAACGGAACAGTACTCAGCAACAAAAAGAAATGAACTATTGATACAACATGGATGAATTTCAACTGCATTTAAAAAAAAGTCTCAAAGATTACATACAAAACAGTTCCATTTACATAACATTTTAGAAAAGGTAAAACTTTGGGGCAGAGAAGACATCAGTAATTGCCAGGGAATGGGGTGGGAGGTGGTTTGCCTAAAAAGGGAGCAGCACAATGTCATTCTTTGCGATGCCGCAATTGTTCTGTATCCTTCTTGTGGTGGTAGTGACAGGGTCTACACATGTGTTAATCCTCACAGAACTGTACTCCAAAAAGTAAATTTATCACTTCTAACATGTTAGAGTGATAAAGTGGTAAATGTTAGAAGTGATAAAAAGTGAGAGAGGCAAACAAGAATAGAAAGTAGGAACTGTGTTTGTGTTCCTAATATACAAAGAGTTACATAATGACTCTGCCTCACATATAAGGCAGAATTTAGGCCAAAAAGAAGTAAACAAGATGAGGAAGACTTTTTAATGCTAAAGGCCACTTAACACTTAACAAGTAATGAATACAGTAATGAATGCTATGCCTTAAAGAGCACAGTAACCACTTTTATAAAGTGGAAACTATAGAAGATGCAAGAAGCAACAGACTTTATCATACCACTCTCAGCCCAAGAAGGTCAAGAGAACAAAAATAAGTGAGAACATAAAAGACTAAATGACATAAACAACAGATGTTATGGTATATATCCAACTTTACACTTAAATAACAGAAAATGTACCTTGTTCTTCAACATAAAATGTTCCTTTAAACTGACCATATAAAAGGTCACAAAGAAAACCCTAATGTAATCCATAAAATAAAAAATATTTTCAGATTTCATCTCTCCCCCAACCCACCTCCCCTCTGACAACCACCAGTTTGTTCTCTGTACTTAAGAGTCTTTTTTGTTTGTCTCTTTTTTGGTTGTTCATTTGTTTTGTTTCTTAAATTCCACATATGAGTGAAATCAGATGGTACTTGTCTTGCTCTTATTTCACTTATCATTATACCCTCTGAAGTCCATCCATATTGTTGCAAATGGCAAGATCTCATTCCTTTTTATGGCTGAATAATGTGTGTGTGGGGGGAGGCATCATCTTTATCCATTCATCTATCAATGGATGCTTCAGTTGCTTCCATATCTTGGCTGTAAATAATGCTGCAATAAACAAAGATGCATTATCTTTTTGCATTATTGTTTTCATTTTACTTGGGTAAATATCCAGTTGCGAAATTATGAGATCATATGGTAATTCTATTTTTAATTTTTTGAGGAGGCTCTATACTGTTTCCCACAGTGGCTGCTCCAGTTTGCATTCCCACCAACAGTGCATGAGGATTCCTTTTCCTTCACATCCCCACCAACATTTGTTATCTCTTGTCTTTTCGATTCCAGTCACTCTGACAGGAGTATGGCAATATCTCATTGTGGTTTTGATTTGCATTTCCCTGATTGTTAGTGATGTTGAGCCATCTTTTCATGGGTCTGTTAGCCATCTGTATATCTTCTTTGGAAAAATGTCTTTTTAGGTCCACTGCCCATTTTTAATTAGATTTGGGGTGTTTTCTTTTTGGCATTGAGTTACATAAGTTCTTTATATATTTTAGATATTAACCCCTAAATGATATTGACTATATCATTTGCAAATATCTTCTCTCATTCAGTAGGTTGCCTTTTTGTGTTGTTGATGGTATCTTTTGCTGTGAAAAAGCTTTTTATTTTGGTGTAGTCCCAATAATTTTGCCTTTGTTTCCCTTGCCTGAGGAGACATATCTAAAAAAATTGTTTCTACGACTGATGTCACAGCAATTACTATGTTTTCTTTTAGGAATCTTATGGTTTCAAGTCTCACAGTTAGGTCCTTAATCCATTTTGAGTTTATTTTTGTGTATAGTGTAAGAAAGTGCTCCAGTTTTCCCAGCATCATTTGTTGAAATAACTGTCTTTTCCCCATTGTATATTCTTGCCTTCACTGTCGTAGATTAATTCACCATAAAAGCACAGGTTTATTTCTGGACTCCCTATTCTGTTACACTGATCTGTGTGTCCATTTTTGTGTCAGTACCATACTGTTTTGATTACTACAGCTTTGTAGTATATCTTGAAATCTGGAATTGTGATACCTCCAGCTTTGTTCTTCTTTTTCAAGATTGCTTTGGACTTTTTGGGGTCTTCTGGGATTCCATACAAATTTTAGGATTATTTGTTCTGGTACTGTGAAAAATGTTGTTGGTATTTTGATACGGATTGCAATAAGTCTATAGATTGCTTTGGGTAGTATGGGCATTTTAAAAATATTAATTCTTCTAATCCATGAGCATGGAATGTCTTTCCATTTGTGTTTTATAGTTTGTAGTACATGTCTTTTACCTCTTTAGTTAAGTTTGTTACGAGGTATTTTATTATTTTGGGTGCACCTGAAAATGGGATTTTTCTTAATTTCTCTGCTACTTGATTATTAGCACATAGAAATGCAATGGATTTCTGTGCATTGGTTTTGTATCCAGTGACATCAGTTCTAGTAGTTTAGCAGAATCTTTAGGGTTTTCTATATAGAGTATCACGTCATCTGCAAATAGTGAAAGTTTTACTTCTTCCTTACCAACCTGGATGCATTTTATTTCTTTTTCTTGTCTAATTGGTGTGGCTAAGATTTCCAGTGCTATGCTGAATAGAAGTCGGGAGAGTGACATCCTTGTTTTGTTCTTGATCTTAGAGGAAAAGCTCTTGGCTTCTCACCATTGAGTATGATGTTAGCTGTGGGCTTTTATTGGCGTTTATTATGTTGAGCTATGTTCCCTCTAAACCTACTTTGTTGAGGGTTTTTAACTATGAATGAATGTTGTACTCTGTCAAATGCTTTTTTTGTGTCTATTGAGATCATATGGTTTTATCCCTTCTCTTGTTGATGTGATGTATATTGATTGATTGAGTTGTGAATAATGAACCATTCTTGCATCCCTGAAATAAATCCCACTTGGTTGTAGTGAATGATTTTTTTCATATATTGCTAGATTCAGTTTGCTAATATATTGTTGAGATTTTTACATCTGTGTTTATCAGATAGATTGGCCTGTAGTTCTTTTCTGTAATGTCGTTTTCTAGTTTTGTTATAAGGGTAATGTTGAAACTCAGAGAGTGAATTTGGAAGCTTCCTTCTATTTTTTTGGAATACTTTGAGAAGAAAAAATAATTTTTATTAGCATGATGCAATAAAACTAGAAATTAATAAAAGCACCAATAATTCAAAAGATCCTTATACCTGGAAATTTTTCTCTATACAGGCCAAAATTTAAAAACTTAAAAATATGGGATACATTTAGAACAGCAGTCAGAAGAAAATACAACCTGTAAATATATTTGTAAATGAAAATGGAACAAAAATATGAGAACTAAATTCCCAACACTGAAACTGAAAAAAAATAATAAAATAAAAATGAAGAAAATCAAAGAAAATAAAGATGCAAACATAAGGTAATAACATAGAAAATAGAAAAAAAGGCAAATGATAAATAAGTCAAAATGCTGGTTTTTTGAAAAATAACAAAATAGAGAAAGCACTAAGAAAAAGGGGAGACAGCAAAGATATAAAAAAAAAAGTAAAAAAATATAGCGGCATGAAAGTCAGCTGTGTTCTGTGCAGAAGCAATTCATATTTTACTACTCTATAATGTTCTACTATGTGAACACAGAAAAATATACGAATCCATTCTACTCCTGAACATTTGTGTTGTTTGGAGTTTGGGACTATTATGAGTAAAGCTGCTACGGACAATGTCATGATACATTTATGTATCTTTTTGTGAACAAATAACGTATGTATTCACTTCTCTTGCATATATACCTGAGAGCAGAGCCTCTAAGTCAAGAAGTAGGTATCTCTTTAGCTTTAATAGAGGCTGCCAAATGATTTTCCCAAGTGGTTGTACTAAGTTATTCTTCACTAATATATGAAAGTTGCATTTCCACATCTTTCCCAACACTTGTTATCCATCTTTTCATTTTATCTAAAGTTTTAACTGAGTTTAGAGCAAATACGATGAACACAAATGACAGTCAATTTAGGAGAAATTTCTAAACAGTCTAGTATTACTTTAAAGCCAAAATTTATGAGTAAGATAACACATCCCTTATTCTAACTCAAAAGGAACTAAAAAGGATTCACGGCAATCTATATACACATAGATTCCATATAAGGAGATCTATATTTAAATAGATTTAACTCCCTGACAAAGAATACAACATAAGACTTTAGTATAAATAAAAAATCAAGAAAATGAAAATGTGTATTAACTTAAAGAAAATAGTTATAAATGGTGAATACTCCTGCTAAAGATTTTTATGTATATTAAAATGCATCTTCTTAAATTTTAAACACTTTAATTTTTTAAGTACTCATAGATTTAGCATTTATGCATTCAAGTCTAAAACCATTATGCCAAAAATATAATTGGTGCTTTCTCTTTCTTTTCCACATGCCTAGGAAAGTAGCTAAATAAAACTGAAAACTCCATAGTTTTCACTCTATTAGGTCATGAAAAGATGAATTCCTTCAACAAAGAATAACAAAAATACAAACCTTTTAAGAAAAAACTTGAGAAAAATGTATGACTTAAAGAAAAATAGCTTTTGATTGAGTGATAAGAGAACTCTTGAACAACTGGAGTGGCAGCATAATATACAGACTGGGAAAGAACTTGGAATCAGGAGCCAAGCAAACCTGACTAACAAATGCCATATTCCTTGACAAAATAACCTCTCTAGGATTCTGTTTCCCCAACTTCAAAATAAAATGGAGATGATTACACTGACATTTTTACAGGATTGATATAATGATTGAAGGCTTTTTGCCCAACTTAAAAATGCTAAAATAACTAAAAATACTAAATAATGTATTTTCCATGCAATTACTAAAACATATAAAGTGCTGCAAGAACTAAAGTTTTGAAATGTATATGGGAAACATAAATAAAATAGAAAGAGGAAAATAATCAGAAGTATATTTAAGACTTTAGCAAATAAAAATGATAGACTATTCATTTATCGAGATTCTTACTTTTCTACTTACACTAGAAAGACTCCAAATGTGTTGTTAAAAATTTCAATTTAAAGAAGGGGTGGGGGAACAGCCTTATGATACGTCTGTCGAAATAAATACATAATCTTGGAAAAAGTATTTGAAATATGTACAAATCACTTTTGCCAATAAAAAATTTATGAACACTCCAGTCAAAAAACACATGAACTAGCAAACAACTGATAAAAGAACTCTAAACTGCCTAACAAGGAAATAAATCTTCCACTCTCACTAGTAGGCAAAGAAATGCAAATTTCAGAAGAATAAGATTCCAATTCATTGCAAAGCAGACCAGCAAAGATGAAAATGGATGGCAGCCAGTGTTGGCATGGTCATGGATAAATGGATAAATCTTAAATAGAGCCCATATGAAAATAATGTTATTTTGTGAACAAATAACGTATGTATTCACTTCTCTTGCATATATACCTGACAGCAGAACCTCCAGCTGGGAGGAAAGTAAGTTATTTCTCAAAGGCCTTAAAAATGTTATTTTCTTCTGACACAGCTGTTACAGCTCAAGAAATTTCTCCTAACAAAGTGATGAACAAATGAGCTTTACGTACAATAATGTTTGCTGTAGCGGGCGCCTGGGTGGCTCAGTTGGTGAAGCGACTGCCTTCGGCTCAGGTCATGATCCTGGAGTCCCGGCATCGAGTCCCACATCAGGCTCCCTGCTCGGCAGGGAGTCTGCTTCTCCCTCTGACCCTCTCCCCTTTCATATGCTCTCTAATAAATAAATAAAATCTTTTAAAAAAAATGTTTGCTGTAATATTGTTTACATGACAGAAACAAAAACAAGCAACAATCTTAATATCCCCAAATAGGGGATTTGTTAAGTAAATTATAGCTGTAGCAAAGACTGTATCTACCCCACTTCCCGTTTCATTGTCTTCTTTCATGGCAAACACTAACAACACGCTTGGTGGGTGGAGGTGTATAAGGGGCACTACAAGACTTCCAGAGCCAGGTCAGAAAAGGCCAGGTGGCCTCTGCCTGCTTCTCTTAGAAAATACTTTTTTTTTTTTTTAAGATTTATTTATTTTAGAGTGAGAGAGAGAGCACGGCAGTAGGGGGGTGCAGAGGGAGAGAGTAGAGAAACTCAAGCAGACTCCATGTGGAGCATGGAGCACAATGTGGGGGCTCGATCCCATGACCTCAAGATCACAACCCAAGCTGAAACCAAGAGTCGGATGCTCAACAGACTGTGCCACCCAGGCATCCCTCTCAGAGCACTTGTGGAACCCAGCCACTATGCTGTAAGGAAGCCCAAACAACCTTCAGAGGCCCACGTGGAAAGCAAATGAGGCTCCCAACCCACAGCCCCAGTGGGGTGCCCACTGAATGACTAGCACCAACTTGCTGCTCATATGAATGAACGAACCATCTGGAAAATTTATTCTCCAAACCCACTCCATCTTCCCAGCTAACACGGCCTTGCTGGAATTACAGATTTGTGAGCAAAATGAATTACTGTCCTTGTGTAAGCCACTGTTTTGAAGTAGTTTGTTAGAGAGGGAAGATGAGTGAAATACAGCTTAAGTATATAATGAAAGATGAAAACTTTCCAGGCATAAAAAAAATTGTGTACAGTAATAGCCATAATTTTAAAACACAGAAATGCCCACAAGTAAGTGATGAGGTCTAACGTATTTCTTCTTGGTGTAGTGGATGCAGCCATTATTAACAATCTTGCAAAACTGAAATAATTTATGATTTTGATTGGGGAAAAAAACTAAACTATAACAAATATTAAAAATAAAAAATTATATACTAGATTTGTTTGTAACACAGTAACTCTGAGTCCCTTGAGAAGATGCAGTATATTACAGACTACAATTTTGGATCGAGGCCTAAAAACATCTCGTGCCCTAAATAAATTCTCATTTAGTCATATCTGAAATAAAATGAACAGTCTGATTCCCTACCACTAACTGCCCAGGACTCCAGAATTAATCTTAAGCAACATGCACCACACCTCTAGAACAGTATTAGTCTTAGAACACTTGAGGATGGAAGATTATAGGCTGCAGGCAAAGACTCAGTGCCAAGGATGAATAATCAAAACTACCTTTAGAGAACCAAAAATGACCTCAGGTCACTTCAGTTTGCAGTCCACTATGCATTCAGCTCTGATTTAAATTCATCTTGCCATTCAGCTCAACATACCTAAATATTACATGTGGGGAAAAAAAGCAGAAGCCATGTAGGTCTATAACCAAACCACAGCAAGACGAGTTTATGTCCAACAATCAAATGGTACTTGGCAGTGATTTCACAGTGGACAGATCTACCTAATGAAGATGAGATGATGAAATATTCAGAAAGCTAGGAATTGGTCCAAATATGTGAAGCTTCCAGAGCAAACAAAATGAAACCTTCATCAAAATTCAGCAAAAGGATAAAACATCCCTCTACTACATCCCATAAAGACAAAACTATTAGATAAATAAAAATAATGATGAGGTCGAAAACTTCAAAATTTTCTCCTGCAAATCTCAAGAGGGAAAATCGATCTGCTTCAATCAACTGTCACAGGTAAAAATCAATGAGTACAGCCTAGCCATCAACAGATAATAGCCTCAAGGAAAACAGTGAGAAATCACGGACACGATTTTTTCCTGTTTAAAATGGAAATAAAAAAATGTACTGATTAAATCTCAAATTGTTTTGGGGCTACACTTTCCTTAAAGTTTAGCCAAGTATCTAACTAAATGTCTCACAAAATACACTTATTAATGTAGACGGACTAAAAATACCACAATACAAACTCATGGTCTGATGAATATGCAGAAATTACCATCTTTTAAATGCTTAATTAGTGACCATTGAGTCAGTATGCCTAGTGACTCTGAGAAGGAAAAAAAAAAAAAAGCCTGAGAAAGCTTAGCATTCAAAATTTTCTAAATTTTACATGCACAAAATAATTCAGTGATCTTTCTTGGTACTTCCAAATAACAGTGGTCTACAGCTTCTGGTTTATTATTAATTGCTATTGTGCTACTTGGGCAAAACATAAAACCTGAAGCAACGACTTCAGTCAACCTAGTTTGCCAAAATAAAAATGGACAGCAGCTATTGTCAAAATAAGGCAAAAAATTTTCAGAAGACAGTATTTCTAGTCAATAACACTCAGAAGGAAGCCGTTCTTACCAGTGAGCATGAACAAACTCACCTGTGCAATATGCTATGCCTTTAAAAATTAATGTGTAAATCTTTAACCCCCAAAGCATATAAAGTCCAAAGGATGCATTACTGATTATCCAGCTACAAGGTACATTCGAGGTCACTTACCTTAGGAAAAACATAACCCAGGCAGACGTTTGAATCTATGTAACTTAAACAAGTTGATATGAGTTTTCAAAGCTCAATTAACTGAAATACAGCAGAGTTCCAGGAGTTTTATATGCTGTCAATTTTCTAACATCAGCAATCAGACACTGAGTTTCTATGATAAGCTTTTTTTCTTTTTTTTTAAGTCACACCAGTGATTTATTTACAAAGCAGTTGACTAGTTTATTGTAACTTTCATATACTTACCCCTTTTCATATACATACATAGGCATGTATTTACATATATGTGTGCATATGGATGGATGGAGGGAGGGAGGGAGACAGTCACTGCAGGTTTAGAATGACATACTATGCTATCAACCTGATTCTCATTACTTGGCCTTAGCTTAGTCAAACATTATTTGGTTGTGTGCAGTTCATTCTCTGATAGAAGCCTCAGGAAGAGTTCACAGAAACTGATCTCTTCCATGTTCACACATCTACCTGTGGTTTTTATAACAAAGACCCAATGTAACTGAATATAAAATCCTTGGCTAATATCTTTTCTTAAAAATCTTAAATGCCTTAGGAATAAGTGGAGCTGTATTGTGACATCAAGGGTCACTATGGAAATGTCTGATGCCAGTAAAATTGTTGTTTCCTTAAAAGTGACTTGCTGAGATTTAAGATCCTTTTGCCTAGATGCTCAAAGGAGTTTTCTTTAAAATGTCATCGTATTGCTATTGTAGAATGATTTTCCTAGATACGCTGTGTGTCCCTTTGATTTGTCCATTCAACTACCCTTTACTCAGGAAAGTGTTGTCTGGATCGTAGTTTTTAGTATTTGTTCTGTTTCAATGATTTAGTTTTCTTCTTTGTATGTTGGATTATCTTTGTCTCCTCTATATCTAAGACTGTCACTGGGATACTTTTCATCTTTTTTTTTTAATTTTTTTATTGTTATGTTAATCACCATATATTACATCATTAGTTTTTGGTGCAGTATTCCATGATTCATTGTTTGTTCATAACACCCAGTGCTCCATGCAGAACGTGCCCTCCTCAATACCCATCACCAGGCTAACCCATCCCCCTACCCCCTCCCCTCTAGAACCCTCAGTTTGTTTTTCAGAGTCCATCATCTCTCATGATTCGTCTCCTCCTCTGACATACTCCCCTTTTCTTCCTCTCCTGTTATCTTCTTTTCTTTTTTCTTAAAATATGTTGCGTTATTTGTTTCAGAAGTACAGATCTGTGATTCAACAGTCTTGCACAATTCACAGCGCTCACCGTAGCACATACCCTCCCCAATGTCTATCACCCAGCCACCCCATCCCTCCCACCCCCAACCACTCCAGTAACACTCAGTTTGTTTCCTGATATTAAGAATTCCTCATATCAGTGAGGTCATGTGATACATGTCTTTCTCTGATTGACTTATTTCACTCAGCATAACACCCTCCAGTTCCATCCACGTCGTTGCAAATAGCAAGATCTCATTCCTGTGAGATGGTATCTCATTGAGGTTTTGATTTGGATTTCCCTGATGCTGAGCGATGGGATACTTTTCATCTTAATCTTAATTTGATTTTTTTTTCACTTTTCTCCTTTCTATTCCTATTATCCTTGTAAAACAAAAGTGTTAGCGCCTATTTCCCTTTGTGTTCCTTTGTAAACTGTCTTCATTACTGCTTCTCCCCTTATTTTGGAATCTTTCCTGAGATAACGTCATCTTTTTGTACTTTCCTACAGCCCAGTCCCGTCCTCCACTCTCCTATTTCCAACTTGTGCCGTTCTTCCAGAGCTTCCATGCCAAATTTTCTCATTCGTTTCAGTTTTTTTTTAAATATTAGGTCTGAAAGTTTTCATAATGCTTTGTGGCCATGTTTTTATTACTAATCCTCCATTGTCCAGGGGGATGTTATTCAGAACCACTTATTCTTACCTTCCTATATACTCTTTTACACTATCTTTTCATGGATTTTTGACAACAACCCTTTTGCTTTATTGGTGTCTGAATGAAATGGATTTTCTTGTACTTTCGAGAAGGAGGTTCTACTGTGGACAGTGAGGAGAGACCAGGATAACTTGTTATTTTTGTGATTTGAGGGCTCTTTCCTCTGCTGTGACTCTGAAATGTTCACACATATGGCCTCTTGGAGTGAACTCCACAGCACCTTCTCAGATCTGCCTTATCCAATGTCCTCTACATCTTTTCTCTCAGGGTTCCTGCCATATTTAATGTGCATTCTAGTCCTGGTTTGTCCAACGTGCAGTGCTCTCCTGGGAGAGAGTTTTTCTTGGGTATTTCTGAAAACCTGGAAGGGCTTATGTTACTCTTGCCCACCCTGGTCTCCCCAGTCTTTCTGTACTCAACCACACACTAGAACTTATGAAGTCTCCCCGACTTTCAAAGACTAATCTAAGAACCGCATGCCAGGTTTTCCACTTCAGGAAATGAGTGAGGAATTTTCCTCATGTGGTGTATATATACAATGGAATATTACTCAGCCATCAACCACTCTCATGGTTAGAGAGTGAGTACTTGCTGGAAATTCTTGTACTCCCCAGTTTCTGGGACTGACAGAATGCACCTTCTCCTCCTCTCCGCAACCTCCCAAACAGGTGCTGACCCCACACTGCCATTCACAATTTCACCACATGCACTCCTATTCTGGCATTTGTGGAATAACTTGACACCTTTATGAGGAGATCTGAGGAGGTGAAAAAATTCTATGTAGCAGCAACATTCTTCCTCCCCAAATCTACCCCAACAGGAACACATTATTTTATAATGTTTACCTTTGAGTTTTTCTCAGTTTCAACAGAATTCATAGGCAAGGGGCTATGACGTTGATTCTGCCATCTGAATAATCCTGTCAGTAAATTATAATCTAAAATCAATTACAAAGCGACAATCTCAAATATGGACTATCTGACAAGCCGACAAGCATATAAATATTAAGTAACTATTTTAAGTGTATATATGTATCCTACTCAGAATCCACTCATTGCACCAGGTTGGCACCACTTGGAATAAGAATAAAAAGACCAGCAATCAGATCTTTTTATACCACTAAATAAAAGCTCCAAGGCCGTCCAAAACATGGTCCACAGCCCAAAAGACCAAAACAACGAAACAAGAAGGCATACACAAAAGCTGTGGCCAACCTCCCAATCGCATCAGTATACCACAAGATCCAGTGTTAAATAACTCAAGCATTCCACATAAGCAATACACCTCTTCCCTCAGAGCACTCTTTCCAATCACAGGATAATTTTCCCAATTCTACAGAGTGCAATGCTGCCACTGAAATGTGTAATACATATGTGAACTTTTTTTTCATATGTGAATTTAATAGAATGATACTTCCTGAATCACAAGGCAGAAGGGTATCTGGTAGGCTTTTAGATGGCAAATATTATTTTTGAAAGCTAAACTTCTTTAAAGAACTGTTTCTTTAATTAACTTCAAATTCTCCCCTTAACTAAACCAGTATGCCTAAAGCCAACCATGAAGGCCTGCAAATTGAAAGAAGATGACTAATTTTGTGATGTTTAGGACAGAATAAAAAAGGATAAGAACGCTTTTTCTTATATCCAAAACAAGTGATACTCCAACTATTAACACAGCTTGTCACAAAAGAAGACACTCACTCCCTGGCTCCCTTGAGTGAGCCTACATCACGTGCCATCTCGTTCCATCTCATTCCATCTCATACATGGGGTTGGGATAACTTGTTATTTTTGTGGTGACATGGGTCTCATCCTTATATCACGTTCCATCTCATCTATCATAAAGTACCACATTACCAACTTGCCAGAATATTTCCATTAAACATAGGTGGTAATGTTCAAAGTTAGTTCGTTTAAGAATCCATACTATTTTCAATGAGGTGATAGGGCTCCTAAAACCCTGTATATTGTGAGACTGTCTGTAAAGCTTTAAGAATAATAGGGGGAAAAAAAAATCCAGTCAAGAAATGGGCACAAGACATGAACAGACATTTCTCCAAAGAAGACATACAAATGGCTAACAGACACATGAAAAAATGCTCAACATCACTCATCATCAGGGAAATACAAATCAAAACCACAATAAGATACCACCTCACACCAGTCAGAATGGCTAAAATTAACTGAGGAAATAACAGATGTTGGTGAGGATGCAGAGAAAGGAGAACCCTCCTACACTGTTGGTGGGAATGCAAACCGGTATAGCCACTGTGGAAAACAGTATGGAGGTTCCTCAAAAAGTTAAAAATAGAACTACCCTATGACCCACAATTGCACTTCTAGGAATTTATCCAAAGGATACAAACAGTGATTTGACAGGGCACATGCACCCCAATGTTTATAGCAGCAACATCCACAATAGCCAAACTATGGAAAGAGCCCAGATGTCCACTGACAGATGAATGGATAAAGAAGATGTGGTGTATATATACAATGGAATATTACTCAGCCATCAAAAAGAATGAAATCTTGCCATTTGCAATGACACGGATGGAACTAGAGGGTATTATGCTAAGTGAAATAAGTCAGTCAAAGACAAATACCATATGATTTCACTCATATGTGGAACTTAAGAAACAAAACACATGAACATAGGTGAAGGGAAGGAAAAATAAAATAAGATGAAAACAGAGAGGGAGGCAAACCACAGGAGACTCTTAACTCTAGGAAACAAACTGAGGGTTGCTGGAAGGTGAGTGGGGGATGGGTATTAAGGCAGGCACCTGACATAATGAGCACTGGGTGTTATATACAACTGATGAATCACTAAATTCTACCCCTGAAGCTAATAATACAGTATATGTTAACTAAACTGAATTTAAATAAAATGTTTTAAAAAAAATACGTTACAGTGTTTCTACCTTCAAGTTCATTTCTAAAGAACAAAAGGAAGCTTAGAATCACAAATGATACCAAAACTCAATAAATGTAAACTAAAAGATGTATTTCATTGGTAGTCATATTAGTAAACACCAGAATTTTTTTAAAGATTTTATTTATTTAAGAGAGAGAGAGAGAGACAGAGCGCACAAGTAGGGGGAGGGGCAGAAGGAGAAGGAGAAGCAGACCACCCCTACTGAGCAGGGAGGTGTGGGGCCTGATCCTATGACCCCGGGGATCATGACCTGAGCTGAAGGCAGATGCCCAACCAAGTGAGCCACCCAGGTGCCCCAACACCAGAATTTTTGAAGAAAGAATTCTTGCACTTCAAGAAAAAAAAAATCACAAATGAGTATCTGCGAGATGTTACCATGGTTTTCCTTTCAGACCATACCGCAAATAGTAAAAAGTATCCATGTGGTAGGCAGACTATCACACCTAACACCATAGCCACAATCAGCACACACACAAGGAGAAAACTACCAAATGTTCCCTAGAGATCATGAGAAACCTCAAAAGTGAAGAAAATGTAAATTATAACTTGAGTGCTGTAACATGAATCCTCTCATCCAAATTATGAAACATTTCAAAGATACAGAAAAGTGATTTTAAAAATCCATTCAACATTATCGAATCTTAATACTTAAAAAAAGATAAACCCAAATTCCTTCTATTTATTTTATTTTTTTTAAGAAACAACATATTACAGAGACACAGCTGAAGCTGCCACCCTCCCTCTATTACCAAAAGGCACTCTCAGAACTCTGGTGGTTACAACAGAATTATGTACCCATAAAAAATAAATATTTTTGCATATTTTAAACTTTGTGTATGTTATTCTTTTGTCCATATCTTTTTCAGCTTACCTTTTTCACTCAGTTTTACTTACGAGATTATCGAAATCAATACATTTTCAGTCTAGTTAACTCATTTTTACTTGCTATGTATTGTTCCATCATATGGATATATCACAATTTAATTTCCAAATCCTTTGTTGATTGACTTTTACATCGCTTGCCACCTTCTGACACTACAAAAATTCTGAGACAAATACTCCGTTCTTGTGTACAACTGTACAAGAATACGTTCCTAATGGAAATATTTATTGCTATGCTATGTGCATCTTCAACTTCACTAGAGAGTATGAAATAGCACTCCAAAGTGATTATACCATTTTACCTAGGAGGGTTCCCAGTGGTCTATACCAACAACTCTGTCAGACTTCTATATTTGCCAACCTAAAGTGTATGAAACTAACTCATTTTAACCTTCATTTTATTCATCAACATTCAGTGTGAGCTTTTCCCAACATTATGGATCACTCTAGTTTCCTCTTCTATGAACTAAGTCTTCAGAGCCTATGTTCATTTTGTCTTGTGTTTTCCTTTTTACACATAGGCTATTTTTTACCTGCTGGATATTAAGCCTTAAGAAAACTTCCCCTAGAGCAAGGTCACAAAGATAGCCACTTATATTTTCTTTTAAAAATTTTTCAAGTTTTCACATTTTAGTCTGAAAATGTAAGAAAAGAGACCTAAGAGCCAATTATCTTTCAAAAGCAGAATGGTTGACTAAAAGGTGGCACATCCACTATGAAGCACTGTTTTTAAAAGAGTTGGGGGGGGCACACACAAAGAACATATCTATTAACAACAATGCAGTGATCTCTCAAATATATTACCAAGTAAACAAAAAACAAGGTACAAAATGGCATATGCTGTCCTTTAGTCTAAAGAAGGGAGAGAAAAATACAACACCCACCAGAGGTCATTTTAGAGTCAACTAGACATACCGATGCAAAAGACGACCATAGCTCACATTTTCAACCAGTTTGCTCAGAAACCAGAACTTGCTGGGAAGGCAGCATCAGAAGTTGCTCTGGCCAAAGCCTACCGAGCACAGCTTGGCATAGTAAGAAAAGAGCCACACTGGGTGGGTATGAGGGTCACCCTCGCTTAGAAGCTTCATACCCCACAGGCACCAATCTCTCTTGTAACAACTTCACAGATGACAGGTTGGTCTTAGGTTTCCAGAAACACAGAGCTGGAAAGTTAACTGAAAGTACAATTCTTAAACCTTTACCCATAGATAAACATAGGACCACTGGGGGGCAGGGGGTGCAGGTAGATAAAATGAAAGAGATAAATAATATATCTATGAAATAACACATTAATAAAAATTTTAGAGATATAGAGATAAATACACTGATATAATACATAGATATAAGGAGAGAAATAGAAAGATACAGGGAGAGAGACATAGATGCTTATATTCGATTTTTTTTTAAATATTCGATTTTTTTTAAATATAAGATTTAAACAGATACTAAAAAAAAATGTTTACATTCGAGGCAGAGCAAGATGGGGGAGGAGTAGGAGACCTGGATTTCCTCTGGTCTCAGGAATTCAGCTGAATACGGATCAAACCATTCTGAACACCTACGAACTCAACAGGAGATTGAAGAGAAGAATAGCAACAACTCTCTGAACAGAGAAGCGACCACTTACTGGAAGGTAGGACGTGCGGAGAAGTGAATCTGAGGCGATATTCGGGAGGATAGACAGCGGGGGTGGGAACCTCGACGGCCGCTTCTAGGAAGTGATAGAACCGCGGAGCACAAAATCGGAACTTTTAGAAGTCGGCTCCACTGAGAGACCTCGCTCCAGTGGCTGAGCGGGAGGTGGAAACCTCACGGGACAGTGTGGTCTCAGGACCCTCGGGGGTCACAGAAAGACTGGGGGTGCCTGAGTGCGGCAGAGCTCCCAGGTATCGGAGCGGGGAAGCCGGCTGCAGAGACGGAGCCGAGGCGCGGGCTCGCAGCTCGAGGTTACCATAAACTGTGATCCACGGCAGTCGGGCCACTGCTTCTCCAGCAGGGACCCAACAAGCGGCAGAGCCGGGGAGACTCCCCTTCCTCCCTGGGGAGGAGCGGTGCGGGAGCACACCGCAGGGATCTGCTGGGTCTGGAGACTCCACACGGGGTCGGGTGCCAGACATAGAAACGCTCGGTCACAGGCCAGGTGAGTACAGAGTGCGGCCAGAGACCGGGGAGATGGGACTGACCGACCGCTTTTCTCTGGGGGCGCACTGAGGAGCGGGGCCCCAAGTTCTCGGCTCCTCCGGGCAGAGATTGGGAGGCCACCATCTTCACTCTCATCCTCCAAAGCTGTACCAAGAGCTTGCAGGGAACAAAAGCTCCTGAGAGCAAACCGGAGCAGCTTGCTTAGCCCGGACCGACAAGGGCGGGGCAATTCCGACTCCGGCAAAGACATTTGGGAACCACAACAACAGGCCCCTCCCCCAGAAGATCAGCACGGACAGCCAGCAAGCCAAGACGAAGTTTACCGATCAAGGAGAAAGGGAGAACCTCCAGGGCTAGGGGAATACTCCACAGAGAATTCATGGCTTTTTTTACCATGATTCATTAGTTTTTCAAAGTTAATATTTTTAACTGGTTTTTTTTTTTGATTTTTTCTTTTTCCCTTTTCAACCAACATCTTATCAATCCCTGTCTTTAAAAAATCTTTTTTATTTTTCATTTTTAGAGTCGTATTCTATCCCTTCCTAGTAGTTACCCTTATTTTTGGCATATATATATAAGTTGTTCTCTCTTTAAAATTTTGAGATACAGTTTCTTCTAACAGATCAAAATACACCCTAAAGCTCTAGTGTATGGCTTTGTTCTAGTCTCCTGCCTCATCACATTCTCTCCCTTTTTTTTTAAATCTTCTTTCTTTCTTCAAACAACTTCTTATCAATTCCTTTTATAAAACCTTTTATAATTTTCATCTTTGCACTCATCTTCCATCCCTTCATTGTATCAACCCTCATTTTGTACATATATAAGTCCTTCTTTCCTTACAATTTTAGGAGGCACTATCTTCTAAGACACCGAAATACACCCAAAATCTAGTGTGTGGCACTGATCTATGCACTACCCTGATCATATTTGATCATATTCTGTTTTTTTGTTGTTTTTGTTTGTTTTTATCTTTTTCTTTTTTCTTTTCTTTCTTT
This sequence comes from Eumetopias jubatus, assembly GCF_037043125.1. Taxonomy (NCBI): domain Eukaryota; kingdom Metazoa; phylum Chordata; class Mammalia; order Carnivora; family Otariidae; genus Eumetopias; species Eumetopias jubatus. The sequence continues at coordinate 146,339,842 of NW_028274807.1, read as the reverse complement.
TTTCTTTCTTTCCCTTTCTTTTCCCCTGGTTTCAGGTCTTTTCTGATTTGTTTAGAGTATATTTTATGGGGACGTTGTTAACCTGTTAGCATTTTGTTCTCTAATTCATCTATTCTCCCCTGGACAAAATGACAAGACGAAAAAAATCACCTCAGCAAAAAGAACAAGAGGCAGTACCGTCTGCCAGGGACCCACTCATTATGGACATTAGTACGATGTCGGACCTAGAGCTCAGAATCATGATTTTAAAGATCCTAGCTGGGCTTGAAAAAAGCATGGAAGTTATTAGAGACACCCTTCCTGGAGAAAAAAAAGAACTAAAATCTAACCAAATCGAAATCAAAAAAGCTATTAATGAGGTGCAATCAAAAATGGGGGCACTAACTGCTAGGATAAATGAGGCAGAAGAGAGAATTAGCAACACAGAAGACCAAATGATGGAAAACAAAGAGGCTGAGAAAAAGAGAGATAAACAACTACTAGATCACAAGCGCAGAATTCGAGAGATAAGCGATACCATAAGACGAAACAACATTAGAATAATTGGGATCCCAGAAGAAGAAGAACGAGAGAGAGGGGCAGAAGGTATATTGGAGCAAATTATAGCAGAGAACTTCCCTAACGAGGGGAAGGGAACAGGCATCAAAATCCAGGAGGCACAGAGAACCCCCCTCAAAATCAATAAAAATAGGTCAACACCCCGACATCTAATAGTAAAACTTACGAGTCTCACAGACAAAGAGAAAATCCTGAAAGCAGCTCGGGAGAAGAGATATATAACCTACAATGGTAGAAAAATTAGATTGGCAACAGACCTATCCAGAGACCTGGCGGGCCAGAAAGGACTGGCATGATACCTTCAGAGCACTAAACGAGAAAAATATGCAGCCAAAATACTATATCCAGCTAGGCTCTCACTGAAAATTGAAGGAGAGATAAAAAGCTTCCAGGACAAACAAAAACTAAAGGAATTTGCAAACACGAAACCAGCCCTCCAAGAAATATTGAAAGGGGTCCTCTAAGCAAAGAGAGAGCCTAAAAGCAGCATAGACCAGAAAGGAACACAGACAATATACAGTAAGAGTCACCTTACAGGCAATACAATGGCACTAAATTCATACCTTTCAATAGTTACCCTGAATGTAAATGGGCTAAATGCCCCAATCAAAAGATACAGGCTATCAGATTGGATTAAAAAACAAGACCCATCGATATGCTGTCTCCCATCAATATGCTGTCTGCAAGAGACTCATTTTAGACCCAAAGACACCCCCACATTGAAAGTGAGGGGGTGGAAAACCATTTACCATGCTAATGGACACCAAAAGAAAGCTGGGGTGGCGATCCTTATATCAGACAAATTAGATTTTATTTTTTTTTAAAGATTTTATTTATTTGACAGAAAAAGACACAGTGAGAGAAGGAACACAGCAGGGGGAGTGGGAGAGGGAGAAGCAGGCATCCCATTGAGCAGGGAGCCCAAAGCGGGGCTCGACCCCAGGACCCTGGGATCATGACCCAAGCCAAAGGCAGAGGCCCAACGTCTGAGCCACCCAGGCGCCCCTCAGACAAATGAGATTTTAAACCAAAGACTGTAATAAGAGATGAAGAAGGACACTATATCCTACTTAAAGGGTCTCTGCAACAAGAAGATCTAACAATTGTAAATATCTATGCCCCTAAAATGGGAGCAGCCAATTATATAAGGCAATTAATAACAAAAGCAAAGAAACACATTGACAACAATACAATAGTAGTGGGGGACTTTGACAGCCCCCTGACTGAAACGGACAGATCATCTAAGCAAAAGATCAACCAGGAAATAAAGACTTTAAATGACACACTGGGCCAAATGGACTTCACAGACATATTCAGAACATTCCATCCCAAAGCAACGGAATACACATTCTTCTCTAGTGCCCATGGAACATTCTCCAGAATTGATCACATCCTAGGTCACAAATCAGGTCTCAACCGGTACCAAAAGACTGGAATAATTCCCTGCATATGTTCAGACCACAACGCTTTGAAACTAGAACTCAATCACAAGAGTAAAGTCGAAAGAACTCCATATATTTGAGTTCTTTGCATCCTACTAAGAATGAATGGGTTGGGGCGCCTGGGTGGCTCAGTTCGTTAAGCGACAGCCTTCGGCTCAGGTCATGATCCCAGGGTCCTGATATCGAGCCCCGCATCGGGCTCCCTGCTCGGCAGGAAGCCTGCTTCTCCCTCTCCCCCTCCCCCTGCTTGTGTTCCCTCTCTCACTGTGTCTCTCTCTCTCTCTCTGTCAATTAAATAAATTAAAAAAAAAAAAAAAGAATGAATGGGTCAACCAGGAAATTAAATAAGAATAAAAAATTCATGGAAACCCATGGAAATGAAAACACAACTGTTCAAAATCTTTGGGATACAGCAAAGGCAGTCCTGAGAGGAAAGTATATAGCAATACAAGCCTTTCTCAAGAAACAAGAAAGGTCTCACACCTAAAGGAGCTAGAGAAAAAACAGCAAATAAAGCCCAAACCCAGCAGGAGAAGAGAAATAATAAAGATCAGAGCAGAAATCAATGAAATAGAAACCAAAAGAACAGTAGAACAGATCAATGAAACTAGGAGCTGGTTCTTTGAAAGAATTAACAAGATTGATAAACCCCTGGCCAGAATTATCAAAAAGAAAAGAGAAAGGACCCCAATCAACAAAATCATGAATGAAAGAGGAGAGATCACAACCAACACCAAAGAAATACAAACAATTATAAGAACATATTATGAGGAACTCTATGCCAGCAAATTAGATAACCTGGAAGAAATGGATGCATTCCCTGAGATGTATCAACTACCAAAATTGAACCAGGAAAAAAGAGAAAATCTGAACAGACCTATAACCACTAAGGAAATTGAAGCAGTCATCCAAAATCTCCCAAGAAACAAAAGCCCAGGGCCAGATGGCTTCCCAGGGGAATTCTATCAGACATTTCAAGAAGAATTAATACCTATTCTCCTGAAACTGTTCCAAAAAATAGAAATGGAAGGAAAACTTCCAAACTCATTTTATGAAGCCAGCATTACCTTGATCCCAAAACCAGACAAAGACCCCATCAAAAAGGAGAATTACAGACCAATATCCTTGATGAACATGGATGCAAAAATTCTCACCAAAACACTAGCCAATAGGATCCAACAGTACATTAAAAGGATTATTCACCATGACCAAGTGGGATTTATCCCTGGGCTGCAAGGTTGGTTCAACACCCACAAATCAATCAACATGATACAATACATTAACAAAAGAAAGAACAAGAATCATATGATCCTCTCAATAGATGCAGAAAAAGCATTTGATAAAGGACAGCATCCTTTCTTGATCAAAACTCTTCAGAGTATAGGGATAGAGGGTACATACCTCAATATCATAAAAGCCATCTATGAAAAACCTACAGCAAATATCATTCTTAATGGGGAAAAGCTGAGAGCTTTTCCCCTAAGGTCAGGAACACGGCAGGGATGTGCACTCTCACCACTGCTATTCAACATAGTATTAGAAGTCCTAGCCACAGCAATCAGACAACAAAAAGAAATCAAAGGCAACCAAATCGGCAAAGAGGAAGTCAAACTCTCACTCTTTGCAGATGATATGATATTTTATGTGGAAAACCCAAAAGACTCCACCCCAAAACTGCTAGAACTCATACAGGAATTCAGTAGAGTGGCAGGATATAAAATCAATGCACAGAAATCAGTGGCATTTCTATACACCAACAACAAGACAGAAGACAGACAAATCAAGGAGTCGATCCCATTTCCAACTGCACCCAAAACCATAATATACCTAGGAATAAATCTAACCACAGACACAAAGGATCTATACTCAGGAAACTATAAAATACTCATGAAAGAAATTGAGGAAGACACAAAGAAATGGAAAAATGTTCCATGCTCATGGATTGGAAGAACAAACATTGTGAAGATATCAATGCTACCTAGAGCAATCTACACATTCAATACAATCCCCATCAAAATACCATCCACTTTTTTCAAAGAAATGGAACAAATAATCCTAAAATTTGTATGGAATCAGAAGAGACCCCGAATAGCCAGAGGAATGTTGAAAAAGAAAAGCAAAGCTGGCGGCATCACGATTCCAGACTTCCAGCTCCATTTCAAAGCTGTCATCATCAAGACAGTATGGTACGGGCACAAAAACAGACACATAGATCAATGGAACCGAACAGAGAGCCCAGAAATGGACCCTCAACTCTACGGTCAACTAATCTTCGACAAAGCAGGAAAGAATGTCCAATGGAAAAAAGACAGTCTCTTCAACAAATGGTGTGGGGAAAATTGGACAGCCACATGCAGAAGAATGAAACTGGACCATTTCCTTACACCACACACAAAAATAGACTCCAAATGGTTGAAAGACCTAAACGTGAGACAGGAGTCCATCAAAATCCTAAAGGAGAACACAGGCAGCAACCTCTTCGATCTCAGCCGCAGCAACTTCTTCCTAGAAACATCGCCAAAGGCAAGGGAAGGGCAAAAATGAACTATTGGGATTTCATCAAGATAAAAAGCTTTTGCACAGCAAAAGAAACAGTCCACAAAACCAAAAGACAACCGACAGAATGGGAGAAAATATTTGCAAATGACATATCAGATAAAGGGCTAGTATCCAAAATCTATAAAGAACTTATCAAACTCAACACCAAAGAACAAATAATCCAATCAAGAAATGGGCAGATGACATGAACAGACATTTTTCCAAAGAAGACATCCAAATGGCCAACAGACACATGAAAATGTGCTCAACATCGCTCGGCATCAGGGAAATCCAAATCAAAACCTCAATGAGATATCACCTCACGCCAGTCAGAATGGCTAAAATTAACAAGTCAGGGAACGACAGATGTTGGAGGGGATGCGGAGAAAGGGGAACCCTCCTACACTGTTGGTGGGAATCCAAGCTGGTGCAGCCACTCTGGAAAACAGTATGGAGGTTCCTCAAACAGTTGAAAATAGAGCTACCGTACGATCCAGCAATTGCACTACTGGGTATTTACCACAAAGATACAAATGTAGGGATTCGAAGGGGTACGTGCACCCCAATGTTTATAGCAGCAATGTCCACAATAGCCAAACTGTGGAAAGAGCCAAGATGTCCATCGACAGATGAATGGATAAAGAAGATGTGGTATATATACACGATGGAAGATTATGCAGCCATCAAAAGGAATGAGACCTTGCCATTTGCAATGACATGGATGGAACTGGAGGGTGTTATGCTGAGTGAAATAAGTCAATCAGACAAAGACATGTATCATATGACCTCACTGATATGAGGAATTCTTAATCTCAGGAAACAAACTGAGGGTTGCTGGAGTGGTGGGGGGTGGGAGGGATGGGGTGGCTGGGTGATAGACATTGGGGAGGGTATGTGCTATGGTGGGCATTGTGAATTGTGCAAGACTGTTGAATCACAGATCTGTACCTCTGAAACAAATAATGCAATATATGTTCAGAAAAAAAAAGAAGAAGAAGATAGCAGGAGGGGAAGAATGAAGGGGAGTAAGTCGGAGGGGGAGAAGAACCATGAGAGACGATGGACTCTGAAAAACAAACTGAGGGTTCTAGAGGGGAGGGGGGTGGGGGGATCGGTTAGCCTGATGATGGGTGTTAAAGAGGGCACATTCTGCATGGAGCACTGGGTGTTATGCACAAACAATGAATCATGGAACACTACATCAAAAACTAATGATGTAATGTATGGTGATTAACATAATAAAAAATTTTTTTTAAATGTTTACATTCAATGCGTAAAGAAGGAAACAACTGAGGAGGGTAGAGATGGAAAACAGTTTCCTCTGAATTGATTCTTTGTAAACTGACATTAAAACCATATCAACAGGGCACCTGAGTGGCTCAGTCATTAAGCGTCTGCCTTTGGCTCAGGTCATGATCCCAGTGTCCTGGGATTGAGCCCTGCACTGGGCTCCCTGCTCAGCGGGAAGCCTGCTACTCCCTCTCCCACTCCCCCCTGCTTGTGTTCCCTCCCTTTCTGTGTTTCTCTCTGTCAAATAAACAAATAAAATCTTTAAAAAAATAAGAAAGAAATCTTAAAAAAAAAACATGTCAACATTTTACATAATTATAAAAAAAATTAAATCAAACTTTTAAAAAGCAATCCCCTCAAATCGAAAAGAAAATGATACTTAAGGGTATATTATGTTGGTGGTTTAAGAAGACAAAAAAAAAAATTATTTGAAAAGAATTTACCACATACTAATCTGACAATACATCGAGTTAGATATACCCTAAGCACTAAAACAACGGCACAAAAATCCTAGGTTGTATTCAGAAATCATAACATTATTAATAATATCACTGTTACTCTGAGACTTCTATAAATATTGTAAAGCAAATAATGTCAATAGAAAACAAGATTTTTAGCTTAAGAGAAAGAATTACTCATATAAAATAAATTAGGCAAAATACTGCAATTGGAAATACCAGTATGAACAGATTTTTTTTTTCCAATAAAATTTAAAATTTTTATTGATACTTAAATTATAAACCAAATGTTAGGAACCACATATAGACATGTTTGCTGTGGACAAATTAAGATTCGGAGGGCCTACTTTCAAATACAACTTCAGAATTAGTTGCAATAAATCAAGACATCTTCTCAGAATCTGTATGATTTCCTTCGGTTTACAACCCATGATGTGCAAAGTTTAATATAACCTGAAATAACTTACCATCTACCCTAAAAGCTACGGAAAATGGAATCGCTATTAGGATCGAATAACAACAAAACAAACATTTCAGCAGTTTTTCTTAAAAGTATAAAATATAGAAACTTGGAAAAGGTAATACTGTTGGTTGAGCTGTAAAACCTATAAAAACAAGTTTTGCCACAGCGCACAGATAAACTCATTCATTTGGCTTCCCCGACGCCCCCGCCCATGCAGCCGTCAGTTTAGCACTGGAAGACACAGAAAACCACACATCCTGATGTGACGTCACGCAGACAGTGAGAAACAAGAGTGTGCAAAAGATAGACACGCCATACTCCCAACACCGTGGATGTCTACAGCGGACTTCCAGCTGACTCAGCGCCCGCAGTAACCTCAGACAGCGTCCCCTGGCAGTGCTGGCCGGCGGACTCAGATCTGGGGTCTCTCAATGCAACAGGGAAAGTGGTCTTCGGTCCGGAACAGGACGGGCGGCTCGTAGCCACTCTGCTGCGGCCTGCTGGAGGGCGCCTTGTTGAAGAAGGAGGGCACGCTGATCGTGTGCAGCAGTTTCCTGAAGGCGCTGGGGAAAGCGCCCAGCTCGGCCTCCGCCCTGGCCACCTGCTCCTCCATCCTGGCCACGCTGGCGCCGATCAATCCCCATGAAGGCCTCGAGCCAGTCGATCTTGCTGTAGACCTGCCGCATCTCGGTGGCCTTCACGTAAATGCGAGGCACACCCTCGCTGACAACGTGGGAGGAGTCTCCGCGCAGTATGTCCAGCATGCCCACGAACTCGTCCACTCTGGTGAGCAGGTCCTCCAGGCTGGCGTCCAGGGCCTCGACCTCGGGCCGCGCCCCGGCTCCCGGCAACAGGCAGGCGGCGCAGCCCGCGGCGGCACGACGCAGCAGCGGCACATCGCGGCCCGGCACGCCCAGCTCTAAGCCCTCGTCCTCCCACGGCCCCGACGCGCTGCTGTGGCTCTGGGACACGTTGCCGCTGTCCCCGCTCCAGGCAGCTCCCTGGAGCTCGGCCTCCTCCTCCGCCGACCCCTCGCGCGGCGGCCCACCACCCGCGGGACGATCCTCCATGGCCCGCTACGGCCGGGCTGCCCGCCCCTGAACAGATGTATTTTTAAAAGAGTTATTTCCTGGCTCTTTCTGCTGGGAATGCCTAGAAACAAAAACCAACCCAGTAGCAGTGAGTACTCCAATCAGATTGTGGTCTCTAAACATTATTTCCCACTAGAGGAAACGGGGCTCTTCAGAGGAACAACTGGTTCCAGATGCAGAGCAGAAAACGTGCAAGAGAAGCCTAAAACACACTGTTCCATCAGAAGGCAAGAAAGTAAAGACTATTGAATTTCTGACAAAAGGACCCAGGAGGCCACTTATGGAGGCTTCCACTGGCTAAAGCAGCAACACTATCAGTACTGAAAACATCATCCACAATGGAAACACACCAAAATATTAAAATCTGTGAGTTCATAAGGGAACTGAAGTATCCTTTAAAGTCCCAGTCCTAAAAAGTAAGTCTTTGGAGACTGCCAGGGAAACCAACTCCTGATTCCAAAACCCGGTAAATAAGTCAATCTTACATAAACTATTCCTCAGAGTAACCACACAGGTGATAAGAGCTTTTTTTCTATAGAGCAATTTCGATTAATACATGAAGTCAGAATGACAATATATATTTTCACCCATACCAAAACAATGTATCTCAGCAATTATCATTGACACCTGCTAAAACCATTACAAGGAGAGCTGGTGAGGAAACTTAAAATGAGTAGACCGGAAGTGACACCACTGCTCATTCTTTGTATGGGAAAAGGGAGAGCCAAGTCATCCATGTGTGCCTTCTGTTATGAAAAAACACACACCACTGGGGCGCCTGGGTGGTTCCCCAGTTAAGCGCCTGCATTTGGCTCAGGTCATGATCTCAAGGTCCTGGGATCCCCCAGCTCAACACCCAGCTCAACTAGCAGTCTGCTCAGCAGGAGGCCTGCTTCTCCCTATCCCTCTGCAGCTCCCCCTGCTTGTGTGCTCTTGTGTCAGTTTTCTCTCTGTCAAATAAATAAAATCTTAAAAGCAAAGACAGGGGCACCTCGGTGGCTCAATCGGTTAAGCATCTGCCTTCAGCTCAGGTCATGGTCCCAGGGTCCTGGGATCACGCCCCATGTCGGGGCTTTCTGCTGAACAGAGAGCCTGCTTCTCCTTCTGCCCCTCCCCCTGCTTCTCTGCATGCACTCTCACTCTCTCAAATAAAATCTTTAAAAAATAAAAAACAAAACAAAAAACCACCACCAATGAACTGTCTTCAAAAAAAATCTAATTTGGATCTGATCAAACCTATAAATTTATACAAGAAACACAGGAGCAGCAGTTTAAAGGACACAACACTATGTTGTTTCTAGATTCGATCAGTAAAATCCAAACATGAAAGGCCAATGAACTCTGTTTTCCTTATAACAGATTCATTTCAAGGACTAAAAAAGTAAAAAATTAAAAAATGATAAGGGGATCTATAGATTTAAAGAGAATTAAGAGACAAGTTAACCTGAATTAGAAAGGAGATATACAGACCTTGATTTGATCCTGATTCAAACAATCTAGAAAATAATCATTGATGAGCCAGTCAAGTGAACTCTGACTGGATATATGGCTGCATTAAGAACCTATTCAAAAAAAGCCAAAAACCAAAAACAAGAAAACCCGGGGGGGGGAGAAAAAAGAACTTATTAATCAGTTGGTGTTTAATAATATTGTGAATATATCTATTTTAAAAGATTGGTATCTTCTACAGATATAGATGAAATAATTACAAATGATATGATGTCCATGTTTTGCTTCAAAATAATTCAGAGGCAAAAGGGGTGTGTAGAAATGAAGTACAAGGGAAGAGGGAGCAAAGATGAGACGTCATCAGCATGTACTGAAAATTGATGCTGAGGATGATGGGTATATATGGGCCAATTACATTGTTCTCTCAATGGTTTTTAGGTTTCACTCTTCTTATTAAACACACACACACACCCTAGCGCACGCGCACACACACACACACACACACACAACATCCATAATCTACACCCCACTGCACACACAAACCCTGCACATACCCCCACCCCACACACACCCTGCATACACGAACCCTGTACACACACTGCACACTCACCATGCCCTATACACACCCACACACACATACCTACACCCCACATACATGCACAAACCCTGCACACACACACCCCAAACTCCATACACACACATATATCCCCACCCCATACACATATGCTACATACATACATACATACACATACACACACACACAGACTCCAGTCCCCTGATAACCAGGCTGTGGCCCCATCACTCTCACAGTAGCCCTCCCAATTTTCATTTCATCTTCACTGTTAGCTTCTGCATCTTGCTATTTTCCTGAAAATTCAGTCTTGTCCCTGCAAGGACAAGTCAGCCATACTGGCAAAAACAGATACCTTTTAAGATTCTGTTATTGTTCTGATCAGATTTCTAAATTCCATAACCAGTCACCTTCTATCAGACACCCTGACGTTACAAGACATAGATTTCATAATTAGCATGATTTCTAGACCAAAGTAACAGAGCCACAACTTTCAACAACCCAGAAATAACTCACTGTGGTTCAGTGAATGTAAAAGACAGAGATTATGAAAAAAAGAAAAAGAGAATTTACCAAGTGACCTCTCAGTATCTGGGCTGAAATTTTCAAAGACAGAAAAGTAAATCAAAAGGAATGATGGGATTGTAGCCATGCACTTAATACTGCCTGAAACCAAAACGTTTTGGCAGATGTGAGAGACACATAATCTGGGTGCAATGTTACCACACTCTTTACTGGCACTGAGTCTATCTGCATACATACATACAACCATAGTGGGGTTTTTTTAAAACCTATAAACTATGAAGAGAAAGGAACTTTCTAAAAATGAGACTAACCTAGCAATTTTACTTACAAGTTTTATCCTAAAGGAAAAATTAAGGATGGCCATGCAAAAGGCCATAAGAATGTTCTACCTGGGAAAACAATGGCAAAATAATTCTTAGATGGGCAATAGTGAGCTGCTGGGCTAACTGGTGATACCTTCATGGGATAGAATGTCATTACCCTTTAAAAATAATATTGAAGAGTTATACTGACTTAGACACACATTCCTAACATGTCATGGAATAGAAAAAATATGGATTACCAAACAATATATAGTTGATCCAATTCCTGCAAAAAAGATTCTAACAGTATGTGTGTGTGGAGGCAGAGAGGAGGGAATATGGGAATGCATGTGCACGTGTGTGTGTGTGTGTGTGTGTGTGTGTGTGTATCCATGCACAACAAATATGAATTTGAAAGGGATAGAATATGAGAATTTTTACAGAGATTACCTCAGGAAGGTAAGCACTTCAGTCTTCTGTACATTCTGAATTTTCTATACTAAACATGTAAACCCCAACATTCACAAAAGTTATAAATATAACCTGATAAAAATAGATTAGCATTTCCTACTCTACATTTCTTGCTCTGGTAATTAAGGGAAATTGTGATGACTTCAACATCTTTCTCCTCAATAAAACAGCAGGAAATACATTTATGAACTCCCAAACTAATCCAGCCCCAGGTCTTGAATACTGAATATCTGTAGGACACATTAACAGCTTGGAAGAACCACAAAAATAAAACTAAAACAGCAACGAAAACCAAAAAAAGTTTCTAGGGCAAGGATTACTAAATGAACTCATACCTAACCTACATGTTTTTCTCTTACACTTGGTCATACCTTCCAGAAGCCTCTTGTTCATAGCCACTCATGTATCTGAATTGTGAGTAAGTTATCAATTCCCAACCTCTAGCAATGACACAGGAATTACATATAAAGTACCATCTACCGGGGCGCCTGGGTGGCTCAGTCAGTTAAGCATCTGCCTTCGGCTCAGGTCATGATCCCAGAGTCCTGGGATCGAGCCCCATGTTGGGCTCCCTGTTCAGCGGGGATCCCGCTTCTCCCTCTGTCCCTCACCCCACTCATGTTCCCTCTCACTCTCTCTCAAATAAATAAAATCTTTAAAAAATAAACAAATAAAGTACCATCTACCAATGGTTCAAAAAGTATCCTGTTGAGTACTGGGGAGGAAAAAAAAGTGGCAAAACTACTTGTCACTTGTTGTTTTGCTCAATTTCTCCAGTTACTAGAATATTCAGAACACATGATTTGTGGGCACCTGGGTGGCTCAGTTGGTTAAGCGTCTGCCTTCGGCTCGGGTCATGGTCCTAGAGTCCTGGGATCGAGTCCCGCATCGGGCTCCCTGCTGGGCGGGGAGTCCACTTCTCCCTCTGACCCTCCCCCCTCTCATGCTCTATCTCATTCTCTCTCTCAAATAAATAAATAAATAAAATATTAAACAAAAAAAGAACACATGATTTGTGACTCAGAGAGTCCCCTGTCATCGTGGCTGTGACAGCTCACTTTTCACATCTCAGCGGAGGGAACTAACACTTGTTTTTGGATAAAGGAATATTCTGCCATTTAGTACATTTATGGGAAAGAAGATCATTTTAAAGATGACAATACAAATTAAACATCACCGATACACATGGGTGCTGGATACTGGTCAGCTAAGGGCACAGACATGCAAGCAGCTCATACAGGTAAGAGAATAAGCTGAACCACTTCCTTTAATACCTCACTGCCCACGCGAGGACATGAGCATGATTCAGAAGGGAATAATAATCTCATTAGTCTAGTTTAAGAGGAAAACCTGGCTACACTTACATAGTTCAAATGGAGAGTCAGGTTAACTGCTAACTGCAAATAACTATGAAAACATGCAGTATGCTGCTAATAATCCCAAACCCCACATTTTATTATAAGAGAAAGATAGCATGTCTCTAATGATTGCTAGTTAAATTTCAAGTCAGTATACTCTCATCATTTACCTTTCTAGAGAATAGTCTAGCACTGTCTAGGCTGAGCCTTCTAAATGCGGATAATACCTGTGGTAATCCATTAGCGGTGAACACAAAGATGTATGCCAACAGGATGTTCACTGCATCAGGGTCAATGGAAATCAAAAAATGAGAAGCAAACAGTTCAACAGTGGAGAAAGAATTAAATTACTGTAGTACCACAAAATGAAAAATTATATAATACTTTTTAATGTTCTTGGGGAATATTTAATGACAAAGTGCCATCAAGATAAATCTACACATTGGGGCGCCTGGGTGGCTTGGATGGGTTGAGCATCTAACTCTTGGTTTCGGCTCAGGTCATGATCTCAGGGTCATGGGATTGAGCCCTGCACTGGGCTCTTCAATGGGCGTGGAGTCTGCTTGTCCTTCTCCCTCCCCCCTCTGCCCATTCCCCCCATTCCCCTTCCCCCGACACATGAGCATGAGTGCACTCGCACTCTCTCTAATAAATTTTTAAAAAAGATAAACCTACGCATTTGGATCCTAATTTTATAAATGTGTGCATAAAATACATGGACACACAGACAAAAGACTAAAAAGAGACAAACCAACATGGTCATAGCCATTATCTCTGGGCAGTGAGATTACAGCTGATTTTGTCTTATTCTTTAGCTTCTTCTAAATTTTCGGCACTAAACGGTAATTTCTTTTATTTAAAAGGAATAGCATGAAGCTCTTCTGGGGACTTATTTTCAGTTTTTAAAAGATCATGATATACAGTCCATGGTTCCCCAAAAAGCACACATGCAGCTCTTCTGTCCAACAGGAAGGAGGACAGCCGGTACTTGTTGTTCCTAGGTCCTCTCCTCTCACACTCAGAAAAGCAGCTCAACTTAGCAATAAGAAGGTTGCTAAACCTGCCCCTGAAATACACGTCTATTTTTTTAAATGCACTTTTAAGTAAAAATAAAACCTGTGAGGAAGGCCAATATCCCCGATCCTACATGGTCTAGGCCTCCCTCTGTTCCCAGCCTCTTCCCAGTGGCCTCTCCCCAACCCCATGCTCACTAGGTTCAGCTCTGTGGGCCTTCTTTCTCTTTCCAGACCTTCCCAAGATCTCTCACACCTCAGAGAAGCTGAACTATAAAGTTCTCCCCCCACCCCTGGCCCCAGGGCTTCACAGAGCAAACTCCTTCTTGTCACTCAGGGTTCAGATGGAATGACACCTCCTCAGAGAAGCCTTCCCTGACTTCTCCCCGCCACACACACACACACACACCCAGGTAATATCATTACCTGCACTCCCTGCATGCTATTACAGACACTCTATCACATTACTCTGTTTTATGTTCTTCAGAGCATCAACATTATCCAAAATTTTTCTGCTTCCCTCATTTGTCTGGCATGAGCATTAGCTCTAGCACTTACATCCTCCATTAACTTGACAAAACTACTCAACACACTAAGTTTCATCCACGAATACCCCAGGATTGCAAGTCACTAACTGGCCCATAATGAATGTTCAATAAATGGTAATACTTTTTAATTAATAAAAAATAGAATCTTACATTTTAAGAGAATTCACTGCATATTATTGACATGTCACAGAAACATTTTAAAAATTAAAGGACAAGAGAGAGAAGATGCACTTTTTCCTATTCTTCCCACTAAGCACAACTAAAAACCCTGGAAGTTGGATATAAACAAACATAAGACAACTCTGAAAGGTAGAGAGAAGACAGAACCAGTAGGAACCTCAGGACCTGAGCATCAACATGGCAATGAACTGACTGGGTTTTATTTTTTGCCTCAGATATCCTGGATTGAGTGCTGGATAATCCAGGAGCCTAGAAACATCGATAGGCACAAAACGTAAGAAAGATCAACTCTCTCAAGCCAAAGGACCAAGAAAGGGGCAGCCCAGAAAGATTGAAAACTTTCAAACAATAGCTACTCTACTCTAGCCGAACATCATGGAAAAACCATGACGCCATCCCCATCAGCCCAGGGCAAGTGGGAAGCCTCAACTCCTACCCTCAATAGCCAACACTCTCCCCACAAGGGCAATACCAGAAAAGAACGAGTGGAGAGCTGACAATAACACCCACCCAACAACAGCCATTCGCCCCAACCCTGGTGTCAGCACAGACCACGTGGGGAGCCTGGGTCTCCGCCCATATATCAGTAACCAGATTCCTTTCTCGCTCCCCACCAAGATGGCAGCAGAGAAGGCGAGTGGGAAGTCTGCACCTTCAGCACCTTCCCCCAGAAACGAGGCTCACATTCCCACCCTATAGTGGCAGGCGAGACAGTAAATGAGGAGCCCTCCCCACTCCCAGCTAGGGGGACATCAAAGGAAGCCTATGGAGAGTGTGGACTTGCACCCTTGCCCAGCAGTAAAGAGGGGCTCTCTGCACCCCTGGGGTGTCAACAGAAGCCCACCAAGGAACACGGACTTCCATCCCAGTAAGGCAGGCACAGGCATCGCCCTTTCTCTGCCAGTTCCATGTCAGAGGAGGCCTACTAAAGCAGATTCAAATAAAGCCCAGAGTCTTAGAACACAGCACCCCTAAATGGTTAGTGGGCACAGAGTTTCAGCTTTGCAAGATGAAAAGGTTCTAGAGATCTGTTCCACAACAATGTGAATATACTTACCACTACTAACTATAAACTTAAAAATGGTGAAGATGGTGAATTTTGTATTATATCTTTTCTACCACGATAATTTTTTTTAGCACCGGTATTAATCAAAATCAAAAGATTACTTATTCAATACATTTCACTGTTCAATCATCCCTTTTGTTAGGATACATGGAATATTACATATTATAAAACAATTACAAAATCACGTTAATCAATACATCTTATTTTACTACCTTTGTGAAATACCGTATTTGAAACTAAGTCAATCCATACCTGTTCTGAGAGTGGAAAAAAAAAAACAAAACTGAAGAAACTCTCAGCCTCTCTTATCACAATTTACGCAGAAAACTACTCAAGTGGGGCTTTTTCTAATACAATGTAACAATATTTAATGACTTGGAAAATTTAATAGCAAAAATTAGATACACAGACTGTTGGGAAAAAACAGGTTTCTCTGAGGCTCAAACTTCATAGCAGAATCTAAATCAGACTAATCAGAGTAAAGGCAAGAAGTGGTTTACTTTCCATCTTGACTCCGACAGATCAAGTTTACCATGTAAATCAGATAATTATTCATAATTACTGAAATTTTAAAAACCAGAATTTAATGTGTGGACCATAACACACAAGAACCAAGGCAAGTAGTGTATGTAAGTGGTTCCTTTCTCCACATGTTAGGAGCATTACCTTCACCGAGTTCTCAAAACTCCAATTTGAGAGGCATCTCCCCTCTAAAAAAAGGATAATTGGTCCAGTAAGTTTAAAGAACGCCACACACTACATTACCCTTCTGAAGATTCAAAATACACATGAGCATATAAAACACTGGGAAAGGCTGCACAGTTAAAACTATCCCTTTCACTTTGACTCATAGCTTTCCAAACATGTATATACAAACATGGTCCACCTTTTCTACCTGGTAACACCTCACTCAGCACTAATACTCTAGGACAGGGCTTCTCAAATCATAAAGTTCGAACAAACCACCTAGAGATCTCATTAAAATGTAGATTCAGATTCAGCAGGCCCAAGATGGGGCCCAAGGGGCTGCCTTTCCAACCCTCTCCCAGGTGATGCCCATTGCTTCTGGTTCTCAGATTACTCTTTAGCGGGCAGACATGTTGAGGAGAAGACACGTTGAGGAAGGCTACCACAGAAACTTCTTCACAGCTGTGCAGTTTTGGGATCAGAAGTGAATATTTAAAAACTCTACTGTACATAAAATAAAGGAATATCAAAGGATTAGAAGGAAACTAAAACAGGAGAAAGGGAGTTGTCCAGGCGATTTGTGTTAGCCAAATATTGGACAAGGAAAGGGGCAAGAAAGGAGTCCAAGTAAGCAGAGAATATAAAGGGAAGACAAAGCATATGGTAAGAGATGGGGGCTGAAGAGCCAGAGGCATAAGAAATATCAGCATATAGGAAGGACTCATAAATTTTCCAGCTTTTCATTAATAAAATGGGACATGCAGGCAGAGCCATTTACTGGATTTCTATTTTAATCACTAAAAGACTCTTACAACATCATCAGATGAATGGCTTGTGGTACAGGGGTTTGGCAAAGTTCAAAAAGGTCCCCTGAGAAGAAAAATAAATTCTACAGAAATAATATTACTTGTTTTCTCCTGCAATTGCAATGGTTCAACAACAATTTTTAAAGTACAGTAATAGGTGAAATCTAAGTCAAACCTTTTCTTGGATTAGCCTCTGAAGATGAATCCCACAAGACAACATTGCAGTAAATAAGGTCAACATGTACTGCTGAACTTTGCAGATGGCTGAGGCCAGGGAGTTTATCACGGAGTTCAGTCCCACCTTCTCAATAACATTCTGGAAGGCAGTAGGAGAATGACGGGTGATTCTACACAAGGCCTGAAGAGAAAGAACAAATCCGTCAGACAACTCCAAGTACAGTAACCGCACTTCAGAAAGATAACACCCGCTTCTGGGGTGCTTACCTTGCTCCTTCATTACTTGTTTTGGCATAAGAAAGTTGGAAAACGTCAGCATATTTAAAAATAAAACAATAATCCAGCTGCCAGTAAAAACTGAAGTTGTTTTAAGACAACAAAGCCTCTTATGATAAGCATACAAATTCTAAAGGGTTAACTGAAATGACAAACTATAAGTCTGTATGGAAAAACTTCCCTTTAAGAAATAAAAAACATCAAATGCCTTCTTTCTGCAGACACTAGTAAAGGCGGAAGAAATAGCCATAAAAAATAAATAACATTTATTGTTTAGCATGTGAAAAATGGTATCTCAGAATATTAGAAGCCTATCACATTTAGTTCTCCCAATAACAGATAAGAAAGGTATTAGTACTAACCTACTTTATAGACAATAGAACTAAAGCATAGAAAACTTAAAAGTTACTTGCCCAAAGGCATGTATCTAGTAAGTGACAAAGCTAGAATTCAAACCAAGATAATCAGACATCTGAACTTTTCCTAACTTGCTCACAGATCAGAGATGAAACATAATTAATAAACTAACAGAATGTAACAAGTGTTGTAACAGAAGTGAGCTCACTGAATTATGCTTGGAAAGGAAGGTAAAGCAAGTCAACAACATAGGAAGATGATCTTGAACTGGTTTTTGAAGGGTAAATGGGAAGTGGACAGGCAGAAAAATAAGTGAAGAAAATTCTAGCCGGGACCTAAATGTGAGACCTGAAACCATAAAAACCCTAGAAGAGAACACAGGTAGTAATTTCTCCAATATCAGACATAGCAACTTTTTTCTAGATATGTCTCCTGAGGCAAGGGAAACAAAAGCAAAAATAAACTGTTGGGACTACATCAAAATAAAAAGCTTCCACAGAGTGAGGGAAACAATCAACAAAAAGACAACCTACAGAACAGGAAGAGATATTTGTAAATGACACCTCTGATTAAGGATTAGTATCCAAAATATATAAAAACTCTGGGCACCTGTGTGGCTCAGTCAGGTAAGTGTCTGCCTTCGGCTCAGGTTATGATCCCAGGGTCCTGGGATTGGGCTCTCTGCTCAGCGGGGTGTCTGCTTCTCCTTCTACCCTACCCCGCCCCTGCTTGTGATCTCTCTGTCTCTCTCTCTAATAAATAAAATCTTTAAATATATCTATATATAAACTCAACACCCAAAAAACAAAAAATTCCAATTAAAAAATAGGCAGAAGACATGAACAGACATTTCTCCAAAGACGACATACAGATGGCCAACAGACACATGAAAGTTATCATCAGGGAAATGCAAATCAAAACCACAATGAGAGATCACCTCACTCCTGTCAGAATGGCTAAAATCAAAAACAGAAGAAACAGCAAGTATTGGCAAAGATGTGAAGAAAAAGGAACCCTCATGCACTGTTGGTGGGAATGCAAACTGGTGCAGCCACTGTAGAAAACTAGATGGAGGTTCCTCAAAAAGTTAAAAATAGAACTACCTTTTGATCCAGTAATCATACCACTGGGTATTTACCCAAAGAATACAAATACACTAATTCAAAGGTACACATGCACCCTTAATGTTTGTTGCAGTATTATTTACAATAGCCAAATTATGGAGACAGCCCAAGTGTCCACTAACTGATGAATGGATAAAGAAGATGTGGTATGTATATATGCACATATATACCATGGAATATCATTCAGCCATAAAAAAAAGAGTGAAATCTTGCCGTTTGCAACAACTTGGATGGAGCTAGAGGGTATTATGCCAAGTGAAATAAGCCAGAGAAAAACAAATACCATATGATTTCACTCATATGTGGAATTTAAGAAACAAAACAAATAAAGAAAAAAGGAGACCAAAAAAAAAAAAAAAAAAAGACTCAACTATATAGAGAACAAACTGATGGTTACCAGAGGGGCAGTGGGTGAAATAGGTGATGGGGATCACTCATGATGAGCACTGAGTAATGTACGGAATTGAAGAATCACTCTATTGGACACCTGAAACTAATACCACACCATATGTTAATTGTATGTATACTGGAACCTTTAAAAAATTAAATTTAAAAAAATTCAAGCCAGAGAGAAGAGAACAAGTATTCACATGGAGATATGGAGATGAACAGCATGTTTTAAGAAGGGAAAGTTGATTCAATGAGAACACACTTCAGGTGTAGGAGGAAAAGCAGAGACTAGAAAAGTAGGCTGGAGCCAGAGTTGGTCTACCAAATTAGGACTTTTGAATTTTTTGTCATAAGCAATGGGAAGACCTCAAAAGTTTTTAGGAAGGGAAGGGAAGGGAGGGGAGGGGAGGGGAGGGGAGGGAAAGGGAGGGGAGGGGAGGGAAGGAGGGAGGAACAAAGAAAGACAAAAAGACAGAAAGACAAAGACAGAAAGAAAGAAAAAATAAACCAAGGGATGGTCATATTCTGTGCATATATGGGAGACAACAAAGAGAGCCAGAAATAGTTTTATAAAAACATTCATTATAATTAATGTCCTATAACCTCCTTCTTCCTGATTTATATTTTAAACAGATCTATAACCATGATCAATAATGAAAATATCAATATAAGATGAATTGTTAGAGGCCCCTGGGTGGCCCAGTCAAGTTAAATGTCAGACTCTTGATTTCAGCTCAGGTCATGATCTCAGGGTCATGAGATGAGCCCAGCATTAGGCTCCGCGCTGGGGATAAATCTGCTTAAGATTCTTTCTCTCCCTCCTTCTGCCCCTCCCCCCAGCTCCCTGGTACACAAGCACTCTCTTAAAAAATAATAATAATAATAATAAGGAATTGTAAGGAAAGATGAAGGGAAAAGATAAAGATCTCAAAAAATATTTTCATCCTCTTTAAAGTCTCAGGAAAAAGGATGCCTGGGTGGCTCAGGTCATGATCCCAGGGTCTTGGGATCAAGCCCCGCATCGGGCTCCTTGCCCAGAGGGAAGCCTGCCTCTCCCTCTGTCTGCGTCTCCCCCTGCTTGTGCTCTCTCGCACACAAATAAATAAAATCTTAAAAAACCAAGAAAATTATTTTCAAATAAATAAAAATAAAATCTCAGGAAAAAAATTAAATATTTTTTATCTCCAAAAATGAACTTCCTTTAGAAGTTATTCCTATCGATAAAATAAGGAAAACAAGTGTTAATTGGCATAAACTCAATCTTCCACCAAAATGAACAGTTTAAAGTAAATACATTTACTCAATGCTAAACCTTAGTTCCAATCCTTTTGAAAATACTAATGTGACATTATAACCACAAAGGAGAAAGGAAAAGATAATACAACTAGTAACAATGAAAATCTAGAAGGACCCTCTCCAAGTTCTGTCTTCTGGGGGTGGGACTGAGAGGTGACAGGTAGAGAAAAGACAAGGAAGTCTTCACCCTTTTACATATGTCCTGTTCAAAGTTTTCAAATAAATGCGTATTATTTTATAATAATTTCCTAAACTACACACACTCTCATCTGACTCCTGAGGCTACCCCAACATGGGGCCCGATCCCATGACCCCGAGATTATGACCTGAGTCAAAGTCAAGAGTCTGACGCTTAACCAACTGAGCCACTCAGGCACCCCAGGCAAGTTTACATTATTATTAATGTATACATTTACTACCATATCTGATATTACTGAATAAACAAATGCACTGAAAACTGAGCATTTGCAAAGCACTAAATATATACTATTCTGCCGAAATAAAAAGCGTCCCTTTCCTCATGGAACTGATTATCATATGGGATGCATAATCTTGTCTCAATAATAACTGACAAATGAAAACAGGATCTCAAAGAACTATTTTATACCCCCATACTCACTGCAGCATTATTCACAATAGCCAGGATATGGAAACAGCTTAAGTGTCTGTCAATGGATGAATGGGTAAAGAAGATGTGGGTATATATGTAACATATATACACAATGGAATATTATTCAGCCACAAGAGAAAAAGAAATTCAGCCTTTTGCAACAACATGGATCAACTTTTAAGGCATTATGCTAAGTGAAATAAGACAGAGAAGGAAAGATGGATACTGTATGCTATCTAAGTACTTACATGTGGAATCTAAAAAAGCTGAGCTTATAGAAACAGAGACTAGAATGGTGGTTCCCAGGGGCTGCAGGTGGGGAAGATGCAGAAATGCTGGGCAAAGAGTACAAACTTCCAGTTTTATGGTGAATAAATTCTGGGAATCTAATGTACAGCATGGTGATTATAGTTAATCATATTGCAATATATATTTGAAATTTGTCAAGAGAATAAATTGTAAATGTCTTCACCACAAAAAAGAAATGGTAAGCATGTGATATGATACAGAGGTTAGCTAACACTATCATCTGGTAATCATTTTGCAATATATACATGTATCAAATCAACATGTAGTACATCTTAAACTTCCACGTTATGTCAATGACATCTCAATAAAGCTAAAAAACTTAACAATAATCATTGACTGTATTTCAAACATATACCAGGGATCTGTATTCATTTACCAGAGCAGAATGAAATTATGGGGGGAAAAAAATCACTCTTATTTTGGACAGCTTTCAAATCATATTTCAGTCTCTCCTCTTCCTTCCATGGGAGTTACAGATGGCTAAGTTAGACATGATGGTTTGGAAACCATGACAGTAGGGTTCTTCAAGCCTAAAGCCCAAATTGTATATGTTTCAGTAGAAAAGTAGCAACTAATATCTGAAAATAGGAGCATGAAAAATGAATTCACTAAAAATAAAGCTAGCTCTGATTCTAGAATATGAAAGTTTTTAAAACTCATTTATAATGGATCTAAGAAAACTGCACTGTATGAAATCAAAACAGAATTATTTCATTATTTTAATCCAAGAATTAAAAAAAAGAAAACCAGCATTTTAAACAGAGCCCCTAAAGGTCATGCCACACTCAGAACTTTTTGAGCAAATTAAGGGTTCTCCCAACAGTGACCTCAAGACACGAAACATTGTCATTGGCATTTTAACAATTGTTGGGGCAGCTCTCACAGGAAAACTGACTTTCTACCAATATAAAATCCCCACCTGATCATAATGATCATGATGGGGACATTTCTTGATAAAAGATTTGTCCAGACTACTTCTAAATGTGTTCAAGCCAATATGAAGGCAACTAGAATGTCTCACCTTCAGAACGCTGCTCAGAAGCCTAACAGACTTTCCATTTTAAAAAGCTCATGCAGAAAATAACCTTTACCCCAACACTTCTGGATATCAAACACAGTTGAGAGTTTCATTAGTGCCTGTATTGTCTGAATCAAAAAAATCAGATCTCAAGTCTTATCTCCAGTGAACTGATTTTGAAATATTTACTTATTAAAATAGAGCTTGAGACTACATTTTAAAACTGGAGAAAACACCTCCCGCCTAAAATTCACTTCCAAATTTGCTTCAAAAAGAACATTGTGTTACCTCCAGAATTCCTGATAGTCTATATAATAAAAGCAATTTCTAGGAAATAGACTAAGCCAAAACTGGAGGATGCATATCTAATTAGAAACATGGCATCACCATGGAATAAAAACTTTAAAAACCATTTCTATTTTGTCTTTTGAATGTTTTTCCAAGTCCTATCAAAATTACCCTGGGAGATTTCTAAACTGCACACACTCTCATCTGACTCTGCGGAGATCTTAAGCTACATCAGAATAGGGGCAGGGTGTGAGTAAAGTGGAGGAAGTAGTCAATGTTGCTTGAAAAGCTCCCTGCCAACCCCAGTGAGAACCACTACACTGCAAAAATTCTTCACTTTTTATCCCCTTCATCTCAGCCCATCAGTAATGTTTACCCCAGTTATCATCCTCAATCGGGGCCATCTCACTCAATCTAACTCTACAGGTTTCTCGGTCCCCCCTATGGTTCATAGAGAGTTCCTGTAATCCTAATAAGTCTAGGAATCTTTTATCCATCCAATATATTTCCTAAGTCAGGTCCACTCTGCCCAACAGCCAATTCCTAAGCCATGGAGCCATTCCTGAGTGGGAAGGAGAAATTCACCATCTTTCACTCCACACCGTGCCCGTGTTTTCCAAGAGCTTCAACGACTAGGGCAATGGTTCTCCCACTTCAGCAGGTATTAGAATCAGCTGGAGGCTTGTTAACATGCAGATTACTGAGCCTCTCCCCCTAGAGATTCCTATTCAGCAGGTCTGGGTCAAGGGCCAAAAACCTGGATTTCTAACAAGTTCCCAGGTGATGTTTCTGCTGCTGGGCCAGGGACCACACTGGTACAGGGGAATCTATGGGACCAAGAGACGACCAGGAAATTGGTGGCAGAGACAGCAGATGCAGACTGTTACAAACAGTACAAGGAGCAGGTCAGTGTCCCAGCACTGAACACCACTCTTCCCCAGCCAGAGTTCCGGCATTCATCTGGTTAACGAGACCTGCTAAGTACTCACCATGTGTGCTCAGGAAGGGAACAAGAGGAAAAGGGCTCCTACCTTCCTGGAACTGACACTAAGAGGGAAAACTATGCTTCCATACTTTAGATAAATAGAATGGTGGTCATTGCTATGAGCAAAAATACAAAGAGTTTTGAGGGGTCAGGGGATGTCCTATAGGAGGAGGTGACATTTAAGCTGATAGCTGAAACATGAAGACTCAGCTATGTGAAAAGAGCATCCAGGCACAGGGAACCAGCAAAGGGGAAAATCCTGAGGCAGCAAAGTGTTTGTAAATTCCAGAAAATGTCAGGACAAAGTATGGTTGAAGCACAGAGAGTGAGACAATGAGCTTTAGGAGATGTGACAAAAAAGGGAGGCAGGGGCCAAACCATCTGAGTACCACCAGAGTACCACCAAACCACCAAATGGGTACATTAACTTCCAGCAAACATTCCTGAGAGAACAATTTGGAAAAAGAAAAAGGAAGTTCAGCTCTATAAGGCATGCTAGGGAGGAAGCAATTGTCACTCCCTGCTAGGAATTTGCATAAAGTGTTTTCAGAATGCATATTTTCAGTTTCTGTCACCTCAACCTTTAATAAATCCTCCTGTAAACCTGTTTATAACG